>NC_133846.1:0-2400000 GCF_047830755.1 Zonotrichia albicollis
TTTCCCAATTCTGATTTCCATTTCCCAATTCCAATTCTTCCCTATTGGAATTCCAATTCCAATTCCTCCAATTCCTCCCAACTCCTGGGAATTCCAAATCCCTCCCTATTGGAATTCCAACACCAATCCCAGTTCCAATTCCAATCCCAGTTCCAATTCTCCATTCCATTCCCAATTCCATTTCCTATTCCAATTCCTCCAATTCCTCCCTATTTGAATTCCATTCCCCATTCCATTTCCAATTCCAATTCCCCATTTCCAATTCCTCCCTATTGGAATTCCAATTTCCATTTCCATTTCCATTCCCAATTCTGATTTCCATTTCCCAATTCCAATTCTTCCCTATTGGAATTCCAATTCCAATTCCTCCAATTCCTCCCAACTCCTGGAATTCCAATTCCTCCCTATTGGAATTCCAACACCAATCCCAGTTCCAATTCCAATCCCAGTTCCAATTCTCCATTCCATTCCCAATTCCATTTCCTATTCCAATTCCTCCCAATTCCTCCCTATTTGAATTCCATTCCCCATTCCATTTCCAATTCCAATTCCCATTTCCAATTCCTCCCTATTGGAATTCCAATTTCCATTTCCATTCCCAATTCTGATTTCCATTTCCCAATTCCAATTCTTCCCTATTGGAATTCCAATTCCAATTCCTCCAATTCCTCCCAACTCCTGGAATTCCAATTCCTCCCTATTGGAATTCCAACACCAATCCCAGTTCCAATTCCAATCCCAGTTCCAATTCTCCATTCCATTCCCAATTCCATTTCCTATTCCAATTCCTCCCAATTCCTCCCTATTTGGAATTCCATTCCCATTCCATTTCCAATTCCAATCCATTTCCAATTCCAATTCCATTTCCAATTCCTCCCTATTGGAATTCCAATTTCCATTTCCATTTCCATTCCCAATTCTGATTTCCATTTCCCAATTCCAATTCTTCCCTATTGGAATTCCCAATTCCAATTCCTCCAATTCCTCCCAACTCCTGGAATTCCAATTCCTCCCTATTGGAATTCCAACACCAATCCCAGTTCCAATTCCAATCCCAGTTCCAATTCTCCATTCCATTCCCAATTCCATTTCCTATTCCAATTCCTCCCAATTCCTCCCTATTTGAATTCCATTCCCCATTCCATTTCCAATTCCAATTCCCATTTCCAATTCCTCCCTATTGGAATTCCAATTTCCATTCATTTCCATTCCCAATTCTGATTTCCATTTCCAATTCCAATTCTTCCCTATTGGAATTCCAATTCCAATTCCTCCAATTCCTCCCAACTCCTGGAATTCCAATTCCTCCCTATTGGAATTCCAACACCAATCCAGTTCCAATTCCAATCCCAGTTCCAATTCTCCATTCCATTCCCAATTCCATTTCCTATTCCAATTCCTCCCAATTCTCCCTATTGGAATTCCATTCCCCATTCCATTTCCAATTCCAATTCCCATTTCCAATTCCTCCCTATTGAATTCCAATTTCCATTTCCATTTCCATCCCAATTCTGATTTCCATTTCCCAATTCCAATTCTTCCCTTTGGAATTCCCAATTCCAATTCTCTTCCCAACTCCTGGAATTCCAATTCCTCCCTATTGGAATTCCAACCACCAATCCCAGTTCCAATTCTCCATTCCATTCCCAATTCCATTTCCTATTCCAATTCCTCCCAATTCTCCCTATTTGAATTCCATTCCCCATTCCATTTCCAATTCCAATTCCATTTCCAATTCCTCCCTATTGAATTCCAATTTCCATTTCCATTTCCATTCCCAATTCTGATTTCCATTTCCCAATTCCAATTCTTCCTATTGGAATTCCAATTCCAATTCCTCCAATTCCTCCCAACTCCTGGAATTCAATCCCTCCCTATTGGAATTCCAACACCAATCCCAGTTCCAATTCCAATCCCAGTTCCAATTCTCCATTCCATTCCAATTCCATTTCCTATTCCAATTCCTCCCAATTCCTCCCTATTTGAATTCCATTCCCCATTCCATTTCCAATTCCAATTCCCATTCCAATTCAATTCCATTCCAATTCCTCCCTATTGGAATTCCAATTTCCATTTCCATTTCCATTCCCAATTCTGATTTCCATTTCCAATTCCAATTCTTCCCTATTGGAATTCCAATTCCAATTCCTCCAATTCCTCCCAACTCCTGGAATTCCAATTCCTCCCTATTGGAATTCCAAGCACCAGTCCCAGTTCCAATTCCAATCCCAGTTCCAATTCTCCATTCCATTCCCAATTCCATTTCCTATTCCAATTCCTCCCAATTCCTCCCTATTTGAATTCCATTCCCCATTCCATTTCCAATTCCCATTTCCAATTCCTCCCTATTGGAATTCCAATTTCCATTTCCATTTCATTCCCAATTCTGATTTCCATTTCCCAATTCCAATTCTTCCCTATTGGAATTCCAATTCCAATTCCTCCAATTCCTCCCAACTCCTGGAATTCCAATTCCTTCCCTAGTGGAATTCCAACACCAATCCCAGTTCCAATTCCAATCCCAGTTCCAATTCTCCATTCCATTCCCAATTCCATTTCCTATTCCAATTCCTCCCAATTCCTCCCTATTTGAATTCCATTCCCCATTCCATTTCCAATTCCAATTCCCATTTCCAATTCCTCCTATTGGAATTCCAATTTCCATTTCCATTTCATTCCCAATTCTGATTTCCATTTCCCAATTCCAATTCTTCCCTATTGGAATTCCAATTCCAATTCCTCCAATTCCTCCCAACTCCTGGAATTCCAATCCCTCCCTAGTGGAATTCAACACCAATCCCAGTTCCAATTCCAATCCCAGTTCCAATTCTCCATTCCATTCCCAATTCCATTTCCTATTCCAATTCCTCCAATTCCTCCCTATTTGAATTCCATTCCCCATTCCATTTCCAATTCCAATTCCCATTTCCAATTCCTCCCTATTGGAATTCCAATTTCCATTTCCATTTCCATTCCCAATTCTGATTTCCATTTCCCAATTCCAATTCTTCCCTATTGGAATTCCAATTCCAATTCCTCCAATTCCTCCCAACTCCTGGAATTCCAATCCCTCCCTATTGGAATTCCAACACCAATCCCAGTTCCAATTCCAATCCCAGTTCCAATTCTCCATTCCATTCCCAATTCCATTTCCTATTCCAATTCCTCCCAATTCCTCCCTATTTGAATTCCATTCCCCATTCCATTTCCAATTCCAATTCCCATTTCCAATTCCTCCCTATTGGAATTCCAATTCTTCCATTTCCATTCCCAATTCTGATTTCCATTTCCCAATTCCAATTCTTCCCTATTGGAATTCCAATTCCAATTCCTCCAATTCCTCCCAACTCCTGGAATTCCAATCCCTCCCTATTGGAATTCCAACACCAATCCCCAGTTCCAATTCCAATCCCAGTTCCAATTCTCCATTCCATTCCCAATTCCATTTCCTATTCCAATTCCATCCGCTATTTGAATTCCATTCCCCATTCCATTTCCAATTCCAATTCCCATTTCCAATTCCTCCCTATTGGAATTCCAATTTCCATTTCCATTTCCATTCCCAATTCTGATTTCCATTTCCCAATTCCAATTCTTCCCTATTGGAATTCCAATTCCAATTCCTCCAATTCCTCCCAACTCCTGGAATTTCCAATTCCCTCCCTATTGGAATTCCAACACCAATCCCAGTTCCAATTCCAATCCCAGTTCCAATTCTCCATTCCATTCCCAATTCCATTTCCTATTCCAATTCCTCCCAATTCCTCCCTATTTGAATTCCATTCCCCATTCCATTCCAATTCCAATTCCCATTTCCAATTCCTCCCTATTGGAATTCCAATTTCCATTTCCATTTCCATTCCCAATTCTGATTTCCATTTCCCAATTCCAATTCTTCCCTATTGGAATTCCAATTCCAATTCCTCCAATTCCTCCCAACTCCAGGAATTCCAATTCCTCCCCTATTGGAATTCCAACACCAATCCCAGTTCCAATTCCAATCCCAGTTCCAATTCTCCATTCCATTCCCAATTCCATTTCCTATTCCAATTCCTCCCAATTCCTCCCTATTGGAATTCCATTCCCCATTCCATTTCCAATTCATTCCATTTCCTATTCAATTCCATTTCCAATTCCTCCCTATTGGAATTCCAATTTCCATTTCCATTCCCAATTCTGATTTCCATTTCCCAATTCCAATTCTTCCCTATTGGAATTCCAATTCCAATTCCTCCAATTCCTCCCAACTCCTGGAATTCCAATTCCTCCCTAGTGGAATTCCAACACCAATCCCAGTTCCAATTCTCCATTCCATTCCCAATTCCATTTCCTATTCCAATTCCTCCCAATTCCTCCCTATTTGAATTCCATTCCCCATTCCATTTCCAATTCCAATTCCCATTTCCAATTCCTCCCTATTGGAATTCCAATTCCATTCCATTTCCATTCCCAATTCTGATTTCCATTTCCCAATTCCAATTCTTCCCTATTGGAATTCCAATTCCAATTCCTCCAATTCCTCCCAACTCCTGGAATTCCAATCCCTCCCTATTGGAATTCCAACACCAATCCCAGTTCCAATTCCAATCCCAGTTCCAATTCTCCATTCCATTCCCAATTCCATTTCCTATTCCAATTCCTCCCAATTCCTCCCTATTTGAATTCCATTCCCCATTCCATTTCCAATTCCAATCATTCAATTCCAATCCATTTCCAATTCCTCCCTATTGGAATTCCAATTTCCATTTCCATTTCCATTCCCAATTCTGATTTCCATTTCCCAATTCCAATTCTTCCCTATTGGAATTCCAATTCCAATTCCTCCAATTCCTCCCAACTCCTGGAATTCCAATTCCTCCCTATTGGAATTCCAACACCAATCCCAGTTCCAATTCCAATCCCAGTTCCAATTCTCCATTCCATTCCCAATTCCATTTCCTATTCCAATTCCTCCCAATTCCTCCCTATTTGAATTCCATTCCCCATTCCATTTCCAATTCCCATTTCCAATTCCTCCCTATTGGAATTCCAATTTCCATTTCCATTTCCATTCCCAATTCTGATTTCCATTTCCCAATTCCAATTCTTCCCTATTGGAATTCCAATTCCAATTCCTCCAATTCCTCCCAACTCCTGGAATTCCAATTCCTCCCTAGTGGAATTCCAACACCAATCCCAGTTCCCAATTCCAATCCCAGTTCCAATTCTCCATTCCATTCCCAATTCCATTTCCTATTCCAATTCCTCCCAATTCCTCCCTATTTGAATTCCATTCCCCATTCCATTTCCAATTCCAATTCCCATTTCCAATTCCTCCCTATTGGAATTCCAATTTCCATTTCCATTTCCATTCCCAATTCTGATTTCCATTTCCCAATTCCAATTCTTCCCTATTGGAATTCCAATTCCAATTCCTCCAATTCCTCCCAACTCCTGGAATTCCAATCCCTCCCTAGTGGAATTCCAACACCAATCCCAGTTCCAATTCCAATCCCAGTTCCAATTCTCCATTCCATTCCCAATTCCATTTCCTATTCCAATTCCTCCCAATTCCTCCCTATTTGAATTCCATTCCCCATTCCATTTCCAATTCCAATTCCCATTTCCAATTCCTCCCTATTGGAATTCCAATTTCCATTTCCATTTCCATTCCCAATTCTGATTTCCATTTCCCAATTCCAATTCTTCCCTATTGGAATTCCAATTCCAATTCCTCCAATTCCTCCCAACTCCTGGAATTCCAATTCCTCCCTATTGGAATTCCAACACAATCCCAGTTCCAATTCCAATCCCAGTTCCAATTCTCCATTCCATTCCCAATTCCATTTCCTATTCCAATTCCTCCCAATTCCTCCCTATTTGAATTCCATTCCCCATTCCATTTCCAATTCCAATTCCCATTTCCAATTCCTCCCTATTGGAATTCCAATTTCCATTTCCATTCCTCCAATTCTGATTTCCATTTCCCAATTCCAATTCTTCCCTATTGGAATTCCAATTCCAATTCCTCCAATTCCTCCCAACTCCTGGAATTCCAATCCCTCCCTATTGGAATTCCAACACCAATCCCAGTTCCAATTCCAATCCCAGTTCCAATTCTCCATTCCATTCCCAATTCCATTTCCTATTCCAATTCCTCCGTATTTGAATTCCATTCCCCATTCCATTTCCAATTCCAATTCCCATTTCCAATTCCTCCCTATTGGAATTCCAATTTCCATTTCCATTTCCATTCCCAATTCTGATTTCCATTTCCCAATTCCAATTCTTCCCTATTGGAATTCCAATTCCAATTCCTCCAATTCCTCCCAACTCCTGGAATTCCAATCCCTCCCTATTGGAATTCCAACACCAATCCCAGTTCCAATTCCAATCCCAGTTCCAATTCTCCATTCCATTCCCAATTCCATTTCCTATTCCAATTCCTCCCAATTCCTCCCTATTTGAATTCCATTCCCCATTCCATTTCCAATTCCAATTCCCATTTCCAATTCCTCCCTATTGGAATTCCAATTTCCATTTCCATTTCCATTCCCAATTCTGATTTCCATTTCCCTATTCCAATTCTTCCCTATTGGAATTCCAATTCCAATTCCTCCAATTCCTCCCAACTCCAGGAATTCCAATTCCTCCCTATTGGAATTCCAACACCAATCCAGTTCCAATTCCAATCCCAGTTCCAATTCTCCATTCCATTCCCAATTCCATTTCCTATTCCAATTCCTCCCAATTCCTCAATATTGGAATTCCATTCCCCATTCCATTCCAATTCCAATTCCCATTTCCTATTCCAATTCCCATTTCCAATTCCTCCCTATTGGAATTCCAATTTCCATTTCCATTCCCAATTCTGATTTCCATTTCCCAATTCCAATTCTTCCCTTTTGGAATTCCAATTCCAATTCCTCCAATTCCTCCCAACTCCTGGAATTCCAATTCCTCCCTAGTGGAATTCCAACACCAATCCCAGTTCCAATTCTCCATTCCATTCCCAATTCCATTTCCTATTCCAATTCCTCCCAATTCCTCCCTATTTGAATTCCATTCCCCATTCCATTTCCAATTCCAATTCCCATTTCCAATTCCTCCCTATTGGAATTCCAATTTCCATTTCCATTCCCCAATTCTGATTTCCATTTCCCAATTCCAATTCTTCCCTATTGGAATTCCAATTCCAATTCCTCCAATTCCTCCCAACTCCTGGAATTCCAATTCCTCCCTATTGGAATTCCAACACCAATCCCAGTTCCAATTCCAATCCCAGTTCAATTCTCCATTCCATTCCCAATTCCATTTCCTATTCCAATTCCTCCCAATTCCTCCCTATTGGAATTCCATTCCCATTCCATTTCCAATTCCAATCCCATTTCCAATTCCAATTCCCATTTCCAATTCCTCCCTATTGGAATTCCAATTTCCATTTCCATTTCCATTCCCAATTCTGATTTCCATTTCCCAATTCCAATTCTTCCCTTTTGGAATTCCAATTCCAATTCCTCCAATTCCTCCCAACTCCTGGAATTCCAATTCCTCCCTATTGGAATTCCAACACCAATCCAGTTCCAATTCCAATCCCAGTTCCAATTCTCCATTCCATTCCCAATTCCATTTCCTATTCCAATTCCTCCCAATTCCTCCCTATTTGAATTCCATTCCCCATTCCATTTCCAATTCCAATTCCCATTTCCAATTCCTCCCTATTGGAATTCCAATTTCCATTTCCATTACCAATTCTGATCTTTCCATTCCCAATTCCAATTCTTCCCTATTGGAATTCCAATTCCAATTCCTCCAATTCCTCCCAACTCCTGGAATTCCAATTCCTCCCTATTGGAATTCCAACACCAATCCCAGTTCCAATTCCAATCCCAGTTCCAATTCTCCATTCCATTCCCAATTCCATTTCCTATTCCAATTCCTCCCAATTCCTCAATATTGAATTCCATTCCCCATTCCATTTCCAATTCCAATTCCCATTTCCAATTCCAATTCCCATTTCCAATTCCTCCCTATTGGAATTCCAATTTCCATTTCCATTTCCATTCCCAATTCTGATTTCCATTTCCCAATTCCAATTCTTCCCTATTGGAATTCCAATTCCAATTCCTCCAATTCCTCCCAACTCCTGGAATTCCAATTCCCTCCCTATTGGAATTCCAACACCAATCCCAGTTCCAATTCTCCATTCCATTCCCAATTCCATTTCCTATTCCAATTCCTCCCAATTCCTCCCTATTTGAATTCCATTCCCCATTCCATTTCCAATTCCAATTCCCATTTCCAATTCCTCCCTATTGGAATTCCAATTTCCATTTCCATTTCCATTCCCAATTCTGATTTCCATTTCCCAATTCCAATTCTTCCCTATTGGAATTCCAATTCCAATTCCTCCAATTCCTCCCAACTCCTGGAATTCCAATTCCTCCCTATTGGAATTCCAACACCAATCCCAGTTCCAATTCCAATCCCAGTTCCAATTCTCCATTCCATTCCCAATTCCATTTCCTATTCCAATTCCTCCCAATTCCTCCCTATTGGAATTCCATTCCCCATTCCATTTCCAATTCCAATTCCCCATTATTCCAATTTCCCAATTCCATCCATTTCCATTCCAATTCCATATTGGAATTCCAATTCCAATTCCTCCAATTCCTCCCAACTCCTGGAATTCCAATTCTCCTCCTATTGGAATTCCAACACCAATCCCAGTTCCAATTCCAATCCCAGTTCCTATTCTCCATTCCATTCCCAATTCCATTTCCTATTCCAATTCCTCCCAATTCCTCCCTATTTGAATTCCATTCCCCATGCATTTCCAATTCCAATTCCATTTCCAATTCCAATTCCCATTTCCAATTCCTCCCTATTGGAATTCCAATTTCCATTTCCATTTCCATTCCCAATTCTGATTTCCATTTCCCAATTCCAATTCTTCCCTATTGGAATTCCAATTCCAATTCCTCCAATTCCTCCCAACTCCTGGAATTCCAATTCCTCCCTATTGGAATTCCAGCACCAGTCCCAGTTCCAATTCCAATCCCAGTTCCAATTCTCCATTCCATTCCCAATTCCATTTCCTATTCCAATTCCTCCCAATTCCTCCCTATTTGAATTCCATTCCCCATTCCATTTCCAATTCCAATTCCCATTTCCAATTCCTCCCTATTGGAATTCCAATTTCCATTTCCATTTCCATTCCCAATTCTGATTTCCATTTCCCAATTCCAATTCTTCCCTATTGGAATTCCAATTCCAATTCCTCCAATTCCTCCCAACTCCTGGAATTCCAATCCCTCCCTATTGGAATTCCAACACCAATCCCAGTTCCAATTCCAATCCCAGTTCCAATTCTCCATTCCATTATTCCCAATTCCATTTCCTATTCCAATTCCTCCCAATTCCTCCTATTTGATTCCATTCCCCATTCCATTTCCAATTCAATTCCCATTTCCAATTCCTCCCTATTGCAATTCCAATTTCCATTTCCATTTCCATTCCCAATTCTGATTCCATTTCCCAATTCCAATTCTTCCCTATTGGAATTCCAATTCCAATTCCTCCAATTCCTCCCAACTCCTGAATTCCAATCCCTCCTATTGGAATTCCAACACCAATCCCAGTTCCAATTCCAATCCCAGTTCCAATTCTCCATCCATTCCCAATTCCATTTCCTATTCCAATTCTCCCAATTCCTCCCTATTTGAATTCCATTCCCATCATTCCAATTCATTCCATTCAATTCCAATTCCCATTTCCAATTCCTCCCCTATTGGAATTCCAATTTCCATTTCCATTTCCATTCCCAATTCTGATTTCCATTTCCCAATTCCAATTCTTCCTATTGGAATTCCAATTCCAATTCCTCCAATTCCTCCCAACTCCTGGAATTCCAATTCCTCCCTATTGGAATTCCAAGCACCAGTCCCAGTCCAATTCAATCCCAGTTCCAATTCTCCATTCCATTCCCAATTCCATTTCCTATTTCCAATTCCTCCCAATTCCTCCCATTTGAATTCCATTCCCCATTCCATTTCCAATTCCAATTCCATTCCAATTCCTCCCTATTGCAATTCCAATTTCCATTTCATTTCCATTCCCAATTCTGATTTCCATTTCCCAATTCCAATTCTTCCCTATTGGAATTCCAATTCCAATTCCTCCCAATTCCTCCCAACTCTGGAATTCCAATTCCTCCCTATTGGAATTCCAACACCAATCCCAGTTCCAATTCCAATCCCAGTTCCAATTCTCCATTCCATTCCAATTCCATTTCCTATTCCAATTCCTCCCAATTCCTCCCTATTTGAATTCCATTCCCCATTCCATTTCCAATTCCAATTCCATTTCCAATTCCTCCCTATTGGAATTCCAATTTCCATTTCCATTTCCATTCCCAATTCTGATTTCCATTTCCCAATTCCAATTCTTCCCTATTGGAATTCCAATTCCAATTCCTCCAATTCCTCCCAACTCCTGGAATTCCAATTCCTCCCTATTGGAATTCCAACACCAATCCCAGTTCCAATTCCAATCCCAGTTCCAATTCTCCATTCCATTCCCAATTCCATTTCCTATTCCAATTCCTCCCAATTCCTCCCTATTTGAATTCCATTCCCCATTCCATTCCAATTCCAATTCCATTTCCAATTCCTCCCTATTGGAATTCCAATTTCCATTTCCATTTCCATTCCCAATTCTGATTTCCATTTCCCAATTCCAATTCTTCCCTATTGGAATTCCAATTCCAATTCCTCCAATTCCTCCAACTCCTGGAATTCCAATTCCTCCCTATTGGAATTCAACACCAATCCCAGTTCCAATTCCAATCCAGTTCCAATTCTCCATTCCATTCCCAATTCCATTTCCTATTCCAATTCCTCCCAATTCCTCCCTATTTGAATTCCATTCCCCATTCCATTCTCCAATTCCAATTCCCATTTCCAATTCCTCCCTATTGGAATTCCAATTTCCATTTCCATTTCCATTCCCAATTCTGATTTCCATTTCCAATTCCAATTCTTCCCTATTGGAATTCCAATTCCAATTCCTCCAATTCCTCCCAACTCCTGGAATTCCAATCCTCCCTATTGGAATTCCAACACCAATCCAGTTCCAATTCCAATCCCAGTTCCAATTCTCCATTCCATTCCCAATTCCATTTCCTATTCCAATTCCTCCCAATTCCTCCCTATTTGAATTCCATTCCCCATTCCATTTCCAATTCCAATTCCCATTTCCAATTCCTCCCTATTGGAATTCCAATTTCCATTTCCATTTCCATTCCCAATTCTGATTTCCATTTCCCAATTCCAATTCTTCCCTATTGGAATTCCAATTCCAATTCCTCCAATTCCTCCCAACTCCTGGAATTCCAATCCCTCCCTATTGGAATTCCAACACCAATCCCAGTTCCAATTCCAATCCCAGTTCCAATTCTCCATTCCATTCCCAATTCCATTTCCTATTCCAATTCCTCCCAATTCCTCCCTATTTGAATTCCATTCCCCATTCCATTTCCAATTCCAATTCCCATTTCCAATTCCTCCCTATTGGAATTCCAATTTCCATTTCCATTTCCATTCCCAATTCTGATTTCCATTTCCCTATTCCAATTCTTCCCTATTGGAATTCCAATTCCAATTCCTCCAATTCCTCCCAACTCCAGGAATTCCAATTCCTCCCTATTGGAATTCCAACACCAATCCCAGTTCCAATTCCAATCCCAGTTCCAATTCTCCATTCCATTCCCAATTCCATTTCCTATTCCAATTCCTCCAATTCCTCAATATTGGAATTCCATTCCCCATTCCATTTCCAATTCCAATTCCCATTTCCTATTCCAATTCCCATTTCCAATTCCTCCCTATTGGAATTCCAATTTCCATTTCCATTCCCAATTCTGATTTCCATTTCCCAATTCCAATTCTTCCCTTTTGGAATTCCAATTCCAATTCCTCCAATTCCTCCCAACTCCTGGAATTCCAATTCCTCCCTATTGGAATTCCAACACCAATCCCAGTTCCAATTCTCCATTCCATTCCCAATTCCATTTCCTATTCCAATTCCTCCCAATTCCTCCCTATTTGAATTCCATTCCCCATTCCATTTCCAATTCCAATTCCCATTTCCAATTCCTCCCTATTGGAATTCCAATTTCCATTTCCATTTCCATTCCCAATTCTGATTTCCATTTCCCAATTCCAATTCTTCCCTATTGGAATTCCAATTCCAATTCCTCCAATTCCTCCCAACTCCTGGAATTCCAATTCCTCCCTATTGGAATTCCAACACCAATCCCAGTTCCAATTCCAATCCCAGTTCCAATTCTCCATTCCATTCCCAATTCCATTTCCTATTCCAATTCCTCCCAATTCCTCCCTATTGGAATTCCATTCCCCATTCCATTTCCAATTCCAATCCCCATTTCCAATTCCAATTCCCATTTCCAATTCCTCCCTATTGGAATTCCAATTCCAATTCCTCCAATTCCTCCCAACTCCTGGAATTCCAATTCCTCCCTATTGGAATTCCAACACCAATCCCAGTTCCATTTCCAATCCCAGTTCCAATTCTCCATTCCATTCCCAATTCCATTTCCTATTCCAATTCCTCCCAATTCCTCCCTATTTGAATTCCATTCCCCATTCCATTTCCAATTCCAATTCCCATTTCCAATTCCTCCCTATTGCAATTCCAATTTCCATTTCCATTTCCATTCCCAATTCTGATTTCCATTTCCCAATTCCAATTCTTCCCTATTGGAATTCCAATTCCAATTCCTCCAATTCCTCCCAACTCCTGGAATTCCAATTCCTCCCTATTGGAATTCCAACACCAATCCCAGTTCCAATTCCAATCCCAGTTCCAATTCTCCATTCCATTCCCAATTCCATTTCCTATTCCAATTCCTCCCAATTCCTCCCTATTTGAATTCCATTCCCCATTGCATTTCCAATTCCAATTCCCATTTCCAATTCCAATTACCATTTCCAATTCCTCCCTATTGGAATTCCAATTTCCATTTCCATTTCCATTCCCAATTCTGATTTCCATTTCCCAATTCCAATTCTTCCCTATTGGAATTCCAATTCCAATTCCTCCAATTCCTCCCAACTCCTGGAATTCCAATTCCTCCCTATTGGAATTCCAGCACCAGTCCCAGTTCCAATTCCAATCCCAGTTCCAATTCTCCATTCCATTCCCAATTCCATTTCCTATTCCAATTCCTCCCAATTCCTCCCTATTTGAATTCCATTCCCCATTCCATTTCCAATTCCAATTCCCATTTCCAATTCCTCCCTATTGGAATTCCAATTTCCATTTCCATTTCCATTCCCAATTCTGATTTCCATTTCCCAATTCCAATTCTTCCCTATTGGAATTCCAATTCCAATTCCTCCAATTCCTCCCAACTCCTGGAATTCCAATCCCTCCCTATTGGAATTCCAACACCAATCCCAGTTCCAATTCCAATCCCAGTTCCAATTCTCCATTCCATTCCCAATTCCATTTCCTATTCCAATTCCTCCCAATTCCTCCCTATTTGAATTCCATTCCCCATTCCATTTCCAATTCCAATTCCCATTTCCAATTCCTCCCTATTGGAATTCCAATTTCCATTTCCATTTCCATTCCCAATTCTGATTTCCATTTCCCAATTCCAATTCTTCCCTATTGGAATTCCAATTCCAATTCCTCCAATTCCTCCCAACTCCTGGAATTCCAATTCCTCCCTATTGGAATTCCAACACCAATCCCAGTTCCAATTCCAATCCCAGTTCCAATTCTCCATTCCATTCCCAATTCCATTTCCTATTCCAATTCCTCCGTATTTGAATTCCATTCCCTATTCCATTTCCAATTCCAATTCCCATTTCCAATTCCTCCCTATTGGAATTCCAATTTCCATTTCCATTTCCATTCCCAATTCTGATTTCCATTTCCCAATTCCAATTCTTCCCTATTGGAATTCCAATTCCAATTCCTCCAATTCCTCCCAACTCCTGGAATTCCAATTCCTCCCTATTGGAATTCCAGCACCAATCCCAGTTCCAATTCCAATCCCAGTTCCAATTCTCCATTCCATTCCCAATTCCATTTCCTATTCCAATTCCTCCCAATTCCTCCCTATTTGAATTCCATTCCCTATTCCATTTCCAATTCCAATTCCCATTTCCAATTCCTCCCTATTGGAATTCCAATTTCCATTTCCATTTCCATTCCCAATTCTGATTTCCATTTCCCAATTCCAATTCTTCCCTATTGGAATTCCAATTCCAATTCCTCCAATTCCTCCCAACTCCTGGAATTCCAATCCCTCCCTATTGGAATTCCAGCACCAATCCCAGTTCCAATTCCAATCCCAGTTCCAATTCTCCATTCCATTCCCCATTCCATTTCCTATTCCAATTCCTCCCAATTCCTCAATATTGGAATTCCATTCCCCATTCCATTTCCAATTCCAATTCCCATTTCCAATTCCAATTCCCATTTCCAATTCCTCCCTATTGGAATTCCAACACCAATCCCAGTTCCAATTCTCTATTCCATTCCCAATTCCATTTCCTATTCCAATTCCTCCCAATTCCTCCCTATTTGAATTCCATTCCCCATTCCATTTCCAATTCCAATTCCCATTTCCAATTCCTCCCTATTGGAATTCCAATTTCCATTTCCATTTCCATTCCCAATTCTGATTTCCATTTCCCAATTCCAATTCTTCCCTATTGGAATTCCAATTCCAATTCCTCCAATTCCTCCCAACTCCTGGAATTCCAATTCCTCCCTATTGGAATTCCAACACCAATCCCAGTTCCAATTCCAATCCCAGTTCCAATTCTCCATTCCATTCCCAATTCCATTTCCTATTCCAATTCCTCCCAATTCCTCCCTATTGGAATTCCATTCCCCATTCCATTTCCAATTCCAATCCCCAATTCCAATTCCAATTCCCATTTCCAATTCCTCCCTATTGGAATTCCAATTTCCATTTCCATTTCCATTCCCAATTCTGATTTCCATTTCCCTATTCCAATTCTTCCCTATTGGAATTCCAATTCCAATTCCTCCAATTCCTCCCAACTCCTGGAATTCCAATTCCTCCCTATTGGAATTCCAACACCAATCCCAGTTCCAATTCCAATCCCAGTTCCAATTCTCCATTCCATTCCCAATTCCATTTCCTATTCCAATTCCTCCCAATTCCTCCCTATTTGAATTCCATTCCCCATTCCATTTCCAATTCCAATTCCCATTTCCAATTCCTCCCTATTGGAATTCCAATTTCCATTTCCATTCCCAATTCTGATTTCCATTTCCCAATTCCAATTCTTCCCTATTGGAATTCCAATTCCAATTCCTCCAATTCCTCCCAACTCCTGGAATTCCAATTCCTCCCTATTGGAATTCCAACAGAAATCCCAGTTCCAATTCCAATCCCAGTTCCAATTCTCCATTCCATTCCCAATTCCATTTCCTATTCAAATTCCTCCCAATTCCTCCCTATTTGAATTCCATTCCCCATTCCATTTCCAATTCCAATTCCCATTTCCAATTCCAATTCCCATTTCCAATTCCTCCCTATTGGAATTCCAATTTCCATTTCCATTTCCATTCCCAATTCTTATTTCCATTTCCCAATTCCAATACTTCCGTATTGGAATTCCAATTCCAATTCCTCCAATTCCTCCCAACTCCTGGAATTCCAATTCCTCCCTATTGGAATTCCAGCACCAGTCACAGTTCCAATTCCAATCCCAGTTCCAATTCTCCATTCCATTCCCAATTCCATTTCCTATTCCAATTCCTCCCAATTCCTCAATATTGGAATTCCATTCCCCATTCCATTTCCAATTCCAATTCCCATTTCCAATTCCTCCCTATTGGAATTCCAATTTCCATTTCCATTTCCATTCCCAATTCTGATTTCCATTTCCCAATTCCAATTCTTCCCTATTGGAATTCCAATTCCAATTCCTCCAATTCCTCCCAACTCCTGGAATTCCAATTCCTCCCTAGTGGAATTCCAACACCAATCCCAGTTCCAATTCTCCATTCCATTCCCAATTCCATTTCCTATTCCAATTCCTCCCAATTCCTCCCTATTTGAATTCCATTCCCCATTCCATTTCCAATTCCAATTCCCATTTCCAATTCCTCCCTATACGAATTCCAATTTCCATTTCCATTTCCATTCCCAATTCTGATTTCCATTTCCCAATTCCAATTCTTCCCTATTGGAATTCCAATTCCAATTCCTCCAATTCCTCCCAACTCCTGGAATTCCAATTCCTCCCTATTGGAATTCCAGCACCAGTCACAGTTCCAATTCCAATCCCAGTTCCAATTCTCCATTCCATTCCCAATTCCATTTCCTCTTCCAACTCCTCCCAATTCCTCCCTATTTGAATTCCATTCCCCATTCCATTTCCAATTCCAATTCCCATTTCCAATTCCTCCCTATTGGAATTCCAATTTCCATTTCCATTTCCATTCCCAATTCTGATTTCCATTTCCCAATTCCAATTCTTCCCTTTTGGAATTCCAATTCCAATTCCTCCCAACTCCTGGAATTCCAATTCCTCCCTATTGGAATTCCAACACCAATCCCAGTTCCAATTCTCCATTCCATTCCCAATTCCATTTCCTATTCCAATTCCTCCCAATTCCTCCCTATTTGAATTCCATTCCCCATTCCATTTCCAATTCCAATTCCCATTTCCAATTCCTCCCTATTGGAATTCCAATTTCCATTTCCATTTCCATTCCCAATTCTGATTTCCATTTCCCAATTCCAATTCTTCCCTATTGGAATTCCAATTCCAATTCCTCCAATTCCTCCCAACTCCTGGAATTCCAATCCCTCCCTATTGGAATTCCAACACCAATCCCAGTTCCAATTCCAATCCCAGTTCCAATTCTCCATTCCATTCCCAATTCAATTTCCTATTCCAATTCCTCCCAATTCCTCCCTATTTGAATTCCATTCCCCATTCCATTTCCAATTCCAATTCCCATTTCCAATTCCTCCCTATTGGAATTCCAATTTCCATTTCCATTTCCATTCCCAATTCTGATTTCCATTTCCCAATTCCAATTCTTCCCTATTGGAATTCCAATTCCAATTCCTCCAATTCCTCCCAACTCCTGGAATTCCAATTCCTCCCTATTGGAATTCCAGCACCAGTCCCAGTTCCAATTCCAATCCCAGTTCCAATTCTCCATTCCATTCCCAATTCCATTTCCTATTCCAATTCCTCCCAATTCCTCAATATTGGAATTCCATTCCCCATTCCATTTCCAATTCCAATTCCCATTTCCAATTCCTCCCTATTGGAATTCCAATTTCCATTTCCATTTCCATTCCCAATTCTGATTTCCATTTCCCAATTCCAATTCTTCCCTATTGGAATTCCAATTCCAATTCCTCCAATTCCTCCCAACTCCTGGAATTCCAATTCCTCTCTATTGGAATTCCAACACCAATCCCAGTTCCAATTCTCCATTCCATTCCCAATTCCATTTCCTATTCCAATTCCTCCCAATTCCTCCCTATTTGAATTCCATTCCCCATTCCATTTCCAATTCCAATTCCCATTTCCAATTCCTCCCTATTGCAATTCCAATTTCCATTTCCATTTCCATTCCCAATTCTGATTTCCATTTCCCAATTCCAATTCTTCCCTATTGGAATTCCAATTCCAATTCCTCCAATTCCTCCCAACTCCTGGAATTCCAATCCCTCCCTATTGGAATTCCAACACCAATCCCAGTTCCAATTCCAATCCCAGTTCCAATTCTCCATTCCATTCCCAATTCCATTTCCTATTCCAATTCCTCCCAATTCCTCCCTATTTGAATTCCATTCCCCATTCCATTTCCAATTCCAATTCCCATTTCCAATTCCAATTCCCATTTCCAATTCCTCCCTATTGGAATTCCAATTTCCATTTCCATTTCCATTCCCAATTCTGATTTCCATTTCCCAATTCCAATTCTTCCCTATTGGAATTCCAATTCCAATTCCTCCAATTCCTCCCAACTCCTGGAATTCCAATTCCTCCCTATTGGAATTCCAGCACCAGTCCCAGTTCCAATTCCAATCCCAGTTCCAATTCTCCATTCCATTCCCAATTCCATTTCCTATTCCAATTCCTCCCAATTCCTCCCTATTTGAATTCCATTCCCCATTCCATTTCCAATTCCCATTTCCAATTCCTCCCTATTGGAATTCCAATTTCCATTTCCATTTCCATTCCCAATTCTGATTTCCATTTCCCAATTCCAATTCTTCCCTTTTGGAATTCCAATTCCAATTCCTCCCAACTCCTGGAATTCCAATTCCTCCCTATTGGAATTCCAACACCAATCCCAGTTCCAATTCTCCATTCCATTCCCAATTCCATTTCCTATTCCAATTCCTCCCAATTCCTCCCTATTTGAATTCCATTCCCCATTCCATTTCCAATTCCAATTCCCATTTCCAATTCCTCCCTATTGGAATTCCAATTTCCATTTCCATTTCCATTCCCAATTCTGATTTCCATTTCCCAATTCCAATTCTTCCCTATTGGAATTCCAATTCCAATTCCTCCAATTCCTCCCAACTCCTGGAATTCCAATCCCTCCCTATTGGAATTCCAACACCAATCCCAGTTCCAATTCCAATCCCAGTTCCAATTCTCCATTCCATTCCCAATTCAATTTCCTATTCCAATTCCTCCCAATTCCTCCCTATTTGAATTCCATTCCCCATTCCATTTCCAATTCCAATTCCCATTTCCAATTCCAATTCCCATTTCCAATTCCTCCCTATTGGAATTCCAATTTCCATTTCCATTTCCATTCCCAATTCTGATTTCCATTTCCCAATTCCAATTCTTCCCTATTGGAATTCCAATTCCAATTCCTCCAATTCCTCCCAACTCCTGGAATTCCAATTCCTCCCTATTGGAATTCCAGCACCAGTCCCAGTTCCAATTCCAATCCCAGTTCCAATTCTCCATTCCATTCCCAATTCCATTTCCTATTCCAATTCCTCCCAATTCCTCAATATTGGAATTCCATTCCCCATTCCATTTCCAATTCCAATTCCCATTTCCAATTCCTCCCTATTGGAATTCCAATTTCCATTTCCATTTCCATTCCCAATTCTGATTTCCATTTCCCAATTCCAATTCTTCCCTATTGGAATTCCAATTCCAATTCCTCCAATTCCTCCCAACTCCTGGAATTCCAATTCCTCCCTAGTGGAATTCCAACACCAATCCCAGTTCCAATTCTCCATTCCATTCCCAATTCCATTTCCTATTCCAATTCCTCCCAATTCCTCCCTATTTGAATTCCATTCCCCATTCCATTTCCAATTCCAATTCCCATTTCCAATTCCTCCCTATTGCAATTCCAATTTCCATTTCCATTTCCATTCCCAATTCTGATTTCCATTTCCCAATTCCAATTCTTCCCTATTGGAATTCCAATTCCAATTCCTCCAATTCCTCCCAACTCCTGGAATTCCAATCCCTCCCTATTGGAATTCCAACACCAATCCCAGTTCCAATTCCAATCCCAGTTCCAATTCTCCATTCCATTCCCAATTCCATTTCCTATTCCAATTCCTCCCAATTCCTCCCTATTTGAATTCCATTCCCCATTCCATTTCCAATTCCAATTCCCATTTCCAATTCCAATTCCCATTTCCAATTCCTCCCTATTGGAATTCCAATTTCCATTTCCATTTCCATTCCCAATTCTGATTTCCATTTCCCAATTCCAATTCTTCCCTATTGGAATTCCAATTCCAATTCCTCCAATTCCTCCCAACTCCTGGAATTCCAATTCCTCCCTATTGGAATTCCAGCACCAGTCCCAGTTCCAATTCCAATCCCAGTTCCAATTCTCCATTCCATTCCCAATTCCATTTCCTATTCCAATTCCTCCCAATTCCTCCCTATTTGAATTCCATTCCCCATTCCATTTCCAATTCCCATTTCCAATTCCTCCCTATTGGAATTCCAATTTCCATTTCCATTTCCATTCCCAATTCTGATTTCCATTTCCCAATTCCAATTCTTCCCTTTTGGAATTCCAATTCCAATTCCTCCCAACTCCTGGAATTCCAATTCCTCCCTATTGGAATTCCAACACCAATCCCAGTTCCAATTCTCCATTCCATTCCCAATTCCATTTCCTATTCCAATTCCTCCCAATTCCTCCCTATTTGAATTCCATTCCCCATTCCATTTCCAATTCCAATTCCCATTTCCAATTCCTCCCTATTGGAATTCCAATTTCCATTTCCATTTCCATTCCCAATTCTGATTTCCACTTCCCAATTCCAATTCTTCCCTATTGGAATTCCAATTCCAATTCCTCCAATTCCTCCCAACTCCTGGAATTCCAATCCCTCCCTATTGGAATTCCAACACCAATCCCAGTTCCAATTCCAATCCCAGTTCCAATTCTCCATTCCATTCCCAATTCCATTTCCTATTCCAATTCCTCCCAATTCCTCCCTATTTGAATTCCATTCCCCATTCCATTTCCAATTCCAATTCCCATTTCCAATTCCAATTCCCATTTCCAATTCCTCCCTATTGGAATTCCAATTTCCATTTCCATTTCCATTCCCAATTCTGATTTCCATTTCCCAATTCCAATTCTTCCCTATTGGAATTCCAATTCCAATTCCTCCAATTCCTCCCAACTCCTGGAATTCCAATTCCTCCCTATTGGAATTCCAGCACCAGTCCCAGTTCCAATTCCAATCCCAGTTCCAATTCTCCATTCCATTCCCAATTCCATTTCCTATTCCAATTCCTCCCAATTCCTCCCTATTTGAATTCCATTCCCCATTCCATTTCCAATTCCAATTCCCATTTCCAATTCCTCCCTATTGCAATTCCAATTTCCATTTCCATTTCCATTCCCAATTCTGATTTCCATTTCCCAATTCCAATTCTTCCCTATTGGAATTCCAATTCCAATTCCTCCAATTCCTCCCAACTCCTGGAATTCCAATTCCTCCCTATTGGAATTCCAACACCAATCCCAGTTCCAATTCCAATCCCAGTTCCAATTCTCCATTCCATTCCCAATTCCATTTCCTATTCCAATTCCTCCCAATTCCTCCCTATTTGAATTCCATTCCCCATTCCATTTCCAATTCCAATTCCCATTTCCAATTCCTCCCTATTGGAATTCCAATTTCCATTTCCATTTCCATTCCCAATTCTGATTTCCATTTCCCTATTCCAATTCTTCCCTATTGGAATTCCAATTCCAATTCCTCCAATTCCTCCCAACTCCTGGAATTCCAATTCCTCCCTAGTGGAATTCCAACACCAATCCCAGTTCCAATTCCAATCCCAGTTCCAATTCTCCATTCCATTCCCAATTCCATTTCCTATTCCAATTCCTCCCAATTCCTCCCTATTTGAATTCCATTCCCCATTCCATTTCCAATTCCAATTCCCATTTCCAATTCCTCCCTATTGGAATTCCAATTTCCATTTCCATTTCCATTCCCAATTCTGATTTCCATTTCCCAATTCCAATTCTTCCCTATTGGAATTCCAATTCCAATTCCTCCAATTCCTCCCAACTCCTGGAATTCCAATTCCTCTCTATTGGAATTCCAACACCAATCCCAGTTCCATTTCCAATCCCAGTTCCAATTCTCCATTCCATTCCCAATTCCATTTCCTATTCCAATTCCTCCCAATTCCTCCCTATTTGAATTCCATTCCCCATTCCATTTCCAATTCCAATTCCCATTTCCAATTCCTCCCTATTGCAATTCCAATTTCCATTTCCATTCCCAATTCTGATTTCCATTTCCCAATTCCAATTCTTCCCTATTGGAATTCCAATTCCAATTCCTCCAATTCCTCCCAACTCCTGGAATTCCAATTCCTCCCTATTGGAATTCCAACACCAATCCCAGTTCCAATTCTCTATTCCATTCCCAATTCCATTTCCTATTCCAATTCCTCCCAATTCCTCCCTATTTGAATTCCATTCCCCATTCCATTCCCAATCCCAATTCCCATTTCCAATTCCTCCCTATTGGAATTCCAATTTCCATTTCCATTTCCATTCCCAATTCTGATTTCCATTTCCCAATTCCAATTCTTCCCTATTGGAATTCCAATTCCAATTCCTCCAATTCCTCCCAACTCCTGGAATTCCAATTCCTCCCTAGTGGAATTCCAACACCAATCCCAGTTCCAATTCCAATCCCAGTTCCAATTCTCCATTCCATTCCCAATTCCATTTCCTATTCCAATTCCTCCCTATTTGAATTCCATTCCCCATTCCATTTCCAATTCCAATTCCCATTTCCAATTCCTCCCTATTGCAATTCCAATTTCCATTTCCATTTCCATTCCCAATTCTGATTTCCATTTCCCAATTCCAATTATTCCCTATTGGAATTCCAATTCCAATTCCTCCAATTCCTCCCAACTCCTGGAATTCCAATTCCTCCCTATTGGAATTCCAACACCAATCCCAGTTCCAATTCTCTATTCCATTCCCAATTCCATTTCCTATTCCAATTCCTCCCAATTCCTCCCTATTTGAATTCCATTTCCAATTCCAATTCCCATTTCCAATTCCTCCCTATTGGAATTCCAATTTCCATTTCCATTTCCATTCCCAATTCTGATTTCCATTTCCCAATTCCAATTCTTCCCTATTGGAATTCCAATTCCAATTCCTCCAATTCCTCCCAACTCCTGGAATTCCAATTCCTCTCTATTGGAATTCCAACACCAATCCCAGTTCCATTTCCAATCCCAGTTCCAATTCTCCATTCCATTCCCAATTCCATTTCCTATTCCAATTCCTCCCAATTCCTCCCTATTTGAATTCCATTCCCCATTCCATTTCCAATTCCAATTCCCATTTCCAATTCCTCCCTATTGGAATTCCAATTTCCATTTCCATTTCCATTCCCAATTCTGATTTCCATTTCCCAATTCCAATTCTTCCCTATTGGAATTCCAATTCCAATTCCTCCAATTCCTCCCAACTCCTGGAATTCCAATCCCTCCCTATTGGAATTCCAACACCAATCCCAGTTCCAATTCCAATCCCAGTTCCAATTCTCCATTCCATTCCCAATTCCATTTCCTATTCCAATTCCTCCCAATTCCTCCCTATTTGAATTCCATTTCCAATTCCAATTCCCATTTCCAATTCCTCCCTATTGGAATTCCAATTTCCATTTCCATTTCCATTCCCAATTCTGATTTCCATTTCCCAATTCCAATTCTTCCCTATTGGAATTCCAATTCCAATTCCTCCAATTCCTCCCAACTCCTGGAATTCCAATTCCTCTCTATTGGAATTCCAACACCAATCCCAGTTCCATTTCCAATCCCAGTTCCAATTCTCCATTCCATTCCCAATTCCATTTCCTATTCCAATTCCTCCCAATTCCTCCCTATTTGAATTCCATTCCCCATTCCATTTCCAATTCCAATTCCCATTTCCAATTCCTCCCTATTGCAATTCCAATTTCCATTTCCATTTCCATTCCCAATTCTGATTTCCATTTCCCAATTCCAATTCTTCCCTATTGGAATTCCAATTCCAATTCCTCCAATTCCTCCCAACTCCAGGAATTCCAATTCCTCTCTATTGGAATTCCAACACCAATCCCAGTTCCATTTCCAATCCCAGTTCCAATTCTCCATTCCATTCCCAATTCCATTTCCTATTCCAATTCCTCCCAATTCCTCCCTATTTGAATTCCATTCCCCATTCCATTTCCAATTCCCATTTCCAATTCCTCCCTATTGCAATTCCAATTTCCATTTCCATTTCCATTCCCAATTCTGATTTCCATTTCCCAATTCCAATTCTTCCCTATTGGAATTCCAATTCCAATTCCTCCAATTCCTCCCAACTCCTGGAATTCCAATCCCTCCCTATTGGAATTCCAACACCAATCCCAGTTCCAATTCCAATCCCAGTTCCAATTCTCCATTCCATTCCCAATTCCATTTCCTATTCCAATTCCTCCCAATTCCTCAATATTGGAATTCCATTCCCCATTCCATTTCCAATTCCAATTCCCATTTCCAATTCCTCCCTATTGGAATTCCAATTTCCATTTCCATTTCCATTCCCAATTCTGATTTCCATTTCCCAATTCCAATTCTTCCCTATTGGAATTCCAATTCCAATTCCTCCAATTCCTCCCAACTCCTGGAATTCCAATTCCTCCCTATTGGAATTCCAACACCAATCCCAGTTCCAATTCCAATCCCAGTTCCAATTCTCCATTCCATTCCCAATTCCATTTCCTATTCCAATTCCTCCCTATTTGAATTCCATTCCCCATTCCATTTCCAATTCCAATTCCCATTTCCAATTCCCCCCTATTGCAATTCCAATTTCCATTTCCATTTCCATTCCCAATTCTGATTTCCATTTCCCAATTCCAATTCTTCCCTATTGGAATTCCAATTCCAATTCCTCCAATTCCTCCCAACTCCTGGAATTCCAATCCCTCCCTGTCTCCCTATTGGAATTCCAACACCAATCCCAGTTCCAATTCCAATCCCAGTTCCAATTCTCCATTCCATTCCCAATTCCATTTCCTATTCCAATTCCTCCCAATTCCTCCCTATTTGAATTCCATTCCCCATTCCATTTCCAATTCCAATTCCCATTTCCAATTCCTCCCTATTGGAATTCCAATTTCCATTTCCATTTCCATTCCCAATTCTGATTTCCATTTCCCAATTCCAATTCTTCCCTATTGGAATTCCAATTCCAATTCCTCCAATTCCTCCCAACTCCTGGAATTCCAATTCCTCCCTAGTGGAATTCCAACACCAATCCCAGTTCCAATTCCAATCCCAGTTCCAATTCTCCATTCCATTCCCAATTCCATTTCCTATTCCAATTCCTCCCAATTCCTCCCTATTTGAATTCCATTCCCCATTCCATTTCCAATTCCAATTCCCATTTCCAATTCCTCCCTATTGGAATTCCAATTTCCATTTCCATTTCCATTCCCAATTCTGATTTCCATTTCCCAATTCCAATTCTTCCCTATTGGAATTCCAATTCCAATTCCTCCAATTCCTCCCAACTCCTGGAATTCCAATTCCTCTCTATTGGAATTCCAACACCAATCCCAGTTCCATTTCCAATCCCAGTTCCAATTCTCCATTCCATTCCCAATTCCATTTCCTATTCCAATTCCTCCCAATTCCTCCCTATTTGAATTCCATTCCCCATTGCATTTCCAATTCCAATTCCCATTTCCAATTCCTCCCTATTGGAATTCCAATTTCCATTTCCATTTCCATTCCCAATTCTAATTTCCATTTCCCAATTCCAATTCTTCCCTATTGGAATTCCAATTCCAATTCCTCCAATTCCTCCCAACTCCTGGAATTCCAATTCCTCTCTATTGGAATTCCAACACCAATCCCAGTTCCATTTCCAATCCCAGTTCCAATTCTCCATTCCATTCCCAATTCCATTTCCTATTCCAATTCCTCCCAATTCCTCCCTATTTGAATTCCATTCCCCATTCCATTTCCAATTCCAATTCCCATTTCCAATTCCTCCCTATTGGAATTCCAATTTCCATTTCCATTTCCATTCCCAATTCTGATTTCCATTTCCCAATTCCAATTCTTCCCTATTGGAATTCCAATTCCAATTCCTCCAATTCCTCCCAACTCCTGGAATTCCAATTCCTCCCTAGTGGAATTCCAACACCAATCCCAGTTCCAATTCCAATCCCAGTTCCAATTCTCCATTCCATTCCCAATTCCATTTCCTATTCCAATTCCTCCCAATTCCTCCCTATTTGAATTCCATTCCCCATTCCATTTCCAATTCCAATTCCCATTTCCAATTCCTCCCTATTGGAATTCCAATTTCCATTTCCATTTCCATTCCCAATTCTGATTTCCATTTCCCAATTCCAATTCTTCCCTATTGGAATTCCAATTCCAATTCCTCCAATTCCTCCCAACTCCTGGAATTCCAATTCCTCTCTATTGGAATTCCAACACCAATCCCAGTTCCATTTCCAATCCCAGTTCCAATTCTCCATTCCATTCCCAATTCCATTTCCTATTCCAATTCCTCCCAATTCCTCCCTATTTGAATTCCATTCCCCATTGCATTTCCAATTCCAATTCCCATTTCCAATTCCTCCCTATTGGAATTCCAATTTCCATTTCCATTTCCATTCCCAATTCTGATTTCCATTTCCCAATTCCAATTCTTCCCTATTGGAATTCCAATTCCAATTCCTCCAATTCCTCCCAACTCCTGGAATTCCAATTCCTCTCTATTGGAATTCCAACACCAATCCCAGTTCCATTTCCAATCCCAGTTCCAATTCTCCATTCCATTCCCAATTCCATTTCCTATTCCAATTCCTCCCAATTCCTCCCTATTTGAATTCCATTCCCCATTCCATTTCCAATTCCAATTCCCATTTCCAATTCCTCCCTATTGGAATTCCAATTTCCATTTCCATTTCCATTCCCAATTCTGATTTCCATTTCCCAATTCCAATTCTTCCCTATTGGAATTCCAATTCCAATTCCTCCAATTCCTCCCAACTCCTGGAATTCCAATTCCTCCCTATTGGAATTCCAACACCAATCCCAGTTCCAATTCCAATCCCAGTTCCAATTCTCCATTCCATTCCCAATTCCATTTCCTATTCCAATTCCTCCCTATTTGAATTCCATTCCCCATTCCATTTCCAATTCCAATTCCCATTTCCAATTCCTCCCTATTGGAATTCCAATTTCCATTTCCATTTCCATTCCCAATTCTGATTTCCATTTCCCAATTCCAATTCTTCCCTATTGGAATTCCAATTCCAATTCCTCCAATTCCTCCCAACTCCTGGAATTCCAATTCCTCCCTAGTGGAATTCCAACACCAATCCCAGTTCCAATTCCAATCCCAGTTCCAATTCTCCATTCCATTCCCAATTCCATTTCCTATTCCAATTCCTCCCAATTCCTCCCTATTTGAATTCCATTCCCCATTCCATTTCCAATTCCAATTCCCATTTCCAATTCCTCCCTATTGGAATTCCAATTTCCATTTCCATTTCCATTCCCAATTCTGATTTCCATTTCCCAATTCCAATTCTTCCCTATTGGAATTCCAATTCCAATTCCTCCAATTCCTCCCAACTCCTGGAATTCCAATTCCTCTCTATTGGAATTCCAACACCAATCCCAGTTCCATTTCCAATCCCAGTTCCAATTCTCCATTCCATTCCCAATTCCATTTCCTATTCCAATTCCTCCCAATTCCTCCCTATTTGAATTCCATTCCCCATTCCATTTCCAATTCCAATTCCCATTTCCAATTCCTCCCTCTTGGAATTCCAATTTCCATTTCCATTTCCATTCCCAATTCTGATTTCCATTTCCCAATTCCAATTCTTCCCTATTGGAATTCCAATTCCAATTCCTCCAATTCCTCCCAACTCCAGGAATTCCAATCCCTCCCTATTGGAATTCCAACACCAATCCCAGTTCCATTTCCAATCCCAGTTCCAATTCTCCATTCCATTCCCAATTCCATTTCCTATTCCAATTCCTCCCAATTCCTCCCTATTTGAATTCCATTCCCCATTCCATTTCCAATTCCAATTCCCATTTCCAATTCCTCCCTATTGGAATTCCAATTTCCATTTCCATTTCCATTCCCAATTCTGATTTCCATTTCCCAATTCCAATTCTTCCCTATTGGAATTCCAATTCCAATTCCTCCAATTCCTCCCAACTCCTGGAATTCCAATTCCTCCCTATTGGAATTCCAACACCAATCCCAGTTCCAATTCTCTATTCCATTCCCAATTCCATTTCCTATTCCAATTCCTCCCAATTCCTCCCTATTTGAATTCCATTCCCCATTCCATTTCCAATTCCAATTCCCATTTCCAATTCCTCCCTATTGGGATTCCAATTTCAATTTCCATTTCCATTCCCAATTCTGATTTCCATTTCCCAATTCCAATTCTTCCCTATTGGAATTCCAATTCCAATTCCTCCAATTCCTCCCAACTCCTGGAATTCCAATTCCTCCCTAGTGGAATTCCAACACCAATCCCAGTTCCAATTCCAATCCCAGTTCCAATTCTCCATTCCATTCCCAATTCCATTTCCTATTCCAATTCCTCCCTATTTGAATTCCATTCCCCATTCCATTTCCAATTCCAATTCCCATTTCCAATTCCCCCCTATTGCAATTCCAATTTCCATTTCCATTTCCATTCCCAATTCTGATTTCCATTTTCCAATTCCAATCCTTCCCTATTGGAATTCCAATTCCAATTCCTCCAATTCCTCCCAACTCCTGGAATTCCAATCCCTCCCTATCTCCCTATTGGAATTCCAACACCAATCCCAGTTCCAATTCCAATCCCAGATCCAATTCTCCATTCCATTCCCAATTCCATTTCCTATTCCAATTCCTCCCAATTCCTCCCTATTTGAATTCCATTCCCCATTCCATTTCCAATTCCAATTCCCATTTCCAATTCCTCCCTATTGGAATTCCAATTTCCATTTCCATTTCCATTCCCAATTCTGATTTCCATTTCCCAATTCCAATTCTTCCCTATTGGAATTCCAATTCCAATTCCTCCAATTCCTCCCAACTCCTGGAATTCCAATTCCTCCCTAGTGGAATTCCAACACCAATCCCAGTTCCAATTCCAATCCCAGTTCCAATTCTCCATTCCATTCCCAATTCCATTTCCTATTCCAATTCCTCCCAATTCCTCCCTATTTGAATTCCATTCCCCATTCCATTTCCAATTCCAATTCCCATTTCCAATTCCTCCCTATTGGAATTCCAATTTCCATTTCCATTTCCATTCCCAATTCTGATTTCCATTTCCCAATTCCAATTCTTCCCTATTGGAATTCCAATTCCAATTCCTCCAATTCCTCCCAACTCCTGGAATTCCAATTCCTCTCTATTGGAATTCCAACACCAATCCCAGTTCCATTTCCAATCCCAGTTCCAATTCTCCATTCCATTCCCAATTCCATTTCCTATTCCAATTCCTCCCAATTCCTCCCTATTTGAATTCCATTCCCCATTGCATTTCCAATTCCAATTCCCATTTCCAATTCCTCCCTATTGGAATTCCAATTTCCATTTCCATTTCCATTCCCAATTCTGATTTCCATTTCCCAATTCCAATTCTTCCCTATTGGAATTCCAATTCCAATTCCTCCAATTCCTCCCAACTCCTGGAATTCCAATTCCTCCCTATTGGAATTCCAACACCAATCCCAGTTCCATTTCCAATCCCAGTTCCAATTCTCCATTCCATTCCCAATTCCATTTCCTATTCCAATTCCTCCCAATTCCTCCCTATTTGAATTCCATTCCCCATTCCATTTCCAATTCCAATTCCCATTTCCAATTCCTCCCTATTGGAATTCCAATTTCCATTTCCATTTCCATTCCCAATTCTGATTTCCATTTCCCAATTCCAATTATTCCCTATTGGAATTCCAATTCCAATTCCTCCAATTCCTCCCAACTCCTGGAATTCCAATTCCTCCCTATTGGAATTCCAACACCAATCCCAGTTCCAATTCTCTATTCCATTCCCAATTCCATTTCCTATTCCAATTCCTCCCAATTCCTCCCTATTTGAATTCCATTCCCCATTCCATTTCCAATTCCAATTCCCATTTCCAATTCCTCCCTATTGGAATTCCAATTTCCATTTCCATTTCCATTCCCAATTCTGATTTCCATTTCCCAATTCCAATTCTTCCCTATTGGAATTCCAATTCCAATTCCTCCAATTCCTCCCAACTCCTGGAATTCCAATTCCTCCCTATTGGAATTCCAACACAAATCCCAGTTCCAATTCCAATCCCAGTTCCAATTCTCCATTCCATTCCCAATTCCATTTCCTATTCCAATTCCTCCCTATTTGAATTCCATTCCCCATTCCATTTCCAATTCCAATTCCCATTTCCAATTCCTCCCTATTGCAATTCCAATTTCCATTTCCATTTCCATTCCCAATTCTGATTTCCATTTCCCAATTCCAATTCTTCCCTATTGGAATTCCAATTCCAATTCCTCCAATTCCTCCCAACTCCTGGAATTCCAATTCCTCCCTAGTGGAATTCCAACACCAATCCCAGTTCCAATTCCAATCCCAGTTCCAATTCTCCATTCCATTCCCAATTCCATTTCCTATTCCAATTCCTCCCTATTTGAATTCCATTCCCCATTCCATTTCCAATTCCAATTCCCATTTCCAATTCCCCCCTATTGCAATTCCAATTTCCATTTCCATTTCCATTCCCAATTCTGATTTCCATTTTCCAATTCCAATCCTTCCCTATTGGAATTCCAATTCCAATTCCTCCAATTCCTCCCAACTCCTGGAATTCCAATCCCTCCCTATCTCCCTATTGGAATTCCAACACCAATCCCAGTTCCAATTCCAATCCCAGATCCAATTCTCCATTCCATTCCCAATTCCATTTCCTATTCCAATTCCTCCCAATTCCTCCCTATTTGAATTCCATTCCCCATTCCATTTCCAATTCCAATTCCCATTTCCAATTCCTCCCTATTGGAATTCCAATTTCCATTTCCATTTCCATTCCCAATTCTGATTTCCATTTCCCAATTCCAATTCTTCCCTATTGGAATTCCAATTCCAATTCCTCCAATTCCTCCCAACTCCTGGAATTCCAATTCCTCCCTAGTGGAATTCCAACACCAATCCCAGTTCCAATTCCAATCCCAGTTCCAATTCTCCATTCCATTCCCAATTCCATTTCCTATTCCAATTCCTCCCAATTCCTCCCTATTTGAATTCCATTCCCCATTCCATTTCCAATTCCAATTCCCATTTCCAATTCCTCCCTATTGGAATTCCAATTTCCATTTCCATTTCCATTCCCAATTCTGATTTCCATTTCCCAATTCCAATTCTTCCCTATTGGAATTCCAATTCCAATTCCTCCAATTCCTCCCAACTCCTGGAATTCCAATTCCTCTCTATTGGAATTCCAACACCAATCCCAGTTCCATTTCCAATCCCAGTTCCAATTCTCCATTCCATTCCCAATTCCATTTCCTATTCCAATTCCTCCCAATTCCTCCCTATTTGAATTCCATTCCCCATTGCATTTCCAATTCCAATTCCCATTTCCAATTCCTCCCTATTGGAATTCCAATTTCCATTTCCATTTCCATTCCCAATTCTGATTTCCATTTCCCAATTCCAATTCTTCCCTATTGGAATTCCAATTCCAATTCCTCCAATTCCTCCCAACTCCTGGAATTCCAATTCCTCCCTATTGGAATTCCAACACCAATCCCAGTTCCATTTCCAATCCCAGTTCCAATTCTCCATTCCATTCCCAATTCCATTTCCTATTCCAATTCCTCCCAATTCCTCCCTATTTGAATTCCATTCCCCATTCCATTTCCAATTCCAATTCCCATTTCCAATTCCTCCCTATTGGAATTCCAATTTCCATTTCCATTTCCATTCCCAATTCTGATTTCCATTTCCCAATTCCAATTATTCCCTATTGGAATTCCAATTCCAATTCCTCCAATTCCTCCCAACTCCTGGAATTCCAATTCCTCCCTATTGGAATTCCAACACCAATCCCAGTTCCAATTCTCTATTCCATTCCCAATTCCATTTCCTATTCCAATTCCTCCCAATTCCTCCCTATTTGAATTCCATTCCCCATTCCATTTCCAATTCCAATTCCCATTTCCAATTCCTCCCTATTGGAATTCCAATTTCCATTTCCATTTCCATTCCCAATTCTGATTTCCATTTCCCAATTCCAATTCTTCCCTATTGGAATTCCAATTCCAATTCCTCCAATTCCTCCCAACTCCTGGAATTCCAATTCCTCCCTATTGGAATTCCAACACAAATCCCAGTTCCAATTCCAATCCCAGTTCCAATTCTCCATTCCATTCCCAATTCCATTTCCTATTCCAATTCCTCCCTATTTGAATTCCATTCCCCATTCCATTTCCAATTCCAATTCCCATTTCCAATTCCTCCCTATTGCAATTCCAATTTCCATTTCCATTTCCATTCCCAATTCTGATTTCCATTTCCCAATTCCAATTCTTCCCTATTGGAATTCCAATTCCAATTCCTCCAATTCCTCCCAACTCCTGGAATTCCAATCCCTCCCTATCTCCCTATTGGAATTCCAACACCAATCCCAGTTCCAATTCCAATCCCAGTTCCAATTCTCCATTCCATTCCCAATTCCATTTCCTATTCCAATTCCTCCCTATTTGAATTCCATTCCCCATTCCATTTCCAATTCCAATTCCCATTTCCAATTCCTCCCTATTGGAATTCCAATTTCCATTTCCATTTCCATTCCCAATTCTGATTTCCATTTCCCAATTCCAATTCTTCCCTATTGGAATTCCAATTCCAATTCCTCCAATTCCTCCCAACTCCTGGAATTCGAATTCCTCTCTATTGGAATTCCAACACCAATCCCAGTTCCATTTCCAATCCCAGTTCCAATTCTCCATTCCATTCCCAATTCCATTTCCTATTCCAATTCCTCCCAATTCCTCCCTATTTGAATTCCATTCCCCATTCCATTTCCAATTCCAATTCCCATTTCCAATTCCTCCCTATTGGAATTCCAATTTCCATTTCCATTTCCATTCCCAATTCTGATTTCCATTTCCCAATTCCAATTATTCCCTATTGGAATTCCAATTCCAATTCCTCCAATTCCTCCCAACTCCTGGAATTCCAATTCCTCCCTATTGGAATTCCAACACCAATCCCAGTTCCAATTCTCTATTCCATTCCCAATTCCATTTCCTATTCCAATTCCTCCCAATTCCTCCCTATTTGAATTCCATTCCCCATTCCATTTCCAATTCCAATTCCCATTTCCAATTCCTCCCTATTGGAATTCCAATTTCCATTTCCATTTCCATTCCCAATTCTGATTTCCATTTCCCAATTCCAATTATTCCCTATTGGAATTCCAATTCCAATTCCTCCAATTCCTCCCAACTCCTGGAATTCCAATTCCTCCCTATTGGAATTCCAACACCAATCCCAGTTCCAATTCTCTATTCCATTCCCAATTCCATTTCCTATTCCAATTCCTCCCAATTCCTCCCTATTTGAATTCCATTCCCCATTCCATTTCCAATTCCAATTCCCATTTCCAATTCCTCCCTATTGGAATTCCAATTTCCATTTCCATTTCCATTCCCAATTCTGATTTCCATTTCCCAATTCCAATTCTTCCCTATTGGAATTCCAATTCCAATTCCTCCAATTCCTCCCAACTCCTGGAATTCCAATTCCTCCCTATTGGAATTCCAACACAAATCCCAGTTCCAATTCCAATCCCAGTTCCAATTCTCCATTCCATTCCCAATTCCATTTCCTATTCCAATTCCTCCCTATTTGAATTCCATTCCCCATTCCATTTCCAATTCCAATTCCCATTTCCAATTCCTCCCTATTGCAATTCCAATTTCCATTTCCATTTCCATTCCCAATTCTGATTTCCATTTCCCAATTCCAATTCTTCCCTATTGGAATTCCAATTCCAATTCCTCCAATTCCTCCCAACTCCTGGAATTCCAATCCCTCCCTATCTCCCTATTGGAATTCCAACACCAATCCCAGTTCCAATTCCAATCCCAGTTCCAATTCTCCATTCCATTCCCAATTCCATTTCCTATTCCAATTCCTCCCTATTTGAATTCCATTCCCCATTCCATTTCCAATTCCAATTCCCATTTCCAATTCCTCCCTATTGGAATTCCAATTTCCATTTCCATTTCCATTCCCAATTCTGATTTCCATTTCCCAATTCCAATTCTTCCCTATTGGAATTCCAATTCCAATTCCTCCAATTCCTCCCAACTCCTGGAATTCGAATTCCTCTCTATTGGAATTCCAACACCAATCCCAGTTCCATTTCCAATCCCAGTTCCAATTCTCCATTCCATTCCCAATTCCATTTCCTATTCCAATTCCTCCCAATTCCTCCCTATTTGAATTCCATTCCCCATTCCATTTCCAATTCCAATTCCCATTTCCAATTCCTCCCTATTGGAATTCCAATTTCCATTTCCATTTCCATTCCCAATTCTGATTTCCATTTCCCAATTCCAATTATTCCCTATTGGAATTCCAATTCCAATTCCTCCAATTCCTCCCAACTCCTGGAATTCCAATTCCTCCCTATTGGAATTCCAACACCAATCCCAGTTCCAATTCTCTATTCCATTCCCAATTCCATTTCCTATTCCAATTCCTCCCAATTCCTCCCTATTTGAATTCCATTCCCCATTCCATTTCCAATTCCAATTCCCATTTCCAATTCCTCCCTATTGGAATTCCAATTTCCATTTCCATTTCCATTCCCAATTCTGATTTCCATTTCCCAATTCCAATTCTTCCCTATTGGAATTCCAATTCCAATTCCTCCAATTCCTCCCAACTCCTGGAATTCCAATTCCTCCCTAGTGGAATTCCAACACCAATCCCAGTTCCAATTCCAATCCCAGTTCCAATTCTCCATTCCATTCCCAATTCCATTTCCTATTCCAATTCCTCCCTATTTGAATTCCATTCCCCATTCCATTTCCAATTCCAATTCCCATTTCCAATTCCTCCCTATTGCAATTCCAATTTCCATTTCCATTTCCATTCCCAATTCTGATTTCCATTTCCCAATTCCAATTCTTCCCTATTGGAATTCCAATTCCAATTCCTCCAATTCCTCCCAACTCCTGGAATTCCAGTTCCTCCCTATTGGAATTCCAACACCAATCCCAGTTCCAATTCCAATCCCAGTTCCAATTCTCCATTCCATTCCCAATTCCATTTCCTATTCCAATTCCTCCCAATTCCTCCCTATTTGAATTCCATTCCCCATTCCATTTCCAATTCCAATTCCCATTTCCAATTCCTCCCTCTTGGAATTCCAATTTCCATTTCCATTTCCATTCCCAATTCTGATTTCCATTTCCCAATTCCAATTCTTCCCTATTGGAATTCCAATTCCAATTCCTCCAATTCCTCCCAACTCCTGGAATTCCAATCCCTCCCTATCTCCCTATTGGAATTCCAGCACCAATCCCAGTTCCAATTCCAATCCCAGTTCCAATTCTCCATTCCATTCCCAATTCCATTTCCTATTCCAATTCCTCCCTATTTGAATTCCATTCCCCATTCCATTTCCAATTCCAATTCCCATTTCCAATTCCTCCCTATTGGAATTCCACTTTCCATTTCCATTCCCAATTCTGATTTCCATTTCCCAATTCCAATTCTTCCCTATTGGAATTCCAATTCCAATTCCTCCAATTCCTCCCAACTCCTGGAATTCCAATCCCTCCCTATTGGAATTCCAACACCAATCCCAGTTCCAATTCCAATCCCAGTTCCAATTCTCCATTCCATTCCCAATTCCATTTCCTATTCCAATTCCTCCCAATTCCTCCCTATTTGAATTCCATTCCCCATTCCATTTCCAATTCCAATTCCCATTTCCAATTCCTCCCTATTGGAATTCCAATTTCCATTTCCATTTCCATTCCCAATTCTGATTTCCATTTCCCAATTCCAATTCTTCCCTATTGGAATTCCAATTCCAATTCCTCCAATTCCTCCCAACTCCTGGAATTCCAATTCCTCCCTATTGGAATTCCAACACAAATCCCAGTTCCAATTCCAATCCCAGTTCCAATTCTCCATTCCATTCCCAATTCCATTTCCTATTCCAATTCCTCCCTATTTGAATTCCATTCCCCATTCCATTTCCAATTCCAATTCCCATTTCCAATTCCTCCCTATTGCAATTCCAATTTCCATTTCCATTTCCATTCCCAATTCTGATTTCCATTTCCCAATTCCAATTCTTCCCTATTGGAATTCCAATTCCAATTCCTCCAATTCCTCCCAACTCCTGGAATTCCAATCCCTCCCTATCTCCCTATTGGAATTCCAACACCAATCCCAGTTCCAATTCCAATCCCAGTTCCAATTCTCCATTCCATTCCCAATTCCATTTCCTATTCCAATTCCTCCCTATTTGAATTCCATTCCCCATTCCATTTCCAATTCCAATTCCCATTTCCAATTCCTCCCTATTGCAATTCCAATTTCCATTTCCATTTCCATTCCCAATTCTGATTTCCATTTCCCAATTCCAATTCTTCCCTATTGGAATTCCAATTCCAATTCCTCCAATTCCTCCCAACTCCTGGAATTCCAATTCCTCTCTATTGGAATTCCAACACCAATCCCAGTTCCATTTCCAATCCCAGTTCCAATTCTCCATTCCATTCCCAATTCCATTTCCTATTCCAATTCCTCCCAATTCCTCCCTATTTGAATTCCATTCCCCATTCCATTTCCAATTCCAATTCCCATTTCCAATTCCTCCCTATTGGAATTCCAATTTCCATTTCCATTTCCATTCCCAATTCTGATTTCCATTTCCCAATTCCAATTCTTCCCTATTGGAATTCCAATTCCAATTCCTCCAATTCCTCCCAACTCCTGGAATTCCAATTCCTCCCTATTGGAATTCCAACACCAATCCCAGTTCCAATTCTCTATTCCATTCCCAATTCCATTTCCTATTCCAATTCCTCCCAATTCCTCCCTATTTGAATTCCATTCCCCATTCCATTTCCAATTCCAATTCCCATTTCCAATTCCTCCCTATTGGAATTCCAATTTCCATTTCCATTTCCATTCCCAATTCTGATTTCCATTTCCCAATTCCAATTCTTCCCTATTGGAATTCCAATTCCAATTCCTCCAATTCCTCCCAACTCCTGGAATTCCAATCCCTCCCTATCTCCCTATTGGAATTCCAGCACCAATCCCAGTTCCAATTCCAATCCCAGTTCCAATTCTCCATTCCATTCCCAATTCCATTTCCTATTCCAATTCCTCCCTATTTGAATTCCATTCCCCATTCCATTTCCAATTCCAATTCCCATTTCCAATTCCTCCCTATTGGAATTCCACTTTCCATTTCCATTCCCAATTCTGATTTCCATTTCCCAATTCCAATTCTTCCCTATTGGAATTCCAATTCCAATTCCTCCAATTCCTCCCAACTCCTGGAATTCCAATCCCTCCCTATTGGAATTCCAACACCAATCCCAGTTCCAATTCCAATCCCAGTTCCAATTCTCCATTCCATTCCCAATTCCATTTCCTATTCCAATTCCTCCCAATTCCTCCCTATTTGAATTCCATTCCCCATTCCATTTCCAATTCCAATTCCCATTTCCAATTCCTCCCTATTGGAATTCCAATTTCCATTTCCATTTCCATTCCCAATTCTGATTTCCATTTCCCAATTCCAATTCTTCCCTATTGGAATTCCAATTCCAATTCCTCCAATTCCTCCCAACTCCTGGAATTCCAATTCCTCCCTAGTGGAATTCCAACACCAATCCCAGTTCCAATTCCAATCCCAGTTCCAATTCTCCATTCCATTCCCAATTCCATTTCCTATTCCAATTCCTCCCAATTCCTCCCTATTTGAATTCCATTCCCCATTCCATTTCCAATTCCAATTCCCATTTCCAATTCCTCTCTCTTGGAATTCCAATTTCCATTTCCATTTCCATTCCCAATTCTGATTTCCATTTCCCAATTCCAATTCTTCCCTATTGGAATTCCAATTCCAATTCCTCCAATTCCTCCCAACTCCTGGAATTCCAATTCCTCCCTAGTGGAATTCCAACACCAATCCCAGTTCCAATTCCAATCCCAGTTCCAATTCTCCATTCCATTCCCAATTCCATTTCCTATTCCAATTCCTCCCAATTCCTCCCTATTTGAATTCCATTCCCCATTCCATTTCCAATTCCAATTCCCATTTCCAATTCCTCTCTCTTGGAATTCCAATTTCCATTTCCATTTCCATTCCCAATTCTGATTTCCATTTCCCAATTCCAATTCTTCCCTATTGGAATTCCAATTCCAATTCCTCCAATTCCTCCCAACTCCTGGAATTCCAATTCCTCCCTAGTGGAATTCCAACACCAATCCCAGTTCCAATTCCAATCCCAGTTCCAATTCTCCATTCCATTCCCAATTCCATTTCCTATTCCAATTCCTCCCAATTCCTCCCTATTTGAATTCCATTCCCCATTCCATTTCCAATTCCAATTCCCATTTCCAATTCCTCCCTCTTGGAATTCCAATTTCCATTTCCATTTCCATTCCCAATTCTGATTTCCATTTCCCAATTCCAATTCTTCCCTATTGGAATTCCAATGGAATGGGGAAAGTCCAAGCAATGGCAATTACCCCAAAGGGTGCTGATTAGTTAACACCACTCCCAGTTGTGTTAAAATGTCCCTTCCAATTAGGCAGGAGACTGTAGGAGGCAGTTGCACAATTGAAAACACAGCAGATATTTGTTGATCCTCAATGGACACAGACAAAGAAGGCGACCTGCTTGCCAATGTAAATCCTCCTACTCCGGTGAGCATGTTTGCTGATGGGAATAGAGGCCAATGCTGTGGCCATGCCTCTGGAGAAATAATGCTGGTATCTGCTCCTGTATCCAATAATCCATAAAGGGTTATGCTTTGATGCCCATAAGTAACTGTGACCTTTTGCTTTGGTCTGTTTTGTAAATCCACAGTTAAAAGTGTAACACCAGTGGAGCCAAAACCTTTTTCATCCCGTGCTTGTTCAGTAAATGGTTGTATTCCAGAGGTCATTTGTGATAGTGGTATCAATTGTGCAATACGTTGTCCTTTTGTAATTTTAATTGGAGGATAGAGGGTGTAAGCCATGATTTGTATTTCCCCTGTAAAGTCTGCATCAATAACTCCAGGCAAAACAAATAATCCCAACATAGTTGTAGAAAAGCGTCCTAATAATAATGCTCCACATGTTTGTCCATTTAATATAAGAGGACCCTTTACTCCAGTTGGTATTTTCTCAGGAAGATTAGTCATTATTATTATTTCTATTGCGGCTGATAAGTCCAAACCGAGGCTCCCTGTTGTTGCGGGTTGCAGACAGGAGGTAGCTGCGATGTCGCGGCAGCTGGTGCTGGTGTCTCTGATGTCACAGCAGCTACTTGTGTCTGGGCGCGGCCCCCGTGAAACGCGCTCTGCTGACAGTTTCCCGACCGCCATCTACAAGCTGTGGTGTTGTGGGAGCTGGATCGGCAGTGTTGACACCATACACCAGTTGCTCTGCAGGCTCGGCGTGTGTGTCCCTCAGAGCCGCACCGGTAACACTTGAGAAATGGCTTTGAACCTCCTTGCGTGAATGCCAGTGAGCCACTTCGGAGAGGAGCAAGAGCAGCTAACACCTGATTCTGAGCAGCTAACACCTGATTCTGATTAGACTCTGCCTGCTTTTGTAACCCCAATCCTAACTCCTTTATAGCATCTACTAGAAATGCCTGCGAAGCAGTTGGCATTAATGCCATTCGCTCTAATGCTTCCTCAATGGTCCAATTTGCTCCCAAAGTAGATAATACTCTTTGGGTTGCTGGATTACTATTTTGAAGGGCACACTGCTTCAATATCGCCCCCTTAAGGTAGTCTGCCACACCGGCCCGGTCTATAGCAGCAGCCGCCCTATCGATAAAATTTCCAAATGATTCTTCTCTACCTTGCTTAATACCCATATAAATTGGTAATCCCCCTGGCTCTTTAACCATATCTATCGCTGTACGCACCAATCTCATAGCCTCTCTAAGCTTATCTGGTCCCAATATCATCTGTGCCTCTGCACGCAGAAATGCTCCTAATCCCATAAGTTCATCCACTGTCACTCCATGCAATGGATCTCCCGGAGCCCGTTGTACAGCAACTGACTCATTTACTAATGCTTGCCAATGTGCATTAAACAATAATTGTTGATGCTGAGTAAATATTAAACGCACTATCCCTTTTAAATCATTTGGGCATAAAATCTGAGTGTTAAAGAGATAATCTAACATTTGCTTAACAGGTTCACTTTTTACACCAAACTGACTAACTGTAGAACGTAGCTGAGCTAACAACTTCCAATCTAAGGCAGAATATGCTGCCACATTATGCATTAAGTTCCCCTGTGCATCATATTGTGGTGTATAAGTAACTGGACATGCAAGACTAGAAGCTATTTCTACGGCTTCACTATCTCCCATTTGCATCACCTCTTTTGCCAAAGCAGACCAAGCCTCCCTCCTTTGTTTAGCCATTTCCCCCCATAGATCACGGTGTGCCCCTGGGATGGGAGCTGGCTCTTTGGAGGTGCTATGCTGCTGGCATTTTAGTGCAGGCGCCGAGTTTTCGCATTGGGAAGGCAGTAAAGCAGAGGCTGGCTCGCGCGGGGGAAGCGACCCCCTCGCTGGAGCTGTCAGTGAAGCCGGGGCCGGCTCGAAAGGAGCTGGCTCACGCGGGGGAAGCAGCTCCCCCGCAGCTGCAACCGGAGCTTGCTCAGGCAAAGCCGGCGCGCGCGGGGGAAGGAGCCCCCCTCCCGCCGAAGCTGAAACCGGAGCACGCTCGAGCAGAGCCGGCTCGCGTGGGGGAAGGGGCCCCCCTGCTGGAGCTGTAACCGGAGCCGGCCTGCTCGGGGGTAGCGGCGGAGGCAAAGCCGGCGGCGGAGGCAGAACTGGCTTGCCCCCCCCACCATCCAACCCGCCTGAAGCCGGCAGTGGAGGCAAAGCTGGCTTGCTTTTACCTCTCCCACCCGGCTCGCCTTCCCCCTCAGACAAGGGAGGCGCAGACGGTTCCGCACTTTCTAAAGGCATGTCCTCAACACCACTATGCTGGGGATTTCTAGGCATAAGTATCTTAGTTACAGAAGGTGCCAAGGGATCATCCTCACGACCATATCCTATATTCCTCTTATGAGCTTCTGTAGCCCTTTCTGCTGCCTTTCTCTCAGAGACCTGCTGAAGCAATGCATTATACACCACCCGCCATAATTTCCCAAACTTTTTAGCTGATTTATCCCCATCTAACACAGAGTCCATTAACACCTCTCCAAAATTTTTCCACTCTGAAAGCTCATGTACTGTATGTGGGTTAGTAAACATACCTATAGAATGACCATAAGCTAACAACCCCGGTAATTCCTTTTTTAAATCTATCTCTTTTACCCCTCGCTTTTCTAAATATGAGGAGAATAAATCATATGCCGCTTGCCTATCCATACCTATTCAGTGCGCACTTGTAGGAGCTCCCAGGCTTCGGCGGCACGTAGGTGGCTTGAGTCACGGATGTGAACCTCAAGGGTGCTTTTTATAAATAATCCAGTCTTTGTAAATAATCCAGCACCGTCCCGCTGCAAGGACCCCCACCCAACTTCCGGACCGTGGCGAGTTCCCTTTTTTCTTTGTAATCCGAGAAAAAAGGACAGGGGTTCAACGTTGCCGCATCGTTGCCCGCAGCGGTGCTCACAGCGTTGTTGCCCGCATTCTCCACCATTTGTCGACGGAAGGAGACCAGGACATCCAGTTGATCATCACAGGCCCAATTTTATTGATCAGCACAGCGGGTTAAATACAGTTCGTAATTAACTTCATGCATATTGCAAAAGTTGAGCTCAGGATTGGTTAGTTACATATCAGCAGTTACACCTACTTTTACATTCCTATGGTCCTACTTTTGATACTTTCTACATATTCTTAGGAGATATTCAGGACTAATCTCTACTCCCTTTCTCCATGTTGCAGCAAGGCCACTGATTGCAAGCTGCTGACATCTCCTTTCAGCTTGCTGACTGCTGATTTCTCATCTTGACCAGTGGCAATATGTCAGCATGGCCTTTCTCAGCTAACCAACTATTAATAAAGCTCTCCACATTAAAGCTCTCCACAGCTCTCATATAGTCTTTCATCTCTCTCTCTCTCTCATATTGCAGTATTGTCTTTCGTCTTTCTGTCACCTCTCAGTATTGTCCTTTGCCTCTCTCTCTCTCACCTCTCAAATTGTACCCACTTCCCTGGGCAGGACAGGAACCAGGACAAAGCCACATGACTTGTCCCAGCTGGGCGGCACTTTCTTTGCCCTGGCAACCACAAGTGTGGCCACCCTTTTCCGCATCGGACACAGGAACAGTTTCAGCCTGAAGGGATGCAGCCCATGATCTCACTCCCATAGTATGGACAGACGAGTCCAAGGCCGTGTACGCCTCCAAAAGGACCAATGGAACTTGACTGGGAATGTGTGCCACTGCAGGTCCCCTCCTACAATGACATAGGTGGAGGCAGCCAAAAACAGTGACCCATTCATGAACTTCTGGAGCTGGCTGCAACAGGTCTACCCAGCACCTGCCGAAATTTGACAAAGTCCAACCGGAGTAGTGAGGTAGACCTGTTGTCCCCTGTCAGCCCCTGCCCCCTGAGCATCACGCCAACCTGTGGCAGCCCAGGAGCCAGGTAGACCTGATAAACTGGGGCTAGCCTGGAGCCTGGGTAGACCTGTTGTCCCCCAGAGTCAGGATAGACCTGCTGTCCCCTGGAGCCAGGGTAGACCAGTTGTCCCCCAAAGCTGGGGTAGACCTGTTTTCCCCCAAAGCTGGAGTAGACCTGCTGTCCCCCAGTCACTGCCCGCTGCCCAGATGTCACACCAACCCTGACAACCCTGAAGCAGGAGGAAGCTCACAGTCTCATAATGATCCGGAGCCAGCAGTAGCCAGCTGGTGCCCAGAGGAAAGGCAGTAGGGGCTCAGCGAGGGAAGTGTTTCCCACGGTGTCTTCAATTCTTTCCCTGCAGCCCAGCGGGTGTCATCATTGTTGTGGCCATCATTGTCATTGCTTCACATGGACTTTGTCTGCCTAAATGCAGACTTGGCGAGCTCTCTGTAGCACCCTACTCCCTGAGCGAGCCTCTGGGGCAAAGCTCATCCTTGCTGGGGCTGCGCTGCAGTGGTGGTGGCTGGGGAGAGGGAGGGACAGTGTTGAAAGCGCCGCTGAAGGCCAAGAGAGAAGGCGAGAGGGAGGCGAGGCACAGGCCTCACTCCCAGCTTCCCCCCCCATGTGGGCAGCTGTCTGCTGGTGGGTACTGCATAAACTCTGTTAAGTACTCTCAGTATTATTATTGACATTAGTAGAAATTTGAAATGAGTCTATGAAAATTACAAACAAGGCAAAAGGAAAGGGAGTTATGACTACTCTGGCATAGTGTTTCCTAACAGGGATCTTCAAAATGTAAAGATTGTACCATCCTTTCAACTGAAGAAAGGTATTAAAACAGCAGGAAGGAAATGGCATCACATGCTAGAAAGACTCTGGGCAGTGTACTTCTAGACAGAAAGGCCACTGATGGAGAACCAACTAAACTGGCACCAGTGCAGCAGCATTGTACTAAACCCCAGAAATGTCTACCGCTTCACTCTCTGCCATTCCATTCATATGCACACAGCAGCTCTGCACCATTCCTACTGATCATCTCCTTGGCAAACTGGGAGGGTCCGTAGTGACACAGAGTCCCCAGGCAGATGCAAAGGAGAGCTGCTTTATTGCAAAAACCAGGCTTTTGAAACACTCAGACCTTTATCAGTTTGATAGCTTTAAGCCATAACAAACACAATTCAACCAACCACCATGCACCACGATGGTAAGATGCGATGGTTATATAATTTGTTTTTCTACCTCTAATTCAGCTCCATCACTTTCCCATAGTCCTTTTCTACTTAGCCAACGTAACAAGCCTCAGCCATGGTTTTACAAGACCTTCCTTTAGTAAGGTTTTACCTATATGCAATAGCAAACCACTAGTTTTTTTCAGTGTCAAGAGTTTAGGTAGACGATTTGCATCTGCCCTTCCAGTGAAACCTTATGGGGAGAGAAAAGCCTGTCAGAGATGTTCAGTTATTCCATTTTCTAGACAGGCCAAATCAAAAGAAAAGCAAGATATAGGATTATGTACTTGCTATTACAAAACACCTGCTACCATCTGACAGTGAACTAGCAGAAAATCAGCAAAAATGAGACTTGAGTCAAACAACCAGTTGAACAGAATAATGATGTTATAAATAGAAACAGCACATTTCCAGGCTATTGAGATACTTGAAATGTCAGCAAAGGTTTGAGAGCAAAGGCTGAACAAATGGGGAAGGATTAAAAGAATCCTAAGAAAAACATGACCAAAAATTCTGAAATATATGAGCAACTGACCTGTTTAAGCCTTCAGAAAATCAGTAACTGCTGATTTACATAGGCCATTCAAGTTAATTTACCTGTGCACTTTCCACTCCTTTTTCACCTGTCAACATCACAGGGTGAATTGTGACCATGGAGTCACGATTATTTAGATTCTATTCTTAGCTTTAGGAGAGAAGTACAGCAGCTGAAGTACCTGTTACTGATGTGATACCCAGGAACACAGATTTGACACATTTCATTCATGTCCAATCACAAATAGTAATACTAAGAGGATAGGATTGCCCTCTTTTCATGACACTCATCTTGTTTCACAGCCTGCTCTGATTCTGGTGAAAATTTTCAGTAGCTTCTCTCAAAAAAGGAGAAAGTCCAATTAAATTTCCCTCCTTACTCGTGGAGGTTTAGCATTTGGTTTCTTGAGCCTAAAAATAGAATTGGAACTAGCAGGAATTACTGTATTTTAAGCGTCCAGTCCATTAAGACAATCTCAGTTTGATAAAAGCCTATGTGCTATTGGCTAAAGAATACTCTGTTTCCCCCAAGAGCAGATGCATGCAATTTTATCAAACTTTCTGTAACAAACTCCAGTAATAAAAAACTCAGTAAAGCAAAAGAGTCACAAGTAGCAGGAAGAATGATTTCATCATTTAGGGAACCAACCTTCTCACCGTCTTTTGGAGTGAGCATAACCTGGTAGCTGAAGTAACAAACTTGAGGACAGAAATCTCCCTACTACTGAGAAATTGCTGACACAGGAACCACCTAAGCTCTGTCACTTTCCCTTTCTCATTCATTGGTCAAGCCTAGTAGCCTAAAATTTACAGGGTCAATCAAAGACAAATGCTAACCTAGTCAGAGGTTTATGAAAGGTCCAAAAATAATTGGAGCTCTTAGACAATGGAAATGGAAGCAATCGATTTCCTTGCAACATATCCCTAAAACTCATTCCCTCCTATTCATATCTAATGTATAGCCACCAGTACAATCAGGAAAAGATGAAACTTACTGATGCCAGCAAGGGAAGGATTTGAAAGAACTGTTCCCATTAATCATCATATGGACAGTATCATTAAAGTCGGAGCCCTGTTAATAAGTATCACTTGTGGGAAATTCAGGACTCTTGGACAACGAACCAAGAGGATTAAGCAGAAGCCATTTATTGTTGACATGATGCACTTACACATTCTAAGTCTCTGCACATGCTAGTCCTGCATTTCTTATTGGTGCCTTTCTCTTGTTCACACATTCTGTGTGCACCTCTCAGAAGATGTGTTTGGTTATAGTCCAAGTTCTTTGCCACCTACTGTTATCGAGTTCTTGTAGTCTTGGAATTCGGTTTCTCAGCTTCTTTCTTATTTTAGCACAGTTTATGTCTTAGAATCCTTGATGAATCCCAGAGGGCCCTGAGAAAATTCTGATAAGAACAGTTCCAGGCTGGATGGCTGGTGCACACTGTAGTCCAAGTGGTTCAGATGCATTGCTTCAATTCCCCCTTCTTCTTCTTGCACCAGCCAGATCCTTTACACGGTATTTTCTTCCAAGAGGCTCACTAATTTCATGATGCATGGAATAACACAAAGCAATATAATAATGACTACTAGTAATAACAAAGCTCCATTTATGATATCTTTCAACCATCCAGTTATTCCCCATCTCTCAAACCATTCATCCAAACCCCAGTCATTCCCAGTCAATTTCTTCATGTTACTGTTGTTTGAGTTTCCTGTGAATGGATGCACAATGGTCAGAGAGGTTTATAAAACAAATTCATTCAAACTCCTCACACTTGTGCCCATGTGCTAACAACAACAAATCTATAGCAGCTCTATTTTGCAGTCTGCCATGTCTCATACTATTTATGTCAGTGAGCATCAGATTTGAAAGAGCTGAAGTTACCTTTAGTTGTTTGACCATCCAGCATCCCAACTTACTAAGTGTAGCCAAAGCTTGAGCAGCAGCAACACCTGGAGTAAGGAATGATGCTATTATTCGTGCTGGAGCACCCTAAAACGCTACATAATTTTCACAATCAGGTCTTAAGCTTTGTGATTGCTCTTTTAGTTCTCTTGCTATGTCCCACTCTCCAAATAGTCTGATTCAGCATTTCACATGCTAGGAGCAAACAGGGTTAGTTTTCCTAAGTAACAAGGACCATCAAGCTAATTACTTGGGATTGCTGGCCATGCCCTATCTCCACAGATTAAAAAGACACCTGGTGGAAGCTTTCTTACAGTTGCATTTGTAGCAGCACTTCCAGGATAAGTCCAATTGTGGCAATATTTGGTCATGTTCTGATACCATGGAGAACTGGGATTTAGGATGACACTATTATTTTTGGGTCATGGGACTAGGACATTGCTCATATAAGTTGATTTTGGGTTTAATTTCCAGGTACTGATCCTAATAAATATAATTCTTGGGGCTCTAGTCCGCTTTCATTCTGTGATTGTGTTATTATACCTGCTTGGAAGTCTTTGCCTTTTGCCTTAATTCTTAACCTTAAGCATATGTCCAGTTTTGTACCACCACTGGCTATATTACACCAGCGATCCTCCATGCTTGGTTTATTTGCTTCCACCTATGGTTTTCCTCCATCTCCCACCCATTTCGCAAAACCAGTAAAGTTAGTTATTGAGGTACGAATTAAACATGTGCGGAAAGGATCTCCTGGCATGGCTAAGGATAAACAAAAGAAATCCACCCCAGCAGCATTGGCCCAAGTAGCCACATATTCTGTGGATGCCATCCCGGTAGGTTAATATCTTCCACATTACAGATGTTGCCACATATCACAAGTAACAGAGAGAAACCTCCAAAAACCTGCACATCTAATTTAAGACTATTCTTCATCCTTAACATCGGCAAAGAACCCTTCACCTATGAGGTTAGGGAAAAAATCCAAACTGACTCTGCCTCTTGCCCCTTGTGCTCTTTTCCTATTCCATCTCCTTTGGTTTTTTCCTCTCCCCTTCATTTTGTTTGTTCCCACTGCTTAGGTCTAACTCCCCATGTTCCAGGAATAAATATTCCTTTTCCACATTCAAGGGCCTTGATCTTATTCTCTCTCTCCTTTCTCTTGAGCTTCCAAAGTTCATTACGATACCACTGAATAGCCTGTCCCAATTGCTCCCAAGACTCAAATTCAGCACTTCTTGACAGGTGTCAGGGGAATCAACCATTATTCCTGCCATTTGGGATAAAACCACCCAGGTATTAAATTTTTGGGAGTGCCGATGTCTACACTCTATACACCTTGGGAAGTTCTTTCCTTTAAACTCACACCACCTATCTGATCCACATCTTGCATAGTCTAATCTTACCTAAGGATAACAAAAGCATTCACATTTCTGAGGGCAATTGATGTTTTCAGGTAGCACTGGTTGTTGGTTCATTGTTGATATTGGGGACCAGTGTCCTCAAACCAGGGATTAACCCATTTCACAGGTATCCATCAGGGTCTTTTGTCTCTAATGATACAAACCTTAACCCTTCCCCACATCAGTAAATCTGCAGGTCCTTCTCATAGGCCTGTCATAGAATTTTTAGAACTGACTTTTGGTCAGTGCTGTATAAATTCAGGATCTTGCTGCAAACCTGAGTAATGTGTTATTGCTGGGGCTTCACTACAATTACCTACAAACCGTAGATCATTCATAACATAGGCTGCTTTCAGCACTCTATCCTGTGGGCTCAGCCCATCCTCCCTTTTTTTTTTTGCTTATCAGGCAGTCTTTTCAGTACCTGATTAATCCTTTCAATGATATCTTGTACTGTGGAGTTCCCTGGAATATCTCTGTTATGCTTCACCCTGCAACAAGCTAAGAAATCCTAGGTCTGTTGGGCTATATGTCCTGACTCATTGTATGTTTTAATATTCTGAGGCAAACCCATGATGGCAAAGCAGTCTCAAAAGTGTCGAATGACAAAATAAGACCCTTCGCATGTCGTAGGAATGGCCCAAACCATGGCAGAGAAGATGTCTACGGTTACAGGAATGCATTTAAAACTATCAAAAGACACATATAGTTGATCCATTTGCTGCAACTGCAAAGGCCCCAGGCTATGAGGGTTGGCTCCAGGACCTAATCCATCAATCATACCCTGGCATTCTGGACAAGTTGTGACAATTCCTTGAGCATCCTGGAGTGATATTCCAAATTGTTTGGGTAAAACTTTTGCACTTTGTTGAAAAAATTCATGAGCCCTTCTGGCTCAGCCAAACTTATTGATATTAGGAGAAGCAGAGGCCCAAAGTGGTTCCATTAATTGGCCAACCTTCTCCATTCCTAAGGCCAGGCCTTCTGTCAATCCAGAGTGACTCTATATATGGGTAATAAAATAGTCTTTGTGAGAATTGAGTAACTGCCATAGTTGCAAAAAGATTTGCCACAACCACCAGTTTTGAATTTCCTTTAGCAATGCTTGCTCCATGCACTCAACAACACATATCATGTAGAGACAATCAGAAACAATGTTAACAGGACCATTGGGCTCTAATAATAGCACATAACTCAAGAACCTGTAAAGAGTCTCCTGGTCCCTCAAGGATTTCACTGAACCATTTGCCTCTGTCCTACCAAGTAAGGGCTGCTTTAGAAGTTTTTCAACTGGCATCAGTAAAAACTGTGAGGCCTTCTACAGGTTGTTTTGATAGCCAAGGAAGTTCTTCCATATTGCAGAGATTTGATGAGGGTTCCTCAGGGTGAGAGAGATGGACAAGAGTCTTGCTTCATGATCAGAAGGCTGGATTTATTAATATATGATATATAATACATTATGACTATACTAAAGGGAATAGAGAGAGAAGTTGCAGAAGCTGCTAAGCTAAGAATAGCATAGGAAAGAATGAATAACAAAGTTCTGTGTCCAGGGAATCTGTCCCCGAGCTTGCTCCTGTGATTGGCCCCCAATTGTAAACATGGAACATGAGCCAATCACAGATGCACCTGCTACATTCCACAGCAGCCGATAACAATTGTTTACATTCTTCTTCTGGGGCCTCAGCTTCCCAGAAGGGATAATCCTAAAAGAAAGGATTTTATGAAAAAAATGTCTGTGACACTTCCACCTGTTGATTCAAAGCTTAGGAGGGGCAAAATGAGTGCTGATAATACCGAGAAAGTTTAACAATTCCCATTGTAATGCCATTGTGTCTGAATTCTGCAGTGACAATTGTAAAAAATCTTTTGTTACTGGGAGAAGAATGTTTTGGGGTTCCATTCCTGCAATTTCCACTGTCCACTTTGGTGCCATGATCATGATTTTTGCTACAGCTTCCATTCGTGTGGTCAAGGATTCATTCAAATTATACAGTGAAAACACCCATTCCAGGATTTTAGTGGCTGGTTAGCCTGGCTATCCCCACTGCTTTAGGATAGCCGTCATGTGCTTTTCTCTATTCAGCACAGCCAGGGACAATGGTAAATTAGGAGACCAACAATCTGCAAAGGAATTACCCAATTCAGTGGTAATTTGAGTCAAAGCCTTCTGTTGTTTTTCAGTTAGTTCATGCAGCAAATTGGCCTGATTTCCCTCTTTCAATAATGGCATTAGGGGCTCATGGTCTTCATTAATAATGCCACAGGTTCTACAAATCCACTGTAAATCCCCAATTAACTTCTTGGGGGTCATCCGTCAAGGTCCAAATTTCCATACAAATACTTAATTTTTTGGGGCCAAATTTGCGCTTCAGTGATAAGCATACCCAAATATTTCCATAGGGCTTGTTGGACTTTATCCAGGGCAATTTGAAGGCCTGTCTTCTACAATTATTATAAGGCAGGTAGCAGGGCTGCTGTATCCAGGTGTTCTGCTATAATTATGTTATCTATGTAATGATAGGTAAGATACTGTGAGTACTGTTTTCTCAGTGAGGCTAGTGCCCGGGCTAGGCAACAAGCATACAGTTGGCACATCATGGGAGAATTTTTTATCCCTTGAGGCAATACAACCCATTGATACCTTTTTGCTGCCTCTGCTTTGTTAATGGATGGCACTGAGAAGGCAAATTTCTCACTCTCGTCCTCATGCAGGGGGATTGTGAACAAGCAATCTTTTAAATCAATAATCAACAGTTGCCAATTGACAGGTAATATTGATGGTGAGGGTAGGCCAGGCTGCAGGGGTCCCATATCCTGTATTACAGCATTAATCACTTGAAGGTCATGTAATAACCTCAATTTTCCTGATTTTTTAGGAATTACAAAAAATGGGTATGTTCCAGGGGCTTGGAGAAGGTACCATATGCCCCCTTTCCAATTGCTCATCAACCAGTTCATTAAAAAGGGCACGCTTTTCTTTAGACAGCAGCCATTGATCAACCCAGACTGGCGTTTCTGTTAACAATTTTCATTTTAGGGTTGACTGTCCCTCAATGACCACTGCTAAAAACCCTCATTGGTGAGACAGAAACCCATCTGACTCAATGTGTCTCGTCCCAGCAGCCAGATTATCACATAAGATCTCGCCTGAGCCCAAATATGTGCATTCTCATCAACCCATACTGTTAAGAGCGTTTTACTGATTCATTTGCACACCTCCCATCCCCATAACAGATGTTCCCAAGGTGTTCAGAGGCCATTTTGCAGGCCGTGTAAATGAGGGAACAATGGTGACATCTGAACCTGTGTCCAGCAATGCAGCTTTTGTTGTGAGAGTTCCTCCATCAGGGTGGTGAAAAGTAATGGGTTTACTGGTTTTGCTTCTGATAATGGTAATGTGAACATTACCTGAGGGGTTCCTGTTGACCCAAAACCTCTATCTCCACTGTGCATGACCCCCTGTTTCAGAACCTTGGCCTCAAAGGGAAATAACTGTGCCAGTCTAGTGCCTTGGAGGTGGCCTCCAAGTCTATACCATTATCCCAATATAGCCAAAATAATCTGCATCAATCAGTCTAGGTTAAAAAAACCCTTGTTTTGATGCAGATGATCTTCCTATCAGTAGAACACTAAGTCCATAGCCCAATGATCCATTTGCGGTTGATGGCATGACCTCTCCATTGGTGTTTGTCAAAGTGATGTCTACTGCTGTCTCCATATCCATTCCTGCAGATACTGGTGTTGCTGAGTGGAGGATGTACAGGCAGCTGCCTGGTTGTGGAAGAGCATTTGTGTCATTGTGCGTTCCCCCTTCACACTCACATTTCCCGAGGGGGTTCCATCTCTCTTGTGTTTTGATTTACATTTGCTGGTCCCATGCCCGAACTTGTCACATCTGTTGCCATTTTTTTCCACTTATGGCTAGTGAAGTAATAGAAGAAATTCTTAGTTCTAGCAACTGTTACTAATCAACACAGACTGTTGCTCAGCCAAAGCTGTGTTACGATTCTTGAACCCAGAGTAAGAGAACAGAGGCTTCATAGAATTAGGAAGAGTTTCTTTTTCTTTCTTTTATAATGCAAAAGGGAGTGCGCATATTAGAGTGGGAGATGGAGTAGGCTATTCAGGAAGTCTGTACCTTCTGATTGCCTCATTCAGTGGGGAATAAGAAGAGGTTGATGCAGTGAGAATTTAGAAAAAAGGAGGCAGCATCCCCCAACCATTTGAAAACTCCATGGGAAATGCCCCACGGCCTCTCCCATTATTCAAATAAAGTTATGGGGCTCCTCTGGCTCTTTATGGACAAAAACTTCTGGCATCAGGGATTAATTTTGCTGAGAAATTGGGCACTCATCTGGGGTCCTTCCACCATCCCATGGCAGTGAGTGGGAGCTCAAGGTGCCCCTCAGCCAGCTTTGGTGATCAGTTCCCTTTGGTTGCAGCCAGCACTAGGCAATTGGTTGAGTACCCAGTAGTGTCCATTCTAGACAGAAAAGTAGTAGACTAGAGAGTCCATGAAGAGTCCACAGGGAAGGACCACTGAAAATGTCACCAATCAATGGGATTTTTGGGAAGTAAAACAGAGAAGGTACTCATAGAGGTAAAGGGCATCCATAGGTAAAACCAGAAATGGGTCCTGGCAAAAGGGATAATGATCCAGAAAGATCTCTGAAGAATCACTTGGGAGAATGTCGAGGTAGTTTGCACCTTCTCCCAGAGATAATTAAGGACAAAGAGGGTGTTGGTATGTTGGGAAAGGATTGGTTGAAGTGAAATGTGGAGGAATATGGTTAAGGCAAGTAGTAGCAGAAGGCATTTATTATCAAAATTTGACAGCTGATTCAGCTGCAGGTTCTTTGTATCCCCAGCTTCCAGGACAGGGAAAACAAGAAAGTCAGGATTAAGAGATGTTTCTTTATGGTGGGAAGTGGCAGGACCAGGCACAGAATGTAGGACTTCAAGCATGGGCTTAGGCTTGTGGGAGACGCGGGACCGGGCTGTGACTCAGCACCAGGCAGTACCTGACCCCACCGTCTGCACCCACCCTCGCCAGACAGGGATGGCAGTGGGCCTCGAGCCCCATGAGGCTGCCGGACACCCCAGCTGCCTGTGGTGCTGCCGGCTGGGGTGTACCAGCAGGGGCCATGTTGGGACATTGTGTCAGGACAGAGACTGGCTCTAGTATATGGTTTATGGCAAAGAGGGTGAGCCCAAAGAGGAGGAGCAAAGAATATCTGGGAAATACAAGTTGTACGTGGCAGGATTAGGATTTTTTTTAAGCATTTTGTTTGGGTCACTGGATGCGCGAGGGCGTACTCGGCCCTAGGTCCGGCTAGTTGGTGAGGGGCGAAGGCCAACGCCCCGGCGCATCTGAAGGCAGCCCCCCTCGGCGTCTTGGCCTCGGGCTGGGCTGGGTGATAGCTCGGAGCGGCGCGGTGCGAGACGAATCAGGAGGTGATCACTTGCCGGAGGTAGGCTGTCGGTTTATTACAGAAGCACCAACGAGGATGGGCACCACCAGCAAATGGCCCCGAACAGGGGGCGAGACAGGGTTTTAAGGGAAAAAGGGGGGAAAATGTAGGGAAGCCTAGCTAACCAATAGTAATACATATTTGGAGGTGCTAAACATAATTGACATACCTAAATAACCAACTAATATAAAGCAAAGGAGGGGCCCCGGGACGGACGCCAACCATAACCCCCAGAGAGAAGAAGGTTCTCGAAACCTGGGAGGAGAAGGGGGTGATTGACTGGGCCCAGGCAGGAGACAACTTTTACTTATAAGGGAAAATAGGGGAGGAGCAGTTACATATCGGCAACTAAAAATAGCGAGGTTACCATAGCAACTTAGCTGACAGGGTAGCAGTGGCGGGAAAAGCTGGAGAAGGGAGGAACCATTTACAGAAAACAGGAGGATACAATACAGAGAATGGGGGAGCAAACTGAAAAACTTAAGAACACACTACAGCAACTGGAGAAACAGGTGATTTTGAGCTGTGCGAGAATGAGCACCCACAGGCAGTATCAGGAGTGGGGGCAGAATAAAGCTCCTGGATGAACTGGTTAGAAAGATACAGCAGGCATGTGTAAGAAGAGATGAGGAAAAGGTGAAGGCAGTAGGGATGACAGTGTTCTTTCTGCTGCAGAGGGATAAACTGCAGTGCCCAAGGGGGCCTCCGGGACAGAAGGGACGAGTTTGGCCACAAGCATGGGGCAGAGGCATTCCCTCCTCTGCAGAGGAGAGCCCACCCAAAGAGCATCTTGGAAGGAATCAGTGTACTATCTGCAAGGACACTGAAAGCAAGACTGCCCGCAGAAACAACTGGATCTTCAGGAGGATCAAGTCCAGTGATTAATGACATGGATTGTTAGGGGTGTCAGGGGTTCCCGTTATAGCAGGGACCGGCCACACTGCAGCCCTTGATAACATTTAGGGTGGGTCCGGAACAGGAGGAGATATTTTCCTCGTAGACACAGAGGCTGCTCAATCCACTTTGCATTTTATCCCTTAATAGGAAATATTGTCAAGAATTTCTTTAATTCTTCAGGGGGTAAGTGGAAAAGAGGTGGGAATGTGTTTCATTCTACCATGGTCAGTACATGTGTAGATTAAGCTTGAAATACATTAATTTCTGTTTGTTCTTACTTGTAATTATAAGTTACCGGGAAGGGATTTGCTGGCTACACTGGGAATGCAAAATTACATTGTAAAAAGTGATACAGAAACTAACGTTATTGGAACTTTGTGTTAAATGTCTGAGAGAGCCTATGCTGCAGTAAAGCCACAAATGTGGGCAGTCCCAGGGAAATCTGGAAAATGAACTCTGGAGCCTCTCCAAACTACTTTGAAGCAACCATGATAAGTGATGTCTAAAAAGCAATACCCTCTTTCCAAGGCAGGGAAAGAAGGGGTTGCAGACTGAGTCCCTGTTAAATGCAGATCTTTTAGATCCATGCATGTCTCCCTATAATACTCCTGTCCTGCCAGTTAAGAAAGTGCATGAATGGACACCAGAAGGAATGCAGAATTTTAAAATGTTAGGGAAAAAACAAGCAGATTAACTGAAGGTCGTGCCCTAACCCTTCTGGACAGGGAAAAAGAATTTGAATTCCATGTGGATGTTAAACAGGACCATACTAAAATAATTTTACTATAGGAACACTGGATTACACAGCAGTCTGTTGCCTACTTTTCTAAGATGTTAAACCCAGAGGCCGGGAGGCTGGCCTCATTGTCTGCAGAATTGTGCAACTATGGCTTTAGTAGTAACTGAAACCCAAAAACTAATGACAGGAAAATGTTTTATGAGACTTATGAAAGTCTCACATCAAATTTAAGTTTTGTGAAGTGACAAAGCCTCTAAGTGGATGTTCAGGGCCTGGTTATTACAGTATAAAACTTATTTAACAAAAATATTTAGGATTGAGAAGTGGGGAAGTGTTTAACTCAGCCTCCTGTTAAACAAGGACTTTGAAGAGTCCTGGAGACGGGGTCCAGGAAGAAAGCTATGACTGCATTCAAGTGATAGACCTCCAGACCTGGGATAGGGAAAATTTAGAGAGACACCCCTGGCCTAAGAGAGAAAATGTGTTCATTAACGAGCCTTCATGGGTAGGAGAAGGGATGCAAGTTATAGGAGACGCTATTGTTAAGGGAAGGGAATTAGAAGAAGGGAGGATGCCACTGCCCACATGGTCAGCTCAGACTGCAGAGCTGTATGTGTTTCTAAGAGCCTGTGAATTAACATTTGTACTGATTCTAAGCATGCATGTGGAGTGGAACACACATTTAGAAATCTGTGGGAGGAAAGAGGTTTATTAATCTGCAGGGGAAAAAACATTAGCACATGAGAGCTTAATAACTCCTCTCTTGCAAGTGGTGAATTTACCAAAAAGTGGGGCAATGATGTGCATTAGGGGACATCAGGCAAGGTACTCGGAGGAGGCAACAGGCAATTGACTGGGAGAGGAAGAAACTCAGAAAGGAATATTTCTGCCACAGCTCTCGAAGACCCTCCCAGTGACTCAATCACTGCCAGAGAAACTGTCTTTTCCACCAAAGGAGCTGGAGATAGTTAAAAATGGTAGAGCAAAGAAAAAAAGGGAATAATTAATTGACAAGGGATGGCAAAGAATAGATACCAGAAGCTTTAGCCCTACAAGTAGTAGAACATCTCCATGAAGGGAGTCCTTGGAATTCTCGAGGACTGGCAGAAGCCTTCCTCAAGATGTGTGTTGCTGTGGGTCTTTTTAGTCTGGCAAAACCAGCTGTTGAAGTTTGCCTCATTTGTGTTTAAGCCAATAACAGGGTTACAAAGAAAGCTGCCAGGGGAGGGAGGTCTTGGGCTGTATGTCCCTTGCTGTTGGGGAGGATGAAACAAGAAAGCCTTTTAAATATGACTGCCTAGCAAAAGATTTTGAGAATATAGAAACTATAAAGGATATTGAAATGAAAGCAACTTTTGAGACACCTTAGTTGTGACCAGTTGAATGTAATCCCCCCTAGAGAAAACAATTCCCTCTGTAAGCAGGCAGGCCTAAGAGTCAGAGCAGGCCTTGCAGCTTGGCAGATGGGGCCCAAAGAATAAGATTTAGGGTTTAACACGTAAACATAGTATGGTAATGTAGTGATTCTTATAGGTTGTGTGGAAATGTTATAAGATATGCATGCTGTAGTAGATTGGTTAATGAGAATCTGCATATTCAACACTAAAGACGATTTATTGTGTTGTAACAGGAGCTTCGCTCTCTTTTTGCTCTCTCTTTTTGCTCTCTTTTCGCTTGCTCTCCGCGCTCTCTTATCTTTCGTCTCCCTTATCTCTTTGCCCACTCTTGCGCTCCTCTTTGCGCCCTTTTCTTTCTTTGTCTGTTTGTCTTCCCTCTGCACTTCTTCACCCCCTTCCTTCTACATGCTCTCCGCTCTTAAACCTTTGCCGTTGACTCTCTTACACTTTAAGCCTCTCCTCTCTGGGCCCTGCTTTGAGCTGCAGCTGGCAGCTCGCAACAGGGCCCTTCACCCACGCCCTTTGTAATAAACCGATAGTTTCATAACTTGGCTTCAAAGAGATCTCATCTCCATCTGTCCCTACCATGCGTGACCCCGTCACCTACACTTTGCAAAGATGCCAAGTGGATTTTACTGAGATGCCCCAAGTGGGAAGGCTTAAACATCTTCTGGTAATAGTACATCAGCTAAAAAGGTGGCCAGAAGCATTCCCAACTGCTTCAGCAACTACAGCATCAGTTATTACGGTAGTTTTGGAAAAAATTATTCCAGGACACAGGACTGTACAAGCGATAGACTCAAAGAGGGGAACTCATTTTACAGGAAAGATCCTTCAAGGGGTTATGGCTACTTTAGGAAAACAATGGATCCTCCATACTCCTGGCACTGCCAGAGCTTGTATTGGGTATAAAAAATGAATAGGAAAAAAAAAGAAACCACTTTTGGAGCTGGTAATAGAAACCAAGATGCCACAGGTGGGAATTTTGCCATTGACTTTGGCAAGAATGAAGGCCAGACCCAGAAGAGAGATGAATTATCTTCTTTTGAATAGTGTTTTGGAATTCTTACCCAGGTAATTTTAAGCCTAGTGGGGGGTGGAGATATGTAATGTATATTTAAAACAATATGTTTCCAGGATACGGTCTCTTGTGAAACCTCCTTCAACAGGCAACTCAGCTGGCACAGCCCCTGCCTTTGGACTTTGCTGTTCATAACATCCAACCACGGGATTTAGTCCTGGTTAAGGATTAGAAAGAAACACCACTGCTGGTGAGGTGGTGTGGTGTCGTAGGAAGGGGACCAGGACACCAGGTGGTTCATCACAGGTCCAACAAGTCCAGTTTATTGAAGAAAGCATCAAACACTTATACAGCAAATAATAAGCTTATGAATATTCTGTAAGCCAAGCAATCTACTGGTTAAACTATACCATGAACTCTTCCTCATTCCTTCAGGGTTACATCTCTCTTTTCTCATGTCTCTTTCACTATTCGTTATCCTACTACAGCTAGGCCCAAGGACACACTATCTTTGCAAGTGCTGGACTTGGAATTAGCCACGGTTTTGTACTTTTCCAGTCTTTAGCCAGCCAAACTCCCAACACTTCCCCTGTTTTTATTTTTTTAAAAGAAATACAGTTCTATGGGCTAACTGTGTCACACTCTTTGCAACGCAAAAATAGGCAATTCTAACAACTAAACAATATTCTCAGCTAGCAAGGTTTCTCTCTTACAAGGGATCTAAGCCAGGGAAACAAACCAAAAAGGCTATCACTATTTATAGGATATGCTATACAACAGATACAAAAATAATTCTATGTGCTAAAAGGCTCAAACAAAACTCAGGTGTGCTAATACAACCTACAAAAATAAGCTAAAGGAGTAACATGTGCACAGGTTTTATCTGCATCGTTTGTCTGATAAGTTTGCTTTCTATTCTCAAACAGCAGATATACTTCAAACAAGAACAGCTCTACTCACAAGTGCTTCTGATTGTCTTTTTTAACTAAAGTTTCTCTGATGTTCATAACAACACTTTACACACAAGTCATAAAATAAACGCTGATCATAAAAGCATAAATCTATCTAACATCATTTAATAGCACCTAGACTTAAAATACTTAAAACATTTTAACTTAACAAAACTTAACTGACTTTAAATTCTACATAACTTAAGCCTAATATAATTTAATCTTAACAGAATCTAAAACTTAACAGAAAACTTAATAAAACTTAACCTCAACAGTATTTAACATTTAATGGCACTTAATAGATAATTTAATTTAAACTACTTAGTAACAAATAAAACTTACTATAGAAATAGAATATAGCATTTACTGTAACTTACTTACAGGCCTGATTCTAAAATACTAAGCTAAAACAACTTTCTTCACGTGTTTGCTGCAGCATTTTTATACTTGAATGCACTTAAACATAAGAAGTTTGTTTAAGGTATACCTGTGGAAAAATTCCTTTGAATTCAGTGCTTGCTTTTACATCTATCACATCTAAACAAAGCTTAAAAAATACAAAAAACACACTCATTACATCTTACTTCTACAATCTTTTTAACACATTTTCAACATTTTTAAATTTTTCAAAATACAATTTCAGAGTTTGATGTTCCACCGATTAAAGTCTATGCTTCTGATGTTTAAAGTCTCTGTTAATACAGGTGATTTTAAGACAGCATAACGAATGCTGAGCCAATTCGACCGAAATTTGACTCCCGCATTCACTACGCTGATTTCTCTTTCACAGTCTCTGCTAGGAAAAACAAAAGGGTGCATTTTAACTTAGGTGAGAAACGTCCTGATAGCCCTTGGTGTCGTTTGTTTAATATTACTGGTTCTCAATTGCAGCAGGGGTCCCGCGGCGCATGTGTCGGAGGGGGCGACCCCCCCGCGGCGGCTCCGCTCTCCCCCTGCAGCGGCTCCGCTCTCCCCGCCGCTGCCTCCGCTACCGCCGCTACAGCACAGCATTTCAGGTAGCCGCTTGCCACAGCTGCTCCCCATGGCGGAGCGCCCATGCCGAGTTCAGAGCGGCACAGCCCCGCAGGCGCCCCGAGCCGCGGCTGCTGCTTTGCACTCAGAGACATGCTGAAGCAGTGTATTGCGCAACACCTGCCATGGCTTGCTCAGTTTCTTTGCTGTCTTACCATCTTCTAACACTGCTTCCCATAGTATATCCCCAAATTTTTTCCATTCCGAGAGTTCATAAACCGTATGTGGGTTAAGGAAAATTTCTTCAGCGTATCCGTAGGCTAATAACAAATCTATCCCCTTTATCCCTCGCCATTCTAGATACGCAGCGAATAACTTATGTGCTGCTTGCCTTTTCATACCTCTTTCGTGAGCGCTCTTTGCAGCTTTCCAGGCTCCGGCAGACACGTATGGCTCAGGTCACCAATGTGAACCCCGAGGGTGCTTCAAAATTCTGGCACCGTCCTGGCTGCTCAGGACCCAGCTCCAACTTCCTCGACCATGGCGTGCTCCCCCCCTTTTTCTTTTAGTGCAAGACGAGGGGTCAGCGTTCGGGATCAACCATGTGTCGTAGGAAGGAGACCTGGACACCAGGTGGTTCATCACAGGTCCAACAGGTCCAGTTTATTGAAGAAAGCATCAAACACTTATACAGCAAATAATAAGCTTATGAATATTCTGTAAGCCAAGCAATCTACTGGTTAAACTATACCTTGAACTCTTCCTCATTCCTTCGGGGTTACATCTCTCTTTTCTCATGTCTCTTTCACTATTTGTTATCCTACTACAGCTAGGCCCAAGGACACACTATCTTTGCAGGTGCTGGACTTGGAATTAGCCACGATTTTGTACTTTTCCAGTCTTTAGCCAGCCAAACTCCCAACAGTGTGGACCTTTCCAAGTGTAACTGACCACAGAAACAGCCATCAAGACAGCTGAACACAGATGGACCCATCACACTCTGGTCAAGGTCTCTAAGGCCCTGGAGATTTGGACATCTCAGTGGGAAGAGAAGGAGGCCGTGACTTACACTTTCATCAAGTGACTAGCCATTGGAAAATCCAGTAGGTATCTGTTCATTAAATCAGACTCAGGATAGGAATGTTAACCCTATATTCATTTCCCAAATGGGGACTTTGGGGGGAAAAGGTAAACTCCACATACATTGAGTGATTGGAAAGTTTTCAATTTGATTTTTCAGATTGGTATATTTTTGCCCAAGGATTCTTCCCATGAACAAGAGTAGTGTAGAGGTGGCTGGTTTGGGGTCTGAGGGCTTGACCTGGACGCCGCAACCTTCCCAGAGAGAGGTCCTTTAAGAGACAGCTTTCTAGGGGTCTCAGGCAGTCCTTCAGCCGCTGGGTAACCTCAGCAAGGGAAAGGCAGCTCAGCTCTTAGCAGTGATTTCAGCTCTCAGTGATTTCAGCTGTGCCTTGCGAGGTGTATCCAACAGGTGTACCCAACAGGGACAAAGAGACAGGAGCCCCATGTGGTTATTCTGCAGAGGCAGCTTTTATTCCAGCACCCTGCAAAGGACACCAATGACAGCAGCTCCCTCCTGAACAGGGCAACAACTGGGGTTTTATGGGGAAAAGCAGGAGTGGCACAAAGGGGGCAAACCAATCAGTGCCAACAAATCTACATGGGGTTCCAAAGTATGCTGGGAACTCACCATGACCCAGGAGGATTTCTCAGTTTAGGAGAGTTTGAGAAGATCTTATCATAACCCATTCAAGGGATACCTCTCCAAGGGAGAGGGCTGGCATACCCATCTGTCTCCATAGAGTAGGGCTAAATTCTGTAAAATGTTCAAATGTCCTGACTCATAAATATGTCATGATATAACTGTTAGAAGAATTTCAAAACTCCAAAGGAACAAGTCTTAATTGTATTAAATGTTCAAAATCAATATATGAACATGTGCTTATGTTCATATGAGCTTATATATGGCTTATTCAGTTTAATCTCAATTTCAGGTAATTAACATTGGAAAGAAGCCTTAATGGACTTGATGCTGCAGTTTTTCAGGCTGCTGTGGTTAAGGCTGTCATACCACTGAAATTTCTTCTGTGAATAAATGTGTTTACAAAGAAGATTACAAAGATAATGGGATGGACGAGATGCCTCTGTTTATTCCAAATTGTGTGAACTGATTTTCTTTCACACAATTTGAATATTACAAACAACAGTTTGTATGTACATTTGTTTCTATGCACATGGTAGGAAAGAAAATTTAAGCAGCAATCTGTTAGGCAATGCAGAGATTTTCTTATCATCAATATGGAGAAGACTACTTGGATAACCAAGGAGGCAAAGGGTATGTTAGTTAGGAGGGGTTTTTATGGCTTAGAGCAAAGGATAAACCCACCTCAAACAAGAGGATGTTTTTACCAAGCACAAATATAGCACAGGCAAACAAGTCTGCCAATGTTGTAAGTACAAAAAAAGTCTCAGAATTGTCCACTGCAAGAAAACTGAAAAACAATTTCTAGCTTAAACTGTAATGCACTAACTTTTAGTGACTGGAGAATAGTAACATGAAAATGGTAATTATAGTAGTTGTGATAGACTACAGATAATAGTTAAGGTATAGATTAGTTCTTCTGTATGAAGATACTAAGCCAAGAAAAGTACATAATGCGTTGTAACCAAAATTAAAGGGTCTTCAGGCTTGTCTGCAGCTGGAGCGGACAGCTGTAGGCACAGGCTGTCACCTATGACCCTGGACTGCTCTAATGTCCTGGATACAATAAACTGTCTTTTGAAGAGCCGCCTGGAGTCCCGCATCTCTCACTCAGACTTTTACTGATATTTCTCTTCAAGAAGGAACATAAGTTGTATGAGTTATGAGATGAGTTTGATATTTTGAGATTAGGTGATATTTTGCTGAAGCCAAAAAGTTATTAAGTTAAAAAATGAAAGCTGTTGGTTATGTGTGTTGGTTTTGGTTCAGATTTCTTTTCTAGTGCATTTGTTGGGTGATCCTGTGAGCCAGGAGAGGGGTGAGGTTGAAGTCTTGACTGAGAGGGAGGTGAAATGAGTGAGGAATGGACAGAAAAGCAGACGGTCAGGAAAGAATGTAAGTTCCCGAGTACTCAGCCAATGGAAAAAGGGGCAGGGACTGCCCCGGCTGGGTATAACGGGTATAAAGTGTAGCCATTTTGTTGAAGGGGGTGTGTATGCTCCGCTCTTGGGGAGAAAGACAGATGTCCAGGGAAGGAGACAGATGTCCAGCTCGGCTGACTCATAATTAATACACAGTTTTCTTTTGCTTCAACGACTTTGTCCTCATTAAATTGTATCAAAAAGTTAGTTCAATCCTAACACACTGAAAAGTGGCTTTTTGCTAGCAAGCTACCATTTGAGGGCTTTCTAGTCTCAGTCCTTCATTTACAATAGTGTTTGGGAAGTTTCAAAAGGCCTTGCATTCTCTGAAGACTGACCATTTTTCAGAGTGTAGGCAAGGGTTCCACTAGGCTTTGGCAATTAGCTGATTTTTGAAATGGACTTGTGTTCAAGCCTCAGTGATTCTGGAGGGATTATTTTATGGTTTTATTTTGTGTGTGTGTTTTGGGGGGATTTTTTTCCCATTAAACTGTTGCTCTGAAATTATTTTCTGAAATATTTCGTTTACATTGTGCTCAGCTTGCATAGAAAATAGATATGCTCTGGAATCAATGGTTTAAATATGAATCCTTTGGGAGGACAATGGAAAGGAAAATTCCAGTCAATTTGCAACACAGCATGAAACAATCAATGACATAGGTGAGGATCCTGACTTTGAATAGGAGCTATTATCAATCAGATGTAAGTCGTGTATAATTATCTCTATATCCCATCATTCTAAATCATACGGCGTTACAGATGAATGTAGAGAAGACTTGCAATCTGATTGTGAATCAGTGCTTTTTCTCAAGTCCCACTACGCATTTCAAATTATTTAATTTTCCTCCAGGGTATCATACACTCAGGAGAAGGGGAGTGCTGAAGATGATAATAGAGAGCAAGAGTACTTGCAAGATTGCATTTGGGCTGATGTATATCTGTCAGCAGTTTTGGGGGATTTGAACTGCATAATGCTTTTCTCAATTACTTTTTGCATCAGATGTTCTAATATGAGATTGCCAATCTGAGATGACTTTGCGTAGTGTTCCAAAAGCTTGTAGGCAGGTATTGTAAGTGATTGCTGTACATTTGCTAAGTGTTGTGATTGAGACTGACAGGAAGTAACTGAAAACCAGTTTGTGCTGTGGAGCATGCATGACCTTGGTGTCTGGATGTCCCTGAATGTATTGCAAGGGTATTATATTAGGCATTGCACAGCTTTGTAGTAAGTGCCAATTCTTGGTCCCCAAAGCCCAGAACTGAAATATGGGAGGGAGACTGAAGAACTTTCTTGCTCTTTTCACATGTAGTGTGAAAGAGGGTTGGAGAGAGATTAAATTATTTACTCAAGATCACAGTGATGTCTCCAGCACAGCTAGAAATGAACTACATTTCCTAAGGGCAGGTGAGAAAGAATTGTGTTTGACAGAAAAATTCATTGTTTTGACATTAGTTTCCTTTGTAATTAGTGAGGGAAGCAATCAGTCAGAAGTTTCTTGCATGTAAAGAAAAAGACAAAGTTGACGATTGGGAGAAACATAGGAAGATAAAATAGGCACGAGAAAGAGAGACAAGCATGTCAGTGTAATATCTCATATGGAGGAAGGAGGAGCAGAACTACCCTGAGATGATCCAACAGTTTAAGCTAGCATGACAACTTGAAGTCTTTTCCCACAGTTCTTTGTTCTTTACGCTAATTACCATTGTGACATCACTCATAGCCCCTTCCCCAGTTCCAGAATGTTCACTGTTCCTTACTTCCTTATTGGTTCCTGTAAGATGTGACGCCCCCTCTACTCCCCCATTGGTTGTTGTCCGCTCACCCCACCTGCGTACCTCCCCTTATCACTCTACTCATTGGTTTCCCAGTTGCCTTACCCTTCCTACCCCTAGTCAGCTATATATCCTGGACTCTCCCCTGCTCAGAGGTTCTTCTCTGTCCCTGGGACCCTTCAGCGTCTGTGTTAATAAATAGGGCTTTGAACCCCAAACAGAAAGCCTCCACTGTTCTCTTTGGTTGTGCTGCTGTCATCTGATTATGTGAGCGTCTGGTGCTTGTTTAAGCTATCCACCTTCGTCATGGGAGACAGTCTTGGGAAGGCGGCTGCTTTGGCAATATCTGCTGTGTGACCGCGTGTCAGAGCCTTTGTAAGAAAGGGGGGGAAAATCAAAGTGATTCTCCCTCTGCATGATTTAGGTCCTTGATGTATTGCTTTAAATAAGTTCTAATTAGAGAACTCTTGTTTTCTCCTTATATTTGTGATGCAGAATGCTACTTTAGGACTTGTTTTTTTGTTTGGGGTTTTTTTGCCACTTTGGAGTTTTTTGGGGTTTGGGTTTGGGTTTTTTTCCTATTTGTTGGGGGGTTTTTGTGGGGTTTTTGTTCGTTTGTTTGTTGTTGATGTTTGGTTGGGGTTTTTTGGGGGTTTTTTCCTTTTTTTTTTTTTTTGCATGAGAAGAAAAGGGAAACGAGGAAAAAACAGATTTTGGCAAAAAATTTCAGTTGCCAGAAAACCCATGTCTACCTGATATGTTTCTGTCTACCTCCATTCTAGAACCGTAGGTCATCTTAATTCTGTTTCTTACTGCATTACATTGCCTTTGGGCAAGAATAATTATATCCCAGAAGGTGCATTGGTGCAGAATAGAAATGCAACTCTTTTGTTTCCTCTCTGTTGGAGAAGAGTCTCAGTAAGATGCACAAAAAATGAGAACGGCTGGTTTTTTTCAGGCATATTTGTTTAAAAGCTGATGTAAATTCAAATATATATATTCTAAGTGTATTTACAAATGCTGTTTACTACTGAATTTCCAGGTGGTGATACCAAGAGGGCTTCCATTTTAATGATAGTGTTACTGCCTATATAATAATTAATGGGAATAATTCTTTATAAGGGGATAAGTTTTAGGGATATGTAGCTAGTAACCAGATAGGTTGTGATTCCATTTCCAGTGTCTAAGAAGAACACCATGTATTTTGACTTTTCATAGACCTCTGACTAGATTAGAATTATTCTTTGATTGACCCAGTAATTTTAGGCTCATGTAATTTGGACCTGATTAGCATAAGAAATCTGATAACCAGGATGCCTTGGCAAGAACAAACAGGGCTTTGAAGATTTCAAGAAGATTAGATCAGTCAGGAAAGAAGATTGAATCAACTTCTGCAGGCAAGAGATGTTGCAAATTGTATAAGTTTGTTTATGTTATGATTAACCCAATCATTATAGTAAAAAATTACTAGCCTTCCTAGAATAGTACACAAGCATATGTAGTCCACAAAAAATTTGGATTCTAACCACCAGTCAGTTGTCCCAGTCTGTCTCTATTGCCAGTATAGGCTACTAAGCTTGACTAGGTGAATGTAAAGGAGAAAGTCACAGAGCTTAGGTGGTTCCTGTGTCAGCAGCTTCTCAGTAGTAGGGAAATTCATGTTGTCAAGTTTGTTACTTCAGCTACTTCACCCTCCAAAAGAGGGTGAGAAGGTTGGTTCCCTAAATGTTGAAATAATTCTTCCTGCTTCCACAAGATTCCATGGTGTCAACTGTGCTCTCCTGTTGTTCATGAGACTATGCTGTGTCACAATGGACACCAAGTTCCGCCTGCCAGGGCAATATCCAAGTAGCACCTGGCTTCAAGGAGGCCCTGTTGTGTTTGCAGATGACTCTTGGTTCCCAAATTGCATTGCATCACAGTGGTTTCCTGGGTTCATATGATGCCCTGCAATGTCAAAATGGAGACCTGCTTCCATCAGATTCCATTGCGCCACAGTAGCCTCCCAGGTGCCATGAGGCCTTGCTGTGCAATAATAAAGCCTTAAATCTACTAGGCTTGGCAAAATCACAGAGGCACCTGTGGCTCAAGAAGCCTCACTCTGTGAAAGTAGAAACTTGGATCCATGAGATTCCAGATTGTCGCAATGGTCTGCTGAGTTCCATCAGGCTGTGCTGTGTCACTGATGTCAAGATAATTTTTCTTTTCTATAACTTTGATGCATCCTCAGTATTCTTAGCATGCTTCCTTGTAATTCTTTAAGTCCGGTAACTTAGCAGAGTCCTAGTATTCTGTTAAGCCAGAAGACCATACATCCTAAAGGCCTCATAGTAGGAGACCATAAAACCCAATGCTATCTTGGGAAACCAAGGTCTCCTCTAGAACACATCCTGTAAACTAGAGATTTGGCCCATCCAGGGGGGAATTCCATGGATGGGGGAATACCATTCACTCAGGCCTCCCACTGGGGCATCCTTGTTAGATATGCTAATTTGTAAGGTCTATAAATGGCACATGTGATCTATCATGTGTGTGGATTGCAGTGTATTCCATCATGGTGAAGTGAGAATTCTTTTTAAAATACCAAGGGTAAGGATCCTTTTTAAAATACCAAGGTAAAACCCCTTTATTACTTAGCCATATGTGGCTCTCAAATTTTTAAGACCAGGAAAAGGCATCACAGATGGGACACTGAGTTCCACCTGTGTCACTGACACATTTTATGAAAAATCCTTTTGCTAGGACTTTTTCTGCTGAGAAACCTCAGAGGAAAAGAAAAACAATAATTATCTGCTGCTGGGGAATGCAACAGGTGCATCTTTGATTGGTCCATGTCGGTTGTTTCTAATTAATGGCCAATCACAGTCAGCTGGCTCAGACTCTCTGAGAGTCACGAGCTTTTGTTATCATTCCACTCCACTTCTTTCCTTTCAAGACTTCTGATTAAATCCTTTCTTCTATTCTTTTAGTATAGTTTTAATATAATGTATATATATTAAATAAAATAATAAATCAGCCTTCTGTAACATGGAGTCAGATTCTTGTCTCTTCCCTCGTCCTGGGACCCCTGTGAACACCACCACACACCTGGCCTGGCATTATCCAAGAAGCACCTGTGTTCCATCAGGGCCCGCTATATTTGCCATTGGCACTCAATTCCCAGGGATTGTATTGTTCACAGTCGTCTCCTGGGTATCATGAGGCCTTGCTATGCCATAATGGAGCTTTGTTTCAACTGGGCCTGGCAATGTCCCAGTGGTACCTGTGCCCCATGAAGCCCATCATGTTCAAGTAGAACCTTGGATTCCTTAGATTCCATTGTGCCACAATGGTTTGCTGAGTTCCATCAGGTTGCTCTTTTTCACAATGGACACTGAGTTCTACGTGCTCTGGTGGTACAGAAGTGGCTCCTGTTCTATGAAGACCCATGTTGCTAAAAATTTAAACTTTTTCTCTACAATTCATTGCATCAAAGTGATCTCCTGAGTTCCATGAGGCCCCCCTGTTAAAGAATTCACACTTGCTTTCATGAGATTCCAATGTCTAACAATATTCTCCTGTGTTCCTTTGGGCCTGGCTATGTTACAATGCACACTTGCTTGCATGAGCCTTGGAAATGTCCCATTGGCACCTGAGTTCCATGTGGCCCTGCTGTGTTGACAACTTACTCATTTTTCCATGAGATTCCATTTCCTCCCAATGGTCATCTTGGTTCCATGATGACCCTCTGTCACAAGAGAACCTTGGTGTCTTGAGATTCCCTTGTGTCACAATGGTCTCTTGTGTTCCATTTAGCTGGGCTGTGTTATAAATGGACTGTTGCAATACAAGCTGACTTGTACTGAAGATTAACCCAGTTATAAATAAGAAACTCAGCCCAGTTCCATAAACCAGCCTCTAGGCTGACTGACAGAGGTTTCAACCTATAACAACTCTCCTAAAACACAAGCATTTGACTGGTTCAGAGCCTAGGGCCTGTGGAAATTAGACCAATGACTCTTTAGAGCTGGGAGCTTTAAATTACCTATAATAGTATGCTCTGAACAAGAAAACAGACTGTTTGGCTGATGAACAATGGAGGTCTGTGTTCTGTCATGTGTTGTCTCAGATTCACTGCTCCACATGTCATGTGGTGCTCCCAGTCTGAGGATGAACAGTCCAAGGGTTGCCCAGGGGTAGATCACAGAGAGGCACAGGGCAGAGCCTGCAAAGCCTGTCCCCACAGCGAAAAGCTGGAAAGAAAGAGGCAGGGAGAGCCCAAATTTGCAGCCAAGGCTGCAAGAATCACTGCTGCAGCAAAGGCTTCAAGAATAAAAACTGCAGCAAAGGCTGCAAGAGTCACAGCCAAATGGCTGTGTGAACGAAGGAACCAGAGAAGCTGAAAATACGAGAAAAACCCCGCCAAAGACATGGGAAACTTTATTTCCACACAGGACCACCCAGTACTAAATGTATGAAAACTTCCTGATGAATGGGATGTAGATTATGATGAAAAAGCCTTATTAGCATTAATTAAGTGGGCTAAGAACTATGGATTAGATACCCCTGTTAGGAAAATTAATCCACAAACACCAGAGGTTTATGTCCAAAAAGAAGACAGAGGAGTACCTTGACTTTATTTGAATAAAGGAAGAGGCCATGGCCCATTCCCCCGAGATCTCTCAAATTTTTGGAGGATGCAGCCTCCTTCTTATCCCAATTTCCCAGCCACATTTCCCTTCTCTCTTTCACCATTGGCTGAGGTACTTGAGAGGTACAGACTTTCCGATATGCCTGATACCAAAGATTTCCCTCTAATGTATAACCCTCCCTTTTAATTTTTAGTTCTTACAGAATTTAGTGGTTTTTCTGTCCATTGTTTCTTTCATCTTTCAATGTCTAATTTAATTTATGAGCAAACCTAAAATTTATTTGTAAAAGCAAATATCTTTTTCTATTCATCAATCAGTGGAATCCTTCCCATTGTTTCTTTTATCTACCAGCAGACCCACAGCTTGTTTGTGAAGACAAATCTTCTATTCCTCTCACACCTAAAGAAGCTGCTTTTGACTTTAATACCTGGGCACAAACTGGTCAATTTATAATCCAAGCAGTCTCGAGGGGTGAAGATAATGTGATAAGAGTTATAAAGAAGTGGAGACTTATCTTGGATTTAATAAGATTGTTAAATACTGAAGCATATGGCAAGGAATGGACACTGGATGAGTTATCAGAGGGGATGGGCACTTTTCCAAACCCACAGAGCATGTGGCTGGACGAGACGGCCACCGAGCGCAGCTATGCCACTCCAGGGGGCGAGCTGCCTTGAATTCGCCCCCCACACCGGCACTGTTCCCGAGCGGGGATGCGCCTGTGGCAAAGTGCCATGCTGAGCTGGGGCGTCAGTTGACAGCACCCCACAAATCCTATCCTGTGCCTGCCCTGCAGGGCTCCTACAGTGACTCGAGCAGTGCCACCATTCCACAGCAGCCTGTGACCATGACTCAGGCCCATGATGTTTCTGAGACTGTCCCCCCAACACCAGGGCAGCCCACGCTGACTGGGTGTTCTCCCGCTAAGCAGACATGTGAAAAGCGCCAATCACTTGTTTTTAAAATTTTAAAAGTTTAATAGTAATAAAATGGTTATAAAAATTGCAATATAATTAGAGTAATAAAAATTTTGGACAATTTGCATTAGGACAATATGAGACAATAGAAACAAAGAATGATGGATGCCCGGGTACCTTTTTCTGGGCAACATAAGCCCAAAAAAGGACACACGTTAACAGGGGATTAACCCTTAAAAACAACGGCCTGTTGCATATTCATACACCTTATACACGATGCATAAATTCCATTCAAACAAAGGATTCTGTCTGGTCAGTGTCAGCTTCTTCCTCTTAATCCTGATGGCATCCTCATGGCTGAGCAGGATGAGAAGAAGTTAGTTTCTTCTGATAGGAGAGCAATAAATTCTTTCTATCTGAAAGATTTAGGTGTCCTGTGGCTGCTATCTCGGTGCTAGTCCTTTCTTTTAAAAAGTATCTTACATAGCATAGTTTCTATTTTAACATTTTGTTATAACCTAAAACAATATTTAACACACTACTTAAGAAAATTAATACAGCATAACTTTCTAACACAACACATATAATATTCATTTTAATATTTGCGAAAAGCCAATCATAAAATACGCATTTTTCACACATGCGAGGCCAGTCCACACCAGGATGTGCTGCCAGCGGGGCATTCCCCCGCAGAGCAAAGTGGCAGGGAAACACCGTACTGCCGAACTGTGCTGGGCAGCCGCTTCTCTGGCCCTGGCTGGCCTGGGCACAGCGAGAACGCACCCTGCTACAGTGGGACCACGGCTGGCTGCAGCAGAGTGACCGTGGGGAATGGCGCAGCCCTGGGGCACGGGGGAATAGCAGCAAACAGAGACAATCTGGGGCCACCCGCACCCTCCATCTCCTAGAAACACCGAGACCGTCTCCTGAAACCAGGCGGCCCTGCCCCAAAGGAACACCAGCAACTTCGGGGAGCTTAACTACGCCTCTGTCGGAGGACATCCCAAAACACCCCCAACCCAGCCGAGGTCCTGGGGCAGGGCCCCACGGCCAAGGCGGTCGCCAGAGATCACAGCCGCGCTCCCAGAGGCGAGGCCCGCCCCGCCCCGCATACCCGGGTGCGTCTGAGGAGCTGTCACCGAGAGCCGCAGATGCCAAACCCAGAGGCAGAGCGTGAGAACAGCCCCCGTGGGGGGCGCGCCCAACGAAAAGCAGTGGAAGGAAGCATACAGGGGTGTGGTGCAGTGGGAGTAGTAAATCAAGCCATCCCAAAAAGGTGGTGCTGGTCGCATGGCATAAAGCCATCTCACAGCAGCTATGAGCAAGCCACCCTCTCACCAAGTCTAGCGGGAAACCAGCACCTTCCTGCATATGGACAGTGAGAAAGCAAACAAAGACCAAGTTCCTACCCCTCAAACCTCAGCAAAGTCTCATGGCCACCCTTCCTTGTGATATACAAAGATTCCCATATTCCACAGACGCTAATAAACTGATAACATGCGCTAAGGGTAAAAATATAGATAGAAGGGGTGTCAAACAAGGGTTACAAAATTGCAGAACAGTTTACTAAATACATTCTAGATTTCATTGTACTATATTAATTATTTTTGTTTATGCAAAACAATTTTATAAGACTCTGATAACTAGTGTTATTACAGTTACTAACTTTACATTTCAATTTCAAATATGGATTGCTGTGCATTAAACATATCTTAGGATGTATGTTTTTAAGTTTTCTCATAGTACTCCTAGTATTTATTCTTGCACTGTTTCTAGATCAACCCGGAAGATTCAAAGAATGCAGTCATTCTAACATTCTAGATCCACTAAAGCATACATAGAACATTAATTTACTAATATCATAAACAAATTTCAGCTGCAAAGATTTATTACTGAGAATTTGTCACCTGTCATCATTTTGAAAACCTAAAAGTCACCTGTTAAAGTCAATAACAAATTTCTAACTTCTAACAAAAATGAAGAAGAGCGCATTGCTTGCACTATTACCATAATAACTAGAAAATTTAAATACCTATATTTCTTTAATTATTCATAAGTTGATAATGTTAAAAAACATTTTTGCACAATATATTAATACAAGTTTGTTTTTAAAATATAAAATACAGAAAACCTCTCCCAACCAAGCTCATGGCCCCGATCAATCAATGAACCTGGCTGGTAAAGAAAAATATATTAGTATACAAACTTTACAAAAGTGAAATCCTTTTTCCTTTGAGATAAACGAGAAAGCTTTGTCTGGAAGAGGTTCGTTCAAGTCCTCATAGTGAAAAAACAACCTCTCAGCAATTCCCTAGGAATGGTACCTTATTAATACTGTTCAAAGTCCATGTTTTGTTCCTATTTTTAGTTATTAGTGCAAAGAAAGAGGGGGAAAATGTTGGGGTGAATGTACACCTCATCTCTAAGTAATATCATATTCTAATGTTTTTCAGTCAATCATATAACATATATATCATGAAATAAACAGGGCCAGGAGACTTCTTCTCCTTTTTGATGCCTTTATTAAAAGTGATCAGCTCAGGATTGGGCGGCTCGGCAGGGCTGCAGTCCCCGTCGCGTCTCCCAGGGCGACTCAGAGAAGGAGGATATGTGCAGCTCTGTCCACTAGGGGCAGAGCCGGGGGATCCAGTCCTCGTGGGAGCCTTTAGGGCGTGATGTCCCCGTCAGATCTTACTTCTCTCAGCATCTCAGCTGGCTGGTCCCGGCGTTGGGACGACTCTCTGCTCAGGGCGAGAGGGACTCCGCATCTCTGCAGGCTCAGCACTTGGCTCCTCATGTCTAGACACCACTTTAGTCTCTCAATTCTTATTTGGCTCGTTATTTTTGGGGTTTTCTCTGTGGGTTTCGAGTCGTGGTCTCACAAAGCATTCTGGTCTTTGGAGTCACTTTGCATAACCCCCCCCACCCTCTCAGGTGTCTTCCCTATGTTGGAAGAGCGCCCTGCATCGGGGAAGGGCCATCACTCCACCCAGCCAGGCCTTTTACTAATACAAAAGAGGAGATAAGCTCTAACAACCCGTGATTATCATGACAAAACACTAAGAACTCTGGCAGAGACAGAGACCTGGCTGCGTCCCTGTAACTCTTTCTCACAAAAAAAATATTAACCGAATTTTTGTTCATAACATATCATATAGCAGTACAATAATCCTATGATAAATTATCCAGTTTCTATGGACTCTGAGTCATGCTGGACACCTACTAGATATATTCAGCCTGCACTACGTCCTACTTGGAACAACAGCCTCAGCCCGATATCCATTCAACAGACATCACAACACTGTGTAACCAGAACAATTAATATCTGCCTCATGGAAATCTAGGACTATTGAAGTAACAGTTCACATAAAGACTCTGTTTACAAATTGTTTTATCTGATAAGTTTGCTTTTTCTCACAGTTCTAAAGGGAATGTTTCCAAATTTTAATTTCAGTTTAGAGTTATGATATAACTTACAACTTTGTTTAGAAATTATTTTTATGTTTACAAACTGTTTCTCTGTTTACAAATTGTTTTTTCTAGTAGTTAAACTTTTCTTTAACAGTGTAAGAGTTAAGTGGTTTTTTGATTTTAAAGATGTTATTATTTGTAACCTAAACTTTAAACCTGTAACATGCAAACTTGAATCCTTACCTAACAGACTCTGAACTTAAATGCTGCAGCTTCACTAATATATAATTCATAAAAAATTAGAACCATGCTGTTTCTATCACCCCATTTGCAAGAGACCCTTGCAAATAGATGAGAGAGAGCAAATTAGTTTTAATAAAGACAAAAGGGGGAGATGTTGCAGTACAAGCTAACTTGCTGTCATGATCCGCTCGTACAAGTGGGGTCATAATGGTTCATTAAGTGATCTCAGAGTGCAAAAATAACACGGAGAGGATTTCAGCATTGATCAAAACAAAATGTACCTTTTATTGAATGACCACAGCCAATGTGATAGAGGGATTAGAAAAGGAGATAAGGATAGAGAGAGAGAGAAAGAGGGGAAAGGGATATAGCTACCAGATGTAGAGACAAAATCCTTGTGGACCAGCCAGTAGATCCGCCTTGTCGCACTGGGGAGAATCTCAAAGTCTTGGTTAACTCAGGGGTCTATGATAGTCCTCTGCCAAGGGGGGAACAGATAAAAGATAATGGAGAATAAATCTATTGAAAACAGGTACAGACAGTCCATATTCTGAAAAGGGATAAGTCAATCTCAGCAGTGAGCGGGACCCATTGTTTCAGGACTGGTTTCTATGGGAAATCAGTTTTGGTTCAGAGAACACACCTGCAGGTAATATTCTCACTTCAGTCAGGCCAGCCCCCCCTTGTGTTAGAATTATTGGGGTCTCAGTTTAGAGTACTTGGGAGGGACCTTCAATCTCCATCTGTCATGGTGGTTGCGAGGCAGATGAGGGATTTTCCATGGGGGATCACCAAAGTTACTCCAGAAAGTTCATTTGGCCTAGAGGTGGGAAAATTCATGGGCCATTGTCGTGAAGCAGGTGCAAGCATATAGGGTGAGTCGCTCCTTGGCAGTCCCCGCTGGAAGCAGTGTATTGTGGAGGCAAACACACCTGCAACAATCACTTGGCAAGCATCGACCTCAACCAGGCCAGAACTCTAGTCAGGGTCCTGGGTCCCAGTCTCTGTCCTTGCAATGGTCGTGAGGCAAATGAGGGAAACTTCAGACCGTCTCTTGTACTGATTAATCCGGTTTTAAATAAGAAACTCAGTCCAGTTCCATAAACCAGCCTCTAGGCTGACTGACAGAGGCTTCAACCAATAACAGCGATCCTAAAATACAAGCATTTGACTGGTTCAGAGACTAGGAGGCATGGACCAATGACTGTTTAGAGCTGGGAGCTTTAAATTACCTATGAAAGTGTGCTCTGAACAATAAAACAGGCTGTTTGGCTGATCAACAACGGAGCTATGTCGTGTGCTCCATCTCAGACACGCGGCTCCACATGTCAATGGACATTTGCTTCCGTGTGTAGTGGCAATGTCCCAGTGATGCTTGTGTCCCATGAGGGCCATCTTGCTCAAAGTAGAGCATTTGATCTATGAGATTCCACTGTGTCACAATGTTCTGTTTAGTTTCATGAGAGCCTGATGTGTTTATAACTGACCCTTGTTACCTTGAGATTTCATTGCATCACAGTAGTCTTCTTGGTTCCATAAGGCCTGGCTGTGTTTACAACTGACACTCAGTTCCCCAAGATTCCATGGTGTCTCTGTGCTCTCCTGCTATTCATGAGGCTGTGCTGTGTCACAGTGGACATTGAGATCCACCTACCCTGGCAATATCCAAGAGGCACCAGTGTTCCATGAGGCCCTACTAGGTCTGCACCCTTGGTTCCCAGAGATTGCACTGCTTCACAGTGGTCTCCTGGGTGTAACAGCAGCTCTCTGGCCACAGAGAGGAGGCACAGACTTTCCCAGACATTTTCTTGGGGAAAGCTGTGAGAAGATCAGAGAAAAGAATGAGAAAAAATTCTTACCTCCACTTGCTCCACCTGTTGTTGTGCACACATGGAATGTGTTATGGAGATTTGTTTACCAAAGGGTGATTTCTTAATTGGGCTCTGGTGATGTTGTTTTGGATTCATTGACCAATTGGATCCATGTGTGTGTCATGACTGTCTGGCAAGGGTTTTTCTTAATAGTATAATATGATATAGTAGAATGATAAAGCAATTGATCAGCCTTCTGCAGTCATGGAGTCAATGCTCATTATTCCCTATTCAGGAGCTCACTGCAACAATACCTGGGTGCCATGAGGCCTTGTTGTACCATAATGGAGCCTTGTTTCTATTAGGCCTGGCAATGTCCCATTAGCTTCTGAGGTCCACGAGACCCATGTTGGCCAAAGTAGAGCCTTGGATCCTGAGACTCCATTGCATCACAATGGTCTGCTGAGTTCCAGTGCTTTGTCACAATGGACAATGATTTCCAGAGATTGCATTGCATCACAATGGTCACCTAGGTGCTATGACGCCCTCCTGTGTCACAATGGACACTTGCTTTCATCACATTCCTTTGCAACACAGTGGCCTCCTAGGTGTCACAAATCCTGTGCCATAATGGAGCCTTGTTCCTACCAGGCCCGTCAATGTCCCAGTAGCACCTGTGTGCCATGAGGTCCACCATGCTCAAAGTAAATCCTTGGATCTCTGAGATTCCATTACATCACAATGGCCTGCTGAGTTCCATGAGGCTGTGCTTTGTCACAATAGGCACAGAGTTCCACCTGCCTTGGCAATATCCAAGTGGCACGTGTGTTCCATGAGGTCCCACCATGTTTATAATTGAGCCTTGGTTCCTCGAGATTCCATTGCATCTCAGCGGTCTCCTGGGTGCCATGAGACCTTGCTGTGCAATAATGGAGCCTTGTTTCTACTAGGCCTGGCAATGCCCACTGGCTTCTGTGGCCCATGACACCCATGTTGGTCACAGCAGAGCCTTGGATCCATGAGATTCCACTGAGCCACAATGGTCTGCTGAGTTTCATAGGCTGTGCTTTGTCACAATGGACACTGCTTTCCACATGCCCAGGCAGCACACAAGTGGCAGCTGTGTTCCATGAAGACCCATGTTGCTAAAAATTTAAACATTTCCCCCCAAGATTCCTTGCATCAGGATGTTCTCCTGGGTTCCATGAGGCCTCCCTATAGAAGAGTTCACACTTGCTTCAATAAGATTCCAATGTTTAACAATATTCTCCTGTATTCCTTTAGACCTGGCTATGTTACAATGGTCACTTGCTTGCATGAGCCTTGGAAATGTCCCATTGGCACCTGAGTTCCATGTGGCCCTGCTGTGTTGACAACATACTCTTTTTTCCATGAGATTCCATTTCCTCCCAATGATTATCTTGGTTCCATGATGGCTCTCTGTCACAAGAGAGCCTTGGTGTCTTGAGACTCCCTTGTGTCACAATGGTCTCCTGTATTCCATTAGGTGTGGCTGTGTCATAATGGACATTTGCTTCCATGTGCAGTGGCAATGTTCCAGTGGTGCCTGTGTCACATAAGGGCTGTCTTGCTCAAAGAAGATCCTTGGATCTCTGAGGTTCCATTGCATCACAATGTTCTCTTTATTTTCAAGAGAGCCAGATATGTTTATAACTGACCCTTAGTTCCTTCAGATTTCATGGCATCACAAGTGGTCTCCTTGATTCCATAGGCCCGTCTGAGTTTACAATTGACACTTGGTTCCCCAAGGTTCCATGGCATCACTGTGCTCATCTGTTATTCAACAGGCAGTGCTGTGTCTCAACAGACACTGAGTTCCACCAGCCCTGGCAATATTCAAATTGCCCCAGGCTTTCATGCGGCTGCACTATGTTTGCAGTTGACTCTTGGTTCCCAGAGATTGCGTTGAATCACAGCGGTCTCTGTGGTGCCATGAGGCCCTGCTGTGTCACAATGGAGTCTTGCTCCCATCTGATTCCATTGTGACACAGTGGCCTCCCAGGTGCCATGAGGCCTTGCTGTGCAATAATGGACCCGTTTTCTACTAGGCCTGGTAATGTCCTAGTACCGCCTCCGGCCCATGATGCCCATCTTGGTCTAAGTAGAGCCTTGGATCTATGACATTCCATTGCATCACAATATTCTCTTTACTTTCACAAGAGCCAGATACATTTATAATTGAGCCTTGGTTCCTTGAAATTCCATTGCATCACAGTGGTCTCCTTGGTACCTTGAGGCCTAGATGTGTCACAGATGTGTCACAACCGAGCCTTTGTCCTATGAGTTTCCATTATGTCAAATTGGCCTCCTGGTTCCATGAGGCCCAGCTGTGTTTGCAACTGACACTTCGTTTGCTGCGATTCCTTGGTGTCATTGTGATCTCCTGTTGTTCATGAGCCTGTGCTATGTCATAATGGACACCAAGTTCCACCTGCCCGGGCAATATCCAAAGTGGCACCTGGCTTCCATGAGACCTTGTTGTGTTTGCAGTTGACATTTGGTTACCAGAGACTGCATTGTGTCATAGTGGTCTCCTGGGTGCCACAAGACCCACCTGTGTAGCTCTCAAATATTTAAGACCAGGAAAAGGCATCACAAAAGGGACACTGAATTCCACCTGGCCTGGCATTATCCAAGTGGCACCTGTGTTCCATGACATCTCGCTATATTTGCAGGTTACCTGCAAATTGCTACCACGTTATTGCTTTGCATCACAGCAGTCTACTGGTTGCCGTGAGACCCTCCTGTGTCACAATGGACCCTTGCTTCCATCAAATGCCATTTGCAGCCCTGTGGCCTCCCAGTTGCCAGCAGGACTTGCTGTGCAATAATGAAGCCTTGTTTCTACTAGGTCTGGCAATGTTCCCATGGCAGCTGTGTCCCATCATGCTCAAAGTAAAGCCTTGGATCCGTGAGATTCCATTGCACCACAATGGTCTGCTGATTCCCATGAGGCTGTGCTTTGTCACAATGGATGCTGAGTTCTACGTGCCCTGGCAGTACACAAGTGGTACCTGTGTTTCATGAAACCCCATATTGTTCAAAATTGCAACTTTTTCCCCCAAGATTCCTTGCATTAGATTAGTCTCCTTGTGTTGCATTATATCATAGTACAAGCAGGCTTGTACTGGGCATTAATCCAGTTACAGATAAGAAACTCTGCCCATTTCTGTAAACCAGCCCCTGTCCCTCACAGGGACTTCACCCAGTAACATCCTTCCTAAGGTGCAAGGATACTAGTGGTCCAGGACCTAGGGGGTGTAAAGATCAGACCAATGAGCTGTCCAGACCTGGGAGTTTTTAACTGACTATAAAAGAAAGCTCCAAACAATAAAATATGCTGTTTGCTGATGACAAACTGGTGTTCTGTCATGTGTCTTGTCTCCGACACTTGACCATTGCAGTAACATCCTCGGTTCTATGAGGCCCCGCTGCAAAGAAATTCACACTTGTTTTCATGAGATTCCACTGTGTAACAATGTTCTCCCATGTTCCATTAGGCCCAGCTGTGTCACAATGGAGATTTGCTTGCACAAGCCTTGGAAACATCCCATTGCCACCTGGGTTCCATGAGGCCCTGTGGAATTGCTGTGTTAACAATTTCCTCTTTGTTCCATGAGATTCCATTGCTTCTCAATGGTGTCCTTGGATCCATGATGGCTTTCTGTTTCACAAAAGAGCCTTGGTGTCTTGAGATTCCCTTGCGTCACAATAGTCTCCGGAGTTCCATGAGGCGTGTCTGTGTCATAATGGATATTTGCTTCTATGAGCAGTGCCATGGAGTCACAACAGTTCACTTAGGTTCCATGAAGCCCCTCTCTTTTGACAATTGACACTTGGTTCTGTGAGATTCCATTACCCCACAATGTTTTCCTCGGTTCTAAGAGCCCCTGCTGTTTCACAAGGACCCCTTGCTTCCATGAGCCATGGCATGGTCCCAGTTGCCCCTGGGTTCCATGAGGCCACGTTATGTTCACAACTGACAGTTGGTTCTATGAGATTCCATTGCGTCACAATGGTCCCCATGTTTCCATCCAGCTGTGCTGTGTCACAATGGACACTGGATTCTACAAGAGCTGGCAATGTCCTAGTGGCACCTCTGTCCTATGAGCCCCTACTTTGTCTAAGTAGATGCTTGGATCCATGAGATTTCAAGTTGTCACTGTGGGATGCTGAGTTCCATGAGGCTGTGCTGTGTCACAATGGACATTGAGTTCCTCGTGCTGATAGCTAAGAAACAAGATAATGCTTGAGCTATGCAAAGGCTGTAGCTATGCAGAAAGTGTAGTTACTTTGGAACAGGGCATGTGAATGAAGCACTTCTTAGGAATCAGCAAATTTAGCAGAACAAGCTGACTGCAAATGCTAACAAGTGGCACTTTGACCATATGTTCTGTAGGGCATGCACAGAAAACAGAGGTGAAAAATTGAAGCCCAAGGAAGACTTACAAGCCTTCATCCAATGCGACCACCAGGAGGCTGACAACCACCTCGTGCAGAAACCGTGCATGTGCTACAAGGGCTTACATAATCATGTAATTAGAAAATACATTGCAATACGAAGGTTAGGAAAGTTGTCCTAAACACCTAAAGACAGTGTTGTCTTTAGGTGACCCTGTGTGTTGTATTGCACTCAATAGTTTATTTAGTTGTTGTTTTGCACTGGGTGATTGCAAATTTGTATTGAGTATGGTATGTCATGTAGACTGTTATTTCCCCTCTCCCATCACATGGTCTATCCCTCACACACCCCCCTGCTATACACCCTGGTGGTCTGTTCCCTGGTTACCCGTCCCCTCGCCCCTCCTCAGTGGTATCCCATTGGCTGTGGTCATCTTTCCCCACCCCCATCCCCCTCGGGTATAAAAGTCCACTGCAGGTATGTCATGCCCTCTTTTCTACTTGGGTTGCTGCTGCGTTGAGAAGTGTCCCATCCCAAGCCAATAAACAGGACACTTGTCCCCACGTGGAGAAGAGCGCTTCTCATCTTTTACTTTCGTCCATGTAAGACCGTGTGGGCTAAGGTTCAAGCTAGCCAGATTGGACCCATACAACAGTCCACAGACACACGGATTCTTGCACCTATGATAATGTATACCCTATTGTCTGCTTTATGCCAAAACATGGATCCTGTAACTTGAAACTGGGTGAAAGAGGAGGAGGGAAGCTGGAGCAATTCTTTTGGCAGTTTGTGTTCAAACTTAGATACTCCTCCATTTTTTCTCAGCAGAGCAAGGGAGAGATATATGCTTCGCTTTCAGCTAGCTTCTTTTTGTTAGCTGAGGCAAGAAGTTCTTCCGGGGACTGTGGCTTCTTCTTCTGGAATTGTTCAGCTTAGCTCTGATATGAAACACCAGACCTTTGCCAGGAGATCCAGAGGATGACACTGCAAAGATGCTGCATCCCGACTCAGGACCTTGGGAGAAGCAAAGCAGGACTCTAAAATCCACCAGCTTTCTCTGCAGTAAGAAGGTGCAAATATTAAGTTATTCTTATTTTCCCCATGCCTGCTTGTTAAATAAAAAGTTTGAAATGAAGAGTTTTTTTTCAGTCTTTCCTCCAAGGAGTTCCTTTTGCTTGGTGGGGAGAGGGCATGTCGAAATGAACCTTTCTTTAGAGAAGACGCCTCTTTCAAGACATTTCCTCCTAACTTGTCTTAAACTAAGACAAAATTTGGCACCCAGTGTGGGGCTGCAGAAAGTGAAAAACACAGTAATAATTACATTCTGGTTTTAAACACTGTGTATTGGGGTATAGCAGGCAGTAGTCACCATGCTGTTTGATGAGATAATGTCTTCTCTGGTCCCTAGGCCTGTTTGCCTTTCCACAGGTATGGGCAATTTTCCCCCTGACATGTAAATTTTACAGAGCAGGGATAGGAGTCTGGATTGCCGCATTGATGTGCTTGGTGTAATAATTTATAGGTGGTTAACAGAGGTACTGGAAGCCGTTGAAAATGTGTATGGTCTGTCGTTTCTCCATACTAGCGTCAGTAGCCTGCTTTGGGAGTTTATTAGTAATTACATCCAGTCTGTTAGGGGAAACATGGAGGATGATGTTTTCCAGCCCTTCATCTCTTTCTTCCCCTTCAAATCTGGTACATCACCTTTTAAGAATGTTCAGCTTCTCCTGGATGTTAAAGATACCACCTTCCTATTGCTTCATCTGGTAGGTTTCCTCTATACTGTCTCTAGCTTTTCTAGAATGGGGGCTGAGATTTCCAGAGGGGCTGACCAGACACCTGCCCCAAGCATGGAAAATCTTGAGTGCTGTAGGTATGGGAGGACATAGGCCAAATCCTGGAGGAATTCTCTGCCCGAATAGCTTGGGACTTCCCCCTGAACAAATTCAGAATCCAGCTGAGGTGGGAAGATATCTGAAAGAGAAGTCTCTGTTGCCATCACTCTGTTTAAAGCTCTCCACTAAAGCTCTGGCAACAGGTATTAATTCAACCAAAGTCTCTTCCATTTTAGGAGACACAAGATTGTAAATTTTCCAGTTTATCTGGTCCCAGAAATCAAAGGTAAAGGCAGACTTCAAGTCTATATTTTGAGAATTTGCTTTCACCCAGATTAATAAGTCTTTTAGTTCATGTTTTGAGATGTTTGAACATCCTTTATCCTGTAAAATTGTCTCAAGCAACAAAAGATGTCCCATTCTGCTTTAGATAAATTGTTTCTGATCTCATTACCCAGGAGCCCCTAAAGTTGCTATTTAGTCCTGTTGTGGTTTAACATTTACAGGAAGTAAGTTTTTTTTGGGATATGCTGTGGTCACCAATAGGTGTTCAAATTTTAATATTGGCACCTGGTGTAGCCACTGAAGTTCGGACACACCTCTGATAACACACAGGGGTTAAAAGCAGAGCTGCTCCTCTGGGAGCTCCCTTGGGACTTCAAGGGAAAGAGGTCAGATCACCCTCCCCTGTCCAGCTGCTGCTGCTGGGCAGGGGAGGGGCAGCCATGCGGTAGGCCTGGGCCTGGAGAGAGATGGGAGGTGAGGAGGCCCTTGAGGATGGAAGGGTGGAGGAGCCCCAGGAGGCATCGGGCAGCCAACCCCCCCAGAGAAGAGAGAGAGAGGGAGAGCAGGCATCTGAATTTGATAGCGGCCAGCCCAGGAGAAGGCAGGGGTGCAGCGAGAAGGTGCCCGGCAGGGCAGCGTGGGAGTTCCGGAGCTCTGAGACAAGCAGAGACTGAAATTTTTAACCCTTTTCTTGCCTGATAGAAACTTTGCAAATGCTGATCCTCCTGGAGCTGAATGAGAAGACAGATAAGAGATGAGATAAGAAGGGATGGGCCACGAGGGAAGTGCAGAAGACTCTTGAGTGGGGGGGGAGATGATGGAGTGGCTTTTGGCTGGACTTTTCTTGTGTAGCCATAGACGGAACCAATTTTTTTCCTGTGACACAGAGACTGCATTTAGAGGGAGGCAGTGCCTCAGAACTAGGAGGGTTCAGTGAGGGTACCCCTTAGCCCCAGGAGGTAGAAAAATTTGGGGGGAACAGATGTCCCAAAGGAGAGACTGTGCCTTTTTTGGAGTGAGACAAGGCATCCTTGAAAGACAACCCTAGAAGCAGCTCTGGTCCATGCACAGTGGTGAGAGCACTGGGCATGGAAGGAAGATGTCAGGATAGCAAAAGATTTCGGGGCGGTGCTATGAGTGACATAGAAACACACAAAGTTTTAACAGTGTTTCTAGGGGAAGCCTATAGTACAAGAAAGACTCCTGTCCTCTTGATGAACTGAAGATTGAGTGTTCTAAAGGGTGGTGCAGGGCTGAGAGTTGGTGATTTTAAGCGAATATATCGCATTGAGAAATTTGGTGGGGGGAGGAGGAAAATGCTTTTGTAAGGTTTTCATTTTCCCTGTGTGTGTTTTTTCTTTCCTTGTAGTTTAGTTATTTTCTTGCAGTTTAGTTAATAAAGTTTTCTTTATTTCTAAGTAGGAGCCTGCTTTGCTTATTCCTGGTCACATCTCACAGCAGACACCAGGGAGAAAGTATTCTCATGGGGGCACTGGCATTGTGCCAGTGTCAAACCATAACAACTCCTTACAAGTATATCAGCTGCAGACAACAAGGGGATAGTCCATTCCTCCTTTTAACAACCTGGGCCTCTGGCACTGGAACTGTCCAGGATTTTCTTTTTTATTTTTTATATTCTTCTAATCTATAGTTCTTCACACATTAGGAGCACCACTTATTGCCAGCCACAGGTTTATGTACAAAATCATGAATGAGACAGGACTGCTGTGAAATGTGTCTCAAGCTGTTTATTTTCCAGCATCAGTCTCATTACATGGTGATGACATGGGAAGATGCCAGCAGTTCACGTCCCCAGCAGCAGCCGCAGAACTCAGTGTTACTACTTACTTTTAAAAATTTTTGACCAATCACACCAAGCAAAAGCATATTGATGTTGCAGTGTGAGCTCATTTCCTGTTTTACTTCCCAGTCCCTTTCCAGATGTGGCAATACCTCTCTCCCTTCCCCCTCGCCCCCTTGCTGAGTCTTAACATTCCAGCAAGGCCATCCTGTGGTTGGTCAAGTTCAAAGGATGCCCTTCAGGCCTGGGGTCATTGGCCTGTCTATGTGTCCCTTGTTACTTGAGACCCTCCTCCTCCCACCTGGTTGGTGCTCACCTGTCCCTTCCCCTCCCCCTGTCCCTGGGCTTAAATTGAGCCAGGACCATGTGCTCAGGATTCTGTTGGAGCTATTACCAAGATTCAGATGTCTGTGACCGTGGAATAAAACTCTGGATATAAACCCTCAACAAATTCCGCTCCCTTTTCCTCTTCACCCTCACCTGAAGCCCTTCCACCTGAGGTAAACTGAGTTTCTACAAACCTGGCCTCTTTCCAGTGCCCGCTGCCACATCCAGACAGTCAAAAGTGTCTCTGAGGTGAAATACCACAGTTGCCGTCTTTGGCTCAGTAGCAAGGGTCAGACGAGCCCAGGCACAATCTACCTGGTAATATTGGGATCATATTCCAATATATTGACACTAGTTTTATCCAACCACTATAAGTATATGTATCCTTGGTTAAAACAATGCTTGCTGATTTAGAATACGATACCTGCTTGTAAGCCTTAAAACACAATGCACAGAGCTCCATTATTAAGCTTAGAACTTCCTAACATCTTGCTAGATATACTTTTCTGCAGCTTAAGGAGTAATTCTAGCCAAGCGTTAATACACAGGCCATTGTTTTATTTGTTTTTGCTTTTTACATCTCATATAACTTTTCTGCTGACAAATCTTATGGCTGCTGCTTAACTCTAATTTCAGTTCTGCTGTTACTGAGGCCTGCCTTTTGCAGCTTTGGCAAAACCCTATGATTTTAAGGATTCCCACACAGTGACAACTCCAATGAGAAGAAAAAGCTCATTACAATATGCTGGGTATTGGCATATGCTTATTGCCTGCTGCTAGATACTGTAGGGCAAAAGATACTGCCAGAGGGGCAGGAAGATAAATCAGCAAACACCCCAGTCACTCAGGCTGCAGCTAAACCAGACAGGGAGCCTAAGCAAATGGCAATTGCTCCTGTCCAGAGAAGGATACACAAAGCCAAATCCATTCACCCAGTAGGTGGTGACAGGTAGCCAGGATCCTCACAGCCAGCTGAGGACTCAGAACCAGAAATCATTATTGAGTCTTTGTCCATAGAAAACCTTTGTGGTTTAAGAAAGGATTAGACCCGATGGTCTGATGAATCTATATTGAGTTGCTTGGTCCACATCCGGGACAATTCCGGATGGTACTGAAGTGAGGCATTTGGGATGCCTGTCATGTGGCCAAGGGATGGCAAGGAGGCCCAAAGCTTGTCGCAGACATCCTTTCACTAAAAATCCTTTCTTTAGGATTTTTCCTTCTGAGAAGCTAAGAGGCCTTCAGAGACAGAATGTAAACAATGGTTATCTGCTGCTGTGAAATGCAACAGGTCCACCTGTGATTGGCCCATCTTGGATGTTTACAACTAATGGCCAATCAAGGACTGAGCTCTCTCGGAAAGAGTCAGAGAGTGCTCCTTTGTTATCATTCTTTCTTTCTATTCTATTCTTAGCTTAGCCAGCTTCTGAAGAAGCCTTTTATTTTCTATTTCTTTTTTAGTATAGTCATAATGTTATATATATATATATATCATAAAATAATAAATCAAGCCTTCTGATCATGGAGTCAACATTCTCGCCTCTCTCTTATCCTGAAAACCCCTGTGACCACAGTCACAGAAGCTCTTAGAGTCTGGACATGGCACTTGAGAAGTGTGAAGGAAAGATACCTGTGCCCAGATTTACAGGTGCAGCAAGCCCTGTGGAAGACCACAGAACAAAGGATTCAATGCTTGAGAGAACTGGAGGTGGTAGAGATCGTTTTCTCAGACGACCAAACAATTAAGAGTCCAGACATGGTGAAATGTACACTAGTGATGTGGCTAAAACTCATATGACTTAGGTTACAAGAATATTCTCTGCTTTAGAAATGAGGAAATAGAATGAGGTGGATGAGACTGTGATTGCTATGGTAAAAAAGCTCCAGGTATATGCAGATACCCATGTGCATGGCCCAACACATGCAAGAATCTCAGCAGTGGTATCAAGTCTGTCAGAGCGCCTACAGGAAATGGAAGATAAGATTGAGGACACTCACCAGAAACTCAAGGAGCTTAAAGAGGACCTTCTCCAAATCTTGTCAGGGCAGACCAGAGACCGTTACCAGAAACAGATGTCCTGCAGCTAGGGAAAGAGGGTACACCTCATGAGCTGAGCTGTGGTTCTTCCTGTGTGACTGTGGGGAAAACATGAGAAGGCAGGATGGAAAACCCACCACTGCTCTGGCAGCATGGGTGCATGAATTGAAAGAGGTCAAGACTCATAGAGTAAGTTCCATCAGAAAGGAAACAACTCCAATTGCCCATAGCCAAGCTGCCAGACATAATGGAAAAGAAGATGATGTGTCTGATCCCCTTGAAGGAACCTCTAGAATGTATGCTGAGGGAGGGAAGGATAACCAAGAATAGAGGGGCCCTGCCTCTGATGCCTTGAGATGTTGACCTGGAACTGAGACTAGACAGAGCTAAAAGAAAAAAGTAGGTATTTATTGAAAGGCCTCCAAAAGAAATACCTTGGGCAGTACAAGAGCACCACCATGGCTACACCCAGGATGGATCCAAGATGGATCCTGCAATTTTTACGCTTTTGTAAGTTTTGGTCCATTTCCATATTGGGGTTAATTGTCCAATTATAGCTTCAGTTAATGAATTCCCATCCTCCTTTTTGCTCTCTGCAGTTCCCCATTGTTGATGCTTTTTGGGCCTGAAGCGCACAATGGTTGTCCTTGGTCTCAAGGTGGAAAAGAATTTGTACATTTGTCTATGTACCCTGTGAAGAGAACTTGCTAACACTTAAGATGAAGCTCAGAGCTGCACACCTGGGCAGCATAGTATCTGAAAAATATGAAAGCTAAAACTCTAGCTAGGCAGAGGCCATGGAAAACTGCATCTTCGGGCTGTGTGGATTCGTTGGCCTGGCACACCAGAACCACAAAATTACAAGGCCTTGTTCGACACTGGTGCACAGTGTACACTAATCCCATCAAAACATTTGGGGGCAGAACCTGTTTCTATTGCTGGGTGACAGCAGCATCACAGCAGTTGACCCTGTTGGAAGCTGAGGTGAGCCTGACTGGAAAAGAATGGAGGAAACATCCCATTGTGACTGGCCCAGAGGCCCTGTGCAGTCAAAGCATAGATTACCTCTGAAGCAGATATTTCAAAGATCCAGAGGAACTCAGGTGGGTGTTTGGGATAGCTGCTGTGGAGACAGAGGGCATTAAGCAATTGAACATCTGGCCTGGATTATCAAAGAACCCACCTGCAATAGGACTTCTGAAGGGGAAAGAGCAATGAGTGCTGTCAGATCATGTGTGGGGGGTGAGGAGCAAGGAGACAGAGACACTCACCCCAGATGCTCGTGTGGCACAGAAAAATTTATTTTTACACACCCTCCCTTATAAAGGGCATTTTGAAAGACCTCGTCTATATGTTCTCTTGGTCTGAATACCACGCCCCCTTGGAATCTGGCCAGTGAAATGCTTACAGCTTCATAAGAGGTCTGACTGGGAGAAGCCCCTGTCATTCAATCCTGGGGCTTGGTAGCAAGCTCATATATGGTATTTGGTAACAGAGTGCCAATTGCCACCTGGACAATGCACCATTGGAACTACTGGACAGATAGAGATGCTGTGATTCCCATCCGTAAGATGATCTCTGAGCTGGAGAGCCAAGAGTTGGTCAGCAAGGCTACTCACCCTTCAACAGCCGCATCTGGCCTGTGTGTAAATCTGAAGGGGAATGGAGATTGACTGTGGACTATCGTGGCTTGAATGAAGTGACTCCACAGTTGAGCACTGCTATGTCAGATGTGCAGGAACTCCAGTATGAGCTGAAGTCCAAGACAGTGAAGTGGTATGCCACCACTGATATCACAAAGGCATTTTTCTTCATTCCTCTGGTAGCAGAGTGCAGGCCTCAGTTTGCTTTCATGTGGAGGGGAGTGCAGTACACCTGGAACTGACTGCCCCAGGGGTGGAAGCACAGCCCCACCATCTGCCATGGACTGATCCAGGCTGCACTGGAAAAGGGTGAGACTCCAGAACATCTACAGTATATTGACTACATAATTATGTGCAGGAACATGGAGACAGAAGTATTTGAGAAAGGAGAAGAAATCATCCCAATTTTTCTGGAAGCCAGTTTTGACATCAAAAAGAGCAAAGTCAAGGGACCTGCTTGAGATATCCAGTTCCTGGGAGTGAAGTAGCAAGATGGACAGCACCAGGTTCCCACTGAGGTCATCAATAAGATCACAGCAATGTCCCCACCAACAAACAAGAAAGAAATGCAGGCTTTCCTAGGTGTCATAGGCTTTTGGAGAATGCATATTCCTGAGTACAGGCAGCTTGTGAGCCCTCTCCACCTGGTTACCTGCAAGAAGAACAATTTCCACTGGGGTCCTGAACAGCAGCAAGACTTTGCCCAGATCAAACAGGAAATTGCTTATGTGGAAGCCCTTGAACCAGTCAGGACAGGACCAGAAGGGAAGAATGTGCCCTACTCTGCAGCCAGGAAAAATAGTCTGTCCCAGAGCCTCTGGGAGAATGTGCCTGGGGAGACTCATGGCTGACCACGGGCAGGGGCACGAGGATGTTTTTGTTATTTCAGACTCATCCTTAGGGAAGGAAGTTGCAAACTGAAATTCCTGCAGGGAAAGCTGCTTGAGCCCTGTGATGTGGTTACATGGTGGGGTGAAGGCTATGGGAAAGTGGGAAAGTAGCTGGACTGCATGAGTTGCTGAAGATGTTAATTAGCTTTTACCTTGGAAAAATGGCAGGGGGAAAAAACCCTTTGCGGTTTGTGTTCTTGGCTGATTTAGGCAATGAGTTTAGTACTAAAAATTCTGTGGAAGCTGCCATTGAGTTCATAAGAGGCACTTAAAGTACCTTTAACTTTTGAGAAGTGTGACTTTTTTGTCCAGCTTAAGCTTTCCAAGGCATTTCGAGGCATTCAGATAGCCTCTAGTTCCCTCTTGATATGTTTGGTTGGTTATCTTTTTTATGAGATAGTCCCCTTTTGGCCTGTCCTAAAAGTTTGTTGGGAATTCCTTTGGCTGTGGTTGAAATGTAAGGATGCTGATGTGCTTGGCTCCTTGGTTGCTTTCTGTGGAGAACTTCAAAAGCATCATGTAACTTAGAGTGTTTTTTGGAGAAAGCAGGGCAAGAGAGTTGGTTTCAAAATGGGCTTGTCTGCTGGGAGCTTTTATGTGACGATATTCACAGGGGTTTTTGGATGAGGGAAGAGATGAGGATCTGCCTTCATGTTTCAGAATGCCTAATCTATTATTTTATGATATACATTACATTAAAACTATACTAAAAGAATAAAAGAAAGGATTTCATCAGAAGGCTAGCTAAGAATAGAATAGGAAAGAATGATAACAAAGGCTTCGTCTCCAACTCTGTCCGAGCCAGCTGAGCTGAGATTGGCCATTAATTAGAAACATCTATTGGAATATGAATCCCAATATAACCAGTTAGATGGTGCCTAGGCCAGTTCTGACCTTCGCTGCTTGGCCAAAGGCAGCACTGTGGTGTTTTACCCCAGAGATACCTTGGCTGTCGGCAGAGTGCAGCGGGGCACAAGACAGGACTCCGTTCTCCTCAGGAGAGAGAGCTTCTGGCGATAGTGGAGAGGAAGGGAGTGGATTCTGCTAGAAGGTTGCCAGATGTTTATTCCATTGGTACAGAGATGTCTGCACTGGGCCACTGCTGCTAACGGAATCGAGGCCGCATGGTCTCATTAACATTTTAAGCTCAGGACAGGGGAAGGGGAGGGGACAGGTGAGTCACCAACCAGGTGAAGGGGCAGGGTCTCAAGGGACTAGGGACACCTATCACACGATGCCTTGTTGGTATGTTAGCCTGATTGACAGGGCACACTCAGCGAGGGGCGAGGGGGAAGGGAGAAGGTAAAACAGGATATTGCAGCACACCACAACATCTCCCCCTAGTTTTGTTTAAAAAGAAGAGGACTGTGTTTATGGTGCAGAATGATTCTACTGAGGCTTCCAGGTCATCCACTGGAGCACTGAGGGCTTCCAAATGGTAGACCTCAGGAGGGGGAGATGAGCTTGAGATTAACTTGAGAACCATGCGTCTGATTACTCCAAAAACAATGCTAAAAACTACAATAACTACAACTAAAATAAACAGCACTAAAATTACAGTTTTCAGAATAGATCCCAACCAGCCCGAGAGTCCCCAGCCATTGAAAAGTCCATTCAGCTCATTGTCAGTTTCTCTGTTGATGTCTGAGAGCCTTTGTCAAGGTAGTCCATATGTGGTTTGGGCTGCGGTACTATGTAGGAGATTGCAGGTGGGATGATCACGAGTAGGACGAGAAGCAGGCTCAGTCTCATGACGTCTCGAGGCTACACACGAACAGTGGGATCTAAACTGGTACAAAAACTTGAGACAAACATATATTACAAACTATTCCAGATAGGAGGCTTAAATGGAATTTCCTCCAGAGAACACGTGCGACGTTTCCTTCTCCAGGCAGCGTGAGCAACCTGGGGTGCTTCTGCAGATTTCTCTGAGACTTTGGGAACATAGGGCTTTACCCATTTGGAAGGAACCCACCTTAAACCAGAGGGGGTGGACACACAGGCGTATCCACGTCCCCAAGTAACCAATTTGTAAGGTCCCACCATTTTCCAAGTCTCAGAGTCTTTTACTAAAACCGGAGGTTTTTCTTTTATCAACTTGTGACTGCTCCCCCCAAAGTGGCGTAGGATGGGTGGGTTCAGGCTGTCAAAAGAACAATTCAGAAAATTGATTGTGAATAGTGCCCTGGATAACCGGATGTGGGGAGGTTCTACCTTCAGAACCTGTTGTTGCTGGTCCAGGACCCTTTTAATATCACGGTGAGTTCTTTCTACAATGGCTTGACCTGTAGGGGAGTAGGGGATGCCAGTTTTATGCTCTACTCCCCATTGCTGCAGGAAGCTCCCGAATTCCTTGGATTTATAAGCAGGCCCATTATCAGTTTTCAGCTCCTTGGGGATGCCCATGAAAGAAAAAGCCTGTAAGAGGTGCTTAATAGCATCAATAGATGATTCTCCTGTGTGGGCAGAAGCATAGACCGCTCCAGAAAAGGTATCTACACTAACATGAACATATTTCTGCCGTCCAAAAGCCTGTATGTGTGTTACATCTGTTTGCCACAGTTCACAACTGTTCAGTCCCCTTGGGTTTGCTCCCGTACTCACGGTAGGGAGTGCATGTTGTTGGCAATTTGGGCACGTGGCCACAATCGCTTTGGCCTGTTCTCGAGTGATGTTGAACTGGCGAACCAGGCCAGGTGCATTTTGGTGGAAAAGCTGGTGGCTGATTTTTGCCTGTTCAAAAACATTTGGGAGAGTGGCCATCACTGCAGGTGCAGCAAGAGCATCTGCCCTTCTGTTGCCTTCAGCGATAAACCCTGGCAAGTCAGTGTGTGACCTGACATGCATCACATAAAATGGTTGCTCTCGGTAAGTGACTAACTTTACCAGTTTTGAGAGCAATTCAAAAAGGGCAATGTTAGATACATCTTGCAGTATTGCTTGATCTGCTCTGGATACTACTCCTGCCACGTATGCAGAGTCTGTAATCAGATTAAATGGTTCTGAGAACCTTTCAAAAGCCCTAACAACCGCAGCCAATTCAGCAACCTGAGGTGAACCTTCCACCTCAGCAATGTCCATCTCCCACTGCTGGGTTTGAGGATCCTTCCAAGTCATAACGGACTTGTGGGACCTCCCGGATGCATCTGTAAAGACAGTTAGAGCCCTTTTTAAAGGTCTCCTACTTAGAGCAGTTCTTAATTTTAAAGTAAATTGAACATCTTGTTCAAACAATTTGCAAGCGGGCCGTGCTACCGAAAATTGTCCTGAGTAGGAATCCAGAGCAAACTGCAACACTTCATTTTCTTGAAACAATTGTTCCAGTATTTTCATAGTATTTTGACCTGATTTTAACTCAACTGGAATGTGAATGCACTTAAAATCACATCCTGCTAACACCCTGATCCGGGTCCTTGCTTTCCGGATCAGTTCTGCTACCAGTTCCTGAGGCTTTGTCAGTCTCTTGGACCTTTTGTGACTGAGGAAAACCCATTCTATGATCAAGAGAGAGTCCCTCTGGTCCCGGTCCTTTTTTGATGTGTCCTTTGCCTTAGGTGTTTGTTTTTCCTCCCACTGGAAAATAATTCCATGGAGGTGTGGCAACTTACCTAGGATGATAAATTTGAATGGCAGATCAGGCCGGCATCGGTGGGCCTGTCTTGTGGACATTGCAATCTGAACCTTTTCTAGAGCTTTCCGTGCCTCTGGGGTAATAGACCTAGGAGCACCTGGGTCCTCTCCCCCTTTCAATAAATTGAAAAGAGGGGCAAGGTCTTCATTAGTCAGACCAAGCCACGGTCTTACCCAATTCAAAGACCCACACAACTTGTGGACATCCGCAAGGGTCTTGATCCTTGGATTGATTTCTAGTTTTTGAGGAACAATGGTCCTCTTTCCAATTTCTAAGCCCAAATACTTCCAAGGTGGCATCTTTTGAATTTTCTTTTCCTGGAGCTCGAACCCTGCAACAATCAATGCATCGATCGTTAGGTCAAGCGCATGTGTTAGTAAATCATCATTGGGGGCACACACAAGGATATCATCCATATAATGATAAATGATGGCCTTCTCTGCGGCTGCACGAACTGGGGAAAGCAGGGAAGAGACATACCACTGGCAGATAGCTGGAGATACCTTTAGGCCCTGAGGAAGAACGGTCCAATGGTACCTTTTCATAGGAGCTTCTGAATTGATAGAAGGGACAGAGAATGCCAAACGCGGTGCATCGTCAGGGTGCAATGGGATTTGGAAAAAACAATCTTTAATATCAATAACAGCTAATTTCCAATCTTGAGGAAGCATTGTTGGGGATGGCATACCAGGTTGGGGAGAACCCATATCTTCAATTACATTATTAATTTGTCGGAGGTCACAGAGGAGTCGCCACCTCTTTTTGTCAGCTTTTTGGATGACAAACACTGGAGAGTTCCATGGGGACATGGTCTCCACAATGTGGCCCTTTCTTAGTTGCTCTTGTACTAGTTCCTCAAGCACCTTTATTTTTTGTTTACTGAGTGGCCACTGTTTCACATCAACTGGTTCGTCTGTTTTCCACTTAAGTTTTTGGGTGGGGCGCTGTTGTTTAATAACTGCTGCACAAAAATGCTGTGGAGAGTCTGGAATATTAATTGTGACACCCCACTGGGCCATTAAATCTCTCCCTAACAAAGGTTCTGAATAATCTAACACAAATGGACGGATATTTGCCAATTGTCCGTTTGGACCCTCGAATTGAATAATGCTTTTGGATTGCCTTGCCAATTGCAGACCTCCTACACCTCGAAGGTGACCAGCAACATTTTGTAAAGGCCAGTGTGCTGGCCAGTCTTGTACTGGAATCACTGTGCAGTCTGCACCTGTGTCTACAAGCATCTCAATGCGTTTATACTCCCCACCCCCACTGACATTGCACCACAATTTGGGTTTATCTGTCCCAATAACTTGGACCCGGGCGACTGTGGGCCCTTGTTTATCGACATTTTCAGGTAAAGATGGCACAGGGATAGCTTGAGCAACAATTTGTCCCTTGGGAAGAAACAGGGGTGGGTGGAAACAGTGCAGGCTGAGAACAAATTGCTTGGGATCTGATGTTGTCATTCCCGGAGCAATTTCGATCTCTTGTGGTGTGTTTTTGTCCCCAGTGATGATGTACTTACAACGAATTTGGTTCCAAGTACCTTTCTGTTCAGGATTTACAGAGACAATATGCCAGTCAGTGTCCTTCAGGTGGAGTGACTCTGTCAGCTGCAACCTGTAAGGCTCATTGACAGAAGATGCGGTTAATACAGAATCACTTAAATCATAACAAAGGTTATTTTGTTTCACTTTCAACAGTGGACTAGCAGACTTGGTCTTTGAAGCACCTGCTTCACTTACACAAATGTTAATATTATCGCGCGCTTGATTTGTTTTGCTACCCTTATTCTCTTGGCCTTCTCTTTTTATGTCTGCACGCCTGGCAGGCTGGCGCTTTATTCTTCGTTTTTTTGTTGTTGACCCCCAGGGAGGGCTTGTAGTTCTCCTCCCCTGCTATTTTTAAATTCATCAAATTCCTTTTTCAGGGGGCACTGGTTACTCCAGTGCCCTAGGTTGTTACAAAGCAGGCATGGTTTAGTGGGCTCAACCATTGCTGGTCTCCGCTGCTGCCCAGGGTACTGCTGTGCTGAGGGAAAGGATGAAGGGCTGGCAACAGCGACACGCTGGAGTGGTCTTGGCAGCAGCCTTGGTCTGGTGTCTTCAGCCACAGTCATCAGAGGCACTTTCCTGTTACAGACTAGAAGCATATCTTTTAATGTAGGGGAAGGTTCCATAGGAAGGCTCAGGATTGCCGCTCGACACTGTTCATTTGCATTTGTAAACGCTATTTCTTCTAAAATTGCTTCTCTAGCATTTTCTTTTTTAACCTGTATTTCAATGGCTCTAGTTAGCCTTTCTACAAATTTCACAAAAGGCTCTGATGGTAGTTGTTTGATTTTACTATAGGGCTCAAAAGGCCCCTCAGGTTGGAGGGAAAAGAATGCTTTTTCAGCTGCTTCTTTTACTTTCTCAAGTGTTTCTGTGGGAATTGCAGCAGCTTGGACTGAGGGAGAAGACCATTGGCCTTCACCACAGAGGTGCGCAAGGGTAATAGGGTTTCCATTGTTGTCTTTTGCTGTGTTTGGATCAGTCTGTAAGCCTGGGAGAGCATCTTTTAGCAGTTGTTTCAATGCTGATTCCCATAATTTGAATTCCGTGGATGTCATGAGACATGAAAAAACCTGTTTTAAATCATGTGGAACTACAACAGTCCTACTTAATTCAGAATTTAAAAGGCCACGGAAATATGGACTGTGTGGACCATATTCTTTATGAGATTTACAGATCTCTTTAATCAATTGTCGTCCAAAGGAGCTCCAATTAGCAGTTGGGGCTGCTCCAGCTTGAGCTGCAGGCTGAAACGTAACAGGAGCTAGCGACAACATGGGACCGTGCATTGGGTCTGCTGTCCCCTGCTCTGTATCCCTTGAATCAGAAGCATTGGGATCACAGCTACAGGTTTGGGGACAGGCAGTGGGTGTGTCCCCACAGTGGGAACCCGGGGAGGGGGCGGGGAAAGGGAGCCGGCAAGGGGCGGGGAAACCGTGGGAACAAGGGGCGGGGTCAAGGGGATGGCAGGGGGAGGGGATACTGTGGGAACAGGGGGTGGGGTCACCTGGTGACATCACGTCAGCAGACGCCCCCTGGGAGGAGTAGAGGGGCGGAGCTGAGGGTACTGCAGGAAAGGCGGGGGGAGGGGGGAAGGTGTCACAAGGAACAGGAGAGGGGGATGGGGATGGAATTTTGGAATGCTTAAGAGGATTTTGGGAAGAAGAAGATCAGGTTTGGGAAGATGCCACATGGCACCCACCATCTTGTGCACCCCCTGGGGACTGGGGGCCATTTTGGACATCACTGCTCTCCGGAAAGCTAACACGTGCTCTGGGATTTAGAGGAGGGGATACAGGGGGTTGGGAAAGACACGCAGCCTGGCCAGGGCTTTGTGAACAAAACAACTCAGGTATTTTTGCACACTCTGGGAGCCGACTTCCCAATGAGTTTGTACTCTTTACAATACCAAGTTTTGGGGAAAGAGGTTTAGGGGTTTTAGGGCAGGGAGGAACAGGGAGAGCAGAGGTACATGGCTTTACATTTGGCTTTTTCTCCATTTCCTTTTGTTTGAGCAATGCTGTTCGAATTTGTAAACTCCAGAACACAAATTTAGCTGAGGGTAATTTGCCAGATTGTCCTAAGGTTATCAATTCATTCCCAACTTTATCCCAGAATTGAATATTGTGGATTTCTTCAGGGGAAATGTTTGGGAACTGCAGAAAAAGCCATCTTATAAACTGTTTCAATTTTCCTTTAGAGAATTTCACATTACTCTTGATTAAAATGCTAACAATATTATAATACACTCCCCTTTGTACAATGCTAAGTTTGGAACCCATGTTAGATGTAAAAAGCAAAGTACTTAATCCCACCTGACCAAAAACAAAGGTAAAATCAGCTACCAATTTCTAAAAAAAACCACAGATAGAAAGCGATAACGAGCAGACAAAAGCTTCACAATGCAGCTGTATATACTGCTTTTAAAATTCCAGGGCAGCAGCAGCAGGGAGCTGGGACACGCCCTGCCGAGCCGAGGCAGAAACAAAGCCTCCCCCGTGGTGGAATGCAGCCTCCCCGCGGAGCAGAGACAGCAGCTACTCCACGTGGCAGCCGAAACCGGGACGCCCCCCCCGCCGCCGCGTGTGCAGAGCACTCACGACCCCGCAGGTCCCCCGGCCACGTGGAAAGAGAGCCCCCCCCCTCCCCCGCAAAGAGAAAGAGAAAGAGAAAGAGAAAGAGAAAGAGAAAGAGAAAGAGAAAGAGAAAGAGAAAGAGAAAGAGAAAGAGAAAGAGAAAGAGAAAGAGAAAGAGAAAGAGAAAGAGAAAGAGAAAGAGAGTCTCCTAACACGTGTCTGAGCACGCTGCTGAGCCGGAGGGGAAGGGCAGCGAGCGATCCCGCTCCGGCGCGAATTCTAAAAAACAGTGAAACACGCGGAAAATAAAGCTAGAATGCTATGGATTTCTGTCTGTGGGGCTGCGCAGCCAAAAATGCAAAGGCAAAAAAGGAACAGAACTCACGGCAGAGTCTGTTTTTGAGCTTCTGCTCTACCGAAAGCAGAGATACTCACGTGAAATGGAAGCTGTAGGCTGGGTACAGGCAGGCAGGTCTCCACCGGAAAATGACCTCTCTCTGGGTGTAAGAGAGGCTCCCCTTTTCTTCCTCTGGAAAATCTGCTCACCACAATGAAGCTGGGCTTTCCAGAAGGCACCGAACAGTCCACGAAACTTTTTCTGGGAATATTCCCAAAGTCTCTAGCTGGGAGTCTTGAAGCCAGGCTCCTTTCAGCTGGATGCACGGCTGCCAGAGCTTCTCTGAGGAACTGCGAGTCCGTTTTTGGGCTGCAGAGTCGAGCCCACCCCCAGAGACGCCAATATATTGGAATATGTATCCCAATATAACCAGTTAGATGGTGCCTAGGCCAGTTCTGACCTTCGCTGCTTGGCCAAAGGCAGCACTGTGGTGTTTTACCCCAGAGATACCTTGGCTGTCGGCAGAGTGCAGCGGGGCACAAGACAGGACTCCGTTCTCCTCAGGAGAGAGAGCTTCTGGCGATAGTGGAGAGGAAGGGAGTGGATTCTGCTAGAAGGTTGCCAGATGTTTATTCCATTGGTACAGAGATGTCTGCACTGGGCCACTGCTGCTAACGGAATCGAGGCCGCATGGTCTCATTAACATTTTAAGCTCAGGACAGGGGAAGGGGAGGGGACAGGTGAGTCACCAACCAGGTGAAGGGGCAGGGTCTCAAGGGACTAGGGACACCTATCACACGACGCCTTGCTGGTATGTTAGCCTGATTGACAGGGCACACTCAGCGAGGGGCGAGGGGGAAGGGAGAAGGTAAAACAGGATATTGCAACACACCACAACAAACATCTAACATGGATCAATCACAGATGCACCTGTTGCATTCCATAGCAGCAGATAACAATTGTTTACATTTTGTTCCCGAGGCTTCTTAGCTTCTCAGGAGGAAAAATCCTAAGGAAAGGATTTTTCATAAAAGATGTCTGTGACATATCACCCTTTTTTATTTAGTTAAATTTAAAAGAAAAGTGTTTGTAATTTTGTCTGCTGCACCCATGCAGAGGAAAGAACAAACACTTGACAGATTATCTGTTGCCAATCAAAACCTCAATCAAGTGCTGATGTGGAATGATCAGGGAAATAATTCACTTGTAGAACATCAATTCTATCATATCAGTAAAACAATCTTACAGTAAAAGAAAAAGCAAAAACACTGCAAAGACAGTTCATTGCTCCAAGTCCAGACAGCTGAGTTTCAGGAAAAGTCCATGGACTGAACGTGTTCCTCTTTGACATCTCTGAAAGTCCCTTTTGGTCCTGAAACAGGCTTGCAGAATCCTGAAACAACAAATTGCTAAAGAAAAATCATCAACGGTTATCAAAAATCCATTGACAGTTATCAAGCAATTTAGAGAAAATTTCTGGAATGTCTTGGCCACAGCCCTTTATTGAACCACTTGGGCTGAGGCTAATTTTGGCTCTTCAATGCTTTTGAGCTGCTACTAGCTCTTTCAACTCTTTTTTTTTCTTCTTTTTTTTTTCTGGAAAGAGCAGCAGCAGCAGAGAGGAGCCTGAGAGGCCCTGAGGGTCCCTGTCCCACTTGGAAGGATCAGGAACCCCATACCTGGCCCACAGAACAGTGGCCCAGGTCCTGACAGGGGAAGCAAAGCCCCCAAACCAAACAGCCGGCCGGGCAGTGGCCCTGGCCCAGGGAACCAAGCCAAACGGCCCAGACCCGGCCCACAAGGCGGGCTCTGCGTTCTCACAGCCCGGCACCCTGCTGCCAATGCAATGGCAGAATGAGTGACCGAACACTTCCTCCTCCCTTGACTACCAGTACAGACCAGCACTTGGGGGAAGAGCAGCTTTCCTGAGACTCATCATCTTGGATCTGGGGATGTTTTGTCCCCACAGCAAGCGAGCGATGTTCGCTTTCTGCTGTTTCCCTTGCCTCTGCAATGCAAATGCAAAAGGTGTTCCCACTTCCTGCCCCACAGCAGCACCCCAACCCCCTCTGGGCTGGGGCCCAGAGGCAGAACTTTCAGGAGCCACCTCCCCCATGCTGCTGGGGCGTGCGAGGGACAGCAAGGATTGCAACCCCAAAGGGGGAACCCCCGACCAAACACGAACTGGCCCACGAAAAACACTGAGCTTGAAAACCGGCAGCCAGGCTGTGCCCGCAATCAGCTGTCAGGCCACGCCTCCTCCATGGAAGGAGAGGCCGACGCCCCCTTCCCCTGTCCCAGCTCCCCCCTCAGAGGTAGCCCAGGGACAGCCCGAAAAACTCAGGGGGGAGTCACGCCGCATGGGGGCTCCTCTCTTTGCGCTGCCTTGAGCGTGCCAGCCTGCCCTGCCTGCCCCATAGCCTGCCACGCAATGCGTGTGCTCCACGCCGTGTGGCATGTGGTGGCCAGGCCCTGCTGAGAGCCAGGTGGAACTGCAGCGGCAGTGGGGTCCTGGCATGGCTGAGTGGGTGACCGTGATTGCACACCCAGGGGTGAGATGAAGGAGATATGGAAGCGGTGGCACCGCACACCGTGAAATAGTTCACGATGCTGCAGCCGCCCACTCCGCACTCCCTTGGCGGATTATGAGAGGGGGCTCCGGCCCTGCCCACACCGGTAGCAAGGTGTTCCACAGCCGGTGGGCAGCTGTGGGCAGGCGAGGGAGCATTGCGGGCAGCCCAGGGGCCACACAGGAGGAGCCGCCAGGATCCATTTTACACCTCTGGCTGTGGGGGCGCACGGAGACCCCATGGCAGGTTGCTGCTGTTAGAAAAGTTAATCCACGATGCCAAAGGCTTATGTCTGAAAAGGAGACAGAGGAGTCCTGTAGCTTTATTCTTATAAAGGGAGAGGTCATGGGTATTTCCCATAAGGTCTCTGAAATGGTTGGTGGATGCAGCCCCCTTTTTATCCTAAATTCTCACTACATCACCCTCTTCTTATTCCCCACTGGATGAGGCATTTAGAAGGTACAGACTTCCTGAATAGCCTACACTATGCTCCATTCTAATATGCGCTCCCACTTTTGTTATATGTAAGAAAGAAAAATAAACTCTTCCTTGTTGGGAATTTAGCTGACTAGAGACTGGAAAAGTACAAAACCATGGCTAATTCCAAGTCCTGCACCTGTAAGATAGTGTGTCCTTGGGCCTAGCTGTAGTAGGATAATGAATAGTGAAAGAGACATGAGAAAAGAGAGATGTAACCCCTAAGGAATGAGGAAGAGTTCATGGTATAGTTTAACCAATAGATTGCTTGGCTTACAGAATATTCATAAGCTTATTATTTGCTGTATAAGCCTTTGATGGTTTCTTCAATAAACCGGACCTGTGACGAGCCAGCTGGTGTCCTGGTCCCCTTCCTTTGACAAATGGTGACCTGGAACGTTGACCCCCTCGTCTCGAACTTAAAGAAAATAGGGGAGAACACTCCACGATCGAGGAAGTTGGAGTTGGGTCCTGTTTGCAGCCAGGACGGTGCTGGAATTTTGAAGCACCCTCAGGGTTCACATTGGTGACTTGAGCCATACGTGTCTGCCGGAGCCTGGAAAGCTGCAAAGAGCGCTCACGAATAGGTATGGATCGGCATGCAGCACATAATTCATTCGCCGCGTATCTAGAATGGCGAGGGGTAAAGGGGATAGATTTGTTATTAGCCTACGGATACGCTAAAGAAGCTTTCCTTAACCCACATACAGTTTATGAACTCTCGGAATGGAGAAAATTTGGGGATATACTATGGGAAGCTGTGTTAGAAGATGATAAGATAGCAAAGAAATTGGGCAAGCCATGGCAGGAACACACTGCTTCAGCATGTCTCTGTGTGCAAGGCAGCAGCCGCGGCTCGGGGCGCCTGCGGGGCTGTGCCGATCTGAACTCGGCATGGGCGCAGCAGTGGTAGCGGAGGCAGCCGCGAGGGGAGCGGAGCCACCGCAGGGGGAGTGACCCGTGTGGCCACGGGTGCAGCGCACGCAGTGATTCAGCCTGCCAGTGAGTTTCGCGAAACAAAGAGCCCAGTGCGGGGGGTCGCCCGCTCCGACACAAGCATCGCGGGACCAGAGAGCTTTTCCAGCGGGAGCGTTTCTCCCTCCGCCCCGCAGCCAGCAAAAAGCTTCAGTTTTAGACCTAACAGCTGTAATAAATGTGACTCTTGTCAACAAAAGATCCCTACTGCAATTAAGAAACCAGTGATAATAAACAAGCGACACCAAGGACCATTACTATCAAGACGTTTCTCACCTAAGTTAAAAGGACTTTTTTTTTTCTTCCTGGCAGAGACTGTGAAAAACAAATCAGCGTACTGAATGCGTGAGTCAAATTTTGGCCGATTTGGCTTAGCATCTGTTATGCTGTCAGAGTCACCTGTATTAACACAGACTTTAATCGGTGTAACATCAAACTCTGAGATTGTATTTTGAAAAATTTAAAAACGTTAAAAATGTGTTAAATGATTGTATAAGTAAGATGTTATGAGTGTGCTTTTTGGTATAAAAATGCTGCAGCAAACACGTGAAGAAAGTTGTTTTAGCTTAGTATTTTAGAATCAGGCCTGTAAGTAAGTTATAGTAAATGCTATATTCCATTTCTTTAGTAAGTTTAGCAAACTTACCAGACAATCAACGCAGGTGAAACCTGCGCACATGTTACTCCTTTAGCTTATTTTTGTAGGTTGTATTAGCACACCTGAGTTTTGTTTGAGCCTTTTAGCACATAGAATCCTTTTTGTATCTGTCATATGGCATATCCTATAAATAGTGATAGCCTTTTTGGTTTGTTTCCCTGGCTTAGATCCTTTGTAAGAGAGAAACCTTGCTAGCTGAGAATCCTGTTTAGTTGTTAGAATTGCCTATTTTTGTGTTGCAAAGAGTGTGACACAGTTAGCCCATAGAACTGTATTTCTTTTAAAAAAATAAAAACAGGGGAAGTGTTGGGAGTTTGGCTGGCTAAAGACTGGAAAAGTACAAAACCGTGGCTAATTCCAAGTCCTGCACCTGTAAGATAGTGTGTCCTTGGGCCTAGCTGTAGTAGGATAATGAATAGTGAAAGAGACATGAGAAAAGAGAGATGTAACCCCGAAGGAATGAGGAAGAGTTCATAGTATAGTTTAACCAATAGATTGCTTGGCTTACAGAATATTCATAAGCTTATTATTTGCTTATTTGTATAAGCATTTGATGGTTTCTTCAATAAACCGGACCTGTGATGAACCAGCTGGTGTCCTGGTCCCCTTCCTTCGACACTTCCTAATTCTATTAAATCTCTCTTGTCTTGCTCTAGGTTCATCAATGTAACACAGCCTTGGCTGAGCAACAGTCCGTGTTGCTTTTTAACAATTTCTAGAACAAAGAGTTTCTTCTGTTACTTCACTTTCTATAAGTTCCTGGCCTTGTCTACAAGCAGATTCACATGGTCTGTTTGTAAAGACATGTTCATCTTATTCCTTTCAAGCCCTCCTCTTTTTATTTTCTCTGTATTTGTCTTTACAGACCTTAATTACCATTGATTCAAGTTTTACTTCCTGGGCCGCCTTTGGTTTTGCAAGTATTTGCAGTGACATAATTTTCCATCCTTTTATAATCATTCCTGCTTTAGTAGGTGTAGCTACTACATGCATCCCCTTGATCACCTGCAGAAAGAGCTGCACTCAGCAAGGTGCCATGCATGGGAAAAAGATTAGAGTTGCTAGAGCACATAGGAGGAGAAATAGCATTCAGTTAACCCATAGATTGCCAGGGAACCACTGGTGTCCCATTCCCATTTTTCCATGTTTGGACAGGTACATGATGTAACCCTAATTCCTTTGTTATTTGCTTGACCACTTTTCTGCTGCCATCTCTTTGCAAACAGCAGTCTGAACACTTTAATTTTCCAAAAACTCCTCTTCCTTCTGCTAATAGATAATGTAATACTATCCAGTGCTAAAATATTGCATTCCTCATTTGAGTGGATTGGTCATCAAGAAGGTCAAGAAACATAGCTGTTTGGTTGGTTATTGTTTCAATGACAACTTGTAAGCTAATTATCCCATTCAAATTATAAATGAGTTCTCTGGCTTCTCATATTAATTCATAAAGATTCCACATGGCTGGTCTGTAGTGCAGTATAATTTTTTTGGCAGCCATTTGTCTTTTCCCCATTTTGGGGTACTCTTTCCAGCCAGTGCTGCATCAGTTAATTGCTTTTCTTTAATTAAATCATCACAGATTTTGATTCCTAAGTGATTTCCCTGAACTTGTGGTACGAAAAAGAGTAGCGGTCTAATATATCCTGTATAACATATCCCTGAGCAGTTTGGAGGTAACCTTTGATATTCGTGTTGGCCACAAATCCGATAATGTCCTTTCAAAGCCCATGTTCTGTTAGCAAAGGGACCTTCCTACGCTCTGTCATCAATTGGTGGGTCACAGCTTGTTTCCTGTCCTTAACCATCCTCCAACAATAGTTGCCCCACCCTGAGAGTCACAATATTTGCAGGGTTCCCACATGGAGTTCCCATCTACATTTACATGGGCAATCTGGTTGGATTTGGAGCAGAACTCAATAAAAAGGGCTCTAATGTGGCCTCCGCTGGGGTGTCCCCAGCGGCTGCAATCGATCCAGATAGCGCAGTCCTATTTGACACAGCCTGTCCAAGTTCCTAGGCAGGTCTTAGCCACAGGCAACCTTAGCAAGCTTAAGTGATATCAGCCTTCAGTGATTATCAGCTTATTTTGTGATTTCAGCTCTTAGCTTGCTACGTGCCGCAGGCAGGGAGACACAGGGAGAGAGAGGAGAAGTGCTGTATGAAGTTCCACACGTTTGTCTTTATTGGCAGCCTCTACGAAGGTTTCAGGGACAGTGTCTTCTGCCAAGCTGGGCAAAAGTAGGGGTTTTTAAAGGATACAGGGGTTTTAGAAATTGTCCAGTAGCGGGGGTCAAACGGAAAGTGACCTATAGTCTTGCAGAGAGATGAGCAAGGGTTTGAAGCAGAAAAGAGGGGCTTCTAAGGTACAGTCATCATGACTCGGCATTTGCTATCTTAGGCTGCTGACTGCCATGCAGGCATTGCAGGCTCTGGGCCTGCTACAGGGCTCAAGTTCCATTCTGGTGTTGCCATTTCCACTGATATTCACAAACAACATGTGTTCTACTTGTGAATTTTCACAGGGCCAGCTTAAAAACAGGTGGCCAAAAAACCCTTGTCCCTCCCTACTGCTTTACAGCCTTCAAAATCTTTTCCTCAGTTATGGTAGGAGCACCTTATCCCGCTAGCATTAGTGAGCTAAACAGGCATTTGATTGCATTTTCCTTGATATTTGGAACAATTTTAAGGAGGGTAATTGGAAATCCAAAGCCAATTGTTTTAACCCAAAGATAAAGTCAACACACAAACATGTTTTCTACATAGGTCCTCCCATCCTATTTAGGCTATAAGTGCCTGTTTGAGGAGAATGAAGTCACTATGGACTTCCTTCATTGTCCCCAAATCCTGTCCCATTATGGACCTCACTTAGGGTACTGACCCACCATTTAGGTTCAACTGGGTTAGGCACCCATGGCCACTGTTTAGATCCTTCTGGCTCTCCCCAGACCAAACAATTGCTAAGGTTAAAAGCTCTTACTACTTCTTCTCCTAAAGGTGCAAATTGATTCTACCACTCCTGGCCCAAACTTAGCTGACAATATAGAAGTAGAATCAGCAAGGAAAATATTCTAAATTATTTATAGTATTCTAATGACCTAGTCAAATTTTCACCTTTTCTTCTGCACCACCTGTGGCCAGTGAATGCACAGAAAACACCGAAGATAAAGAAAACAATGACAGCAAGTAGTAGCTCCCCAGTGAATGGAGATTCTAAAGGAGGGATGTCCATAGAGACTATTTCAGCAGACAGTCTGTGGGTAGGTACACATGGCTTGGCCCGATGTTGATTCACTGGCTGCTGCTCCAGACCACTCCTGCAGAGTGTCAGTCCGAGCCTGCTGTCCATCTTTTCCTGCTGAGATGTCCAAACCTCCAGGGCCTTTGAGACCTTGACCAGAGTGTGATAGGTCCATCTGTGCTCAGCTGTCTTGATGGCTGTATCTGCGGTTAGTTACACTTGGAAAGGTCCACACCACTTCACCAGCAGTGGTGTTTCTTTCTAATCCTTAACCAGGACTAAATCCCGTGGTTGGATGTTATGAACAGCAAAGTCCAAAGGCAGGGGCTGTGCCAGCTGAGTTGCCTGTTGAAGGAGGTTTCACAAGAGACCGTATCCTGGAAACATATTGTTTTAAATATACATTACATATCTCCACCCCCCACTAGGCTTAAAATTACCTGGGTAAGAATTCCAAAACACTATTCAAAAGAAGATAATTCATCTCTCTTCTGGGTCTGGCCTTCATTCTTGCCAAAGTCAATGGCAAAATTCCCACCTGTGGCATCTTGGTTTCTATTACTAGCTCCAAAAGTGGTTTTTCTTTTTTCCTATTCATTTTTTATACCCAATACAAGCTCTGGCAGTGCCAGGAGTATGGAGGATCCATTGTTTTCCTAAAGTAGCCATAACCCCTTGAAGGATCTTTCCTGTAAAATGAGTTCCCCTCTTTGAGTCTATCGCTTGTACAGTCCTGTGTCCTGGAATAATTTGTTCCAAAACTACCTTAATAACTGATGCTGTAGTTGCTGAAGCAGTTGGGAATGCTTCTGGCCACCTTTTTAGCTGATGTACTATTACCAGAAGACGTTTAAGCCTTCCCACTTGGGGCATCTCAGTAAAATCCACTTGGCATCTTTGCAAGGGACATACAGCCCAAGGCCTCCCTCCCCTGGCAGCTTTCTTTGTAACCCTGTTATTGGCTTAAACACAAATGAGGCAAACTTCAACAGCTGGTTTTGCCAGACTAAAAAGACCCACAGCAACACACACCTTGAGGAAGGCTTCTGCCAGTCCTTGAGAATTCCAATGACTCCTTTCATGGAGATGTTCTACTGCTTGTAGGGCTAAAGCTTCTGGTATCTATTCTTTGCCATCCCTTATTAACTAATTATTCCCTTTTTTTCTTTGCCCTACCATTTTTAACTATCTCCAGCTCCTTTGGTGGAAACAACAGTGAGACTTTCATAATAAAAGAGTCTCCTGTTATCAGTTTTCAGGCTTCAGTTACCATGAAAGCACATGGTTACCATGGTTGCACAATTTTGCAGACAATGAGGCCAGCCAACTGGCCTCTGGGTTTAACATCTTAGAAGAGTAAGCAAGAGGTTGCAGTGTTCCCCAGTTTTGCCATACTAAAATACTTTTAGTATGGTGCTGTTTAACAACAACAAAGATATTATTCAAATTCTTTTTCCCTTTCTGGAAGGGCTATTGCAGGAGCTTCACTTAATTTGCCTTTTGGTTTTTTCTAACACTTTAAAATTCTGGATTCCTTCTGGTGTCCATTCATGCACTTTCTTAATTGACAGGACAGGAGTATTATATGCAGGCATGCATGGCTCTAAAACACCTGCCTTTAACAGGGACTCAGTAACAGATTCTAAGCCCTTCTTTCCCTGCCTTGGAAAGAGGGTATTGCTTTTTAGACATCACTTATCATGGTCGCTTCAAACTAGCTTGGAGAGGCTCTAGAGTTCATTTTCCAGAATTCCCTGGGACTGTCCACACTTGTGGGTTTACTGCAGCATAGACCTTCTCAGACATTTGACACAAAGATCCAATGGCATTAGTTTTTGCATCACTTTTTACAATGTAAGTTTGCATTCTTGGTGTAGCCCTTCCCAGTAACTTACAATTACAAATAAGAACAAACAGAAACTAATGCATTTCAAACTTAACCCCCACATGTACTAACCATGGTAGAATGAAACACATTCCCACCTCTTTTCCACTTACCCCCTGAAGAATTAAAGAAATTCTTGACAATATTTCCTATTAAGGGATAAAATGTAAAGTGGATTGAGCAGCCTCTGTGTCTACCAGGAAAACATCTCCTCCTGTTCCGGACCCACCCTAAATGTTATCAAGGGCTGCAGTGTGGCCGGTCCCTGCTATAACGGGAACCCCTGACACCCCTAACAATCCATGTCATTAATCACTGGACTTGATCCTCCTGAAGATCCAGTTGTTTCTGCGGGCAGTCTTGCTTTCAGTGTCCTTGCAGATAGTACACTGATTCCTTCCAAGATGCTCTTTGGGTGGGCTCTCCTCTGCAGAGGAGGGAATGCCTCTGGCCCATCCCTTCTGTCCTGGAGGCCCCCTTGGGCACTGCAGTTTATCCCTCTGCAGCAGAAGGAACATTGCCATCACTACTGCCTTCACCTTTTCCTCATCTCTTCTTACATACACCTGCTGTATCTTTCTAACCAATTCATCCAGGAGCTTTATTCTGTCCTTTCTTTAGCCCCCGCTCCTGCTGCTGCCTGTGGGTGCTCATTCTTGCATAGCTCAAAATTACCTGTTTCACCAGTGACCCAAACAAAATCCTTAAAAGAAAATCTTATTCTTTCCACATATAATCCTCATTTCCCAGATATTCCATCTCAGGTTTACTCCCTGAAAATCCTTTTGACTGGTGAGATTTTCAGTGCTCCTCCCCAATGGACTCTTCCCAGATCCCCTGGTCTGCCACTCCTCAACTGGTCACTATCAGGTACCTAATTAATTGCCCGGTGCCAGCCTCCGCCAAAAGAAGCTGATCATCAAAACTGATGAGGGGTGCTTTCAGCTCCACTCGCGGCCCTTGGATGGTCAAAGGATCCTGGACAAGGTCCCATTTTGTTAGGAAAATTAATCCTCAATATCTCAGTTTTATGTCCAAATAGGAGACAGAGGACTCCTGCAACTTTATTGGGAGAAAGGGAGAGGTCATGGGGGATTTCCCATATGGTCTCTGAAATGGTTTGGTGATACAGCCTCCTTATTATTTTAAGTTCTCCACTGCATCACCCTTTTCCTTTCCCCATTGGCTGAGGTAATCAGAAGGTACTGAATTCCCAAATTGCCTACTCTATGTCCCACTCTGTTGTCATCTTATTGTAAAAGTTCTATACCTTCTTGGTGATTTCTCATGGGTAGCCCCTCATAGACTAACTCCTTCTTCACAGCACAGCTAACAAACTCTAGCTCTTTTCTCAAATAGCTAACCCACTCTTTTATAGCACTCATCCTTATTGAACAGAGCTGTGGCCTACTAAGGGCAGGCCTGTTCCTAATTTTGGTCATTAGTACAGCTGCAACTCTTCAGGGGTGCAATTGCCTTCTGCACTATCTCTATTATCTTATATTCTATCCCCCCACACCACTCTAATATGCACCCTCCTTTTGTTATACAAAAGAAAGAAAAATAAACTCTTCCTAATTCTATAACATCTGTCTTCTCTTGCTCTAGGTTCAGGAGATTAACATAGCTTTGGCTGAGCAACAGTCTGTGCTGCTTAGTAACAGTTTCTAGAACTAAGAGTTTCTTCTGTTGCGTCATTGTCTGTAAGTTCCTGCCCTTATCTAGAAGCAGATTCACATGGTCTGTTTGTAAAGACACATTCACCTGACTCCTTTCTCTCCCACACAATCTTGGTGGTGGAGTGGCTGCCACTGCCACCACACCCCACACATGAGTCCCACACCATCCCCCCACTCACATAAACTTACCCCACACAACTTGCACACAACCCTCCACACATTCTCCATTGCCTTGGATTGACTTGCTCACCCATCCCCCACTTGACTTCCTGACCCATTTGTCCAGGTCTGGTCTTTGCTTCTCCTTCAAGCACTTGCATCGCCTTGCCTTAGAATGCCACTACTTCCCTTGCCATGCCCTTGAACCCCTCCCTTGCTTTGCATTCCCTTCCTCCGCCCTCCCCCACCTGGAATTCAAGACCCTTTTTTAGTGACATTTCCTGGCCTTGGCCTGCCCTTTCTGCTCCTCCTAAGACTCTGAAAGCTCTCATGTGCCCCGAGTGCTTCAGGAACACATGAGAGAAAGCCTAGGGGAGGGCACATGCTGCCAGACTCATTTGGCTTTGTCACAGCTTTTGTCTGGCACCAATCCAAGCACGTCTTAAGTTTTGGACAGGCAATTCAAATTTTGCCCTTCGGCTCCAGGACCACAATGACAGTTCTTTTGCATATGAAGGAAAGCAGGTAGCCCAAGTGTCTTAGGTAGATTAGAGATGGCCCATGTGAGATCAAGGCAGGACAGAGTGGTCTGTCCTGCCACTTTCGAGTACTAGCAATCCTTGAATGTACCTCTCACCTGCCTTGCCTTGCCCTTCTAACCCTCCCTAGCCTTGCATTCCCTTGCATGCCCATGCCCCACCCTTGACCTGCTACTGTTTTCCTCCAGGGCCTTGCCTAGCCCTTCCTGTTTCTGCCTGGCCTACCCATCACTGGCCTTACCTTCCTATCCCTAATCTTGCCTAGAACTTCTGAGCCTTCTCTCACCTACCATTCCATTTGCTTTCCTCTCTCTTCCCCCTCTCTTGCCAAGCGCTCCCTTGACTTGCCTGCAACTGCCTACATGTGGTTTGCATTGCCTTGCCTGCATGGAAGGCAAGGCAAAGCATGATAGGCAAGACAAAACAAAGGAAGGAAGTTGTAGGTAGGGCCAAGCAAGGTAGACATAGGCAAGGCAAGCAAATCAAGGGCGGACTAAGAAAAATTAGGAATGCCACTGAAGGCAAGGCAAGGCCAAGGGACGTGGTGTGCCTTTCCTTGGGAAGTAAAAGATATAGTGCCAACTGTTTTTGGAGAAAATGTTAAAGGTACTGGGGCAAGATATTCCTAGCCCCTTCTGTGTAAGCACATTTGTTGGATATATTCAACACTGGAAGTGAATCAGTCCCCAGATGTTTTGTATTTTGGAGGAGGGAATGCCATTTCTTTTGAGATGGGCTTCTTGTTCATCTCTCTGGTCAAGAAAGCAAGTTTGAATCCACACTCAGTGGTCTTAGCGAATTTAAAGGCTTTTCCTAATAGGCAGTTCTCTGGATTAAACTTGTTGAATTTTCAGTGGGAATGCAGACACCAAGCTTTTTGTCCTTTAGTGTGCAAGCAGTCACTAGTGCCATTCCATTTGGATCCTGACTCTGTGAAACTGAAAGCTTAGGATGATACTTAGAGCTGAGAAGGAAAGTGCCCGTTGTAGGCGACGGGGGTCACGCACTGTAGGGACGGACGGAGACGAGATCTCTTTGAAGCCAAGTCACGAAACTATCGGTTTATTACAAAGGGCGTGGGTGAAGCGCCCTGTTGCGAGCTGCCAGCTGCAGCTCAAAGCAGGGCCCAGAGAGGAGAGGCTTAAAGTGTAAGAGAGTCAACAGCAAAGGTTTAAGAGCGGAGAGCATGTAGAAAGGAGGGGGTGAAGAAGTGCAGAGGGAAGACAAACAGACAAAGAAAGAAAAGGGCTCAAAGAGGAGCGCGAGAGCGGGCAAAGAGATAAGGGAGACGAGAGATAAGAGAGCGCGGAGAGCAAGCGAAAAGAGAGCAAAAAGAGAGCGAAGCTCCCGTTACAACACAATAAATCATCTTCAGTGTTGAATATGCAGATTCTCATTAACCAATCTACTACAGCATGCATATCTTATAACATTTCCACACAACCTATAAGAATCACTACATTACCATACTATGTTTACGTGTTAAACCCTAAATCTTATTCTTTGGGCCCCATCTGACAAGCTGCAAGGCCTGCTCTGACTCTTAGGCCTGCCTGCTTACAGAGGGAATTGTTTCCTCCAGGGGGGATTACATTCAACTGGTCACATCATTGTTTTTCAGCAACTAAGGTATCTCAAAGGTTGCTTTCATTTCAATCTTGCTTACAGTTTCTATAGTCTCAAAATCTTCTGCCAGGCAGTCATATTTAAAAGGCTTTCTTGTTTCATCCTCCCCAACAGCCCGTAACAGGGTGCATGCTTGTAGTTTGATGAGTACAGTTGAATTTGTACGTAGCACGATCTTTCTCAGCTCGTGTCTCTTTTTTGTACTCTGTTTTTTCCAGATGTTCTCAAGTTTGTTATCAGACTCTGAGAGAATGAAAAGCTTTTGTAAGGCAAAGGATTTTGTGATTCCCTTTGAGTGTGATGCAAAGAAGAGTGCAGTCAGAAGGGGAAGATCAAGGAAATATTTTTGTGTTGGCAAGCTCAGGGAAACCTTGTTGTCCCGGAAGAGTTCTCTGCTCAAAACATAACTGAGAATTTTTCTGTTAATTTCTGACAAGAGAACTAAACTAAGGAGGCACCTCTTTTTAACTGTTAAGTACATCACCCAAGTGTCCTCCAGCAGAAGCAGTTCGCTGGAATGCTTCCCTGCCAGCTGAGTGTTTTGTGTGTGAAGTAGAGGGCGATTCACCTTCGTGAGGATGTATGCGCGACAGGTTACAAAAGGAGAAGAACAAAGAGCCAAGCACTGGGCTATGCTGAGCATAGCCTACCAAATTGGAAAAGTCCAGCAACAGCTCATTCACAGAGTCAGATAAGAATGCTCTTGCTGCTTGAAAAATAAAGTGTTGTCAGTGGAATTCATCACACGACTTGGAGATTAGTTCTTTTTTAAACTCTTAGCATAGCCGAGTCTTTAATCACCCAGTCCATAGATTACCCAAAAAGATGTGCCAAAACAGAAAGTGTTTTTGAAGCAGCCCTTTTTAAAGCAGTCATGGAAGTGAGCACAAAATAGTGAGGTTTTGTACCTTCCTTCTCAGATAGACATACCCTCATATTTTCCACTCTTGCAGCTCTGTTACCAGCTTTCAGGAGATCCTTTCATAGAAGAACGCTCTAGAAGTAAAAGCAAGTGCAGGGCTGCACCATCCACTTGCCACACATAAACTGCATCAAACTCACAGATGGAGCTTATTCCTACCCTTCTCCATTGAATCTATGATTTTTTTGCCTTGGTCTTGCTGCATAAAGTAAGCACAATTGTTCCCACAGAGGTCTGGAAGAATGGGTAGCAGCACAAGTAGTTCTTGGTGAGTTGTCCCCTTACTTCTGCCCATGTGGATTCAGAAGCCATGCTTCTCTGGCAGCCAGCAGCTGTGCCCACCAGGCTCATGTTCTGCATCTTCTTTCTACACCTTTTGAGACCTGTGGCTCTTTCATTCTCCTGGAGGCAAACTGTCATCTACTTTAAGCACAGAACACTGGGCTAACAGTGGAGAGCTCCACATACTGCTTCTGCTGAAGCTTGCCTGTAGCTTTCCCCTAAAATTTGTGGAAACTTCTACTGGCAGCATAGTCAATCAGCAGTACTATTTCCTTTTCCATCTGCAAATTGCCACCAGGTCACCGCTTCTCTAATCGATGTAGTCCCACTCACAATTCAGCTTCACAGGACTAAAGATCTGGAGAGACATGGCTGTGCTTCTGTCCTGTCCGGATCATGTAAGTCGAAGAATAAAGCCTTAATGTGTGAGTAGTCTCTGGTGCCATTCTGTTTGGATACTCACTTGGTGAAACTGAAGGCTTAGGACAGTACCTAGTGCTGAGAAGGAAAGTGCCCATAACAGGGTGCATGCTCATAGTTTGATGGTGCAGTTGAAATTGCAGGCAGCAAGATCTTTCTTAGCTGGCACTTATTTGTTCTCTTTTTGCCAGATGTTTTCAAGTTTGTTAGTAGACTCTGAGAGAGTAAAAAGTTTTGTTAAGGCATAGGAACTCGTGTTTCCCTTTGAGTGTGGTCTAAAGAAGAGTGTGCAGTCAGAAGGGGAAGATCAGGCAAATCTTTTTGTGCAGCACAGTGGATTTGAGAGCAGGGACGTTTCCAACTTGGCTCTGCGCTCGCGGGTTTCGATCCGTTTCCTTCTTTTCCCAGCCGACAGCGCCGTTGTGTGGTTGTTTTGGTGAGCTCTGACAGTGCCCAGGAAAAAGACAAGCGCTCTCCTTGCTCGAACCCATTCATATTAGGAGCAGCTCGGGGAAGAGCTCCATCGTGCTTCCTGGCTCTTGGAGACTGGCAGAATGGGTTTCTGCATGTACGAGGGAAGGAAGAGGAATCGTTTCATTGTTGGCTGAGCAGTTTGTAAGCTGCAAAAATAATGCAATTGCAACATTTTTTTTGTTCTTCCTTTTAGGACGTTTTCTGTGTGATCAGCTGCTCAACATGTAACTCACATGCACTGAACTACATGGACCCTCCTGAAGATATATGCTTTCTCTAAAGCTCTATCCTACCCTCTAAAGTACTATTCTATCCTTCTATTCTATTCTATCTCAAACCCTTTCAAAGCATCCAGCAGCTGCTTTGCAAAGAAAAAGTCCTACAACAAAAAGCCAGTGCTGGCTTTCATAGTCCCTTTGCAGTCTGTAAACTACACAAAACACACTAGTGATTCATACTTTCCTTCCCAAGTATATATATAGTATCAACATGTTTTCTCAAAGTGGCAGAGTTCATCTTTACAACAAAGCATTTCCAGCTGCAGTTCAGATTGAGAGAAGTGCCAGGACAGAAAGTACTTGTTGCCCTACCCGCCTCCCCATGAAACACAATATCTGCAGCTCAATCACATTTACACACTTTCAAGTGTGGCTGAGTCCAGGCAGCTAGAGATCCTACAGAAGTGCTAGGACAGAAGACACTCTTAATGTATCCCCTTCTCTTAGCAGCATTTAAGTTTAGCACAATGCACTGCTGCTGTGTATCTTATTTTCCAGCTAGATCTGTTGTCACTTTTTTCATTCTCATCTCTTTGTTGCAAACATCCAAGCATCTGTGCCTACAGATTAAGGCTTGAAAAGTAAAAGCCAATGCAGAGCTACACCTTCCCGTTGCCACACATAAGCCACATAAATGCACTCTCTGTATCTGTTTTCAGCTGAATCTACTAAGGTGCTCTCCCTGGTCCTCTGCTATTCATTCCTCGCCTTTAGAACCTGTCTCTCTTTTATTCTCCCAGAGGAGAATCATTGTGTCCTTCTTGCAAAGAACAATCCTCCTGAAGCCAAGGGCTCCAGCAAAGTGTTTCTGCCAAAAGATGCTCGGGCCATGCTTCTACCTACTCAACCTTATGTATTCCCTACTCCCACCACTGTTCATTGTTGTGTTACAGAGAGAGGGCCAGTGGGTGAGGGACAGTGCTGACGTGTCACAAATAGGAGAAAGCTGGGGCTGCTCTCTCCTGCCGAGCCCCATTAGCTCTGCCAGCACCTCATGGGGACACAAGGCCTGAGTGAAAGGGTGAGAATTGCAGAAGGGCTGAGCTGGAAGGGTGACCCAGCAGAATTGTCGAGTCCATTACCTGGCCCTGCACAGACATCAACAAACCCAGGCAGTACATCCCTGAGAGCAGTGTCAGGAGGGAGGGAGGCAGGAAGGCAGGAAGGCAGGAAGGCAGGAAGGAAGGAAGGTGCAGATCTGGTGTTCACCAGCGCCTGGAATCTGGTGTTTGCTGGCACCACCAGTGCCCAGATCTGATAATTTGCTGGTGTCAGGCTCCAGAGCCGGCAAATTGCCAGTGCTGGCACCGCCCAAGTCTGGCACCGGTACCACCCAGACTTGGCAAGTTTCTGGTGCTGGGGCACTCAAAGGGTCCGGCTGAGCAGGAAAGGTGGTCCTGAGCCAGGAGCTTTCCTTGACTGCAGCAAAGCCTCAGCATGGAAAGACTTTCCTGGAACTCTGTCCTTGGCCAGAAGAGATTGTCCCAGCAGAGCTGATCCTAAATTTCTTCTCCCAGGCAAGCTTTAGGACATGGAACACAGAAAAGCCAGAGCTGAGTCTCAGCTTTCTGCAGTCCTCCAGAAAAATCCTGTGTGTGAAGCAGCCTTTGAGCAGGGTTTATATGCCAGGTGTGGGCAATTCAGAGCCCTTTTCTTTCCCTGTAGGCTGAGGCTCTGACCCTTGCCCTTTCCAAAGGCCCTAGAGCTGCCTGCCAAGGGGTCTTTTCCTCTGGGATGAGAAGTCTTGCTGGAAGGCTGTCCTCAACCTGCTTTTGCTGCATATATGCCTGAGGAGTGCTCATTGCTTTTAGTCTCAGGTCCTGTGTGTGTGCAGGTGAAATTAGGGAAGGAGGGAGCAGCTCTGCAGGGTGGAGTTGGCTTTTTTTGGTGTTTGTTTTTTTTTAATGAGCCTTCCCTGTCAGCTCTGGGCAGAGCTATGTAACTGTATCGGACACTTGCCGGTGGCACTGTGGAGGTGGCCAGGGGGACCTCCCCTGAGCCCAGGCAAGGGTGTTCATTGGCCGGTCAGTTCCATTGACTGGCCGTGGCTGTGGGCGCGTGGGAGGGAACGCTGGGGCTGTCACCACTGGAGTGTCACACACAGGGCAATGCTGGGGCTGTCACTGCTGGGGTGTCACACACAGGGCAACGCTGGGGCTGTCACCGCTGGGGTGTCACAGACAGGGGAACCCTGGAGCTGTCACTGCTGGGGTGTGACACACACACAGGGGAACGCTGGGGCTGTCACCGCTGGGGTGTCACACACACACAGGAGAACGCTGGGGCTGCCCTTCTCCTGCCCTGTGCCCAACAGCTCTGCCAGTGCCTCAAAGGGACACAAAGGCTGAGCCAAAGGGTGAGAATTGCAGAAGGGTCTAAGCTGAGAGGGAGCCAGCAGAATCATGGAGTGTAGCCCCTGGCCCTGCACAGACAGCCCAACAATGGCAGCCTGTGCATCCCTGGGAGTGGTGTCCAAAGGCTCCTGGAGCTCCGGCAGCTTCAGATCAATCCAAACAGAGCAAGGAGGAGAGGGGCGGGCAGCAGGGAGGTGCCGCCGGGCCCGGGGCGGATTTGGCGTGGCGCCAAGAGCAGGGTCAGGCGGCCAAGGGCGGCCGGGCATGCAGAGTCCCTTTCAACTGTCGGCAGGAGCGGCCTGCAGGCACAGCAGAGCGCAGTGGTCCCAGGGCCGTAGGCAGGCGCACCGCCAGCAGCAGGCGTGGCACGGCTGCGGGGGGAGAGCGCGAAGGCGTCGGGCAAGGCCTGAGGGTGGCTCGGGGGCGGCCGGCCCGGGGCTGGGCCTTGTGGCACAAGTTTGCCATGTCTTATGTACTCGGCTGAGATGAAGCATACGTTTCGATTTTCAGCAATTCATCAGCAGAGATGGCCTTAAGGAGAGTTTTTAAGATTCTGCCGTCTTTTAGGAGGAAGGCTTTTGCCGCGGAGTTTACTCCAGCACACATCCCACCTCCGATCCGAGGCTGTTGTGGTACGGTGGTGACTGAAGGAAACAGACAACCCCCGGTGGAACATTTCTGAGTAAGCTTTAGACAGAAATCTGAATGGAGAATTAACCCTCACACTAAACCTAATCCCCAACCATAATCCCCAATCCTAATCCTAACCCAAGCTTTTTCCACGTTGATTCTAAAGAGGTTAGTGTTTGGGGAAGGCCCAATGGATAAATGTGGAGGAACCTGGATGTATGATAATCATGTCTCTCCTCAGGATTTCCTGGAGCAGCAGCCTCTGGAGATGCCTTGCTGGGCCCTCCCCCCTCACAGTGGGTTCGCCCAGACAGGCAACGACCTTCCCAAACAGTCAGGCACCCCTCCAAACTGACAGGGCCTCATCACAAAACAAGTTGAGCTCCCCCAAACAGTTAAGGATCTTCTCCCTGCTCTTCTGCAGGGAGACATACATGTTATGAACAAAAATTCGTTTAATATTTTTTTGTGAGAAAAAGTTACAAAAAGGCAGCCAGATCTCTGTCCCTGCCAGGGTTCTGCATGCTTTGTTATTGTAATCACGGGTCATTGTAGCTTATCTCCCCTTTTGTATTAGTAAAGGCCCTGGCTGGGGTGGGGTGATGGCCCTTCCCTGAGGCTAAGGTGTTCTCTTTTCCTACCATAGTGAAGACACGAGAGAGGGTGAGGGGGATTATGCAAAGTGACTCCAGGACCAGCATGCTTTTTAGGACCCCGACTCCAAAATGCAACGAGAAAACCCTAAAAACAACGAGCCACCTAGAGAGACTAAAGTGATGTCCGGACGTGAGGAGCCAAGTGCTGAGCCTGCAGAGATGCGGAGTCCCTCTCGCCCTGACCATGAGAGTCGTCCCAGGCGGAGAGACCAAGCCGAATAAGCCAGGAGGGGCAAGATCTGACGGGGACACCATTCCTTAAAGGCTCCCATGAGGACCGGATCCCCCGGCTCTGCCCCTAGGGACAGAGCTGCGCATATCCTCCTCCTCTGAGTCGCCCTGGGAGACGCGACGGGGACTGCAGCCCTGCCGAGCTGCCCAATCCTGAGCTGATCACTTTTAATAAAGGCATTAAAAAGGAGAAGAAGTCTCCTGGCCCTGTTTATTTCAGCTGGGATCTCGTCCAGGATAGCCACACCGCAAGAAGACTCAAGACTGGCCATCTTGGAACTTCAGGACAGCTGGCTACCAGGACCAGAGGGATCGGCTCAGGACCAGCGACGCAGAGGAGCACCGGAGCATCGGACTGGTGAGAAACCCGGTAGCGGGAGCGGGAGACGTGTGCGTGTGTGTGTGAATGAGACAAGGCCGGTAGCCGGACCTTCGAAGTAAGAGCGGACCCCTTAGTACCGCGTTTCCAGACTCCTGCGAAGGGGCCGGCCGGAAACAGAGGAAAGCGAGTGGAATTAGGGTGACTGAGCAAGTCGTCTCCCAAGGGGGAATAAAGGGCCCCCCCCACTCCGGGCGTGCGGAGGGAATATTTGTATGAGTGGCACGCACCCAAAATAGGCCCTGACAGAGGGAAGTCAGGCAGATTTGTTAAGTTCCAAGAAGGATTCGGGCAGCATTTGTAAGTCTCGAGAAGGATTCACGTAAGATTTGTCAGTCCCGAGAAGGATTCGGGTAGCTCACAAGCCCTGCAGGCAAAAGGAAGTCCTGACACAGGAGTCAGGCACAAACCCCAGCGAAGGAGGCTGTGGTTTCCTTTTAAGTCCTGATACGGTGTGAAGGTCCACCCGACATGAACGGGTGACGAATCATTTTTGGGTGCAAAAATAACCAACATAGGCACAGGGGTTTTGCAGTAGCAAATCAACAAGATGCAATTTATTGATGGTAACCACAGCTAAATATGCATTAGGTTAGAGGATCCGGGGAAGAGAAGGGTAGGACAAGGGAAAAAGGGAGGAAAGAAAGTTAGGGAATGGGGTATAGCTACCAAGATGTGATGCCTTCGGGGTCCCGCCGCCGATGCTCGCTGGTACACGTCTTGGGGAGATTCTCAGAGAGGCAGTCGAACCGAACCCCAGATATACTGTTCTTGGTTGGGGGAAGGGTGGCCGAAATTATTCCATTGTTTTCATGGCCGAATGCTCCCAGGTACATTTACTCTGGGCAGGTTCTCCCCCTTCCCTGAGTTGGGAGGGGGTACAGTCCCAGTCTCTGGAAGGAGGTGGCCAGGGGGGTGCCAATAGGGTGCCAGAGGGGTTCTTTGATGAGGGGATTCGCATCTCTGTTGGTCCGTCACGGTGGTTGAAGACAGGCAAGAGGGGTCTTCTCTTGGAGGGGAGGGGAGCCACCCCAGAGCTCAGTCCAGCCAGGCCTGAAGTTTGGAAGAAAGTCCAGTTCCATTGTTCAGAACAGGGCAGCATGCCCCCTTCAAGTACAGCATGGCATGTTCTGCAGACACCATCTGTAAATACGCTAAATACGCATGAGACTTTCTTTCCCAACTGGCTCAACAGTTTTTAACCCTTCGGGGTGGTCTCATGACAATTGTGAGGCAAAAACTGAAGGATTTCCAGATGGACTTCCACATACGGTGAAGCCTAAAAATTGGCGGGTTAGGCAAACTAAAAATCAGGCAGTTGTTTTTCCTGACTGAGGGAGTCAGGCACGACCTGGATTCTTAGGCCGAGGCTTCGTGTGTTCAAGTCCCGATAGATGTAAGACCTGACGTGGGGAAAAGTTGGGCAATCAAGAGATCGGGCAGTTGTTTCAGTACAAAGTCCTGAGCATCAGGCAGAAATTTGAAGTTTCAGTGGAGGAGGCTGAAGCTCCTCAAAGAAGGTTCTTTTTGAAACCAATCAGTAAAGGCACCTTTGGGGCTTTTTACTGTTGAGACCTGTAAAATGGGAGGGTGTAATAGTAAAAAGACCGGTAAGAGACTGAGGTATATACATCCCAGTAGTCCCTTAGGAGAACTGTTTGTAAAATGGGATTCTATAGAGGCCACGGAGGGATTAGATAAAGTGAAAATGATCCATTATTGTATGGAAGTGTGGCCAGAATTAGAGGTGCAAGGAGGATGGCCTTGGTGTGGGACAAAGGATAAGTGGATGTGCCAACAATTAAATAATTATCTGACAGCTCGAGGGGATAATGATCCTGAGCAATTATTGTATGTAGCTTGCTGGTTAAAGAGCGCTGTTGGGGATGAAGGGGTGCGAATTTGTAAGGTACAGAGGAAGAAAGAGGGGAATGAAGGAGGGGATGATAGGACTAGTAAAAGATGGGATCCCCTGGATTATTTGCCTCCTTCTGCCCCTCCACCATATAATCCTCTTCTTCAAACACCTCAAATGGCAGGTCCGGTTCTTCCCCCGGCTGCCATCTCATTACCACCTGTTCAAACTCCTCCTTCTACCTCTTCAGCTTCCGCTATGATAAACCCAGTATCCCCTCCAGTTCCGTCTGCATCACCACAAGTGCCTACTCCACCTGCTGGATTCTCCACCCCTTCTCCAGCTGCACTTAATATCCACTCAGGCTCTTCTCCCCTTCCTATTGCTGTCCCTTTACCTCCTCCTAGTTGGGACACAAATGCCTCCTCGCCCAGTAAACAGCTATCAGCAAATACACCTGCTGATGGGCAGAAAGTTCAGGGTAACCCAGATACCCCTCAAAGTAGTTTGGCATCTGAAGATGGGCCATACTGTAGCACCAGATCCAAGACCTCCAAGGCAGAGACTCTTTCCCCTCAGAGAGGTTCCTATGGGAGGAGTAGCGGGAAGTGTTGGCTTGGTGAATGCTCCCCTAACTGCTTCTGAGGTGAGAGAATTCAAGAAAGAGTTGGAGCATTTAGTTGAGGACCCAGTGGGCATAGCTAACCAAGTGGATCAATTTCTAGGTCCAAATATCTACACTTGGGGGGAGATGAATTCCATCCTGAGTATATTATTTTCCCCAGAAGAGGTCCAGATGATTAGGGTGGCTGGCATAAGAATTTGGGAGAAAGATAACCGTCCAGGACCCCAGGTGCCATCAGGTGAACAGAAATTGCCACTAACGGATCCCAGCTGGAACCCTAACCAGGAGGAGGGGAGGAAGGCCATGATGGAATATAGGTCTTTGATAATACGGGGGATTAAAGAGTCAGTTCCCAAAGGAACCAACACCCAATTGGCATTTGAGGGGACACAGGAGAAAGATGAAGCTCCTGCTGCCTGGCTTAATCGCCTAAAGCGGAACTTTCAGTTGTACTCTAGAATAGACCCAGACACCCTAGAAGGTCAAATGCTACTAAAAGTCCAATTTGTTACCAAATCTTGGCCTGATATAAAGAGAAAACTGGAAGAGATGGAAGAGTGGCAAGCGAAGGACATAAATGAGTTATTAAGAGAAGCATTGAAGGTGTATTTAAGGAGGAAGAAAAAGCAAAGGCCAAGGCTAAGATCATGGTTGCTGCAGCTAGAGAAAGTGCAGGGTGGGCGGGACCACCACCAGGATGAGGCAAGGATAGGCCTCTTGTACTGTCAGGTGCAAGAGGGATAGAGACACCTCAAGTCCCTTTGAGAGAACGATATTGCTATTACTGTGGAAAGGCAGGACACACCAGGAGGTTTTGTAGAAAGCTCAGTCTCGATGCGGCAATAGCCAGGGAACCAGATAATTTAGAGAAGATCCTTAAAGGTGACAATTAGAGGGTCAGGGGCTTTACACTATAGGGGACCCGATGCAACATCTAGAAGAGCCCTTGGTAAACTTTGAGGTGGGACCCCTAAATGAAGAATTAGAATTTTTGGTTGATACAGGAGCAGATCAGTCCTGTCTCAACAAAGTAACATCTGAAGTTAGACAAAAAAACAGCTAGGCAGAAAGGATATCCAATAGCACCAAAACTGGCCAGTAAGAGTAAACTTGTAATAAGAGGTGTGAAAGTAAAAGGTACCTTATTGTTGTCTTGTTGTATGTGTGAGAGTGAGTCACAAGCAAAGTCAGCCTCAACTTCCCGGGCAGGTGGGAAGGGGGCAGTGGAAGTGTGTGTGTGACCTGCAAACCAGGCTTGTGTCCCCCGAGCGGGTGGGGGCTGTGACCAAAGTGTGTGTGTGTGTGACCTGCAAACCAGACTAGCGCTCCCCAGATGTGTGAGGGAGCCGTAGCTGTAAGAGCGTCAGTGACACGCAGGCAGCCTCACAGGTGAATGTGCACCAGAGGCAACCAGAGTCAGGGCCCTTCCAAGCGGCCCAGAGATACTGAGACCTGTGGGCCAACCCCAAGGTGAGGGGGGGGCTGTAGGTACCTGTGATTTTCTAGCAATAAGTTTGTGTCATAAAGGTGTGAAGGAATGTGTGAAAGTGAGAAATGAGAGAGTGAATATAGACGAATTAGAATAGAGGTAATGTAGATTGTGCATTACAAGTTTTACCACATCTCCTTAGAGGGAAGTGTATTGTGTAAAAGAATGGTATAAGGAAAAAAAAAAATAAGTGTAAGGGGTTGAAAGAAGTATTTAAGCTGTAAGTGAAAGTAAGAAACAGAAGCAAGAGATAAATAAATAAGATCTTGAAAAATAAAACAGAAAACCAGTGAATTAAATACACAGACAAATAGGAGAATAAAAGTACTTTGGGAGTTAAGTTAGCTGAGAAATACAACTCGTTGCAAAATAGAGAGTATGTAGAAGTTGATGAGAGAAACATACAAGCTATGGAAAAAGAGAAATTACCAATAACATTAAACAGAGAAGCTGAGTTTTGATAAAATCATGGAATATGGGAACATTAATGCCTAAATTTGAAGGCCCCTTCCAGGTGCTTCTGATCACTAATTCAGCTGTGCGGACCAAAGGAAAAGGTTGGACTCATATTACAAGAATAAAAGGGCCAGTCTCACCCCCAGGTACGGGACCAGAAACAACATCAGCTTTTCCCTCTGGCATTGGACCCGAGTCCACACCACTCTCACTCCCCAGCGCTGGACAAGATTCATCTACTACACAAACTAAATCACCTGAGTATACTGTGATAAAAGGACCAAAGGATTTAAAGTTGACTCTTAAAAGGAAGAGTCAAAAAGGAAGAGAACAAAAAGACTCTGATACATTGGTATCAGAGTCCTAATATTGCTTAAAATGTTTCAAGACTGTTTTGTATAAACTATGTTGGTCACTCTCACCCCCTGGCATTGGACCAGGATTCAACATCAGGTTTTTTTCCCTCTGGCATTCTGGAATTGGGCCAGACTCCCAGTTTTTCCCTCTGGCATTGGGCCAGAGTCCACACCATTCACCTCCGGGCACTGGATAAGGATTCATCCACATCACAAGTTAATTCACCTGAGTATACTGTGATTAAAAGTTGCTCTCAGGAGGAAGAGTCAAAAAGACTGAACTGTATGGGAAAACATTAGTATCAGAGTTCTAATATTGCTTAAAATGTTTCAAGACTGTTTTGTGTAAACTATGTTGGTAAAAAGTTTAAGGCTGTAAATAAGTAATTCTGGTTTAAGTTCCCCAACATATATATTTCTAAAGACTCCAGGTTAATCCTCTACAGAACACTCCCCTGGGGGGGGAAACTAAAATTTGTAGGGAACAGACCAAGAGGGGCTTAACCAGAGAAGCGGGTAGAAGGGACTCTAAAGAGCTTGGAAGCTTCTTCTCAGTAAAAAAAAAAAAAATTCCCCAAGAGGCAAGGCCGGGTGGGCAGGCTGTGCAAGATGACCCATACCGGACTCTTGGGAAAGGCAGTACTGATAGCTCTAATTGCTGGTGGTGCTCTGGGAAGCCCAGCTGAGCTGTGCAGTGAATGCTACCAACCCCGCTATGAGGAGGAAGTGAGCTCCTTGTCGAGAGTCCACATCAGTTCTAACCCTGATTGTGTTAACCCCTCCCAATTGGTCCTTTATCAGAAAAATAAGAGAGTGTATTGGATAGTCCAGAATACTGCCACTTTTGGGCAGCCACTCCTAGGAGAGTGCCCTATAGGGGAAGCCTGGTTGTGCTGTGAATGTGATGCTGCTGAAACAAGCTCAGCAGATCTAGTAAAAGGCAAAGAAATGGTGAAAATGGTAAGAAAAATTGTTTGTTACAAGTATTTATATGAGTGTACTGGAAAAGAGATAAATTCCTTTTGGAACACATTTCAGGGGAGCTCTAAACCCCTAGGTTTGATCTCATCTGGAAACTGCATTGCTAGAGTGATAAAACCAATTTTCTTATTACCCAAAGAAACTGGATCAAGTTTGGGAGTTCCTATATATAATGATTTGAGAGAAAATAAACAAAACCGGGAAAGTGAAATAGAAATTGAGAAAATCCAAAATTGTAAAAGCCAAGTTCGGATCCCAATATCTGTGTTGAACAAAGTCATCCAGCTACAGGCAGTATTAAAAATAAAGAATTCAATTATTAGGGACATTTCAAACGAAATAAAAAGATTAGCATGTGTAAATAATCAAGATCAAACTCCTACACTTGATCCCAGTCGGTGGGAGAACTTGGAGATTTTCAGAAGAGATGTATGGGAAAAGGTGGTTTTTCTTGCTGTGTGTGTACTTGGAGGATTGCTCTTTTTACTATGCTTATTTATCTGTTTTAGTAAAACAGTATTTGCTGTGCAGACCAACCTGAAGAAACCAAGAAAAGTAACAAGGTTAAGTAACCATGATTACCAAAGTGCACAAGAAATTTATAGTAGATTCAAAACAAAAAATTGTGAGTTGATGCAAGCTTAAGAATTTAAGCTCGATCAAAGAAAAAGAGGGGGGACTGTTATGAACAAAAATTCGGTTAATATTTTTTTGTGAGAAAAAGTTACAAAAAGGCAGCCAGATCTCTGTCCCTGCCAGGGTTCTGCGTGCTTTGTTATTGCAATCACGGGTCGTTGTAGCTTATCCCGTTTTTTATTAGTAAAGGCCCTGGCTGGGGTGGGGTGATGGCCTTTCCCTGAGGCTAAGGTGTTCTCTTTTCCTACCATAGTGAATACACCTGAGAGGGTGGGGGGGTTTATGCAAAGTGACTCCAGGACCAGCATGCTTTTTAGGACCCCGACTCCAAAATGCAACGAGAAAACCCTAAAAACAACGAGCCACCTAGAGAGACTAAAGTGATGTCCGGACGTGAGGAGCCAAGTGCTGAGCCTGCAGAGATGCGGAGTCCCTCTCACCCTGACCATGAGAGTCGTCCCAGGCGGAGAGACCAAGCCGAATAAGCCAGGAGGGGCAAGATCTGACGGGGGACATCACGCCCTAAAGGCTCCCATGAGGACCAGATCCCCCGGCTCTGCCCCTAGGGACAGAGCTGCGCATATCCTCCTCCTCTGAGTCGCCTTGGGAGACGCGACGGGGACTGCAGCCCTGCCGAGCCGCCCAATCCTGAGCTGATCACTTTTAATAAAGGCATTAAAAAGGAGAAGTCACCTGGCCCTGTTTATTTCATACATGCAGGGCTTCATCTGCCCCTCCTCCCCCTTTATTTGGAGAGGTTTATTTCCATGAGCAACCCCTGATATCCGCTGGGTGAAAGATGACACCCGTCGTGTCAGCCCTGCTATGGGGATTTCAGGGCCTTTCTCCCCTCCTGCTGCTCTCCACAACAACAGGAGGGCTCTCACACTGCCTGGTCTGAGGGAGGCTCCCCGTGCTTTGGTGTGCCAGTTAGGGTCTGTGCCCCCTGGGATCTGTGCTGGTTTCCCCTGGGGCTGACCTTGGCCGAGGGAAATGCAGCAATAAAGAATGGAATCTTGAAGCATTTTGGGGGTCTGGGGGGCCCCCGCAGCCTGAAGGGGTGCAGGAAGGGGGGAGTGAGAGCAGCTACCCCAACATGGGGTTTCCCCCCCAGTACCTGCCGGTTTGGTCTCAGCACTGGTACAATCCCCTTACATTGGAAAGCCACTTCTTTTGTGGGGGACATAGGGGCCTAAAACAACCCCCACCTCCCAGCCAGGGGAAGGAAGCCTTTTCATCTCCCCATTGGAGTGGAGGGGCTTTGTGACCCCCAAGCTGGGGGATGGGCACTTTGCAACCTCACCCAGCTGGGATGTCTGTGACTCCCTCAATTTGGGTGCAGGGGTTTTATAACCTCTCCCAAGTTGGAGTGTAGGCACTTTGTGACCCCTCCTCCCCTTCAGGATGGGGGGCTTTATGAGACGCCACAGACATAGTTGGGGTGTGCTTTGTTACCCTAGAGTGTGAGGACTTTGTGACCCCTATAACTGAGATGTGGATACTTTGTGAACTCCCCCAGTGGGATATGGGGCCTCTGCGATCTCCCAGTTGGGTTTCAGAAGCTTTATGACCCCCTGAATTGGAGTATGGGGTCTCTGTTAGCCCCCCTGACTTCCCAAGGCCCTCTTCAAACAGTTTTGGGGTGAAGGGGAGCAGAGTCCTGTAAATAACCCAACTCTCCCCTGCCCCAGGCGGTTTCTGTGTATTTGCAATTTTGGGGGTCACACACTGAGGGCGTGTCACACACACCTGGTGAGGAGTTAGACCTGGGGGGCATGCCAAAGCCTGAGGGGGGTTACAGCATGTGGGGGCATTACACACAGCCAGGGGATATCAGCATCACACTGCTGGGGGCTGTCAGAGCTGGGGGGGGAGTCATACATTTGAGGGGGTTCACACAGTGTGTGGGGGAATCACACAGCTGGGGAGGGTTCAGGGCTGGGCTGTCACAGCTTGGAGGGGATCACAGGTGCAGAGGGGGTCATAGCTGGAGTGGGGCACACAGCTGAGCAGGGGAGTTGTCACAGTCCTGGGAGGTGTCCTACAGCTGGGGAGGGTCACACATTGGAGGGTTATACATACAGCCAGGGCAGGGCCCCTTTCAGGGGAGATGCTTGAGCATCCCACGGGAGGGAGCTGTAATTAAAGCCACAATAATTTATTGCGATTTAAGGCAACTCAATACAAACCCACATGGACACAGGCGACACAGCAAGTGAGAACACCAAAACACTGGGGACCCCACTGGGATCAGCCCAGGTAATGTAGGAGAACCATGGATTTAGGGAGGCTAGTGAGGTGAGGAGGGGTCATGCATCACGCTAGGGGGGCACTCCACATTTGGTGGAGGCTCCTGCACACCCCAGCTTTCTGGTCAGGCTGCTGAAGACCCCTTGCTACTCTTCTGGGGGGCAGGACAGTCCTGGATGGGTATAGGGGTCAGCCCCATGGCCAAGAATGCTCAGGCAACACCATCCCAATTCCCCCGAGAAACCCAAAAGCTGGTTTATGGGTGTGGTGGTGGGAACCCGGATTGGGGAGGGGGCCCCAAGGTTGTGGAAAGGAGGAGAGGGACCTCCAGTCCCAGGTCCCTGACAGAGCATGCCTTTGATCCCTGATACAGGGTCCTGGGGTAGGATGAAGGGACATGGTGTGTTGGGAGTGGACAGTCAGGGTGGGAGGGTTTCAGGGAACATGGGAGGGATGGGGGTGTGGTTTTATGCCCCGTGCCTTCATGTAAGAGAGGAGCTGGTCGGGAATCTCAGCGAGGACTTCTCGTGCCAGCCCTGCCATGCTCAGTCCCGCACCAGGACCCCCCGTCATGTAGTCACGAAATGGAACAAACTGGGGGGGCACAGGGGGGCAGAGCGATTGAGGGGGTCCAGGACTGGGAAGGCCCCAGAACTGTGTCCCCTCCCCATTCCTGAAGTCTCAGTGTCCCTCACATCCAGGTACCTACTAAGACACAGTGCTACCCCCCCCCGCCCCCATCCTGGTACCACCCCCCCCCCCCTCCATGTCCTAATGTACTCCCAAATCCCAGTGTTCCCCATTTCCCAATACAGCCCTCCTTATGTCCCCGGGGCACCCCCACATCCATGTGCATCCCAAGCCCCAATGCCCCTCCATATCCTAGTGCCTCCAATTTCCCACAGCCCCCACATCCCAGTGTCTCTTCCTGTTTCCCAATACACCCCATGTCCCAGTGCTCCCCCCATCCGGGTCCATCCTGGTGCCCCAGTGCCCCCTTCATTTGCCAGCACACCCTCCTCATGTCCCAGTGCCCTCCACATCCAGGTGCATCCCATATCCCATTACCTCCCTCCAATGTCCCAATGTTCCTGCCTGCTAATGATCTGGGCTTCCCCCCACATACAGGAACATCCTAAGTCTCACTGCACCCTTTTTTCCCAGCACAGCCCCCCCAGAAGCCCACGCCCTTTTCATGTCCCAGTGCAACTACATATTCCAGTATATGCCCCTCCATGTCCCAGTGCTCCCCACATCCCAGTGTCCCCCCATTTCCCAGTACCAAACCCCTTCATGCCAAAGTGCCCCCCATATCCTGATAGACTTCCATGTCCCACTGCACCCCCATTCCAAATCTCAGTGTACCCACTTTTCCCAGTGAAGGCCTCCAACATGTACCCAGTGCACCCAATGTCCCAGTGTTTCCCTCCACTGAGGTACATTCCAAACCCCAGTGCATTCCTTTTTCCCAGTGCATCCCTCCCATGTCACAGTGCACTGCTTCTGTGTCCCAGAACATCCCTGACATCCCAATTCCAACCCCCCCTCCACTATTTCCCAGTAAACTTCCTTTCACATGCTGTTGTCTCTGTTGTCTCCTTCATGGCTCAGTGCTTCCCATATCCTAATACACTCCCATGTCCCAGTGCACCCTCATTCCAAGGTACATCCCAAGTCCCGGCACCCTCTTTTCCCAGTGAAGTGCCCCTACCATGTGCCAGTGCACCCCCAAATCCCAGTGCATCCCCCCATCTAGGTGCATCCCAAACCCATTGCATCCCCATGTCCCAGTGCCCCTCCTATATCCCAGTTCACCTTATCATCCCTCCATACCAGTCCCACCAAGTGCACTCCAGGAGTGGTGGGGCTGATTTGAGCTCCCCAGGGCACTCTCCCACCACCACCCTGCTGGGTGGGCTGGGAGGGGGTCCCCAAATTCCTCATTGGTGAGGTTGGTTACCTGGACAATATCACGCTCAGCCACTTTGCCACGGGAAGAGATGCGGATGTCATCCCCATCTAGCTCCACCATGGCTGGGGGCAATGTAGGGGGGAGGTCAGGAGCACCCTAGTGCCCCCCATCCCAGGATGGGATCCCATTATGTCCCTCTCAACCCCACACCCAGAACCCCCAAGCTGGGGTATGCTGAGCCCATTCATATGCTGACACATTCAACTCATAGTTCAGTGGCCAAGGGACCCCGCCCCCATCCCCTCAGCCTTCCCCTAGTTCCCCCCAGCCCCCAGATCTTACCATCAAACTCGGCCTGGCCAACCCCCACGATGATAATGGACATGGGCAATTTGGCAGCCTGAGGGAGCCAGGGGGTAAAGGGAGTCCCATGAAATTTAATGATGCTGCCACCAAATGAGCCATCCCCCCGATCCCTGCAGCACCCAGGGGTGCCAACACCCCCTCCCCCAAGGATTCCAATCCCCTACCCACCCCCCCCCCATCACCCAAAGGTCTCAGACCTCCCCAATGGCACCAGGGGGTTCCAGGAACTTCCCAGTCCCTTTGCAGCACCCAGGGGTTCCAGACACCCCTGCACATCAAACCCTGGGGGTCCAAGCCCTTTCCCACCTCTCAATGGTCCCAGTCCCTCCTCACTACCTCCAGCACCCAGGGGTCCACATCCCCCCCAGCACCCAGGGCTCCCAGCCCCTTCCCCACCCCTCCAGTATGCAAGGGTCCCAACCCACCCCTTCCCTCTCAGCTTCAGGGTCCCAGCTCCTCTTCACCCATCCCATCACCCAAAGGGTCCCAACCACCCCCAACCCCTCAGAATCCAGGAGTCCAAGCCCCTTCCTATCCCCCTTCTAGCTCCTCCTCAACCCCCCAGCACCCAGGGGTCTCCATCCTTTCCTGCCCCCTCAAGGGTCCCAGTCCCTCTCCACTGCCCCCATCACCCAAGGGTCCCTAGTTCCCAGCACCCAGGGGTGCCACCACCCGCCCCAATGCCACTATGAGGGTCTCACATTGACAATGGCCTCCTTGGTCTGGGCCATGTCAGAGATGACACCATCGGTGATGATGAGGAGGACAAAGTACTGGGATCCGTCCAGCACCGTGGCTGCCGAGCTAGGGGGACCCTGCGTGACGCCGAGGGCGCAGGGACCCCACCCCAGGGCGTGGGGCCCCTCTTACCGGGCAACATGGTTGACGACAGGGGCAAAGTTGGTGGGGCCGTAGAGCTGGACATGGCGCAGGCTGCGCTGATACGCCTCCAGCACCCCCGCAATGCCATGACATGCCGGGTTTGATGCATCCCCATTCTGCCACAGGGTCACCAGGAGCACAGTGACACCACAGCCCCCACCCATGGACAGGGTGACACCATGCACCCAACCCACAGACAAAGATGGCATTGCTGTGGCCCCCAAATGCTGACAAGGATGATGCCACTATGTCCATAATGTGGTGACAAGGGAGACACCAACATGTTCCCAACTCAGTGTCAAGGATGATACTGCCATGGCCCCAACCCAGTGACAAAATGATGATGCCACTATGCTCCCAACCCAAGACAAGGATGACACCACCACATCCCCAACCCAGTGACAAGAATGATACCACTATGTCCCCAACACAGTGAGAATAGGTGACAAGGACAACATAATCGTATGCCCAGCACAGCGACAAAGACCACACCACCACGTCCTGAACCTGGTGACAAGGATGATACTACTATGTCTCCAACCTGGTAACACTGCCATGACCCCAAACCAGTCACAAAATGATGATGCCACTATGTTCCCAGCCCAAGGATAAGGATGATACCACCACATCCAGTCCAGATCCAACCCAAACACACCATATACCCAACTTGGTGATCAAGGATGAGACCACTATGACCCCAAACTGGTGACAACACCAAGCCCCTTCCTAACCTGGTGATAAGGATGACACTGCCATGGCCCCAGACCAGTGACGAGGATCACACCACCACAGCCCCAACCCAAGGACAATGTCCCTCCATGTCCCAAACAACGTGACAGGATGACTCCCCCATGGCCCCAGCTGCATGACAAGGACACCACCCTTCATCCACAGTCCTGTCCCGCCTTGGCCCCTCACCAGTGGGAACTCGTGGGACACGTGCCCATCCGGGGGGACCTTGGCACCAAAGCCAAGGGCTGGGAACATTTTGTCACTGTCGTAGTCTTGGATGATGTCCCCCACGGCTCTCAGTGCCAGGCTGTAGGCATTCAGCTGGAAGGGGCTCAGGTAGTGCAGGGACGTGGGCTGTGAGGGGTTCCCTGCACAGGCATGGGCCTCAGCACCCCCACAGCCCCCCAGCACCTCCATAACACCCCCAGCATTCCCACAACCATAGCACCACTATGGCCCCAACCCAGTGGCACGAATGATGTCATCCCCAACATGGTTACAAGGACAAGGATGATCCCACCATGTCTCCACATGCCACCACATCCCCAACACAGTGACAAGGGTGACACCACCATATTTCCAACTTGGTGACAAACATGATGCCACCATGTCCCCAACCTGGTGACAGCTGGTGACAAGGATGACACCACCATGGAACCAACAGTGAAAAGGAAGACATTGCCATGACCTCAACCAGTGACAAGAATGATACCACTGTCCCAAACTCAGTGGTGATGATGGCACCAAATCCCCAACCCAGAGACAGCTGGTGACAAGTATGACACCACTGTAGTGCCAATACAGTGACAAAAATAACACCACCATGGCCCCAAACCCACGATAAGGACAACGCCATCATGACCCTAACCCAAGGGAATGACAAGGGAGACACCACTGGGTCCCCAACCCAGTGACAAGAGAGACGTGACCATGTCCCCAACACAACTACAAGGACAGCAACACCATGTCCCCAGGCTGGTGACAAGGATGACACCACCATGACACCAAACTGTCCCAAATAAATCCCGCAGGGGGGACACAGTTGCCACTCACCATTGGATGCCGTGAAGTCTATGGCCACTGTGAAGTTGAGTTGGGTCCTGGGGGGTTAAAGTGGCCTTGGGGTGACATAGGGGGTGACTTGTGGGTTTGGAGTGGGGCACCCCTCTGGTCACAGGCTGGACTGGGTGCACCCATATCACAATTCAGAGCACCCCCAAGTGTCCCTGCACTGAGGTGTCAGTGCTGCACCTAAAGGAGTGGCTGCGGGTGCTGAGGTGCCCCAAATGACCAATTTGGGGGTGCTGGGGAGCCCCTGCCCATGAGGGAGCATCTGGGTGGAGTGCTGAGGATTCACAATGAAGAAGATGGGAGTGGTGGGGATCCTCTTTCCCCAAAGGAGCAACTGTGGGTGTTAGGGATCCCAAGGCTGTTGGAAGTGCTGGAGACTTCTAAAGGGAGCAATTGTGGGTTCTGGGGACTACCAATGAAGCAGCTGTGGGTGATGGGGACAGCCTACCCCCCAAGGAGGCATCTTGGTGGGAGTGCTGAGACCCCCAATGGAGGAGCTAGGTGTGCTGAGGATCCCCCAGTGGAGCAACTGAGGGTGCTGGGGATCCCCCAGGGAGGAGCTGAGGAGAGCACGAACACCATCCAACCCTCCACTCCATCCCCGAGGGAGCAGCAGTGGGTACTGGGAACTTCCAAGGGAGGAGATGGCAGTCCTGGGGACTGCCCTGCCAGTGAAGTAGAGGCTGGGGATGTTGGGATTCTCTGCCCTTGAGGGAGCAGGTCAGAGTGCTGGGTACTCCCAAGGAAGGAGCTGGGGGTGTTCAGGACCCTCAAAAGTGCAGCTGGAGGTGCTGGGGACCCCCTGCTCACCCGCCCTTGATGTAGTCCAGGAAGGTGTGCTCAGCCTCCACAGTGAAGGACAGCAGTGTCACCTGTGGGGACATGGGACTCAGGGGAGGAAGCGCCCACTCCCCCTGTGTCCTCCCCCTCTGCACATCCCCATCCTCACTGTCCCAGAGTTCAGGTACTTCTTTTTCTTCATCTTCTTCCGGGGGTTCACCACCTGCAGGGATGAGAGGAGAGGGAAGGGGGCTGCTTCTCACAGGGACAGGAGGCCCCAGGGAGCAATGTAACGGACTGTAACATCCAGGGGGACAGGGGGGCACAGAATACTCTGGGAGGCAGCAGTGGGAGCACTGTGCTGAGTTGCAGAGAGGGACCTTGAGAAGCACATGTTGGGCTGTGACACCCAGGGGTGCATGTGGGGACCCTGGTGATTGTAGGTCCATGGTGGGGGCTGGGGACCCTCAAGGGAGCAGCTGTGGATGCTGCACCCCAGGATGCAGCATGGGAACCATAACACCCCAGGGATCCAGTGTGGGGATCCCAACACCCTAGGCTGTAGCACAGGGAATCATGGGGACTATAAACCTCTATGGCTGAAGCATGAGGACCCTGGGCATCACTGCAACTCAGAGTGCAGGAGAGGGACCCTTAGGTATATGGCACACCAGGGTGCAGGGTTGGGAGGGACCCTGGGGACCATAACATCCCAGGATTGCATCACGGGGATCCTGGGGTATGTAGCACCTACGCAGAGACCCTGGCACACAGAGGTGCAGCAGAGGGACAGACCCTGGGGACCATAACACCCAAGGGGTGCAGTGTTAAGACCCCAACATACAGAGGTGCAGCACAGGGTCCCTGGGGTCCGTGACATCTGGGGGTGCAGCAGTGGGACCCTAACCCCCTTGGGGAGTGGTGCAGGACCCCCATGCCCATGTACCCATCCCCCCTCACCTCGTACACGTTGAAGTGGCTCTGGCCTCGTGCCAGTTCCCGATAACTGGTGGTGAACTCCCCGATGAAGTCGTGGCTGCACGGCCAGTGAATCTCCATCAGTCCGGTTAGGGAGGTTCCCATTACTCAGGGGGATCCCCACCAGTCAGTGGTGTGGGGATGGGGGACTTCCCATTGCCCAGGAGGTTTCCCATCAGCCAGTCCCGGATAGCCAGGGGGGATTCCCATCAACCGAGGTGGGGGCAGGCTCCATCTCCCCGGGGATGCAGGGGGGGTGGGGGATCCCTGTCACCTGAGGGGTGCAGGTCCAGGGTGTGGAGGGTCTCCAGGACCACACACAGCTCACCTGCCATCACGGTCCCAGTCATATATCTCCACCTTGATGGCTCTGCAAGGCAGAGGGGGGGGTCACCGACACCCCCAAATCCCAACATCACCCCCCCCCTCACCTGGGGACCCGTCACACACAACCCCCCACTCCCTGTGGGATTTGTTTTGATGCCTCTGTGGGCTTTTTCCTGCTTCCTTCTCCTCCTCAGGATATTTTTATCCATCGTTGCCACAGCAACGTTCAACGTGGGGCCAAAGCAGTGTGAAGAGATTTTTGCCAGGACAGTAGCTGATGACACTGGTTTGGGATTGGGGCGGGGGGGCGGGGGGGGAGGAATAGCTCGGTGACAGCTGTGATGCCCATTGCCCAGATGGGTAAACTGAGGCAAAAGGGCAAAAGTGGGTAACACGGTGGGGAGGGGGGGGGGTGTGCTACTGGTACCACAGAGACAGGGGAAGGGGTTCTGGGAGTTGAGGTGGCCACAGAGGGTGTCTCATGGGGCCACAGAGAAGGTGGAAGCACTGCAGGGGGTCCTGAGGTACCACAGAGATGAGGAGAAGGGGGTAAAGAGGGTCCTGAGGTACCACAGACACAGGGGAAGGGATTCTGGGGGACTGCAGAGAGAGGGGAAGGGGATCCTGGGGTACCATAGACATGGAGTGAGGGAGGCTCTGAGAGTCCAGAGGTACCACAGAGATAGGGACATGGGGTGCAGGGGTTCCTGGAGGACCTGGGAGATGGGGGAAAGAAGGAAAAGGGGTCCTGAGGGCCCATAGAGATGGGAGGAAGGTGGTTCGGGGGGTCTCAGAGGACTACAAAGATGGAAGTGCAGGTGGTTTCCGGGTATGACAGAGATGGGAGAAGGGGGTTCAGGGTTAGGGTTAGGGTTAGTGGACCCTAGAGATGGGGGGAAGAGGGAAAAGGAGGTCTTTGGGGCCGAAGAGGGGGTGCAGGGGGTAGCAGTCCCCTCACTCACCGGTCATGGTCCCCATTGCAGAGGGCACGCACAGGAATGGCAAAGGCTGCCCAGACGGGGTTCAGTGTGTTCCGCACCACTTCTGTCTTGTGGCAGATGGTGAAACTGGGGGAAAGACAAGGAGTAAAAGGGAGTCACTCCCCCAGCCCAACAACCCCCCAGTCTGTCACCCCCACAGTGCAGTGAGGATTTTTAGACACCCCCGCCAATGCCAGCCCATGGGGACATAGAGGTGTCCTGTGCTGGGGCTGAGCCCTCACATGAGGTGTGGGAGGGTCGCTGCAGTTTTGAAGGGGGGTCACTCACGTTCCGTCTTCGTTGCTGCGGTAGAAGACCATGAAGGGGTCAGATTTTCCAAAGAAATCCTTCTTATCCAGCTTGTTGGCGCAGAACTGGAGTGTGGCCACGTCCTGGGGGGTGGAATCGGGGGGGGAGATCATCCACCATGCACTCCCCTCAGGGGTGGGATCCTTTGGGGCAGCTGCTCCATGAGGGGAGGGATCCAGGACAGGCAGGATGGATAAACAGCCCACACTCTCATCTGCGGACTAGTGTGTCTCAGCCAACCCCGATATTGCGGGGTTCCCCAGCTACACCCCATCCCCCGCCCCGCCGCGGCTCACCCGGCAGTTTCCCAACTCTTCAGCGAGGAGTATGATGGTGCCACACTTCTTCCCCGGAATGCCACTGCTGGGATGAGATGTGAGCAGAGTGGGGGCACACATGGTGCCCTGGGGGGGTCCCCCGTGCACTGAGCACCCCAAAACTTACCCATGGGAGGCAGCTGGGGCAAGTCTTCTGCCCCGGGGGTGCATGGTGGCTGTTCCCATCCTGCAGGAACACATGCTGAAGGGTGATGGAGGGGATCCCCACCCAATAAAAAGCACCCCCCCCCAAAAAAAGGAAGTCTACAAAAAAAAAAAAAAAAAAACAAACCCAGCTCCGCCCCAGATTCCAGCACCCTAAAAAGAAGCTGTTTCTCCCCTCAAAAAAGCCAGTCCCCAAAAGACATTCAGCCCCCACAAATAGTCAATTCTCACAAAACAAACTGCCCCTGAAAAAGCCAGCCCCAAAAAGTCAGACCCTTCCAAAAGCCAGAGCCCCCCTAAAAGCCAGACCCTTCAAAAGCCAGATCCCCCAAACCCATATTCCTTCCAAAAGCCACCATCCCAAGAAAGAGCCAGACCCATCAAATCCCACCAAAAAGTCAGACCCCCCAAAAATGCCTTTCCTGCCAAAATCCACCCCCAAAAGAAAAAAAAAAAAAGAAGCCAGACACCCCTCCCCCCCCTTCCAATCCAAAATGCCACTGTTGGCTCTGAGGTCTGGGTCCATCCTGGGCACACCAAAAGGGACCTAGGGAGACATGAGGACACTGGGACCATGGGGGTTCATGGCAAGGGCTTCTCCAGGGGGGGACATGGGGACACTGAGTTTCCCACTTTTCTCCAAAACACTGGTTTTGGAGAAACGCAAGATTTTCTTCAAAGAGGACATGGTGACCTCAGGGACACTGGGGCACAGGCAGGAGTTATGTCAGGGGCTTCTCCATGGGAGAGGTCATGGGGACATGAGGATCAGTGGGGGAGGCTGCTCATATTGGGAGCTTCCCTGGGGCAGAGACATAGGGACCATGGGACACTGGGGACAAGGGGGGCTACCATCAGGAGTTTCTCCAGTGGAGGGCATGGGGACCCTGAGGACTCTGGGGAACACTGGATCACAGTGGAGGCTCAAACAAGGGGCTTCTTGGGGAAGGGGAGGGAGGTGGGTGGGGGCAGAGCCATGGGGACACTGGGGCTGGGAGGGGTTCATGTCAGGGGCTTCTCTAGGAAGAACATGGGCATACTGGGGCACAAGAGGGCTCACATCAGGGGCTTCACTGGGTGGGACACGGGGACACTGGGGCAAAGGGGGGGCTCACGTCAGGGGCTTCTCCAGGCGGCTGCCGGCTGAGCCCACGATCTCCCCCAGGGTGCAGAATGCCTGGCCCAGGAAATCCTGCAGGATCAGGAATACTGGGTGTCACCAGGTGGATGCCCATCCCAGGGAGGCCAGGAGAGCAGGGCGGACTGATCCTGCACTTACATGCTTGGAGAGGTCAGGGCTCTTGGAGTCCACATCATACCTGGGGGCAGAGGGAACATGTGGGCATGGAACAGGAAGGGGGGGCCTTGGATGGGACAGGGATGGAGACAGGGATGGGATGGGAGGGAGACAGGGAGTGGGAGGGATGGGATGAGAGAGGGATGGTACACAAATAGGGAGGGATTAGGTGTGGGGATGGGATGGGGAAAAGAATAGGGGTAGGATGGGACAAGGATGGGTAAAGGGATGGGATGGGATGGGATGGGATGGGATGGGATGGGATGGGATGGGATGGGATGGGGACAATAGAATGGACAGGGATGAGATGTGGATAGGGACAGGATGGGGCAGGGACAGAATGGGGACTATCCAGTCCAGGATAAGCATGACAATGGGACAGGACAATGATAGGGACAGTGATGTGAACAAGGGTGGTAATGGTCCAGGAATGGGGACAGAACAAGGATGGGGACAAGGACACCCTGGGGGGCTGTGCCAGGGTGGCCAGGGGGTGACCCTGGGGGACAGAGGGTTGACACTGGGGGTGACACTGGGACTACAAGGGCCACTCACAGGTCAAAGCGCAGATTCTGCCGCTCCTCAAAGCAATAATCGAGGACAAACTTGTGCAGGAAGTCAGGATTCAGGGAATTGTCGATGACCTCGGTCCGGCCAAACTGGGGGATATGGGGACAGTGGAGATAGGGTGACAGGAAAACATGGGATGGGGACAGGGACATGGAGACACAGGGACATGGGGATGTGGTGATTTGGACACGGGGACATGGGGACATAGAGATGATGAGACATGGGGGCATAGGGATGGGAACATGAGAACATGGATAGGGGGGATGGGGGATACAGGGATGTGGGGACATGGAGATGCAAAGTCATGGGGGCATAGGGATGAAGACACAGGGACATGAAGACATGGGAACACAGGGATGTGTGAACAGCACCAGAAAACAGGGGTATGGGAATGAGGGTGGGGCATAGGGATGGGGGCAGTGGGACATGAGAATGTGGACATGGGGACATGCAGATATGGGGACACAGTGACATAGAGACACAGGGACATGACAACATGTGGGCATGGGGCTGGGGACATGGGAACATGAGGATATGGGGACATAGCAACATGGGGACACAGGGACATGAGGACACATGTGGGCGGAGGAGGTGGGGCAAGGGTGGGCAGCAGGCCCAGGCTGGAGCACGAAAGGGGTGGGCAGGGGCGGGGAGGGCCCAGGTGCTGCTTTGTGCCTCGGGGCCGTCCCACCCCCACTTATTACCCCGCAATTAACACACTGTTAATTACAGGGGGCCTGGCTGCGTGCCGACAGCTGATTGGCTGGCTGCCTGGCACATCGACATGCTCCCCAGATCCCCAGGATGCTGGTTGGCTGATCGCTCTGCCCCCAGGCATTGATTGGATGGCTGCCGCATCCCAGAATGCTCATTGTCCAGGTGCTGCATCCGAAGATGCTGATTGCTCACTGGTGACTGGGCAACTGGTTGGCACCCCAACACACTGATTGGCCAGCTGGCCATCACCCCAACATGCTGATAGGCCAGAATCTTACATGCTACTTGGCTGGCTGGCTGCCATCACCTCTGACTGATTTGCCATCTGGTTGGCACACAGACATGCTGACTATTCATTGCCCAGCATGCTGATGATTGGTTGGCGAGCTAGCACCCCAACATCTTGATTGGCTGGCTGACATGCCAACTGAACAGCTGAGCACAGCCCAACATGCTGATTGGCTGCCCCCCACCAATCGGGTCACTCACCTCCCGCCATTGGTGGCTGCCAGGGCGCTGCGTGTACAGCACACAGACTGCAGGGGGAGGGGTCAGGGGAGGCAGGCACCCCCAGAGACCCCCAAAACTGTTAGAGACTCCCAAAACCCCCCAGAGAGCCCCCAAAACACCTCAGACACTCCCGAACCCCCCCATAACCCCCTAAACTCCCCCAGACACCCCCAAAATACCTCAGAGAGTCTCCAAATCCCCCAGAGATCTACAAAACCCAAAAGACCACCCAAAACCCCCAGAGACCCCAACACTCCCCAGTGTTCCCAAAACCCCCAGAACCCTTCAAAATGTCCTTGAGACCTCCAAACCCTCATAGAACCACAACAATCCCAGAGACCTCACAAAACATGTCAGAGACCCCAAAAACTCCCAGAGACCACAACACTCCCCAGAGACACTCATGCTCCCAGAGACCCCCAGAACCCCCAGATACTCCCAAAATACCTCAGAGATCCCCCCAATCCCCTAGACACCCCCAACCCCCCCACAGATATAAAAATCCCCTAAGTGCACAACACCTTCCAGAGACCCCAAGCCCCCCAGAAACTCCCCAAAACACCTAAGAGCCAAAACACACCCCATCCCCCCTGCCTCACTCACTTGGGTCCGACTTGGAGAAGGTGTCCCTGTCCAGGAGCTGCCTGGGGGGCAGGGAGGAGTGAGTGTGAGAGTGTGTGTGTGAATGTGAATGTGAATGTGAATGTGAATGTGAATGTGAGCACCTGGCTGTGTCTGTGACTGTGTGTACCCATTGTGCAGTAAGATGTGCCCCAGAACCCACGTTGAGGTGCACAGCCACATGTCGTTGAGGTGCACAGCTACATGTCATGCCCTGTTGTGACAGGGTGGGTGGCAGGGTGTGCGCAGCCAGGTGTGCCCCAGGACAGGGATTGGCGTGCAAAGCATGTCTGACACATGTTGGGGGGCCATGTGCTTTGGGGCTCAACCATGTGTCAGGGTGCTCCACAGAGTGTTGGTGAGCATGGCCAGGTGTTGGTGAGCATGGTTGGATGTTGGGGTGCACTGCCAGATGTGCCCCACAACACACGTTGGGGTGCACAGACACATTTGCACAGGGTGCACAGCACGACACATGTTAAGAGTGCCATATGTCAGGGGTGCAGTTATGTGTCTGGACACCAAAAAAAGACCTCAGTTGCAGGGGGAGGGTACAGGGACTGCAGGGTGGGCAGGGGGTACAAGGGATGCAATGGTGCAGTGCAGCCCGGCCAGAGGATTCAGGAGTTTCAGGGTGGGCAAGGGATACAGGGGGTGCAGGGGATACAGGGTCCAACCCGACTCCCCTGCATCCCCAGAATCCCCCAAACCCGACCTTCTTGCACTCCCAGTCCGAGACCCCAAATGCCCCCCCCATGCCCCCCACTCCCCCTCAGTGCCCCGCACCCTCAGCACCTTTGGCTTACCCAGTGCCCTTCTGTCCCCATACCCAACACTCCCTGTACTCCCCATGCTCCCCAACGCCCACCAGCACATTCCAATGTCTTCCAGTGAATCCCAGTGCCTCCTAATGCATTTCAGTGCCTCCAGCGCCAGCTGCCCTGCTTCCCAGTGCCTCCCAGTGCTCTTCATTGCCGACTGCACCCCGTTCCCTAGTGTCTCCCGGTGACTTCCAGAGCATCTCAGTGCATTCCACAACATCTCAGCAATTCACACCACCAACTGCTCCCACTCTCCGGTGCATTCCGGTGCCTCCCAGAGCATCCCAGGGGATCTCAGTACATCACAGTGCACCCCGGCATCCTTCGACGCCAGCTGCTGTGGCACTCCAGTACCTCCCAATGCGTCTCACTGCGTTCCAGTGCGACCCAGTGCCCTACAACGCCATCTGCTCCCAGCTCTCCAATGCTTCCCAGTGCATCCCACGGGATCTCAATCCCTCACAGTGTACCTCAGCACCCTCCAACGCCGCTCCCCAGTGCTTCCCAGTGCCTCTCTGTGCATCCCAGCACCCTCCAACGGCAGCTACCCCTACACCACAGTGCAACCCAGTGCAACGCAGTGCCTCCTGGCACCTTCCAACGCCAGCACCAGCGCCTCCCCGCGCCCCCGCCGCCCGGTGCCGGCTCCCGCCGCGGCCCCGCTACCTGCAGGACACCGTGAGTTCCACGCGAGTGGCCGGGACGGGACTGGATCCGGTGCCCGGTTCCGAGGCGCCCAGGCCCGCCATGCCCCGGGCTCCGTCGCTGCCCCGACACCGGCACCAGCACCACGATCGCGATCGGCTCCGCCCCGGGACCGCCCTTGGCACCGCCCGGGGCTCCCAGCACCGGCCTCGGCCCCTCACCGAGGGAGTGCCCCGGAGTCTTCTTCGGGACCACCCGCCGGGAGACCGGGACCGCCTTTGGCACCGCCCGGGGCTCTCGGCACCGGCCCCGGCCGCGCACCGAGGGAGTGCCCCAGAGTCTTCTTGGCGACCGCCAGTGGGGAAACCGGGACCAGCTCGGGACCGCCCCCAGGATCGTCCCCAGATCCGCGGCACCGCCTCCGGGATCGCCCCCAGGGCCGCCTCCCCTTCCCCGGTACCCCCACGGACCGTCGATACTGCCCACGGGATCGCCCCGAAATTTTCGGAATCACCCCCAGATTCCTGCGATCTACCCTCGCACCGCCTGCAGGCATCCTTCCAAATCCCCGGTACCTCCTGGGCCCGGGGGACCCCTCCGGCTCCGCCTCGAAACGCCCCCAGATCTCCGGCATGCCCCCCCCATCAACCCCAGCGCCGCCTCAACAGCCCGGTTCCCGCCTGGAAGCCCGGTACTGCCCCCGGGATCCCCCCCAGATTCCCGGGATCGCTCCGGGATCAACGCCAAATCCCTTGTACCTCCCCTGACCACTGCCGCCTCCCCCGCATCGCCCGCCAGGCTGCCTCACCATTCCCGGGACTGCCTCGGACCACCGGTACTGTCCCACAGGATAGCTCTCAGATCCTCGGCATCAGCCCCACATCCCCGGCATCAGTCCGAGGAAGTCCGGTGCCTTTCCCTGCATCGTCCCCAGTGCCACCTCCCCATCCTCAGTGCCCCCCGGACGCGGGTACCAATGATCAGCCCCGGGATCACCCCGAGACCACTGCTACTGCCTTGGGATTGCCCCCGAGGCTGCCTCCAGACCCCGGTACACCACGGACCATTGGTAACCACCCCCGGGATCACCTCCAGACCAGACCCCCAGTGCTCCCTCCCCAGTAGCCCCAGCACCCCTCTGACACTCCCAGTGCAGCCCCCTGTGACACTCTTGATACCACCCACTCCACAGATTGAGGTCCCAATCCCCCTAGTTCCCCCTTATTCAGAACCTTCCCAGTATCCCCACAGCCCCTGCAACTGCAGATGCAGAGTCCCCCAGTCCTCTGCTATCCTTCCGTAGCTCCCAGTACCTCCCCTGCACCATTCTGGTAACATCCAGCAGCTCCCAGTACCGTCCCGGGTCCTGCACTGGGAGCAAGGGGGGGTGACATCGAGCACCAGAGGGGACACCCATTGCTGGGGGGGTTACCCAGTGCTGGGGAGAACCCAGTGTGTGCTGGCTTGAGGACTCTGCTGCCAGTTTGAGGGTCCCCAGTGCTGTGTGGGGAGCCCACTCTGGGGGGACAGCACCAACCCCCCCTTTCCACCCAAAGCTCAGTGATCCAATGGGTCCATAGTAGAGGGACATTCTGGGGTGTCCCAGGAAACTTTGAGGACACACAGACACAACACAATAGGGGTAAATTTGGGTCTCTGGCATCCACTCTGCATGCCCAGGAAGTGGGGCCACTGGGAGCTCCATGTCCCCAAGGAGAGACACCCACCCCTCCAAGGGCACCCACAAACCCTTTTCGGGGGGGCTCACAACCTCCCAGACCCCACTATGCCAAAGACATTTCCCCCACCTCCCCCTAAAACCACCACTCTGTGAGGGAGCCCATCACATCCAACTTCCTTTATTACAAATAAATGAGCAGTACAATTTGGAGGGAGGTACCCCACAACCCCTATCCCGAGGGATACGCCTTGATGACCTTTACATCATCGAGGGGTCGGTCCTGGGAGTTAGTCTCCACCATGGCTAGGCGCCCCAGCACCCCCATTCCTTGGCACACCCTCCCAAAAATGCTGTGCTTCCCATCCAGCCACTGTGCTGGGCCCAGTGTCAGGAAAAATTGGCTTCCATTGGTGTCCGGCCCTGCATTGGCCATTGCCAGGATCCCGGCGCCTGTGAGACATGGGGACATGTCACATTATGGATGGGGATACAGGGGACATGCCACCCCACAGCCAAGGTTCCAGCATGATAGGGGACATGTCATCCCATGGGAGGATGTCATCTCATGGCCAAGACCCCTGTATCATGGGAAACATGTCACTCCAAGACTGGGATCCTGGAGGGCGTCATCCTATGGCTACGATCCCTGGGACATGTCACTCCATGGACAGGCTGCAGACGAACCTGTCACCTGACAGAGGAGTCTTAATGGACATCAGTAACAACTTGCTCCCATTGGTGTCCAGCCCCATACTGGCCATCACCAGGATCCTAGTGCCTGTGGGACATGGGCCAAGGATCCTGGCACCCTGAGGGATATGCCATGCTATGGACAGGGTCTTGGAGGACATGCCATTTCAGGGACAGGGTCCGGGGGATATGGAGGACATGCCACACCATGGATGGGGTCTCAGGGACATGTCATCCCCTGGCTGAGGTTCTGGTGTTATGGGGAAAATGCCATCCAATGGAGAGGTCTTAGGGGAACATGAGGAAGAATTGGCTCCTGTTAGTGTCCAGCCTCATGTTGGCCATTGCCAGGATCCTGGTGTCTGTGGGACACAGGGACATGTCACATCAGAAATGCGGAAATAGAGCATCCCGTGGCAAAGCTCCTTGGGTCATGTCACTCCATGGATGGGGATTTGGGGACACAGAGAACTTGTCACCCTATAGACAGGATCTTGGGGGACAGGGGAGACATGCCACCTCATGGCCAGGGTCCTGGAGGACATACTCCATGACCAGCCTCCTTGAGACATGCCCACCCCATGACTGGAGTCCTGGGAGTCATGTCACTCCCAGGATGAAGACACAGGGGACATCCCATCCCATTCCACAAGTGTGTTCTCAGGGGTCCTGCCCCTCTATAGGTGGGGTCCTGGGGTCCCAGGGATGTCCCTCCAGTGCTCTCCCAGTGCTGGCCCCACTCACCAGTGAACTTCAGGTCCGGGTGCAGCTCATCCTCGAACTGTTTCCCGTAGATGGAGGCGCCACCACGGCCTGCAGGGGAATTTGGGGGTCAGCAGGAACCCCTGGCACCAGAGCAGGTCCCAGGAAGATTTCAGAGGCCTGTGCTCACCAGTACCCGTGGGGTCCCCTCCCTGCACCATGAAGTCCTTGATGATGCGGTGGAACTTGGTGCCGTTGTAGTACCCGCGGCGGCTCAGCTCAGCAAAGTTCTTGCAGGTGCGGGGGGCGTGTTGCCAGTACAGTTCCAGCACAAGTGGGCCCATCCTGGGATGGGAACACAGAGAATGGGAACGGGAAAGGTATCAGAAATGGGAAAGTAATCCCCACATCCCAAAGTGGTATCCACATCCCCAGCTTCAGACCAAAGCCAGGGGTTGTGTTGCCAGTGCAGCTCCAGCACCAGCAGGCTCATTCTGTGAATGGGAACAGCAGGAATGGGAATGGGAACTGGAGACAGGATCATCACACTGTGATTCCCACAACCAGTTTCAGACCAAAGCTATGGGCTTTTTCTGCCAGTACAGCTCCAGCACTGGAGAGCCCATCCTGAGAATGGGAAAACCAGGAACAGGAATGACACTGAGAATGGGGAACAGCACCAGGAATGGGAACAGGAGACAGGGTGGGTCACCCTGCTGTAAACTCTTCCACCTATAGGGTCAATTCTTGCAGCTGCAGGGCAAGAATTGTGACTCCCTGACCCCAGTTTGAGACAAAAGTCAGGGGGCTGTGCTGTTAGTACAGCTCCAGCACCAAGCAGGCCCATCCAGGGAATGGGAAATAGGAATACTGGTAATGGGAATGGGAACAAGAACAAGGATGGGTAACAGGAAACACCTCAACGTGATCCCTCACTCCCCCCCATATCCCCCAGGGCCAGTTAGGGACAGGGACCACAGGGGTGAGAGGGGATGGGGGGCAGTGGGACACCAGGAGGACATGGATGGCTCCTGGTACCAGGGGAAACAAGCTGGACTGGCTGGTTCTGTGCGGTATCGGGAGACACTGGGGCTAACGGGATACCATGGGATCACTGGGATCTGCCTGATACCGAGGGGCTTGGGGGTTACGAACACCAGGGGGAAGACCGAGGGAACCAGGGGCCCTCTAGTATCGGGGCGGAAACCAGGACTGGCTCATGCTGGGGGATAACGGAGCTGTCCCGTTCTGGAGACACTGAGAGTTTCTTAGCACCTGTGGAGTTCAGGGTCTGCCTGGTACCGGGGGCTCACGGACACCGGGGACTGCCCCGTACCGGGAGGATCAGGGACTCAAGAACACCGGGGCTGCACGGAAGCCGGGAAGAGAAGGAGCGGACACCGATTTACCGCCAGTGCCGCGGAAGGGGGCGGAACAAGGGGTGGGCAGGGCCTCCCGTGCCGGTACCGGTGCCGGTACCGGGGCGATGCCCCGCCCCTTACGTGGTCTCCATGGAAACGGTGGGCGGCTGCCAGGAGTCGGGAGGGACGGCGGCCATGCTGCGGAGGCACCGATGGCGGAACGACCCTCAGGCACCGCGCTTCCGGGCCACACCCCCAGCTGTTGAAGGCGGGGCGTGGGGGAGGGGAAGAGCCAATCAGCGAGAAGAAGGGCGAGGCGACTGGCCAATCAGAATGAACACCTAAAGGGAGCAGGCCAATCGGAACCCGGGGCGGGCGCGCAGCGATTGAGCCGCAAGGGGAGGGGGAATTCGAACGAGACCGCGCCCCTTTCGTTAGGCCACGCCTCCTCGGCGCGCGCGACGAGCGGGAGCCGGGGGCGGTGAGGTGGCAGGGGAGAGGGGGGACGAGGGCAGACCGGGACCCCCGGGGAGAGGGGAAACCGGCGGGGAGATCGGGTGGGCCGCGGAGCGCCGGGTAAACCACGCCATGCAGAGATGGGAAGACGTGGGGTCGGGGTGAGGGGCTGGGACCCCCTGGTAGGGGCTGAGGACCCCCAGGGCTGGAGCTGCGGGGCCCGGACCCCCGGTGGAGGCTGGGGCCCTCTCGGTGTGGGGCTGGGGTCACCATGGGATTGGGGTGCGCGGCTGGGACTCGTCGGTGGGGCTGGAATCCTCTTACTTTGGAGTTGGGACCCCCCAATGTGGGACTGGGGTCTCCTGGGCTGGGGGTGAGTGGCTGGGGGATTCACCAGGTGTGGGGGAGGGATCGCCCCATAATGGGGCTGAGACTCCACAGTGTGCGGCTGGGAGGCCCAGGAGTGGGAATGGGACCCCCAGGGTCGGAGTTTGGGTTTGAGACCCCCCCCGGTATGGGGGCTGGGAGCTGGGAGGCCTAGGAATGTGGATGGGACTCCCTCGGGATCGAGATGCAGAGCTGGGACCCCTCAGTGTGGGGCTGGAGTCCCTAAGGGACTGGGGGTGAAGGGCTGGGATCTCTAGGTACGGGAATGGGGTCCTCTTGCATGGGGATGGGACCCCCTGAGGATCAAGATGTGGGGCTGGGCATCCTCCGGAATCGGGGTGTGGGGCTGGGGGTCCCCCGGGATCGGAGTGTGGGTGTGGGGCTGGGACCCTCTGGGTGTGGAACAGGGGCTCCCCTGGGTGTGGGGCTATGACCTCCCAGCGGGGTTGGGCCCCCTCAGTGTTAGGCTGGGGTCCCCGATAGGGGCTGGGAACCACCATTGTGGCACTGGGGACTCGCACGGATCAGGGTGCGGGGCTGGGACTTTCCATCGTGGCACTGAGGACACCCGGCCTGGGGGTGCTGGCTGTGGGTTCCCCGCGCGGGGGTCGCCGGTGTCACCCCCGCCTACTGGCGCTGGCGGAGCCATCCCTGTCCCCATCCCGGTGGCACCGAGCCCAGCGGCGCCTGGCACTGGCCGTGTCACCCGCGCGCTGGCTGGTGCCACCGGGCCCCCGCGGGGGGTTGGGGACACGGCGAGGGGCGGGTAGGGGCACGGGTGGGGAACCCCGATGGGGTCGGTGGTGACCCCCCCCAGCTCCCACAGGTGGCCCCGGTGCCCCGAGGCGATGGCCGAGGACCGAGGTATGGCAGCACCAGTGCTGCATGTCCCCCGTGTTTCCCCCCTGGCACGGGTGGCTGGGGCTTACACCCAGTGTCCCCTAGATGTTCGATTTGTCACCGAGGAGAGCTTCGACTTCGGTGTGCTGTCGCCGTCTGACAGGTACGGGAGGGTGGTGGGGAAAAGGGCACCCCATGGATGGGAACAGGGGGGACAAGACACCTTGTAGTTGGGAACGTGGGGAATAGGATGGGACGTGGAGGACAGGGTACCTCATTGTCAATGTCCTAGGGGACATGTCACCCCATGGATGGCATTGTGGGGAATGTGCAACTCATAGCTGGGGTCCTGGGGGCCATGAGGGACATCACACCCCAAAGATGGTGTCCTAAGGAACATGTCACCCCATGAACACAGTTCTGAGGGTCCTGTGGATATGTCCCCCTCATAGATGTGGTTCTGGGGGTCCTGGGGGACGTGTCACACAATTAATGGGGTTCTGGGTGGCATGGGGGGGGGGTGGTTCCTGCCACTTCTTGGCAGCGGTGTTTGGGGGGCTGACACAGCCATTCCCCCTCCCCCCTTCCCATCCGCAGCCAGGAGGAAGAGGAGGATGAGGACAGCCCGGGCAGGGGGTGCCGGCACGGGGGCAGCAACGGGCGCTGGAGTCCCCTGAGTGGGGCCCGTCTGGAAGAGATGGTGCGGGAGGCCACGCGCCTGGCGGCACAGTTGGAGGGCTGTCACCTGCCCCCTCCCGCTCCCGGAGACCCCCCCGGACCCACCTCCACGCCCCCCAGCACACCCCGCAGCCCCCGCCGCCAGACCTTCGTGGTGAAGGACAGCCCGGTGCGGGCGCTCCTGCCCACCGTGGAGTCTCAGGGCCCTGCCCCCAGCCCCCGCCCCCCCGCCAAGCCCCGGGGGGCCTCTGCTGCCACCAGTGTCCCCAAGGTAGGTGAGACCCAGGGGTAGGGGGTCCCAGTGTGGCTGTGTCCCACCTGTGCTGAACACCCAGATCCCCCCCAAACCCATCCTAGATGGGGGCAGTGAGTGCCCCCCTGTCTCCAAGGGGCATTGTGAACCCCCCAGCCCTGTGGGTGAGGGGGCACTCACTGAATGATGTCTCCATGTCCCCCGCTCTATTTTCAGGCACCTCCCAGCCGTAATTCCACAGCAGCGGCAAAGGGACCCTTGGGTAGCAGGGGGCTCCCCCCCAGCCGTGCGGGCCCACCCCGGCCATGCCCTCCCCAGGGGCAGAGGGCTGGTGCCCGGGGCAGGTCAGAGCCCCCCCAGGGGGGAACAGCAGGTAGTTATGGCAAGGGAATGGGGACACCATGGCCACGGGGGCTCCTGGGCCAGACTCCAATCCCCCCTCTCTCCCCAGGCCAGGCTAAGGTGAGGGGGGGCACAATTTCCTGTCCCCCCCCGACCCGCCAGCCCCACACCAGGACCACCACCACCCCTGTGCCCTCCGGCTGTTCCCCGGCACCCACTGCCCTCCCCAAGTTGTCCCCTCGGGCTCCAGCAGCGGGTGGGAGGACCCCCACCCCCAGAGGTAAGGATGTAATGGGGTTTGGGGGACGCAGGGGATGCCCCATCCCCCGTGCCTCAGTTTCTATGTGGCTTCTTTCTCCTTTGCAGGTGCAGGGGCAGCACGGGCAGCCCCCACAACTGGTGCCTTGGGGTGCAAACCAGGACCCCCTCCCACCCGCCTGCGGTCCTCCCGCAAGACGGCGGTGAGCAGCACCCCGAGGTGACACCCCCAAACCACCCCACACCCACCCAGAGGCCCTGGGGGCACCCAGCCCCCCCCTAGGTACCAGCTAAGGTACCTAGGCTGGGGGGGACAGAGCCAAGGCCACCCCAGGGATGAGTTGAGACATCCACTGGGTTTTGGAAGGAGGCAGGCAGCACCAGGGGCCCCCAGGGAGCAGCCAAGGCACCCGTTGGGTTAACAGGTCACAGGGCAGAGCTGGAACCCCCAGGGACCAGCTGACTTTGGGGTGGCAGAGCCAGGGGTGTCCCCAGGGATGAGCCGAGGCACTCATTGAGTTTTGCTTTAATTACAAAAGGTCTCATCAGCAGTAGGAAACCCCCCACATTCCCCAGCACCCAGGGGCCCCTCATCCCCCCAACACCCATCCCTGGGTTCCCCCACTTGAGCCTCTGGGCAGGGGGGGGTCCCAGATTTCCCTGTAACCCCTACCTGATCCCCCCCTCCACATGCTCCCCACCTGGGGAGTTGGCACATGGGACGGGTTGCACCTTCATGGGAGTTGGCACCTTGGAGGGCAAGGGGGGTTGGCACAACGGGGGAGTTGGTTATAAATTCCTTTTTTTGTATTTTCATGTATTTTTTAAATAAAACACTCTGCTGGGCAAAGGGGCTGGGGGTGATCATGGGGGGACAACAGGGGCACCCTGTGCCATCATCCCAAGGTGCCAATCCCTGCAAGGATGCAAAGTGCACTGAGGGGATGATTGTGGTTCCCTGCTCCTTCCTGATGTCCTCCCAGTCCTTGTGCATCCCCAGTCCTGGTGTGTTCTGCCCCCCGCCCCCACCATGCTGGTGCCCTCCTTGTCCTGGTGTCCCTGGCACAGTGGGTGGGCTGCCTGCTGGGTGGGTCCCCATTAGATCGAGGTCTCGTCGCTCCTGGTGGGGGGACGGACAGATGGGGGAGGGGGGGGATGGATACAAAGTGCAGGATGGGGGGAGAATAAAAAACAAGACAGACAGATGCATGATGGAGGAGGTGGATGCCAGGGTGCCCTCTGTGCCTCCCAGCACCCAGCGCCAACCCCTGGGGGGAGATGGTGGGGTGGGGTTTGGGGGGGAGCCCCCAGCCCCCTTGGGTTAATGGAGAAAATTAAAAAACAGAAATCTGGGGGGTAGAGGGGGAGAAAAGAGTAGAGTTAGTGCTGCTGTGCCACCTCTGCCCTAGGCATCTGTGGGTGGTCAGGGGTACCCAGTGGGCACCCCAGCACCCAGTGAACACTCCAATGGGCACCCTGACACCTAGTGAGCACCCAGTGGTCAACGGGCACCTTTGGACAGTCAGTGGGCACCCAACATGCACTCCAACACCCAATGGGCACTGTTAGACCCGAGGGGCACCCAGTGGTCAGTGGACACTCACGAACAGTTAATGCACACCCAACAGGTGCTATTAGACCCAAGGGGCACCCAGTGTGCACACAGAAGTCATTAGGCACCTAATGGGCAGTCAGTGGACACCAAATGGACACATAATGGTCAATGGATGCACAATGGGCATCCAATGGGCACCCACAGACAGTCAGCTGGCATCCAGTGGGTGCACTTAGACCTGAAGAACACCCAGTGAGTATTCAGTGGGTATCCAGTGGGTATTCTGTGGGTTCCTCAACCCTCAATGGGCACCCAGTAGGAATCTAGTGGAAAACCCCATGGGCACCCAAGAGGAATACTGACACTTAATGGTCACCTGTTGGTTACCCTGGCACCCTACAGACAGCCAACAAACACCCTACATGTGATGGGCACCAATGCGCACCCTGGCACCCAATATTCATTGGATCTGGCACCCGATATTCATTGGATCCAAAGGGATTGCTGGGACCTGATGAACACCCAAGAAGGAACCCTGGCACCTGATGGGCATCCAAAGGGCGCCCGTTGGGCACCCTGACACCCAGTGGACACCCAAAGGGAACCCTGGAACCTGATGGATACCCGACAGGTAATGTTGTACCCAATGGGTGTTCAGTCATTACTGTGGCACCTGATGAGCAGCCAAGAAGTGCTGGATCCAATGTGTGCCCAATTGGCACCTGAGAGAAACCCTGGCACCAAATGGGAGTGCAACAGGAACCTGGGCACCCTGGTACCCAGCTATCCTTGCATCTGATAAGCACCCAAAGGGTACCCAACAAGTGGTGTTTGACTGCTTGTCCACCCAACAGAAACCCTGGCACCCCAAGGGCACCCTCAAACCCAAGAGGTGCCCAGAGGGCATCCTGGCACCCAAAGAACTCCCAGTGAGCACCCCTCAGATGTGGTGGGCACTCACTCAGAGCCAGAGGAGTCCTCGTCAGCGGTGCCTGTGCGGATGCTCATGGCAATGGGGGTGAGGCCGCTGAGCTGCTCCTGGAGGCTCTGCCGAGGCCGGGGCACGGGGAGGGGGCCCACATCACTGCCTGAGGAGGCAGCCGTGCAAGCAGGAGGCGGTGGGGGTGGCCCAGGGTGCTGAGCACTGCCCCGCTCACTGATGGGGGGCAGGCACTTCTTTTTCAGTATCCCTGCAGGAGCAGCATCACCCATGGGTGGGGAGGCCAGATTTGGAGTGCCCACCCATGCCATGGCAGCCCATACCTTTGTGGGGGTGGGGCAGGGGCAGCAGCAGGGGGTTCCTGGGGAGTGCCTCGCCGTTGGGCTGGGGGGGGTCACCCCAGGGGTGTCCCTGCCCCCCTGCTGGCTGCACTCGCAGCCCCTCGCTACCTCCTGGTCCCTCACTCTCGCTCGCTGTTGTCACAAACTCCCCTGGCCAGTATGGGCATCCCGGGGGCACCAGGGGGTCACCTGTGGGGAAGGAAGGAAGCTGGGACAGGCAGGACCAGGGACCCCCTCCCATCCTCACTGGGTGCCCCCATCAGCACATAGTGTGAGAAATGCACCCAAACCCATTGCATCAGTCCCATCCACACCTCAGAGTGGACAAGGGGCCATCTTTCCCCCCTGGGTGCCCCAATCAGCACCTCTGACTGCATGAGGAACCCCCAAACCTTTTAGGTGTCTCCCATCACCAGACCAGACAAGGGACCCTCTCTCTCATACCCACTGTGTTTATCAGAACTCCAGGCTGGACCAGGGATCCTTTGTCCACTGTGTGCCTCCTGCATCAGGACCCAGCCAAGATGCAAGACCTCCTCCCACCCCCCCAAATCTATTCAATGGCCCTATCACCACTCCAGACTGGACAAGGGACCCCTACCCCCACCAGGTGCCCCCCATCACTGTCCTGGATAAGGCAAGGGACCTCCCCCAACCCATTGGGTGCCCCCATCAGCACCCAGCCAGGCTGAAGGTCCCCCATCTCCACGGGGTGCCCCCTGGGGGTGTTACCAGGGCCGGGGGGACCCGGCGGAGCCCCGGGCAGGGGGTCCCAGCCACGGGGGACCTCATCCTCGCTGTCGGAGGAATGTGTGGAGCCATAGGATCCACTTGGGTCGTCCAGGGACAGGTCACTGTCCGACTCTGTGTCGTGCTCTGGGGGGGTTAAAGGTCAGGAGGTGCCCAGAGACACCTCCTGCCCCCTGGGCCGAGGCTAGGGGCACTTGCCCTATGGGTGAGGCCGTACCCTCGGGCTGGTCCTGAGCGCCAAGGAAGAGCCCCCCAGGCTCGGGCAGCGGAATTGGCCCCGGGCTGCCTGCCAGACCTGAGTCCTCCCTGTGGAGACACAATACTCATCAACACCTGATCCCCATTCACAAACACCTACCATCCACTGTCACCCACTGACTGACACCAATCCACTGACACAATATTCATCCACTGACACCCACCACCTACCTCTGCCACCACTTCACCCCAACACCCCCTCAACCCCCACTCTGTGACCACCCTGCTACCTCACCACTGCATGTGCATGTCACCCTGCCACTGTAGTGCTGCGCATCCATGCCACTGCCCCACCACCCAGCCATCACAACACCCCTACAAGCACACCACCCCACCATCCACCAATCCCAACACCCCCACAACCATGTCACCCCACCACCCACCATCCTGCCATCCCAGTATTCCCATGCCATGCAACGCCATATTGCCACCCCACCAACTCACCAACCAACCACCCCAGCACCCTGCTACCCCACCATCCCATCACCATTCCATCTTGTCATCCCAGTGCCACACCAGCCCAGGACCCCATGAAAACCCATGCCCTGGTCCCAGCTGTGCCCAGTACCGCCGCACAAAGGGGATGTAGCTGTGGTGGCTCTTGCCCGAGCGTGCAGTGCTGTGCAGGGACCCCGAGGACCCACCACCTGGGGGCGGGTACAGTCGCCCTGCCACGTATGTGCTGTCCCTGCCACAGGCCTGCCAAGGGCACAAGGATGTCATGGCCATGGCACAGGCTGCCCTTCTCTTCCTGGCACCCCCCCATGTGGCCCAGCACTCACGGGAGTGAGGGTGGCCTTGGTGGCCAGCGGTGGGTGGTGCCAGCGGGCACAGCTCAGGCGGAGGCTCCTTCGCACCTCCTTGCTCAGCACCACACAGGACAGGAAGATGAGGGGGCCCTGGGCAGAAAGGAGGCGGGGGGGACAAGGAAGGGTGGGTACAGCCTGGGAGGATACCAGCAGCACCCTGGACCAGTCAAGGGGTCACCATCCAGACTGGGTGCATCCCATTTGCACCTCAAAGAGAATGAGCGTGCCCTCCACGGATATCTCAAACGGAATGAGGGACCCCCATATGCACTGAGTGCCCTCCATGGGCACCATAGAGTGGTTGAGGTGCTCCCATATACACTGGATACCTCCCATTAGTGCCCTGGATATGGCAAAGGACCTCTCTGTGCCCACTGGGTGCCCTACAAATAGGTGTGGGACTCTGGAGGTGCCAAGGGTGTGAGGTTCAGGGGGCTCTGGGATCTCTGGGAGTCCCAGGGGTCATGGTCACTGGGGATCCCAGGGGCAGAGGCTTTGGGGTTCTGGAGTCTTTGGGGGTCCCAGGGGTGGTGGCTCTGGAGGTTCCACGAGTGGAGTCTCAGGTGGTTCCCACTGACCTGGAGGCAGTTGGAGGCGGCGAACAGGTAGTGACAGAGCAACGTGTCACTGTTGACTGAGAGCAGGGCCAGAAGCCAGGCCAGGCTGGGCATGGCCAGTAGGACTGCAGCTGTGCGCACCCCAGACCTGAGCACCCCAATGGCACCCAGTGTTACCACAATGACATCACATGTCACACCCCTCTGCACTTCTGGCCCCCAGGGTTGCCCCAGCCCCTCATAGCCCTCTCCCCCTCCAGATGCCCCAACTTCCCCCTGACCCACTCTGCCATCAATGGGTCCTCCAGCCCCCTGAGCTCCCCTGTTCCCTGTGGGCCCAGCCTAACCCCAGCCCCCTGTGCCCCTTGCCCCAGTGCCCTTCTGCCTCCCTATGGGTGCTCTGTAACCCCCTTGCCCCCCTAGATGCCCCAATCTCCCCTGACCCCCTCAGTCCCCCACAGGGGACTCTGCCCTTGATGCCTCCCTGCCCTCCACAGGTGTCCCAACCTCCTGTGCCCCCCTGCCCTCCACAGATGCCCCAACCTCCCGTGCCCCCATGCTCCCCATTGGCTCTATCCCCCCGTACCCCCCTGCCCCTTTGCCTCCCCACGGCTGCCCTGCACCCATGGATGACCCAGACGCCACTGTCCCCTCCTACCCCTGCCCCATAGGCAGCCCAGTGCCCTCCTGCCCCCCATGGACGCCGCAGTCCATCCTGTGCCTCCCTGCCCTCTGCAGGTTCCCCAAAAGGCCAGCTCCCTATGCGTGCCCCCTAACCCCAGTGCACTGCAGCCTCTGTGGGTGCCCCAACCTCCCATGCCCCCCTTAGGCAACCCCATCCCCGCTGCGTCCCCTGCCCCCTGCAGGTGACCCCGCCTGGGTGACTCACGCTGAGCCCTTTTTCTGGAAGCCCTGAGGGGTGGCACAGGTGGCCCTGGCTGCCAGCACCAGGAAGAAGATGCCGACCTGGGGGTGCAGGGAGTGAGCAGGGTGATAGGGGATCCCATGCCCTCCCCAGCCCCCAGCCCTGTACGCACGGCAAGGGCGGCAGCGCAGGGCCCAGCCAGGCTCCACACCAGGCTGTCGTGCAGGGCCAGCCAGCAGAAGTCGGGGTTCCCATAGCCCTCAGGGTCCAGCCCCACCGCCAGCCCTGCAAATGAGAGATCAGGAGTGGGGCCAATTCAGTGGATGGGGCTATAAGAGGAAACAGGGCTAAGGTGGGAGGAGCAGGGCTAAAGAATGTGAAGCTATGGCAGGATGGGACTCGTGGAGTGGCAGGGAATGGCTCATGGGTGGTACAGGGCTGGTGAGAAGGTGCTGCTCTTGGGGCTGTGGCTATGCTGGGTAGAGACAGCGCTATGCAAATGAGGTTTGCCTAAGCTCTTGGACATGGGGCAGTGCTGGTGAGAGCAGGGATATGGCACAGGGGGCTTGTCTAAGAAGTTAGTACAGATCTAGTCTCTGGAGGGGGGTTATGCTGATGAGGGCAGGGCTAAGATCCTGGGGAGTATCTGACTAGGATTGATGGAGAAAGGCTATGGCCCTGGGAGCATATTGAAGATGTTGGGAAAGATGCTCTTGGGGTGGAGATATGATGGATGAGGGTGGGGCTAAACTCTTGTGGTGAGGATAAAATGTTCGCCAGGGTTATACTCTTTGGGAGGGGGCTATGACCCCAGGGGTGTGTCTGAAATTTGGAGGCAGAGCTATGATGGATGAGGGTAGGATTATGGACCCTGGGGCCTGTCTAAGATCTTGGGGACTGGGTCTGATAGTCAAGGGCATAGCTATGACTCTGCCTATGTATCAGGGTGGGGCTATGGTGGTTAAGGGTGGAGCTAAACTTTTGGAGTGGGGCTGTTTTGGCTGGGCATGACTATCCTGCTGGAGGCAGGGTTATATCCAGGGGTGTGGCTATACCGGTAAAGATGGATTTGGGGGTGGGCCTATATTCTGGGTGTAGGGTTACACATGGAAATAGGACCCCACCATGCATCAAATTGATTGCGGGAGTGAGATTCAGGCGGCAGGCCACAGCCTAGAAGGGGGTGTGTAGCCACCAAAAGCTGTTGACTCAGGTGGAGGTGGGCAGCTGGTGGTCCAGGGCATGGTGCGAGAATGAGAGCAGGGTTTCACAGCAGGGCTCACCGGTGATGAAGGCAGGCAGTCCCCAGCCCAGTACATGGTAGAAGCGCATGGGACCACGGTCGACATGACGGGGTTCACTACAGCGCCGGTAGAGGTGCAGCGCCTCCAGCAGCGCCCAGCCTACCGCACTCATGTACAGGAACTGCAGCAGGATGGCCACCACCGTGCACGCCAGCTGCACCCGCCCCATCAGTGCCAGCCCACAGCCCCACCCATCCAACCATATGCACAACCCCCCGAGCTCCCCCTTTGAGACGTCATTCCTCTGTTGAGGTCACACTCCTCTAGAAGGTCCCATTCCTTTTATGGGCCTCCCCCCTTGAGTGCCCCACCTCTTTGATGGGTCCCACCCCCTTGACAGCCAAGCCCTTTGAGATAAGATGTATCCCTTAGAGAGCCTCACCCCGTTTATCAGACCCATTGCTTTGCAAGCCCCACCCCTTTATACAGACTCCCCCCCTTGAGATCACTACCCCTTTGACAGACCCCACCCATTATAGTCCTCATGTCTTTAAGCCGCCACCCCTTAGGCCCAGCCCACCATGGCCGTGCCCACCCCTTAGCCCCACACATTTCAGCCCCACCAACCCAAACAATTCAAAGGCAGCAGATCCCCTGACCCAACCAGCTCTTCCCAGTGATCTCCACTCCTTCCCTCCTTTCCCAGCCCCCTTTTTCCACACACCGGGACATCGGCCTGGTTGATGCCAAGCAGGAAGACAAGCTGTGCAAGGAACAGTGCAGCTGTGCCATGCCGGCGGATGCTGTGGCGGTTGGAACGCAGCCGCCTCAGGGTCCCCAGGGCCAGGACCACCAGCGCCAGCCCCGCCAGCCCCACGCCCAGGGAGCCGTAGGTGAGTGCTGCCAGCGGCAGCACCTCCCCGTTCTGCAGCACCAGGATCGGCATATGTCAGGCATGTGCTCAGTGGCACGCACCCCCAGACATCCCCGTCATACAAAGCAATCAGCCCCTGGGCCTGGGAAGTCCTGCCCAAAATGCATAGCCCAATAGGAAGCCCTGCCCACATAATTCAGCCCCGCCCCTGGTAACCCCACCCTTTGAAACCCCTATCACAGCGCTTCAACCATGCCCCTCAAAACCCCACCCACATCTTGTAGCTCCACCCTTTTAAACCTTTCCCGTACCACTAAGCCCTAGCCCTCAAAACTCCACCCACATCTCTCAGCTCTGCCCCTTTCAACCCCACCTGCACCGGACCCTGCCCCCTGAAGCCGCGCCCACAACACTGACCGCACCTCTTTATGTCCCACCCACAGTTTTCAACCCCGCCCCAGGAAACCCTGCCCACATTACTCAGCCACAGTCCCTGAAAACACGCCTGCATCACTCAACCACACCTCTTGTAACCCCACCCACATCAGCTCTGCCCCTTGGAGACCGACCGGCCCACCCTGCTCAGCTGCACACGCTGACTGGACCCGCACCTGGGGCACGTCTGCCAGATCTGACACAGCTTGACCCATCCCACTTAGTTCTGCCTCAAGGGAGCCCCACCCACTGGATTTAGCCGTACCCCTTGGATTTAGCGCGATCCCACTTAAACCCCACACTTCCCTCAGTTCCGCCTCCATGACCACTCCCACCTCCACCCTGACCCTGCCCCTCCTATCCCTGTCCCTCCCCTTTTATCAAAATCCCCGCCCTTGTCCATAAAGCGCCGGCCCTGTGCGTGGCACCACCTGACACCCTGTGCCCATTTCTGCATGTGTCTCCATCCACCCCCATGTGCCCACCAGGGCCTCACCCTGAGTCATTCCTTGCCCCCAGGGTCACTGTGTCCCTCCACGTCCCACGCGTCACATCTGTCACCCTGTGCCCCCATGCACCCCTCCGTGTCCCCCTATGCCCCCACCTCTCGGCGGGAGATGTCCATGAGGACGGCAAAGCTGGTCAGATGGTGGCACTGGCAGCTGACGTGGCTCTGGTTGCGGAAAGCGACTTCGCAGCCTCGTGCGGACCAGCCGCCTACACTGCCCGCCCTGCGCAGCACCAGAAAGTGACGTGAGCCGCGAAACCCGCCAGGACACCCACCGGGACAAACACTTACACACACACCGCGACACCCACTCACCCACTGGGGACACCCACGAGGGACACCCACCGGGAACATCCACCCCCACCGAGGGACACGCACCCGACCCAGGACATCCATCCAAGGCGTCACACACTTGGACACCCCCCAGCATTCACAGCACTTCAACCGTGCCCCTCAAAACCCCACCCACACTGTGTAGCTCCACCCCTTTAAATCCACCAGGGACACATGTGCTGGGGACACCTGCTGGCGTCACCCTCCCACAGGGACTCACACCCACCAGGTACATCCACAGACAACATACCCCCACCCACCGGGATATCCATCCACCCAGCAGAGACAACCGCTACCACCTGGGGACACTCACCCACCAGGGACACTCACCCGGGAACACCCCTCCATTTGGGAACATACCCCCATCCTATCTGACACCCACCAGGGTTAGAGCTGCCCCCTCACGTCCTGTTCCCATGCTACTCACCCATGACCCACAGGGTTATTGGGGCATCCATCCTGCCCTGTCTCCATACTCCCTGTCCCCTATTCCCATGTCCTCTGTCGCCTCAAGGTGTCCTTATCCCTGTTAGTACATCCCCTGTCTCCATGGGATGTCCCCTTCCTCATGCTCCCTGTACCCGCAGAGTGTCCCCATCTCCTTAGGGTGTCCCCATTTCACATCTGCTGTCCCCTCTGAGGTGTCCCCACCTCACTGGGGTGTCCCCATCTCCATGGCCCTTCTCCCCCCACAGTGTTTCCTGTTCCCCTGGTGTGTGCCATGTCCCCTGTTATCTCAGCACGTCTGTGTCCCTCCATGCTGTCCCTGACTCCCCAAGATGTCCCCACCCCTCGAGGGTGTTCCTTGGGATATTCCCTGTTCTCCTGGGTGTTGTTACACCCAGATCTCCTGTCTCCCTGGGGAGATCCCTTGTCCCTCTGGAGTGTACCCATCTTCCCCAGGGTGTTCCCATCCCCAGTCCCATGTCCCTCTCTGCTGGGATGTCTCAGTGGCCCCAGGGTGTTCCTGTCACCCTGGGGTGTCCCCTGTCCTGCTCTCACCACAGAGAGTGGTTCCAGAAGACGCAGATGGGCTTGGAGCGCTCCTGGGTCTCCAACAGCCGGAACTGGAGGGTGATGGGCTTGGCCAGCACCTGGGGGGTCCCCATGCCCCCCACGCCATCTGTACCCCCCGTGTGCACGCTGATGCTCACCACCGGTGTGTTGATGACGGGGCGCTTGGGCACCCTGGGGGACACTGGTGTCAGGGAGCACACTCAGGGTGCCCCAAAACCCACCTTGGTACCACAGAGTGTACTGGCACCACACAGACACTGTGAGGGCACCTCTTTCTACCCTGTCCTCTTTTTTGGGCACTCCTTTCTCCCCTGCGCCCTCTTTTTTGGGCACCCTATGTGCACCATCCTTGGGGCATCCCTTGAGCCACCTCCCCAACCCTCTGCCCCCCATCCTCAGGCACTCTCTGTGCTTCCCAGCCTTGGGTACCCCATGTGTCCCCTTTACCATTCCTCCCTTGGGAACCCTCAGGAACCCCTGGCTCCATCTCCCTTGACCCCTAGATGCTTGGTTTTGCCCTGACGCCCCATGTGCCACCCCCAGCCCCCCCGGCCCCCATCCCCAGTGGCACCGGAGGCTGCGCTTGTCGGCGTCGAAGTGCTGGGGCAGGAGACCGGCCAGGGTACGGTAGATGATGACGCTGACGATGGCCTGGCCCTCACCCAGGGATGGGTGGTGCTTGTGCCGGGTCACCACAGTCATCCCTGCCTCCTCCTCTTCCACTTTCTCCTCTTCGCCTGCTTCATCTTCCTCCTCCTCCTCCTGCCCACCTGTGCCCTGTGGTGCCTGCCCATGCCCGGTTGAGGGGCCTGGGGGGCCATGGACAGGGGGCAGCATGATGCTCTGAGACCTCATTGGGGTCCCTATGGCCACCCTGGAGTCCCCAGCTCTGCCAATGCCATGACCACAACAAGGTTCCCCCAACACTTCCAGCTCCAGGGGTCCCCATGTCCACACCAGGGTCCCCAACCCTGTCAGCTCTATGACCACAATGAGACACATTTGTGTTCCTAACCCTGCCCCCCCCCATGGCCACACCAGGATCTCTGATGCCATCCTGGGGTCCCTGGTCTTTGCATCCTTACCAGGGTCCCTAGCCATGCCAGTACCATCCTGGGGTCCCAAACCTGCCAGCCCTGTGGCCACACTGCACTTCCCACGGTGGCACTGGGATTCCTAACCCTGCCAGCCCATGGGTATCTGGGGTTCCCCAATCCCTGCCAGCCCCCAGCCAGGGTCCCCAGCTGTGCCATGTCCCCATGGCCAAATGGGGGGGTCCCCCGAGCTCTGCCAGCCCCATGGATGCAAATGGGTCCCCAACCTTGCCCCCTGTCCCCCCTATGCGCCAGACTCACGCCTGTCCTTGGGGGGCCGGAAGATGTTGTCAGGCAGGATGACGGTCGTCTCCAGATCTGGGAGTTTCTCCCCCCGCAGCGCCTCATACCGTGGCAGGCGGGCACCCGCAAAGCTGCTCTTGTCCAGCCGCACCACTGACACCACTGTGGCACCACGTCACCCATGGCCCAGCATGGCCCCACCAACCCTGAGGCACACAGACCCCGGCACCCACCGACCCCAGCGCACACCGACCCCAGCATTCACTGATCCCAGGGCGCACCAGGCCCAGTACACACCAATACCAGCACCCACCAATCCTGATACCCACCAACCATCGGGAACACAGACCTTGGCACCCATTGACACCAGGACACACTATCCTCTGCATTCACTAATCCCAGGGCACACCAAGCCCAGCACAAACCAACGCAAGCACCCACTGACCCTGGGGCACACAGACCCCACAACCATAGATCTCACCACCCACCAATCCTATGGCACACAGACTCCAGAACCCACTGAGCCCAGCATCCACTGACCCTGGCATCCAACGGCCCTGGAGCAATGAATCCATACACCCACAGACACTAGCAGCCACCAACCCTCCCATGTCCCTGGGCACATGGACCCCAGCACCCACTGAACCCAGTACCCACCAACCCTGGAACAGACAGAACACAGCACCCTCTATACTCAGCACCCACTGACCCCAGGGCACACAGACCACAGCCCATGTCCCCAGGGACACACACATGCCTCTAGGCATACCCATGTTCCCCAGGACACGCTCCCCAGCCACACAAATGTCTGTGTCCTCAGCACGTTCCCAGGTACCCATCAGACATGCATGCATGCTCCCAGCTCACATGTCCTTGTGCACACATACTCGAGGTATATACATGTTTGTGTTCCCAGACACACACCCATGTCCCCAATACACACACATTCCCTGAGCACACACACGTCCCCAAGCACACACATTGTCCCCAGCACATATATCCCCCAGGCATATCCATGCCCATATGCCCAGCACCACACCAAGGGCACATGTGTGTCCCCAGGCAGACACACGTTCCCAGCATGCCTATGTTTCCAGGCAGATACCCCCCACCACAGCCCTCTGGCCACACATGTCCCCACTGACCGATGTTAGGGGTGACAATGGTGAAGGGGCTGAGGTAAGTCTGGGGCATATTCCGTGCCAGGGCTCGTGCATACTCCTCAAAATGCTGCAGTAGCTGGGCTGTGCCACCCTCCGTCTGCTGGATCAGCTCCCAGTGACGCTTGTTCCCCATGTCCAGCAGCGCACTGCCCACCCGCAGCAGGTTCTGGGGGCAAGGCAGAGGCAGTGGCACTGAGAGCTGGCACTTTATGGTCTGGGCAGGGGGTCCCTAACCTCCCCTGCAGGACTCTATGGCGGGGGCACCCTGGCACTGGCAGTGGGAAATGGGGGTGCTGAACCCCACAAAGCTGAGGCTGCACCCTGAGCCACACCAACACGCGCTGCTCAGGACTGCCCACCACCCTGATATCAAACCTACACCAACATTCCTCTCTAGGTGGATGCCCATCACCCTGGTGCATGGGATCCCTCATCAATACCCTCCTGAAATGGGTGCTATTCACCCTGGCACCCAGATTCCTGCACCAAGACTTCCCCCCTCCCCCTGCAGATGCTCATCACCCAAATGTTTGACCTTCTGCCCAAATACGGCCCTCCCCAAAGGGGTCCCCGTAATTCCAACCTCTCTTCCTTCTCCCTCAATCTCCCTCCGCAATGCCTGTGACCCAGGTCTCTGCTCTCCTGCCCAAATATCCCTCCCCAACAGGCTGCCCATCACCCTGGTGTCTGGGCTCATGCACCCTCATCCCCCACCATGGGAGCGCTCATCATCCCAACCTCTTTTCCACTTTGCCCGTTCTCCCTCCAGGCACGTCCCCATCCCTGTGATCTCAGGCCCACCTCAGTGAAGTGCACGTCCTGGGTGGCAGCAAGGCGGAAGCCGCGCTGGCGGCTCTCGTGGCGCAGCAGGGCCCCTGCCAGGCGGTATGCCAGGTGCACGTCACTGCCGAAGTACCCGCGGGCCTCGCGCGTCGCTTCGCGCAGTGCCAGCGCCACACGCCGGGACTGCCCTGCATCCCACCGGGACTCGTTGCCCACCAGCTGCTCCGCCTTGGGGGGACACACACAGAGTCAGGGGAGCCCCAGCGGCACTGTCGCATGGCTGCTGCTGGTGTTCCCTGGCTCACCCAGGGGCGAAGGGCAGCAAAAGCCAGCGCGCTGCAGTTGAAGAGGTTGGGGGGCAGCCAGCCCTTGTGCTCGTCACAGTGGCGCAGTGCTGTGCCTGTGGGATGGGGACACTGAGTGCACCATGGGGACAATGGGGCAGCCTCACCTCACAGCACGCTAGCAGTGCTGCCAGTGTCACACTCCTACTCCACCCTGCAGTGATGCCAGAGTGGTGCCCCCAGCCTTGTCCCAGTGGTGCCATGCCCTGTTCCAGCTGTGCCACCACAGTGCCACACTCCTGTGCCACCCCCCAGTGACACCATCATGACAGTCACCAGTCCTGATGCCACCAGTGTCACACTCTTTGCAGTGACACCACAGCCTCATCTCAGCAAGTTCACACTTAGGTCACCCCTACTCCAACTTGGTAGTACCACCAAGGTGTCACCACCCCTAACCCATCCTAGCAGTGCCACCCCAGTGTCACCTCCCGGTACCAACCCAGTAACACCACTACAGTATCACCCCCCTGCCCTGTCCCAGTGATGCCTCATGGCACCACCCCACCCCAGCTCCATCCAACTGGTGCTGCCACCATGACACACCCCAGCCTTGTACCACTGGTGTCAACATCCCATAGCAGTGCCACCAGCATATCACCACCCTGAAGTGACTCCATGGTGTCCTCTCTCCCCACCATGTCTCAGCAGTGCAATCACAGTGTCACCTCCCTGTACCATCCAAGCAATGCCACCCCTCTAAGCCCCATCCCAGTGATGTCACCATCATATCACCCCTAGCCCCCTTCTGTCAGTGTGCCCAGTGCCACCCCCGTCCTGTCCCCATGGCCCCACGTACCGACAGAGCCCTTGGGGCACGGGGCTGCAGCTGGCAGCCCAAACCGAGTGCGGGGCCACCAGATGCTGGCCTCGATGGCCCGGGGACAGCTGTCATAGTTCACTGCAAAGACACAACAGGGCATCAAAATGGGGGACACAGGGTGACAGCAGGGCAGCAGTGGCACCTGGTCACTGGAACCCAGCATAACACAGCCTGGCACAGGCTAACAGCATGGTGACAGAGCAGGATGACAAAAGAATAACAGGGTAAAAGTAGGGTGACATTGTGGCACAGGGTGATAGCAATGTGACAGCAGTGTGACACAGGGTGACAGTGGGGCGACATAAGGTGTCAACGGGATTACACCAACAACCAAGGTGTTGGTGGAACTCAGTTGCCAGCAGCCAGGGTGACAGCAGGTGACACAAAGCAACGAGGCAGTGATGCAGGGTAGCACAGGGTGACAGAAGGGTGACAGTAGTACCCAGTCACTGGCACTTGGAGTAACACAGGGTGACACAGGGTTGCAACAGGGCAGAGTAGGGTGACACAGGGCGATACAGGGTGACAATGGCACTCGCTGGCACCCAGGATGACAGCTGTGGCAGAATAGGTGAACATCAGGATGGCATAGGGTGGTGTAGGGTGACACAGGATGACAGCAGGGTGACACCAGTGTGACAGAGAGTAACAGTGGGATGACATAAGGTGACAATGGGGTCAATAGGGTGACAGCAGAGAGACAGTAATACCTGGTCATTGGCACTCAGTGACACAGGATGACACAAGGTGACACAAGGTCACAGAGAGTAATGGAGGGTTACAGCAGGGTGACAGTGGGCACTCAGGGTGACACAGGGTGACACAAGCTGACAGTCTCCTACCTTCGCAGCCACTGGCTGTCACCTCAGCAAAGGGATTGTCACAGCGGTCACAGTGACGGCCGATGACACCAGCTTTGCAGGGGCACTGTCCAGTGTTGGCATCGCAGCGGCGCGACAGTGACCCAGTGGGGTAACACTCACAGGGGTGGCATGTGTCCCCTCCTGGTGGGCGGTAGTGGTTGTCCTGGGGGGACACAGGGTCACTGCAGGCACGGGTATGGGGTGACAGGGGGCTGACAGGGGGTGACAGGAAGGTGACAGGGTGACGGTGGGGTGGCAGGGAGAAACAGAGAGGTAACAGGAGGATGGCAGGGGTTGGCAGGGGAAGTCACAAGGGCTGGCAGGTCCCACCTTGCAGCGACACTCGCCCGTGGTCTTGTTGCAGTCTGGGTCAAAGCCATGGGTGATGTCACAGCTGCAGGGGCCGCACGTGGGGTGTCCCCACCACCCCCGTGGGCATGGCTGGGCCTCCCTGGAGACAATGGAGCTGGCACTCGAGCACCATGCCAGAGTAGTCCCATAATGCCACTTGCAAACTCACATGGCCACTCGTACCCTCACAGTGCCACCTGTACCCCCACAGTGCCCCTTGCACTCCTACTGTGCCACTTCTACACCCACAGTACCACTTTTCATCCACAGTGGCCCCTGCATACTCACCACAGCTCTCACACAGCCATTGTGCCCTTTCCATGCTCCCCCTGCCTTTTGCACACCCACCACAGCTCTCGCACATGCACTATGCCCTTTGCAGTAGGGGGTGTCACACCCACCCTGCCCCATATGCCCACCCTCCTCTCACCCCACGCGCTGCCCCCGATGTCCCTTGCTGTGGCCCCGCTCCCCCGGGCGCCCCACACCCCCCCAGAACATGCGTGTGCCCCACAGTGTCACCAACCGGTGCTGGCAGAAGGCCCCAAAGGTGCCCGGGGGACAGTGACAGGCATAGCCGGGGGCCGTGCCTGGATGGCGAGTACAGGTGCCCGGAGGCTCGCAGGGGTCCAGGGCACAGGCACTGACACAGCTGTCACCAAAGTACCCTGGGCACAGGACAGATTGGAGACAACAACGGGAGACACTGACAGGGGACAGGGATGGGGGTGAGGGGCAGTGCCCAGGGGTGACAGTGATAAGGAGAGGCAGCGACAAGGGAAGGTGGCAGTGCCTTGGGGACAGGGGTGGAGGGGTGGTGCCCAGAAAGGGTGGGGTTGTTGGGGCAATATGTCACAGGGTGGCAGTGCTGGGGATAGCAGTGTCTCAGGGCTGTCAGGAGGTGCTGGGGGTTTCCACTCATGCAGGTGGCAGTGGGGGGTGTCAGAGGAGTGGCAGTGTCTCAGGGGGTGTTGGGACTTGTCAGAGGTTCCAGGGGGTCTCTGGTCACCAGGGCAGCAGTAGAAGGTGTCACAGGGGTGTCTCAGTGGTGTCAGTGTCCCACGGGGTGTCAGGGGATGTCAGGATGTCTCCATTCAAAGGTGTAGAAATGAGGAGTGTCACAGGGATGTCAGCATGTGGTGGTGTCAGTCTGTGCCAGGAGAGTGTCGGGGAGTGTTGGGAGGCTGCTGGGGGAGTCTCAGAGGTCTCAGGGTGTCCCCATTCACTGGGGTGGCAGAGGGGGTTGTTACACGGGTGTTAGTTCCAGGGCCATTGGGGGAAGTCTGGGGTGTGTTGAAGGGGTTTCAGGGGTCTGGGGGATCCCTGCTCACCGGGGTGGCAGCGGCATGAGAAACTGTCCCAATCGTCACTGCAGTAGCTGTGGGGGGGGCAGGGCCCCGAGTCGCAGGGATCAGGCAGGGCACAGCCCCCCTCCACATTCACCTGCGCCGCCTGCGCCAGGCTCAGGGCATCCGCAGTCACCACAGGGTCCCCAACACGCAGGCCCTGCAGGGTCACTCATCAATGTCCTCACTAAGACCCCTGAGCCACCCTGGACCCCCCAACACACTCCACTCCATGCCTCAGTTTCCCTCACCATTCCCCAGAGACACCACGAGAATTCCCTACACAGTGTCACCATCAGTGTGATCTCACCACCACACAGGACCCACTGTGTCACCCTAAAATCCCCTGCCCCACTGCCATCCCTACCTCAGCGTCCCGTGCCACAACACAGGACACCCCAGGACAACCTGGACCACCCTGCAGTGTCACCCTCTCCTCAGTTTCCCCCATCATGACACTGGATCCACTGTGCCACCCTGAAGCCCCTGCATCACATCGCCTGTCACGTACCTCAGCACCACCTGGTGACACCCTCGTGTTACCTGCAGTGACCTCTCAGTGACCTGGGACACCCCTTCACCCCGACCCAACTTCCTTGTGTGGGGTCACCTGACAGTGACCCCAGTGATGCCCCAGCCACCATGACCCCCCCGCCCCAGTGCCATGCCCACTCTCGATGTCCCTCACTACCATCCAGGACCTTTTGTGTCACCCTGTTCAGTCTGTCCCCACAACACGTGACACCCTGAACCCCACACCAGGACCCACTATGTCATTCCAGCCCCCCTCTCCAGTCACGTCACCTCTGGGTGCTTCAGTGGCCCCAACACCAGCCGGTACCCCCTGTACAACCCATGACCTCCCCAGTCACACCCGAGTCCCCACAGCCATGTCCCCATCCTGCCCAGGCCCATGTCACTATGCAGTGCATCCCCAATGTCCTGCCCACACAGTTGATGTCTCCTTGTCCTGTGTCATCTCCCTGTACCCACATCCCTGTGCCCTTCTCCATCCTGCCCATGTCCCCCTGTCCTTGTGCACATCCCTGTGCCCCCCATTATCCTGCCATGCACCGCTTCTCTGTGTCATGTTCCCAAATCCCATGTCCCCAAGCCGGTGCCAGGTGCCCAAGCACTGTACCCATGTCCCTGTGCCCCTCTTCACCATACCCTTGTCCCCATCCCCAAGGTAAGGCCCTGCTTCATTGTGCCCTGTCCTCACTCTGTTCCACATCACCTATCTATGCCCAAATCCCTCTGCCCATTCCCCCAAGCCCTATGCTGTGTCCCTGTGTTCATATCCCTGTGCCGCCTTCCCATTGTGACCATGTCCTTATCCCCTCTTCCACATCCCCAAGCCCACCCCCCCTTCCCCTACACCCTCCACCCCATGCTCCCCACAGCCTCGGTGCCCGCACCTCCATACCTGCAGACACCCCTGGAACCCCTCCTCCACGGTGCCGCTGTCCCCTGGCAGCCCCCCGAGGCTCAGCGTGCGCAGCCGCAATCCCTGCAGCTCTCCAGGGACATCGCCCACCGCCTGGGGGGCACAGGGACCCCCGTGGGTGGCTTGGGGTGCCACGGGGGGTGCCACGGTGGAACGCGGGGATCATCAGAGTGGATGCCCCCCTGTGCCTCAGTCTCCCCATACCTGGTGGCGGCCATAGTCAAGGGTGAGAAGGAGGAGGGTGGCAGAGGGGTTGTGGCCAGGGCCCCCCCGCAGCTCCAGCTCCACGTGGTGCCAGGCACCGTCATTGACTTTGGCCTGGGGCAGACGCAGGCTGGCCAAACGGGCCCCTCCTTGCCAGGCACCAGCCTCCACCTGTCCCTCGCTCAGCTGTGAGGGGTAGATATGTCAAGGACCCCAAAAACCTGATGGGCACCAGGCATTGCCCACCAGGAAATACAATTTCCCCTGGGACAGTTAGACAACCCCTCAGGTAATGCCCCCTCAAGGAGTGGCACCCCCTTGCACTGTTCCCCCCCACCCCCAGCAATACTGCCAATGCCAACAGACCCCCCCCCCCAGGGCAATGCTCCCCTGGCACAGGGTAACTCCCCTATTCCAACTCCCCATGCCACTACCTCCCCGTGGCCATATATAACCCCCCAGCAATACCTCCTATTCCAATGACCCCCCCAGGGCAATGATCCCCCCAGGGTAATAAACCCTGTGCCAACAACTCCCCAGTGCCAATAACACCCCCATCCTCAGAGCAATAACCCCTGGCACTTCCCCAGTGCCAACCCCCCTATACTCCTGCTCAAGTCAATACCCTGCCAGGGCAACGACCTCCCTCCATAGCTATGACCTCCCCCATGCCAATGATACCAAAACCAATTCCTCCTGTGGCAATGATCCCCACTCAAATCAATAACACCCCCATGGCAACCACCTCTCCTCCCCGGCCCCTTCCTCAGGAAAACTCCCCTATTTGCCTCCCCGTGCCCTCCCCATGCCTCCCCCGTGCCCACCTGCAGGATGAGGCTCAGGCGTGCTCCAGCCCCCGCCCGCAGCAGAACCCCGCGGGGGTGCCGGGTGCGGAACATGATGCGGACTGGCCAGGGCAGGGAGAGGGGCAGCGCCAGCCCGGTCCACGCCACGCGGCTGCTGCCCATGAACCGCTGCGGGCCCACCATTTCTGCGGGGCATGCACGTGGGACAGGGGGCAGGCAACTCCATGACCCCCCACAAGCCCACCCCAGGGACACCCATGCCATGACACGGCCGTGCACCCCCCTCACAGGCCACCCACACCCACCCATAGACCCCCGCACCCCACCCAGGACCCCCCACAACCCCATGTGGCCTCTCACATACCCAATCTCAGATCCCCAGCACCCACCTGGGGACCCCATGCACATCCCCCAGATGCCAACACACCCTCCCACAGATCTCCTGCACCCACCCACAGATCCCCCATACCCCCTGATGAACCCAAAACAAGCAGGGATGCTCCTCACCCCCTTCCCACACCCCTCACACCTACCCAGAGACCCTTCCCATGCCCCCCATGGCCCAAAAACATGCCTATGGATGCCACAAAACCCCACCACAATGTCCCCCCAGGCCCCCCAGTACCCTCCTGGCAGGTTTTTCCCCCAAAGCCCAGTGGGCAGCGGCAGCTGAACCCCCCCCATTCATGCACGCAGGTGCCACCGTTGTGGCATGTGTTGGTGTCACACAGGGTCTTCTTGGGAGGACAACCTGTGAGGGGGCACGGGGGTCACATTCACACTTGACTTGGAACCCCCAGTCCCATGGGGCACAGACATCCCCACATCCTTGAACCCTCATCCAACCCCATGGTCCTAGTACCCCCCTGAGCCCCCACCCCACATCCCCAACCCCTAAGGGGATACAGCCCCATCCAGCTCCCCAGTCCTGGCACCTCCTCACCCCACCCCCAGGGGACACAGCCTTGTCTGTGCCACCCACTCCAGCTTGATGGCCTTGGCAGCCACTCACCCCCCACCCCAAAACCAGGAGACACAGAATGCTCTACCACTGTGTCTCTGGACCCCCATCCAGCCCCATGAGCCTGGCACCCCCTCCCCACACCCACGGGACACAGAGATGCCCAAGCACTGCCCAGACCTGGGCCCCCAGCCAACCCTCAAGCCCCAACAACTCCTACTCTATACCCCGCACCCTGTGGCCCTGGCAACCCTGAACTCAAACCTGCACCCCCTGACTTCCCATCCCACCCCCTGGGGAGCCCCAGCCCATTCCCTGGACCTCTCTTCAGCCCCATGGGGCTGACATCCCCTCACCCCCTCCCCACAGCTCTGCCCTGTGTCCCTTGGACCCCCCATCCAGCCCCATTGCTCTGGTACCTCCTCCCCACACCCAGGTCCTGGTGTTCCTCCCCACAGCACCATGGTCCTGGTACCCCTCAACCCACACCTGCACTCCCTAAACTCCCATTCCACACCCAGGGAGCACAGCATCCCCCACACCCCTGGGCCCTCATCCATCCCTCCAGCCCTGGAACCCCCTCCCATCATTCAGGGGACACAGCCACACTTCTCAGCTACCCCTTAACCCCCCACTCCATCTGGCCCTGCTGGAAGCAGCACAGCCCCTCCCAGCCATTCGCCAGTGTTCCGATCCCGGAGCCCACCGGGCAGGGTGCCGTTGTTGGCAATGAAGGCTGCCATGTCCACGGGGCGCTGGTCAATGTGGAGGTGCCGCATGCACCCCACAAAGTGCCGGCTGCGGATTGGGAAACTCTCGGGCAGTGTTGGGACCCCCCCAAGCAGCAGTGGCCCCGTCAGGTCCAGCGACCTGTAGAGCACACCATCACCTCAGGGACTCAAGAAACCATCGAGGGACCCCACAACCCACGGGGACCCTGTTGGAACATCAAGGGACACCCAGCCACCCCTCATCCCATGGGAGTCACAAGGGGACCCCAAAGAACACTCACTCACCCCAAAACCTATGGGAACCTGAGGGACCACCCAAAGACTCCCAAGGGAATCCCCACTTCCCCCCAGTGCCATGGGGACCCCAAGACAACCCCCAAACCCATGGGGACCTCCAGTGACTCCCCCATCCATAGGGATCTGTAACCCCCAAGGGGCCTTTCACCAGTGAAGACTTCAAAGGTACCACACCCTTAGGGACCGTTCACCTACAAGGGACCCCTCTATGGGTACCCCAAGGGACCCCACCCATGGGATCCCCATGCCCCTCTCACTTCTTGCTGCCAGTCTGGGTGCCCTGGGCAGCACAGGAGTAGTTGCCGAGGCGGGGCCCGAAGCGCAGGGCCATGGCTGTGTCGCAGTCGTCCACAGTCACAACAGCCACCTTCTGCTCTGAGGGGCCCTGTGGGACCCCCGAGCGCCCCACAACCGGCTGGGGGGCCCCATATTAGGCAGGGGGGCCCAGGACCCCCATCCTGCAGCCTCTGTCCTGCTCCTCATCCTCCCACTGCCCTCTGACCCCTCAACCCTTACTGCGCTCCTATGTCCCTCCAGCCCACAAGCCCCCCACCCTTCAGATCCCCCAACACTCCCCTCCATCCCTTCAGCCCCCCTTAAACCCCTCAATGGTCCCCTTCATCCCCCCAAGCCTCCATCCCTTTGACCTCCTCTTCCCCTTCCTCCATCCCCCCATTCCAATTCCTCAGGGGTCCCTACAGGTGAGGAAAGGACGTGGGATTCCCCAGGGGACCAATGGGTGAGGAAGTGGATGAGGGTCCTTGGGATCCTCATGGATGGGGGCATCTCTTGACAGTCCCTTGGAGTTTCCCAAATTTCCTCTCTATTCTCATCCCTCCAACACCCTCTTGCCCTCCACTCCTTTCTCTTCCTCCGTCTCCCATCTCCACCCCTGGGGACCCCCATGGGTGGGCACATCCCTTAGGGGTCCTTTAGGTGCTGCAAATCCCCTACCTGACCCACCCCATCTCTGCATTCCCCCACCCTTCCCCTCCATCTTCCTTTCCTCTGTCTGCCCCAAACACTCCCCCCACACTGCGCCCCCCAAGACCCCCATTCCCCCACCTTGTTGTAGTAGTGCAGCTGCACCCGGTGCCACTGCCCATCGCTGACTCCTCCTGGCACGAAGGGTGACACCGTGGTGGTGGTCTCACCTGTGGGCACAGTGTCAGGGAAACACAGCCAGAGGCAAAGAGGGGTGGTGGTGCCAGGAATGGCATGTCCAGGATGCAGTGCCAGGGATGCAGTGTTGGGGACATGATGCAGGGGTTGCAGCTAGCAAGGGAATGTCCAGGATGTAGTGCCAGGGAGGCAGTGTCGGGCATGGGATGCTGGAGATGCAGTGTTGGGCAGCACCAAGAATGGCAGGCCAGGGATGCAGTGAGGAATGCAGTGAGGAATGCAATGAGAGATGCAGTGCCAGGAATATGATGCCCAGGATGCAGTGCCAGGCAGTGCCAAGATGAGATCTCTGGGATGAAGTGAGGGATCCAGTGAAGGATACAGGGCCCACAAGGGTGTCAGGGTACAGGGCCAGGGCGTGGCAGGGGCAGCACGTACCTGCTGAGAAGGTGAGCTGCAGCTGCTCGTCCACAATCTCCAGTGCCACGAAGTCATGCCGCTCGTTGAAGCGCCCATTATACAGCAAGAGCCCATCCCGCTCCTGTGTGGCAAACCTGGGGGACACAAGGGCAGTGCCAGGCCCCAATACCCTGCAATCCCACATGCCTCCCTGGCACTCCCCAACACCCCCTGACCCTGCCGTGCCCAAAGGGACACCCCTCATGCCCTACTCCATGACCTTGTACCTGCTGTGAGATGCTCATATGCATCAGCCCCTGCCCTCACAAGGTGTCCCCCACCCCACTGCCCTCCACGCCAAGGGGTCACCCACACACCCTTCGCTCCTACCCTGTGCCCTCAGGGTGCCCATCACCCCACACACAATCACCCCACAGCCCATATGATGCACATGGGGTACTGATCACCACCCATCCCACATGATGCCAATGAGGTATCCCCACCCCATCTGATGTCCTTGTGACACCCACCATCCCACATCCAAAATTATGCCAATGAGGGCACCCGTGCAGTGTCCACAAGACACCCATCACCTCACACCCCATCACCTCATCTCATGCCAACAGGACAAACATCACCATCTACCCCACACTCCATGTGACACCCATAGGGGCACACATCACCCTCCACCTCCCCAGATTCCCCCAGGCTCACGTGAGGCCCAGGGTGAAGTGGAAGCGCTGGCGGAGACCACGAAAGGTGAGGAAGGAGTGCGGGGGGAAGCTGCGGGTGCTCATGGTGCAGAAGGGCTTCTCATAGTGCCCGGGGGGGCACTGACACCGGAATCCCCCCACCAGCAGGTTCAGGCAGGTGCCCCCATTCCGGCAGACCCCTGGGGTGCAGCGGCCCCCTCGGGCACTCAGCTCACAGTGCTCCCCTGTGTGACATCCAGAACCCCAAAACTGGGGTAAGGAGTCCCATCTTCCCCCCACACCTCCCTATTAAACCCAGAGTGGTCCCCCTCAGGTGCTCAGGTTGCAGGGCTCCCCTGGGTGATACCCCAATGGCACCAGCATCCCAAAAATGGGGAGCGGGGGTCCTCTCTCCTCGCCACCCCCCAGTAACCCCCGAGTTCTCCCCCCAGGCACTCACAGGGCTCCCCAATGTGACACCAAGCACCCTAAGTAGGAGGGTGGAGATCCCCTCTCCCTCCCTGCCCCCCAGTATCTTTATCCCCAGCTCTATTACCACGGCAACCAGCTCCCATTACCATGGAAACCCAAAGACACCCCCTCATCTCACATGCCCTAAGGCCACCTGGCTGGCACCCTCCACCAGGGATCCCGTGGTGGCTGGAGCTCCAGGGTGGGCGCAGGGGGTATGGCCCCAGTGCCACCAGTCTACCGGCAGAGGGAGGGAAGGAGGGAGGGAGGGATGAAGAGGAGTCGGATGAGGAAATATGAGGATGGACACCACGAGGAAGGGCTGCCCAGTGACTCTAACCAGTGAAGTCTTCGTGGCACTCGCAAGTGTATCCACTCTCACGGCTCCGGCACCGCCCGTTGTTGCCGCAGGGGCTGGAGTAGCAGAGGTCGATCTCGGTCTCGCAGTAGTCGCCGGTGAAGCCAGGCGGGCAGCGGCAGCGCAGGCCCGTGACGGGGTGGATGGGGCGAAAAAGGATGGTGTCGGAGGCGAGGAAGGGCGCGGAGCTGTCGAACTGCAGGACAGACACGCAGCGCATGTAGTTCTCGCAGGGCTCGCGCAGACACACGTTGTCATCAAAGGGCAGGACTCGCTGGGCCGTGGTAGCTGCCAGGAGCGATCGGTTCAGGTACAGCCGCTCCTGCAGCTCCTCCGACGAGAAGAACCGCGATGCGCCCGGCACCGCCGCCGGCAGCAGCGCCGAGAGGCTGACATTGAGGATCCGCGCCGGCCCCACGTCTGTGTCCGCCTGGATGTTGAAGAGGACGACGCGGTGGCGGGGGGTGCCCAGGACAGCGGCCACTCCCTCCAGGAAGCGGCTGAGTAGGGGGGACAAGAAACGCTCCTGGGACATGTCGGCCAAACGCAGGGTGATGCTGTTGCTGAGCATCTCATCTGTGATCACCGTCACCCGCAGCGTGCACTGCGCTGTTGCACTGTAAACGCCATCTGGAGACAAAGGGGGGACACAGGAGGGAGTTAGTGACAGCAATGGACAACTCTGGGAAAGGATGGTGCGAGACACGTGCTCTGGACAATGGACAACACTAGGAATCGTGCTAGATATGGGGCAACCAACCAAATCAGCTGCTGTTGGACGGAGATGGTGCTATGGGGGCTTGACCCGCTTGGCCACCATAGAATGGGCACAGCACTGGCCATGAAACACCTGGCCCATGTAGCCACTGTGGAATGCGGACAATAATGGCTATGAGGTGCCCATCCTGCTTGACCAGCATGGAATTGATACAGTCAGGTGGAGACAGTGCAGGCTATGGGGGACCTTTCCTACTCAGCCACCAAGGTATGGAAAGTGATGGTTATAGGGTTGGTGCTGGTTATGGGGCTGGTACTGTTTTTGGAGTGCCCATGCCACCTACGTAGGGTAGGGACAGCAGGATGGGGATGGTGTTGGCAATGGGGCTGGAACTGGTTATAAGGCTCCTGTCCCACCTGGCCACTACTGAATGGGGACAGCGCTGGTTATGGGGCTGGTGCTGGTGGTGGATGCCCATTCCACTTGGCGACCATGGAATGGCGACTGTGGGTCATGGGGTGCCCATCCTGCCTGGACACTGTGGGGTGGGGCATCTAAATGGGGTTGGTGGTAGGTTATGGGGTTGGGACTGGTTATGGGGCTGGTTCTGTCTATGAGGCTGAGGCTGGTTATGGAGTCAGCACTGGTTATGGGGTTGGTGCTGGTTTCTGGGGTTAGAGCTGTTTCTGAGGCTGGGGCTGGTATGGGGATGGTGCTGGTTAAGGGGATGGTGCTGATTGTGGGGTTGGTGTTGGTTGTGGGGCTGGGGCAGCAAAATCTCTGCTAAGCACTGGGGCACCCACCTTTCTCCTCTCCTTTGTCCTCCCCCTGGCTGATGGCAGTGGGATGCAGGACAGATGGGGAGCAGGCAGACAGATGGATGAAGGGAACATGGGGACAGGTGGGGGGCCAAGCCGGCAGAAGGAAGTGCTGCAGGGGGTGGCAGGGGCCAGGGCTGCCCAGTGGCCCGTGGCCTGTGACTGGTAGCCAGTGGCTGGTGCGGGGGGGGGGAAGGTTACCATGGCTGCGGCGGCGAGGGCCCAGCTATGGCTGCACCTTTTGTTTCCCTCCCGCCTGCCCCTGCGCTGGCGGGGGTACAAGGGGGACTCCCTGCCCCCACCCTTTGTGCCCTGGGTCCCCTGCTTTGTGTGGCCAGAGCAGGGACCCCTGCCAGGGGAAGCTGTGGGGTGATGGGGACAATGGACATCAGGCATGGCCTGTGACCCAGTTTTCCCCTGACCTGGGGGTGACCAAGGAGGTGATCATCCACCTTGGGGTGACTCCCATCCCCCAGAAACACCTCCTGGACACCCCACCACCCAAATGGTGATGACAATTGATGGCACAATCCCCCTTATCTTGTGATGATCCCCCCCCCGCACTGGGTTTGGGGAGATCTCAGTGGAGGCCAGGTTGCTCCCCCGAATACACACACCAGGCCTTGTGTCTCCTGCACTGAATTCATTCAAGTGGAGTCTCCTGGAAACACAAATTTGGCAGTGCCAGGACTCCCCCAATATTGCACTGCACCCTGAGCCTTCCCAGATTCACCCATCACACCCTCATAATAAGCCCCCAAGGGTACCAGGACCCTGCTGGCTTACACCAGCCTCTGCTCTCCCAATACGTGCACTGGGTCCTGCCCCACCCTGCTCAGTGACAGATAGAGAAGTGCCAGGACCACCTCTGGACAGCACGACAGCCCAAAGGGGTAGGGAAAGCAAAGGGGGTGCTAGGGACCCCAACAGCCTCCAGCTTGGATGTCTGGGGTGTGAGGGGGGCATAGCATCCCATTATTCCCCCTTCCGATATATTTGGAAGGTGGAGGCAACCAGGACGGGGTGGCAGAACTCCAAAACACCTCAGTGGAGTCATGGAACCCCACAACACATCATCCCTTCTGATCTGGAAGGTGGGGACAGCCAAAACAGGGTAGTGAGACCCCATAACACCTCGCCTCCATGCAGAAATAGAGGTTGATATACCCACAAACTTCACTCCCCCTGCAAGGTGCCTCTCTGGGTGGGGGTCTTACCAGAGACAGACACCCTCATGACGGCCTCAAGTGGGCGGTTGTTGTCCAGGGCCGGGCTGAGGCGCAGGTCCCCACTGTGTGGGTCCAGCAGCACGAGGCTGAGGTCATTGCCCTGCTCGAAAGCATAAGTGAGGTGGTCAGAGACGTCAGGGTCATAGGCAGGGATGCGGCCAATGACGCCCCCAGGGAAACTGCCAGAGCGGTTGGTGATGTAGTTGTTGAAGAGGATCTCAAAGTTCTTGAGCTGGGGGCTGTTGTCGTTGGTGTCACGCAAGCGCACATGGATGGTGGCCCGACTCACTAGTGGCGCCGAGGTTGCCTGGACCACCATGATGTATTCAGCCTTGGTTTCATAGTCCAGATCAGCCAGGGCGGTGAGCTCTCCAGAGAATATATCCAGTTGGAAGACCTCGGGGATGTTGCCCTCCACGATCTGGTACATGATCTGGGCATTGGTGCCCTCGTCGGGGTCAGTGGCGGTGATCCGGGCTACCACCAGCCCAATGGGGCTGTTCTCCTCCACAAAGATGTCAAACTCATCCTGCTCGAACACGGGCGGGTTGTCATTGACATCCAACACTGTCACCTGGATCTCTACTGGCGTCCGCCGGGCTGGGACCCCCTTATCCACGGCAAATGCCTGCAGCAAATACAGTGGCACATTCTCCCGGTCCAGACGGCGCAAGGTGCGGACAATGCCTGAGGTGGACTCAATGATGAAGTCACCATCACCATCATCACCCCCTTGGAAGGTGTAGAAGACCCTGCCATTGAGCCCAGAGTCACGGTCAGTTGCAGAGACCTGGAGGACGCTGGTGAAAGTGGGGACATCCTCGTAGATGGATCCCTGGTAGGAATGACGGAGGAACTGGGGTGCGTTGTCATTGACATCACTCACCAGGATCTCCAGGTAAGTTGTGTCAGATTTCTGCGGAATACCATTGTCCCGCGCTGTGATGGCCAAGGTGTAGGACACCTGGTCCTCATAGTCCAGCTCCATCTGGGTGGTGACAGCACCAGTATCAGCAGCAATACTGAACTGGGGAATGCTGTCCTCCATCAGGTAGGTGATGCGGGCATTCTCCCCCGTGTCCTCGTCTGTGGCACTGATGACCACCACTGTTGTGCCCACTGGCCGATCCTCATTGATGTTGATGGTGTAGTGGGAGCTCTGGAAGACGGGGCGGTGGGTGTTGGCATCAGTGACGTTGACAACCACCTGGGCAGTGTCCTGGCGGGTGCCATCAGAGGCAGCAATGGTGAGCAGGTACTGCCGCTCCAGCTTGTAGTCCAGGGGCAGGGCAAGGGAGATGAGCCCACCACCGCTCTGACTAGTGATGGAGAACCGGTTGCGGGTGTTGCCGCTGGAGATCTGGTATGTGATGACACTGTAAGCGTCACGGTCAACAGCAGAGACAGTCAGGACACTGGTGCCCACTGCAGCATCCTCATTCAGGCGGGCGCTGTACTCCCGCTGCGTGAACTCAGGGCTGTTGTCATTGACATCCAGGATGGTGACACTGACGCTGGCTGTGGAGGCCATTGGGGGGGTGCCATGGTCCTGCGCCTCCACCCCGAAACTGTAGAAGTCGACTACCTCCCGGTCCAGCTCAGAGGCCACCACAATCCACCCGGTGCTGTTGTTGATGGTAAAGGGGAAGCTGGTGCCAGTCTCCAGCAGGGTGTAAACTAACCGGCTGTTGTCACCTGAATCGGCATCAATGGCTTGTACATGGATGACGGAGTAGCCAATGGGGACATTCTCCAGCACGGTGGCCTGGAAGGGCGTGCTGACAAAGATGGGTGCATTGTCATTGACATCCAACACCTGGATGGTAACTAAACCGCTGATGTTGGAGAGAGGTGGGCGGCCACCGTCCTGCGCCCGGATCCTCAGGGTGAACTCCTTGGTGACCTCGTAGTCCAGAGGGGTAACGACATCCAGCGTGCCTGTCTGCGCATCGATGTAGAAGTGCCCACGGGTGTTGCCGCTGACAATGCTGTAGTGCACTAGTGCATTGCTGCCTTTGTCACGGTCAGTGGCCATCACCTGCAAAATCGCCACATTGGGCACCACATCCTCAGGGACCTGTGCCACATAACGTCGCTCACTGAACTGTGGCGCATTGTCATTGTCGTCCTCCACAGCGATGCGGACAGTGGCTGTGGCACTCCGGGGACCTGGATCCTGGCCCTGGTCTGTGGCCTCCACCAACAGCTCAAAGGCATCCACTACTTCCCGGTCCACAAGGCCACGGGTGCGGATGACGCCTGAACGGGAATCGATCTCAAAGACCTCATTGGCATCACCGGCATTGAGGAGGCGGTAGAGGACGTTGGCATTGGGACCAGCGTCGCCATCGGTGGCCCGCACTGTCAGTACCTCATAGCCCACCTCCAGATTCTCTCGCACACTCTCCCGGTATTCTGGTTGCTCGAAGGCGGGGTCATGGTCGTTGGTGTCGCTCACTGTCACTGTCAGTGTGGCCATGGCACTGCGCCGGGGTATCCCGTGGTCCACTGCTGTCACACGGAACACATGAGTGCTCTTGCTCTCGCGGTCCAGCGGTGCAGCGGTGCTGATGACACCAGTGACAGGGTCTACAGTGAAGAGGTCATCGGAGCGGCTGTCGAAGAGTGCAGCCATAGAGTACTGCAGCCGGCCTGCCTCCCCCTCATCAGGGTCCTGTGCTGTCACCTGTGTCACTGGAGTGCCTGCTGGCCGGTTCTCCTCCACTGTGGCCTGGTAGCTGGAGGGCTGGAACTGCGGTGCTGTGTTGGGGCTGCGGCAGGGACGGTGGTGAGGTATGGGAGGCCTGGGGACTGCTGCGGTCTGGAACTCCACAACATCCCTAGGGTCTATCGCGTCCCCAGTGCCATTGGTCTCCCTGGGGATATTGGTGTTCCCAGCATATCCAGTGTCCACAGTGTTCCTGACGTTGCTAGGGACCTTCCCAATCTCCCCATTATGTTCAGTATCTCTGGTGTTCCCAGTATCTCTGGGGACTTTCCTAGTCTTGCCAGCACCTCTGGAGAACCTCCCAGTCTCCCCAGTGAGTACAGAATTCCTGATGCCCCTGGGGACTGGAGCGCTCCCAGTGCCCCAAACACCCCCAGTGCTCAGCATGTTCCCAGTGCTCCCAGAGTCCTCCATGGAGATGCTGGTGTCCCCAGTGTGTCCAGTATTCCCAGCACTCCTGGTGCCCCTGAGGACATGGGTGCTTCCAGTGCCTCCAGTTCCTCCAGTAACCCCGGTGCCTCCACTCTCCCGGGTGCCTCCAGCGTCCCTGGTGCTTCCAACGCCCCCAGTGCCTCCAGGCTTCCAGGTGTCTCTAGCATTCACGGTGCCTCCAGCGTCCCCGGTAATCCTGGAACCACCGATACCTGGGGCCCCCCTAATGCCACCGCCGCGGTCCCCACTGGAAGAGCCGGTGCCTGGTGCAGTCCCATAGCTGCCGCTCGCGTCCGGTGCGGGCCCAGCGCTGTCGCCGCTGTCCCCGGTGCTCGGCGGGGTCCACGCACGGCCGCTGGAGCCGGTGCCTGGTGCAGTCCCATCGCTGCCGCCCGCAGCCGGTGCGGGCCCAGCGCTGTCGCCGCTGTCCCCGGTGCTCGGCGGGGGCCATGCGCCGCCGCTGTCCCCGGTGCCGCCGCGGAGCTGGAGTGGCGCCGGTAGCGTGCTGGACAGACGGGTGCTTGTGCCGGTGCCGACGCCGGAGCCGATGCCGGTGGCGGGTGCCGGTGAGAGGAGCGGCAGCAGCAGCAGCAGCGGCAGCAGCCGGAGCGCGGCCCGGCGGGTGGGCGGAGGGCCCATGGCCGCTGCCCCCCGGTGCCCCCGGTGCCGGTGCCGGTGCCCGCAGCGACCCGCTCCGCCGCCTGCGCCCCGCCCTCGCCCGCGCGCGCCCGCAGGGGCGGAGCCGCCGATTCACCGGCCCGGCCGCTCTTAAAGGAGCCGCCGCCGCCGCCCCCGGCACTCGCCGGCGGCGCCCGCACCGGCAGCGGCAGCGCGGGGGGAGCGAGCGCGCAGGTTGTGCACGCTCGTGTGAGGTGCACACGTGCGCCCTGCGCGCACACACGTACATACACAGATGTAGAGGGCCTTGCACTCACCTGTGCATTGCAGGCATGCGTGTTGCACGCGCGGAGAACACGCACGTCGCACACGCAGGGCACACAGGCATCTGTGATCACATATGACATGGGAACCATGTATGTGACACACACAGCACATGTGAAACACACACGGAGCATACACATGTGAGACAGAGAGCACGTGTGTGACAAAGCAGAGAGATCATGTGTGTAAACGCCCAGTACATGTGTGGCACATACAGCACGTGTGACATATGTCCCCCAAGGCCCCCGTGTCCCCACCGCCGGCCGTGACTCCACACACGGACGTCCATCTCCCCTCATTCTGTGCCACATCCCTACCCCAGCCCCCTGGTCTCGTCCCACCGCACCAAGACCGGGGGCAATAGAACAGACCGGGAGCGACTGAACCAGGCTGAGAGAGACTGGGGATGCTGGGGGCCGCTGGGACAAACTGGGAGGGACTGGGGATGTCGGGGGCGCTGGAACATACTGGGAGAGACTGGAGAAGCTGGACGGGGGCGGATCCCCGCGGTCTGTGGCTGCTGCTCCCCTCCCGCCGCCCAAGCCGGCGCCGGTCGCGTGGGTGCAGGCAGGCGGCGCGGAGCCGCGTCCCCCCCCGGCGGAACGGGTCCGACGGGTACCGGGGAGGGGCCCCCCAGCGCCGGGGAGGCGCTTGGAGCGCCGAACCCCCCCGCCTCCGCCGGGGGCTCCGGTGACTCACTGGGCCGCTCCCCGCCGGTTCCACCCGGCAGCCGAGGCCTGCCGGGGGTTTCCCACGCAGAGCAGCGGGCGGCAGCCAGGCCTCCCTGCATGGAGACGGAAGGGGGCAAAGGGGGCAACCCTCCCGTGTATCACCCCACCCCGGAGCGGGGGGCGAGCAGCAGCTGAGGCTGAGGCTGGGGGCCCTCGGCCCCACTTAGCATCACAAAGGAGCTTTGTCTGGGGCTTTGTGTGGGGCTGGCAGGAGGGAGGGAGAACGGGGAGGAGGGAGGTGCGGGGGGAGGGGAAGGGTGGTGTGCAACGGAGACACCTCCCCGGGCTGGACCCCCCCCATTCTTTCCTCGGAAGCCCCCAAGAACACACAGCTCAGCAGCTCTTGGCTTTATTTTGGATGGAGGACAGTCATGTTACATGGGCACGGGGGTCCCCAGCACCACTCAGCGTGAGGGGGACACAGGGGAATTGCAGCCCGACTCAGCAGGGTAAGGGGGACACACAGGGAGAGGGGCAGCACCCTGACAGTGTCAGTTCTTTGTGGGAACAGGGGGGACATACGGTGACTCCCCTCCAAGAAAAGACGATGATGAAGGGCACAGCCTGGCAATGAAGGTGAGATGACTTGGGAGGCCCTCAAAGTCCTTGGGGTGCAGGGGGACACCCTCAGACCTCCATGTTCTTCATCTGCTCCTCCAGCACCTGGTCGCGTCCCCCCCCTGCCTTCTTCTTGCCCCCTCCTTCCTGCTGCTTCTTCTGCTTCTTGGAGAGCTCCTGCTCAATGGGTGCCGGCTTGATGAATGGAATCAGCTCCCGCAGGTCTGGGGGGACAAAGGACTACTGTCACCCTCCCTGCTAAGAAGCAGGGGATGGGGAAGGCACAGGGGGATGTTACCTGGAGGCATGAAGTTTTGGAGCTTTTCAGGGATGCGGATGCCCTCAGGGGTCTGGTGGTTCTCCAGGATGGCGCAGATGGTGCGGGTGGTAGCGCACATGGTGGCATTCAGCATGTGCACAAACTCTACCTGTGGAGGGGGACACAGGGGGACACCTGTGACATGGGGAAAGCACAGGAACACAGGAAGAACTCTCCTATGCCCACTAGCCTCACCTTGTCCATCATCTTCTTTGTCTGGCCATAGCGGATGCGCAGGCGCCGGGCCTGGTAGTCAGTGCAGTTGGAACAGGAGACAAGCTCACGGAAGGCGCCAGAGCCAGGGAACCAAGCCTCCAGATCCAGTTTTTTGCTGGCTGCATGGTTCAGGGAGCCTGGAGAGGGAACAGTGCTGAGTGGGGGCTCCCACTGCCATCCTGAATTTTCCTGTCCTGGGGCAGAGTGTGGGGTGAAGCCTCCAAAGTCATTCCAGCAGCTTGGTGCCGATCCACCATAGATTTCTGCTCTGCCATAGTGATGTGGGGTTATGTCTCAGCCATGGAAATGTGGGGTACCCACTTGGCCACAGGGTCAACAAGCCACAAGCTGTTTGGTCATGGGAACATGGGGGTGTGGGAGTCCTGCCCAGACACAGAGATGGGGAACTCCTGCTCACCCACAGGACACTGGGTTCCTGCTGTGCCATGGGGATATGGAGATCCTGCTTACTCACAGGAATGTGGGCGCCTCTCTCAGCTTTGTGGATGTGAGATTCCCACTCAGCTATGGGAACACAGGGCTCTTTCTCAGCCACAAGGACATGGGCTTCACACTTGACTATGGGGAGATAGGATTATGCCATGGGGGTCTGGGATTCCTGCTTGGACACAGGAATGAGGGATTTCTGCTCAACAGTGGGGATGTGGGGTTCTTGCTCTGCCAATGGGATAAAGGGGATAAAGCTCAGCCACAGGGAGCTTTTAAACCAGATCTTTTTCCTGTGAGCATTTCCAGGAGGAGCTGGGACACTCCAACTGTCCCTCTGGAAGAGACAGCAGGGACAATCCATCACAGCAGTGTTCACAGCCATTCCCACAGACCCAGAGCAAGGCTGAGGATTCCACAGAAAGCAAAATATCCCCTTCTCTTCCTCTGTCTCAGGCTGGGGACAGCAATGAGCCAGAGACAAGAAATTGCCATGCAGGAAGCAGGTCAGGGCCCCCCTCAACCCCCCGTGGCACAGGAGCCCCTACCTGAGACGATGTTGACGATGTGGTAGGGAATCCCGAGGGACTGGTAGAATTCCTCAGCTGTGGCCATCATCTCCTCAAATATCTCCCAGGATTTGTTGTCATGGGGGGAGGAGTAGACAAACTGCTCAATCTGCAGGAAAGGGAATTCCACAGTGACACCAGGTATAGCTCCAATTCCCACAGGAACCCCACGGTGACACCAGGTACAGCCTGAATTCCTACTGGAACCCCACAGTGACACCGAGCACACCCCAAATTCCCACTGGAAACCTGCAGTGACACTAAGTATAGCCGAAGTTCCCATCAGAACCCCACAGTGACACCAGGTACACTCTGAATTCCCACTGGAACCCCACAGTGGCATGGGGTATACACCCCAACTTCCTGGGGTGTATACCACAGTGACAATGGGTACACCCTGAATTCCTGCTGGGTATGCTGCTGCAGTGGCATCAGATACACCATGAATTTCCACTGGAACATGCTGAATTCCCACTGGAACCCCACAGCAACCCTCAGTACATCCCACACTCCTCCCGGGACCACTCCTTCACCTTCTCAAACTGGTGGACGCGGAAGATGCCGCGGGTGTCCCGGCCATGGGACCCCACCTCCTGGCGGAAGCAGGTGCTGAGCCCCGCGTACTTGAGGGGCAGGTCCTCCGGCCGCAGCCACTCGTCGCGGTGCAGGGCGGCGATCGGCTGCTCGGACGTGGCGATCAGGTACTTCTCATCGATGGAACTGTCCTCCGCCCGCTCACTGCCCTTCCCAATCACCTGCAGGGGACATGAGCCACCGGCCTTCTTCTAGCTGCTCTTGCACCTCCAGAGACCAGCAGGGAGGTTTTCCATCACCAGATGGTTTGGGAATTCATCACAGGGGGAGTTTGTTGGTCGTTCAAAGGGGCTGATGGCAGGGACGAGTCACCTGTATCACCCGTGGAGATGGACTCCAGAGATGAGCCACCTCCTTGTCACGTCATCAACATCACAAGCCACCTCCTTGTCACCTATGTCACCCATGGAGATGGCCCCCAGAGCATGTCACCTCCTTGTCACTGCACTGCCATCATGTGTCACCTGTTCAAATGGATCCCAAAGATGAGCCACCTCATCACCATCATGTGGCACCCATAAACATGGACCCCAGAGATAAGCTACATCCTTGTCACCACACATCACCAAGGGAGATGGACAGATGGACTCGGGAGACCAGTCATCTCCTTGTCACTTCGTGGCCATCACCGTGTGTCACCCATGGAGATGGACCCAAGATGAGCCACCTCCTTGTTACTGCAGTGTCACCCATGGAGGTGTTTCCCACAGAGGTGGACCCCCAAGACAAGCCATCTCCCTGTCACATCATCACCATCACAAAGTGGAGATGGATCCCACGGAGAGGGGAAGGAACCACTGCTACCATTGTTGCCACCACCACAAGCTTGCCAGGGCAGAGGGGACCCTGCTGCCTCCCTCTCCACAGTCCCATTGGGGTGCTTGCTTCCATGTCCCAAATCTGGAGTGATCCCTTACCTTGTAAAGCTCCTCGTCAAACTGGCTGAGCTGGGCCACCTCCTGCATCACCTCCTTGCGCATGAAGAAGGGGGTGTACACCGGGGTGTACCCCCGGGCACGGAGGCTCTGCAGCGCATACTGGATCAGCGCCTGCTCCAGAAACACCAGCGGGCCCTGGAAACAAGGGTCACACTGCCTGTCACACGCACACTCTGCTGGGCCACTCCTTGCTCAGAGGGTCCATCATCAACCCCAGGGGAGGAGAACCCAAGGCCCCTGCTCCTCCTCGTTCCTCTCTGAACCCAATCATTCTGGGGTCACAGCTCTCACCTTAAGGAAGTAGCCACGGCTGCCAGCCACCACGGCGCCCTTTTCCCCCTCATAGCCATCCACCATCACCACCAGATCCACATGAGAATACTTCTTCCTGCAGCTGCAGTCACCCCACACCCGCTCCACCTTGTTGTCCACATCCTGCAGGAACCCGGAGAAAAGAGAAGCAGGAGCCTGTCACCTCCTCAGTGCCCTGGAATGCTGTGACACCAGCCCCTGAACCACACTGGGCCCACTTTGGGAGCTCAAACTCCAGCCTGTAGCTTATTGTGCAGCCACTTGGCAGCAAGCCTGGCCCAGTTGTGCTCCCTCTGTGAAAATATTCCCATGGGATGAATGGAGGCAGCAGAGGGAGACCCTGTCCTCACCGCAGTAAGCGCCTTTCCCATGAATTCCCCCAACAATGGTGTGCCCAGTGTTGTCTGAGCTGCTCTTTGTCTGATCCCGGTGGGAAATGCTGGCTTGTCATGCAGATTTCCCTCACCCGCCCACCCAGACAGGCTTGGGGGATCCCCTGCTGGGAGCCCCCTGCTTCCCACTGTGAGCTTTCTAGCCCCTCTGACCCAGCCCCACCTCCCTTCCGGTGTCCCACCTCGTCGTTGCTAATGGGCACAGAGGGGTGGAGGAGGTTCCCAATCTCCCGGAGGCTCTCAAAGCGTTCAGCCTCCAGCCGCAGGCGCTCGGAGTCGCACTCCAGGATGGCCTCATCAATGAGCAGCCGAATTTTCTTTATCTGGGACACCTGGAGACACTGCAGAGAGACCTCCGGATGAGGTGGGGGAGAGAGAAGAACACTGGAAAGAGGGTCCTGTTCATCAAGCACAGGGAATCCTGGGCCCAGCATGGTGAATTCTGGACCCTCCACATATTCTGGAGTGGGTCCCTGGGCTGGACACACTCAAGAACAGCCTGAAAGGATAAAGGGGTGACAAGCTGGAATCTGGAAGGCCTGAGCTGCTCCCATGGCATTGCATCCATTAACCAGAGTGACTATCAAACTGGGATGGAAGCAGGCAGGGAGGGACACACTGAGGACACAGAAGGACTGAGGCTGCTCAAATTCCTAGGGATCAGCCCTTGACTGACACAGGGTGATGCTGGGGAGATCAAGGACACTGAGGAAGAGTCACTTATTGGTGGTGTGGGAATGAGGATCCTCCCAGCTGGGGCAACAGGCAGTCCCCCCTCATTTGGTGGGCACTTTAGGCCACCAATTTGGGCAATTCCAGGCAAAGCTCTGGACAAACTGTAGGCACAGTGGAGGGAGTTGAGGGTCTCACTCACCCCCAGGACATCAGCCGTGAGTTCATCCAGGTTCTGTGCACTCTCTGGTACAGATTCATCCGTCCCTACTGGCTCCTTTTTCTGCAGCAAGAGGAAAAAGGAACCCCAGGAGAGTTAAAATTTCCAGTGGGAAAACATCCCTCAGTGACACAAGGGAGAGACTGGAGGGCTGGGAGAAGGAGAGATGTCACCAGTTGGTGATGTCCCACCATAAGGTGACCCAGGGCACTCGTGCCCCACCTTCATCTTGTCCCCAATGGTTTTGCTGCACAGGTTCTTCAGCTTGTTCAGGTTGTCGGCACGAAACCTGCCTGGAAAGGAAGGCGGGGGCTGTCACCTGGACTGAGAGAAGGGCTGGGGCCCCTATCTGGTACAGAGAGGTGATATGGAGCCCCCATGGGAGCAGCAGGGGGGGTGGCAGTTCCCAGAATATCCACAGGCACCATCCCTGGGGTTTTTGGAAGGACAGAGGTTGATCGTGTGGAGCAGAGCTGCAAGGAGTAGGGATGTCACTGGAAAACACCTGGAGTGACATTGCACTGGGACCTCCATGCCAGGCTGGAAACCCCCATGACGTGCTGGAACCATGCTGGGATGGGACACCTCAACTCTAAGATGAGAACCCTACACTGGGATTCCCCATGCTGGGCTAGGACCCCCACAGTAGCATAGGACCTCCACACTGGGACTCCCATGAGGGGATGAGGTCCCCCACACTGGGGTGAAAGTCCCATGCCCGGCTGGGAACAATGTACTGGAATGGGATCCCCACCCCATGCTAGGATCCCCCACATTGGGCTGTGACCCCCATGCTGGATTGGGAACCCCACCCTGCCACAATGGGAATCCCTCCACCAGGATGGGAGCCTCCACATCAGCATAGGACCTCCATATTTCACTTGGACCCCCCAGTGCTGGGCTAGGACCCCCACACCAGGTTGAGATCCCTCTCACACTGCACTGGGACGCCCATGCCAGGATAACATCCCTCCCTCCACAGGCTCAGAGCCTCCCGTGCTGGGACCTCCCTGTTAGGATGGGACTCCTGCATTGTGCTGGGACCCCACCTTGTGATGAGACACCTCCCTCAGCGGGATGGGATTGCTAAGGACTGAGCAGACCCTGAGATCTGAGGCCACAATGACGAGATTCAGGGGGTGTTGGATGAGGGGAGCATGGATGTTCCCCCTTTGTGAGCCCAGGGCTGGGAAGGGCAGAGCCCACGACCCGGGGCAGCTCAAACTGGGGGCACCTACGCTGAGAACGTGCCACCCCAATCAGCGGGAGGGATCAGTCGCAGGGGATCCAGAGCCAGGGAACACCAACAGGACACAGCACGGCACAGCACGGGCTCCACGCACCGGCGCCGCGGGATTGCATCAGCCAGCACGACCCGCCAGCCTGCCTCACCCTGCAGGCACCCGCCATTCTCCAGCACCGCCGTCCTGGGGACACGGAGCCCGCGGGAAGGGGGCTGGGAAGCGGGGAACCCCTTGGACATCAAGGCGAACGCATTAAAGAGGAGCCCCAAGCACCGCTTTCATTCCGCAGCAATGGAATGCTGGGGTGCCCTGGGAAAGGCGGGGTTTGGGGGTACCCACTCCTCCTGCCGCCCTCCAACTCCTCCCCACATCCGGCACCCACTGACGGAGCTGGATGCGCTTCCCGCTGCCCCATAACCCGCCGGGAGCTACGTGGAGTAGGCTCCTGCCCCCCACCCCCCCAAGTGTGGGTGTACCCCAAATCTGGGGGTGGCACTGTCTAGGATCCCCCCCGGCCAGCTGCATCCTGCGGCAATGCAGGGAGCGGATCCCTGGGGATCGCAATGGGACGGGATCCAAGTCCGGGCCAAGGGGAACCTGGGATCTGCCCCCCAGCTTGGGAGGACAGAAGGCGGGTCTAGTGGGAGAACTTCTCCCACCTCAACCCCTGGAATTAGGGACGAGGGGGATCCGCCCAGAGACAGGCCCTCGGTCTCTGCTGCAACCTACCCACAGGATCCAGTCCCAGAGGGCAGTGATCCACCGAGGTGATCCCCGAGGGTTGGGGATGAGTACACAAACAGCTGGGGAGGATGGGAAAGACCTCCCGAAAGGTCACCCCATCTCATCGAGGAGGTTCGGGGATCAGCGTGGGGGCCGCTACAAGCTCCTCGGGAGGGAGAGAGGGACCCTTAGGGGATCCCCCATCCCCGAGGAAGGGAAATGGTGGCGAGTTCCTATCCCCTGCGGACCGGTCACCAGGCTGACGGGGCGGGGGGAAAGGCACCGGCAAGGGAAGATACACCCGCGTGTGACAAGGGGGTCCCCCAGCCCGGAGGTTGCCTCCCCTCACCCACCCACCCCCACGTACACCTCCGCCAGGCGCCGTCCGCTCGCACCAGCGCATCCACCAGCCCGGGGTCCTTGAAGCGCTTGCGCTGCATGTCCCGCACCATGGCGGGGTCTCCGCCCTTGTCGGCGCGGAACAGGTCCAGGTCCAGCACCATGACGGGTGATGGCGGCGGCGGCGGCACCGGGAGCGCCGGCGGGGACAGCTGCTCCGCGCGCGTGCGCGGAAGGGGCGTGGCCGCGGCCGTGGGGGGGCGCAGCAGCGCCCCTTGGTGGCCGGGAGGAGGCGCAGCAGGACGGGCGGGCGGGGCACAGGGGCCATGGGGAGGGGCCCGAGCAGCCCTGACCCCCGTGAGGGACTTCCGGCGGGCCGGCAGGCCCGAGCAGAGCGGCAGGACGGGGGTATCGGGAAGTGTTGAGAGGGTTTGGGGAGGATATGGCGCGGTCTGGAGGGGCCCGAGCGGTCCGAGCATGCTTGAGCCCCCCCGGCCAGAGGGGTCTCCGCCCTCGCACCCCGAGGATTTTCCTGGGGTTCCTCAGCCACATCCCAGGCATACTGGTGGGCTCTGCGGATCTCCCACCCCAGGACACCTCGCACCCCTCTGCTCTTGGGGCTCCCAAAGGCCACCCCATGCCTCCCTACAGCGCCCCATGGCACGACTGTGGCCGTCCACGTCACCCCATGTCACCCCACTGTCCCCTCCCTGGGGGTCCCGGCGGGGTTCTGGTGCCTTCACCCATGTGGGGGACCCTATAGCGCTTCCCCCATGAGGAGGCGTGCAGATAGAAGTCAAAGTTCCGCTGCTCCCTCACCCCACCCCTAGATACCCACTACCACGCGTGTGAAACCCTGCGGACACCCCCACATCCTCACCCCACCCATTTTTGGTGCCCACGCTCAACTCCCCGCATCCCCTAGGCGTGTCCCCCCGCCCCCGTGTACCCACACACATGGAGCCCTTATACAAACCCCACTCCTGTATTTGGCATTTTTAGGTGCTTGGGATGGGGAGGACACGGTGGGGGACACGAGTGGGGACACACGTACAAAAGCCGTAACGAGGCTCCGGTCCGAAGCGGGTCCCTAAGGCCACGTTGGGGGCGCAGGGGATGGGCCGTGGGTACCCCCCCCTTCCCTTCACAGCTGTCGGGGGCCGGGGTGTCCGTGGGTGCCCCTCCGGCCCGTCACAACTCCCGGGAGGGCTGCGGGATGCGAGGGTGCCCCCCGTCCTCTTACAGCTCGCGATCGGCGCTGCTGGATGAGGTCTTGAGTGGGACCGAGTCGAATCCATCCGGCATCCGCTGTGGGGTAGGGAAAGTGAGGCCCGGAGCCCGCCGGCGTGGGGAACTGAGGCACAGAGCCCCCCTTGGAGTGGGGAAACTGAGGCCCGGAGCACCCCCGGGGTGGGGAATTGAGGCATGGACCATCCTCAAATCCCACCCCCACCACGGCTTTTGCGGTGGCTGCTCCAGGGTTGTTTCCGCCGCCCACCCCACCGCTCACCTTGGCCGTCAGGGCTTTAAGTTTTCCAAAAAGTGACATTTCGGTGGCAAAGAGCAGCTCGTCCTCCGCGTCCTCCCCCTCCATGATGGCGCAGCTATCGGGCGACGTCGCGTCGGTCTCCCGGGCCGCCGCGTCCATCACCAGCTTGGAATATTTGTATTCCAACCTGGGAACGCAGGCGGTGCCATCACCTTCCCGTGACAGTGGTAGCCCCCGTGTCCCCAAATCCCGCCGCCAATTGCTCACTTTTGAGTCTTTTTCCAGAAATAAGCGGCGAGCGCGGCCAGCAAGACGGCCACACCCGTCCCGGTGGAAATTCCCACTTTTAGCCAAAAATCCACGCTCCGGCACGCCTGGATCACCTGCGGCGGCAGGCCGTCTCCGCCGTGGCACAGCCGGGGCTCCCGCCACACGTAGGTGGTTTTCTGATGGGGGGAAAGGGGGCTCAGGGGCCGCAGGAGCCGCTGCCCAGCCCGGGGCACGGGGCGGTACCTGAACGCCGCCTATGCAGGCGCCGACGATGGGGCGGTGGTGGGAGCTGGAGCAGCGGGGACATCCCTCGGCCGTCACCCACAGGAAATGGAAGGTGCAGCCGTCGCAGGTGCCCTCGGGGCATTTGCTGGGGAGGGACAAAAAGGGGGGGGCTCAGGTGACGGTGACACTCGAAAGTGGGGATTACAGCTAAGGTGACACCCCAAGGTCGGGACAGCATGACAGCAGTGTCCCCAAAGTGAAGCACTCCAAAGTATCTACCGATAACAGCAGGGGATCTTGGAGGTTCCCAAACCTCCCCTGGGAACTCCTTTGTTTCACTGCCAACCTGAGTACACGCAGGGCGCCGGTGACACAGCCAGGATGACACCTCAGGGTGAGGGAATCTGACGCCATGTCAGTGTCGTCCCCAGAGCAAAGCACCTCAGGGAAATGCCCACCCATGACAGCAGGAGATGTTTTGGGTCACTTTGGGAGACCCCTAAGCCCTCCTTGGTGTCCCCAGTGTCCCACCGCGCCCCCCCCCCCCCCGGGAACAGCCAGGGTGACGCCTCAAAGTGAGGGACACTGACACTGTGGCTATGGTGTCTCCAAAGCAAGGCACCCCAGGGATATGCCCAACCCTGACAGCAGGAGATGCTGTTCACCCAAAACCCCCCTTGGGGTTCCCCGTGTCCCCTCCCCACCTCGGGACAGCCAGGGTGCCAATGCCGACACGCAGGGGGTCACAGCGTAGGCGGATGGTGGTGGCCCGGCCACCACTGCAGGGCTGTGTCATGTCGTTGGACCTGCCAGGGGACATGGGGGGTCAGGAGGACAGTGGGGTACAGTGTGGGTGTCAACCCCCTGTCACCTGCCTGCACCTGAAGAAGAAGATGATGTCAGGCAGGTCAGGGTGGCTGGGGGGGAAGAGCTCTGGGGGAGACACGATGCCGTCCAGCACGGAGCTGGTGGTGACACCTGCAGGGAGAGAGGGGTGTCTCCAGTCCCACTGGGGTGTGTTCCAGTCCCAGTGTCCTAGTGCCACCAGAGGGTCCCAGTCTTACTAGGGTGTCCCAGTGCCACCAGGATATCCCAATCCCAACAGGGTGTCCCAGTGTCAGTGTCCCAGTCCCACCAGCATGTCTCAAGTCACACCATGGTGTCCCAGTCCCACTGGGGTTGTCGGTGACATATACCAGTGACAATGTCCCAATCCCAAAAAAGGTGCTCTGTAGTGTCCCAATCCCACCAGGGTGTATTTCAGTCCCATTGGGGTGTCCCCATGGCACCAAGGTATCCCAGTGCTGCTGAAATGTCCTAGTGCCAGTGTCCTAGTCCCAGCAGAGTGTCTCAATCCCACCAGGGTATCCCACTCTCAGTGCCACTGGGATGTCCTGGTCCCTGTGCCACCAGGCTGTCCTAGTCTCAACGCGGTGTCCCACTCTCAGTGCTGCAAGATTGTTCCAGTTCCTGTCCCACACATGTGTCCCAGTCCCCCTGACGAGTCCCAGTGTTGGTGTGCCAGTGCCACCAAGATGTTCCAGTGTCTGTCCTGCCCATGTGTCTTAGCGACCTCGGGGTGTCCCAGTGCCCCAGGGTGTCCCCCCTCCCTCCCTGCTCACCCAGCAGGTGGTCACCCAGGCTGACAGGCTGAGAAGACACAGCTGTGCGGGCACCGGTGACATCGGAGGGCACCAGAATGGCCTGGCACACATAAGAGGTGACCACCCGGGCAGGGCCCCCCAGACCTGCCGTGACATTGTCTGCACATGAGGCCATTTTCCTGCCCTGTGGGGACATACATGACACACGTGTGTGGAGTGAGACTGTGCATACAAGGGACGGGCATTTGTGTGTGCAGGGCCATGGGTGTACAGGTGTGGCTGCACAAGTGTCCATATGTGTTTACACGAGTGTTCACATGTGTCTGCACAACTGTGCAGGTGTGTTTGTGTGACTGTGCACAAGTGATTGCACAAGTGGGCGGGTGTGTATGTGCAAATGTGACAGTATGTACACCTGTATTTGCACACCTGCATGTGGGAATGTGTGTTTGCATACACGTCCTTGTGTTTGCATGACTACAAGAACATATGCACATGTGTGTCTGTGTCTGCCCACCTGCATGCCCCATCCTGTCTGTGTGCCCAGGTGTGTGCCCGTGTTCGCCCATGCAGATGCCCATGTGTGCATTGTATTTGTGAGCAATCCTGCCCATGTGTGCCCACCTGTGTTCCTGTGCCCACCCTCCTGAGTACCCACCCATTGTGCCCATCTTTGCACTCGTGCTTGTGCCCACCCACTTGTGTGCCCACCTGTGTGCTCGTGTTTGTACTCATGTGCCTGTGAGTGCACACACCCCCTGTGTGCTTGTGTTTGCACTTGTGTTCCTATGACCACTCCCCCATGAGCCCAGTTGTGTTCCCATACATTCATGCACGATCCTCTGCTCTCCTGTGTGTGCCTCTTGTGTGCCTTCCCAGGTGTGTTCCCATGTCTGCATGCATGTTTCCATGGCCTCCTGCCCATGTGTGCCTACTCTCCTGAGTGCCCACTCATGTACCTGTGTTTGCACTCGTGTGCCTGTGCCCGCCCCTGGGTGTGTTCCCATGTGTGCACTTGTGTTTGCCCACACGGCTCTCACCTGGTGCCCACAGAGGCTCAGGCGGAAGTGATGGCTGTAGCGCAGCCCTTTGGGGGTGAAGCCGGGCCCGGTGCCCACCCCGGCACCTTGGCCCAGCGACGGGAACTCGAAGTGCAGCATCCGGCCTGGCAGTGCCAGTGCCAGGCTGCAGTTGTTGTAGCATAGCGATCGCAGCTGGGAACAGGGACAGGGAGCTCAGGGATGGCCATGCACTGGGTGCACTGGGGACCCCTTGTGGGGGACTCTGGAGAGCTGGCACCACCCCTGAGAGACAGCAGGGCCATAGTGGCATCCACCAGGGTCACCCACTGCCACCCACCAGTGTCAGATACTGTCACCCATCTGGGATGGCTGGGAGGGGCTGGTGTCATCTCTCTGGGGACAGCTGGGGGCCTGGCATTACCCACCCAGGATTAGACATTGTCACCCACCTTGCCATCCACCCAGGATTGCCACAGGGTTGGTGTCACCTCCCTGGAGACGGCCAAGGAGGGCAGGCATCACCCACTCTGGGTCAGACAGTCACCCACACTGCCACCCATCCTGTCACCCACCCAGAATGGCTGTAAGGGGCTGGTGTCACCTTCATGGGGACACAGTGTCATGCACCGAGGATGACTGGGGGAGGCTTGTGTCACCCACCCGTGATGGTGTCACCCTCCGGGTGCTAGCCAGTGCCACCATCTGGGACATCCTGGCTCTGGGGGAGGCTGGTGTCACTCCTCTGGGGCCCATTGGCATCACCCATAGGGACACTTATGGACACTTGGACCCCCTGCCATCCCCAGTCACCTGGTTGCTGCGTGTGCCAGGGCCACAGGGGTGGCAGGTGGGTGTCCCGTCGGAGGGGTGGCCCCGCAGGTAGGTGCCAGGCGGGCAGGGCTGGCAGGTGCCCGAGCTGGGGTCCACAGCACTGCCAGGGGAACACGGGGCACAGGACCCAGTGGGCTGGGGGGCACAGCGGCGGCAGAAGGAGGCCACCCCCCCCTGCACATTGGTGACGTTGATGCTGTACAGCTTGGCCACATCACTGGTGAACCGCCGGCCCTGGCACCGAGAGCACCATCACCATCTGCCCCCCACCCTCCCCCAGATCCCCCAAAGTGGGGGCCCTCCAGCCCTCTCAAAGCAGGGCTCTCTGTCCCTCACCGCCTCGTGGTAGGGGGTGCGCTGGAAGGCCCAAGTGAAGCTCATGGTCGCGTTCTTCTCCACCAGGTAGGTGTAGGATTGTTTCCCTGTGGAGCCTGTCCATGTCTCTACCGGAGTGTTGGTGTGTGAGTTGACACCCTGTGGGGACGGCAGAGGTGGCACCACCCAAGTTCACTGTGCCCCCCCCGAAACTGCTGTGTCTTCCCACTCACCACCATAAAGTAGAGCTCACAGCCAACGCTGCAGAGCGTCTCGAAAACGAAGGTGATCCTGGCTACCTCCCTGCTCTCTGTGTCCTCTAGCACTGGGCTTGGAGGGCTGGGGACAGCGTGGGGACACTGCTAGCTCTGCTCCATGGCTATGTCCCCCCTGCTCCCTGATGTTGGCCCCCACCTCACCTGAAGCCAGGGACCACCAGCGTGAGGATCATGAAGTCGCTGTCAGAGGCTCCAGCTGCCGTGTAAATGTAGTCCCCAGCTACCTCCCAGCCTGCAGGGGTGCAGTGACACTCAGAGAGGTCCCTGGCTGTGCCCCAGCAAGGGACAGGGAAGGGACAGACCTCTGCCACTACCTGCAATGCCCTTGTACTCGAAGTTGATGCCGCTGAGCACGGTGGTCTCCATGTTGGGAGGCAGCACGTTCCACCACTTGTACTCCAAGCCCAGCACTGGCTCAGTGCCCTCTGGGCAACTGAGACAGGCTGGGGAGAGAAGGCAACAGCCCTGCACAGGGGTGGCACCCACCTCCCCCTCTGTCAGCTTGGTGTGCCCTGCTTACCCCTTGAGGCCAGTGATGGGGACAAGAGGGGACAGCCCTGCACTAGAGTGGTACCACATTACCCTCCCTGCAGCTTGGGATGACCTGGTAACCACCTCTTGGGGACAATGGTGGAGACAGGAGAGGACAGCTCTCTACTGAGATGGGACCCATCTTCCCTAGGCAGCTCCAGGGATCCCAGTTACTTACTGGGGACAATAACTGGGATGTTCTTACTGGATACATAGGGACAGCCCTGCACCAAGGTGGTACCACTTTTCTCTCTGTCAGCTTTGGGTGCTTTGGTCACCACTTTGGAACAATGATGGGAACAGGATGGGACAACCCTGCACTGAGGTGGCACTCACATCCCCCTGGTAGCCCCAGAGATCCCAGTTATTCCTTGGGGCAGTGGTGGGGGTGTCCTTATTGGAGCCATGGGGACAGGAGGGGACAACCCTGCACAGGAGTGGCACCCACCTTCCCCCAGCAGCTCAGGCTGCCCCAGTCACGCCTTGGGGACAATGACGGGGCCACCTTACCGGAGCCATTGGAATAGAAGCCATAGGGACAGGGCTGGCAGGTGCTGCTGTTGCCTTTGGCGAAGCCAGGGTTGCAGGGGGGGCATCGTGTCTTGACCCCCGAGGATGGCAGCCGGGTCGCCTGCGGCAGCTCCTCACTGCAGATCTTGGGCTCTGCCCACTTGTACATCAGCTGGGTCTGCCAGGGCAGCAGGTGAGCTGAGGGGGACACCGGGGACAGGGGGCCCACCCCGGGCTGCCCCTGCATTACCTCCCCACGGGCATCGCAGGCCGTGTGGATGTAGAAGAAATCCTTGTCCGTGCAGGGCGGGCGTGGCTTGCAGGACCCCGAGCCGGGCTCTGCCGAGGGGGAGCACGGCGGGTGAGCCAGCACAGCCCGGGGACCCCAGCGCTGTCCCCACCACGCGGGGTGTCCTTGTCTTCCCTCCCAGCCAAGGGATAGCGGGTGCTCCCTACTCCCCACATCATCTCTCCCTCCCCCAGGGCCACTCCTGCCGTGCAGATTGCGGGGACAAAGGGACCCCTAAGGGTGTCCCCCCTCAGCAGCGTAGGTGTCAGGTTTGACAGGGGTGCCAACACTGTCGCCACCAGGGGATGTCAGGTCACCCCTGCTCCCCACATCACCCCTTCCCTTCCCAGGGTCAAATACTAGAGGGATAGCTCTGGGCGGGGGCAGCCCCGGGTGTCCCCTCTCACCGGCGTAGGTGTCAGGGTCGCAGGGCTGGCAGGCGGTGGCCCCTTTGCCAGAGAAGGTGTCAGCGGGACAGGGCTGGCAGGCGGCTGAGCCGGCAGCGGGAGCGAAGGTGCCGGGCTTGCAGGGGAAGCACTCCGAAGTGAAGGCCACCCCTGGGAGCGGGAGGAGTCTCAGGTAGCAGAGACGGGAGTGCACGACCCCCGAGACCCTCCTTCCTGCCCCCAACCCACCTGTAATGCCGATGTTCCTCACCAGCACCGGTTTAGGCACCTTGGACCAGACGGAGAAGGCGGTGGTCCGCCAGTACAGCACGTTGTTCCCACGGCTCAGCTCCACCTGGGAGAAGGATCCCATGAGATTGGGTAATCCCACGGGATTGGGTAATCCCACTGCCAGGGATGGGTTTGGCACCATGGGTGGGGGATCCCGCTGCCGAGGAGGGGGCTGGCACCAGTGGAGGGGGGTGTGTGGCACCCCCGTCTGTCCCCACCCATCGCCCCCTCCTCAGCCTCATGGAGCATCTTCGTCCCACGGGAGGGACGAGAAACGCCGGGGCAGCACCGAGGGACCTTCCCCCGGTGTCACCTCCCACCGAACACTCACGCTGTGGAATTCCCAGCCCTTCTCTGTCGTCCGCATCCAGCGGGACTCCTCCACCGTGGGCTGGCACTGGTCGTTCTGCACCTGCAGGGAGAGTGTCAGGGACCCCATGTTCACAGGGAACCCTGCATGTCCCCATGGACACACCCCCATGCTCCCAGGGACCCTCCATATTCCTAGGGACCCCTCCTCATGTCTCCATGAACCACTGCCATATCCCATGGGGCTCCCCTCATGTCACCAGGGACCCCTCCATGTCTGCAAGGATCCCCATGATGTCCCCAGGGACCCCTCACATATATCCAGGGCACCCTTCCCCATGTCCCCAGAGACCCCTGTCACATCTACCAGAGATCCTGGGACGCACATCATGTCCTAAGGGACTCCTTCCATGTCTCCAGGGACCCCTGAGGAGTCTCCACAGACCCACTCAGGTCACAAGGGACCTGTCCCATGTACCTAGGGACCCTTAATGCCATCTAGGACCCTCTCCCATATCCCTATGGACCCCTCCCATGCCCCCAAGGACCCTCTCATGTCCCCAGAGACCCATATCCTCCACCCTGTCCCCGTCACCCACGAAGAATTCGAAGACGATGCTGCTGTCAGGGTAGATGTACTCGAAGGTGACAGTCCCCGACTGTTTGAGGCTCACAGCATACATGAGGGTGGCCGTGCACTCGTCTGTGTTGGAGGCCACGTAGTCCCCCAGTGGCACCCACGTTGACCTGGGGCAAGTGATATATCCTGTCACAACTCTCGGCAGGCAGGACAAGGATTGTAGGGACAGTTGGGAGGGTCCCCAGGAAGCAGGGGAGAAATGGGGGGCTCAGGGCTTGGGCACATCTTAGGGACATGGCAAGGTGTGATGGCTAGCCACATCTCCCTTGGGAGAATCCCCTGGCCTGCTGAGAGCCGTGTGGAGTGTGGACTGCAAGGAGAAGAGGATGGGGTCCCCCTGTTCTGGGAATGTGGCTGGATGAGGAACACACTACTGGGAGTAGGGAATGCATAAGACGGGCATCAATGGAGCAGCGTGGAGGTGCCAGTAAAACTGAGAGTTTGGTGGTTTTTGGTAAATCTGGGAGGGTTTCTTGGTTGTTGGTACAACTGGGAAGGCTCAGTGGTGTGGTACAACCAGGAAGGTTTGGCTGTTGGTATTTGTTGTGTACCAGTGGCTGCTGGCACAACCAGTTGGTGGGAAATTCAGTGGCAGCGGAACAACTGGGAGGGCTTGGCAGCTGCTGGTACAACTGAGAGGCCTTGGTGGCTGTGGTACATGTAAGAGGGTTTTATGGCTGCTGGTGGGATGTTTAATGGCTATGCAACAACTGGAAGGGTCTGGTGGCTGCCAGCACAACCAAAAGAGCTCAGAGGTTGCTAGTGAGGATCAAAGGACTGTGGCAGTAAAGGCTCTCGCTGGTGGCATGGGGGTGTGGGGACCCCCATGGGTCCTTTAGAGAACCCCATAGGAGCTCTGGGGACCTCCATGGGTGCTCCATTCCCAAGGAATTTGGTGTGGAGGTCCCATGGGTTTGGGGTCCTGCCACTTCTTGGGAATGGGGGATGCTGCTAGGTGTTCCCCTGCTGTGACCAGGGTGCCCCTGTAATGCTCTGCTGGTGTCACCTCCCAGGGCAGGATGACAGAAGGGTGTCGGGGCAGCTGGATGCACAGGGGCGCTATGGATGCACAGGGGTGTCACACCCATCATGCTCCCTGTGTCCCGCATCCAGTGCTGACAGGCCAGGTGCCCGTGTGCTGGCGTCACAGCCAGTGACACTGTGACTCACGCGGTGCAGTTCTCTGCCGCATCGCCAAAGCTGTCATCCACCTCCAGGTTGGTGGCCACGTTGGCGAAGCCATGGGGCACCTCGTCCCACTCATCGAAGCGGACACCAGTGCCCAGCGAGTAGGTGCCCGCAGCGCAGGGCCGGCATGTCTGCGTCTGCATCTCCAGGAACTCACCCGCCTTGCAGGAGAATGCTGCCAATGGAGACGGGGGCACAGGGTGTGGAAGGTCATCCCCAGTCCTCCTGGTGCCGCTACAGCCTCATCACCCTCAGCTCTGCATTTCCAAGTGCTCCAGCTGGTGGAGGTGCTGGGATCCCCAATTCTTACCACTCCACAAAGGCAACCCCCCCATCCATGAGTTTCGGTACCTGATACCCAGCTCTGCCCAATCCAGGCAGGATGTAACGCTCTACCATGGAACCGGGGCACCTCCAGACTTTGGGGGGCATGTATTTGGGATTCTCATCCTGCTCATCCCTCCTGGTAAGTTTGTGTGAGGGGGATTCTCACCTTGCTCAGCCATCCTGGTGCATGTGTGTGTGGTGAGATTGCCATGGCTCTCATTCTGTTTGGTGACTGTGTGTGTGATTCCCCTCCCATCCTCGTGCATGTGTATGTGTGATTTCCATCCCTCTTATCCCATCCTAGTGCCCATGCGTGGGATTCCCATCCCATCCTATCCCATTATGTGTGTGGGATTTCCATCTCTCTCACCCCATTCAGGTGAGTGAGTACTCATCTTGCTCATCCTGTCCTGGTGCATGTGTGGGATGAGGGGATTTCCATCCCAGTGTGTGAGATTCCCATTCCTCTCATCCCATTCCATGACTTTATGTGTGATTCCCATCCCATCATATCTGTGTGTGCATGTGACTCCCATCTGTCTCATCCCATCCCAATGCCTGTGTGTGTGTGTGGTTCCCATCCCTCTCATCCCATCCCAGGGAGTTGCTGTGTGTGTGATTCCTATTCCATCCCATCCCAGTGCTTGTAGTTCTTCTACCATCCCACTGATCCCATTCCATCCTCCTGCCTGCACTGGAGCCAACAATGGCTGTGCTTGTCTCCCCACTCTCTCCCTCCCCTCGCCCTCATTTCCCATCCCTGCCATTCCCACCCCCCAGCCTAACCCCTAGCCATTCCTGGTGGCAATCTTACAGCATTCAGTGCCCCTGACAGGGTCAGGCAGGCCAGTGCAGAGTCCAGGTGTGTGTGGTACAGCCACCCTCCAGCGCGATCCTGAGCTGTCACAGGCTGTGTACTCGTAGTGGTACTCGGACTGCAGGAGACACAAGGGAGCGTGCAGGGAGCTGTGCCCTGGGCTGTCCCTGCACCCTCTGCTCCCTGACAGGGGCTGGCCCCTGGGCCCAGCAGTGCCTTCAAGGGATGGTTTTGAGTTAAGGTGTGGCAATGTCCTGTGGTGCCCAGGGCCTAGAGAGAGGGGCCTGAGAGGGCGTTCAAAGTGGGGGGATACTGGGGCAGGGGAGAGTTCAGTGTGGGGGGATCCTGGAAAATGGGGGTGGATTTGGGTGGGAGATGCTCTGGATTGAAGGGAGCTGGGGACCAGAGGGATGCTCAGAGTGGGGGAGCATTGTGGCAGGGGGGAGGGGGGGCAGTTTGAGAAGACGCTGGGAAATGGGGGTGCTGTGCGTGGGGGGATGATCTGGCTGGGGTTGCCCAGGAGCCTTGGAGCAGCAGCAGCCCTGCACCCCTCCCTGGTGTGGAGGGGAACCCCTGCGCCCCCTCCTTGCTCCTGGGATCACATGGCACTGTCACGCCCCTTGGCGCGGCTGTGACACACTTTGCTCATCAAACAGCTGTGGCACAACCCGGATCCAGCCGGGGAGCAGCCCGGGCACAGGGCGGGAGCACAGGGGAGACCAGGAGGAACCAGGAAGTGCTGGCGACAGCAGAGGCACCGTGACCCCCCCATCCTCCCACTGCACCAAGCTGAGACTGCCTTAAGGTCGGTGAGGAGACGCCAGGGACAGACGGCGTGGGCAGGGTGAAGGACACATCTGGTGGTGTTGGGGTTTGGGGTACAAGGGGAGCTCCCCACCCCCCGCAGCAGCGCTGAGGTGTCAGAGCCGGTGCTGTGGCTTCATGCTCCCGGCGGCTGCTGGAGCGTGGCAGGTTGATGAGAAAACAATTGCTTTGATGTTCCCATCAGCTGGAAACACAGCAATGGGGGGGGAGGGAAGAGGGGGATGAGGGGGTGTGAAGGGGAAAGAGGGATTGGAGAGGTAAAAGGGGGGTGGAGAAGGAAAACTGGGGACAGAGAGATGCCTGCCGCACCCCCTGCCCATGTACGGACAGCATGGAACCCCCCTGGCCCTGGGATGGGGACACAGAGAAAGGTCCCCACCTCCCTGGGGGTACCCGGAGGGTCACTCCAACTTTCAGCAGCCCTGAACTACCACATTGCTCTCAGTCCTGAGGGATTTCCTTGGGGAGAGGGTATTTTTTCTCTCTTCCTAAACTTTTCCATGTTTTCATTAAATCTACATAAATTGACCTAATTCAGCCCCAGGGTGGCTCTGGGGGTGGAGGGCACCCAAAACTGCCACTGTAACTCTGCTCTGGCCAGGGGAGGGAGAAGGGCTGTCCCTTGTGAAGGACAGGGGACACCTCCTCTGGGGGACTGATCGCTCCTAGGGCAGGTGCCAGCCCCAGTCTATTGTTTCCAGCTCTGGATCACGGAACACGGACAAAAATAATTGTATCAGAGAAAAAAAAAAATCCTGGCCCAGATTTTAAAAGCAGACGCAGGTCTGAGGAGGGGGGAGGAAAACTGGGGGGAGGGGGGCAATACGGACAACCCAGGGAGAGCATTTAGGGGTTCACCCGCTGTCCCCAAGGTGGACAGATCCTGGTGAGTGACAGTTTTTCTTCACAGAATACCATGTGCTAGACTGGGAATGACACGTGGCCGTTGGGATTGCCCCCCCCCCCCCCGCTCCTTGTCACCCCCCAGCAGCACTCAGGGAGACCCCAATGTGTCTGAGGGGTAGGAACATAGGGACGATGATGGGGTGACACGAGTTGGGGTCCCAAAGCCGAGCCACTGGGAGCAAAGCCACTGGGACCGAGCCACTGGGAGCAAAGACTGCTCCCTGGGCCCCCAGGAAGTCGGCCACTCCCTCCCCCCTACAGGAGACACCCCATCCCCAGCCAGTGCCACCGGGATGCCCGACCCCCACCTGTCCCCTCCTTGTCCCCCCCATCTCATAGGGAGCGGCCTCCCCGTGCTCGGGGACTCCGTTTCATCGGTGTGCGGGGGGAATTTGGGGGTGGTTGCAGCGGTGCCGCTGTGTTACCGGTTGTCCACCCCCCATCCCCCCGCCACTCCCGGTGCTGGTACCTCCTTGCAGACGTGTAGCTGCTCTCCGGTGCGTCCCGGTGACACGGTGACAGCCAGACACAGCGCCAGCGGCATCCACCGGGCTCCGGTACCGGCCATGGCGGCGGCAACGGCGGCGGCAACGGCGGCGGCTCGGCCGGTGCGAGCACCGGCGCCGCTGCCCCGCCCCCGCCAACGGCCCGGCCTCCGCGCACCTGCCGCTACCTGCCCCCGCCCCCGGGAACGGGAACAGGCACCGGGACGGAACCCCCGGGAACGTCACCGGCATCTCCCCCGGGAACGGCACCGGGCAGCACCTCCGAGAACGGGCACCGGGAACGGTGGGAATGGCACGGGGCATCGCCCCAGGGGATGGGAACGGGCAGTGGATCACGAATAGACTCCCTTGGAACGGCAACTGGCATCGTCTCCGGGAACGCTTGCCATGAGAGCGGCACCGGGAATCGGTATCGAGAACGTTATTCATGGGAATGGCACCGCGCATCGGTATTGGGAATAGAGACACGGGAAGGGAACTCCCGGGAACAGCACGGCCAAGGTTACACCCATGAATGGTACCCTGAGATTGGCGCCGGGCACCGGCACCGGGAGTGCTATCCGTGAGAACGCCGCCGGGAACCCCATCATCCTTGGGAGCGTATCCCCGGAAACGGGACTGGGAATGTGATCTCCGGAACGCGTTCCCGGGAACGGCATCGGGATTTTACCATCGGGAACGGATTTGGGAATGTTACGCCAGGAACAGCACCGGGACCGTCTCGGGGCATCACGCCCCCGGAACAGCCCCTCCTCCCGCCGCCCGGGGCTGGGGGCGGACAGGGACACGGCAGGGGGCGGTCAAGAGCCCCAGCAGCCCGGAGCTGCCTCCACCCCACCGGAGACTGGGTGCCACTCGTGTGCCCTCAGGCCATGTCCTCACGGAGCCAGGCCAGCCCCACTGCACTGGGGACAGGACACGGGACACATGTGGCTGCATATCCTGGGCATGGAGGACATGAGGGACATAGGGGGTACAGGGGACATAGGAACACGGGGGACACAGGAACATCAGGGACACTGGGAATACAAAGGACACGGGAGAATGGGGGACACCGAGTGACACGGGATACAGGGGATATCTGAACATGAGGGATGTAAGAACACAGCTGGTAAGGGGCTGCAGAGGGACACTGGGTACACAGCTGACATGGGAACGCACGGAGATGGGAGACACAGGGGGACATGAAGGCTATGGACAACACGGGAACACCAGAGACATGGGGAACATGGGCATATGGGGGCCACAGTCACAAGAGGACATGAGGGACAGAGCTGCTAAGGTGATACCGAGGTCTCAACTCTGGTGGCAAAGGGTCACCCTGTGGGTTGGAGGACACTAGTGACACGCATCTATCTGTGGTGACACAGGGATGCCAGCAAGTACCACGGGCAGGGGGCACACGGCCACAGGAAGGAAACATGCCTCTCCCTATGGCAGCATGGGGACAACCCCACGCCCACTTGTGCCACAGCTAGACAGTGGCATGGGGAGGCCATGGCCCACGGCATCCACAGTGTCACCCTGGCAGCTGAAGCCTGCCAGGCACCATTAAGCTGGTGACCTCCTCTCAGAGTGTCCCCATAGCAGGGCCACCATCAGCAGCCACCGCAGCTGCTTCTCCCAGTAATGCCAGAATCACAGCCGCCCCCTTTTCACCTCTGTGGCTGTCCTCTCAGGCTCATCCTCTTGTCACCACTGTAGCCACCCCTCAGTCACCCACCCTTACTGTCCCCTTGGCATAACCACGGCCATCCTCTTGCTATCACCACAGCTGTCCTCCTGTTATCACCGTGGCCATCCTCTCGTTACCAGCACAACTGTACTCTTCCACAGTTTCCACAGGGGCTGTCCCCTGGTTACCATCACAGCTTTGGCAGCACCATGGCCATCCCCCAGTCTTCACCATGGTTGTCCTCTTGTGGCCATCCTCTTGTCACCACCACGGCTATTCCCATCCCCAGACACTCCCAATAAAACACAGAGGCCGTGCTGCATGAAGCTCGTAGGTCTAATGAGTCCCTGGTGTCCCGCGGGGCCAGCAAGGTCCGCGCTCAGGTCACAGACGCGGCACGGTGCCACGACAGCCCCGTGTACAGCCTTTGTGCCGCACGCAGCTGCAGGGCCCGGTGAACCACCGCCAGCACGGCACGGAGTGTGCAGACCCCGCACGAACAGCACGGAGCCCGCAAAGCGCGAACGGAGCCTGCGGCAGGGCGCATTTCCCGCCTTGCCGCGGGGCCCGGCCGGGATGAGGCTGGGGCGGTTCGTCTTCCGCCGCTGTCGGGAGCGGCTCGATGTCGGCCCCGGGGCTGCAGACGTGGGCGCGGGTCAGAATCGCAGGGCGCTCAGCGGCCGTGGCCTCGCCTATCTGATCGACTCATCCCGCCCGGCCCAGCCGCACAGCGCCCGAGGGCTTCGCGGCGCTTTCTTCTCACCTCGGCCCGGCGGGGCCCGGCCGATCGAATAAGATCAACGTGTAGGGAGGGAGGGTGGCTGGCGCCACACACACACACACACACACACACACACACACACACACACACACACACACACACACACACACACACTCTCTCTCTCTCACTCACACACAGACAAACACACGCACACTCTCACAGGCGCCCACGCACACACACACGCGCGCGCGCACAGCCACAGCCACTTCCGCTCCGGGCCTTTTTCTACCATAGCCGCGCCGAGCACGCCGGAAAGGCGGCGCAGAGCTCGGGCGCGCCCCCGGCCGATCGGAGGACCGCCGAGCACCGCCGAGCACAGCCGAGCATCGCCGAGCACCGCCCGCGTCTCCCGGGCACACGGGCGGCTCAGCGACGAGCGGCAGGCGGGGCCGGGCACACTCACCGCGGGCAGGGCACAGCCCTCCGTGCCCCTCCCTGAGGGGCTGTATCGCTCCCGGCCCCAGAGAGCTGGATGAATCGGGCCAGGAGGCTCCAGTCAGCATTCCCCACCCCACAGCGCCCCCCCCCCTTTATTCGCACAAATCCTCCTCACCCCAGGACTCATAACTACAGGAGCCCTCCACCCCATGGGAGGCAGCCTCCAAGGACCTCCTCACACACACCCAGTGGGACCCTCAACCCACACCACAGGACCCCCAAGCAGGGCACCAACCCCACAGGAGCCCCCCCAGCCCCACAGGACCCCCAGGCCAGCACTGCCACAGAGGAACCCCCACTTTATTTGCATGTGGTGGTCCAATATTTACAACCCGGGGGCGTCACCAACCCCCCACTGCAGGAGACCCCCCCTGAGGGCCCCCCACACTGTAGAGGCATAGGAAGATCCCACGGATCAGGGGGGACCCTGCCAGGCCCCCAGAGCCTGCCATGGTCTCACCAGCACCCTGCTCAGCATCAACAGAAGGGGCTCACAAGTCAGAGCTGGGTCCCCCAGTCCCGGGGGTCCCTTCACCCACTTCTCTACAGAATTCACGAGAAATATTTTTCCAACAGTCTAAAGGTGCTCTGTTGGCCCTCATAGTTGCCCTTGGTGGGCTCAAGGAGGGCGATGGGCCATGATGGTCCCTGGGCTGCCACATGCAGGATCCAGGTTGCTGCCAAGGGTAGGACCAGGGGTGGTTCAGGGTCAGTACCAGGGTCTCCAGGATCAGTACCAGGGTCTCCAAGGTCAGCAATGGGGTCTCTAGTTGGTACTGGGACACAGGTGTCAGTACCAGGCTCTCTGGTCCATACTGGGATTGTTGGAATCAGACACAGGATCTCTAGTCAGTCCCAGGTCTCTCTCAGGTTGCCAGCAGGTCCCCATGTGGTCACTTTCCCACAAGGACGTAGAAGGCCATGAGAAGACAGGACATGGACACAGCCACGTGCAGGCGGGTCCCAATCACAGCAGCTGTGGGTGGGACAAGGATGGGGTGAGGCCCCATGTCCCCATCTCAGATGCATCCTGAATCCCTGTGAGCCCATCCCAGACCCCATGTTCCCATCCCAAACCCCACTGTTCCCATTCCCAATCTCTGTGTTCCTATCCCAGACTCCAAAACCCCCATCCCACATCTCTGTGTCCCCATCCTGGACCCAATGCTCCTGTCCTAGACCCGACCCCAGTGTTCCCAGAATCCCCATCCTGTACCCCAGTGTTCCAAGTGCCCCCACCCCAGTGATCCCAGCACCCCCATCCTGTACCCCACATGTTCCAAGTGCCTCCACCCCAGTGATCCCAGCACCCCCATCCTGTACCCCAGTGTTCCAAGTGCCCCATTCCAGTGCTCCCAGCACCCCCGCACCATACCCCAGTGTCCCAAGTGCCCCTCACCCTTGTGGCAGACTCCCCAGATGCCCCTGCGCTCGGACAGGAGCCAGGTGCGCAATCGGGGCACCTTCCGCAAGTACGCACAAGTGCAAACCAGGAGCAGCCCGAACACCAGGAGCCCGTCCAGGGAATAAACTGCGGGGAGATCGGTCGGGGAGGGGTCAGGGGGAACTCCGGGCCACTGCCCAACCCCCCTGCAAGGAGACCCCCACACTCCGTGTGAGCAACCTCCCATCTCTGCCCCTATGAGGGGATGCAGACTCCCCGGGATCCCCCCGAAAGGGACTCACACTGCCCGTGTCCCCACCGACGGCACTCAGAACCGCCAGTACCCCGCCCCCGAAGGGTCACAGTCCCCCAGCCGCCTCCCAAAACTTCCTCTCTCTCAGTACCTTCCCCACATCAGCCCCTTCTGCCCCAAGGCTGCCGGTACCTGAGTGCTCTCCCCATGGTGCCCCATCAAGCCCCCCGCCTTCGGAACCCCCAAAACCCCCGTAATCCCCTCCCTCCATGGTCCTTGAGGCCCCGAACCCTTCCGGACGCCCCGGCCCCTCCACTCCCCAGTTCCCACCACCAGCCATGGTGGCCCCAGGACTCTGCACAACCCCTCGTTCCCCCGTTCCAGCATTGGTTATGCCGGCCCCGGTTGTCCCGAGGCCCCCCTCGGTAGCCCTGGGCCCCCCGTTCCCACCGTTGGTCATGGCGCCCCCGGACCCCCCCGGCCCCCGCGGCGCCGACGCGACAGCGGAAGCGGGCGACAGGCACGGCCAGCCGAGCGCCGACCCGGGCGACGCGCATCCTGAGGAGCAGGCGGCCTCAATGGAGCGCCTATCGGGGAGGTGCGTGTGCCGCCCCGGTGCGGCCCAGCAGCCCCGGTGACCCGAGCGCTGCGGGAGCTGCCAGTGCGCCCGGCCGAGTGTGAACAGCCCCCATCCCGTCCCCAGTGACCCCTCAGTCTCCCGCAGTGCACTCAATCCCCATTCCAGTCCTTCCAGTAACCCACCAGTACTCCCAGTAATCCCCGGTCCTCCCAGTACCTCCCCAGTGCAACCACACCCCAGTGACCCCCGGTTTTCCTTGCAACTCGCAATCTCCCCATGACCCTGCAGCCCCCGGTATGCCCCAGTCCTCCCAGTACCTCCCCAGTGCAACCAGTCCCCATGGCAGGAACCCAGTAACCCACCAGCACCCGCAGTAACCCTCAGTCCTCCCAGTATCCCACCCACGTGTAAACAGTCTCCATTCCAGCCCTCAGCGAGTTCCAGTCATCCCAGTAACCCCCCCAGTACAATCTGACCCCCAGGCTCCCCTGTAACTCCCAGTCTAACCTTAAGGTCCCCTCTCCAAGCACCCAGTCCCCATCCCAGCTCTTGTAGTACTTGCCAGTCCTCCTCAGTAACCCCCAGGCTCCCCAATAAACCCCAGTGCCTCCAGTATCCCAGTCCTTCCCAGTAACATCATGTGCCACCCAATCCCCATCCCAGTATCCCCCATAAGTCTCCCAGCTGACTCCCAGTGCACCCAGTAACTCCCCGTATCTCCCATAACACCCAGTGCATCCAGTCCCCAGCCCAGCTTCTCCCATAACCCTCAGCTCCCACAGCAACCCACACAATCCAGTGGTCCCAGTGCACCCAGCACCAGTGCTCCCAGTACTCACAGCACCCCCAGGGCCCCCTGGGTTCTCAGTGCCCACCAGTGGTCCCTGTGTTTCCAGTGCCCCCAGCGGACCCCAGTGCCCCAAGGTCCCAGTCTTCCCAGTGACCCCCAGTACCCCCTGTGTTCCCTGTGCCTCCAGTGGCCCCAATGTCCCCACAGTGGTCCTGGTGCCCCCAGCAGTCCCGGGTGCTCCCAGTGTTCCTAGGGCCCTATCAGTCCCAGTGCTCCCAGCAAACCCCGTGCTCCCAGTGTTCCCAATGTCCCCAGTGTTCCCAGTGCCCTCAGCCAACCCAGTGCTCCCCAAGTGAGTCTGGTGCTCCCAGTGCTCCCAGCAGACTCCAGTGCCTGTCCTGGAGTTCAGCCTGAGGAACCCTTGCCCTCCTTGGGTTCCAGAGCTAACGTGGAGAACATCCATTCTCCTGCTGCTCCCTTGCACCCAGGCACCAGGGCCAGCCACAGCTCCCAGCAGGAGGGACATCAGGGGTTGATTTATTTCGTCTTCACTAGTGACACCTTGTCCAGGGTGACAACAAAGCCTCGAGGAGCAACACAGTGCTGGGTGGCTGCTGGCACTAGGGCATGGGGCTGTGGGACCCAGGGGAACAGGGATGGGGCGTGATGGGTATCCCAAGGACAATGGGGATGCCAGGGGTGATGGAGACACAGGGGCAATGGGAACCTGGATGAAATGGGGGTGGTGGAATCCCAAGGGTGATGGGAACCTGGGGTCCTCAGGAGCAACGGGGAACACAGGGACAATGGGGATGCTGAAGGCAATGGAGACTTTAAGGAGTAATGAGGACCCTGAGGGATGATTAACACCCCAGGGGTGATGGGGATCCCAAGGACAGTGAGGACTTGAAGGTTATGAGGACACACAGTACAGTGGTGACACCTGGACTATGGGGACTCCAGTGGTGTTGGGAACCCCACTGGGGATGAAGGGAACACAGGGACAACAGAACACCAGGGGTGATGGGGATCTTGGAGTGAGGGAGACCCCAGGGACAGTAGGCACCCTGAAGGTGAGAGGGACCCCAAGAAGTAATGAGGACCTTGAGGGATAGTGAACCCCCAGGGGTGATGGGGACCCCAGGGACAATGAGGACCCCAGGAGACAATGGGGACCTGAGAGGTGATGGGCACCTGATGGGTGGTGGGTACTTCAGGGATAATGAGGACCCTAAGAAGTGATGGGAAGATGGGGTGGCCTGAGACCACAGGGTGGCCTGGGACAGGGACACTTGCAAACAGAGACCCTGAGGGTGCTGGGAGCAGCAGGTGAGGACTCTGAGTTCTGCCACCACAAGACCACAGGGGCTGGGGGACACAGGGGCTGGTGTCCAGGATCTCACCCTGTACTGGCATGTGGCTTCTCCCCATTCCCTGGTGACTCTATCCCAGGTTGTGCCATCCCTTGTGGTGACCCCATCCCTGATAACCCTTTCCCACTAGTGACTCCATGCTTCTGGTGACTCATTCCCTAGTGCTCCCATCCCCTGCTGATCCCCTACCTCTCAAGAAGGTGACAGGAGTGATGTTCTCTCCCTGGACCTGGCCCCTGATGGCCACAGGAGCTTTACTCTGCCTGAGAAGGTGCCAAACTGATATGGGAATCCTGTAGCCACCAGGACCTGCACTAGGAGCTACTCTTCAGCCATAGCAGGTGGGCATGGGAATGGGCTTGTCTCCAGCTGGGTGTCCAGGTGTGGTGGCTTGTTGAAGCCTGTCCATCACTACAGGGGGATCCTGCCCTGGCACAGGGCTAAGATCCTGAAGGTGCTGGAGAGCTGGTGGCAGAGGCTGCTGCAGGAGGAGCTGCAGGGATGCCCACCTGACCTGGAGCAGCAGCTGAGGAAGTGCCACCACAGACTTGAGGAGGTCTGTGATGCCCCTTTGTCCTTGTCTGTCTGTCCCAGCCTCCATCCTTGTACCCAGGTCAGTTCTCCTGCCTTCACCTCACATTTCCATCCATTCATCCACCCATCCATCCATCCATCCATCCATCCATCCATCCATCCATCCATCCATCCTCCACATGTCCATCCAGCTACATATCCATGTCTGTGCTGGGCTGCGGTGCCACACCACCCCCTGCAGTGATGTGCCAGGCCATGCTGTGACACATCTATACCATACAATGCCATTCCATGCCATGCCACAAATGTGCCATGCCGTGCAGCGCCGTGCGGTGCAGACGCTGCAGGGCCGTCCGGCGGGGCGGGGACTGGGGCAGATGGTGCTCACCCTGCTCCTCCCTCCGCTCAAGCCCAGACCCGTCCGTGCCCCGGCGCAGCAGAGCCGGCAGCGGCGGCGGGCTCAGGTAAGGGATTCTCCCACCCCACCGGGACCCCGGGGCCTCCGTCCTGCCTCTGGCCGCCCAGCACGACGGAGGAGCGGGCTGGGGAAACTGAAGCATAGCCGGGCGACGGCGCTGGAAAAGCGGTGTGAACCCCCTCCCCTCCGTCCCACTGCCCTCCTTTCACTCCTTCCCCAAGAGTTTGGGAATCTTGGGGTGCTGGGGACCCCCTTTTCCGAGGCCGGCGGTCGCTCCCACCCCCGGATCCGCCACCAGCCCAGATGGAAAAGAAAGGAAAACTGGGAGAGGTACCCAGCGAAACCAGCTGGGGCGGGAGCGAGGGGCCCCTCGGCCCTCCCTCCCACCGCACCCCGACCACCTTTGACCCCTTCGAGGGTGTCACCCTCCCCCGCCTGGCGCACCGCACCCTTTATTTATGGTAGGACCTACAAGAAGGCAAAGCAAACACAGCCTCGCCTCCCCTCCACCGCCATCGCGGCACGCCCGGGGTGACATGAGGGATGGTAGGGGTGCAGGGTGGGGGCCACCCATGGGTGCAGCCCGGTTCGGGGCGTGGGGACGAGCTGTGTCCCCGCTGTTGCCCGCAGGCTCTCGGCGCGGCATGGGGGAGGCCAGTGACATGGACAGCGGGATCGTGCTGCACTCGGGTGAGAATGGGGTCTGGGGCTGAGGGAGGTTTTGGGGTGCCCCTGTCGCCCAGGAGTGCTCTGATAGACGTGTCCCTCCTTCCCAGGCAGGGAACGGAGCACTTCGGTGCATGGGGACACATTAGGGACACATGAGCTGCCGGAGAGAGCTCTGGGGAAATGAAGGAGTGGAGGAAGGGAGGCTTCCCCTGCGTTTCGGGAGGCATCCCAAGTGTAGAGGGGGGTGCTGTCGACGGGATTTGACTCAGATGGGTTTGGCTTGGATGGCTGAGTCAGACTGAAACCTTCCTCCTGTGCCCCCCCTCCCACCCCCCCAGCAGGGACGTCACACGTGTCCCGGGGGGGCTGAAGCACCCATGGTGCTGCTGGGGGAATTTCCTGGATACCCTGGGGCATTGGAGGACCCATGGGTGCTGCTAGGGGAGGAGTCCCTGGATACCCTGGGGGGTTGGAACACCAATGTGTGCTGCTGGGTGGGGGAAACAGGTGTTTCACGGGAGTCAGTACACCCACGAGTGCTGCTGTGGGGGAAGGGAGGCGCAGCTGCTTTGGGGCAGCTGGAGTGCCCATGGCTGTGCTGGGAGGATCGTGGCTGCTTTTTTCTCCCCCTGCGGTGGAGGAAAACTAAGGTAGGGAGGCTGTTGAGTGGTGGAGGATGGCACCTGGGTGCTCCCATCCCTCCAGATGTCCATGTATCTGTTCCAGGCTCTGAAAGCCCAGTGTCCCCCCCGAAGGAACGGGTGCTGGTGGGGCAGCGGCAGCAGCAGGCACTGGAGGCCCAGCTGGATGGCTGCATCCAGGAGCTGCGACAGCTGTGCCTGCGTGAGGCGGTGAGCAGGGCATGAGGACCCCCTGCCCACCTTCACGTACTGCCATGGCTCTGCTCAGTGTCCCTGTGCCATCCTCAGGAGCTGACGGGGACCCTGCCCTGCGAGTACCCCCTGAAAGCTGGCGAGAAGCCCCCCAAGGTCCGTCGCAGGATCGGGGCTGCCTTCAAGCTGGATGAGATCGCCGTTTTGCGTGGGGTGGTGAGACAGTCCCTGGGGTGCAAAGGTGGTGGGGACCCATCCCATCCCATTCCATCCCATCCCATCCCATCCCATCCCATCCCATCCCATCCCATCCCATCCCATCCCATCCCATCCCATCCCATCCCATCCCATCCCATCCCATCCCCTCTGCTGTGGAAGCTGCCCGAGGGTCACCTGGAAATGTTGCCATCCCCATCCCATGGTTGGTGGTTAGGTGCCAAGTGCTGTAGGTGAGAGGGGCAGGGGATGCTTTCAAGCATAAGGTGGTGTTGAGGTGTTGAGTTAATGGGGTTATCCTGGGGTCCCAAACATAATGTGTGGGGTTGGGGTGCCAAGGTGATGGGTGTGGGGAGAGTCCCAGGTGTATCAAGGTGCCAGAATTATGGGAGAAGGTGGGTTCCAAATGTCATGGGTAGTGGTGGGGTCCTGAGCATGATAGGTGGTGTTGGATTCCAAGAGTGATGCTCGGTGTTGGGGTCCCAGATGAGATGCTGGGAGGGGTTGGGATCCCAAGTGCTATGGGTGGCGTTGGCGTGTTAAGCCTTATGGGGGGCTCAGGGGTGTTGAGGCGCATTTCTGAGCGTGTCCCCCGCTCCCAGGACCCTCTGGAACGGGAGCGGGCGCTGCAGCTGCAGATTGCCGAGGCCGCCCGCCGGCTCTGCTGCGAGGAGAACATTGGCCGGCAGGTGCGGAAGAGGCGGCAGACGGCAGCACTCCGGGAGGAGCAGAAACTGCGGGATCTGGAGCAGGTTCTGAGCCAGCGGCGGCTCCTGGCAGGGCAACGGGACATCAGTCCTGCCAAGGGTGAGCCCTCCGAGCCCCATGGCGGGGGGGGATGCTGGAGAGCAGAATGGGGTGCTGCTTGGTTGGGTGTCCCTGGGGAATGCATCTAAAATACCCATTCCCTGTGAATGCACCCCACTGGATGCTGGGATCCTTCATCCCAAGTGCATGCACTCCTCTGGATGCATGCCCCTCTGCCATTCTCCTGTGTGTCCCTTCCCAATATGCCATCCACAATGCATATCCCAGTTCCCTGGTGAATGCACTTCCCTGGATGCACTCCAACTTTCCATCCCCTGTGAATACAACCTGGTTCTGCATTGCCAGTGAATGCATGCCCCTAACACCCCCTGGTAAATGCACCCCAATTTCCCATCCCTGCTGAATATACCCCTTGGATGCCCCCTGGAAGGCCATCCCTGGTACATGCACCTTGCTACACTCTCACTGTCAATGCACCCTTTTGAAGGTACCCCAATACTTCATCTCTGGTGATTGTACCCTTGTGAGTGCACCCCAAAAAGAAGTCCCCAGTGCATGCACCCCAATAACTATTCCTGGCATATGTACCCCCTGAATGCACCCCAAAAGCCCATCCATAGTGCATACACCTTTATAAACCATCCCCAGCAGTACCCCACTGAATCCAACCCAGTACTTCACCTCCGTTGATTGCACCCTTCTGAAAGTACCCTAAGAGCTCACCCCTGCCGCTTGCACCTCATAACTATCCCCAGTCACCCATCCTCAGCACCTGCACCCAAAGGGGGGCAGGATGTGGCCCAGCTGCCATGGCCCCATCCCAGTGGCGGCCATCCAAGGGGGTCCCTGTTCTCTCCATGCCTGTCCCCTCCAAGGACCAGGGCCATGGTGGTGGCGTCTCCTTCCCTGTCGGTGCCCCCAGCCTGCCCATCCCAGGCAGGCTGGGAGCTGCACGCGGCTCAGCAGAGCCGGCCTGGCCGGTACCGCCGCCGTCCCGGAGCATGTTGGGACAGGTGGCGTGGGAGAGGGGAGTGGAGGCCTGCGGGGACGCGCTGGGTGGTGGCGGGGCCGTGGGAGCGCTTTGGCACCCGGAGGCGGCCCCAGCTCTGTTCTCACAGGGCCCTGCCCCATAGAGCTCAGTGCGTCCGACGAGAGCTCCATGTTGGACTCTGGCCTGCTGAAGGAGGGTGAGGGGGCTGTGGGGACCAGGGGGGGATCCCTGGCATGTTCCCTCCATTCCAGCCCTTCCTGTGTCCCCTCTATCTCTACTCTCCCTGTGTATCCTCTATCCCGTTCCGCTGCCATGTATCCCCTCCATGCTGTTCCCCTGTGTGTCCCTTCCATCCCAGCCCCCCACATCTCCCCTCCATACCAACCATCCACCTGTTCCCTCCATCCCAACTCTCCCTTTGTGTCCCCTCCATCCCAACCCTCCATCTCTCCTGCAGAGGACACACGGCCACCAGGACCTGCCACTCCACAGAGGTCCCCATCTCCCAAGGACCCCACCAAGGAGGAGGAGGGGGAGTCAGGGCCTGTGGTACCCGCCCCCATTCCCCGGCAGAAGACTAGCCTGGACAGACCCTACAAGAGGACCAAAAATCCCAGCATCGACCCTGAGGATGGGGAAACCCAGAGCTCCCAATGCTGTCTTGGGTCCCTGATGACTGACCCTGCCAGTTCCTTGGCTCCCAGCAGCCCTAACTCTGCAAGCCCCTCAGTGTCCAGGACAGGGGACCCTTCCTACCGGTTTGTCCCCATCCGGACCGTGGTGCTGTGCCGGCAGGCAGGTTCCAGTGCTCCCAGCACCCCTGAGCCATCAGGACGGCAGGGACAGACCCAATCTCTGAGGTATGTCCTGAGCTTGGGGAGGGTAGACAAGGGTTTCTGCTAGGGAGGATGGAGATAACCCCATGGAGAGGGGGATGGAGATAATCCCATGTGGAGGATGGACCTCAATCCATGGGAAGGAGGATGGGAATGACCCTGTGAAGATGATGGAGCTCAGCTCATGGGGAGGATGTTGGAAATTATCCCATAGGAGGGGTGGAGATAGTCCTACTGGCAGTAAAATGGAGCTAACCCTGTGGGAAGGAGGATGGGAGTAATCCTGTGGGAGAGGATGAAGAGAACCTCATGGAGATAATGGAGCTAAACCCATGGGGAGGAGGATGGAGATAATCCTATGGAGAAGATAATGGAGAGAACACCAAGGGAAGTGTGGACCTAACTCTATGGGGAGGATGGAGAAAATCTTTTGGGGAGAATGGACATGATCCCATGGGGAGGGGATGGAACTAACCCCATGGAGATGATGGAGCTCAGTCATTGGGAGGATGGAGACAATATTATGGGGAGGATTGAGATAATCCCAGAGACCAGAATGAGGATAATCCTATGGGAATGTGGGAGAAAACCCTGTGGGGAGGATGGACAGAAATCCATTGGGAGGAGGTTGGAGATGGTCCCATGGAGAGAATGGAAGTAAGCCTATGGAGAGGATGAACTAATCCCTTGGGAGGAGGCTGGAGACTGCCCCACAGGAAAGGTGGAACTAATTCCATGGGAGGAAGTTAGATGTCTCCCCACGGGGTGGCTGGCTGTACCCATGGGTACACCTTTCCCAGAGCTTGCCCTGGCTTTAGGGTGAGGGGAAGGGTGCTCCTGCAGCCACAGTGTCTTGACTGCAGGGTGGACCCATGCTGGCAGCCAGCTGAGCCCCGGGGCCGCAGCGCCACTCCCCGCCGGCGCCCCACCTACTACACAGTCACTGTGCCCACCTCGTGCCTCCTGAGCCCCGGCCCTGCGTGCCGCTCCGGCTCCGATGACAGCATCTCCGACCTCTCCAGCATCTCCCACGCCACCTCCCCGGGCAGCAGCAGCCCTGACATGTCCTTTGCGGTTCCGCTGCCCCTTGCCGAGCCTGGTTACTACCCACAGGGTGCCCTCCAGCTCCTGCCACCTGCTGGCCCCCTGACTTTCCTGTACGAGCAGGATCTGGCCCCGCTGCGCTACCAGCGCCTGGTGCCCTCCCGAAGCCGCATCGTGCGCACGCCCTCACTCAAAGACTACGCACCCGCCGGGGCCCGGGGGCTCTCCAAGGCCGCCGTCACCGAGGAGCTCAAGTCATGGCACCAGCGTGCCCGGCTGAGGAGTGCCCGGCCCCACTCCCTCGACCGGCAAGGGGCTTTCCAGAGACCCCGTGGTGGGACCACCAGGGACGTGCCCATTGCTCATGGAATCCTGTCACTGGTTCAGGTATGACACGGGGTCTGGCTGGGAGTGGCCACGTGGGAGAAGAGGGACCCCCTGGGTGCTGTCCTGCAGGTGACATGAGTTGTTACCCTGAGGTAGTGTAGGGACATGCAGCTCTGGTGGGGTCCCATGAGGATTTCTAGAGCAGGGGTGAAGGCCTGAGGGAGTCCGTGGGGTCCTGTGAGGGTTGTTGGGACAGGCCTGGGATTCCAGAAAGGAGCCTGGGGCAGGAACATGGTCTCAGGAGGGTTCTGAGGAGAGGATCAAGGTCCTTTAAGATCCTTTGAGGCAGGATTGGGACCTTCTGAGGGTCCTCTGAGCAGGTCCAAGGTCCCATAGGTTGGGTCTGGAGGGTCCCTCATAGTTCCTTGGGCAGGACCAGCACCCTGAGTAGGTCGCCATGGGAAGATTAGGGTCCTGAGGGAATCACAAAGGAAGAATTTGGGTCCCAGAGCGGTCCTTGGGGCAGGACTAGGTTCCTAAGGAAGTCCAACAGCCAGGACCAGGGTCTACTGTTCTTGGGAACAGAAATAAGGTCTTTAAGGTCCTTCAGGGCAGGATGAGGGCCTGCTGAGGGTCCCATGGACAGGTTTGGAGTTCTGTGTAGGTCCCAGGGGCAGAACCAAGATCCCCTGGGGCAGGACTGGGGTCCCATGTGAGTCCCTGGGATAGGGCCAGGACCTTAAGGGTGTCTCTGGAGCAGGACTGGGGTTCCATGTAGGTTCCTGCTTTCTCTTGCAGATCCCAAGGGCAAGACAAGGACCCTACGGGGGTTCCTGTTGCAGAACTGAGGTCCCATGGGAAAGACCAGAACCTTAAGGGGATTACTGGGGGAAAACTGGGGTCCCATGAGAGTCCCATGGGAAGGACCAGGACTTCAGGGGGGTCCCTAGGGCAGGATCCATGTGGGTCCCTGGGGTAGCACTGGGGTGCCCTTGAGCAGGGAAGGATCCCTGCAGGCATTTCAGTGACCAGCTCCCCTTTCCACCTGGCAGTCTCACTGGGACAAATGCACCTGTGGCATAGCTGGGACACAGGCTGGGCAAGTCAGGACCTGTGGCCGTGCCCCCACAGCTCCTCCAGCCCAGCCCTTGTGCCAGGATGTGCCCGCAGTGGTGCCCCTCAGACAAGGCATGATGCCAACACTCACAGGGTCTTTGTCCCCCAGGGTCCCCCGGTGCAGGTGCTGCGGCGCTCGGCAGCCGGCGTGCCCGTGCAGGTCTACATGCCCGAGAACGGCGAGATTGTCACCCAAGTGTGAGTGCCATGTCCTCACCCCGGGCGGGGGCACATCCTGGCTGGCCCAGGGGCGGCAGGGACGTCTTGCGCCTCCCCAGCCCGGCGTGGGGCACAGGAGGGAGCCACAGTGGCGTGGCAGGGGCTGGCCCCCACCCTGTGTTCCCTCACTGGCACTGCAATGCTGATAGGGACACTGTGACCCCAGTGCTTATGGTGACCTTGGTGTCACCACGACCCTGAATTTGAGGTTCTGGTCTCTAATAAAAATGGTTTTTGGGATACGTCACTCTCAGGATGTGTCACCTCCATGTCCCCTCTGAGGACCCCCATCCCTGGGTCCCATTGGCATTGCAGGATGGGACTCCGTGGATTTGGGGTCTGGCTGTGCTCAGGGCAGTAATGGGGTGATCCCAATGGCAAGGGGGTGCCCCAGATCCAGCTGTGCAACCCTGGCACCCAGTGACCCAGGCTGGGAAAGGGGCAAAGAGTGGAAAGGAAGGATGGAATGGAGGTGAAGGGTGTGGGGTTGGAGTGCAGGAAGGTGGGCAGGAAGGGTGCAGGGGAGGGCTGCAAGGATGGGTGAAGGGATGGGGTGCCGGGGGAGGGAAATAAGGTGCTCCGGGAAAGGATGGGGTTGGAGAAAGGGTGCTGTGAACCAAAGTGGTGGGGTGCAGGGAGGGGATGGGGTGCTGGGCAGGCAAATAAGGAGTGCAGGGGTGGGATGAGGTGGGAGAAGGGGTGCTGGGAGGGGAAATGATGGGGAGCAGGGGGTAGGGAAGGGGTTGAATGTCGGGGATGGGGTGCGGGGAGTGGTGCAAGGACGAGCGAAGAGATGGGGTGCAAGAAGAGGGGAAATAAGGGTTTCCGGGGATTGCCGTGGTGGGGGGCAGTGCCAGAGACGCTCCGGTCCCCGCATTCCCGCCCGGCCCTGCCCGTGCCCGGGGCCGGCGGCGTCGCCCCTCCCGGTGGGGGCGGGCGGGGGCCGGTGGCTGCGGCGGGAGGCGGCGCCGGGGGGACGGGAGGGGGGGGGGCACCGGGCAGCAACCGAGCGCCGCCGGGCTGCGGCGTCACTGCGGGCCTGCGCCGGCCCCGCACGGCACCGGGAGACACCGGGAGACACCGGCACAGGGAGCGGCCCCCCGGCACCGGCACCGGGCGGCACCAGGACCGGCCACGGGAGCGGCCCCGGTCCCGGTGCCGCCGCGCAGCCGCCGCCCTCGTCCCGGACAGCTCTGAGCGGGGACACCAGGCCCGGCCCCGGGATGGGGCCCGGGGGCCCCGGGAGCGGCTGGCCCCTGGCCGGGACCCTGCTGGTGGCCGTGGCCGCCTCGATGGGTAAGAGATATACGGGGACCGGGGAGGGCCGGGGGACCCGGTGCCACCCTGCGACTGGACGCTGTGCCACCATCTGTGACACGGGGATCCCGCTGGGTGGGAGGGACTTCGTGCCACCGGCCGTGGCTGTGAGTCGTGTCACACACGGCCCCTTTCACCGGGGGTTGCTTGCAACAAAGTGTCCCCCTGGGCACTGTGCCCACTGCCCCCGAACCCGCCTCCCATTCGCCGCTTTCGGGGTGACCCCGGGAGCAGCAGGGACGGACGGAGCCGGTGGCTGACCGAGCCGGGATGCGCAGCCCCGGGGAACCTGGGGGCTTCCTATGGACGAGCCCTGTGCCTCAGTTTCTCCACTTGTCCCTGAACTGCCGTGATCCCATTTTGGGATGTGTAACAACGCCACGTGAGATTCCCGCAAAGCCCATTTCCGTGGCTGCTCAGGCACCTCCGGCCGCCCCCGGACCTCGGCCCGCGGCTATTTCTGGGAAGACAGGTGGCTCCGGACAGAAATAGAGTGGGAAGTGCCACTGGAACACGCGGAAGGAGGGGAAGCGAGGGAGATCTGGAGGAATCTGGAGGGGTCGGAGAGATGTGGGATGGAGTGGCGTCTGCAAGGGTGTAGGGTTGGATGGAGCCGAGTATGGGGGTACATAGGGGCAGGGTTTGCAAGGAAGTGGAGTGGGATGGGGCAGGATATGGGGGTACACAGGGGCAGAATGGAGCAGGGTTTTAAGGGATGTGGGGCAGGATGGAGCAGAGCAGTGGTTTGGGGGTACATAAGGACACCGTTTGTGGGGCCATGGGGCAGGACACAGGAAGGTATAGGGGATGTGGGGCTGGATATGAGGGGGACAGGAAGCAGTGGGGTATTTGGGAGTGTATAGGGGCCTATTTTGGGGATCCATGGGGCAGGATGGACTGGGGTACAAGGGGAATAGGACACAGTGGGGTACAGGCTGTGCTCACGTGGGAGAGGAAGGGCATGGGGGTGCTGCTGATGCCCCTGAGGGTGGTGACGGCCAGGTGCTCCAAGGCCCCGGTGGTGGGTGGCTGTCCACAGTGGCCGGGGGCGAAGACTGCCTGTGGTACGTGGACAGAAACGGGTCATGGCACCCTGGCTTCGACTGCGAGTTCTTCACCTTCTGCTGTGGCACGTGCCAGCAGCGGTACTGCTGCCGAGACCCTCTGCGCCTGCTCACCGAGCGCCAGCAGCGCCACTGCCTTGCCTTCAGGTGCCACAGCCGGGGCTGATGGGGCTGGGGGCTCTCCTGGGCAGCCTGGGTGCTAGGACTGGGTGCTGTGCACTAGTACTGGGTGCTGGGGACAGGCAGTTTTACTGGGTGCTGGTCACTGTATGCTCTGCACTAGGCAGTAGTGCTGGACACTGGTATTGGGTGCTGGGCACTGGTACTGGGGGTTGGACATTGGTACTGAGCAGTGGCAGCGGGTGCTGGATGCTGGGTGCTCTGCACTGGTACTTGGTGGGGGCACTGGGTGTTGGGCACTGGGCACTGTTACTGGATGATGAATGCAGGTGCTGTGCAACGGTTCTGAGCACTGGGGAGTGATACTGGGCACTGGGCAGTGCTGCTGGGTTGCTAGGCTGTTAGCTCTGGGTGCTGGACACTAACATTGGGTGCTGGGCATTGAGTGCTGGGTGCTCGGCACTGGGCAGTGGTACTGGGTGTTGGGCACTGGTACTGGGTTGTTGGTCTCTGGCCAGTGGAACTGGGCATTGGTGCTTTGCAGTGGGTGTTGGGACTCCTGCTAGGTGCTGTGCACTTGGTACTGGTACTGGGTGCCAGGCTCTTGGCATTGGTACTGGGTGCTGGTATTGGGTTCTGGGTGCTGGACACTGGTACTGGGCACTGATACTGGGCACTGCACATTGGGGGATGGATGCTGCAGATTGGTCACTGATACTGGGTGCTGGATGCTGGTACTGGAAACTTGCACTGGGTGCTGGGCACTGCTTACTCCCACTGGGTGCTGGTCACTGGGAGAGGGCACTGGTACAAGGCATTGGCACTGGGTACTGGGCACTGCTACTGGGTGGGCAATGCTACTGGGTGCTGGGCAGTGGTCACTGCTACTGGGTGCTGATAGCAGTGCTGGACACTGTCACTGGGCATTGGTTCTGGGCACTGGGCAGTGTCACTGAGTGCTGGCTGGGGGTGTGTGCCGCGGGTGCCTCCCTGGCCCTGCTCCCCATGCCCGGGGGTCCCACAGCCCCAAGACCATCGCGGGCATTGCCTCAGCCGTGGTGCTTTTCATCGCCATCGTCACCACCATCGTCTGCTGCTTCATGTGCTCCTGCTGCTACCTGTACCAGCGCCGGCAGCACTCCCGCACACCCCTGCAAGGTGCGGGGCTGGGGGGCTGGGATGGCGGTGCAGGAGGGTCCTGTAAGAAAAGTGGGTGGAGTGGGGTTGAGGGGGCCTAGAGGATTTCAGGGGGAAGGGGGGTCTGGTGGGGGCTGTAGGGATGGGGGATGCAGGGTGTGCAGGAAGAGAGGATCAAGAGGGTCCTGCAGCTAAGGAGGTGCAGGGTTAAGAGGACCTGGGGGAATGGGAGGGTGCAGGAATGGGGGATGCATGGATGGGGGGTGCAGGAGGAGGCTTGGTGCATGATGATGCTGTAGGTACAGGGTGGGGGATTGGGGGGGCCTCGACAGAGGCCTGTGGGAATTGGTGTGTGTCTGTGGGCTGTAGGGGTGGGAGGTGCAGGAGGGTCCTGTAGGTAGAGAGTGGAGGGGTTTGGGAAGAGGCAAGGAGGGTGTTGGGGTAAAAGATGGAAGCTAAAGGGATGAGAGATGAGAGAGAGCAGAAGAATTCTGTCGGTGTGGGGTGGCGGGAATGGTAGGGGAGGCAAAGAGAAGGGCAGCTGTTGGAATGAAGCGGGGGATCAGGAGGGTGGGGGGTGGACTGCAGGAATTAAGGTGTAGGAGGAGGGGTAGGGTACAGGGGTGGGGAGAAGGAGAGGTGCTGAGGTACACGGTGGAGGGATTGTGGGGGATGAGGTGGTGGGACTTGAAGGGATGCGGGGGGGAAAATTGTGCAGTGTGGTGAGGGTCTGGCTGACACCTCAGCGGCCACCAACCTGAGGGCCACCACCACTCTTAGGCACCATCCCTGTCCCTGTGTCGGGTTGCTGCAGACCTCCCCAATCTCTCCCACAGGCCCGGAAATTCCCCTGTCCAGCTACCACCCTGCAGCTCCCCCAGCTCCCTTCCCCGTGGACCCCAAAGCCGGCCCCACACCTCCCCAGCCTGGCTTCACCCCCATGGCCATGTACCCCCCGCCCGGCCCTGCTGCCCAGTACCCCATGTACCCCTCCGGGCCCCCCGTCTACAACCCCACAGGTGAGCACCGGGGGGGAACGGGCACCCTCCCTATTCCCCAGGGGGCCTGGTGGCCTGGTGACACCGCTCCTGCTCCCCCCGCAGCACCGCCACCCTACGTCCCGGCGCAGCCCAGCTACCCTGGAGCATGAGTCCCCGCGGGGACCCCCGTACCCGCCGCCGGCCAGCGGGGCCGGGCTGGGGACCCCAGGGATCCCCCTGGCGCCGGGGGGCTGCCTTAGCCAGCGCTGGATCGGGCTCTCCCCAGCCATCCTGCGGTGATCCGGTGCCAGCAGAACAGGGCGGCCCTTGTGCCGCACACTGGGCCCTTTGTGGGCGCCTTCTCCCCCGGCTCCGGGTGCCAGTGGCCCCGAGCAGCCGCGGAGGGGTTCCCGGGGGGTCCTCCGAGGGCCGTGCACCGCTGTCTCCCTGCACACTACCCCCGGATTCACCCCGGCTCTTCCCTCCGGGGTTGGCATTAAACCACGTCTTGTGCCCACAGTCTGGTGTCGTCTCGGTGATTCTAATGGGGAAAAAAGGAAGGGCAACGCCCCCAAACCCTTCCCGCGAATTGTTAAGTGGGGAAACATGAATTCTGCTCTGTCGCTTCTGCTCCCAAGACTTCTCCCTCCCAAAATTGTGTTGGGATGAGTAATTCCCACCAAATCAGCCGCTTGGATGAGCCAGCCTGGAGTGCTGGCCGCCCACTCAGCCCCCCTCACTCAAAACGGAGCGTGAAACCACCCCTGGAATCTTTCGGGTGAGAAAACAGCAAATTCTGCGTCGGGATTGAGACCGTGGGCATGTGAACAATTCCTTTATCCATGCCCCCTGCCCTGGACAGGAATAAGCAGGGGAGGGTGGGTGGTGTGTCACCCCGATGTTGTTCCTGGTGGGATTCAACTGCTGGCTAAATTTGGGACCAGAGTCCATCAGTCCAGGAGAACAGCCAGGCAGAGCCGCCTGGAAGGACAAACCGCTGTTCCATCTCCCAGCCCTCTGCATCAGCCCCAAAAGCCGTCTGAGGTGCCCGGAGTGGGGGGAGCCATGGGGGAGCAGCTCCGAGTTTTATTGAAGTGGGATGGACAGGAAAAGAAATAATAATAAAAGCAGCGACATGGGTTCTGGGGTGTGTGTACACAGCCAGCTGCGTGGGAGGCTCAGGATTCGGGGACCCCCCGCTCCCGGAGGTAGAGGTCACGGATTTCGGCCAGGCTGCGGCTGAGCCCGCCCAGCGCCTGGGCGATGCCGCGCAGCACGGCCGCGGTCTCCCGGCGGCTCTCGGCGTATTCCCGGCGGAACGCCCGCAGCTCCTGCACCAGCCGCTCGTTGGACTGCACGAGGCTGAGCTGGGGGCGCTCGGGGGTCCCGTCCAGCCCCCTGGGGGGCCCCGCCTCTCCCGCGCCGCAGTGACTGAGCTGCTCGGCCTCCTGCTCCAACAGCAGACTCGGGAAGTCGGAGCCCAGCGGCTCCTGCGGCCCGCGGAGGTCGCCGAGGGGGAGTTCGGAGGGTGCGGAGCGCGGGGGGCTCCGGCTCCAGCCCTCGCACAGCTCGCTGGGCGGGCAGATGCCGGTGCGGGGCAGCCGACAGTCTGAGCCGCGGCCGGGAGCACCGTCGGCAGCGGGACCGTGGAAGGGCTCAGTCTTCACCTCCAAAGGCTCCTCCTTTACCGGCTCCTCCTTTACACCTGTGGGACCGAGGGCGAGCACAGGGCAGCTGCAGGGATCTCCCGTGTTCCCGGTGTCCCACGGACCAGTGGCAGACCCTGTTGTCTCCATCCCTGTGCTCATACATCCCCTCTCCTGCACCCAGCCCCAGTTCCATCTATACCTATCTCCATAGTTCCGTGTCCCTCATGATAGTTCAGTCCCTTGTCCCTCTCCTGTCCCCAGTACCCCCATACCCCTGTCCTGAATGTGGTGCCCCCATGTGCCTGTATGGTCCTGGTACCCCCCCGTCTCTGCCCCAGTCCACACATATCCCTGTCCTGAACATGGTGCCTCTACGTCCTTGTTTGGTACCACCACGTCCCAGTTCTCACCCCACTAACCCCCATGTCCCTGTTCTGGTCCCAGTACTGGAATGTTCTTTGTCTCTGTCTTGGTCCTGCCCCATGTCACTGTCCCAGTCCCACCACATCTTTGTCCTGTTCCCAGCCCCTTCCTATCCCCGTCCAGGTCCCAGTACCCTGTGCCTTTTGTCCCTGTCCTAATCCCAGTCACCCATATCCTTGTCCTGATCCTGGTACCCTTCTGTCCTGGTATAGGTGCCCCTATTACTTTCCCTGTCTCCTATGTCCCTGTCCTGGTCCTCCCACATCCCTGTCACCTGTCCCAATATCCCATGTTCGTATCCCTTTGCCCTGACTCTGTGTTCCCTCTGTGTCCCTGCCCCACTGCTCCTGCCCAGTCCCCTCCATGCACCTGTAGTAGTCTCAGTGTCCTGGTCCTGGTTTTTCCCACATCTTGGTCCCAGTCCCTCCATGTATCTTCCCAGGCCTAGTGATGCCTTAGGATGCCCCCATATCCCTCATGTTCCTGTCCCAGTTCTCCATGTCCCTGCCATTGTCCCCTGTATCCATGTCCCTGTCCCCCATGGCATGGTCCCAGTGTCCCTGTCCTGGCCCTTATCTCCTGTGTTTCTGTCCTGGTCCCAGTTTCCTGCTCCTCATCCTGTGCTCTTGGTCCTGGTCTCCTGTGTCCCTGTCTCAGAACCATGTTTCTGTCCTGGTCCTCTGTGTCCTGGTTACTCCATGTCCCTGTACTGGAGGGACCAGTGCCTCTGTGCCTTTGTGTCTCTGTGTCCCTGTCCCAGTTCCTCATTCCCTGTCCTGATGCCCTGTATCCTGGTTCTCCACGTGCTAATCCAGACCTCCTGAGTCCCCATCCCCATCTCCCCATGCACCTGCCCCTGTGTTCTGGTCTGGCTGTGTCCCTTTGCTGGTCCTGGTCCCCTGTGTCCCTGCATGCACCTGTCCTGGTCCCAGTGACCTGTTTCAGGCTCAGTTCTCTTGCATCCAAGTCCCAGTCACTCATGTCTGTGTCTTGGACCCCCACATCTTGGTCACAGTATCTCCATGTCACTATCGTGGTCTCCTGTATCCCGATCCCCTCACTTCCCGGTCCCCTTTTGTCCCTCTTCCTCCCAACCTCTCCCAGTCCCAGTGGCCCCTGTGTCTGTGTCCTGGTTTCCCATGTCCATGTCCTGGTCCTGCATGTTCTGGTGCTGGTCCTCATCTTTCTTGAGACCAGGGTTAGATGGGATACTGGGGAGAAGTTCCTCCATGCATATGTCCTGGCCCCAGCTTCCCTATGTACATGTTGCTTGCCCCACTTCCTAAACCCATTTCCCCATGTCCCATTCCAACTCATCCATGGCCCCTATTCCGTCCCCCATCCCGGTCACCCAGCAAGTCCCTGCCCCATGTCTATCCTGGTTCCTCATGTCCCTGTCCCACCATACATCTGTGCCGGTCCCCCCGGAACCCGGTCCCAGCACCCCCGCGACCCTGCCCCGCTCTCCCCCGTCCCAGTCCCGGTCCCGCATGTGCGTGTCCGTGTCCTCCGTGCACGTCTCTCCACTCTTCCGTCCCGGGCCAGCACCCTCGTGTCCCTGCCACGTCCCGCTGCCGCTGCCCGCGCACTCACCGTGCTGTGCCGACCCCTCGGCGCTGCGCATCGAAGGCTCGGTTCCGGCGGCGCTGCGAGGACCCCAGACGGGGGCGGGGGCGGGCCCCGCTCCGGGCTCGGCCGCGCCGTTCCCGTTGCTCCCGTTATTCCCGGTGCTCCCGGTGTTCCCGTTCCTGGCGGCGGCCCTGCCAGCCGGGCCCTGCCGCTCCAGCCGGTGCCGGCTGATCTTGTCCCCGGCGCGGCGGCGCAGCCCCCGCCAGCGGTTCTTCACCTCGCCGATGTCGCGCTGGTGGCGGCCGGCGGCGTTCACCTTGTGCGTGATCCGCCACCAGATCTTCTGCTTCTCGTACGCGTTCACGGTACCGGCGGCGGCGCCGAACAGCAGCGGCTCGTACCGGAGCACTTCGCTCATCAGCACCTCCAGCTCCTGCAGCGTGAAGTTCGGCTTCCGCTTCAGCAGTCCCCGCCGCGCCCCGCCGCCGCCCGCCGCCGCCATGCTCCCCGCCGCCTCCGCCGCCTCATGCCGCCGCCCCGCCGTCCATCGCCGCCGCCGTGTGCCCTGCACCGGTTCCCCGGTACTAAGCGGGGGAAGCGGAGCCGGAGACCCCCGGCAGCCCCCGTCGGGCGCTGCCGTAACCGGATCCGGGACGGACCGGACGGGCCGGGGCTGCACCGGGCCCCCTGCCGGCCCCGCCGCGCGCCGCTCCGCCCCCGGAGCGTTAACGGCGGCCCCGGTGCGACAGCGGCGCCCCCTGCCGGCCCCGCCGCGCACAGCAGCGCCCCCGGCTCGGTAACGGCGCCCCCTGCCGGGCGCGCTCCCTCCCCATCGGGGGCTGCACCGCCCCGCTCCGCCCAGGCCCCCCGGTTTTAGTGACACCGTCGGCGCTTGGGCGACGCCCCTGGTGCTCTCACCCCGGGGCCGGCCGCATGCTCGGTGTGGGATGTCCCAAGGGCCCGTGGTGCCCGCGTTAGCAGGGGCCGCCCCAAGGGGCAGGAGCTTGGGGGCAAGGGGCAGGACGACCCCGTGGTGCGGATACTGCTCCTCCCGCTGGGGCCACGGCTCTGCGCGGCTGCAGAAATGCTCCCCAAAACGGCGTTTCACCTGTACCGGGAGCAGCCTCTCAGCCACGCATGTGGGTGTCCCGGAGCAGGGGGAGCCTCCCAGGGGGCACCCGTGTGCTGCTGCATCCCAAAACGACCCCCGCCCCGTGGTGCCAGGGGGAGAACGGGAGAACAGTTCTGGGTGACCCCGGGGGTTTGGGGTGCTCAGTTTTGGGGTCACCCCGGAGTTTTAGGGTGACCCTGAGGCACCCAGTTCTGTATTACCTTGGAGTTTGGGGTGACCCTGGGGCTGCCCCAGGATTCCCAGTTCTGGGTGTACTCAAAGGGTTTTAGGTGACTGTTGGGTGGTCCTGGGGTGTTGAGTTCTTCATGACTCCAGAGTTTTGGGGTGTCTGCATGGCTCTGGGTGCCTGGTTGTCTGTGTCCAGCAGCAGCAGGGTGCCCCATTTTGGGGGTTGGGCTGTCCCACTTGGGGGGGTCCTGGGTGCCCCATTTTCAGGAGTCCTGAGTGGGTGACGAGGGACACCCAGGCTGGCTTGTCCAGGTGGTCCCAGGGTGCCCAGTTCAGGGTGGGCTATGGGTGTGGGAGAGGGAAAAGCTGTCCCTGGCTGAGGTTGCTGAGTCCATTCCCAGACACCCCCTGCACCTCAATTTGGGGTCTGGGGACGTGGACCAGTCCAGAGGCACAGGAAGCATTTGGGTGAGCTTTATTGCTGATGCAGTGGCCACAGTCATACAAATCGTAATCGAGGTGTCATGACAGGAAGGATGGGGGGAGGAGGATGGGCATCACATGACCCCAAAACCCACTGCCCCCCTTGAGCTGGTGCTTTCCCTGCTCTCTCTGAGGCGGATTTGGCTTCCATGCTCTGAGGGTCCTGGGGGTCCCCCTGCAGTACTGTGGGTGCGTACAAGATGCCCGAGCTCCTGGCCCCAGCCTGGCTCCCTGTGTCCCACCACTTCCATACCCCCTCTCTCCCTGGCTGCTCCCTTCTCCCACCCTCCCATTCCTCCTGACATCAAGCCTGAACCCCCAGCTCTGCAGCCACTGCTGTGCCTGAATCCCAAAACTCTGCTGGCCACCCAGAAACCTTGTGGTGATGTGGTGATAGTCTGGGTGTCCCCTGCTCCTCCCCACGGCTGGGGGTACTCTTGCTCACCCCAGACTGGACCCTGGATAGAGTGGGGTGCCAAACCCCTTTGTTATGCTCTGATGGGGGATTTCCATAAGGATCAGCTCTGCAGACCCCTGCTCTATTCTTGGCATCTCCGGTGGGGCACAGTGCTGGTAGAAGAGTGAGCTTGAAGGCTTCACAACCATCAAAAAATAAATACAACCTCCTTCATCATGTCCTGCTGGGCCCGGCCCATCCTCCGTGTCCCAGAGAGATCCCTGCTCCTTGGCGTCGGTCACTGCAGGTTCCAAAGGGCTTGTCACGAGAAAGGTGAGTGTCTGGGGGTCTGCCATGGGCTGCAGGGGAAAAATCCTCCCGCTCCCTACTGCAGCAGCTTCGGCAACTCCACCTGCAGGGAAGCACACCCCATTACTGGGCGAGCAATGGGACGGGGTGCAGGACTGTCACTGACACGGTGTAGGGACATCCATGGCAGGATTAGATGGGGAGAAATTCCTCCCTGTGAAGGTGGGGAGGTCCTGGTACAGACTGCCCAGAGAGCTGGGGCTGCCCCATCCCTGGAAGTGTTCTAAGGCCAGGTTGGATGGGGTTTGGAGCAACCTGGGCTAGTGGAAGGTGTCCCTGCCCATGACAGGATAGAGATGATCTCTAAGGTCTCTTCCAACCCAGACCATTCAATGACCTCTTTTTCTTGGCCAGGCTGCCCATGGACAGCCCAGCAGGGACACAAACCACCTGGAGTGTGTGAGAGGTTTCAAGGCTCCATGCTGGGACCAGCATTAGCCCTTTTATTCCAGCAGTTATTACTGCATGGCGTACATACTTGACAATGTGCTGCCCAAGGGTGAATTTATGGGCCTCCTGTATTAGGAGGGCAGCTGCTGCCACAGCTTTCAAGCACCCAGGCCACCCTTGGCTAAGTCTAGCTGTTTGAGAAGTAGGCCACACCTCTCTGCTGGTCCCCAAGTGCTGTATCAGTACTCTCAGAGCAACATTAACTCATATGTAAAGAGTTCAAAAGCATTAGTCAAGTCCAGACTGGGGCTGACATCAAGAAATGTTTCAGTTGTTTAAATGCAGATGAAACCTCTCCAGCCATCCTGGGCCACCTTCTACCTCAGGGGCATGGGCTCAGCCCCAACAAGATATCAAGAGCCCAGTGAGTTATAACTTACGGATGGGTTTTTCCTTGTGTCCCAGCCCCTGGATCCTGGTGGATCTGCCCAACACAGGAGCTCTGCCAAGGGATAGATCTGCACCTGTCAGCTCTTTGCCAAGGGATGGATCTCCTGTTGGATGCTCTGCCAAAGGCTGGACCTGCTGACCTCATCTGCTCTGCAGGATGGGATTAAAGGATGGATCTTCCTTCCCCATGTGCTTGGCAAAGGGATGGATCTGCCCCTGTGCAGGGGTTGAACACAGCCCCACTCCAGAGAAGGACACTGCCAGAGTGGCAGCCACCATGACCTCAGCCCCCAGCCCCACCCTGTGCATGGGCCCCACCTGGCCCTGCACTTGCCTTCTTGAGCTGTTTGAGGTTGCTGGAGCGAATGGCTGCCAGGAGCTGGTCTCGAGAGTTCTTCTCCTGGACTGGCAGCGCCCGGTCTCCCAACTTCCTCTGTGTGGCTGGCGAGAGCGAGTTCTTCAGGTTCTCGTTGATCATCAGTGGTGGGGCGAGCGGAGGAGGAGGTGGGGGTGGTATGGTGGGTGCCCCTCCTTTCTTGGGAGAGCTTTTGGGGGAAGCCTTGGGGGATGGCTGCGGGGATGCCTTGGGGGACCCCTTCGGCACTGCTCCAGGCTTGGGCACCTCCAGGAGGTCTTTCTTCTCCCCCCGTTCCTGTGCCAGTTTCTGCTCCTGGAGGCGTTTCTGCCTCTGCCTGTCCATGTTTCGGCTCAGCAGGTTGGTGACAGTCATGCGTGGCCCAGCCAGCTCGAAGTGGTAACCCAGCTTCAGGAGTGTGGTGTTCTCTTTCAGGAGCTTGGCAATCTCCATCTCTGTTTTCCCCCCACAGATGTGCCGCTGGTTGTGGAAACGTAGTTCTGTCAGCGTGTTGTTCTGCAACAGGGCCCGGAAAATGGCCAGGATACCCTTGCCTGTGATGTGGTTGGAGTCCATGTTGATGCTTGTCAGCACCTTGTTGGACTTGAGCATTATGGCAATGGCAAAGGCCACGTGGTCATCAGCGCGGGTGTTTGCCAGGGCAAACACCTTGACCACAGTGTTGAACTCCAGGGCCTCGGTGAAGCGCACCAGGGTCTCGTTATTGATGCAGTCGGAGTTGTTCACGTTGACCTCGGTCACCTCAGCGTCATTGTTCTTCACCTTCTCGATGAGCTCGTCAAAGATGCTGGAGGCTTCATCATCCTTGGCTTGATCTGCAGAGCTGTTGGAGGAAGACTTGGAAGGGCTGCTCTCAGCTGCTGCCTTGGCCTCCTGTTTCTCCTCCACCTTTTCTGCCTTTTCTGCTTCTGTCTGGGATTTATCATTCTCATCTGCCTTGGATTTTTTCACAGCAGAAGCCTTTTCCTCTTCTTTTTTGTCATTTTCTTTTTTATCTTCCCCTCTTGTGTCTTTTTCTGCCTGTTTCTTTGATTCTGAACTGTTCTCCTCCTTTTTGTCCTTCCCTGTGTCCTTTGATGCTGAATCCTTTTCTTCTTGCTTTTTTTCCTTCTCTGTCTCCTCCTTTGCTGCTGAGATCTTCTCTTTTTCCTTTTTATCCTTCCCTGCATCCTCCTTTTTAAGACATGAGCTGTTCTCTTCTTCCTTTTTATCCTCCCCTGCATCTTTCTTCAACTCTGAGCTCTTCTCTTCCTCCTTTTTGTTCTTCACTGTGTCCTTCTTCAACACTGAACCCTTCTCTTCCTCCTTCTTGTCCTTCCCCATCAGCTTTTTTTCCATGGCCTTTACTTTATCATTCATAGCTTTGTTCTCTTTGCTCTTGGTCTCAGTCTCAGCTTTACCTTTCAGGTCTGTTTTCTCAACACCTTCTTCCTTTTTAGAGTCTTTCCCCACTTCAGCATCTTGTTTCTGGGCCAGTTCTTTGGAAGGAGATTCTTTTCCTTTTTCTTCTTGATTTTTGTCTCCCTCATTCTTGTTCAACCTGCTTTCCTAGTGAGAGAAAAACACCTGGGAATTACAGGAACAGGTGCCTCTGACCTACAGCCTTGCCACCCCAGTCCCACGGTCACTGACTGTCACATGGAACATCCTGCAGCCTGTGGCTGGCCTTTGAAGAGGATCGTTTGGCCCAGCCGAGGTCCCAGCTCCAGGGAAGCGTTCAGCATGTGAGTGCCTTGAATGTAGGCAGAGCCTGCAGGACTCAGGTGTGATGAGGTCCTGCTGCAGCTCTCTAAGGCAGCTCTACTCTCTTTTGCCTCCAGTCCCCCATCCCAAAGGGCTCTGGAGGTCTGCAGGACATCCCCCCTGACAGGCCATAAACTAACAAGGTGTAGGAGGCACCTTCTCTGACGCCCCCTCTAAGTTATAATTTTTTAATCATTTTTCTAACTAGGGATGGAGGTAGTGCCTGTGAGCCCCAGGTGCTTTCCCACCTTTCCTAAATGGTTTCCAGCTGGATGCTTGGTGGCTTTTCCCAGTCTGTAGCCCAACACTCTCCACACTGTCCTGGATGTGTGTGCAAGCAGGGAAGAGCCCACAGCAGTGTCCCTAAGTGACGCTGCTGACCCAGCAGTCGCTCCAGCCCTGGGTTCTGCAAAACCATTCTGCCTTCAATGGCAGTTTGCACTTCTGAGCAGAAAACTGAGGAAATGGGAGCATGGCATTTATAGCTTTCTAATGCATGAGGTTCTCCCAGCATATCTGCTCCCAGTGTCCAAAGACATCAAAAGAAGGAAGGGCTTGGAGAGTCTGGGGGAAAGTCAGAAGGAAGTTTTGGCCATTTTTACAAGCACGTGACCCTTGCCCTTGGTACAGCCTGTCCTGGGCATTGCTGCTGGCCATAGCCAACTCCAGCAGCTTGGGGACACAGCCAATGCCTTGTTGCAGCCTTCAACCAAGGCTGAAGGGCTGGGAGGGGTCTCCATCAGCATTGGTACAACCTTTGGTATGGTTCCCATCCTTCTCTCTGGCAGTTGCCAGAGGGCAGAGTTAGGTGGGATATTGGGAAGAAATTCTCCCTGTGAGGGTGGGCAGGCCCTGGCACAGGATGCCCAGAGCAGCTGTGGCTGCCCCTGGATCCCTGTCAGTGTCCAAGGTCAGGTTGGACAGGGCTTAGAGCAACCTGGGATAGTGGAAGGTGTCCCTGCGCATGGCAGGGGGTGGACTGGGATGAACTTTAAGGTTCCTTCCAACCCAAACTAGTCTGGGACTCCATGACATGAAACACATCCATTTCCAAGGGAGAGGAACCAATGCTTCAGGTGGCTGAAGTGAGATGAACTTGACACTGGGACCAAGTTTGCTGCATAGTGGAGGATACTACCATAAATTTCACATCAAGGTTTGGCAATTTAAATGCCCTTCTCCGTCCTCCACAGCTAGGGAACACACAGGTCCTCAGCACTGGCCTGGCTCATCACCTTGGCTGGAGGGATTTTAGGACTCCAGGGAAAGGAGGAAGGAAGATGCCGCTGGGAGATGCATCTGGGATGCCTTTACAATCTCCCTGGATCCTCTCATGATCAGGACAGCACTGTGGCTTCACCCAGTGCCTGGAACCCCCAGATCTGAATCCTGACACCACACTCTGCAGTCAGGCTGGCCTCCTCCTCTTCATCCTGTTGCTCCACAGTGTCCATGCTGGGGCAGCATAAGGCTGAACTTTCCCCACATGCAGTACTGCCAGCGCTCAGGGACAGACTTTTGTGGAAAGAACTGGCTGTGCACGGGCAGCCCTGGGGACTGTTTGTACCTGGTGTATAAACAGATGCCATCAGGGACGAGAGAGCTGTTTGTTTAGTTAAGCGATTTCTTGGCTCCTGGTGCAGGGCTGAGCAGGGACAGGAAGGCTCCTGCCAGACCCCTACAGAGCCTGGCCTGGCCTGGGGGCCCACAGTCCCCACTGCTGCCACCCCAGGGACCAGGCATGGGGCTCCTATGCACCCCAGTCCTGGGTGCTGCAGGGACCAGGTGATGCTACCTCCTCTGGCACTGAGCCAGGGGTCCTTGTCACCAAGCTGTGCTCTATTCCCAGCGCCAGAATGGTGCACAGATGCTCATGACATCCTGAAGCACCTCAGTGGAGGAAGGGCCCTGGCAGGAGGACTGTGGGATGAGGACACTGGTGTTGCCCTGCCCCCAACAGGGCCTCTCCAAGGTGTTTGGGAGTGTCCAGGTTGCAGGTTCCTCTGAGAAGGGACATTTATCCTCCCCAGGGCTCTGTGACACTTTGGTGACCCCAGGCTGAGCACCCATCGAGTCAGAGCCAGCAGCCTCATCTCCATACCAACTGCTCCAGAAATCTTTCTCCTTCCCAGCCCAAGCTCACCCAGCTTAACACTGGCGAGCTCTGAATCTCCCCTGAGCACCCTGGGCACATCCAAGACAAAGAGGAAAAAAGGCTTTGGCCAGGGATGAACAGCACTTGGAGAGAGGGAGAAAGACCCTGGTGAAAATTACCAGCAACCTCTCCCATGCTCGAAGAAGGTGATGGTTTACTCCCGGCAAATTAAACCAGAACAAAATTAAATCCGTGGAAAATCCGTACTTGGGAAAGGTGCTGCAGCACATGCTGAGTGTGTACTTGTGGTGGTTTGACCAGGAAGAAGTGGGAATTCTGGGAGGCTGTGGTCAAACCAATGGATGCTTGGAGTTTGATATTGGCACCTGGTGTGACCAGTGTGGTTTGGACACACCTCCGAGAATACACAGGGGTTAAAAGCAGAGCTTCGGCCCTGGGATGTTCTCTTGGGACGTCGGCGAAGAGGTCAGATCTCCCTCCCCTGTCCAGCCGCTGCTGCTGGGCGGGGGAGGGGCAGCCATGCGGTAGGCCCGGGGCCTGGACAGAGATGGGGGTGAGAAGGCCCTTGAGGATGGAAGGGTGGAGGAGCAGCCCCAAGAGACATCGGGCAGTCATCCCCCCCCGGAGGGAGAGAGAGGAGAGCCGGCGTCTGAATGTGATAGCAGCCAGCCCGGGAGGAGAAAGGGGGGAGAAGAGTACAGCCTGGCCGGCGGAGCAGCAGCACCTGTGGGAGTACCGGCATTCCGGGACAGACAGAGACTGAAACTTTTAACCCTTTCTTACATGATTGGGGCCTTGCAAAAATTCTGATCATCCTCAGAGTTGAATAAGAAGGGAGATAAGAGATGAGATGAGACAAGGACCTGGCCCGAAGGATGTGGAGATAAGTGAGTGGGAGAGATGACTGGAGTTGCCTTTTGGCTGGACTTTTCTTGTGGCCATGGACTCAGTTTGTTCCTGTGACACAGAGACTGCACTTGGGTGGGAAGCAGTGCCTCAGAACCAGGAGGGTTCATCGTGGGGACCCCTCGGCCCCAGGGGGTTGAAAAAATACTGGGGGGGACAGATGTCCCAAAGCAGAGACTGTGCCTTTTTGGAGTGAGACAAGGCATCCTTAAAAGATAGCCCTAGAAGCAGCTCTGGTCCATGCACAGTGGTGAGAGCACTGGGCATGGAAGGAAGATGTCACAAGCGGCAAAAGGATTTTTCCGGGCAGTGCCGAGTGACATTGGAAGCACACGAGGTTTCAGCGTGTTTCCAGGGAAAGACTATGGAATAAGAAGGACTCCTCTCCTCTTCATGGACTGAAGTTTGAGTAGACTAAAGGGTGGTGCCAGGCTGGGCGGTTGGTGATTCGGGAGAATGTATCGGATTGGGAAATTCTGGTGGTGGGGAGGAGGAAAGTGTTTTTTGTAAGGTTTTGAATTTTTTTTCTTTTCCTTATAGTTTCTTCCTATTTTCCTGTAGTTTAGGTAATAAAGTGTTCTTTATGTTTAAGCTGGAGCCTGTTTTGCTTATTCCTGGTCACATCTCACAGCAGACACCAGGGTGAGGGCATTTTCATGGGGGCAGTGGCTCTGTGCCAGGCCCAAACCATGACAGTGCTGTTGTGTGGTTCAAGCTTCCATTCATGGATGTGTGACCACATGTCCACGTGCTGCAGTTTGGGGGAGGAGAGACCTGGAGCCAGAGAATGGGATGTGGGAAAAGAGGTGAGGGCAAAGGAATCAGGAGAAAGAGAGCTGGGAGAAGTCAGGGGAAAGAAACTGGGGGAAAAGGAGCCAGTTGTGGCCCCAGGCATGGGAACAAGGGAATGCCACAGATATGCAGTGACCATCACGGGTGTTCCTGCCACTGTGGGTAGCACTTGTGGGATCATTTGCTTACAGCAAATTTGGGATGCATCAGAAAATCCCATCTAAGAGATGCAGGTTATTGGAAGAAGTGCTGGATGGTTGCAGGGGATGAGAGGGGCTCAAGCTGCTTCATCTCCTGTGGAGCTGCCTTGGAAGAGCCCTTGGCACACACCCAGCTCCAGTGGCAGCAGAGGGACAGGAATCGGGAGGAAAAAAAGTTCAGGCAAGAAACCAGATCTGTGTTTCTAAACCCAAGGGTCAGTGTGGGCCAGCTCCATCCCTTGCTGGAGCCTGGGGTCATCTCCAAAGCAGGTCTGTTCTAGGCCCTGCCTGAGGCCACATGTGTGCTCAAGAGGGAACATGTCCTTGTCTCCTCCTGCCTTTCCACCACCCCAGGGCTCTCGGTGTGTCCCCCTGGCTCAGCACGTGCTGCAGCAGCCAGCCTCAGGTGTCACCGGCCCACCACTGCTGATAATTCCAAAGTCCTCACCGCCAGGCTGGAAGTGCAACTGGAACTAGGAGGCAGAGCTGTGTTTCAGGAGAGAGATAAGCACCTTTCCCTTGCTCTGGAACCCCTGTCTGCCCCCATGGCCACCAGCACAGCTTGTGGCACCACCGCCCTGCAGTCCAGGGCCAGCTGTCCCCTCTTCATGGCTATCCCGAGTGCTGCCTGCTCATTTCTCTCTGCCCACTGGCATATTTACCTTGGGTACCTGGAAACCAGTGCTGCTGCATGCACTCTGTGCCTTTCCCTCTGCCACAAGCACATTTATTAGGGGAATATTTTTACACAGCATGTCAGACCTTTAAAAATAAGCCTAATGAAAACAGCCTGGTAGTCGGTTGATTAATCACCAGTGTTTTGATGAACTGAAATGCCTTCCCGTTTCCTCTAAATAGACTAAAATGAGCATTGCCATGGCTTGTTAGCATTTGTAACCCTCAAACCCACTCAGATGTTGCCTTAAAAGGCAAAGGAGACTGGGAACTTCTTGCCTGGAATCCAAGCACTCGCTCCAGCACTGAGCAAGGGATGGGGCTGGGGATAGAGCTGGGGATGGCGAAAATGAATTTGGAGGTGGAGTGAGGGTCTCCCTTCCTGCCCCAAAAGCCCCACAGCTCATTTTGGGGTGGAAAACAGCTGGTTTAATGGCAGTTATTGATCTGACTGTTTGTTTAGCAGGCAGAAGGTGGGTACAGTCACCTTGCTGTGCCCAGAGCAGATTCCAAGCAAAAGGGAGAGGAGAGGAGAGGAGAGGAGAGGAGAGGAGAGGAGAGGAGAGGAGAGGAGAGGAGAGGAGAGGAGAGGAGAGGAGAGGAGAGGAGAGGAGAGGAGAGGAGAGGAGAGGAGAGGAGAGGAGAGGAGAGGAGAGGAGAGGAGAGGAGAGGAGAGGAGAGGAGAGGAGAGGAGAGGAGAGGAGAGGAGAGGAGAGGAGAGGAGAGGAGAGGAGAGGAGAGGAGAGGAGAGGAGAGGAGAGGAGAGGAGAGGAGAGGAGAGGAGAGGAGAGGAGAGGAGAGGAGAGGAGAGGAGAGAGGTTACCCAGGGATTCACAAATCCTGTACCCAAGATGGGGGAAGGGGCACTTGGTGGCTCAGCAGCTGCTGGAACAGCAGTCCCTGGCAGAGGAGACATGGAAATGCATTTGCCCAAGTTTAGTCTTTGTAAGGGCCCAGCTTTCCCCAGCCTGCAGTTATTTTCAGAGGTATGTCCTGGGAAGAGTCTCACCATAGCAGGATATGCTTGGCTCAGGCAAAGAACAAGAGGTGAGGATGGAATCTTGGGAGCATGAGCACCTCTGTGCTGGCTCCAGGGAGGAGTACCCCACTGAGGTTCAAAGAGGGCTTGGCTGGGAAGCCAGAAGACTCCCAAGATCAGAAGGGCACAGAGCTTTTGGAGCGAGTCCAGAGGAGGCCAAGAGATGCTCTGGGGGCTGGAGCCCCTCTTATCTGGAGACAGACTGGGAGAGCTGGGGGCGTCCAGCCTGGAGAAAAAAAAGGCTTTGAGGAGACCTTAGAACCCCTTCCAGTGCCTAAAGGGGCTCCAGGAGAGCTGGAGAGGGACTTGGGACAAGGACCTGGAGAAACAGACTAGGGGCAATGGCTTCCCACTGCTGGAGGGCAAGGATAGGTGGGATACTGGGAAGGAATTCCTCCCTGTGAGGGTGGTGAGGCCCTGGCCCAGGTTGCCCAAAGAAGCTGGGGCTGTCCCATCCATGGAAGAGTCCAAGGCCAGGCTGGACAGGGCTTGGAGCAACCTGGGACAGTGAAAGGTGTCCCATGGCAGGGCTGGAATGGGATGATCTTCAAGGTCCCTTCCCACCCATACCATGGTGACTGTTGGGGACATGAATCGTGCTGGTCCCCATGAGGAAAGGCCAAACCTGCCCTTGCAGCTCCTGTGAAAGTGGCTCCAGGAACACTGAACTCAACTCCACCTGCCGCCATGACCCTGGCTTGGTCTCTAATGTCACCTGCAGCTCTAGGGGCCTCTGGAAGCTGAGACTGTGATGATATGAGAACCTCAGGAGGACAACAGGGGAAGCTTGAGCCAGGATCAGGTCCATCCCAATCATCTGTGCTGCTGGGAAATCTAGGGTCAGCTCCAAGGTGGCTGATATGGTTTCTGCACATGCACTGCAGCCCACCACGACCCTCCTCTGGGGACCCACTGCCTCCCTCCTTTCCAGCAGCTCCCCAGGCAGGGCCATGCTGCCTGTCTGGCACGTGGATTTGGCCACCAACAAAGACTGTCCCACCAGAACCAAGCTCCTTACAAAGCAACTGTAATCCCTCCAGAGCTGCACACTTGGGAATAATGCCCAGGCCAAGGGGTTGTTCCTCTCTCCCAGCCTTTGCTGGGATAATAAATTCCTGCTGCAGCCTGTGAGACATTTTTCAGATCATCTCTTGGCATGGCATGGCTTTGACAACACCAGCACAATTCCATTGGTCCCACACAAATTCGGAGTGGCTTTTGGTGGTGGAAAACTGGGGAAGTGGGGAAGCCCATCAATGAGGTGGGATCTCTGAGACACAGACAGACAATTCACCAAAATCTCTTGGTCAGCTGTGGGGGGTCCCAGACCACACTGGTGAGGGAAGGAAACTGTGTTGAGTTACCTGAATTAGCAGATTTAGGGAATTATGATCCATGACTAACAAGCCAATCTTCTTTCACTGCCTGGGGGGGTTTCAGTCTGTCCTACAGCTCTTTATAGGGCTGCTCCCAAGCCCTATAAAGTCTCCAAAGCTACCACAAGACTCTAGGATTGAATCCACAGCTCTAACTTTGGGAATCACTCTCTGGAGATCCCTGCCTGCCTGCCAGACTCTGAGGACTCCTATGTTCCCTCTGTCCCACCCACCTATCCCAAATCCCAGCCAGAGCCCATGAGCGAGGCACCAGCATCCTTCCAACCCTCAGTGTGACCCTAGGGCTGAGGAGGCTGAGCAGGAGCCCTGTGGGAGCTCCAATGGGACAGGGATGTCCTTTGAGACTGTCCCACTGCATGGAGAAGCCGTCGAGGTGGCTGGGGGCAAAAGCAGGGGGGTTGCAGGTTGTTTGGTGTTCCTGGTATTTGGGTACCTGTTCCTGGAGAGGATTGCTAGAGTCAAGCCAAGCCACAACAAGCTGCCCAAGCTCTTTTCCTCCATTCCTCAGCCTGTTTTGAGTAGCCTAGGGACAACTCAGAGCCAAGGACATTCCCAGAAATAATGCTGTGTCCTTGGCTGAGTCCTGGGAGCTGCTGAATCTGGATTGCCAGTGACCTGCAAAGGAAGCAGGATTGCGAGGCTTCTGCCGACTCTGGGACACCCTGGACAACCCTCCTGCTCCTCAGCAAATACCATGGCAAGATTTGTGGGAGACCCTGCTCACATCCACGGGGCTTCTTGAGAGGATCAGGCAGCCAAGAGTTTCTTTCTCTAGGCACATTTGGGCTCTTTTGGCAGGAAGGAAGGTTGAAAGGACCTCAGCTTTCAGCACTGGGACATACATGACCTCTGGCCATGGTCTGTGTGCTAAAGCCCAGAGAGATGTAAGCAACTCCTTGCCCTGTCCTGCTTTACATATTATCCTGTCATTTTAACAAGGAACTCAGTTTTTCCCCTTCCCTTCTGCCCAGATCTCTCTGACCCCAAATATGACCGGGTCTTTGCATGTCTCAGACCAATGTTTTTAAAAAGTCCCCTTCCTGAGATGCAGAGCTGTTCTCCAGAAACTGGCCCTGATTATGCCTCTTATTTTCCCCTGAATTAAAGCAATAAATGTTTTAACTTGGGTTTCCTTTAACAGAAGAGCTCCAGCCCTTCCATGGAGACACAGCCATTTTCCAGAAAGCTGTAAAGCCACTGAATACTATGCAAATGGAAACTTCTTTTCATCTAACAAAATCAAGTTTTAGAAGTCCAGGTTTTTCTCTTCTATTTGCTGTATTCCCAGCCCTTCTACTGGCACTGCCATGGCTGAACTGGATATTTCCAAGATGAGACCTTCTCCCTGGTTGTCTCCTCTTCATCAGGGATTGAAAAGAGCAGGGAATCCCAGCAATTAACACTACGACACCTCTAGGCTGGATTTCTGCCCAGCGCATTTTGTGGAAAGCCCACATCAAGCATTCACTGAATTTTTAGGAACAGCAGAATTGCAATTCAGTCCTAGCAAGTCTTAATCCTATCTCCATCCTCTGTGTCACAAATGCTGGATAGTCAAGGAACAGGACACTGCTCCCAGCCTCTTGGCAACACATGGGCACATCTCCAGGCCTCTTGCTGGTGCAAGTATCCAATGGATTCCATCCAGCAGCCCATGGAACCATCAGAGATACCCCCTGGAAGCGGGCACCTGGTGCTGGAAGATGATCCCAGGTTCTTGAAGCAGGTGAGATGAGCCAAGCTCCAAGAGCCTACCTGGAAAATCAGACCAGTTTTGCTGGTCATTCCCTTAAATAGTTTGTGGGAAACAGGAGCACCTGCTCCTCAGGCTCTGGCACCACATGGGAGCTGCATCCCAGGACAGAGCACTTAGTAGGCATACAGCCAGGCATGCCAGGGGTCACCATCTCTGGTTCTTGGGACCTGGGGAATTCCCTGCAAGGAAGAAAATGGCAAATCACTCTCCTTGGCAGAGTCTGCCATGGCTATGCAGGAGCTCATTCCTGTGCTGGGCATGTCCAACATATGCCATGGTGCCCCTGTCAGGAGGAGGGACCCCTTGGAACCCTCAGCAGCATGCAGCATAAATCCTGACCCAAATACTGTGCATAAGCCCTAGGCTGCTCAACACATGGTCAAGAGGTTGCACAGGACACCTCTATGACCTGGGCTGGCACCTCTCCAGTTGTGTTTCAGGAAATCACAGAATAATGGAATCACTGTGGTTGGAAAAGCCCTCTAAGCACAACATGTCCAGCCATTCCCCCAGGACTGCTATGTTCACTGCTAACCCACGTCCACCACAGCCACATCCACTTCCACACAGCTCTTAAATCCCTCCAGGGATGGTGACTCCACCTCTGCCCTAGACAGCCTATGCCAGTGCTTTACAACTTTCCATGCAGGAAATGTCCCCCTGTTTCCAACTTGAACCTTCCTTGGCACAGCTTGAGGCCGTTTCCTCTCCTCCTGTTCCCTGGGAGCTCAGCCTGACTCCCACATGGCTCCTGTCAGGAGTTGTGCAGAGCCAGAAGGTCCCCAGGTCCCCCCTGAGCCTTCTTTTCTCCAGGCTGAGCCCCCCCAGGCTCCTTCAGCCACTTCTGGGGCTCCAGACTCTTCCTCAGCTCTGTTCCCTTCTCTGGTCCTGCTCCAGCCCCTCAATGACTTACTTCTCCTGAGCAGCCCAAAACTGTTACTGGGATGGAAGGTGTGACACCAGTAGTGCCAGCACAGGGCATGGGCACTGCCCTGGTCCTGCTGCCACATCATGGCTGGGACAGGCTCTTGTTGCTTCCACAGCTCCAATTCCTTGCTGTTTACATCCCTGTTTGCTCACATTCTGGGCAGAGGAAAAGACAGAGCAGGACCCTTGGTCCTCCATGGTGTGTCTGTCCCCCACCATCCCGCCAGCCACACCTTGACTTCAAACATATGCCCTGCCACTGAGATCCTCCTGCTCCATCCTGACACGATTCCCACACAGCAAAGGGTGGGCTGGAGCAACAGGAGCGGTTAATCCCAGCGTCCTGCTGGAAGCTGAGTCACTGAGATGGTTTTAGCACACAAGTGATGTCACAGTGCTGCGAAAGAGAGGGACACATAATGGACCCAGCTCTTCTCCTCCTCCATGTCTATTTATCAGCTCAACATAAACACATATTAAACCTCCTGGGCAGCTCAGCCCATATAAGCTAAACACTCCAAACACTTCCATGGATTTATCTGCATCTCTGTTGTGCTTTATGTAAACACAGAACTCGGATTTTTACTCTTTTTTCCCAATTGACTAGAAATCCACGGGTTTCTTTCCCTGCTTGTGCCCTTAGATGGACCGTGGATCTCCCAGACTTGTGTGTGCCTTTGGCATGAGCTCCAAGTCACTGGGAACGCTTTGTGCTGCAACTCACCCTGGTCACAACAGGAAAAACAAGGAAAGCAAAGCTTCTGCCCCCAAGGGCATCACAAAAACACTGATCCAGCTGTGAAGGTCTTTCTCACACCATTTTTTCAGGAATGCAGCTCAAAGATGCCTGTGTTCTCGCTTCCCATTTTTCAGCTGTTCTCCACAATGCAGATCCTTCTGGGAGCTGTCATGGTATTGTTCTTGCTTCTATGTTAACCTTTGAGGGTTGTTTTATCATCTGCTGCAGGTAACAGCTCCTGCTGCTGCTGCTCATCCCTCTTGTGACAGGGTTGGGACTTTTTCAGAAAGTCAGAATGAAACACAGAGCACAGACAACAGTTTTCATTTCTGAGCAGTGAAAGGGATCTCCTGGACTTCACAGAATTACAGAATCAATTTGGTTGGAAAAGGCCTCTGAGATCATCCAGTCTTATCTGTGACCAATCCCCCCACCTTGTAACCCAGCCCAGAGCACTGAGTGCCACATCCAGGCATTCCTTGGACACCTCCAGGAAAGGGGACTCCACCACTGCCCTGGGCAGTCCTGTCCTGTTCAATAGATGACCACCCTTTCCATGGAGAAATTCCTTGTGATGTCCAACTTGAACCCTGGGAGCAGAGCCTGACCCCCACCTGGCTGCTCCCTCCTGTCAGGGAGTTGGAGAGTGACTTGTGCAGCTGGAGGGACCATCTGTGGCCTCCTTTAAAGACCAAATAGGAATGGCTCAATACCTTTGGTTTCTTTCCAAATGTGTGACTAGTTTGGATATCCTGGCTATCATCCATGGAGGAATGCAAAGCCCAGGAAGCTGCCAGCTCTATTCCTCTCTGTGTGCTAGTGAAAGCACCCACAGCTTTACCCACTGCTCAGTCTATGGGCCAGAAGCCACTGCAGAAGCCTCTGGATGGATGTCCCAGTGTCACCCACCCCTTTCATCTCTTTTGGGGGGCCAGAAGCTGTTCAGAACAATTTATTATGGTCCGTTCTCTCCTGTGAGAGAGATGAGAGGCCCTGGCACAGGTTGCCCAGAGCAGCTGTGGCTGTTCCATCCCTGGAAGTGTCCAAGGCCAGACTGGACAGGGCTTGGAGCATCCTGGGGTAGTGGAAGGTGTCCCTACGTATGGCAGGGTTGGGTGGAATGGGATGGGTTTCAATGTCCCTTTTCACCCAAACCAGTCTGGGATTCTGGGATTCTTTGAACTTGATGATCTTAGTGGCCTTTTCCAATCATAAAGATTCTCTGATGAGGGAGAAGAGACCGGGTCAGGACATGGCTAAAAGAAAGGCAAGAGCTGAGAATTAGTGAAGACTCTTGGAAGGGAGGAGGAATGGTCTTGGCAGTCAAGAGAACTGAGAACTGGCTGATAAACAGAAGAGCAGAGTTTCAATACATGTGTTGGGGACAAACTGGGAAGATGCTCAAGAAATTATATAACTCCTGCTGTACCTTTGTTTGCAAATTCCCTCGAGTCTGAACCAGCAAGTTAAATAAAGAGCTCCTTTCTTCCCTCCAGATATTTTAATGAAAAGATGACAAGCTTTGAGCATTAATAAAAAAATTTAAATCCTGACTTGTTTGCCCGTGGTGTTGAAGAAGGGCTCACTGCTGAGGATCTCCACTTTCCATAGAGGGAAATTAGGTGATAGGATAAAAATCACCCAGCAGCAAGTTCCAAGCTCAAGAGAGTCAAAAAGGAAGGGAGGACTTTTTAGAAGACCTTCCCAAGGTCTTGTCAAAACAAATCTTTCTCCAGGACCTGCTGTCCTCCAGCACCGTCATCCTTCAGATACACAGAATTTGGATTAAATAACCTCTCTGAGCTCACTGCTTATCCCTCTGCATCCAGACCAGGCTATAAGGAGCCTGTCCAGCCTCCAAGAAGAGAGCCTGGGGACACGGAGACATTCCCAGGAGCCTGCAGGGATAAGGATGCATGGACCTGGAACAGGAGGAGGTCTTGCCTGCAGAGGAGTGGGATATCTGAGAGAAGGCAAAAAGGTGCTGGAAGATAACTGAACCACCTCAGCTTCTCCTGTGCGAAGGGGGTCCAGCCTTCATGAGACGAAAATACAGGGACCATCTGCACTGTGCACATCTGGCTCTGGCTGTGCAAAACTGCCCCGACATCCAGCATCTCCTGTTCAGAGTCTTCTCCTCAAGGAAGCTGGTGAGTGGGCTTCCATGGAAAGAGACACCCATGACATGAGTATTTTCATAAAAAATTGGCTTTGTGGCCCTGGAATGATTCCCCTATATAAGCAGGATAATGCTCCCTCATGCAACTTCCCTGCACTTCCCAGCCATCCCTGCTTGAAGCTGCATGCAATCAAATCAAAGCAAGCCCTGTTGGGAGGCAGGACTGGGAACTCTGATGGGACTGGGACATGCAGGTGCCCTCCCCTTACAGGTGAGCTTCAAAGAGCATTTGGACAACTCTCTGAGGCACATGGTGGGTGGGATTTTGGGGTTGTCCTGTGCAGGGTTAGGAGCTAGACTCAGTGATCCTTGTGGGTCCCCTCCAACTCAGGATATTCCAGGATTATGTGAACTGAGGGAAGAAGACTCCATCCACTCCCAGGGAAGATGGTGATGCTAGAGAAGGGAAATCACAAGGAGGAGCTGTCTCTGCCATCAGGGGCTTGGTGTTTTGGGAGTCACCAGGGTGCTGTGGTGAGTTGGGAATCCAAGGAAAGCCAAGAACAGCGGCAGATGGATTTTGTGGGATATTTCAGAAAGTAAAACTTCCTGTTGTGGACTTGGCAACTGCTAAGGAGGACTCATACACCAAAGCACCAGTCCATGGCACGTGTGGTTCACATGGAGATCCTTCCCATGATACAGCTCTTCTCATCTAGGTCCCATCTGGCAGAGGTTCCCTGAGAGTGTTTAGGGCTAAACAAATGCCAGTAGGAAAGATCATGGAATCATGGAATGGTTATGCTTGGAAGGGACTTTAAAGATCATTCCCTTAAAGACCATAATGGAAGAGACCCCATGGATGGGGTGTTCTCAGGGTATAACTGCTCTGTGCACAGACACATGGCTTTTATAGATGTCACCAGCAATAGGGGAACTGGACCAGCTCCCACAGACCACATTTCCTCACACAGCTCAGCTCTCAGAGAAACCTATCCCACAGGGACAGCTGAACAGAACCCCTGTGCCCTGGCACACACAGCTTTTCCTCTTCTGGACAGAAATCCCAGGCATGATACAAGGATTTCAAGTGACAGCAAGTCAGCTGTGCCCCAGGTAACTCATGGAATCCTAGACTGGTTTGGGTGGAAAGGGACCTTAAAGATCATCCAGTCCCACCCCCTGCCATGGGCAGGGACACCTTCCACTATCCCAGGTTGCTCCAAGCCTTGAACACTTCGAGGCATGGGGCAGCCCCAGCTTCTCTGTGCTAGGGCCTCACCACCCTCACAGGGAAAAATATCTTCCCAATATCCCATCTAACTCTGCCCTCTGGCAGTTTAATACCACAGCACCAACTTCACAGCATGTTTCTAACTGGAACTTTTCTTGTTATGCCTTTGCCTGTGACAATAAAGAGCCATGAGCTAATAGAAATCATCTCTTCATTTATCTACTCATGGCCAGTCTCTGTGACACATGGGCCTTGTTGAGAGGGGCACTGGCCCAAGCCCCACCCTTGAGCTTGGTTATACTTCCACTCATTAGCAAGACAAAATTAAGATTAATTTATTACTGCATCACCAAGATGGGAATTTGGCTGTCCAGTGTGGAAAGGCAGGGGCAAAGCTCACATCTATTTTGGGCTGTTTATTATCTGCTTCCTAGTTACCCTAGTTTGCCCTTTTCATCACTAAGAAGATGTGTTATTATGTAGTTAACAATATTTCTAAATATATCCACTTCTCCCAGTATTTAGGTGGAAATGTAGGTGCCTGGCGCCAGTCCAAGAACAGGGCAATGACTGCAAGAACAGTAAGATGGGCAGAAACTCAACATTCCCCCTCAAAATACCTTATTTTGCACTTTGGAGGGATTCCTGCACATCCCAGCTAACACACAATGTCCCACAACAGAGATTCCCATCAGGAGGTATGGAAGAACAGCAGGGAGGACATGAGAAGAACATGGAACTTCTGAAGCAAGTCCAGAGGAGGCCACAGAGATGCTCTGAGGGCTGGAGCCCCTCTTATCTGGAGCCAGGCTGGGAGAGCTGGGAGTGTTCACCTGGAGCACAGAAGGCTCCGAGGAGGCCTCAGAGTCCCTTGCAGGACCTAAAGGGGCTCCAGGAGAGCTGGAGAGGGGCTGGGGACAAGGGCCTGGACTGACAGGCAGGACAGGGGGGAATGGCTTTTCACTGCCAGAGGGCAGGGTTGGATGGGATATGGGGAGGAAACTGTTCCCTGTGAGGGTGGTGAGGCCCTGGCACAGGGTGACCAGAGAAGCTGTGGCTGTCCCATCCCTGTCAATGTCCACGGCCAGGTTGGATGGGACTTGGAGCAACCTGGAACAGTGGGAGGCGTCCTTGCCCATGCAGGGTTAGAATGGGATGAACTTTAAGGTCCCTTTCCACCCAAACCATTCCATGATTCCATGAACTAAGGACGAGAATCTGCCCTCCTGTCTCTCCCTACTGAAGAGACATCACAGACACAGTGCCTGGCATTCCTAATTTAAGGCATCAAGAGAAATGTTTACAAGCCAGAAGCAGATGTGTGAGCAGGCCAGGGGGTGGGAGGGGGGGTGGTGAAGCACAGGCACAAGATCAGGGAAGGAATGGGAGGTAATTCCAGTGGGAATTACCTGTGAACATCTAGAAGATGTTATCCTGTGTCTGTGATGCCTCTTCAGGAGATCTCCTTGGAGCCCTCTCTTCTCCAGGCTGGACATCCCCAGCTCTCCCAGCCTGTCTCCAGATCGGAGGAGGTCCAGCCCTCAGAGCATGTCTGTGACCTCCCACACCCTGGGGGGATGCCAAGCCCGTGGGAGGGCAGCCACCATGCCTGTGCTGGCTGGCACAACACGGAATCTGCTGACACATGAGAGGGATTTGTCATTGGAGACCTCAGAGCCCTGAACAGCTGGGGGAGAGTTCAACACCTGCCTGGGGTGCTCTGGATGGCTTCATGTTCTCATTCCATCCTTCAGCAAAACATAGCCCTGGGGCTTCCTTGGACAGAGGAACTGAGAGAGTTGGCTTCTTGCACTGTTTTTTCTGACTGTTCATGTGGTCTCATGATCCCATCCCATCCCACCCCATCCTTGGGCCCCATGGCAGAAGACAGCCCTTCTCCACCACCAGTATGCTTTGCTGTGCCAGCGCTGTAAACAGGCATTTTCTAGGTATTAATCCCAGATCCTAACAATGGCAGGGAGGAAGGGGTGTAGGATATACTTTTTTCCTTGGCCTCCAGGGATTGAAATAGAAGATGAAAGTCAGTTCTGCCCTATCCAGTTACTGCAATACAATCAAATTGGGCCATTTTCACTGACAAACTTGACCTGTTGCCAATTTGCTTTGTCTTCCACAGCCTGAATCTCCTTAACTCAGAGGGCAGCAGGAGATTTTCCAGGACCCCTGTGCTGCCCTCCCCTCCAGCCAGAGCCCTACACCATAACCCAGGTGTCTCTCCTCCCCAGGCCACCCCTTTCTACAACCCAATTCTTCTCCCACTGCACACACACTCTCAGGCATTTCCAAACAACAGTATGTTAAATCAGGCAATTTGCCAGATCTCTTTTTAACAAAACTCACAAATTTCCTCCCTTCCTCCTGGTCATGGACACTTCCCTATGCCAATTCCCAAGCAAGGCCTCATGTTCCAACAGTTAACACTGAAACAGCAACACAAATCATGTCAACCCCAAATGTCCCCCCCACCTGAAAAAGCAAATTTTTTAGTGTCATCTCTTGGGATCACCTGCAAAACAGTGGTCACTGGGATGACTGGTCCTACATAAAAGCATTTCCCTCTCCAGGCAGGTTTGTTCTGCAGCACCTGCACTTCCCCACCATAGGGAAATTTTCCACTGGTGAGGAAATCAAGGCAGAGCCCTTGTGGTGAGGGGCACGGCACTCACTGCCCCCCAGCCCATGTCAAGCACCACACTTAGAAGGTGAAAGCTGCTCCTTTATCCTCAGAGCCAGAGTGAGCTCCTAGGCTGCCCAGGACAGGGGTGGGAAGGAACAATTTAAACTCTTGTTCAGCTCTCCAAAATCAAGCTTCAGTTATTTTTCCTACTGGTGCAATTTTCATTCCCATTCACCCCAATATTTAGAAGGGAATAAGGGTATCTATGTCACAGTCAGGAGAGGCCCCTCCTGAATAAACTCCATAAATATCCAGAAAGAGAAATATCCAAGTGCTCTGGGGTAGTTACAGATTGATCACCCAGCTGGAAGACCCAGGGTACAGGTGGGTGACCTGGGATAGATCTGGAATCAGAGCCAGAGCAGAGCAGTGCCCCACAACACTTGGCACTTCTTGTGCTGCCAGAACTCTCCAGCTCCGGCACAGCAGATGTGAGTCCTGCCTGTGACATGAAACCACCCATGACCACATGGATCAGCTGCTGCAGAATTGCTGTTTTTCATTTTTCGGCTCAGCCTGCCATGAAAACTAGGGAAACCAGACACTTCCCAGGCTTCCAAGCACAAAGTACATAGCAAATACTCTTAGTACTGAGGTTTAATAAATGTTACAGAAAAGCAGGACTGTCTCCCACTAAGGCACAACACAAAAAGAGGAAAAGGACTGACATTAAGCTCTCGAGCTCCAAGCAAACTCTTAAAGAATTTGCCAGGTGCAGAGAGGGAGATAAATATACCCAAATCAAACTAAAAGAAGGAATTTTAAGTGAACAATAAATGCAAAACAAATGGCACAGGGTGAAACCTGTTTCTCGATGTGATTTCCACAGAGCAGGAAACATTTTTATTCCACAAGAACCAGAGACTGTTTAATCTTTTGCATAAGAAGAACTGAAAGAATCAAGATCCCCAAAGGAGAGGGAGAGAAAAAAAATAAAAGAAAAAATGCAGCCCGTGGCAATCCTGTCACTGCACCGGCCCCTCCAGCAGCCTCCTGTGAATCCCAGCTCCGCTCCCAGCCCTGCCCAGGGATGTTAGAGAAGGGGCAGGGAGAAAATCCCTGGCACCAACACAGAATTTGGCTTTACTAGTAACACCAGGGTTTTATGGGACACCCTGTTTCCTCCCAGAGTGCCAGGACCAGCTCCCTGGTCTCTCCAGGACAGCTATTCCTCCTCAGCAAGCCCACGCCTTTCTCAGGTTTTGCGCTTTCCATCTCGTCCCTCACTCAGCCCGGGGGAAGGGGGGGTTCGAGGTGTGTTCCCACTTTTCCCGCAGCAGCAGTGGGGACGTGACTTACGTCTATCGAGTGCTCCCGCTGCAGGAGCCTCTTGGTGTCCTTGTCGTGATGGTTGAGCGCCGTGTCACAGTTGTGTGGGCCAGGTAAGGAGTTTTCCGATTGGTTTGTCTGACTGCGCTCCACAGGGATGCTCCCGTCCGCATCCACCACATCCAGCTCCTTTTCCAGCTCCTCCATCTCCTCTGGAGACAAAGTAGACAATAAATTGTCTATATCTGGATCTTCACTAACTTGTCGCCGGTATTTGGCCACTTTGGACATCTTGGCTCGCTGGCGAGACACGGTGGCGGTTGTGTGGTACCCAAAGCAGGAGAAAAAAAAAGAAGCCGAAGCTCCAAGGCTGCTTCCCGAACGGCAGCAGGTGCTGAAGTGTTAAATCTCAGCAGCTCTCCAGCCCGAGATACGGTGGTTATCCAGAGGGGACACCCCTCGGCCCAAGAGTTGGCCAATAACAGGATCCAGTGGCGGTTCGGGCGCTGGGAAGCCAATGGAGCCCGGCGGGAGGCGGGGAATGGTGCTATCAGAGGAGCCTGAAACCCGAGGACATTCCAGGGAACCGTGCAGAGCTACATGACCAAATTTAGTCCGGAGCATTTCGCCTTTTAAAGGCAATGGGCCAACCTAGTGAGAAAACAGGGAAAAATGCACGAGCCGGCAGGCCGGGAATGGGGGATGGAGGAGGCAGTCCCAGCCTGTGTCATGGAGGATGGGGGGCTGCTAAAGTGGGCAGCGTGGCCACAAAGGGATGGGGGGAGCCTCTGCTGTAGCGGTGACAGCTCTTGGCTAAAATCGGCAAGGAAGCACCCACTGCAGAGGAAATTTTCCTTGTTATCCCGTTGCAGCCTGCGATCAGTGCTGTTCGCGCTCTGCCCCACAGGAAAGGGCTGGAGGTGCCGGCAGACTGCTTCAACCGGCGGGATGGAGGCAGCAGGTAGCGACTGCTCCGGCTCTGCAGACCTGACTCCCCGGGACTGTCAGAGCTCCTCCCGACCCGCAGACCCTGAGGGGCTGTGCCCGCAGCTGCTCTTCCTCACACACTCCCACTTGCCCTCACCAAGCCCCAAAGACATCCCTTTCTTCTGCACAGAGGGAATTCCTGAATCTCCCCTGCTCCTGGTCCAGGCAGTGACCTGAGCCTGGGCTTTGGCTGGCAGCACCAACTTTCCATTTCCCTAATCCATACAGAAGCTTAACTGGCACGTGGGAGTTCTCCCACAGGGACGGGAGACAGGCTTTTCTCTCCAAGTTTACAGGCAGCCTTACCCCATGTCCAGCATTTTGTACCCATTTGTTATCCTGCCAGCTTCATCCTGGTTTTCTTCATCCTTTATCATCCTCCTAATATTTACTGCCTGCTCCCAGGCCTCTCTCTGCTGATCCAAGCAAGGAACCCTTTGGTGTTTTTTGACTAAACAAGCTCCCCTAGGATTTTCCTCAGCCTAATCACCTCCTCTGCCTGTCTTCCTGGCCAGACCCCACCCTGCACACAGGCACCAGGTGCTCCAGGTGAGTCTCCTAGTGACAAACTAGACATTCCCTGTCCTGACAGGAAATGTACATTCTTGGTGTATTCCAGAATTTCCTTTATCTCCAGCACAGCAGTGCCCAGGTCGTGCTCATATCCTTCCTATGATTCATCAGCACGGCTGAGATTTTTTCCAGATTGTAAAATAACTTGTTGGTTTTAGTCTCTAAGTGCACGAACTTAAACATTGCTGTGGTGAATTCCATCTCCCTCACTTCTGTTTCCCTGATCTTGCAACCAGGGGGTCTTGGTGCTTGCTTGCACTAGGAGGGACGCAGGCATTCTCTTCCCCAGCTGGCCTCACACACAGAATCCTGGAACGGTTTGGGTTGGAAAGGGACCTCAAAGCTCACCATGTTCCAGCCCCTTCTACAGGCAGGGACACCTTCCACCTATCCCAGGTTGCTCCAAGCCCCATCCAGCCTGACTTTGGACACTTCCAGGGATCTAGGGGCAGACCCAGCTTCTCTGGGCATTCTGTGCCAGGGCCTCACCACCCTCATAGGGAACAGTTTCCTCCCAGTATCCCATGTAACCCTGCCCTCTGGCAGTGGGAAGCCATTCCTCCTTGCCCTGTCCCTCCAGTTCCTGATGAAAAGTTCCTTCCACCTCCTCTAACTCTCCTTCCCCAACGCTGACACAGCAGTGACAGTGCTGAGGGCAACAGAAACCACACTGAATTTAGTCTTTGCCTGAATTTGCCTGAACTTGCCTGAAATTGCCTGAATTTACCTGAAAGATGGCATTTGGTGCCATTTTGCCTGAAGAAGCCAGATGAGTGTCTTGTTTTTCCACCTTAATACAGCCCTGAATCTATTTTAAGGTTCTGTCCAGTCCCTTTTCAGGATACAAGGCTGGACATGTTTTAACACTGTGCGTTTTGGAAGAGAAATTTGAGTTACAGAGTCTGGGGGTGGAAGAAATTAACTGACCTAGGGTGGACCTAGGTGGGTGTCAGGCTCTTCTCCCAGGGAACAAGAGACAGGACAAAAAAAAATGGCCTCAAGTTGCACCAGCAGAGGTTTAGGTTGGATATTGTGAAAATTTCTTCCCTGAAAGGATTTCTCAGTCTTGGCACAGCTGCCCAGGGCAGCGGTGAAGTCCCCATTCCTTGGAGGAATTTACTGGGCTAGTGGTAGTCCTGGGGCAATAGTTGGACTAGATGATCTCAGAAGGCTTTTCCAACCTATACAAGTCCATTCTATAAATGTCCAACATTTATGTCCACAAGTATTCTATAAATGTCCAACCCTCCAGTATTTCTACGGTATTGTTGTGCTCAGTCATCAAGTGCTTATAAGAGGTGAGCAACAAACTGGAAGCTAATTTCCCAGCTGGAAAGCACACAACAAAAAGGTAGTGAGGAATCACATCTTTGTGTCAGCCTCTTCTTGGAACAATCCAAGCATTCCCAGGTGTGCCAGCCCTGGCTCAAGGACAGGACATGTAGACAGCCCCAGGGACAATCTGCAGTGCTAAGCTAGAGAAAGAATCCTTCTACTTAAAAGGGAAATCTTGAATTTTCTCTGTCTGCCTTTCCTTCGTAGTAAATTGTTGCAAACTCTCCCGTGTTGTAAATAGGTTTTCAACAGAATATAATCGCTATCAACACCTTGATAAAATCTCTATTTTGTCATTCCCAAACCTTGATTCTTGTGATGAGAGGTACCGCACACCAAACTCCTAAGAAGCTGTGAATGTGGCTTGGGAGACTCCAAGTTTCTCCTGAAGTATCACCCATCCTTTCCTGATCTAGGAAAAGATCAGCCACTCCTCCCCTGCACTGCAGAGCCAGGCAGAGGTAGCACAGAGCATAATTTTGTGGGGAAATATTCCTACATTAGCAGAAAGTCAGGGAGAGAAGCAGAGGACACTTCAAACTTGTCATGGTTCGGAGTGGATGGTCTCACTGTAATTTGTTGGCTGTCACACAGTCCTTTTTAACTGGGATATTGGCACAGTTCTGTTAGACCATATCCCACAGGGTTCTTGGGGCTGTATAAAGAAAACAGTAGGAAAAAAAAATTGTGTTTTCACCCCAGAATCAGAGAAGCTTGGATATGTCTGCACTGATTGGTCTTTCATGGGCTATCAACAACTGGGAAGGGGGATGTGTTTACAGACCCTTGGGCCATGCTCTGAAGCTGGTTCCAGCCACCACAGTGTGGAATAGTGATATACAGAATCCCAGAACCCCAGGATTTCTGGGGTGGAAAAGACCTCTGGAGATCATCCAGTCTGGCCCCCTTGCCCAGGCAGGGTCACCTGGTGACACAGGAACACTCCCAGATGGGTTTGGAGTATCTCCAGAGAAGGAGACTTCACACCCTCCCTGGGCAGATGTTCCAGTGCTCTGCCCTCCTCCGTGCCAAGAAGTTCTTCCTCATGTTGAGGTGGAACTTCTTAGGGTTTAGTTTATGGCCATTGCTTCTCACCCTATCGCTGGGCACCCACTGAAAAGAGTCTGTCACTATCCTCTGACACCCCTTGGAGGTATTTGTCTGGATTGATGGGATCCCCTCTCAGTGTTCTCTGGACTCACCAGGCCCAGCTCCTGCAGTCTTTCCTCATCAGAGAGATGGTCCAGGCCCTGTGTGGTTCAGAGCACTGGGATGCTGTGTGGCTTGGCACACAGGAGCTCTTGGCAGCTCTGAATCCATTAGTCCTGGATTTATTGGGGTCCCATGTCCGTAGCAAACAACACCTTGAGGGCACTAATGAGTATTTCCAAACCACTGGCTTTGAAGCACCACAACAAGCCATTAAAGAGGAGGGACAGAGTCAGATTAAGCAGCTTTTCCAGGTATATTTACAAACTCTGGTAGAGCTGTGAAAACTTTCTGTGCCTGCACCTCTCTCATCGCCACCTGGGACCATCCATCTGCTTTTATTCTTCCCTATTAGCTGATAAAGGACAACTGAATGGAGTTTTCTAGCCTGTTATCTTTCTCTTTCCTTCAGAGCCCACAGAAGGAGAAGCTGAAAATGGATCTTTTTATCATTTTCTAAGCTGTTCACTGAAGAGTGACATTTCCCCTGGCCACAACAGGCGGTGGATGTCTTGTGGCCAGTGAGAGAAATCTCTCCCAAACCCACTGCATCTTTATCCAAAACCTCCTCTCCAGACACATGCTTACATGACAACAAGAGTGGAGAAGGTGATATATTTTGGGAAACTAACCAAATCCTGGCTATGGGGGAACTCAGAAATCCCAGAAAGCCCTTGGATATCTCCCATGAGCCTGCCCGAGGGTGGCACAAAGTCCCTTGGGTGATGCAGAAGCTCCTGCACCTCAGGGACTCATCACATTTCACCAGCTCTCCTACAGTTTGTGAAAGGTGGGACCAGAATGATCATTTGGCCTGATTTAATCTACCACTCATTAGGGGAAATAATAAGGGCTACAGCAAAGGATTGCCACCCTGATAAGGGTTGGATCAGTCACAACATAATAGAATTGCTGAGTTTGGAAAAGCCCTGTAAGTTCCCCCAGCACTGCCAAGGCCATGACTAGCCCATGTCCCCAGGTGCCACATCCATGTTTTTTGAATCCCTCCAGGAACGGTGATCACACCACTGTTCTGGGCAGCTGTGCCAGTGCCTGACCAACCTTTCCAGGAAGAAGTTTTCCCCAGTATCCAAACTGAACCTCCCCTGGCCCAGCTTAAGGCCATTTCCTCTTGACCCGTCCCTTGTGCCCTGGCAGCAGAGCCTGACACCTGACACCTCCCTTCCTCCCCTCTCCTGCCAGGGAGTTGTGCATAACCAGCAGGTCCTCTCTGAGCCTCCTTTTCTCCAGGCTGATCCCCCCAGCTCCCTCAGCTGCTCCTGGTTCTCCAGCCCCTTCCTCAGCTCTGTTCCCTTCCCTAAACACGCTCCAGCCCCTCAATGTCCTTCCCGAACTGAGGGGCCCAGAGCTGACCCCAGGATTGGAGGTGTTGCCTCACCACTGCCCTGCACAGGGGGATCAAGTCACGGCAGTGCCAGAGGGCACAGGAGTAGGGAGAGCTGCTCCAGTGGCTGAGAGAGGCCAATATTTCCTACTTTTCCCATCTCTCCTTCTTGGTCAAAGCAGAAACAACAATACCACAATACCTGGAGATTCCCAGGAATCTCCAAAATTGCATCACCTCTACTCCCCCACCTTAAATGAGGCCAAACATACCTGCTCATGAAACAGTAGGAATCTTTTAAAGCATCAAAACCCAGCACAGCAGGTGGAGCATTCTTGCTCCTTCATGGTGCTTCAGACCATTACTTATTAAAACAGTTAAGTCACTGGAGAGCAACTTGTTTTGCATTCAGCTTTTTGCTACCAAATTATTTGCTGCCCTTCAAAGAGAGCAGAGTGTGTATTGTTAAATTAGGAGTGGAAAAGAATAAGCACTTTACAAGTTAGAGAGGCTGCAAACCACTGTGTTGGGCAAGGCTTCAAGGCAGAAAGAGGATGAGGGGAGACCTTCTCACTCTCCACAGCTCCCTGACAGGAGGGTGGAGCCAGGTGGGGGTAGAGCTGGTTCCAGAGAACAAGTGATGGGACAAGAGGGAACACCCTCATCTTGTGCTGAGAGCTTTGCAAGCTGCCCAGGAATTTTCTGCAGGCACAGACACTGTTCCCTGATTCCAGCTCTGCCTGTCCAGGAAACTGACTTGGTATTAGGAATGTCAAGTCCCAGCTCCAGCTGCATGCAGGACCACAAGAGCATCCCCTGGGACATGTGAGGTCAGCCCAGCTCATGCAGCAGCATCAGGAATAACGTGTGCTTGGACCCTGACGTTCTAGGCCAGGTTGGACAAGCTTGAAGCAACCTGGTCTGGTGGAAGACGTCCCTGCCCATGGTAGGGGGGGGAATGATTTGAGATTTAAGGTCCCTTCAAACCCAAATCACTCCTTGATTCCATTAAATTTGGGGCAGAGTAGTTTGTCCTTGGAGCAACTTACACAGGTACAGTTTCTAAAAGAGCTGGAGAGGGACTTTGGACAAAGTCCTGGAGTGACAAGACAAAGAACTTCCCACTGACAAAGGGTGAGATGGGGTATTGGGAAGGAATTCCTCTCCTTGTGAGGATGGTGAGGCCCTGGCCCAGGTTGCCCAGAGAAGCTGTAGCTGCCCCATGCCTGGCAATGTCCAAGGTCAGGATAGGCGGAGCTTGGAGCGCCCTGGAATAGTGCAAAGTGTCCTTGCCCATGGCGAGGCGTGGCACTGGATGAAATTTCAGGGGCATCGCACCCAACGCATCCCTCGCGCCGACGTTTCCCTCCTCACGGCTGGGCAACCCTCCCACCGTCACTGCGCCTGTCAATCAGCGCCGGGGGCGGGGCCAGGGAATGGCGCATGCGCAGACACGTCCCTAATCGTCACCTCGTCCCGCCCTCCGCTGCCATTGGCCGGCGCGGGGCCGCTGCAGCCAATCGCGCGTGGGGAGGTGGTGGGGCCGAGCAAGATGGAGGAGTACGCTCGCGAGCCCTGGTGAGGGGATCGGGACCGGGGACCGGGGATCGGGATCTGGGATCGGGATCTGCGAGCGCCAGGAAGGGGCGGTGCGAGGGAGCGGTGCGGGCGCACTCGCGGCCGCTCCTCGGGGCCGCTCCCCGTCGTGGGGGCGGGGTTGACCTTGGTGGGGCCCCCTGAGGGAGGCGGGGGAGGCCGTGCGGCCCGTTCTGAGCCTGGGCAGCCAAACCCCTCCGCCGTCGAGCCCCGCGAGGCCTCCCGGAGCGGCGAGGGGCCGGCGGGGTCCTGTGGCCTGCACGGCTCACGCGCCTCCGGGGGCGGCGCGGCCTGCACTGACGGTCCCACGTTCGGTCCTTCAGCAGCCCCTTCCTCGCAGCCTTGCCTCCGTCCCTCATCCTCAGCTTCCCTTCCAGCCTTCCCTTGTCCTTAGTGCCTCCTCACTCTCAGTCCCCCATCATCGGCTTCCCTATCCTCAATTCCCGCTTATCCTCAGCTCCTCACATTCTCGGTCGCTTCCTCGTCCCCCACAGGCTGCTCCCCTCCCCCTCTGCTCCCTATCTCAGCTCGCCTCTTGGCTCCCCCCGATGTACAGCCCCTCCAATCCTCAGTCCCCCGTTTATCCTCAGCCACCATCTCAGTCCCGCCATCCTCAGTTCTCCCTCTCATCCAAAGCCCTCCCAATTCTCAGTCCTACCATTTTCAGCCTCCCATCTCAGCCTTCCTTTCATTTGCAGCCCACCGCACTCTCAGTCTCTGCCACGTCCCACCTCAGCCTTGTCTCATCCTTAATTTATCTTCAGCCTCCCTTCAGTCCCCAAGTCCTCCCCCATCCTTGGCCCCCAGGCTCCCCTCATGCCTCCCGTGGCCCTGCCCTTCTCCCTCTCCATTTCCATAAGCCTAGCCTGGCCCCCTCCGTGCCAATCCTGTCATGGTTCAGCACTGTCTTTGTAGACCTACACAGGCACATTAGTTGCAAGTCAAAGGTTGTATTTGTAGTAGTGAAAGGATTAAATGCAAGCTCAGGTGCAGGGTTACTGAATCATGGGCAAAGTTTCTCATCATGGTGAGGAACTTGGGACAAGGGCCTGGAGTCACAGGCAGGACAGAGGGGAATGGCATCCCACTGCCAGAGGGCAAGGTTAGATGGGACAGTGGGAGAAAATTCTTCCCTGTTTCATGAGGCCCTGACACAGGTTACCCAGAGAGGCTGTGGCTGGCCCATCCCTGGCAGTGTCCAAGGCCAGGTTGGACACTGGGGCTTGGAGCAACCTGGGGTGGTGGAAGGTGTCCCTGCCCATGGCAGGGGGAGGAATAGGATGAGCTTCAAGGTCTCTTCCAGCCCAAACCAGTCTGAGATTCTGCTCACCTTTGCAGACAAGACACCTGTGACTGTTCATGAGGCTTTTCCCAAACTTTGCAGATTGCTCTGCTGGCGTGCATTAGGTTTGTCCATAAACATCACCTTTTCACAGCATGACATCTGGGACACGTGCAAAGTAAATAGTACTTATTAACAGATTGTTGTGGGCTCCAGGTAATCCCAAAATTACTTAGCTTGGAAAAGATCTCTCAGACCATCAAGTCCAACCTGTGACCCCACCTTGTCAACCAGAGCAGAGCACTGAGTGCCATGTCCAATCATTCCTTGAACACCTCGGGGGATGGGGATTCCACCACCTCCCTAGGCAGTCCCTTCCCCTGCCTGACAGTCCCTTCTGTTGAGAAATTCCTCCTAGTATTGTCCTCACCCTCCCCAGGCACAGCATGAAGCTGTGTCCTTAGTGCTGTGCAGTTGAGGTGTTTTGCTGCCAAACCATGTGGGGCTGTTTTGCTGCCAAACATGTTGGTGTCCGCCATTGTTCTGGCTGCTGGTCACCCTGTGGCCCTTCTGTTACCCAGCCCCTGGAGCTGTCCTGGGCTCAAGCTGGGTTCCTGTGAACCCTTGGCACAGAGACACAGAGAAAAGGCCCCTTTGCTCATTTAAACTGTGGCAGCCTCTGTTTCCAGTTGTTATACAGCCTTCAGGAGGGCTGGAGGGTGCTGTGGGGATTGGAGGGAGGACTCACCCCTCTCCCAGGCAGCCAGAGCTGGTGTGTGGCTGTCCCATAGCCTTGGGAAAAGGTGAAGTCTTGCCCTCTGCTCTGCTCATCTTAGAGAAATTTCTGGTGCCATCAGGAGCAGGAACCCAACCTTATCCACGTGTCATTTCCCTATAGTCAGGGCTCCCCTCTGAGTACAGTTAAACAATTAACAGGAATGTTTTGCTTGTAGATAAGTGCCAGATGAAGAATGAAATAATCTTTTTTCTTCTCCCCCAGTTCTTTATGAGGTCAGGCAGTGCCAGGGCTAGAGGTATTTTGCATCAGCTCTGAGGGAGTTTGGAGGAGCTGACACGTGCTGGCTGTGCTGACATCAAAGATGTTCTCATTTAAAAGCTGCTCAGAAAAGTTTGGAGAGTAGTTTAAAAGGAAAATTAGGAACCCTGAAGGTAACAGTTAATGAGGTTAAAGAGGGAAGCATTCCCTGATTGGGGTCTCATTAACAAGGCTTCAAGAATAAAGCAGCCATGATTTGTAGTTTGGAATCCCTTGACTTTATGGATAAGGGAAGTCCACTTTATATACTCCATTTAGATTTCCAAAAAGCATTTTAACGAGATCACTCTCAGAGAGTTAACAAAGGAAGAGGGTTAGGATGTTTTATTCATAGCAGAGGAGATAAAAATCTGCACAGGAGATGTAAGAACAAAACAAAAAAATCCCTGAGAAAAATGTGAGTTTCTTTTCATCTTGGCATCTTGGACAAGAGTGTGTCTGGGAGCTTTTCCTGATGCAGGAAAAAGTGGAAGGAAAATAAACTGTTGAATTATTGAATGCAGTTGGGGCTGAGGGGGTTGTAATGAGATAAAATGAGACCATATGCGGGCATGGCAGACAAACAGGAGGTGGTGGAGAGTAAAATGCCCCCCCTGCTTCCTGAGGCCTTGTGGGTTTGGGACCTGGATGTGGCTGTCTCTGGGGACACTCAGTGGTGACACTTGGGTATGGTCCTGGTGTCTTGGGAACAACCCAGCGATCCAAGGCACAAAAGCAAAGCCGACGTTGAGTGTGACCTGTGCACGCCGGGGTTCCCTTTGTAGGGGGCAGGGCTGGCTGCAGAGGAGGAGCTTTGGAAGTAGGTTGTGAACATGAAGAGCCTGGGAGAACACTCAGGGAGAGGGACTGAAAATTAGAGATACTTTCTCCAGGAAGAAAACACCGTGTGGCAAATGCTGCAGCACAGTGAGGGGGATTGATCACCCCTCGCTAGGGGAGGTCTGTAAGGGATCATCAGGGATGATGTCCTCATGTGCAGGAGCTGGAAGCTGTAGGGGTTCCTCAGGAACAGAAGCATGACATTACAAGTGAAATTGGAAGTGCTCATTGATGCTCCTGCCTGACAGAAACACTGAGCTTGCCATGGTGCTCCCATTTGTGACCTGCATGCTGTTGTAGGCTGATTTTTGCATTTTCTGATGATTGGCAGTGTAGGAGTTAAATTACCTGAGTGCTTGGCTGGAAGATCTAGATACAAGATGAAAGAAACCAAACAACTTTGTTATTCTCTGCTCTGAAATTACCCACAGTGACACCAGAAATTAATGGCATCTTAAAACTCACCTAATTCTAGAGTTTGGTTTGGAGTTGCAGGGCTCCAGTTCTTGGCGGAGGTTCTGAACCTGTAAATAAGGGTCCCTTGTCAGATACTGACAGCCTGTGCTGCAGGAAGGTTCTATGCAAGGTTTTCCTGGCTGCTCTGTGGTGTTGGAGCAGGAATTGTGGGTGCTATACCTCTGAGGAGAGATCTCTTTTGTTGGAATGGACTTCAGAGATCCAGGATGCATCAGGAAAAACCTTTCCAGCTCAGCAAAGATGACTTTGAAGTCTCACTTAAATAAGCAGAGCTAATGAAAAGGATGAGTGATTCAAGAAAAAGTGTTTTGTGCCACCTGGGAGCTGCGTCTCATGGAATTTGGTACCTCAATTCTCTGTAGGTCAAGAGAAGAATGAGATCAGGGAATGTAAAGCTATTTACACTATGTAAATAGTGTAGGGCAGAGCTGGAATTCTTCAGGAGTTTTCCATGATGGAGGTATGTCTCTCTGCCTTGTGTGAGGAGTTCAGGCATTTCTGTATATTTGGTACTTCCCACTTCGGGGTAGTGGGCCAGGAGACTCTGGCAAAGGTTGAGTCTGTTTTGCTGTAATATTCTTGATTTTTTGTTGCTGCCTGCTCAGTTAGCTGAGATGGTGTAGCCACCAGGCTCAGTCTTCACCCCAGTTATACCAGTGCTGAAGTGCTGGATCCATCCCACTCACTTACATGGTTTAACATGATGGGATTTAATGTTTTCATCTCTATTTTTCTTTCTAGTCCCTGGAGGATAGTGGATGACTGTGGAGGGGCCTTCACCATGGGGGCCATAGGAGGGGGCATTTTCCAGGCTATCAAAGGCTTCCGAAATTCCCCAGTGGTGAGTAAAATCCTCTGCAGGTGCATTGACTGCAGCCCTGCCTCCACTGCCCTTCCCCAGGGAGTGTGACAGTGAAGGGGAAGGAAAATAAATCCCTGTGCAGGGAGCAGGGCTGATTAAAGACCTCTACATTGTTAATCCACACCGTGAGAATCTGTCCTGGTTCAAGACCTTTCTTCATCTTTTGGGATAAAATTGCTGCTCCCCCGTTTGCTCTGGTGTCCACAGTTGGACACTGGTCATGTGTTCTTCCCTAACTGATGAACATTTCCCTCAGGATAGGAAGTGCAGCTGGAAAGATTCATCTGCCTGTGGTTCTGTCTGCATGGAGGGACATGAAGCTAAGCTCTCCTTCCTCTCCTGGCCTTTCCCTTTCTTTTAAAACATGGAATGACTCAAAGAATTTTTTCTCCTTCAGATTTATCTAAAGGGTATATTTTTCTTTAATTAATCTCTTTTTAATCATTGCCATTTTTATTAGCTCGATTTCTTAGTGCTCAGATTTGGTTTCAATGCAGGAGTGAGTAAACATGGAAGTGAAGTTTTGCTGATACAAGTCGGTTTTCACTTTTGGGATATCTGCTGCAAAATCTTGGCTATAAACCCATTGCAGAGACATTTGATAAATTAAGATTCAGTTGCTGCTTGAACATTAATTTTAAAATTTCTCTAACTTCATAGATAAGGTGTTTTTGATATTAGTCTGACAATAAGCTGTTGGTTTGAGGTGGGTTTAATAAATAACTGTTTCCAAACTAGTCAGATCCTGCAGACACTTCACTTGCAAAGGACTGTGTTCTGAATTAGAGTCTTAATTTTGCTTAAGGCTTGCTAAATATACCTGTCCCCACTTCTGAGTGATTGTAACAAAAATAAAACTTGGTGGATAGTCTTTAAACTGTGTTAAAGTCTGGGAGAATGTGCAGTTGTTCTGTGGGGCCCTGTGTGACATGTTGAGTATTGGACTCTGGAAGGCTCAGCATGACTTTGCTTCTCTTGGCTACAAAGACACCTACAATTGCACCTGCAGGAATGACTGAACATAGGACAACTAATGGGATTGCCCAGCATCTGGGAAGAAAAAATTATACCTGTGAAAAATCACTGCTTATCCTGATAAAATGTTACTGTAATGCCTCCTTCAGTCCCACTGAGACTGTGAACCCGGATTGTTTCCTGCCTGGTGACTGTAATTCCCATCTGTACCTGACAGGAATATTGTATGGGAATGATAAATAGTGCAATAGGTGTAAAGTACACTTTGTCTCAGCTCCTTACAGCTGCTGAGGGAGCTCAGAAATGTGTTGGGCCTGTGGCAGGGTTTTGCAATATAGACTCAGCTTGGCTGTAAGATCTGACTGTTTTCTTTTGACTGAATTCTCTTATTTTAGGGTGTAAACCACCGGCTGCGGGGCAGTTTGACGGCTATTAAAACCAGAGCTCCACAACTGGGAGGTAATGAATTTTGGGGTTTTGTTACACAGAATTGACTGTTGCTAGATAACAGAGTTTGTTTTGGGAATGTAACAAACTGTAACAAACACTGACACCTGCGCTGAGTCTCAGCACATTTGTTGGCCCAAGCGATGGGTAAATACAGTTCTGATATATCCAAAAGTGGTTTGGATGGGGAGGAAACAGTCCATGTTCCTGGAATTATAAGACAGCTGTAATAACTGGTCATATCTTAAACAGCAGAGATCCCTGGAGCCTCTTCATGGTGTGGAAGGGGTTGAGATAAAACTAACTCATTACAAGAAGTGGTCCAGCTTGGATGAAAAATAGAACTTGGGGATATCCATGCATGTACTGTAGAATGCCAAGCTCCTGAGGCCACAGGAGCAGAGTTGGGTGAAGTGTGAGGTGTGACATGACTCTCCATCATTGTCTGTAAGGAGCTATGTTAAAAATGGATAAATTTGGAAGTTCCCTTAGCTAATCTGACTTTGTTAGAATGAAAGTTCCTTTATAATCACAGTTTGATAAATCTTCTGTAGTTAACTGTAGATTAGTGAGATCATATATAAAATGGGACGAGAGGCCAATGATGTCATGTCAAGTTGGAAATTTCCCTGTATTGATTTTAACCTGTACTTGGTTCTTTATGAGTTTGAATTTACTTCATGTCTTAAAGGGAGCCCAGTAACACCACAACATCTGTTGTGCAGCATAACTGGCTTCTCTGCTCTCTTCAAAGTGGCTTTGGTTTGATTTGGAACAGGGAGTTTTGCTGTCTGGGGAGGTCTCTTCTCCATGATTGACTGCAGTATGGTCAGAATGAGAGGGAAGGAAGATCCCTGGAATTCCATCACAAGCGGAGCCCTGACTGGAGCCATTTTAGCTGCAAGAAGTAAGAAACTGGGGATATCAGTTGAAAATCTCCTATTCTCTAAATGTTCAGTTCTCATTGTATAGCAAAGCAACATTCTGTGAACCCTAATTGGCATCTGCTGTCTCAGATGCTGAAAAATAATCTGAAACATTTTTCCTGTGCTTAGGAAAGTAATGATCAGGCTCCCAAATGTTCCCAGTGTTCCTTGAAGGAAGGACAGGGGGAGTTGCCCAGTAATTATCTTTAATGCATCTTAATGGATGCAAAATTACTGCTCTGAGTCTGTTTTAGGAGAGATTAAGGCATGAAGAGGGTGGGCAGGCCCTGACACAGGTTACCCAGAGCAGCTGTGGCTGTCCCATCCCTGGAAGTGTCCAAGACTGGGTTGGATGGGGCTTGAAGCAGCCTGGAATAGTGGAAGGTGTCCCTGCCCATGGAGGGTGTGGAACTAAAGGATCTTCAGGGTCCCTTCCAGCCCAAACCATCCTGGGATTCAATGGATTCTTACATGCAGCACAGAAATTAAGTGTTGGTTTGTGCTTTTCATTTCCAGATGGCCCTGTTGCCATGGTTGGATCTGCTGCAATGGGAGGAATTCTCCTGGCCCTGATTGAAGGAGCTGGAATTCTGCTGACTAGATTTGCCTCCACACAATTCCCAAATGGTAAGGAGCCGGCAGAGGATATGTCACAAGGATTTGCTTTGCTGATGGGCCCCTGGCAGTCATCTTATCCTAGAGTGAATCCGCACTGCCCTGCCAGCTCCTGTGGCTGTGGAAAGCCAAGGAGAAGCTGCAGGTGCTGATGACATGAGATTATCTCCTGCTGGGAGATGTGAGCTAGCATGGCTGAGAGCAGGGATGTCCCTGCTGTCCCTGGCTTCTGCCACACACATGGTGGCAGAAGGGTTTTTTTCAGGGGTGAGACACAATGGTTTGAGGGAATGGCAGGCAGCAAATTGTGCAAAGGGAGGGTGGTTCTGGCAGGCTGTAGTCTGTTTGGGGAACCCCAGGTAAATGAGAAGATGAAGACCTGGCAGGTGCAGATACATGATTTCCAAAATGGTGCTGGTGATTCTCTTCTAAACTGCTTCAATATCTCACTGAGTCTCAGACTGTTGTGTGAATGCTTCCTGTGGAAAATCCTAAATACCTCTGTCATAGAATCCCAGACTGATTCTACATGACCCAACCCTCCTGAACTCCTGCTGGCTGGGTTTTATCCCCTGGCCATCCTATAAATGCTGTGTGATGACACTCAGTGTAAACTGTTCCATGATCTAACTGGGTACTGAGGTCAGGTTGACTGGCCTATGATTACAGGATCCTCCTTCCCACTGTTTTTGTGAATGGGTGTCTCACTGGGCAGCTTCCAGTCATCTGGAACCTCCCCAGTGAGCCAGGACTGTTGGTAAATGATGGAGACTGGCTTGGCAACCTCAGCTGCCAGCTCCCTCATCACCTTGGGGTGGATCCCATCTGCTCCCAGGGATTTATAAATATCCAAGCAGCTCAGCAGTTCTCTGACTGCCTCCTCTTGGATAGTGGGGGGACCGTTCTGCTCCCTGATATGACTGAGCAACCCAAAAGGACAGTTATCCTGAAGGCAAGTCTTCTCACTAAAAACTGAGACAAAGAAGGCGTTAAGCACCTCTGCCTTCTCATCCGCAGTTCCTAAGTTCCCTTCTGCATCTAATAAAGAACAAACGTTAGTCTTACTCTTCCTTTTACCACTAATATATTTATAAAAACATTTTTGTTATCCTTTACAAAAGTCGCCATTTTAAGTTCAAGCTGAGCTTTAGCGTCTCTAATTTTTTTCCTACATGCTCTAGCAGCCCTCTTAAATACTACCTGAGAAACCTGACCCTCCTTCCAAAGATAATACATCCTTTTTTGATTCATGAGTTCCTTCAAAACCTCCCTGCCCATCCAGGCTGGGCATTTGCCTCGTGGACTTGTCTTTGGGCACACAGGGACAGTCTCTTCCTGTGCCCTCAAGATCTCCATTTTGAAGCACACCTGCCCTTCCTGAACTCCTTTATTTTGAAGGACTACTTCCCAAGGAACTCTCTCAACAAGTCTCCTGAATAGACCAAAGTCTGCCCTCCGAAATCCAGTGTAAAAGTCTTATTAGTGTTCCTCTTGACTTCACCAAATATTGAGAATTTTATAATTTCTCTATGCCCCCAGTGGCCTCCAACCACCACATCTCCCACCAACCCGTGTCTAGTTGCAAATAACAGATCTAACATAGTCCCTCCCCTGGTGGGCTCGCCCACCAGCTGCGACAACCCAAATCATTCCACAATTCTATGGATTCTATGAAACTCAGAGAGAAGTGGTTTGTCTTTGGAGCAGCTTGCACAGTGTACTTTCCTAAAAGAGAGCTGAAGAGCGGTTTCAGACAAGGTCCTGGAGGGACAGGACAAGGGGGAATGGCTTCCCACTGCCAGAAGGCACAGTGAGATGGGATATTGGGAAGAAATTCTTCCTCTGAGGATGAGGCCCTGGCTCAGGTTTCCCTGAGAATCTGTGGCTGCCCCAATGCTGGAAGTGTCCAAGGCCATGTTGGCTGAGGCTTGGAGCAACCTGGGATAGTGGAAGGTGTCCCTGCCATGGCAGGGGGTAGAACTGCATAAGCTTTAAGGTCTTTTCCAAGCCCAACCAGTCTTTGATTCTATGCAACTTTTGAAACTTTTTATGAAACCCAAACAATTCCAGGGTTTATGATTCATTTTAAGAGGGATTTATATAAACAAACCAGCTGTGATTTCTATTAATAGGAAGAATTGCCTGCATTTTGGTATTTATTTTCCTTTTCTCCTCTCCCTCCTCCAGGCCCACAGTTGTCAGAGGATCCATCCCAGCTCCAGCCACCCCCATTCAGCGACTACCGACAGTATCAATGATGGTCCCCAACCACCTTCTCCCTCCTCCCCCCTCCTCCTCCTCCTCCTCCTCTTCCTCCGCCTCCTCTTGTCTTTTCCTTCCCTGAGTGGTCCCACCTGGAGGATGTGGAGGGGGTTTGTACCTAACACCAGTGGTTACACACCACACGAGGAGGACCTGCAGCATTTCTCAACCTCAAACTGCTCAGGAGAACTTTTAGAAAAGAAAATCTATTTATTCCTGATATATTCCATTGCTGTAATGTTACACATGTCTGGTAGAATACAAGGAAGTTTGAGACAAGGACCAAATGGAGTCTTGTCATCCTTTGGACACAAACTGGAGTGAAAGTCTTGGAGTCTCCTCTGGGATGTTGTGCCTGCAGTGAATGCAGCTGGAATGTCGCCTTTTCCCTGTTAGATTTAGGTTATGGGGCTGGAGGGGGAAGCATTGCACCTGCTGCCACCACGGCCTCCTGCTTTTCATCTCAGATCTTGGCCTGAGCAGAGTGACCATATCTGCTCTGTGGTTTTGTCCTTAAACTCCAGCTGTAGAAACCCCTTCCCCTCTTGCCAGCAGTTACAGAATCACATCCAGTGAGTTTTTTTGTTGTAACTTGTTAATTAACTAATTGACACCGTTGCTTGCTGGCAGTTCCTGATACGTTATGGAGGCTGGCAGGGACAGGTGGCACAGGGGCTCCAGCAGCTCTGCCTACACTCCACCCATAGGTCAGGCAATGGCCTTCTACTGCCTGAACTGGGCTTTGCTGTGCTGACCTCTGCCTCTCCAAACCCCCTGATAATCACTGTCCCCTGTGCACCAGGAGAAGCCCCTGCCTAGAGCACAGTCCTGCACTGCCCCCACCCTACCTGTGTGTGACACCTCTCCTGCCCTACTGAGCCCCAAGGGAAGTCACAGTCCTGGAGCTGTCACCAACCAGGGCCATTTCCTGCCCTGTCACCGCCACAATGCCCAATTTCCTGGTTTATTCCAGCCCAGTTCAGAGTCGACCGCAGCTGGAGGGATCCCACTGCCCTGGGGCACTCCTGTCCTGCTCCTGGGGTGTCCAGAGCCCTCTCTTCCCCACCTCAATAATGGACACAGGCACAGCAGTGACACTGAACTATTGACCTTTTTATTTCAATCAGCTACAGCAGCTCTACATTCCCTACAACACTGTCCTTCCTCCCGACAGCGAGGGAGCTGAGGACTGCGGTGGCAGCGCGTTGTCTTAAAGCTTAGTATTAAATATTAAATATTCTTTCATTTATGTTTACATTACTTTGTCAAGGAAAACAGAACAAAACAAAAAGGACAATTAAAACTTTAAATTACATGAGTGTGTGCCCATGCCTGGGGCTGCCCCAGCCAGGCACTGCTGTGGGGGATATGCAGAACTCCTGGTGCGTGAGGAGCGGGATGTGCTCAGCTGTGTGGGAGCAGGGAGCTGTTCCCTGTGCTGTCAGAGCAGCAGGTGATCCCAGTGCAGCTAAAACACTGTCTGGAGGAGTCGGGAGTGCCCCTGCAGCCCCAGCGCAGTGCGTGGGGAAGGGGGTGAGGATTTGGTCAACAACTTTGCTAAAGGATTTATCCATTTCTTATTTTTTTGTTTCTTTAAAAAAAAAAACAACAAACCAACAACCCCAAATGGTTTTGAGTCTTCCTTTGATTTTAGCAAAGACAAGAGTTTAAAAAGCACTTAGGAAGCTTGTACTAAAACCAGGCGCTCTCAGAGGAGAGAGTCATCTGTGCACCCCCCTTCCAGGCCGTAGCGGAATTCCTGCAGGTTGGACACCCCGTAGAAGTGGACAAAGGCTGCAGCCACCACCAGCACGTGGAAAATCTGATGAGACTGGAACTGCAGGGAAGCAAAAAAGCCTTTAGACCACATCAAAGGGGTCAGCCACATTATCAACACCTCCTCCTCTGCTGCGCTGCTCCAGGACTGTCCTCTGCTCCCCACTCTTGCCCCCAGCAGCGATTTCCACCCTGTACTTTGCCCTGCCCACGCACACAACCTGTTCAAGGTCTGGCTGCCAGCATGTGCTGAGGCACAGCCGGACACCCCCAGCCTCCAGCCCCTCAGTGCCCCCTCCCCTGACCCCAGAGCTGCCCCCAGACAACCTGTTCACCCCCACACTCACCCAGATGTCAAACTTGCCCGGGAAGAAGCGCTCAGGGATGCGGGCAGCGTAGAGCCCAGCGCCCGTGATGTACATCACAGCCATGAGGAAGAACCAGCCCATCTGCCCCACCGTGGTGGCCTTCACAAAGCCCTCGGCAATGGTGAAGTGCATGGTGGGCACAACCCCACTCAGTCCCAGCCCCAGGAACACGCCTGCGGCCCAGAGAGGAGGTCAGGGAAAAGAGCTCAAGTGTGGAGGGGGAGCCACTCCTCCCACAAACTCCCCTTGATCCCTCATCCTGTGCTAGCAAAGCATCTTTTCTTCACTGAATTAACAGAATATCTCAAGCTGAAAACGACCCATATGGATCATTGTGCCCAACTCTTAGCCCTGCACTGGAGACCCCCAAACAATCTCACCCAGTGCCTGAAAGCGTTATCCAAGCACTTAAACCTCTCCAGTCCTCATAGCACTTATCCTTCACAAAATGAGGGGCCCACAGCTCCACAACCCAGGTAAACAGCCCTGATGCTCACTGGGCAGAACCCACCCAGTGTTTCTTATGCAGGACTGCAGCAGCTCCCGCTCCTGAGTACGGGAATGGACATTTTGGAAGGCGCCAGCCTTTTGGATTGCACCAGGAACACAGCCACCCCTTCCAAGAAAGTAATTTCTTGCAGCTCCTGAGGAAGGAGCTCAGCAGGAGCTGAAATGTTCAACTCTGGCATCTGATGAGTTGACAGAGAACAAGTGGCACCATAGTGACGCTGGCCCGGGGAGGCTCTGGGTGGCATTCGGCTGGATCCTGTTCATGCTGGGGGCACAAGATGAAGTGGGGAGGAGCCATGGGGATGAGTCCTGCCTGTCCCCTGCCCTCATCTGAGGGCTCTCAGGTGGCCCCTGTCTCAGCCTGGTCCTTCCTCACTCATGTAGCCAGGACAGTGTACTGAGAGACATTTGCTTCAGGACCCCTGGGAGCTGAGGAGGGAGGTGTCTCCCGGTGCTTAGCAAGGCTGATGGGATCTGCCATTAAGACTGGGGTAAATTGGGGTGTGGGGCTGGAGGCAGCCCCCCACTCCACCCCCAGGAAGGCAGGGACCAGCCAGCCTGGTAGGCAAGAGCTCAGGAATGCCTTCCTGCTCCGCCCCAGCTGCAGGTTCCTGCTGCTAAACTGCTTCCCAGAGAAGGCAGAAAAGGCACAGCCCCAGCCTGCCCAGGGCTATTTTTAAACTCCAAGCCTCAGGCTCTGCTCAGGAGATGAATCCTCAGCGCAGCAAGAGGAGACAGGAGGCCACTCCCTGCAGTCCTGTGTGCTGCTCAGGGGGAATGAATCCTGCAGGTGCCCAGAGCTTCTCCCAGATGGGATCGGCCCAAAGTGCCTCCCAGGACTCGGGGGAGGAGGGAGCTCCTACCTGCTCTGGTCTGCCTGTGCTTGGGGGTAGCAAATCGGTCCCACTGTGCCACAATGATGGCAGAGATACCCAAGACACAGACGATGGAGAGGTAGATGAGTCTTGGCTGTGGGGAGCAGTAGAACGAGTAGTAGAGCCACGGGACGAAGCTCCCCATGATCAGCAGTGCAATTCCTGAATAATCCAACCTGCAGGCAGGGTGCAATGACAGAGAGCCACAGGTGAGCCCCAAAATCCACCCCCTCCATGTGTGGGAACTGTCCAGCCTGCACCTGAGTGGAGTCACTGGGCAGGAGGAGTGTGCTGGGCAGGTGTGACAGGAGAAAGGGCCTGGGCACAGTGGGAATGCTGAGGGGGGGCAAGAGGAGGATGGAGCTCAAAGCACTGGCAACAAATCCCTGTGCACATAGATCTGTGATCCTCTACTCATCTCACCACAGAAACATGGCCCCTGAACTGCCCCCACTGCCTTCCCAGCCACACAAGGGAATTCCTGCTGGATTTGTTCTGGAGACAGAATCCCATGGGATCTCTGGTGGTTGTGCAAAGGGGATGGGCAGGATTCCCAGCAAGCAGCACCCAAATAAATGCCTTTAACAGCCATTTGGGAGCAGAATGTCACTTGAGAGCCTCACTGCAAAGGCTGATGGGAGCTTGACCCTTGGAGCAGCCACAGAACAGGCATAAACCACTGACTAGCCTTCCCACTCTCCTGGGAATCTGTGTTTCTTCTTAGCATTTGGCTTCAGTTCAAACTGGATCCAAACCAAAAGTTTTTAAAAGCACCCAGTAAACTGGAACCTGCCAAACTGGCCGTGGCCCCCAGCTGCCCCATGAGAGCGAGACCCCTCCTCAATTCACTACTGTAAGGGGCATAGAGCCTGTTCCCTTGGGAGCACAGAGGCCATTCCTGTGGGAGCCAGGATCCTGTTCCCTTGGGAGCTGCAGGGTCCCAGGATCTTTATCATGCACCTGAGGCCCCTGACCAGGCACATTTCAGGTGCTCAGGCAGAACCCTCCAGAACCCTGTTATGGTTTCCCTCAGTTCCATGCTGGATTGGGTTGACACTCTCTTACCCCAGGGATAAAACATTTGGGAATGCAGTGCTTTCCAAGAGGAAGTGCTGCAAAAACCCAAAACCTCCCAGGAGACCACAAAACCACACTCATGCTGACTCACTTTGAAAAAGTCCGTGAGACCTTCTCTGAGTGACAGTACACAGTGTGGAAAAGCCAGGAGAAGCTGAGGCACAGCACTGCTCCCAGGAAGAACATCCCAAACACCACCTTCTCTTGGAGAGGAGCCATAAAGTACATGTTGGGCCGCAGCATGGTCAGGATCCCCAGGCAGAGGAACAGAACAAACCCTGCAGGAACACATGGAGAGTAAAGTCAGGGGGACAGGTGGGAATTTCAGCAAAGCCAGGATAAGAACAGCCCTGGCCATGCTCCTGGAAGTGCTGGATGTATCCCAGGGGTGTTCAGTAACCCACAGTGGGTCCTTGGCTGAGGCCTTTGTTTGTGCAAACAAGAAGGGCTGGGGTCAGGGGAAGGGGCAGGCACAGGGCAAAGAGCTGCTGATTCACAGGGTAGTGGAATTGCAAACTGGTTTAGGTGGGAAGGGACCTTAAAGCTCACCACCTGCCATGGCAGGAACACCTTCCACTATCCCAGGTTGCTCCAAGCCCTGTCCAACCCGGCTGTGGACACTTGCAGGGATGGGGCAGCCACAGCTTCTCTGGGAAACCTGGGCTGGGGCCTCACCACCCTCAGAGGGAAGAATTTCTTCCACTCTCCCATCTATCCCTGCCCTCTGGCAGAGGGAAGCCATTCCCCCTTGTCCTGTGACTCCTGGTCCTTGTCCAAAGTCCCTCTCCAGCTCTCCTGGAGCCCCTTTAGGTACTGGAAGGGGCTCCGAGGTCTCCCTGGAGCTTTCTTCAGGCTAAGTATTTCCAGCATTCTCAGCCCAGCTCCACAACAGAAGAGATCCAGCCCTCAAAGCATCTCTGTGGCCTTCTCTGACTCATTTCAGAGGAACATCCTCTGAGGCTCCCCTGTTTTTCCCAGGACACATTTCCCTGTCCCACTCCTGCAGAGGCTGAGCCAGCCCTGGTCCTTCTCTCCCAAAGGGCTCCAGGAGCTCCAGGCACTCCATGTCTGACCCTCATGCATGCACAGGATCTGCACAGGAGCCCTGGGCCTTGAGAGGAACCTGCACCAAGCCCATTCTGACCCAAATGCAGGATCTGTACCTCCAGCCCCAGGGCTCCCCCTTCCCCACAGTCACCCAGCAGGTGTGTCCAGATGTTGCCGGTCTCGGTGTGAATGCGGAAGATGCTGCGGAAGCAGGCGCGGAAGGAGGGCATGGGGGGCCGGTGTCCGTGCAGGAGGTAATCGTTGTCCTTGAGCCAGTCGGGCAGCACGTCGTACGGGATCACGCGCCAGCGCCCTTCCCACACCTGCAACACACCAGGGTTGTCAGGGCAGCCCCGAACCCACGGCAACAGCCCAGCCCTGGGGTGCTCCTCAGGGAGAGCAAGTTTGGCTCCTCTGACATCGGGTGCCCTGTGGGACCCTGTAAGGCACTCACTCACATCCTGCCCTTTGCTCTCCAAAACCTCCCAGGCAGTGACTGTACCCCCACCTCAGCTCCCACAAAGAACTGAGCAATTCCAGGAGCCCCCAGGAAGTCAGGGGTGATTAATACCCTCAGATTTAACCCTTCCACATCCACAGACTGTTCCCTGCAGTGGGAATTCCCATTTGATCAGGGAAGAAGCACAGGAGCCACACTGACTGCAGGCACTGGGTGACACCTCAGCTGGCACTTGGACCCCTGGGCCCCACTCAGGCTTGCAGGAACATCTGAATTGCTCCCAGGTTTCCACTCACCATGACTGGGTCAACCCCCATCCAGCCATCCGCTTCCTACACCATTCCCAGGGACGCTGCTGGAAGCAGCCCAGCAGAGCTCGAGCCAGCTGCAGCCACGTGGAGCTTTATGTGGACACATCCTGCCACCCCAAACCCAGGGACTGGAGAATCTGCTCCAAAATCAAGACTGGGGGACTGCGACAGGCTCCGGTACCTTGTACACAAACTCTTCCATCTTCTCCATGGCATGGTGAGCCTGCAGAGGCAGGGTCAGCACCCGCACCACCTCCTCCTCCTCCTCACGGGCCACTGGGCATGGCGGGTCCTCGGCCTGCAGCGAGAAGAGCCAGGAGGGAATCGTTCCAGCCCCCGGGAGAGGAATCATCCCTGCCCTTCTGAGAGCACCTGGCGCTTCATCCCTCTGACGGGACGGGCAGGACCCGCCTGTCACCCTCGTTTATGCAACACACTGCTGCCTGACCCATCCCAGGCATGCTAATCCCAGATTTATCCTGTCGAAAAGTGGGATTAGCACCAGGGATTTTCATCCCTACAATCAAGGCTGGAGCGGCTGCTTGGCCCAGCCGGGAGACCCGAGCTGGCCCACCCAAGCAGAGGCGGCTCCGAGCTGGGAACGCTCTGGGTCCCGGCACAGCTCCCGCTCTCCTCAGCCGGGAAGGAATTCGGGAAGGTGATTCCCGGCCCTGTGGAAATGCTGGGGCACTGGAAACAGCCGGTACAGACACAGCGATCCCGGTGACGTCTCTGGGAAGGACTATCCCGGCTCCATGCCTGCTTGGCAGGAGCAGTTTAGGCCTGCTCGGAAAACGGTCCGGCCCGAGGAACAACACGGAGCCCTTCTCCTCTAGCTCTTAATGGGATAACAGGCGGATTCCCGGCATAATCCGCGAAGACGGAGCGCGGAGACTGAGCGTGGCTCGGGATCCCCTCCCGCCCGGGGCTCTCGGAGGGGCTCACGCTGGCCGCGCCGGTGGCTCCTTGGTCCCCCTTCTCTTCCAGGAGCGGCCCCAGCTCGGCGAGCTCCAGGTGCGCCCGCTCCCGCTCCCGCTCCCGGTCCCGCTCCCGGTCTCGGCCGGCGGCCGCAAGCCCGCTGCCCGCCCCGGCGGGGGCCTTGCGGGACGCCATCGGGGCGGCGGCTGCGTGCGGCTCCGAGGCAGCCGGTGAAGGTCCCTCCGCGTCCTTCTGCCGCCGCGCTGGGGGGAAAGAAGCACAGAGTTACCGGGACCGAGGGGGCCGGCGGCAGGGCTCTACCCGGGGGCTGGAAGCAGCGGACGCCCCGCTCCCCCGCCCGTCTCTCACCGGCCGCTACATCCCGCGGGCGGCGGCGGTGGCACCGGAAGCAACGCTGAGGGAACGGGAACGCACAGCGCTGGTTCCGGCCTCGGGGCCACGCCCCCGCCAGGGCCCCGCCCCGAAAAAAGACCTTCTATGATTGGTCGAGATCACTGTCTGTCTCTCTTTTCTCCCGCCCCAACGGCCGCCGCCCGCTGCGATTGGCCGAGCCTCCCCGCTGGGGTGCCGGCGGAAGCCGCTCTGGCCGCGCGGCGCAGCTCTATGGCTGCGCGCTCCGTTGCCCCCTGGTGGCAGCCCGGGGTACCGCGGGGGGACAGAGTCCGGAGCGCCCCGGGTGACACCGCGGTGACACCGACACCGCCGTCCAGAGGAATATCGGCCTCGGGATGAATTCCCTCACCTCTTGCAAACGTAGCTGTCATAATTCAATTTCTCCATCAGAAGATGCTGTAATGAAGAACTTTGTGTTTCAGGCATTGAGTAAAGTTACATCACCAAAACAAATACGCATTAGGCAGGCGAAGAATATGCTTTAGATATGCCAGTTCGTGTAAATTTTGCTGTATTTAACCTTTTACCCCTCGGTGTGCTTGATTTGTGGAAACCTCCTCTTTGTTCCGGGTGCAGAATAAATAATGTTGCCTTTCTAACGTGACTCTGTGTTTAGAGAGCTCCTAAAGTAGGCAACAAGAGGAAACAAACCCTGTCATCCACCTGGGATGTCACTGCGTCCCAACAGCCGATAGCCCTGCAGGACCACCTGCCCGCCCACGTGTGCCCATTGAGGGCTTTCCCGAACGGCCGCAGCAATTATCAAAGGCCGAGGTCACCCCCGGCCTGGTGGGGTGGCTCGTCTTTCCCTGCCCACAGGTTTAATTTCCTTGGCTGACAAGAGCAGGAGACTCCCAGCCGCCGGCTGCACAATAGTGGATCCTGTTCCCCATCAATCATTCATGGCCTTGCTGCTGGAAGAGATTTCTTGGGGGCTGCTGGAGTAGCAAGGGGGGAGAGATTTTCCGACCTTCGTGATGTTATATAGGTGCTGGCAGCACCTGGGAAGGTTGGAGGTACCTGGGTCGCCCACTGTCCCTGCAGGGTGAGTGGTGTGGGGGCTGAAAGGGACACAGGATTTAGAGGGGACATGGCTTTGGATGGGACATGGAATTTGTAGGGGACACACGATTTGATGGGGACACGAGGTCTGTAGAGCACCTGGGTTTGTAGGGGACACAAGATTTGGAGGGGACACAGGGTTTAGACGGGACAGAGGACTGGAGACATGAGGTTTGAAGGGGACGTGGTTGGGAGGGGACACAGATTTGGAGAGGACACAGGTTTGGGGCTTTTTGGGCTGTTGTGGGAGATGGTGGGGATAGAAGATGATGTGGGAATTTTGGGAAGCTGCATCCCCCCACATTCTGCTGGAGCCATGGGGTCCCGGGCAAGTCAGGGTTGGCTGTGGTCAGCGCTCTGCTCTCCTCTCCATAGGGACAAATACTGCCCTGTGTCCCCTCCCAGTGTCCCCATGGGTGTCTTGAGCTGCATGAAGTACCTGATGTTCATCTTCAACGTGCTGGTGTTTGTGAGTCCCCCTGGGCTCTGTGGGGTGCAAGGGTGGAGGGAACCTGTGCCTGGGGACCAGTAACTCCAGCTGGCTCAGGGGTGGGTGACACCAGTCCCAGGGAGGGAACCAAGGGCTGAAGCATCCCCCATCCACAAGGGGAGACATTTCTGTCTGGCTCAGGGGTGGGTGACATCCATTCTCAGGGAGGGGACCAAGCCTGGGACATGCCCTGAGCCCGTGATCATCTCCTGACCTCCCCTGCAGGCTGGGGGAACGTGCCTGGCAGCCATGGGAGTCTGGGTGGCCGTGGACCCGGCTGGTTTCCAGGGCATCGTGGCCGCCAGGGCCGTGCTGAGTGCGGGCGCGTGGCTGCTGCTGGCCGTGGGCATCGCCCTGTCCCTGCTGGGCTTCCTGGGCTGCTGCGGGGCCCTGCGCCGGAGCCGCCCGCTCCTGCTGCTGGTGAGAGAGGGGAGATGGGTGGGAAGGGCTGCAGGATATGGCCGGGGGCTCTGGGGGCAGGAGTCAGGGGCTGAATGGTGGCGTTGCTGGGATGCAGGTGCTCCTGGGGGAGCGAGGAGCTGGTGCTCCTCATCCTCAACATGTCCTGCCATCCACTCCCCACCTCATGAGTCTCAATTTAGAGCCCAGAGGATTTATAAAGACACCAAGTAGGGTCAATTCTCTCTGAAGCCACTGGCTTCTCTCACATGGCATTTCCAAGATGACCCCGCTGCTGGTAAGGGGCAGAAAAACACCTGTTTGAATACCAGGACCCCCATTTCTTTGGCATGATCAGTTCCTTGCAGACACTGCTTGTTTTTAACCCCTGTCTTGCAGCCGCAGTGGTCAGAGAGGTGGCATCCGTCCCCAGGAGCTGTACTCATGTCCCTGGTCTCGGGGACACAGGGCACAGGCAGGGATGGTGCAGAGGAGGGCAGGGATGACGTGAGCAAGCTGCTGGTGGGATCAGGCTGGTCTCTGACTCCTTCACCTGCTGCCTTCCAGTTCTTCATCCTCGTCAGCCTCATCTTCCTCATGCAGCTCATTGGGGCCGTTCTCTTCCTGGTGCACTGGAAACAGGTACCAACACCATCCCCAGTGTCACCAGCCTCCCTCTGTCATGCCATGGCCATGGCTCTGAGTCCACCAGGCAACTGGGGCTGGTGGAGGGACACCCTTCCCCTCACCTCCATCATCAGCAGCACAACACAAACTGCAAAGCAGGTGGAGGGGATCCACTGGGTGCCCAATTCCCCTCAAAGGGAGCTAGTCCTGAGCAGAGTGGGAGAGGAACAGTCCCAGCCCTGGCACCAATTCCGCAGGTCCAGCCTGAGCACTTCCTGTCTGAGTTGCAGAGGAACTATGGTGGGGACGAGGGTGCTGAGGTGTTCTCCACAGCCTGGAACACCCTCATGGTCACGGTGAGCAGCAGGGAGGCTCCTGGGCTATGCACAGGATCCACCAAGGGTGACCATGGTGATGATGTTTCCCTTCTGTTCCAGTTCTCGTGCTGTGGTGTTTTAGGACCCGAAGATTTTGGGAATGGCTCCCGCTTCCAAGAGCTGCACCCAGGGATGCCATGGCCACGGGCATGCTGTGCCCGGGATGGGCTTCTGCAGGCGGGAGAGCTCCTGGGCTGGGAGCAGTGCCAGGACAGAAGCCCTGGCTACATCCATGAGCAGGTATGGCACAACTCTGCTGAGTGTGTGTTCGTGTCACAGCCTCACCAGGCTCATGGAGGAGACCACGAAGGACAGAAACCAGGGACATCGCCTTGTTGTGGTTCTACAGTCCAGTGGCTCCCAAAGTCTTCAGCTCGTCCTGCCCCACAGGGGACCCTCCCCCATCCCCCTGAAACCCAGTGCCCCTCTGGGCTCCCTGTGGCCATGGGGACCATGAGAGAGCCCTTCCCTCCTCTCTCTCCCCCAGGGCTGCTTCTCTACCTTCGGCAAGACCCTGCAGAGGTACATCTCCCTCCCTGGGACCTGCAGCTTAGCCGTGCTGGGCATTGAGGTAATGAGGGGGGCTGGGGACAGGGCAGGAGGAACATCCACTCCTTGTGGCAGGGGGTTGCTCACTGAGCAGAGAGAGCACAAATGGGCTCAGGTCTGTCTTGGGGTACAGAGCCTGCTCTCTGCTGCAGACAGTGCAGGTGAAGGGACAAGGAAGGGTTTGTTTTACTCCCCCTGGGTCTCCTTGCCCTGGTGTCCCTGTGCAGCACCAGGAGAGCTCGAGGGGCACAGGATGGCCCCAGGCCAGGGATCCTCCAGCCCCTCTCTGCCCCTGGCCTGGCACGGCCCTGCCATGGGGCTGATCCTTTCCCATCTCCATCATTCCAGATCTTTGCCATGTTCTTCGCCTTCTGCCTTTACTACAACTTCGACTGAGACAGGGACACGCCCAGGGCTTTGGGAGCAGCTGAGGCCTCAGCCTTTCATCACCCAGCAGAGATCAGCTCATCACTGTAAAAACGACTCAGACCCCGGGCGGGAATGACTACATAAAATTTAATTAGAACCCGATAAGTTACAAAGCAAAGAGGAAACAGCGCTAGGAGCATAGTGACACTCTCTCTGCTCACCAGAGGCTCAGCTCACAAAACGGCATCTTTGCCTTTTATACGCTCCAGGTTGCATCAGCCCCACTAGTATTCATGCACAGTCCCTCTGTGTCCTCCCAGCACTTCCCACAGTCCGTGGCTTTGCCCATACATATATATGTACACTTGGCTCCTCCGGGGTCCATGACCTTATTCTTATAAGTAGATTTGGCTCCTCCCAAGGTCTGTATGTTAGCTCTCTGTGCCTCTCCTTGGGGGAGCCCCTCTTACATCTTGATTGGTGGTGAGATGCTATCCTGCCAAGTGTCCCACCACAAGTGTCCCCCAGTCCCTGCCACCTCTTGCAAGGCGCAGGTATCCATGTGGCCCTGCCCCACATTTTGACAGCTCTGTTGGCCAAAGCTGCCAGGCAGCAACCACACTGGGGGAGGGGAGGCTTGGAGGGAGAGCAGAAAACGGTTCAAAACCAAACTGGAACAACAAAAGTACATGTCAAAAGAACTGTAAACCTTAACAGAACTTTTTTTCACCATACTTAATAACTCCTCGTTTGCATGAGCCAATCACTACACCTTATTCATTACAATCCCCTCCTTTGTCTCTTGATACTTCATTTATTTGGCTCATGCAAATGAGTCTCATTTCCAATTTCATTACAACACTTGAAATTGACCAACCCAACATTAACCATATTTATTTAAAATTTTCCAACCCAACATCAACCATATTACAACATCCAATTGTCTAGGAAAATCAACTTCTCTTAACTTGTTCTCCTTATATCTGATTATACTTGAATGAGTCCTAACAGTATCTGTTGACGTGGCTGAGGGCAGCAAAAACCTTGGGTCTCCCTGAGAAAATGATTGATGGCTCTCATGGCATGGGAAGTCCTCTGTGACAAAAGGCAAGTGACAGACAAAAATGGGAGTAACAGAGGTCTGGTATGGCTTTTACTTCCACCATGCCTTATAGGGTCGCTACCTATAGCAGATGTGTATGATTTTCCTGGTGGCAAGTACAAAGGCCAACCTGGAGTTGCCCTCCATCCCTTTGTTACTTCTCCCAATTTTGCCACCTTCCAATTTTAGCTGCCTTTAGTACTTTTTCCATTATGATCTTTTCCTTGTCCTCCGAGCCCTTCCCATTTAACAGACTCTAGTAGTTTCCATCCACAGAGAGAGATAACCACAATAATACATCACATACTAATGTCAATACATTACGCCCCCTCCCTTTTGACAAATACAATCCTGGTCTTGCTGCTGGGAGCTGAAGTGTCTTTCCCTGGTGTGAAATCAAGGTGTCTCAGAGTCCATACAAACTTGGCTGTCCTTCCCCATTTTCTGTGCTCCTTGGAACATTCTCTGGATTATTTGGATCACCTCAGTTCATTACCTCTTAATCCCTGTTTAAGAGTCAGTTTTATCACCTGGTTCAGATGTTATAGTCCACTCCTTGGGTTCTTCCACAGGTCCTTTGACTCGGCTTGGGTCCACCCTTGTTCAGCAGTTCTGACACCCGTCTCAGTTGTTATTAGCACTTGAAAGGGACCTTCCCATTATGGTATCAATGGTTGTTCATTCCAGGATTTAATTAACACCCAATCCCCAGGTTTTATGTATCTTGAAGTCTAGAGGGGAAACTTGGAGAATCATTCCTTGTTTTCGTAAGTCCTCTAGTGTCCGGTTTTCGGCTGTTTGGAGGGCCTGGAAATGCCCGAGGTGGCCTTGGGGCAGCCCGCGTATCAAAGGACGAGAAGAGGCTTCAGTTCTTCTTTCGGTCTCTGTGTTTATTAATTGTTTATCTAAAAGATTTTCTTTCGGCCCGACAGAGGTCTGCTCAGCAGCCAGCCACAGTGTGCACTACTCCATGAACACACTGTCTTCCCCTCCGGACAGTCACCTATCTTTATACCCGAAGTTGCGTGTACAATATTTATAATTTTTCCCCAATATCTTTCACCCTTATTGCCCGGTGCACTTTTAGTAATGACCAATCCCAAAGTGCCACCATCACCACAGAAGATGGAGGAGAAGAAGAAGAAGAAGGAGGACAGGACACGCCCCAATTCCTCCATCTTACTTCTCTAAACCCCCCTGTACAGAAATCCTAAACCCTGTGTCTCACCCTCTAATTAACTAATCCCTTCACCATTTACCCCGGTGAAATCCTCCTATCCTCATACAGGTGTCGTCTCCTGTGTAGGATCAAAGTCCAGGCACCAGACACTTCTGGCAACATTCCAGGACTCCCGAGCCCCCCAAGGGTGGTCTCGGTGACTCGGCACCTCAGTCCTGAGGTGCTGAGATCCCACACTCTAGGTTTTGGCTATGGTCTTAATATATTTCATGACATTTACTTCCCCCTCTTCATAGGTTGCAGCTTCATGGGTTGAAGCTAAAAAGGGTAACCCAAACATCATCTCATAAGGGGATATACCTCGGTCGGACCAAGGTTATATTCTAGCCCATAGTAACGCTAGGGGTTATCATCTTATCCAAGACATTTGAGTCTCTACCATTAACTGAGTCAAGGTTCTTTTAAGGGCCTGATTCATCCTCTCAATCCATCCAAAACTTTGTGGGTGCTGTAGCGTATGTGAATCCCTTTTTATTCCCACTGCTTGGACTATCTGTTGTAAAACCTTGAAATTGAAGTGTGTCTCCCTATCTGAATCAATCCTCTTCACCATCCTGTACAGGGGAGTAATTTGTTCTAACAGCATCTTGGAGACAATACAACAGCACACAGCAGGTGTAGCCTCGACCCAGCGAGTCAAATGATCACTAAGACCAGTAAGTATTTCCATCACTGGATCTGGGAAGTTCAGTAAAGTCCACTTGTATACTTTGAAAGAGACTTAGGGCTAGTTCCTGACCTCTCGAGATTACTTTTCTCATTGCCTTTTTGATCACCTTTTGATAAATTCCACACTTACCAATTACTTGTTTGCTATTCCAAAGACTCCTACACACCCATAATTCTTTAAAAACTCATCACAGAGGGCTCGGGTACCCCAATGAGTCTTTTGGTGTAGTCTATCTAATACTTCTTTGGTAAGGGGTCTATTTTACATTTGCCTTCTGTCTGGGAGCCTCCAGATACCTGCATCATTCTTCTCTGCCCCTATCTCCTTCAATCTGTCCTCCTCTGGTTTACTAAACCTTGGAATCCCTGATTCTTTGTCTTTTGATGTTAGGACTATCATCACTCTCTCCTCCCTATTTTCTGCAGCATCCTTTGCTCCTCTATTGGCCAGATTGTTTCCTCTGATTCTCTATGGCCATTCCCTTGGGGTGACCCCTTAATATGGACTACAGCAATATCTTCTGGTAACCTCAGGGCTTCTGAGACTTCCGGGATCAACCTTTCGTGTATCAGTCCCTTGCCTCTTGAGTTAAGCAGCCCTCTTTCTTCCTTTATTTTTCCGAAGGTGTGCACTACTCCAAAGGCATATTTTGAGTCAGTATAGATTGTCCTTTTTTCATGGTCTAGTAGTTTTAAAGCCTGGACTGAAGCATACAACTCACAAGCTTAGGGTAGTGGACTAGGCAGAGGGCAAGTTCCCTTTTTCAATTACCATCATCTTTTGTTCATTTTTGATGGCATACCCGGATTTCCATCGCCCTTGTATATACCTTGAGGAGCCATCTATAGACAGGATCTTTCCTCCTTGGAGAGGCTGGTCAGTCAGGTCCTCCCTCACCTTGGTTTGGTATTCAATTATGTCCATACAGTCATGTTCTAATTCTCTGACTGGCTCCCCATTGACCTGGATTTAAATACCTATCTGTAACTTATTTCAAATCATCCCCATCTATTAATATGACCTCATACTTGAGTATCCAAGAGTCTGTAAGCTGCTTTTCATCCTTTTGGTTTAAGATATTTCTTACTGAATGGGGAGTATATACTCGTAACTGTTCCTCAAAGGTTAATTTCCAGCTCTCCTCTGCCCTCAGTGATGCAGCAGCTACAGCTTGAATGCACAAGGGCCACTCCCTGCTAATAGGATCCAACAACTTAGACAAGTATTCCACAGGTTTCTAGATCCTCCCCAATCCTGGCTTAGAACCCCATGGGCCACCCCATTGTCCACATTCACAAATGGGTGAAAGGGCTTTTTTAGAGCAGGAAGGCTGAGGGTGGGGGCAGTTACTAATTTTTGTTTTAATTCTTCAAATCTGTTTTCATCCTCCTCTGTCCAGATTATCTCCTCTTCAACTAACTTTTCATACAAAAACTTAACAGCCTTGGTGTATCCCTTAATCCACAATCAGCAATGTCCTAGTAATCCTAAAATCTGCTTTATCTTTTCTTTGTTTTTGGTTTTCTCCCTTCCTGGATGTAACTGTCAGCTGCCTTTACTAATTCTATGACCCAAATCTGCTCCACAAATTGGATTTTTTTCTTTGACACCCTCAATCCCTGAGTTCCTAGAAAATTTAAAAGGCCTATTGTGGCTTCCTTAACTTCTCCTTCCTCAGTCCCAGAAAGTAACAAGTCATCTACGTATTGTATGAGTTTAATTTCAGGACTCAGGGTAGAGGATGGCCAGGCCTCCTCTATGGCCTGCCCAAACAAATTCGGGCATTCCATAAACCCTTGGGGTAATCTCATCCACCTTGGTTGTTGTTTTGTTCCCATGGTAGGATCCTCTCACTCAAAAGAAAGGATGTCCCAACTCTCCTCAGCCAAAGGACAAACTCAGAAATCATCTTTAAGATCTATTACACTGAACCATTGATGTGAGGGTGGAATCTTACTTTAGAGAGTGTAAACGTTAGGAACCATGGGATATCAGTCAATAGTCCTTTTATTCACTTCTCTCAGATCCTGTACCAGTCTGTAGGTACACCATCTGATTTCCAAATGGGTCGAATCAGAGTAATGTGAGGAGACATTCATGATTCCAGGGTTTTATCCTGATCAGAGAGTCAATAATGGGTTGTAACCTTCCTTGCCCTTCCAAGGAGATAGGATACTGACGAACTTGGATTGGGCAACTTTCATCAGTAATTGTAATGGCAATGGCCATCATGTCCAGTTTTCCCTGATTCTTGGGTCCTGCCCATAAAATTTGGTTTATTTTCTTTTTATCATCTCCTTTTAATTTGACCTTTAATTAACATTTTAATGGTTTCACTACCATTTCCCCTTCTTTTGGTAACACCCCAATTCCTAATTGTACTTGCAAATCCCTCCCAAGGAGATGATCCTGCCCCCAGTACCAATAATATGTCTCCCATTCCTGTTTTATGACTCCCATCAAAGGTTACCTGTTTGATAACAGGCACCTGAAAGCCTTCTCCTTTTGCTCCTGTTACCTGCAAAGACTCTCGGCTCTCCTCACATCCTTTTGGAATCTTCTGTACACATGTTCTCTCACCTCCTGTGTCAACTAAAAACTCAAAAACTTCTTCTCTGGGGGGACCTAAGTATAGGGTTATCAAGGGCTCATCATGGTATTTTGTCCCCAGAAGACAGAGCCCCTGACACCTCTAGTTCTCTGTCTCATTTTGTGCTTCCCTATACACTTGTAAATTCCTTCTCCTTTGAGGACAATCCCTCCTCAAATGTCCCTTTGTCCTCAAATGTCCCTCCTCAAATGTCCCTTTGTCCTACAATAAGAACACCTGAAATTCTGATCTTGGTTTGTTGTTCTCACTCCACTATCTAAATCTCCGTTTCTTTGAGGACAATCCCTCTTTGGATGTCATTTTCCCTTACAAAAAAACCACATGAAGCCTTGATCTTGTTCTGTTGTTACTGCTTCACCCTGCCTATCACTGTCCCTGAATATCCTCGGTTGACATCCCCGTCTATCCTTTCGAGGGGTCCTACTCCTAACAGATCGACTCCCTTCTCTTATTGCTGCCACCATAACCTTGGCTTTTGTCTTTGCCTTCTCCTCTTCCCACATAAGCATTCTGAGCCTCTCTCAACAGTTCATTCAATCCTCGTTCCTGCCAAACCTCAAGCTTTTGTAATTTCTTTGGATATCTGGCCAGGTCTGCATGACAAAACGAACCTTTAATAGTGTCTTGCCAGCTGCTGATTCCCAGTTGATGCCAGAGTACTGCCTCACATTCCTTCTGAGTCTTTCCTCCATGAGGGTTTCATCCTTCCACTGGCATTCCATCAAAAGCTTTACTCACATTTTGATTTTGTGGAGCAGCCTCCTTTATTCCTCTAATTATCAATGTTCTATAATCTTCCATATTTCATCTCCCCTCCTCATTGTTGTGGTTCCAGGGGGAATGTTGGATGGGCATCTTTTCTTCCCCATTCTGGTCCATTCCGGTGCTCTCTATCCCAGATTCCTATACCTGCTATCCTGATCATTTGCCTTTCCTCTGGGGTAGATAGTATACCTAGGATTGCATTTTGTCCCAAGTACAGGTGTTTGATCCTAAAAACTGATCCACCTGTTCCAACAAACCAATAGGGTCACCTAACAATCCTTTAAACTCTTTCTAAAAGGCTGCACTGCAGAAGAGTTGAGAGGAGCACTCACAAACCCCATCTCCCCCTTGCACCCCACCCACCAGTACTTCTCTAAGGGGATATACCCTGACTTGATGATTCTTGTTTTCATTCTCACACCTTGATTTTGCTTTACTTTTGGTGTTCTGGCTAGGCCCATCTAGGGTTACCACCTTCTCTGGGGACACTGGTACTTCTGGGGATATTGGTGCACTTTGGGCAATAGGGTAGGCTGGTACTGCTGGAAGTACCAGAGCATCCGGGGCCATGGGAAATGGCAGAGGTAAGTTATCTAGAGAATCCCATTCCTTTTTCTGTGACTAAAGGTTTTGACCTCTAAGGGAAAAAATCTCCTCTTTCCAGCAGAGCACATATTCACCTTCCTCCTGATTGTATGGTTCTTTGGCATTAACATGTATTTGCAGGGCTTGGCAAATCCACCCCTCAAGTGACCCATACTGAGGCTAAAATATATGATCGGGTTGTATTTCCTCCTTTGTCCACTCTATCATGAAGTGAAATAAACAGGGCCAGGAGACTTCTTCTCCTTTATAATGCCTTTATTAAAAGTGATCAGCTCAGGATTGGGCGGCTCGGCAGGGCTGCAGTCCCCGTCGCGTCTCCCAGGGCGACTCAGAGGAGGAGGATATGCGCAGCTCTGTCCACTAGGGGCAGAGCCGGGGGACCAGTCCTCATGGGAGCCTTTTAGGGCTTGATGTCCCCGTCAGATGTTGCTTTACCTGGCTCGGTCCTGTCTGGTCCCGGCGTTGGGACCACTCCCTGCTCAGGGCGAGAGGGGCTCCGAAGGTGTTCAGCAGGCTCAGCACTCGGCTCCTCACGTCCAGACATCACTTTAATCTCTCAACTCTTATTTGGCTCGTTGTTTTTGGGGTTTTCTCGTTGCATCTCGAGTCGGGGTCCCACAAAGCATTCTGGACTTTGGAGTCACTTTGCATAACCCCCCCCCCATCCTCTCAGGTGTCTTCCCTATGCTGTAAGAGAGCACAGCCTCGGGGGAAGGGCCATCCACCGCACCCAGCCAGGTTTTTTACTAATACAAAAGAGGAGATAAGCCTTAACGACCCGGTATTACAATAACAAAGCACTAAGAATCCTGGCAGAGCCTGAGACCTGGCTGCATCCCTGCAACTCTTTCTCACAAAAAAATATTAACTGAATTTTTGTTCATAACATGAAGTACCGTATAATTTTTACCTTATCCTTCTCCCTTCTATCAGAGGGATGCTCCCATTGGGATAGTATTAGTTCCAGGGGGCTATACTCCGAGGTACCCTCCGAATTTCTTCCTAAGGCTTTTCCCTGCTCTTTCCCTGTCCCGTGTTATTAGTTTGGGACTACCTTCTGCTTCCCCTCCTGCCTCTGCCCTGTTGTCTAGCAGTTAAGATCTCCCCCTTGGGATCCTCCTCTGCCACCACTGCCCCTTTGCCTGGTAACCAAGCACTCTCTTCAGGGGTCCCCTGTGGCTGCACTCCTCCCTCTGTGGCTTGTCCTATCTCCTCTGCCTCCCGACATGTGCTTGATCACTGCTGTGCTTGCTCTGCACGTCCTGCGCGCTTCCCCCACGTCTGTGCCCTCCGTACTTCCCGCATGTTCCTGCTGCAGTGGCCATCACCTTGCCTCCTGTGCCTCTCCACCACTGGGGTTTCCCCGCTCCCTGTCTTCTGCCTCCAGCCTCCTGGGGTTTCCCTGCCTCCATCTGGAGTGTCCTGCCTCCCAGGGTCTGCCCACCTTTGTCCTTTGTGTCCTGCCTCCTCGGGTCTCCCTGCCTGTCACCGAGAATGAGGGCCTTTGTCGGGGATGAGCCATTTGTCGGTGAGGGGAGACTCAGACACTCAATATGAGTGATAAGCAAATTCCGTTTATTGAAGAGAGCATCAGACACTTATACAGCGAGTAATAAGCTTATGAATATTCTGTAAGCTAAGCAATCTATTGGTTAATCTATACTATCAACTCTTCCTCATTCCTTAGGGGTTACATCTCTCTTTTCTCATGTCTCTTTCACTGTTTGTTATCCTACCACAGCTGGGCCCAAGGACACTGCTATCTGTGCAGGTGCAGGACTTGGAATTAGCCATGGTTTTGTACTTTTCCATTTTCTAGCAGCTAAATTCCCAACATCTCCCCTGTTTTTATTTAAAAAAAAAAAAGTTCTATGGGCTAACTGTCACACTCTTTGCAACCTAAAAATAGGCAATTCTAACAACTAAACAATATTCTCAGCTAATAAGGCTTTTCTCTTACAAGGGATCTAAGCTAGGGAAACAAACCAAAAAGGCTATCACTAATTATAAAATATGCTATACAACAGATATAAAAAAGAATTCTATGTGTTACAAAGCTCAAACAAAACTCAGTGTGCTAATATAATCCACAAAAATAAGCTAAAGAAAGTTTGCTTTCTATTCTTAAATAGCAAATTCTGATTGTCTTTTTTAAGTTTCTCTAATGTTCACAACAACACTTTGCACACAAGTCATAAAATAAACATCTATCATAAAAGCATAAATCTATCTAACATCACTTAAACTCAATAGCACCTAAACTTTAAAATATTAAACTTAAAATATTAAACTTAACAGAAATTAAAACTTTAACAGCATTCAACATTTAACAGCACTTAATAGATAATTTAACTCAAGCTACCTAGCAACAAATAAAACTTACTATAGAAATAGAACATAGCATTTGATATAACTTACAGGCCTGATTCTAAAACACTAAGCTAAAACAACTTTTTTTTTTTTTTTGAGTGTTTGCTGCAGCATTTTTATACTTAATGCACTTAATGTACTTAAACATAAGAAGTTTGTTTAAGGTATAGCTGTAAAAAAAATTCTTTTAAATTCAGTGTTTGCTTTTACCTCCACAACATTCAAACAAGGCTTAAAAAACACAAAAAACACTCATCACATCCTACTTCTACAACTACCTTAACACAATTTTAACACTTTCAAATTTTTCAAAACATAATTTCAGAGTCTGATGTTCTACCGATTAAAGACTGTGCTTCTAGTGTTTAGAGTCTATGGTAATACCGGTGACCCCAAGACAGCATAACGAATACTTGTGAGCCAAATCGGCCGAAATTTGACTCCCACATTCACTTATGCTGATTTCTCTTTCACAGTCTCTGCTAAGAAAAACAAAAGGGTTCTTCTAACTTAGGTGATAAACGCTGGCGCAATAGTCCTTGGTGTCGTTTGTTTACCATCACTGGTCTCCTGATTGCAGCAGGAATCTTTTCCTTTTGTTGACAAGAGTTACAATCATTACGGCTGTTAAGGTCTCACACCGAAGCCCTTGCCCGCTGCGGGTCAGAGGGAGAAGCGCTCCCGTTTGAAAAGCGCTCCGGTCCCGCGGCGCGTGTGTCAGAGGGGGCGACCCCGTGGCGCTGGGCTCTTTGCTGCGTGCGCTGCAGACACCGCTGCACCCGTGGCCGCGCGGGTCGCTTCCCCCGCGGCTGCTCGGCTCCCCCCGCGGCCGCCGTCGCTCCCGCCGCTGCGCCCATGCCGAGATTGGAGTGGCACAGCCCTGCAGGCGTCCCGAGCCGCGGCTGCTGCTGCCATCGCAGCAGGGTTGCTGATTTACTGCGCATATACTTGCAGTCCCAGCACCACAACGCACGTTTTTGCAAGTCTATATGCAGCAATCTCGGGAATTCTCTTCCCAAGTCAACAGTCTATAGTCCCCACTTTTCTAAAAAGCATTTAAAAGGATTATATGCCGTTTGTCCCTGTGTTACCTTTTAACTTGTCATTCATTTAGCGCGCTGCAACCTTTCCAAGCCTTTCCAGGATTTCGACGGCATTCAGTCAGCTGGTCTCTCCTGTGAGGTCGCCAGAGCACCGAAGCCCACTCTTTCACCCACTCTTTCGCCTTTCTTCCAGGTCTCCTATATAGGGTCGCCTAAGGCAGGGCCGCTTTTTGTGCCTCCCGGGCTGCGTCGGGACTGACACCCAAATACTGCACTGACCATGGCTCGCAGGGGTTCATAGGGTCGCTGTTCTGGGCGCCAATTTGTCACCGAGAATGAGGGCCTTTGTCGGGGATGAGCCATTTGTCGGTGAGGGGAGACTCAGACACTCAATATGAGTGATAAGCAAATTCCGTTTATTGAAGAGAGCATCAGACACTTATACAGCGAGTAATAAGCTTATGAATATTCTGTAAGCTAAGCAATCTATTGGTTAAACTATACTATCAACTCTTCCTCATTCCTTAGGGGTTACATCTCTCTTTTCTCATGTCTCTTTCACTGTTTGTTATCCTACCACAGCTAGGCCCAAGGACACTGCTATCTGTGCAGGTGCAGGACTTGGAATTAGCCATGGTTTTGTACTTTTCCATTTTCTAGCAGCTAAATTCCCAACACCTGCCTTCATCCCAAGTGTCCTGCCACCTAGGGCTTCCCATCTCCCTATTACCTAGCGCCAGAGACTCCTGCCTCTCCAGCTACCCGCCCAACTGTCCAGTGTCCCCTTGCTCCGATGGACTCTGGTACAGGTCCGTGTGTGAGGCTGCTGGAGCTGTGGCTCCCACACCCAGATTAGGGGCACTGGCCAAACCTCTCCTGTCCACTCGTGTTGGGTCTCCAGCCATGTAAAAAAAAAAGACCACAGCAAAAAAAGGGAATTTTACCTTTGCTTTATGGGTTCTCCTCATTCCCAGTTATCCAGCTAGAGTCCAAGGGCCCACCAGAGGCCAGGGATGGGCTGCTGAAATCAGTGAGGCCAGCCTCCCCACATAAGTGACCTGAGGGGTCCTCATAATCAGTGGAAATATCCCCGGCGAGTCTCCCCAAAATTGTTAGAAATGACTCAAACCCCAGGTGGGAATGACTAAATAAAATTTAATTAGAATCTGTTAAAGTTACAAAGCAAAGAGGAAACAGCGCTAGGAGCATAGTGACACTCTCTCTGCTCACCAGAGGCTCAGCTCACAAAATGGCATCTTTGCCTTTTATACACTCCAGGTTGCATCAGCCACATTAGTATTCATACACAGTCCTTCTATGTCCTTCCAGCACTTCCCAGTGGGTAAAGTCCGTGGCTTTACCCATACATATATATATATATATACTTGGCTCCTCCTGGGGTCCATGACCTCATTCTTATAAGCACATTTGGCTCCTCCCAAGGTCTGTCTGTTAGCCCTCTGTGCCTCTCCTTGGTGGAGCCCCTCTTACATCTTGATTGCTGGTGAGATGTTACCCTGATGTGGGGACTGCAAGCACAGAGAGCTCCCAAAGCCTCAAACATACAATGTCGGAGATAGAGTGGATACAGTGTTTGACCTAAGACCTTAGAGAAGGCTTGAAGATTTAGAACAAAAAATTGAAACAGACACAAAGTAAGAATAAAGATTTGTAATTTAAGCAGAAAAATGTTTTATGCAAGGAGAAATATGCCTCATGTAAGTGAATAAATATGTTAGCAAGATAGTAGAAAATTTTAGTCTAGTAATGGAACTTGTTATAGAGTTAATAAAAAGTAGAAGATAGAGCAATAAGTTTCTGTAGAGTTATATGATTGGATAAAAAAAGGCGCATTACAGCAAAATAGTATAAAAATAGCAAAGTATGATTATTTTATGAAGATGCTAGTGAGCTTTGTGGAAGTAGCTGATTGGATAAGAAATTTATAAAAGACAATGTAACTAGAATTAAAACAGCTTCTAGTGTGATGGTGCTGGATGCAACAACCTTATGGTCTCACCTTCCATGAAACTGATTTTGCAATAAACCATATTTTAATCACCTCATCAGTTGACCCTGTGTACTCTGTATAGCAAACAATTGTTGCCCACCATGTGAGGAAGAACACTTTTGTCTCAGTTTGGGACTACCCCAGAGGACAATTAAAAGGCTGCTGAAAGGAAGCAGATTCTGTGGAATATGTACACCTGAGATGAGGGTGAGTCGAGCTCTAATTGGCTGCTGAGAGGCAGCAAAATAACTGTGCTTGCTGGATCAAGCCCGGCCTGAGCTCGACTTGGATCACCTGCAAAGAGCGCACAGGTGAGCTCTGGGGAACAGGTGTTTTGTGGAGAAAAGAAGAGAACTCCACAACTTTGTAAAAGTTGTAAAGCTGGTATGTTTGTTTATTGCAGTGCTGGATGAAATAAACAGGGACCAGGAGACTTCTTCTCCTTTATAATGCCTTTATTAAAAGTGATCAGCTCAGGATTGGGCGGCTCGGCAGGGCTGCAGTCCCCGTCGCGTCACCCAGGGCGACTCAGAGGAGGAGGATATGCGCAGCTCTGTCCACTAGGGGCAGAGCCGGGGATCCAGTCCTCATGGGAGCCTTTAGGGCTTGATGTCCCCGTCAGGTGTTGCTTCTGAGCCTCGGCGGCCACCCTGGTCCCGGGGTTGGGACCACTCCCTGCTCAGGGCGAGAGGGGCTCCGAAGGTGTTCAGCATCTCTGCAAGCTCAGCACTCGGCTCCTCACATCCAGACATCACTTTAGTCTCTCAACTCTTATTTGGCTCGTTGTTTTTGGGGTTTTCTCGTTGCATCTCGAGTCGGGGTCCCACAAAGCATTCTGGACTTTGGAGTCACTTTGCATAACCCCCCCCCCATCCTCTCAGGTGTCTTCCCTATGCTGTAAGAGAGCACAGCCTCGGGGGAAGGGCCATCCACTGCACCCAGCCAGGTTTTTTACTAATACAAAAGAGGAGATAAGCCTTAACGACCCGGTATTACAATAACAAAGCACTAAGAATCCTGGCAGAGCCTGAGACCTGGCTGCATCCCTGCAACTCTTTCTCACAAAAAAAATATTAACTGAATTTTTGTTCATAACACTGGATGCATGCGGAGATTTCTCTCCCTAAAAGTGCATGCGTGCCTCTGAGAACTTCAGATCTCCTTTTATCTCCCCTTCCAAATACATATGCATACAGTTTCACAATAGGTTCATACATATTAATTCTTCTGGACTCCGCGTGACATTTATCACCAGTTTCTCTTTATCAAAAAGAATTCCTGGGTCAGGGCGGCCTGCCCTTGCAATCATTTCTGGTTTTTTTTCTCTGTCTCTCTCTGTCTCCTCACTATCTCTGTCCTGCAGTTTTTCCTTCAGCTTTGGCCTTACAGACTTTTCACCCTTCCTAGATATTTCACCTAATTCAAAATGGACTTTTACTCTGGGGGAATTTTTCACTCTGTCTCACAGGACAAGAGATGTCCAAAGAACAGAGAGACATTTATTCCTGTTTAAAATACTGATAAGACCTAATTCCCATGCCATACCTAAGCAAGAACTTAAAAGATCTTTTAAGCTGGGTACAAAAACGTTTTGCAAATGCAGATCTTGAGTCCACTTTTACTATGTCTCTTTCTGATGCTGTTGGAGTTAATGATGCAATCTCCCATTAAGATTTTATGGCTGCTAAGTTGCTCCCAGTGTGTCTTGTGCTTACTGAGATATTCAGCAAGTAATCTAGTCCAGCTGTACCTTTGGTAACTCCTTCAGTTCCACAGAGCCCACTGTGGCTGTGCCTGCTTGGCCGCACCTGTGCCTTGGGTGTGCCTCCCTCCTGCCTCTGCTCCTGCTGCCCTGGCGGGCAGCTGTGCTTGCAGCTGCAGCTCCAATTATGCTGCCCTTCGCTGCTTCTAACACCACAGAGGAGGGAAAGATGAGAAGGAGCTTGGAACTTTTAAACAGATTATGGGGGTCCAGAAGCTAGAAAATTATCATACTTTTGAAGAAGAAATTGATCTGCTAGACCCCAGTCCCACAGACCCAGATTTAAAACTTGACTTGTTCCCTCCTGACCCTAGAGACTCCCCGATCCTTTCTAAATCTAAGGATTTTTCAAAAAACAATTTAAAATTGACTGATTGGGCTGAAACATGGTGCAAAGCAATAAAAGAAAGAAATTTTGACTTAGCACGTGACTGGCTCCTAGCTATACCAGTGAGGTGAGGCAGGCAGAACATAAATCCAAGCCAATGACACATGACGAGATTAAAGACTTGCAAAAAGCTAATAAAGACAATGGCTTAGGCTCACCATATTTTAAGCAGCTGTTGAAAGGCATTTATGGTAATTATCATTTAACACCTTATGATTGTCATTATGTCTCATCCATCATTCTAACGGACTCACAATATGTTTTGTGAGATTCAAAGTGGAGAAGGCTTCTTAATAGGCTGATAAAAAATTATGCAGGAGGTGCAAATGCTGCTCTTACAATTGCCCATCTGGCTGGAGGTCAGCCTCGCAACAGAGCAGAGGATCAAGCAGTTGAATTACCTAGGGTTGTGCTTGCTGACATTAAAGATGGTGCTCGCAAGGCTATCCTGCAAGTTCAGCTGGCAGGGAGCCCTGAAGGGTCAACACACAAAGAAGGCAAGGAATGCCTGAGTCATTCACCACCTTCATAGATCACTTAACACAGGCCATTGAAAGGCAATCTGATGATGATTTAGTCCTTCCACGTATTCTTGTATGCTTTGTAATCTTGCCTTTGCAAATGCTAATGAAGAATGTAAAAAGATTATTTGTGCCTTGGCTTATATACAGCCAGACCTGCCTCAGATGGTTGAAGCTTGTAGTAAAATAGGCGGTCCACAGCATATAGTTGCAAACCAAGCAGACACTTTAGGAAAGAGATTTGAAGAAGCCTTTGCACCACAGCCGGAAGTGATAGACCAGTAACTTATAAAAACCCTCACTGCTCTTAACATGTCAACAGAATGCTTTTAAGGCAGTAATGGAAGCAGAGACTGTTAAAAAAGTATGTTTCTGATGTGGAAAGCCTGGACATGTAATAAAAAGCTGCTCAGAGCCCGCAGAAAGCACAAAACCACATACTCTTTGCCCTAAGTGCAGGAAAGGAAGATACTATGTAAGTCAATGCCACTCAAAGTTTGATGATTCTGGGAGGCCTTTGTTGGGAAACTCAAAAGTGAATGTGCAGCAGCACTGTGTAACGACACCAGTAGTGGCAGCCCAACAACCCAAAAACTTCATAAGGGTGAATCAAACTGGAAACTTTGGCCAGATTCCATTTGCGAAATCATCAGTAATTTTGCAAGCAACCCCAAGTTGTTGCCCCCAGAGGCACCAAGTGAACTGGCAACTTCGAAATGAATACTTTTTACGAATGAGATTCATGTTGCAGTTCCCACAGGAGTTACTGGAAAATTGCAGAAAAGACAAGATTTTTTAATTATGGGGAAAGACAGAAACTGCTTTCTAGGGTTTGTTGTTTATCCAACAATTGTTTCAGCTAACTGTAATGAAGAACTTACAGTCTTAACTCAAGCATATCAACCACCATCAGTAATTCCAGAAAAGACCCCAATAGTAACAGCTACTGCTTTACCAGCTAACCTGGCTGAGTGAGTTTGGTTAACAAAATGCCAGTCACCACCTGAAAGCTCTGACATGGAGACTGATGTCTTTTGGAAAAAGTACATCGGCCATGATCAACCACAGATGACCTGCTACTGATGCATAAGAACCAGACAATTACAATTACAGGCTTGTAAGACACTGGCACAGATGTCCCAATTATATCTCACATGAGAGATTGGAAGTTAATAACACTCTCTCACAGTGATTTGGGGAGCCAAAATGGGATTACAGAGTGAACATATGATTACTGTTACAGGGCCTGAAAGGAAAACAGCAGCCATGTGTCCTTTTGTCATACAAAAACCCATCAAAGTATGGGGAAGAGACCTGCTGTCCAGTGGGGAACAAAAATAGAAATGAGTTTTTGATGGGGGCTACGACAGCACGCACCACTCTAAAGCTGTCGTGGAAAACCAACGATCCTGTTTGGATGGACCTGTGGCCCCTAGAAGATAAGAAACTTAGTCCTCTTAAAAAATTGGTCCATGAACAACTGCAAAAGGGCCACATCAAACAAAAAAACATCCCCTGGAATTCACCAGTATTTTTCATACACAAGAAAAACTCTGACTCTTGGAAATTGCTTCATAATCTTAGAAGAATTAATGAAATTATAGAAGACATGGGACCTCTACAACCGGGACTTCCTTCTCTTTAAATGATCTCAAGAGATTGCTCTCTTGTTATCATCAATCTAAAAGATTGTTTTTTCAGTATTCCACTTGATCCAGAAGATGCCTCTCTTTTTGCCTTTTCAGTTCCAAGCATCAATAGACAAGAGCTTTTGCAAAGATATCACTGAGTAGTTCTCCCTCAAGGATTGAAGAATTCACCTACTATTTGCCAGTGGTTTGTAGCACGAGCCTTGTCTCCAGCTTGACAGAAGCATCCTCAAGGAATGATTTGATATTATATGGATGATTTGCTTATTTCAGCACCAACACAAAAGGAGATGGAAAAAGCTCATGACTGTGTAATCACAGAAGGTCAAAATGCTGGACTAGAAAATCTTACATGAAAGATAAAAGAATCCTCACCATCAAGGTATTTAGGACGGAAAATAAGAGGACAGTAAATTATGCCACAAAAATACAACTTCAGACCAGTGTTGATACTTTGCAAGATTTACAGCAACTTTTAAGAGAAATCAATAGGATTAGACCTGTGTTAGGGATTACTAATGATGAACTTGTACCACTTCTTGATTTGTTGAGAGGAAACTGTAACATTAAATCTCCTAGAATTTTTACACCTGAAGGTCAAAAACCCCTTTGAAAAGTTACTGAAGCTCTTCAACAAAGACAAGCGCACTGTTGTGTAATACCACAACCCTTTTTTCTTGCAGTATTAGGAGAAAAAATGCAGTTGTGTGGTCTCATATTTCAATGGGACACTTCTGAAAAAGATCCTTTGCTGATAAAAGAGTGGATTTTCTTACCTTGCAGGTCCCTAAAAATTTTTTACAACATTAAAAATGATGGCTCAGATCATAATCAGAGCCAGAGCAAGATTGCTAACTACAGCAGGGCAAGATTTTTTTTGTGATTTACCTTCTTTGAAAAAGAAATATTTTGATTGGGCTTTACAACATTCAGAAGACTTACAAATTGCATTGCTAAATTATTCAGATGTTTGTTTAATTTGTTTACAGATTTACAGATTCTGTTTATGTTGCTGCTGTGGTCAGAAGAATAGAAGGACCAGTTTTAAAAATTGTTAATAATGATAACATGTGTCATTATCTCACATGGCTTTACTAAATTTTACAAAAGAGAACTAACAAATATTTTTCCCATATTTGGGAAAAATATGTTTCCCATAAAAAAGAAATATGTTTCCCATATTGGGGCACATTCTTTGCTTCCAGGATTTTTAGCAGAAAGAAATGCAAGAGCAGATAAATTAACAACGGTTGTTGCAAATACCTTACCCAATATTTTTGAACAAGCAAAACTGAGTCATGCCTTTTTTCATCAAAATGCACAAGCACTTAAGTGAAGTTTTGTATTTCTAAAGATCAAGCAAAAGCAATTATAAATGCTTGCCCTGATTGTAAACTTGTGCAGCCTCTCATGTCCACAGGAACTGTCAACCCACGAAAGTTGCAAAGCTTGCAATTATGACAGATATCATCAAATATCCATCTTTTGGGAAGTTTAAAAACATTCATGTGTGAGTGGACACTTTTTCAGGTGCAGTTTTTGCTTCCTTACATACAGGAGAAACTGCCAATTATGTTTGTCAACATTTTTTGCAAGCATTTTCTTCCTTAGGTGTACCTGAGGAAATAAAGCCAGACAATGGTCCTGCATATTGTCCTGGTTTAGGGCAAGTTTGGTAGAGAATCTCCAAAGGGGCCCCTCCAGAAATCAAACCCACACGGCCTCTCCCCCCAACTGGTTCGGGAAGAATTCCTCAGAGAGAACCTGTTTATGTGACAGGCACAGCACCCCCCAGCACACAAAATGAACAATACCGGATGACACCGCTCTGAAAAAGGTGACAAAATCAGAAAGTCTCTTTTGGGGGCGGTTGCTCTGTTAGTCCCTCCGGCGCTGGGGCAGCTGCTGCAGCCAAATGGTGCAAACCCTCGGTGTTTCCAGGTCCCAGTCCGGAGCAGGTTTGAGATGGTCAAAGAAAAAGGAGAGGAGAAACAGTCCAGAAAGGAATTTAGACTGTTTGGCTAGAACTAGCTAATGAGCAGAAGCAAAAGCAAGCAGAAGTGAGAGCAGAGGGAGAGAGAGAGAGAGAGTAAAGCAGAAAGCCAAAAGCAAAAAGCCAAAGCAGCCCTATGTACTGCCCGTCTCTGTGTCCCTATTAAGTGAAATCCAAACAAAACTTTCACTCTTCAGAGACAGTCTTAAAGGCACAGAACATATGAATAGGGATACAAGCATCATAACGTCACCCCAGGACACATATACAGCTCAAAAATTGGCCACATTCTTAATGGATTGGTGTGTTCGCCACACTTTTGGTATTCCCTACTCTCCCACGGCTCAAGCGAAAGAGCACATCACACTTTGAAACATATCTTGGATAAACAAAAAGGGGAAGTAACAGGCAACACCACAGATGTGATTGAATAAACCTTTATGTCTTTAATTTTTTAAACAGCTCTTTTGCAGAACCTGACCCACTAATTTTTTGGCATTTTCCTAATAGCCCACAGGCAAAGTTGAAAGAAAATCCTTTAGTTTTAATTAGAAACAGGACAAATTGAGGGTCCATTTCCTTTAATAACGTGGAACAAAGGGTATGCTTATGTTTTGACAGGTAGAGGACCTAAGTGGATTCCAGCGAAGAACGTAAAGCCATATCATGTGCAAAAACACGCTGACAACCCCACAAACAGAAAAATAAGCAGGCAGACATGAGCGGAACAGAGACTATATCTAGCAATGCATACATGAGCAACAAGGAACCAGGGAATCCTGTCTCATCTATACTGACCAAAGGCCAGAAGAAAAAGAGGGGGGGACCAAAGAAACAGCTACAGGAAGATAGTGGGAACATAGCCATTGTGCCACAGGGTGATATAAAAACACAGCTAGTAAGAAAACCACGAGGAAGGCCAAAAGGAAGAAAGAAAGTGACTGTTTTAACTGAGGGAATGTGGAGCTAAATCAAATGCTATGCTTATGTCTTTTTATTTTGTTTGCCTTTAGTAGCGCAACTTTTACCATTAAGCAACCCAAAACAAATGTTTGGGTGACTTTAGCTAATGCATCAGGCTTAGACACCATATGTTTAGCCACTACAACCCCAGAAAATCCATTTTCAACTTGCTTAGTAAGGCTGCCTGTGGACATATGGCCAATAAAAGAGAAAACTAATTGTGTTTTAAGAGGTAAAAGTGCTGGCAGCACATGGGATTGGGATCACTTGGAATTATTGGGCAGGAGAACTTTCTCAAACATCCTTAGATCATCAGGAGATTGATCTCCTTGGCACAGTAAAAATGGATTTTTGTATTAAGTTCAGCTACAGGGAAAGAGTCATGGCTGATGAAAGATTTTTCTCCCTATCACCAAGTGTATAACCCAATTTCTTGGGGAAATTATATTTGTCCAGTACAAAGGTCTATTGACACACCTTTACAGTTGCTCCAAGGGATGTTTCTTATCTGTGGAGATAGAGCCTGGCCTGCCATTCCATCACACATCATAGGTGACCCACGTAGCTTGGGGAGACTTTGCTAACACCAAGTATGAAAATGATCACTGACAATAGATGCAGAGGTAAGAAGTATGTTCATCAATATAAATCAGATTGTAAAGATTATTTTAAACCCTTGGAGTTTAGGGAAAAGGTTTTCAGCATCTGTACTTTTACCTCAACTTGCCTCTGCAGTAGTGTTAAAGCAAATAGATCTAATAGGCTGTTGGCTAAGCAAAGAAACCTGTAGGAATGTGCCTCCTGTTGACGGAGTGACCAAATTATTCTTCGTCTGCTTAAAAAGGCAAAAAGCCCAGAAGTTTCTCTCCTCAATTTGTTAAAAAGACACCTCTTAGGACCTTTGAGAATTCACCTCATGTTGTAATCTTGTTGTTGTATTTCTAAAGTCCCATACTGTTGTATTCATATTTCTAAAGTCTCGTACCTTCTTGGTGATACTTCTTGGGGGCAGTTCTTCACAGCTCTGACTTCTTCTCCTGTTTGTTGTCAGCTCAACTTGACTGGCCAAGCCCAGCCCCTTTTATCCCAGTTATCTTCACTAGCTGCAACTGCAGCCTATCAAAAACAACCAGGGCTTATCAGGGCAAGGCCTATATACAGATATTCAATATACAATACAGATATTTTACTAAGAGTCCTACTATAACCTCAAACTTGGTGCTGCCCAATTGGACAGAGGCCAAAAGGTCCTGCCTCGGTAATTCACTAGAAAAAGAAGAGAACAAAGGAAATAATCACTATTCTGGAGTGTTTTAGCAGGAACAAGAACCTCTTGTCCCTGGCTCAGTTTTTCTCTGAAAGAGCTTTGTTATTTTGCCTTTTATTAAAACTTTTTCTGTTTCCAACACTACCTCGGAAGCCACCCTGCTAATTTTATGCCATTCAAGGTAGCTGAGCTGTAGTATATGGTAGAGAAAATTCGTGCTATTAATGTATAAAATATTGTAAAATCCAGACCATGTCTTTTGACCGTCCTGGCCGGGAGCAGTTGTCTTATTCATATACATCTAGTTCCTGGCTGCACGTTAAGATAAACATCGAAGCTTTAACGTAAGAATAGAAGCTTCCAGATCTATAACCGTCAGCTCCCCCGGGTTGCCGGGCCCACTTGAAAACGATTATTGCCCTGCCAATTGCATCTGTTGAGATAACCAATGGCCCCACCCTGATACATGTGAATACATGGCTTCTCCGGACTGACAACATCGAGACAGCTGGACTGGACCTTTGTCCACCTCTGCACATGTAAAGCAACAGCGATGCATTTGAAGAGACACAAAGAACATTTGGTCATCTCTGCCTTGGGGAGAATAAACTGTATAAAAACTCGTTGTGTGAGGCAGCATTCGTGAACTGGGGAGACTCTGACACTTGGGAGGTCAGATCCGTGTTCACCCAGTGCCGATCCCAGGCTCGACACTGACTCTTGGCTGCGGTGGTTTCAACGACCAAACTTCAGTCTCACAGACAAATTAATAAATCTTTGCTAAATTTTCTTATAAGTTTGGCTCACAATTTGATCATTCATAACATGAGCTATCTTGGTTGTGATACGTTCTCTGAGAGCTCATAAGACCTGGCTCAAGGAGAAACCTATCACAAACCAATGCTACTTCTCTTGCATTAAATGATTTGTTAGCAGTTGTCAAAGGTGTAAGATATGCAACTCTGCAAAAGAGGGGAATTGATTTTCTCTCATTGGCACACAGTCATGGATGCAAAGATTTTGATGGAATGTGTTGTATGAATCTGTCTGATCATTCAGAATCCATCCATAAAAGCATACAGCAATTGAAAGAAGGTGTATCCTGTGGAGAAATGGCTACATGACAGAGGTCATGTAGACATTCGCTTGTTAGCCGACCAGGAGCCGGGAAAGTACCGAACATAGCTTGTTTGAGTTTTTGCACCTGCAAGATAGCGTGTCCCTGGGCCTAGCTGGGTATGATAACAAGTAGACAGAGAGCCGTGGGAAATAGAGAATGTAGGCCCAAAGGAATGAGGAAGAGTTGATGGTATAGTTAACCAATAGATCGCTTGGCTAACAGAATATTCATAAGCTTATTATTTGCTGTATAAGTGTCTGATGCTCTCTTCAATAAACGGAACTTGCTATTGACTCATATTGAGCCCCGAGTTTTCCCTGCACCTGACAAATGGCTCATCCCCGACAAAGGCCTCATTCTGCGACAAATGGCGCCCGAACAGGGACGCTATGGACCCCTGTGAGCCACGGTCGGTGCAGTATTTGGGTGTCAGGCCTGACGCAGCCCGGGAGGCACAAAAAGTGGGCCCCGCCTCAGGCGACCCTATAGAGGAGTCCTGGAAAAAGGCAAAAGGCTGGGCTTCGGTGCCCTGGCGACCTCACAGGAGAGTCCAGCTGACTGAATGCCGTCGAAATCCTGGAAAGGCTGCGGCACGCTGAATGAATGACAGGTTAAAAGGTAATACAGGGAAAAGCGGCATATAATCCTTTTTAAATGCTTTTTAGAAAAGCGGGGACTATAGACTGTTGACTTGGGAAGAGAATTCCCAAGATTGCTGCATATAGACTTGCAAAAACGTGTGTTGTGGTGCTGCCGCTGCAAGTATACGCACAATAAATCAGCGACCCTGCTGCGATGGCAGCAGCCGCGGCTCGGGGCGCCTGCGGGGCTGTGCCACTCCGAACTCGGCATGGGCGCTGCGCCATGGGGAGCAGCCGCGGCAAGCAGCTCGCCTGAGACGCTGCGCTGCAGCGGCGGTAGTGGAGGCAGCTGCGGGGGGAGCAACCCGCGCCGCCTGAGATGCCACACTGCGAGTCCGGCGCACGCAGTGATTCAGCCTGCCAGTGAGTCTCACGAAACAAGAAGTCCAGCGCGGGCTGTTCACCCGCTCCGACACAAGCGGTTCAAGTCCAGAGCGCTTTTCCAGTGTGAGCGCTTCTCTCTCCGCCCTGCGGCCAGCAAAAAGCTTCAGTTTTAGACTTAACAGCTGTAATAAATGTGACTATTGTCAAAAAAAGAAAAGATCCCTACTGCAATTAAGAAACCAGTGATAATAAATAAGCGACACCAAGGAGCATTACTATGAAGACGTTCCTCACCTAAGTTAAAAAGACTTTTTGTTCTTCCTGGCAGAGACTGTGAAAGAGAAATCAGCGTAGTGAATGCGTGGATCAAATTTCGGCCGATTTGGCTTAGCATCCGTTATGCTGTCTTAAAATCACCTGTATTAGCATAGACTTTAAACATCAGAAGCCCAGATAACTCAGTCGGTGGAACATCAAACTCTGAAATTGTATTTTAAAAATTTTAAAATGTTAAAGATGTGTTAAAGTGATTGTATAAGTAGGATGTAATAAGTGTGCTTTTTGTATTCTTTGAGCTTTGCTTGGATGTGATAGATGTAAAAGCAAGCACTGAATTCAAAAGAATTTTTCCACAGCTATACCTTGAACAAACTCCTTATTTTTAGGTGCATTCAAGTGTAAAAATGCTGTAGCAAACATACGAAGAAAGTTGTTTTAGCTTAGTATTTTAGAGTTAGGCCTGTAAGTAAGTTATAGTAAATGCTATATTCTATTTCTATAGTAAGTTCTATCTGTCGCTAAATAGTTTAAGTTAAATTATCTATTAAGTGCCATTAAATGTTAAATACTGTTAAGGTTAAGTTTTGTTACATTTATGTCCTGTTAGGTTTAAGTGCTGTTCAGTTTAATTTCTGTTAAGTTTAAGTGTTATTAAGTTTAAGTGAAGTTAGATTCTGTTAAGTTTAAATTATATTAGGTTTAAGTTATGTAGAATTTAAAGTCGGTTGAGTTCTGTTAAGTTCTGCTAAATTTAACTGATTTTACATGTAAGTTCTCTTGATTTGAAAATCTGTTAAGTTCTGTTAAGGTTAAGTTTTGTTAAGGTTAAAGTCTGTTAAACTTAAGTTCTGCTAAGTTAAAGTTCTGTTAAATTTAATTTCTGTTAAGTTTAAGTAAAAATAAGTTTAGGTGAGTTAAGTTCTGTTAAGGTTAAATATTTTAAGTATTTTAAGTCTAAGTGCTATTAAGTTTAAGTGATGTTAGATAGATTTATGCTTTTATGCTAGGTGTTTATTTTATGACTTGTGTGCAAGGTGTTGTCGTGAACATCAGAGAAACTTTAGTTAAAACTGACAATCAGAAGCATTTGTGAGTAAAGCCATTCCTGTTTGAAGTATATCTGCTGTTTGAGAACGGAAAGCAAACTTACCAGACAATCGTTGCTCCTTTAGCTTATTTTTGTAGGTTGTATTAGCACACCTGAGTTTTATTTGAGCCTTGTAGCAGCATAGAATCTTTTTTGTATCTGTTGTATAGGGTATCCTATAAATAGTGACAGCCTTTTCAGTTTGTCTCCCTGGCTTAGATCCCTTATAAGAGAGAAACCTTGCTAGTTGAGAATGCTGCTTGTAATGTAATAGTTGTTAGAATTGCCTATTTTTGTATTCCAAAGAGTGTGACGCAGTTAGCTCATCAAACCTTGCTTGTGCAACAAGAAAACAGGGGAATTGTGGAGAAATGGCTACATGACAGAGGTCATGTAGACATTCGCTTGTTAGCCAACCAGGAGCCGGGAAAGTACCGAACATAGCTTGTTTGAGTTTTTGCACCTGCAAGATAGCGTGTCCTTGGGCCTAGCTGGGTATGATAACAAGTAGACAGAGAGCCGTGGGAAATAGAGAATGTAGGCCCAAAGGAATGAGGAAGAGTTGATGGTATAGTTAACCAATAGATCGCTTGGCTAACAGAATATTCATAAGCTTATTATTTGCTGTATAAGTGTCTGATGCTCTCTTCAATAAACGGAACTTGCTATTGACTCATATTGAGCCCCGAGATTTCCCTGCACCCGACAAATGGCTCATCCCCGACAAAGGCCTCATTCTGCGACAGTATCCAAAATTAGGGTTGATTATAAAACTTGTTTAGATGACCTGTTCGAGACACCTTGCCTGAAATAACTTCTAAAAATAGGCATGTATATATTAATTGACATAGTAGTTGTGCTAATAATGGTGCCTTGCTTGCTTCAATGTGTGCGGCAGATGTTCGATAAAGCTATTAAGGGTGTATTTGTGGTTTGACAGAAAGGGGGAGATGTGGGAAACGCAAGCACAGAGCTCCCAAAGCCTTGAACACACAAGCTTGGAGACAGATGGATAGATACAGTGTTAAACCTAAGACCCTGGAGAAGGTTTGAAGATTTAGAACACAAAATTGAAACAGACACAGAGTAAGAATAAACATTTGTAGTTTAGCAGAAAAATGTTTTATGCAAGGAGAAATTGCCTCATGTAAACAAATAAATATGTTATGCAAGACAGTAAAAATTTTTAAAGTCTAGTAATGGAACCTGTTATAGAGTTAGTAAAAAGTAGAAGATAGAGCAATAAGTTTCTGTAGAGTTCTATGATTGGATAAGAAGATACACATTGCAGCAAAATCATATAAAAGAGCAATGAATGATTCTTTTATGAAGATGCTAGTGAGCTTGGTGGAAATAGCTGATTGGATAAGAAATTTATAAAAGATATCGTAACTAGAGTTAAAACAGCTTCTGGTGTGATGGTGTGAACAGAAAATGGTTCAAAACCAAACTGGAACAACAAAAGTACGTGTCAAAAGAACTGTAAACCTTAACAGAACTTCTTCCCACCATACTTAATAACTCCTCCTTATTTGCATGAGCCAATTACTACACCTTATTCATAACATCACTGAGCTTCATTGCTTCCCAGGCATCGGGAACCTCACTGAGTCCTCTCTTTGCTCCAGAGATGGGCCTGACTCACTTTTCTGGGAGCAGGGACAGGACATGGGTTAAAATCCCAGCAGAGAACCTGCAGAGCAAGAGGCCAAGCACCTGACTTGCTCCTACTGCAATCTGCTGCCAGCCCTCTTCTTTGGGTCTGTGGAAGCACCAAGAATTGTCCTCCTTAGCCCAATCCTCTTGTGCTCTTCACCTTGCACATCACATCGCTGACATCCTGCTCATCCACATCCATCCTCCCAGATCCCTGGGAATCCTTTGGGCTCTTCCTCACCTACTGTGAGCTGGTTCTTGTCACTGGCTACCTCTTGGAGTCACAACAGAGCCAAGACACCATCCAGGTTATCCTAAATGGTCCAACTGGAACCCAACAGACTGCTCTGGAGAGCCAGAGTTGTAAGACTTTAATGACTTAGCCCTTGAGATTACATGGAAAACTAAGCCTTTCCTGGGAAAGGATTCCCACCAGCTGTTTCTGACCTGTCTGCTGCTCAGCTCCTGCTCTTAGTTGGTTGTGAAAATAGAAACTGAACTACTTGGTGCTATTCCCATGCCTCTGAAAGTTGGAAACTGGAAGCTGAAGCAGTGGTTCCAGTTTTCCTTTTGTCATGGTTTAAATTTAAAGGTACAAAGTATATTTATTATTAACAAAGTCAGAAGATGAGAATGAGAAGTAAAAGAAGCCTTTAAACCACATTTTTCCTCCTCCAGCCCCTCCCTCTTTCCCACTGACAGTGTGGGGAGACAGGGTGTGGGGGTTTTAGTCAGTTTGTCACTTGAGATCTTCTGTTCGCTCAGGGAGCAGTTTTTTCTCTGCTATGCTGTGTGGTCCCTCCCACACGCAAACAGTTTTCCCAAAACTGCTGTGGTGTGGGTCACTTATCCATGGCAATGTAATCTTTTAATGATAGGCTGCTCTAGTTTGGAAGCAAAGGCCTCTCTCTCTATTCGGGTCTCCCACTAGACTGCAGTTTTCTCTGGCAGAAATCCACCTGCTCCAGCTAGATCCCTTTTCTCATGGACTGTGAGTGAACTTCTGCATCCCCTGTGGACTTCCCGCATTACAAGGGGACAGTTTGTTTCACCATGGTCCTCACCATAGCTTGCAGAGGAACCTTGGCTCCGACACTTGCAGCACTTCCTTCCCCACTGACCTTGGTGCTGACATGTGGCTTTCTCTCACATGTTCTCACTTCCTCCTCTTCTCTGACTAGAATAAAAAACCTGCTACTTGTAGGTACTCTTGCCAAGAAGTCCCTCTAATTCTTGCAAGATCCTGCAGTGCAGAGAAGCTGGTCTCATCTAGGTTCCACATCAGGGAATTGCATGCCCTGTTTCCCTTGGTGGCCAGTTGGCCTGGCTGTCATTGTGTGGGCAGCAGCCACCACGGCATTGGCACCATTTAACACCTCTCCTCATGCAGGGCATCAGGAAGGGGAAGACACTGTCCCTGCACTTCTGTCTCCACTGGTTGGTTAGGGGTGCCCAGGCAGGCAAGGCTCACCACAGGCCACACCAGCAAGGCAGTGCCTCCCCACCACTGGAGAAAAACTGCCCCCGTGTGCTGTTTTGACTTTCTTCTTAAATGTCATCACAGAGGCATTAGCAACCTCTCTAACTGGGCCCTGCATGTCCATCTTCAGAGCCATCAGAGGCTGGCTCTGTCAGAAATGGTGGAAGGTTCTAGCAGCTTTTCACAGAAGCTACTCCTGTGGCCCTCTCCCACTACCACAAAACATGCTGCACCACATCAACTCACCTTTTCTTTTGAATATTCCAAAACCGCCACTCAACAAAATGGAAAAGTAGATAAAAATAAAAGCTTTATATTTTATTAATATAATGGAACTTTTCACAAAAAAATAACACCCCAAAGAAACAGAAACCCAAAACTGGTGCAGCCCCTAAGAGGCAGACTCTTTCCTTGTAAATGTGTGAGGGGAAGGGGACAATGACAGCCCAAAAAGAACAAAAACCCCTCAGGAATCTGGGCGGGATTTCTTCTCCTTCCTACTGATGTCAACCCCTTTTCTTTTCTGCATGGTCGATTCACTGCTGCTGCTTGTTTCACTTTGGCTGATTTTCTCTTCTAAAGGCTTGGAAGCCTGTGATAACCCAAGAAATACAAGAGTTTTGAATAATTTAATTTTACAGCCATTGGAATGCCCTGTGCTCCCCTAAGGTCAGAGCCGAGTGTACTCTGGCTCTTACGCAGTGAGCCTTTGTTATTCTGTACCCACATCTGGGATTTTTAGGAAGGGGGATGACAGGAGAGCAAGATAATGGCTGAGCAGGGCAGTAGAACACACATAGATGAGCCAGGTTGCTCCAGGGCTCTGTGTTGTTGCAGGTATGGCTTTGCTCTGTGCCCTCCCGACAGCCACAGTTAACTTGGAAATGCATTCAGAGCTGGAGCAGTGAGCATGGCTCCTGCAGGGAAGATATCCCCATCCAGAAAGGGTGTTACCCAAATCAGGTGCAAGGGAGGAAAGGCACCTGGGGAAGGGAGAAGACCCAAAAGTAACTGAGTTTTGGGCAGAGGCTTTGATCTGCATAAGGGTGATGTTATTTTAATGAGACTCATTGGTGAGGTGACAGAGAGGAAAGGCAGCAGGAAGAGAGGAAGGATGATGGGAGGAAGGCTGAACTCCATCAGGGAATAGGGAGACCAGTCAGTGAATGGATGAGCAGGTGGAGAACAGGCACAGGGGGGCATCAGGCACAGGTGGGCAGGGAACAGAGCTGAGGGAGAATGGGACTACAGCATCCCTGGGAAAGGTTTATCCATCTCTCCCTCCTCCACCTTGAGCAGCCTGGCAGTTATTAGTGAATGAGCACATTTAACTGGAAGGAGAGAATGTAATGAGCTTAAAAAAATATCATGAAATTAAATACAGATCCAAAACACAGAGCAGAAGGTGAGGAAGGGAAGAACAAAGCAACTGTGAAAGGGAAACAGACAAAAGGACTGTAGACCAAGAGGGAGCCATACCAAGTGAGCAGAGCATGGTCCTTACCTTCAGCTGCCCTGCATATTTCTGGGTCCACTCCCTGGCATTGAGCAGGAAGAGCTGCTTGTTGTACTTGTACTCCGAGGACTAAATGGGAAGAGCAAGACAAAGACAGAGATTTGATTGAATACATGTCACTGAGAAGCTGGGACCAAGTCTGGCTTTAGGACTCGTAAACCAGACTAAAACTGCAACAACATGAAGTGTAAAATTCATTTAGCTTGCTTGAAGAACTTGTGCTGCCATTTGCACTGAAGATAGCGGCTTGAAGACAAGACCATGACCACCTCTTCTGGCCTCAGCTGCCTCAGGGAAGCCCAGGGATGCCCCAGCTGACCCAGGTCAGGCCACGCTCCAAATGTGTCAATCCAGAGTGAGTGAAGCAGAAGTTGAGCCTAATCCAGCCCCCTCCTCCCTCCCCACCCATGTCCATGGCCAGGAGAGAGGGAGCTCACGTACAATATTGGCCATGAGAGGATCATCAGGGTTGGGCTCTGCCATCAGCAGCTGGATGGAGGTCAGCAGGGTGGAGATGTTCAGGGAAGGCCTCCATGCACCCTGTAAGGAAACAGGAGAAGAGCAGCAGCTCGGGCAAAGAAACCAGCACACGGCAGCCCAGAAACACCTCAGAACCCACAGCATTTCAGCACAACCTGCCCACAGTTGCCTTGGGACTTCCAGCACCTAATGCCCCATGGAACACACCAGACCCACTCTCAACACAAGGCTCCAAGGAAGCCCAACTGACAACCAGGGCAGTGGTTAAGGCTCCAAGGCTGCCAGAGCTCAAGGAGCATTTGGATAAAGCTCCCAGGCACACAGTGGGACCTTGGGCTTGTCCTGTGCAAATCCAGCTCGTGGCCCCAATGATCCTTCCAATTCAAGAGATTCCATAATTCTACGGGCTGTACCCTGCACATCTCTGCTGTGTTGGGGCAACTCATTTTCAGACATAATGCCAATCTTTAAAGCCTTGGAAACTTATATGGAACAAAAACATCATGTTCTGGCTCTAAACAAAGAAGATGCCACTCAAAACTTCATTCCCTGCTCCCTGTAAATAAGTCAGGAGCAAAGAGACATTCAATCAGGCTTTTACAAGAAGCAGATAAGGAGCTCATTATCCTGCTCAGGCTCACTTACCCACACCCAAGCACTGTTTTACCTTCGGTGGTAACTTAAGAACATCCAGGCAAATCCTTCCAGCAGAGTCGATGTTGGGATGGTAGATGGGGGTCAGGAAGCGAATCTTTGGCGGCTCAAATGGGTACCTGAAGGGACAAGCATTAAGAAACAAAAGTTACTGTTATATTTATAGGACCTGTTGTTTTGTCACCCAAGCAATGCCATAATTTTCTCCTCCCAGCCTACATGACACCCTTCCCCAAAAATCTTCAGAGGCAGTGCTCTGCCTTTGCTGCTTCCAGCTGTGTCAGCCTAACTCTTCGCTGGGTAGCCTTCCACAAGGGGAAGAACAAACTTTGCACTGATGAACAAACTCCTTCCAGAAAGCTTTCAGACAGTACGATGAAGCAAAAGTCTTATCATTGCACTTTTAGGTTTTTAATCACACATCTTTGATGTTCAATGCAAAATAAGTATCAGCTTAGAAAAATTGCATTCCTTAAAAAGAGGATCTCAATTCCTTGTTGAGAGGATGAAGACTCACGTCAGTATTTACAGCAAATACCCTTACATCAGTTTACTAATACTTAAAGCAGGACTACACCAACTACTTAATCAGAGAATCAGCCTGGTTTACATTAGAAGGGACCTTAAAGCACATCTCACTCTACCTCCTGCCATGGGCAGGAACCTTCCACTAGCCCAAGATGCTCCAAGCCCCATGGACTTGGACACTTCCAGGGATGGGGCAGCCACAGCTTCTCTGGGCAACCTGTGCCAGGTTCTCTCCACCCTCACAGGGGAGACTCCTTAATTGAGCTAGCTAGAGTCTATTGCCCACCTACCTTTCAGGAACTATGATTTCCAGGTTGAATATTCCTTTCTCATATGGTGTGTCCACACCTCCTAAAATTTCTTTAAGAGCAAGATGAAAATACAAGAATTACATTTAAAATCAGAATTACAGAATGGTTTGGGTTGGAAGGGGCCTTCAAGATCATCTTGTCCAGCAGTCCCCATGTACCTCCCTCAATTACAGAGCTGTTCAGATGACAGAATCACAGAATGTTAAGCGTTGGGAGGGACCTTAAAGACAACCCAATTCCAGGAACCCCTTCCATTATTCCAGGTTGCTCCAAGCCTCATCTAACCTGGATACTCCCAGGGATGGGACAGCCACAGCTTCTCTGGGCAACCTGTGCCAGGGCCTCACTTCCCTCACTAGGGAGAATCCAGGAATAAAAAATGTCATCAAATGTCTTCTTATGTAAGACCAGTTCCACCCCCCCAGCAATCAAAACTAAGGGTAGACCAGCCAAGGCACAGGCCAAGCTATGTTTAAAGGAAACTACAATCCCACATTTCCACATAGCCTGTAAAGCCCAAAGCATCACACACCTGGCAGCAAACTGCAGCCCAGCCCTGCCTTTGGGAACCCCAGAGTACGTACGTGCCCGCAGGTCATCCAGCTGCCCGTTCTGCCAGCAAGTGATGCCCGGAGGTGGCTCTGTAGCCAGGAGTGAGAGCTCCCTTGCCAGCCGTGAAGCTCTCTGCATGGTGCTGGAGCTCTGAGACCAAATTCTATTCCTGACAAATCTGGATTTTTTAAAAACAGCACTTTAAATTGAGATTTTTTTTGGCTAAGGACCTAGGTTTTGAGCTGTTAGCCTGATGTGATATCAGAATCACAGAGAGGCTGAGGCAGTTCCTAGAGCTGCTCTTGCACCCAGCTGGGGCAGAGGCATGAGACTCCTTATAATCCATCCCATCCCCCCAGTCCCCAGCTGAGTCTAATAAACCCTGGGGTTTAACAAACCCTAATGAACTGGGAGGCCATAACCAGGCTCCAAAGCCCTTATGGGACTGGAACATCTGCCCTGGGACCCCTGTCCTTTCATGGTTAAGGTACCCACTGCCCTGCTGGGGCCATCCATCAGGGCCCCTTTCTACCCAAAGGCTCCATCTCCCCTTCCTGGGCAGGGGGAGACCTGAAAGCTGCTTCAGGCATGGGCCTCCCCCTACCGCAGCAATGCTCCTGACACTCCCAAAGGACTGGTCTGCCCCTCAGTCCCCACAGACAGGGACATAGGCACACCCTGAGAGGAACCTCGCTCGATTACCCACCACAGCCTGAACCACTCTCCCTGAGGATGGGGGACACCCCCTGAGGCCTAAGTGCCCCCTCCAGGGATTATCCTTTCCCTCAGGCACCATTAACACCCCACAGACTCGCTCACCCGAGCACCCCTCAATTTCACTGCACCTCTAGCCTGACTATCCCACTGAAGGAGCGTTCTACCCTCCTCCATCAGCCTAACTAAATACCCCCCTAATTACCCCCGCACACGGACAAGAGGCGCACCCCCCTTCCCACTCCCCAAGGATGGGAACGGCCAGCCACAGCCTCACCCTTCCAAGATCCCCCACAAAATCCCTTCGGAACGATCTCCGCCCTCTCTATTTACCAATTACCGCCTCACTCTAACTAATTAACGTTCCCCCCGCAATGACCAATCCCCGGGTCCCGCCGCACAGACCGTGAGGCGGCGCGCGGCGGGGGCGGCACTTCCGCTGTCGCCTGGCAACGGGCGGGCTCAAGGCAAACAGCCCAAACCCCCAGGCCGCCGCTCGGGCGCTGATTGAGCTGTCCTGGCCCCCTGTCCCCGCCCCCTTCATTGAACTGGGGCGCTGCCATTGGGTGAGCGCTGCGGGCGGGAACCCAAGCCCCGCCCTCATTAGAGCGCGCGCGCGGGGTGTGGCCTGAGGTTGTGGTGGGGAGGCGGGAGCGGGGCCGTAGGAGTTCCGGGACCAACCGGGACCCACTGGGATCCCCCCCCGATCCCCGGCTCTAGCATGGTCCAGCCCTGGGACCCTCCCACCTTGAACCGCGTTAAACCTCCGCGGACAGCGGGCAGGGCCCTGCTGAGAGCGGTACTTACATAACCCCCTGTCCCAGCCAGCGTTGTGTAACCGGCCCCGTGGGGCGAGGAACCGCTGCCGCACCCGCCGCCACTACAGGCCGTGGGGAAGGAGGTAAAGGCGGGCTCAGGGAGGCGGCGGGAACGGCTGGCCCGTTCGCCCCCAGCTGCTGCGGGGCTGGTGCAGGGGCCGTCCTCCCCCGTTGCCTCCTCGCCACTTCCCCGTCCGTGTGAGGGGCCCGGGCAGCGGGTCCTGGGGCCTCAGCCCGGCCTCCCTCCGCTCCATCCCCCATAGGCAGAGACTGTCGGGTGTGGTTTTCGACCCGTTCCCGGAGAAGCCCCAGTCAAGCCCCTACACTTCGATGAGTTTGGGACTTCCTCCTCTGACTCAATATGCCATTTTCTTGCATCAAAGCTGTATCCAGCACCGTATGTATCACGTAAAGTATTCAAACAGGGGAAAGAACCTAGAGGTTGGAATCAGCAGTAGCCTCAGGTCTGGCTCAGTGTGTAGAGTGGGATTATGGACCCAGATTGATGCAAAAAATTAATTCTTAGATCCCAATTTAGAATTGTTCTTAAGCCTATCGAAACAGAATAACATTAAACAAGTTAATGGTGATCATTATTCCACTTCCCAAGCCCAGACTGTGGTTTGAGAGAGCAGGTGTAAGGCTGCTCTCTCCAGATAAACCGTTGTTTATCTGTTTCACTGTTGCTTCTGAAGCAGCCAAAATATAGTTAAGGAGCACTTGACAATGGAGAGAGTCCCACAGAGGAAATTAAACTGTTAAAAATTTCTCTTCCCAGTTCCTTAGGCCTTGGTCTGTCCCTGCCCCATCTGGTTCTGCCAGCTCCAAGGGCCAGTGGGACCAGAGAGGAGCTGCCTGCAAGCCTCCTCCTTCACTCTTGGGAATTACACAAAGGCTTGCATGGCTTAGACCATCTTTGAAGCAGAATCCCCATCAGTGCACATATTTATGGTATTTAGTGGTGTTTAAAACTGAGCAACTCATTTGTGGATGCCTGTAGGAACAGGGGCAGCCCAGTGGGTTTTGGATAGTGCCACTGACAGCTTTTGCATCCCTCCAGCACATTCTTGCCTGTGGAGAGAAATGCTCAGCAGCAGGAGAGCTGGGATCAGTGACTGTGTGACCTCCTCTTTTTGGGGTGACATGTTGTAAAGACCCTGGAGCATCAGCTGTGCAACCCTCAAGGTAAGGCATAGATTTCTGTGCTTGTCGTGGTGTACCTGTCCCGAAGTACAGGGATGAATCCTGTGCGAGGTGTATTTTCTACCTGCCTGGTTGATTTTTGGGGAACAGATGTGATCTGGATATGACAGGGAGTGAACAGACTTGAGCTGCTCGTTCATGGAGAGGTGGAAGAGTAACAGTGGATAAATCTCAACATGATGTCAATGACAGACAGCACCTGCTCTGCCTTCTCCAACATTCCAGAGCATCTTTCCTTTCCTTGTGCCACGACAGAAGTGTCCAAGAGCTCAGTTTCTTTCTGACACCACTTGCACAAGTGATCCCCCTCCCCATTCTTTCCCATCCACTAGGGGATCCCAGCTCCTCACCCAGCTTTGACACCTCTTTGGCTCTGGGCTCCCACCCTCCCAAGTGGGCTTCAGCCCATTTTAATGGAGCCTCTGCTCCTCCCAGCCTGTTTTAATGAAATCCTTGTCCCCCCAGCTCTGATTCCCCCAGTCCCCTTTAGTGGCATCCCCAGAACTGCTGTTAACCCAGACCCTACAGCCCACCCAGGCCCTGGCCTGGGGCCTGCCTGCCCTGTGCCCAGTCGGTGTTGTTGTGTGGTCCTGCAAGGATGCCATCACTGAAGGGATGGGTCCTGCCTGGGGACGTATCTTGGGGCCATCCCATGGGCTGTGTGGGGCACTGGGCTCAGAACAGTCCCAGGTGTGTGAGACAAAGGGGTGTGGGGGTCAGTGTGATCCCACAGATATCAGGGGGCTGCAGGGCCCTGGATTTGGGGCGACCTTGCAGACCATGTGGGGCCACAGGGTTTGGGACAGCCCCAAAAGCTGTAAGGCTGTGGGGGCCTTGGAGCCCCTGGCTGGGGCAGTCCCTCAGTGACCCTAGCTGGTGCATAGAATCAGGGGACTCTTCCAGCACACTTTGCATGGTTTACTACCCAGAAGTGCCATCTGGGTGCTCCCCTGAGCTGCAAGAGCCGCCTTGTTTTTCCGGTTCTCCCAGGAAGTGGGTGCAGGGCAGAGCGTGCCACACAGCCCAGCCCTGCCCTGGGCTGCACCCCAGTGCTTGTGAGTTTGGGGCCTTACTGGGGGGTTGGAACAAAATGGGCCTGTCTGGGTGCTGCTGGTGCATGTGTTTTGGAATGGAGCAAATCAGATTTATGGAAAAGCTGCTGGATGTGTGTTGAGCAGGGACAAGGGCTGAGTTGCCTGGTGCAGCCATTGTGAGGGGGTGAGTGGAGCTGTTTGGCTGGAGGTGCTGAGCTGGATTAGGGATTGTCATTTGGTGCTTTGCTAATCTCTAAGCTCCTCTGGGGGTAAGGCTGGAAACTAGCATCAGGTAGGGGGCCCACCTGGGAGGTGGATGTTGAACTTTCCCAATTTTACATGGGAAAGTGAGTTTAGGAGGTGCTGCTGGGCTTGGTGCAGGCAAGGTGTCAGCTGGGCTCCTCCTTTGCTTCCTGGCATCTGCTGTGTCCGTTGTCCTCAACAGGGCAGCCAGAGCTTGGGAGCTGCTTCCCAAACTGTACCCTGAGAGGCTCTGGCCTCAGATGCAAGGTCAGCACTCCTGCTAACCCTCTGAACTCAGCTGAAGTGGCTCAAAGGGGAATAAATGTATAAATCAATAAACGTATAAATCAAAAGTAGTTTTGTATCATTATTACACCCAGGTCTGCTCTGGAGGCAGGCTGGGAGAGCTGGGGATGCCCAGCCTAGAAAAGAAAAGGGGAAGATTTCAGAGCCCCTTCCAGTGCCTAAAGGGGCTTCAAGAGAACTAGAGAGGGACTTGGGACAAGGATCTGGAGGAACAAGACATGGGGGAATGGTTTCCCACTGCTGGAGGGCAGGGTGAGATGGGATATTGGAAGAAATTCTTCCCTGTGGGAGTGGTGAGGCTCTGGCCCAGGTTGCCCAGAGAAGCTGTGGCTGCCCCATGCCTGGAAGTGTCCAAAGCCAGGTTGGACAGGGCTTGGAGCACCCTGGGACAGAAGAAGGTGTCCCTGCCTGTGGCAGGAGGTAGAACTGGATGGGCTTTAATGTCCCTTCCAACCCAAACCAGTCTGGGATTCTGTGAAATCCTTAAGTTCAGATGTCTCCTAAAATTGCCTGACAGACGGAGTATTGCACCAGGTCTCTGATGAGCTGATTGCTCCTGTGGACCTCCTTGAAATCAGCTGATGATTTCCAGAAGATTTGCTGACAGCCACATCTGTGGGGTTAAAAAGTGTTTGTGCACTAAATGGAACTCTGGCAGCTCCATCTGTTTTGATTCCTTCCTTCTGGTGAGTGTTATTGGGATGTGATTTCATTAAGGGATTTAATTTAGAGGATTTGATTGACTCATTTGGGGCAGAGGCAGTTCTCTGTGGAGCTGGATGGTGATTCTGCTGCTGAATGATGCGGTCAGAGGAGAGGTTTGGTCTCGTTCCTGTGTTTCTCTCTTGAAAACTTATCAAAGCAAGAAGTTTGTGGTAAAAACTGCAGAGGATTTTTTGGAGCTCTATTTCTAATTGTTAATTGACCTTGTTCTTTATAGGGATTTGATATCCTGAAAGCCAAGGGTTCCCTTCCTCTTGTAGCCAGGATGCTGCATCGCACCATTCACCTTTTCCGAAAGGAGCTCCGGCTCCACGACAACCCAGTGCTGCTGGCTGCCCTGGAGTCCTCAGAGGCCCTGTACCCCGTGTACATCCTGGACACAGCATTCCTGACCTCCTCCATGCACATCGGGGCCCTGCGCTGGAATTTCCTGCTCCAGTCCCTTGAGGATCTCCACAAAAACTTGGGCAAGCTGGGCTCCTGCTTGCTGGTTATTCAAGGGCAGTATGAGCTTGTTCTTAGGGATCACATTCAGAAGTGGAATATCACTCAAGTGACACTGGATGCAGAGATGGAGCCGTTCTACAAGGAGATGGAGGCCAACATCCAGCGCCTGGGGGCAGAGCTGGGCTTTAAGGTGCTCTCCCTGGTGAGCCACAGCCTGTACAACACCCAGCGGTATGTGACTGCCCCAAACCCACAAGTGTCTCCAGGCAGTTCATTTTAGAAGAGGAAAAGCCAAGTGTCTTGGTTTTTCCTTTGGAGGAAATTGAACTGTCTGAGGTGAACGTGGTGCTGTTTGGTGGGTGAACTTTGTTGCTCCCTTGGAAGAAATAGAAGAGATTGTGCACAGGTTTTAGAATTTCAGCCCGAACAGCTGCTTAACTTTTTCCTTTTGGGCAGTTTAACTCACCTAAAAACTTACTCTTTTAAACAGAGTGGAAGAAATTCTCTAACACCTTTAGTAGAACTTGTAAAAGTTCTGTTAAATATGGTAAAGAGTTTTTGGTGTCAGATATTTTCAAAATCTTTCAAGTCAGCTTTCACTGGTGTTTGAATACACTTGGATCCAAGCTGTTACTCAGTGTTGAATGACTGAAGATATTGAAATTATTAAGAAGGAAAGCAGTAATAACTAACACTTCTAATAGCCCTAGCACTCCAATTTTGCAAAACCCCTAAATTATGTAAATGACTGGATGTCTGTAATTTGCTGTCTTGAATTCAAGCTGTTTGCACAGGTCATTGCTCAGAGAGGACAGTTATTTACTGCCCCGAACCTATTTTTTGTGACTCCAGAGGTGTCCCACGCCCTGCCCTGTGTGTCCTGGCTGTGTGTGGCTGTGCAGGTGAAGCCATGACTGGAATCCTGATCCCAGTTTTGTTGTCTTAGGTCCTGAGAAATTGCTCTTGGGATAGATGTACACTCACCCAGGGGAGTTTAACTTGTAAAATCTGTAATTTCTACATTCAGTTGCACTAATGGAGTTGTTACAGCCTGTGATGTCACCTTCCTGTCCACTGGCAGTTCCACCTTCTTCCTTGGTTTCTGTTATGTGAGAAGAGATCTTGTTGTTTTGGTTTTTTTTTAAGGATTTTGGACCTAAATGGTGGGAGTCCCCCATTAACTTACAAGAGATTCCTTCACATTCTGTCTTTGCTTGGTGACCCTGAGGTGCCTGTCCGAAACCTCACAGCTGAAGACTTCCAGTAAGTACCAGCCTGTGAGTGGGAATTGCTGGTCCTCTTTCTCTGCCCAAAAGAAGAGCCAGGCCCAAATGATAATAAGGCATTTTAGATGTTTTCTTGTTTTATTTCTGTGCATGGAGAGTTACTGATTCTATACAGGGGATGTAACTGTTGTTGGGAGGGGAGAGCAGATGGCAGAATGGTCTGATACTCATCTCTTTTGGTATTTGTGCAGATTTCTCACCATGTGGGACACCTCACAAAGTAATGGTTGGATTCAATGACTTAAAGGTTTTTTCCAACCTTAATGATTCTATGATCCCATAAAAGTCTTAAGCTTTTGCAAAGCACTTTGTCTTGGTTTGAAAAGACAGGTGTCTGCTAAAGAAGGCAGGAGCCTCCCTTGAAAGGGAAAATATAAAGCCCCTCCCTCCAAATTATAATAATTTTGAAATTATGAGGCTCTCAGGCAAAGATATGGGAATAGGAATAGCAGTTTTTTACTAGGAAAATTAAAAATACAAATGTAATAGTAAAACAAAACCAAAAAACAACCAATACACTGCCAGAGTCAGAGCAGGCCCTGCCCCCCATGTGCCAGGGTGGTGTCCCAGCCCCCTCCCATGGGGGCTCAGCCCTCCTGCAGTGCCAGCTGTGGCTCTGCTGCAGCAGGGATCCTGCACAAGGGGGTGGTTTTCCTCTGCAGCTCCAGGGCTGCTGGAGATGGGCCTGGGCTCCCTCTGGCCATGCAGGGCAGCAGAAAGCTGCTCCTCTGGGAATGCAGTGGGCAAAGGCTGCTGTGGTGTTCCAAAAGCCAGATTCTATCCAGGTAGGAATTCTTGGCTCCTCCCCCTGGGTGGAACATCTCCCCATGGGATGATGTAATTTCATCAGCCATGCAGGGACATTCACTGGCCATGGACAGAAGAGATCTCCCCAGAGGGAGAGTGTGAAGATATAAAGAAAACTGCCCCATCTGCTTTTAACAGGTGGCCCAATGAACAGAGGATAATTGCCCCACCTCTAACAGATGGCAATAGGATACACAGCCCCAGCCATATCTTGTAACCTAAGACAAAAAGCTTGAGAAAAGCTTTTAAGAGCTGTCAAACTCTTGCAGAGGAAAGCCTGGGGAATTTACTCAAAGGCATGCTCTGCATTCCTCTCAAGATTTTGGACAGGAACTAGATGAACCACAATAGTTTGTTTTATGCAGGAAGTTTGATGGAATGATCCTGCTGTTCCCTCCTGACTTTAAATCTCTGCTCCCCTCTGCTCTATGGGAAAGAGAGACTGAGCCCTTGTCTCCCAGGACTTGAGAAGTAGCTCGGAGTCAAGGATGTCTTGTGTTTAGCTCTCCATGTGGTTAGTGATTCAAAGGGAGGTAAGACTGGAGCAGGAGAGAGCTGGAATGGGACTGCAGGTGTTTGGGATTCAACATCAGGTGCCTCCTGCATGGCCTCAGCTCAGTGCCACCAACCCAGGCTTGGATCTTCCCATTTTGGGGGAGTCCTGTTACTTCCCGAATGTTGTCCTGAGACAGTCTGATAACAAGACTTATGTAAGTACTGGAATATATAAGTTCCTGTATTTTTTTTCTAGCACTGTTTTTTTTTTTTTTTCCTTTCTTGCCTGATTTGTTTGTTTGGACTTTTAAAATTAATGCTGATGAGAGATAAGTGGTTCACATGCTTCCCAGAAGGCTTGAGCTATGTCAGTGCTCTGAGAGCTGCACTGGCCCCACCTCTGTAGGTGCCTGCAGCAGGGCCGAGCTCAGGTTTGTCCAGGGAACTACAAAGATCTGTTGATGTCTGAGTTAATTCACAGGTTGTGAGAAGTCTCTGTGTCACCAGCACTTCCTTGGGCTTCTTCATCTGTGTTTCATGGGGTGGAAGAAGAACCAAACTTCCAGCTCTTCCAGCCATATGGGGAGCAGAGGTCTTGGGAAGCTTCAGCAACTAAGGCTGAGGATATGTTCGGGGGCTGCTGAGGGGTGTGGGCTCAGGGGCCCCAGCTTGGTTAGGAATGAGTAGCTGGGGTGGCCCAGCTCTCCTGCCTCCTTCCCTTTGAAACTGAAAGAGAGAAGGTTTAGATTACATGTTGGGAAGAAATTGTGCGGTAGTGAGGCCCTGGCACAGATTGTCCAGAGAAGCTGTGGCTGCCCCATGCCTGGAAGTGTCCGAGGCCAGGTTGGCCAGGGCTTGGGGCAACCTGGGGGAAGGTGACCCTGCCCATGGCAGGAGGGGGAACTGGATGGGCTTTAATGTCCCTTCCAACCCAAATCAGTCTGGGATTCTGTGGCTCCAGAGTGACCTCTCCTCAGAGGCACTCCGGGGAGCTGGAGTGGCATTTGGAGGCAGCACCATAATTGTGTTTATGGTCTGAGGAGGCTCTTGGTTCCCCCCTAGGGATGGATGTGACAGCTGGGAGGAACTGGAGGGAGCTGCCTCTGAACTTTGTGTAGGGCATGGGAACTGAAAGGGGTCTGAGCTGGGGGTGCAGCTGACTGCTCTGAGCACTGTAACTTGGTGGGACTGTTCTTCCCCAGTTCTGGCTAGAATTCTCTGGAGCACTTGCAGGATGAACTCCTCTCCCCCAGGAAAGTACAGCCTGGGATTTCTCACTGTGCTTTCATTCTCTGCGCTCTGGTTGGACTGTGATAGATGATACTTCGTATGGCATCGACAGGGACTGCCTCTATCTTCTGGCTTCTGTTGTTCCTTTCAAAGAGTTTTCTCTCTCACCTCAGGAGATGTAGAGCCCCTGACCCAGGCCTGGCTGAGTGTTACAGGGTGCCTCTCCCTATGGATTTGAAGATTTCCCTAGAGAGCCTTTCCCCTTGGAGAGGAGGGGAGACTGAAGGGCTGCAGCGCCTGGAGCAACACTTGACTGACCAGGTCAGCCCTGATGGAACCCAGGGGATGGTGGTGACTCCAAGTGGGCTGAGATCAGTGCCCAGCTTGGCTTGGAGGAGGGTGGCAGCTTAGGCTTGGGTTTTGTTCTCTTTGATTTCTGGGAAGTGGGAGTGTTTTCCAGGCATGACATCAAACAAGTCCCTCTGATAGTTAATCCAGTTCCAAGAGCTTTCCTCTGTTTATTACTGGCCATGTGTCATCTCGTGCTGCCTGAACCCAAATTTCATTTTCATTTCAGGGCTGGGTAACAAGTTTTACTAAACCAAGGACAATCCCAAACTCGCTGCTTCCAAGCACCACAGGCCTGAGCCCATATTTCAGTATGGGCTGTCTGTCAGTTCGGACATTTTTTTATAGGTTGTCAAACATTTATGCTCAGGTAAGCCAATAATTGGTCCTAAGTAAGCAAATCTAAAACTGTGACAAGTCTGGCATGGGAGGCAGGATTTAACACTTGGATCATCTTGGTAGAGACTTGGTGTATCAAAAAATGCTGCTTTGTTAGTGTCTTCTCACAGTGTCCCGTGAAATCTGTGGAGTGGCTTCATGTTCTGTGAAACAGCCACAGAATGTCTGCAGCACTTCCCAATTAAGTTTTAGAAACAGGATATTGAAATTCTAAATTCATGTTTTCATCATGAATTGTAGTGACAGGGTAATAGGGAATGGCTTCAAACTGAAAGAGAGCAGATTTGGATTAGATGTTGGGAAGAAATTCTTTCCTGTGAGGGTGGTGAGGTCCTGGCACACGGTCCCAAGAGGAGCTGTGGCTGTCCCATCCCTGGAAGTGTCCAAGGCCAGGTTGGATGGGGCTTGGAGCAACCTGGGCTAGTGGAAGGTGTCCCTGCCTGTGGCAGAGGGTGGAGTGAAATGGGCTTTAATGTCCCTTCCAACTCAAATCATGGTTCTATGAATAGGGAGCCAGCAGACCTGGGATCAGCAGAGAAGTCCGGGAAAACCTTCCTAAATTTCAAGGATTTAGTTTGTCTGTCTGGTGGTTAAGGGAAGTTTCTGATTGGTTTGTACAGTTTTGTTTCTGGAAATCAACTGATTTTATCTTAGACAAGTTTTAATTGTTGCATAAATGAAAACCACTTTCTGAAATCTTGTTTGATTCTTAAGAAAAAGTGAGCTTGAAACCAGCCCAAGAAAACCAACCTCCTTTACCTCCATCTTAAGATTATCATTTGAGACATGGCTGAGCCACCTGAATTCAGTTAGCACATTTTAATAAACACATGCTTGATGTAAGAAATCCCAGTGTGACACAGTTTTGGAAGGTAGGTGGAGTATGTTTGAGCTAACACTGAAGTCTGGCAGTTTGGCTTTGCTTTGGCCCAGACAGCATTGCCTCAGATATTTGATTTCCTTGACTTGAACACTAAAGTGCCTTGAAACTTGTATTTTAGTCAGATTAATCTTTATTTTATAGGCCTGACACTCACAAAATGAGTGAAGCTGCAATGATATGTATGAACTGAAGCTGTCACCTTGTGTCTCTTGCAGGCAAAGCATCACTCTCTGCCCCCAGTGTCGCTCCAAGGGCAGCTGTTGTGGAGGGAGTTCTTCTATACAGTAGCATCAGCAACGCCCAACTTCACCCAGATGGCTGGGAACCCCATCTGCCTCCAGATCTGCTGGTACAAGGATGCAGAGAGGCTCCACAAATGGAAAACGGTAATGAGGTGCATGGCCACAGCAGCTGCATTGGAGCTTGGAGCTTTCCTCTTCCCTTGATCTGTCCCTGCTGGCAGTTTGAATGCATCTTGCAGTGGTGTGACAGGCTGTGAGAGCTGGGAATGTTCAGCCTGGAGAAAAGAAGGCTCTAGGGAGACCTTAGAGACTCTTCCAGTGCCTAAAGGGGCTCCAGGGGAGCTGGAGAGGGACTTGAGACAAGGGATGGAGTGACAGGACAAGGGGAATGGCTTCCAGCTGACAGAGGGCAGTGTTAGATGGGATACTGGGACAAAGCTCTTCCCTGTGAGGGTGGTGAGGACCTGGCCTAGGTTTCCCAGAGAAGCTGTGGCTGCCTATGGATCCCTGGAAGCATCCAAGGCCAGGCTGGATGGGGCTTGGAGCAACCTGAGCTGGTGGAAGGCATCCCTGCCCATGGCAGGGGGCTTTAATGTCCCTTCCCACCCAAACCAGTCTGTAATTCTGTGAAAGCAGTGTATGGGGGAGAGCTGATGTCCTGTTCTGCTGCAGGCACAGACAGGGTTCCCATGGATCGATGCCATTATGACCCAGCTGCGCCAGGAAGGCTGGATCCATCACCTGGCTCGGCACGCTGTCGCCTGCTTCCTGACACGTGGGGACCTTTGGATCAGCTGGGAAGAGGGAATGAAGGTTCTCTGCTGCCTTTTATTTTCCTCTGTTCTGCCTAGCCCTGAGAAACCCTGCACAGCCTGAGTCTAGCATTGGACAGTTCTACAGAGCAGGGTTTGGTTCTGCCCCTTCCTGTGGATCTCAGGCTTTATGGAATATCTTTATTTGTCACTCAGTGCAGTGGTGAGAGTTCATTCCCTTCCCCAAATGCTCATGATTTTTGGATAACGAGGATACTGCTCAGTCTCTAGCAGGTTCCAAACCCAGAGTTTTTGGGTTGCTCTGTCTTCTGTCCATGGAGAGCATTCCTAGTGTGCCTGTGAGGAGTCAGCCCTGGCCCCACAGTGCTGTGCTTCCAGTAGCAACCTCCCAGTCTGCTTTTGTCTAGTTTTTGCAATATAGCCATTTCAGGACTATTTCTCTTCCCATTCCTGATGTGCAGGTGTTTGAAGAGCTGCTTTTAGATGCTGACTACAGCATCAACGCTGGGAACTGGATGTGGCTGTCAGCCAGTGCCTTCTTCCACCAGTACACACGGATCTTCTGCCCCGTCCGCTTCGGGAAGCGCACAGACCCCCAGGGCGACTACATCAGGTCAGGGGACACCCACCCCAGCACCTCCCTGAGAGCTTCTCAAGCTCCTCTTGAGAAGGAACAGCAGGAGCTGATGAACTGGATCAGTTTCAAACACATGCCTGTTAAACAGGACTCATAGCAATGGTTTTATTGAAAACTTGGGGAAACTGAGGTGTGGAGAAGCAGAGAGATATCTGTTATTCCAAGTGATGGCTGAGCAGGGCTTGTGTTCATTTGTGAGCACTTGTTGTGTCCAGCACCATGTTTGATCACTAGGCTGGCTCCTCTTTCCAAAGGATTTGAGAAGAACTTCCCACAGCTTCCCTGTTCCAGTCTGCACTTATTTTCTTGCTTTTCATAGAATTCTGGGATGTGCTTGGAAGGGAGCTTAAACCTCATCCAGTTCCGCTCCCTGCCATGGGCAGGGACACTTTCCACTATCCTATGGTTTCTCCAAGCCTGGCCTTGGACAATTTCAAGGATGGGACAGGCATAGCTTCTCTGAGCAACCTGTGCCAGGGCCTTACCACCCTCACAGAGAGGAATATCCCAATATCCCATCTAACGCTGCCATTCTTTATTTGCACCCACATAGGTTTTACTTTCCACTCTTAGGTGGAGACTCTCATTTTGTTGTCTCTCCATAATGTGCTGATGGACTTTCTCAAAGCACTGGGCTCACTGTGTTAGTGTTGAGCAAACAGCTTGTCTTGGTTTGAAAGGCAGGTGCCTGCTAAGGAAGGTGGGAGCCTCCCTTGGAATGGAGAATGTGAACCCACTCCCTCCAAATTATTATCATTTTGAAATTAAGGGGCTCTCAGGCAAAAATATATGAAATTAGGAGTAACAGTTCTTTACTAGTATGTATAACAAGGCAAACAAACCTCAACGACTGCAGCATCACCGATCACAGAGCAGGAGCCCCGTCCCAGCCTTGGGGCTGCGGCGCTTTCCCTCTGCTGCAGTTCCGAGCACGGCCAGCAGGGGCGCTGCTGGCTCCCGGCGGGCAGGGCAGGTGCAGCGATCCCCGCGGGGCTGCAGGGGGCGCTGTGGGGCAATGGCGGCTGGGCCCAGACCGGGAGGGATGGAGGAGAGGCTTTGCTCCACAAAGCCCTGGGCAGTCAGTCCCGGTGCCCCCACAGGACTCTGAGAAACACTAGGCTGGAACAGCAGGAATGAGCAAAAAGTCCCCACGTGGTGGGCGAGATGTGTCAAGATCTGCGGCAGGAGCTGGAACTGCGGGATGTCCCGTAGTGCACAGGGGTGCGGGGCCCAGTGGCAGAAGAAAAGCAGCTCCCAGCTGGGTTGTGGCTGTGTCAGCGAATTCCTTTTCCCAGACTGCGGGTCCCACCGTCCTCTGAAGCCCAGATTGAGCGAGAGATCTGCAACTGCCCCAGCTCCCATCCTTTACCTGCTTCTAATCTCGGGGTGTCTCTGTCCCTCCCAGAGAAGCTCCCAAAAACCAGAAGAGTTTCCCCTCCCCGAAGTCTCAAGCACACAGCCGTCAGTGCTTCTTAGCAACTCAATGGGAAAAAATTCTTCGAGTAGAGGAAAGAAAAGGAAAGAAAACCCAACCCCCAGCACAGCTCAATTTCTCCACATCTCTTCCTCCCATCCTGTCTAGATTTGGGTATTGCCAAGGAGAAGCTTGTGCTGAGGTACCTCACAGAGTGGAACAAAAAATTACTTTGCCATTCTGCAATAATTTTGTAAAATTAGTTTGTTTTTAAAATGTATTAATGTTTAGGCTGAAATGTCAGTGAAAATTTTAAAAACTTATTTTGGAGGAAATCAAAACTGAAGTACTGTTTAAATCACCCCATTTATTCTACACTGTGAAGTTAACTTTTGGAAGATATTACACCTATGGAGGTTCGAGAACATAAACCCGATCTTTTTTTTGTGGAGAATGAATCAGAACTTTCCCACAGATAGTAATCTCAATATTAACATGACACAGATTGGTTTACACTTCTCTGAATGTATGAATATTTGCCTGCAGGATTATAAACCCCCCTATTATCCTTGTTTTGTAGGAAGTACTTGCCCATACTAAAGAACTTTCCCTCCAAGTACATCTACGAGCCCTGGACAGCATCTGAAGAGGAGCAGAAGCAAGCAGGATGTATCATAGGTAATTAATTCATATTCCTTGCTAAGGATTTTTCTGCTGCTAACTATCCAAAATAAATGTGAATGAGATGGAAGCATAACACTTCCAACATAAGCCATTTATCTTCTGAAAATGGATGAATCCAACAGCCTTCCTTCTGTTCATTCTCCATTAACATTTTTTATAGGAGTCTCATTTCACAGTACATATTTTTGCTTCAACTTTATGTCCTAAAACTCTTGGATCACTCCACACTTTTGCTTTTGAATTTATTCATCTTGGATGCTTGGCTGCTTTAAATAATATCAGAACATCTTGTGCTTTTACTCCTGCTCTAACACATCTTTGAAGGCTCTTAGGTGAAAGTGAGAGCTCTTCTCTTTGATGGAAAGGATTAGGCACTTCCATTTAAGAAAAACTGGAAGTATTCCAAATCCACGGAAAATGTCTTTGCTGAGTGTGGTAAATGCTCTGTCTCCACATTACCAGGCCAGGATTATCCCTTCCCCATTGTGAACCACAAGGAAGCCAGTGACCACAACCTGCAGTTGATGAAACAGGTCAGAGAGGAGCAGCACAGAACAGTCCAGCTCACGAGAGGTGAGAGATGCTGCAGCACCCACATTCCCTGTGCTGTGGCACACAGACGGTCCTCAGGAACCTGGGCTCTGGGGCTGGGCTTTGGGTGCTTTTCCAGGATGCTTTTCCATGTTGGATACGAACATCATGAGCAGCTCTTCTGGTTACTGTTAAAATGCTGTCCCAAGTTCGAGAACAAGAGTGTGACCCTTTTCTTCCTTCCCTCTCCCCTTGGAGCATCCTCCTGCCTGCTGCAGAAATGCTTTCCCAAAACAAGGTCTTCTCCCCCTGCTCCCCCTGCTGACCCCTCAGCCCCAGGCTGGCTGCATGTGTCTCCAAGGTGCAGAAATCTCTGCAGCTCTGCCCGTGCCTCTTGTAAACCATCCTTACTTACATCCTTACTTGTCTTTGTTACCATGATCTGCCCTATGCGATAGCAGAAATTGAGATTCCCACTGAGCATAAAGCTCTGAGGAGCTGAGTTGTTCCAAGAAATTTACTCTTTGGCATGGTTTTCTGCATTGCTTAACCCTGTGGATAACAATTAAGGTAGTTATCAGGTAAGACTAGAACACTCAAACTGTGCCGAGCCTGAGGTACTTAATTAATTAGGTATTTCCAGTCACACAGATGTGTCACTTATGGCACCTGTGGTCTTAAAATTGAAATCCCAGGGCCTGTGCTGAGCTCAGAGGAATCCTTCACAGTAAAACATGGAATCTCAGCCTGGTTTGGGTGGAAAAGGACTTTAAAGCTCATCCAGTTTCCACGCCCTGCCATGGGCAGGAACGTGTTCCACTAGCCCAGGTTTTTCCAAACCCTGTCCAACCTGGCCTTGGACACTTCCAGGGATCCAGGTCCAGCCACAGCTTCTCTGGGCAGGCTGTGCCAGGGCCTCACCACCCTCACAGGGAAGAATTTTGTTCCAGTATCCCATGGAACCCTGCCCTCTGGCAATGGGAAGCCATTCCCATTTGTCCTGTCCCTCCAGGCCCTTGTCCCATGCCTCTCTCCAGCTCTCTTGGAGCCCTTTTAGGAAGGGTCTGTCAGGTCTCCCTGGAAGCCCTCTCTTCTCCAGGCTGAACATTCCCAGCTCTCCCAACGTGGCTCCATAATGGAATTTAAGTGACAAAATACCTGTCTATTTAAGAGTGAGCCACAGCAGCCTCTCTATATTATAGAAACCCAACATGCAGCAGCTGAGGGGAACCTTAACTGTTCTTTCCTTCGCCCCTCTAACTTGAGGGAATGAATTGTTCCAAACCCTGGAATGGATACCTATTAATGTGTTCATGATGTTGCACACTGGAATTGTACAGATATAACCACTGTATGCTGGCACTTCTTCCAGCAGCCCTGTGGTACCAGGGACTAAATGTTGGGAATGTTGGAAATGCCAAAATTTTGAGAGTCCCTGACTCCAAGCGTTATCCCAACGCCCATCTCAGTATGAAAACCAGGTCATACAGGGGAACAGATATTGGAATAGAGTAAGGGCTAAGGAGTAGGATGGGACTTGGAACAGTCTGGAAAGTGTGGAGTGGAATGAAATGAGCTTTAAGGTCCCTTCCCACCCAAACCATCATGGGATTTCATGATTCTTGTTGCCTATGAACAGAAGCATTTCGTGATACTTTGTATCTTAACCTGACTGAAATCAGAGAAGACTTTTCAAACTTTAATCCTTCTTTATTTCTTGCTGTAGATGATGCAGATGACCCCATGGAAATAAAGGTAAAACGTGACCATTCAGAAGAAAACATTGCAAAAGGAAAAGTGGCCCGAACAGCAGAATAAACCAAAATTCCCTCAGGGGTCGCCTGCTGGGTACCAAAAGAGGCAAGAGAGGAGAGCCAGGGGCCAGTTGAGCTGGCCAGCCACTGTCCTCCATACTTTGCCCGGCTGATGTGCCTCTTGCTTGCGACCTGACCTCAGGACACGTGTTGGATCTTGAGTAGTTTTAGTGCAGTTATTTTGGATGGAATTGTTTGTCTTTGAGTGGCTTCTGGAGCATCTGTTGAAGCTGTTGGGTAAATGCAAGAGGTGCGTGGTTGTGGCAGGTCCTGCTGCTGCAGCATCCTTCAAATCCATGTTTTTCATGCACATGTATAAATAGATTTTGTGAAAAATAACAATGTCAGAAGACCATGTGCACATTAATGTGGTTGCACATTAGTATTAGGACCTTGATTTGCTTGCCTTGTAGAGACAGACTTAGGGATGTTCAGATTATTTGTTCTAAGTTCCCAGTTTATGACTGTAGTCCCCAGTTTGGGGAGACAGAGCAGAGTGCAGCCCCTTGTACTTTGTGTATACATTTTAAGTCATAAGTAGGAATTATTATGCATTTTGAGGACAAGGTTGAAAATATCTCACTAAATTAGGGCTAATATATAACTTTGTCACCATAATTCTCTTCCTTGGCTAACTAGAACTGCAGGGCAGAGATTAATTCTGTCATGTACCACATGGAAAGATTTCTCCTTTCACTGAAATGTATTGTTGTGAAGTTTGACAAAGCTGGGTGAGTCAATTATGATTGGGGGTTTGGGGGTGGGGAAGTGCAGTGGGGTTTTCATGGCTGCAGGTAGTATTCTGGGTTTGGAAAGAAATAAAACTTTTTTCTGACATGAACAATGCAAGGGCTCTGAAGCAATCTGTTATCACAATTGATATCCATCAGTCCTCTCGGGAAACCTGGTGGCATAGCAGCTCCAGCAGCAATCCAAACTCCTTGGAAGCATCCCAGGATCTAGTGCAGGAGCAGCACAGGAGCAATGAGCACCAGGAGGAGGCTGTGAACTGCAGGATCTTTCAATGCTGCTACAGACATGCAGGACCTGTCAGGACAGACCATGCTGGCAGCAGGACAGTGAGGTGTAAATAAAAAGCTGCAAGGAACTTCCTGCTGCTCCAAGCCTGCATCAAGCTGCTGGAGATACCCATATTCCCTGATACTTCAGCCCTCCAGCAAACCTAATAACTTGCAGGGATGGCCAGAAGAAAAGGCCTTCTGCCTCCCCCTTTATGGAAGGTAGAATTCCAAGCTGGTTTCTTTGGAGAGATCTGTTGCTCCAAAGCCTCCTGGCATTCCTTCCCCCTGTCATTGGGCTCCTTCCTGTGCCTGAAGGGATTTACAGCATCCCTGAAGGGCTGGAAGGAGCATCTGGGAAACTCCAGGCCTGTCAGCCTGACATCAGTGCCCAGGAGGATAATGGAACAGGTCATCTTGGGTGCTATAACCTGGCACCTACAGGATGCCTGGGGGATCAGACCCAGCCAGCAAGGGTTTAGGAGGGGCAGGTCCTGCCTGACCAACCTGATCTCCTTCTATGACCAGGTGACCCTCCTGCGGGATGCAGGAAAGGCTGTGGATGTTGTGTGCCTGGACTCCAGCAAGGCCTTTTTCACTGTCTCCCACAGCACACTCCTGGAAAAGCTGCAGCCCATGGCTGGGACAGGAGCACTCTGTGCTGGGTTAGGAACTGGCTGGATGGCTGGCCCAGAGAATGGTGGTGAGTGGTGCTGCATCCAGCTGGCAGCCAGGCACCAGTGGTGTCTCTCAGGGGTCTGTGCTGGGGCCAGTTCTGTTTAATGTCTTTATTGATTACATGGATGACGGAATTGAGTCCACTGTCAGTAAATTTGCACATGAGACCAAGCTGGGAGCATGTGTTGATCTGCTTGAAGGTAGGAGGGCTCTACAGAGAGACCTGGAACGACTGGATGGACGGATTTAGTCTAACAGGATGAAGTTTAATAAATCCAAGTGCCCAGTCCTGTATTTTGGCCACAATAATCCCCTGCAGCATTATAGGCTGGGGACTGTGTGGCTGGACAGGGCCCAGGCAGAAAGGGCCCTGGGGTGCTGGTGACAGCAGGCTGGACATGAGCCAACAGAGTGCCCTGGTGGCCAAGAAGGCACATGGCTCCTGGCCTGGATCAGGAATGGTGTGGCCAGCAGGAGCAGGGAGTCATTCTACCCCTGTACTTGGCACTGGTGAGGGCACACCCTGAGTGTTGTGTCCAGTGCTGGCCCCTCAGTTTGGGAAGGATGTTGAGACACTCAAGCATGTCCAGAGGAGGAGAATGAGGTTGGTGAGGGGCTTGGAACACAAACCCTGTGAGGAACAACTGAGGGAGCTGGGGTTGTTTAGCCTGGAGAAGAGGAGGCTCAGGGGTGACCTTATCACTCTCTAGTGACCACCCTGAAAGATGGTTGTAGCCAGATGGGGGTTGGTCTCTTCTCCTTGGTGACCAATGACAGGATGAGACGTCACAGCCTGAAGCTCCACCATGGGAAATTTAGGTTAGATATTAGGAAAAAAAATATTCACAGAAAGAGTGGTTCAGCATTGGAATGGGCTGCCCAGGCAAGTGGTGTATTCACTGTCCCTGGAGGTGTTTAAAAAAACACTGGATGAGGCACTCAGTGCCATGGCTTAGTTGGTAAGATAATAGGTCACAGGTTGGACTCAATGATCTCAAAGGTCTTTTCCAACCTGGCTTATTCTGTGATGCTGTGTCTGCAGTCTGGTCCCAGTGCAGGGGCTCTAGGAATGCAGATCTGATTCCTGCCTCGTGTTTCAAGGCACAGTCTTTGCCTTCAAACCCTAAAGGAGCTGGTCTTTTTTCCTGAATGTTTCTACCTCGAAGTAGCAGGCTCTACCTGAGCTTCAGTGAATTCTGGGGCTGTGTAATATAGCAGAATTGTGAAATCCCAGACTGATTTGAGTGGGAAGAGACATTAAGGCCCATCCAGTCCCACCCCCTGCCGTGGGCAGGGACACCTTCCACTATCCCAGGTTACTCCAAGCCCCGTCCAACACGGCCTTGGACACTTCCAGGGGTGGGGCAGCCACAGCTGCTCTGCATCCTGTGCCAGGGACTCACCAATCTTTCAAGGCCTCTTTGGAACTTCTGTTGTTGCAAAGCAGTTTCATGGTCTGGTCTGTGGTTGGAAGGAGCAGAACTTGGCCTGCAAAGGAGCTGCTGTGAGAGCAGGAGCTGTGTTTGAGCAAGAAACGGCAAGTGCAGTTGGAGTCTGACCTCTGCTTCTGGCTGACAAAGTAGCATTGGAGAAGTTTCTGAATGAAATAGAATCATGGAATCACAGAGTCCTTGAGGTTTGAAAAGGCCTCTAGGATCACCAAGTCCAAATGTTTCCCAAGCACTGCCATCTACGCCGTAACCCATGTTCCCAGGTGCCACATCCACACACTTTTTGAACACTTTAATGAGTGGTGACTCCACCACTGCCCCAGGTGAGGGGGTGCCTTGCCATGGCCCGACCACCCTTTCCAGAAAGAAATTTTTCATAATATCCAACCTAAATCTCCCTTGGGGCAACTTGTAAAGTCTTTATTTTCAGTGCTGAACCTTCTTGTCTTGTACCTGTTCCCTGGGAGCAGAGCCTGACCCTGCTGGCTGTCCCCTCCTCTCAGGGAGTTGTGCAGAGCCAGAAGGTCCCCTCAGGCCTCCTTTCCTCCAGCCCTCCCCCAGCTCCCTCAGCTGCTCCTGGTGCTCCAGACCCTTCCACAGCTCCATTTCCATTCCCTGGGACATGCTCCAGTCCCTCAGGGGTTTTTTGGGGGTGAGGGGCTCAAAACTGACCCCAGGAACTGACCCCAGGATTCAAGGCGGGGCCTCACCAATGAAGGGGTGCGGTCACTGGATGGTCCTGTTGGACACACCATGGCCAGACAAGCATCCCCAGGTCCTTTTCTCCAGCAGCCACTTGGAAGGACTGAGCTGGCTCGTGATCTCATGGCCAAGAGACTTGCTCTGTAAAAATGAATTGCTGGCTGAGTATCAGAATGAATCAGGCGAGACTCCATTTCTTCATGCAGGAAAAAGCCAATTCTTTTTTCACACAACTCATTTTTATACAGTTTTTACCGACCTTGTGTGCAACTTTAACTGGTTAATAGCTAATTCGTTAATGGCTTTCTTGCCAATTGCTCTATTGGTTAGTAAAAGGTACTTTATTTGTCTATCAAATCTCTCTATTCTTAAATTGTTAACATATCTTCTTCACTGGTTCTCATGTGATAGATTTAATGTTTATGAAGGTGCTAGTTGTTTTTCTCCCAGGAATAGATTGTTATGTTAACAAACTGTTCACACCAGGATTGTTTTCACATAAAAACCTGCAAAGTGCTAGCTGCACTTATAAGCAACGACAGGCCAGCCATCCATCCAACCAAGTCTGATTTTATGAGGCCTTTCTTTTATAATTTTTCTTGACTGCAATAGCAGAGTGTTTCTGTCTCTGCACATTTTTCTCTGCTGAAGGGATCTGACTTTGATGGCAGCAGGATTTGATATGGAATTGTTCAGATACTGACCCACAAAAATGCACCTGATGCAACTCTCTGAATTCTGGGGTGTGGAGACAAGTAATGGCATCTTTGCTGGGCATTCCTGCCATGATTCAAAGCCACTCCAGCTGGATTTGGGTCACCTTAAGTGCTTTTATTATAAGAAGGTGTCACAATCCGTTCTTACAAAAAGGATTCATGATGGTTTGTTCATTGATCTCAGAGTACAAAAAATTGACATGGAAAGGGGATTTGCAGTAATAATCAAGAACAAATGCACCTTTATTGAGCAACCACAGCAAATTGTGTTGGGGGGCGATTGGGGAAAAGGGAAAGAATGGGGAAAAGAGAGGGAGGAAGAGAAAGGAAGGTATATAGCTACCAAACGTAGAATAACAAAGTCTTTTGAAGTCCAGTCAACAGAGTTCGCCTGGTCATGTCAGGGAGGTCTCGAAGACACTGGTCAAGTCGAGGTTCTTTACAGTCCTTTTTTTGGTAGGGGGAAAACAGGTCTTCGAATCACTGGGGGGAATCAAGTACAATGAAGAATAGTCTATTGAAATTTCTGAGGGGAGAGAAGGCACTGAAGAAGGGTACACACAGTCCATGCTCTCAGCAGTAAGCGAGAGCCATTGTCTTCTTGGTCCAATGGTCATGACCATCTGCAGGCAAATATCTTGCTTTGGTCAGGTCGGCTACCCCACACACCTCCTCTGGGTTGGGGGTTTCAGTCCCAGTCCTTGGGAGGAGGAGGAGCTCCTCCATAGAGGGGTTTCATGTCTCAGTCCTTGAGGGGGAGACTTGTCCCATCTCAGTCTGTATGTCACTGTGGTTGTAGAACAGATGAAGGATCTTCTGTGGGGACCACCAAAGGTTACCCCAGAAAAGTCCAGCCAAGCTGAGAGATGGGGAAATTCCAGGGCTATTGTTGGGAAAGCGAGTGCAGGCGAAGAAGAGCAAGGTGCCCCTTCTCCTTTCACTAGGTTCAGTGTTCCAATACAGCAAACACATCTGCAAACAGAAGCTTGGCAGGCCAGAAGCTCTGCTCAGGCCTCAGGATCCTGGCAAGCAACCATCTCAAGCAAGACCAGGATTCCAATCAGGGTGTTTTTCGGTGATCCCAGTTTCTGTCCTTTCATGCCAATCGTGAGGCAGATGAGAGAAAACTTCAGACAGAGACTTACAGAGGGAAATGTGTCTGATGGTGTTGATTTTGCTTGATTTTTCTTTTTTTTTTCAACCACTCCTGTCCCCCTTCTTTGGCTTCTTCACCTCTTCACCCACATGCCCAAAGCTTCTTTTTGTGTCTGGGTTATATTCTTTCTCATTTTTGCATCCTTATGAGATTTATCTTGTAAAGTTTTCATTTGGGGGTTGTGAATTAGGGCTTTAAGTGTCTTTCCTGAGTCACCGTTGGCAGAAATGAGAACAAGACAAGAATTAAGTCACCTTTTTGGGTCACTTGTGCTCTAGGGAGCCTTTAATGGAATCCCAGACTGGTTTGGGTTGGAAGGAACTTTAAAACTCACCCCATTCCACCCCTTGCCATGGTTAAGGACACCTCCCACTAGACAGGTTGCTCCAAGCCCTGTCCAATTCAGCATTTTCAGAGTTGATTTAGTATTTTGCCAACAGGGGAGTTGATGAGCTATCTGCCTTCCTGGCTATTGAGGAAACTTTGACTTCCCATAACAGGGCAGAGCTCCTGGGGGACTGCAGCTTCCTCCTGAGGGACAGCTCTGATTTCTGCTCTCTGTGAGCAGGGACAGGACCTCAGGGAGCAGCTGCAGCTGTGCCAGGGCAGGGTCAGGCTGGGTATCAGGAAAGGCTCTTCCCCCAGAGGGTGCTGGCACTGCCCAGGCTCCCCAGGGCATGGGCACAGCCCCGAGGCTGCCAGAGCTCCAGGAGTGTTTGGGCAGCGCTGCCAGGGATGCCCAGGGTGCGATTGTTGGGGCGTCTGTGCAGGGCAGGGGTGGCACTGGATGGTCCCTGTGGGTCCCTCCAGCTCAAGGCATTCTGTGATTCTATTCCCCCAATTCCTTTGGCACAGGAAGGTGACCAAACAGCTTCTCCTTGAGCAGCTGCAGCCAGGCTCTCTCTGCATCCTGCCATGTCACACATGATGGTGACAGCAGAGCTTTTGGGGTGGCACTGGCTCCACAGCACCTCTGTATTCCACTTTGGTGTCTCTGAGGATGGGATATGCCATGATGGCCCTGCTCCCTCTGCCACAGCTGCATCTCCACCTGACTTGTTCTTCCCTTGCTGGAAGTCCCTTTTCTCTCAGGAACATGGTGAGATTCTTAGGGGTGTCCTGTGCAGAAATAACAATTGGACTTGACAGGTCCCTTCCAACTCAAAATATTTTGATTCTGTGATTAAAAACATTCACCAGCTCAACCAATTCTACTGGCTGTGTTGAAGGACTGAAATCACAGGCTGAAAATAGGAACAATTACGTAACCTTATCCCTGAGGGCTTGCTCCTGGATGGTGACAGCTAGAACTTTGCCAGCAGTGACAGCAGAAGGAAATCCCACCCCTCACCTCGATATGGTTCCCCCAGTCACAGTGTCTGCTGTGCTCTGACCAACCCTGGTGGGGCTGTGCTTCCAGTGCTGGAGCATTTGGGTCCCAGCACCTTCCCTTCTGCAGAGCGGGGCCTCACACAGCCCTCCCTGGCCAGGAGTTGTTTGATGCGAGACCATGGCTGCTCCTCGAACCAGAACCACCTCTCCAGGCCTCCCATGGATGATCCTCTTTGTTGGAATCAATAAAATTAGAGGGTTTTGAGAAAGTTGTGAAAAAGACAGGCCCCAAAGACAGCAAGGACAGTGAAATGCCAAGGCAGTAGAAAAAGTTTTCTAAGCTGTAGTGCAAACGTGAGAAATAGAGCAATAGGCCTATGTGATTTGCTTTTCTAAGTTGCAAAAAGCGTATCTAAGTATTCATTTAGAAGGTTAAATGTCAAAAGGGCTCTGTGCTTTGTCTCTTATAAACGAGCCACTGTATGAGAAAATAGGCTGTTGTTGTTTTAACCACAGTTACACGTGCTTCATATGGTTGGATAGAACTACTGTCAATGTGCTTTTGCTCTATGTGTGATTGGCTGAAACTTGGACTGAGATTGTCTTATGCTGTGTTGCAACAGTACGTTTCTTTAGCATTCTGTTTGATCAGTAAGCTGTTAGCATCTTTCTTCTCCATTGTCATAACAATGTAATTAGCATGATGCTGGGAAAATAAAAGTTCTAGACGCTGATTTCAGGTGTCCCGTCCTGTTTGTGGCTGGGTTATGGATACGAACGAGGCCAAACTTTCTCCAAAGAAAGAGGTTCTCATTTATTAAAATAACTACAAGGAACGGAGTGCCCAGGATAAGCCCAGGCACCCACACAGCGAGACAAAAACCAAACAGTGCGCTGATCCCAAGGGCACTGGATTCTCCCAAACAAAAAGTATCCCAAAAGAAGAAGAACCTCGACCGAACTGAACTCCTCACATTTATAGTCCCCCTCGAGTCCAGGATTGGTGCATTTTGGATCTTCATGATGATTGGTCCATTTCCAGGCTTCTCATTGGTCTTTACCGCCGCTCATTCTGGACCAATCGTTTCTGCAGGGCTTCGAATGATTGGTCAGATCTTTCATCCAATCTCTCTTCGACCTTGCCTTGCCCCGGCAGACCCCTGTTTCACCAAACCCTGGACCCTTCTAGCACATTCTAATAACCCCCCCCCCTTTAACATAATACAAATAATATAACATAATTAATACAATATAATTGAACTATATCCTATTTTAACTTAACTTTTACCTATAACAGCTGTATATAAACTGCTGGCGAAGCACTTTTCAGAACAAACCTGTTCCCTGTGAGCCCAATGCACTGAGCCACAGCTCCAGCCCTCAGGGCTGGTGCCCCTGCCCTTGAGCCTTCAGCAGCTGCAGAGAGGGAGGGAAGGACAACCTGCCTGTCCTCCAGTCAGCAATGCCTTGTTTAGGATGGATGTTTATGGGAGAAATGGCTGAGTTTTAGACTGATTGTGTTTTTCTGGATAACTAAACTATGTTTTCTCAGGTTTCTGCTGATGGGAGAAGTTCGGGGTGTTAATCTTTCATATAAGTTTATTATAGTTTTTTTATAAAATTCTCTGAGTTTTTGTGTCTAAGAAATGTTCTGTCTGAGCTAAATCTAAATCATTTCCCATATCTAAATTCCAAGACCACAGGAATCTGTATCCTAATATTTTTCATTACATTACATGGTTAAGTGAGATATCACTTTAAAAATGAGATCTTGAATTCCAAGTAATTTACTCCTTATCTTATTCAGTTCATTAACAGGAACAATAATTACCCTCCTCTGTGCAGTAAATACCAGTGGGAGGCAGTGGAGCCAAGGCCCACAATTGGGCCTTTTGCCCAAATGGGACTTTTCCCCACAATTAAGTTTTTTCATGGTCCAATTTGTCCTGTCAAAATTGTAACTTTCCTTTTTTGCTCAACTGGTTTTCCTTAATCCTGAAACTTTAAGCATGATGGTGATGGATCCTCAAACAGCCCGTTGGCATTTCAGACTTGGGATGAGTTTTGAATTTTAATTCTTTGTGGTTGAGTAGAACTGGACAAAGAAATATCTTGAACAAAATAAGCACTATGACCCAGGATTTGATGGGCCTTGAGTAGAATTTCAAGCATTCATTTGCTTAATGTGTAGAAATCAAATGTGGAACGTAACATTTATGTGAACTCCCATAAAGTCCAATTTTAATTAAAATAATGGGATCAACTAATCTCAGCCTGGTTAGCGTGGGAAGGGACATTAAAGCCCATCCAGTCCCACCCCTGCCATGGCAGGGAACCTTCCACCAGCCCAAGTTGCTCCAAGCCCTGTCCTACCTGGCCATAGACACTTCCAGGGGTGCAGGGGCAGCCACAGCTGCTCTGGACAACCTGTGCCAGAGCCTCAGCACCATCACAAGGAAGAATGTCTTCCCAATATCCCATGTAACCCTGCCCTCAGCCAGTTTTTATGGTTTAAAGACCCTAATTGAGGTTTTTATGTGTCTTTTGCCAACTCTACCTTTCCGAGCTGCAAAACTGGCAGTGAATTTAGCCAGTCTTACAACCTTATATATACAAATTTGCTTTACATGGTGGAAAATGTGAATTCAGATGTGTCCTCAAAGAGGTGAAGCCCTCCTCTTGTAGGACAGGTATGGCTTTGTTGACTCAGTCCTAAATATTGCACTGAGAACTGTAATAGTTTATAATTGACGTAGCACATATTGAATAGGGAGCACATGGTAACTCAGCTCAGCATCATTTGGTGCTTTCAAGGCTCCAGATGAATTTTGGCACTAGTTCTGTTACAGCTCAATTTTCCATCTCATGATATCTCAGTTGCACAATGTAGAGAAATAGCTACATGACAAGAACCCAGCTAATCTAAGTTCTGCACCTGTAAGGACACTGTCCTTGATCATAGCTGTGTTATCATAACAAGTGCTGTAGTTGAGAGACTAGAGACATGAGAAAAAGCAGATGTAACTCCTTTGGAATGAAGAAGCTGATATCTGTATATAACCAATAGACTGCTAACTTACAGAATATACGTGAGCTTATTACTTGTTGTGTATAAAATGTTTGATGCTCTTTGCAATAAACGAAGCTTGCTGAACACTCATATTGAGGGTCTCAAGCCTTCCCTGCACCGAGACAAATGGCCAGCTGTGACAGCACCAAGTTTGACAAGAGCAAGTATCCACAGCATCCCTATTGACAGGCAGTGGTTACATCTGTCTGGCTGCTTTTCCAACTGAAATTGCAGACCAAGGAGCGAAGCAACCCTCTTGAGAGCAGACTGGACCAACATCTGACAAATAAATAGCTAATCATCTCTGCACACAAGTCTCTGCCGACACCAGACCTCAAAGTCAAACCCAAATGATGCCAAATGAACAGGCAGGAGAGGAGACACTCAGCTGAAATATTTTTTCCCACAAATGTTTGTTTAAAGCCTGTGGTTAGGAATTTAGAGGAAGCTGAGTTAGACCTCACTCAACATGTTGGGATTCAACATGAGGAAAATTTCTGACCATGAAAAAAACCCAAGAGAAGTTGTTAAGCCTGGCATCTCATAAATGAGGAAGGCAAAGATCGACCTTCAGAGGCTGGAGGACTTTGCCAATTCAGGAGAGTTGAAAGACTTAGCAAAAATTACCCAAATCTGAATGAATTTGAATTTTCCAAGAGACCAGCTAGCATCCTTCAGCTAAAAGGACCAGTAGTAAATACTGCTGGCAGACAGTGATCCTGGGAAATAGCAAAAACTTATTCTCAAAGCCTTTACCTGTCTTTGCTGGACAGGTGACGTACAGAACATGCTGGATGCTGTATTTCCAGTTCAGTCAGACACCTAACCTCATTCATTTTCTAGGATTAGGAACCAGGTGGGAAAATAAGGAAATAGGAGAAAAAACTTTTGCTTGGGTGGAACATGGTGCCCTGGTGAGGCAGCTGTAAAGCTGTGTCCAGTTCTGGGCCCCTCCTGAAAGGAGAAGCATCAAAGGTCTGGAGAATGTCCAGGGGAGGGGATGGAGCTGGGGAAGGATCTGGAGCACCAGGGGCAGCTGAGGGAGCCGTGGGATGCCATGACCCATTGGCTGGCTCATTGTAAATCCTCGTCAGGCTGAACAGAGGTCAAGGAGCTCTTGTGCTTTTATTGTAGTGTTGTCTCAGTTCCAGCAATCAGCCAGCTGAGTCTAAACTCCAAAGGTGTTGACCAACAAGCTCTTGAATATTTACAATGCATTTCTACAGGAGTGGTGGCTACAAGCCCTTAATTTTGTGCCCTTCTCTTCAGTGAGTTGTCAACTCCCACAACAAACTCCTCAGAGGAGCTGGCTCACAAGCCATGGTACCACTACTCAGTCTCCCAACTCCCACATCAAACTTCCACACAGAGCACAGGATGGAATGTGAAAAGCATGCTGTGCCCAGGCAAAGCAAGGGAGCAACTCCAGAGCACCCTGAAAACTACAGACCTGCAGTGTCACTTCAGTGCCTGGTAAAGTTATGGAGAAGGTTACTGTGTGTGGAAAATTGGTCATTCATTCCTTCATGAAATGAAGATCCTGCTTATCAAATGTGATTTCCTTTCATGACAAGGTGACCCACCTAGCTGACCCAGGAAAGCCAGGAAAGCCAGTTGATGGAGTATTTTTGGATTTCAGTAAAGCTTTCAACACTGCCTCTCTCCAGGATCCTTCTAGACAAAATGTCCAGCCCACAGCTGGATAAAAACATCATGGAATGGGTGAGCAACTGGCTCACGGGTCAGGCACAAAGGGTAACAATAACTGAGGTGACATCAAACTGGGGACCTGTCACTATTAGGATTCTACAGGGCCTGAGCTCTGTGCTCTTCAACACCTTCAGAAATGACTTGGATGCAGGACTGGAAGGGATACTGAGCAAGTTCACAGATTATACAAATCTGGGAAGGAGCTGTTGACTCCCTCGAAGGCAGGGAGGCCCTGCAGAGAGACCTCAACAAATCAGAGATGGGCAATCACCAAATGTATGAAGTTAAACAAGGGAAAGTGCTGGATTCTGCAGCTGGGATGGGGCAAACCCGGATGTATGGACGGAATGGGGAGTGAGAGGCTGGAAAGCAGCGCCTGGAAAGGGACCCAGGGGTCCTGGTCAGTGGCCAGCTGGGTCTGAGCCAGCAGTGCCCTGGCAGCAGGAGGGACATCAGGCCCAGCATGGCTGGCTGGGCACGGAGGGGATTGTCCCGCTCTGCTCTGTCCTCACCTTGAGTGCTGGGGGCAGTGTTGGCCACCACAAGATAAAAAAGACATTAAGCTGTTGGAGAGCATCCAAAGGAGGGAAACAAAGATGGTAAACAGCCTTGAGGGGAAGACATGTGAGGAGCAGCTGAGGGCAACTGCTCTGTCCAGCTGGAGGAGACTGACAGGAGACTAATCACAGTTACAATTTCCATGTGACGGGAAGAGGCAAACACTGATCTCGTCTCTGTGGTGACCAGGGACAGGACCAGAGGGAATGGCTGGATCCTGGAGTGTCAGCAGGGGTTTAGATTGTGTATCAGGCAAGGTTCTTCCCCCAGAGGGTGCTGGCACTGCCCAGGCTCCCCAGGGAATGGGCACAACTCCTGCCAGAGCTCCAGGAGTGTTTGGGCAGCGCTGCCAGGGATGCCCAGGGTGGGATTGTTGGGGGGTCTGTGCAGTACAGGGGTTGGACTCTTCTTGTGGGTCCTTTCCAACGTGGGACATTCTGTGGTTCTGTGAAATAAAGTCAGAAAAGAGGGAGGAAGAGAACAAGAGCAGAGTCTCACTAGTCCTTAGATCCCACTTTATTCCTGGAGCTGGGCTTGTGAGACGGAGAGAGAGGAAAAAGAGAACCAGGGGTCCCAATCGACTTCCCTTCATAGTTAACCCTCTTATGGGGGTGCAGCCTCTTATGTAAATTAGATTTTTCATTCTGTTTTGTTCACAAATGCACAGTCCTCCTCGAGAGGGGAAGCTGAGCATGAGTCTCTGAGAGTTGGCTCAGGTCCACAGGACCTGCTCTGATCACACCTTTCCTGTTGTGACAGTCACAGTGTCTTAGACAAATCCTGCCTGTGCCTGGTGTTCTCAGGAGGAACTTCACTGAACTGCCACAACTTCTCAAATGTGATTGAGAGTGGCTTAGGAACTTCCTCTGCCAGTTCCCCCAGATCCATAGACACATCTCATCAGATCCCACAGACCTGTGCACCTTCATATTCCTTAAATACTCCTTTACTGGTGTGTTTAAGATATACCAGTAGAAGATACTTTATCTTCTCAAGCCCAGAGAAAGGAACAGAGCTGGTGAAGAGTATGGAGCATGAGTCCTCTTAGGAATGGATGAAAGCTGGGGGGCTCAGCCTGGAGAAAAGGAGGCTTAGGGGGGACCTTGTGGCTCTGCACAACTCCTGACAGGAGGGGACAGCCAGGTGGAGTCAGGCTCTGCTCCCAGGGAACAGGGACAGGACAAAAGGAAACAGCCTCCAGCTGTGTCAGGCAGGTGTAATTTGGATATTGGGAAAAATTTCTTCATGGAAAGAGTGGCCAGGCTCTGGCTCAGGCTGCCCAAGGCACAGGTAGAATCACTGTCCCTGGAGGTGTTCAGGGGGTATAGTTTAGTGGTGGCTTTGGCAGTGCTGGGTCAACAATTGGTCTTAATGATCTTAGAGGGCTTCTCCAACCAAAATGGTTTCATGGTTCAGTGATTCTGGGTTGTGACTCGGATTACAGGTGTTGTAGAAAAATGGAAAGAGGTTTACAAACATGAGTTTGGGCATAAGCAAATCCCACGGACAAGTTGCTGGCCAAGAAGTACCCACAGGGGCTTGTAAAGGCTCCCTCCCTGGCTGAAATGGTGGGGTGTTTCTCCAGGTAACCTCTTGATGCAGCCCAAGGGTTGGATCAGTGCAGGATCATCTCAGAGCAGTGACATGGACAGACTGTGACTGGTCATGGTGCCTTTGCCTGTGTCACATGCCAGACACTGTTCCCAAGTGTCCCCATGACACACCTCTCTGCCCACCACTGATTTCATGGAAGGTTCCAAACTCAGTCTTACTTTATAAAGGAATAGTGACTCTAAAGATTATAATTTTTTAGGTGTTTCAGGAACCACAAAGATCAGAAGATGGTCTAAACCTCTGTGTCTTGAGCCTCAAGATGTGCCAATGGAGGTTCAAGTTGGACATGAGGAGGAATTTCTTCATGGAAAGGCTGGTCAGGCATTAGAAGGGGCTGCCCAGGGAGGTTTGGGGTCTCCATCCCTGGAGGTGTCCCAGGAGTACCTGGACATGGCATTCAGTGCTCTGATCTGGCTGATAAGGTGGAGACCATTCAGGTTGGAGTCAATGATCTTGGGGGTCTTTTCCAACCTGAGTGATTCGAGGATTCTGTGGATGACTTTATAACTCCACTCTTTGTCTGGATCATGCTGTACATTAAATAGGAGGGGGGTGATTGGGTTGGATATAAACTACCCTGGAGAGGAGGAGGACCTTAGAGAGAATCAGTGGGTGACTCTGCTCTCGCCCCTCCCAGCTGAGGACGCCTTCTTGGTAACATTTTGCATACAATTATAATTACCCAAGTTAGCACATCATTATTAGTATGGTTGTTGTTCATCACATCATCCTCATCATCATCATCGTCATCATCAATCATCATTCTATTGGTGCTGGTGCATTTATCAATGGCAATTCCAAACCTGTATTTCTGTTGTTTCAATAATTCCTGCTGTTTGTGGATCTGTGATTATGAAAGTCCTTTTTGCACAAGACCAGACTTGTGTTGCCCAACTGGTCATGATTGGAAGTTTAACCCAGCTGCTCCCAGCCCCTCTGAGAACCTGCTGGGACAAAGGGGGATTATTTTCTGCCAAATTCCTATAATCTTCACATGACACCAATAACTGTCATGGGCAAACACTTGATGCTGGAAAAAAATATTTAGTTTATTGCAAATTAAAATATGTTTGGATATTGAGAAACCAAGACAAGATTTAAACTACTTTTTTTCGCAGGCTCAGCTTCACATCCCCAACTCCTCCCTTTCCCTCTAGCCTGGGTGGTGCAGTGGGGATGGGGAAAGGGGGATGTGGTCAGGGTATAAAAAATCCCCTCTGCTGCTCATCCTTCCTTGCCTTTCTCCTTCTGCAGGGTGGGTACTTCATGGGATGGGGGTGGTTTCTTCAGGGCACACCCACCTTCTGCTGTATTACCCCAACACCCTGCTGTTACCACAGTCTGGACATTCACAAATCCAGAGAGGTTTGACTCATTCTCTTGCTTGGGGTGGAGGAGGGAAATGGGGGCTCCGTTGTTGGTAGAGTAATTGTCCTTGGACATTGTCAAGGAGCGGCTGCTTGTGGCACTCAGTGGTCTTGTCCAGCTAGTGATTTGGCAGAGGTTGGATTTGGTGGTCTTGGAAATCTTTTTCAACCTAAGTGATTCTGGATCACAGAATCTCAGAATCATAAATATAATAGAGTGTAATATAATATAATATAATATAATATAATATAATATGATATAATGTCATACAATGTAATGTAATGTAATATAATATATGATATGATATGATATGATATGATATGATATGATATGATATGATATCATATCATATCATATCATATCATATCATATCATATCATATATTTAATATAATAATATTTTTACTTTGAGTAATCTATAGTACCGATTATATAAAATGTAAGAGAATAATGATAAATTTTCATTCTATTTGATTATAAATGTCGTTATTTATTACTTTAATTTAAATTTATTATTTTACCACGATTTATTATAATTATACAATTATATCATGATAATATTAGATGAGCTATTATTCATGTTATTCATGTTATATATTACGTTACATATAGAGCTCACTGACAGCACGCAATGCTTCTCACGTGTGCATGTATTCAGCCCACTGTCTATGACAGACGCCGGGTGTTGCATACATTATAGCAACATTTGCATATGCAAATTGCCCTGTAGCCACCCGCCCGCGCTCAGTGGCGCCGCCCCGTGGCCAGCCCATGGCTCCGCCCCCCGAGCCGACCCCGCCCCGCCCGTTTCCGCCAGCACCGGAAGCGCCAGCCCCGCGCTGCCGCTCGCGGCCGCCGGGTGGCGCCACTTCCCGGAAGCGGCGTCCCGGAAGCGGCGGCGGCAGGGGCGGGGCGGGCGGAAGTGACGCGCATGCGGAGCCGCGGCGGGGCCGCCCCGCCATGTCGCGGAGCCCGGGGCGGCGGCCGCAGTTGTGAGTACGGGCGGGCCCGGGGCTCCGCCTCGCAGGGACGCCCCGCCAGGTACGGTCCCGCCTCTCCCAACCGGTCGCGACCCGTGGGCGGAGACGGGAGGGCGGCCCCGGCGGCGGCCCCGGCGGGACTGGCGGGAGGCGGCGGGGAGCGCGTCCTGTTCATTCCTTTCCCCTCCGTTCCTTTATTATCCTTCTTCTCCCATCTCTTTCTTATCCTGCTCTGTCCCCTCCTTTTCTTGTCCTTTTCCCTCTTCCCTTCCCCTCTCCTTTCCTTTTCCCGTTCCAGGCGGGGCGGAGCGGCCGGGGGCAGTTCCAGCTCCTCCCGCGTGCGGTGTCGTGTCCAGCTTGACGCCACTTGAGTTTTGGTTGTGTTTTGGATGTGTTTTGGTTGAGTTTTGGTTGTGTTTTGGAATGTGTTTTGGTTGAGATTTGGTTGTGCTTTGGATGTGTTTTAGTTGAGTTTTGGTTGTGTTGAGTTTTGGTTGTGTTTTGGATGTATTTTGGTTGAGATTTGGTTGTGTTGAGTTTTGGTTGCGTTTTGCTCTCGGCGGCTCTCGGTGTTTGTTGTCACCACTGCCACATCGCGGTGAGGGCGGGGTGTGCTGGAGGTAGCGGGAGAGGGGCAGTGGGGATGGGAGAGGAATTGAACATTTCACGGTCACGGAATTATTTCCGTTGGAAAAGCTCTTAAAGATCAATGAGTGCAGCCATTACCCCAGCTCTGCCGCATTCACCACAAACCCATGTCCCCAAGCGCCTCATCCACTCAATTTTTTAAACATTTCCACGGATGGTGACTCCACCTGTGCCTTGAGAAGCCTTTTATGATGCTTGGCCACCCTTTCATTGAAGAAATTTTCTCCAGTATCCACCCTGAACCTTCCCTGGCACAGCCTGAGGCTGTTCCCTCTCCTCCTGTCCCTGTTCCCGGGAGCAGAGCCTGACCCCCCCCGGCTGTCCCCTCCTGTCAGGAGCTGTGCAGAGCCACAAGGGCCCCCTGAGCCTCCTTTTCTCCAGGCTGAGCCCTTTCCCAGCTCCTTCAGCACTCCTGGTGCTCCAGCCCCTTCCCAGCCCTGTTCTCTTCCCTGGGCTCTGTGTGTCGGTTTCCCTGATCCCTCATTAGATCACACCACGAGAGGTGGCCGTGCTGGGCCGGGCTGGGCTGTCCTGGCTGCAGCTGTGCCCAGGGAGCCTCGGGCTGCCCGGCTCTCTGTGCCTCCGTTCCTGCTGGGGCTCTGCTGCCTTCCCTGGTCTCTCAGGGTTCTCAGGGTGCTTTGTGTGTTCTGGGATGAGCTCTGGGTGGTGTCTGGGTCCTGGGGCTGCTGTGGGATCCACGTTGGGTGTTTGTGGTGGTCACAGGTTCTTCCTGGGCTTTTTTGGTGGAGGAGGATTCGGTCGTGGATCAGGAGAGCTGTGGTTGGTAGCAGAGCTCAGGGGCTGTTTCCTGGCAGTTTGCACATCCACGATTGTCTCTACTCCAGGGAATATTACACAGTGGATGAAAAGAGTTCCCAGAAACAATTACTGTCAAACAGAAAGTGTTTTCTCTGCCATTATGGAAAGCTTCTGGTTTAGGATAAAAACTCAGATCATGAGATAGCTTGAACTGAAATTCTGGTCAGGATTCCTCCAAATTCAACATCAATTTCTTGATTTCCTTTAGATGATGATAATAATGATGGTTATTGTATATTATCTAGATTATATGTTACTATGTATTTATTATTATTGTTACAATTATTATTTTATTACAATTTTAAAACAATCCATGGAATGAATGCAACTGTATAAAATAAATTTGTATCAACTACAGTCAATTAATTTTACTTTGTCCCTGGGTGCACATTTCCAATTGACAATAAATAGTTACTTTGCCACTTCCTGGATCCAACTGAACCCATTAAAATAAATTCTCTTGGTTCTCTGGAGTGGCCCATAGTCCCTGGTTATTTATTCACATTTGTAGGTGAAAATTGTGCCTAAAGGAACTGTTGGGAGTGAAGGCAGATGGGAAAGTAGCTCATTGTTCCTTCTGAGGACTTTGCAGGAAAATTGAGCCAGTCTCTGGTCTCTGCTGATGCGGTTTTTAGTGGCACTGTCAGGATTTCTGTGGGAATCATGTGCTGGTGTTTGCACTGGATTTGGTGAATGAATTTGTTTAACAGAAATAAATACTCCTATTTCTTGAAAATATTCCGTGGGTGTTTTTGTTAATGGAAGCATAAAGGCCAGAAGGTGAATGTTTGAATACTCAGTATTTTGTGTTTTGCACTGCTTACTGAGAGTAATGAACAGAAAGAGAAATTTGGACAGTAAAACTGGTGTGTCTGGTCAAGAAAACAGGAATTCTGGTGAACTGAAGGAAATGTAAATTATTTTTTTAAATTTTTCTGTTTTGAAATAAGTAAAGAAATAAATATCCCAGTTTCTTTCTGTTCTCTTGGCTTTCCTGCCTTCCTTAATGCCACATCCATAGGGAGGTGTCAGTGTTGCCACACACAGACTGTTCACCAAAAGAAATCTCCTTTTTGGATCAAAAAAAAATAATCTGGTTGACACATCCCTCTGTGAATGTCACAGAATTTTATTCTATTATTTTTATTGAATTTGATAATTTCTTTGGTGATGTTAAATAAGATTTCTTCCAGTCCTCCACCATTTTTTGGGTCTTCCATGAGCCTGTTTCTCTCAAGGTTTGTTTATGGATCTGCCTTAGGCCTTTCTAAAGGCATTCATAACAACACAATTATTTCTTAGTGTTTGTATATGAGACTTGAGGAGGTTTATTCTTACGGGGTTGGAAGTGAAGGAGGATGAAGAGGAGAAAGAAAACTCTACTTCAGTAACTATGGGAGAAGTCCACTTGGACAACCTGGCATGATACAGATTTCCTTTTCTTTTTTTTTTTTTTTTCTCTTTTTGGTTAGGAAAAGAAATTAACCTGTTCTTTAACCAAATTAATCTGACACCCTAAAAAGGGAATACTGAGGGAGTTTTTTTCATTCTGCTTAAGATATTTTTGAAGATTCATTAATTCAAGGAAGCAGTAACCTTGAAGACTGAAGCAAAACAATTTCTAACTCTTCATCACTCATAAATGTATGGAGACAATGCGACAGTGCTTTATTTTATTCTGGTAACATGAAACTTCCTCGTGGTGGTTTTTTTGTATCACCTGGGAAAAGCTTTATGATGTGAAATTATTGCAATGAAGCCTTTTCAACTTAAGAGAGCTAAAAAGATTTGCCGTGATTCTTTCCTCTGTTGTTGGAGTAAATATGTGTGAATTCCACTTCTCTGTATCTTGTTGGACTTTTCATTCTCTCCTGCCTATCCTTGAGTTTTTTGTCATTCTCCAACCATGAAAATACCTGATATTTGTTTCAAGTTAAAGAATGCTATTTCCCAGACAATTATGGTTTTGGGGCATCTTGCTCTTCTTCATGGAGATAAAAAGCTACACTTGCGTTCTGTAACCATTAAAAGTAGAATGATCTGAAATTCAGACAAATGAGATTTTTTTACTGATGCTTTTTCCCCCAGCCTACTTTTAAAGTTCCTGTTTGTAGCAAGTCAAAACCAATTTTTAAGTCCTTTGAGCTGGAGGTGAGTGGTGATTCCAGGTGGAATGAGGTGAGCACTGCAAACTGGCAGAGGAACATATTGATGCAAATATATCATCAGCTCATCTCTCCCTGTTTTCATTGCTTTCTTTCCCTCTGATCTCTTCCCCCTCCTCTTGCCCAAAAGTTAGAAATGTCCCCTTGCTTTGACAGGTGGAGGAACAAGCCTCTTTGGAGGTTTCTTCTTGGTGCCAGTTTGCAGCCCTAGTTAGTTGAGGGCGCAGGTAAGTGCCTGTTTCTCTGTTCAGCACTTCCACGTTTGTGTGACTTGCTGAAAAAATCCTTCTGAATTTGCCTTTACTTCTTATATGTGGAAGCACAGTTGAGGTTGTAGATCATGAAGTTATGAAAGAAGTGTTGAGAGATTCAAAGCACAGAACAGACAAAGTGCTGTCCAGGAGCTGCTGCTGTTCCTCATTTGCATTGTCAGTAGTGCTAGAAGGTTTAAAGTTCTTCAAAAGTCTTTTTTTTCTGCTGTTCAAACACACAAATATTTCTACTTCCTCTTCATTTTAGTACAACTGTATTCTGTCAGATTGTTGCCTGTCAGTGCTAGTCCATCTCAACTCTATTTCTGATTCCAAAGCATCCAATGCCATTTTGCTCCTAAGCCCTTCAATGACAGCTTCCATTAGGAACTGTGTGATAAATTGCCTATATTTTAATTTTCAGTACCTTAAAAACAAAAGTACTGCAGAATTTCCTGCCCACTGCACTGTTACCTTATGTAAAATCTCAGTTTTCACACATTGTGACCAGAAATGAGGCATTGTACCAAAATACTAGGTATGGGAGTTAATTCCAAGGTCACAGCAAGGAAAGCTCTGTGCCCCTGATGCCTTTGTGTGTTGGGCAGTCAGTAGTGGGGTGTTTGTGTCAGTCCCCAGGGGAATGGGACCCACAGCAGCAATTGCCCAGCTTTGGGAGTGAAGAGCATTCCTGTGACTTCTCTCTTGATGAAAAAAGGCAAAAAGGCAAAGGTTGGTTGACTCCTGAGCAGGCACAGTGGTGGGAGGCAGGACTGAGCTCTCCCAGACACTGCTCCAAGCTGAGTCAGAAGCCCAAAAAGACAGAAAAAATGCTGGTTTCAAAACTGCCTGACAGAAAGCAGAACACAGCACTGATGTCATTGGGATGGGACTGGGAACATTTCCATGTTTGTGTTCCCAAGGCATTTACTGATGTAGGAGGTTGATGGGATGGAGCTGGTGCTCTTGGTAACTTCAGGTGGAGTTGGCAGCTCTGCCTGTTAATCACTCTGGATCTGCTGTCAGGAAACAATTTCCAGTGATTTGGTCTCTTCATTCCAGTGAGGGCAGCTCTATTTACCCGCACGTCTTTGCAGTGCTTTGGGCAGTAGATTGTTCTGCTCAGAGTCCAGGAGCTCTTTGCAGAAGAGCTTGCTTTGGGCAAACTCAACCGGAGTGGAAAAGGTTCTTTGTCTTGCCACAGACTCAGAAAATCTTGGCATTTGGAATTGGCACAAGTAACTTGTGTTTTGACAAGATCTGTTGGTCTCTTGGTGAGTTCTTACCTTCACCTGCAAGAAATCTTTGTTTTCTCTTTGAGATGTCCCTAGTGTTTCCATGTGTTCTTCCTTGGTTTTGGAGCCTTTTCCTTCCCAGACTTAGACTTCTGTTCTCAAAAATGTTTATAACTCAGTAGTATTTGAGGGTTTTCCATCTCTTTGAGGACAAACCACCTCTGTGGTCTGTATCTGCCTCAAGAATGGCCAGGCAGGTGCGATGGAGGGACAGGAGCCACCTGTTCCACAAGATAAACACATCCTGCTTCCAAGTTCCTTTGTTGTGTCTGAAGTAATTCCTGCTTCCATCTTGCCTTGCAACTACTCTGCCTGTGTTTTCCTGAAGTGTTCCTGAAGCACTCAAGAAGGATATAAGTAGTAACAGGGAGGTGGGAAAGGGAAGAATATGTTTTTTCTGGGAAATCGGGAGGTAGTGGTTTCATTTTCAAGATGAAAGGCCCCGTGAGGGGAAGCAGAGATAATGTGAGGTGTTTTCTGGGGTCTTTTAACTTATTTTTAACCTGAAAAAGATGCCATTTCTTGTTACTCTGGGGTGTTGAAGTTGGACAGTATTTTCAGACCGTCTGAGGTGGTCTCAAATGAAAATCTGGGTACGTCAGTAGGAAGCTCCTGAAGATTACCTAAGTCATTTTCCAGGAGTTAATATGCTTCAGCCCTGGGTGTAGAGTTCACTGATGCTCATGAGTTATAGTACCTATGCTTATTCACTTACACTGCCTTTCATTTTTCTCTCTTTTCCCTTTTCTTTGTTAAGCATTGCAGGCTGTATGTACCGAGTCATTCAGACAACGGGACCAGATGGAAAAAACCTTCTGAAATTGCTTCCCATTTCTAAAACTTCTGGAAGCTTTGTACCAATAGTTCAGTCTCCAGCCATGCCAAATAATTCTAATGCAAATGTTTCTAGCCCAGTCCATCTTACTATTACGACACAGATTGGCAATACTGCTGCACCTCCATCTGTTAAGATACCGATTTTTCAGTCTCCTAATCCTGGAAAGATTATTCTTACGAGGACATTAGACAAGCAGGAAAGTGCTAGGGCAGGTTCTGAAAAGGAAAGCTTAATTCCAAACGCAGCTGCCAATGCCCAGAGCAGCTGTGTGCCCATGGATGGAGTGTCCTTGCAGAATGTGGCCATCATGAGCTCCTCTCACCAGAGCAGCCCAGCCCGCACAGTGGTGAACACCAAACCCCTCCCAGTGACTGTTAAGTCTCCAATGCTGCCCTCCGGACACCACCTCCAGATTCCAGCTGATGCAGAAGTGAAATCTGTCCCAGCATCTCTTTTGCCACCTGCAATACAGCAAAAAATCCTGGCAGCTGCAGCCACCAATGTGTCTGGAGGGGCTGACAGTACAAAAGCACCAACAGTGATTTACGTGTCACCCGTAAACACAGTGAAAACCTCCCAAGTCCTGCCCAAGCACTTGCAGAGCTTTTGCCCTCAACCTGCCACGGAAGTTTCAAAGACACTGATAGTGACAGCTGCCCAGAAGGGATCTGGTTCTTCTCCTGAGCCAGTCACATCCAAGGGGCAGCAGTGCCAGCAAACTCCCATGAAATGGATTGTGCAAGAAACTGCCTCGCTCTCAGCAGCTTGTCGTATCCCTGTAAAGTCTTCAAGTAATGTGGCTTCCAAGATCCTGAAAACTTTGTCAGACACGAAGAATATAGAAGTCAACCCTGCAAATATTTTACCACTCTGTTCTAATGGTCCTGGTGGAAGCCAAACTAAAATCACACGTTTAAAAGATAATGCTCTGGTCATGTACAATGGGAAAGTCTATTTATTGACCAAAAGAGGCTCTGATGTTCTGTCAGCCCAGGCTGACAAACAGGCATCTCCTTCTTCTGATGCTTTACTTAAAAAGGAGACACCCGAGCAAATTGATTCTACTGAAGTCAATAAAATAACCAGTAAAGTGGTGAATCTGGTGTTGACAAAAAGCAAAGGAGTGGTGCTGTCTCAGAAAGACCCAAAACCATGTACAGTTTCCAAAAATTCATCACCAATTAGCTTAAGAAATGACTTAAAATCCACATCTGCAGCTCTGCTGACACCAAGTGCTAATCAGCAGGATCCCACTGTAATCCAGAGACAGAGTTTGCCCTCCACCAAGAGCGTTTCTTGCAGTGAAGTGATTCCAGTTCCAGCAGTAGGGATGCAGGAGAGTGTGAGGCAAAATGGCAAAGACATGAGTCATTCCCCGAGAGCAGCAGGGGCTGTGTTACCTCAGGCTAAGCAGGAATGTGCTGTCAGTGAAGACTGGCCAAAGGTAATAAATCATAAACATGCTGCTCAGTGGTTCTGTGGTCCTGGTTTTAGGTGGATAAAATTACTCTTGATGAGTTCACACATTTTTGTAACCAGGTGTCCTGGAAATACTGCTCTAAGATTGGTTCTAGTCAGTAAATGGCCTTTTCCCCAATACTTTTGCATTGTGCGAGTGAGAAATGCATAGAAAAGAAAGGGGCAGAGGAAAGATGGCTTTTGATTTCCTCCCAAGATAAATGGTCAGCAATAACTGGACTCCAGGGAGGCCTTTCATTGTTTGAGCTCTTAGATGTTGATGCCACATGCTTACAGCACAACCTTAGGACTGTAGGGGTGATGTAGGGTAGAGAAGGACAGGTTTGTGTCTTCACAAGAGGAAAATAAGTTGGAAGAGCAGAGTTTGTCCTCCAGAGACAGCTCTGGTGTGGCACTGTCAGCTCCAGGCTCTGACAGCCATGGGCAGGAGCTGTGTCCACCTCCTTCGCTCCTGGGTCCATGCCAGGCAGAAGGAACTCTTCAGATCCTTAATGGCTGAATTGACATATTCTTTTAAGGTCATAATGTTGAAAATATGTTAAAAATTGTAAGCCTCAATTCCTCAAACTCCCCACACAGGATAGGGGATCATGTTTTTAGTAGCTCCAGAGGCCAGAATGAATTTGTCTTGAAAGAAAAAAATCCAAAATTTGTTTATGTTGTCCAGGAAGAACAGAAATGTCAGCTGAGTGTATTTTTGCAAATTGTAGATATTTAATTGTTGCAACAGACTGTAATACCTAGTTTTTTGATTGTTTGTCAACTATCCATACCATTTATTTTCTTCAGTGCTGTGTGATGCTGAGTCTCAGCATTTGCTTTAACCTTGGTGAGAAATAGCTCAGCAAATTTGGTGTTCTTGTCCCTAAATTTGGAAAGCTCTGGATTGCAGAGTAGACACTACTTGCTCTTCCCTCCTCTTTCTTTGGTACTTTGCAAGGGTAGAACAAGTGATTCTCTTGTTGCTTCTTTTATTTCTGTGGGTTTTGGTTGGCCTGGACATTTTTGGGATGTTCCATAATGTACTTAAGATGTTAAATAACAAGTGTTAGACCTATAATCATTTGCATATAATTTATCAAAATCAGTTTATCTGTGTCAAATGTTACCTGTGTTAAATGTAGCTCTTGGAGAATGACAGAGAAAATAAATGTTCACCTGTCTTTCTAGTACTTACTTTTTGTATATTAATTTATGTTACCTATTTATAGATGTATATAGTGAGAGAGTGATTGATGGCTCTCTCACCATTTCTGTATTTCAGATGCAATGTGTAAAGATGGATTCACCAGGAAAGGTTATTCCAATCAATCACCAAGACCGCTCACACTGGAGACAATATTTGGAATTAAGGAAAAAGTTTGGTCTCTTTAAGGAGGAGAGAGTTTACCTTACTAGAGTACCATCAAGGGCCTTCTGTGAGAATCCAGAAGGAGGGGTGTGTTCCAGTGACAGCTTGGAAAGGAAAAATGAGTCTTGCAGTTCATCCTCATTGGATGTGGAAGTAATGAGTCATCATCAGGAATGTGTTAAAGAAAAGGTACCTGAGATTTTTCAGTGCTAAACACACTCAGAAAACAGTGTATGTTTAGTCAGTACAGAGATGGGGGTGTTTGGAGCCTTTGGGATCTTTATGAGAATTGTTCCTAGAACTTGTTTGACTCAAGCACCCTCTAGGAATTTTTATTCTCAGTTTTGGGTTCTGCTGGAGGAAACTTGAGCAACAAATGCTTTTGAGAAGACTGTCTCTACTACTATGGTAATGGTCCTTGTTGGAATAGGTACCTGACCTTGGGATCCTGATTTATATTTAAGCCTCTGCAGATGGTTGTGTTTGTCTAGCAGTGCAGTGGGTACGGTCAGAGGAATGGGTTTACTTGAAATTAAAAGAAATTTACTTGTGGATCTGTCCAATCTTTAGAATTACAAATGTTATTACAAACTTTGTCCTTGTTTGGGTACTTCTGGATGGAAGAACTTCCCTGTTAATGCATGGAAAGGACTTTATCCATCTAAGTATTTCTGTTCAGCTACATTTTCTTCTGTATGATTGTACTCAACTCAAAGACTTTCTCAGGTTTACTAATTTTGTGCTAATAATTGAGCAGATCCATGGCTGCTCTTAACATTATCATTAACCCATCCCTTAGAACTGTGCAAGACCAGGTTGGATGGAGCTTGGAGGGCCTGGTCTCGTGGAAGGTGTCCTTGCCCATGGCCAGGGGTGGAATGGAATGGGATTTAAGGTCTCTTCCCACTCAAACCAGGATGTGATTCCACGATTCAAATAATAAAGCATCTATGAGGCATTTAGTGTGATAATGGACATTACTCCTCAGATTGAGGTTTTGGAAGTGTAGACATGAAGAGTTTTTCTACACTGAACTTTCCCATCAAATTAGAAAGTTTTTGTCTTGCAGCACTGTTAACTTAAACAGCCACAGGAGATGATGGATGAGGCCAGGAAAGGCAGACATGCAGCGTTGACTAAAGAAGGAATTCAGTGTCTGGAATTGTTAACGGGGAATCTTTGCTAGAAAAACATCAAACACAAAAATATGTTTGTTCCTTTGCTGAAAGAAACTTCTTCCAGGCAGTAATTTTAAAATGCTTGCAACAAATAACTTATAATTTGTGCTTAGAGAACTTGGTGTTATAATGTAACTGATACCAACTTTAACAGAACTGCATTTTGCCTGTTTCTAACTGCAGATAATTGTGGATCTGGAAGAAGATTTGATTAGGAAAAGGAAAACAAAATCCTCACCTTTGTCAGACAGTGGCAAGAGGAGGAGAACTTCAATCAAATCAGCCACAAGTCCCAGTTTAGAAGTGACCAGCTCAGGTTCCAGTGTATCTAATAGGAGTGTTTCACCTGCACCAGCCCCAGCACAGCCAAGCGTTCCCGCTGGCTTCAGCGGAGTGTCCCAGGAGAGGGACTTGGAGCAGGACACGTTCCCCCGGTACAGTGACACTACCCACCCAGGGATTTCAGTTTTAGTCACTTCCGAAGAGGATACTTCCATTCTGGAAGGTTCTTTCCGAGATGATGCCTTCCCTATGGCTCCCCCAGACCTGGAGGAGACGATACGGGAGGAGAGAATCAAGCGGCTGAAGCAGACCCTGCGGCAGCAGAACGCGGCGCTGGAGGAGCTGCGCCGGGAGAGGCAGCAGAGCTGAGCCCCCTGCCCTGGGGGTCCCAGCCTCATGCTTCACCTCTGCAGTGACTTCAAGAGGAAATCCCTTGCCTAAATGAGTATTTCTGGTAGATGGAAGAACTAGATGGATTTTAAGTATGTGTGTATTTAGAGAACTGTAGGTTTTTGTTAAATGCCAGAAATAAGAGAGTTGACCATCACATTCTACTTCTAGGACGTGATCCAAGAGCACAGACAAAGGGCATTTTTAGCAGCATATTCCCCATATTTTGAATAGAGGGGGTCCTGTATTAGCAAATAAACTTTCCCTTTTTGAATTCCATGGCCTGGCTTTTAGAACCCCAATGAAAATTGCAAACCCTCGTTGTAGATACTTTTTTGTTTGTTTTTCTTATGTGCATGAGAACTTTCATAACTCCTGAGAACTGTTAATTTTCAGAAGAGGTCAACAGTCAGTGGTTATTGGACTTTAGACAGTAACAGTGCAGATATTTGTACAAAACCTCTTGCAGATGTGAAGACAGAGGCAGGAGGAACCCTGTGACAGTTGTTTGGATTCATGGTTTCTCTGTCATTATTGTGAGCCTTTATAAGGCCATGGCCAGCTGTGCAATGTGGAAATTAGTTTGTGGGGTTGTTTTGGAAGAGTGGGATGTATTTTTTTTTAAGAAGAATTATGTTAATAATAATTTCTTCAAGCTAAAAGACTTTATCCCTGGATGGTATCTTTAACAATCCTCAATGAGTGTCTTTTAATTTGTTGTTGTTTGAAATTGTTGTTTGAACATGTCTCTTACCACCTTCAGTTGTGGTACCTTAGTTTGCCTTGTAGGAGGGGATGTGCCCTCAGACTGTCTTTACATCCTAATGTTTGGAGAACTTTGTGTGTATTTCCCCACCATGCTCTGTTGTATGTGTAGGGACACCGTTCCTTGTCCTCTGTTGTCCATGTCTGATCATTGCAGGTTCCTTCTGCAGTTTTTCAGTTTCCCTTTCACCAAATAATAACTTTTTTTGCCAACAGAGTGTATTATTGCTTTGTTCATGTCTAATTATATTTATGTTAAACATCACCAATCCTGGCAAAGCTCTGCTGCAGATTTGTGTTCATGGAAGGCTTTTTTTTTGCTGTCTTTACTTTTGTTTTTATTCTTATTTTGTTTAATTTTTATCAAATTCTCATCTGCAGAGTTTTCATTTATTATCCCATGGATGCCCAGTTTATGTATAGGGTTTTGGTGGAGGATGGATGTTTCTTGAAGAGCTTAGTCCTGTATTCCTTCTTTATATAAGTTTTCGCAGTGGGAAAAATTCCAATGGATTGGAGAGGCAGGAGAGGTTTTTAGAAGGGAAGAAAAATGAAGTTCCTGCTCTGAAGAATCACAGAATCAGAGAAAGGTTTGGTGTGTAAGGGTTCTTAAAGCTCATCTCAGTCTCCCCCCTGCCATGGGCCACTATCCCAGGTTGCTCCAAGCCCCGGCCAGCCTGGCCCTGGACATTCCCAGGAATGGGGAGATCTTAAGCTAGACCAAGGTGATGGCCCAGATACACAGTGGTGGGTGAAGAAGGAAGGTGAATAATGGAAATAAACTGCAGTGATTGAGATTACTTGATAGGAGGGAAGTGTGATGGAACAAGCAAGTCAGCATGGTAGTGTGGTATCCATGGGCTCACTGTGTATGGAATGGGTGTTTTGGGACACAATTGACTTTGGCCACCCCCAGACGTTCACCTGCTCCACTCACTTCCTTCCTGCGGGATGTGGGAAAATGGAAGAATGGACTTGTGGGTGGAGATAAAGGAGTTTAACAGGTCAAGCAAAAGCTGCTTGCACAAAAAGTAAAATCAGGAATTCAGTCACCACATCCTGTCAGCAGGCAGAAGATCAGCCATTTCTGGGGTCTCCGTGTGCACAGTATTCACTTGGAAGACAAATACTGTGACCAGAAATGTCCTTCCATCCTCCTGCTTTCATAAAGCTTTTATTTGCTGAGCATGGCCTCCTGTGGTATGGAATATCCCTTTGATCATGCTGGGAATACTGTCCAGTTTCTTGTCCATCCCCAAATTCCCATCCATGCTAAGCCTGCTAGGGGGTGCACAGCAAGAGAAGGAAAAAATTTGGATGTCATGGGAGCTCTCCTCAAAACACGGGTATGTGATCAGCAGTCTCCTCAAAATCCCAGACATGGCATGATGTGGGGCTACTGCAAAGGACATTGACTCCATCTCACCTGAAAGGATGAAATGGGACTTGGGAAGGAGATGGAGGCAGCCCTGTGTTGTGTCTCTGGTGCTGCAGTCACCTGGTAGGTACTCTTCCAACAGGTTTTGCTCACTGTCCTCTAATAAATGTCTTTCCTTTATTTTCCAATGATCTCAAAAAAAAATTAATGAAGCTGCGTTCTCTTATCCTCTCATTTCACTTGAGGATTCCAGCACTGACATTCTACAATTGCACCATCTTTCTCTCAGAACCTCTTTTACCCTAACAAAGTAGTCCATTTGCCTGAGTTTTTTTGTAGAGATGATAAAGTACTCAAAATTTGGAGAAGAATCCTCACTGCAAAATTTTGAAGAAATGTAAGCAGGATTTGATGGAAGAAGATGAATGATGGAAAACACCTGGTGCAGTTCAGAAACCGAGTATGGAAGAGAGAGATCTTCCTTGGAACAGCACCAGTGCAAGTTTGCAGGGATCACTGAGAGCCAAGAGAAGCCTCTTGATGTGCCAACGGGGGAAAGTTGTGCCAAGAGGAGCAAAGGGGCTTCTGACAGCCAAGGACCGTGAGGCTGTTGGAGCTGCTCCTCGTCCAGACTCAGCATCTGCAGCATGGATTGGGTTTTGCTGCCCTGTTAATCCATGCACTCCTGCAATTTATGAAGAGTCTGTGACAAGAACAAGAGTTCTGGAAATGCTGACTGTCACCCCAGGAGTGAAGGTGACTGGTGGCCATCCCTGAGTGCAGCCCAGCCTGGCAGGAAACTGTTACACACTGGGATTGCTGTGCTAAGTATGTGCGAAATCCATGGATTTAGGATAAATTACAACTTCAAGCAAATTCCTGGCAAGAATCAGTGGAAGACCATTTAGGAATTTCAGAGTCCAAAGAGCAGAGGTGGCAGTGAGTGCTGGACAGAACAGATCAGGAAGTGAAGGTGGTACTGGGCAAGTTGCCAACATCAGCCAAACCTGGTGCCTTGGAGTCCCTCGCCAGAACTGTCCCTGTGCCTGTCTCCTGTACTGGAGACCCACCACAGACCCAGAATTTCTATGTGAGGCACAAACCTTCACAGAGGTCTGTCCTAGACATAGAATCATTGGATCATTTAGATTGGAAAAGGCTCTCAAGATCATCAAGTCCGACCATAAACCTGAGGTAGCCAAGCCCAGCACTGACCCAGATGTGGGCATTGCCAGGTGCAGCCCAGGAGGCCAACTGGGGGTGGCTTTTAGGGGACTCTACCAGGAACACCCATCAGATGAAGCTCTGGACAGACAGTAGCATTGTCACATTCACAACACAGCAGAGCATAATTGATCCAGGAGGTTCAGGAATGCTGAGGATAAACTCCAGGTGCGAGAGGAGCCAGCATGGAGAGGAGCTGTGCTGGACCTTGTGCTCACCAACCAGGATGACCTGGCAGGGAATGAGAAGCTCGAGGGCAGCCTGGGCTGAGCGAACATGGAATGGTGGATTCAGGATCCTCAGGGCAACAAGGAGGGCACAGTGTGCCCTGGGACTCAGGATGGCTCTTCAGGGACCTCCTTCATGGAGTCTCATGGGATAAAGCCCTGGACGGAAGAGGGGCCCAGGAGAGCTTGTTCGTATTTAAGGATCATGTCCAAGCTCAGGAGTGATGCGTCCCAAGCACAAGGAATTTGGACAAAAACTCCAGGAGGCCTGTGAGGGTGAACAAGGAGCTCCTGGACAAACTCAGAGTGTGGAAGCAAAGACAGGCAGCCTAGGAGGAATACAGAGGGATTGTCTGAGCAGCCAGGGATCAGGTTAGGAAACCTGAAGCCCTGGTAGAGTTAAGTCTGTCCAGGGACGTCAAGGGCAACAGAAAAGCTTCTATAGGTACACTGGTGATAAAAGGAAGACAGGTGAAAATGTGGGCCCTCTCCAGAAGGAAATGGGACACCTGCTTTCCTAGGACATGGAGAAGTCTGAGGTTCTCAGTGTTTGTGCCCCAGTCTTCACTGGGAAGTGACCCAGTCACACCGCCAGAGTTGGAGGGGCAAAGGCAGGGACTGGGAGAAGGAAGAACCATCCACACTGGTAGAACCACAGAATTCCAGAACCTTTAAGGTTGGAAAAGCCCTCCAAAGTCATCAAGTCAAACTTGTGTCATCGAGTCCAACCTGTGACTGACACCTACCTTGCCACTCAGCCCAGAGCACTGAGTGCTACGTTCAGGCATTCCTTGGACACCTCCAGGGGTGGCAACTGCATCATCTTCCTGGGAAGACCCTTCAATGCCTGATCACCCCTTCCAGGAAGAAATTACTCCTGAGACTTTCCTGGTACAACTTGAAGCAGTTCCCTCTTGTCCTGTCCTTTGTTCCCTGGGAGCAGAGCCTGACCTCTGGCTGTCCCCTCCTGTCAGGAGTTGTGCAGAGCCACAAGGTCCCCCCTGAGCCTCCTTTTCTCCAGGCTGAGCCCCCCAGCTCTCTCATCCTTTCCTAAGAGGACTCATGCTCCATACTCTTTACCTGCTCTGTTCCTTTCTCTGGGCTTGAGAAGATAAAGTATCTTCTACTGGAGTATCTTAAATACTGCAGTAAAGGAGTATTTAAGGAATATGAAGGTGCACAGGTCTGTGGGATCTGATCAGATGTGTCTGTGGATCTTGGGGGAACTGGCAGAGGAAGTTCCTAAGCCACTCTCAATCACATTTGAGAAGTTGTGGCAGTTCAGTGACTGGAACATGGAAAATTGGACCCTGTTCTTCAAAAGAGAAGGCAGATGCAGTATGCTACAGGCCAGTCAGTCACACTGGTGTCCAGCAAGATCATGGAGAAGATCCATCTGGAAACTGTGCTAAGGCTCATGGAAAATAAAAGGTGATTGGTGACAACCAACATGGCTTCTCTGAAGACAAATTGTGCCTGACAAGTTTGGTGGCCTCCTATGACAAGGTGACAGGGCTGATAGGTGAGGGCAGAGCAACTGACATCACCTACCTGGAGTGTGCAAAGCATTTGACACTGTCCTGCAGGACAGCCTTGTCTCAAAACTGGAGAGACATGGATCTGATGGGTGGAACACTCCCTGGATAAGGAATTGGCTGGATGGTGGCACTCACAGCGTTGTGGTCTGCAGCTGGAGACAAGTCTGAGTGGAGACCAGTGGCAAGTGGTGCCCCAAGGGTCCGTGTTGGGACCAGTGCTCTCTTTGTCAGTGACATGGACAAGTGGGAATGAGGCACCCTCAGTGTGGTGCTGACAGTGAGGTGTTTGGTGGGGTCACACACACTGGAGGAAAGGGATGGGGCATCCAGAGGGAGCTGGATGGGTTGGAGAGGTGGGAGCGTGTGAACCTCATGAAGTTCAACAAGGCCAAGGATGAGATCCTGCCCCTGGGTTGGGGTGACCCCCAGCACAACTCCAGGCTGGGGGAAGAATGGACCAGCCCTGAACAGAAGAACCTGGGGTATTGGTGGATGAGAAGCTCAACAGGAGTGACTCCATCAGGGATGAGGGAAAGCTGACAGATGTCATTTATCTAGACTTTTGTAATCATTTGATGTGGTTCTCCCCCAGTATCCTTCTCTACATTGGAGAGATGGATTTAACAGGTGGACTGCCAGGTGGATAAGGAACTGGTTGATGATCACATCCAGGCGGTTTTGGTCAATGGCTCAGAGTCCCAGTGGACATGAATGACAGTGGTGTCCCTCATGGATCTGTACTGGGATCAGTAGTGTTCCTCAGGGGTCTATACTGGGACCAGCATTATGTAATATCTTCATTAATGACAAATAAAGGGATCTAGGGCACACTGAGCAGGTTTGTAGGTGACACTGAGCTGAGGGGGCAGGGACACCCCTGAGGGAGAGAGTCATTGAGAGGGACCTGGATGAACTCAGAAGTGGCCCATGGGAAACTCAAGAGGTTTAATAAGGCCAAATTCCAGGTGCTGCAGCTGGGTCAGGGTGACCCTGGGATGGATCCAGGCTGGGGGTGAGCAGATGGAGCAGCCCTGGGAGAATGACTTGGGGGTGTTGATGGGTGAGACCTGGATGTGCCTCAGCCCAGAAATACCCCAAGCCCTGGGCTGATCCCCCAGGGGGGCAGCAGGGGAAGGGGATCTGCCCCTCTGCCCCACTCATGCGAGACCCCACCTGCAGAGCTGCCCCAGCCCTGGGACCCAACAGCAGGAGAAGGATATGGAGCTGCTGGAGCAAGTTCAGAGGAGGCCGTGGAGATGCTCAGAGGGCTGGAGTCCCTCTGCTCTGGAGCCAGGCTGGGAGAGGTGGGGGTGTTCAGCTGGAGAGAGATGCTCCAGGGGAAGAGAAGGTTCCAGGGAGACCTTAGAGCCTCTTCCAGGGTGTAAAGGGGCTCCAGGAGAGCTGGAGAGGGACTGGGGACAAGGGGGAATGGCTTCCCACTGCCAGAGGGCAGGGTTAGATGGGATATTGGGAAGGAATTGTTCCCTGTGAAGGTGGGAAGGCCCTGACCCAGGCTGCCCAGAGCAGCTGTGGCTGCCCCATGCCTGAAAGTGTCCAAGGACGGGTTGGACAGGGCTTGGAGCAACCTGGAATAGTGGAAGGTGCCGTGCCCATGACACAGTGGTGGAATGAAGTGATCTTTAATGTCCCTTCCCACCCAAACCATCTTGAGATTCTATTAATCAAGATCTGAGGACTGTCCACAGAATGAATCCCTGGGCAGAGCTGAACCAGGGCCGCCCACAACAGCCCAGGCCAGGGCTGGATGCTCAGGCTTGGGCTCATGTGGAGCTCATGGGCCATGAGTGTGTGAGGAGGTCCCAGGGGGCTGGTCAGGGCAATTCAGGTGTTTTAATGGACCCTGTCAGTCTGTTCAGTGCTGGGCTGGTCAGGCATTGGAAGGGACTGCCCAGGGAGTTGGAGGCGCCATCCCTGGAGTTGTTTAAAGGGTGTCTGGGTCTCGCAGGGTGATGTGATTTAGGTGTTATGGGACTACAGTGGCAGTATGGGATGGACTTGGATGGATGATCCTGAAGGTCTTTTTCAACCATGATGATTCTATGGGAGGTGGGACCCAACCTAGACCCTGGGTCATGACTGTTGGTGGGACTGCAGAGAAAGGGAAAAAGGCAGGGAGGGATTCACAGGGAGTGTGTAACTCTGGAGCAGCTGGGAGCAGGGAGCTGCTCCTTGTTGCTGCACATTCATCTCTTGGCAAAGGGTGAAACAGCAGGAAAAGGGTTTTGCTGGCATTGAGGAGGCCCCTCAATGTTGTTGTTGTTAAACAAAGAAGAGTTGGATGCTCTGAGGCTGAATTTCCATGGATCTGCAGCTGAGCAGGAATCCCAGCATGTAGTGCTGGGCTGATAGGGGAGCAGTGAGGGAGGTTTGGGGGCTTTACCTGTAAACCCAGGAATGTAGTGGTTTAGGCAGTAAAATCATAATCTTTGAGGTTGAAAAAGCCCTCTGAGATCATGGAGTCAAATTCTCCCCAGCACTGCCAAGGCCACCATTAATCATGTCCCCCAATTGCCACATGCACATGGTTTTTTTAAATTCCTCCAGGACTGGTGACTCCACCACTGTCATGGGCAGCTGTGCCAGGACTGGACAACCCTTTTGGGGGATGAAATTTTTCCTACTGTCCAACCTAAACCTCAGTCTGCCCTGGCTGGCTCATCACAGTGACATTAAGTTACAGAGAAATTCCTGCTCTCTGGGGCAGGAATTTCTTCTGGGATGTCGTTGTCAGAATGAACCTCTCTGTGTTTCACAGGGATCCATGGAGAAAGCAGTGAAGGGAAGGTGAGGAAAGCCCTGTGAGCAGGTAGATGCCTTTTAGAGCCTCCTTGAGAGCTACATGAATGCATCAATTGGGTTTTTTTCTTCTCTTCCCATCATATCAAGCAAAGAGCTCTCTCTGTCTCCTTCTCTACAGGGATCCCATCACTGTTGGCACCATCTCTTGCTTAAACTGTTTGTCTAATGAGCCTTGGGGGAGGCAAAGGATTCTCTCAGCTGAAACATCACATTTCTACATTGGAGCAGTTAATCAGGAACTGGGCTTTACCTATTCCCTGCTTAGGAAGTGTGTGGCCAAGTGTGCAGCTCTCCAGGGTGGCTGGGATCCCTGAGGATTCATCAGCAGGTGAAACAGAATACTTGAGAAACCTTCCCAGGCCATTGAGCCCAGGGTTCTCTCTGACTCCATGAGAATCACATCCCCCTGTCCTCTTACCCCACTGCCCTCACTAGTATTGCATCTTTTGGCCCCAAATGTTGTTTCCACTCTGTGGATTTTCTGAACCAGGCTAGAGGTGCAGTAACAGGGATGGAGACATCCCGTTTAAATCTGGAAGAAAGAAGCTACTCAGGGAAAACTGGGGTTTCCAGGAGGCCTCCAGCTTAGATTGATTTCTCTCCATGTGCTTTGTCTGCTTCTCCAGGAAGGGAAGATGTCAAAGTAAGGGACTCTGGAGCGGGAGGGAATGTGCTGGAACTCATGTACAAGCCTTGAGCAGTAACTTGGGAAGGGAACTGAGCTATTCCTGCCAAGCAGGGCTCAGAGGCAGTTGTGGAGGTACTTGGTAGGTCTGTGTGCAATCAAATATCCCCTCAATCTGCTGTACTTTGGTAGAATTAGAGATATTTGTTTTTAAGGCTTCTGACTTGGCCCTGGGCATGAGTGTGGGAGGTTGTGCCTATGGATTGACCCTAGAAGCAGCTGGTGGAGCTCATGGAGCTCGGCCTCTGGAGCACACAGACACTCCACAGGGCTGGGATAAGGGCTGTCAGCACCCTGGGAGCTGCTGGAAGCAGCTGGAGGAAGGAGCAGCTGGCTCAGATTGGAGGCTCTCAGGGAGCACCAGGGATGTCGAGAACACAAGGACAGGGGTGGCACTCTGGGGTGTTTAGGGACAGCTCTTGGCTCAGTGGGAACAGGACATGGGCTGCCTTGGCCAACTCTTCCACCTGTGTAACAGGGATGCTTGGCATGAGAATTCCTGGGTCAACCTGCCTGTCAGCTCCAACAGCTGCCAGGGAGAGGGAGGGAAGGAAGGCCAGGCTGGACAGGGCCTGGAACAAGCTCGTCCAGTGGAAGGTGTCTTTGCAAGTGGCAGGGGATGGAATGGGATGGGCTTTAAAGTCCCTTTCTGAACCAAACCTTTCTGGGATTCCATGGCTGTGTGGTTCCTGCTGCTCCTTGTCACTGCTCTCCAGAGCCAGCACAGGAGGGAGCTGCTCAGCTGCCTCTTGACCTCCAGAGCAGGCTGGGCTGTGAAGAGTTTTTTCCCTATGGGATGCTCAAAGGATGGGGTGGCTTTGGGGTCCAACTACAGGGCATGGATCAGCCCCTGGGCCCAAGGGGAACAGAGGTGACGGTGGAGGCATCCAAAAGGATTTGGCCTGAGGAGCACTGGAGAGAGGAGGGTGAGGGAGGTCAAACTGGGTGTGGAGGAAGAGACGAAGAGACACAACTCATTAATAACCTTCATTTAATCCTTCATGACATTGGAAATTTTGGAAATGTCACAGACTCATTCACAGTACTGGTAACATTTGCAAAGCTGTGCAAAGCCCTTGATGTCAAGTACAAGACAATCGCTTCATACATTTTTTAATAGAAAATAAATGTTTAGAAATAACAGATGTTATTGCTATTAAATTCCTGAGTTCTCTCCATCCATCAGATGCTCCCTGCTATGAGCAGTGCCTGATCTTCTGCCCTGAAGCTCCCTGGGCTCTCGTACAGGGTCTGGCCCTGCAGGCTGACCACGGCTCGCAGGGAGATTTTCTGTGGAGGAAAAGCAAAGGGGGTCCCTGTCAGTGGCTCCCTCACTGCCTTGGCACTGGGAAGTTCAGTGGCCAGAGGAAACACCAATAGATCAGCTCAGAACCATGTGCCTGGCTCCTAGCTGTGCTCTGGACTGGTTCCATCATTTGCCTTGTCCTGGAGGAAAAGGCCCCTGTGGCTGTGACAGGTTAGGCAGGGCCAGTTAAAGCCAGCCTGATGCTGGAGCTGCAGTAACACAGCAGGGACAGACTCTGTAGGGATCACAGAGCTGCTCATGGGTCTCCAGCCCTGGTGACTGATCCACGCCAGGTTAATGGCTGGACTCCATCACCTTAAAGGTTTTCTCCAACTAAAATGATTCCATGATCCCATAAAATCTAATGCTGCCCTGCAGCTCCACACTGGGTTATTCAGAAACAAAGAATGTTAACTTCATTTTACCTGGAAGTCACGGATGTAGGTGAGGAAGAAGCTGAGGAAGGAGAATGCCAGTGACCACTCGGAGACGGTGCTGATCATGTGGGGGGTGTAGCCCTGTGTTACAGAGGGGAAAAATCTGTGTGAAAACTGCTCTGTTTGGAACCTGCAGTGGCACAAGGATGGCTTGTGACTTGTGACATCCCATGTGAGATCCTGCATCCAGAACTATTCCCACTGGACACCAAAATCCCTTATTGTATCTGGAATCTCCAAGAATGAAGTACTGAAGAATGAAAATGACCAGAAAAACACCTGCTCTAACTGGGATGATGCCCACTTTTAATGCTCAATCCAGAGCTCAACTAACAAAGAGCAGGGAGGTTCAAGGCCCTCCTCAAGATGCAGGAGGGATTAATTTAGAGTTACACTTGAAGATCCAACAGTTTTGTGCAATCAGAACTTCAACAAGTGCTGGCACAGGTTGCCCAGAGCAGCTGTGGATGCTCCATCCTTGGAAGTCCAAGGCTAGGTTGGACAGGGCTTGGAGCAACCTGGGATAGTGGGAGATGTCCCTGCCCATGGCAGGGGATGGAACTGGATGGGCCTAAAGGTCCCTCCCAACCCACCCCAGTCTGGGACTCCACAATTCCAAGGAGCTGCTGGCTGGTTCTGCTGGCACAGCTCTCTCCTCTCCCACCCCAGTCTGTGTTGTGAACTGCAGGAAGTTCCCACCTGTCCCTCCAAGTCCAGCTGGATTTGGTCTCCATTCCCCCCCAATCACTTACTCTTTCCTGGGGGTTCCAGTGCAGCTTCTGCACCAGGTTCTGTCCATACAAGCCACTGTACAACACAACTGAGGACACAAACACTGAGGGAAGAGGTTAAAGAAGATTCAAGGCCAAGAATTAGGAACATGGAACTTGCAGACTCTGTTGAGCTGAGGCTATGAGATCTCATCCTGAGGAGCAGTAATGGTGCCAAGGATGTTCATATTGTGCCCTTCAACCTGTAGCTTGTCCCAACCCACTGGTTATTGTCATGTGAAAAGGTTAATTTGAACCTAAACCCATTATTTCTGTTCTCTGTGTGCTGCCTCTCATTATTCCTCTGATCAAACACAGCACTCTCATGGAAGTGTTTAAGCTATGATCAGATGTGCACACTTACTAAGCATTTTCCTGGTATTTCCCACCCTAACAAGAGTCTAGATCTCTTCCTCTGATGGCCTGTCAATGTCTAAACTACCTTGCATTCTTGCTGTGGGCCACAGGTTGGAATTCTGTATTACCTGCAGCAGAGAGGATTTTTGGCTTTTCTGTTTCCCTCTTAGTCAAGGTTTGAGAAGCTTTGGATTTCACCCCATGTGACAATGATCCCCCATTTAATCCAAGACCTGGATCTTTCTGGAGTGGTTGATGTCACTTCTTCAACATCTTAGACGGGGAAGGTACCCAAAAACGTGCTCTTGCTACACAACAAATAAAACTCAGATCATTAATTTATAGACAACCTGATTTTCATAGGATTAAGACATTAAATTCTTCAGTGGTTAGTGAGAATAACATGAAGAGCCTCCTGATGTTAAAAATTAATTTTGGTGGTGAACAAGGCTGGACTTCCTAGCACAAACACGGCCTTAAGAACCTAGACTTCCAAAGCTTATTTAAAAATGGATGTGAGTGGTTTAGGAGCTCTGGTTACTGATTGGACCAAAGAACCCCAATTTTCTGCTTAATTGAACTGGGCAGCTCTAGGAGCTGTTTGTTATCTGCCTGAGTTCCTGCTGCAGTGGGAAGAATTTAATCACTGTGATATAAAAATAACTGGTTCCCATTCCCCTCTGCCCCCCAGTACAGTGGGTCATCAACTGCCTTGCTCTGGGCTGGCACTTCTGCTCTTACACTCCACCACAGGACCAGGAGTATTTTCATAGATTCAGAGAATTGTTTAGGTTGGAAAAGACCTCTGAGGTTGAGTCCAATTTTTCCCCAAGGCCAAGGCCACCACAAATCCATGTCCTCAAGTGCCACATCCACATGCCTTTTAAATCTCTCCAAGGATGGTGACTCCCCCACAGCCCTGAGCAGCCTGTGCCAGTGCCTGACCACCCTTTTTAGGAAGAAATTTTCCCTGATATCCAACCTGAACCTCCCCTGGCACAGCTTGAGGCCATTTCCTCTTGTCCTGGCCCTTGCTCCCCAGCAGCAGAGCACGACCCCATCCTGGCTGTCCCCTCCTGTCAGGAGCTGTGCAGAGCCACAAGGGCCCCCTGAGCCTCCTTTCCTCCAGGCTGAGCCCCTTCCCAGCTCCCTCAACTGCTCCCGGTGCTCCAGACCCTTCCCCAGCTCAGTTCCCTTCCCTGCACACACCCCAGCCCCTCAGGGTCTCTCCTGTCAGGAGGGGCCCAGAGCTGCCCCAGGGCTGGAGCTGCCCCAACAGTGCCAGCACAGGGGATGGGCACTGCTGTGACCCCAGAGCTGACACAAAATACATTTCCTTCTGTCTTCCAGTACCTGTTACAACCATTTAACCCAAGGCTGCAGACTTCTCCCTTTCCCTTTCTTTCCTTTATTACATTATGAGCTGTTAATTTAGAACAATAATTTCCCTTTTCTTCCTCTTTCATTGTTATATATGTACACATCATTACTTCTATAACTTCCCTATAATTTTGGTTAGACTACATTGGCACAAAAATCTCTATAAATCTGAGGTTTGTGGGCTTTTGGCATCTGTAAGAGGAACATAACTTGCAGCAGATCGCATTGTTCATAGAACATATTTTAGTTTCACCCATTTGGTCCCTCTCTATTCAAAGCTGAAAATCTAGTTTGCTAATACCAAAATTTTCTGTTCAATACAACAATTCTCAAAGTTTCTTGGATGATTTCCTTGCTGCCTGCCAAGGCCCCTCAGCAGGTGAAGGTTCTTCATGATGGATAACAAGCCTGTGCCCCACTGTCCCTGTTCCTATGACTCCTACAGATTCTGTAATCCTGCAGCAGCAGGGATGGGAGCCCAGTGAGATGCTCCAACCTTGGGAAATGGGACATAGAGTTTAGTGTTGGTATTGGCTGCCAGCCTGGAAATACGTGGGACTGGTGGGGATTAAATCAGTGGCCTAGTTACAGCTGCAGAAACAGTGTCTAAGCAATGGGCTTTGCAACTTGTGTCTCTGGAACTCAGGAAGTTTGGAGTTGTTGTCCTGTTTGACACAAAAACTGAGTTTAATTTTTAAATCCAATCTCCAAGTCCATTATGGTGAGCAGGAGAACTGTTCTGGTGGAGTTTCCTGACTGTTTCAATGACTGGGGAGAGGAAAAGGCCTCTATTTCTGAGTGAGTTTGCTCACATTTGTTATATAAATATATGGCAAATGGGAATGGATTCCCACTGAGAGGTCCCTTCAACACAAACCATTCTGTGTTTCTCTCTTTCTTAAACCCCACAGCTGCTTCCAGCACTTGGAATTCAGAGCTGAAGGGGGTGATGGAGTCTGATGCTGAGGGAAGGTGGTAGGGAATGCCAGTCAGAAATATCTTGTCTTTTGAACTGCAGGATGGGCAAGGAGGAGATCAGAGGTCAAAGTCCCCCCCGAGTCACCCTTGAAATGTGCTCCAGACTTGTCTCCCTGGCAAGTGCCAGCACATCATCCCTGCTCCAGAGCCAGCTGGCACAGGCAGCCCTGCTCCACATGGTCTCTTTTCCTCTTGTGCTACATTCTGGGCTTCTTTTTCAGTTGTATTCAACTCTAACACTCTGCACCATTTTTGTCCTCAGGAACACACTTTTATTTCTTACCTGTTCTTTTCCCCCCATTGAAACCACCCATCCTTTAAGCACACTTCCCTTTGGCCCCATATTTCTTAATTTAGTCAGACCTTTTGGGGATAAACTCCTATTTTTCCTGTTTTCAATCTCTGGTGTGCAGTAGGAAAGGGGAGGAGAAAGGGAAGTAACTGACCCTCTTACCTTTTTTTCTTTTTAACATCCAGGGAGGAATATTAAAAGTATTAAAGGGATTAACCATTTTCCCTGAAATTCCCAGGCTGGAATACAGAACAGGGCACACTATGGGGTGTACAATCAAGGACTCTTGTGGCATGGTGGTTCAGCTCAAGTAGGTGTAAATCCTATGGAGACTGTTGGGTTTTGGTGCCAGTGCCCAGACAAAGGATACTGCTCAGGATGCTGGAACAGCTCCACAGGAACACGGCCAGGCGGGCCCAGAAGATTTCTTTGCTGTGAAATTCTGGCTGCATCAGGTAGGAGAGGACGGTCTGAACCAGCATGTAAATGGAGCCCACCCCGAAGGTCAGGCAGGCTCCCAGCACATGGATGTAGTACAGGATGCATTTCTGGGGAAAGAAAGTGCAGCCTGTGAAAACCTGGTTTCATCTTCTTTTGTAAAGCTCTGGCATCCACCCCTCAGTGACCTCCCCCCATTCTGAGCTAAGCAGTTCTGGACTGTGCCAGTCCTCAGGAGACTTTTCTGGAAGCACCATTGTAAGATGTTTGGAAGCCAGAACCTGCCAGCCTCTGGAATTCCTGCGTTTGTTAAGTTCTTGTGGTGAAGTTACAGGTCACAGCTGTACCTTCAATACAGGAATTTGTGAGGGCTCTTCTCATAAATGGACAATATCACAGGAGTTGGGTGAAAGAATCCCTGCAGGTGGGCAGGGAGTGGGAGTGACAACGTTTCTACCCCAGGAACCTGTGCATCTATGAAAGATTATGTAATACAGGACAGGCACAACATGATTCTGGCACCCAATTTTGGATTAAAAATAATGAGGTTTTGCATTTCTCTGAATGAACTCTGGTTTGAATAAAGATTGTTTGTCAATTTAGTACCCTGGAATACTCTGGAGGAACAAGGTTCAATCAAGCAGCAATACTTAAAAACACCACCAGGAGGACCAAGTGTCAAATAGCAAAAATAACTAAAACCAGAAGATATTCCAAAAAATCCAACCCAACTAAAATTTTATTATTAAAATATATGTGTGTGAAAACTCAGGTGTGTTCACCCCTTTACTCTCATGCCCAGCTTAGCACATGAGCCAGAGACAGGGAACAAAAAGTGTCATCTGACTTGTTGCACAAGGCAAGGCCTGGCAGCCTCCTGCACCCCAATCATGCAGATGTTTCCTTCCCTAAAACATGAGGTTCTCTGTGTATCTTAACACTTAAGAACAAGCTTTTCCTTGTGCACTTTCTGTGCACAAAGGAATTTTAAGTTCTGCATCTACAGATGAGAATTTCTATTTAAGAAATAAGCAGGTTGCAAAGGTGTGTGCTCCAAAATCATGTACTGTGCAGGGAGGTGTCAGCAGAGAGAAATTCTCTATTTTCACACTTGGAGGTCTTCAATCACCAGTGGATTTCAGGGCAATATGCAAGTGCATCACTTCCAACTTTTGTTTTGCTCAAGATTAAACGAGGCACAAACTGTTACCAGATTACCATGCACCTACTGGGTTTTGACTGTTGTGAAATACAAATAAAGTAGAAAATCCCTTTCTTGAGGGCAGTGGAGGGAAATAACGGAGTTGAGCAGACCCTGGAGGATTCTTCTCGTGTGGAAGTGTGGAATGGGAGGCTGGGACCTCTGAGGGCTCTAGAAAATAGTAAATAGATTGAGGCCTCCAAAAGAAAAAATGCCTAAATGAGGGTGCTGAGGTTTCTAAGACAGGGGGTGCTAAAGCACTTGAGGAGCTGTGCTAGGGAAGAGGTGGAGCTTCCCAAGAGCTTTTCCTCTTTTGTTTTCCCTGTCCCTAATCCAGCAGGAGCCTGAGATGACACTATAGCCTGTGGTGGCTACAGGCACCACAACAGAGCCCCAAAATCCATCAGGTAATTAATGTGCTGGCAAATAAAGCCAATGAAGGGGAGCTGCTCATGGTATGATGAGTGAGACTATCAGATTTTGGAGTGGAAAGTATTGGGTAGAAAAAAAAATAGAGGCCTGGGATGGAGAAAATCAGAAGAATTAATGTTGCAGAATTTTAAAGAATTTGAGAAGGTTTGAAGGAAGATCTACCCAAGAGGGCAGCTCTTCCAGAGCTGGGCTTGTGGAGTTGGGTCATTTTGTTGGCTTTACTTCTAGTAGTAACAAGTTTTTGATACCTTTTATACTATTTGATATCTGATTTCCCTAAGCCACAGTTGTGGGCTTTCAATCTGGATCTCAGGCTTTCAAGCTGCCTGGAAGGAAATCCAAGTGCAGCTTCTGCAATGCTTGGTGGTTATGAATGTTTTGAAATGTCATGAACAGCTTCTCACAAGTCCCAAAGCAAATAAGGAATAAATAGCAAATTAAAAGTCAAACCTTATATTTTTAAACTGTTCTCTGTAGAGAATTTCACAAAGAAGCAGTTTGCCACGGAAAGTTGCAAAGAAACTGCTAACACTGCAGTTTATCAGGTGTGCCATTGGGTATCTCAGAACAGACACAGCTCTGGCAGGGGCAGAGCAGTGCAGGCAGAGCACAAACCTGGAAATTTGCAATAATGCAGAGTCCAAAGCAGCTCATCCATCCCAGAGTGAGGCCCAGCTTATTCAGCCTGAGGATCTTGGGTTTTTCTGGGCTCAGGGCAGACACTTGTTTGTAGCGGACGTACATGGTGGCCATCCCTGCCAAGGACAGGCACAGGCAGTGAGATTCCTGCAGGGGAATCCTGCAGTGTCCCTGCTTACCTGGAAAGATGCTGAGGGTCAGAGGCAACTTTTAAAATACAGGAAATTTTTAGGGCACAGTGAAATAGGAAAGGTGAAAGGCTGGAAATGAAAATTGAAATAATATAATGGCAAACGAGTCAAATTAATAGATTTTTCTGATCTATTTCATTTAAAAGCCATATTAGGTTGTTTTCCCTGCCTCCATTGTTGCAGCACAGGTAAGGTGAGTGCCTTGAATTTGCATTTTTATTGCTTTACTTTTCTGTTTGTTTTTTTGAATGCATGTTTTGTCCTTCTGGAATCTGCAATTGCCATACTGGCAATTAATGGATAACATCCCTGACAAACACTTTGAATTGTTTAGGAGGAGTGAGATTTATTGCTCAGTATTTAGTTTTTGAGTGAGAATTCTGGGCTGTTTAATGATCTTAAGGAAGTGAACTTTTTTTAAGCTGATGCATTCCTGAACTGCCTGCAGCTCACCAAGGACAGTTTTCTGTACTCACCCAAAAAGGTTGAAACATTTAACATGATCCCAAATAAGCATCTTTCAGGTGGTATTGTCCCTGTATCACTGGAAAAGATAAATGTGGTGATAACATATCCTATATTATTTATGTTAAAAATACTTCCAACACAACTTTACTTATTTCAGTCTACAAAGGACTCCCACATGATAGTAAAAAAGAGCCTCCCACATGATTTTCATTGAATTTTTCATTACTCAAACTATGCTCTGCTGGTTTTAGAGCTGTAGAAATCACCAGGGTAAAGACAAGCTCTCCCTGGCACAGGGAATGATCATGCTCAGAGTAACTGTTCCTTTCATATTGGTCTTGATGCCATAAAGGTGAATAAAAAGGATTAAAACTGAAAAAATGAAGAACATGGAAAACTGAAAGAGCAAAGCTTGAGTTATATATATCAGCCTTGACAGAATAAAGTTGGCAATGTAGATTTTAGTATGGATTTTCTGGTGCAACAAACCTGGTGGCAGCAAGTGGCTTCACTCTGAGCAGGGATGTGGTGAAGCACCCCAGGGACGTGGTGAGGCACCCCCAGTTCATCATCATTTTAAGGGTATGCTCACAAAGCCAAAGCTTAAGAGTTTTGCACAAAAACAGACAGCTTTAAATAGAGTAACACATAAGTCCCAGAATGGGTTGGGTTGGGTTGGGTTGGGTTGGGTTGGGTTGGGAAGGACCTTAAAGCTCATCTCAAACACCTCGTTCCAACCAGGGACATCTTCCACTATCCCAGGTTGCTCCAAGCCCTGTCCAACTTGGCCTTGGACACTTCCAGGCGTGGGACAGCAACAGTATCTCTGGGCAAAGTGTGCCAGGATTCACCACCCACACAGGGAAGGAATTTCTTCCTAACATTTAGGCTGAATTTCCCCTCTGTCAGTTTATATCACCAATAACTATATCTCTAATGGCTCTAAAGAGTAACTTTAGAACTGGAGCTGCTGGGTAAGAACTGCTATTTAAGTCTGGAGTTGGGAAGAATTCACAGGAGTGGGGTCATTTCAGTGCTCTTTCACAGGGTGGACATCACTGACCTGATGTAGGGCACCAAAGGGTCAACATGGTGCAGGACAATTGCAGTAATGTAGGAAAACACAAACGATGCTGCTGACCACACAACCAGCGCCACGGGCAGGAACGAGAGGCCTTGCTGGAACCACCACATCTCAGGGCTGACTTCTGCCTCCAGACACTGGCAAGAACCAAATGCAAAGGTTTACTAAGAGTTCTCAAACACTTACTGAGATTCTCAAATTTACTGAGTTCTCAAGGTTTTACTGAGAGTTCTCAAAGGTTTGCTGAGATTCTCAAAGATTATCTAGGATTTTACTATGAGGACTCTGAAGTTTTGCTTTCCTTGAGGCAGGCTGCTTCCCATACAGCAGTTTGATATATCTCAGTTCTCTCCTGCAAACCCAAAGTGAACACTGACTTCACAGAAGAAATCATAAATATGCAGAATTAAACCTGGAAATGTTAATTCTGAAATTCTTAGAGTATCATTAGAAACCAGTACTGTCATTTTACTATGTGGCTTGGATTTTTTGCTGCCAGAAAAGGGTCAAGTGGGTCACTGTGAATAAGTGACTCCATTTTCTTCTCTGCCTTGTGTCACAACCCCAGGTCAGTAGAGTGAGCTGACAGAGAATGTGTCTCTGCACTGACACTGCAACTGATGGTGGAGCCTCCAGCTTCTATTAACACTTAGCTGGGCAGATGTGGAGGAAATGACCCAAAATTACTTTAATACCTGCCCTCAATTATTCCCTGTCAGACTCTGTGGCTTGACATCTGTTATAGAGTCCCAGGGCTGGACGGGATTTTAAACTCCATCTTGTTCAACCCTCTGCCATGGCAGGGACACCTTCCACTATCCCAGCTTGCTCCAAGCCCTGTCCAACCTGGCCTTGGACCCTTCCAAGAATGGGGCAGCCCCAGCTTCTCAGGGCAACGTGTGCTAGAGCCTCACCACCCTCACAGGGAGGAAAATCCCAAAATCCCACTAACCCTGCCATTAGTTGCACACACATTTGTTTTATTTTCTACTCTGAGTCCTCTTTGTCTCACAGTCTCATTTTGTTGTCCCTCCATAATATGCTGATGGGCTCTCTCAAAGCACTGGGGGAGTTTCCTGGGCTCACTGTGTTAATGTTGAGCAAACAGCTCAATTTCCCCACATCTCCCATGCTATCTAGATTTGGGTATTGCCAAGGAGAAGACTGTACTGAGGTACCTGTACTGAGGTATCTCACAGAGTGGGACAGAAAATTACTTTGCCATTCAGCAACAATTTTTCAAGATTAGTTTGTTTTTTTTAATTTGTCAATGTTTAGGATGAAATATCAGTGAAAATATAAAAACCCTTCACAGTTTAGATTTAAAAAAAATGAAGTAATGTTTAGATCTATTTATTCTATGCTGTGAAGTTAACTTTTGGAAGATATCACTGACGGAGGTTTCAGAACATAAACCCAATTCTTTTGTGGAGAGTGAATCAGAACTTTTCCATGGATTGTACTATCAATAATAACAATATTAACAGGGCGGGGGCACCTTTCACTAGAGCAGGTTGCTGAGCTCCAACCAGCCTGGCTTCAGGACCTCTCAGCTATCTGAGGTCACTGCTACCAACCACAACCCTCACACTCAAGGGTTGCTCACGGCAGTTGCTATTTTACAGGTGAGAGGAAAAGATCCACGTGCAGTGCAGTGAAATTATGACACTGTACTCACACTGTCCAGTTCCCTAAATCTCAGCCTGACAGCAAATCTGTGTCTCAACTCTTCTCTAAGAGCAAGAAGGGTATCTTAGGTTGGAAATGAGGGGTGTATTCTATTCCTATCTGATGGAGGAGTTATCTTCTGTTAATTGGGCAGTTTTTCTTAATCTCTTCCACAACCCATCCTCCCTCCAGGAGGTATGTGCTGTTAACGAGGCCATTGAGTGTCACTGCATGATTGATCAAATTCCATCATCCCATTGGGAGAAGCTCTGCCCGGAGGGAGGAGCCAAGCATTCCTACCTGGATAGAATCAGAGATCTGGAAGGCCACAGGCAGCCTCTTCCACTGCATTCCCAGAGGAGCAGCCTTTTCCCCACTGCATTCCCAGAGGAGCAGCCTTTTCGCCTGCATTCCCAGAGGAAGACCAGGCCCATCTACACCGCCCCTCGATCTTCAGAGGAAGACTCACACCCTTCTACAGGATCCCTGCTTCAACAGAACCACAGCTGGCACTGCAGGAGGGCTGAGCCACCATTGGATGGGGCTGCTGCCACCTCCCTGACCCACAGGGTGCTCCTGCTCTGACTCTGTCCGTGTTGTTTTGTATTACTGCATTGTTAATTTTAATTTTACTTTCTTCCTAATAAAGAACTGTTATTCCTGCTCCCATATCTTTGCCTGAGAGCCCCCTTAATTTCAAAATTATAATTTGGAGGGAGGGGGTTTACATTTTCCATTCAGGGGAGGCTTCTGCCTTCCTTAGCAGACACCTGTGTTTTCAAACCAAGACAAAGGGCCACCCTAGTGAGCTCACACAGAGAGAGCTGTGACTCCTCCCTACTCTTGCTGCAAAAGCAAAGTAATTTGCTACTAGCTTCAAACACAACCAGAGCTATTTCAGCCTCCCAGAATGGCTGAGGTGGGGAAGGAGCTCTGGGGGTCACCTGGGCCATCCCCCTGCTCAAGCAGGGCCACCAGAGCCAGCAGTGCAGTGTGACACCCCAAGGATGGAGATATCACAACCTTTCTGGGGAGCCTGGGATGACCAGTGCCAGTCACCCTCACAGGGAAAAAGTGTTTCCTGATGGTCACTGAGAGAAGAGGTGAAAAAGTGTTTCAACATTGTTAAAACTGGAGACTGTAAATGGAAGATGAAAAAGGATGAAGGTGAAGACCAAATAATGGAGAATGAACATCCAGGGGCATCCAGGCAAAGATCTGTATGTGAGAAAAGCAAAATAATGTTGAAAGAAATTAGAAGGAAGTATTGAGAGATTTTAGAAGGGCATGGCCTGGGGTGGACAGGCTGAAAGAAAGGAGGAAGAGAAAGGAAGAAAGAGGAAGCACCAAGACTAGAAAGTCTCATGGCCAGAAAAAAGTTGAAACAAAAGTGGGTGAATCTTGCAAGAGGTCAGAGCTGGTCAACCTTCACAACCCTTGCATAGATTAGACAACTACAGCCTTGTAAAGGTGAAGGTTCAGCTGCTTGAGAGAAAGCTGGTTGGGGACAGGTAAAGGTGTCTAACAGGATATGTAGTGAATAAGAACAGATTGACAGAATTCAAGTTGCCTGATCTCTTGCCCATTTTTAAGCTAAATATAAAGTTTGCCATCTGATCATGATTTTAAGACTGCAAGCAGTAATGACTATAACCTCACAATCCCACCTCTAGTATGAGTAAATTGGGAATTTGAAAGAGAAATGAGGATTTTGCATGACATTCTCTGTTATAAATGTTATGTTCCTGGGTATGTAATTCCCAGCTCCAACCAGTCAGTCTGAATATACTTTTCATTTCACATTTAAATATTCACAGCGCCTTAATTTTATTTCTGAGCTAACATACTTTCCCCTGCAAACAAACCAACCAACCACCCAACCAACCACATTCCACATACCTGAGAAAAAGGGCAGCAGAGGACATGTCACTTAAGGGGAATCCAAGGTCATTTTTCTGCTGACACTCCACATTCGTGTCATTTTTCTCACTCTGAGATATAAAGGTAAAAAAGCAAGATGTGAGGTTCTTCTGTACCTCTTGCCACGTTTATTCTTCTTAGCACCTTCTGTTAGTCAGTGCTGCTGACTGGACACAGGTTTGACTGTTGGCTTGCCCCACACTGTTTTTCCTGCATTCCAAGCAGGTTAAGGAGTGAAGCTTGTGTGTGGTGGGGAGGTAGAAATGAAGAAAAATTGGTGATTAAGGCTCTTTGATTTTAGGAGTTGTCTACACAACCATTTAATTTGAACTGAAGAGCTTTCAAGAGATGAAGTGAATGCAACTAAAACCAGTGTCTAAGACCATGGCTTTCACCTAAGAAAGGGCACAGAACATGGAGACTTCCCACTTCATTGTGGACACACATCCCAATGTCCTGCTGGTACAATGCTAAATACATGGCTGGAGAGGGCCTGGAGCAACCTGAGTATCATAGGACCACTGAAGCTGGAGAAGGCCTCTAAGATCATCAAGTCTAACTATTCCTCTGGCACTGCCAAGGCCACCACTAAACCACATCCTCAGGTGCCACATCCACAGCTTTTAAATTCCTCCAGGGATGGTGACTCCACCTCTGCCTTGGACAGCCTGTACCAGTGCTGGACAACATATTCCAGGAAGAAATTTCTCCCAGTATCCAACCTGAACTTCCCCTGGTGCAGCTTCCTCTTGTCTTGTCCTCTTGTCCTGGCCCTTGTTGCCTGGCAACAGAGCCCGACCTCCCCTGGCTGCCCCCTCCTGTCAGGAGCTGTGCAGAGCCACAAGGGCCCCCTGAGCCTCCTTTTCTCCAGGCTGAGCCCCTTCCCAGCTCCCTCAGCTGGTCCTGGGGCTCCAGACCCTTCCCCAGCTCAGTTCCCTTCCCTGCACACACCCCAGCCCCTCAGGGTCTCTCCTGTCAGGAGGGGCCCAGAGCTGCCCCAGGGCTGGAGCTGCCCCAGCAGTGCCAGCACAGGGAACCACGCTGGGCACACCATGGCTGTGACAACCCAGACTCCACTGGCCCACCTGGGCTCATGTCCAGCCACCGTTACCAGCATTCCCAGATCCTTTCCCAGCTTTCCAGCTTGGAGCATTCCATGGGGCTGTTGTGACCCAAGGGCAGAACATGGCATTGGTCTTGTTGACTCTCCCCCCGTTGGCCTCAGCCATGGATCCTGCCTGTCCATTTAATCAGCCATTCCATAACTCCTGACTCCTCCTCCCACAGGTTTGAGGCACTGCCTTGGGGATGCAGAGGGGCTGAAGCTCTGTGGGGATGAAGCTCACAGACAATGCCGATTCTCTACCTGCTGATGGTATTTATGTGCCTGTGCAGACTGATTTACCTGGGCTAGGACAAGCTTAGTAAAGCAGAACAGCTATTCCCAACTTTTCCCTGCACACTGCCCTTCATACAAAATAAAGGCAGCTCATCAGCACTGTCTGCTCCAACGCAAGCTGGGCAGCAGAGAAGCCCTCACTCTGTTAGGACTGGGAATCTCTGTACCCTGAGCTGTCACTGAGCCCAGAGCTGAGCCCTGCACATGACTTATCATCACTTTCATGTGGCCTGGCACAAAGAGCACCTTCAGTCACACCACAGAGCTCTGCTGAGGCACAGCTTCTTACTGAGAGTGTATGTGCAGGCTGGTGGAATCATGGAATTTCCTGAGTTGGAAGGGACCCACAAAGATCATCCAGTCCGTCACAGACATCTTTTATGAGAAATCTTTTCCTTAGGATGTTTCCTCTTGAGAAGCTAAGAGGCCTCAGGAACAAAATGTAAACAATGATTATCTGCTGCTGTGGAATGCAACAGGTGGATCTGTGATTGGTCTCATGTGGTTGTTTGTAATTAATGGCCAATCACAGTCAGCTGGCTCAGACAGAGAGCCATTCTTTGCTATTCTGTTCTTAGCTAGCCTTCTGATGAAATCCTTTCTTCTATTCTTTTAGTATAGTTTTAATGTAATATATATCATAAAATAATAAATCAGCCTTCTGAAACATGGAGTCAGATCCTTGTCTCTTCCCTCATCCTGGGACCCCTGTGAACACGGTCACACCAGTCCAGCCCCTGCCCTGCACAGACCCCCCAACAATCCCACCCTGGGCACCCTTGGCAGCGCTGCCCAAACACTCCTGGAGCTCTGGCAGCCTCGGGGCTGTGCCCATTCCCTGGGGAGCCTGGGCAGTGCCAGCACCCTCTGGGGGAAGAGCCTTTCCTGAGATCCAGCCTGACCCTGCCGTGGCACAGCTCCAGCTGCTCCCTTGGGGTCCTGTCCCTGCTCACAGAGAGCAGAAATCAGAGCTGTCCCTCAGGAGGAATCTGCAGCCCCTCAGGAGGATCATCCTGAGGCACCAATTGGGCTCTGCCCCTCTTGCCTTCCCCAGCAGAAACCCTCTCACTAACTCTCCTTACACTAAAAGGAGTTTTATAATTTTCTCCTCCTTTAAATTCTCTCATGTCAGTCAAGATCGACCCTGAGTTCTTTTCTCCCTTCATCTCTCACCTCATTAAATATTTTACAGTGGAATCAAGTCAGTTTTCCCATTGTTCTGGTGCAGACTGCACATCTCCAACACAGGCTTCACTCTGCAAATCCCTGGGCACAGTCAGGGCAGGGTGTGCTCCAGGCTGTCCCAGCTTCCTGCCCTGCATCCCTGCCAGCTCCCAGGCTCTGTCTGGGCACAGAAAGAGGCACCTCCAAACACCAGGAGGCAGAAGGAATTGCCATGTGCCAGATGCAAGGTCCTGAGATAAATGATTATCAACACCTTGTCCTATCCCCTTGTTTTCAACAGGGAGAAGGAAAACATAAACTCGTTTTTTCATAAGCTCCTTTGCAAGCAGATTATACAACAGCAATGGCCAGCCTCAATTTTCCATATAACTATGATTTTCTTAAACATCTATTCTGATCTTCAGGCACTTTAAGGTTCTAAGGTTGTTTTTTTTTTAAGCTCCAGTTTGAGTATCACAGATTGTTTACAATATCAAGGGCAAGTGAAGAAAGTGTTTCAAAAGCAAAGGAGATTTTAACCCTCTGGAAGTGTTTCTCCCAATGCAAGAATGTAGCCACACCCTACCCAGGCTGGAGCATGTGGAATAGAATCTCCAAAGGAAAATGAAAGGTGGGCACGACCATCAAGGGCAGGAAGTTTACTTTACCTGGAATGACAAAGTTGCAAAGATGGTTGAGTTACGTGGGGAAAAGAGAAATTCCTGAATTACGGATGATCCCTGTGTTGTCAACCTGCCTCTTTCCTGCTCTGCCAGCCAGGCAGTGATAAAGCACTACCTAGGGACACTTCTGTTGTCTCCAGCAAACTGTCAGTGGACAGTGCTGAGGGGAGGACAGAGGAATTTGTCTGTGCCTTCCTAAACAAACAGAGGCTGGATGGGGCGGTGTCTGAACAGCTGCACAGGTTAGGTCCTACTGATAAGCCACGGGTAAAGGTCACTGATCCTCAAAGCACTGACGTCAGAAGTAGGAAATGTGTCACCTCTGCTGTCCCTGCTGCAGGGTAATGACAGGTGACTCATTTTGGGTGTTTTCTCTGTACAGACACCAAAAAAGTTGCCATGAAATCTTTCAGTCCTGGAGGGCAGCTTCCAGGGGGTCTCCATGTTCTCCCGTTGCCTGACTGGGAAGATACAGCAAGGCCCGGAGCCAACCCAAACAGTGCCAGTTCAGTGTGACACAGGGTGTCCCCAAGCCTGCCTGGGACACCCGGCACACGGTGACAGTGGCTGGTGCTCCGTGTCACGGCCCTGGCCAATCCCACTTGTCTGAGCCCTCGGGGCAGAGGCACCGGGAGATTCCCAGGGGACAGCTGGGACTGGAGTCACTGCAAGGTCACACCGGCAGTGGGGGCGCTGGGGGCAATCAGAGAGCAAAGGGAAAAGGAACCAGGATGGAGGGAGGTTTAGGAAAGGAGGAAAGGGGAATGAAGGGGAGAAACGGGAGGCTGAAGGCAGAGAGATGAAGGGGAAGAGGGGCTCATTGGGGGCCTCGGGGCAGAGGAGTTACTGGAAGTGATGGGGGGTCACTGGGGATGGGTTGGGGGGGTCACTGGGGCTGACAGGGGGGCACAAAGGGGATGAGGGGGATTTGTCAGGAGAGGGAGGGAGGGCAGCTGAGGTTTCTGGGGGTCCCGAAGGGCAGTGGGGACTGCAGAGCACCCGGGGGGGGCTGCAGTAGGGTGGGTGACATGGAGGGGGTCAGGGGACACCGGGGGGTCATTGACAGACAGGCCATGGCGTCACTGAGGATGGCGGATCTCTGAGGGGATGACAAGGGGTTTCCAAGGGGGTGTCTGACGTGGTGACAGCGACATCGGAAGGTCGCTGAGGGGGATAAAGAGGGGTCCCTGAGGGGGTGACAGAGAATCTCGGAGGGGGTAACAGAGAGTGACAGGAACACCGGGCGGTCGGCAAGTGGTCGGGTGATGGTCGCTGGGGGGTGACAAAGGTGGCTGGGGAGGTTGTGGGTTCTCTGAGGGGGTGGCAGGGCTAACAGGAACGCGGGTTTGGGGCTCGGTGTTTGGGTCCCCCCGCTCCCCCCCTTCACCTCAGCCGCTCCGGCGCCGTCCTCGCGCTGCCCCGGCCCCGCCCCCGGCGCGCGCTGCCGCCGCCTCCTTTCCGGCCGTCGCAAAAGGGGCGTAAAAGCAGCGCCGCCCGGTGCGGGGAGCGGAGGTAGTGCTGGGGGTGCCCCGGCGGCGGCAGTGGGGTCTGCGCGGGGCCCCGGACGGGCGGGGAGTGGGGGCGTGTGGGGGGGAGCGGGGAGGGCCCCGAGGCGGGGCTGGGCCGGGGTCCGGGGGGAGCCGGGGCTGCGCCGTGGGCGGGGGCGAAGCGCCGGCGGGGCCGGGGGTGCCCCGGGCCCCTCCCCGGCCGGGTGTGTGCCAGGCCCGGGGCGAGCCCCGCGGCAGCCGGGCCGGGCGTTAGTTTTGGAAAATGAGGCGCTCCTGGGCTGTTTTTCCCCGGCTCGTCCCCTCAGGATGAGGGAAAATCCCAGTTTAATGCACTGGGAGTAATTTTTCTGGTCATCCAGGGCACCGCCCACAGGGACCTCTGCGGTGACCAATTCTGGTCTCCGGGCCATTGGAGAGGTGCAGTTCGGCTTCCTCCCGAGCTTATCGAACACAGCGAAGGCCCTGCCACTTTCTCTTCTCCTCCCTCTGACGGGGCTGCCTGAGGTGGCTTTTCACTGCTGGAATTTGCCTTGCCGAGGGAGTGGAGAGTGGAGCTCAGATCACTTGTTCTTAGGCCAGTGGTGACCTTTGATTTGCGCAGCTTTCTCTGCCCGTGCAGTGCAGATGGCTCTAGAGCTCTGTATTCCTTTCTCTGCTTTGTTTGCTGGCCTTCAACCGAGTTTTCTATTTTTTTTTTCCATGATTGTCTCCTACAGATAAACAGCAAACTCTTATTTTGAGTCTCCTTTCTGTGCTGCTTCTCTACTTCTTGTGGAGAGTTACATGTCCCTGGTCATCTGCTTTCAAGGGAGATGGAACATTGTGAGGGTTCTTGTTTGTGCTGAAAAAGTTGCTCCTGACCCTGTATTTGCTTTTCACAGCTGCTTCATGCTGTCTCTGGCCAACTAAAGCTCTCCAGCTCCTGCATGTTTTTTTGTATCTCTTGAAAGTTGAACAGACAATGAGCTGGGTTAAATTTAGAGAAGAAAAAAGCTATAGCAAAACTGAAATGAGGAACAGAAATCTGAAAAAAAATGTACATAACTGTTTTTAATTGGTTGTCCAGCATCACTGCGGAAGACAAAGCTGCTCCAAACCAATTTAACTTAAGACTTTTCAGTCTTAGTGCAGTTTTTGGTGCTCTCAGTTGATAAGCTGAATGGTGTCACCTGCTCTCCTGGGAGAGGTGTGAGGAGTCTGTAACACAACTCGCTGCTGGGGTTGGGAATTTCAGCTGGTGGCTGCAGGGTTTTACTGCTGCATTTGGAGCACTTGTTTCTTGTCATTCTGTCAGCAATTCTCCAAATAACTTTCTCTTTCAAAGGAGTAGTCCTATGAAATCATCTTGCTTTGCTGGTGGCAATTGAAACGCTCTTTAGGGCAGCAGCTGGGAACTTCTGATGTCCTAAAATCTCATTTGTGTGCTCAGGCGTGTCTTGCTCCTCTGTGTTGCAGGATCTTATGGTTCTCCAGCCCAGCTGCTGTCTGCCCAAGACAATTCCTCGGCCACCCAACCCATGAGTGGGCACCGGAGCCTCAAGAGGCGATGCGGGGAGTCGCACCTGGAGGGCCCCGCGGGCTGCGGCCACGGCCCCAGCGCTGCCTGCGTGCTCAGCAAGCTGGTGCAGCTGCCCACGCCACCCCTGTCCAAGCACCAGCTCAAACGGTTAGAGGAGCACAAGTACCAGAGTGCCGGACGCTCCCTGCTTGAGCCCCTCATGCAGGGTTACTGGGAATGGTTAGTGGGAAGAGTTCCAGCCTGGATTGCCCCCAACCTGATCACCATCATCGGACTGTTAATAAATATATTTACAACTCTGCTATTAGTATGTTACTGCCCGACAGCTACAGAGCAGGTGAGTTATGGACTCCTGGCACTCTTTTGTTTTGGTTGCTGTCACTGGTTTTGGATGGGTTGTGGCTCTGGGGAGAGCTGGTTCTTGCTGTTCAGCCCACAGTCCTGGTCTTTGTAACCTGTTCTCTGTAAATGTTTGTGCCTCTCTGTGATGCTGGCATGCAGAGAGAGCATGTGTGGATGCTGGAGTGAGCCAGCAGTTCCTGGGGCCAACTCACCCATGTGGAGCAGGATCTGACACCGAAGCAGCCATGAGGGACCTGCTGCACAAAGCTCAGCCCTGCCAGGAGTTGGAGCAGTGGCTCTGCAGCTGCCTGGCCTGCGTGGCAGGAGGAGTCGGCACCTGTTTACTTTCTGTGACCAGAGCAGGGCAACTCCCCCTCAGCTCAGGGATCAGAGTTGCCACACGAGCTGGGTGGGTTGGACATGCTGGGGCTGCACCAGAGCCAATGCACTGAGCTCTAGAGTGGTGCCACTTAAGATATCAAAGCTGGTGTGACCAAACCCAGCTTAGTGAGCTACAGGGACACCTTCCTGGGCCCCACTGGTGTCCTGGCAGCTCAGTCAGGACTTTGGCACAGCGTGGTGGAGTTGTGTTCCTGAGCTGTGGCTGTGCTGTGAGAAGGCCAGATAAAAGTCAGTGGTTTTATTCTTTGTTCTGAATGCTCTAAAACTCCCCAGATGCCCTGAGCAGAACTGTTTTAACCTGATTTCAGGGATACAAAAGTCTTTTTGAGGCATTTCAGCTTCCCTCTATCACCACTTACCTCATAAGGCACTTGAAGAATCATTTTTGTGCACTGGAAGAGTTTTCACTTGAGTGTTGAATCTTAAAAGCTGCTTTTGTGTGTGTGCACTGAGAAAGGGAATTATTTGGTATAGAAATGTGTTACATATCACATGGCTGGGAATGTCTCAAGAGTTCCAGCTTTTAAAACACCTGAACTCCTTCCTAACCAAGTCTCCCAGCTGAGGTTGGGAATCCAGCAGGGCACAGTTTGTTCCCCACCAGTCTCCATAATCTCACGTAGGTTGGCACAGTCAGCACTGCATCCCTGCTCCACGTATGACATGGGAAAGGGATGTCTGCCTCTCCTAGAAATCTGTTGAAATAGATTGTTTCACAATAATCTGTGGAATTTGGCAGGTGTAAAATAAACAGTGACTATTCAGTTTGAGCAGGGAATACTTGGAGCAGCCCCCTCCTTTTCCAGGCTGTGGCATTGTGGTGTGTGTTGGTTTAACTTATGTTTACTTCTGAGCAGGGTTGTGTGGGGACTCAGACTCTTAAATCTGGTCTGAAAGAGAGACTTCAGCTCTCGGGACCCCAGAGCTGATGTGGGTCATTAAACCAGAGCAGAATTTAGAATTTGGAGAAGAGTTGTGTCTTGGTTGGTAACTAAACTTCTGAAGTGCCCAGGAAGCTGCACTCAGAGCGTCAGAAATTCAGTGTTAGCTGAAGGCTGCTGTATGAAAGCACTGTTTGGTGTTTTACAACTTGAGAAGTACTTTGTGTGAGGTGAGTGAGATTTTTTTTTCCTCACTTGAACTGAAAAATAACTTAGTGCTGAGGCAGCTTTGGCCTGATCTGATTTGCCACATGGCACAGCATGACCAGGGAGGTGCTTTTTAAGTGTCAAGGAGCTGTGTGGGGAAGAAAATGGGGCTCTGAAACTCCAGGAGCAGAATTTCTCCTCCTCCCCCCAAACCACTACTGATTTCTGATGTAGATTTTCTCCTTCTTGTAGCTCAGCTTTAGTTCTGCTTTTTTTTCAAGGGTGACTCCTCCCTTCCTGTTGCTGAAAGGTGCAGCCAGGGCAGTTGGCTGTCACTCAGGGCCTCGTGCAACCAGAGAGTAAAGGAGATGCAAATACTTCCTGCTTAGCTGGGAGGACCCAGCTGGAAAAGTGCTGACTGATGGAATGGTACCTGAGTTAAAAAAAAAAAAAAAGGAAAAATTATCTGGATAAGAAGAGAGCTGTGAAATTTTACTTGGATATAAATAGGTCTAAGTGGAAACACCTACACTGCTCATGAAAGGAGCTTTTAAGAAAGGAGAGCCAGCAGATTGATTTTTAAGTTTATAGAGAAACCTTCAGGGTGATGCCATTTAACTTAAATGTGGCAGATTAAATCTGTACGTGAGGGATAAAAATGAGAAGGAGTTGTGTGGCATCAGAACCTTGGCTAAATGTGGTGCTCTGCTCTTGGGTGACACATTTCCCCTTTCTCACCTTGTGCTGTTTGTACAGACAGTACTGTAAGCACATCACAGCAGCAGCTTTTGGGGCAGAACAAACTGTTTTGGTAAATGGCAGGAGCAATGCAAATTGTAGAAGGAAATACATTGAAGTTGATGTGCTACAAATTAGTCATGTTTGTGTTGGCCAAAACCATCTGGACTTCAGGGCTTTATGAGATTAAGCTGTATTTGGTTTTTCTTGGTGTGGTCTGTAAAATAAAGGTGCTTGTAAGTGCTCACTTCTGTAAAGTGTGTCAAATGTGAAGATTGCAAAATAGCCAATAATATCTGACTTATGGATGTGTAAACGCAGATGGAGTAATGGCACCTCCCTGGCTTTTGTGTTCTTAATGGCTTATGCTTCAGAAAGCATAAAAAAGCCTGGATTGTGATCTTTGCTCCAGCAGGGCTTTGGCATTGTTTGTGTTTGTCTGAGTAGAAATCGTTTTCATGGATGTGACCATTAAAGGTTCTTACTGTAGATCTGGCAAAGCTGCTGGTGCCTTGTACTGGAGGGGACACTTGGTGATGGAGGGGCTGTGCTGCAGAGCTCCAGAAATGCTCTTGGACTCAGTCTGGGCACTGGTAGTGACACAGCTCTCAAATGGTGGTGGACTGGTGAAGATGAACACTGTTGAAGTGTTTGTGACAAAGTTGGGGGCTAAAAGTTCCCAAGTTTCTGAAATCCCAGTTACAAGTTGCATATATTTAATGTAACTTTGTTATGCACTGCTTTGCAAATGTAGTATTACAATTTTTCCAGCTGTACAGTGCAACTTCCTACTTCAGAGCAGGGGCTGTAGCTATTAATCTGTCACTGGTTTATTTACATTCCACATGTAATAACCATTCTGTCTGTCCTTGCAAGGACCAGATGCTGAAAGGTCCCTGGGTGAGGAGGAGGATGTATGTGCAAAGGGAAAACTGTTTTGTCAGGCTGTGGGACAGCTGCAGGCTTTCTCTTTCTTAAAGAGAATTTTATCTATTTTAAACCTTATTGTGATTGCCTTTCTCTCTTAGGCACCTCCCTGGGCATACATTGCTTGTGCTTGTGGCCTTTTCATCTACCAGTCCCTGGATGCTATAGATGGAAAACAAGCAAGAAGGACAAACAGCAGCACTCCATTAGGAGAGCTTTTTGATCATGGCTGTGATTCATTGTCCACAGGTATTGTTGTCATTTTTAATTGAAGTAGGAGGATTAAACTGCTCTGTTTCAGGGATCAATTCTGCAATACAATAAAAAAAGCTTCTTTACTGAAGAAAGGACAACTGATAGTGTTGAATGTAGCAATTTCAACCAAGAAAGTCACCTTTCCATAGAACAGTGCTCTGGATCAGCTGAATGTCTTCTCTTGTATTACATTGAAAACAAAACTAAGCATGGGACTAATTCAACCTGAGACAGCACTTCTATATGATGCTTTAGCAGAGTCTTGGTTCTAAAGTATTTTCTGTAAGAAATTGTCATAATACTCTGCTATATTATTTCATATTGACTTGATACAGAGTGATACCAAGACAGGTCTAAGCCTAAGCAGTGGGACTCTACAAGTCAGAGTTTAGGATTTGAATCATGTAGGTAATTTCCTGGGTAGGTGGAGTTCATCGAACCAGTCTGAAGTTTAACCCCATTGCAAAAAAATTGTAAAATCATGGAATATCTTGAGTTGGAAGGGTCCCACAAGACTGGGTCCTGCTCCTGATTGGATGTTTTGGGTTCCTTAAGTTTTAAAGGTCTTAGGCTTTAAATTTTATGAATTTTTTGTCAGAGTTGTATATGGGAAGGGTGGAGGGGAAAGCTTAGATATGTTACTCATCCTGAATGTATCCAGACCTTTGATTTTCTTAATGCCATCAGAGAAATTCAGAAGACAGAGAAAAATATTTGGCAAATGCAGGAGAAAACCCCAAAACTTGTTGCAGGCTGCAGCTGCAGAAATTACTCAAGTCCCTTAATGACATTAGGCATCACAAGGAATAAAAATGTAGGAGACTTAGAAACCTTTAATATTGATGACTTCCAATAACTGATATGGATTGAAATGTGTTGTGCAGCCTGTATATTTTTAAGTGGAAGCATTAATCTCTTATTCCTATGAAATAACCGTGCCAGGATAAACCTTCCCACTGTCCTTCCTGTGGGCCCTGTTGCTAGCTTTGCTTCTGGTGAGGATGCTTACACACATCCACCCTTTTCACTCTGTGACTGATTTTCTCCTGCAGTCTTTGTGGTTTTGGGAACTTGTATTGCTGTGCAGCTGGGCACCAACCCTGACTGGATGTTCTTTTGTTGTTTTGCTGGGACGTTCATGTTTTACTGCGCGCACTGGCAGACGTACGTCTCGGGGACACTGCGCTTTGGCATGTAAGTACCTGGCTGAGAGAAAGGGAAAGTCACCCTGTTCTCCTGAATTGCACCTTGTGTGCCCATAGTGCAGCTTCCCAGAGCAGTAGCTAATTGTTTTTATCCATAGTGACACCCTTAGAGCTTTTGGCAGGTGTTGGATCTGTAATTAATAGTGAATGTCCCTTAGCTTGTGTTAGGAGTGGTAGAAATATAATTTTGGCCTGTTAGTTAATTAGAGCTTTTGTTGTAATGGAGAGTACCTGCTGTTTTATCCTAAGACTGGAATGCTTTGGTCAGATGGTGGCAGTCTGATTTTAGCATTCATTAAACTCTGTCTTGATACTGCTTGATTGTGATGTGCAGTTATTCGTTAATATTAACCATAACCCTTAAAATATGCTGTATTAATTGCCCTTGTGCCTCCAATTTAGAGTTCAGAATCCCTTTTGGTTAGTGCAGATCATGGTTCTGTCAATAAATGGAACCAAAATTGCAGTGCCAAGAAGGTCAGGAGCAGAAATCCTGTTTCCTGCTGGATGAGGCTGGGTGGGAGGTGCAACACAAGGGCTTGGTGAGCTGTGGGATTCTCTAACCTTAATAAGGAAATAAATGTATTCTATGGTGAGAATTTATTCTGTGTTTGCAGAGTAAACAAACATATTTCAAATAAATGTACTGGAGAATTTTTTTTTTTTTTGCATCTGGAAACTGAAGTTTGCCCTTAGTTTGTGGGATTTTGAAACAATTCTAGAACAACTACATACAGATGTCTACTAGACTGTTATTTATGGTCTATAATTGCTAGTCTATAGGCTAAAACAGTATAAATGTGAGTCTCTTGTATATGACAGTTTTTATTGGCAGGATACTGTTTCAATAATGCATATGCTCTTGAGAAACTTATGTGTTTCTGCTCAAAAATTTAAGATGTTGGATCAGTTTTAAATGTCTATTAGAGGAAGAAAAGAAGAATATCTAGGCTTCTGTTCCAACTCTGGCTACACTGAAGCATATTGACTGAAACTATCCCCTTCTGGTACTTAAATCTTTAAAATAAGACATGTGGCTCCAATACTTTCCTGTTTTAGGAGTATCACTTTCATGTTGTACCAGAAGTCTGAATGCTTTTAGCTCCCTTCAAACTTTACAGGGCCCTGATAATCAAACATTTCTGGATATTGATCAAAGAACACAAAAGCCTGACCTTGGCATCTGCTTGACTTTACAGGTAGAAGTATCAGCCTCCCCAAACTGCTGCTGTGCTGCAGAGAAGTGTTTGGGTCAGTGCTGATGTTGACTGGGACATTCCTTTGTGAGGAGTCTGTATTTTGGAGGCATTTTTCAGCAAATTTGATTTTTCTGCCTGGCCTTATAATAATACAAGAATGTGGTGGCCATTAATATGTGGCTAATTCATATAAGGCAATAAGCACCTAAAGGTGTGTATCATTAATTTAGATAACACAGCACTGTGTAGTAAACATATTTGTTCCTTCTTTTGCCCTCTGTCACCAGGTTAATAGACTGTCATAAGCTGATGTTCATTTTAATGCCTAAACCATGAGACTATTTATCCAGTTAACAGATTCTCACTGTTTGACACTTTTTTAATGAAGCCTTCATTTCACTAATCTAAAACTGAAAAAACGGTATTTTATCAACTCTTTCAGATTCACTGCAGTGCACACACTTAGGTATCCTTAATCCTGAATAAGTGGGCTCAGAGACAGCTGTTGAAAGGAGCCAAAAAATCCTTGTGCACAGGAGCTTTTTTCTGTCTGTATCCCCTATTGTGACTCTCAGAGAGAGGGTGTGGTAGTGCTGTTTTAGGGAATGTGACAGTGGTTTTGACTTGACTGAATTCTGAAGCAGCAGGAAAGAGTAGACAGCTGGTTATCACTTACTCTATTTGTGGTATGTTCAAGAAATTGTATTTCAGTGCAGAGAGAGCTTGATAATGAAATGGCTTGCAGAGGAGCAGAGGGTGCTAAAGGGAGAGATTGTATTTCCCTCCTTCCACACAGGCCTAAAGTGCTGAGTTATAGAATCAGCCTGTCTTGCTGGAAAAATCCATCTTAAGAAAAACCAGGAAAATTAGTGTCAAACAAAGTGTGTGCTCGTGGAACAGCGTGTGGTTTGTGTATGGGGAAGGGATTGCAGCTCCAGGAGCAGCTGAGGGAGCTGGGAAGGGGCTCAGCCTGGAGAAAAGGAGGCTCAGGGGGGACCTTGTGGCTCTGCACAGCTCCTGACAGGAGGGGACAGCCTGGACAGGGTCAGGCTGTGTTCCCAGGGAGCAAAGGACAGGACGAGAGGAAACGGCCTCAAGCTGCACCTGGGAAGGGCCAGGTTGGACATCAGGAGGAATTTCTTCCTAGGGAGGGGTGGTCAGGCATTGGAAGGGGCTGCCCAGGGAGGTCTGGAGTCCCCATCCCTGCCCAAGGAACAGCTGGATGTGGTGCTCAGGGCTGGTGACAAGGTGGGGATCCATCAGGCTGGGCTCGTTGATCCTGGAGGGCTTTTCCAACCTTAACAATTCCATGATTCTCTTTGGTGTCACTGCGCCAACCTTGGCAAGTCCCTGAAGCTGAGCAGAGCCTGTCAGATTGCAGGGCAGGATCACTTCCCCTGAGGGAGGAGGAAATGGGATCCATTCTGTGAGGTTCCTACAGATTCTACAGGTGGAGGAGGAAAACTTTGTTCAGTTGGGCCCAATTACTGAATCCATCAGCTGTGTAAGTTCTTCATCTTCTGCCTGACAGCTGTGGGGGATGTCCCTGTGCTACTCCAGGTTTTGGAATAATCAGTTGAGTCAATAAAGTTCTATGATCTGTCTCCATCTTCAATTGATCACATAATTCCATTAATTATGATCCTAGCAACCACCACTCTTCAAAAAGCAATTGGTGTTGATTAAACAGCTCAAATAGCTAGAGGTCAGTATTGCTTAAGCATTCCCCAGCAGGAAGCAGGAAGTGTCTCAAGGCAAGTAGGGCAGGCTCCAGGAAAGTCACTGTAACAATATCAGCGGTGCAAAGGCAGCTGGAACAGCAGGGATAGAGTTAAATGCAGAAGTTTTACTTAAAACACCTGATCTGGGAATGATCTTACAGAAAAACAGGAGTGCTCAGCGCATTTGAAAAAGAGAAAGGTGATTTTGAATGGCAGAGAGGCTTAGTATTCAAGCAGCCCAAATAATGACTTTGTTCTCCTGACCTGGTTTCCAGCCCAGGAACTGGTTTGTCTGGGTTGTGGATTTGCTGTGCTGCAGCAGAGGATGAGCTGAGTCATGTATTGGGGCAGCTGTGCCATCACAGGGGCTCCTCTGCTTTGCAAACAGAGAATTTTTTCCTGCATATCCCAAAAATCAAACTGCCAAGCTGCAATGGACTTCCATGTGTCCTTGTGGAAGCAGATGAGAGGTGCTTCAGGGACACACTGCAGAAAACAGATTGTTAGGGAGTACAAATCCTGAAGGGATTTTTCCAATGTTATCTGGAGCCCAGGTGTGATCACCTGGTTCTTCCCCAATCCAGGGTTATCTCATTTGGATTCAGTAGTGGTCCTGGTCCCTGCAGGAAGTGCAGGAGGAGAAGCAAGTGTGTGCAGGCTCAGGATGTTCCAGCTGCTCAAGGTCAGAGCACAGCCTGATTGCAGGGGCTGTCTATCCCTGTCAGAGCTGGATTCTGCAGCACAGCTCAGAATCACAGAACCATGGAATTGCTTTGAATGGGAAGGGACATTAAACTCATCCAGTTCTGCCCCCTGCCATGTGCAGGGACACCTTCCACTATCCCAGGTTGCTCTAAGCCCTGTCCAACCTGGCCTTGGATGCTTCCAGGCATGGGGCAGCTGCAGCTTCTCTGGGCATTCTGTGCCAGGGCCTCACCACCCTCAGAGGGAAGAATTTCTTCTCAATATCCCATCTAACCCTGCCCTTTGGCAGCGGGACGCCATTCCCCCTTGTCCAGCCTGGATGTACTCTTGAGAGACATGAGACACAAACTGCTCAGGTAAAGTCCTAGTGCATTTGTTCATGATGGAAGTGCTGGAGGTGCTGAATCATATTGTAATAACCCAGTGGGCATTGAACACTCAGGGGTCCATCCAGAGATATGAGGGCTGTACCATGGTCTCCAGCATTTCTCCTACAAGTTACTGCATTTTCTGGTTTATTGCAACCTTTTTTAATGAAAATACCATAAGTTGTGATGGTAGGAATTATAGCTGTATATATGTGTGGGTAAATATAGACACAATGAGATGGAAATTAGTTTCCAAGGAGTTTTCACAAAGGAATATCATAAATATGAGATGAAGAATCAGTTTTTACCACCTTTCATATAACTGAAAAGTCAAACATGGTTACACTGCTGTTTGAATAATAATCCCCAGAGAAAGCAAAATTATTCAGGCTGCTGAACAAAACAGCCTTTCTTGATGAGAACTGGAGAATTTGGGGAAACATTCCTGTTCAGTGACTCTGGAGCAGCTGTCCAGGCCCAAGAGCCTGTGGGATAATGGGTTGGTTCACCTGAGTCCTTATCACCACTGCTGCCACTAAGGTCTGAAGGAGAGGTGAGGAAATGGGGGATTTCAGAAAGCTAAGCCAACCTTCCTCTTCAGCCTCAGCAGAGGAGGAGTTGATGTTCTATCTTGCATAGACAACACACACCAAATACTGACATACAGGGATGGAAGCCTGCCAAGTCAGACTTTAGCACGTTGAGTTCTTGCTCTTGGGAACAGCCTCAGCATCTCCACTCTGAGATAAGGCAATCATTGCTATGACTGTAGAGCTTAAAACTTTCCAATGCTTCTTGGAGAACTTTTACACCCAGGTTGTTTACAGAGGAGAATCTGAGGCTAAGTAGAGCCTCTGTTGGTGTCAGGGGATGTTGGGTTCTCTGTGCTTGCAAGCAGGATGTGTTGAAGTGTCTTTGTGGTGGGTGTGAAGTTTGGTGTTGGTAACCTGCACCTCCTGCTCCCTCAGTTGCGCTGGCAGCGTCACAGAAACTGCAGCTGGTGAGGGCTCACAGAAAAGGTGGGGGGGGTGGTTTCCACATCCTCCTCCTCTTCCCTCCCTTCAACAGCATTTTCAGCCACAATCCCATTGGTCATGTGTGGCGATGCTGCTCCTGATTGTTCTGATAAATCATTGGAGTTCTCACTTTCCTGTGAAATAATGAACTGCAGCATAACAAGCATATGGCTATTGCCTACCCATGCAACTTCTGTGTACCTCTGGGAGCAACAGAAGGAAAAATTTACATACTGATGTGTATAATAACAAGGAAGGGAGCTTATTTTAAATTATTTTTCCCTTAATTTTTAATATTATTTTTTCCTTAACATGAATTTGCTGGTGCTGGAAATAATTCTAATTCATGTTCTCATTTTTTCTATACAGTTTGCTTTATTCACGCTGTTGTATTTCATGGCATCCAAGTGAAACTGCTGGATTGGAATGAGTTAGGATAAAACTCTAATAACTTTATAACAAAGTGTTTGCACTTCTGGCATGTGACTCTCAGCCTTTCTTTCTCTTGTGTTCTGATGTTGAACATTCTTTTCTTGCTGCTGTGGTTCCCCTAAGAAAATAGTCCTTTGTCTCCTGCTCAGATTCCCAGTTCATTGCTCAGCCTTAGTAATCCCACTTGCACGCTCAGTAGATATGGACAAGACAGATGGAAGAATCATCATTTTGCAGACTAGAGAATTAACTGGTAGATGGATCCCTGTAAGTTTTCCAGGCCCATAACTTCTGTTTTCTGTTGAGGCAGGAGTGTTTTTCTTGTCTGCTGTGATTTGGGACTTTTTCATGGAGTTTTGTGTGTTGGGAGATGCATAAACCTCCACCGTAGTTTTATACAGCCTTAAAAAGCTGTATTAGATCAGCTGTGTTGCTAGAGATTGACTTGATTTCAGGGCTGTCCCCAGTGTAAGTGTCTGTTTCCTGTTGTCATTGGCTCATTTTCTCAGGGCATTTCTCTATTTGAATTCAGTTTGGGTTCCCTGTTAGCACAAGGAGGGGACTGACTGCAGCTGTCTCTGAGCTCTGAGCCAGTGGTGGCTCTTGAATTGCCTAATGATTTGTTTAGTCAAACAGAGCATTTTAAGAATTGCCCATGGAATACACTCAATAAATTAGCACTGACAAGGGAATATTCTGGATGCAGCACTAATCCCCTGTGTGTTAATTGGCTCCAGACTCAGGAGCCTGACAGGGTTCCCAGCAGGGCAGGCCCAGGGATTGTCAGTGCCAGTATCTCCGTGGAGTGAAGCACATGCCAAGGTCAATGCCCCTTCTTGAACTTGCCAGATGATGTTTAAAAGATGGATCCATGTCTGAATTACAAATATCACCTAAAATAACATAGGAAAAAAGGAACAGAAACTGCAGCTGTTGTGAAGCACCAAAGTAGCTGTGGGGTTTGGGCATGGGGCTTTCCCTTCCTGCGTTCCCTAAAATACCAACTATTACCTCTCCTAGCTATTTACTGTGTTATGTACTGTGATAATTACACTGAAAATGCTTATCAGGCTGAACTTCAGTGGCCCCTCTCCTCAGGCCTGGTGTCTGCATATCATCACTGCACCTGAGCCCTGCAGTGGGGCCTCAATGACCTTTCTGTGCTGCCCATTTGAAATCCCTTGGCATCGTGGGTGTCTGTTCCAGCACACTCTGATAAGCACAGCCATAAACAGGAGCTGTGTTCTGGCTGACCCTGCTGTTGCTGCTGAGTTATTTTCTTTTTAAACTAGATGGTTTGAATTTTAAATTTGATCCCATTTAAAAATCTTTTTGTTATGATAAAATTCAGATTTATGGCACTGTACTGGGAGAAAGGGTGGTTTCCGCGGCTCTGTTGGCTCCAGCATAATTTTATCCCTTTCTGTCAGGGGCGAGAAATAAATAGATACAGAATGGAGTGTCATTACCCCTGAGCAGGGGTCCAGAGCTCACTTCTTGGAGCATTATTTGACAAGAAGCTGCATGAGGAGGGAGGTGAAATTTCTTCCTTTTCCTCAGAGGTGTCCAACTGAAATACGATCTGCATTTCTGCTCCTCTGAAACATGCAGGAGCATCTTCAGCTAAAGAATTCATATATTCAGTGTTGTTTGCAGACACGAGCATGAGGTCAGGAGATGAGAGTTGTGGATTGTGCTTGGTTATGGGTTTTATTCACCATGACTCAGAGCAAGGAATTTCATTTATTCCCTCATGCACACACAGAATGATTGTTTTTTCTCATGTGTTGGAGTGATACGGTAAAACTGTAAACTGCAGAAGTTCTGAATGAAGATTTAAACGTGTAAAATACTCTGTGGGTTAGAATGGTTTTGTTAATTCATTAATACCCCTGGTTTTTGTGATTGTTAATCCCTCCTCTGAATCGCCCTTTGAGTCATCCCCATCCTGGATTTTGTCCTTTAGCCTGACTGAAGATGTTTAATGGTTCCTTCCCCTTCAGAGGAGTGCTCAGGACAGAGCTCTGAACTGTTTCTCTCCCTCACCTGTAGATTTGATGTGACAGAGTCCATGCTCTGCACTGTGGCCATCCAGCTCCTCACGGGCGTGCTGGGGCCCTCGTTCTGGAATTTCACGGTAAAGCCCTCGCTGGGCAGCGCCTGCTCGGGCCAGGGCAGCACCTCTGTCATGCACTGCTCTGGGCAAAGCAGCCTCTGCAGCGTCTTCGTGCTGAACACAAGGAGGAAAAAGATTTCAATGAGTAGGAAAAATTTGATTTAACTGGAAGCAAATTGTTTTGAAAGGGTCTCATTTTGTTTAAAACCAAAGCAAAACCTGCCTGTTCAACAAAAGTTTGATTTAAACTTTTCTTTTTATCATGGTTTTGGCTTCACCTAAAAGCCAAGCAGGGCTGTGGAAGCAGCTCTAAGTGTGGGTGTAGAATGTTGTTGGAACTGCTTTTTAAAACTTATTTTGTTGCTGCCATTTCATTACCTTTCCACCAAAAAAAGGAGAATTTCTTGGCTCTTTCAGGGAACTGTTTCTTGTGTAATAACTTAAAAAGTCTGGTTAAAAATGTCTGGTTTAAGCTGTGCAGCTTGATCCCTGTGCTTGTAGCTTCATGAAGAAGTAACTTCCTTTCCAGCTTGTCTTTATTTTTAAAATGCTTTTCCTTATGTCTGTGCTAAATAAGTCCTTTTCCCCTCTAGTTTGCTAGCCTTAAAGACTTTCTCTTCCTTATTTCACCTCTTTTTTTTTTTTTTGCTAATACATTGTATGTGGGTGAGGTCCCATCCCAATAAAATGTTATCATTAAAAGTGGATTCCTTGAAATATATAATAGATTATGATTACTGTTGATGCATTTTTAATCTGGACTTTTCCTTGAAATATTTAAGGATATAAGAATAGGTTTTTGATCTTTCTTAGAACTGCATCAGATGTTAAACAAAAGTGAGGTTATTTTTTTGATGGTTGGTTTGCACAGCCTTTGTTAAACCTGTGTGGATGCTAATTATTTTCTAATAGTTCTTTTGTTTTTTTCATGTAGTAGCTCAGCAAAATCTCTGCTTCCAGGAGGTTATTTAGGAAGATGAATTACTGGCTCTGCTTTAGGTGCAGCACCATCAGCAATCTGGTAAATCCTGATGTGTCTCCAGCTGACCTTGAGAGCTGGGTGGCTCTAAAGGGAGTCAGGTAACAGCAGTAACTTAATTTTTAAAATACTTTGTTCATAATCTATGAAAGGCTGGAAATAGTGTCAGGAAATGGTAATTTAGCAAACAGTAATGCAAAGGAAGGGAGAGGTTAAATCAAGATTTTAGCCTGTAATATCAACTGACCAAGGAGTCACTGAGGGCAGAAAAAAATTATAAAATCACATAGTTGTGAAACACTCAGAGAATTTGAGTGTGTGAAATCATTCCCTGGTGTGATGGTTGTAGGGTGGAAATAACTCAGATTGGGTGATGAAAGGAAATAGTTTGAACTGGAGTAGGACAGTTTACCATGGGGTGGAAGAGAGAGGAAGGGCAGGTGCAGAGGACCTGGAGCTGCTGAAGATGTGCATCTGTACCCCCCTGCAAAGGAGGCCTTTGCCATTCCAGGAGATGCTGGTGATACTGGTTTACAGACAGCTGGGGAGTAGGCTCTGAGGGGATGGGCCAGGCAGGGCATTTTCACAGAATCCCAGACTGCTTTGGTTTAGAGGGTCCTTAAAGCTCATCCCATCCCACCCTGCCATGGCAGGGACACCTCCCACTGTCCCAGGCTGCTCCAAGCCCCGTCCAGCCTGGCCTTGGGCACTGCCAGGGATCAGGGGCAGCCACAGCTGCTCTGGGAGCCTGGGCCAGAGCCTCACCACCTGCACAAGGAGAAACTTCTTCCCAATGTCTCATCTGTCCCTGCCCTCTGGAACTGGGAAAGCACTTCCCCCTTTTCCTGTCCCTCAGGCTCCTGTCACTGGCTCCTGAGACAGAACCCCAGGTGTTGCCTTTGACAGGTCTCCTCAAACACTTATTTTAACTCAGTTTTAGGCACTGAGTTACAGGATAGACTTTTAAATCTATTTAAATTCTTTCATGAGTAATTTCAGATGCCTTCTGGCATCTTTAGTTTTAGTCTTAACTCATAACTAAAGATGCTGCTGCTTCCAAGTGGTTTACTCAGACACACCAAGCTTCACTGACTTATTTACACACTCAGATGTCAGGCAGAACAGATTTTTAAGGTCAATATTGCACATCTCAGATGGGTAAGCTACAGAAAATGTGTATTCATACTCTGGCTGTTTCATGTGATAAACTTTTGTACTGAGAAAATACAAGAATATAAACTTCTCTTGAAAATTATACAGGTGCTGGGACAGTATGAAGCAAGTAGCTTCAAATTCTTGCAGCACAGCTAAACCTTGTACTTGGCTGGACAGGAAAATTTTATGTTCACCAAGGAGGGGAAAGTATCTTAAATTGGTAATGAAGTTTACGTATCCCTGTAACCAATGGGAAATTAATTAGAATAACCTGAAGGCTTAAAAAGCTGGAAAATAAAAATATTTTGGAAACCAAAATAGGTTTAGTCCATTATTCCCAACATTCACACTTGAAGTGCCAGAGTTTCAGCCCTGCCTCCCTCTCCCTGCAGCTCTGCAGTGTCACCCAGCAGTTCTGGTACTGATGCAATGTAACTTTGGTTTGGAACATTTTGCCTTGGTGATTTTTCAAAGACCAGAATTGGGCTGTTTTAATACAGTTTAGCACAACAATATAGAGGAATTGCAAATAAAGGTCTTGAGGATGATTGAATCTGGAGACTGCTCATCATTTTATAGAAAACAAAATGTTAAAATAATACTGTTCCTAACAATATTTGGTCACAGAAGTGATTAGAGGGATGGAAACCTCCTAAGAGGAAAGGATGGGAGAGCTAGGGATGTTCAACCTGTAAAAGGGCAGAGTCCAGGGAGACCTTTATGCCTTTTCTTGTGCCTGAAGAGCTGGAAAGGAACTTTGGACAAGGGATAGAGTGCCAGGACAAGGCAGAATGGCTTCAAACTGCCAGAGAGCAAGGAAAGATGGGATAGTGGGAAGGAATTCCTCCCTGTGAGGTGGGGAGGCCCTGGCCCAGGGTGCCCAGAGCAGCTGTGGCTGCCCCATCCCTGGAAGTGTCTGAGGCCAGGCTGGACAGGGCTTGGAGCGCCCTGGGATGGTGGAAGGAGTCCCTGCCCATGGCAGGGGTAGAATGGGATGAGCTTTGAGGTTCCTTCTAACTCAAACCATGCTGGAGGTTCTCTGGATCTTCTCTTTATCTGGGAAGACTGTACAGCTTTGAAGACAGGCAAATAATCTGCATTTCAATTTGTCACAACAGGGAAAGGAGGATCAATAGAGGAGAACACTGCAGTGTGTGCAAGAGAATCCGTGGATGGCAGTGTCACCACAGGAATTGCAGCTGCCCCTGGAAACTCTGCAGGAATTTTCCTGTCTTGTGAATTTAGGCAGATAGGGAGTGAGGGTGCACTTTGAAATGTGCATTTAAAAACTCACAAACTTCTATGTTTCTCTGGCTTCATTTGAATTAAATCCTTGGGTGTTCTGGTTTTTAGGCTGTGGTTACCCCCAGTGCAGTGCTGACATTGCCTGACCCTGTCCCTGCCTTCTACAGTGCTGCTGGTTATTATTCTTCCCTAGCATCACTTTGCTGCAGAATCAGTACTTCTCAGCATTATTGTGAGTGTTCTCCCCAACCTTGCCACTGGATGTTCTGTCTGGGCATTTTAGTTTGTCAGATATTGAGTCTGGGCTCTTTGCTCTGTTTTCAGCATCAGCTCTTTGTTCTTGTTCTTTGCCTGGATGTTCCTGCTGATCTTTGCAGGGTCTTCTGTTTATTTTATACAAGATGAAAAAGCCCCTGGTTTATTTGAAGAAGAGATTTTTGGAACTTGATTCTTTGTGTCTTCTGAACTTGTACAATAACTTTCCGTCCATCTGTTGTGGTGTGGGAATGTCTTGGGAAAAGGGTTTGTTTCATTTTCTTCATTTCGTGGCCTTAATGATCTTCCACACAATGTGCGCAGAGTCAGGGCAGTGCTGACATGACTCAGTTGTCAGGAAACATCAGGCAGCAAACCTGTCAGGCTGGGGGGAAGTGTGGCTCCAGTGGTGCCTGAAAATAACCCACATAATAAAAATATCCCAGTTCAGAGGCTTTAAGGCCCTCTTGCAGAATTCATGCTGCTTGCTCTTCCCATTTGTTTTTTCTTAGGACTTCCACTGTAGTATTTAAATGAGTAAATAAATACAAACACAAGTTGAAAATAGAATCTTTGAACTGGCTGATTTTCTTCTTGCTTTGAAATGGTTTTACTTTCTTACAGCTCTGTGTGTGGTACCTGCTTCTGTGTAATTAAATGTGATTATAGTAATTAAATGAGGCAGTCTGGAGGAACGGTGGCCTTTCTCTATTTTCTGCCTTTTTTCCCTTATTTTTTTACTATGATTTTATACATGATCCATTGCTCCAAAATTATGTTTTCTCTAATGTTTACCATGGGAGAGTCACTTGAATATGCAATGGAACTTGATGTAGAATAAAATACAGTACTAATGATGTCATACCTAAGCAGGAACATTATCACCCTGCTTTGTGAATAAATTCCGCATGCACTAAAGCAAGTTGGATGTATTTTCCCTCAAAAAGGAAGGGATTGGTCAGATTCCCTCTGTAGAAACCTCCCTTGTGGGGCCCCCTGATGGGGAGACCCCTAAAAAGTTCTGTGCTAGGAATGAGGCACAGATGGAACACTTGGCTTTTTGGTCTTCAGGTTGTTGTTTATTTTTGTCTTATCAGAAGTTCTGCATGCTGTCTACATCTCAGACTTAGCATACAAAGAGAAGGCACCAAAAGGCACAAGACACACAGATTCAAGGACTTTTAAAGCTATTTTGTCCAATTAACTCTTAGAATGTACTTTATTTCAACCTTTCTACCAATAACTAATTATTTCTCTGTCTACGCAACATCTGTGTTGTGGTTTTTTTTGACCAATTGCTCTGTGCTCCCAACACTGTAGAAAACAGAGTAGATGAAGAGCAAGAAGGAGATCAGACAATGCCCAAAATCTTCTGTCTTGTATCCTATCCACCTCCATACTAAAAACCTAAAACTCTTAAGTTTTTCACCCTGTGATAAACTCTACTGCTATCTATTTCACACTATTACACACTCATAGATTCCAATTAATCCCAAAGTCTTGGAAGCTTTCTCCAAAGCCAAAAGGGCAAAGGTTAAAAGCAGTGTTTTCCTGAGGATCAGAACATCTCAGGACAGGCAGAGAAATTTTCCCTGTGCCCTGGGTTCTAACATCCCTCTAAGTGGAGCAAGTGCTTTCCTGCAGCCCTGCTTTTGCCTTCCCATTTATTGGGTAAGTTCCCAGCTCTACCAGAGTTTAAAAGCATTATGGTGACCTTGGCAATTTATGGATTTTTTTGATTGCTAGCTCATTTTACCTGGATACAATGCATAAATTGAAGTTAATCATTTAGGTGTAAGAATGTCCTCTGGATCACCTGATGTTTTAATGTTTTCCAGGCAGTGTGGATATTGCTTTGCTCACGTTTCTCTTGACAAAACTATTGTTGCTTTGGTTTAAAATGGCATTTTTTCACTTCTTTTTCATTTTAGGGAGCTGTTTAGGACTTTTATGAAGGCTGGTAGCAATCAACTTGTCTGCCATTTCCATTTATTCCTCCCCTCTCTGGAGCTGCCAAGTCCCACTGGCTCAGTGCTGGGTTGTGTGGATCCAGGGGCTGAGCAGACCTTCCCTGCCGCCTCCTCAGGGCTCCCAGCATTCCCAAGGTCACAAAAACACCAGGAAAGCTGATGGGCTGGCAACTGGGACAGGAATTTCTTCTTTTTGGTTGGACTGTTTTAGCCAAGCCAATGTCCTGACCCTGCTGATGGCAGGAGAGAAGGTGGGGCTGAGCAGGTGTTTTTGGGGGAAGAAAGTGGTTGGATTTTAAGGAGCTTGGGATGACTGCTGCATGTAGCAGCATCATGGATGTATCTGGTTTATGCTGTGGTTGCACAGTTATCTTGAATTCAGGTTGAACCCAGAGAGGAGCAATGTGCCCCTTTTCACACTTTGTGCTTCCAGATGTTTGTTGCCTTCTGTGGTCCAGCTTTGAGGAGCTGCCTGTGGATGTCTGGATTCTTAGATTTCTGTCCAGAGGCTACTTGACATCCTGCAAAAGAAAGATTCACTGAATAATTCCAACATCAGGCATGTGCTTTACTGATATCAAGCTTATCATTTTAAGTCATCTAACAGTAGTTTTAATGAGCATGGGATGTTCGCAGGCCGTTTTCCTCCTTGGGATTAAGAATTTATGCTTTCTTTAGGTGATAGTTTGGTGTTTACTTTCTCCTCAGTAGGTCTTAATGCTTTTGTCTTCTGTTTTAAGGAGACATTTGGTATTAAAAATACAGTATATTAAGGTGGAATTGAAGTTAAAACTCATATTTGTTCTTCAGTAGGAGATTCTTACTGTAAGTCAGGGGCAAGTTTTTAACAAATATCCTTGGCTGCCTGATACTGTTTCTGTTTGAGTTGGAAGGGCAGAGCCCGGGGCAGGGGAGTAAAGGTTGTGCCATGGCTGTGTAAAGATAAAACTGTTTCCCTACCTCAATCCAGGCACTGCTCCCCGTGTATCTGTTGGGCTCTCCGTCTTGTGCAGAGGTTTGTCTGGCAGAATAACTTGGTTTTCCATACATGACTTTAGTGAGCATAAGATTTCTGCTGCCAAAAGAAACTTGGTTTCCTATCCCAGGAAAGCTGTAAGTTACCTCCATGACTTATTAGTCACTGTTTCTGTGAACTTCCTCAGTTTCTTTCTGTTCTTTAGGAGATTGACAGAAGTAGTGAAACGGGCTAAAACACATTCCTGCACTCCTGGAATGGAGTTGCTCCAGTCCTTCCTTGGCTGGACACACTGAGAACACATTTCCATGCTGACTCCAAGGGCTGGGAGGAAGTAATTTGCATTAAATCAGTTGATTTGTGTATCTCTCCTGAGCATTTTTAATTTTTTTCTTGCAAGGTATCTCAATGGCTCTATTTGTTTGTATCAGGACTAAAACCTGAGATATTTTAGAACATTCTTTCCTCAGTGGAAGTCAGTTTTTTCCCCAGCCAATTGTGATTGCCTTGCAGGATTGTTATTGAGCAAATTGAATATAGGAGGGCTCCAAAGGTTGCTTCCTGGATGTTCCATCTCCAGGTTTGTGTAGTGGAAAGCAAATTGGCAAAGCAATCATGGACTGGAGTGGGGTGGAAAGGACCTTAAAACTCATCTCATTCCAACCCCTGCCATGGAGATATCCACCATGGGATTTAGGTGCAGCCTTGGAATGATTCCTTGTGCATGTGGCTCTGCTGCTGACCAGACTGGAGATCCTCAAATGAGAGGATCCACTCCCAAACTGAAACAAAGTCTATGGAGAGACCCTGAGCTGATACTAAAATCAATTCCATGGTCTTGTAGCTCATTTAAGGCAGACAGAGGAAAGCCCAGCCCATAATGCTTCTTCCCTGTGCAGGTGATATCAGCAGGGTTTTGGCACAGCAAAGCCTGTGTGTGCAGGAAGGGATTTGGAGTCTTTTAGGTAGAACTATCTAATTGGAAATATGGATAAGCCAGAAATGCTTCAAACTGACTTGAAGGATTATTTTTGATGCAGCACTTCAGGGCAAGATACTGTTATGGGCTATAATATGTAAGTTATTTATAACATACATCTATATGCATATATATAGATGTATAGAATGTGTGTCTCTATTTATAACATTATTGTGTATATACACCCTATATCTATATATATATATATATATCTATATATCTATATATCTATATATCTATATATCTATATATCTATATATCTATATATCTATATATCTATCTATATATATGTATCACACCAGCAAGTCTGTCCTCTTCATTTCTTCATTTCTTCATTTCACTTGTATTTTTATATACTCCTATTTCTGGCATTCATTTGTACACCCATTTTCCCCTCTTTCTACCTCCAAGATTTTTACATGCTCCTTAAAACAAAGCCATAAATTTTCTGTTTTCTCCCATTCTCCCTGCAGCACATCCTGGCTCTGCTGGAACCAGAAGTGGTTTCTCTTCTTGCTGCCACTGCACCATTTCTATCAACCCTTTAGGGATTCTTGTTTCTTTTCAAAGCTTGATGCTGTTCACAGGATATTCATATTAAGATAGGCTAGGGAATATAATAGGGGTTAAAAATACATTTTTAGAATTTTATCATCTCTACTAAATTCTTTTTTTTTTGGTGGACAAGGTTAAAACTGAATATTTATTTCTGCAGCTGCCACTGGGCAGGGAAGAGTTCCAATGTTTCTGGTTGATAAAATGGATTTCTGTTATTGCACTGTGAAGTAAAACAAAATTATAGTACAACATTGCTCTTAGTTTGAACAAAAAAGCTAAATACATTTTTGCCTTCTAAATTATTGGTGAGTTTTTCCTCTTTTCCTCAGCCTTTATACAGTGCATGACAGAGGTGTGCTGCTGAGCTTGCAAATAACTGACTTGAAATTGCTTTGAATAATTTTGCTTTTTTTTTTTGGCTTTTTATACCTAATCAGAATTGATGTGACTGAAGTACAAATCTTCATAATAATCATGCATTTACTGGCAGTGATTGGAGGACCACCTTTTTGGCAATCTCTGGTAATTTTGCTTGTGTTCTTATTTTATCCTTTTTAATAATCCAGTGATCACTGAAGCACTCCTGCACGTCTTGAGACAGTTTCACTTCTGCAGGAAGGTTTTACTTTTCCTTATAAATGGAAACAGGTTTTTGAATTCAGATCCCATGGAATGAACTGTGGGTTCTGTCTGTACCAGAGTCATTAAAACAAGGTTATTTTATACCCTGTGCGTGCTGGTGAAAAGCTATCAAACATTGCAGGAACGTAAACCTTTGGTGAAATCCTGGCCAAAACCTGAATGAATTTCATGCAATAAACAGTGGAGGAATATTAAACTGGGATGAGGATTTGGGGGAACTCTTGGGAGCCATCAGTAAATAATTAGGCCTGAATGTGGCTGATGACTCTTGGTTTGTGTAAGGGGTCAACTCCCCCTTGTCAGGTTTTCCTTTTAAACTAAGATGATCCTGATTAAATGAGCTGCTGGCACAGCCTGGCTGCAGAACTTTTATTTATAACTATGTCTATGTATTTTTCTATATATAATATATATATGTTGATATAGGCTTGCCAGGCCATGCCAGCTGACAGTTTAATAATAATGATAATTATAATAATAGTAATACAATAGTAAGTATTGCTGAAGCCATATTGAGCTATCAAAATGACATTGTCCACAGAAAAGCATGTATGTGCATACATAAATAAGTTTACTGGAAATCAAATCCAAAGCATTGATTTCCTGAAAGGTTTTCCTAGTTTTCCTTCCTGGTTATTGATCTTCTCTCTGGATTTGGTAAATGCGATTCTTAAGGAGAAAGAACTCTTGATTTCAGTAACACCAAGAGATGGTCAAAAGTCCCTGAAAAGCTTCACTCCAGATGGATGAATTTCTAATGTGCTCTGTGTAATGAACCCACAGTATGTGGAAAGGATCCCAAATGAGCTAATCGAGGCCATCCTGATTTTGCTGCTTATGCTTTCAAACCCTAAAGCCCTTAATTAATTCTATAAACTGCAAATACTATCTATAGGGAATGAGGGTGGGAAGGATTGATTACAGAATAAAAATAAGGCTACATGTAACCTTATTGGTGACATTAATATCTAGAAATATTAATGTGGCCAACATCCCGATGCAGCTGTAATTTAATATTCTGTGTTATCAAGAGAATTTATCAATTCCTGTTCTTAGTTTCCTTTAAAAAAAAAAAAAAAGTGGTGAGGGGAGGGGATGCTGCTACAGCAACCTCTGGCATGGTTCAGTAATGTTTGTGTGGGCTTAGAAATGGATCTCTTGTTATTAAATAGCTTAAATAACTCCAAAATGGCCTTTAAAATAACCCTTTTCAGCAAAATCTTGAAATCTATCAGAAGTTCTGGGTTGGAGCAGCATTTGCCTAAGGCAGCTCCCAAAAATATTAAACTATTTTGGTTAGTTTAACTGAGCATCTCTCCAGAGAACAACATTAATCAGGTCTCCCATGACAATCCTGTTTAATTCAATGAGTGAGATTTTGTGTTCATTTAGAGATAAATCTTACTGCTTGCAGAGCAAAATAAATCACACAACCCCTTCTCACCCAGCCCTCTCTAATCCTTTAATACTTGATGTGACTGCAAAGTTGATGGTTTGGTATTTTCTGTTTGCTTCTGTTTGGGGGAAATGGGGAGTAGATATGGTTGTGTACTCAAACATTCCACTTTTCATGGGAAAAGCAAAATACTCTGAACAGGCAAAATGCAGAATTGTGAATTTTGGAAATTGTTGCTTTCGTTACCTTTGTTTTATTCCATGAAACTGCGTGTGCCTGTCTTGGCTCCCTCCTTTCTGGCAGTGTAAATTCTCTTCAAAGCCTGTTAAATGCTGCTCCCCATGCTCCTGGAGCTGGGCGATTCCTGTGGGATGCTGAGTATGGCTCAGCTTGGATCATTTGGGGCATGTGAGTAAAGCAAGGAAGCTTAGGGTAACTTGTTTAATAGATTGTATATTTGGAGTTGATTTTCCTGCTTGAAGCAAGAAAAGTGATACAATTGTTGGAGTTTTCTCCCGTAGCGTCTGGAATATGAAAAAGCACAAACACTTTGGGAATATGAAGATAGAATTCAGCCCTCTGGAAGTTGTTCTTTGGGCAGATGTGACTGCAGTTTATCTCGACAGCTCCAAACTCCAGCTGGGATGCAGCCCTGTGAGAAGGACTCCAGGGTCTGAGTTGCCCAGCTGGCTGTGGTAATTGTGGGATTGGTGACAGGAGGAGTTCCTGGAGGAAGTGAGACTCTTCCATGCTCCCTCCCTGCTGCTTCCATGAGCCCTTAGCTGGGCTCTGCTCTGGCTTATTCCCTCATAATTTTATTTTTTAAATCCCAATTCATTCTGCACAAAACTGATGAAATATACTCTGGAATCCTGGGAGTAATTTTCCGGCAAAATGTTCCAGACTCCCTTTAATGCTGGCTCTGACAGCTGCTCCCGACTCCATCCATTGCCTGTTGCCACTTGGTTACTGCCATGCCTGGGCTCTTTACAAACCAAATCTGCAATCATGGAATGGTTTGGTTTGGAATTAAAGCTCATTCAGTCCCACCCCCTGTCATGGGCAGAGACACCTTCCGCTGTACCAGGTTGCTCCAAGCCCTGTCCAGCCTGGAATGCTTCTTTCCCAGGGTTTACCTGGATTCTGCAGCTCTCTGGGCAATGCAGCTTTCCGTCTGTGATCAGTCTCAGATGGTTTAAAAGAGAAAATTCTTTTACATTTGCCTGTAAAAGATGTAATTGGTAATGATTCCCTGCATTGCTGACATGGTTTTGGGAAGTTCTGCCTGCACGTGGTGTTGGATGAAGCCCCTGGAATCACCAGGAAAGGCAGAATAATTGCAGGAACTATAGTAATAAATGGAATACCAGAGAGGGAAGCCTTGCAGCTGTCTTCCAGTGTCCTCTGAGTTAAAATTCAGGGACTGTGGTGCCACTTTGTAGGAACATTTCACTCTCTCCCTCCAGTCAGAGGGAAGAAATTAAAGTAATCTGATATTTGCATGGTTTTGCTGCTTCCCACTTTTGGCTTTGATGATCCCATTTTGTACACAGAGAAATTCAGCAGGTGCTGACTTTTTAATCCACTCCTGGCTTTCCTCTGCCGAATTTCTCTGTGTGGCCGTTTCTCAATATTTTTTTCTTCTGACATATTTTGCACTGATGCAGCTGCTGTGGAGGCCAAAAGGAGGATGCTAAGAACCTAAAATTGGCCAAACTGGGTTTTATAACAGTGTGGCCTTATCTTCTCCTTCCCTGAGCATCCTTCTCCAGTGTTTGAGTGGAAGCTGGGGATTCACGGGGTGTTTTTCCCAGCCAATTCCCTTTGTCTTGGGGAAATGTCAACCTTAATGTCTTTTGACTCCTGTAATGGAGTTTGCTACTGTTTCCTTTTGCTTGTAAAAGTCAATCCACCCTGTTCTTTAAATACCAAAGTTCTGAGGCAGAGGCCAGCACGGGTACCTGCTTTTAGAAGAGCTTGAGGAATCCTGAGCCTCCTGACATTAATGAATGATTAGAAGTAGTGCTCTAGTCTGGCAGTTCAGGCCTTCTCTTTACTTGTCTTAATTATTTCTGTCCAATCTTGTAGGAAATGCCTTTTTTTTTTTTTTTGCCTTAACAGGGTAGCCTTAGCAAGGGAGAAATATATTTGAGTGTCATGAAATTGGGGCGTGGTTTGGGGAGTGGGCTGAACAGGGCATGAAGGGTTAAAGCTGCTCTGTCTCTTCATTATGCCCTGGAAAGATGAAGACATTGAGTTGTTGAATGGAATAGAAAACTTAGGATCTTCAAGAACAATCTTCAAGCTCCAGCAGGGTGTGGACAGCGCTCTCAGGCATAGGGTTGGATTGTTGGGCTGTCTGTGTAGGAACAGGGGTTGGACTGGATGCTCCTGATGCGTTCCTTCCAACTCATAGCATTTCATTGTTTACCTGCTGAAAGCTACTCTGAGAGTGTAATTAAAGAAAAAGATAAGCAATTTGACCTCCTTTGGTCTTCTGTTCCTGGCTGGGCTCATTGGGGAGCCAAGCATTTATTCAGTTGAGTGCCATGACTTCAGTTCCTGAATGAAGAGCATTTAGTTGGGAATATAGATATACATAGATATAGATAGATATACAGTTGGGAGGTTTTGGGTAGTTCTCTCTAAACATTTGCTCCCATAACATATCTCCTGTGGTTTACTTTGGACTATTCTTCATTTCTAGTTTTTCCTGTTCTGCTTGAAACATGACTGTTAAAAAACGAAGGAAACTTTTGAAACTGCCTGTGCTCGTTCTCTCCTTCTTTAGCAACCTCATCCTTCCTCTCCAGGTCGCTCTGTTCTGACTTGTCTGATCTCTTTGCTTGCCTTGCCTTGCACTAAAGTTTGGATCCAGTGCTTGAAAGGGTTTATCTGACCATCCCCAAGTGGCTGTTTTTCTGCCCAGTTTGATCTTGACTGCAGCTTCAGGAAAGGTGATGATTCTCTCCCCTGGGGTGATTTAGAGCAAGTTCTTGGTTTCTGTCCATTTCTCTGCTTTTGGTGTCTCTTCTCTGGTAACTGAACATAAGTCTGGCTTTCTGGGAAGCTTCATGGAAGCTTTTGGAAAATAAATTTTTCTCTCTGGAAATGCCAATCTCTGTATAGCAGAGAGAGAAGAGAAAATATGTTGAAAAGTGGAGTGTTTGAGTGCACATGAAATACTAACCCAAATCTGAGTTTGTACATGTTGTAACTTCTTGTCTCTCTTCCATTAAGATTCCAATACTGAATATTCAGGTGAAAATATTCCCAGCTCTTTGTACTGTGGCAGGAACCATATTCTCCTGTACAAACTACTTTGGTGTGATCTTCACGGGTGGAGTTGGCAAAAATGGATCCACTATAGCAGTGAGTACCTTGGGCTGCCAGTTCCTCCTCAGCACAGAGGCTCTTCAGCCACAGTTTCTATTTAACATAATCCCTCCTCCATGGAAAATATTTTCCCATTAGCTCCTTGCTGGCTTGGGAAAAACAAGTTAATATTGCATGTGTAAGAATAGTAGATTTAGGAGTCAAATTTTTAAAATTTTTTATTAAAAGTACTCATTGTACTTTGATATTTGTTTTTGAATTAATGAGATAAATGAAGCTATACAAATACACCCCTCACTGAGGAGTTCATAGAAAAATCCTATGCAAAAATCCATTCAGAAAGAAATCTTTCACGAAGATTCTGGGTTTGATCTTTCTGAAAGATCTATATTATTTATATTACCAATGTAAAAGAATGAGTGGATGTGTCTGCACAAGCACCCTCTGTTGCAGTGTTCTTGCTGCCTAAAATATTATTTTTTTCCCCAGAACCAGAAAGTTTCCACCACTTCTCAGCTGCTGCATGCTCAAGTTTCACTACTTTTTGTTCCTTTTACCACCAGCATTCAGAAAGATGTTTCTAATGTGGTTTTATTTTTAACCCCTCATTGCACACCACATGAGGGGCTCTTTGAGGTTTCTTTGCAATGTGCACATTTTATTAACCTCATGCTTTAATCTCACCACAGGGAACAAGTGTCCTCTCACCTTTTCTCCATATTGGCTCAGTGATCGCCTTGGCTGCAATGATCTACAAGAAATCTGCTGTGCAGCTCTTTGAGAGGCACCCCTGTCTCTACATCCTAACTTTTGGCTTTGTGTCTGCCAAGATCACAAATAAACTGGTGGTGAGTGTGCCAGAACCTTCCCCAGTCTTGTTGCAGGAGAACTTTTTGTAGATTATGGAGCTCTCTTGTTTGTGCACTGAAAGAGATACTTGTGCTTTGCTTTGAGTAGCCTGGAGTGCAGCAGAGTCTTTTTGTGTTTGAAAGGGCAGTGTAAATGTGGAATTGATGCTGTGGTTGCACAGGCAGCGCCAGACAGCTCAGAGCTGTTTCTCCCCCTTCTCCAGCTGTTAATTCACACATTTGCAATGTATTTGTGCATGTGTGAAGAGTTGGGCTGGAACAGAGGGGGTTGGAATCCCCCTCAGACGCAAAGGGGAGGAAGGTTTGGCAGAAGGAGAGGAGGTGATGGAGCTGCTGAGGTTTGGAACACTTCCTGAGGGTTTAACTTGAAGAATTGGAGGAAAATAGGGGTTAAAATAGTTAACAGGTTTATACAAGGGCAGAGGTGTCATTGAATGAGGGTTAAACAGCTCCTGCCTCAAAGGCCATCCCAGTTCTGCTGACCTCTGTTGGGCTGTTGTGAGCTGGGTCAATGCTGGACTTAGCTCACAGTGAAAGAGTTTCAGTTCATAGTGGAGGAAGAGTTTAAGCTCACAGTAGAAGAAAAGTTTCTTTCTTACCAGGCCTGCTTTGGTGCTCAGTCCCATCCCAGCTGTGCTGTGCAGTGAGGATGAGTGTGGGCTGGGTTCTCTGCACCTAGGGAAGTGAGAAGGGCACACATGAACACCAAAAATGGCCATCAAATTGTAACCAGCGAGAGGTGGTGATCCTCATGGAATGGGAGAAAAAGAGGTGGAGGGAGAGGAACACCAAGTGTCCTTGACTTTTTGAGCTCCAGCAGCTGTGAGTTTTTGTTTCCAGGCTCAACTTTAAAAGTTACCAGTCTGCTTCCATTTCACTGTTTGGTTTCTGGGAGGAGGAAGAGGTGAGCTGGAAAACTTATTAGTGTTTTTTCCTGTGCTACATTCTCTGCTCTAATAAAAGATCCCTCTCTGCAAACCTTGCATCTCTGTAGCTGTGGAGCACCATGGTTCAAACAATATTGTTGTGGCCACTTGAGTATGTGGTATTTTTCAGTAATGTGGCTTGAACGGTATGGTTTTGGCTTTGTGTGTTCTGAAATCACTCTGCCTTGGCTGGCATATATTTATTTCTTAAACTTCTCTTTTTTTTTTTTTTTTCTTTTTTCTTTCTTTTCTTTTTTTTTTTTTTTTTTTACTGCAGGTTGCCCACATGACCAAGAGTGAGATGTATCTGTATGACACAGCATTCATAGGCCCAGCATTGCTGTTCCTTGACCAGTATTTTAACAGCTTTATTGATGAGTATATTGTCCTCTGGATTGCCCTGGTGAGTCCAAGCTAATTTTATTCATTAGCTCTGCCACTAATTCATCGTGTTGGCTGTGCCCAGCTGAATCCCCTGGAGTGGATTTGAAGCTGGTGCAGAGCTGAACCAGGACCACAGTGTCCCTGGTGTGGTGTTGGGACAGTCCTGGGGATCTGACAGTCTTTAGGGATGGTCTGGGTGAGGGGATCGAGGCACTCCCAGTCAGTTTGCAGAGGACACCAGGTTGGGTGGGATGTAGATCTTCTGGAGGAATCTGGACAGGTTGGATCCATGGCTGAGGGCAGCAGTGGGAGGGTCAGCCAGGCCAAGTGCCAGGTCCTGTCCTTGGGTCACAACAGCTCCATGGAATGCTCAAGGCTGGGAGAAGAGTGGCTGGAAAGCTGGGAAAGGATCTGGGAATGCTGGTAACGGCTGGACATGAGCCCAGGTGGGCAGGTGGGCCAGTGGAGTCTGGGCTGTCACAGCCATGGTGTGCCCAGTGTGGTTCCCTGTGCTGGCACTGCTGGGGCAGCTCCAGCCCTGGGGCAGCTCTGGGCCCCTCCTGACAGGAGACACCCTGAGGGGCTGGGGTGTGTGCAGGGAAGGGAACTGAGCTGAGGAAGGGTCTGGAGCACCGGGAGCAGCTGAGGGAGCTGGGAAGGGGCTCAGCCTGCAGCAAAGTTCTGGCTGTGCACAACTCCCTGACAGGAGGGAGCAGCCAAGGGAGGTCAGGCTCTGCTGCCAGGCAACAGGGGCATGGTCAAGAGGAAATGGCTTCAAGCTGTGCCAGGGAAGTTAAGGTTGGATATTTGAAAAAAAAATGCTGAAAGAATTAATCAGGTATTGGAATAAATTGCCCAGGGCAGTGATGGAGTCACCATACCTAGAAGAGTTCAAGAGGTGTCTGAATGTGGCACCTGGTGACATGGGTTAAGGATGATTATGGGTGATGGTGGGATTCGGTGATCTTGAAGGTCACTTCCAGCCTTGATGACTGTGATAGTTTAAAATTTCAAAGCATTGTAGCAAATATTCAAAGCTTAGATTAGAATATTTTGCAGTTGAGTGTTGCTGCCTCGTTAGCAGGGTCCTTGTGATGGGCAATGCCTGGGTGCTCTGGCTGTGGCTTAAGGTCTGGAATGTCTGTCATGACTCTAGCACCCATTGGGATAAACATCCTAAATTCAACTTGTCTGGGCTTATTAAATGCACAAGTTTAATGTACAAAAACAGTGTCAACCTTTTGGTGAAATTGTGTTGGTGTGATGGGAAAAGATATTTTGTGTGTGGCTTTCACCATTCTGAGTTAATGGGGCATTTCACAGTATCTCTGTAGTTGCTGTACCTCTTATCCACTTTCTGACTGTAGAATTAAGAGTCTGTCTTGTCTTAGGCTGGAAGAAAGCCCACAATACCCAGAAATTCTTTAGGGAGTGATGCGCCATCCATGGAAGTGTCCAAGGCCAGGTTGGACAGAGCTTGGAGCAGCCTGGTGTAGTGGAAATTGTCTCTGCCCATGGCAGGGGTGCAGCTGGATGGGCTCTAAGGTCTCTCCCATCCCAGGCCAGTCTGGGATTCTGTGGTTATTCCTGGAGTTGGAGATTCAGCTCAATGGACCACAGTGCTGTGGTTGTGCAGTGCGGGCTGTTCCACACGTAAGGATCATGTGGGATAACTGTGGCTGATGTTTTCCTGTGCAGATCCTGTCCCTGTTCGACCTGCTGCGATACTGCGTCAGCGTGTGCAACCAGATCGCCGCGCACCTGCACATCCACGTGTTCCGCATCAAGGGCTGCCCCGCGCACTCGAACCACCACTAGGGATGGGAGCTGCCACGGGGGAGTGGAGGGGGAGTTGGGGTTCTACAGGAGTGGATGAAGACTTGTAGGAGACTAAGGCTAAAAGCAGATAAGAACAAAGTAATTTATAATAATCAATGTTGTATAACTTTTCTTCTTTGTTATCAGTAACACTCCTTAACTAGTCTCCTGCCTGAGAGAGTGAATTCCAAGTACACCCTAGTCAACTTTCCATGTAGTCAACTCTGTTGGTTCCAAGCCCGGGAAAGCATGCAGGAAGAAAATGCTCTGTCTTTGTAATTACCTTGATTACAAATTAATCTCTCTATGGTGAATGGATCCCCACCAACTGAAGTTTCTAATGTAGTATAATTACAGCTGCAATCTGACTTGCTTTTAATTTTAATATTTCATCATCTCTTAGTGAAATACTTGTTTAGTGTCCACTTGGAATTTATTTACTAAAGACCTGAGCTGGTAAAAACCCAGAGATATCTCACTAAGTTGTGTGGCTGCAGCAGCTGCCAGGTGGGAGCCAGGCTGGGGTGGTTTTTGCTCGTGCATTGCTGACAAAGCGGTTTCATGCTGAACAGGGTCCTGCGAGCCAAGGGGTGCCCGGCATGCAAAATAGTGTGGTATCTTTGTCAATTAATTTTATTTTTTTAAATAAACATTATCTAAAAAGACAACTTATTTCTCAATTTTCTTCAGTGGAAAAGACTATAAGAAAAAAAATTTACTGTTTACTTTTTTATGTATAAAACTTAAGCAAAATTTCCTTTCTGCTCTTAATAAATAAGAATTCTGAGAGCAACAGTTGTCTTGAGATGTATATGTTGCTCTGTCATGCTTAGACTTGTGAATGACAAATCTGCCTGTGGTTTAGAGAGTAGTTTTCCAGTGCTTTTATGTGGATCATGTCATTCCAGGATTTCTGAGAGCTTTGCTTGCTATATCGTGCAGTAAGTTTGGGGGTTTTTTTTCTGTCATTGTTTTCATACAATTTTAACTGTCATGAACTGCATGAGGGACATTAAGATTAATGGAGGGTTTAATTGCATGATAATGAAGTTCACATGGTGCCACAGGCCCTGGCACTGAGGGGAACTTCCCCCCTGAGCAAAGGGGCTGAAGTACCAAGCAGGGAGTGACTCTGAGCAGGATCTGCCTTGGCTGTGGGGAAGCTGCTGCAGACAGCTGGAATGCTGGGATCCCATGTCTGAAATCCCAGCCCTCTAACCATGGAGCGTCCCTCTGAAGGTGGGAAGGAAATCCTCTGTACTGGGAGCTCAGGCCAAGGCAGTGCATGTGGACAATGACATGGCTTTGAAGGAGTTAAACACAGCTCATGGTCAAAAAATCCGAACCGAAAAACTTCACACCTCAGTAAATCAAAATCTCACTGAGCTCCTGCAAAGGCTGATGTGGATTTCCTGTGATACCCCAGAGATTAGAAAATGTGCTCAGGAAGTGGAGAGAAAACTCAGTTCCTGCAGTGCTTGGAGAGGTTTGAAACCCTTATGCCCTCTCCCTGGGCAGTGCTCAGTGTCTGGCTGCTGTGGACTGAGAGATTGAGCTTGTTTGTGTCCTGGCAGGGACAGGACTGGAGGGAGCGTGAAGGAAGGTGGCTCTGCTTTAGTGGCTGCAGTGTTTGTGGGGAGAGCCCAGGCTGGCCCTGCTGGGCTGTGCTAGCACGTGGAGCAGAGGTGCCAAGTCCCTTGGCTCAGCCTTGGCACAGGAAGTGCCCAGTCTCGTGGCTTCTGTGCTTGAAAGTCTTGGTTCCTTCCCATGAAGAGGCACCGTGTCAGCAGGTGAGGTGGGGTCGTGTGTCAGCCTGGGGGGCACTGGGGGAATCAGGAACGTGCTTGGGATGAGGAGGAGACTCCTGTAAGGCTTCCCCACTCCACCTTTGCCCTCCCACTTTGAATCTTTGAGCAGCAGTTTTATGGCAAGAGCAGCTAAGGGTTCTTGAGGGACCTGGCTGTGTTGGGAGGGGGTTTGATTCCTGCATCCTGGTACACCTGGGGCAGCTCCCAAGGGTCCGGGAGCTCTGCTCCAAGTACCTTGGTGCCAGGAGCATCTCCATGCATGAGGTGACAGCTCTAGAATGACATTTTTAGATATAAGTGGAATTCAGGGAACTCATTGAGTTTTAACAGCAGTGAGCAGGAAGGGGTTGATCTGGGCAATGCAGCCTCTGCTACTGTCCAAGGGCAGCAGGTAAGTCTGCAAGGGAAGAGAGTGGAAGGGTTTGAACGTGCCCTTTACAAATCACGTGTTTCCTTTCATCAGCATAGAGTGGGTGCAGAACTGTTGCTTGGAAAGTCCCTCTCTGGGGTGTGAGTGATTTCCTCGAATCAGAATCAGTCTGCTGGTTCATCAAGTCCAGCCTTTAACCAAACACCTCCTTGCTCACTTACCCATGTAAACAAGGAGATTCCTGCTCTCAGTCCTCAGGGGTTTAAGATTAGGCCACTCCAAATAATTTGTTATACTTGAGACTGGAGAAGAACCAAAGCCTTTAAAAGGCTGTGCAGGAGCAGACTTCCACGTGCAAAGCTAAAGCCTGTTGCTGTTCAAAAAATGCGATAGGACACCTTTTTCTAAGCTTTTCACTCCCTGGAAGTTTGGATGCCTCCAGCCAAGAAAAAACTCCATTTCTCTGCTGATGTAGTTTCAGTGATATCAGGGAACAGTCACTGCTAGCAATCCAAGCCCTCTAAAGTGCTGCTATGGCTCTGGGTTTGGTGACAGATAATGGAATAAATGACCTTTCCACCTGCCCTGTTTGTGGCCATGGGTCAGCTCAGATGTGCTTGTGGGGTTGAGAATGGGCACAGGGGATTTGTTGGCTCAGCCTGATCTCATGATGGGGCCCTTTCACTTTCTGTTGCGTTGAGAAGACAGGAGGGGGAACTTCTGTAGCAGCAGCACCTGGGAATGAGAACATGCCCTGCTAAAACAAAGTTCTGCTCTTCAGGTTTTCCTCTCAGTTTGTAAAGAGAAGCTGGAAATTTCCACTGGGTGTTGTGTTGGCTCTTTAAGAACTGCTGAAAGAGTTCCCTTGCTCTGATAAGAAGTTTAACACAGGAAAGGGGCAGGTCAGGACACCTCAGGGCCTCTTTCCGTGTCACCAAAGCCTCAGCTTTGTTTCAAAGCACTGTTTGTCTCTTCCCATCCTACCCAGCTTGCCCCAAGTACCTCCAGCGCTGCTGTGACCTAGCTGTGATTGTGGAATGGAGCTGCAGAGGAGTTTAATCATTTCCAGAGGGTGAGGACTACAGCAGTTCAGAGGCTATGGCCAGGTGGGCTGGGAGCAGGGTGGGAGCAGTGGGAAGCACTGGGCTGTCACCTGTGCTGGCTCCTGCAGGGTGAACCCTCCCAGCACTGTTTGCTGGCACCGAGGCCACTGGCAGAGGGTGACACATGCCAGAGCATGAAATTATCTTCCCCAGAGCAGCTGCATAGCAGGGACTGAGTCCCAAATCAGCAGCAGGGGCTGAGCTGCCTGCCAGCCAGGCCCCAAGTTGTTTGGATGGTGTGAGTTGGCCAGTGCTCTGCTGGGAACTATGTTAACAATTTAGCAGAATAAATGAGCTCTTTCCAATTCAGGGAAACATTTCTTGGCGCTGTTTTATTTACTGTTGTAGGCTTGGATCAAGTGTTGGGCAAATCTCGAGCAGGAAGAAGGATTTAAAAATACACAGTGGGTTGTGCTGATGTGCTGCAATGTGACCCAGCCCCAGTGTCCCTGCTCCCAGCAGTCCCAGCTGAGCCTTGCCAGGGTGTCCCCAGCAAACAGTCTGTCCACCCTTTGGGCATTAAAGGGAGGGTATTAAAGCCAGAACTCAGCAAATACCTATAAAAAAGGAGAGTGACTTTTTACACAAGGAAACAGTGATATAACAAGGAGGAATGGATTTAAATTAAAATAGGAGATTTTTAGATGGCATGTTAGGAAGAAACTCCTCTCTGTGAGGGTGGTGAGGCCCCAGCACAGGGTGCCCAGAGCAGCTGTGGCTGCCCCTGGATCCCTGGCAGTGCCCATGGCCAGGTTGGATGGGGCTTGGGGCACCCTGGGATGGTGGGAGATGTCCCTGCCATGGGACTGGGTGATCATTAACATCCCTCCCAACACAAACCGTTCTGGGACTTGATGATTCTAAGGCAGCTCCTGCCCTTCTGAAGCTGAAATAAACCCTAGCCTAGCAGCTGGAGCACTGACTGCATTTGAAAATGTATATATTTTTTGATTTAAGGTTGCATTTTTGTTTATCTGTTTTCAGTAGTTGAGGAATAAACTGTCAGTTTTTTCTCCAGAAGGAATTAAGCAATCACACATTCCAGTCCCTTGCGTGATTTGCAATTGTTTCCAAAAGAACTACTCCCAAAACGATGACCACTTCCCAGTTTCTCAATGAGATGGTGTTTGGCTTCACAAACAAAAGGTTCAGCATCTCCTCACAACATAATGAACAAGCAGGAGAAGAGTGAGGCAAGTGGCCTTTTTCAAAGGGATTGTTTGTGGTATGTGCCCTTGATTTTCCACACCATTTTCTGCTGTCAGTTGAACTTTGAAAAATAAATATGATAAAAACCCCCCAGAAAAAAAACCACTAACCTTTAGTTTCCTGTAGTTAACCCTGTGCTCTCTCCACCCATGAGGGGGAACTTGTGGAGCCAGAGAAGACACCTCCAGTGCCAAAAATCCCCTTTTTGCCTAACATGTAATTCCTGCTCCCCCTCCAAACACATGTGGAGGCTGAACAACAAATTGACAATTTTCTTTCAGCAGGGTTGGAGATTTTCAACTGCTGGTTGTGCCCTATGTCCAGCTGTGTTTCTGTCACATTTGTGCCTGACTGGATGAAGGGTTCAAAAATAAATATCCTTTATCTCTCTTGTTTGGGTGGATGTTGCCCAGCTCAGAGAGTGAAAGCCAACTGGCAGCCTGGTGAATTTCAATTCTTGTGCTAAATCCCCCACTGGGGCTCCCAGCAGCACTGCAGAAGTTGTGTTAAACTGATTTGGAGCCAGGGGAGGTGGCATCAAGGTGGTCAGAGGGATGACGCAGCTCTGCTGTGAGGAGAGGTGAGAATTGGTGTTGTTCAGTCTGGAGAAGAGAACCTTTGAGGTGACCTAGTGTGTGCTTTCAGTACTGAGGGAACCACAAGAAGGGCAGAGAGAGACTGTGGCCAAGGGCCTGGAGGGACAGGACAAGGGGAATGGATTCCCGTTGGCAGAGGGCAGGGTTAGATGGGATACTGGGGAGAAATTGTTCCCTGTGAGGGTGGGCAGACCCCGGCACAACAGAGCAGCTGCCCTGCATCCCTGGGAGTGTCCAAGGCTGGGTTGGATGGGGCTTGGAGCAACCTGGGCTGGTGAAAGGTGTGGAAGGTGTGTGCCCATGGCAGGGGGTGGAACTGGGTGATCATGAACATCCCTTCCATCCCAAAACAGCCTGAGATTCCACGATTCCAGGATATTTTTGATATTTTGATGCCTGGTGGGTACCAAGTGATGTGGCAGCCTGGCTGTAACATCCCAGAGAGGAGAAGAATGAAGCTCTGCCTTCACTCCCAGCCTTTGCTGGCAGAAGTACCTGGGTTGGGTTTCTGTGGATGGGACCAGTCACATCTGCAGCCCCAGCACAGCCTCCCTGCTGCAATATGTATTTCCTGGGTGAGCATGTTCAGAAAGGAGAACTGTCATTTAGCTTTAATCTGCTGCTGGCCTCACATTTCAGAGAGGAATTGCGAGGTTTTAAGAGAAGTTGGCACCAAAATCAGACCCAAGGAGGATGGTGACACGTTTTACTCTGGGATGGAACAAATCCCTCCTCCCTCCCTGAAGCTGTTGATCAGCTGTTTCCCCTTGACCCCCCACAGCCATGTGGCCTTCACAGTTTGCTCCAACACAAATAAATAACCTGCTGGAAATGAGTATTTTTGTTTCCTTGGAAAGCCAGACTTGGCTCTGTGTGGCACCAGTGATGCAGCAGCTGCAAGAGAGGAAACCACAAACACCATCCCCCCCACCTGCTCCTGCTGGTGTTCAACAATGGCTTAATAAAACAATATAAATTAAAACAATATAAACCAGTTGTTAATAACAAACCCTCAGGAACTGTGCAATGGGATGTTCCTTATTTGCAAACCCCTGGTTTGTTTTAATGAGAAGTAACACTATTTCCTACTCATCCCTTTTTTTTCTCCCTTCTAATAATTACTCCAAACCCCTGCTGTCCTGCAGCCAGCCCTGGCTGCCCTCGCTCTGTGTGAGCTGTTGGGGGACAAGAGCTGTGCAGGGCCAAGCAGTGGGAGTCACAATCTGTCCCTGGAGCAACCAAGAGTGGGAAGGAAATCCCAGCCTGGCGCTGGTTCTGTGCAAAGAGTTTTCCAGTGCAATGATGCCCTGAGAAAGAAAGGGTGCTCAGTGCTGCCCAGGAGTGCCAGGTGGGCAGGAACAGAGTCCAGTGTGGTGCTGCTGGCAGGGACGTGTCAATCCCAATCCTGCTCCCCTTCTCCCACTCTGAACTTCAGGAGTCCTTTCTGTGCTTCTTCTGTTCATGGTACTCTATTATTTTCTTCTGGAAATATGCTGTGGAGGAAAAAAGGTCATGGGTGAGGTGCTGGTGTTTGGAATGGAGGATACAGGGCTGCCCAGCCTGAATCCTGGGAAGTGTTTCTGTCCCAAGCCATCCTGGGTTATGGACACCTGCACCACAGAGGACCTGGGGCAAATGTGGAAATGAAGAGTCCAAGGCAGGTTGGATGGGGCTTGGAGCAACCTGGGATTGTGGAAGGTGTCCCTGCCCATGGCAGGGGTGGAATGAGATGCCCTTTAAAGGTCCCTCCAACCCAGTTTGTTGGAATTTTGGGATTCTGTAAGTCTATGAAATGGGGGTGGTTGCAATGCCACCCAACCCTCTCACCCAAAATAGGCTTTATTATGCTGGGTTAGCCAGAGGCTTTAACCCATGTGTTCACTCCTGTTCAGTTTTGTGTTTCACACAAGCAAGGAAGGGAGAAAGCAGCAGACCCAGCAAAACACCAGAATGGTGATGTAGACTGGGAATACAATAAGAAAACAGGCACTGTGCTGTCCCTCTCTTTCTCCCCAGGTTTGCCCCATAAGTTCTCACATAAGAGGGCAGAGAAGCAGCACCAGAGGCAGTACCAGCAGGGGTCCCCCAGGTGGGGTGGCAGATCCCAGCCCAGGATGTCTCCATCCAGAAATACAGTTTTTGGGTGGTTTCCTGCACCTGCACTGCCCGTTTGTCTGTGTGCCAGGCTGGGAGGAGGCTCAGCTCTGCCCTGTGCCCTGCAAATGCCCAGGAAGGGGGAAGGAGCAGCCCTGTTGCCACAGAGTTAGGGGCTGAGCTGAGTCAGGCTCCTGGCAGCTGCTGCTGTGCCCAAGCCAAGTGTTGGTGCTGCTGCCACTTGTTTGCCTCAACACAGAGCTCCCAGTGAGCCAGCCCCAGCTCCAGGTGAGAGACAAGATCTAAAATGAATCAGAGTCCAGAATCCCACGCTGGTTTGAGTTGGAAGGGTAATCCAATTTCAAACTCTGCCCTGGGCAGAGACACCTTCCACTAGGCCAGTTTGCTCCAAGCCCCATCCAAAGTGGCCTCAGACCCTTCCAGGGATAGGGAGTCACAAATGAGGATTTATTTTTTGTGTGACAGGTATGGAGAAATGAGGGCACTGAGAGCAAACAGGATCTGCCCAGTGCCCTGAGCACCTTCAGCTCAGGCTGCATCCCACCCCTCACCAGGCATGAGGCATCTCTGCCCCAAAACCAACCAGCCCCGGGTTCCACAGAGCCCACCCCACAGGGCAGGGATGAGAAATGGGACCCTTACCTTCCTGGGGGATCCTGCTCTTCTCCGCTTCCTCAATAAATAGGGAGAACATGTTTGTCTTCACAAACTTCTTGAGGAGCCGGCGGCAGCTCTTGGAGGCCATGGCCTTGCAGAAGTTTCGCTCCTGGAAGCTGCCAGAGCCACTCCTGCCCCACTTGATGTGGGAGCCGTAGTGCCCCACCAAGCGCACAAAGAACTGCACGAAGGTCTCCGACACCAGGGCGTTCACCTGCTCCGAGGCTGAGGGACACAGAGCACGAGAGGTGGGGATGAGACCCCTGAACACACAGCATGGCCTCCTGCTAACCTGGCCAGTGCCTGCATCCCCAGGGGTTACTTGCTTAGAGCCTTCCTCCGCCACTAATCAAGGATCAGAATAATTTTGCTGAGGGAACCCTGGCTGAGGGAACCATTCCAGGGTGGCAGCATCTTAATGTTCTAAATATTAGCAAAAATCCATTTTTCCAGCAGAATTATCTGTTCCTGCTCTCGTGTTTAAAAGGACAGAGGAAAACCCAAGGGATTACCCCTGCAAATAGGGGCAGAAACATCCCAGACCAGATGACTTTAGGAAAATCCCTTGGCTGAAATCTCTAGCCATGAAGAGGGCAGATCAGGGCTCTTTTACCATCACAGACATCCTTACTGTGCACGTTGTTGTTGTTGTTGTGCCTGTTCAGAGATGTCAGCATCTCGTTCTGCAGCTTCCCAGGCAGGATTTCCTCCTCATCCCCCACCTGGAAAGCAATGGGGCCCTGAAGCACTGGAGAGAATCCAGCTCAGGGGGCCAGGGATGGTGCAGCCCATCAGAGGGGCTTTCAAATCTCATCAATTAATCATCATCACAATGTTCTGCAGAGATGTGGGTGTGGGGTATCCAGGGCATGGACCCTGCTGTTCTGGCTCCAAAGCCAGAAGCAGTGGCTGTAGACATCCCCACTTGGGATGTTCCCCCTGGGAGGGTGACACTGCAGATGGCTCTGCCCCCAAAACCATAGAACCACAAAATCCCAGAGAGGTTTGGGTTAGAAGGGCCCTTAAAGCTCATCCCATTCCACCCTCTGCCATGGGCAGGGACATTTTCCACTAGACTACATTGCTCCAAGCTCTCGCCAGCTTAGCCCTGGACACTTCCAGGGATCCAGGGGCAGCCACAGCTTCTCTGGGCAACCTGTGCCAGGGCTTCAACACCTTCACAGGGAAGAATTCCTTCCCAAAACCCCATCTAACCCTGCCCTCTGGCAGTTTGAAGCCATTTAAAGATGTGGAAGCTGCCAGGTAGCTGGCACAGAGGAGAAAAGGCCCTTCTGGGGTTATCCAGGCACCCCCAGCCCCAGGCAGGAGGAAGGGAGGACCTACCGCCCGGATGATCTTCCCTTCACAGAGATCAACTATCAGAGCCTGAAAGAAAGCAGGGAAGGAGCAGCTTTAGCCCTGCCAAGGCACCTGGGCTTCCTCCCACCCATTTTGGGATGGGACTGGTGTGTCACCAGCCCGTGAGGGGGGCAGGAGAGGGATCAGCCCCTGTCTGCAGGAGGGACCTGGGCAGGGGGGACCAGGGCATTTCCCACAAGGACAATTTTTGCTGCAGGTTTGGTGGCTTGTCCCCACACAGCTTTCCTCTGCTTCAAGACTGGGATGAACTCAACAGCAGCTCCTGGAGCACAGGGGCAGGGCAGCTCCAAGGTAACACCCCAAGTGCCAACAGGAGGGGACAGGGAGGACACCCTCATTTCCAGCCTCCCTGGGTGGGAAAAGGGCACAGTCAGAGCCCCAGGGCCAAGCCAGACCTGGGGACACGGATGAACTGATGGCTCCACGCAGCTGCCCTCCCCTCCAGGTGAAATACCTCCTCCATTGGCTGCTCCAGGACCCGCTGCAGGTGCCGCATCTGGATGCCGACCATGAAGGGCGTGGGGCAGCACACGGTGTCCAGCAGGCACTCGGGCAGCACGGGGATGTAGGTGTGAGCCCAGGTGAAGGGGTACAGCAGAGCAGCCACGGCATGGATGCACTGGGACAGGACACTGCGGGACAGGAGCCAGCAGTGACACCACAGGAGGAGAAGGGAACATGCCACCCCCAGCTCCGCTGTGCCCTGTGCCACTGCAAGGGCGTTTTTGTAACCAAGAGATCAGGACCCACCTCAGCTCCTCGGCCAGGAAGATGAGCCGCCGCTCCAGCATGGCAGAGGCGAAGATGTGCAGGATGAGGTGAGGGCTGAGCCGCTGGAGCAGAGCCTGGAACTCCACGTGCTCCAGATGGGCGTCCACAGGCCGTGTGAGCTCGATGAGCTGCCGAGGAAGAGCCACGGAAGCCCAGCTTAGGAGGAGCAACACTCCCCCGTCCTGCCCTGGCCTCCTGAGAAGGTGACTTGGGAGCAACTCATGACCCAGTGTGGCAGCATCTGCACCGTGTCCATGCAGAAGGGACAAGCTCCATTTCACCCTGCCAGGGGATTCAGCCTGTGCAGCACTGAGAGCTCAGGGAAGCCATCAGTGATGAGCACTGTGGGGCTCTTTATTTGGGCACTGGATTTTTAACCCAAATGCCTCTTTTCTCCAGTGCTCCCAAGTGCCTGGCAGAGGGTGGCAGGGACATATCCCATCTCAGTATCTGAGAGGTCATCTGTGAGCTGCCAGCAAAGGGAGGAGTGGGGAGGACAGGACTCCTACAAATGCCACAAAACCTTCCTCTAAAGTCTCTCCGGCAGGGTCAGCCTGGCAACTCCTGGCTAAGATGCCCCAAAAGTGAGGGACCTAATGGATGTTTGCAGGCAGGCTGGCTACTCAGCTGCATTTGCCCACGAGTCTCCCAATTCCATCAATCCCCATGGCAGCCAGACCTGGTGAGCACTGAAGGGTTAACAGGAATGTGCAGCTCATGACACAGTCCTGGCCCTTCTCCCCATCCTTCAGGACGAAAATCCCCTTCTCCACATGCTTTTCCAGCAAGGCAGCATCTTCCCAGTCAGCAGCATCAGGCTTGGCTGGGGTCCACAGCCCCTTTCCAGCACAAATCCTGCCCCATCCCCACCTCAGCCATGCAGTACCCAGCATTTATTTCCCCTCCTTTCCTGGTCTCAGTGCTCTCCTTGCTCCAGACCCTGCCCAGAGCCCCAGAGTGCAGCTCTTTCGAAGAACATCCTCATTCCTCCTCCCTCTGGCAGCCCAGGCTGTGCTTCCAACCATGGCCCTGGGACAGAGCATTGAGCAACCTGCAAAGTCTTGCACAAGCTCCCTGGATTAGGAAATCACTCAGATCACCAGCTGCTAAATTGCTCTGAAGAGCAGGGATCCCGCTTTCAGGCCCTCCCTGGCACATCCATGGGATGCTCAGCATTGAGGAGATTTTGCCCAGTGCCAGTGTGGATCTTACCTATTTTTCCAGCTTGGCTTTGCCACAAGAAAAGAAAAAGCAAATTAAAAAGCACTGCCTGTGCGAGTCTGGGCTGTGTGTGGGCGCAATGAGATCATCTCATCCATGCCTGGATCAGATCTTTTCTCTACATGAGCAGACTGGGCTTGTCACACACCTGCACCTGCCTGGGGGCTAAACCAGGCAGCAATCAAGCCTGGGAGTTGTGCAGAGTGGTATGGAGAAGAGTATAATCATGCAACCATGGAATCATCAGGGCTGGAAAAGCCCTCTAAGAGCCCTCTAAGGCCATGAACTCCATGTTCACCACCAACCCCCATCCCCAAGTGCCACATTCACGTTATTTGAACACTTCTAGGGATGGTGATTCCACCACTGCGCTGGACAGGCAGTGCCAGTGCCTGACCACCTCTTTTGGAAAGGAATTTGCACCCCAAGCCAGCCCTGGAACCACTGTGCTCCCCAGCCTGCCCGAGGAACAGGCGCTGGCTCAGGAGCAGCTCCCAGCCCCTGGCACAAATCCTGCTCTGGCATCAGGGCCAGGCAAGTCCCAACACAGAATATGGAGAGGCTTTTGTGCAGCAGCTCCAGCTTCAGGCTGGGGGAGCTGCAGAGGTCGCAAAGGGGGATGGGCTCCATCCTCATCCTCACTGCTCTTCTCCTGGATCAGGGAGAGGTAACTGCCCTCTTCCCAGGCCCCTGGCAGCCTGCCCTGCCCTGCCCTGTGGTCAGCACCCCTGGGTGCTGCAGGGTGGAGGATGCTCCCAGGTGTGGACCAGGAGGTGCCCCCGGGTCTCCACGCACCTCTGTGCCCGACTCGGGGATGAAGCTTTTGATGGTGACAGTTTTCCCCGGGGCGGGGAAGGGCGACTCCCGCAGGCCCTGCATGAAGGGGTAGATCACTGCCATGGAGATCTGGCGCCTCTTCTCCACCTCGTCCAGGATCTGGTGAGAGAGATGTGAGCTGGGAATCCCCAGCAGGTAAAGGAGCAGCTGCCAGGGCCACCACTGGGCCAGAGCCACCACATCCCTACCTTGGAGAAGAGCCCAAAGCAGCCGAGGCAGCTGATGATGCAGAAAACCTCAGGGAGTCGGACACCACGCCCAGATGGCTGCAAGAGTGTGGTAAAAGGATGTGAGCATCTCCCAGCCTCCTGCACCAAACTCTGCAAAAGGGATCCTCACTTGCTTCCCTCAAATTCCCCGTCACTGACTGGGAGATTTTCAAATAGGGCCGAGGCCAATGAGGCAGCTGATGCTGGAAAAGCAGGGGGTGCCCAGAGAAGGTGATTTGGGTGCCTGAGCTGTTAATTATTTTGGTGCAAAATCCTCAGGCATATTTGCAAACTGTCCTCCCACCCAGGCACACATTCTCCAAGGCACCCTGCCCCACCACCCTGCTGCAACAGGGGCCACTGGGATGAGTTCTTTGGCTTTTTTTTCCCTTTCCATCTGGACTATCCTGGGTCTGTTTGCTCTTTTCAGCCCTCCAGACATCCAGTTCCAACAGCCTGAGCTCATCCCTGGATGCTGAAATGGGAAGGTGCACCAGGATGAAGGGGTGGTGGATCCAGCTGTGGCACAGGGATGTCCTCCTGGGTTTATGTCCCTGTTCAAAGCAGCAGCCAGAGAAGACCATTGCATCTCAGAGCCCCTGAGCTGGTCAAACCTATGAGTTGAGAAACAGGCACTGCTCAGATGCAGATTTTGGGGTTGGGGCTGAGGGCTCCTAGCTCCTTGGTACCTGGATGGCTGCACTGACATTCCCACCCTGATCCCAAGTGGGATTTACAGCCATGGGAAAGGAGCCAGGGAAGCTGTGGAAGCCCATGGGGAATCACAGAACTGTTAAGTTTGGAAAAGCCCTCCAAGATCTCCAAGTCCAAAAGCAGCCCAGCACCACCACATCCACCCTTAAACCGTTTCCCCACATCCACAGACTTTGGGAACACTCATTGTCTCCTCCATCTGAGTTATGGCTCAGCAGAGAGCTCTAGAAACCCATCTGTGTCCCCTCTCGCTGCTCCCCATCACTGTGGCCAAGGCCGGTGGCTTTCTGAGAAGCTGAACCTGGCAGGAGGTGACGTGTCCCCCGTGGGGAGGGGGTGACACTGACACCCCCGTGGGTGTGGGGAGGGCAGGGCTCACCAGCAGCCGCCTGCAGTAGCCAATCTTCCTGCTGCCATCCACGTTTGTCAGGACAAAGGAAAAGGTTTCGCTGCAAGGAGAGAAAACGAGGGGCTGGACTGGGCTGGGCTGCTCCCTCCAGCCCTCAGGAGCCCAGCAGGGGTGGGGACCCCAGCCCAGAGCCTGCAGTGGAGCAGGTACCTGGTAAACTCCGTGATGGGTGCCCAGTTGTTGCCGTCAGGGAAGCAGAAGAGGGGGATGGCTTTGAGGAGACGTTCCTCCTCTTCCTTCTGGCCCTTCAGCAAGTTCTCACGCTGGGTGGAAGTGATGTCAAGAGTCAGGGAGATGGAGGGTCCCCATTGTCACCAGGAATGGGGCGGGACTCAGTGGAATGAGGTCTGCCCCAAAGCCACCCCTGCCTCTGAGTGATGCAGAAGGGGCCTGCATATGTCTGGACAAGCACCTCCCAAAAATCCAAATTTTGACTTTCACCCCATGGACAGTGAGGCAAAGCAGAGGGACCCTCTGCAAATGTGATCTCCTGTGCCACCTCCCTGAGATGTGATTTCCCACTGTGGTCTCCCCTTTTGGGACAGGAGCCCAGGAAGAGCCCCTGGAGTTTCCTCCTGGGCTGGTGGCCCTGGGCTGGGATCATGGGGAGGGACAGACGGACCCCAACCCAGGGCAGGCAAAGCCCTGGGGTCTGGGGCTGTGACTCAAGAGCATGGGGCACCTTTCTCCTTCCATAGCTTTAATGATGGGGAAAGAATAACATCCCTTTCTCCTCTAAATGTGGAAAACTAATCTTTTCAGAAACACAGGACTAAATACCTTTGGGAATTGGTAGGTTATCTTGGGCTCATAGTGTCCATCTGGCATCTTCTTCAGTGACACCACCACCAGGTACTCAAAGAAGAACTGTCCAGCAGAGTAGAAGACTGAGCTCCGCTCCCCCTGCTTCCCCTGTGGTGCCTGTGGGGGGGTGTTGTCTGCAGCAGAGGCCCCATCTTTTCCTTCTGAAACCAAAAAGATCCACAAAAAAATCTGATCAGAGAGCAATGAAAGGTCTGAGGGCAAGGGAGGAGTCGCAGAGTTACATGTGAACTGGCTGAAGGGAACCAGGCCCTGGTGCCCAGGACTTTTGGCCCCCAAAAATGGGGACATGAAAAGGAAAGAGAAACGGCTTTTATGAGTCTTTTAGGGAAAATCCTGACACCTCCAGCCTTCCTTTGGCCCAGTCCAGTGAGGGCAGAAGGATGCTCAGAGCAAAGCAGACACAAGGAATGAGGAGAGCAGATGAGGTCTGCATTAAACATCGGCAGGGAGGTATGGGAATGCGTTCATAGCAGTTAATTTAATTCTCTTAGGAGAAGTAAACAGCGACAAGTAAACAGCCCAGATCTTGTCTGAGCACCTCCTAAAGCTCCAGCCAGGTGAATCCCAGCCTCTCCCTGCCAGGTGTCCTGGGAACTGCTGGTTGCAAATGAGCTGCTGGAGGGTTTTCGCTAAACCAAAGCAAAGCAGTTCCTGGAGGTTACAGCCCAGTTCTTGTTGGGCTGGTTGGGGAGGGCAGCTGGGAAGCATCAGCAGGCACACCCTGAACAACCAGGAATAGGAGGGAAAAGAGCCCCATCCAGCATCTCCAAGGGCCCTGGGATGGCCACAGTGGGACAGTGAGAGGGCTGGACAGAGGCTGCAGCCAGGCCAGGCCACAGCTCTTCCCTCTACCAGAGGCCACTTCTGCCTCCCTTTATACCTTGTTCCCTTGTTCTTGATACAGAAACTGCCCCATCTCTGATTATGGTGGGGCACTGGAGCAGAAAGATTGAGCTGCTCTTTTAGGAGCAGCAAGGAAAATAAGTATGTGGCTGGATGAGATTAGTGGCACTTGCAGTTTGTCCCCAGAGACCAGAGTTTGTCCCTGAGCTCTTCTAGTTGTGCCAGAGGTGGTTAGGGCAAGGCATAGCTGTGATCAGCTATTCCCATTATCCTTCTCCATGTATGGCACCCTCCTCCAAAAGCAGAGCTGGTGGACACCCTGCCCACATATCCCTCCAGCTCCAGAGCTGCCTCCTTCAGTCTGGAATCACCTCTCCAGCCTTTGTTCCAGGTCACTGGGAGCTGATGGGAACAGAAGAATCATAGGAGGAGGGGACACTCAAGGTCCCATCAAGATGTTCCTTCCCAGGGACCAGAAATTCCTTTCCCATCTTGGGGTGGGGGAATGCTCAAAGCCCCCCCTTTGTGCACCCTGGGGCTGCCCCACCTCCACACACAAAGTCCTTTCCCTTTGGCAAGGTGAAATCCATCCCCAAGGGGAACCTCTGCAGCAGATGAAGGATGAGACCTGGCTGAGGACACCTCTGGTTTATCCTCATTGGGGATCATCCTGGACCTGCCCAATGAGGGGCTCCAGGCCAGGAAAAAGGTTCACAAGATTGCTTCTCCTGCTCTTCCTTGGGATGCTCCAGCAATGGCTTTGGTCTGCTCCCAGCTGTGGCCCAGGCAGGGGGGTTTTGTTGGGGCCACCCCAGGGAAGAAGGCTGTGTCATGGGGGGGCTGCTGGTGGCATGGCAGGGCTGCTGGTGTCCCCCATCCACGCTGAACACTGGCATTGGCTGTTTTCCCATCACCAGGGCAAGATGAAAGTGCAGTTAACTCCTGCCAATCCAGTCTCATTCTGCATTTCATAGAAGGACAGATCTGCTCTTCAGCAAGGACTGCATTTGCATTTTGTCCATGGGTTTAGAAGCCAACAAGCCAAACCTGCTGCTCTGGAGAGCCTAGCCTTGCCAGGGTACAGCTCGGCCTCTCCCCTGTGGATCCCCCAGCAGCGCCAGGTCTGCCTGCAAAGCCCTCACTGGCAGAGCCTGAATCCCTCCAAGACCACAACTCCATCCCTGTGCTGGCAGATGAGCTCCAGGGATGTAAGGAGGGAACTGCCAGGCAGGCTGAATGTGGCACCAGAGATGCCAGCGCTGTGCCAGCCCGGCAGGGCTCACAAGAGCCGATGACTCTCCCATAGCCCATAGTGTCAGAACGATTCGGGGAGCACCCCCAGCCCCCCAGCAGTGGGTGGGAGCATCCCCTGCGAGGAGGGGAAGGAGGAGGTTGGCCAGGGGTGCTGTGGCCGCTCCCGGATGGAAAGTGGCTCCGGTGACGTGGATCCTCACCTTCCATTCCCCGGGCACGGAGAGGGCAAAGGCTGCCGGGGCTCTCCTTATCGCCCAGGGCTGCACTCAGCCCCGCTCTGCCTGTGGCACAACCGGTTTCTTTCCTCCCGGAAAACTCCCGACCTCTGCTGTGCCAAGGTTTCCCGACCTGGTTTGCAGGGGAGCTCGGTCTCCCGTGCCGGCACAGTGCCCACCTGCCCCGGCTTTGGCTGTATCGAACATGGGGAAACGCCGAGCTCTTGCGGGGCCAGAGCCAGCACAAAACAGACGGGGAGGGGAGCGCTGTAAGCCCCCCAGTCCATGGATTGCTCCAACCTGCTTTGCTCTGCCTTGAGATACGGCAGCCAGAAAACTCCGATGATCCTTTTGGTATCTCGGAAAAGATCAAAAATCCCAAAGGACCAACTTCTGCAACACCCAGCTGTCCTGAGGAGCACCGGCTCCCTCGTGGGTCCCCCCACGGACACCCTCCCGGCTGTCCCGGATGCCACGGCGTGCCCTGCGATCCCCGTTCAGCGGGGCTGTGGGGAAACAGGGGATCTGTGGGGCTGGGGATCGCTGGGGTGGGCTCAGCTGGAAGGGCTGGGTTCCCGGGAGATGGGGTGCAGCGCTCGGGATGGGCTGAACCCCCGAGAACGGTGCAAGAGATGCGGCGAGTCCCGGGGCAGCCGGCCCGAGCCGGGCTCCGTGCGGTGGGGAGCGAACGGGCAGGGCTGGGGCACCGAGCCGCCGCCGCCGCCGCTCTACCGGGACCGTCCCCTCTCCGCCGGGCAACCGAGGGCTCCCGCAGCCGCGGCACCGGGGATGGACCTGTCCTGACACCGACACCGGCACCGGCACCGACACCGGGGATGGACCTCTCCTGACACCGGCACCGGGGATGGACCTGTCCTGACACCGACACCGGCACCGGCACCTCCCGGAGCCCCTCCCGCCCCTCACCTCTGCGGCCGGCGCGCCGTAGGCTCCGTCGCAAGAAGTTGCCGATGGAAGAAGCCATGGTGGTCTCCGTTCGGCCCCGGCCCGGCACGGCACAGCCCGGCGCGGAGGGCTCGGCTTCCGCCCGCCGCGCTTTCGCTTTCCCGGGGGAGGAGGGACGGCACGGGGCGGAGAGGAGGAGGAGGAGCGGGGACCGGGCAACACCTGGCACCGGCCGGGCACGGGACACGCGTCCGAGGAGAGCGGGCGCTGGGGACGGAGAAGTCCGGGAAACCGGGAGAAACGGGCATGGGGGGCCCGGGAGCATCGGGAGTGAGGGGAGCAGGGAGCCGAGGATGCCAGGAGGAACTCGGGATGGGGGATCCGGGAGTACAGGACATGGGGGTAAGGGGAGAACTGAGAATGAGAGTCCGTGGGGAGGAGGGGTCGGGAGCGCCGGGCACGGAGGTCCTGGGAGGAACCTGGGTGCGGGGCCTGGGAGCTGCGGGAATGGGGCAGGCAGGAAGAGCTGGGTGCAGAGGAGCAGGAGCAGCGGGCACGGGGGTACAGGGGGCTCTGGGATCTGGGTCTGAGCGGGCACGATGGTCGTGGAGGCAGCGGGAATGGGGGAGCTGGGAACACCCCAGTTGTAAGGATGCCAGGAGGAGCCAGACGTGGGACATCCAGGAGAATCGGGCATGGGGACACCCCGAGCACCGGACACAGAGGGAGCTGAGCATCCCCTCAAACGGGGCTGGCCATCCTAGTGGGGAGCCGGCCTAGGCTGGGGCACAGGGTGGGAATCAGGGCATGGACACCTGGAACAAGGTTTGCTCTGCCATTGCAGGGGACAGAACACTCATTCCCCAGTGCTACAGCATCGTCCAAACCCTGCTCCAGCCTCCCGGCCTCCTCCAAGCCCTTTTGTCCCTGGGACCCCACCAGCGCCAGGAGCGGTGCCCAGCGCAGCCTCTGTGGGGTCAGAGATGGCCCTGACCCGTCCCCTCCAGGGTACAGATGTGTCTCAGGTGTGTCTCCAGGGTACAGATGTGTCTCCAGGGTACAGATGTGTCCCAGATGTGTCTCCAGGGTACAGATGTTTGATGTCTCTCCCTCTGCAACCAGCCCATCACCCCCTCCGGTGACTCCACCGTGCTTCAATCCCCTGCCGTGGGCTGCGAGCTTGTCCTGACCCCTAAGGCATGGCAGCTGGGCTGTGCTTTTCCTCGGGCTGGTGTTTCCTCACCACTCAGAGATTCATCCTCCCTCCCAGAGGTACTGAGAGGTGCTGTGTCCTTGCCCTTTCCTTGCCCTCTGCTTCCATTGAAGGAAGGAGGAGCAGTGTCCTGGTGCTGCCATCCGGGGGCTTCCCTGTCCTGGGCATGCCAGGACACTGTGGAGCTGCTCGGATTCGCTGGATGGTTTCATTTCTCTGCACACACCAACAGGGAAAGTCCCTTAAAAAACAATCATATCTTTAAAAGAAAAATCCCGGTTTCCCATTCTCAGCCTATCCATCAGCATTTCCTCCGCTGTTTTTGGGTAGTGCTTATGCAGTAACTAAGATCCATTCCAAACCAAACAATTCTCTGATCCAAAAATTGAAGTAATGAGTATCGTCTATGATCTTAATTAAACATGCAGAGGGACCTCGGGCACAGCTATGGGTTATCAGACTGCAGGTGTGATGAGCCCAGTTCTCAGCCCCAGTGCCAGCATGAGTGCCAGCCCCGTTTGCAGCTGTAGAGCAGATTCCCTACACCAAATGTCCTCATTTCTTTTATTTTGCAACATCTCCCCTTCCTCTGCCGAGTGTGGGCTGGAGCCTGAGGATGGGTTTGCAGCCGCCAGGAATGGCCTTCGCCAGCTCGCAGAGGTGGTGGATGCTTCCAAAATTCATCCCCACCGGGACACGTGCCTCTGATTCAACCAGGATGCTGCCTCCTCATTGGGCTTATCGGGGAATTGCTGGTGCAGGAGTAATTTTACTGGCCAATTTTGAGTGGGTGGGAAAGCATTTGTGCTTCTCGGAGGAGAGGACAGTGTGTTTGTTTGTGCACAGGGCTGGTTCCCAGGACAAATTTCCTCTTGGCACAAAGGGAAAAGAAAAAATTAGGGGGTTTCCCCTGGATTTTGGAGAAATACGCCTGCTTCCTGGAAGCTGGCGCCACCTTAGGAAAACAGCTGCTGCTTTCAGCCAGAAGAAAACCCCCGAAATGCTTTCATTTTATACCCATAAACAGAATTTTTTTCCCTGCTTTCTCCCTTTAAGGCAAGTCTCTGACCGAGATCCCGCCTCGATAACCCCGCGATTCCGCTCAGGCGGGAGCAAAAGCCGCCTTCCAGCCGCAGAACCTCCCGCTCCTGAGGAAACACTGTCCCTTTGTGCCATTGCACAATCCAGCCAACCTTGCGTTGCTGAGAGAGGTTGAACTTTTGAATATTGCCACTGAAAGCTCCTTTCTGCGGGAATCCGGCAGCCCCTGGGACAACAAACGGGCGCATTGTGGGGCCCCGGGGCCGCCGCGCTTCCCCCGCTCGCCGTCGCGCTGCCAAAGTCATTTCGCTCTCCTGATCAACTCCAGGGAGTTCTGTGTTTGGCTGCTTTTCCCCCCTCGAAGCTGCTGAACAGGCGCTGGAATTCGGCTTTCTGCAGGCACGGTGCGCTCAGCCTGCAAATACTCCGCGGGACGGGACGGGAGCGCTGGGAGTGCCCGCTTCGCCCTGGGCTCCTCATCGCCACACGGACCCTGCTTCACCTCGGCTCCCTCCTCCTCCTCTGGGCTGGCAGCCCCCGCCCAGGGCATTCTCCCTCCTTCCCCATCCCTCGCTGGGGGCCGGGGCAGCTCCGGTTCCCGCTTCGCCCCCAGGCTGGGGTCGGGGCTCGGAACCGCCGGGTGGAATCGCAGCCGCAGCATCCCCGGCAGGGAGGGCAGCCCGAGGATGGTGAGAAACCCAACGCCCTCTTTTCCAGCCTTTCCATGCCAGGGAATTTCTCCCGCTGGATGGCGGCATTAGAGCAAAGAAATCTCCCTGGCAGAGGTGACCTTCACTGGAGGAACTTTCCCCCCTGGTTTTCTGGCTCCCGGGACGTTTGTGCTCAGGCTGGGGATGTGTGGGTTCAGCACACTCTTGTTTGCACTGTTGCTACCATCGATGCTTAGCTCTCTGCCCTGTTCCATGCTCCATGGTCCCTTCCAGAACCCCAAAACAGGAGGCCATGGAGCATCCTCTGCCAGCTCCTCTTCCCTGAGGGTGCAGAGGGACCTGCTGGGTGCTCAGCTGGGACACTTTGAGCCACAACCAGGAGCATATCAGACCCAGACTAGGCAAGGAAAAGAGATGTCAGCCCTCACAGTACACCAAAATCGCGATTTCTTAGTAAGGCACATCCTTTATCAGCCCAAAGCCCTCCATGTTCTAATTGCTGTGGTGCAGAGACCCCCATGTGAAAGTCACACACCCAAAAATGGCTCATTTTTGCATGGAAAAAGATTTGGGCCCAATTTTTCACATGGTGGTGTCATGGGAGGCTCCAAAGCTCCCAGGACTGGAAAACGAAGACAACCTGGCCACTTTTCCTTGCACCTTGTGGTTTTAACCCCAAATATTTCAATCCGCCTTTGGGATTTCATGGACGTGGTGATGGGCAGACAGGCTTGTGCAGTGATGGGTGGGCAGGGAAGGTTCATGCTGGGCTGCAGCCCCTCTGCAAATACAGTGCAGGGCAAATGCTCCAAGGCTGTTTGCTGGCCAGGGGACATCTCAGCTTACAGGCTTGCAGCTGGGCTGGCATTGCTGTTGGCACAGGGGCAACCACAGATCACAGAATCACAGGAACCCCTGAGTTGGGAGCACCCTCAGGGACCATCCAGCCCAACCCCTGCCCTGCACAGACACCCCAACAATCCCACCCTGGGCATCCCTGGCAGCGCTGCCCAAACACTCCTGGAGCTCTGGCAGCCTCGGGGCTGTGCCCATTCCCTGAGGAGCCTGGGCAGTGCCAGCACCCTCTGGGGGAAGAGCCTTTCCTGAGATCCAGCCTGACCCTGCCCTGGCACAGCTCTGTGCTGCTGTTGCTGAATTATTTTCCCTGCACTCTGAGGACAGCCCCATACAGCATCACAGGTGGGAGCTGTCCCACAGTGCCAATAAGCGGGAACATTATTTTTAATATCAGCCTGTGTTCCTGTTGCACTTGACCTTGACAGCTTTTTATTCTGTATTATTTCCACAAGGAACAGGAGCTCAGCTACACTGACAATGTCCTTCTGACAAGCAACTTGTTCTGCTCTCCCTGATACAAACAGGAATGGCCAACACAAATCTTTTTGAGAACTCAGTGACAGCAGCTCTAAACCTGAAATAAATCAGGGTGTTCACTCAAACAGCCTGGATGGAAGAACAGCAGCAGTTGGGGTTTCAGTCCCACATTCCTCCTCCTGAACTTTGATGGAATGCTGCTCTGGGTTGGTTTCCTCCCTGGCATTCTCAACACAGACAGCTGCATCCAAACTACAAAATGGCCTGGAAAGGGTTGAGCCACACAACTCTCAGGTGTGGCCTGGGATTTCCCTAGGACCTCCTGTGGTGACCCAGTGATTTATCCTGGGTTAAAATGCCATCTCCAGGACACTTTGTCCTTGGGAAGGTATTTCAGGGGTCAATCTCCTGCAGGATGCAGAGCCTGTGGTGATTTTCCATTGGAATGTACCTGGTTGGGGCTCCCAGGTACTTGATGCCCCTTTTCCTGCTCAGTTCCAAGGGCTTCTCTCTTCTTTTTGTCTCACAGGCTGAATGAGCCCTCAGCTGAGCTTGGACAATCCGTGGCCTCTCTGGAAGCACCAGAGTCCCAGCTCCTGGGTGTTTTTAAATCCTGGGCATTCTTACCCTGAAGCACAGTGGGAAACCCAGTGCTGGGGTGCTGGGGGCTCTGGGGAGGGAGGAGGAGGGTGATGGGGCTGGAGATCACAGTGATTTGTCCCAAGGAACACAGAATGATGCTGGAAAGGGTCAGGGCAACTGGTGGGATCTGAGTTTGTTTGATAAAATAAGAGAGGAAACTCAGGATTTTCCAAGGTAGTCTGGAAAGGAAAAGGCAAAGAAATCAGAGGGTCAGTCCTGCTCCTTGGGAGCAAAGGGTGAGAATCCACAGGAGAGGGTTGCAGGACCCCACATCCACTGCTGACCCTGGACTTTATCCCATCTTCTTCCAAAAGCAAGGATTTGCAGCTTGGTGCAATCCCTGGGCACTGGAGGGTGTGAGGTGAGGGAGACCCCCCCAGTTACACTGGCAGGGCTCCAACCCACGACCCTAAAGCGAGCTTTAAGATTTGCTAATCTCAAGATATTGTTGGCACTCGGAGCAGTGATTTACTGCGTGTTTTGCCACAGCAAGTATTTTCCAAAAGGCCATGCTAAGTTTACACTGGAGCTGCTGGGATCAGATAACTGCTCCTGGCAGCTCCATCCTGTCCCCCCTCCTGGCTGCTGTGCTGGGGTGCAAAAAGATAGCACAGCTTCTCCTGCACCCCAAAGAAGAGCCAACCATGGTCACAAGCAGCATTAAAAAAGGGACCAGAATGGTGTTTTTCCTTGTGCAGGTGGTGGGATGGGGCTGGGTCGTGTCCTGGCTTGCAGGAAGATGTGAACTTTTGGAGAGTCCCAACGCTTTACTTTGAAGTCACAGTGCCAGGGACAGAAAAGAGCCAACCTTGGTGCTGAGCCTGGCCATGTCCACCTCCCCAGGGCTTTGCAGGTTGTGAAAATAAATCAGCTTCTCACCTTCAGTGCCAGCGGGGGCGGGTGACAGCCCTGCACATCGTTTGGCATTCCTGCAACGTTAGAGCACCCCAAGAGATCCCAAGGGCTTTACAGGTGCTGGGCAGGAACGGTTCCTCCAGCCACCACTGCCCAGGGGGATCCTGGGCATTTCCAGCGTGCAGAAAGGATGGAAATGCCCAGGATGGCTCCCTGGGCGCAGCAGGGGCTGGGCCCTGCTCCCAGCTCCCTGTGCCACGGAATCCCAGACTGGTTTGCATTGGAAGGAACCTCAAAGCTCATCCCATTCCCAGACCTGCCATGGGCAGGGACACCTTCCGTCATGCCAGGCTGCTCCAACCCTGTCCAGCCTGGCCTTGGGCACTGCCAGGGATGGAACAGCCACAGGTTCTCTGGGAAACCTGGGCAAGGGCCTCCCTACCCAGATGGAATCCCCGTTCCTTCCCAACTGCCAATCTAACTCTGTCCTCTGGCAGTGGGAGCCATTCCCCCTTGTCCTGTCCCTCCATGCCTTGTCCCCAGTCCCTCTTCAGCTCTCTGGGAGCCCCTTTGGGCTCTGGAAGGGGCTCTGAGCTCTCCCTGGACCCTTCTCTTCTCCAGGTGAACACCCCCAGAGGGGCTCCAGGCCTGGAGCAGCTCCGTGGCCTCCTCTGGGCTCTCTCCAGCAGCTCCAGCTCCTTCCTGTGCTGGGCCCCAGGGCTGGGGCAGCTCTGCAGGTGGGGCCTCACCTGAGCAGGGCCCAGGGGCAGAATCCCCCCTGCCCTGCTGCCCCCTGGGGGATCAGCCCAGCACAGGGGGTTTGTCAGACCCAGCACACACAGCTGGGGCACACTGAGCACCAACACCCCAAGCCCTTCTCCCAGGGCTTCTCTCAGATTTTGTGTGACTGAGAATTTCTCCTCCTTCTTAAGAGTCAGCACTTGGGAGGCTGAAGATCCCCCGCCTCTTCCTCTTGTCTCTGAATGCCCTGAGATCTTTGCCAGGAGATGGGTAAGAGCCAAAGCCACCTCCAGCCTCATCCCTGGCTCTCACTGTCCTTGGTCACGTCCAGCTGGAGGTTTTGGCCTTTCCCTGCAATTACCCAAGTGTCCTTTTGGCATTGACTTGCTCATGGACAAGGAGGATGAGATTGGAGCATCTTCCATGGCTGTTTCTTTGCAGATTATTAGATCAACAGATCAACCCCTCATTGTTCTCTGAGCACCATCTCTTGGCCCAGCTGCTCTGCAGGTGTTTTGGGGAAATGCTTCCCCCAGGGATGGCACGGGGCTGTCACACTGTGCTGAACAGGGCAGGGAGCAGCTTCTGGGTGCAAGGCCCTGCATCTCGAACAGGGCTGGGCCACAGCTGGCTCTGGGTGCACCAGGGGCTCCAAGGACCGGGCATTTCCAAAGCTTGGCTGGGGGGATTTCACTGTCTGCAGGATTTTGGCGTCCCCTAGCCCAGGGACAGCAGGATTGAACGTCCCCACGATGCTCCCTGGTGGCAGCGGGGAAAGGATGCAGCTGGGCCCTGTTGGACAGCCCAAACTGGTGTGCATTCCCAGTTCATTAGGACCTGCCGGAAGTCACTGAGATTTGGGGGTGCTCCAAACCCTCTCATATTCCCTCCAACCCAGCAAACCTTCCCAGGAGGGGGAAACAGTAGGGAAGTTCTCAAATAAAGGTCATTGGGTTAGGGAGGGTTGTGGTTTGGGCCAGGACATGCTGTCCCAACAAGGGAGCAGATCCCATTTGCTTCCAAGAACCCTGGGAAGGGACAGCCCTTCCCAAACACCCTGGGCACAGCAAGGTGCAGGCAGCCCTTGTGGCACCACCACACTGGCCTCAAGGACTGCCCTGGCATATCAGTGCCCCATCTGGAGCTTGGCTGGTCCCAGTAGCTCCAGTGTCCCCAGGGCTGGGGCAGGTCCGGCTGCAGCACATCCTGCTGGTCCTGCTGCTCTCAGCTGAACAGGGATGCTCAGGATGGAGCTTGGCAGAGTCCTGCAGGGACCAGGAGTGGGTGGAAGGGAGCAGGGGGGAGGAGGGAACGGGAAGAGCACAGGGAAGGTGAGGGTGCCAGTGAAAGCATGCAAGGCAAGGAAAGGAGGCGTTGGATGTGAGGAAATATGGGAAGAGCTGGGAGGGGAAGTGGAAACACCAGTGTTGGTCCTACAGGAGGGACTGGGTAGGAGCAGTGGCCTTGAAGACACTCAAGGTGGCCTTAAGTCCTTGATGGAGCAGCAGGGACGTGGTGAAGGGGATGCTGAAGGTCAAATGAGTGTCTGGGCTGTTTGTGGCCAATGTCACTGTGCACCCTGGCAGGGGTTTCAGTCTCTCTCAGTCCTTAGGGCAGGGCTGGGCACCCTCTTGGGGAGCAGCAGTGCCTGCACCTGCCTGGGGCTGCAGCCAGGAGAGGAGCAGAGCAGGCTCTGAGAGTGGTGCCTGTCCTGTGCAGAGCAAACACTGAGTTCCTTGCTGGTCCCAATCCATATTGAAATTCACCCTTGGTGCTGGGGGAGCCTGGGGCTGAGCTGCTCCCTCCCCCTTCTCCTGCAGAGCCTCCCAGCTCAGGGGAGAGAAGCAGCAGCTGTGGCTCTGGTCCCTGGGTGCAAATGCTCAGAATAAACCAGCAAAGGGGCTTTGAAACAATTCAGGCCTTCCTGAGCTCCTAGTTTTAATGAAGGAGGAAAACCTGAGCTACTAATTGCAGTTTCTCTGTGACACAGGGCAGGGCCAGCCCGGACAGGTGGTGACAGAGCCTTATTGGCATCTCCAGCTGCCGTCCCCAAGCCTTGGTAGAGGTGACTCTGCACAGGCTGAAGAGACAGGGGCTGACACAGCCCTGTCCCTGCAGGCTCCCTGTCCGAGGTGAGTTCCTGCTGGCAGCTCCAGAGGTAAAGCAGGGCTGGAAAAAACCCACCCCAGGCAGAGCAGTGTCCCAGGGCTGGCACTGCCCCAGGGCTGGCACTGCCCCAGGGCTGGCCCTGCAGGTGACAGCTGTGGTGCCAAGGTGCGTGAGGGCTCCTGCTGGCCCGGCATGCTCAGCCCCAGCTGGCCCTGCGTGCAGCTCCTGCCCTGCAGCTCCTGCCCTGCAGCTCCTGCCCTGCAGCTCCTGCTTGGCTCTGCTGTCCCCTCCTGCAGTGACTGTAATTGTGGTGGCCCCACAGGTGGCCCTGGCCTTCTTTAGGGGAAACCATTTTGGCTGTGGGCAGCAGCTGATGCCTCTCTGTGATGGTTTTTCCACTGCAGTGCTGTCTCAGGCTGGAGGGAACACGGAGCTCCCTGGCTCAGCTCCCAGCGAGTCACGGGGCAAAATCAGGACATCTCTGCATGAGTTTTCTTATTTTTCTACCTCATCCATATTGGAGGAGAATGATCCCATTACAGCCCCAAAATAGCAGCCCAAAAGCTTGTTCTGGGTGTTTGCATCCCCTGCCTGCATCCAGCAGCTCCTGATCCCAGCAGGGCCAGTGCAGGTCTGGGCACCCACCCTGCTGCTCCATGAGCTGATGTTGGGCTCCTGGAGGTGAGTGCACCCTGACTGATCATGGAATTAGACAATCAGTTAGGTTGGGAAAGACCCTTAAGGTCATCGAGTCCAACCCTGAACCCAGCACTGTCAAGGCCACCACTAACCCCTGTCCTCAGCTGCCACATCCACATGGCTTTTGAAATCTCTCAGGGCTGGGGGCTCCACCACTGCCCTGGGCAGCTTGTGTCAGGGCTGAACAACGTTTTCCCTGAAGAAAGGGTTACTGGAGAGTCAGTGAATCAAACTGGTGCTGCTGAGTGCTGCTGGGGTGAGCTGGGCTGCACCCAGTGACAGGGACAGCTCTGGAGCCAGTGGCTGTTAGAGGCCTGGCCAACCAAGGGATGTCCATCAGGCAAGAAACGCCTCTCAGCACCTCAGAGATGCTCCTGCTGATGTCTCTTTGTTACCTGGTTGACTTTTCTGGACCAGACAAGGATATTTCAAAGCAATACTTGCTTAAAAATATTTTCCCAGGGTGACAAGGAGACAGGCCCTGTCCTGGGGGGCTTTGGGAGGGGAACTGGGGCCGTGTCCCAGCTCAGGGCTGGAGCCCCGGCCTGCAGTCATTGCTTTGGGATGAAGTAAGTGTCCACTTGTGTGTGACAGACAAATGGAAATCCAGCCTGGTCCCAGCCCACCTGCTGCCTGCCCCGACTGCTTGACTCAGTGCTCTGTGAATATCGCAGTGACAGCAGGCTGGAAATGCTGAGCAGGGATGTGGGATTTGGGAGGTGGTGGGTAGGGCACTGAGCCTGCCTACCTAAACAACCTGCTGGCATTTGTGGTTGGCCGCGGTGTGCTTTCCAGATGAGCTCCCTAGTTTTCTGGAGATCTGAATTAACCCTGGAAGGGGACAGGCAAAGGCAGGCACAGCAGTTGAAGGGAGGGCACACACCCACACAGGAATCAGCTCCAGTAACCACCAGCAACAGCCTCCCTGATGGGGCTTGGACACCTCCTTTCTGCTGAAATTCGGATTTGGGCATTTTTCTGGCCTTCTGTGATGTCTCCCATGGACTCACAGTCCACACGATGTGTGCAGGGTTGGATGTGGCCAAAGGGAGGTGGGCATGGTTCTCCTCTGTCCTGTCGGGTGACTCTGAATTTATCTCACTGGGGTTGGCAGTGGGGACCCTGTCAGTCCCAGGTATCCCCTGATCCAGGCTGTGGCTGGCTCTCCTTGCTGACACCCACACTGATGCCCTGGTGCTCTGTCCTCTGCCCTGGCCAAACCCATGGCAGTGCCAGGGACCTGATGACGCCGTGCCCAGAGCCTGTGGTGGCCCAGGTGTGACATCCACTGCTGCTTTCACAGTCTTGCTGGGGTGCAAAGAGCCCACCAGAATCTCCAGAGATGTTAATGGGGACAGGGACAGGAGAGGATGAGCACAGAAGATGTGACAGCTTCAGGGAACTCCTTGTTTATTCCAGGCCTTTGGCATCTTCCCTTTGCTTTACGATGTGCCATGGGAAGGTCTCACCTCCTCCTGCCCAATCCTGAGCCTTCTTTAGGGGATGTCCTAATCTCTGGGAGCCTCCATGGTTTGCTCCAGCTGTCAGAGGCATGTCCTCTCTCTCTGCACCAGCACATCAGCTGTCATGGTGGGGACCTCCCCCATCCCATCTGCAATGGAATTCTGCTCTCCTGAACTGGGACTCTGGCTGGATGGGCCCATCTGATGTTTTGGGGGAACAAATTCACCTCTTTGCAATGGGATCCTGTCAAACAAACATTTTCCTGCTGGAAAATGATCGACCATTGTGCTGCATCATCAGGGGGATTTGGAATAACAGTGGCATGAGGAGGATCTGATCCTTTCTGGCATAAATGATATTTCCTATACTTAGACCTATACTCACTTGGAAAATAAGCAAGGAAATGTATCAGTGACTTGGTGGGCTGGAAATGTGGGTCAAAGTCAAGTTATAAAAGTACCAGCTTTTGTAGGAAGAGATTTTTTTTTCTCACTGGAAAACATGGATAACCTGTATTTCAGCTAAATCCTGAAATACTTCGAGTTTCAGGCAAAAATGTGCTGATATTTAAATTATGACTAAATTTTTAATATTCAACCCTCCCAGCTGCCTGCCGGAACAGCCCCCTCTATGTGATTTTCATTTCCATCAGCAGATTAATTTGAGCTTCCTCACTGAATACAGGGGCATGGGACAGTCCCCTCTGTCCTGAGGTGAAGTCACCTCCTGGCAGCAGTTTCTCCATCCCCATTGAGAATCCACAAGTGAAGCCACCATGGTGGGCAAGGAAAGGTCAATCCCACCTCTGGAGCCTGTGGGAAACGCTTTGACTTGGAATTGGGACCTTTGCCATCAACAGCAGCAGCTCCTCAGTGTTTCCCTGCTGGGTTTGCCCAGCACCCAGCACTTGCCCAACATGTGAATAAACAACATGCCAATAAACTCCAGTAACGTGGCCCAGATAAGAGTGGGTGATAAACCATGTTGATTCATCTGCTCATAACCTATTAGTCACCCGCTGAGTCAACAGAGCAGAAGCATCCAAACATCATGGAGCAGGTCGACAGACCCAAGCTTCTTTCAAATCGAGAACTTCAAGTGAAATTATTGCATTGATATTCTTTATTTTTCCTGGGGCAAGTATGTAATTTTCAGCTGCACTCCCCCAAACTGAAATCAGAGAGAAATCTGTGTGCTCATTTCCTTATGAATTGGAGTTTTGGTATTGATTTATTTTTCTTTCTGAGCTTTTAAAATTGCTTCTCTTAACATATAATCAAAATAAGCCCTTTTTTTTTTGCGATGAAGTGGGTTTTTTTTGTTCAGATTAGACATCATGGTTGAGAAAGACACAGGGAAGATGCCTGAGCAGATGTTTGGGGGAGTCTGCAATTGGCCACCTGCGAGCTGATGGAAAGAGTCATCAAGGCATGGCCCATGTGGAGGGGTCAAGCAGAGGAGTCAAGGAGGGGGCCAAGGCCATCCAAGGCACGATGAAATCCTGGTGGGCCAAGGTGTGGAGAAACCAGAGCTTCTCCACTTGGCCCCTGGGAGCCCAAGACAGCTGGAGCAGGATGGATGGATGATCTTCTCCAGCCCTCCCTCTCCCTGCTGGGCAGCAGGACTTGTCCTCTGGCTGGAGCAGCTGCAGGGAATTTTCTGGTTCATGACCCTCTTGGCAATTCTGAATCACTCCAAGGTGCTCTGGGCAGAAAAGGAACTGCCAGGATCCATTCATGCAGGCACCAGAAATGCCTGGGAGCCCCATATCACCCTCTCCTGCCTCAAGGATCTCATCCCTCAGGCATTCCAATGGAACTTTGGGTAATGCAGAACTTTTATTACTCAAATTCTCCTCACTGGGGAAATAATCAAGGAACATCTGGGTTATCACACAGTTTGGGGCAAACAGATCCTCCCTGAGGCACCAACCTTATCTCATGGTATCCTGGCTTTGCCCTGCTGCCAAATAACCAGGAGACAAAAACAAAATCCCTCCTGAAGCAAGAGGGTCATGCTGCTCCAGCTGGGGTGCACCCCTCAGGCTCTTCTTTGGGTCACCATGCATTTAAAAACCAGCCTGGCCAATGGGGCTTTGCTCTTATTTCTCTCCCTCCCATTCCTGAGTGACCACAGCTCCCTCAGCTTGGAAAATCAGCCCCTTGTTAGCAAAGCTGGGATTGTCTGGCCCTGGCAGAGAATGTGCCTCACACTTTGGCTGTCTTGGAGATGCCTCTTGACCCTCATGTCCATGTCTGGAGATGTTTCCTGGGGACCACAGAGCTGGTGAGCCCATGGACCAGCACCCAGGAGAGCCAGGCTTGCTTGGCCACTTCAGAGCAGCATTCCTGGAGATGGGAATTAGCTGGAAAATGGGGAAAACACTCTCTCAACTCTAATTGCAGGAAGGTTAGCGATACAGAGACACTTCTAGTAGTGTCATGCACAGCATGAGGGCAAATCAGGGAGCAGGAGCAAGGAGAGGGTGAGTGGTTTATGACCCATAGAATTAATGGGGCTTTCCTGGGTCACTGGGGGGATTTGGGGTGAATCTGAGTTTGGGGGTAATGGTAGGGTGGCTGGTCACGAGTTCTGGGGTGACATAACGCCCCTTGTCTCCATGCTCCGTGAACAAGGATGGCTGACTGAGCAGAACAAAGGCTGGAGAACATGGCATGGGGCTGGTGAGTGATTTATCTTCCCCAGAAATGTGGGTTAGGGGTGTGGGCAGCTGGGTTGGTACAGGTGACTCAAAGGTTGTCTTCCAACCTCTTTCAGGGCAGTGGGATTGGGGATAAGGCTGAAGAAGGGCAGGGGAACCAGAGGGGTCTGGGGCTACAGGGACTGTGAGGATCTGAGGGGGGAATTGCAGGATTAACAGGGAGGGCTTGGGGGTGGTTCTGGTGTTAATTCAGGGGCTGAGGAAGGCAAGGGGGATGAGGGGGTCCAGGGCAAGTCTGTGGGGACTGGGAGGCAATAGGTGACTGAGGAGGTGGCAGGGGTGGGGAAGCCCTTAGCCAGAGGGTGCTGATGCTGGGGACACGAGCCATGTCCCTAAAGAAAGGTGACCTGGCCCTGGCCTGCCCAGTCCCAGTGAGCCCAAGGGGGCTGCTGGGGGGGCCGGGCCCATGTGCTGCCATCCCATAGGAGGGGGCAGCTGGGACTGCTGAATGTGCAGGTCCCGGGTGGCTATTCCTGGCAGCCCCGCCTGCGCAGGCAGATTGGTTTGCAGGGAGGTGACAAGTGCCAGCCAAAGCCTATAAAAGTCACCCAGCCCCTGTTCTGGCTCAGTGACCTGGTTCCCCTCCCAGCACAGCCGGAGCAGAGACCACTGGCCCAGAGTGGAGACACCTGGTCCTGAGCCGGGACCCCAACCTCAGAGTCCAGACTCCAGATCCGGAGGAGAGAACTTTCATTTGGAGCAGGAACCCCAAAACAGAGCAGACACCCCGGAGCAGAGACCCCAGAGCATCCCCTTGCCCAGCCCCTACGCTCTGCAGCCATGACCGGCAAAACTTCACCGGCAGCCAAAAAACCGGCTCCAGCCGCGGCCAAGAAAAAGGCAGCGCCAGCCCCCAAGGAAGGAGCAGCCCCCAAGGAGGGAGCAGCCCCCAAGGAAGAAGCACCTCCAAAGGAAGAAGCAGCCCCAAAGCAAGAAGCCCCAGCAGCAGCTGCTGCAGAGCCCCCAGCCCCCGAGCATCCCCCGGAGCAGCCCCCAGCTCCCACAGATGAATCTGCTCCCATCCCCACAGAAGCTGGAGCAGAAGCGGCTCCAGCGCCTGCAGAAGGTTCCCCAGCTCCCCCAGCTGAACCCCCAGCCCCTGAACCTAAAGTGGAGAAACCAAAGGAAGGTGAGTGGGGAACAGTGGAGTGGGGAGGGGACATAAGCAAGGCGGGGAGAGGACATAAGCAAGGCTGGGAGGGGGCATGTGCCGGGGAGAAGGGATGGGGGGATGAAGTCATCAAGGATATTTTTGCAGTGGGAGAGGGCTGGGGATTAGGTGGACTGAAGACAGACCTGGAGGCTGAGTGATTGCCCTCCGAGAGCCCCAGCACTCGAGCCCTACCATCACCACTGTGGGTTTGTTACAGAGCCACCCAGCTGCCCCTTGTCCTTGGCTGTGGAAGAAGTGAGTGAAAACTCATTCACGCTGACCTGGAAAGCCCCGGAGCAGACAGGCCGGGCAGGCCTGGATGGATATGTGGTGGAGATCTGCAAAGATGGAAGTAGGTTTGGTCTTTCCTGCCTCATGAGCATGGAGAGGTGGTGCATGGTTGTGGGATGGGATGGAGCTGGGTGGATCCCAGCAGAGTATTTCCCCCAGCAACAATTCCCTTTCTTTGCCCAAATGGATCAATTTTGAATGGTTATTTCTTTTCCATGAAGGAACAGGGAATCCCATTGCCTGTCAGACAGAAGTGATGGCTTTAGCAGGGGCTTGGAGCAGGTTTAGAGTCACGGCTGTGTCCAGCTTTAGGGGGAGCAGAGACCAGCACACCTTCTTGGGATGGTCTCTGATGAACTCCAGAGCTGCAGAGACCCAGGGCTGGGATGGCATTTCAAGAAAACAGGAGGAAAAAGTTCAACCCTTCCATGTTTGCCCAAAAATGAAGCATGGAAGGAATGGGGATAAAATGGGAGGATGAGGAAGGGAAGGGTCCTGGACATGTATCAGCAGACTTGATAATGTCTGGAAGGAAAGTGGCTGTGGTGGATGGAGGTGGGCTGGGAGGTGGCAGCAGTTGTCCAGCAATTGTCCATGGCTCTCCAGTTGTACTGCTGGGAGGTGGAACGAGGTGAGTGGATAAGATTTGTGTTTTGGTCACTCTCTTGAAGCCCTGCTGGGCTTTGGGGTGAGAGTGAAGGGTCTGTATGGATAGGAGGATCCGCAAGGGGAGGCTGGGCTGGAGTGGTTTGGGAGGCCCAGGTGGCCCATGGACCTCAGGGAACTTGATCCTCAGCTGTTTAGCTTGTGGCACACATGATGGACACATTCTTGGCTGTGGGAGGCTCCCGCTGTTGGGCTGCAGGTGGAGAGGTTGCCACGACTGGGTGGGATACGTGAGGAAGTCCTTGCATGGGACAAGGAAAGATGCAGACATTCCTGGAGGGATTTGTCTGACAGCCACCCAAAGGGCCCAGTCTGTATGCTGTCCTGGCTTGCTTTGGGTCTGCTGCAGGACAGGAGAACTCCAGTCCCTCTGTCATCACCCAGGGGCCACGGGACTGCTGTATTTGGGTGGGTACAAGACTCTGGTTGGCTAAAATATGGTGAGATTTGAGTGAGGGCTGATTTGGGCAATGCCAGTGGTGAAGGGAAAGAGGATCTGATGGGATTTGGCTGCTCCAGTGGCATTGACAAGAAAACTTTCCTGTTCTGAAGGTGCACATGGGGGCTTGGCACACCCTGGCATTTGTGGGTCACTGTCATTGCCCACCTGGGACACCCACTCCCTGGGATACTGGGGCAGTTTATTTTCCAAGTGAGAAACATATTGAGAGGCAAAGCTAGGTTAGCTGGGGCTGGTGGAGGGCTGGACTCTGGGTTGAGTTTGAGACATCCCTTACCAGCGGGAAGAACACTTGGAGAGGTCCATCTGGCCAGGGGCAGGTTCTGAGCAGACCCTGCTCAGTGTGAGGGGTTTGTGGAGGCCATGGTGAACCCCAGTGCTGTCCTGGGGCAGTGAGAACAGCAGAGTGGCTGGCAGGCAGCTCCAAGGATCTTTCGTTTCAGAAATGCACCTGGTCAGCAGGGACGTGTTCGCTGGCCCGATGCCTTTTCTTGCTTGCAAATGTCCTCGTGCTCCAGTGCTGAGCTCCTGCCAGCACTTCATACCCCACACTCCTTGGCAGGGTTGGCCAACCTCCCTGCCAAAGCTCCTTTTTTCTGCTGGTGCCCCAAATCCTTCCCCATTTCCAAGGAAAGGATTCTTTGCCCCTGGGTCTCACCTTCTGGGCCTCGATCCTGCTGCTCAGGGTGTGTCTGTCTGTCCACGGCACATCCAAAGTGCTGTGCTGGCTCTGTTGCAGGTTCAGACTGGAAAGCTGTGAACCAGGAGCCTTTCCTCTCCACCCGCTGCACGGTGCCAGAGCTCAGCTCTGGGGACAAGATCCACGTGCGGGTGGTGGCCGTCAGTGCCAGCGGGAGCAGCGCCCCGGCCACGCTGGAGCAGCCCGTGCTCATCAGGGAGATCCTCCGTGAGTACTGCCCCTGAGGGCACCATTTCTGTGCCAAAGCTCTGTCCGGTCCATCTGAGCATGAGCAGCCTCTCAGGGGTCCCATCCAGCCTTTGACAGATGTTATTCTCAGTGGCTGCTGACCTCTCCAATCTTGCTGATGTTGAAATTTTGGGGGTGAAGGACTCAAAAGGCAGAGCCACATTTTCCCATTTAATGGCAAGAGCTCAGAATTCACCTCCCCTGAGCATGTCTCCTCCCCTTGGCAGTGTCACATCCCGAATTTGCCACGGCACACATTGGACAGCTTTGTTTATTTAGCTCAGGGAAGTCAAGAGCTGGTTGTCTGGAGCATGGGAACTTTAATCATGCTGAACTCGCTAATGAATGAGTTGCTCCCATGCTTAGCAAGACTCACATTCCTCTCGGGGTGCTGCCAATGTGCAGAGGCTGATGCAGGAGGGCAGGGCCTGTTTGCACTCAGCAAATAGCAAATACAGAATAATTTTCCCTCTAGAAGGAATTATTAATGCTCAAGTTTTCTTGTTATTCAGCACATCAGATTTTTCAGCTGCTTAAAAATAGAAATACTAAGAAAAGTTATTCCTGGAACCACCAGCTTTTCATAAGAAAAGGCTTGGAGAAGACTACCAACCCATGGAAAGGGTCCTGCAGAGTTCAATTTCTCAGTGCGCTTGGAGGAGGTGAATTTGGCTTCAGGGTGGTGGCTGTGCCTGCTCCCCTCTGATATCAAAACCATCCCACCAGACCTCATAGGACTGGGAAAACTGGGGTGTGAGGGACTGGCATGAGATGGTCAATGTACAGCTCATGCTTTCCACACCCTGTACCTGCTGCCTGAGCTTTGTTCCAGGCACATGTACAGGTGTAAAACCCAAAAAGCTGAGAGACCCTCCCCATACAGCTTGATCTACTGGGCCCTTCCCTTCCCTTCCCTTCCCTTCCCTTCCCTTCCCTTCCCTTCCCTTCCCTTCCCTTCCCTTCCCTTCCCTTCCCTTCCCTTCCCTTCCCTTCCCTTCCCTTCCCTTCCCTTCCCTTCCCTTCCCTTCCCTTCCCTTCCCTTCCCTTCCCTTCCCTTCCCTTCCCTTCCCTTCCCTTCCCTTCCCTTCCCTTCCCTTCCCTTCCCTTCCCTTCCCTTCCCTTCCCTTCCCTTCCCTTCCCTTCCCTTCCCTTCCCTTCCCTTCCCTTCCCTTCCCTTCCCTTCCCTTCCCTTCCCTTCCCTTCCCTTCCCTTCCCTTCCCTTCCCTTCCCTTCCCTTCCCTTCCCTCTGTTGTCTCCTGACCCTCACATTTTCTCTCAGCCTGCATTTTGTGCATCTCACCAGTTCATTTATAGCACCCCAGGGGATTTTAAATAGCAGCAATGGGACAGCACGGAGCTTAACAACAGGTGGGATGAGTGGGCTTGGGAGGTGGAAAGAGACAAGTTTCCCTTCATCTGGTGGGATGAAGGATCAGTATGGGAGTCACATTTTCCCGGGAACAAGGGCAGGAAAAAAGGCCTTCCCAGCATGGCATTTTGTCACTGTGGCCACTGACCTTGGCCAGCCCAGTCCCTCTGAGAGAAGCGCTGGGGATCTGGGGAAAACATCCATGAATTAACATTCCTGCCCGAGGTCGGGTTTCCCTCCCCGGCTGAGACTGATGAGCCCAAGTGGCAGCAGGGGGATGGATCCCTGCAGGAATGGCAGCAGAGCAGAGCAGGGACGGTCTCAGCTGTCAGCGAGGGCCTGTCCCTGCTCCCCAGCCCTCACAGCTGTTCAGCTGTTTGGCTCAGGCCTGGTTTATTCTGCTTGGGCCCCCTCCCCAGGGTGTAGCTCGTGCACATTTAACCCAGGCAGAGACTCCCAGCTCCTCCTGAGGGGCTCCAGGGGATCCCTGGCTATCACTGAGCCAGCAGAGTTGTTCAGCTCCTGTTCCGCCCTGGGAAGGGGACACACTCCATGAGCATTCTCCAATGGGCATTTTGCTTGTCTTTGTTGTGTTTCCCTGGAGATGTTTGCCTTTCACAACTCTGGTATGACCAGGCACCTCCTTGGTGTTTCAGAGGCCTGGACTGCAGAGGAAGGTGGAGATTGAGCCTTGTCCTTGCTGAAAGCTGGGCTCGCATGCCTCTGGAAAGTCAGGGGGGAAATATTTCCCAACTGGGAGATGCTGTTCCCTGCCTTGTTGCAGTATAAGTTGTGCTGTGGCTCTTCTGGTTGAGGCCAGGCTGTGTCCATGGCCAGGAAGTCATGAAGAGGGGAGAATGGTCCATCAGAATGCTGCCCTTGGGTTGGTGACCGGGGATCCCAGGGATGGCTGTCACTCTGGGGTACAGGAATGGGACAGGCCAGCACAGCCTTCAGGGGAGCAGAGGGAGGAGAGGGAGAAGGTGGCTGTGTTGAGGTGGATTTTCTTGGTGGCCAAGGAGGGATGTGTGTGGAGAGGGCCAGCCAGCTGAGGAATGGGAATTCCTGGTCTCACAATGGGAATTCTGTCCCCAGAGCTCCCGAAGATCCGCATGCCTCGGCACCTGCGGGAGACTTACATCAGGCGTGTGGGGGATGCTGTGAACATCATGATCCCCTTTCAGGTACCGGGGAGATTTGGGCTTTAATCTGCTGGGCATTTCACTCCAGATTAGCTCCTGCAGGTTAGTTTATGTGTCCAACTGTGCTCTGGCTTGGCCTGGTCATTGTGTCTTATGGGCCAAGGGTGGGTGATGGGCTGGGAATCTCTCTCCTCTTCCTGCCCAGGTTCCATTTTTCCCCTGCTACATCTTTGTTGATGATGTTGCAGTGGGACAGCCCCAAACACATCTGGACATGGACTGGCTGTTTCTGCTGCCTCAGCCAATAAGTCCAGTTCAGCTCGTGCTCCTGGCCACATGCCTTGGGACCCCATAGCACAGCACTGGGGTCCCTGGAGGAGACCAGCTGCCTTTGGAGGAGGGCAGGCCCAGGTGGAGCAATGCTGACACTGGTGGGTTAGGTTGGAGGTCGTCTCCTCAGCTATCTCTCTCATCATGTCTGGAACATCACCAGAGCACCTCCAGCATGGCAGCAGGCTCTGAAACATTTTGGGCAAGCGGAGGGAGTGAGAGGCCCCTGAACTGAGGGGCTTGTCCATGCCATGTCTCACAGACAGTTTGAACTCAGCTGGCCATGCTCCAGATATGAATTTTCCCTGTATGCTTAGTTCAAGCCCTGGTGCTAAGCTGGAGCCTGGGCTCAACACAGCTGTGCCCTGGCAAGTACAGCTGGGCTTACTCCATGAGGACCTTGGGGAGCCAGCATGCTCCCACCTCATCCCTGGAGCCTGATGGCTTCCCCTTAGTGAGTCTGACAGGAATCAGCTGCAGCTTCTTTCCTGCTGGACGGGAGAAGTGGCCCTCGGGCTGCTGCTGCCCGGACACAGTGCGGTGGCTCTGCCGCTCGTCCTTCCCAGCAGGACCCATGCCCGAGGGGCTGCTGACCCGCCTGTGTCTGCAGGGAAAGCCGCAGCCTGAGGTGAGCTGGAGCAAGGGAGGGCAGCCCCTGGACAGCAGCCGCATCAACATCCGCACCACGGCCCGGGACACCATCTTCTACATCCGCCAGGCCCAGCGCACCGACTCGGGCAAGTACGAGCTCACCGTGCGCATCAACGGCGCCGAGGACAAGGCTACCCTGGACATCCAGGTGGTTGGTAAGCTGAGGGTGGCACTCTGCAGGGTCACTCTGGAGCTCTTTTCTCCTCCTTGGTTGGGTAGGTCTTGTTCTGGGTGGGATGTGATGCAATGGCAACAAGGCAAAGGACTCTGGAGTCCCTGTTCCAGTGGGATCCTCAACAGGATCATGCATGTGAACTTCTCTGGGTGGGAATGCAGAGTTTCTGCCAGCCTTGCCCCTCAGCTTCTCATCCCTTGTGTGCTGCACCAAGGTGAGAAGAGATTAAAAGCAAGGTCAAGGGATGGCCAAGGTACAGAATGTGGGGGGAGCAAACTGGGATGTCACCCTGAGGGTGTTTGTGTTTGCAGAGCCACCCGGCCCTCCCCAGAACCTGAAGCTGGTGGATGTGTGGGGCTTCAATGTGGCCCTGGAGTGGACCCCCCCTGCAGACAATGGGAATGCTGAGATCAAGGGCTACAGGGTGCAGAAGTCAGACAAGAAGAGTGGGGTAAGCCTGGGCACTCCTGTTGGTGGTGATGCCCTGATGGGAGAGGGACTGCAGCACTCCCTGCCCCACCCCACACCTTCTCCATCCTTGTCACAGCCTGTCTTTCCTCACTGCTCTCTTTTTCCCTCCTTTTTTCCTCCCAGAAATGGTTCACAGTGCTGGAGCGCTGCACCCGCACCAGCTGCACCATCTCCGACCTCATCATTGGCAACACCTACTCCTTCCGAGTGTTCTCCGAGAACATCTGCGGGCTCAGCGACAGTGCTGCGGTGGCCTCTGGAGTGGCCCACATCGAGAAGACAAGTGGGGACATGTTCCTGGCTGAGGGGCTGGGGAGGGGGCTGTCCAAGAGGGGTCCTGACCAATGGGCCCATGGGACTTCCTTGGAGTTGTGTTGATGTTCCTGGGCTGGTCCCCAGGACAAGACCAGCAGGGTTGAGGCTGAGCACCCCCAAGGTCCAGAGGTTCCCTGTCCCCTCTCTGCACCTCATTTCTCCTCTGGGGAGAGCTTATGCCATGCTCAGCCCCCTGGAAGAACCAAGGCATGGACATCCCTGGGATGAGATGGAAACAGGAGCTGGGAAGAGTCAGAGCAGCCCTGGCTTTTTGTCCACGGCTCAGGGCCAAATCTCCAATCAGCCCTACTCTCCTTCCATCTGTTTCCATCCTGCTCCCTGGTAGCACAGAGTGACCTAGGGTCTCTGCCATCTGCAGAGCTTCCCTCCAACTCTTATTTCTGTGGTTGAGATTTGGGGATGGAGTGGGAGATGCAGAGTGTGCCCGGCCTGGGTCTCATTGCTGCACACAGGATGTGTCACAGTGGGATTGGCATCCCCCCTGTCCCTTGCAGGGCCTGGGCACTGCCATCTCATGATTGGATGAGGAAACAGGGCTGCTCTGAGCTGAGGGCCAGGTCCTTGGGTCAGGCCAGCTGACATCTTGCTTCCTACAAGAGGGAACAGAAATGGGTTTGGGCACCTTGTGCTGAATTCCTGTGTCGGTCAGCCTGGGAGCCTGAGGTGTCAGCTAGAATTAATTCCTTCCTTAGAAACCACTTACCAGCCAGAGAAGATCCCCCAGCGGGACATGATGGAGCCCCCAAAGTTCACGCAGCCCCTGACAGACCGAACGACCACGCGGGGCTACAGCACCCACCTCTTCTGCTCCGTGCGGGGCTTCCCCCAGGTCGGTGCCTTCTCCAGGGACACTGTAACCTCTCCTGGGGACACCTGGGGGGTTTCTGCAAGGTGGCTGGAGGTGGGAGACCACCTGGGGGATGGTTGGTGCTGTTGGATTAGGGTTGGGTGAGGTTAAGGAGCTGAAGCTGCCCTCTGAGTCAAACTGGAGTACATTTGGGGTGTTTCTGCATGGAGATGGGAGACTGGTCTTAAATCAAGCCATGCCCTGTTTCCTCTGTGCTGGGGGAGGAAGGGTGGAGCAGTGGTTAGGGCTCACAAGTGGGAGATTTGGACCTTCAAAATACTTCTGACTGTGAATCCCACCGTGGCCACAAGCTTCAGGTAGGGCCAAGGCAAAGGCAGAGAGAAGTGGCTGTATTTTGGGGACAATTTGATTTCTCATTTCTCTCCCTGCTTTAAACTTTCAGCCCAAAATAATCTGGTTGAAAAATCAGATGGAGATCCGGGAAGATCCCAAATACATAGCACTGATTGATCAGGGTGTGTGCTCCCTGGAGATCCGCAAGCCTGGCCCTTTCGATGGGGGTGTCTACACCTGCAAGGCTGTGAACCCCCTGGGGGAAGCCTCAGTAGACTGCAGACTGGATGTCAAAGGTGAGAGTTCCTTAGGGAAGGAGAAGCAGGAGCCCTGGCCTGCCTTTCCCAGGCCTCACTTTCCCAGGGCTGTGGTTTGTCCCTGTTTTGAGTTGATACTGGTTGTGAGGGAGTCTAAGGACTTTGGGCAGCCCTGGGGAGCTGCACCTTTGGGCTGCTTGGGTTTATGGTCTTGAAGAATCTTGAAATCACCTTTCCTTATTCGTGGGGAAAAAAATGGGGAGGAAATCAGAAATGGCAGAGCCAGAGGAGCTGCTGGAGGCCAAGCCCAGCACTGGCTGCCCTTGCTCTTGTCCAAAGAGTGGTGAGGGGTGTGTGTGACCCTCCTCCCCTGCATCTGGGCTGCTTTGATTTATGTCTTGGCATCCTGCCCACATTTCCCACTCACATTTCCCTGCCTCAGCAGAGCATCCAGAGCAGACCTGCCCCGTGTTGCTCCCCTGCTTGGCCCATGGGAGGACCACTGCCCACATCCCCTCTGTGTGTTCCTGTGCTGGCCAGGTGTCCTTGAACTCTTGTATTTCCTCTCCTGTGGCTTCCAAGCACACTCTTGCCTCCACACACGCTCTGTCCCACTTCCCACACAGGCAGAGCTCCAATCTGGCAGCCCCAGCACCCCAGGCCCTGTGGAAGCTCCAGAGCTGTTGGTCTGACACAGGGTGTGCGGCACAGGGTCAGTGCTCAGCTCTATGGGGGCTGCTCTGCACCCTCCAGGAGCACTGACCCAGCTGGCCCCAGTCCTGTGGCCCCACAGGCACATCCTGAGTGCAGCTGGGCAGGGACCCTCAACAGAGCAATGCTCTGGCTGGGAAGGGACCTAAAGCTCACCCAGTCCCACCCCCTGCCATGGGCAGGGCACCTTTCACCATCCCAGATTGCTCCAAGCCCTGTCCAGCCTGGCCCTGAACATTTCCAGGAATCCAGGGGCAGCCACAGCTTCTCTGGGTAGCTTGGACAAGGGCCTCCCCACCCTGACAGGGAGCAATTCCTTCCCAGTATCCCATCCAACTCTGTCCTCTGGCAGTGGGAAGCCATTCCCCCTTGTCCTGTCCCACCATGCCTTGTCCCCAGTCCCTCTCCAGCTCTCCTGGAGCCCCTTTAGCACTGAAAGGGGCTCTGAGGTCCCCCCAGAGCCCTCTCTGTTCCAGGTGAACACCCCCAGCTCTTCCAGAGGGGCTCCAGGCCTGGAGCAGCTCCGTAGCCTCCTCTGGGCTCTCTCCAGCAGCTCCAGCTCCTTCCTGTGCTGGGCCCCAGGGCTGGGGCAGCTCTGCAGGTGGGGCCTCACCTGAGTGGGGCACAGGGGGAGAATCCCCCCCCGCCCTGCTGCCCCCTGGGGGATCAGCCCAACTGGCCAAGGAGGGTGAGCTGGGCACTGTGCTGGGGACACAAACACCTGGGAGTGCCCCAGGCTGGGACCTTGGGGACACTGGCAGGAGCAGGCAGTGAGGGTGGGGTGTGGGATTGCTTGGAGCAGGTGTATGCAGGGATGGGGTGTGCAGGGTTGAGATGTGCTGGTGCACATTGAGGTGAGCACACAGCACTTTTGGGAGTCAAAAGGGGAGTTAGACAAGGGGAGTTCAAGGGGTTTTTGTCTCCTGTGCTCTCCTACAGTGCCCAAGTGAGGACAGATTGGAGGACAAGACAAAGAGCAAGGTAGGTCTGGGTTGGGGCACCAGGATGGAGGGGAGGTGGATCCCTTCAGGGGGCTGGAGTGGGCTGAGTGTCCTGGATTAGCCCTGATGATGGAGTCCCAGCTCAGCTCTTCCTTGTCCCATGGCTGGAGATGCATGGGTGGGGTGATGAACCTGTCCCTCGGTGAGGTGGAGGGAGGGCTGTAAATGTGGCTGGGTTTGTCTTGCATTAGAGCTGTGGCAGGGACATGTTTCCCACCCATCCCTGACCAGGGCTCTCTTGGTGCCCTTGCAGGACTCGGATCTCGTTCCTTTTCCCAGGTGGATCCTGCAGGTGCCAGGCGTGGTGGGGCCGGTGCTGTGCCCCTGGCCAAGGTCTCTGCTGCCTGCTGCATGTCCCTCCCTGGCAGTGCTCTGGGGGCTGCACCTCAGCCTGCCATGGCATGGCCCTCTCTGAACCTGCCATTAGCTGTGACAGTAAAACAAACCCAGCTGAGGGGCTTTGCTCCTAATAAAAGCCACCAAACGCCTCTGTCCTGCTCATTGTGGGGTTGGCTTGGGTGGGCAGATGTAGAGAGCTGCCAGGGTTGCTCTTGGAGTCATGTAGGATCCCACACAACCAAGGTAGAGGAGATGGGTTTTGAGCTTGGAAAGGAAGGACTAGCACATAGAGAGATTCCTGAACCAGAAGGAGCCCAACAAAGAGAAAGAGAATTCAGAAAGATTTCCTTCTGGAGCAGGGGAATGATTCTGGCTGGGGAAAAAGAAATGCCACATCAATGTTGCAGATCTTAATGCTTCTTTATTGAAGCACAGATTTTTTTATCCACACCAGTGAGGCAATGATCCAGCCAGGAGCTGTCACCTCCCCAGGGTGACAGGACATGTTGGTGTTTTACCCAGAGGAGGAGACTCACCCCTGTGAGTTGGTGCCTCATGTGCAGGGTGAGTTATCACTTGAGTTCTGGGCCAGCTCGGGGCACACACTGGGTGTCACCAGAGCCCAGAGGGACCCATGGAACACAAAGGAGACACTGTGGGTGTTACCAGAGCCCAGAGGCACCCATGGAACACAAGGCAGACACTGTGGGGGTCACCAGAGCCCAGAAGGACCCATGGAACACCAGGGAGATACTGTGGGTGTCACCAGAGCCCAGAAGGACCCATTGAACACAAGGTTACCTGGGGCCAGCGGCGTGGGGTGGTCTCTCCACCAGCACTGCCTCCCCCCTCAGCCTGGGCACGAGGGTAGGAGCTCTCCCAGCTGCATGGCAGCTCTGTCATGGGGCCAGGCTCACGTCCTGCCTGTGTCCTGGCTGGCCCTGGAATTGCCAGTGTAGATGCAAATCCAGCCTGGAACCCACAGATCAGAGCCCATCCCACCCTTGGTGCCATGGAGAGCAAAGCTGGGCAGTGCCTGTCGTTAACCAAGCCCGTCTCTGCGTCTCTCCTGCAGCCCCTCTGCTTTGTCCCCATCTGTCCCCAGGCACCTACAGCCCAAGATGAAGTCCAGGGAGTGTTACTGGTCCCATGAGGCTCAGTGATGCCAGGTGCACCGCTCACACGAGGGTTGTTTGTTTCCACCATCAGAGGGCATTGTCGGATTAATTTTATCTCACTGCTGCTCGGGATGGATTTTTGAGGTGGTTGGTGCTGTAGGCAATGCCCCCGAGCAGAGGCTGCAGTCCCAGCTGGCAAGGGCAGAGCGTGTTTTCCCCAGCATGCTCATACCCAGCCCAGGCACTGCTGGGGCTGTCCCTGTACCTGGGCACTGGCCTTGCCAGTGGGATTCTGTCAGGGACGGGGTCTGGAAGCAGGCTGTGAGCTGGTCTCCAGGACTCTGTCATGCTGCAGGCTGTGCCCTTTCCAGGCCCTTATTTCAGTCCTACAGAGCACGGACTGTGTTTGTGACCCCACAGGGGATGGAGGTGGGTGACAACATCCACTTTTAGTGAGGGCTCCCCCTCAGGGACAGGTCTGGAGAGCACAGAGTGGAAAAATACACTTCATGCTATTTTTAATGAAGCAATGCCCTTTATTTCACATGCCCTTTAATTTATGAGCATCCCAGTTGCCAGGTTCCTGGTTACCTTAGCAAGGATAAGGCCAAAGGGTCAGTTCCAGAAAAGCAGCAGAAATAAGATGCAAGTGGGAGTGAGAGCTGGGCGAACAGCAGCACTGATCTGAAGGCAAGGTGCTGCACGGCCTTGGCCTGGGGTCCTCTCTCATCCTCACCAACCTGGGCTTGCAGCATCCTCATGCACCACTGATAGTGGTGCTCCATGAGACCTGAGGCTCTTCCCTGTGCCCTGTCCAGGAGATGCTGGCTCTGGCCAGAGCAGGCACAGGACACGGCAGAGTGGGAGCACAGGAGTCACTGCACTGGGCAGATTTGGGGTGAGCCAAAGCCTCACCCTCGAGTGAGAGGCTCAGCGCTGGCCCCAGGGCACCTGGTGATGCCTGGGAGGGGAGTATGGTCTGAAGTCTGTGGGGAATTGCTGTTCCCAAGGGCTCAGCAGCAGCACAGCACCATCTACGCCATGGGAAGGTTGGGAGGGTGTTCAGGACCCCTCTACTGTGATGAGGACTAAGGGGAGGATTTTCTCCTGTCCTTGCCATTGTTTTTCTGCTCTGCTCTGGTTGTTCCCAGTGCTGTCTGAGCCAGGAGCCTGGAAATACATCAAGGCCCCCACAAAATGTGGGTGGCTGAGCCTTTCATCTCCTCTCTTTCTTGCTGCCCTCCTCATCCCTCTGAGCTAAATAGAGCTGGCTGCAGCAGTGGGAGAAGGGACTCCTGGCTGCCCAATGCCTGTGCTGCACACTCCCAACATTGCTAAAAGTCACCCATAAATCTCACCCACCCAAGGTCCTTCTCCCCTCTGCACCCCCAGTCTCTGTGGGAACTGGCTGCAGTCCCTTTGCTCGCTGCTGACGTCCCCTCTGTGGAGCACGACCCTGCTGGGGCAGGGCAGGGCCACAGGATCTGCTTGCAGTGGGAGTCTGGTGAACAAGGGACGCTGATAAGAAAAGAATCCAAATCTACTCAAATTTTTCCACCACTGCTTCAGCCCTGGAGGAGGGACTGGCATTTCCAGAAGGACCAAAGCTGGATGAGGGATAGTCCATTGAGCCAACCCCTCCTCAGATCTATCCACAGCTGAACTTCAGTGGTGGCAAAGTGCCCTGTGGCAGCAACAGCACCCACATGGTGGCCTGTAGCTGTCCCCCCCTTGCTCCCAGAGGGGTCCATGTTCCCCCTGCCTCCTGGGCTGTGGAGGTGTCTGCATTAACCCACAATGTTTGAGTCAAAAGAGTTTGGCTGCACAGAAAGGGTGGGAGGGAACAATATGGGAGGTGTGAGATGAACAGCCTGGGAGAGATTTGCTACTGCTTTTCACAGAAAACAGCCAGGAGAAAGGAGGGAAAATGACTCAAAACTCAAAAAAGAGTAAAGGGAGAGAGAAGACAAGTGGAGAGGACACACTGCCTCGGGTACAGCTCGCAGGTGTGGTGGATGCTGCTGGGACCCATGGGAGCCATTGGGGAAGCAAAAGCAGTTTCTGCAGAGTTCTCTGGGATTATGCTTAAGTATTTCATCAACACCCACCTCTGCCTACCTGTTACGGTGTGCTGTAATGTCCCATTTTAGACTTCCAGGTCACCTCCCAGGTGTGCCTATACCTCTTCCCCCTCGCCCCCTTGCTGAGTGAGTCCTGTCAATCAGGCTTAACATTCCAGCAAGGCGTCGTGTGGTTGGTCAAATTCAAAGGATGCCCCTCAGTCCTGGGGATCATTGGCCTGTCTAGGTGTCCTTCATCCCTTGAGACCCCGCCCCTTCCACCTGGTTGGTAGCTCACCTGTCCCTCCCCTTCCCCGTCCCTGAGCTTAAAAGGTCAATCAGGCCATGCGGTCGGATTCTGTTGGAGCTGTTCCCAAGATTCAGACCTCTGTAACCATGGAATAAACCTCTGGATATAACCCTCCAGCAGAATCCATCTCCTTTTTCTCTTTACCATCGCCTGAAGCTTTCCTCCTGAGTTAAACGGAGTTCCTAACAAGCCTGGACTTGTTTAGTGCCCAGCTGCAACCACCAGCAAGCTAAAGGTGTCTCTGGGGTGATACACCACAGCTGCCGCCTTTGGCCCAGCAGCGAGGGTCAGACTGGCCCAGGCATAATCTAACTGGTAATATTGGGATTCATATTCCAGTACCTACCTTTCTGGTAGTACTGAGATCTGGAGACTGACCCTTTGCTCTGTGGGGCAGTGGGTTCACTACCCTATGAGTGCAGGCCATGGGAAGACTTTTCTTATGTCTTCCCAAGTCTCAGCTCAGCTCACCTCTTCCAGGTTGCCGAGGGGAAAGAAAGGGCTTTCAAATTTAATTTCTTCTGAAATCCCAGTGCCCTGGATTCTCCTGGTTCTCAGCACCTTCACTCCCACAGGGCACCCCTTTGTCCCAGTGCCCAGGTTCCCCCGTGGCTCCATGGACATGGGGCCAGAGCATGAGGTGCCACCAGCACCACCAACACCGAGGAGCTGAGGGTCTCCATCAATGGCAGGGCACCTCCTGGGTGGTTTGGATCACTGGACTTTATTTGCATGAAGATAAATTGCGCATTTGTCTGTACAATTTCTCCTTAAATACTTGGCAATGCTTAAAAAATGAAAAACAAAAACAATCAGGGAGAAAAAATCCTAAACCAGAAAGTAACAGTGCAGGCTACAATATCCAAACAGTACAATGCTTGTGAATAAATAACCCCCTGGGGTGGCTGTAGGAACTGCAGGGGGCTGCTGAACTCAGAACCCATCGGGTCCTCTCTACCCCTTCCTGAGACAGCAGGAACAGAGTCCAGGTGGGACTGGCTGGGCACAGACGCCTCTCCCTGTCCTCTCCCAGTTCCTAGTTGCCTGTCTCGGCTGTGGTGGTGCTGGTGGCGTTTTTGTTGGTTTTGCAGCAGAAGTACTGGTTCCAGATCTGCAGGAAGGCTGTTCGGAACTTCTTGATGCGGAAGGCGTAGACAATGGGGTTCATGGCCGAGTTGCCGTGGGTGAGGAAGATGGCGATGTAGGTGAGGATGTGCGGGGTCTGGCAGGACGGGCAGAACAGGGTGATGCAGTTGAGGACGTGCAGAGGAAGCCAGCTGAGCGCAAACAGGAACAGCACCAGTGCCAAGGACTTGGCAATCTTCAGCTCCTTGCCGTAGTATTTCTGGGGGTCGTTGGAGCTGGAGGACACCTTCTTGTTGAGCTGCTTGCGGATGAGGTTGAAGACCTCCAGGTAGATGAGCAGCATCAGCAGCAGGGGAGGCAGGACCCAGACGAAGAAGTTGAAGTACACCATGTACTCCATGCTGATGACTGTCTCAAACTGGCACGTGATGACAAACTCTGTGTGGCTGCTGTTCAGCTCCTGAGTCCTTCGCATCTTGCTGAGGTTGTTCCACCCAAACATGGGGGTAAGTCCCACCAGAAAAGAGACTATCCAACAGCAGGCGATGGCCACGGCTGCCCGCCGTGGTGTCACCATGCTCTTGTACCTGTGGGAGAGACAACAGCCACAGGAAGGAGTTAGACATGGCTGGGATGCTCTGCTTGGGGATTGTGTAGCTCCCGGAGGAGTGGCAGTGGTGGGGTGGCAGTGCCCATGCTGAGGTAGGAGGATGTTCCTCCTTCCCTCCCCTGGAAGTGGCTAACAGCCTGTTCTGAAAATTGTATTCATAGATTGGTTTCCCTGCCTGTGTCCTGGGATGGCAGAGACCCCAGGCACAATCCATGAGCTCTGGGAGATGATGTCAGGCCAGGGAATGCATTAGCACCTGGAATAGGCCTGAGTGTCCAACCCTCATGATTTGGAGGGAGTTCATATGCTCTGGAGCCCAGCTCCATCCAAGCACCTGCACCCAGAGCAGGAGGTCACCCTCTCCTCCTGCCACACACCAGCCCCACCAGACAATTGCCCTGTGCCTGGGGAGGAAATGGCCAGTGAAAGCATCCCCTGGGATGTGCTGGGGTGGAGGAAGGATATGTGGGTGCTAATGGAGCCCTGGGGAAGCTTTGGGCACAGCCTGTTCCTCTCCTAATGCGCTCGGATTGACAAAACCCTCTTTCTTGATGGGCTGATGCCAGGGGCAGGAGGAGGAGGAGGAGGAGAGCTGTGTTCTGGCTGGGCTCTGCTCCCTCCCTGATGCCCCTGGGGAGCCACCAGGGCTGGGCTCATCTCTCCAGAGCTCTGCAAGCGGGAAGTGCAGTCTGCTGGATTGATTTTTCCCCTGGCTCTCCAGAAAGCTTTTCTTTGGAGGCTGAGAAGATTCTCGGCCCAAGAGCTATTGTTTTCCACCAAAGGGGATTGAATAAAAAATGTTTTCCTGACTGTTTGCTGGGTCTCTTGGTGCTGCTGGTGTTAACCCAACCATGTGGAGGTGGCTGGAAAACCTGGTTTCCCAATCCTACTGCTCAGAGCTCACTACTGCAAGTCTGCAGCCTTTACCTGTGATGGAAATTGTTCATTTTGGGCCTTTTTTATACAGCCAAGGACCCAAACCCACTCTCCCTTCTCAAGACCCCTCTCATGGGCAAGGCATCAAGGTGGGTTGCTGGAGTGGCACAGTCTGGAGGAGAGGACTTCAGTCCCTGTGAGTCCAGAGGGTCCAGAGCCATTGGTCCCCAACATCTCTCCTGAAGGAACCTCCTGTGCTCTGGGAAAAGCTTCACAACATCCTGGTGGCAGCCAGGTCCCGTGGGAAAGAGGTGACAGTGTGGGCAGCTGTTTCCGCTGAGCCAAGGCTGGTTTGGAGGGTGATTTATTCCTTGTGGGGAGGAGAGAGGCCAGGAGACCCTGAGAAAGGCTCAGGACAGGGAGAACAGGGAGGGCAAGGGGTGGTGGGAAAGAACCAGGACTGGGGGTCAAGCGCAGGGAATGGCAAGGAGGGTCCAAGGGAGCAGGGGTTGGCAGAGGGATGCCAGAGACTCCCGTGGGGCTGTGTGCTGAGCCCTGCACCCCATGTGGGGCTGTGTGCTGGCCCCTGCACCCCATGTCTGGTTGCAGGTCCTTGGCAGGGGGCTGATGTGCCCTCCAGCTCTGACACCCCACTGTCACCTCGCCAGGCTTGAACAGCTTGGGGAGTGACACCAGAAACAGCAGCAGCACCCCCTGCCCCAGCTCCTTCCCTCTTTGCAACCCCTGCAAGCTGTGCCCCATTTCTCACTGCTGGGGGTTTCTGGGGTTTTCTACTGGACATGCTCCCACTCTGTGTGCTCCCTGACCTGCAGAGCTGTGTGGCAGCCATTGCCCAACAGACAAAGCTGCTGAGCAGCAGCAGTGTCACCACGGTCCCCAAACATGATCCCAGGGCTTACAGCCGCCACCCAGACACGGGGTCAATCTTTCCTCACTGCACACCCCTCTCTCTCCATGGTCCATATCCATCCCTCCTTCCTGTGCGTCCATCTCTCTGCCATGGTCCATATCCATCTCCACCCCGTGCTGCAGTGACTGCTCTGGCACTGCCTGAGAGCAGGACCTGGCTCTCCCTGCTCCTGCCTTCCCTTTGCCCCACAAGGTCTGAGGGTGCACCTGCAGAAGCAGCCAGGGGAAACCGGGACATCCTCCTTTAGCCTGTGTGTGACATGGTCACAGAAAAGTGGGTGAACCAAAACCCAGAGAAAACAGCCACATTTTCTCCTTCAAGCAACAAGCCAAGGGCAGAGGCAGCTGCAGGAAATGTGCTTCCAGGAACCTGTGTTCACTGTCTCCATCAGCCCCACATGGAGAATGACAAAAACTGTAAAATTGCTCCAGGTTCCTCCTCCCTCCAGCTCACTAGGCCCATCCATCCATGGGACCTCTCATGGAGCTCTCATGGGGGTCAGCTGCTCCAAAGGCCACAAGTCCAATTTCAATTCTTTTACCCTTTATTTTCCTTGGAGGTGTCCAAGGAATGCCTGGATGTGGCCCTCAGTGCTCTGGGCTGGATGACAAGGTGGGGGTAGGTTACAGGTTGCAATTGATGGTCTCAGAGGCCTTTTCCAACCTTATTGATTCTGTGATTCTTTAAAGGGTGGAAATACAAGATCCTACCTAATTCTCAACCCCTGCCACATGGTGAGAGGACAGTTAGCAGAGGGACAGGGGTCACAACAATTCCAAGGGACAGAACTTGCTGTTCCCAGCATTATTCTTGGTTATGCCATAAAGAAAATATTTTCTCATTTGTCTCATTTTGCATTAATATGATAGGGCTGGAGTTTGGGAAGGTATGGGAGGCAGAAGCCCTAGAAAATGCTGATAATGGCTCATAGTTAATAAATAATCTTATTGTTCTCATCAGCATCAGAGCAATTACCAGCATTATTGCAATTTTATTACTGCTGTTATTTTTATTAACAGCTGTGACTAAAACATCCATGGTTATCATCACCCCCATCTTCATCCACTTTGGATTGGTTTCCTTTTCCCCTGGGGGTTTGAGCCTGACTATAATTGGTAGATGCTCCCCTTGCCCTCCCTGAGTGGTGGTTTTTGCACCATCCCTTCCCCACAGGGATGGGCATTGACCCAAACCCTCTTGGATGCAAAGGCGAGGAGAAAGGACCCATGACCATCCAGACTCATCATGAGATGGGATGGGCAGGAACTGTGGTGTGGAACAAAATCTGAGGGTTTGGAAGATAATGCCAAGAGGCAAAAAGGCAATTATTGATAGAGCTGTTTGCTCCCCGGGGGAAGGGAATAGGTGATGGGTGGAGGCAGAGGCTGACAAATTGTCCCCAGGGGCTGCACAAAGCTGGCAGGGAGACAGGGAGCAGCTCTCCAGGGCAGGATGCTGTCTCCAGGAGAGGCTGAGGATAGAGCAGACACTGAGACCATTTTTCTCATGAAGATCATAGGATCCTAGAATGGTTTGGTAGGGAAGGGATTTAAATCCCATCTCCTTCCACCCCGGCCGTGGGCCGGGACACCTTCCATTATCCCAGGTTGCTCCAAGCCCCAGTGTCCAGCCTGGCCTTGGACACTTGCAGCCATGGAGCAGCCCCAGCTTCTCTGGGCAGCCTGTGCCAGGGCCTCACCACCCTCAGAGGGAACAATTCCTTCCCAATATCCCATCTAACCCTGCCTCCCAACAGTGGGAAGCCATTCCCCCTTCTCCTGTCCCTCTAGACCTTTGTAATGACCCCCTGGCCATCATTCTGAAAACACCATCCACCCTCCTTTCCCTTTGGTCCTCATTCCCAGACTAAATTCAACTTCTTCTGTCACATCTTGATGTGTCCAGACCTCTGCAATCCTCTCTGCTGCAGCCCAGGAGCCCAGCCCAGCCCAGGCCCTGCTCTGGAGGTGCCCAGCCCTGGGTAGGCAAAGGCCCTGTGACCATTTCAGATATTAGGGCATGTCTGAAAGCACCTGGAGAGCAGAGCATTCACCTGGAGAACAGAGCATTCTTTGCTGTCATGGATTTCACCTTTGCCTTGGGGACTTTCCCCAAGAGAGAAATGAAGGCTCATTTCCAACATCCCAACCCAGAGGTCAATCCAAACCCAACACTCACCAAATGTCTCTTGTTTTGTTTGAAAAAGTTTCAAAGGCTCTAGGCCTGGTTTGAATAAAATGTGAAGGTTTTTAGCAGTTCTGTGATTAGTTTTTCTGTCCACAAAACACTTGCTGTTGTCCAGTCAGTGCCAAGATGTGACTTTGCTGGTCTTTGCTCTGGAGAGTTTATTGCAGTGCAATTCCTGGGAAATTAATTCACTAATGAAGACAGACCATTACTAATGAAAAGAATCTGGAGCCAACGTGGCAGGGAGAAAGGAGGCCAAGCTGACATGAAGCTCATCTGCACGATGAACACAGCAAGAAAAAGCAGCCAGACCATGTCCTGATCTAATTGAAGGTCTCCAGACAAAAGTGCTTTGATCTCAGAGGATTTGGATTCCTACTTCTTTCTCCTGGCTGTATCTTCCCTTCAGATCTTTCAGTGTCTTGGAGGCTGCTGGGTGGGAAAACTCAGATTGTTGGTGTTCAAAGCTTTGCTTTTGCATTTTCGGAGCATTGCTCCGGAACGAGAGCCTGAGAAATGCAAAGTGGTGTCTAGGCTCTGCAAGGGTGAGGTCAGCCACAGCTCAGGGCTGGGACAAGGGGTCCCTGGGTACTCACACAAAGTGGGAAGTGCTGCAGAAAGAACTTTGATTGTAGAGCCTTTGTCACTATGATCCTGGAAGTGAAAGGTTGGTTCCTTCTTTATAGAACCACAGAATGGTAGCAAATGTGGGTTTGTGGCCACAGGTGGGTGTCTCACCATGTGAATGGTGGCCTTGGGAGGGATAGAGGTCAACCAATACCAGTCAAAGCTGGTATTTGGATGGACGTTACAGCTTGCTCCTACAAACGCTTGGAATGGAGAGGCTGCTCCTGTCAGCACTGCCTTAGGATACATGGGGGACTGTCCTGATCCCCAAATCCCAGACTGATTTCTTGTCAAAACCCAGGTGGCAAGTAAAGGCATAAAAAACTGGTCTGGTCTTTCAGGCAAGCTAGAAGAGCACATGCAGCAAGGACATTGGTGTTTGTTGGTGCTGGAGCCCCTGTCCTGCACCAAAGTAGCCCAGCAGTCTCCATCAGCACAGCATTTCCAGCCTGACACCTTCATCCTACCACAGAACCCCTTCCCAGGGCTCCCAAGGGACCTGGAGCACCCTGTGTGTGTCCCTTCCCAGCTGGTTGCTCTGCAAGAGATTTGAGCTGTGGGAGAAATCTGAGAAGCGCCAGCAGCTCCCTGGGACAAGAGGGAGTGGGAAACACGGTGGGAGGGCATGGCCAGGGGGTCAGGACATGGAATCCTGGCCTCAGACTCTGCCCTGGGGACCTGATTTAAAAGGAGCTGAGGAGGAAAATCTCCCCCTGCTGCCTCACCCATGTCTGTGTGCTCGGGCTGAGGGACAGTTGGATGAGGACAATGACCCTTTCCTACAGGTGTCACTTTTGGAGGTTCCCAGGGCAGGAGAGGCAGCAATGGCAACAGGAACCTTTTACCCACCACTCACATGGGTGGGACTGCATCCCAAACCTGTACCTGGAACCTCCCTGGTAACCACTGAGCCCAGGTCAGGGCTGCCCTGCTCCCATTTCCACCAGCTGCCCCAGTCTGGGGCTGGCACTGGCACACCCCAGGGTGCCTGGCGCTCCCTGGGCCATATGCTGCAAGGAGAGGGGGGCACAGGAGGTCCAAAGGTAAGGAGTCCAGGGATGGACGTTCCCCACAGTTGCTGGGTCCTCCCACCCACAGCTCTGTCCCTGTGTGCTCTGAGCTGTGATTCCAGAGCTCGTTGCTGTCACTGCAGCACTCCTGGCTGTTACTTGGCCCTGCAGGGCACCCAAGCCCAGCTAGGACCACCCCACTGAGAGACAGGGAAGGATTTTCGCACTGTATGGTGTCTTTTCTGCTTGGCCCAGCTCTGGGAGCAGCTGGCACCTTCCTAGCCTGGCAGATCAGCCCACACGTGGTGACCTGGAGCTGCAGCCACTCCTGCCTCCCCAGAGAACACCTGGGCATGAGAAGTGTCTTCTTTGAGGATCTCTGCTCCCAAAACACTTTGGGTCTCCTCCACTGCAGCATGAGGAGATGGTTCCACACCGGGAGGCTTCTTGAGGCAAACCTCCCCCAAAGGCACCGGGAGAAAGGCATGGGAGAGGGTGGATGTGTGCATCCCACTGCTGACCATCCTGGTCCATCCGTGCTCTGGGTTTGATTTTACCATCCCTAAAAGTTGATTCTGTGTAGGAATCATTCTGCAACGAGTGCCTGCAAAGCACAAACAACTCCAGCCAGGCAAAGCATCTGGCAAGACCTCTGGATGTTTGCAATCACCTCTAATAGCCAGTAATTCTCTAATGGATGTGGGTGAGGGGAACAAATTCATGCTGCCAAAATTGATTGGTCCCCACACACGGAAACATGGAGCCCCCAGGGCTTTGGTGAGGGCTTCATTCAGTGGTGGAAGAAGCTGGAACTTGTGACAGTTCCAGCAAATGGCAAGAGAACAACACAAAAAGGGGATTTCGTGCTTTGAGCTTCATCAGAGAAGGTTGTGGAGAGACCTGGAACACTTGTAGATGTCCTGGGCTCCAAACAGGGATTAGGGAAATGCTGCTGCCTTGGTGTGGGCTCAGCCTTGATGTGGGCTCAGCCTGCCCTGACACAGCTCTCAGGACCTTGGAGGCACCCTGGAATCCTTGAGGACTGCAGAGGGATGTGGGCACATCCAAAAGCAGCCCCAGGGACACAAACATCCCCACAAGAGGCTGAGTAGATAAGATAGAAAAGAGCTTTATGTGCTGAAATGGTAGGAAGTGGGAATGATGCCAGGTTATCTTCAGCCCAGACTGGCAGTACCAACATGAGGGTCCATCGGGGATGCCAACCCAGATGGTGGCTGGGGTGTGGGAAAAGGTGACCCCCAGCTCCAGCCTGTATCAGCACAGAGCCACGTCCCCACAACTCTGACACTCCCCCGATGCCACCAGTCTCAGTAGGACCAAACCTCAAGGCACAGCACACCCAGAGATCATCCAGCCTGAGCCTGGCACCTCCTGTGTGGGCATCACCCAGAGCTTCAGGAGGTTTCCCTGCTCCCCCATATCCCCACACACCCCACAGGGCCCAGCTGGTTCTGGGCTAAACCTGCCCTATTTCAGGTTCCAGTGACAGGACCACATCTTTTCCTGCAGAGCCAAGGAGATTAATCCTGTCACGCCTCTGGTCCCTGGGAGCAGCCACAACATCCCAGCAGGCTGGCTGGGCCCCCACAGCCCCTCCAGGACTGCTCCCAGCCCTGCTGGGGCTGGATCCAGCCTCCCCTGGGTGTCTGTGCTGCTGCACTGCCCCGTCTCTGGCAATGAGTCACAGCCTTGGGAACAAAGCTCAGGCTTCCAGGAACTGCAGAGCTGCTCTCAGATCCCTTGCCCAGCGGTGCTCAGCTCAGAGGTATGGGGTGAGCAACCACAGCGTTCCACCCAGAGCAGAGCAGCACCCACAGCTCCCCTGGGTACCCCAGGGCTCCCACCGTGACCAGGTCCTGCAGGGGAAGGGGGAGCAGGGGAGGGCAGGAGATCTCTGGGAGGGAGGATGGAAAGCACAGAGAGCTCACACTGAAGCATCCTTCCTTCAGGTTCTGCCCTGGTGTGGAGGAGATGCAGCTGCTGTCCAAGGAAGGTGAAGGAGGGCTGGTCACCCCCTCTGCTCAGAGAGGTTTCCCTACATCCTCCAGCAGCACCCTCACCCCAGCAGCCAAATCAATCCTTTCTGCTCAGAAAACTAATATTGTTTCCAAACTGAGCTTGGTTTTCAGCCTGAGGCTGCAGCCTGATGTGGACTCTATCACTGCACAAGCAGATTCTCAGCAAGGACCACTCACCCCATGCTCAGCCCCTCATTCCAAATGTGTTTGTGGAGGTTAAGCAGGGAGCTGGGATGCTCAGGCCATCCAGGGCCTGAGGGAAATGACAATTTAGTTTGTGTCTATGAGTGAGCACCACCCTCCAAACCCAGGCAGACCCTTCACGCCCAAAACAGGAGCCATGAGAGCCCTGGTGCCATGGGCAGCACCAAGGGTGCTGAGGGATGGCCCTGCTCTGGATGTATCACCCTCCTGCTGCCGTGTGACAGTGGGAGGGTGCACCCTGGTCAGTGGGGCACGAGTCCCACTGAGCCAGAGTTTTGCACCCAGGCAGCTCTGGGGCTCCCTCCCAGCTCTACCATGTGTGGTCAGGGCCCTCCAGGACCCCTGAATTCTCTGAACCTCTGGCTTCTTCCTCCAGGACCCCGAGTGAGATAGGGAGGGAAGGGAGGGAAGTGATTTAACACTCTTGGCAATGGCTGCAAAATCATGAAACGACCTGCAGAATCTCAGAACTGGTGATGTTCTCTGAAAAAATGTGATGTTCTTGTCTTTTGGCTGCTGCTTTCAGGCAACAAGATTTTGAGCAAAGCAAAGTGTGAGAAATGGTGCTTAAAAAAAAAAAAGAAGAAGAAGAAGCAGAAGCTGAGATTCTTTTATAGACCCAGGAATTTAGGAATGAGGACACATAGAGAAGGACAATTTGGTCCCCAAGAGATGGGGTGAGGTTGTGAAAGCTGCAGGACAGTGTGATGAGCAATATGGGCTTGTCTCTGGTGCTGCCCCTGTGCAATATATTTCCTGGACATTTTTAATGTCTAAACAGTTTTGTTGTCAAAAATAGGGATTTGTGTGAGCATTGCCTTGGAGGGTGGCTCCCACACAACTGTATCATCACAGGGATGAGCCTCCTGTGCTGTGGGAGCAGCCCCACCTCTAGCAGAAGACAATTTCAGGTGCAGCCACTCATCCCCATTTGATCTCTCTCTGGCCAGGCTGGACAGGGCTTGGAGCATCCTGGTCTGGGGAAGGTGTCCCTGCCCATTGCAGGGGATGGAGCAGGATGAGCTTTTGGGCCCCTTCCCACCTAAACCATTCCACGATTCTGTGACAGTGCTGGAGCTGTTTCTCACCCAGGGCTGTGGCAGGATATCAACTTGGCCAGGAGTATCAGGCCATCTTCCCTTGCTGTGCTGGGCCATCTCCCTGTGCATTTGGCCACCTCCAGGGCTGCCACACAACAGCCCTGCCCCTGCCCCAGCAACCAGCCAGGAGCTGATTGTCCAGACCCAGCTCAGCAGAGTCTCTGTGTGATTGGATAAGTGAGGGTGAGGCATTCCCTGAGCACAAAGGAGAAGGGATAAAAGGCAGTTTTTGCCAATCTTCAGTGCAAATCCAGGGCTTGGCTGGATAAAAGTAGTGGGTTTTTAATTATTGCTTGTATTGCACTTGATTTTTCTATGCATTGCATATTTTGATTCTTTATGCAAAAGAACCTCTTTGAAACGAGGCCTCTGAAAGTCAGCCCTCAAAATTTAGAAGGGAGGGGGAAGAGGGGAGGACGAAGAAAGAAAGTAGTTTTAAAACCCACTTTAAATGCCAAATGCAACCAATGTGACTCTGGGAAATGGAAATGGGACAGCAGATATAAAGTACCTGATATGCCTGGGCTCCCAAAGGCTCTGTGGGTCCGAGTCCATCCACAAACCACTGAGCTGCAGAGGGGAAAGGCTGTGCTGGGAGGGAGGTGCCTGCTGGGGAAGTGCCCAGTGCCACCACCCTTCCCTGCCTCTCACCACCACTGCCACACAAAGGAGCTGGGACTCCAGGGAGGGCCCAGTCAGGGGGGCTGGAAAGCATCAAAAGCCATGAAAAGGCAGGAGCAGATCAGGGACCCCAAGGAGAAGGGAAATGAGGGGGTCTTGGGAGCCGCTGTTGTGGTTGTATTTGCATTCAACAGGACATTGAGATCTGCTCCCCAGATAAATGGGAGGCAGGAAACTGGAGATAGAATCTCGATTAAGAAAGGCACCAAGAAAGCCTCCGAGCAAGGCTTAGGTGGGTTTTTATCTCTCCCGTGCAGAAGGACTAATCAGAAAAAAAGAGATATCCTAAATTACAGTTGGAACAAGAGATTGGTATTGGCTGCCTTTTAATTTCTTGAGTTTTACACTTCTCTTGCTAACCTGACTCCTGATTTTGCAGTCAACAACTAAATTCCTGATTTCCTAATGGTGCAACTTGTCACTGGATCAGGATCCTCATAGCAGAATTTGTTACTGCAAAGGGAACATTTCCTTTCTTGCATTTAACCCAGTTCAAAGATTAGGACATTCAAGACTGAAAAATTGGCTGGAGGTTCCCAAAGCGAGGGAGGTTGTTTTCTCCACCCAATGCCTAGAGGAGAATTAGCAGTGCTGATGAGATCTACTGTTTCTTAACCTCAGAGGACACAGTAACCCAAAACAACCAGTCCAGCACCTTCTGTCCAATGCATATTTCCCCTGATTAAAAGATCAATTTCAAATGCAAAAGCAGCTGGATTCATTTAAGGTTTTTTTAATGAGTTGGTTATATGTAGTTAAACAGGGGGAAATAATTTTGGAGGTACCAATTTGGCTTCCAACCTCTGTTCAAACACAACTCCCCACAAAGTTTAAGTAAAGCCTGTGTAATTACCCCCTCCACACACCATAAAGATGGAAGAAGTAACGAGCAGAGGACATGAGTGTAAAGCCATTGAGTTGTTTATCCTGGAATGAGTCTGAACAGCGAATCCATATCTCAGTCAGTCAAATGAAATACCAATTTGGAAGTGAAGACTCCAGTTAACACCACAATTAAATGTTCCCTCACCTCTGAGAAAACAGGAAAACAAATAAAAAGTGCAAATGCAAATCAAACCTGAAGTTTATTTGCACTCTGTTTTCTCATTTAGATTAAAAGATTATTTATTCACTTGGAAGAAAACCGAGGGGCCTTGTTCCCTGGGAGGAAGCAGCTCAGTATTTCCATCAGGCTGGTGGAGAGATCTGAGACCCAAGATCAGGTATTGCAGTGAAATATCTCAGCTGGGCCTAAATTACAGCCTCTGCATGTTCCTAATGACTTTGGTCTTAATTCCAGCAAGGACCAATGGGCAGACACAGCCAGAGGCTGCCAAGGCAGCCCGGTTGGCTCACGGAGATGAGGGACACATGGACCAGGCAGGGTGGAGGTCATGGATGTGCCCCAAGGGCTGGAGTCCTCTGCTCTGGAGGGACTGGGAGGGCTGGGGGTTCTCACCTGGAGAGGAAAAAGCTCTGGGGACAATTTAGAGCCCCTTCCAATGACTAAAGGGGCCCCAAGAGAACTGTAGAGGGACTTGGGACAAGGAATGGAGGGACAGGACAAGGCAGAACGGCTTCTCACAGCCAGAGGGCAGGGATAGATGGGATACTGGGAAAGAATTGTTCCCTATGAGGGTGGGGAGGCCCTGGCACAGGTTGCCCAGAGAAGCTGTGGCTGTCCCATGCCTCTGAGTGTCCAAGATAGAGCTTGGATGGGACTTGGAGCAACCTGGGATAGTGGAAGGTGTCATGGAACTGGGTAGGACTGGGTGAGCTTTGAGGTCCCTTCCCACCCAAACCTGTCTGGGGGTTCTGGCACTCTAGGAAATGTATTTCCCTCTCCCTGAGCCTCATCAGAGCCAGGGCTGCCTGTGGGTGGGGAGCAGGGCTGCAATGTGGAGGATCCCCACAAGACCCCCTCATGTATGGGTCACGCAGAGGGAGGAATGATCTTTAAGGACCCTTCCAATCCAAACCATTCTAGGATTCCATGGTCCCCTGGAGAAAAGGGGTGTCAGTGACTGCTCCATCCTCGACCCAAGAAAATTTGACTGCAGCATCTCCTGAATTCTGGGATTCCAGGTTTTCTGCTATTGGAGCACTTTCAGCTCCTAAGAGCAGACAAACCTCATTGAGCCCATAAGGAGCCTGTGTCCCAGCAGTGCTGAATGTGGGGAATGAGCTCCCTGAGATTAGACCCATCTGAGCTGCTCCCATGCTGGCTCTGCTCAGGCTTTGCCAGGTCCATCTGGACCCAGGCTGAGCCCTTGGCTCTCCCAGTCGGGAGCGCTCAGCAGAGAATGGAACCTTCACACTGACAGAGATGAGTGTTTCATTTGTGTATTCCACGGGTAAAGGCACTGAGTGTTGTTACCAGAGCAGAAAAAAAAAGAGGAATAATTTAATCTGTAGGACTGTGCTAATTCTGGCATGTCTGAGACAGCATTTCTCAGCATCGGCCCCTCGCTGCTGTCAGAGAGAGCATCACTCCCTCTGTGAACAGATGGGGAGACTGAATCGCAGAGGGGAGCTGTGATCTGCCAAGATGGACCAATCTGAATGAGAAAACATCCCTGGTGCCAGGAGCTGGCACTTCCCTTCCTTTAAGGAGGCCAAAGAAAATCATCCCCATCTCTGGCTGCAGGGAGAGAAATGGCCTGGAGAAGGTGGATAAACTGTCGTGGCAGCAACATCCCAGCCTTATGTGCCTTCCTTGGAGGAATGATGGAGAGGTGATATTGCCACCCCAGGCAGGGGGTGGGAGAGGGGGGTGTCACTTCTGTGTCCCCACAGTCCTGCTGGGCTTGGCTGGTACCTGGGATCTGTGTGCCAGAGGACCAGGGACAGCACAGGGACAGCTGGTGAGGGACACACAGGAAAGAGGCTGGGGAAGAAATCTCTTGTCCTCCTCCAGCTCTTTTTTGTGATCAGAGGCTTTGGTACATGACAAAAACTCAGCCAAACCACCCAAGACTGGAACAGCTGCTGGTCAGAGTTGCCTGCTCAGTTCTGGGGGGCAAAGCCCAAGCAAGGAAGGGATGAGGGGACAATGGGAAATGCACTGAGAGGGAGGATGAGGGTGCACAGGGGAGGTGTTGGGTCCCACAGCGCAGAGAAGGGCAAAGCCAGATGCTCCAAATCTTTCCAGTGTCTCATCCTGCTCTGCTCCTCTCTCCATCACCAAATGCAGACCTTTCTCCCCTATCTGTCCCCACTGTCCACCAGCCCTGAGCCCACAGGACTCTGTGAGGAGGAAGATCTCAGTCTTTCAGGGTTATTTCATCCTCTCTTACTGGTGGCATCACCAGTGCTGTCTCCCCTTCCCCTGCCCTGCCCATCCAGCCGCCCTTGGGAACAGCATCTCCATGCCAGAGGGGCAGTGGGGGTGCCTGTGTGCTCAGCTCATTGCTATTCTGCAAGCCACCCTGCTGCCTCTGTGGGCTTTTTGTGGCTGCCTGAGAGAGCGTCAATTGTTCTTTCTTGCCACTGGGCACCCCATGCAGGAGCCAGCTCCAGCAGCTGGGTGGCTGCACTTCCAGAGCAGAACTTCCTGCTAGAGTCCAGGCAGCCTCTGGGACAGCACCTTTCCTATTCCATGCCCATGACAAGGACCAGCCCCTTGGGACGCTCCTCCAGGCCCCTGGCAGCCCCAGAGGTGGGCTCTGCTGCTGTGTCCATCCTTGCTGCTTTGGCAGGATGACTGTGAAAAATCATTTGTCTCCAGGACAATTTAATGCTGTTCCTGTCAGCTCAGCTGTGCTGGCTGTCATTTCCCCAGGGTGAGCACAACAGTTGTCCCAAAGGGGATGAGCCTCTCAAGCTGTCCCCATCCCTCCCAGAAATCTCTTGCTCCTGTGATCCCCTCCATGCTCCATGTCCTGCTGTCTGCAGAGACCACAACCCTCCCCAAGCTGTGTTTGGGCTGTCCTCACACCCCTGTGGGCAAGATCCTTCAGGGCTTTTCCCTGTCCTTCTAGACAGAGATTTTCTTCCAGCGCATCAGTTCCTGTCCAGTCTGAAATGATTCTGGTGTGTGTCACAAATGAAACTCACCTCCCAGGTTCTTTCACTGTGGTACCTCCCACACATTTTCCTCTTTTTTCCTTCCTTCTTTGTGTTGCTATGACCTTTTTCTCCCCCCTGCCTCCACCCCAGGACACAGATCTGCCAGTGCAGCACTGTGACCCCTTGCATGAGCCATTCCTGCTGTCAGGCTGATTTCAAGCACAGTCATTGGGAAGCAGGAGCTCCATTGTGCCCATCCCTGATCCTCTGTCCAGCCCTGCCTGTTCTGCCTTGGACACCCATGGGCCTGCACGTCCCCTCAGGCAGATCCCCACAGCCAGCAGTGGCTGGTGTTGGGTACGAGCTGCTCTGAGGTGTGCCAGACAGGAGATTTGACTGGGTCTGGCCTCACAGAGGTCCCTCCAGATCTGAGTTTGGAACTGGAGGCTGGTGGGCTTTGTCCCAGATGTCTCGCACCTGAGCTCATGGCCAAAATCCCCTTCCTGGTAAACAGAGCCAGTCTGGCCCTTTTATGACACAGTTAAGCTTATTCTGACACCACAAATGGACTAAAAAACCCTGGTTGACTGACTTGGAGGTGTAAGAGGAGCTGAGGGTGCTTTGGCTGTTGGTGACCACATGGGAGATGTCCAGCAAGAACAAGACAGAGGCCACATGCCTGTGCCAAGGGTACAGTGACCAGCCCAGAGCCCGGAGCTGCTCATTGGGAAAGGCTCCAGATCAAAAGGAGCATCTGAGCCCCTCTGCGCCCCCAGCCTGCATCCCAGAGTGTGTCTGAGCTTCTCTGCACCCCCTGTGAGTCACTCATTCCTGCCCTGTCACCTGCTCTGGCTGACGTGGAGCGAAGGTGACACCAGAGGTGGGACTGCCTGGTGAAGGTCAGGTGATAATGGCCCCTCCTCTGGATGGAGTCACCTTCCTACAGGGGTGGGGGAGGACCCGGGAGCCCATCAAAGGGCTCCTGATTGCCTGAGGCACTCAGCACAGAGCCGGGTGAGCTGGGCCTGACTCAGCCCCACACCCAGCCCGCAGGCCCAGGGCAGCTGAGTCAGCAGCTCTGGCTGTGGCAGAGCCTCCTTGGCGGGTGTGTGCCCTGTCTGTGTGCCAGCAGCTGCACTGGGCCCTCAGACACGCAGCCCCGAGGGACAGCGCTGCCACCTCTGCCAGCCCAGCGCCCTGGGACACAGCCCAGCCACTCCAGGAAAGGGAAATGTCAGATGTCACCCATCTCCTGGAAGTGTGACAGCGTGGCTGGGTGTTCCAGGCAGTTCTGGGCCCTGCAGCTCATCCACAGGCCTGTGGCCCAGACACAGGAGTCTCTCAGCTCCAGTGAGGGCCTGTCCCGCCTTGCCTGGGTGGTCCTGGCTGTGGGTGCTCCTCACTTTCTGCGCATGGACCCTCTCTGCTGCCACGGGATGAGGGAACACAGTCTGGCTGTGTCCCACCGGCTTGGCAGAGTAGATCCTCTTGGACTGATGAACCATGAATTACACCTGAACCATGGCCATGGAGGCACCAGAGCCTTGCTGGGTTCCATCCACACATCCCCACCTGGTCTGGTGTCTGCTCCCTGTAGGATGAGTTCATGGGGAGCCACAGAATCCCAGAATTCCAGAGTGGTTTGGGTGGGAAGAGACCTTAAAGCTCATCCAGCCCCATGCCTGCCTAGGGCAGGGACACCTTCCACTAGCCCAGGGTCCCCAAGCTCTGTCCAGCCTGGCCTTGGACACTTCCAGGGATGGGGCAGCCACAGCTGCTCTGAGCAACCTGTGCCAGGGCCTGCCCACCCTGACAGGGAAGAATTCCTTTCCAGTATTGAACCTAAATTTCTGGTTTTTCAGTTTGACCCGATTGCTCCTTGTCCTGTCCTAGGGTTGAGCCAACCTGGCCCATTGAAGACACATTCAGTCTGTTTTATTACCACAAAAGGCTACAAACCCACACTGCGGTGCTGCCTGGGCTATGAAAGAGAAACAATTTAATTTCATGGGGTTACTCCTGCAGTGATCAGCAGGGCTGGGACTGGATCCTGGCTCCAGAGCCCTGGGCACAGTCATGGCAGCACTCCAGTGCAGAAACAGAGAGGCCACGCTGTCCCAGAAATCTCAGCTTCCACAGCTTCCCTGTTCCAGCCTCCATCCCTCACCCATGAGACCACCCTGAGCCAGCCATGGTACAGCTCAGTGCCTCAGTTTTCCCATCTGCAGATGCGCCCTTGGTGGGAACACGCCCTCAGATTTACTGGTGAGACATTGCCAAAGGTCAGTTCCTTACACTGAAAATCAATAGAAATCGGTAAAAAGCCCAATAAAAACATTCCCAGAGCAGGGGTTTGGGGAGCAGCACCAGGAAGGAGCAGGTTTTCATTCATGGCCCTGCAGCACAGCCCTGGCAGATGTGAGCTCTGTGAAGGGACAGATGTGACACTGCTATTGGGGTCAGAGCGATTACCCGGCACAGGGACCACACCTCGCCCTCCTGGGAGACACAAGGACCAGGAGGGGACAGGGTCCTGCTGCTCAGGGAGCCCACACAGGGTCTCTTGAGGCCATTCACTTCCCCTTGCCCTTTTAATTCAGAGAATTTGTGATTAACTCCGAATATCACAAGTCTCTGAGCATCCCTGCACAGGATTCAAGGCTCTCCTCCCCTTCCCTCTGCTCTCCTGGCCATGGAGCATCCCACACTCAGCCCCGCACTGCATCCCCAGGTGACACCCCCAAGCCCCAGGATTTTTCCTGCCATTCCAGGAACTGGGAATGCTGCAGACAGCCCCACTTGCCTCCCTGCAGACTCACAGCAGTGTCTGGAGCTTTGGGGAGTGACCTGATTTTGCGTCAGCCGGCCAAGATCTCGTGGCGCTGCTGCAGCAGCTGTGTGAGCTCCCAGGGAGCCTAATCCAGGCATCCCCTCGCTGAGGGAAGAGCCCTCACGGCTTTGATCCCTGACTTAGCCTGTTCATGGCTGAAAATAATTCTGTGCATCAGAGAGTAGGGCTGAAAACCAGCTCACCTGGGTATTTACAGGTCTTTACCAGGATCTCAAACCAACATAACCTGCTTGTAAATCCCTGCCCATCTCAAGGGCTCTGGGATTTTGGTGATGCTGGAATTGATCTCCTGTGCTGCCCTGGCACAGCTCGTCCCTGCAGCCGGATCTGGCTGGAGCAGAGCTCGGTGGGAAATGCTGGCTCTGATGTAGCACCCACATGCTGAGCTGGTGCAGTGTGCTGGAAACTGTGGCTTGGAAACAGCCTCCAGTCTGCAGAAACCTCCCTGGACTGTAATTCTTGCATTTTAATCTCCATCCTTGTTCAGAGCTGTCTGTTCCATGGAATGAAGGTATCTACAGATCACTCTCACTTGCTAAATATATACCCAGAGGAGAGCAGCAAGAGAGGAAACAAAAGAGGCTGCAAAGACCTACCAGTCCCCGAAAATCCTCTAGGTTAGGGGAAATGGAAGTATTCTCCTTGGAAATGAAATGTGCTTTCTCGGGGACTGGGCCTGTATGGATGGATGGCATCTTTTCACTGACTAGTGAAGGGTGAAAGAAAATAGATGAGCTCCAGGGTGAGAGCTCTGAGTCACCTGGATGCTTTGAAATTCCTCTGAATGTAAAACAGGCCTTGGAAGAGCTGTGGTTTGGCTTGTTCACTGGCCTGGCTGGACAGGAAGGTTTCCTGGCACTAAGTGTTGAGAGTGCTGGAAATATATCCCATGGGCCCTTTGATGTTTTGGGAGCTGGGAATTTGCATTCCAGTGTTCTCCTCCTCACCCATCCCATGGCAGAGGGTGCCCATCACTCCCCTCCATGAACCCTTGGTGGAGAAATCATGGAATGGTTTGGTTGGAGGAGACCTTAATGACCATCTCATTCCACTCATGGGCAGGGACACCTTTCACTATCCCTGGGTGCTCCAAGCCCCATCCAACCTGGCCTTGGACACTGCCAGGGGTGGTGCAGCCACTCCACAGCTTCTCTGGGCAACCTGGAATGGGGAAAAGCCTCTCAGATGTGTCCTGCTCCAGGACCCAGCTGGCTGAGGGCAAAAAGACTTCCCAGGCTTACCATGACCCAGTCCCAGCTGGCCCCAAGCCTGTGGCCCTTGGCAGGACTGGAGAGAAGGGGAAAGAGCGCTACAGTCCCAGGAAGAGCCTGAGCTCAGGCAGGAGCCTGGAAAACAGGAACTCCAGGGGGAAGTTTCCCCCTCCATGTCCATCCAGGAGCTCACAGGTCCCCTGCACATCTCCCTCACTTCCTGTCTTGCACTCCATGGCTGAGGGATGTTCCTGTCATCCCCGAGCTGTTTTATCTCATTCCAGACAGGCACTCTTGAACCAGAAAATGCCAGGGCTGTCCACAGAGCCACCCCTGACACTGATTTTACCCTGGGCTCTTCCCCTGCTGTGCTCCAGCCTCCTGGCCCCCATTTCCTAGAGAGTTCCAACAATTCTGATCTAACTTCCATGGCTCTGCAGCCTCCCAGGGGTGCATTCCAAACCTTCAGCAGCACCAAAGGCAGCTCTCCCTGGTGGGATGTCCCTTGGGATGCTGCAGGCTGGGAAGGCCAGGACTAGGAGGAGACCCCAGTGCTGAGCGGGGAGGTCCTGGCTGTGGACAGAGAGACTCCAACACGAGGGCTCCTGCAAACATCAGATTCCTGCAGGTTTTCCCTTCCTGGCACGTTTCAAAGTGTTTGGGGTGAGGTCACAAGGTGAGGACCCCCAGGGACATTCCAAGATAGGCTTGGGCTGCATCCACACATTCAGCATCCCCAGCCAAGGGCTGGTTTGGCACATCCCAAGGACAGCAGCTCCTTTTGCTATGGCCCTTTCCAAAAGGCCCAAAACACAGACCAGAGACAGGGCCCAGGGCAGCAGAGGCTGGTGCTGAAGGAGCTGCATCCCCCCAAACATCCCTTCAGCACCATCCTTTCCAAACATCCCTTCAGCATCCCTTCAGCACCATGCCCCCCAAACATCCCTTCAGCACCATTCCCCCAAACATCCCTTCAGCTGCATCCCCCCAAACACTCCTTCAGCAGCATCCCCCCAAACATCCCTTCAGCACCATCCTCCCCAAACATCCCTGCAGCACCATCCTCCCCAAACATCCCTGCAGCACCAGCCCCCCAAACATCCCTTCAGCATCCCTTCAGCACCATGCCCCCCAAACATCCCTTCACCACCATTCCCCCAAACATCCCTTCAGCATCCCTTCAGCACCATCCCCCCAAACACTCCTTCAGCACCATCCCCCCAAACACCCCCCCAGCCCCGTCTCCTCCGGCATCCTGCCTGCCCCGGGATGCCGAGGGGCCGGTTCCTGCCAGACACCCCAGCTGCTGCTTCCCCTCCCTTTGAACTCCTTTCATTCTCCAAGGCACGGCTGTGAGAGGGAAGTTTGGGCTGGGCTCAGGGACCCTGCTGAGTCTGGGCAGGGGGATCACAGGCTGGGGGTCCTGCCTGGTGCCGGGCAGGGAGGAAGGATGTGAGAGGGGAGGGGGAGTTTTCCACCAGCAAATCTATTTTAGGTGGTTTCCAGCTGTTCCTGTGGGGGCTGGGAAGTGGGGGAACCTCTGCTCTAGCCTGCTCAGCCCAACTGATGCTCCTGCATCCCTCCAAAGTCAAGGCAGGGGGGAGGCAGCATCCCTCAGGGCCCAGCAGCCAGGAGGGATCATCCCCAGGACCAAATGGAGAGGGTTTGGTGGGATATCCCAGTCCCTTGCCTATGCTGGGTGAAGGAAGAACAGGAGGTGCCAACTCAAATCCAAGCAAGACCCTTCTCCCTCTGATAAAATCTGCCTTGCAGGGGTGGCCCACATCCCTCTGTGCCTCTGTGTCCATGGGAAGTGGCCACTGGAGCAATGCAGCATTGGATGCTGCTTTGGCATCTCCCACTGCCATGTAGAGACACCCCAAATGTCTCAGGGCACCATTTCTTCCGGGGGATATCCACCCCTGGGGACACCATGTTCCCAAACTCGCAGCCCAAGGGCAGGGTGTCCATGGGGAGCCTGGAGCTGGAACCAGCTGCCATGTTCCCATTCCCTGCCATTCTTCCCTGTGGGGAAAGCACAGGGTGCCCAGAGCAGCTGTGGCTGCCCCACCCCTGAAAGAGCCCAAGGCCAGGCTGGAAGGGGCTTGGAGCACCCTGGGGTAGTGGAAGGTGTCCCAGCCCCCGGCAGGGTAGGGTCCCTTCACAAACAAACCTTCCAGGGATTCTGTGGCTCTGTGAAATGCATTTCTCCCTCCCTGAGCCTCGGCAGCACCAGAGCTGCCTGTGGGTGGGGGGCAAGGCTGGAACGTTGGGGATGCCCCCAAGACCCCCTCAGCCTTGTGCAGGTCACACTGGTGAGGATCCAGCCTGTGCCAGGCTTCTCTGAGGAATCCTGCTGGCACAGGAATGGGCTGCAGTGAGCACACTGTCCATGCCTGGGCTGGAGGGGCTGCCCTAGGGATGAGCCTGAGGCAGATATTCCCCATCCCTGCCTGCAAATCTCTGCTCAGGTCTGGCTGCCATCATTGCCTGCAGCCTCCAGGGATGCTTGGAGCTCTCCCAGAGCTCTCCCAGCACAGGGGCCACACGTGTTTCCCCAGGGCCCTGAGTCCTGCCAGGTGCTCTGGGCTCTCACTTTGCCATTGCTGGCTTCAGTGTCACAGTCAGGAATGACACCACAAGAGCCATGAGCACTGCAGAAATGCCATTCCTGTCATCCTTAGCATCCTCCAACAGACTGGGAGAAACTTGAGGTATTTCAGATTCAGAAAATATTCCTTAGTGGTGTTTCCTGTGCTGTGTGCTCCATTCAGGGCACTACATCTCCTAAAATCTCCACATGTACCAACTGCCAGGAATTCATGAAGTTGTAGGATCTTTAAGGCTGGGAAAGACCTCTCAGATACTTGAATGCATCTATTAAGTTGAAGAGGTTACAAAGCTTTTCAATATTAAAATAGGCTCTGAAAAGACAGAGGAAAATCTCTTGCTGCTGAGTGCTTGGGCACACAATGGGATCACAAAATTCAGGGTGGAAATTTCATAAGAAAAACCCATCCAAACTGTGTACAGCATAATATTAATATTAATATTGCTCCCAGGAAAGCTCCTGGGATCAGGGCAGGAATCTCCCCTGAAAGGCCCATCTGATGCTCAGAGGCAGACAAGGAGTTAAAAATGGACTGGTTTGTTAGGAAAATGCCTGACAGGCTGTGCTGCTCCTGTGGAGCCGCAGAACTCCCACAGCAGAGCCTTCCCCACGGGCAGGGGATGTGCAAAGCCAAAAAAAGCTCCAAGAGCAGTGACAGGGCGGGAATCACTCTGGTGCCACCGGCGGGCTGGGAGACAGTGACTGGGAAAATCACACCTAGGGAGGAAGTCAGGAACAGTCTGTGAAAATCGTGTGTGGCAGGGAGGGGTGGGCTGGGATTGTGCATTTATCCTTGGCCCCCTCCCCTGTCTTACACTCCTTCTCCTCTCCACCTCTGCTGGTGGAGGCTGCAGCAAAAGCCCAAAGGAGCACATCTCTGGCCTGACCCCATGGATCTGGGAACACTGAGCACTCTAGAGCAACCAGGGGATCCCCAACACCTGGGGTGCCTCCTGTCCCTGTCTCCCTGCCCCAGGAAGGGTCCTACACCCGCTGGGGTCTGGGCAGCATCAACACAAGGGGTGCCTTTGTGGGGTGTTTGTGCTGATGGAGGGTTTGGGACCCCTTCAGCCAACTGCCTCAACTGCTGAGGGGTAATGGGGAGACACGAGTGCTCAGCTGGCCTGGGCTGTTTTCCAGCAATGCTCCCACATCCAGAGCCTTGCAGGGCAGATGAGGCTGGCAAAGGCATCCCCACCGAGTGAGGGGGACTCACAGTGAGGGGCTGGGCCTGGCTCTGCTCAGGAGCACCGAGCTCGGGTGTCCTGTCCCCTTCTAGCCCCACTCACAGCCACCGGTCCCACCGTGGCACCCCAGAAATGCTTCCCCAAACCAGCATGGCCCCAGCATGGGGAGGCAGTGGGGCATAAAGGGTTAACTATCTCCTCCTGGAGCTGCAGAGTTTGAATAAAGTGCTCAAATAAAGTGTTCCCCTCCTTTGTCATGAGGCACTGGCTGTGGGCTTGGAATGGCCACACATGCAGAAGGGGCAAAACAGGGAAAGAGTTATTTGTGGGGCACCCCATAGCCAGGGTCTCTCCTGGGTGAGGCTGCCCCATGAAACGTGCCAGGCTGTCACCTCTGGTTCCTCAAACTGTCGAGGCTATGTCCCACAGCAAGCCACCCCCGTGCTCCCCATGGCAAGGGAAAAGCTGGGGTGAAAGGCAAAGCTGTCACCCGCTTTCCTCGCGGAGCACCCGCTGGGGCTGTCCCATGCATGGGGTCACACCTTGTCCTGGCCATGGGCATCCCGTGGCTGTCCCTCACTGCCAGCTAGCTGCCACAGTGTGATCTCTGCCTGCACACCCAGCACCCTCTGAGCCCCCAAAAGAAGCTGCTGGAGGCTCCAGGACACCCCCCCCTCACTCCCCTGCCCAGCCTGCCCCGGTTGCTGCTGCAGCCAGATGTGTCTGGGATGGCAGCGTGGAGGAAAGTCCTTTCTCCCAGTGTTTCTCCGAGAATTTGGGGGTTCCTCAGTCCCTTTTAACCTCCACAGCAGAGCTGGTTCCGACGCCTTTTCCTACCTGACAGGGATCTTCACCCGCAGGTACCGATCCACGGCAATGGCCAGAAGCGCCAGGATGGAGCTCTCCGTGAGGATGAGGACGGGACAGGCCACCATGAGGCAGGTGTAAAACTCCGTCTGGAGTCCGACGTCGATGATGATGGCCAGGGGGATGACCAGAGCCCCCACGGCCACGTCGGCCACCGCCAGCGAGACGATGAAGCAGAAGGTGGCATCCCGCAGCGCCTGGTTCATCTTCACAGCCCAGATGACCAGGATATTGCCCGGCACGGACACCAAAGCGATGAGCACTTCAATGGAGATGTAGGCAGCCTGGAAGGCTGAGATGGGGTGTGCCATGATGCTCCGGTCCGCCCCGCTCCGGTGGGGGTCCTCAGCCACCTGCAAGCGCACAGGGAGACGGTGAGAGAGTGGCATCGCTGCCAGAGCTGCGAGCGGGATGGAGCCTGTGCGAGGGGGTGGGAAAAACTCCTCTCCTCTCTGTGCCGTCACCCGGGGCTCCGGGCCCCCCCGCCCCCACCGAGCTCATCCTGCACCCACCTCCATCCCACACCCCTCTCCATCCCACACCCCTCTCCATCCCACACCTCTCTCCATCCCGCTCCCCTCTCCATCCCGCACCCTTCTCCGTCCCGCACCCCTCTCCGTCCCGCACCCCTCTCAATCCCATACCCTTCTCAATCCCACGCCCCTCTCCGTCCCGCACCCCTCTCCGTCCCGCAGCCACCTCCATCCCGCAGCGCGACAGCTCCCGGCGGTGAAGAGGCACCGGGAGCCGCCGCTCAGTCCCGGGAGAGCGGCAGAGCTCCCCGCCCCTGGGGCCGCCCCGGGGCCGCTGTCGGAGCCTTTCGGGGCTCCCTCTGCTCCCCCGCTGGATCCCCTCCCTGCTCTGCGCCGCTTCCTGCAGCCACCCGAGTCCCGAGTCCCGAGTCCAGGCAGCCGACCCCTCTCACCTTGTCCTGCAAATCCAGGGCTTGTTTCGGGGTGCTCTCACCCGCGGAGAGCCGGCGCTGTCCCCGCGCAGGGCAAGGCGGGGCTCATGCCGGGGGGACCGTGCGGCCGCCGGGGGCCGGGCTGGCCGGGGCTGCGCTCGGTCCCCGGTGCCCGACACCGCTCGGCTCCCGCAGGCGCTGCCGCCTCCCCGCCGGAGCCGGGGCATCACATGGTGCCGCCTTCCAGCCTTTAAAGAGCGACTGACCCGATTCGGGGCTCGCCGCGGCACCGAGCAGGACCGGGCGGGGGCCGGGCGGGGGCGGCGGGACCGGGCGGAGCGGGGAGAGGCGGCAGCGGGGGGAGCAGCCGAGCCAGCCCCAGCCCCAACGCTGCCGCCACCAGTCGGGCTCCGGATTTGACGCTAAAACCGGGTTTTGAGGTCGGGTGTGAGCAGAGGATCGGGACGGGGAGGGGAGGCAGAGCCTGAGCTGGGGTGGGCGAGGACCCGGCCAGTCCCCGGCACGGGCAGCGCTGTTCGGGACTGTGCCCCCGGACGGCGTCGGGACCCCAGGTCGGACCCGAACGGCTCCAAGGAGCTCTGGTGCTCACCTGGGCTGAGGCTGGCACTGCCTCACCCAAAATCACTGCTCGGGTGGGATCCCGAGAGCGCTCTTCATCCTCCGAACTGCGCTGCGGGGCCGCGGAGGGGCTGCGTGCCCGGGGCAGGGCAAGGCTCTGTCCACCACGGCGTCTGGAGGAACGGTGGCCCCGAAATGCTGCTGGAATATGGTCACCCTCCAGTTCCCCTCTCCGGGCCAGGCAGAACAGAGAAAATGGGTCTGGGGGTCGATCTCAGTGATGGAGTTGAACCCCCCAATCCCGCCAGGGACCTTCCGGATGTGCACCAGGCAGCTGCAAAGCTCATCGTACATAAATCATTTTCCAGGAGTGCGGCTGGTTCATCCAAATGCTGCAAGGAACGGCACCTCAGGCGTGGGAAAAGGGGACTCTCCCGACCCCCACCTGCACCTCTCCCAGCCCTTTCTCCCTCCTCTAGTGATACTCGGGCTGGAGTTGTCCCCGCTGTGCTCTGCCTCGTGAGAGATGTCCCAAACCTTGGATCTGCCCCTTGTGGCTACCCCTCATCCCTCTCTTCACCAGAGTTTGCCCACCCCGCAGCAGGGATGGGATCAGCTGTGGGACCATCCCAATCCAGGGCTGATTTTCCATCAGCTGCTGTCCCATGGCTGCTCTCCCCCTTGGGCAAGTGGCCGGCAAAGAGCTGGGGGTCCCAGCCTCCCAGGGCTGCCTGGGGACTGTGGCATTGTGCCACCTCTGGGCACTGGGATGTGCCAGCAGGGCGAGGTGAGCTCAGATTGGTCTGAATAATGTGTTTGTTGTGCAGAGAGAAAAATAAACCGAGGCTCGTGGGCTCCTGTAAACACAGCACTATTTATGGAGCATTGGCATCCTGCAGCATCTCCTCACACCTCCTCCACTGCAGGGGAAAGTGATGCCCCCTATGGCTGAGCATAAATCCAGAGGTAGGGGGTGGCATGGGGGTGCTCAGGATGGGCTTTGAGAGTGGAAAGGGCATTCCCAGAGAGTCCAAATCCCCTCGCCCACCACCTTCCCAGGAGGAGTGTCCTTGCAATCAACCTCTGGCTGGGAGCAGGGCAGGAAAGGCAGCAGGTTCCTCACGGGAGTGCAATGCGGAAGCAAACGCAGGCAGGGCCCGGCCTAATTGTATGCAAATTGCCCAAACAGAGATTAAAACCACTCCTTTTCCTTTGTGGATTTGCAGTTTGTTCTCCCTCCCTGGGTTCGTTCCCCTGAATGCACAATTTTAGCAGCACCCCTAAAACCCCCCATATTTTGCCAAGAATGATCTGCTGGCTGTGAACCTGCCCAAGGGGGTCTGAGCTCTCTCACCAGCCCAGGGCATGGGCAAAGGCTGCAGGGTTGGGATGACCAAATGGATACAGAGCCCATTCCTGACAGAGAGGGATCATCAGCTCATTCTCCTGACATCAAGCTGGGGTTGTGTTCAAAGAGTGTCAAGGATTCCTGAAAAACCCATGACAAAAAAAAATAAAATTCTGGTGAGCATCAAACACTGGGAAAGTTATTCAGATCTTCCAGACTCTTTCTGGGGGTTTTAAGGAGAAAATGTCCTGAGAGCTGCAGTGGGCTGTGAAGATCCCAGCATTGGATGATGCTGCCATGGATAAATACCTTTGGCACACAGGGAGAGATGGGATGAAGTGGGACAAACAAGGGCCATGGTGTGGTTTCCTGCAGCAGCTGCTGTGAGCTGGGGACAGGAGCAGCCCGTGGCTGTGGCAGGAGGGGAGGGTTGGTGTCTGGCTTGATGCCAGTGGGATGCACCCAGGGCTGTGGCGTGTCCGGGCTGGTTGATGAGACCCAACCCTGACTGAACCCTCAGGGTTTGGCAGCAGCCATGAAATGCTTTTCCAGGGGAACAAGTCAGGGCTTGGGGAGCTCATTTCTGCCCATCTGTCTTCAGCTTTTCTCTGGGGTGTGAGCTTCCCTCTCCTGCCTTAGTTTAGCTGAATGAAGAACAGCTCCATGGTGCCATTCTGGGTGGTGAGGGCAGGAGAAGTTGAGGATTTCTCCAGCTTTTCAATCATGGTGACCATCCCACAGCACTTCTGGTCATGGAAAGGGGCTTCTTAACTAGGAAAGTTGATTAGGAATGTGTCTGGTGCCAGCAGCACAGGCATGTGTGCTTGGAGAGCTGATGGCTCTGGGAGACATTAATTAGGACAAGTGACCCCCTGAGTGCCATGGTCTGGTGGGTCCACACAGGATGGCACAAGGCAAAGAGAGAAGCAGCAAACAAAGGGAAGCCCTGGAGCTTTTCCAAAGAGGCCTCCACTGTGTAGAGATGTTTTGGAGTGATGGTCACCCTACACTGTTGGGGCCACCACTCTGTGTGTGCCAGTGACACAGAGCCCTGGGGACCTCACTCAGGACACAGCTGGTCTCCATTTGTGCTCAGTTTCTCTCCCATTTATGGGATACACCACCCTGGGAACCCATCTGGGGAGCAAGGAGCCTCAGACTTCTGTAGGGTGGTGCATCCCTATCTGGACTTGGCAGGAGATGCTCAGCAGCAATGACACAGCACAGAAAATATCCCGAAAGATAAATGGGCAAATCCCAGAGAGTGAATGAAGGAAAGGCTGTTTTCCTGTGAACTGCCCATTCCCATGGAGCACATACCACTCCTGTCACTCAGAGCAGGTTGGGAAAAGGGCTGGCAGTGCTACCAGTGCACCGAGGGACAAAATGAATCCTGAGAGGTGCCTGTGATCCATCAGCCCTGTGCTGGCACAAGGATGTGCCCCAGTTCCCTCTGGCCTGGGGAGATGCCACATCCATGGCGCTGCAGATTCCCACAGCAGCCAAATGGGTCGGGCCCCACTCGGATCCCTGCCAGAGTCCAGCCAGATGCTGCCCACAGGCAGCTGGGTCACTGTGCCTTGGCACAACAGGGCATTGCCAGGCTTTTGTGCTGCCTGTCAGGGAGGAGCTGCTGAGACATCACTGGGTGGAAGAGAAAACTGATCCCAGCCAGGGAGCTCTGGCAGCCTGTCCCTGGCAGGGCAGTGGGGTAGGGCAGAGGTCTGTCCCAAGGTCCGCCCCACAGCCCAGTCTGGGCCCTTTGCCTCGGCACTGCTGCCTCCTCCTCACCACACCGGGGTTATTTTACTCCCCAGGGAGCCCCGGGGGTGTTACTGAGCCAGGCTGATGGCCAGGAGCTGTTCCTGCCACCGCTTCCAGCTGTCTCTGCAGAGCAGGAGGGGGTTAAACCTTTCCAATCCTGCCAAGCAATCCTGAGGATGGTTCAAATCCTTTGCCCCCTCTCCAGGGCCACCCCTGGACCAAACCCAGCGCTGTTTGGCCTCTGGTTTCAGTTGCAGAGCCTGTGGAAGGTGCCGTGGGGAGGGAGGGGGAGCCTGGTGCTGTGAGGGCTCTGGAACACCCAGCAGTGATGACAGATCCTTCTGGGGCAAAGACTGGTATGAAACAGTGACTGCTCAAGAAAGGGAAATAAAAGGCTGTGAAGGACAAAAATGTAAAAGGAAAAATGTGAGTTGCTACAAGGGCTGAATGAGGGGAACCACTTCCCTTGATGGATGGCAGAGATGGCAAAATAATTTTCTGATTGATCTTTGGGGAAATATTGGGGAGGGGAAGAAGAGCTGAGTAGGTGTTATGGCTGGAAAAGCCCAGGACCACCCCCAGATCCGGGCATGTGATGACCTGGGGACACCTGGGCACATCATAAGGGTGGTGGAAAATGAGGATTTGGGGTGAAGGAAAAAACTGGGATGAAGCAGTGACATTCCCACACCAGTCCAGCCCAGCCCGGCCCGGTTGGGAATGTGGGAATGCCCAAGGAGGATTGGGCTGGGCTGGATCGGTGGCTCTGAGTGAGGAGGGAGAGGTGGCAAAAAAGAAACCATGGTTGCTGCTCCCCAAGCCCATATCTCTCACTTCAGCATTTTGTCCCATATTTCTATTTTTAAATTCCCTGCTTTTAGCTTCCAGCTGTCACTTACAGCTCTCGGGTTTGGAAAGGGAGCTTTCCCCCCCACTCAGGCTCTCACAGACTGAAACCATCTCACCACCCCCCAAGAGGAAAGCTCTTCTTCCACCCAGCCCCTGCAGCCTCTGAGCCCTGCACCCTGCTGCTGCCCAAATTATTGCTTTCCAACCAATTTAAGGCAAATTCTTTTGTATCCAGAAATTAATTCAGGACAGTGATTCACTGAATAGGTTCTCCATGTTGTAGGAAAAGATGTTCAAACCCTTCACACATGCCTAAACCTGCAGATTCCTATGGAAGATGTGGAAAATTTCTTATCAGCACAGGGGATCCGCCTCCTGCCTTGTTCCACTTCTCCTCTTCCATCTGCAATCGTTTCCCCCGAGGCCCTGGAGCGCACAAACACGGCTGCAGCGGCCCGAGCGCTCCCCGGGGAGCGGCTCCTGCAGGACATGGGACATTCCCAGTGCCCCCGCAGCGGCCGGGACCGGCGGGGAGCCGTTCCCACAGCTGGGAGCCCCCTCGGGAAGGCGGGGCCACGAGGCCCTGCCAGGAGCTGGGCGTGCCTCGGCTCCCGTGGGCAGGGGGGTTCTGCTGCCTCTCCCTGCTCCCGGCCAGGCTCGGGGGTCCGGGCAGGGCCGGGGGTTCACCCAGCCCACCCAGCCTCACCCAGCCCCACCTCATCCAGCCCACCCATCCCAACCCAGCTCCACCCACCTCACCCAGCCCCACCCAGCCCGACCCAGCCCCACCGAGCCCCACCCAACCCCACCCACCTCAATTAACCCCACCCACCTCACCCAGCCCCGCCCAGTCCCACTCAGCCCCGCCTAGCCCCACCCACCTCTGCCAGCCCCACCCACCCTCACCCAGCCCCACCCACCTCACCCAGACCCTCCCAGCCCCACATTCCCAGCCCGGTCCTGCCGCCACAGCGGTGCCCAGCTCCGCTCCGGGGCTCAGGGGAGGGAGAGGGGGCTCCATCAGCGCTGCCCAGGCCGAGGGTGTCAGCCGGGCAGTTTGGGGGCGCTGACATCCCGCAAGTGCTCTGGGGGAGCAGAGGGTGGGCCGGGGGATGCATGCACCGCGTATCCCTGGCTGGGAAAGGCTGGGAGAAGCACCAGGCTGAACGCACAGACCCAGACAGGCGTTGTGAGGGCAGTAACCCCAAATTTCCTCTCCTCACCACAGAAGCAGCCCTTCCCACAAAAAGCCTTGGACGGAGCAGTGTTTGCCATCCGTGTCCGTCTCCTCCATCCGGGCTGGGCAGTGGGGATGGAGCAGGGACGGAGCCTCCCGATGTGTGCCCATGACACCCACACCAGCTCACCCTTCCCAGAACATTCCAGGGGCCGGGAGCTGGGATGCTGCAACTCTGGGCATCCCCTGGGATTAAAAGGCACCCAGGCACTGAAAACTGGGGAACTGAGAAAGAAGCTCAGGGTCCCCTCCTGGGGGCAAGGGACCTCTCCATCCCCAGGGCAATTGGGGCTCCCAGTTTAACATCCCTAAATAAATGCTTTTGAAAGGGCAGAGACCAACGTGAGCCCTGGTGGCTGAGGGGCTCCCCCCTACCCCAGCCACTGCACTTCCCAAAGGCAATTAAATCCATGGAGCCAAAGGGACCAGATGGGACACAGACACTGGGAAAGAGCGTCCCTGTGAGGGACAGAGGAGAAGGAGAATAAATAGAAAAATAAAATAAAATAAAATAAAATAAAATAAAATAAAATAAAATAAAATAAATAATGTCTGATTGTTATTTATTCATATTATTTGTATTATTTTATATTTCTGCTGCAGAATAGAGAAGGGAACCCCTCAAGTCACACTCCTGTCCCTCCCTATGGGATGAAAGCCAGCTGCTCCCCAAAACAGATTTGGGGGGCAAATGTGTCTGCTTCAACTGAGGCCAAAAATTCCTTCTCCAGGACAATTTCATCCACAAATGAGCAGGAAAACGCAAAGGAAAGTGTTTCCGGGGAGTCCCTCCACTTTCCTGGAGCCTCCCCTTCCCGGATTAGGATGTTTTCGCCCAAAGGAGGAATGAGGGAACTGGGACTGGAGCAGGAACCGCAGGAAGCCAAGCCCTGGGAGCTATTTTCGGCCGTCAGGCAGGAAAAGCACCTGTTGGGGTCATTACGCCGCGGGAAAAAACAAACCTCGAGATTCTCTCCCATGGGGGGTCGGAAATAAATAGCTGGGATCTATCCAGCTGGAGAACTGGATCTGGATACAAGAGAAACACCCCAGGTTTCCAAATCCTGGTCCCCCCTCTCAGGCGCCAGGGCCCCCCCCCCTGGATCCTGGGGGAGAAGGGCGGGTTCCCCCTAAAAAAGGGGAATTCAAAGGGGTCTGAGATGCATTTGGGCTCTGGCTTGAGGTGCGCGTCCCTAAATCCGGACTCGGCTGTGGATAAGCGGGCTGTTGGTGCCCTCTCCCGTCCAGCTGCGGTGGCTGATGCCTCCTGCGTCCCTGCTTCATCCCTGCTTCATCCCTGCTCCATCCCTCCTCTATCCCTCCTCCATCCCTCCTCCTGCCGTTCCGCCTGCACGGAGCTGCAGACCTCGAGCCTCCCAGCTCTCATGGGACCCTCGGGCGACCTGACCAAGGAACGGAGGGTTTATCCTCGGTCACAACTTCAAGTTCCACGACTTTGCCTTTCAAGGCATTTTTCCCAGCAGGCAGCCAGGGGTTGCATTTCCACAGTGGCTGAGATGGGCTGGGAGGAGCTTGAGTCCCTGAAATGGGGCACGGGGAGCACCCTAAAAACACCTACCCCGTTTCTATTCCCTACACCAAAGCTCACCAGGCCTTCTCATCCCTCCCCACCCCTCCTCATCCTCCCGGCTCCATGGGCTCTGGGAGCAGGACATCCCCGGGCGGGGCTGCCCCAGGGACCCCGGGCCGGGATTCTCCCGCAGCCCCGCAGCGGGGCCCGAGCGGCGACAGCTGGGAATGCGACAGGGGTCGGGGTTTGCTGAGGCGCCCCGGGGAGGGAGAAATCGGGGAGGGGGGCACGGAAAGCTCTGCCCCTGCCAGGGGAATTTTCAGGGTGGGGCCCCTCCGGAAGGGCTGGGGGCCCCTCCCTGGGGACCGGCGCGTCTGGCATCGCTGCTGGCATGTCAAGGGGGGGAGTCTGCTGACCCTTGTTCCCCGGGGAATCCCACGCTGAAGCCACAAAATCGTCACAACCCTCCCTCCCTGATTCTCCGAGTCACCACGGGGTGCCCTTCATGGCAGGAGAGAAGGCTGAGTGTCACTCCTCCTTGTGCCAAAATTTGCTGTCACTTGGGGTGGAAGCAGAAAAATACAGGAGTCACTGATGTGTGAAAGCTCGACGTGAGCATCACGAGCTCTTTTCCTGTACTGACCAGACCTTGGTCCTGCAGCACCAGCCCCAGTCAGGCCATGGAGGGAAGGGAACGAGCCCACCATGGGGACAAGATGATGGTCACCCACCCAGGACACCTGGCTGGCTGTCACTCAGATCCCTCCCTGCCCTCCATGCTGGTTCCAGGCACCTCATGTCAGGGCTGTCCGTGCCAAGGGACACTGCTGTCCCCAGGTCCCATCCTGGGCCTCACACCCTCCCCTGCCCGGACAGCTGTCCCCTCTCGGGGTCAAACAGCCACCACATGTCGCTGCTGAATCCCTCACATTCATGGGTCTTCCTCTGAGCCCCCACCTGTCCTGCAGCTTTCTCCTGCCACAGTGTCCCACTCCAGAGAAAACAACCCCTTGTTGACAACCCAAGTCCCCCGTGCTCCTCCCTTGGTGACACATGTGGGTTCAGCCCAGCCAGTGTCACCCTGCAGGGGATGGAGCAGCCGGGGATGCCCCTGGCCTGGTGGCAGGGGGTGCAGAAGGGAAACCCTGCTGTGGGTTCACTAGTGGGGGTCCTGCTGGGTGAATCCCTCCTCCAGCTGTAATGTGGGGCTAGGGCCTGTGAGGGAGAAGGGTCACGTCCAGGCCATGGGGTCATGGAGCAAGGGCGGCCATGGAGGGGCAGAAACACAAGAGGTTTAGTGCTGCAGTGGGGCAGAGCATCCCCTGATCCCTGTGAGCAAGGAGAGAGCTCAGGGCACCCAGTGTGGCCCCTGAGCTGGGAACAGCAGACTCGTGGGTCAGGGTACCTGGTTTTGTCCCCAAATGCGGATCCTGGTGGGTCAGGGCACACAGGGTGATTGCAGCAGGTCACACACTGAAATTCAGAGACAGGGCCCAGTGGCTTGGTATGCTGGGGCAACCAGTATTGTCCCCAAACTGGGATCCAGTGGGCTGGGGGCTACTCAACCACTGGCACCTCTCTGTAGGTTTGACCTGGGAGGGAGGTGAGGGATCAACAAAGACAGTTAATAACAGAAATAAATCTGTTCTCCAGAGAGATTTTAGACCTCCATCATGATCCCTGATTTCCTGATGGGGAAACTGGGGCACCTAGAGTGCAGGGGAGTGAGGGGGCACCAAGGGTGCTGAGCCCCATGGGGACCCAAGAGCTGCAGGAGCAGCCCTGTCCCACCAGGGAACTGGAGCTGGACCAGTTGGCACTTACAGGTGAGGGAGGGATTGTCTGCTGGTGCTGTCACCACTGCTGCCATCTCTGCTGGGACAGACAGCAGGACATCATCCCCTATTGCTCCCCATGGGCCGGACCCCAGACTAACCCCAAACCCCCAGGAACAGCAGACATGGATGTGCAAAGCCTCGGGCTGGGGCAGAACGGGGAGGCTCTGCCGAGCCCCATCCAGGCCGAGCAGCTGTCGCCGTCCCAAACACGTCGGAAATCCCGGGTGTCAGAGCAGAACTCTGCTCCACATTCCTGGCCGAGCGTGGGGACAGGGCCAAGCATCCCCTGCCGCCTGCAGCTGCTCCCAAATATGTTACAACTTGTCATGGCAGCAGGAAGGGATGTTGATGGGCCTGGAAAGGAGAGGGGATGTGGGACAGTGGGGTGCCCGGTGGGGGACAGAGGGTGGGTCCGACTGGAAGTCGCATTTTGGTGAGTCTCCTTCCTGTGTTGAAATCCCAGAGGGATGATATCTGCTGAGCCCTGGCTTTCCCCCTTTTTCCCCATCAGTGGTATGGTCCCGGTACCCCGGGTTGTAGATGCTGCTTGGGGCATCCAAATCTCTTCACCAGCCTGCAAACCCAGGTTTTCCTGCCCTTTCCAGTAGGAGCTGGCCAGCACCATTCCCACCATCGCCACTCCAGCATGGGCATGGCGCAGCTCCGCACCCCAGGCAGGGATGGGCAACCCCTGTGTGCAGCTCTGAGCAGGGAACAGGGACATGAACTGGTTAAGGCTCCGTGCCCTGGAAAGGACGCTCCCCAGGCTGCAACACACTCACGTGTATCCCCAAAACTCAGCAAATCCAGACCATCAGACCTGAGGGAAAGCAAAACAGCCGAGGCAGCCCCTGGGTGTCTCTCTGTGGTCCCACTCCATGGGCCTGGCCACCGGCTTGGGAAGTTGCCCCGGAGGAGCAAGGACAAACCCTGCTCTCTGGATTTTCTCAATGGACGGGTATTTTTAGCTCTGGGCCCGTGGCTGCCCTCCCCGCCAGCTGTGTCGGGGTGAGCCGTCCCCGCGAGGCCCCGCGGCCGGGGAAAGGTCACCCTGTGACGGATCGCAGCACGTTCTGCCCGGGTTCACACAGCGTCACTTTGTGCTGCCTCCCAGCCGCCACCATCCATCACGGCATAACCTGACAGCCGACAGCACAGCCCTAATCCCCCCTTGGCTCCCGATTACCCAGGCGCAGCCTCGGCCGCCGTGGGCACCCACGGGACGGGAAAAGCCGCGCTCGCCCGAACCCAGCAGGGCCGTGATGGGAGCCCCCCTGTAGCCCAACACAGGCTGCCTTCATGACGGCCACATGTCCCATGGGATTCATTATCCATGATTTGATACTCACCGGGATAAAATCGCTGGACCTACAGACCTCAGACCCCACCGTGCCCCTCCTCTGTGTTCAGGAGGGATCATCCACGGCATGGAGGTGCTGCAGCAGAGCTGCAGCTGGGTGGGCACAGCATTGTCCCTGCTCCCACATCACTGGGTGAGACCCCCAAAGGGAGCTGGAGTGAGTGCAGCTGCCAGTGGGATCCCTCTCCCCAGTCCACCCCACTGAGTGCCCTTTCCTCCCCATCTCCTTAAGCTGCCTTCTGTGTCCCCTGCCTGCTCAGCCATGGGCACACAGTGGCCTTGGGGGCCCTGTTGGGGCTGGCTTGTGCCACTTCTCCAGCTGGGGACACGTGGTGGGGGCAGCTGGTGCTGCCCCTCCAGTGCTGCCCCTGTTTATGAACTGACAGATGCTTGACCGCTCTCCTGTGCAGGTCAGCCACATGGCCCTGGAGCCCATTATGTCACCACTGTGTCTCTCACCCTCCAGACATGCTCCTGCAATTCCAAAACACCCATTTATACCTGACACCTCTCACCCAGGGATGCGGCTGCAGCTCAAGAGGCTCACTGGGGTCATGCCCACCAAGTGCCGCTGATAAAGGTCCCCATGAGTGACTCAAGATGATCGATGTGATGCTGTGGGGCTGATGTGAAGACCTCAGGCTCAGGTTATCCACTCCTAAAGCCTTCACTGCTGCCATGGGCACCTGTGCACACCTGAGGGATGAATCTTGCCTCTTCCCAACACTTTTAGTTCTTTTTCTTTAGGCAAGGGCCAAGCTGATGCTCTGATTTCTTTCCGTCTTGAGTATTTTGGAGTTTGACTGACTGTGGGAAGCACAGGGTCTGTGCTGAGGGTGAACCTCAAGGCTGCAGGTCCTGCTTTCCTTAGTGCAGACTTTCATAGATGTTAAAACCATGGGGACAGCAAATCCACAGGGCTGGGACCCCTGTGAGGTGGGGTGAGAAGGTGTTGGAAAGCTCCTGGCCACAAAGAAATCACAACAAGGAGAGAAGAGCATCATGACAGGTTCCAACAAGGCCAGAAATCAATCCCAAGTGAGCAAGGCTGCTGATAGTGGGCACAGGGAATGCACCACAGCACAGCCTCTCCAAGGAAGGGGAATCTGGGGAAGGAGAATCCCAGCAGGGTTGACCCTGCACTTTGCTGACATTCTTTCCACTGACCAATCCCTCAGCTGGAATCTGGCCTGGAGCAGGAATAGGATGAGATGGGAGATGGTTTGTGATGTTCCAGATGGGGAAAAAAAATCCCCTCTGAATTAAAGACAAAGCTGGAGAGATGTAGCCAAGCCGTTGGAGTCAGCAGAGAAGGGATGGGGATGAGTTAAAATCCCCATTATGCTGCTGGGTGAGCCTCAGTTTCCCTATCAGGAATGTGTAAGCAATGTGTCCTCTCTGGGAGAGGCGTGCATCAGGATGGCATTTGGGGCTTTGGTTCTCCACAGGTACAGAGGCCAGCACAGGAGAGCAGGTGGGATGAGGCAGTGCCAGCTGGGAGAGGGCTGAGCCCAGTCTGGCTCCGCTGGAACCTGGAGACACGTGGGAGAAGGTGTCCTTTGGGTTTGGTGCATGGGACTAGCCACGAATGTGGGTTTTGTGACACAAATGTGAAAAGGGACTTGACTGGGCACCCAAGGCAGAGGAAAGGTTGAGCTTTGGCTCTGTCCTGCCTGCTCCTGCCTGCTTCTTTCCTGTGGGACAGGCAGCAGGCACAGCTGCTGGACAGGACTGGTGAGCACGGAGAGGGATGAGCACAGAGATGGGACTGGAGCCCGGGGTGCTCCCTCCATTGGGATATCCCCCCGGGGCTGGATTCCAGGGAGTGGGATCAGTGTAACATGGACCGGCAGGATGGGACCGTGGGGAATATGGGGCAGAGCAGGATCGGGAGGTGGGAAGGGCTGCGAAGGGGACGATGCTGTGCTGGTGTCGGGTCCCACCGCAGGGAAGGCACAGATTTGGGATACCGCGGGATCCAGGGGGGCAGCGAGGAGGGATGGGGGTGCCCCGGTCAGGCAGAGCGGCCACGAGGCCACCACGGCCGCCCCAGCCCGGCCGTAACTGAAGGCACCAGATGAGGCAGGAATGCCAGGGGGGAGCTGGCACCTCGAGGCTCACACAAAGCCCTTGTTCGGGTCCAGCCGAGCCGTGCCAGCTCCCAGCCCCGCCGGGCCAGGCACTGTAATCCCCGTGGGGAGAGCACATAGAATCAGACAGACAAGTTTTGATGTGAGGCAGCAGCTTAGGGTGGGCTCAGGTTTCCTTTGGGTTTTCTATATTTATCTCCGTGATTTAATGCCAGAGCCGGGGTTTAAATGGCACCAAGCAGTTGGCGCGGGGAGAGGGAGCAGCCGCCGCCGAGCCGCGCACACGTCCCCGAGCCGCCCATGGAGCTCTTCGAGACCAACCCGTATTTCTTCCCGGAGCAGAGGTTTTACGATGGCGAAAACTTCCTGGGCTCCCGCTTGCAGGCCTTGGAGCCCGCGGCGTTCCCCGAGCGCGCCGAGGCCGCGCTGTGCGCCGAGGGCAGGGCGGCTCTGCAGGACAAGGAGGCGCTGATCGAGCACTGTCCCGGGCAGTGCCTGCCCTGGGCCTGCAAGGTGTGCAAGAGGAAATCCGTGTCCATGGACCGGCGCCGCGCCGCCACGCTGCGGGAGAAGCGGCGCCTCAAGAAGGTGAACGAGGCGTTCGAGGCGCTGAAGCGCAGCACGCTACTGAACCCCAACCAGCGGCTGCCCAAGGTGGAGATCCTGCGCAGCGCCATCCAGTACATCGAGCGGCTGCAGAGCCTGCTCAGCTCCCTCAACCAGCAGGAGCGGGACCAGCGGGAGCTGCGCTACCGGGCCCAGCCCGCCGTGAGTGCCCCAGGGAGGGGAGGGGGTGCCCCGTGGGGTGACGAGCGCGGGGTGACGCTCCATGGGCGTGAGGCCATCTCGGGGTACACTCCATGGGCGTGAGGCTATCCCGGGGGATGCTCCATGGGAGAAGGGCTATATGGGACTGATGCTCTGTGGGGACAATGCCCTGTGAAGGTGACTTTCTATGGGGTGATGCTCTATGGGATGATGCTCTATAGGAGGGTGTCATTTAGGGGTGATGCTCTATGGGGTGATGCCTGATGTGGGGTCATTTTGGAGTGCCATTCTATGGCAGAGATGCTCTAAGGGGACAATGCCCACTGGAGGTTATGCCACTCTATGGGGTTGATGCCATATGAGAATGAGGTTCTATGGAGGTGATATCGTTTCGGGGTGTCCATCCTACATGGGTGATGCTTTAAAGGGTTGATGCCATTTCAGGGTTAAGGCCTAGGGGGTGATGCCATGGGGTGATTCTCCATGGGGACATGACTCTATGGGGTGGTGCCCTGTGGGGGTAACCCCAAGCAGAAGCTCTGGGCACTGGGTGCTGCTGGTGGGGAACAGGACCCCAGCTCTGGGGTGGGGCAGGCACTGCCACCTTGGGACATTGGTGGAGGTGTGTCCTGCATGGGGGCACAGGGACAATGACCCAACCCTGCCGAGTGCTCACATCCCTGCGGGAAAGGGGACACTGCCCCTCTGTCCCTGGAATGGCTTCACTGGGGCCGTGCATGTGAGTGACACGTGGGCCTGGGCTGGGGAGGGCTGGGAATGGTGAAAGTGAAGGAAACAACATAGAGCTAAACTAAATGAAAATATAACATAACAATTAATTATATTAAATACTAAATGCAAAAAGATAAATACAAATATGAAATATAAAAAATATAAAGCATAAAATATAAAATAAAATTAACCCTCTCTGTTCACACCCAGGCAGAGGAAGGGATGAGAGGGATGGCACAGGGACAGCTCTGGTTTCTAGGGCCAAAGGGGCCCATTATGGGCACTGGCTGAGGCCACTCAGTATTTGTGTCCTGTCACCATCCCCAGAGAGCCAGGACCTGTCACTCCACAAAAGTTTAGCCATTTAACCAAGTTTTTGAGAGGTATTTTCACCTGCCCCCTGATTCCTGTGGATGGCTGGCTATGTGCTTCCCTTCTGCCCTGAGGTTTGGATCTGCAAATGCACAGAATGCTGAGACGACAGCTCCAGGTCTAGGGAGAGGTGGAATGGATAGATGTAGGGCTGTGTATTGGTATAGGCATTGATGATATGGGTTCTATAGATCCAGAGATCATATAGACAAATTAGAGATTAAATTGATATGGATATGATAGCTATAGAGAAAGATACAAATTATAGAAATAGATTATATATAGATAATATAGACAGTGATAAAGATTATATAGATTATCTATAGATATTTATATATAAATGACATACAGGTATATCTATAGATACAGATTATGGAGATAGAGATGATGTAGATATGGATGATCTAGATACAAAAGTAGGTAATGTAGATATGGATATAAATACAACACATAGATATATGGAGATATATATATATAGAGAGAGATCCATATAGATATAGATGCAGATCGATACAAATACAGATATATATATAGCTATAGATACAGACATAGATAGATACAGATACAGATATAGATACAGATACAGAAATGGAAGGACTTTATCAGAGGCCCAGAAGAGGGAATCCCACATCTCCTTCCAGACTAAGGGATTTAAGGGCCAAACCAGTAGGTATCCAGGTAGTCCAATTTAATGCTGAATAAAGGAATGAAAAAGTATTTAGGCTCCATCCTAAATATTTGTGGGACTTCCCAGTATCCACTTTAATGCCAGAATACACTTGGATACCAGAATCTAATGTCCACTTCCTAGAATCCACTTAGATTTGCAAATGTGCCCAAAACTGTGCTGAGCTGTCCCTTTGTCACTTCTGTTCTGAGCTGCTCCTTCTCCCAGTTGCAGCCAGGGGTTCACATATTTATGCAAAAGCCAATATTTTGGACAAAAAAAGATCGTACCTAGAAGAATTTCCTGCTTTAATGGGAAATAAATCCAAGTATTAATTAATTGTCCTGTGTTGCCATGAGCTTGTACAGCCAAAGTGCCATTCTAGTCTGCTACAAAGAGTTGGGTCTATGGGCTTGCTCATATAAATCACTTTTGGGGTTTTACCTGAGCTGACACCCATTCGCAGACAAAGACACACCCAAAAAAAGTGAATTCTGAGCTGTGCTGAATAATGCTCTAATTTTTCATGCTGTCAGCTCTTTTCTCCAAAACCACTCAGCCCCAAATCCACAAATCAAACTGCCAAAAGCTTTTCCCAATCCCCCCCTCAGGATGGCCTGAGGGTATCCAGCCCATGTGTCATTTTTTACAAGCCTGATTAGGTGATTCTCAGTAAAAAGGTGTTTTGCCCAAGGACATTTGTTCATCTCCAGCTCTTTTTCATAATCAGTGGGGAAAGAAACACCTTTTTACATGCAGTGAGCAGGGAGCCCCATTTCTCTGTGGCCAGTGTCCCAAAACAAGGAGGTTTTTCCAGCCTTTATGGTTAAGGAAGCACCTCGCCCTGATGAGTCCTAGGGACCCTGAGTGCTGTTGGCTCCTGCACGTGGGGAGGGACCTGCCCCCGCTGTGGGATGGGCCCCGGGTGTTGTTGGGGATGCAGGTGGGGTTTGCCGTGCCCGAGGAGGTGACACCGCTTGCTCTGGGCTCCTGCAGGCAGCCAGCGACTGCGGGTCGGGCAGCTCCTCCTGCAGCCCCGAGTGGAGCAGCCAGCTGGAGTTCAGCACCAACCCTGCAGGTAACGCCTCCTCCCACCCTGGGCATCCCACGGCCTCGCTGGGCTCTGCAGGGACTGGGAGGGAACCTTGCCCTTCTCTCCCCGTCCCACTGCTGCAGAGTGCTGAGCTCAGAAATCCTACAGAACCTCCTTGGCTCAATTCTCAGCAATTCAGGGCTCTCTGAGCCCTGATTTCCCCAAAACACCAACCCCTGGGAGCTGCAGCAGCCTGGGGCCCTGGTGCCTTCATCCCCAGCGAGGCTTTTATCTGTTGCCATCCCTTAGCTTGGCATGCTTGGCTGGGCATCACTGGGCATGGCTGGGCATAGCTGAGCGTGGTTGGCCAGCACTGCCCCAGCCCCCCTTCCCCCCCTACACCCCCTCGGCAGCTGCTGATCTTTTTTTCCATGCTTGCCATTATCCCCGCCCCTGCCAAATCCACCTGTTATTTTCCCCAGAAGGCAGAAACTTAAATCTCATTTTCCAGTGGAGATTAAAACCTATAAAGGATCCAAAAGTCCCACTCCCTGTTGCTCTCTAATCCTTCCCCAGGATGGGGGCTGGCAGCAGGTCTCTAGGTCCCTCTGGCCATGTGGAGGATCATGGGTCATAGAATCATAGAAAAGAATTAACAAATTGTTATGGATGCAAAAGATCATCAAGTCCCACCCTCAGCCATGTTCACCACTAACCCACATCCCCTTGAGCAGAACCAGGAGCCATCTCAAGCACACAGTCCCCATTCCCAGCAGTGTCCTCACCCCTCTGTCTCCCCAGATCACCTCCTGGCTGACGAGGCAGCTGAGGAGCGCAATCTGCACTCGCTGTCCTCTATCGTGGAGAGCATTGCTGTGGAGGACGTGGCTGTGACGTTCCCGGAGGAGCGGGGTCAGAACTGAGCTGGTGCAAACCCCAGCGGCTCCTTGAAATGGTAACAGGGTGGGAATAAGATGGAGATCACATCCACCCCTCCGGCTGTGGGCTGCAGGGCTGACACCCCTCGGCTCCCTCCCCACTCCTCGGAGCGCTCCTGCCGGGCTGCAAGGACAACAGGCAGGGGTAGGGTGGTCCTGGAGGGGCTTCCCAGGGCCAGGCCCTGCTCCACTGCCCAGCCAGGCATGGGCCGGTTTAGGGCCAATGTGTGCTGGGGTCACTTTGCTGAGTTTTCCAGATGCTCCTTGACCAAGGTCTCTGTCCAGCCGCTGTCTGGTGGTGCTGACCCAGAGCCCACCTGTCTTTTCTACTGAACGCTGTGTGCAGTTGCCATTTAGGGTTTTTTAATTATTATTTTTGCTAACTTATTTGGATTCTTTTTTAAATAAAGGCATTCTTGTTTGGACAGCTCGGGGCTTCCTTTACTGTTGTCCTGCCCTGTGTAGGTCTCCTCAGTTCCACAATCCCCAAATCCACGTTGGACATTTTCGTATCAGTAAATCCAGCTGGATCTCAGCACATTCACTCAGTTGGGAAGTGGATATGCCACACTTCAGTTAGCCCTACACTGACCAGTGATTTCACTGGTGTTTAACTGGAGTTCAGCCTAGCACCCCAAAGATCTTGAGGGAGCTAGAGATTAATGTTTTTTTGAATTTGGGCTCTACAAAGGAGGCTCAAAGCCAGCAGTGTTTTAAAATCCTGTTTATTGGAACACACATACATCCTTTCCTGACCCGATCCAGGGTTTGGAGTCCATGCAGTACCAGTAATATGACAAAAGAAATAGGGCATCAATATAAAGGGCTCACTGACTCTTCAAATTAAAAAAATATTTAGTACTGTATTAGGCAAATGATACACCGAAAAGACGCTGTGACTGTAGAGTCTCTCAGATATTGCACTTCCAGACAGCACATGATAAGTATAAGGTCATTCCAGCCATCAATAAATATCACATCAGAAATAGGGGCCACACAAGGCAAACGTGGCATGAGGAGACAAAGAGATCCTACCCTATGGAAGAAATGGGAAGAGTTAAGAGCCTCCTGGATTGACCCCTGCCAGGAGGCAGGAGGGGAGAGCATCTCCTCTGCACCCAGAGGGGAGGGATGGGCTCATCCTGGGGGTGTAGGGGGCTCCTGTTGTCTCCCTGGGCACCCAAGGAGGGTCCCCTCTCCTGTGGGTGCCAGACACTGTCCCCATGAGCCGTGTGGGGCGGGCCCAGGCACAGCCCCCCCAACAGGGCACCTGACAGCACCAGAATCAGCACCTTGCCCACCCAGCCCTGGGCAGACACCGCCCTCCTCGCCTCACGCTGGGCCCCCTTCATCCCACCCAGCACCAGCCCTGGCACTGCCCTGGCCCCCCAAGGGCAGCTCCTTGCCCAGCCACCCTGGAGGGAGGATTTTCACGAGCCTGAATCTTCCTTGGCTTCAAGTCCTGTGGGCAGCAGCATCCCCGATGCCCAGGGCTCGAGTGAGTGCAGCCCGTGGCAGATTGGCAAAATGAACCAGGCAGGAGAGAGGTTTCCAAACACTGCAGACACTTTGGGGGTGTCTGTGCTGCTCCCCAGATTGCACCGTGCCAGGACAGCATCCGGAGCACACCCATGGCCCAGCCAGCACAGGAGAAGTGGGGGACAGGCCACGGTGGGAGCCACGGGAGCCGGGGGAAGCAGGGGGTGCATGAGCAGGAGGGACAGAAGTTGTCAGTCCACAGCAGTGACAGTCTGTGGGTCAGGGCTGAGGAACAGGCACAGGCTGGGCTCTTGTCCTGGAAGGCAGCCAGCACGTGGCGTACAGACATGGGGATTTGCTGAGGAGCAAAGTGGGAAAGGCCCCGTGAGGACGCTGGCTCAGCTCCACCCGTGCACCCACCAACCAACAAACCCAGATGGAATCAGCACTGGATCTTCCTAGCACAGGGCAACCACGGCCCAGGGCACAGCAGGAGCCTCCCTGAAGTGCTTGACTATCCTTCCCTCACCCAACTGGGAATGGCATCTGGGGTCCCCAGAGGAGCCGTCTGTCCAAAAGTGGACAAACCGCACGTGGTGGGACACTGAACACCCCTCCTGCATCATCCCTGTGAGCCTGGGGCAGCAGCAGCTCCCCCACCACTGAGCTCTCCCTGGTCCTCCATGGCCAAACCCTGGTGAGGGCAGCCCCCTCCGTGCCTGGGTGCTGCCGGGGCTCCTGCTCTGCCCTTGGTCCCCAGCACTCACCTAGGGCTTGGCTCCCATCTCGCTGACCCTCAGCACGAGTACGTCCGGACCGTGGAGGTCTCCAGCCTTGGGGACCCGGAGGCACTGACTGGAAGGGAACCAAAAAGCAAAGCGATTAGTGACTACTCCAATTAGCCCCCAACATCCCCATATCCTGTGTTTATTGAGCAGCGACTGTGCACCGCAGCCACGTGAAGATGAGGGTCAGAGGAAGAGCCACGTTTGGCTCTTGATGCTCCTGAGGCTCCAGGACATTTGGGAAATTGCACTTGCCATTCCTGCCCCTGGGCAGTGAGCACCCTGCTCCCTGTCTGGGTGGGATTCTGTCCCAGGTTTCACTGTCTTCAGCCAGAGGGGAACTGAAATTTCCAGGGATGGGGTGGAAAAGGTCAAACAGAAGCTTGACCCAAACTGCTGGATGGAAAGCTGGGACCTCTGAGCCAAACTGGAGGCAGGAGAAAAGCTGAATCTGGGGTTTGGAGTTGGAAGGTAAGTACACAGCTTTTTAATTCTCATTCCCATCCTCATTTCTGAGTCTGATGAAGCCAGCTTTGCTCCAGTGGGGAGCAGCTGCTACCTTGGGATAGTGGGACCAGGGTGCCTGGTCCAGGGGACAAATTGTAGTGACCTGGCTGGAGCTTCTGCCTACCTATGGCTTTGGAAGGTACCAAGACACCTTGAAGAAAGGAGTTGTCTGTTGGGGGCAGATCCTGGGACATAAAACAGGGCAGGCAGGGGAGAGCTCAGGCAAATGGAGCCAGTTAATACATCCCTTTTGGGGGTGGTTCCCAAAACCAGAATGGAGAAAACTGGCCCAGACTGGACTCCTGCATCCTGGCAGCCCCTGGGTGACATATCCCACTATATGCCACAATCCTGGCCCCTAACTGGCTCTTGTAGTTCATAACCAAGAACTCACACATAGGTCTGAAGTGATCCTTTCAGAAAAACATTGCCAGCAGGCCACTGCTCCAGGATCATATGGATTGAGCATCTTGGTTGACCAGCAAGTCACTCCCTCTCTCCCTCTCCCTCTCCCTCTCCCTCTCCCTCTCCCTCCTCCTCCTCCTCCTCCTTCTCCTCCTCCCCCCATCCCTTTCCTTTCCTGGTGGCACATCCTTCCCCACATTCCCTAAGGCTCTGAGCAGGGGTGGGAGAGGGCCCCCTGGAGAAGGGCTGACCCACCTTCCGGGGGCATTTTCTTGGCGGGAGCAGCCGGAGGGGGCAGTGGCACGAGGCTGGTGACACGGAAGCCGGCGGGGAGGGTCTCGGCAGAGCCGCTCAGGAGGTTGATGCTGTGCACGTCCCGTGGGCGGAAGCGCTTGCGCCAGGACGGCGTCCGACGGAAGGTTTTGTCATCGCCCTGCAGGGAACAGCGGTGACAGGCCGGGGTCAGTGCCAGCAGCACCTCCTGGCCCTGGGAGCTAACAAGGGTAGGCCTGTCCTTGGTGACCAGCTCTAGAAAAGTGTGGGATTAAAGGACATAGGACATCTTGCTGGGATCCCATGGCATTGGCTTTATCCTTTCCAGCTCATCTGTCTCTTCTCTACAGCAGTCTGCAGAGAAGGGATAGATCATTTTTGCAGCCTGCCTGCAAAGATGCCTTGGAGACATTAACACAAAAGTCCCAGTAAAGACTCCAGGGGATGCTGGACTTATGGCAGAGGAGCTCCAGCTCTCAGAGCTCTTCCTCTGGACTTGCCCCAGCAGCTCCATGTCCTTCTGATATTGGAGCCTACAGCTGGGGCAGCTCTGCAGGTGGGGTCTCACCTCAGCAGGGCCCAGGGGTGGAATCCCCCCTTGCCCTGCTGCCTCCACTGGGGATCAGCCCAGCACAGAGGGGTTCTGGGCTGCCAGAGCACATGGCAGGGGCACACTGAGCTTCTCATCCACCAACACCCCCAAGTCCTTCCCCAGCCACACAGGACATGGAGAGGTTTGGCACTCACATCATCCAGCCTCCGGTCCGTGCCCAAGGCGAGCAGGTTGTTGAACTCCCTCTCCAGCACTTGTCGAGCCTGCAATTAACCAAAAAATTATGATCCCCCATCAATGGGGAATGTGCTTCCAGCCCAAACTTCCATTCTAGGAAAGCCTGAGTGTGACAGAAAGAGCCCCCATGCCATAGGAGAGCTCTGCTTTAAAAGGCAGAGCTGGGTTGGTGACACAGGTGTGGTCACACCACAGCCATGTCCCACACTGGCCACTCTTCTCCAAAATCCCCCAAGGATGCTGCTCCTACCTGGGTGTTCTGAGTGGGGATCTGCAGCACAAGGGCCAGGCTGTTGTGGTCAAAGTTTTCATCGAGGGCCAGCAGGGCCCCGTGCACACCACTCTCCACCAGGTTGTTCCCATACTCGCGCAGCCCGATGGACTGGATCCAGTGAATCACCTGGTCATTGGTCCACACCAACACATCTGCAGGACAGCAAGGGCACGGCTCAGGGCCACCTCACAACACACTCGTGGCTCTGAGGAGCTCTGGGGATGTCCTGAGGCCCTTTCTCTTTGCTCCAGGATGATCCTGGGACTCTCCTTCCCAAGCCAGCAGCAAAAACGGGAGCTCAAGTGCCAAAACCAGCTCAGTTCAATTTACCAAGCTCAAAGCTGAAATAACAGGCAGAAAACAACTGTGAAAATTAATCCTAAGAACCCATGGCTGCTGATGTAATTAGGGGCATTATCAATAATGAGATGTAATCCAAGCAGCAGCCAGATGCACAGGGAATCTCACAACAGTGACAAGAAAGGGGAGGCTGAGCAAGCTGGGGATATCCTGAGTAGTGAAATGGGCAGAGAAGATCATGGGATGCTCAGGCTGCATCTTTGTTTCCCCCTTCTCCCTCCTCATGCCTGCCTGGGGCCAGCTGATAAAGGCCCTTGGAGCAGCAGGAAGGTGCCTCGGGAGAACAGCACTCGGGGCTCAGAAATAATGGGTTAAAAATAAGAGATAGAAGAGAGACCAGCCCTGGATATCTCCTGGGAGGTTTCTGTCCTGCTCTGGAGCTGGACAGGGGGTGCTGACCTTTGATTTCATGCTGGGTCTCCTCTCGCCTCCTCTCGAGCTCTTTGCGGTCGTAGTTGAGCCTCTTGAGGCACATGATGCCGTACTGGAGGCTGGTGCTGAAACACACGAGGGGACACGAGGGACACAAGGGGTCACCCAGCCCTCCAGGACACCTGGCTGGGAGGGATCTGGCTAGGAACCCCCCTCTCTGTGTGCTCCCACGTGCCCAAAGAATGCTTCAGGCCAGGGATGGGTCAGGACAGACAGAACCCAAAGCTGGACAATGGAGAATGTCCCTCCCTTCCATGGCAATTCCCCACTCCATCAGTTTAAGCCCGTCCCAGCTGCCTGAGAGCAGATCCAAACAATGCTCACACGTGGTTGCTGGAGAGGGAAGGGGGAACCAGCCCATGGGGGCTGCACCAGGCTGAAGGGAGGCTGGAAGTGACCCTGGCAGGCCCATGGGTCAGGGTGGGCAGTGGAACCCCATGGCAGGGTTGAATCCTGGTGCTGGAGCCATGGCTTGGATGGCACAAGCTTTCTCCCACTGGGCTGCTGGCAGACAGCAGTGGAGCACCAGGTGGGATGAACCTGAAGTTTTGTCCATGGTTTGCTTCACAGCCAGGGGAAGGCCTGGTCCCCTGCAATTCTACAGCAGGGAGTGAGGTGAAGGAGAACTTCTGCCCCTAAGAGCTGCCCCAGCTAAGGGTGGTGAGTCCAGCCTGGAAGAGCCATCCAGGGCTGCCCAAGACAGGGGAGAATCACTCATATCCCCCTGTTCTCTGCTCCATGGGCACGCTGGGGAGCTCTGAGGGCCAGGACTCACCGGTGGAAGCTGTCCACCATCTTCAGGTGCACCCTCAGGTCCTTCTTGGTGAGGTGGTCCAGCATGCGCGCGTCCACCAGGCATTCCATGAAGTAGCTGCGGTACTGGGGCAGACCCAGGCTGGGCAGCCACTCGTTCCCAATCCACTCGTGGTTCATGTCCCCATAGGCCAAGGTCTGCACAGAAGCACATGGAGAAGCTGGGGAGAACCAGGGCTTGGTGGAGCTGCAGAATCCCAGATCAGTGAGAGCCCAGGAGGGTCACTGTCCTGAGCCAGGCCAGGAGTCAGCCCTGCGTGACACTGGAAGAGCTGGAGGGAACAGCCATGTTGGCCATGGACTGTGACCTACCCATGTCCCCCCAGGAGGCAAAGCACAGCCAGAAACAATGGCAAGGGATAACTGGACTTTATGAGCTGCCTCTAGAAAAAGCACACTCATTGAAAGACAAAACAACTGAGAAACAGGTTCCAGTACATTCCCTACTCATTTTTAAGAATCTCTAGTTTAATAATCTCTATTTTATGACTGCAAAACAAACAAAAAGAAATGTCAGTTTTGGGGAAAAAACCCACCCATTCATTTCTACTGCAAGCTGATTTGGAGTCCAAAAATGAGTTAAAATCCATCAGATGCAAAGTAAAACATTTGAGAGGGATAAAACCAGAGGAGATGGATCCAAGCAGGACTCTTTCCTCCCACCTTTTTGGCTCATAAAAATCATCTGTATGGACTTTGGGCTACAAAATAGGTGAAAAGCAAGTGTGCAGCTCGAATCCTGCCTGCATGCAGGGTGATCACACAGGTGGGGGCTCTTAACACAGGCTCTGGATCTCACAGAGGTCCCAGGAAAAGCCACTGCCTGGAGCAGAGAAGGGCCCAGGAGGACATCCTGTACCTGAGAGATGGCCCAGAGGAGCGGCCACAGGGTGTAGGTAAAGCCTCCAAGGCCTTGGTGAACATCAATGCCCCACACATCCCCTGGGATGTCCAGCTCCCCCCGACCACCCCATGCACCCCCCACAGACAGGAGTGACCCGGGGACCTCACCTGTGCCCAGCTGCCTTCCTCTGTGTCCTAAGAGTGACACACGCAGCATGACAACAGAAAGGACAGTGCAGTCAGTACCTGCTGGCCCTGCAGGGACAGGGCCTGCCACGCACACTGAGACCCCTCAGCACAGAGGGACACGGGGACAGGGCTCACTCTTATGCCTTGGGGACCTCAGCCTTGTCCCCAGGGTGATGGGGACACCCTGACTCTGCTGGGCCTGGTTCCCACCCCTTCTCTAACCAAGAATACAGGATGGAGAAGGGGAAGGGGAAGGGGAAGGAGAAGGAGAAGGAGGAGGAGGAGGAGGAGGAGGAGGAGGAGGAGGAGGAGGAGGAGGAGGAGGAGAAGGAGGAGGAGAAGGAGAAGGAGAAGGAGAAGGAGAAGGAGAAGGAGAAGGAGAAGGAGAAGGAGAAGGAGAAGGAGAAGGAGAAGGAGAAGGAGAAGGAGAAGGAGAAGGAGAAGGAGAAGGAGAAGGAGAAGGAGAAGGAGAAAGAAGAGGAGATAGGATGAGGCTTGGGCTGGAGATGGCATTGAACCTGGGGCTTGTTCATCTTTCCTGGGAAACACAGAGAGTTCTTAGATTCCCCCAGGTCAGAGGGATGAAAGAAAATTAAGCTTCAGTACATCTGTCATGACCCACAGAGGGCTGCCCAAGACAATTTGCTGATTTTGTAGCAATTTCCTCCATTGCCAACTTATGCTGGTTTTCCCCAGAAAAGAGCTCACAAAATCTGCCAAGGGACAGTGGCACATCCCTGCTACTCAACAAAAGCTTCAAGAAAATGCCTATTTCAGAGAACCCCAAACTTTTCTGGATTGGAAGGGCTCCTCCTATCCCACTCCTGCCATGGGCAGGGACACCTTCCACTATCCCAAGGTGTGCCAGCCTGGCCCTGGACACACAATTCCCACCCAAGTCTGAAATGCTGCCCTGCTCTGAGACACAGGGGGTGATCAGGCTGCAGGGAAGGGAGTGTGGCTCCATCTCTCCAAAGGAGCCAGAGCTTTTGGGAGCATGGACACATCTGTGCAAGGGACCCCAGGATGTCAGCCAGTGGCAGGGACACATGGTGGGGACAATATTTGGGTATGCTGGGGTCACTGGGGGATTAGACCATGACTTGGGTGCAGAAAGGCTCGGGGATCTCATGTGTCTTGAGATCACGCCTGGGTTTTGTCTTTAACTCCCAAACAGCCAGGTTGCTCCAGAAACCCAGTGATGTCCACAAGGGAAAAAATCTGATGGGGTTTTAGAAACTGCTGGGACATAAAAGGTTGAAAGAGGGTTTCTAAAGAGCTGCAGGGTGCTGTCCAAGAGCTGACACGTGAGGGAGTCCCTTCCCTCTGGGTTAACACACCTGGAGCTGTTTGGACCCTGACACCCCGGGGGCTTCCCCCAGCACCCTGGGGCTGCCCAGCCTCACCGTCTTGGTGGAAGTTGCCATGTTCTCCATCTCCTCATGGGTCACCCAGACATTGCCAGAGGACTGCATGGAAGAGAGCAGAGGGGTCAGGGCAAACCACCACAGAAACATGGCCTCAGTTCACAACCACCATGGAGTCATGGAATTATTAAGGCTAAAATATCATCAAGTCCAACCCCCAAGCCAGCACCACCACCGTGTTCAGCACTAAACCATGTCCTCACATGCCACATCCACTCATTTTTGAACACTTCCGGGGATGGTGACCCCACCACTGCCCTGGGCAGTTGTGCCAGGGCCTGATCAGCCCTTCAGGGGAGAGATTTTCCCCAGTATCCAACCTGAACCTCCCCTGGCACAGCCTGAGGCTGTTCCCTCTCCTCCTGTCCCTGATCCCTGGGAGCAGACCCCAACTCCCCCCGGCTGTCCCCTCCTGTCAGGAGCTGTGCAGAGCCACAAGGTCCCCCCTGAGCCTCCTTTGCTCCAGGCTGAGCCCCTTCCCAGCTCCCTCAGCTGCTCCTGGTGCGGCAGCCCCTTCCCCAGCTCTGTTCCCTTCCCTGGACACGCTCCAGCCCCTCCAGGTCTCTGTTGTCATCAAGTACCCAGAAGTCCCCCAGGATTCCAGGTGTGACCCCAGCAGTGCCAGCACAGGGGCAGGGACTGCCCTGGGCCTGCTGCCCTTGGCCTTTCTGCCCAGCTGAGCACACCTGGGCTCATGTCCAGCCTCTGTCAGCACCAGCTGTGCTGGAACCAAGCCTGGCTCAGGCTGGTGGAGGATCAGACCACCATGTGCTATGTCCTGGGGACACCCCACATCCTTACAGCTCAATCTGGTGACACCCCAATGCCCAAGGGAACCCTGGGCTGTCCATGCAGACACAGAGAGCAGACCAAGGACCTTCATTCATCTCCCTTTCCCTTTCTTTCAGTGTGATGCTCAGGGAGCCTGCAGGCCTATCCCCATCAGTTGTGACCCCAGACACAGCCATCTGGGGGGGACATAGCAGCTTTCCTTCTGCCAGCTGCAAGCCTACAGATGTGTCTTGGCATTACTTGGCCATCATTAACCCCTCAAGGCCTTTGGGCACCAGCAAAAGACAAAATCCCTCCATTCTACCAAAGGCAGGGAGCTGCAGTTGCTCTGAGTTGCCCCAGGAATTTCAGATGGAAAAGTCTTGTGTTGAAATGATTGGGAAAGAGGCTTGTGCAACCAAGCTGGCCCTGAACATCAGGAATGTTTGGATTTCTGCTCTTTGGATGGAGTTTTAGCCTCTCCAGGGCAGCCAGGCCTTGAGTTCTGCTCTTTGCAGGATTGGCCTCCTGCTGAGAACCCCATGTGAGTGGCAGGAGCCTTGAAACTGGAAAGAGCTTCATGCTTCCAGCTGGGAATCCCCATTTGTGCTGGGGGATGAGCGTCCAGTGGTTTGACCAGTCCACGAGGGGACATCACCCCTCCATGGCCATGTTTGCCACAGTGGTCCCAAGGGAAAGGAGGGCAAGTGTGCTGTTACATTTTAGTTAAATGGCTTGCCCTGCCTCACCCCTTGAAAATGTAGGGTTTATTCCAAGCCTGTGATCCTCCCCTGAAGTGTCATGGATCCGTAATTCCATTGGCCCAAGGCTTATTCCGTGCCCACTTTGAATCTCCCTGTTAAGCCGTGGGAGGCAGACCAGGCTCTCTCTGGGCCCTTTTCCCCTCCCTCCCTCTTCCCCCCTTCTCCCTCAAAACCATGCTGCTCCCAGGGGTGGGACCCCCAACAAACCCTCACCTAATCAGCACCCTCAGAAGCCCTGTGGAGTCTCCTTGCCTGCTACCAGAGAACACACACAGCTTAGGGGGGCCCAGGGACCCACAAACAAACAGCAACAGGCCAGGAGGGCAGGGAGGGCGGGGAGCACTCACTGTGTGGCCCATGGAGGTGTGAGTGAGCAGGGAGGGCAGGGAGCAGGCTGTGCAACCCATGGAGGGCAGGGATCTCGCTGTGCGGCCCAGGGAGGACAGGGTGAGCAGGGAGGGCAGGGAGCAGGCTGTGCGGCCCAGGGAGGGCAGGGAGGGCAGGGAGGGCAGGGAGCAGGCTGTGCGGCCCAGGGAGGGGAGACAGCACTCACCGTGTGGCCCATGGAGGGCAGGGTGAGCAGGGAGGGCAGGGAGCAGGCTGTGCGGCCCAGGGAGGGCAGGCAGCACTCACCGTGTGGCCCATGGAGGGCAGGGATCTCGTTGTGCAGCCCAAGGAGGGCAGGGAGGGCAGGCAGCACTCACCGTGCGGGACGTGGGCGGCGCCGAGGGGCTGGTCAGGGACACCATCTCCTGGATGGCCAGGCGCAGCTTGAGGCGGTGCAGGGCGTTGCTGATGCCGATCTCGCGCTGGATCTCGGTGTCCGACAGGGCCGACATGATGGCCCCGCTCTTGACGTTGGCCCGGCACGCGGCTACGTACCAGGCTGGCATCCCCACCCAGAGCTGGGGACAGGGACAGCGGTGACTGCCTGGCATTGCCACCCTGGCTCCCGTGGCCACCCTCTCTAGAGCCCAGATTCAAAGCTGAACGCCCATGTGGGGATTCTTGGCTTGGTTGTACCTTGCAGAGGTGGCCTGTGGGAGGCCCAGCATCCCTGTGCCTGATGGGCACAGCACAGGGAGAGAGCACCCACGGCGCTTTTCACAAAATCATTAAGGTTGGAAAAGCCCTCTAAGATCAGTTCCAACCATCCTCCCAGCCCTGGTACATTCACCACTTACCCATGTCCCAGGTGCCACATCCACACATCTTTCGAACACTTCCAGGGATGGCGACCCCACCATTGCCCTGGGCAGTTGTGACAGGGCCCAAACATCCGTTCACTGAGGACCTTTTTCCCAATATCCAACCTGAACCTCCCCTGGCACAGCCTGAGGCTGTTCCCTCTCCTCCTGTCCCTGTTCCTGGGAGCAGAGCCCGACCCCCCAGCTGTCCCCTCCTGTCAGGAGCTGTGCAGAGCCTCAAGGTCCCCCCTGAGCCTCCTTTGCTCCAGGCTGAGCCTCCTGCTCCCTCAGTCACTCCTCTTCAAACTTATGCTTAAACCCAAAGCTCTATTCAAACCACAATTCCACAGGCCCTGTGAGGGATGCAGGGATCTCCTCTGCTCTCCCAGGATTTGCAGGCCCCAGCTGTGCACATGGACCGAGCGTGGTGGGACATGGTGGCACACACAGACCTGTGGGGACAGCATGGGGACAGTCCATGGGCACGCACCTCCAGCCAGGACACAACAGTGGGGCCATCCCAGTGGGCAAAGGGCAATCCTTTCCTCCGAGCCTCCTCCAGGAGTTCATGCCTGGCAGGAACAGAAGCAGAAGAGTGATTTATGGGGGACTTGTGTGGAAGGGAGAGTTCTTTGAAGGGATCACGCCCCGAGCATCAGGAATACAAAGCTGTGAAGGAAGTAACAAAGCCCAAAGGAGGGTGAAGATGAGATTTCCCAGCAATTCCTAGTCCTGTCCCATGATTTCCCAGCAGATCAGATTTTTGTTGGGGTAGGGAAGTTTACTCACTTCTTCCGTAGGCGCCGATCCTTCTCAGCCTGAGCCCCCAGCTTGCCCAGTCCCAGGGGGTCCTGGATGCCCCCCTCCACATCAGTCAGCAGCACTGTTGGGCAAGCAAGACACCCTCAGGTCAGTGTGATGTCCCACAGGGCCAGTGTGGGCACTGTCACCACCCCTATGCCAGGGCAACACACAGTGACAGCACAGAAGGTGACAGTGTCCCTTTGGAACTCACCCCCATGGCCCCCCAGCACCCTGGGAAGCCCAAGCAGACCCCCTCCTTCCATCCCTCCTATTTCCAAATCCCAAAATCCCAAAATCACCAAACAGTCCCTTCTGGAAAGGACCCAGAAAGATCAGTGAGTCCCACAGTGCTCAACATGAAGTACTAAAGGATTTGGGAATGGAAAAACAGCTCCTAGTAAAGGCTCTGCAAAATCCATGGAGAGGGAAGTAGATCTGGGGACATCAAAGATGAGATACAGGGACAGGAGGTCACTGTCCACACCCCAGCTCTGACAGTGCATTAAGGTGACACTATGCTTAGGCCTGAAAGGCCAAGGAGAGAAAACACCAAGCTCCAACTTCCCTGAAGCTGCCATGGCCCCAACATCCCCACACCAGCAGGGGTGTCCCCGCCCCTCCCTGTCACCCCAATGGCAGACAGAGCCAGAGGGTGAGGAGGGCCTGGCACAGACAGGGACAGGGCTGCTCACAGACCCTGCCCCGTGGACCCTTCTCTGCTCAGCTGGTTAAAACGACCCTTCTCCTTCTTCCCAAACAGGCGCCCAATGGAGGATTTGATCCCCTTCCTCTTGGAGCCCTTGTGCAAGGAGTCCTGGCTGCTGCTGGGATTGCTAGCCTGGTCCTCCAGTGAGCTGGGGATGGAAGAGGGAGAGGAAGAGCAAAGCCTTTAGGTTATTCTTGAGCAGGGCACATGGCAAACCCCAGCCCACCCATCCCACATGTGCCCCAGGTGTATCCTCAAACCAAGGGAGATGCCAAGGTTTGGCATCCACATACCTCCTGCCATCCTCCTGACTCAGAGCAGGGTGGCCCAGCTTCTCCAGCCGCAGTGTCCTGGGTGAGGAGGGCGGGGATGTCTCACACTTGATGGTGGTTTTGTCCTCCCGGCTCTCGTCCCGAGCTGCGGGGGACTGAACAAGCGGAGAGGCCGTGAGGGTGGGAGGCCAGACCCCAGCTCCATCCTTGCCCTGCTGCCTGCCTCTCTCTTGCTCCGTGGAGGCTTGGCCAAAAGAGCCACCAGAGCCCTGCTGGGGCTTTGCCACGCTCCAGGAATGGCCTGAATGAGAGCTCTGGCAATGGTTCCAGATGCCCAAGCGGATGGGGAGGATGTGACAGTATGGCTGAGATCCTGGGAATGGGGGGTGAAAGGATGCAGCCCCATGGTCCAGGTCAGGGTGTGGGGACAGAAGCTGCTGGCCCTCATCAGAGGGCTCTGAGGAGCACAGATGGGAATGTCCCAAGGACACCCTGTTGCCAGAGGGGACACAATGTTTGAGGACCCAGTGGCTTTCTGAACCTCCCCACGTCCTGCCAGACCCCCCAGGCTGCCAGTGGGAACATGTCCAAGCACCTTTCGGGATCCCCATGATCCTCCTGCTGAATCCCTGGGGTCCCCAGCTCCATCCCGCGCCTGCTGCACCCTGACCTGGTGTGGACAAAGCCAGGAGCAGGCTGGAAAAAGGGCTTGGACAAAAACCAACGGGATGGGAGCCACTCACTAGCAGTTTCCTCCGGTGCTTCCTCAAGTCGCTGGGCTGATTGCAAGGGGGAAAGCGAGAGAGACACAGAAAGGGGGGCAGTTAATGGAGCACCCCCCCAAGAGCAGTCCCGGGGCCAGGCTGCCAGCCTGGAGACAGAAACACGGGCACCCCATCATCCCACACCCCCCCAGGCCCGTGTGGACACCGGGCATGGCTCCCACCTCACGGCCCCTCCCAGCTCCTCACCAACGTCATGATCCCCATGCGGTCCAGGTCCTGCGCCGCGCTGCGGGAGCTCAGTTTGGGCGTGGAGCGGCCACTGAGCGGGGGGGACGAGCTGGCCAGGGACAGGGCTGTCAGCGAGGTGGGGATGGAGGCCCTCTTGCACAGCTGGGTGAGGTTCAGGCCCTCCATGCTGCCACTCGTGACCCGCGTCTCCAGCTCCTCTGCACGGAGCTCCGTGGACTCCTTCTCCTCCTGGATCATCCTGGGAGAGCAGCAGCGCTCAGGGCTCCTGGCTCCCTGCCTTCCCAGGGACACAGGGCCTCTATCCTGGGGAAGTGCACCTTGGTCCTGTGCCTCAACCCCCAGGCTCCCAGAATGGCAACAAGATCCATCAGGATCCATAAAAACCTGAGCTGAGACACACCCTGATTCCTTTTAATATCCATGGAGGATATGAAATATGATTGTTTGAAATAATGACCCTCTGAGCCAGCACTGGTGCAGCTGAGAGACAGGGGGACTTGGCAGGAAGGACCAAGCCCTGTGGCTGGATGTCCTGGAGCCACTTCCCTGGCTGAAGACACATCAAGGTGCCAATTTTAGCCCAGCAGAGCCTCCTGGCTGTTGTTGTCCCCCTGGAACCATTTCTGCACAAGGCAGTGCTAGGTTTTGGCCACGGTCATACCTGATCTCTTCGTTGATGGCATCCAGCTGCTCCTGAAGCATCATGGCCAATGTCTGGGCATCTGAGTGCCCACCAGGAGAGAGCACATCCATGGAGCTGAACAGCGTCTCACGGTCATCCTCGTCCACGTCGGAGATGTCGGGGTCGCTGTCGAAGGCGTGAGGCCCCGCGGCCAGGACCCCACCTGCCTGGGCCTGCTCCCAGTCCTGGGGGAACAAGGGCCACAGTCCTACACAGCATTCCCACGTCTCCAAAAGCCAGATTGGTGATCCCCATGCAGGAGTTCTATCTCAATGTGACCCGAATGAGAAACCCTTCCATGTTCCCCCATCAATGCACCAGGAGAAGGAAACTGCCCCAAGTCTCCAGATGTGACCCCAATCCCAGGATGCAGGGCAGGAGCAGACCCTCACTCTGGGCTGCACAGGCTTTACCTTGGCTGGCTCCTCTCTCCGGGCACTGAATCGTCCCTTCTGTGCCCGAGGCAGCCCCGGGGCTGCTCCGAAGGGCTCAGCTGGGCCGTGGACCACAGCTCCCAGTGGGAAGCGCAGGTCGGTGGCACTGCCCATGTGGGACCTGGGAAGAAAGAGTCCTGTGGGGGACATTGCTCTGTGCAGGACACCCTCACCCTCAGGCTGCTCCTCTTGCAGCCCTGGCTTCTTGGGACAGAGGAGAAGGAGCAGGAGGAAGAGAACACTGCAGAATGCCCATCCCAGCGATGTTTGCCTGCTTGGCATGAAAGGATGCAAAACCAGGCGCTGGAAAAAGGTGCCCCATTCCCCCACAGGGGAACTGCAAATGTACTCACAGAATCCCTCACAGAATCATTGAATCACAGAATATCCTGAGCTGGAAGGGACCTACAACAATCAGGTCCAGCTCCTGGCCCTGCACAGACCCCCCAACAATCCCACCCTGGGCATCCCTGGCAGCGCTGCCCAAACATTCCTGGAGCTCTGGCAGCCTCGGGGCTGTGCCCATTCCCTGGGGAGCCTGGGCAGCGCCAGCACCCTCTAGGGGAAGAACCTTTCCTGATATCCAGCATAAATCTCCCCTGGCACAGCTCCAGTTGCGGCCTGGAGTCCTGTCCCTGCTCACAGAGATCAGAGAATGGAGCTGCCCCTTCTGAGGAATCTGCAGCCTCTGATGATCTCTGACCTCTGGAGACTCCCAACTTTTCCAGCCTGTAAGAAGTTCAGCCCTGGGCCCTCCCCTGCTGCTCCCTCCTCTGTGCACCCATCAGGGCATCCAGCCAGTTCTGCCCCAAAGCCCCTGCACTGGGGCTGCTGTGGAGCCAGGGCTGAACAGGCCCCTCCTGCCCCTCCCTCTCCAGAACAGCTGGAATGTCCCAACACAGCTCGTTGTCTTCTCCATATCCATGTACCCAGCAGGAGCCAGGGAGCTCTTGTCCTTTTCATGTTTATTCCTGGAAGGGACCTACAACAATCAAGCCCAGATTTTCATGAGAAATGCCCTGATGAGGGTCAGTCTCTTCTCCCAGGCAGGGAGTGACAGGATAAGGGGAAATGGCCTCAAGGGAAGGTTCAGGTTGGATATTGGGAAAAATTTCTTAATGGAAAGGGTGGTCAGGCCCCAGCACAGGATGCCCAGGGCAGTGGTGGAGTTCCCACCCCTGGAAGTGTTCAAAAAATGGTAGATGAGGCACTTTGTGATGTGATTTAGTGGTTTTGCTGGTATTAGGGTGAAGAAGGTTGGACTTGATGACCTTAGAGGACTCTTCCAACCTCAATGATTCTGTGATTACAGTGAATAAAATTCCACCTGAAACATCTTACACGTGTGAGGACATGAGCTCTGTTGGGACCTCCCAGCAAGAATCAGCTGGGACCTCTTCACCCTCCTCATCCTTGCCAGGGCTGGTGCGTGGGCCAGGCCCTGGTGAGTCCCACACCAGGCAGAGCAAGGCAGCAGCTCAACAGGAGGGCACTTGGAGCCACTCGTGGTGCTCTTTCCATGTCTCCACTTTGCCCAGTTGCTCCTCCTGGACCTGAAGACCCAACCATGGAGCTGAGCCAGGCACATTCCTGGGCACAGGGCGATTACTCCCCACATACAGTGCCACTGGAGACTCGAGGTTTCTTCAATTTAAGGTGAATTTAAGATGACAAAAGCAGCAGCCCAAGGCGGATGGTGGTTTTCCATCATGGTGGGCCTGGTTTGCAGGCCTGGATACAGAATCAGGTCAGGCTGGAGGTCAGGCAGACACAGGCCTGGAGACAAAATCAGCACCATGAGCAGCATGGCTGGAGCCTGGTGCGTCAGACAAAGGCACAAGCCAAGTTCCAGGGATTTCAGAGCTGATGACAAGCTGCTGCCCAGCTAAAACCAGATAAAAACAGCTCAGACAAAAGCTGACATTTCAGCTGGGGGATCATTCTGCAATGCACGATTTCTGCTGATTTTTCACCTGAGAAATATAAAAAATCACCAAATTGTCCATCCTGCTCTTACAGACCATGCAAAGAGGTCCCACACATGCTCCAGACTCTGCTCCAGCACCCAGCTCTCCTTCATCCTCACAGGCTCTTCCTCACCCTCTCCATTTTTTCTCTCCATGACAGACACAGGGTCTCCAGGCCTTCTTCTCCTTTCTGCTGACAGGCCCAAGGCTGGTTACATCAACTCCTCCCCATCTTTTCCAGCCTTGCTAAGAGGGGAAACTTCTTCACTGGTTGCTCCCACTGACCCCTTGCTGCCTTGAACCCATGTTGGAAGTGCTCAGGGCAGGGTGTGGTGTCCCAGGTGGGGCTATTGTGCTGTCACCCTCATTTACCATCTCTATTTTCCTGAAGCAGCTCTGGGTATCCTGGTCAGTGATGGAGGCTGAGACCTGATGAACTCACCTCTGCTCCTGGTGCCCTGGGCTGGGATGTCCCCATATCCCAGCTGACTTTAAATGAAAGAGTGTGGGAGGACCATTGCATTGGAGACAGAGGGGCTTCATTCTCCTTTGCCTGCAACAGCTCCAAAGCAATTCGTCCTTCTGCCCCAGATGTGATTCCTTTTGATATCACATCTGGAGGAGGAGTCCAATGCATTTGTAAGCCTTTCTTTTCAGGTTCGCAAGGAATGAAATGAAATTTCATTTCACATGCACCAAAGCTTGCCAAAATTGATCCCCTTTGAAGGCCAAAACAGAAAAGAAGGACTTAAAAACACTCTGGAATGGAGGTACCATCAAAGGAATTGCAATTGAAGGAAAAAAAAAGAAAATTGGGAAATTTTCTGACCACAAGAAAATGGACCAGGATTACATCAGGTGCAGTGCAAAGGACAAAAACAGGCCAAACCAACCATCCCAGATGCTGCAAAAGCAGGGGGAAAAGTCAAGGAGGAAGACACAACTTGGAGGGGAAGATATGAGGGACATGGCATGGATATAAAAAAAAAAAAAAAAAAAAAAAAGAAAAAAATCTTCCCCAAAGTCAAAGCCATCAAAAGGCATGGCATGCCACCAAGGGCAGGGACATGCATTAAAGATTGACCTATTGGTCCCCATTGAAATCACAAGATTATGTTTCCCTTCCTGAAAGGAAATTTCATTTTTTGGGTTCACAAGCCCATCCCCTGCACTCCACAGGGGAAAAGTCCTCTGGTGAATATCCAGCTTTCAGAGCAAAGGAAGTCCTAAGCCACTTGTGCAGAAAAACAAAAGCAAATTTGGCACCATTCAGTTGGGTTGGGCTATTCTCAAGAGTCATGTCCCACCCCAGGACAGATCCATGGTGGGACAGCACAACTGGAGCTGACCCTGCTGTGGGGACCCTGCAGCCCAGCACTGGAGCTTGGGAGCACCACAAACACCCAGTGCCAGCACCACTCTGGGGCCCCCAAAGCAAACTGCCCCCAAAGCCAGGGGTGCAGGGGTTTGGCCTGGCACTTACCTGCTGTGCACACTCTCTACAAATGTCCCACTCCTGGTCTTGAGCTGATCCACCTCCAGCCTCAGCTTGTCGATCTCGTCAGACAAACGCCGCTGTTTGGGGGATGAGACAGGCAGGGCTTGGGTTTGCTCTGGAGAGCTGCCAGGTTTGGGACCATCCACATCCTTGGCTATTGCCATGCTTACATTCCCTGCCCCAGGTTTAAAGCATCTTGGACACAGCAGCAGAGAAAGAGCTCATGCAGGCAGAGGGAATGAGGGTGCTGGGGAGGGAGGATCAGGACAGACAGGCACAGGTGCTCAGGGAATGCTGCTTTGGGAGATGAAGGAAAACAGGTCCCACTTGGATGCTCTGCTCCTTCTCCAGACTGCACGTGTGTGCTCCCTTGGCAAGGGACTGGCAGTGAGGGACCCCCCAGCCAAACTCGCTGTCCCTCCTGCTCCCAGTCCCACCCCCATGGGGAAGCTGTGCCCACACCCAGCACTGGGAGATGCCAGGAGAGGCTGCAGACGGACAGGGAGGGAGGGGAGAAGGGATCTCCCAGGCACAGCAGGATGCAGTCTGGGGGACAAACAGGCCAAGCCAGGGTGGGCAAAGTGCCAGCAGTGTCATGCGAGACCCCAAGCTCTGCCCTGCCCAGACCTGAGCACCCCTCGCTGGGAAGCACAAGGGATAAGCACACATGCTCCCTGCAGGCAAGGGGAAAAGCAGCCCCCTGATCCCCCGAACCATGCATGAGACATGCAGCACATCCCAAAAGCTCCCACTGCTCCAAAAAGCCATGTCCCTGCAGCTTTCTAGCTAGGCCACTGGGGGTTCATGCAGATGCTGCTGAAGTGCCTCATCTGAGAGCAGGGTGTGAACACTGCGGGGTCCCTGCAAGCTGGGCACGGGGCACAGCACCCCCAGCCTGGGGAAGCCTCGGGGGCCAGGGGCTGTGGCTGCCTGAGCCCTCATCCAGGCATGGGTGAAGCCAGCCTGGCCTCAGCACTGCACAGAGGGCTCAGGGATGGGTGAGTGTGACAGAACATGGACAGCAGGGAACTGACCCGGGGCTCTCTGGGGAGGGGTGGCAGCTTCCATCCAGCCACTGCATGGGTGAGTGTGTGGCCTCCTGCTGCTGAGCGCTCTGCTGCCCACAAACTGGGACATTTTAGGAGGAGCAAGTGCCCCAAACTGGGGATTGGGAGTGAGGCAGTGCCATCACTGGGTCAGGTCCCTGCAGCCGCATTTACCTTGTCATGCTGGTGTTCCTCTATCTGCTTTTGGGTATTTTCCAGCTCTTGTAACAATGTATTCTTTAAGAAAAACCAAAAATAAAATAAAAGGGAACAAAAACAGGAAAGAAAAAGAGAGACCATTTAGGAAATGGCCACGTGGCCTCCCCGGAATGGCCAGTGTGGAATTCCTGTGTAGTGAACACCTGGAAAAGGCTCCCTGGGCTATTCCTCGCCTGCCTGTGCACAGGTCTCCTCTGCAAAGCTCCTGCCTCTCAAGCAGGGTGCCACAGCTCAACTCCTGCCCCACTCTGGGGCTGAGCATGGCCATGGAGGGCGATGAGGGACTTGGTGGACGGGGCTTGAAGATTAGGAAATATGTCTGAGAGAAGAACTCCTCGAGCAACTAGATCAAAGGGAAAAATTTCCCTAACATCTGAACTAGGGAGTAGGCAGGGGGGAAAGGAGATGTGCTTATAGAGTCACAGAATCATAGGATTGTTAAGACTGGAAAAGCCCTCTAAGATTGAGCCCAACCATTCCCCTCAGCACTGCTGTGTTCATAGCTAAACCATGACCCCAAGTGTCACATCCATGTTTTTGGAACACTTCCAGGGATGGTGACTCCACCACTCTCCTCGGCAGTCTATTCCAGGGCTATAATTATTTCCTTGATTTTTTTTCCCCCCCTAATATCTGTCTAAACCTCCCCTAGAGAGTTTGTAACTGTCTGAACCAGTGCTCATTTTTGGTAAGTGCTGGCAGCCAAACAGGATCATTTTTGTGCATGAAAGACCTGGATGAACTCTCAGGGTGGGCAAGTGCTGGCACCAGACTGGGGAGCAGGCAATGCCCTTCAAAATGTGTCACCACTCTGGTCCCTGTTGCTTGCTGGGGTGGGATTTGGACTCATCCCTGCAGGTTGGGTCCTGCTCTCTATCCAGAGAAATCTGCTGAAAAACTGGACATGCTGGCATAGCCACATTTGGCTGAGGACAGGAGGAGCAGAGCAATGGGGTGGGGGGACAGAGCCAGCCCTGGGGGCATCAGCTGGGGGATGCACCTGTGTGCTGAGGGCAGGAACCATGAGAGAGCTGAATCACCAAGGCCTGACCTCCCACTGGCACTCTGGATGGATGCTTGCTTGGAGCCAGCTGCTCCCAGTTAATTCCATTCACACTGAGGCAGCCACAGCTCCAGCCAGCTCCTCCCAGGAAACCCTGTTCCCAGGAGTCAGGTGGGAGATGTTCATGGACACTGCCCTGGCTTGGAGAAGGGAAATCAGTCTGCACCTGGGGACAGGAAAGTTTTAAGGCAGCACGTGGAGGGATGGGTGCTGGGACAGGATGAACACTGCAATTTTTCCTGCAAAATGCAGTTGGAATTTGCTGTGACAGCTGGGCACAGGTGGCATCAGGGCTGCACCAGCAGAAACAGGGAGGTAAGGGAAAGGAGCAGGACAAATCCTGCAGCTGTGGGAGGTGGGACGTGGTGGGGAGAGGTTCTCCCTGAATGAGGTGACCAGAGCAGTTCCCTGTGCTCCACCAGCCCCAGCACAGCCATGTCTTGCACGTTATCATTTCTCCAGCCCTGCACAGACACTTCCAGCCCTGGGCCATGGCTGGATGAAGCACAGAGAGACTGCAGACTCCTCAAGCCCCAGAGGAGCCCTGCCCCAGGCAGTACCTTCTCCTCCAAGGCTGCCATCCTCTCCTTGAGGTGCAGCTGCAGCCGCTCGTTGCTCTCGCTCAGCAGCCGATCCACGGTGTCCGAGAGCCGCTTGTTGTGCTCCTCGTTCATCTTCTCCCTCTGCCGTGCCTGGGACAGACACAGAGACACCTGTGTCACATCCACAGGGCTCAGTGCCCTCCTGCCTTCCTGTGCCTGCTGCAGTGTCAAGAGCTGGCCCACCAGGCCGTGTGTGGGGACAAACCCTGGTTGGACCCTCTGTGCTGGCCCTGCTGCCTCTGCCACCTCCCAGCCAGGGATGAACAGGAGAGAAAAGGATTAAGGAGAGCATGCCTGCGTGCCCCTCAAGGAAGCTTCTCCTGTGTGTCTGCCAGGGATACCCACACTGGGGGCACCTTCCAGACCCCACTGGACACGGAACCTCTGGATTTTCAAATATCTGTCTTAAGGCAAAACATCTGGGGGCTTCCTCAGGGCCACATCTGTAATGTCACCTGGGTGACCCAAGAAATGGGCATCACAGCCTCCTGCAGGGACAGCCCAGCCCCAGCTGAGAAGCACAGAAGCTGAAGAATGGACTGTACAGCTCAGGGCACAGCAGCTCAGCTTCCCTGCCCTTTTAATTCTGCTGATCCAGGCTCAGGGGAAGAACTGCTGAAGCATCCCCTTCCACCCTTTGGGGTTCCAGCTTCCTCCAGGGAGTGATGCTGAGAGAGGAGTGGGTGTGGAATATTAACAGCAAGTCTTGGATGCCTGGGAGATGGGAAATCACAGCAGAGAGTGCCATGAGCTCCTGTGTGGCTCAAGTTTAAGTGGTCCCAGATGGGAAAGGATTAACCAGGCTGTTGTCCCAAGCTGCTCCCAAACTGCAACCTAGGTGTGCCTAGGTACCCAGGCAGCAAGGATCAGGACTTACCCTGGCCAGCTCCTGGTTCTTCTCCTCCAGCTGAGTCTCCAGCTGCCGGAGGTGCTCCTCGATGCTCCCGTGCCTCTCTTCTGCCTGGGAAAAGCAGAGCAGCCTTCTCTGATGATGCTCCCAAAGCCGTGAGGGCTCTGCTGCATCCTGGTGTCCATCTCTGCATCTGAGTCCTTCCTGGGATGCAGGGCTCTCTCCCACTGCCTGCATCCCTGCAGGGCTCCCTGTGAGCCCAAACCAGCCCTGCTGGCATGGTGACAGGAGCTGGAGGTGCTCTGTGAGAGCATTCCAGAACCCAGGAAGGGCAGGGATGGCTGCATCCATTCCTCCCTCCAGGCCTGCCCCCTCCAAACTCCAGCCTGGTGCTTCCTCTTTCTCCTCATCTTAGAGTGGTCTCATCCAAGCCAAAGGGCATCCACACCAACAGGGCCATCCCTGCCTTGGAGAAAGGGGCGGAAGGAAGGGAGCAAACCCCTCATGTGCAGGACACATTGAGGTGTCTTAAAGGCAGTGCCTTGTCCTGCAGCAGTGGGGACGGCAGGGGACAGAGAGGCCACAGCTGGGAAGCAGAGTGGGATGCCTTGGGCTGCCAGGGGCTCCATGGCTGCAGGGGTGTCCTGGGTTGGCTGTATGATGCTTTTATCCCCAATCGTCTTGTTCTCTTTATGCTGAATAGTAAGTTTTGCACCTTTAAGACTTATTGCAGCGAGTGAAGGGGGGAGAGAAATGCAGTTTTTTTTCCTCCAGACACTGCTCTCACTCCTCCACATTCCTCCTCCTGGACTGTTGTTGTCTGTGGATGGACAGACAGCAGGACAGAGCTCTTCTTTTGCTTTTTAGTTAGTGTTAGCTAGCTGAGGCAAAGAAGTTCCCTGGACTGTTTTCTTCTTTCCTTTGGACCTCTTGAAACTGCTTTGGACTGAACACCCAGGAGAGCACCGGCAGCTGCAGCTGTGGCCCACCAGGCCAGGCCTGGCCTGCGACAATTCCAGCACCGGAGGGACTGATCAGAGACTGAGTGAGCTGAACTTCAACCCGGGGTTTTCTCAGTTTGTCATCACTTTTAGAGTGGCAAGGGGTTTCATTGTTTGATGTTGTTTTGGTTTTATTGTTTAATAAACAGGTTTTTTCCACCTTTCTCCAAGGAGGTATTTTTTCCTCCCGGACCAGTTGGGGGGGGGGCGATTGGATCTGCTTTTTCCACTGGAGCTCCTTTGGGGAACTCTTCCCCAAATTTGCTCTAAACCTGGACAAATACAAGGGGGCAGCCAGACTCAGCTCCTCCCCTGGTCCCAGCACTGCCCTCGCTCTCTGACCCCTGCCCTCCTTTCCAATCCCTGCCCTCCCTCTCTGATTCCTCCCCGATCCCTCCCCGATCCCTTTCCTCCCGTTCCCTCCGGTCTCTGCCGTCCCCTGCAGCTCCAGCCCAGCCCCTGCAGCCCGGCCCCAGCCCTGCCACTTGCCTTGGTGAGCGCAGCAATGCGCTGGGCCAGCTCTGCTTCCACCTCGGGCAGCGTCTCTGCCTTTCTCATTGTCTGCTGCAGCTTCTGCTCGGCCAGCTCCAGCAGCTCCTGCAGGTGCCGCGCCTTCTCCTCGCACTGCGGGACAGCAGAGTGTGCCACTGTGTGCCACCCCAGCATGGCCCACCCAGCACCCCTCCTGCCCCAGCCCCGGGCAAGGGGACACTCAGGGTCAGTACCTGGCGGTGCAGGGACTCCTTGTTGGCCAACTCATTCTCCAGTTTGTCGTTGAGGTCATGGATGGAGGTGGCCTCTCGCTGGGCTGCCAGGTACCGCTTCTCCAGTGTGGTGATCCTCTCCTCCATGTCCTCCTTCTGTGCCAGGGCCTGGGGAAGCGATGGGGCTGTCACATCCTGCTCTGTGACAGCATTTTGGGAATAGCAAGGCCATCTAGCTCCTTCGAGCCTGGGACACCCCGAGTCTAAGGGATGGGAAAACCCCCCTTGACATGGGGATGAGGGACAGCAGAATGGGACAGTGATGAAGGGAGAGTCAAACAATCACAGGAAAACCTTCTAGAGAGGACACAGGTCACTGCCCCAGGCGTGCTGCACACCTGAGACCCTGTCTGTAACCTCAGGGAAGTCCTGCTGAAGGGACTTGGGGACAATTTCCCAAAGGCAGCGGCCTCTTTTGGAGAACATCCTGCACATAACAGGAGTTCCAATCCCCTGCCAGCCCAGTGGACACAGATGTGAGGTCTCTGTCCTAGGCTGGGCAGTGCAAGGGGACAGGGACTCACTCACCTCTCTGAGGTCTCTCTGGTACTTGCTGCTCATCTCCTCAGATTTGATCAGATCCTTCCTGGCAGTGCCCAGATCCTCCTCCAGCTCAGCCACGCTGGCAGCCAAGGCAGAGATTCGTTCCTTGGCCTGGACCACTTCAAAATTCTGCTTCTCCAGGAGCTCCTGCAGCTCCACCACCCGCCCGGCCTCGTCGTCCGGGTGGACAGAGCCATTGGAGAGACGCTGCAAGGCACCAGAGGGAGGTGGATACTGGGATGCTCCAAAGCTCCCAGGCTGTGGCATTGCCTGCAGCTGCTCAAAGTGGGAACGTGGCCCTGCAGGGACTCAGTGAAGGGGTGGAAGTGGAGACAGGGGGCTCTGAGACCCCCATCAACAGCCTCCACAAGCCAGGGATGGGGATGCTTACAGGAATGATGGAATAGGGGTGGCTGAGGGCTTACCAGAGCAGAGCATCTGGTGGAAGATGTCCCTGCCCATGGTGGGGGCTGGAACAAGATGGCCTTTAAGGTCTCCTCCCATACAAACCATTCTGTGATCTCTGGGAAGCAGAACCCCTTGGAGCACCCAAGCACAAATTCAGTGCACCCCCTCAGAAATGGCCTGCACCCACCAGGAAGGGCATTTCCCATGGGGCTGGACCCAGAGGAGAGGGAAAACAGCTTTCAGCACCCTGGAGCCAGCACCAGGGAGGTGGGAGAAATGACATCCTCCCTGAGCAGGGTCAGAGCAGGGCTGGGCTGGGCTCTCACCTTCCATGGAAGTTTGGGTGCTGCTTCCTTGGGCTCCCTGTCCTCGCGCTCGCCCACCGCCGGCTCCCGGGCAGAGCCCTGCTGCAGAGCTGCCACCTGCAGGGAACAGGGTCCTGATCAGCACCAGGGACAGCAGGAGCTGAGGCACCAGCTCCCTGCCAGAGTCCTGCTCCTGGCTGGGGGGCCCAGAGGGAGCGGGTGAGGAACAGCCCTGAGCTGGCACTGCTGCGGTCACAGCTGGAATCCTGGGGCAGCTCTGGGCCTCCCAGTCCAGGAAGACACTGAGGGGCTGGAGTGTGTTTAGGGAAGGGAATAGAACTGAGGAAGGGACTGGAGCACCAAGAGTGGTTGAGAGAGCTGCAGGGGCTCAGCCTGGAGAAAGGGAGGCTCAGGGGGGACCTCCTGGCTCTGCACAACTCCTTACAGGAGGGGGCAGCCAGGGTGGGGGGCAGTCAGGCTCTGCTCCCAGGGAACAAAGGGACAGCACAAGAAGAAAGGGCCTCAAGCTATGCCAGTGGAGGGTCAGGTTGGACATCAGGAAAAAGCCTTTCCCTGAAAGGGGTGGTCAGGCCCTGGCACAACTAGCCAGGGCAGTGATGGAGTCACCATCACTGGAAGTGTTTGAAAAACAAGTGGATGTGAAACTTCACAATATTGTTCAGTGGGCATGGGAGTGTTTGGTCTAAGGTTGGAGGCTTTTCCAGCTTTAATGATTCCATCATTCTAAGAGAGAGGAAGTCAGAGGTGCTGGGAAGGCTCAGTACTGAGGGAGGTTTTCCTGGTGAGCCCAGGGCTCCCTTCCAGCTCATTTCACTGGTTTACAGCCACACAGATTCTGAACCCAGTGCAGCAGGAGAAGGGGGTAAACACTGGCATTGCATCCTGCTCTGATAGGGGAGGGTGGAGAATGGTCCCTGAAAGGAGAGGGGCCTGGGAGCCTGGGAAATACCATGAGATTTATCCTGGGAACTGGAAAGAGGAGCAAAATTTGGCCAGCAGAGGCTGTAGAATGGCTCCTTCCTTTTGGGACTAGTGGCTGGGCACAAACTCCAGGAAGGAAACCAGAGTTCATGTCTCTTCAAGAACACTTTATCCCTGGAAGTGTCCAAGGCTGGGTTGGACAGGGCTTGGGGTAACCTGGGATAGTGGAAGGTGTCCCTGCCCATGGCAGGGGGTGGAATGAGATGAACTTTAAGGTTCCTTCCCACCCTAATGAGTCTGGGATTCTGAGATGACCATGGCTGGAGGTTGGGGACAACGAAGTCCCAACCCCAGGACTCCAGCAGGGAAGAAGATGGGGGATGCAAGATGAGGTGCTTGAAGCAGTGTGGTTTGGGTCTCTGCCAAATCAGGGTAAATCCCACCTCACCCTCAGCCCCCTGGAATGATTCAGATTCAGACTGCTTTTGTCAATTACATGAATTCCAAACAGCAAACAACAGGGAAATGTCACCTGTGAGACAAACAGTTCTCAGAATCTTTCCAAGGTTTCCTTAAACACAGACAAACCTTCAAGTAAACAGCAATTTTAGAACAAAAGCCTTACAAAGAACCTGACCAAATGCAAATACCACATGAACTGCCCAAGGTAATGGGGGGCATCCCCAGCCCAGCAGGTGCCCAGGTACCCCTTACCTGCCGATGGGCATCCACGAGCTGCTCCTCCAGGGTGGCCACGCGCTCCAAGGCTGCTCGCAGGCGTTCCCTCACCTGCAGGTGAGTGAAACAATGGGAAAGGCTGTTATTGATCCAGGATGAGGGTGGCCAGGATTTAGGCATGCTCCCAGGCCTGTAAGCTAGGCCAACAGCCAGGCTCAGGTGGATTCACAGGTTCAGGATCATCCAGGCCATCACAGGGGGTTAAATTGTCTTGGAGAAAACAGGCTGGGTCAATTCTTGGAGCTCTATGGCCAGAACAGCCTGAAGAGGTCTCCCAGCAGAGGAAGGAGATGCTTGGGGTGAATGAATGAGGAGGAACAATGAAGACTGACCCAGGGTGTCAAATGCCACCACCCCGAGAGTGACCTGGGGGAGTTCCCTGTGCCCAACAGCCTCATACCCAGAGGATACACTGGGCAGCCCTAGCAGCTCCTCACTGCAGCTTTGGGATATCCAAGACTTTCCTGCTGAGTGCCCCCATGTCACTTTAACAACACAAAGTAGCAGGGAGGGAGTGGAGGGGTGGGAGAAGGAACTCTGAGCAGGAGAGCTTTCCCACCTTTTCATCCAGTGCCTTGTGATGCTCAAAGAGTGACTTGAGTGCCTTGAGCACCTCGACCTCGCTGGACACCCCAGACGGTGACTGGGCCTGCCGCTTGACCACGGTCATCCTGAGGGAGCGCTCATGCCGTGACACCAGGCACTCCAGGTGCTCCAGCAGGAGCTGCAGGGGGACGACAGAGGGGCTGTCACTGCCACGAGGGGCCCAGCAGCCCCGGGGCTCCCACAGTCCCAGGGCTGGGGGCTTCCAGCAGGGTCCCCAGGCTTACCCGGGTGTTGTTGCGCTCGGCTTTCAGCTCTGAGATCTCCTCCTCCCTCTCCAGGAGCTGCTCCCGGCAGGCGCTGAGCTCCCGCGTCAGCGTCGCAAACTCCTGCGGAGAGCAGCGACAGAGCGTGGGGGAGTCAGCACTGCTGCACCTCCAGCACAGCATTCCCATCCAAACCCAACCAGGGCAGCACCGAGGGAATGTAGAGAAACCAGTGGAGAGGCACAGCCAGGCCAGGAGGGGATTTATTCCTGGCTTCCCTCATGCTCTGCACAAGGAGAACACAGCAGCTCAAGATTTATCCCACTTGATGTCCAATGGCACAAGAAGCTGTTCTACAGCTGCAGAGGTGCTGGACAGCATTGAAAGCATCCCAGTCAGGACCACCAGCACATTCCCATTCCCACTGTCCCCTGGATGCAGATCCCACCTTGGAGCATCCCATCAGGCTAAAACTCACCACAAAGCCACAGCTGGTCAGGATGAGCCCCCTGACCCTCAGCCAGCCTCTGCCACGACCTTAGGACCTGGAATCCTGGAATCATCCAAAACTTCCTTGCAAAAAAGAGGCTGCTGCCTCAGTCTAGCATGTAGAGCCCCAGTGAGCTGCATATGGGGCACCCCCAGGTCCCGAGTCCCAGCTGAGAGGGATGGGGCACAGCCAGGTGCCACCAGCTCTTGCTGCTGCCACTGCTTCCTCCAGGGATGTGACAGCCAGCAAGGAAGAGCCAGGCCCAGAGCAATGCCAAAGGAATGCTGCACACCCAGCACACCCCTCAAGACAGAATGAAAGCCACAATCACACTTGTGGCTGTGTTGGAGGGAAAGGGAAATTCACTTTGAAGTCCCTTGGATGCAGGAGGGTTCCCTTTCCCATAAGAAATGGAACCCAGGCACCTGGGTGAGCCCAGGAGCACCTCCCATTGCTCCCAGTGTCTCTTCAGTGGTGCCAGGCCTAAGTGAGGTTTTGCAGCTGGGATTTCTTAGGGTGAGAAATGCAAATGCAGGAACGTGCCATGAATTCACACCATGTTCAGTGTTGGAAAGAATTTTAAAAGGCAAAGGATTTCAGAAGGAGCCAAGAAGGATTTGATGGAGCATTAACAAACCAAATTTCAAGAGGGGGTTGAGAGCTGCTTTACAACATGAAATTCTTTTTCACTTTAATTTTCAGGTTTACCAAATAAAACCCCTTCAAACCGAAGCAAAGCATTGAGACTTAGGCTGAACCAAATGCTCTGCTCAGCTCCAAGTGAAACCTCCTGTGACAGCTGAAGCTCTGAGAAATCCTGAGCTTTTACATCTGCTTGCCCCAGCCAGGTTTTTCCTCTCCCTCCCCTCCCAAACCTGTCCCACTGCTGGGGTTTGTAGCCTGGGATTGGTGGGGATGGTGGAGCCACTGGTGCAGTTGAGACCCCCACAGTGGGACAGCACCTGAGCAGGTTGCAGTGAGGGGAAAGGGAATAATCACTGATCCCATCAACAGCTGCTTTCCTGTCTGTCACCTGCCTCAGGCAGCTGCCACCCCACACCCCTGCTCCACATCCTTGTTCCACATCCCTGCTCCACATCCCTGCTCCGGCATTGCCCCAGGGTCTGAGGTCCCCAGTTCCTTCCCAGACCCCTTCCTGCCCCATCCATTCCCCAGGGACCACTCCAGCCCTGCAGTTTTCCCTCTTCCCATCCGTTCTTAGGGACCGCTTCAATCCTGGCCCCATCCCTTCCCCAGGGATCCCTCCAGCCCTGGGATCACCCTTTTCCCCACCAGTTCTCCCCCAGATCTGTCACAACACCCCAAACCTCATCACTAACCTCTGCCATGCCCCATCCCATCCTTGCTCTGGGACCATCCCAGAACCCCCAGAGCACAGGGAACCCTCGGCAGGCCCAGCTCCAGCGGGATCCCACTGTGCCAGCCCAGCCCTTCCCGGACCTGTGCCCTGCCCAGCGCTGGGACCACGGTGTGATCCCGATCCTGATACCAGTGTGATCCTGATCCCAATCCCGATCCTGATCCCAGTGCAATCCTGACCCCGATCCCGATCCCCGTGTGATCCCGATCCTGATCCCAGTGTGATCCCGGTGCAATCCTGATTTCGATCCTGGTGTGATCCTGCTCCCAATCCAGATTCTGATCCCAGTGCGATCCCGGTACAATCCCGATCCCGGGGAGATCCTGATCCCAAGCCCAGTGCGATTCCAATCCCCACGCAATCCCAACCCCAATCCTGATCCCGGTGTGATCCTGATCCTGGTGCGATCCTGATCCCAATCCTGATCCCGATGCGATCCTGATCCCGATCCCAGTGTGATCCTGATCCCGATCCCAGTGCGATCCTGATCCCAATCCCAGTGTAATCCTGATCCCGATCCCAGTGTGATCCTGATCCCGGTGTGATCCTGATCCCGATCCCAGTGTGATCCTGATCCCGATCCCAGTGTGATCCTGATCCCGGTGTGATCCTGATCCCGATCCCAGTGTGATCCTGATCCCAATCCCAGTGCAATCCTGATCCCGGTATGATCCTGATCCCGATCCCAGTGCTATCCCAATCTTGGTGTGATCCCGATCCCGATCCCAACCCCGATCCTGACGGGCTCAGGGCATCAGCCCCGGCGCAGGCACACGTGCACGTTCTGTGCGTTATGCAAGCGCTGCCAGCAGCTCCCGAGCATCCCTGCGGATTAGAGCCGGGCTGGGAATGCCGGCGAGCAGACGGCAGCAGGAAATGTGCCAGAGAGGTGCCTGTGCATCGCCACAGATTCAGGGATCTGTCACTCCCCCGGTCCCTCAACACGCTGAGAGACAGGCAGCAGGGCTCCAGGAGCTTGGGAAAAGCACCCTGGCACTGGGATGGCCCCGGGAATGGCTCCCAGCAGCCCGAGCTGAAAACGTGGGGGATGCATCAGCTCTGTGCTTTTCCAGCAGCAGGCCAGGACCCTGCGGATCCAAAGCCTCTCTTCTGCCCCATGGCTGGAAGGGGACACTGGCTGTGGACATGGATGCTCTTCCCACGGGAGTGAACAGAGCAGGGCAGCACGGGATGGGTGGTACAAGGCATTGGAGGCAGCAAGAGGACAGGGATGGCCAGTGCTGGGGACAGAGATCAGCAGCACCCGGCCTCCTCTCCCTGCATTCCCTCGCTGTGGTGGCCAGGCTGTACAGATGCTCCTGCAATCAGGATTTCATCCTGAAAGAGGGGATTAAAAGGAAGCAAATCCTCTGGAGAGAGAGGCAGCCCCTGCTGTGGAAAGCCCAGAGCACAGGCGGTCAGCGGGTCACAGCCAGGGTGGGCACAGCACAGAGCTGCCACCAGCCCTCCCCCAGGGCTGCTCCTCTCCCAGCCCTTCATCCCGACAGGAACGCTGCCTGCATCCTGTGCTCTGTGTCCCACATCCTGTGCCAGGCCTGGAGCACCCCACGGCAAATCAAAGAGCCCTCGGTCACTGTCCCCCCTCAGGGAAAGCTGCAAAAATGAACATTTACATCAAAAATAGCAACAGCCCTGCGGCGAGCCAGGCCAGCAGTGAGGTCAGCCAAGTACACAGGGCCTGAGTATGATGCCTTGGGAATAAAAAACAGGAATAAACCACTGCAGCTCCCGTTTGCAGCCACCTCCCTCAGCCCTGGCTGTGCCAGATGCCAACGTTGCCACCTTGCTCTGGGTCACTGGTGGGCACCAGGCAAGCTGGGGACCATGACAAGCTGTCCCAGCTCATGGCTGCAGTGTTGCACTGTGGAGTGCAGCCTCCACCCCCAACCACAGGTGCGCTATGGCCCTCCATCCCAGCAAAGTGGAGATAAAGAGGATCCAGATGATTTTCCTCTGCCCTGGCCATGGCCAGGAGTCTCCCAGACAAGGCAGAGGTGCCTGCCCAGCTCTGATAGGCTCTGGGACTAAGCAGGGACACCTATAAACAGAGTAGAAAGTGAAGGAGCGGTGCCTGATCTCCAGTCCAAGGGTGGAAAAACACAGGAGCCTGCAAGCCCAGCAGTTCAGGAAGGGGCCAGTTTGGATTAAAACCAAACCTTCACCAAGTGACTGACTGAGCTTGGCCCCAAGTCCTGGGGTGAGAGGGAGCAGTATGGAGGAATGGAGCAGGATGGAGGGATGGAGCAGGACATAGAGATGCTGTTTTCAAAGCAGGGAGGGAGACCTGGAGCACCACACAAGGTGTTGAAGTGGGATGCTGTGGACTGGGACTCAGATCTTTAGTCAGCACTACGCATGTTGGGGGTTTGGGGTTTTCCTCCTTGGCTGCACTGGGGGGAAGGCACAGGGAAGAGCTGGAGGCAGGCCAGGAACCAGCAGCATGGAGATGGCTGGAAAAGCACAGAGAGGTTTAGGAAGCTTGGGGGAGAAGGCTCCAAGGCCTGTAGCATGGGAAAGCTGGAATGCCAAAGTCCTCAGCCCAGGGCCCCCGTTTCTGTCCCTGTGCCATCTGCAGCACAGACAGGGATGCAGCAGGATCACACCACAGGCAGCAAAATTCCCTGTTTGTGGCAGGAGCACGGCTGCTGCTCCAAGGTACCAAGCCTGGGGACAAAGCAGCTCCAGCTGTAGGATTAATGGCATTTTAAAGCTCCTAATTGGAGAGATTGTTCCTGAGGGAGCGGCAGGGATGGGTGGGAAGGATGCGCTGCTGACTCGGCATGAGAGGGACAGTCCCATCCATTGTCTGCCCGTGTGGCAGCCCCACCACCCCACTTCTTCTCTCCTAGGAGTGGAGCAGAATGAAGAGGAAGCCCCAAATCAGAGATGAGGGGATAAACACGACCCCAGCAGTTGTAGCATGGGATTACACAGATTAAATCCTGCTGGGTAAACCCAGGGCTTCGACCATCACCCACCCCCAGTGCTGGACACCGGCACCTCCCAGACCTCCTGGATACAACACCAGGGCTCTGCAAGAGCATCCATGGGGAATCAGTGTCCTCCCTTCAGCAGGATGTGTATTTCCACCAGGGATTGCTCAGGGAGGAGCACTGTACAGCCAGGCAAGCAGGAATCCAACATCTCAGCATCCTAGTCTTGTAGGAGTACAACCAGCTCCAACACAGCTACCAGATCCCTCCATCCTTCCCAAAATCTGGAGATGCTTTAAGGGTCTTTCCCAGTGGGTGTTTTCCCCCACCTGGGGCTCCTGAGGTTCCCATTTACCTGCTGGTCTTTGCAAGTAAACTCGAGATATACTTTGAAGTTATATGTGATTGTTTGATGTCAGGATCTGCCCTGGCTCCTGGGGGACCTCCAGGTAGTTTGGGCAATCTTAGGGGCTCGGCTCACCCCAAAAAGGCCAGCTCTCAGCTCTACAGGTAGCCCAAGAGGCAGCAAAGGTGCAGCAGAGCTCCATGGAAGGAGGAACTGCAGAAGGTCTGCATGGCCATGGGCAGCCCACAGTCCTCAGCCCTGCTGAAACCTGGGAGCGTGTTCTCCCCTTGACATAGATGGGGACAGGGACTCCTACCAAACCCCCAAGCCATGGCAGGACAGGGAGGAGCTCCATCCCACACAGGACCCTGAACTGGGAGCACATCTGGATGCACCAGGAGCCCTGAGTGTCACATCCCTGCTCCCAGGAGAAACTGAGCTGGGGCTGGGCAGGAGGCAGCTGGGAGCAAAGCCAGGGCCTTGGGGGACTGCTGAGAGCACCCAGAACCTGCTCAGGGCTCAGTCCTCGGCCACCAATTCCCTGCAGAACAGGGGGGCTGGAGCTGGAGCTTTCAGCCCGATTAAGTCACATTCAGCTCTGCCACATGAATAAATAAATCATGTAAGAAGCATTAAGGCAGCTTAGTCTCCCCAGGAAATTGCCCTGGAGTTCGGCCTTTTGGGGGCTGAGGGATGCCCCCATGGATTGGGAGTGGGGATGGTTCAGCCATGCAGCACAGGGAAGGGGCAATGGGAGCTACAGGCAGGAGCAGGCCTGGAGCATCCCTGCAAAGGGGTTTGCCCTGGACAGGAACATTCCCTGCCTGCCCCGTGCCTGGATCTGCACCAGATGCACATTCCCAGCCTGTCCCTTTGGATCCCATGCCGACACAGCAGCATCCAGCTGCCACTATGCCCTGAGACGGTGCAGAGTGCCCTGTCCCCAGATGCCACCCATCCCAGCCGCAGCAGGCAGTGCATCCCAGCCTGGCTGCACCCAGGGGACACGACTGATGAGCCTCGGTGCCCAATCCTGCCCTCAAAGAAGGGGTCCTGCCAGAAATCCAGCTTGCATCCCATTCCCAATGGGGTCTGAGACACTTTTATCACTCCTGGCTAAAAGAGCTCGCAGAGAAGGAGGAAGAGGATGGGACAGACCCATGAGATGCTCCCCAGTGCCCTGGGGAGAGACCCGAGCGTCCCAGTCCCTTGTACTTACCTGGTACATGCACATGCTGGCATTAATCCCATTGGGCAGGTGAGCGCCTCTGGATTTGCTTCCCGTGCTCATGCCGAGCCCTCATGTCCGAGGCAGAGCACGGGGGGCGCCGGAGCCCCCTGCCCGCAGGGACCGGGAGGCAGCGGGAGCTCCGGGGCACTCCCATGGGCACCGCCCCGGTCACAGCCCGGGCCGAGGGGCCAGGGCGGCCCCAGGCGGGCACGCAGCGGGCACAGCGCTGCCGGCTGCCCCGAGTGCTGACCCAGATTGCTCCGAGCACACCCGAGGCTCCCAGGCCCGGCCCCGGAGCGGGAGCCGAGGCTAAATCCGCGCATCCCTTAATCCGGGATGCTGCGCTGGGGCGGGCAGAGCGGCAGGGTGACCCGGCTTGCTCTCTCCAGAGCGGGGAGCAGAGGGACCCAGCCCTCAGCACAGGGAGGTGCTGCTGAGGCTGGATGCACCCAACACTTGGGTACGTCTCAGCAACTCTTTCAGGAAGGCAGACTCATCCACAGGGACCCCAGGAGCTCCTGGGAAGCACTGTTGGGCGCTTTGCTCTCAGCATCTTGGGCAGAGCCAGGACCAGCAGAGCTCTGCGTATGGAGCAGCTGTTCCCAAGCTGCTTTCCTCCATCCAGACAAGGCAGGGATGCAGAGAGCTGGCCAGCCAACAGCCCAAGCTCTGTCCTGGCTCATGCCACTAGTTTTGACCCATTTCCCATCTCTCTGAAGTGCTTCAAACCCCAACACCCAGGCAAGGAGGATCTCAGGTTTCAGCACTGCAGAGGTAGAACAGATGCAAACATTTGAAGCGTCCTGCTTCCCTTGGCTGTTGGGCTCCTCCCACACCATACCCACAATGGAGCAGAGCAACAGCACCCCAAAATCCCTGTTACCCCAAATCTGAATCCTGGGACACTGTGCTATTTCAAAAGACACCACAGGGATGGTGGGCAGCTCAGACTCATCCTGCACAGCCCTGTGACACTGGATTCATCCACCTCACCCTCTTCTAGCCTGAATATCTTCATGGAAATCAAGACCAGGCCTCTGGAGTACCTGGAGAGGGTCCTGCAGGTGGAGGAACAAGGAGCAGAGCACCAGCAGAAGCCCCAAGGCAAGCCCTGACTCCCCAAGCCCTGGGCTGCTCACTGAGCACGGGCCTCTGGCAGCCTCGCTGTCCTCTGCTCCCTGAGATGTCCCAGTCCCCACCCTGCACCAGCTCTGCCTCCAGTGTCCCCTCTCAGGACCAAGACTGAGACACAGAAGTCCCATTGTCCCACTGGGAAAGGGGGCTGATGGAAAGGAGCCCTCCTGGCAAGGGAAGGGGCAGCAGTGGGGCTGCTCTGCACAGTGGGGAAGGAGAGTGATTGATGAATGGTTAATGTCCCCATCTAAAGTGCCACAGTGGGCTCAGCACTTCCTGACATCCCAAGAAGTTGACTGGAGGCAGAAAGCCAGATCTGCTGCCCAAAATGAGCTATCTGCTCCCCAAGTGCTGTCCCCCAGCAGACTGACTGTCCCCAGAGGAAGCCTTGCTCTCTGTCTGTCCCCTGCCTTGCTCTCACCCTGGGGTGTCCTTGGGGAGGCTTTGCCCCTTCTCCAAATCCATTCCGCTGTGGACAGGGGCACTGCACTCCTACCCCTCCTCAAAGACCAGCAAGGGTACAGAGGAGAAGGGGAGATGTCCCAGTTGGTCGTGGCTTGGCCTGAGAGAACCCACAGGATTTACTGCTGACATGAGGTGCAACACCTGCAGCGTCACCACTGTCACACCAAGCCAAGCCCCCAGGGCCATGAGCTGAACCCCACATCCAATCCCCCCGGTGTGCCTCAGGGACGGTGCCAGGCAGGTCCTCACCTGCGGGAGGGCCGAGTTCAGCTGCCTCTGGAGCTGGTCCCGCTCCCGGAGCGTCTCCTGCAAGCGGCTCTGGGTGACCGCCAGCGTCTCGCGCGTCTCCCGCAGCGTGTCCAGCAGCTTGTCCCTCTCGTCCAGCATGTTCACCATCAGCTGCTCAAAGTCAGCGTCCGCCTCCGAGCCCTGGGGGGGCCCCAGCGGGTCCCCCTCGCTGATGGTGGGCATCACCTCGCACATCATGGCTGGGCTGGGCTGGGGGAGGCTCCCAACGGGGCTGGGGGTGTGCTCAGCACAGTCACATCACCACGGGCTCCCGGGGGCCAGGGGAGCCAGCATGGGAGGGGACAGGGGGGGTTCAAGGAGGGGGACTCCCCATCCCTTCCTCCTGCAGGCTAAGCAGCAGCTGGCATCGCTCCAGCAAGGTGCAGGGATGTCCTGGGCACCAACAGGGTCCTCGCAGTCACCAGTGCCCCGCTCGCTGTTCGTCACTGCTGGCTCCTGCTGCCACCTCTGCTGGGTTCCGTGGGTCACCTCTCTGGGTCCTGTGTGCCACCTCTGCTGGGTCCTGTGTGCCACCTCTGCTGAGTCCTGTGTGTCACCTCTGCTGGGTCCCGTGGGTCACCTCTGCTGGGTCCTGTGTGTCACCTCTCCTGGCTCCGTGTGTCACCTCCCTGATGCGTTTCCAAGGGGCTGCAGCGTCCAGGCTGTTCAAAAGGGGACAAAACGATCCTTGAGGATTTGTCCCAGGGGAGAGCCCAAGCCAGTACAGGGAGGGTCCAGGGAATGTCTGGGCTGGCTGGGCATGCTGAGGGGGCTCTGGTGAGGATGGGCTGTTTTCCCTAAAGCTGGAGGAGGTGTCACTGCTGATGTGGAAGTGTGTCTCCGTTGAGCATCACAGTTCTTCAAACACCCAGCAGTGACCTGTGACAGAGGGGACAGAGATTAGATCAGATCCTTCCTGCTGGCCCCAGAATGCCCAGAGACCTGCCCAGCCCCCTCTGCCCCCCACCAAACCCTTGAGAGCTGCACCAGGTGGGCTCAGCACCCACAGGAATGGGCTGTGCCAGGCTGTACCTCCTGCACCCACTACCACAAATCCAGGATGGTACCAAGCTGCAGGAAACAGCAACCCTGGCACCCAAATCCTGCAACTGTCCTTGGCATTCACATATCCTGGGCCAGGATCCCATGCCCTCTGTGGAACTCCTGGCTGCCCAAGGCCCCTGTGCCCCCACTGTTCCCCAGCCCCAGGGAATTTGCAGAAAATCAGGCTCCAGCTGAGTTTAGCCCAAATCTGGCAGGAAGTCACAGCAACAAATGAGTTGAATGATTGGATTAATGTTCCCCCCTCCTCTAGACAGATGCGCTGGGCCCAGCTCTTCAGGGGCAACTGAACTCCAGCATATCCTCCCTTGGTCAAACCTCTCCCATGGGATGAAGGCAGCAGCATCCCCAAATTCCTGCCCAAGCACCAGCACCACAGATGAGAGGCTGGAGGGAAGAGGCAGAGCTGGCATTTGGACAATATATAGGCTGGATTAAAGCATGGCTGGAGCTGAGAACCCAGCCCAGGGCTGATGCTGGAGCCCACAGCCCCACCTTCCCTAAACCATCCCAGACAAGGAGCCAGGTGGGGATTCACAGTCCTGTGGGGGAACTTCAGCCCTCTGCAGCCAGGTGAGGGTCCCCAGCAGCAAGGGTGAGTGTGACACTGCCAACCCAGCCACCATGGGGACCTGCCTAGCCCTGTCACCATCTGTGCTGGAGCACAAACCATGAGCAGGGCTCAAGCTGAGCAGCAAAACACAACATGAGAGGCCCAGGGTGAGCAGTGCTGCTCTGGAGCTGCTTCTGGCCCCACTCCAGTGTTAAACTTTGCAGATGAAATGCTCAAGGATAGGCCTGAATATTCGGAGTCTGAGGATGCATGTGAAGCTGTGGCTGCCCCATCCCTGGCAGTGTCCAAGGCCAGGTTTGACAGGGCTTGGAGCAACCTGGGCTAGTGGGAGCTGTCCCTGCCCATGGCAGGGGTGGGACTGGATGGACTTTAAGGTCCTTTCCAGCCCAAACCAGCCTGGGATTCTGTGTCACTTCCCTTTCAAACTCTCCCCCACACACACATGGATAAAAAGGACCTGCACACAGGCCTGGCCCAGAGCAGCCTGTTCTGGCTCTTTGGGCTGGATGAAAGCTCTTGTGCCCAACAGCTCAGGGGCACAGCAGGGACCTGCCCTGATGAAAGGTGACACTTGTGAGGAGGTGCCTTTGTCACACCAGACACTGCCAGGGCAGGGGAATCAGAACTCTGCTCTTTGGATGACATTGGCTCATCAGCTGAGAGGAAGTTTGACACAAAAAACTCTCTAAAAATAGAGAGGCTCTGGCAAAAGCAGCAGCCCCTCACTGTGCCTCCTGTGTGATGCTGAGCCAGCTCCAGGGGACAGAGCTGTCCCACAGGTGGTGTCCTCCCCTCCCTTCACAAGTTGGATCCTCAAGTGGGATAAAACCTGTTGTGGACATGTGACACTGTCCTGAATCTTGGAGGGGCTGTTGGGATGTGGATGACCAGGGTAGCTGTGGATTCATGGGATAACCGCACTGAGGACATCCCATCTGTCCTAGGGTGAGGTTATGATGGTTTTATCCCCAATCATGTGTTCTGTTAATGCTGGATATTCTATTCTGTGCCTTCAACACTGGCTCTGAGAGCCAAGGTGGGGAGAAGAAGAAGCACAGAGTTTGTTATCAGGGACTGGATTCACTCCTCCAGAGGCTGCTGGAACTCAGAACTCCACTGTGGTGCCTGGGCACAGACAGAGCAGAGCAGGGCCCTCCTTTGCTTTGCAGTTGGTTTAGCTGGCTGAGGCAGAGTTTTCCCTGGATTGTCTTTTGTTCCTTCCCTTTTCTTGGAACTGTTCAAACCTGCTCTGGATTGGGCCCTGGGGAGCACTGAGAGCTTGCACTTTGTGGCCATGGGGGCCTGCTCTGGGCAGCAGCCTTTCCCAGTCCCAGAGGGATTGATAACAGAGCGAGCATCAACAGGAGAGACTTTCTGAATATGTTGTCTCTTCAGAGCTGTGACTGAGTTTTGTCATTGGGTGTTGTTCACTTTTTGTGCTGGGGAGTGCTTTGCCCACTAAATAAACAGGTTCTCTCCACTTCTCTCAGAGGAATCCTTCCCAAACCAGTTGAGGGGAGGGGCTGTGTGGGTTTGCTTTCTGGGGGGGGCCCTTTTGGAGGTTTTCTCCCCAATTTGCCCTAAACCAGGACACCATCCCAGCAGGATCCCACAAAAACAAGGTTGGTGGAGCAAAAGGCACGGAGTGAGGGACCATTCCAGCCCCTGCTCTCCTTGGGTTGAGTTGGACATGAGCCTCATCCCTGTAATTCAGCAGGGAAAATGCTTTCCAGTTCTACAGCCCCTAATGAACAGTCCCAGGGGTACCCACAGGCATGGGGCTCCCTGCCAGCTTTCCTGGGGTTAAGAGGTCCCAGAGTCCAGGGAGATCCAGGGCCAAGAAGAGCAGAAACCAGTCCTACCCCAGGGCTAAGCCCTGTTAATTTGGGTGCAAATTGACCCACCTAAAGGAGGTGACTTGCATGGCCCCTCCTCTGCTGTGTCTCTGCCTGAGGGATGAGCATGCAGAGGGAACACCCAGGCTGGGCACAGCCTGGCAGCTCCTGAGCACGACCTGAATGGCAGAATGAGCCCCATGGGCATGGCCCCAGCCAGCTGCTGGTGGGGAACTGGGAGAAATTAGCAGATGAATTAAGAGATATTAATCAAGGCACGGAGGGAAGAGCCCTGCAAGCCCTCAGGGAAGGGAAATGCTGCAGGGAATGACCAAGACATAAATCTGACCTGAGAGATGCTGGGATGGAAATTTATCCCAGCTGCAGAGGAGAGACACCCTTACCATGAGGAGACTCTGCAGATGCCAATTCCAGCAGGGCCATGGCAGCCTCCCACACCCCATGGGGCTGGACCCACACAGTGCAGCAAGAGGCACAGATTTACATCCAAGATTTTCCTTCTGCTTCCCCCATGGTTGAGCTCGTGCACAAGTTGTTCTGGGGGGTTTTGTTTCACTGCAAACCTGCTCCTGCCCACAGTCACATCCTGTTATTCCTGTGTGCTTGTGCAGGGAGATGGGGAGATGAGCACAGCTGGTCCCTCAGCCTGGGGAGGGTGCTCACAGAATCACAGGGATCTCAGACAGCTGCTCCAGGGTGGACTCATCCCATTCCTCTGGTCTCCCAAAGCCTCTGTGCCCTGTCCCTCAGGATGCTCAGTGAAAACTCTCCTGCCCAGGGCTCTCTGTGCCTCCCAGGATGCTGTGGCACTCTGAGAATCCTTCTGCCAGAGGGTCCCTGGCAGGTAAATCCAGGGGCATGCTCTGCCACCTCTGAGTGTGGCTCTGGACACAATCCAGCCCCATGTGCCCATCCTGGCTGGAACCATGGCAAAATCCAAGAGTGGAAAATTCCCTGCACTGCAGTGGGACCATCCACCTCCATGGACAGACACTGAGCTGCCTCCAGCATCCCCATCATGGATCCATTCCTCCAACAACCACAGGAACTCTCCCACCCCATGGATTTGTGAGTGATCATTTCTGGATCAACCACTGCAGCTTTCACAGCAACACCACGAGTCCCAGGAGCAGCCCAGGCTCTGGTAAGGGCCAACACCCAGAGTCAGGGCAGATGCAAAGGGTTTGTTTGGGATGGCACAAGGAGTCAGGACCAAGTTGGGTTTGATCCCTGCTGTACTCAAGGCCTGTGGAGCAGGGAGTGAGCTCAGTAAGCAACAGGCAGAGGTGAGAGTGCAGGGATGTGCACACAGGGCCAGGGATACAGCAACAGCCATGCAGCCAGGATGTGCATACAAGCAGGAATGTGCAGGATGTTCCTTTCCAGGCTCAGCTCCCCTCATTTCTGTCCCACCTCAAACCTTGGGCTTTCCTCCATGCTCCACCTCACCCATTGCCAGGTGCCTCTCCCGTTCAGCCCAGCTGAGGGGGCACACCCAGGCTCTGTCCCTGCCCAGCAAAGCTCAGCAGCTCCCAGGCAAACCCACACATGCCAGCGGTCACTCTGAAGGACCTTGGGGACGTCAGTGTGGGTGACAGCCCAGACACCCCCACACTCTGCTGTGACTGCAGCAGCAGTGAGGGCACACCCAGAGCAGCTCTGTGCTGCAGGAGGTCAGAGGGGCCTGAGCTCGCTCCCAATTAGTGCCTGTAAATCTCAACCTTTCACAGGTCTCTGGGAGAACTCCCTAAATGCTCCTGCCTCGCTTTAGAGGGCCTTAAGTGCTGGGATAATCATCGGGTAGAGACTGCAAGGAGACAGCTGGGAGCTGAGCAAACACACACTGCACAGCTCCAGCCCTTGCTGGGTATTTTTAGTCCCGTGGGGCTGCCAGGCACAGGCTTGCTGGGAGCAGCTTTCTTGCCAGGGAAAACGTGCTTGCTTTACTATCCCTCCCCCCTCCACCCCAAAATGCTGCTTTCCCCACTTTTGGGGATGGAGAACAGCACCATCCCATGTTGCCTGCTCAGAGAGGGCACTTCCTCACAGATGTGGAGCAGCTGATGGGGAGCAGAAGGGGGTTTTGCCCTGGAGCTGATGATTTGCTCAGCCCAGCTCAGCAGTGAGTCAGGCTGCCTGTAGGATGCTGGGTCCCAGGGAGCACCCTGGCTTTCCCTTCCTAACAAGAGAAAGAAGCACCCACAGCTTTACCCACACACAGGGGATAGAGACAGCCTCGTCCTTCCTCTCTGAACGGCTCCACTCCCATCCCAGCCCTGCCAAGAGGAAGAGAAAAACCTCGGTGGCTCTGTCAGCAGGACCATCACCCAGCAGGCAGCTGGAAAAGAGGGTTAATGCACTCCTTGGAGGCAACAAGCTCTCAGAGATTGATCATCCCATAAAAATGTCATTCTAATCTTTTCTGCTCCTGGAAAATCCTTCTCAGCAGCCCAGCTTGGCCTTGGAAGCACAGAGTTGGGGTGGCAGAGCCCACACCAGCACCCCTCACTCCCAGCTCCCTGGCACAGCGACAGCCTCTCCTCTGCCCAACTCGGGGTCCAGCACCCACTGTGACCTCCCACACTGACCCCTCTCTGCCACATCCAGGAGGGAACAGAGTCTGGTGCCCTTCTGCTGCTAGTTTTACCTTTCAGGAACTTGTGACCCCAGGACAGGCTGCAAGTGTCACATCCTGGCACTCCCAGCAAGCTCATCCCAAACACAGCCCTGCAGACAGAGCCACATCCCAGCACAAGTCCTGCCCACCCTCACTGCAGTCAGACACCACTTGGCAGCAGCCAGGACATGTTGAGACACCAACCCACCCTTGCCTACCCCAGGAAAGGTCAGTAGTGACCCTCTGAGCAGTGGGATGGCAGGTGGGAACCTCCTCACCATCCCTACCAAGCCACAGAACCCATTTCTCCTACCCTCAGTGAGAGATGTGGTAATTAGAGGTTGGGAAAAGATACAGCCTCATCCCAGCTTTTCTCCCAGGCCCCCTCATTTACTCCAGGACACATTGTGGCCTCTTGGGACCACGAGTCCCCCCAGAGGGACAAGGAAGATGCAGCTTTCCATGGGGCCTGGATGGTAACAGCTCCTGAATCCCCTAACACAGCCCTGCCACCAGCAGGGAACTGCACAGATGGTCCCTGGCTGCTGCCAGGGGCTGCCCTGGCCAGGACACCCAGGGATAACAAGGGAAATGAGGCATTCTGGCTGGAAATAAGGTGCCATTTTTCAGCAGCACAGGACTGGATTCCTGTTCCAAAAGGTGAGATGGATTTGCTGAGATCGGGGCTGGGAACGTGCTGCAGACCTGAGGAAAGACACAGAGAGAGGTGCCTCCTCTCTCTCCTCTCTCCCAGGGTCCCCACACCTGCAGCAGTGTGTCCTTGGCCCCCAGTGGGACAATGTCCAACTTGAACCTTTTTGGAGATGCAGCAGTGGCAGAACAGGACATTCAGGCAGCGTCTCCAGGGTCTGGAGCTGTCTCAGGTGTTGGGAAGCCCTGGGTGCCCCTAAAGAGTGGGGACAGAGGACATTGCAAGCAATAAAAGGCAGTTACTCCCAATATCTTACCTTAAAGAACACACTTCTGCCCCAAAGACTTGCTCCAAACCCATGAAGCAGTTCCCACCTCAACCCTTGCTCACTCAAGTTGCTAAACCAGAGGAGAATCCACAGGGAAAAAGGTTCAGATCTGACAGTTTCTTTGCAGGGAGCAGTAAGTGCTAGCATTGCACTGGTATTTATACTTCCCAGTGGGAGGGGAGGCATTACACACCACTTCCAGAGGGTATTTTCAGACAGCCACCTGCTCCTCATTGTGTAGAGACACAATTGTTCCTCAGCAAAACCTTGTCAGACGAGGAGCCAAAATCTGCGCCGGGCCCTGAGGGGAGGAGGGAGCTGAAGCCCCAGGGCTGGCACCCAAACACGGTCACACAGACACCCACAGCAATCCACAGGACTCTGTCACCCTGGGATGTGTTGTGGGGGTTGTGCTGGGGGTCCTGTCTCAAGTTTCCCTGTTTCCAAAGTGGGCCATGTGTCCTGCCCTGACCCCAGGGAAAGGTGGGATCTCAGGGTACCCCAAGGAGGACCACAGGTCTGAGGAGCTGCTGGAGCCCCAAGGATCCCATGGGCTGTGTGGAAGCACAGGGAGTGTTCTGGAGGAGCAGAGACTGTGGTGCTGTAACACGAGCTGGATTTCACTCTTTGGCACAGCTGCCCCAGCTGGCACGAGGGGTTCGCCCAAACCAGCAAAAATACAAACCAAACCCCAAATCCTGTAATCACACCCCACTCCAGTCACCTGCGCCCAGCAGCATCACTGAAAGACAGGGCTGTGGAAATCCTGGAGAAATCCCAATTCCTTTGATGCACAAGAGGCTGGCTCTGGCAGGGAGGAGACAGAAGCACCTGATCCACGAGACCAAGCTCACATTGCTCTTCCAGGATGTGGTCTGCACTCAGAGCCATCCACAGGGGCAAGGAGAGGTTTCAGCAGCCACCAAACCAACACAAAAAAGCCACAGTTCCAGTTATAACTATTTCCTTTTCCAGCTGCTGCTCTGCTGTGTCATATGACTCATCCATCCTTCTGTTCCATAACTTTGCAACCAAACCCACCGCCCTTTGCTCTGTTAGGCTGAAGTTCACAGCCCCGTCTTTCAGTGATGCTGCTGGGTGCAAGTGACTGGAGTGGGGTGTGATTACAGGATTTGGGGGTTCGGTTTGTGTTTTTGTTCGAGTGAACCTCTCATGCCAAAGAGTGAAATCCAGCTCGTGTTCCAGCACCACAGTCTCGTGCTCCTCCAGAACGCTCCCTGTGCTTCCACACAGCTCATGGGATCTTGGGGCTCCAGCACCTCCTCAGACCTGTGGTCCTCCTTGGAATACCCTTGTTGGAAGGGACCTCTGAAGATCATCTTGTCCAACGCCCTCTCAAGGCAGGGTCAGACCCCAAGCAGGTGCCACAGGGACACGTGCAGGTGAGTTTGGAATGTCTCCAGGGAGGGAGACCCCACACCCTCTCCAGGCAGCTGTTCTGGCTCTCTGGAGGAAGTTCTTCCTCAGACTGAGGTGTTGAGAGTCTTTGATTTCTGTCTCAAGGAAGGTTGCTTTAAACAGCAGCAGAGGGAAATGCATTCCCTACAGAAGCAGCACCTCGAGGTGAAGCAGCCCCTGACTCTGCCAGGGAACACAGACTGGGATCCACCCCAGCAATCAGGCTGGTTTCCAGCCCAAGGTGGATGCAGACTCCTCGGACAGGGAAGTGATCCACAATCATTGAGAGAAAATCCTGTGCTTGTCACAGAGGGAGCATCACTGTAAAGTGCCCTTACCTTTGGCAAAGTGAGGCCTCGTGCCTCAGTCTCCCCACAAGCAGGGCACAGCTTCACTCCTTGCCGAGACACAGAGGCATGGCTGGTGATTTTCCATGATTTCACTAGAGGTTTTGCCACGGGTACATCCCTCCCGCCTCCATGGCACTTCTGCTGAGGAGTTATCTCATCTGGGAGCCTGCCGGGCTGGAGCCGGGGCCTCCCCCTCGCTAGCGCGGCCCTGCTTTAGTCACACCCCGTGAGCACTTGTGGTGCTAATTTATTCAGCGCCAGGGAAGAGTCACCAGCTCCGAGGGGGGCTGGGAAATCTGTGCCAGGGTGCGCCCGAGCCCTGACAAAAGCTGTGGAGGGGCACCCACAGCCAGCCCGGGCACCCACAGCCAGCCCCAGCACCCACAGCCAGCCCAAGCCCAGCCCCAGCACCCACAGCCAGCCCTGGGCGCCCACAGCCAGCCCCGGCACCCACAGCCAGCCCGAGCCCAGCCCAGGGCACCCACAGCCAACCCTGGGCACCCACAGCCAGCCCAGGGCACCCACAGCCAGCCCATGCCCAGCCCAGGGCACAGGGGAGGCTGTGCTTGCAGAGAAACCCCAGGCAAACCCCACGGGCACCTGAAGAGCTGCCATGCCTGCTCTGCCCAAGATCCAAGGTTTCCCCTCACCACCCATCCCACTGGAGTCTCTCCCATACCCTCAGCAGGCCCTCCCTGCCAGGAGCCTCAGCAGGGATAGCCAGTCCTGCACATCAGCTACACATCTGCCCAATCCCAGGGTAAAATTCAGCCACCAACTCCGTGACTGGTGGAAAGGGAGAGGGGCTCAGTGAGCTCCCTGAGGCCCACAGGGAAATCCCACTCCCTGCCCTGCTTGAGCAGGTCTCCAGCATTCTGCCACCACAGAATCATGGAATGGTTCACTTTGGAAAGGACCCTGAAAGCTCAACCAGTTCCACCCCTGCCACAGGCAGGGACACTGTCCACGAGGCCAGGATGCTCCAAGCCCTGGCCAACCATCCCTCACCAGACTCTAAATTATGAGTGGGGCTGAGGAAGAGCCCAGGGAGGGAGTTTGGAGTTGGGGAAGAGGCAGATGGGGCTTACAGTGAAATTTAGGAAGCCACAATGGAGAGAAGGGATGTGTCCAGTGCTACTGGCCTCAGGTTGGGCCACAGCAGGCTCAGGAACATATCCCTGCACCACACTCTAGGGTTTTGCAGGCACCACAACCTGCAAGGGAACACCAATGGTCCTGGAGCACGACCCTGGCCCTGGGGAGGCCTCCAGAGCTCAGCAATTCACCACCAACCACCCCAGCACACACACAGAGACAACAGCAGCCAGGCTGTGCCCCAAGTTCCCCTTGTGCTCCCCATGCCAATCCAGGCAGGCAATCCAGGCAGGGCTCCCCTTTGCTCCACCCTCCTGAAGCACAGAAGGTTTTAGTCCATCCTGCTCCAGAGGAGTGGTGACATCATGGCTTGGGCACTGGATGACCCCAAGCAGAGGTGGCTGGGATGGTTTCAGTAACTCAGGTGATGGGGACTGGGGAAGATTCCCCCTTGTTTTCATCCCTTCTGTTGCTCCTTGCCTGTGCCAAGGGGCTTTAGCAATTACTTGATCCCTTTGCTGATAGCACAGCCAGTTCCTGAAGAGCTTTTGCCCAGAAGCAGTGGGACATCAGTTCTGGACACTCAGGCTTTGAGGATGAGCAGATCCAGCACTGGGACAGCTCTGCAACGTTTGGCAAGGAAACCTCACAGGATTTACCACAAGCATCTCCACCCCTGCTGGGACACGTGGGTGCTCAGCTCCACGTAGGACAAGGCAGGACCGTGGGGTTAAATCCCCGCCTGACTGAACCCTCTTCCCAAGCCCTTCACACCATGGATAACCACAGCCTCCCTTGCCAAGCCAGGCTCCTTTGGCACCGTGGCTGCTTTGGAGTGGGTGGATGAACCCCAGCAAGGAGCAGGCAGAGATGGAGATAAGCAGCCCCAGTCCAGGCTGGAATGGCCCTGGTGCTGTTCCCAGTGCCCGTGCAGGGAGGGCCCAGGGCACTGTCAGCTCCCAACATCTCAGCCCTGACAGCCACAGGGCCTGGCAGGGGCAGCCAGGGGACAGCTGGGCACAGGGACATCACAGGGTGGCTGGGGCAAGGCTCAGGCACTGGAGCCCTGTCTGCTCTAAATCCACATTGAGCAGGGTCACATCTTCAACCCACACCCTTCAGGTGCAAAGTGAGCCCCCAAATGAGCCCCAGCCAAAGTTCACCTGGCACACTTGGCACACCTGGCACAGCCAAAGCCACAGCACTGCAGGAAGGGCTCATCCTACTCCTGTCTGGCATTTTAAGCCTTGTTTCATGCAAGAAGGACTTTCTAGGAGAGTCTCTGTCCTGCACATCCCAGCTCCTGACATAGAGGAGGATGTGCCTACTCATGGCACCAGCGAGGCGGAGGGCCTGGAGATGCTGTGCTTTAGAAGGAAAATTCAAGTTGTTCCTCTTTAGGAGAATTGTAGGATTAGCTCAGCCCTGATTAAGCATCAGAGGAACCACAAAAAGCACCCCAAAAATAGCCTGCCAAGGAAAAACTCCATCTGGAGCTCATTCCTCCTGGATATAGGCCACAAGGAAGATATAAGGGATATAAAAGTTCAGTTCCCTCCAGAAATCCCAAAAGATTGGAAAAGATCAGGAAGAATGAATCAAGGTTTGCATGAATGTGAAGAGCTGTGTTGGATCCAGCAGGGAGCTCTAAGCAGAGCCCCTGAGGGCATGGAATGAGCCGAGGGAGGGACCAGAGGAATCACCACTGCTCCCCTCCTTTGGGGATTGGAGAAAGCAGAGAAAGGGAAGCACCACCAAATTGCTCCAGAAAGTGTGGGGAGTGTGGTGGTTTGCAGAGGGGTGGCAGCCCTCCCCCATGGCAGCAGAGCTCTCATCTGGGCACGTATCATCTCAGAATCCAGCACCAGGCACTAGTTCAACTCAATTTCTAACTTGCTCCCTCTCAAAATGTCCATAGAGCCCAGCTAGTGGAGTGTCCTCGGTGTCCCCAGGGACTGCCCTGCCTGGCACAGGAGCCCCAGGAGCTGTGCCCTTGTCCTCCCTGTGCCACACACAGGCTCCCATGGCCATCCCAGCTCACCCAAAGGGGAGCCCCAACCATGGCATCATCGAGCCTGACCCCTGCTTCCACCCATCACCCCCAAAGGGAACCCAAAAAACACTGAACCCATTTCACCCTTTGGCGCAAAGCCCCTGGGAACAGCACTCTGCCACCCCCAGGACTTTGGGGGCTCCTGCATACTGCTTTCACAGGATCCCAGACTGGTTTGGGGTGGGAGGGACCTTTAAACCCATCCTGTTCCAGCTCCTGCCGAGGGACACCTTCCACCATCCCAGGCTGCTCCAATCCCTGTCCAACCCAGCCCCGGGAACAATCCCCTGAACCACCTCAGGAGGTCAAAGCAGGATTTGGCCAATCCATGAGACATCACCAGGAGAGGAAGGACACATCTGCAGCTCAGCAGGCTTCCAAAGGAATGAAATGTGGGTGATTACACTGGTGCACCACTGGTGGGAAGAGTTGCAGGTGGGGTGGTTTCCCACCCAGTCCCCCTGTTTGCTCCTGTGGACACTCAAAAACATGGGGGCCTTAAACTCCCTTGGGGGAGGAATGAAGGACAGGGGACATCCCAATGCCTTGGGAAACATCTGCTGCCTGAGCTGAGGATGCTGTGTGCTCTCTGTTAAAAGCCAAGAGCACATCAAACCTCACAAGGCAAAAGGACACATGTGGGGCTGGGAATCTCTCTCCACACACAGCCCAAGAACAGCAGCTGAGCCAATGCTTTCCAGAGGGTTTAGTGACCATTTCTGCAGACAGCTTTAAATTTCTGTCTCTTTTACAGCACAGTTTTGGACCTTGCACACCCCTCAGTGCCTGCTCCTGCAGATGTGGCAGCAGGCAGAGCCCAGCTCCAGCAGCACAGGCTGGGGGGTTCAGGGGGTTCAGGCAGAGCCAAGCTCCAGCAGCACTGATGGGGGGTCAGGCCCTCCCTGAGCCCCAGCACTCAGCAGGGCCAGGCTGTGCTGCTGCAGAGCTGCAGCCCCCCAGGGCAGCACAGGCAGAAAAACCAGCATGTGTCAGGACTGGTGGGATGCTCACCCAAGCAGAAGTGGCTCCCTGCCCAGCCTCCTGTGCCCTCCTCCCACCTCCCCAAGTTCAGAGCTGCCTGCAGGCACCAGCCCACCTGAGGTGACCTTCACCTGTCGTGCTGATCCAGGGACATTCACTGAGTGATGCTCACATGTGAACACCTGATAGACAGAGCCCCTGACCTTGTCTCCTCTGGGTAAATGCACCAATTTATCTTCACCAGCTCTGGTTTGGACAGCTACAATCACTTCCCTGCCAAAATACAGCAATTCCAGGCTTCACTACCACGAGAGGACCTTCAGCCCATGCACACACAGCAGCAGCAGCTCCTTGGGAATGCACCCAGTGCAGGCACTCAGAAGGATGGAATTTACCCTGCATCCAACTGGTATGTAACTGGAGGTGGGATTTTTGTGCCTTGCCCTTTGCAAAGTACTTGGCCCTGCTGAAAAATGTGGTGGACTCTGGGCTTGACAGGCAAAGCACTCCCAGAAGCTCTGGGAAGGTACATTAGCACCCACCCTGCAGGTCTCCCACCCTCATGGCACAGATGAGGCACTGTCCAAAGGCCCTTTCTCCCCTCCAACATCACAACCACAGGTGTTGGTCACCATCCTTCAGCCCAGCAGAGCCACCTTCACCTGCCTGGACCTGCTGAGAGCTGCCAGGGAGCTCCAGGGCTGGGCTCACACCCAGCAGTGCTCTGCATCCTTACAGGCCATGCAGCCTCTCCAGGGTGCTCCCACCTCAGATGTGGAGTGAACCTGAACGGGATTCATCTCTCCCTACAGCCAAAGCCACCTTCCTCCCAGGCACTGGGTCCCTTTGGCACCTTTGCATGTCCAAATCCTTCCATAGAGCAGGGATGGATCCAAGCCCACCTTGCTCCTTGCTCTCAGGGATTTCTGAAGAGCATCAGCAGTTCTGAGGGCTGAAATGAGATAAGGTGGAATCTGGTTCCTGAAGCTCAAGAACCAAACACTCTCCCAAACTGGGTCTCACCATCTCCTCTGCCCTTTGCAAAGTATGTGGCCTCTTCCAGCTGTGTCTGGTCAGGGGAACATGGGACAGGGCAAGGCAAGAGGGTTTCTGGGTCAGTCTGAGTCTCCTGAGGGGAAACAGATGGGTTTTCTGGTGGGGACTGATGCTGAAAAGCAATTACACATGAAGACATCCCCAACAGACTCTGCTCTGCTCTGGCCCAGAGCCCAAGTCATCCTGGGTTTGGATTTTAATTAGCCCCGTTTTGGTATCTGCTCTCTCTTCCCTCCAGATAATGATTTAATTATTACAGACATGTCTTCAAATTAGCAGCTTCCTCAGTGGATTATTCAGATCTCCTCAATTACAGAGCCCAGCTCACCACCATCACAAGAGAGGCTGGAGAGAACAATGGGAGCCCAAAATGCTTCCTGGAAAGAGGAACCATGAAGCACCTGTACAAGCAGGGGTCACTGCCAAGCCCTTTTCTGTTTATCCAGGTCTCTCTCACAGCTGGACAGGAAACTTTGCTCCAAACCATGCCCAAAGAGGTGCATCATGTGCGATCTGCCTTCCCACCAGGCCTTGGTGCTCAGCACAGCACAAGCAAGGTGAAAAGGACATGGGATGAGCTGGGATGTGGAGCCACCTCTGTGCACCCCCCCTCGACTGAGATCACACGTTTGGGGATCCCTGTGGGGACCTGGTAAGGACCCAGTGCCAGACTGCAAGTGCCCTTGTGCTAGGGGTCACCCAGTCCTCACCTTGGGAGGGACCACAAGGGAGCTGGGACCAGGGACCAGGAGGTGGAAATGGCAAATTCAGTCTCCTCCAGGAGTGGGACTGGAAAAGCACTTGGGGCTAAGCCAGGCCTGGCTGAAGAGAAATCAGCAGAACAGGCTGCCAAAATAAACACCAGAGGTAAATGCAAAGTGAAGGAAGAGGGAAACCTTCAGAGAGCAGCACCAGAGCAGATTTGGTGCTAAGGAGCAGGGGCTGACCTGCACAGGAGAGGAGTCCCTAGCTGAACTGCCAGGCAGACACGCTGCTCCCTCACAGTGAGGTGTGGGCAGAGCTTCTCCAGGCTGCATGAATTCCCTGCAAACTCTGCTCCCCAGCCTGGCACACACTCACAGAATATTCTGAACTGGAAGGGGCGATCCCTGTCCCCAGGCTGGGCTGGGGCAGGAGAGGACACACACAAGAGGTGCCCCATCCCTTGCTGCAAAGGGCAACAAGCTCCAAGGACACCCCAACAAGCCCCTTGGTCCTTTCCCACCGACACACCTGAGCTCCTGACTCCACACCGTGCTTCTCCCAGGACCCCCAAGATTTCCCTCACCAGCACTGCTACAATACCCACATTACTGCCAAAGGAAGCAGATTTGTAGCAGCCACTAGGAAAACTCTACTGCCTCTCCCTGCTGTAGCATGGGCAGGAGCAGAAAATCTCCTCTGGCTCCCCTGTCACTGCAGTTTACACTCCAGCAGAGCAGCTTACAGCAGCTGCAGCTCCTGCTGCTGCAGGAAAAGCCCTCAAGCACAGCCACGTGTGAGTCTGCACCTGCAAACACAGCCTAGGCCTCCCGAATCCCAGGCTAACCCTGCATTTGTGAGGCTGGATCCTCCTCTGAATCCCTTCCTGAGCTCAGAAAAGCTTCTGTGCAGCACAAAGAGCCCAGTGCTGTGGCCTGTGGGCTGGGGGATACAGCCCTGCTGTCCCTCATATTCCTGGCTGGATTCACAGCCCTGTTCTCTGGGCAATGAGCCCCAGCCCTGCACCACTGGCCTCACGCCCCACATCCCTCTGGGCTGTCTCCTGGCTCTGTCCTCTCCAACAACCATCACGAACCTTTGAGCATTCGGAGCTCTCCACCCTATCAGAGACCAACACACTCAAGAGCAAGCAGAGGGAGAGTAAAGGCCACAATGGAACAAGGCTTTTGGTTTAATTTCCTTAAGAAACCAGGCTAAAGAAGATGGGAGTGGAAGTGACACATAAAAAAAAAAAAAAAACGAGAGATTTTCATTAACCCGATCCAACCTCCTGGAATATGATAACAGAGGCAATAACAGACACCTCCCCTCTGGCCAAGGACAAAGAAAGGCTTCCTAGTTATGAAGAAGATGAAGAAAATTGGAGTAGAAGAAAGGAAATGACTCAAAAATGGCTGAAATGTCAGCTGTTATTAAAAAGCCTTCACCTGGAGGGAAATAATGAGTGATGAGAGCAGGGATATGATGGGGGAAGCTGAACAGACAGAGAACAAGCGGGGGAGCAACCACCCGAGAATGGCTCTGAAAGCCACGCTGGTGACTACAGGGGTGGGCTGACCTCCAGAGCTGTGCCTGGGGTGACCTGTGAGGAATTTGGGGTCCTGAGAGGCCGTGCCTGTCAGGAGGGTGACAGCAGCCCCGGGATGTCCCCCATCCCCAACGAGCGAGTCCCAAGGAGTGAAATCCCCCCGGACTTAGAAACATCCTTCCAGAGGTGCTGATCCTGCCTTCCTGTCACCCCTTCTCTGCCTCAGAGAAGGACAGGAGGACAGGAACAGAGACACTCCTGCGGTGCCTCAGTGTAGGGGATAGAATATAAGGATATAATATAAGCAAATAAAGGTAGTATAGAAAGTAATCTTATCCCCTAAAGAGTTGCAGATGGGTTAATTATTAAAGATTAGGAGCAGGCCTGATTTTAACAGCCCACAGCTGTAGCCGATGATAAGAAGAGTGTTATAGAAGAGTGGATTGGTTGGTTGAGGGGAATTGGAGTCAATTGACTACTGCGAGATGGAAGAGTCAGTGCCTAGAGGAGCTGCCTACGAGAATCATCAAGGAGGTACGAAACTCTAGCAATATGGAACCTTTGCAATATAATGACAGTAGAACCCTTGCAATATAATATCACCAGCACGGCCGGGCATGCACCGCCAGCCTCCCGAGTGGAACGCAGCCGGCATCAGCCAGAGGGGACCCCCGTCCCTGTGAGCCCCGGGGCGGCCGCGGCCCCGCACGGCCCCGGCGTGCCGGGAGGGAGGGCGGGCAGTGCCGGGGCTGTCACTGTCACCGTCACTGTCGCCGTCACGCAGCACTGCGGGACCGCCCGCTCCCGCTCCAGCCTCGGCAGCTCCAGCCCCGCCGGAGCCGCGCTGTCCCCGCTCCCCCTGGGCGGACACAAAGCCCGTCCTGCTCACCCCGCGATCCCTCCGGCATTGCCGCAGCCGTGCCGGGAATTGCGGAGCAGGAGCCGCTCGCATCCTCCTGTCCCGGCCTCCAGCGCCTCCCCAGAGCTGCGTGTGCGGACACGGCTCCATCCTGCCCGCAGAACCCCGGCCCAGCCCTGCTCTGCCCCGCATTCACAGCACCGTGTGCCCGGAACCCTCCGAAGCTGACAGGATTCACTTTTTGGGAAGCAAGAAGTGAGAGTCAAACCTCACACGTTTCCTCCCAGAGTAAGGTCGAGGGCAGCAGGGAGTTGAGAGCTGTGCCTGCACAGAGGTTGGACTTTTCCAAACCCAGACTTGTCACATTCAGAGGAAAATACAGAGGCAGTAAAGCCATCCTGGTTGCCCCCATCACCTTCAGCATTCTCCTCCCACCACCAGTCTGGACCAGCTCTCCCCTGCCAGCCTGCTCTGGTTGCTGGTGTCATCAGCACCTGCCCTGGGCCTGGAAGTCCTCTCCGATTTACAGATGTTTTGGGTACCACCAAGTGCACTCAGCAGCTGCATCAGAGTGATAAGCCTGAATTCATGCCAGGGGGACAGACAGGGGCAAAAAGAAACCATGAGGTCCCAGCTTCCTCAGGGACTGGTTAAACTGGGTGCTCACAAGCAGCTTCTGATCATGGTTTAGTGGCCACACTGGTATTAAGTCAAAAGTTGGACTTGATGATCTTGGAAGTCTTTTCCAACCTTAATGATTCTATGATTCAGGGATAAATCCTGCAAATTCTCACACTTTTGGGAGAACACATTCAGACAAATGTCCAGCTCAAGAGTGACCACATAGGAGCTGACCAATGTCACTCTCCTCTCCACCTGCACCAAGAGAAAAGAGAGAAAGCTCCAGGTGCAAGCAACAGCATGGGAAGATTCTTCTGCTTCCTTCCCCACACCAGGATTTTGGCAGTTTGAGGCACCCCAGGGCAGTTCACGAGGAGTCAAGAGTCCTTGGAAGGAGAAAGTTCAGGCACTGAGTGATGGAGGACGTGGCACACCTTGGTCTGACAGCTCTTCCTGAAGGGTCACCACGTTTTTCCCCAGGCCAGGGCAGTGACAGCCCCTCCCTGGCATCTCCAGTGGTTGGATTTCCTTTGAGTTGCAGCAGAGAAAGGAGGAAATCAAGCAGCCAGTGTCTGCTAGCTGCTGGGGCTGGTGACTGGTTTCCTCACCTTTCCAGCCTCGAAAATAAACATTATTTTCTTTACAAGACTGGGGAACTATCAGTGCCTGTGTCCATGGCCTGCCCACGTTGCAGCAGGGTATAGGGCTCCCAGGGAGCAGCCAGCCCTCTGAATGTGTTCCTTGAGCCCCTGCTCCTACACTGCTGGATTCCAGCTCCCTCAGGAACTTCCCAGCAGCAAAAAGGGCAAGCATATGGAGATGGAGACAGGAAAATCCAAATATCTTCAATCCAAGGTCTCCTAAAGAAACACATCCCTTTAGAGAGCATCACTGCTGTTCTACAGCTCAGCACCTCCCAGCTGTGCTGAACTTCAGTTTGCACATCCATCACACCCAGCTCTGCTCCCAAATCCCTGTCAGTGCCACAAAGCCAGTTTGTCACTTCCCCCCAAGATCACAGCACATGATCAGCCCTTGGCTCCATTCTTAGTTCAGGTGATGAGCTCTCCCTGCTCCACCACAAGCCAGTGGGGTCAGGAGGCTGAAAGCTGCTGGAGACAAGAGCCTGCTGCCTGCACACCAGTCTGCCCAGTGCTCTGTGTGAACTGGAAACACCAGCAAGCCCTCTGCACTCACCCACTGAACAGAGACTTGGCTCTCAAAGCAAAACACCACCAGTTGGCCACCTTTTCTGTATCCCACATCTCAAAGCCAGATGTGAAAAGGTAAATTGTTTATTTACAAAGAGGATAGAACAGATTCCTAGGACACACACACAGAGTTAACAGAGGGTTTTGAGGGTATTTTGCTTGATGCTACATGAAGTCCCCAAAACTCATCCTTTCCTCAATAAGACGAGCCCTCAGTGGCCACCAGGGAAGGTGCCATCTTTTTCCTCCTGGACCCCACACCCCTAATCAGGAACACACCTCACAGCATGGAGAGTAAAGGTAATAAATGTTCATTTACCCCCAAAGTGATCTGGGGGTAAATGCAGCTGCTGCATCACCTCAAGGCCACATTTGGAGGGCAGAGTGTGACCCTTGGGACGCAGCAGAGGTCCTGCACCAAGCCCTGAGCAGGATCTCAGGCAGGAATGGAGGCTGTGCAGTAGCCAAGGCATTGGAGAATTCAAGCCTGGTATTCAATACCTCCTGGTATTTTTAGGCAGCAGGAGGACGTGTGGGAGAGCTCTCCCCGTGCAGGCTGATGCCATTTGCTGCAGGGCACTCAGAATGAGATTTATTGACAATGTGTGATTTGAAAGCGACACCGGTGCTCCCAGAGAGCCAGGCACTGCTCAGCAGTGCTGGGGCTCATGGCAGCCTCAGTTTGGGAGACAAAATTTCTCTATAAATGTGTAAACACGAAGGACACATGTAACAAAAGCCATTTCTGCTTGCAGGGATGCTCTGGCTGCCAACTCCAAAAATGGCCACTGTGAAAGTCTGCTAACTAAACTAACTAGAAGCAGATGATCAAAAGCAGGAAAAAATGCTCTTTTTTTTAATATGGCAGCCCAAAGTGTTGGCTGTAATCAAGTGATTATCACCCAGGTTTTGATGCTAGGGAGAAGATTCTCCCTCCATCAAACACAAGCTGCTCTCTGGGTGGCACATCTGGATGTCAGACAGATAACAGCAGCAAAGCAAGCCCTTTCTGGATTTGGGATCAAAGACAAGACAGCTCAGGTCAGGAGAGATGAGCCTTCTGGCTCTAATTAAATCCTGATGGGTTAAAATGAGTAAAGCCATGTTGTTGAGCACATGGATAGCCCAAGTCCCTGGAAGGGGTCTGGGAGGAGGCTCTTGCAGGGATGCTGGCAGTGACCTCAGACTCCACCCCATGTCCCAGTAAAGGCACATCTGCTTCCAGGTGCTGTGATGCTGGGGAGGAACAGGGACAGCAGCTCTCCACAGGCACAGGGGAATCTCCAGAACTTCCACCCATCCACTCTCTAGCACAGCCAGGTTTTTCCAAGCAGCAAAGCTTGAAAATTTGGGTTGGTCAACAACCCCATGGATCCTTCAGAGGCTTTGGTTTTCTGCTCCTCAACCCTCCCCAGTCTGCCTTAGCCCAAACTGCTGGCAGATACAGCCCTGGCTGCAGGAGATGTGGTGATTGGGTCCCCTTTGCCCACCCAGCAGTGCATCCAGGCTGGACATTGCCTTCACTGATGCTCCAGTCCCACAGCACCCTGGAGGGACAGGACCTTTGTTGCTGCCAGCATCTCTGCACAGGGACACAGCCAAGAGTGATTCCATCCTCAGCCATGTGGGAGACACGTCACCAGCATGCCAGGATGGCAAAGGCTGCAGCAGCACTACATCCCAGTGATTCCTACCCTGGCAGATCCCAAAATCCACGGCCAGAAACCAGCTGTGGCCACACCAGAATGCCTCAGAGAAACATTCTCTTCTGCAGCTACAGGAGAAAAGCAGGATTTGGCTGTGCCATCCTCACACTTCACTCCCACCACCCTTTCTCAAGAGTAGGAGCTCAGCTTCACAGCATGCCAGGGAAAGCAAACACAGGAGGGAAAAATCCAGGAGCACCAGAGCCACTACAGCCTGCAGAGAAACCATCCCAGACACCAGGGCCCTTCCTGAGCCTCGAAACAACACCATGCCCAAAGGAGCCCTGACACAACTCCCTGCACTCCCCAAACCCAGGTGTCACCCAGGGAGCCCCAGCTGAGCTGGGAACTGCTCAGGGTGGAGCAGGAGCTGTGAGGCACAGAGCCTTCCACCACCCCAGGACACAGGGCTCAGGTCCATCCCCAGGGACAGAGCCCATGTCCCCTGGATCTGGCCTTATCTGAGGACCCTGAGTGGGCCCACAGGACACAGAGGGTCCAAGGTGGCTCCTGAAAGCTCCATCCACAAACAGGAGTGTCATCCCCCAATGTCTCCCAGGGAAACCACACCTACACACGGCACTTGGTGTTATGTGGGGCAGTGTGGGACCAGAATAACTCCTCTTCTGGCTGATCAGTGTGTGAATAAATCAGCCACAGCCAAAAATAACCTCTGGGCATTTTTTGACTCCTTCCTGGAAAACAGTTTGGGGCTGCTGCTTGAAAGAAGCCCAGATCTACTTAGTTACAGCTGCCAGACACTGAATTACAGGGCAGATTAAGTGGATTATGGATTTTGTACAAACCCATCTTTCCCCTCTGTGCCCGCAGCCCCTGGCACTGGGAATGCCTGCACGGGGAGCAGTTCTGGGCACCACCACCAAGCCTATTTAACTCATGACCCGAGCCACCAGCTTTATGACACCTGTGTTAATGCCACAGCAAGCCTATAAACACCTTCCCAACTCTGGAACCAGAAAGGCCAGGCTTTGGCAGAAGAAAATCCATGTGAGGATGCTCTGCACTAATGAGACTCTGAAAAGGTGAGAGTTTGGGCTGGGGCCAGATGTCCCCTTCTCCCAGGCTCCAGATATCCCACGTTCAGCCCAACTCCCTCCTCTGGGCTATGGACCCCGGGCAGAGTGTTTGCTCTTTGCCAGAACATCACATCATGATGTGGCCAGGAGGGAATTTGGAATTGCAGAGAAAATTCCACCAGGAAAGGATGGAAATGAGAAGTTTAAATGCATGCACCTGCCGTGTGGACAGCAATTCCGGGACGGGGCCCTTCCCTGCCATGTCATCCTGCCCTGGCGAGGGATGCTGCCCTCTCTGGAAGGTGGGATGTGGAGTCCAGGCAGAAGGAGCTTGCTTGCTTGCTTGCTTGCTTGCTTCCTTCCTTCCTTCCTCCCTCCCTTCCCTTCCTCCCTTCCCTTCCCTTCCCTTCCTTCCCTCCCATCCCTGCGCCCGCTATTTAAAGCTCTGGCCCCGCTGCCACCGCCTCAGCGCCCCGCGGAGGAGCTGCCCGCGCTCCCAGCACGGCTCTGCCTCCGGACCAGCCACACCAGGGGCTGCACACGGCAGGAGCTGCAGGCAGAGGCTCCATGCAGCAAAAACCCCCGGGAGCTGCCCTCTCCTGGACACGGACAGGAGGATGGGGAAACGAGCTCTCATCTGCCACTTGTTTTCTTCTTTTTTCATGTTTGGATGCAATTAAAGGCAGGCACCCAGCCGGCACCTCCTCATGCTTGCTAAGAGAAGCATGGCAGGAACTGAAAACCAGGAGCAGAAAAAAAAATAATCTGCATTTCAGATAAATTCCAGCCTTGTCAGTCCTGCAGGATTACAGAGCTGGAGACAGCGACCCACGAGCTGCTTAAAACATCAGGGTGAAGATTCAGCTAAGGAAGGGCAACGTGGAGGACACAGGGTCAGTCCCCTCCTGACCAGTGGCTTTTGGAGAAGTTTTGACATCCAGCTCCCAAACACTTCTGTGGGATGGGAATCACTGCGCTGCCAGGGCAGCTCAGGGCTGAGGGGCAGCAGGTTTTGCACAAAAATGAGAGAGATGAGCAGATACTTCATTCATAAAACCACAGAATCACAGCATGGCTTGGGCTGGAAGGGACCTTAAAGCTCAACTCATTCCAACCCCCTGCCATGGGCAGGGACACCTCCTACAAACCCCTACTAACCAAGCCCTGTCCAGTCTGGACATGGACACTTCCAGGGACTGAGAGGCAGCCACAGCTTCTCTGGGGAACCCGGAGGTGTGCCAGGGCCTCCCCACCCTCACAGGGAGCAATTCCTTCCCAATATCTAATCTAAACCTCTCTTCTTTCATTGTGAACCCTCTTGTCCTGTCACTCCATTTCCTTTTGCAGAGTCCCTCTCCAGCTCCCTTGCAGCCCCTTCACACCATGGACAGGGCTCTGGGATCTCCACACAACCTCCTCCTCTCCAGGCTGAACTGCCCCAGCTTTCTCAGCCTGATTCCTCAGGGCATCCTCACCCCACAAATGAACTCAAGGCTTTTACCCTGTCCCCACAAGGGTTTCAACCTGCTTGACCACACAGCAAACAGAAATAAAATCCAATTATATCTGCACAACATTATTAGCAAAGAGCCTGGAATCATTTCCCACAACTTCTGCTCCAGATGGGCCCAGGCACAGACCTGTCCCCCAACACTGCAGTTGTTCCATGTGATATTTTCCCTCCTCCCTCCTAAATGCCAGCCCGTGTGAGCACACCCACACGGGCACCCACCTCCGAGCCTTTCGTCTGCTCAGAGAGGAGGCCCTGAAGCACTGAAAACTCCCAACCACATCCCCCAGGAGCCTGGCCAAGGCTTGGACCCATGGCAGAGCCCTCAGCCTGGGGCAGGTCTGTCATCCCACACCTGGTGCTTGGAACGTCCCAGAAATCATCTGTAAGGAAGGTGATATCATTGTGTCATTCACACCTCTCAGGGAGGGCAGCTGCATAAGGGATCCAACAACCTTCTCCTCCAGTTAATACTCAGAGACCTCACATCTCAGTTTTGGGAGCCATCTGGGAAACCTCTGGCTCACCAAAGCATTCTTTAGGAGGAAATTAATTGTGAATTAAGGTTTCAAGGTTAGAGAAAGAATACAGTATCTTTCCGGTTTGAGGAAACCCTGAAATGGCACTTCCCAGGCAGAGGATGGACACTCATGTCAACGTCTCTCCATGTGCCCAGAGTGGAGCCCTCCAGAGGTATTCCTAGTTGGGCCCCAATTTGAGTTCAGCTCCCTCTGAGGCTCCAAGAATGTCTCTCTCAGCTCCAGTGTGAAATTCCAGCTCCAGCACAGTGTCAGGCTCTTTCCCAGCACTGATTCAGGACCTCCACATCCTCACCCAGCACAGTGGGACCCACCAACTCAGCCTCACTCAGCCTCCTCCTCATCCCTGTCCTCATTCCCAGCCCCCAGTGGGAGCTGCCCCAAAGGACAAGACTTGCAAAAGTGTCCCTCCAAAGATGCAGATGAGAAGGGTTTCAGTGGGGGTTTCAGCCCTGGTGTCTCCTGAGACAGCTGAGACAGGCAGGAACCCAAACCTCCAGCTGTCCAGTCCCTCTGCATCTGCACTGGAGCTGCTGCCAAGCTCAGCTGGACCGGGACAGAGCAAGAGCCACTCACCACAGAGACACAAAGCTGCACAGGGATGAGATGTTTAATCCCACACCTGCCAAGCTGGCCACTCCAGAAAGCTGGATGTGTCCGTCAGTCCCACCACTGGTGCCTCAGGAACCAGCCAGTCCAGAGGCACCCCTGCCCTCCTGCTGGTGACACTGGTCCCAGCCTCTGGGCTGACTCCTGGGAAAGAGCTGCAGGAGGAGCAAGCACTGAAGCTGGGAAGGCACCTGAGCACCACAGGGTGCCAGGGAGATGTGCTGTGCTGATGGCTCCCTGACAAACCTCCAAGGAAGTCCCTGGTGATCAGTACTGTTCCCCAAGGAGCACGTGCAGGGAGCAGCACACCGTGATGGCCCCAAGAGCACAGGTACCTGAGACTCTCAGACTGATCATCAGAGACACAAAGACACCCAAATTTCCACCTCCTGCTGTGTGGGCAGCACCACAACCAAGAAACTCCCAAACCACACAGGCACATTCGTCCAGGTCCCAAACTCTAGCTCATGCTTGCCTCTGGACCAGCTCCTGCTCACACAGTGGCTTGGTGGTATTAAACCCACCAGGAGAACCTCATTCCAGCATCCAGCAGATGGTGGCAAATGAGCTAAAATGAACACTTTGCCAATCCTGACTTTGCCAAAACCAGGGCCTCCCCAGAAGGGTTTGCACAGCTTTAACAAAACCCAGCTCCCTAAGCCAATTGCTGCTCTAATGATGCAATTGAGGGGATAAACAAGCCCTTCAAGGCTGGTTATTCAGGAGCAAACAGTGCTGTCTGGAGGCAGCTTGCAGCAGCCCTGTGAACAGAGCTAACAGAGGCTGGGAAGCAGTGTGGGCACAGCTGGAGCTGGCCAAGCTGGCCGGATGCTCTGCTGGCCAGGCCCGAGCACACAGGCCAATGTTTAGGCTGAACCAGATCCATGAGCATCTTCCCAGTTCTGAGCTGGCCCTGCTTGGAAGGCATTCACCTGGTGCTGAGCTCCAGGAGCGTGTGTGTGGCAGCATCCCCACGAGCCAGTGCAGCCCAGAGCTCGGAGCCAGGCAGATGCTCAGTGGGGCTGACACAGAGCACAGCACTGGGTGGATGCTCCAGGGCTGGAGGCAGCACCGAGGAAGGCAGGAGGAGACAGCGCTGGGAAATCAGAGGACTGGGAGAAGGCCATGGGAGGACCAGGCTCACCCGCATTCCTGCCCTCCCCTCGGTGCAAGGTACAATCTGGGGAGGGGATGCAAAGGGACAGCTTGGGAGCACATGGGGGTCTGCCAGAGGCAGAGAGCAGCTGAAAATCAAGACCCCCTCTACCGGGTTAAGGAATCACTGCCTCCTCCCTGCCCCCCATAGCATGCAGCCTCGGGGGATGTGCCGACCCTTCACCCTCCTGCCTGCACACCCAGTGGGGATGGGGCAGCGCATCTCCCCGGCTCTCGGGCCGGGGCCCGTGCACTGAGGGGAGCAACCCTAGCTCAAATGCTCGGTCTGCGGGTAAAGCCGGGGCAGAGCAAGTCCCCCCTCCAACCCAGCTCGGCGTGAGAATGACACTCCCCAGCTCAGACTCAACCCAAGGGAAATGAAGGAGCTGAGCACACCCTGACTCAGACACCCCCTCCAAGGGGTAACGGGGTGGGAGATGAAGCACCCCCGGAGCGAGTCAACCCCTTCCGGGGGGGGCAGAGCATTCCCCGGGGCACTGCAGGCTGAGCATCCCTACTGCGGCCCCGCCCGGGGGGCAATGGGGAGCATTCCCAGTAGGGGGGGTGGGGGGGAGGAGGGCAGAGCATCCCCGGAGGGTGGCAAAAAGGGCACAGCCCGCCGAGTCCAGCCCCACCGGGGCTGAGCGTACCTACGGGGGGGCCGAGCATCTCTCGGGGGGCAGCAGAGCATCCCCGGGGGAGGCAATACGGGCAGAGCCCTCCGGGTCCGGCCCCACCGGGGTGGCTGAGCAGCCCGGGCGGCCCACGGGGCTCACGGGGGCAGAGCTCCCCCCGGGCGGCCCCGCGCGGGGCCGAGCATCCCCCGTGGGCAGCGCGGCCCCGCCCGCACTCACCGCCCGCCGAAGTCGCTGGAAGCCGCCGCTGCCGCTGCTGCCGCCCCGCCCTGCCCCGCCCACTGCGTCACCGTCCCCGCCTGGCCACGCCCCCGGACACGCCCCCGAGCGGCCCCGCCCCCAGGGGAGGGGGCCGGGGGTCGGGGGCCGGGGGTGCTCCCGGGGACAGGAACCTCCCTGGGGACAGCATACCCCTGGAAAGGCGAGGGACCCTTGCTCTGGGCGTCATAAGGCTTTCAGGAGCGACAGGAATCCCCCCAGGAGAACTCTCCTAGACGGCAGAAACCCCCTTGGGGGCAGGAATTCCCCCGGGAGGAGAGAGGACTCTGAGGTGGAGCAGAAATGCCCCCGTGGGAGTAGGAAACTCTCTTGTGGGGAAGGTTCCTCCCTGGGGGAGGCACAGCAATCCCCCTGGAATGGGCATAGAACTCTCCTGGAGACAGGAACCTCTTCGGGGTGTGTAAGTCCACACAGGGGCAGGACTCCCCCAGGGGTCTTGTCCAGCCCCGCAGGGAGGGAGGGAGGCAGGAGCAGACCCGGGCTGTGGGGTGTCCGAAGCCCTGGGTGCCCCGTCCCCCCACCATGTGGGGAGCAGCGATGGAGCCAGGCAGTGACCCCCGGAGTGCCCCAGACCCCTCCTCACCCTGCCAGGCTCAGTTCTGTGCCCTGGGGGATGTGTCACCCCGGGCTCCCCTCAAGGATGTCTTTGGCATCATCAATGGGATTTGGGGCAGAGGGCAACCATGAACTTCAGCGGGAGCTGCCAAAAGTCCACTCTGCTTCATCATCCTGCCCTGCACAGGGGCATCCTTCCCAAACAATTCATTTGGGGTCCTTGGAAGCACAGCCCCTGGCACAGCCTCTGGGATCCCTCAGCAGTCCTCACCCTGCCTACCAACGAAGAGCTCCTTTCTGGGACCCCACTGGGAACAACTGGGATCATTAGCATCATAGAGCAGCACCTTCCTCTCTCCAGGAAGGACATGGAGCTCATCCTCGGGATTTTTGCTGAAGGACCCTGAGGAGGTCTCACATAAATGCCTCCAACCCACCAGAGGAGGGAGTGTGCTAGATCCACCCGCCGCCAGCCAGACTCAGGAACAACTGCCTTCAGTCCCAAGAACATTTCATCTCTTTTCCACGTGCCAGAGTTTTGTAAGCCAAGACAAGCTTCACTTTTAAAAAAATAATACTGCGATACAGTTCTCAAATAGCAATGATGAATAGGATAATCCAAGGAAAACGTTTTCAAGTAAAGAGGTGGGTGCAGCCAGGAGCACCAGGATCTGGTTTATTGACTGCCATCCACATTAATTTATATCCATTGCCTTAAGAACAGATGGATTAGGAGTAGCCTTTCTGTCAAGGAATGGCCTTTCCTGCATGGGATGATCAGAAGTTTTCTCAATCAAATATGCTCCTCGCTGATAAAATGCTCCTTCTTGTTTATTTGAGAAATGCTGAGAGAAATAGGGTCGGGCAGGGAGGTTACAGACGTACCAGCTCCTGGCCATGGCTGGGAAGCAGAAGGAATGTGGATTTCCTGGATTTGTCCATATTCCATGCTTTATCCTGCTCTGGAGAGGCCCAAGAGCTGACACCACAGCTGTGAAAACATCTCGCTGTCATTCCAATCCTCTCCTGAAGTTTTGTAGGAAAGGGGCACAAGTGGGAATGCAGCACTGGAGTGTTCAGAGTCATTGAGGGAGAATGGGGCAGGGCTGGGCTCTTTGGTCACTGTGTAAACCCCAAAGGAGGGGAGCAGGATTCCACCAGCCTGCCCAGTTTACCCCAGCACTGGGCAGGACTCCAGCCAGCTCCTGGCAGTGCCCAAATCCCCCTGTGAGCAGGGCACAAGACCTCAGGGGAACACAGGCCCCAAAATCACCATCAGCCCCTGGGCTGCCAGTCACAATTTCTCTTTGCAGATCCCCTGGAACCAATTCCTCCCCCATGGGGTGGCACCACTCCTTCAGCAAGCTCTGAGCACTGATTTCAGCCCTAAAAAATAGCAAATGCAGTTTACAGCTGGTGGGCACCCATCACTGCTCCCACCACAGAGGTGTGGGTGGCACTGCGAGCCCGTGGTGTGGGCTGTGCTTGGGCACTGCTCAGTGGGTGTCTCCTGGGAGTGTTCCAAATCCTCTGAAATCATCAGGATAAACCCCGACAACACAGCCTTTTTAGTGTCAATGGCATTACTTTATCCTTGGCCAGGGTGTGTGTGGCCAACAGGGTTCCAGCCTCCCCACAGACAAAAATACAAAACCTTTTCATGTGTTTATACATTTTTAGAAGAAAAAACCAAACCAACCAACAAAAAAAACCCCAAACAAACAAAACAGAACTTCATTTGGTCTAAATTCCATTATTCACTTATCATTCTCTTTCATTTAATACTATTCTATCCTCTACCGGTTACTGATTTCTCACTTCTTATGTTAATTAGTCCATCTTTTTAGTCTTTTTAGTAGCTTTGGAAAGTAGGAACTGTTAACACATAGATGGAGTCTTGTTCGGCTCTTCTTTATCTTCAGGTTTCTGCAAAATGCCCCTGTAGCTCAGAAATTCAACATTCCAGATGTCCAACCTCACCAATATGTTCTGCTCTCCCTGGCTTTGTTCATTGAAGCATATCACACTTAGTTTATCAAAACTTCAGTTTGAGTACTTTTCCCAATCTGTGCTCCTACAAAAGTGGCTCATGGCAACTTTGCTAAATGCTGGAAAAGAGTAATTTAAGAATAACACACTATTTATAATTTATAGGTTATGATTAATTAAAGCAATTTATTTAAAAGTTAATAAAAACTATTAACTAAAATTATTATTTAAAAGTTCCATTGTTTCCAACAGGGGGTGCATCAGGGCAATCACCTCAGAGTTCCTCCTTACTGGGAGCCCTAGGGGGGCTGCAATCACTGCAGAATCCTTTTACTGGGGGGTCAGTTTCCTCAGAGACCCTTCCTGCTGGGAGGATGGGGGGAATCCCCTCAGAGCCCCCCTGTACTGGGATGATGGGGAAGGGCAATTATCTCAGAGCCCCCCCCGTACTGGGATGATGAGGAAGGGCAATCATTTCAGAGCCCCTCATTACTGGGATGACTGGAGAATGAAGTTACCTCAGGGGCTGTTGTTACAGGGAGGATGTGGGGGCAATTCCCTCAGCGATCCATGTTCTGGGAGAACTGGGGACCCGTTTACTCAGAGGCCCTCGTTACTGGGAGTACTGGGGAGCCGGCATGCTTTAAGGCCTTTGTGGCTGGGAGGATGGGGGTCCCTTCACCTCAGCGACCCTCAGTACTGGGAGGACTGGTGTGTGGGGGATCCCCTCGAGCGCCCTCGTTACCGGGAGGGGGCAGTTGCCTCACAGCCTCGCAGTACTGGACGGAATCCCCTTAGGACCCCCATTATTGGGAGGACTGGGGCAGCCTGGAAGCCCCTCAGGGCCCCTGCTAACAGAGAACTGGGAGGGGGCAATCCCTCAAACACCTCCATTACGAGAGGGGCAATTGCTTTATTGATCTTCATTACTAGGAGGGATCTCCTCAGGGATCCCCTTTACTGGGGGGAAATCTCCTGAATTTGAACGGGGCAATCTCCTGAAGTGCTCTTGTTACTGATAAGACTGTGGGGGGAGGGAGAAACCCTCAGGGACCCTCAGCACTGGGAGAGGGAGAATCCTCAGGGGTCCCCCTTTCTGGGAGCACTGCGGGGCGATCCCCTCAGCACTGGGAGGAGGAATCCCCTCAGGGGTCCGCGTTACGGGGAGCACTGCGGGAGACGCTCCCCTCAGGACTGGGTGTTATGTCACAGCCCCGGTGATGTCAGAGCGGCGCGCGGTGTCGCGGCGCTGACGCGGCGCGGGGCGGGCGCTGTGGCGCTGTCCCCGCTGTCCCCGCGGGGCCCGGCCGGACATGGCCCCGCGCGGCCGCCCCGCCGCCGCCGCCATGCCCCGCAGGGGCGCCCGCAAACGCCTCAAGTTTCGCGCCGACGACGTGTGCTCCGAGCGAGGTGAGAGCCGGGCCGGGCCGGGCCGGGCCGGCGGGGCCGGGCCTGGGCCGCGGCTGAGGGGGCCGGGGCTGATGAGGGGAGCGGCGCCCGATGGGGGAGCGGGGACTGTAAGGGAAGGCGGGCCTGAGGTGAGCCGGGCCGAGCTTGGCCCTGCTGGTGCACGCCGGAGAGGAGGCCTGGGCCCGCATTAGGGCCCGGGGGAGGAGATTGTTAAAGGGCCTGAGCTTAGCCTGGGTGAGAGGGATGAGGGGAAGGAGGACGGTCCAGTCTCACCTAGGAGTGAGCTGAGCCCTCTCGGCGTTGTGCAGGCAGAGAGCTGCGTCCAGGAGGGATCCCCCAGCGGGGTTCTGGACGGATGTGTGGCAATAAGACCTCCTTGCCTGTGGAGGAGGTGCCTGAGAGCAGAGGATCAGCCAGGCTCGAGTTGGGCTGTGTGAGGGAGAATGGGATTATCACTGGCTGAGGTGGTGGGAGAAGGAGAATTGCGCTGGGCTGGGTGGGGGCGTGGGTCGCCTGAGCCTGGTTGACCGATGGTCTGGAATAGAGACTTTCTGGGGACTCCTGGCCTGCACATCTTTGCTGAGGCTCATTTTCCTGCTTGTGCATTTCCTCTTCGAGCCTCTACTCCTCTGGGGACTGTTCCCTTTAGTCATCGTGACTCTTAGCCCTTTTGTCCCCTCCCCATAATCCCTAATCGCTGTGACCCCTGTTTCCCCCTCTCTGCAGTGACGGTGGCAGATTATGCCAACTCAGACCCAGCTGTCGTGAAGTCTGGGCGGGTGAAGAAGGCTGTGGCCAACGCAGTGCAGCAGGAAGGTGAGTCTGCCCTGGGGCCCCAGCCTTCCCCACACTGCCTTCAGGTTTTGCTCTGCATGACATGGGAAACTCCTCTTCCTTAAACTGAGAAAATTTGTTGTCCTTTAGTGCTGAAAATGAGCATGTGCTACTCTGTAGACAACCAGAAGTTAAGGGCTTAGACTGGAGGTTTTGCAGAAAGCCTGCTGCAAGAATTGCTGAGTCTGTGTTAGTGCCTGAAATGGAAAGGCTTGGACGTCATCTCCTGCTTGAAGCAGAAAATAACATTATAAAAGTCTTTATTACTTTATTGCCACATATAAAACTGTAGATAACTTTATTAGCAGGTAAAATTCTTTGCCGGGGGAGTAAGGTTGTGATGGGTCTGTCAAACGTGTTGTGAGGAGGTCTTGGGAGGCTGTTGCTGTTTTTTTGGCAAACTTTGCAAAGAAGGAGTTTTTTCCTGGAAAGGTAGTGCAGTATTTTGTTATCTGCTTCCTCCTTGTCTGGGAGCTTTCTGAGCTAACACACCCCACTTGCTTGAGAAATGGTAAGGTTTTGGCCTTTTAAATGTAGCTGTCACACGTGTTGGAGGTGGATGTTGTGTTGACAGTGATAACTGAACTTTTCATAAAGGGAAACTCTTGGTTTGCTGCTGAAATCTTGCACTGTTGGAGTCAGTATGCACTTGGCATGAGTGCCTGTCAGGGGCAGTGGTGCTCCTGAACATCCTCTTCAGCTGCTACTTCTCAAGCTTTTAAGATCAGGGCACCCCCCTCTTTTGTGGCCTCCTTTGTTTGGGGCTTCCCTCCTGTTCACCCATCTGTGTTCTGTCTCCTTGAGGCAAAGTCCAGCACTTCAGCAGAGTGCTGGCAAACTGCTGGTGTTCTGTTCTCCCTGCCCCCAGCATCATCTGCTTCATCCAGTTTATCGCCTTACCTGCTGTGTTTCTGCCTCACCTCCACCTCACCCTGGTGCCTCCGGGTCACAGCAGTTCCGTGCCCACCCCTTTCCCAGGTCTTTGCAGTGCAGTCTCAGGGGTTTCCCCTCCGGATTCAGGGATTCTCGGGATCTCTCCTCCCCCGCCCTGGAGCGGTGCTCCAGCCTTATCTGGCCCAGCCATGACTGTGCTGCAGCCTTATCTGGCCCAGCCTTATCTCGGGGTGCGTCTCGGGGTGCCACGCGTGGGGACAGGAGCTCCAAGCTGTGGCCTTGCTGCCCTCCGGAAGCTGGGTTCCGAGTGAAGCCCGTGCTGGGCGTGGCTGCAGCGGGCAGGGCCCCTCCCACAGCGAGCGTCCCGAGGGAGCCGCGGCCGGGAGGAATTTATCTGGGCTTCCTTCTTAATGCCCAGGATGGGGGGATTGCAACGCTGAGGTGAAGAGAGGGTGCCTCTGCAGGGCTGCAGTGCAGCCATTCACTGCTCGGTGGGCTCGTGCTGTTGGCTCAGAGGTTGAGTTTTCCTTTGCAGAGTGGGGTGGACTCTTCTTAAACCCCGCTCTGTGTCCCTGTCAGTTTTGTCCTCTCTTGCTTGGCTGTGTTTGATGTCCTAACTCACTGTCATTTGTGTTGCCACCTATTCCAATCTCTTTTTACCTATGAAAGGTCATGTAGAGAGGGCAGGGGGAAAACAGCTGCCATGAATACATCCAGGTGCCAGGAAAGCCTCCAGTTTACAGAACAAACTGTGCAAAGTGAGGTAGAACTGGTTGAGCAAAGCACTGAGGTGTGTCTAGTCAGTGGGTACAATCAAGCCCTGTATGAAGACTGTCTTTCCATCTGCTGTCTTTTCATTTTAAAACCTTGTTTGGTGGTTAGAAATGAGAATATTTTTCACCTGAGTTTATGTTTGGTTTCTTGTTGTTGTTGTTTGTTTTTCTGCTACTCTGTCTCTGTGATTAAAAAGCACATTTTGCTCTTCAGTGGTTCTGGTGACTGCAGTGACTGGAACTGGGATGTTTAAAACCTTCCTGGGCCTCAGTTTGTGCTGAGTAGAAAAGCTTGAACACTGTAAGCCTCCTCTGACCTCACTGGTCATGTTCTATTCTTCACCCAGTTTGTTGGGTTGAAATTCAGCTCTCAAATGAGTTTCACAGCTGTTAGCCTTTGTGCTGCTGTGGCAGTGCCTCACACAGCTGTAATGCAGGACCACACCTTTCTTTTTCCAAGACTGTCATTACTGACTCTCATGTGTATTTTTCTGGCCTAATGAGCCCTCAGTTTACAGATCAAGTTTTAAAAATATTATTTCTGAACAGAGATATGTCTAAGCATGTCCCCAGATATAGGAAAAAGCCACCCCCAATCTCCAGCTGACTCAGCTGGCCGTTTTCCTCACTAGGCCAGGGCCTTCCCCTTCACTAAATTCCAGAGTAAGTGGAACTCCTGTGCACTTGACACTGAGTTCCAGCCCCACGGGATTGTGTCATCAGCCACAGGAAGGTTGTCCTGCTGCAAAGGGAGTGAGTCTTCTCCATGTTCATAAAACAGTTCCAGAGCAGGTGCTGGCTCCAGGCTGAACATGGCCATGCAAGGCAACTCTGCTGTTTAGGAAAACCAGTTACCCTTTATAAAGAGGCTGTTGTTTTATTTGGAGTTGTAAATAGCTTCAGCTAAGCCAGTGGGATCTGCATAATGTGCTGGTAATCATCCTCATTGTTCATTACTTAAAACAAGCAGCTGAATAATTATGTTTCCCATTCACTCACCCCTGCTAATCTTTCTCTGACAAGGTAATCCTTGAGCTCAGGATTTACTTGCTTGTGTCACTCACCAGAAAGCTTTAAGGCAGTGGTTCCACTGAAGCATCTCCTGAACTTGGATCACCTTTTCCTCTCTGCTGTTGTACTTACTGTTGTTTTTCATTCCAGTAAAATCCCTGTGTGGTTTGGAAGCTTCCTGTGTCCCTACTGAGGAAGTTCTCTCTGTGTCAGGAGAGTCCTGTGACAGCAGTGATGAGATGGATACCAAGGAGAGCATCAACGGGAGGGCTGCAAGGAAAAAGAAGAGCAAAAGGCACAAAGGTGTGGTCACCTGCAGTCCTGGGGCTCTGTGGGCTCCTGCTACGTGTCCAGCGTGGGGGATGCTCATGCTGGGGATTTACAGGATGGTCATGGGGCTCTTGGAGCATTCTGGAATTTGTGTGTGCACAAAGAAATGCCAAGGGTTTAGTCACTTGTAAATCTGCTTGCACTTGGTCACAGCAGCTGTATTTGCACAAAGGCAGAGCCTGGGGCATGAAATCAGAGCCCAGAGAGCTCCTTGCTTTTAACAAATATCCCTCAGTCTTGGAAAACAAACACTGCTATTTCAGAGTTGTGCAATTGTGCCACTGGATATGTTGCTTCACTGAACACGGGGTGGTGGCAGCAGGTTTGCTTTGGGATTGAAGTGCTGCTGTCCATGATGCATTTGTTGGCAAAACACAAGCTCTGTTTTCAGTGTTTCCAAGGCTGTGGTTTGTTACAAATGGGTTTAAAGGGCTCTTTTCCCAGCAAGGAAGTGCATTTGATCCTACTGGCTCCTTAATACATTAATTCAAGGGAGATATATCCTTCAGCATTTGCACTTTGTGCAACTCCATAGAAATCCATTGACAATGCAGTGTAAGCATCAAACAGCTCTGATGGACTGGGGAAGCCTGCAGAAGTTTCTAGTATCAGGTTGCTTTCAGGTTGAGAAGCAAATTTTGACCAGTTTTCTTGAGCTTAATAGCAATTTATGTAGCACGTGATCATCATTGTGTCATCAGCCACAGGAAGGTTGTCCTGCTGCAAAGGGAGTGAGTCTTCTCCATGTTCATAAAACAGTTCCAGAGCAGGTGCTGGCTCCAGGCTGAACATGGCTGAACATCCACCACAGACTGCGGGTGGACAGCACTTCTTCTGGGAAGGGAGTTAAAAGAGGATAATCTCTTTTATTATTATTATTTATTCCTTCAGAATCCTGGCAAAATAATATCTGAGTGGCTGGAGCTGTGAGTCTGAGAAGACAGTATTCTGTTCTACCACAGCCTTGTCTTGTTTCTGCTACACATTTAGGGAGGAAAAAATGGTGATAGAACAGTGATGCTTCTGGCTGCCCTCTGAGTTCAGCAGTGTGGAGTTTGATGGCTTCTTGAGCTAGAGCTGACCCAGCAAAATGGGTGTAGCAGCTCATTGTGGGTGTGCCTGCCATAAATCTGAAGTGCTGTGGGGAAGTGATCACATCCAGAGCTTTCTTTGGCAAGCATCACATGAGGATAAAGCACTGCCCTTTGTATTAACCTGCTGTCTCAGGGTTAGATCTGGCACCCTCAAGTTCCCAAACACCTCTTCTATGCCAGAGATCTCACAGCAGCTTTTCCTATTAGCAGTGTGCACAAGTTGTGTTTTCCTTCTCTGTTCTTAACCTTCCTAATGCTCAGTATTGTTCTAAAACTATTTTTTGCTCCTAAAGTTGGAGCAATGTGTGTGCAAAAAAATGTGGTGTAAACTACAAAACACTCCAGGAATGAAAGGAGTGTGAGCCCTCAGTTCTGGCTGAGCAGTTCTGACACCTCTAAGAGGAACAGGCCATTCTCTCCATTTGAATTACATTAAAAGTTCTATCCAAAAAGTTTTAATGAAATAAGGAGATTTAAGAAAAGCTGATTGCCAGATGCAGAACAGAATTTCCCTCCCTGACAGAGCTCCTACCAAAATATTGTGACCACTGGAACAAAGAACTGACAAGCCTGGCAGTACCAGTGATCAGGGTCTTCATGTGTGAAGCTATTTTAGTGACCTGTTGAATGTGCCCTTTTCATTAAAAATGCAGGAACTTGGCCTTCCTTTATGTGAAGTTGCCTCTTTATTTGACATCCAATTTTTATTTCTCAACTTCAGTGTGGTATTTCAGCTGTGCCAGGGTCAGGCATCAAAACAGGGTCCAGAAAAGGCTTTGTGGTTTCCAGCCTTGCACACAGCACTCAGTTGGACAAGATGCTGAACAAAATGACCTAATTCTGTGTGCTTTGAGCTGAGCTGCTGGATTAGAAACCTCCAGAGAACCCTTTCAGCCTGAATTCCTTTATGAATCTGCCACTTTGCCCACTTGTGCAGCAGGGATAGCAGTGGCAGGTGTCCAGCCCAGGGGAGGTGTCTGGCTGTGTGGACACTGGTGGCAGTGGGAGCAGGGCCACTGAGGCAGTGCCACACTGGTGCCTGGCTGTCCCTGGGTGGGAGTCAGGGGCCCTCGTGTGCTGCCAGGTGTGCAGCACGTGTCTCTGGGTGGGAGTTGGTGCAGGTGGGATGTCCAGGTGTGCAGATGGCGTGTCCAGGTGTGCAGGTGGGATGTCCAGGTGTGTCTCTGGGTGGGAGTTGGTGCAGATGGGATGCCCAGGTGTGTCTCTGGGTGGGAGTTGGTGCAGATGGGATGTCCTGCACTAATCCAGCCGCGTTGCCTTTAGAAGATGCCGAAGGGGGAGGAGGAGAGGAATATCCCATCGACATCTGGCTGCTCCTGGCTTCCTACATCCGCCCTGAGGACATCGTCCGGTTCTCTCTGATCTGCAAGAAAGCCTGGACTGTCACTTGCACTGCTGCCTTTTGGACCAGGCTCTACAGAAGGTGAGACTCTAGAGGGTTTTAAAACCGGTTGTGGGAGGTTTCAGTAGAGAGCAGTTCTCTGCAGAGCTGGAAATAAGGGAGTAATTCTCTTTAGGCCTGGGCCCTGAGTTTGCACATTGACATAGTGATGTGGACCTCTCTTGTGGAATATTCTTATCCCTCAAGGACAAGCTGGGAGAGCTGGGGTTCAGCCTGGAGAAGAGAAGGCTTGGGGAAAACATCCCTGTGACTTTCTAGTACCTTAAGAGGGCTTAAAAAGGGGGGCAGAGAGACTTTTTCTATGGGTCAGTGGTGGCAGAACAAGGAATAATGATTTTAAACTGAGGGCAGAGGGCAGGGTTAGATTGGATGTTAGGAAAAAATTCTTAACTGTAAAGGCAGTGAGGTCCTGGCACAGATTGCCCAGAGAAGCTGTGGCTGTCCCATCCCTGTAGTGTCCAAGGCCAGGTTAGAGCACCCTGGGATAGTGCAAGGTGCCCCTGCCCATGGCAGGGGGTGGAATGAGCTGAGCTTTAAGGTCCCTTCCAACCCAAACCATTATAAGATTCTAATATCACATCTGCTTTGGGTATGGAAATGAATCTTTATGGTGTATTCCTGTATGTTCCCTGTAAAATCTCAGAGCTTTGTGTCCTTTTCTGCTTGCCATGGCCCAACACTTGTATATATCAACCTGTCCAAGTATGTATGGCACGGTCAGTGCTGAAAAGCAAACATCATTGATGAACAACTTGCCCTGCCTCAAGCTCTAATCACAGCCACCTCCCTGTAATTTGGGAATTTTGGAGCTCTACAGTGACAGGATTAAGTGAAAGCAAGGAGGTCAAAGGGGTGGTCAACGCTTGATACAAATGCTTCTGTCCCAGTACATGCCACTGGGATATTCCTTCAGGAGAGAACATTTTCTTTATCACAGCTCTACCTGTTGCCCAGGAGGCACAAGCAGCAGGGGCACAGAGAGTGGCTGTGGTCATCCTTGCCCTGCCCCTGGTTTTTTGTGTGACATTCCCTAGCAAAGGTTCCTTTGGAATGTGATGAGTAACAGCCCTTGAGTGCAGGTGTTCAGGCTGCTCAGGCAGTGCTGAGAGCTGCAGTCAGCTCAGCTGGAAGTCCCTGGGAACCTGCAGCAACCTGCAGCCCTTTGTGCAGCCTGCAGCCACATCCCCGGCTGGTCTCTGGGCAAACTAGAAATTATTGGGAATTGTAATAGGATGTGTGGGCTGGAAGCCTGCCTGGTGCAGGTCAGGGCTTTGAGGCTGCCTGTGGTGTCCTGTCAGCAGCACAGCCCCCTCACAGCCCTGAGGGCTGAGCAGGTGCTGTGGTCAGTGAGATGTGTGTGTGGAGTGTTCCCTGGCAGGGCTGTGGCCCTGCCCTGCACTGACGCGTGGCTGTGGCTGTGCAGGCACTACAGCCTGGACGCGTACCTGCCCCTGCGCCTGCGGCCCGAGTCCATGGAGAAGCTGCACTGCCTGCGCGCCTGTGTCATCCGCTCCCTGTTCCACATGTACGAGCCCTTCGCCGCCCGCCTCTCCAGGAACCCCGCCATCCCAGACAGTACTCCCAGCACTTTAAAGAATTCCAGAGTAAGTGGCATAACTGAGCAGCTGTTTTCTGTTTGGTTTGTTTTTTTCTTTCTAGAAGAAAAACAGATGATATGGAGATGGTCACCGGTGAAGCTGGTGTAGGATGGTCACTAACTGGGTATTCTCAGTGGGATTTGTAAAAGTGGGCTGATTACTTGTATGTGTAGAGTTACTCTCTGGAGTAACTTCTGCTTAAGTCCTATACTACACCATTTTAACCAGCAAAAGGGTCCTGGTATCACTGGATATGAGAACTGCCAGGGATGTTTGCAGCTTCCCTTCCTCTGATCAAGGCTCCATAGAATTGGCTTTTATATGTTTTGCTGTATTCTGACACTGTCTGCCAGAGAACATCTTCTCTCTGCAACAGGCCTCTGGAGAGCTCAGGAGTGACACTGATGCCAGGAGTTGTGTCACTCTGCTTTCCTGCAGGTCGTTCATGGTCTGGTGTGTGGGTGAGCCAGGGTGGTGATGCTGGGGTGAGCATGGCAAATATGCAGAGCCTGTGTCTGCTTTGGGACTGGGCTGCACTTGTGTTGGGCTGTGAAGGGCTTGTCTGTGGTGTGGGCAGGTAATTCTCTGTGCTATCCCAGCTTGGAGCACTTGCATATTATTCCTCTTTAATTGCTGTTGACCATTAACTCTGAAATGCCTTTGTGTCTCTTGTTTGGTTTTAACTTGCAACTGGCCGATAATCTGTGAGCAGCTTAAGCAATGATGTGAGTTCTCCACCCTCCAAATCCTAAGTCAAAAACCTGTTGAAAGAGGTTTCTGGAGCCAAACTGAAGTGGCTTTCATTTAGGAGTTGTTCTTTCTTTTCTATTCAAAATAGAGGAACCTCATCTATCTGTTCATGACATCCCACTTTTCTTCCTTCCTCTCCCTGTCACAGGCTGTTCTAGGCTTGGGGAGCATCCAGCAGCACACAGGAGGTGGTGCTGCAGCACAGGGAAAAGCACATGGCTCTGTGTGCGGCCTTATCTCTGCATCCAGAGCTCCTTGTTCTCTTCCTGAGTCCCCAGGCTGGGGATCTTCATTCTTGCCAACTGAAAAAGCAAGACACTTTGAGGACATTCCAGTAGTCCTGAGCCCAAGCTCCCCCTGCTCATGGCTGTAGGAGCTGGAGCCCCGAGGTGGTGCTAGCAGGGTCGACATTTCAGGAGAATTCCTGGTGACATCATAACGGCTTTGGTGCCCACTGCTAATGCTTCTCCTGTACTAACAGTTGGAGGAGCATCCTTTAAGTGCAGTCTTTCATTGTTCAGCTTTTTAAAAAGGAAATTAAATGGGGACGAGGCTTTGTCAGAGCAGTAGAGGTCTGACCTAACCCCTTGCAGCATGAAAGAGCCACCCTGAGTCTGGTCTTGCTGTACTACTGCACTGCAGGACTCTGAGCTGCACTTGTGTGACTGTGCCCACAAATCCCTCAGCACAGAGGGTTTGGAGGAGGACCTGGCATTGCCTCCCCATATTCTGGCTTTCCTGGGCATTGGTTGTACCTTTGTGGGTTGCTGACACTAACAGCAATGCCTGCCTAAACTGCATGTGGCTAGAGGAGAGCCCAGCCCCAAGTGTGATCCAACCTAGCTTTTCCTCTTTAATTTCCTTTTTTCTTTCCCTAGCCTAGCTTGTGTGGGACACTGGAGCCGTTATGGTGTCAGCAGAGGTGTTTGCCCTTTAAAGACACCCCATTATTTTGGGCGGAGCGGCCCCGCACGGCGCGTCTGAAGGGCAGGACGGCTGACCCGAGGACGACATCCTCTGCCCCTTAGGAGGTACTGACCTTTTGTCCTTCACTACTTGCCATGACCAAACAGGCTGCTGGACCAGGCTGCCTCTGCAGGTGAACTACAAACGCCACTGGTGGAGTTAAACTCAGCAGCATCTGCTGCTCATCTGAGTTAAAAGATCTGGAGAATGTTTTTATTGGAAAAAACTTGAGGGCTGCTTCCTCCCAGGTGGAGGTTATTCCATGCATGTTTCTGAGCTTTACTCCACAGAGCTTTGTTGTTCACCTCATGAGGATTGTGGAGAAAAAAGGTCTTTTAAGGACTTGCTTATGAATGTGACTCAGAGTTGAAGTTGAGGGTCTTGTATCCCCCTTGGTCTCTTCAGAGCCCCTGTGATGGAGGCTGGCTCTGGCTTTGTTTTATTAGGATCACTCCATCCTAGAATGAAGTTAAATGTGTGCTTTGCCCTGCAACCCAGTCAGGCCTTCTCTCTTCAGGAGAGACTGTGTACGGATCACAGGGAATTCTCTTTACCCACATTATTCCTCCTTTACCTGCTGACACTGATGAAAGATAAGACCAGCTGTGGTGGGCTGGCATCTGTGGTGTGGAAAAGCGTTGTGGGATGGCTGGACTGATTTGCCAGGTTCTTTGCTTGGCTGTTGAAGGCTGGTTGCTTGTACTGTGACTGGTAGGCTGGGATTTCCCTCCTGCAGGAGTTTTTCTGAGCCTCCTGCTCTAGAACAAGCTCCTGGGCTGGAGCCTGTGGCCCACAGAGTGATAACCAAGTGAAATTGGAGCAGTCCTGATGTATGTCTGCATGAGAGGGCAATGCTGGTTATCATTGCCCTCTGAGGCTGGTTCAGACTGGTTTCTCATTTTCTTTGGAAAAGAGACAGAAGGTTGGTCAGACTGTGCTGTCCTGGCAGTGGCTTCGAAATGATGACAGTCAGTGCTGATAATGGCAAGGTCAGGGTCTCCATTTGACACCACAATGGCTTAGGAACTTCTTCATCCATCACCTCATAGCTCATGTGGTCTTTGTATTTCCCTCTGGATCCTTTCCTTCTCAATCCTTACTCTGTTCTCTGTTGTTCCTCACTTTAACCTTGTTTGGAACCCAGTTTAATGGGAGTTGCTGGTGGGTAGAGGGAATGGGTGAACCTGTACCACTCACACCTGCCCTAGGAAAGGGACAAATGGCACATCAGGATTTTGCTGTTTGGCACATCAGTGACTCCATGTTGCATGAGGAGTTGGCCAGCTTGAAACTGGGAGATCTACAATGCTGAGAAGGTTCTTTGAACATAATCAATCTAAATAAGTGGCGCCTAATTGCTCCTATGTAATTGTGTTTTCAATTGGAAGCCTTTATGATCTGTTAAAACTTATTTAAAGTGGTGTTTCTAAGGGTTTCATAATTTTGTGTTTCTTTTTTCCACCTCAGTGTCTGCTTTTCTGGTGCAAAAAGATTGTAGGGAACAGACAAGAAGCAATGTGGGAATTCAACTTCAAGTTCAAAAAGCAGGTATGAAAGACCCAGATCAGCTGTGACTTCTGTTTGAAGTAGAAATTATATTTCTGGGGAGTAGAAGGGAAGTGGAAACTTTTTGTCCATTCAGAGAATAAATGCAAACAGATTTCCATGGTAAACTAAAGCATGTTGTAGAACTACACTCAGTTTTCAGTCCGTGTTACCAAGACATTTAGAATCCCACATTTTTATTTCCTCCATCAGTATCCTTTCCCTGCTATAAGATGTGGATCATCACTACTGATTGTTACCAAAAACCAGACTGTCTGACTGTAGTGGTCAAAATGTTGACCAAAATCTGAAACTTCTTGTTATGGCATTGCCAAGATTTCTCAGAGAAGTGAAGACAGCCAGCACTGCCAGGGAAAGCCTCCAGTAGTGGGTGTTGGGAGAAGCCAGTAATTTCAGGCAACCTTGGGATTTGTGCAGCTTTCCCCTCTAAAGAAATGGGTCTGAAAATTGTCCATCCAGAGTGATGGCATTTTGTTGTTATTGTGACACTTTGTCCAAATACCTGGGGAGGAGGAGAGACCCTGCCAGGCCACACTGGGGAGGAGCAGCCAAGCCCAGCAGAGGTTCCTGCTTTGCTAAATCGGCCTCTCTTTCTTTCAAGTCTCCCAGATTGAAGAGCAAGTGTTGCAAAGGTCTCCAGCCCCCAATCCAGTATGAGGAAGTGCACACAAACCCAGATCAGGATTGCTGCCTGCTGCAGATCACCACCTTCAACTTCATCTTCGTGCCAATCGTCATGGGCATGACCTTCACCTTGGTGAGTGGGAGAAAGCTGCCAGACTCTGCAGATGAGGCTCCTGTAAGGACATGAGAGGGCACCTGGAATCTCCTGTGTTGGAAGGGACCCACAGGGTCCCCTATTCCTGGCCCTGCACAGGACAACCCTAAGAATCCCACCCAGTACCTATTTTAGGCTGTATAAATCCTACTGTCCTATCAGCAAACCAGTTCTGGGAATCATATGGTTAATAAAGAGAGGAAGTGCTCAGAATCTTGGTTTAACTTCTCCATTTTCCCTGTTTGGTGCAGTGAACAGAGAGGATGTAGAGGATGTTCCAGGAGCTGTGGTTAGGCAGTGTCTGGCCACAGGTCAGTTACCAGAACTGCAGCAGGTACAGGAGACAGGGAGCAGTACAAGTGGAGGTCTGCCCCTCCCAGGAATATCTCTTTATGGCAGTAAATTCTGAGAGGAAAATCCCACATGAGCAAACTCTTTGATTGTGTGTTTGTTCCCTGATTGGGAGTCAGGGTTTCAGAAGTGGCCAGTGCTCAGGAGAGGTTCAGTCTGGCCTCACTTAGGAGTTGGGCAGTGAGTTCCAGACTTCTCCTGACAGCCATGTGTTTCCAGGTTCACTTAGAATCAGAGTCATAAAATTACTTATATTAGAAAAGACCTTTAAGATCAGTCCCAGCACTGTCATGTTCACCCCTAACCCATGTCCCAAGTGCCACATCCACAGGCGTTTTGAACACTGCAAGGGATGGTGACACCACCACTGCCCAGGCAGTTCCAGTGTTCTTTTACAGCCCTTCCAGTTTCCAGCATGATTATTTGGGGCTGCCAGCCAGACAGAATGAGAATGTGACTGTGAAACACCATGTACAACTCAGAGGAATTTATCAAGTCTAGAAGTGTGGTGTTGAGAGCTCTCTTGGTCACTGTGACTCTCTGAAGCAGCTCTGCTCTCCTCTCTTGCAGTTCTCCATCTCGGTGAGCACGGACATGCGGCACCACCGCGTGCGCCTGGTGTTCCAGGACGCGCCCGTGCGCAACGGGAAGAAGCCGCGCGTGGAGCAGGGGGTGCAGGTGGTGCTGGACCCTGTGCACAGTGTCAGGCTCCTGGACTGGTGGCACCCACAGTACCCCTTCTCCCCAAAGGCTTAGTGCTCTCCTGAGGCTGCAGGAGCCCACAGGGGACTGAATCTGGCAGGCTGAAGAGAATTTCTAGGAACCAGGAAATCCTATTTTTATTTCTGAAATAAATTCTGCAGTCTCCTTGCAAGTGGTTGAAGCTGCTGAGCTAGTTTGTATGTATATAACTTCTGGTCAGTAATGAGCAGAGCTGAGTGTAAAGCAGAAACTATTTGTAAACACACTTTTATGTAAAATTGACATTTTATGATTTGAAAGGAGCTCCCTGGAACTGTTCACTTAAAATCCTTTTGGTGCTAATCAAAGTGGTCTTGTGTTCTGTTGTTTGGGAAGAAGTAGGAGGTTTTGCTTTCCAAGAACTTTCCTTTTTGCTTTCCAGGAACAATCAAGAAACAAAATCCATGTTTGTTTTACTGCAGCAGGATTGTGTTCATGCACAGTGTGATATTTCAGTGTCTGAGAAGCAGTGAGCAAGACAGCAGTGATCAACAATAATCTTAATTCCCAGCCCAGCAGATACCAGTTTAAGGAAAGAAAAAGAAAAATAAATGATCAAACAAAGGAATTACTTGAAGAGGAGTTGTAAGGCAAAAGTATGTAAAGGTACTTAAGTTCTCACACTGGTGTTTTTCTTTGAAAAGAAGATCTAAACTTTTAAAACCAGAAGGTGCTTTTCAGAGAACATAAACAGGGAGGGAGAGGAGGGGACAAACTAAAATAACTGAAGCAGTGATGAAGTGATGAAGGACTCGACTCTGTCTTTTCAAAGAGCACAGTGCGGAAATCGTTTCTGTTGAAAGCCCCCAAGCAACCACTGATCTGGCTTTTGACTCAGTAAATTGATTTCTGTGAGGAAGAAGCAACCATGAAACTTCCTGTGGCCCTGGGCTGACTGAGAAGTGAGGGGTGCAGGGGCTGGGCCTATCAGAATTGTGGTCTGACCAGAAGGAACCTGGCTGGAGGTTTAATTGAACACGTGGCTTCCTGGGGAGGTGCAGAGGAGGTGCTGCAGGGCAGGGGAGCAGCTGTGCAGATACAGACCCTGGACTGAGCTTTGCTGCTTATCAGATATCAGCCTCTCAGTCCTGCTGCACACCACATCTGATCCCAAGCAGGAGGAACAGTTCTTGTCCATGTAGAATGTTCAGTGAAGCACCTGAAGGAGAGGAGTTCTGCCATCTCGGTTTGGACTCGGTGGTCTTTGAGCTCTTGGTGGGTCCCTTCCAGCTCAGAATATCCAGTGGTTCTGTGACCCCACATGACCCTGGTGTAGCTGCCCAGAAGGAGTTTCTTGCCACTCTGTAAATCACCACTAAGGACATCTGCCCCGACCTTGGATCTCTGTTGGAGACTCTTCATGTTGACTTCAAACTCATTTGGGACAGCTTCTGCCTCACAGTTCCCCTTTCCACCACTGCTGAACTGTTGATGCCGCAGGTAAGTTTTGAAGTTAAGTTGGTTTATTAGAGATAAAGGGCAAGGAAAATGTGCTGTCCCTGTGCACCTGGGGCTGCCATGTCAGCAGAGCCTGGGCTGTGTCGTGATTGTGCAGGAGAGGCAGGACAGGCTCGGGGCTGGAGCTGTGTCTGAGGGCTGCAGGGGCTCTGTCCCCAAGGAAGCTGCTCCAGGGCACTGGGGGATAACAATCTGCCTTTTGCTGTGGGGTTAAACACCATTGAACCCGGGGACAGGTGGTGAGCTCAGGCAGTGAAACGTGGTCAGGCTGCACTTTGTGGTTGTCTTGGAGGCTGGTGGCTGCTTACTCAGAGCCTGGTTCTGGCTGTGCTTCAGGCTGTTTCCTGCTAATTGCCTGAAAACTCTCTCATCATGATGCCATGGCCATGTGCCTGGGAATTGCTGTTGATGCAGGGTGTGGAGGGTGGGAGCAGAGTTGGTTCCTGGCTCAGGCTGATGGCAGGAGCATGGAGCAGGCTGGTGTCTGTGTGAAGCTGTGCCCTTACCTGTGGGGAGCTGCTTGGGCTGAGGGGCTGGGAACGGCAGCCCGGGCCCTGCTCTGGCTCCTGTGCAGAACTACAGAACAGCTGCTAGGCTGTGTGTTCCTGCCATCTGGCACAGCAGGAATACCTTCTCATCAGGCATATGGCAGATCCGGGGGGCCAAGGTGCTTGGCAGCTCCAGAATTCCCTGGCTGACCCCGGGTGGCACAGGCTGTGACAGCAGGAAGCAGGTGGACGGGATGTTTCCTGCTACCAACAGACTTGCTAGATTCAAATATGGATATTTAGATACAGATGCCCCTAAGCCAGAGGTGCCTCTTCCAGGCCAGGCTTTTGGTTGGCTGAAATGTATAAAATGTACAAGAACAATTCTCAGTCTTTCCCTTTACAAAGCTTCTGGCGATCTGGTGCTGGAGCTGTGCTGATCAGCAGTGCTGGCAGGGATTGGGAACCTGTTCTGATCCATGTTGGGAGGATGGGGAGTGGCAGGGGTGCTGTGGAGGGGGGATTCTGCATCTGTGTAGAGCTGCAGGTACAGATGTTCCCCTTGGTCCTTACCCAGAGCATCAGGCCCTGAACCCTGGGCTGAGGTTTGCTCAGTGAGGAAGTTGACACCAAAGCTCAGCCCCGAGCAGGGGATTTCCACCCTGGCCCTTGAGCCCAGCCTCTCTTGAAGCTTCATTGCCAGAAAAGTCCTCTTCAGTGTCCTCCAGGATGGGATACAGTGAGTCCACGGGCAGGAGTGGCTGTGGTTTGGTGTCACCCTTTTCTGTAGGACACAGCTCAGAGGGGTCCTCAGTGATCTGGAAATGGAGCCTCAGATCAGCATCATGGTGGCTCTCCCTGTGCTCTCCCTGCTGTGTGAGGCTCTGTTCTACCTTTGCTTTGTCCTGCTCCTGAATAATGGAAGGGCTGTAAACAGATCCTGCCTGGCTCTCTGGTTTCCTAGGGGAGACAGGAAGACTTGGCCACCACCCTCCCTCTGCTCCTGTCCTTGTCAGGATCCGGTGTCCAACAGGAGCTGAGCTCAGTAAGGCGAGGCCTGGGGGCTTGGGGAAGGGGGCTAGGCCCTGCTGTGGTTCCCTTGTGCCTCTCCCATCCCAGTCCCTCTGCTCTGGCCTCAACTGGGAGAACTGCTCCTCCCTGGCCCTCTGAGCTGGGTGTGCCTGTGCAGCCATGGGGCTGCTCAGACCAGCTTTTGCACCTGGGGCTTCTCTTTCTTCTTCAGCTTATTCTAAAGCAAGCAAAAATGTGCCTTTTAGCCTCATTTCAGCCACCTCCCTGTTTCCCCTGGTCAAATATTTTGGTGAGCAGAGCATGTTTGGGTTTGGGGCCAGAGGGAGGTTTGAGAGCAGCCTTTGGTGCCAGGCTTTGGTTGGTTCCTGGGCACTGGGGCTATGCTGTGGCCCTCACAGGGTGGCAGGTGGAGGAACCCTTTTTCAGCACCCAAAAACCATTTGGGACTTGCTCTATAGCACAAAGGGGGGACTGGATGAACTGGCCAAGGCTGGGCTTGTGGCACTTGCTTTGAGGGCAAGAGGACCCAGGATGTTTGCCTGGGCACCAGCAGCTGTGTCCTAGCTGGATTCCTTTCCTGCTCCAGGCCTGCTCGTGGATGTCCCTGGGGAGGGTCAAATCCTGCCCTAGCACTGCACCCTGAAGCAGCCTGTGAGGTCCAATGGGGAATTTGGTGGCTCTCCTGCTCCCCTTGGCAGTGCAGGCTGTTCTATTGGCAGGGCTCTGCACCCCCAGGGCTGTGCTGGGTGTCACAGCCCTCCCCCTCTTCCTTTCTGTGGGGGCAGGAAGGACCAGATTTCCTTCCTGTGCAGGGGTGGGGGTCAGGGGCAGCTGTGGTGAGAAAAGCCCTCCCCCTCCTGCAGCTGCTGCAAGCCCCACAGTCCTTCCCACCCTGGGCCACTGAGCAGCAACTGAGCAGCAAAGCTCTGCTGGGCTGCACCGTCCCAGCTGCCTTGGCCCTCCTGGAGTCCTCCAGCCCCTGCCCAGAATCCCAGACTGCCTTTGCTCCAGAGCAGGTGGGGTGTCCCCACTGAGCCCCTGGGACCCCACTGGGACAGAGCCACTGCCACCCCACCATAGGAATGTAAGGATTTAAACCCAAACGATGTAGGAAAAGCGAAAGCCAGCGGATCCGGGAACCTGGGGACGTCTCTTCTGCCTTCCCAGCACCATCACCTGCTTCCTGCTCTACCTTCTCTCTCACAGAGGAATTCCAGGCTCCATGTGCTCCCACAGGAACAGCTGGGGCTGGAAGTTATCATGGGGGATTTGTAGAAGATGGAGCTTGGCAAGAGATGTGAGGTCTCTCTGAAGGTAGGAGAGGTCCAGGCCAGCAAGGACAGAAGGGAAATGGGATCCACACTTTGTGTGAATAAATAGGGGGAAGGGAAGGGAAGGGAAGGGAAGGGAAGGGAAGGGAAGGGAAGGGAAGGGAAGGGAAGGGAAGGGAAGGGAAGGGAAGGGAAGGGAAGGGAAGGGAAGGGAAGGGAAGGGAAGGGAAGGGAAGGGAAGGGAAGGGAAGGGAAGGGAAGGGAAGGGAAGGGAAGGGAAGGGAAGGGGTTTCCTCTCCATGGGGCTGCTGTGGGAAGGAGCTGATCTGGTTGGGAGCTGGGGACAAGCGATGCCATTGATGAGTTGTGGATGCTCCAGAGCCATGTTCCTGCTCTGGGTCTGGAGGAGGGAAGCAGTGGGAGAAAAGGCTCATAGGGTGGAGGAGTTGGGAACAAACCGGGTGCTGGAAGGGCCCTATGTGGCCCACATTGGTTCACTGGGATGAAGGGGCTTCAGAAGGGGCTTCATTCCCAGCCCAGTTGTGATGCCCAGTGCTCCAGTGAGGAGCTGGAGTGTGTGGGGAAGCTGCGGTGTCCCGGGGCTACATCCCGGGTGGGATCCAGGTTCTGCCCTGCCCCAGGGTGCCAGGCATGCAGTTCTGGCTCTGCAGCCCCAGAGGTTTTTGCCACCTCAGCACAAGAGCTGGAAAAGACATAGGCAAAAAGCTGTGCCAGCTCCGTGCCACCAGCTCCGTGTCACCAGCTCCTGGCTCGGTGAAGTGTCAGGTTCGTGCCAGAGTTTGGGACGCTGCGGCTTGGCAAGAGCCCCCAGCGGGGGTTGCCGCTGCCCGGGGGATTGGAGCTGCCTGCGCGGATGGAGTCGGTGGGGCACAGCTGATGCCATCCGGGGCTGCCGGTTGGCGAGGCTGTCGCAGGTGCCACGGCGGGCTGGGGGCCCCTGGCCCGTCCCACGCGGGTTCCCGCCGCCCTGGCCGGTTCTGCGAAGCTCCGGGGACCGAGGGCGCCGGCGAACGCTCCTCCTCTGCGGGAGGCCTGCAAGGACTCGGGGTGGGGCTTTGCCGAGAGAGAATCCAGAGTCCGGCCAGCCTGGGGAAGTTGCCAGGAGCGAGCGCCCCGGAGAGGCGAGGCTGCCGCCCACCCGTGAGTGTCTGCCCTCGGCGGGTGCGTGCCGAGCGGGGCTGGCCAGGAGCCACCTCCTGCTGCCGTGGGAGCGGGTGTGAGGGAAGGGGCTGGGCTGGGGGCGCCCCAGCTGTCAGCCGTGGGACAGGATCGGTGTAAGTGCCCCTCCCTGCAAGGACCTCCCTGTGCTGTGGGACACCTGAGCTGACCGAAAGCTTTGGCCTCCGGAGCCGTGTGCTGCTAGAACAGGGCATTTCCCCTCCTTTGTCCCCGTGGGACAACCCCTGGAGCAGAGAACTCGGGTACAATGGCGCCAGGCCCCGGCCTGACTCCCACAGCCCCAATGGCCACAGTTTGCCCATGGGGGACGTTGTGCTGCTACAATTTACAGTGTCCCCCACCCATTTCTGATGCTGGGTTCCATCCCAGCCCTTTCCACCCCGGGGACCCTCAGGGCGGGGCACTGAGCTGTGCTGCAGGAGAGCTGGTGTTTACCCTGCTGGGTAACACAGCCTTTGTCTGTGCCTCAGTTTCCCCCCGCATGGAAAGGCACTCCTGGCAGTGGGAAGGGAGCCCTGGCCGTTCCCTTCTCCTTGTGCAACCGGCCCTGCTCTCCCCAGTGCTGGCGGAAGCAGCTGGAGCTGCCTGCACACCGGGAGCTTCCTCGGAGCCCCGCGGGACTGAGGCTGGGAATGGACTGTTCCTTCCCCCTGCCCTGCTCTGAGGCTGGGGAGGAGTTTGGCTCCAAGCATGTGGGCTCTCAGCTCCTCCTGGCCAGTGTCCCCACAGCAGGGTGGCTTTTGGGGACATCTGCAATGAGGTGCTGGGCTGTGGGGAAGGTGCATGACGTGCTTGGAGCAGAATGGGGGGACAGGAATACTCTCTGCAGGCACTTTGAGCTGGAGCAGGAGGATGCCACACCCCTGGCTGTGCCCACTTACCTGGGTTGCTTTGTTCCTCCATGGAGGCAGGAATCCAAAGTCCAATTAGGGGGCTAATTATGGGACTGCACTCGTTACCTTCTGTTCTGTTCTGTGCCGGTGACCCCTGTTCCCCATGGGCTGCCTGTGAGAGCTGGGGGTGCTCAGCAGCATCTTGTTTGCCATGCAGGATGGGCCGTTGGCAGCCAGACATTCCCCAGCAGCCAGAAAAAGCTTTGGCCACCCAGAGTGGCCAAACGCCCAGCCTGGCATGTGGCCAGGCCTCGCCCTTCCCAGTTTATCCCGTCGCCCTGGTTGTAGATCCTGGAGGTCCAGGCCTGGAAATCTACGTCCAGGGTGACACCAGGGTGTGATGTACGTGTGGCTCCGACAGATCCCTAATGCTGCTCCCCTCTGAGCTGGTGAGGTCCCCCATGTCTCCAGAGCTGTAAGGGATGGAGAGGCCACACTCTCTGCTGGGACCTGGACAGAGAGATTACGCAGCTGCAGGAGCCGGTTGTCCCTGCTGCGGGCCAGCCCTGCCCTGCCAGGCTCTGGCTCCGTGTTTATCTCCGATTGAGCAGCCGCGTCCCTGGGCGGGGTCAGCGCTCCAAGGGCGCCGTGCCTGCCGATCAGATCGGGGCACCTGCTCGGCACCAGCCTCTTGGGGAGCTCACAACCCCTCCAAAGGACTTCTGGGCACAAAAATGAGGGTTCTTCTTAAAACAAGCCCAGCACACTCTTCAGGGCAGCGGCCCCAGAGGTGCTGTGCTCCAGTCTGTGGGGCCTGCGGGTGGGCTCAGAGCACAGCGGGGCTGCACAGCTGCACAGCGGTGCTTGGGGCAGGAAAGTGCTCAGGGCACCGTCCTAGGAAGCCCAGCCTTGGTTTGGGAAGGCTTAGGAGGGCCTTTCCTCCACGTTTGCATTCAAAGCTGCTTTGACCAAGCCAAGCCACTGTAAACAGCTTGGATGGGGCTCAGGATGTCTGCCCCATGAGGCTGGGCACTTGCCCAGGCTCAGCTGCTTCTCTTCCAGGGCAGCACTGTCATATTTATAATGGAAAAAACCCAGGCAAACACAGGAGCCTTTTAGCCTCCTGCCACACCTCTGCTACAATGTACATCATCTCAAGTTCACTGCAACTTGCTTGACACTGTCCCCTCAGGGACACTTTTCTTGTCCTACCAGGGCAAGCTGGTGGGGACAGGGATAGGGCGAGCTGGTGCCTGCCTGGAGGAAGGTGGGGAGCTGCTTCTTCCTCACAGTGCTGGAAGAGCAGCCTGGGCCCATTTGAGACCTGAGTGTTTCCCAGGGCTTGGTGACAAATCCTGGGGCGTTGGTGACTGTTCATGGGGTGTCCCCATGACCCGAAAGTTTTTTCTGAGGCCCTGTCACCTGCATTTCTTCTGCTTCCAGCTCCAGGGTGCTGCTTGGGGTGTCTCAGGGCAGCCGAGGTGTCCTGGGGCTGGTTTGGGGGGATTTTGTACCTGGCTGATTTTGTCCTGGTCAGGTTGGGGTTTCCCTGTCCCTGCCTGCCCAAAGGGGACAGTGCACAAGTGTCCCCTGATGCCCCATGGCTGCTCACACACCTGTGTGTGCTCAGGGCAGGGGGTTGGTCCCAGGGGTGTCCCCAGGTGCTGTCCCATCCAGGGGGTGCTGGCTTTCCCCAGGCTGTGCCCTGACGTGTCCCCTCTCCCCAGGCCTCAGCCAGCAGGGGCCATGCGATGCTCCCTGAAACGGTCCCTCATGGTTCTGCTCGCTGTCTCCTTCCTCCTCCTCCTCCTCCTCCTCCATGGGAGCAGCCGGCAGGAACAGGATCCCCTGGAGGTGAGTCCCCAACCAGAGACATCCCATGGAGAGGCTAGTGGAGCATCCTCTATCCCTCCCTGCCCCACATGAACCCCAACCTCAGCTCTGCTCTCTTCCCTGCCCCCTGTCACCCCAACACCTCCCCACCTTCTCCTCTCCCTCGGGTTGCCCTGGGCAGATGGACCCCCCTGAATCCAGGAGTTGGGAGCACAGGACAGGGGCTCCCCTTCACTTCTGGGTCCCCCTCTTGTCATCCCTCCTTTGCTGCATGGTGCTCTGGGGTGTGACCTGTTGCCTGTGGCTCCCATGCAGGTGCAGCTCAGGGGCCTGGCTCCCGACATGATCCTGCAGCTGCTGCAGCCAGGGGGAGCCCAGCACATCCTCAGGGACACAGCTGAGCTCTCTGCACTCCACAACATCTCCTACCAGCTCCTCGCTGGCTCTCCGGCTCCCCAAAAAAGTGAGTGGTCCTGGACCCTGAGGGTGTGCACATCTGGGTGTGCACAGCTGCACATCCCAGCACAGACCTGCCCTCTGAGGGCTGCTGGGGCGGGGGGGGGGGGCTGGGTCCTGCCTTTTTGGGTGGGCACCTGCCCACAACCTCCACAGCCTTCACTGCTCACTCTGGGGATGGAGGAATTGGGGAAGCTCCACGTGCTCCACGCAGGTCCAAGTTTCTGCACCTTGGGACTGGGTGACTGCAGGTGTTTTGGGCTTCCCAGACCTCTCTTTGGGGGTTGCTGAGATCCCATCTCCCTGGGGTTGAGGTTCCAGTGGAGATAGTGAGCTGGACCACTGGGACAACCCCACAGTGTGGGAGGAGTGGGCCAAGCTCTTAGGCATGTGCACAAGAAGCAATTCCCATGCAAACCCTGTGGGAAGCAGCCCAGGGCAACCTGTGAGGCTGTGCAGGAACCAGCACAGGAATGGTGCTGTCCCAGCATCAGCAAGAGAAGCTGAATCACTGCTGGGCCATAGGGAGGACACAAGGTGCCTGATCCCAGTGTGGGTGCAACTCCATGAGGCGTGAAGTGGGGAACGCTTCCAGGATGTGCAGCCATACCAATAAGCCATTTCTGCCCTATAAACTCTCTCTCTGCACTGCTACTTGCCTAGATTTGGCTTTTTTTAAGGTGTTTTTCAGGAATATTTCTTCAGTGGAGCCCCTGCCTCCTCAGCCTGCCTCTTGCTGCCATTTGGGCCAATTTTGGGCCTCTCCTGAGATGCTGAAGGCTTCAGCTTCAGGAAGGAGACAACAGCTTTAGACATGGGGTTACAAACAGCACTGACCCTGCAGGCTAGCCATGGGAAGAGATTTTTGGAGCCCTTTCATTACATCTTGAAGGGAAGAACATCACTGTGGTGATCCCAGGTCAGCCCTCTGCCTGTTCATGCCTTTCCTTTGCCTTGCAGAATTCCTGGCGGTGGGAATGGCATCCGTGCAGAGGCCACGTGGTTTCTACCTCCTGGCCACACTGCAGTCCCTGTTCAGCCAGTCCACAGAGGAGGAGCTGCAGGAGATGGTGGTGGTGGTGCACCTGGCTGACACTGATCCTGGCTGGAACGTGCGCGTTGCCGCCACCATCGCCCAGAAGTTTGCTCGCCACATCCTCCTGGGCCGCCTCCTGCTCATCCACGCTCCTCCTGAGTTCTACCCCACCCTGGAGGGCCTGAAGAGGAACTTCAATGATGCAGAGGAGCGGGTGAGGTTCCGCTCCAAGCAGAATGTGGACTATGCCTTCCTGCTCGCCTTCGCCGCCAACCTCTCCTCCTACTACCTGATGATCGAGGACGACGTGTGGAGCGCCAGGTCCTTCCTGACATCCATCCGCAGGGCACTGGCTTCCCAGGAGGGCTCCAACTGGGCCACCCTCGAATTCTCCAAGCTGGGCTACATTGGAAAGCTCTACCGCTCCAGTGACCTTCCTCGCCTGGCTCACTTCCTGCTCCTCTTCTACCAGGAAATGCCCTGTGACTGGCTGCTGGTCCACTTCCGCCAGCTGCTCACCCAGAAGGATGTGATACGCTTCAAGCCATCCCTCTTCCAGCACATGGGCCTCTACTCCTCCTTCCAGGGCACTGTCAACCGGCTGAAGGACGAGGATTTCCAGGCCGATGCCTTGGACCTCCCGGACAACCCGCCGGCATCCCTGTACACCAGCATGTCCATCTTTGAGAACTACAAGCCCCTCAAGGCCTACAGCTTGGCACAGGGCTACTTTTGGGGCAAAGACCCAGCAGCTGGCAGTACTTTTACCATCGTGTTCCAGCAGCCAGCCCGAGTCCGCCGTGTCCGGGTGCGCACGGGCTCCGTGGAGCGCCCAGGCGATTTCCTGCACGCAGGGCTGCTGGAGCTGGGCCAGCGCCGCGACCGCAGCCACGACTGCTCCTCCTACGTCCCTGTGGGCTCCTTCAAGAAGGGGACCCTGGAGCAGCAGGGCCTGGAGAAGGTCCTGCCTGGGCCCGTGGAGTGCGTGAGGATCCGGGTGACCCAGGACCAGAGCGAGTGGCTCATCATCCAGAGCATCGACATCTGGACCACAGCAGGCACCTGAGCACACCTGTGGCAGGATGTCAAAGCAGCTGGATTTGGTTCCTTTATTTTTCACATTGCCTTTTTGGATAAGAAATTAAGTTATTGGCTCTCACTGCTCCGTGTGTGGAGAGATGGGAACCACTGCTGTGGGCTGCAGATGGGTCTAAGAGCAGGGCCCATCAGAATGTACCTGCTGGGGATGCCCCAATGAGCCAAGGAGGGGACACAAGAAGGGGAAGGTGCTTGGAAATTCAGGGCTGAGCAGCAGAAAACCTTTCCTCCTGGGGAGGATGATGTACAGGACAAAGCTGATCAGCTAATTAACAAACCAAATAATTCATCAGGCAGTGGTTTGGTTTTTTTTTGGAGCCTCTCCACACCTTACCTGCTATAAGTTTTCTAACTTTTTCCAAAACTCTCAATTTCTAATTCCCTTCTCTCTGATCCCATTTCCCAGCTGCTCCTGGAGGGGTCAGGGGAAAGTCTGGGGGTGCTGCTCACCAAACCCTTCACCCTGCAGGCTCAGCAAGCTCCCACTGGTGCCCGGCCATTTCCCGGTGCCGATCGGGGGCGACGGCCACCAGATGGACCCATCGGCCCGGCAGCGGGCAGCGCCTCCCACCAGCGCTCCTTGTTCCCGCCCTCCAAGAGAAAAAAACCAGTTGCCAGGGACTTCACTTCGTGTTTTTGCTTGGTTCACACGGAGCGGGAAGGACAGGCAAGATGGGGCATCCAGAAAGGCGAGGAACGCACAGAATTGAGCACCAGGGAACAAAGATAAGCCAATGAAAATGTGACCTTGGTATAATGTGAAGCTCTGGGTCCTTTTTAGCCCAGTGAGGTGCTGAAGGGTAACTGGGGTACACAAAGGATCCCAAAAGCTGCTGTTTGGGTTTGTCTGGCTGGGTCAGCTTGGAGCGCTGGATGCTCCACTAGCAGCTGTGGGCCCCAGCACGCCGGGCAGTGACTGGTACCTCTCCCAGTTAGGCTTTTAGCAACAATTTCTCAGCTTCCTGCAAAGGAAGAATTCCAGTCTGCTCAGCATTCCCATGGGATAGCCCAGAGAACTCACTGACCTGTGCCAAGCAGGACCCTGCTCTGCCCATGTTCCAAGCCTGGCTCTCCTGGAGCAGGGCAGTCACTGCCAGCAGGGAGCAGTGCCACTCCTGCAGCACCATAACCACAGCTCTGGTTTGAGGTGGCATCAGCTCACCTGCTGGGCACTCGCAGGCAGATGGAGCCCCAGACCTGGCATGATGGGGTTTTTCCCCTGAAAAAAAGCCACTCAGGGAGTAGATCTTTGCATTTAATATGGAGGTGCTACACCATAAACTTCAAATATTCTCAGTGGGATCAATACACACGGCAGAACCACTGCAGCTTCCTCCACACAGCCCAAGTCCTGTCAGAGCTCTTGGAGTGTTCTGAGTGGCACAAGTGTCCACTTCCCAGGGCCCGGAAAGGTGTTTCCAGTGCTCCAGGAGAGCCTTTGCCCCAGTTCTCTTGGACACAAATGCTCCTGCCCACTGTGGGAGAACACCAAGGGTCACCAGTGTGGGCACAAATCAAGAGGTTTCACCCCAGAAAGTTTTTATCTACAGGTAAAGCGCAAAAAGATAGAAATGTAAATCAGCTTTTTACCTGTTGGACTCTTACTGATGTAGGTACTAACAGGTTTTGTGATATCCACATGCCCAGAAGCAAGCTGCAGTCTCAGTTATGCTGGTGTAAACCTGGACAGACTCCAGAGGCATGGAAATCTCTCCATTTACATCAGGATAAGCAGAAGCGGCAGTGTGCACTGGCAGAAACTCCCTCCCCTTTGTTCCTGTGTGGCTCAGCACCACAATGCCCAAGGACCATCAGTGCATACTGGAGGAGGAGGTGGTTGCTGCATCCTGGAGAAACATCACATAATTTATCCCACATCAAAATTCTCCCACCATTTTTATCCCAGGAGGACTCAGCCAGCTCCCAGCGCTCTGCTCCCAGCCCCTGTCCCTCTGGGGTGGGCTGATGGAGTCCCATGGCTGGGCAGGGGAAGGGCAGGGGACACGACCAGGGAAGCCTTGGGGCTGCTGCTCCCTCTGGAGATGTGGATCAGGGAGGGCTGGAGGTTCCATTCTGACGCCGGGCTGTCCTGCTGCGGCAGGGCCTAGCTCAGCATCTTGTGCCGGTCGAACACCGTCTTCCTCTGCTCCTGCACCTGCCGCTTCCAGCGCTGCTGCGCCCCCTCCACCCGCTCCAGCACCGTGTTGGCCCTGGCGCCAGGCAGGCCGGGCACTGCGGCCAGGGAGTGAGTGTCCTGCAAGGAAAGGAACGGGGCTGGACACCAGGCAGTGCCCAGCCAGCACAGGGCGAGGCAGCTGACCTGGGGAGAGACTGCACCTCAAAGAGCAGCACAAGGTTTGGGTTGTTCTGGTGAAAAACCTCCTTTTCAGACTCCTCAACACCAGCCCCCAAGTCCTTGCCCTTGGGGATCACCCACAACTCCAGACAGAAGTTCCCAGCAGAGGAACTGCACGAAGTGTAGAGCTCTGCTGGAAACCCACTGTTGGAGTCTGCAAGGAGCCACAGTGCTGAGGTGAACCACATCCCCCCACTGAAACCAGGCTGACAATGGATGGAGATCCATCGTGGCACAGGAACAAGGCCTGTCCCAGGGGACTTAGTCCAGCATACTGGAGTGAGATAAACCTCACTTAACACCAGGCATTTACCATGTGCACCTGGATCTGGATCTGAATTACTGCTGCAGAGCAGGGTGCAAACCCGTGACTTTGGGATACAAATTCATATCCTCCTGCAGGACTTCCTTTTTGGAGGCAGTGGATGGACTGTGGACACTGGAGCACCTGCTCCTCACATCCGAGTATGAAGGAATTGGGCTGAATAGTTTGTACTCAGAACAAAGTACAAACAGGATAATCCAACCCAGTGGTGCAACTGCATTAATTTTATGCAGCAAGAAATTTCTCCTCTCCCAAAACTGGTGTGTGACAAAGAGAGAAAGAGGGAGAGAGTGGCTCTTTCTTTGCTACTGGGATTTGGCCAAATCATTTTGCCCAGGGTTTGTACACCAGTGTCCCAAAAGATGGGGTTTGAATGAAATTGCGCTCTGGGCGAACCACAACAGAGGAACACAAGGAACAACAGCCTGGATACAACCCAGGGCCCAGCCCCAGAGCAGGATCAAACAGCACCTCATAGTGCAGCATTTTAAGTGTCTAGAAGATGTTTTAGCCAACACTTAAGTTTGTCCTTCCCTAGAACCTCAGCACCACAAAACTCCACCTGGGACACTGCACAAACAGGATCTGTTTGACTTTTTTTCCCCCTCTAGATGGACAAACCAAATTCAGGCCATCTGCTACAAAGTTCCCTCTGCCTCTGAGGGCAGGGCTTGCCTTGGGGTTGTTACACAGAACTCTGAATATTCCTGGTGCTTCTGCATAACGTGCAGAGATCTAAATGTTCACCTGTGTAAGTGCCCCCAAAGCAGCAGTGCTGGTCCCTCAGTGGATCAGAGGAGACAAGCAGGAGGTGGCTGTTTCCCTGTCCCCCATTCTCTTGTCCCCCTGCCTGCACCCCCTGCCCCCTCACCTCGCTGTCCTCCTCATTGTGCAGGGGCTGGGTGTAGGGGTCTGGCTTGCGGATCAGGGGGTCCACGAGCACCAGGAATGCCATGTAGAGCAGCAGGGCCCCCACCACCGACAGGTAGATGATGATGATCACCTGCAGTTGAGGACAGCACAGGGGGAAAGGATAAGCAGTGGAGATAAGAAGCACCACAGAGGTCAGGAAGATCCTTTGCAGCTGCCTCTGATGTGTGATCTCTTGTTCTCATTTTGCTCACAAAAGTCTCTTGCTCTTGCAGGAGGCCGAGGTTGTGCCATCACTGCACAAACTGGGCTGACACTCACTGTGCCAACTGAGGGCATGTTCTGCACACAGGGGACAACAAGATGGGGCCCTAGTCAGAAATGCCTGGCACTCTTGTCACACATCCCCAGCAAGGAGACTGGGCTCCCACACAGCTCCTCACTACCAGGAATGCCCATCTCAGGGAATCACAAAAATCACAGAAGTCACAGAATCCCTGAACCACTGAGTGAGGTTGGAGAAGATGTCTGAGATCATGGAGTCCAACCTGTGATCAATCCGCACTTTATCACCTTATCCCCACCTTGCCTGGAGCATTCAGTGCCACATCCAGTGGTTCCTTGAACACCTCCAGGGACAGTGACTTCCTGGGCAGCCCCTTCCAGCTTTCTTCCAACACCCTTTTTGTGAAGAAATTCTTCCTAATGTCCAACCTAAACCTCCTCTGATGCAACTTAAGACTATGTCTTCTTGTTGTGTCACTAGCTGCCTGGGAGAAGAAGCCAAGCCCCACCTGGCTACAGCCTTCTTTCAGAGACTTGTAGAGTGAGCCCCTGGCATTGCCACCATGTACTCGCTGTGACAGTTTCCTTTCTGAAAGAAAACTTTCTGGGCTCTTCTCCAGGAACCTTCCAGTGTGGCAGGGCAAGGGGCAGGGCACAGGCAGTGAGTGCAGTCACCCTGGGCATGTGTGGCACAGGAGGGGGCAGGATGGGCAGAGCCTGAGCTCAGGTACCTTGATGGTGGTCGTGCTGCGCTCCTCGTACTTGCACTCGCAGAGCAGGCAATAGGCCTCCACGTCATTGCCAGGCACTGGCATGGGCTCCACCACGTGCAGACAGTTGCTGCAGCACAAACAAAGCACAATCAGCAGCAGCACAAGGTGAAACCAGTGCTCTGTGCAAGGACACTGGGGTGACTTTGTCTGTGTCCCAGCTTTCCGGTCAGGCTGATAACACTGATCTGGTGTTAAGAGCTCCCCTCACAGCCTAGCTGCCCAAAGTCCCTGGGAAAGGTTGTCTCAGCACCTTTGGCAGGGATCTGGTCCAGGTGGAAAGGATTGGAGGGCACACCCTACATCTACCAAGAGCAACCCTACATCTGTCAAGAGTGGTGGGTTAACGTATCATCCCAGATTCCTCAATTTCTGTTCAAAAAAATGCCCCTGGCCTGGGTTGAACATCACCCACCAAAGCAGTTCCCTCTGCAAACATACAGGCAGGGAATCCCTTCCTCAGCATCAGCTGGGAACTGCAGAGCCTGGCTGGCACAGACTAACCCTGAGGCTGCTCACTCACTCACCAGTCCTTCTGGGACACATTCTTGTTGTAGATGTGCCCGCTGATGTTGCGGTACGGGGGGCAGATGCACTTGCAGCGAATGTCCTCAGAGCTCTGCAGGACACAGGAGCCATGTGAAGGAGGGGCCACAGCTCTGTCCCCTCACACCCCACCTCTGCTGTGCCCCACACAAGGTGTCACCCACCTTGCTGGCGTGTGCTGGGGGACACAGGACACAGCCCAGCAGCACCAGCAGCAGCACGGGGCTCACAGAGTTCCGGGAGCTCAGGGTGAACATCCTGGGAGCCTGAGGGAACAAAATTCACATCCAGGACAGAGCATCTCAGCTGAGTGCAGCCACAACAAGGTAGTCAAGAGATTTTTTTTGGCCCACTTGCCTTTGTTTTGCCCAGGAAGAAGAAATTTGTTCCTGAATTGCAGCTGATGCCAGCCAGAAACAACACAGATCCCAACAATGCTCCTGCCAGAAGAGCTTCCACCCTGTACAACCCCACACCTAAACTACACCAGCCCTGCAAAAGTATTGCTGATTTCCTTACAACTGGACTTGCAGAAAACCTCCTGTTCATCTCTTATTGCCCTGGAGCCCAGCTACAGATATTTTGGTGCTGACAATTTTGCTTATTAAGAGATGCAGAACTAGAAGCAAGAGTGACCTAAAGCAGTACACTGGGGCCTCCTTGCTGCACTGTCATGAGTGGTAAATCATTCATCTTCTGACACTCAAAAGTCTTGCTGCTGAAGGGAATTATGTATTTTCCTGTAATGAGCTATGGGAAAGAGGTGGACTATTCCTAAGTATTCCAAATCAATTCCTAAACCTCCTTTATCTCAAGATACCTGTTCAGTAAATCCTGATTTTAAAATTACTTCAAGCTGGCAGCTTGGTGAATTCATTAATGCATTCTGCTACATATCACAGAATGGTTTGGGCTGGAAGGGACCCTAAAGATTATCTCCTTCCAACTCCCATGTGTTTGGATAAAGTTGTTGCAGAGATGTGTGCTTCCATAAATCCATAAGAATATGAATTTATTCCCTGTGCCACAAAAGGCAAGTTTGCCTTGGTGAGGCTGGCGTTCACCCCCAGAGAGAAAAGGTGGAGCAGGTGTTGGGGGACCTTGGGACAGCAAGCAAGAGCTGTTTCAGCGGAGGAAGGGGAAGGGAATTTACACCTCCATTTATCAGCTCCCAGGTAATCCCACAGCTTACTCCAGGTACTTGTACGCCATCACCTGACCTGATTCCATTGGGATTTAAATCACTGTGATATTCTGTTCCCTTTGCTTTATCTTATGTCAACACCTTAAGTTCACATAATGGATTACAAACAAGAAGTTCCTTTCTTCTTTATCTAGACAAAACACCAGCAACTTCTAACAAGCTGCCGTACCTCCAAAATGCATTCCAGTCCTATCACCTCATCCATGATTTATTAAGGTTTTGCACCACAGCTTCAAAAATCTCCTCAAACAATGATCCTTTCCAGGGAGATATCAGGGGTTCAGATCTTCATCACACATCTGGGGAACAGGACTGATCTGAGCTGCCCAGTGCACGTTCCCCATTTTAAGTGGGTCTGGACTTTTGTCTGCATTTTTAACACAACAATGGGGCATGTACCATTGCTGGGCATGCAATGCCCAACTATCAGCTGAGTTTAGAATATCTGAACAACTCAGAAATGTCACTTTTAAAAATAGGAGGGGAAAACACGTGATCTATTATACCATAAACAAAAACTTAGAACCTGGGCAGAATTCATGCACCATGAACTGCAGAACACCCTCAACCACACAAAAGATAATCAAGGCATATTTATCAGCAATATATTTGACAGCAAAGGGATACATGCACACATGCCTTACAGCTATTTCTTCCAGACCATCAGCCTGGGCCACAGCAGCCATGCAGCCAAAACCAACATCTGCCAGAGCAGGAAGCACAGCAGAGAGTGCATGGTTGAGGTGAAGTTCTGGGGGCTGTGAGTGTGGCAGCTCCCAGGATGAGCCCCCACAAAAGGCTTTCCAGAGCATGGCTGCACACAACCACCCCCTCTTCTCCCTGGGATTGCCCAGTAATCACCTCATCTTTAACCTCCCCATCCCTGTAAGTGTCCAAGGCCAGGCTGCAGGGGCTTGGAGCAGCCTGGTCTCGTGGAATTACTCCTTGCCCATAGCAGGGGTTGGGACTCGATGAGCTTTATGGTCCCTTCCCACCCAAACCATTCTGGGATGATTCTGTGAACATCACATGGAGCATTTCTAAGACTCCAGCCCGTTTCCCTCCCCGAACCATCCCCGACCCCAACCCAGACCCAGGGCAGGGCCGGACCCCTCAATTCCCGCCGAGGGCCCGGGTGCCCCTGCATCCCTCCAGGGGCTTCCACCGCCCGATCCCACCCGGGATGCCTCCGGCAGTGCGGGCCACCGCCGCCCCGCGAGCCCCGGGTCCTGCACAGCCCCGCACGGTCCCGCCCCGGGTGCGGGAAGCGGAGCAGGGCCAGGGCCCGACGCCCTCATCCCCCGGCCATGGCCATACCCAGCCCACATCTGCCCCTTACCTGGCCCTGGCTCCGGCCCGAGCCCGGCCCCTCCCTGCAGGCCCCGGCCAGGCCCTCCCCGCGTGCCCGCTTGGCCATTGAGCGTGACGCGCAGTGACGGACGGCTCCGCTGGCCAATCGGAGGGCAGCAGCCCGGCCGCTGCTGAGCGCGGCCCGTGGCGCTGAGGGGACGCGGTGCCGGCGCCGGCCGTTGCCGTGGCCATGGCCGTTGCGTTGCCGTTGCCGGAGGGGCCTTCGGCGGACATGGCCCGGGCAGCTCCCGCCTGGCTTCCCGGGGCAGCACCCGCGGGGCTGCGCCGCCTCGTCCTGGGGCTGAGACGCGGGATAGCCCCGCTCCTTCTCAGCCCCTTCTCACTTCACATCCCCGTTCTCCTCTCACACCCCCATCTCTCCCCTCACGGTCCCACTCCCCCTAATGCCCCTCTCTTCCCTCACAAACGCCGTTCCCCTCTCACAGACCCCCCTCCCCCCCACACCCCGCTCTCCCTTCATGGCCCCTCTTCTCTCGCAGTCTGTGTTTCCCCCTCACACCCAGTCTTCCATCATGGCTCTGCTCTCCCCTCACACGGACGGCGGTCCTGTGTCTATCAGAGGGAAAAGCCCGGGCCGCAGTGCTGCCCTTGCTTCTGGTTTTGGGTGATTTGTGGTTGTAGATGGTATCAGTGATCCTTCAGTTTCAAGGGCTTCAGTCTCGCTAGGAACCTCTTGTGTTTGAGACTTGTGATTCATTTCAAAAGCCTGGTCCTTGTGCCAAGAGGAACATTGTACCTTTCCAAGGCCACTGGGTCTGGTGTTTGCCCAGAGAACTTTCCTCAGATGTGGTTCTTGTAGTACCTCGGGTTTGCCCCACTTTCTGTGTCTGCACTCTACAGGTGTGCAAATACCCCCAAGCCTTGGCTTTGCTCCGGTGGCAGCTCCCAGGCGGTTCCATTCAGAGCTGGAGGGATTGAGGGTGGCAGGAAAATTCCACAAATGCCAGAGGTTTATGTGCAAAGAAGAGAGAGAGGAGCCCTGCACTTTCATTCAAATAAAGGGAGAGAGTCCACCGGGGCGCAACCCACGAACCTTTCTCTCCCGAATTTTGGAGGGCACAGCCTCCTTTTATCGCAAACTCCCGGCCCCACGTTGCCTCTTCCTTTCCCCATTGGCCGAGGTGCTAGGAAGGTACAGCCTTCCCGAACCGCCTACCACATATTCCCCCTTGAACTCGTTATTTTACCCCAAAGTTCAGGCTTGTGCAGACACTTAACTGTTTTAGAAGCCAAGCTGTCTGGGCTCTGCAACAAACCTCCTGTCCAAAGTTAATAGATACATTAAGACCCATTTCAATGAAGTTAGCACTCATACCTTCACCCATCAAACTGTTTGTTAAGACATTAGCTTTCCTCTCAAGGGGCTTACTTGCTTCTCTGTCGCTTTGCTGCTTTACCTGGTGCAGATTAACCTGGTCTGTGCTGCTGGATAAAGTGAGGACCTATTTTTTTCAGGTAAAAAAAAAATCCCTAGATGGAAAAAGAAGAGACCCAAGCCCCTGGTTTAACTTGTAGAAATAGAATCACAAAATCAAGTATGTTGGGAAAGACCTCTGAGATCATCGTGTCCAACCTGTGCCTGACCTCCACCTTATCATCCAGCCCAGAGCACTCAGTGCTGTGTCCAGGCATTCCTTGGACACCTCCAGGAATGGGGACTCCACCACCTCGAGTCCCTGGGCAGTCCCTTCCAATGCCTCACCACCCTTTCCATGGAGAAATTCCTTTGGATGTCCAACCTGAACCCTTCCTGGCACAACTTCATGCTGTTTCCTCCTGTCCTGTCCCTGTTCCCTGGGAGCAGAGGCCAACCCCATCCTGGCTGCTCCCTCCTGTCAGGAGTTGTGCAGAGCCAGAAGATCCCTCCAGGCCTCCTTTTCTCCAGGCTGAGCCCCTTTCCCAGCTCCCTCAGCTGCTCCTGGTGCTCCAGTCCCTTCCAAAGCTCCATTCCCAGCTCTGTTCCCAGCTCTGAACTCTCTCCAGCCCCTCAATGTCCTTCCTGAACCCACCTGACATGGACCCCAGGTGGGAGGGTGTTTCCAGTCCTGACAGAGTTTGCTCCTTTGATGAAAATAAAAATGAAAATAATAAGGTGAGATACATTCAGCCAGAAATAGGTGTAGATCAGAGGGTAAATGTCTGTTTGGCAGATAGTTCCGTTTCTCTAATAGTTTTAACTTTCTAGAAATGAGTAAATAATTGAGACTGCTTGTTTTAGGGCTTGTAGAATGTTTAAGTTATGGAGTCTGCTAGGTTTTAAAATGTCCCACACTGCTCTATGCCCCTGGCATAGGAATTACTGATGTCAAAGTGCTTCCACAGAGTCATAAAGTCATGGGGTGGTTTGAGTTGGGAGGGACCTCAAAACTCATCCCATCCCACCCCATGCCATGGGCAGGGACACCTTCCACTATCCCAGGTTGCTCCAAGCCCCATCCAGCCTTGCCTTGGACATCTCCAGGGATGGGGCAGCTACAGCTTCTCTGGGCACCCTGTGCCAGGGCCTCCCCACCCTCACAGGGAAGAATTTTTTTCTATTATTTCATCTAAACCTATTCTCTTTCAGTTTGAAGCCATTCAGTCTTGTCCTGTCATTGCATATTCTTGTACATAGTCTCATAAATAATATTCAAAAGGGTTTTCTCACCCCATTGCTGTAATGTTTAAAATCCTGGCCCTGCCATGGCTGCATTCCACCCTCACTCACTGGAGTCTGTATAGGATAGTGGTCTAAGTCAGCTGGACTGATCCAAGGAAACATTCCATGAAAATAATCCTGGGTATTAGATGTACAAAGGACTTCTAATTCCTTCCTCCTACTCCAGAGTTGCTGAGCGGAAGAAGCTCTTTGGTGCTAAATCAGAGCTCTCCCTGCAGAGCAGAACCCTGAGCCTGCTCATGGGACACTCACCGCTGTGACACAGCTGAGTTTTTTCAGGTTTAAAAGCCCATGGCCACAGGGATTTTCTGTGACTGACTTTCCTCTGGCTGGTGAGGAGGTGTTTTTATCTCTGATATGCCTGTTGTCACAGCAATCTGTGCTTCTGTGTCTTTTGCAGCCCAAAGGTCCATACCACTGCTTCTTGTAGGGCTACAGATGACACTTAGAGGCAGCAGCCTGGACTGGTGACAAGACACTGGAAATACCCTTGGAGGAAGTAAAGGGATAGCCCAGGCAGCTGAGAGAGCACATCCAGGGATCAGGTTTTTTGGGTGAGCACCTCAAAAACAGACTGACCAATACAGGATGAGTTTGAAAGTTGCATTTCCATTCAAGTGCCTTTTCCAAGAGACTGGTTTCAGAATTCTTGGATAGGTGGGTGAGTTGTATGTACACTTCCGGATAGGTGGGTGAGTTGTATGTAGACTTCCTTGCAGTGATGAGTGGGAGATTTCACACACATTTCCAGGAGACTGTTTCCTGTTTCCTTGCTGACTTTCCCTCTGGCAAAGCTGCCTTTTTGTCTGTCCCAGACAACTGGGTTGCAGCAGGCTTGGTTATCTCCTGGATATCATCCCTGTTGCTGTGTTTAAAGCCCAGCAGCAGTGGGGAAAGTGAGTTTGCCTGAAGGGAGCAGAATTTGCTGCTTTATTTCTTCCTACCTGTTGCTCAGTCTTGTCCTCATTCCTAAGTGCACCACTGCATGCACCCAACAGATGTGGTCTTGTTTCCTGAATTTCTGTGTGTGCTGAATGCAGGTCCCTTCAAAAATCTCTCCAGCAATGGGTTCTGAACCCTATAGAGATCTTGCCCTGAATTCCCAGTAATCTGGGTTGATTTTAGCCACTGACACCACCCTGTAGGGATCTGTGACTCACACAGGATCTGGGGAGAGGCTTTAGAGACCTTGGGGCTCCCAGTGACACCGTGGGACTGTTCATTCCCGATTTCTGCCTTGCACTTTGCTGGCAGCACTAAGGTGAGGGGGAGGTGCCTCAGAGGAGCCTTCCATGGGCAGTGCCCTGGGAATAGACACCAAACACAATTCATGTGGCACAGAGGGAGTGGGAATGGAGATGGGAGACAAACACAAATGTGTAAAAGAGGGGAAGTGCATCAGCTGTTAATATCCTGCCCTGTTCCTTCCCCTTACCCACGTAATTAGGCCTTGCTGGCATTCATGGTGTCAATCTGAAGGACAGGTGGCATTTTTGTTAACAACAGCAGTGGCTGAGGACACACAGGAACAGCTTGTCCTTGTTCTCTCTGGACAAGGGTGTTGGTGACAGCACTGCAAACCTCCTTCCGGCCCAGCGCCGAGGGTCACAGCAGCTGGCACATATTTAAAGGGCAGTTTATTTTAAATTGTGAACAGATACATTGACTTGTAAATATTCTAGAAATACATCCTGCCATTATAAAAAGCATCCTATAATTCTGGGGGAAGAAATTTCATTCTTCACCTGCAACAATATTATTTGGTCTTTCTATTGCCTATGGAATGAAATGCTTTGGGAATTGTAAGCTGACAAGAGAAGACTTCAGGGTGCCTGGGCATTGGGCCAATCTGTAGGGCTCTCTTTCTTGTTCAGGATGGGTGGTTAGACCAAACAATGGCAATTCTTCTTCTCTTTATGCTGTCAGCTCCCTTCCAGCTCCAAGGAAGTGGTTTGTGGCTGTGCCTCAGTTTCCTCAGTCAAAAGGTACCACAGCACAGGGAGGGGCTCTGTGAGGGTGGCTGAAGAGCTTGTGAGGGTCACAAGAGCTGCTTGTGACGGTCAGCTCTTGAGGACTTCTCTCACCCTGAAAGACCTGATGGTCTTAAAAAGCCTCATGGAGATTTGTGAGCACACATTAATGAACAAATGGTGTCAGTCCCAGGCAGGAGCAGCTGCTGTGTGTGTGGGAGCTGACAGAAGATGTGGCTGCCCAGCAGGCTGGGCTCTGATAACCTGGCAGATCCAGTGTCAGTGTGTGCCCTTGGGCCATGCACACACAGGCTGGGGTTGTGCAGGACCCTGTGTCCAGCATGACCTCCCATGGCATGGACAGGCAGAGAACAGCCATTAATGTCCAGCCATGGAGGGCAACTCTGGACCATGGAACTTGGAGCTGCTTCTCGTGGGTCACAGCTGTGCAGCCATGAAGGTGTGATGGGGAGGACACTCAGGCTGGTGATGGGAGGGCTCTGGGCTGGTGAGGGGGAGCCAACCCACACATGGCTGACCCCCAAAGAGGGGACTCCTCCTTCTCCACCTGTGCTGTGTTTAATCATTTCTGCCCCTAGACAGGAAACTACTTCCAGTCACAAACCTTGTGCCAGGGAAGGCTCAGAGTGGACATTAGGAAGAATTTCTTCACAGAAGGGGTGATTAGATATTGGAATGGAGTGCCCAGGGAGGTGGTGGAGTCACCATGTCTGGAGGTGTTTCAGGAAAGCCTGGAGTGACACACAGTGCCATGGTTGGTCACAGGTCACAGTCAGTGATCTCAGGGGTCTTTTCCAGCCTCAGTGATTCTGTGCTTCTGTGATTCTGTGAAACAGGGTGGCTGAGGAATGGGATCTCCTCTGGGTTCAACCAGGCCTTCTGCAGTGCTAAGACTAAAGGAGAGAGTGGCTGCACCCCAGAGCAGTGCTCTGGCCCACACTGCTTCCTCCTGCCTGATTTTCTCTGTGCCCTGAGGTATTTATCAAGAGCTGATGCTCTTCCCTGGAGCCTGGGATCCTGTGTGGTGGTGCAGTCCTGCTGTGAACCAAACAAAAGCTTCAGCCTCCTGGGAGGGAGCTGCCATGGGAAGGGGAGTTGTGCTCGGATGGAACTGAGGCAGGTGAAGACTTGGCAAAACCAGACCCAAAATGCATTCACCTTTCAAGCCAGGGGTGTGGAGCACTGCCCAGAGCAGGGATGCTTCAGCTCCTTGGGTGTAGAGATGTCTGTGAAGCTCCAGTGCCACCCTCCCTGCTGTCCTCCCCCTGCCACGTGTGTGATGTGAGGGAAGAGGGGAAGGAATAGAATCAGGATGGCTGTGATGGATCCTGTTTGTGAGGCTGAGTGACTGCAGCCTCTGGGGACTGCTCCTACTCCTGTTCCACGTGGGTGTCCTGGGAAGTCTGGCTCCTCCTTGCTTGGCAGAGAATCACTGCCTTTGGCAGCCTTTTCTGAAACACCTGATTCAGCCAAAAATAAATTTCTTCAAGACTTTTGATGGAATTGCATGAACAATTATGCCTAAGTGAATTTTTGGCATGAGGCCTTCTGGGGCTTGGTTTTGCCTTTTAAGGTTGTGCAGGGGGGCTGCAGTCACCCCAGTACACCTCATGCTGTGACTGCTCCTTAAACCTGGCCAGCTTGGAGCTGCTGGGCTGGGCTGATGGTCAGGGACCCCTCCTGCCTCCCAGTGGGTGTCCTGGCTTAACCCAGCTGCCAAGGCAGCCCCACACTCACTCACTCCTTCACAGTGTGATGGCAGGAGAGTCAGAGGCATGAAAGTGAGACATCTGGTGGCTTGGGATAAATCAGTTACTAAGTAAAGCAAAAGCCATGCACACAAACAAAGTAAAACAAGAGGTTCATTCACATGTCCCAACAGCAGGAACAATGGAGGTAAATTCTACACAACAGACCAAGGAAGTCTAATAGAGGTCACTGCCTTCAGGGCAGTTTGTAGCCAAGACCCTATTACGGTTTGGAAGAGTTGCTCAGTGCAGTATTGGACCACATGTCTCAGCCTTCTTCCAATTTGCACAGTTGGGGTTTTGTTTCCCTAAAAATTCCTAAGTGGATACAGAATTCATCATCTTCTGACCTGCCATGCTGAGTTATGATAAACAGCTGTTCTGTTTCAGAAAGGATAAAAGAATTCCTGGGGAGACCCCTGGGCAGGATTAATTTCTCTGTTTGGTGGGACTGGGAGGGCACTGTGGTTATAGGATCCCACCTGTATTTGCCCCCTTGGAGCAGGATGCTCTCCAGAAACCTTAGCAGAGACTTGGAGCAGTGACTCAGCTGTGCTTGGAGGAAGTGATTTCAGGCAAGTAAAGCATATGCTCATTTCCTCTAGCACAGGAGAGAACACAAAATGTTACTAGGTGGGCAGGTTCCCTCAGTGCAACTTAATGTTGTGCTTTCTCAGCTCTGCCATCAGCCTTTAATTTGGGGGCCCCAGATGGGTCATCCCTGTGCATGCAGTGGTGTGGTTGGGAGTTTTGCCTCTCCCTGCAGGGCTGGCCGTGGGGAGGAGGAGAGCCAGGGAAACTCCAGCTACAGGAACTGGTTGTCTCCTGTAGGGCTCAGCCCAGAGAGGGCTGGGGGCTTGCCAGGGGCTTTTGCAGCCCTTGGAAAAGGGACAGGGAGTGAGTACAAGCCTTTCATTTCTGTATTGCTTGGATGAAGGAAAATGTAAACCAGAAAAGCAAACTCAGACATGAAGGTGGGAAGCTGCCAAAGGCTCCCAGTAATGCACTGGTCATTTTTATTTCCACACCTTTTGTTGTCAGCTGTAGTGAAAAATATATATTTAGGTTCAGTTAAAGTGATGTGTTACACTCATCTGCCATCATCACCAGTCACCAGCTGTACTGAACTACCCCAAACTGTTGTGTTTCCAGCTGTGGGGCTCCTAGCCCTGAGGGATTGTCTGTGGTGTGGGGTTTCCCTGGGCATGATCTTTCCAGGTCAGACGCCTTCCCCAGAAGGCAGTGACACTTTTGTCAAAAATTATTCCCTCCTGTCTAAATTAATATTTTTGCTGCTAATTTGGGAAGTAACAAGATAGTGGTGTGGCAGGCAGTGCTCTCAGCACACATGTAGGTTGTATTAAAAATAGACATTAAAATATAATTTCTTGGGTCCTTTTAAAATTATCTGGACCTTTGTCAAGAGAGGTCCATGCTTTTCCTCCCCCAGCACTCCCCCCTCCTTGGAATGCTGCTTCCCTCACGATTTTTTTATTAGCATTGCTTGCTGCCGTAGGTTTTATTTCTCCTATCATATTTCACCTTCCCCTTCTCCATGTCCCACTGCAGCCAATGACCAGGCTGGGCAGGGCAGGACAGGATAATGTTGCTGACAGAAAACCTCAAGAGGCAATTAACAGCTTCTCCAGCATGCAGACCTGATTGGATTGAGGGTATTCCCAACTTGTCAAAGAGCCTTCCCCTTGGAAGGGAAGACAAAGCCTGGGCACAGAACCTGCTCTTCATTTCTACTGTGCTGGCTTCCTCTTTGGGTAGGATTATTTCAAGTGTTGGTTCCCAGTGGTGTTTTCTGTCAGGAATGACAGAATGCTAGGATGGGACACATCACCAGTGAGTGCTTCCACATTACTGGTGCTGTGCTGGATGGCTCTGGCCCTGTGGAACAGATGGGCTCAGGAGCAGTGGGAGTGAGCCAGAAGTCCCATTTCCTTCCACTGCTTTTCTGGGCTCAGTGACAGTGGGCTGTGTAATGCTGGGAGTGGGGCGTAATGCAGAGCAAGATTCAGCCCATGGCTGTGCAGTGAAGAACATCTGTGGAGGGCTGTGCTTGCCCTTCCTGTGGAAACATGGGGGACCTACAGTGCTGGGAATCACAAACCCCTGAGGGCAGCCTTTGTGCTGGGAGAGGGGGTGGGAGCTGCTGTGCCAGCAGGTGTCTGGTGCTGCACTGGAAGATACTGGTGGCTTATGGGAAGGTGCTGGCAAGAGGTGGTCACATCCTGCTTCAGAATGCACTGGCAGGGATGGAAAGACTGACACCAATGTCAGCAAGCACTGCACTGTTGTTATTGTATTTCTAGAGTCCCAGCTCTCAGGCTGCCACAGCTCTCGGCTGCCCTATCTTCTATGACACCGGGGTCACCAGCTGTTATTATCATATTTCTGGAGTCCCACACCTTCTGAGTGGTTTTCTCACAAGCAGCTCTTCACAGCAGTGTTATCCCTGCTGCTTCACCAGGGCTCCTCCAAGGCTCTCCCTGACCAGCCAGCCCACCCCCTTTTATCCCAGTTATCTTCATTAGCCACAGCTGCACCCAATTAAGGACATCACAGCTGCAGCACATTTAGAGCAACTAGGATTGGGGCAAGGCCACTTAGAGAATACATATATTTTACTAGGACTCCTACAATACTAAACTGGATGTCCTGAGCATGTCCTGAGCCACAGTCTGCTGCAGGGATGTGGAGTCTCCACTGGAGCCTTGCTGCAGGTATTGGAGCAGTGCAGAGGTGCTGTGAGAGCAGAGAAATGCTCAGAGCCAGCCTGCTCCAGAGGGAGCTGTGGATGGCTCTGTGATCCCCCAGGCTGCTCCAGCCCTGGGGGCTGGGCCTCTCCTCCCTGTGCTGTGCTCTGTACACCCTGAGCTCCCTCCAAGTGTGGCCTGGCCTCACGGGTATCTCGTGGGTGGCAGTGCACATCCCAGCTCCCCTCCAGCTGGCCCTATTTATGGAGTTCCAATGTTGGCAGGTAGGGAAGTGAGACATTTGAAGCATGAGGGCCTGTTCTGGTGAGCCAGGGATATTTATTTGAGCTGATGAAACTTCTTGTCGTTGCCCAGGGTTAGGAACTCTGCACATGTATTCTGAACCATCATTTCCAGGGCACGAGTGGGCTCAATATTCAGGACAAAGCAAACAAAACATTGTTAGAGTGGGAAGAGGGATTTCTACCCATATAAATTATACCCCGTTATCACCCCATGGAGGGCAGTCACACGTCAGGACATTTCTCCTGAAGGCTAAAATGACATCACTCCCTTTTTATTTCAACAGCCTGATCTCCCAGAGCTGTGTAATTTGTCTTTTCCATGCAAGGGAAAGCAGGGGGAGAAGCCACTCAGCCATAGGTCAGATGGGCAGAAATGCCTCCTGTGGAAAGAGAACATATTCAAGGACAGTGGAGAGAGTCTTTCACTGTCCCCATTTCTGCTAAATAACAGGGAATATTCTCCTGGAAATTGATCTTGCTGCAACAGGCAGATTTCACAGCTCCTTCCCAGGCTTTCCTTGTTGGGCAATGCTCATGATGGGTAATACAGGAATGACCAGATAGTCCCTAGGAGTGGTCCCAGCTCTGCAGGGTGACACAGGAGCAGGGATGGCCACTGTGTTCACAATATCCAGCTCTTACTGGTGCACAGAGCTGTGATCCTACAAACCTCTGCTGTTTTTAATGTTTGCTCCCACAAGAGCCAAAAATGCCTGAGCAGGCAGAGCTCTTGAAGAGTTTGGGCTTGGATTAGACCTTCCCTTCTGTGTTTCTGTTTTGTGACAGAGTCATGATTCAAGGCATTGCACAGGGACTAGTGACCAGCAGAACCATCTGTAGATGTCTGGTCCAGAAGGGATTTATTTCAGACCCAGAGCAGATTATACTAAAGTGTCTCTGCTGACTGACCTCCTGTCTGCCCTAAAGCAATCTCAGCCCATGCAGCCCCTGTCAGACAGGGACAAGGGAAATGTGCACACCTTGAGCACTCCTCACCCAGGTAACCCACAGCCCAAACAGTGCTGCCAGCATCACCATCCATCACAGCTACTGAAAACACCTCAGATACTTCTGCTGGCTGACAGCTCTCTTGCTTCCTGAGACCCAGGAGGCCTCTGACACAGTTCAGAGAGCCAGGACTGGAGCACCAGAGCTTCTGGAACAGAAAGGGACTTCATTTGATTGCTTTTTCTTCTTCTTTGACAAATATTTCAGTGCAGACGCTGAAAACCTTTCAATTCACTAAAATCTGCCCATGTGTGCTATTTCTTCCAAAGTCAGTCCCTTTTCTGGGGGTCTCTCCACAGGGATGATGAGCCACATTCTGTGTGTGTCCAGACCTGTTCTGGGGTAGAAGAATCAATGTAGTCACCCTTCTCAAAGGGCTGACAAAATCCCTTGGTGCTGGTGGCTCCTGTGAGCGTGCTGAGGGCTGGAAGGGCTGGCTGGCAGGACATTATTAGCAGCTTGTTTGTACTCTGAGCAGCTGCCCTGGCCCTCAAGCTCTTCTTTTCTTTGGGCGAGTCCTGCAGGGCAGTAGTGCCCACCTACCCCCCATTAGTGTCAGCCCCTTGGAGATCCTGCTCAGGTCACCCAAACAGCCAAGACTCAGCTGTGAAAGCTGTGGGCAGTGCCAAGGAGCATTCTAGCAGGGAAGGTGTTTATGCTTCCCCTGAGACTGAATCATAAAATAATTTAGGTTGAAAAAGACCTTTGAGATCATTGAGCCCAAGCTGTGCCCAGCCCCCACCTTGTCACCCAGCCCAGAGCACTGAGTGTCACATCCAGTTGTTCCTGGGGCTGGGGACTCCAAAGCTCCCTCGGCAGCCCCTTGCAATGTTTAATAACTCTTTCTGTGAAGAAATTCCTCTTAATGTCCAACCTTCCCTGGCACACCTTGAGCCTTTTTTCCTGAGCACCCTGAAGCTGCAGAGGGCTCTGAGGCCTGGCTGGACAGGGGTGGCCTCAGCAGGACCTGTCCCCATCACAGCTGGTTGAGCTTGTGTGATCTGCAGGACTGAAGGGACAGTACACACCCAGTGCTGTGTCCTGAGCCCCTCTCTTGCAGGGCAATGTCTGCCCAACCCAAGCACCCCTCTCCGTGTGATCATTGAGGCCCTGGCAGCAGAGGCAGGGCAGTGCTGCAGCCAGGCTCAGCTCTCCTGCTCCAAACCAGGGGCTGTGCCAGTGGAGATGGACAGACAGGGCAGGGACGTGAGGGAGCAGAGGGCAGGGTGTGTGCACCCCTTCCCCACAGCTTCTCCCACTCAGAAGGTGTTTATCCTAGTGACAAGTGCTATGGGCCTTTCATAACTGCTGCATTAGCAGAGGATCAAGTGGCACTTAATGGGAGCAGTCTGCCTCATAAAGTGTGATGGGAAAGGTCGCCAAGGTCGAGGGGGAAACATTTTCAGCAGGCTGACACAAGCCTTGGCTTCTGCCTGACAACAGGTGCCAGTTTGCTGGGCTGCTCTCCCCTCCTGCACTGCTGCTGCCCCGTCCCCTCCCTGCAGCGGCGCCAGGAGTGTCTGTGAGCTCTGCGTGTGGCACACAGGGAACAAACCTCCTGCAAAATGCAGGGAAAAGGGGATCTGAGGCCACCGGCTGGCTTCTGAGCTAGGGAAAAAAGGGAGTCGAGGGTGGGATGCTTCCTTGTGAAGCTGCTCCAAACCAGGTGGGTAGGTTGAGCGCTTCACTGAAAGGAATGAAAGGGATCTGTCTTTGTAAACAAACTGTGGGTAAAGCTAGATACTGGGAGATGAAAGAAGCGATGGGAGGAATGATAAATCTCACAGGAAAAGAAAATGGGGGGGAATATACTTTAGAAGAGGGTCTGTATGTGGAAATTCACCTCTCAAGTACCTCAGCCAATGGGGAGAGAGGGAAATATGGCTAGGAAATTAGGAGGCTGTGTCCTCCAAAATTTGAGAGACCCCAGGGGAAATGTGCCATGGCCTCTCACTTTATTTGAATAAGGTTACAGGACTCCTCTGTCTCCATTTTGGACATAAACCTCTGGTGGTTTTGGATTAATTTTCCTGACAACTTTAGTGCCACAATAAAGAGCTTCACTCCTTAAGGCCACTGGTTTTGCTGGGGTTTTTCTCTCCCTGTGCTGGACTTGTGTTGGGTTTGCTGAAATGGGGTTGCTGGGTCTCAGCCAATCTACAGTTTGACCACCCTCAGTTTGCCCAGGCCAGATGAAATCTTACTGCTGCTCCTGGCAAGCCTGTCCCTGCAGTCAGACATAGACTGATGGCTTTGCAAGTCTTCTTGCCCCCCTCTCTTGCTGCTTTGGTGTCCCATCTGTCCTACACAGTTTCATTTGGGACAATGCAGGGTATTCAGTCCAGGCCAAGTTGCTGATGACAAGCTAATTAAAGACCAAGCAAGGGAGGAGCAGCCTAATGAGGGAGAAGTGGGAGGAAGGGCAGTTTGCCAGGACTGTGCTGGGAGGCTCTGGCTCAGTGGAACTGTGTGCTGTAATTGATGGGTCAGGGGAGGCCCTCCTCACACAGATGTAGGACACAGAGACCTGCTTCAATGGCCTCTTCTGGGAGACTGGGATGGGCTCACACCTTCCCAGCCCCAGGGTTTCCTCTACAGGGTCAATACTTAGCTTTAACATGGAGTTAACTGTCCTACACTGTTGAAAATAGGAGACCAGACCTGGAGAGCACCTTATGGCCATGTCAGTGCAAACAAAAATCCAGGAGCAGGAGTGGCATCCTCTAAGGACCAGCAGTACTCAGGCTGGGGGTCCTGTGACCATGAGCCACAGGATCTCAGAATCATTTATGCCAAAAAGACCTCCGAGATCATCCAGTGCAACCATTAACACAGCTCTGCACAAGCCACCACTAACCCACATCCCTGAGCTCCACATCCACTTGTTTTCTGGATACTTCCAGGGATGGTGACTCCCAGGCAGGTGTGCTACGGCTTGATCACCCTCTCAGTGAAGAATTTTTTCCTAATATTCAATTTAAGCAGGCTCTGGCCAGCTCCCTTCCTGCAGTCCCATGAAGGGAATGGGGCATGAAAGGGAGGTGGATTCTGGCACTGGCAGGAATAGAGGCTCTGCTGGAAGATTTCATTTGGCATGGGCATGCTGGAAACTCAGGGGTTACCCCAAGTACTCACAGGAAGTCAGCACAAACAGTCAAATGCTGCAGGTGGTGATGGGGCTGTGCCAGAGCTGTGTTAGTACAGCACTGGTCTTAGCACCTCACCCTAGGTCCCCTTCACCTGCTTCATGCAGAGTAATCAAAGCAAGGCAATTCCTCACCTCTGGGGAATGATGGAGTGTGAGAAAACATCATTTATGAGCATGAAGAGACTTTTACTTGGCTTGCTTTCTGCTGTTTCCATGCTGAATTTCCTTTCTGAACGGTGGCACTGCAACTTTGATTCACAACCAAGTTATTCAGTGCATCTCACCAAACATAGGGAAAGGACTGAGAGCTTCTGTACTTCCAAAAGGGACTGTGGACTGTAGAATGGTTGTGTTCGTGTGTTTTCTTCTGAAATTTGAAGAAATGTTTTTCTAGCCTTTGCTTCAGGAATGCTCATTTCTCAAGTGAAACGATGCAAGAGATCTGCATTTCCCAGCTCCTCAGGAAAGCCTGGGGATTTTTGCTGCAGCAGACTGCTCCTAACCATAAGGCATGGCCCAAAGGCTGTTGTAGCAGCTGTGTTTGGCATGGGCTCTGCCAGGGATCTGTTTGCAGAGAGAGCTCTGTCCTTGAGGCCAAGTGCCCAGGGCAGTCAGTGGGTGCAGCCACCTGCACCGCCCTCCCTGTGCTGCGACCTCTCCTCACAGCTTCTAAAATTCCTCTCACCACGGGGGGGCATTTCCTTATTATCAACACCTGCTTGGACATGCAGAGGCACTGACCCCTTCCAGCGCCTCTGGGACTGAAAGCTTTGGGGCATAACTCTGTGGAGGTGTTAAAGCTGGCTGTGAGTAATTTATGGTGCAGGGTGCTGGGGCAGGAGCTCTGCTGTCAGCTGTGTGTGCAGGGGGAGGAGGACACGCTCCCTGGTCACAGCTTCCCACACTCTCCATCACAAGTCAGCAGAGTCAGGGACTCCAGGAAACTGAGGTGATTCTGAGGCCCCAGAGCCCCCAGCACATCCCATGAAATTCTGTCTGAGGCACCCACACACAAATGATGGAAGAACCATCACAGCAGAGAACATACACACACAAAATGTGTATTTCTGTTTGGATGAAACACCCATCTGGGATTTCTGTCTAAAGGACATGGAGGTCTTACAGTGGGTAAGAATTGGGCTGTTCCAAGGGCTTCTCTGGCAGGGTGTTGGCAGCCTGTAAGCCTGCTGTGACCCTGCCTTGCTCACCCAGATGAGTGCACTGTGGTACCCAGAGCTCTCCCCATGGCCCTGCTGCTGGGCTGGGATGTGGGGCCATCGTGCTGTGCACACAGTTCACTGTAGGCTGGCAATTGAAAGAGAATGTCCAAGGGTCAGGACAACAAATTGCCAAAATAGCTGTATAGCAAGTCACCCCCAACTGGCATTTACTGCAGCCAAGAGTTTCTGAGCTCAGTGTCTCCTGGCCATTTGTCCTCCCAGATCTCCTGACCTTAGAAAAGGCCTCTGAATTTGAGTGGCAGAAAGTTGTGACACCAAGTTCCCATTATAAAATAAATCTATGGTAACTTTGTCAAATATTCCACCTTGCTATTCCAACCAGGAGGCTGGGTTAGCCACATCTGGTGGTTAAAAGTCTCCTGATATTCCTCTTTATGGACAGTTATTCTCTTTGTCCTTCTCTTACCTTGTGTCCCCTTTTGTTATTTACCTTTGTAAGAGATTTTTTTTTTTTTATTGCCCATCTCTCTTTTGTTGGGCTGAACAAAGTAACTTACTCTATTTTAATACAGCTTTCCCTCCACTGCCTGAGCAGCCCATGGTGCCACCTCCATCTGCTTGAGAAATTGGTTTTCAGCTGTGTTTCCTGGATTGTGGTGGAGGCCTCAGAAATGGGGATATTTCCCTGACAGCAATACTTACCTGCTCATGCTGGAATTGCACATGGAGTTTTCCATCCACACTCTCATGGATTTACATTCCTGTGTCCTTTGTTCTCCAGTCATCTTTGTCATCACCATTTTTGCCATCATTATGATTTAAAATGGAGGCTTCACATATTCTCACTCTCTCAGTGCTCCAGAGTCAGCCCTTTTCTTTTGGTCTAGATTTTTTTCACTGCTTGTCTTAAGGAATGTGTGCAGTCCTACCTAGGCTGATATTTGTCAATTCTTACTGAATCACTAAACCAGGCTTTGCAAACAGACCAGGTTGTAAAAGGCATAAAAGCTGGCAAAACATCCCTTCTCAGACTCATCAGGTCAAAAAACATGAGACAATCTTGTAGGTATGAAGAAGATGTGAAAGGAGTACCTTGGGGGAATCAAGGTCATAGTAGAAATAAAAATAACCTATTATTTTTTTTCCATCTGTGTTTGGTGTGGAGGTCCCTATGCTTGGGTCTCTCATTTGTGTGTCTCCACTTAAGTCAGTCTCAGACTGAAGCCTCAGGAAGCTGTGGAATGTAGAAATGAAGGAAACCAACAGATTTCAACAGAGATATGAAAATGGACCACAGAGATGAAAATCTGCCCCAGTTCAAGGATGAAACACCTGAACTGAGGTCTTATACCTAAAGTTGACTTTTTACTGTAACAAAACACTTGAGGATCGGAGTCAGGCTCCTGAGAGTAGCAATAGACCCAATTCTCTGGCAGGAATGGCATCTTCAGAGCACCTGTACAAGGTCAAAGGAACCTGATCACTCATGGTTTCCTCCCCACTGAACGCAGATGAAACAACATAGATCTCCTCTGGGCACACCCAAATGTGTTCCTTTCATAAGCCAGGACTCCCCAGTTATTAATAATAGCTGATATCAGACTGCAGCATGACACCAATTCCTCACAGGGCCTTAATGACAGACTTTCTGGTAAGCAAAATCATTAGAAGGGAAATATTGCCAGGAATCCTAAATCCCTGACTCTGGCATGCTGAGGTTTAGAAGCTTCCATCTCCAAACTGGGATGGGATGGGATTTGTCAGGATGGTTTCCAGCTCAGGAGTTCTCCTTCCTGCAGTGCTTGCCCTTCTTCATGTCCTGCCTTTGCTGACAGGCACTGTCACTCAAACCTTCACCTTGAGTTCTCTTGTATTAATTTTTGTTGCCTCCTTTTAGCCCTCTATCAATTTCCACACATTTAACAAAGCAAGTTTCTGCAGTTTCGCCCTGGTACTTGTACACAGATACTTCACAATCTCATGTCCACCGCTCAAAGTTAGCACAACCATTCCACCTGGACAGGAGATGTTCTTGGGTGCCAGCTTGAAGATGAACCAGTTCTATGTGCCCATGATAAAGTTCTGCACACTGGGCTAAATCCACAGACATGTGGCCAGCAGAGCAAGGGTGGTCACAGAGGGGACAGAGGGACAAACTCTTCTTTGTGCTTCCAAATTTTTCCAGGAAGCTGCTGCAGGCTTAGGACTGGTCAAGAAAGGGGGAATCTCCATCTTTGTGAGAGTTTGGGGTGTTTGCTGAGACTCAGTGAAAAAGCCTTGGCTGCTCCAATCTGGTGTTCCAGCTAGTCCTGCCCTGAGTGGGAGGATGGACTGGGGACCTCCAGAGCCCTGGTCACTGCCACCTCCATGGTTCAGTGACTGTCAGCTGCACCTCTCTGTCACCTGCCAGGCCAGGTGTCTTTCAGGTTCACCAGGCCTGACCAGACTGCCAAGGGCAGTGGTGGAGTCACCATCCCTGGAAGTGCCCAGAAAACATGTGGACACTTGGGGGCAGGGTCTAGTGGTGAACATGGCAATACTGGGGGAGTGTTGGACTCAATGATCTTTGAGGTGTTTTAACCTAAATGACTCCATGATTCTGTGACTGTGTGACTTTGCTTGACCCTGAGCCTTGTAGGAGTGCTCTGCCCTTGCATCTCTGGAAACAAAGCTTAGGGCAATGGAAAGTGACAAATAATAAACCCTTTTCCAGAATTACAGCAGATAAATAAATCCTACAGGCTTCAGCTCCTCCGTGGAGACTCCCAGCTTTCCTGCCCTCTTCTGACCAGCTCTGGGACCTGTGGATGGTTTGAATGCTACACCACAGAGCTGAGGGTTAAAGAACCTTTGCTGGGTGAAACAATTAAGGAATTGCTAAAACCACTTGTTTTGAAAGTGGTCCCAATTCCTTGAGACTTATAAAGTCAAACTGGGGCCAATCTTCTCCTTTCCCCCTCTGGCTGAGCTCAGCAATCAGCTGACATAGTTAAGCTGACAGTCATTAGATTTATATGTCCTTGGCTTCTGGCATTCTGTCCTGTCTGCTGGGGCAGTTTGGGGCTGGTGACCTTTGTGGCATGTGGCAAGGCCAGTGAGTCTTGGCTTCTGCCGCAGACGGCTGTGGCTTGTTGCTTAAGGAAGTTTATTTCTCAAGGCTGTGCTCAGCAGTGAGCCATGCACTTGTGCTATATTTGCAGGCATAACTAGAGAGTCAGGAAGGAGGCCAGAACCATTCCAGAGAAGACAAACTGCAGATCTCAATGTCCTTATCAATGAGGTGTATATTCATAAGCTGCAAAGGAGATACAAATTGTCCAACAGGATAAATAAAGAGGGAGAACAGGGACAAGAAAGGCACCTGGAGTATCAGATAGCCACTTAGAAGATGATGGATAAATGGGAAAATCCTACACCAGGAAGAGAAAGCTGGATTTTTTGTGTAGATGTATCAGAGAGAGCTAAAATTGTGCTTTGAAAGACAAATATGCACAAAGCCCAGAAATTTTGTCTTCATATACCTGCAGAAGGTGAGCAGCAGCAGTTAATGGTTTGTTGGATTGCTCCCTGATTTTTAGAGCTCCTTAGAGTTTTCCTCTGGGTTGCTGAGAATCTTGTTCTCAGCTGGATTGACCTTCCTGCACCAGCAGCTTGCTCTCTGCTCTGCTGCCAACTTGGAGTGGGATCCAAGTCCCTCAATATTGCCATGAAAGGGGTGGGAAGGGTGGCCAGGAGAGCATCTCAGCAGTGCATTCCTGCTTCCAGCAAGGATTGGGCAACTGTCAGTGTGACCCAGCTGGCCTGAGGAGCCAGGAGGAGTCCAGACTGGTAGTGGAACTGAGGAGTACAGGTCAGCTGGTGTGAATGATAAACATGTGAGGCTTCTCTCCTTCTCCTCTCCACCCAGGGCTGCCTGGACAGCTCAGCCCCTCTGTGGTCACTGTGGGGAGAGAAACTTTGCTCTGGTTAGGCCTTCAAACTGGAACTCACTGTGTGCAAAGAAAGGAGTGAGTGGTGAATGTAAAATGAGAGATGTCTGAAAAATAAGCTGAATGAAGCTGAAGAGCTCATGAATGAGAGCATGAGCCATTCACTGTCATGGTCACACACAGCCCTGAGCCTGTCTGTCAGTCCAAGAGATTGACAAGGACATACTGGATTTGGAAATGCTCAAACTATGAGCAATTTGCTTGCCCTTCAGTTTGCCCCAGAGCAGCAGCCCAGGTCTGTCTCAATGCAGGGTTAATCAGGGCCCTTGCGTGGGTCTGGTTTCCTCCTGCTCAGCTCCTGGCACTGGCATTGTCTGCCCCAGCCACCCTTCCCAGAACAGATCTCCCTCATCCATCACAGTTCTGACACAGGATCCCTCTCTGACACCCACCCCTCCTTTCCTCCCTTCTCCCAGTCTGATCAGGATGGATCAGCACCCCTGACATTATCCTGCTCCTTTCAACCATCCATCTATCTATCCATTCCCCATCCATCCATCACCTGAAAAGTGACCTGCTCACTTGTCCCTCCCCAGCCCAGAGCCTGTCTGTCTGTCTGGGAACAGCAGGATGTGCCTGGGGGTAGAAAACAGGGAGTGTGTGTGACTGTGGGTCACCAAAGCAATCCAGGAAAACCAACTCCTGGAAACTGCCAAAGACAGTTTGGAAACTGGGCTGCAGACACGAGATCATCAGCCTGCTCTTCTCAGAGGCTCTGCTTTTCCCAGGCAGTTAAACTCAGCTGTGTTGAAGGGAATAACATTGCAATGAGATGACAAAGGTCAGTGTGAGGCATTAAAGGAGGGGAAAGTGATTTGTTTTAACACAGAATGTTTTCATTACCTCAGGATCCCTGAGCACCAAGATATATCCCAGTGGTTTTCCCAGCTTGCAGGCACCAAGAGATGTGCATCCAGATGAACCCAGTGATGTTAGGGAAGGCTCCAGGTACTCAGTACCTCTTAGGTCTGGATGCTTCAAACAGAGGTGACTTGAAAAATGAAGTTTTGCATCTTCAGGAGCCTTGAAGTGTCTTCATTTTCTCACTCTGTCTGGGCCAGGCCACATGGCCATCTGACCATGATCTTCCTGGGCTTGGCTCATCCCTGGGGCAGAGAAATAACTGTCAGGAGACTCCTGTGGTTGGGTTCACAGCTGGTTCAGCTTCACAGCACAGCCCCAGCAAGAAACTGCTTTGGCAGAGACTTCTGAGATCTTCCTTGCTGTAACTTTGATCCTAAACAGAAGCATTGCTGCCTGTGACACTTTAGAAAGTCAGCATTAGTGTGAAAGCAGGGTAGAAGCTGCACCTGCAGGGATGAGCCTGGATGAGGATTTTTGTGCTGGAGAGCATTGATTAATTCACTGCATATGCACAGGGATCAAATTAAATTCCTTGAGAAAAGTCTTGCAATGGTTTTGAAAGTTAAGACACTGGGATCTCATAGATTCTTTCTAGAAACTGAGAGCTTGGAAAGGAGCAAATGTCATTTGGATTTCTCAGAACAACAGAAACTCCCAACAAAAAAGGACTTTCCTCTTCAGTTCCAAACTAGGGAATGGCACATTCATGAAATGGTACAGTTTTTCCTGTCACATGCTAGAGAGTGAGAGAAGAGGGAAGTAAATCCCTGTTTGTTGACTGTCTATCCATTGCTGGGTGCCTTCCCTGCCCTTCCCTGCAGCCATGGACAGGGAGGGCACATGGGCACACCAGTGTTCCTGAGGGCACAGACTGGCAGAGGGGATAGAGAGACCATCCAGGCCTGGAAACCAGCAGGAGAGCAGAGCCACCACAGGGGCAGGAGAGTTTACAGAGAGTGGGAGGGGAGGGAGCTGAGTTTGAAGTGTGGTGCTGAGAGCCCCAATTATGCAAGACTTGGATGAGCTGATGTGCCACAGAAATGTTCTCCTGGAATCCAGGGATAGGGCTATAACATAGTTATAGGCCCTAATGAGAGCACTAATTAGGGCCTAATCGTCCTGAGCAGCCTCACCTGGGGTCCTTCCTGCACCCCTGCCTGGGGCCAATGGGGTCTGCTTAAACTCAAGCCGGAGCCTTCACCCCCTTCCTGTGCTCTCCTGCACCAGTTTTCAGGTTTTCCTGAATTGTTGTTTGGCCTTCCCAGGCTGACCTTGGACCTGACTTCTTCCCTGGCCTTTGATGATCACAGGACCATTGATGGGGACAGTTGATGGAGCCTGTCACCATTCCCTCTCTGCTCACCCCCTTCAGGGGCTGGCTTGAGTTTACCTGGTCAGTAAGGTTCCTGTCCTGCCTCTGCTGGGGCTGCCCCTTCCACCAGGGAACAGCTCCCCATCACCCAGCTCTTACAGTAACTTCTCTGCCCCACAGGTCTCCCAGCCCTTGGTCCAAGGCTGTAGGACAGCTGGGAGAGGAATTTGGCTTTCCTCCTTGGGAGAGGGTAATGGAGGGGAAGGATCCCCTGCACTTTCCCTGCTATAGTTTCTCTATTTCAGTATCTTTCCCTTCATGTCCAGGTGTGTGCTGAGCTCCTGGCTATGGACAGGTCACTCAGCTGCTGGGCTGCTTCTCCCCTGGCTCAGCCTCTCACAGCCAAGGCTTCCAGTGCTCCCTGCAGGAGTGTGGCTTTAAAGGGACACTGCACTGTACAAGCTCAGGTATCTGAAGGGACTCTGATGTGTCACACTGGATGGCTGCTTGAGATTTGGCAAATGTCAACAAAAATAGATCTTTGTCCCCTCAGAGAGGTGCTCTGCTGCTAGCTGCATCCTGGGTTGGTGTGGAGCTTGTGCTTGGATCTCAAACAGGGCTGTGGTGTCTGTGTGGGACACTGTCAACACAGCATGCTGGGGGTCAGAAGGCTGCCTGGAATGTGACACCTGTGACAATGGGTACAACTGCCTCTGATGTGTCCATGGCCACTTCTTGGGACTCCACCTTGAGCACAAAGCTTGAGAAGAGCGCGGAGGGACTTTGTGTTTAATCTGTCACAGCAAACACTCAGTTCTCAGTGTTCATGCACTCATGGGTCATTTCTGTGTTTTGTCCTCATTTAATGGAGAAGTGAGGGGTTTTTGTGCCCTCAGTGCAACTTCTAAAAGACAATTTAATGGCTGCACTCAAACATAAAAGGGGAGAGGGCCAGGGCTGGCTCAGTCAACAGTGTTTGAGCATAATACCCTATGGGAGAGTAACAGAATCTGTCTGTGTCATAAATAACACTGAACGGCTTATTTTGGCAAAGAATTTTCATTCCTGACAAATGCCATGTTGAGACAACCAATAACCACCTGCTGATTTGGGATGAAATTAGAATTTGAATGGTCAGGTCAGCTCAGATGCAGTGTTGGTGGGTTTCCAGTGGAGACTCTCACATGTCTGATAGGAAATAATCTTTATGAGGCTTTCAGAGGCAAGGGAATACTCAGGCTTACAAATCCTTACACTGTTTTATTGGGAATGCCCATATCAGAGGATTGCTAAGTAAAGCACATTACATAAGACTGCCCTTTGAGGTGCTAAGGTCTCGTAACTGGGACATATTTTCAAGTCTATCAGAATGATTTCAGCATCTCATGAGTTGTCAGCACTTCTCTGTTTTTTTGAAGCAAATGTTTTTTCTCTTCTACCACATTATATGGGATCTTCTGTGTTGTGCCAACAGTAAAGGTGCATAAAGGTGTGTAAATGTGATCCTTTGGAATGTGTCACTTGCACTTTCTGGCTTAAATCTGTTCCAGTAGAAGCTCAGCAATTTGTGCCCCAGCTGTCTCCTCCACAGGAAAGATGTTTAGCTATGGAGGGACAATGTAGAAAACCCTGAGCAGATTTCAGCTGGCTTCTGTGGTATCAAGGGGCTGAGAATCTGAACTCAAAAATCTGGTTAATCTAAAGTAAAAATTAGGGAATTATATTCACATTTGGAAAGTACATTAAAGTACAGGCAAACCTGCTTTCCTCCTGGTTCATCTTCCTGCCCTGGCTGTTCCTTTGTACAATGAGCCCTTTTGAAGGCACCTGAGGTACAGTTACATGCAGGGCACAACAGGCCCCTTGCCTGCTGTGGGGACATTGCTTTTACTGGGTAGAAGCAGAACCTTTGGAAATGATGTTTGCTTTAGGTCCTTGCCTCTCATGGGCTGAGGCTGGTGTGGATCCAGGCAGGACAGGTGGGACAGGGGTTTGCCCACCTTGCAGGCTGGAAGGGCTCCAGGTACAGCCTCTCCCACAGGCACATTGGCTTCCTTGAAGAGGACAAGACGGAGAAAGTTGAACTTTATCCTAATCTGCTTTTTAGAAGCCCTGATGTGCTCATGTCTACCAGGAACTCTTGGCCTCTGAAATGACTGTGACTGGGACTCCCCCAGCATGTCCCTGTCCCTGAGATGGGCGATGGGGGGAAGGAAACACCTGGAACATCTGCAACCTGCAGCCCTTTGGGTGACCCTTGGGTGCCCACTGCCCTCTGCAAGCTGAGGAAACTGTGCCTGTAACCTCTCCATTCCCTGCCTGGGGGCTTTTACTTTGAGCCTCTGTCTTGTTTTTCTCAAGACTTATCTCCCTCACTCCAGGTGACTCTGGACAAATTCTCACAGCAGAGAATTACTACTGCAAGTTTGCTGAGATGTTTGATCTCCATTTCCACCCTGACCTTTTTGTTCCTAATTCCCTGTTAAAGCTGTTTTTATCCAAAGGTGTACAAAGGACTGTTGGTAGCAGCAGCTGTTCTTGGCTGTGTACAAGAGTGCAGACTCAGACTGCTCAGTGTACACTGCAAATTCACATTAACACTATGAGATAAATTCACACTGACACTGTGAACTGCTGCTCTGAAGGAGTCTGTCCATCCCTTCTAAATCTGGCTTTTCAAGGAGTTATTTTTTAAAAAGAGTGTATGTGAAGAAGCCTCATCTTTAACCATGCTTGGCCACTGACTTTTATCTGAAATTCAATTTATCTCTTCTGTTAGGGACCCTACTTATTCCTGGAACGTGATTCAAACCCGCTCAACTCCAGTTCCCTTTAAAACATCGAGAGCCCTTCAGTTGTGTCAAAGTTTGTAACAAGTTGCTGCGGAGAGGAAACACAATCCAGAGACAAAGCACCATCCCACTGACTTGTGAAATGCTGAAGAATTATGTTCATCTCAAGTTTGCTCAGCACCATTACTGGAATGGACTGAAATAATAACAAATAGGAGGCAGGTGCCCGGGTGCCCATAACAATCCCAATCCTCCGCATGTCTCGCAAGCTAACAGCCCTGTGACAGGCGGCCCCGCCCGCGGCGACACCGCGGGACAGCGGCGGGAGGGAGGCGGCACCGACGGGAGAGGCTGAGCGGCTCCAGCCCGGCCCGGCCCGGCCCGGAGCGACCCGCGCTGAGCCCGCCCGGCCTGTGCGGCTGCGGGGGGACAGAACTCTGCTGGAGGGACAGAACCCGGATAGAGGGGACAGAACTCTGCTGGAGGGACAGCACTTGGCCAGAGGGGACAGCACTCGGCCGGAGGGGACAGCACTCGGCTGGAGGGGACAGAACTCGCTGGAGGGGACAGCACTCGGCTGGAGGGGACAGCCGGGCTGAGAGCCGCAGGTGAGTGCTGGCACCTGCTCCGCACCCGGAGCCGTACTTGCTGCGAGCTCTGCTGCGTTTGAGCTCCGTGTGATCGAGGGCAGGGGAGGTGGGGGACACCCTGCGGGGAGACAGACCGGGCAGGGGCACAGACCCTGAACAGGACAGACCCTGCACAGGGACAGACCCTGCGGGAGGACAGATCCCGCTCAGGTACAGACCCTGCACAGGGACAGACCCTGCAGAGGGACAGACGCTGCACTGGGACCGACCCTGCACTGGGACCGACCCGGCAGGGGGACAGACCCTGCGGAGGGGCAGACCCCGCTCAGGGACAGACCTGTGCGGGGTCTGTCCCAGTGCAGCGTCTGTCCCTCTGCAGGGTCTGTCTGCATTGCACAGGGACAGATCCTGTAGAGGCGCAGCCCCTGGGAGGTTCAATCCTGCAGAAAGGGGAGCTCAGTGACCCTTCTGTAAAACCACAGGATTCATGGAACAAGTGGGGATGAAAGTAGAGAGATGCCCTCTCTTTCTCTGATTTTCTATATTTCCATGTTTTTATGTATTTCTGGGGTTTTTTTCCCTGTAATTCTGTGTTCTGGAGGGGAGTCTAAGGAACCCGATGTTCTCCCCGTAGTGGGGAGTGGACCGAGCTTAGCTTTAAGGTCCTTTCCAACCCAATCCATTGTATGACTTTATAATTCTGTGATTTTGGTTATTTCTCCATTGGATGCTGGCACAATTTTCTAAAGAGAGAAGACAAAGGACTTTGTACTATTCAATGTGAATTAAGTTAAAGTTGCTTATTGTGCTTCTAAACATTGTTTATATTTACTTCTCTTGGTTTATACAGTCATGTGTTGTTTAATTGGTAGTTCTGTGTTGTCCATGCATCTTTTGATCGGTAGTTTTATTTTGGTTATGAGGTAAGCATGCATCTCTTCCTTAATCTAATTGGTAGATGTGTTATTTTACTCGAGTTGACACCCTTATGTCTGTTCGTATTTTTTTTGTTTCTCTTTTCTTTTTGTAATACTAGCTTTTTTATCTATAAAGATGACTTCATTTTTTTAGTTCTAGAAGGTTAGGCTGGTTCATTTAGTACATGTCTATTTTCTTGTACATATGCTCTTAGAATTTTCTGGCTTAAGATGGCACTTATTCTGATATTTTAGTGCTGGATAAAGAGAGTGTGACAGTGAACAAACTTCAGAAGGACTGGGGCAGCCTTCCCAGAAATGTGAGTCCCCTGGCACCTCTGTAGGTGCCAGACATTCACTGGTGCCAGCACAGGTCAGGCACTACCAGGTCAGTGTTGGGATTAATTCTGGTGTCCCACATCGACAACAGGAAGGTGCCACATGCACCTTGAGGTTCCAGAGATGATTTCTTACCATTTATTTCAGTGGGAAACTTCCCAGCACATCAGGGAATGAAACACTAAAACAGCTGGTCAGGCCTGGTTGGGGCTTGTTTCATCTGTTGCCACTTTCAGGCAGGGGCAAAATAAATCCTGCAACAACATAAAGACCTCAGAGCTGGAGGGTTTGCTGTGCCTCTGGTTTGAAGCAGAGAGGGGGACAGAGATAGAGCCTTCATCCCCTGGTTGCATTTTATTGTTTAATATGTTGCATGCAGTGAGCTTTGTTAACCCTCTGACTGCCTGAGGGGTGCTGTCTGTGAGGTGCCCCCAACACACAGAGTTAATTTTAGCTGGAGAGGGACATTTAGCAAAACCCAAGGGCCATGTAAGGTCAAATGGAAGTTGTACAGGCACCCCTTGTTCTCTGCATTCATTAAAGCCCAGAGGGGCTTAAACCCTTGTTCTCTTCAGTGTCTCAAGGGGAATGGGAAGTCCTGGTGGAGGGATATGTCTGGTAATAAGTTGATGTTTAATCACATCTTTGGCGAGTCTTTATTAAATGTCTGTTGTCCACTATTTTGTTTCGTGGATGGAAATGGTAAGTAAATCCCAGCCCCAGGACTGGCACATGCAAGGAGGATAGTCATGGGAGCAGCTGTTACTGGGAAAAGTTGGAGTGTTGGGTTCATAGGCAGCCAGGCTCCAACTACATCCTGGACTGCTAGCAAACCCCTTCAGTCAGTCATGGGTGCAAACACTGAACCAGTGAGAAGAGAAACGAGCAAGAGAACAGAAGGAATCCTCATCAGTGTGGGAATGAGGGAGCTGATCTGCACTGTGAAAACAGAGCACTGGTGCCTCCTGCTTTCATTCCCTTGGTTCTGAGTTCCTTGTGTTGTGTGAAGGTCCAGTGAGCTGCAGAGGGTCTGACCCTGGCTCTGTGTGCACAAGGACAGCAGCCCTCAGCTTGCAGGTGACAGAGGGACATGCTGGAACATGTGGGCAGGGAAAATCACCACATGCTCAAGCTTGAAACAGGTCCCTTCCATTTCTTCTGGACTCTACAACATGGATGAACTGGTGTTGAGGGACTGGAATGGAATGGGCATCTCCCACTGAAAAGAGCAGCAAGTACTCAGTAACTGGAACATCACATTTACTTAAATTCAAATGTTGTGGCTATGGAAGACTCACTGGGGCACTCTCATGCATGGTGTGAATGTTCCCCATCCTGGTGCAGGACATTCTCCTGGGAAAGCCAAAATGCTCTTCTGTCACCCAGCTGGCCCCTGGCCTGGTCTGCACACACAATGTCCCTGTGCTCACACATGACCAGCATGACCAGCACTGCCAGACTCACCTGATTTGGTGTAGTCTGTTGGGTGGTTGGAGGGCTGCAGGTACCTGTAATCTTCCCTGAATGTGGGCCTTTATTCCATACCCATGCCCATTTTCTTGTATAGTTTTTGTGGGATTCTCATTGCTGTTATGTCAAGATGGACTTGGAACACAAACACTGAGCTTTGCACATCTTCACCCGTTTCATATGTGAATATTTCTGCCCCAAAGAAGCCTCCCTGCCACCAATGCCACCCTTAGAGCAGTCAGGACTGTCCACCAGGCTGCAGGGAAATGGGGTGTCTTGGCCTGGTTTTTGATCTTGGTCATTTCTTTATGGACTGAAAATCCAGACAGGGTTTTGAACCTACCAGGTCTTGGTTTATTGAGTTCTTGCCCTTTCTGAGCCATGTGGTGCCAAAGTCTGTAGGAAGAGCTGTGCCAGTTGTCACCAGTTGGAGCAGGAAGACTTGACATCAATTTTCCAAGAAGGGAATTACAGGGAAACCAGAACGTTGGAAGAGTCTTGTTTGCAGTTAAATCAGAGTTTTAAATTCAATCTGAAATAACTGTCCTTCAGCTTCTGGGCATTTCTTCACTGCCCTTCCTTGGGTGAATGGTCTGACTTTCAGGGAAAGACGTGTTCCCTCTGCAGGGAAGCAGTGCCTACTGAGCGTCCCAGCCTCACAGTGACATTCTGCAGGCTCCAGTGGCACTTGGTGCCTCAGCCCTGGCACACAGGGGTTAACAGGGCCTTGGGTGGGCGGGTGGAAAACAAGCTGTGAAATGGAAGAAGGTCAAGCTCTTGGAGGAGGTTGCTCTGTTGCAAATGGTTTTAAATTATCAGTGCCCCTGGAGGAGAGGCCCCACAAAAACTGTAAAATCAGGGCTGGAAGTGAGGCAAAGCACGATCAGTTTTGTGGGATCAGTGGGACAGGAGCAGTCATGGATCTCCTGGGATTTGTTAGACCTGTTAGACCCCACTGTCTGTCTGATTGGGAATTCCTCAGTTGAGACCCAACAGATAAATGTGACTGGAGACTCAACACCATTGGCACTTTTCTGTGGGGAGCAAATGCCGGCAAAAGGAGAACACATGGGAAGAGGAACAGCAGAAATCCCTGTGCTCCTGGATAGCTCAAGCCTCTGGGATAACTCTGCTTCTGCTGCAGCTGAGGAGAGCTGAATTCAGGTTTCAGGGGAGGCAGGTAAATGCTTCCTGTGGGAGCATTTCCAGGCCTTACCCACAGTGCTGCTGTCTCTGACACTTGTCAGGCAATGGGGTTTATCAAAGCTGCAGCATCCAGTCAGCAAAGCCACAAACTGCTGTCCTGGACCAGCAGGGCTGATGTCTGAGGGAGCATCTCTGGGATGATCATTGTCCAAAGCAGGTGAAATGCTGTGGGAGTCTCACATTGCTAGAAAACAGTGGCTGCTACTGAGAGAATTTTCCAGCAGCAGTCCAGATTTCCCAGATCCTTGTTGTCTTATTTTCTTGGCTTGTCAACTTTCAAATGGTTTATATTTCACTTTTTAATTGCTTCTACTTTCTACTTTTATATCACTGCAAAGGCACCAGGAAGGATCTTTGCCCAGGCATCAGTTTGAGCTATTCCATTTTCCTCTGTTGACATGTTTTCTCGTGAGCTGGGAAGCTTTAAACACTGTCAACAGCAACAATGGTCGAAAAGAAAGAAGGAGTAAAGAAAATAACTCCAGAATTTAATTTTCACATTTATCTTTTAAATTGTTGGTTGAAATGGTGATTCCCAGCCCTGCAAGGGAGAAATTTTTGATACTTGACTGAGAATCTTCTTTCTCAGGCCAGTGGAAATGGTGCTCTTTGTGGTTCTTCTGTCTTGATGCAATCCAACAGGAGTCTAAGATGTGGCACCAAGGGTTTTCTGTGTGTTCCCTTCCCACTGGCCTCAGATTTTAAAATTATCATCTTCTCATAGGAAAGCCTTCTTCTGGTTCTGCCAGCACAGACAGCCTATGAGCCATGGCCATCACAGTAAAAACCCTTCTCTTGCCACCTTCTGGAGCCAGCCATTGCTCCCAAGTTGAACATGAGATTTAGTATGAATTTAATCACCCAATGCAAGGGAAAGCAACCACTGTGGGCTCTCAGGCTGAAGTGAGTGAGAACAGCCTTCAGGCCAGGCAGGTCGAGCTCATGGGAGAAGGGAACTTGCAGACTGACCATCTCTGTGAACATCAGGAACTAAACAAAGGCTCCTCTGCTTTAGGGGAGCTTTCTGAGCAGAGGAAGGAAGGTGTACAAGGTCTTCAAGGGCAGACCAGAAGCAAAAGATTTGAGGTCACAATGCACTGAACTTGTAAATCTGGGTTCCTGTCCATGGAAATCAGAGATCCCAGAGTGCTTTGGGTTGGAAGAGAACTTTAAAACCATCTAATTCCAACTCCCTGCCAGGGGCAGGGAACCTTCCACTTGTGGAATAAGTGGCCTTGTTTGCTGCTCATGGGAAAGGGATGAGCCTGTGTCTGTGTTGGAAGGAAAGGAGCAAACTGAGGTGTGTCTTTTGGCTGTAGCAGTGGAGCTATTCTGGAGCAACTGGATTTCTTTCAGGCCTCTTGGAATAGTCCAGACTGAGGGACTCTTGTGCTGAGGGCCAAGCCCAGGCATGGCTGACCCACACACAGATGCAATAATTCACTGGTTTTCCTTCTCTGCTAAGAAATTGTGGTATCTCCTAAGGACTCATGGCCTCTGAGTAGGACACACCCATCTTCTGGTGCGTCCTACACAACCTGGTGTACAGCCTGTCCTTTCCTGGGATCTGCACAAGTGTTTGTCCTTCTTTGAGGCCCAAGGTCTTGCCTTGGAGATGCAGCCTGGCCTTGACTGATGGTCGCATCTGGCCAGGCTGGCCCCGGCCGTGCCCGGCCTTGCCAAGGGCTCCAGGGCACCTCCCCTGGGCTGGGGGACTGTGGGGCTATAATGAGCCCCCAGGGCTGCTCCAGCTCAGTGTGGAGACACCCAACAGCTCCTGGGCGCAGCCTTACTTTCTGTGAGACTGGAGAGGTGTGAGGGGGACGGCAGTTTGCTGCTTCTTTTGCCATTTAGTGACATTTACACCAGACAGATAAGGGACTTATCTTCCTTCCCACAGGTCACTGATATCTGGGACCAGGGGACCCACTGGACTGCTATGAAGAGCTCTGTGCTCTGAGTGAACAAAGGCACTGTGGGCCTGGAGACGCAGAAGTGACTTCCAGAGGATCCTCTCAGGAGCTCGGCCTGTAGAGTGGTGAGTTTGGCCATGTCAGCACTGATTTTTGTGGGGGTGATGCAGAGCTGGGACTGGGAAGTGACACCTTTGTTATCACACTGAATGTGGGTTTGTGTTGCAGTAGGTCTGGAAATGGTTGTAAACGTTCTGGGAGTGGTGGGCTCCTGTAGGGTACACTGATTTCCCTGGATTTCCCTGGGAAGATGCCAGGCTGTTGAAGAGCTGCTGTCATTGTCCCTTGGAGCTGGCAGGGGACTTGTGGCACAGGTACACTGGGGTTCCTACAGGTTTTCATCCTGGACAGTGAGCAGGGATATGTCATCTTTCCTTCCTGGCAGTGAGACTCTGTTGTGTTTGCTCCTTGCTGTAAAACTTTTGCCTGTATCAAAGTCTGTTTCTGTTATGAAAAATTCATGGGAGTGTTGTGGCCACGGAAAGGCACAGACTGAGCAGTTCTCTTGCTGCCATCCCACCCCTGCTGCTCCAAAGGGACATAGATTCACTCTCCTGCTCACTGCTGGGGCTAAATGGCCTTTACTCCCTTAGAAAATAGGAGGGTGTGTATCTCCTCTTGGCCTTTGGTATCAGTGCCACTTTCATACATAAATGGGTGCAGGGTATCTAGTTTGTGTTTCTGTGGATCCTGAGCAAGCACTTAGGTCGTGTTCGTAATCCCTGGAGCAGAGGAGAAGATCAGGTCAGGTATAGATTTACCAAAGGGATCAGTCACACAAAATCTGATCCTTGGGCATTCCTCCCCACTCTGCACAAGACCTCCATTCATCACTGGAGAGCTTGTGACATTCCCGCTCTGTGACCTGCTCAGAAGTTTTCATGAAGTTTCCTTTCTGCAGTTTGTTGGCCTTCAGTTCTGTGGTTCTGACCAAAGCATTTGAAATTTTCTTTGAAAATTCATCTGAAATGGGAAGACTCGAGCTCAAAATATTACTTCAAGTTAACAAAAAAACCACAGAAAGCCGACCCAAAGCTAAAAGAGAACTTTTAGGTGAAATATACTCACTGAGTATCTGGATCTGGGTAAAGCACAGCCAGAATTTGACTGAGCTCACAACAATTTGCTATTTTGTTTAGAACATTTTCTGTGTCAGGACTGCCCTGATTTTCATGATTTACAAAGAGAAATTCAAAGAGAATTACAAAGAGAAAAGCTTTGTCAGGGGAGGGTCAGGCTGGATCTCAGGAAAGGCTCTTCCCCAGAGGGTGCTGGCACTGCCCAGGCTCCCCAGGGAATGGGCACAGCCCCGAGGCTGCCAGAGCTCCAGGAGTGTTTGGGCAGCGCTGCCAGGGATGGACAGGGTGGGATTGTTGGGGGATTTGTGCAGGGTTGGACGGTCCCTGTGGGTCCCTTCCAGCTCAGCAGGTTCTGTGATGTTTTTATGAAAGAAATGCTGCCTGTGTTGCTGATTACTTTACTGTCACTGGTTTAAGTGTGTGCTAATGGCTTTGTCCCCGCTGAGTCTGTGCTTGTGCACTGCCCGTGGCGCATCCCAGACTCTGCACCCATCCCCTCCCCATGAGCCACTCATTGGTGTGCCTTCCCTACAGCTTTGGCTAATTTTGCTCGCCAGTCTGCCAGCAATTATGTCACATCTTGTCCGTGTACTGCACTGTCTGAAGCCTGTAAATAACTCCCTGTGACTCCCCCCACACTTACAAATCCTCTGACTCCCAAATGTTTTGCTTATTCACTCAGCTGATTTATGGCCCCAGCATTGGTGTCCAGTCAGGCTCACAGGGATTGGTCTCTTGCTCTGTCTCATCCAGACAGATTGATGAACACACAGGATGAAGGGCAACCTCCCACCCTGCCAGGCTTCTAGCTTTATTTTGGGACATTAAAAATGTTGTCAGTAGCCAAGGGCTTGCTCCAGCCCTGTCCCCAAAGCCATGGAAGCTTTTCCTGTGTCTCCAGAGGGGATGTCCCTGCAGCTGCAAAGCAGACAGACTTCTGCCTGGAATGAGGAATGGCCAACTGGATAGCTGAACAAGGCTAATGCATGACAGGGATGTGTTTTACAGAGGAGTGAGAGTGTGGAGCTGCTCACAGTGTCATTCTGTTGTGCTGGGGGTGTCAGCAGCATTCACCTGGGGAGGGGTCACTCCCTCTTGGAAGCATTTATTCCATTGAATAAATCATCCTCATTTGGACACCAATGTTTCAAGCACCTGTGAGTGAAGATATGAATTACACTATGACAATTTTTAGAAGGCTTTTGCTGTCTCATTTTAAAAATCCTGTGATTTCTTTTTCTAAATTGAACTGGAGTCAGAACAAAGCCATGATCATTCATGTAACAAGGGAGTAAAATTTTTAAAAGTAAACAGGGGTAGGTTTTAGGGACTCTGTGCCAATCAGGGTGTTATTTTCTGGTCCTTATTTAATACACAAGACACTGGAAAATGCAATGTGGTTGGATTCATTACACTGAAGGAATGTTCCCTTCATATCCAGCACTGTTATTTTAACCCTGCAATCAATGTGTGGCATTAGCATGCTTCCTTCTCCTTCTCCAGAAGTCAGGAATTCACAGGAGTTTAAGGACTCACAGGAGCTTATTTTTAATCCAAGTGAATTTCTGAAATCTTTAAGACTCTGTAAACTCAGCAGTTTATACATAGTGCACATAGTGCATGTTGTCCACTGGGAGATGGGGCCTGTTACTGCCTGTGCAAATATTACCAGTATTTGGGGCTTTTACCAAACTAGATTTGCATTTAGCCCTCTCTCAGCAGTTTTTGTTATGGTAACACATGTGCCCTGTCCCACCAGGCTGAGAATGAAACATTCTGACATGAAGCATTTGGAGATGCCAGGAAAGGCTTTGGAGCTGAGTTTGTACCCCATGGCTGGTTCAGAGTAGCTGCTCCTCTCCACTGCCCAGCGTGGAGGAAAGGAGTCAGGAGGAGCAAAGAATAAATGCAAGTGTAACACAAACAGAGCTTAGGGGAAAGCTGCTGCAAGCTGGTGTCAGGTCATCCTGTTTGGTGAGTGTTGTAAGCATCAGGCATTCCAGCTCCAGGAGTGGTGACATGTTTAGGAAGATACAAGAGGCAATAGGGGATTATGTTTGTTGTTAATGTGGTTCAGTACTGTGAAAGACAAATTAAATCCATCTAAAAATCTCAGCCACTCACTGTGCAATGCCCAGCCTGGGGCAGGACAGGGTGCCCTGGAATCAGCTTCTTTTCAGTTCCATTTTGTGTCTTTTCCTTCCCACAAGCTCCTCATTCCCTTCATTCCCAGGTTTTAAGACATCTCCCAGAGGATTACAGAAGTAACTCTGTGATGTCCCAGACTAGCAGCACACAGATGTGTGGTGGGAGCAGCAGAGGACATCCAGATCAGGCCAGGAGGGGACAGGAGAGAGGGCTTGGCTGGTGCTCACACAGCCCTCTCCCATTTCCCAATGCTGTTGTCTCAGTGCATTTCCACTGAGGCCAGGGAGGCTCAGAGATGTCAATTATTGCTGAGATTTGTCATGTGTGCAGTGCCCCAAAACAAGATTGGTGGTAAGGACAAAGTGGAGCCAGTGATTTTTTTGTAGGGGGATGTCTGTGGCTCTTTGCAGCTGCTGAGTAATGGCAAAACACATTTTGGTTCAGAAGCTGACCCAGAGGTGCTGTGAGTGACACTCTCTTTGGCCTGGGCATGGTTTATCCAGCACAAATTATTTTTGCTCACTAGGTTGTCTCTTACCTTTAGCTGAAACCAATTCTCACCCAGACAATGCAGCTCGGAGTTGAATGTGTGACAAGGAGATGTCACCCCTATGTGTTTATCAGGTGCCAGAGCTCAGCTGGATGAATGCCTGGTGTAGGTGTGCTCCCAAAGTCCCTGCGCCTTTCAAAACTGATGGAAGTTGCATGTTCCTGTGTCCCTCTGTTGACTGAAGGAGTGCAGAGGGTAAGCAGAGACACAGCACTAATGCCACAGGCAATCCAATCTAATTGCACTTTCAGAGCTGCAGTAACTCTATAGTTCCTGAGCATCTCTCACATGACAGGGAATCTGCTTTCCCAGCTTGCTGCAAGGCAGAGATGTGTTACATTACACATTGTCCAATTTAAAATACAGGGAAAGAGACCCTTTTGGCAGAAGGTCCCCTGAATGATCCAGAACAATAACTCCTGAATGCCAAGCTCACACTTCACCATTCCCTTCTAAAGGCTTCTTGTCTGCTCTCAGGTCTGTTGCTAATTTAACCAAGCTAAATGAGATCAGGATGTACCTCTGCTCCATGCCCCAGTTTAGACATCCATCTCTGTGGTTTTCTTCTCAACAACTGCTTTTGCCATCCATCAGAGCCCACCACGTGAGTGCCATGTGGTGAATGTTTGCCTGAAACACGAGAGGAGGTCTTTAGAGGAAAGCCAGGTGACACAGAGGGATGCCACTGGATGTGTACATTTTCCATTCAGCCCTGCTAATCATCCTCATACCCAGGTTGTGCTGGGCATGACAGGCTGATTGGCAGCTCTGCCTCTACTTGGCTGCAAGGATGTGGCAAGTGAGGAGGGACAAACTGTGTCACTAAAGGGAGCAGTGTCAAGGTCTGTCCTTTCGCTTGCAAGCTGTAAATAATGAAAGTATTTGTCTTTTTCAAAGGAGAATTTGTAATCTGGTTGTGCTGACCCCGGAAAGCTGAGCAAAGCATCATGAGCAGCCATCAGACAGGTGAGAGAACAGACACAGCTCTGGGGAACATTCCCTTGGGAACAACCCCAGCTTGCTTCCCCACCTTGGAGATGGCAGGGATGGACCCACCAGGCTCTGACTTGGCACTGGGGCTTTTCTCATGCCAGATTTTGTATTTGAAACAAGAACTGATGCAAAGCTCTCCCTGTCCACACCGTGGCCGGAGCTGTGAGCTGAGGTGGTCCTGGGTTAGGACTTGGATTGCAAAATTTTTTTCTTGGACACAACTTTGCCAAAGACAGAAGGTGGCTTTACCAAAGCCACCCAGACCTTAATCCCCAAGCCTTGGGACACATTTACAGCCTGTGGCACTGGAATGGGTGGGACCTTTGTGGTTCGAGCAGGAGCAGTTATTGCTCTGCAGGAGGCAATGCAGACTGAGAGATTCTTTCTAAAGGATAGACATGTAAATTGAATGTATTTTTTCTTGATTTTCTAGTAAAAATCTTCAAGAAATCTTCTATCCCAGGAGTTGTTGTCACTCAGTTTGTGAATGATGTTCCAGAAGGATGCAGTACACCTGATTTTGAGAAGAAACCACTCACTCTGACTCTGCAGGAAGGTGAGACTTGATAAAGAGGGAAAGCCACAAATCTGGGGGTTTGACTCCATGTCCCACCTACATGAAAAAATTATCATGATTAAATCAAGTGAGTTTCTAAAGTGATTTGACATGACCACAAAAAAAGTGTTGTGTGGCCAAAGTCTTTGTTACATTGATGACAATTCCATCAGTCCTCACAAAGGTCTCCTGAGTTGTCACTATGTGTATGCAAGACCAACATCTGGCTCTTATGTGCACAGCAAATCCAGTGAATTCTGCAGGGAGCTCTCACAGTAAGGATTTTGCAGCAAAAGATTCAGCACATCGAAAAAGCTGTTGTTTTTGTTTTCCTGTTGAAAGAACTTGTGCTCAGCACTAAAATCAGCTGCTTTTAAAGTAGGATATGCTGACTGGAGGTGCTGTTTAGGCTATAGCAGCCTTCCAGTGCCTAAACGGACTCCAGGAGAGATGGACAAGGGCCTGCAGTGCCAGGACAAGTGGAATGGCTTCCCATTGCCAGAGGGCAGGGTTAGGTGGGATATTGGGAAGGAATTCTTGGCTGTGAGGGTGGTGAGGCCCTGGCACAAAGTGCCCAGAGCAGCTGTGGCTGCCCCTCGATCTCTGGAAGTGTCCAAGGCCAGGCTGGATGGGTCTTGGAGCACCCTGGGATAATGGAAGGTGTCCCTGCCATGGCAGAGGGTGGAATGAGATGGGCTTTGAGGTCCCTCCTAGCCAGGCCATTCCATGGTTCTGTGATGATTCTGTAAGGAACAAGGTAAGGATCTTGCACAGAGCACAGAGCAGGCAGCTGATGAGCCAATAAATGGAATCAGTGAAGAGCCTGCCAGAGGGTCTCTGTGCACCTGCAGAGAGTCCTTTTGTTTTTTTCTTTTTCGTTGGTGGGGAGTGGCCTGAGAACATCGTGTAGCTCCTCTTCCCTGCCAGGACTGAACCAGCAGCTTGGATTTTGGTGTTCCACACTCACCTGTGGATTTCCAGGAGACACTGAGGTTTTCTAACGGAGCACAGTGGCCTCTAGTGGAACCTGTCCCTCTTCCTCCTCCTCCACCTGCACGTTTCAGCCTGCTAAGTTTTCACCTGTCTGTATTTTCACCTGTGTAAATTTTCCAAGTTACTTCATTTCCAGCAGGTTTTTGCACATTCATGTTGGTCACTGTAATTCTGTGCCTGTGTAGAGGCACCACGAGGGCCTTTAACTCTGTCATCACCCCACTGTGTTCAGTGCATGGCTGAGCTGATTCTTCTGGCTGGGTAGTCTGTGGCCAGCCTGGGAAAGTGCAGCCAAAGTGGCTAAAATGTAATACAGGGATAACAAACTGCAATCAGACTTCAATGAGAGATAGCACTGCAATGTCAAAGGCTGGAAAAGGTCTTTTGATAAGGATCTGCTGGCAGGAACTTGTTCCATCAAATAAATTTGGTGATGGTGACTGCAGAAAGGTGTGAGAAATGTTGCCAGACTTTCCAGGGAGAATCTTCAACAGTGTTGGTCACCTGAAGAGCAAGAGTATTAAAAAGTAAGAGAGAGTGATCATTTCCACCCTGAGGTGTTTCCATGGATAACTCACCTCCATTGCTACTCCCACTCACTCCCACAAGTCACTTCTCTACTTGTTTCCCAGTGTTCCCTGTGGTTCTGGAGCCTGTTGGAGAAGAGGTTTGTTCTGGGCAGTGGGAAAGCTGCTGGAGGTTTCTGTGGCTCAGGCTCCTGGGGAGCAGGGATGGAGAGAAACCTCCTTCTCTTCTCCCTCCCTTGTCTTTTCAAACAGCAGTGCCTGGTGGGTTTGGAGTGCAAGGTGGTGCCAGTTAAAGATTGGAGAAACAGTGGGATTTGACAGGGAATATGTGTGATGAGAAGGGATTTGGACATTTCATGGGTAAAAAGCAAGTCTGGGTTGAAGTTGCTGTCAGGCCTCTGATTTCAGTGATGGTCAGAGATGTCAGCAGCCACATCTGGCAGGGTAGTGCCACGTTTTAAAGGCCTTTTATGATTGAATACATACAAAACCTGAATTATTGATGTGCAAAAGATGTTATTTTTGAAGAATGTTTCTGCATAAAAGAACAGAAATTGCTCACTCTGGGGATAACTCTTGATAAGAAAAGGGGCCAGGCCTGAGAGTCCTCATGTTCAAGCCTGTCTTAAATAACGAAATCCTTGATTCTTTTCAAAGGGAAAGATGCCATTTTCAGAGCTGTGGTCAAAGGTGTCCCAGCTCCTGAGGTGAAATGGTCACGTACACAGAAAGGAATGGATGATCCTGCCAAATATAAAATGTCCTTCAATAGTGCTACAAATGAATTCATTCTGCAGGTAAAGATCAAATATTTCAGAAAGGACTTGTGGAACTGAGAGAAATGGACAAGAAAAACCTGCAGTGGGATGAGGGGAAGCAGAGGGACAGCTCCAATCTCTGCTCCCTGTGAGCAGGGACAGGACCCCAGGGAAGGGCTGGAGCTGTGTCAGGGCAGGCTCAGGCTGGATCTCAGGGAAGGCTCTTCCCCCAGAGGGTGCTGGCACTGCCCAGGCTCCCCAGGGAATGGGCACAGCCCCGAGGCTGCCAGAGCTCCAGGAGGGTTTGGGCAGGGATGCCCAGGGTGGGATTGTTGTGAGTGTCCTATCCAGGAGCTGGACTGGATGATCCTCTGGTCCCTTCAAACTCAGAGTATTCCATGATTCTACACATTGAGCTCCAAGATAACACAAAAATAAGCAAACAAAGCTTTTTAGAGCCCTTCTGGGAACAGAAGAAGCCTCTGAGGTGCCACTGAGTAGCTGCTTTATGAGAAGCTAAAGGTGAACTGAACCCAGCCCTTTGTGTGAGCAGTTTCTGTGCTCTCCCTTTGCAGATCAAGAGCCTGGCCCCGGGTGACAGTGACTTGTATCGCTGCTGTGCTGTCAATGCCTACGGAGAGGCCTCGTGCTCTGCTGGCCTCAGGATCCTCCAAGGTAGGACTGGCAGCTCCACAGGCTGTGCTGTGCTGTTCCCTGGGCTGGCTGGACTCTGTCTGGGCATTCTTGGTGTGAAGGTTTGGTATTCCCCTCACTGAAGACTGCAGATCTTTTGGTGGCTCCCTAACACTGTGAGCTTTAAGGCAAGGGTGAGGAAAGTGGAATTGTGCTCACTGCACTGGTCCATAATCAGACACTCTGGGTTTACTGCTGAACTGCTCCAGTCCTTTCTTTTTGGTGTTGAATGAATCAGCCCTTTGGGAGGTTTCCATCCCTCTGTGGCTGTCTCTGCACCTCGTTCCTTCTTGTGTCACAGTCAGTGCAGAGAAATGGGCACTTGGTGGGTCAGATATAACTGATTTTCTTGGGATCCACTTCAGCAGAAGATGGATTATATCTGAAGTGTCCATGTCACCTCTGTGCCTTTCAAGGTTAGAAGTTTAGAAGGCACCTATCTGCAGTTGCCATTTCCACCCTGGCTTCCCATCTCTAACACATGTTGATATTTCCTCCCATTGCTTAGACCATAAAATCGGTAGGCCAAAAATGCTCTCCTCCTCTTTGTGGAGTCTGCAGCAAGCACAGAGTCAATGGCAATAGAAATATGACCTTTATAGGTGGAGTTTATTGGGAGCAAACATCAGATTGACAAAGAAATCCAAACTGGGATTCCCTCTTGCACTGGTAACACATACAGTGGTTTCATGGCTCATTGGTTCACTGCTGTTAATCTTATCTTGTTCATCCTGTGGCTTTTTTTCCTTCTGTTTTATAAATTATCAGTTGGCTTTAAGAGGAAGGCAAAATATGTTCCTGTTCATGCTGCTGATGGTAAGTTAAAGATCTATTTGTGTAATATATTATTGTAATATATTATTGGGGGGGGGGGGCAGAGAGAAAAATACTCTGCCACACTATTGCTACCCCAAACTTGTAAAGACTGGAGAAGGATTAATGAGCCTCTAATGTTCTGTCATCTCTGTCTGCTTGTTCTTTGCCTTTTGCTAAAGTGATGCTTTTAGACACGGTTTTGGGCTGTTCTAATTAGTGATTGTGGAATCATTAGGAAAGGAAAAAGGGATTTGGGGATGTTAAAAACATCTGGATCAAACTTGTTAACATGGCTGAAAATAGTGAGTCTTCAGAGGGAAAACCTTTAGGGAGAGATGAACTTCACTGGCACTCAAAGGATGAGCATGGCAGTGAGAACTGACTAAGTTTCATGACAGTTTTTTGATAAAATGTGAAAAAAACACCAGAGACTTCAGCAGAAAGACCTGTTGTCAGTGGCTATTCTGCATTATCTTCTTTGGGGAGATGTATTTCACAGTGCTGGCTGTGTGACTGTTGCTTCTCCCACCCTTGTAACAGAGCTCAAGAAGACACTCCAGGACTCCAGGAAGATGCTGAGGAAGAGGTAAGGCTCTGGAGTGAGGGCCATGCTCCCACTTCTGGATGTTTCCCAGTGCTAGGGGACAGCTCCAGAGACCTTCAGGGCAACACTTCTCGTGTCCAAAGTTGTGGTGAGACTCCCAGTGGAGAGACAGGCCAGAGCAGCTTGGCCCTGCCAGCTGGACTGAGATGAACACAAGATTGCAGCCTCATTTGGAGAGGTATTTCCTCAGCACCACGAGGCTGAAGGGAGGCTGTGTTTCTCTGCTTCCCTGTGTTTAGCTCACGAGTGGCTCCCTGTCCAAAGGACAGCTCCCCATGCACTGCTGGCTCTGGCTGCCTGCCCAGCTGCACTGCCAGGTGCACAGGGCACAATCCTTCCCTTCCCTTCCCTTCCTTTCCCTTCCCTTCCCTTCCCTTCCCTTCCCTTCCCTTCCCTTCCCTTCCCTTCCCTTCCCTTCCCTTCCCTTCCCTTCCCTTCCCTTCCCTTCCCTTCCCTTCCCTTCCCTTCCCTTCCCTTCCCAGGTGGGAAGCTCCAAGCATTGCCTGCTGATAATGATCTCTGTGAGAATCCTGAGCTGTGCTAGGCAGTTACCTGGCCTGGGCCAAACTGTGCCAGACCCTCTGGTGATAACTCAGCAGGGTGGAAGCTGTTCTCTGGCACCATTTAATTTGTAGTACAGATGCAGAAAACCTGCTCTGGAAGTGTCCCAGTCTTTCCTGCCTGCACCTACAGGGCCAAGTGGACTACAGGAATGATGGAGATGAAAGAGAATTAGGGACAGAAAAACAGGACATCTTGTTGTCTGTGAAAATGTCTGAATGGTTCCCCCCTGGTTCTCAGGGCTGCAGCACCAAAACCAAAGCCCCTGGACAAAGAAGCTGTGTGGCAGCTGCTGCTGAATGCAGATAGGAGAGATTATGAGAAAATCTGTATAAAATATGGAATTGCTGACTTCCGTGGGATGCTGAGGAAGCTGCAGGAGATGAGGAAAGAAACGGAGAGTGAACAAGACAAGGTAAATAAACTGAAACCACTCATTTTTAAGAAATTGAAGCTTCTGAAAACAGGCTATATTTTCCTAAATTGCTTTGGAGATGAAAATTTTGTTATATGACAGTGATTTATGACAATATTTTAAAGAAGTTCCACTTCTTTTACTCATGCAGGCAAAAATGCTAATGAATTTTATGAAGTTCAGTTCACAGATTTTAGGAGATACTGACCACAGGGTTATTCAGTTGTCTCTGATGAGAATTTGGATGCCAAATTAAAAATTATATGTCCAAAAGTAAAAATTGGCCTTCACATACAGGGGCATGTAGAGACCTGGATGGACAGTGTGGGAGTGACCAGGAGGCAACACATAAAAAATAATTTATACACAGGAGGAAACTGTGGCAACTTACAGACACTGCAACTCACTGTACCAGAACTGTTACTTACAGATACTTCTGCTACATAATGTTAGAAGTAGCTCTTTAAAGTAGATTTCACGTTAATTCAACAGCTTCAGAACCTTTGCCATGGCAGTTTTACCACTTACTAGGTTCTTCAATATTTCTTTGCAGTTAGTTCACAGTCTCAAAAACTTTGAACACATCAGAGTCAACAAGGAGGGAAATGCTACCTTCAGCCTGGAGATGGAGCTGAAAAACAGCAACAGCAACGTTTACCTGCTCAAGGTGAGGGGGATGAGTGGGGCAGCAGCAGCTCAGAGCAGCCCCTCCAGTGTTCTACAGAAAAGGCTTCATCTGCTAGGCAGTGGCTGAGAGTAAATAAATGCCTTAAGGTTGTTTGTCTTTTGCAGATGCCTGCTTGTTTAGGGAGCACTGTGGGTGTGGGGTGACCTTTGGTGGTGGATATCCCTGTGGATTTGTAGATCCAAGTACAGAGCATGCAGTCAGTTACTGACATCCTTGTGTCTTCAGGAAATTCATAGAACAGCTGAGTTGGAAGGGACGTTTTAAAGGTCAAGAGACCTTAAAACATTCAAAAGGGACACCTTCCACTAGCCCAGATTGCTCCATGCCCTGTCCAACACTTCCAGGGATGGAGCAGCCACAGCTTCTCTGGGCAACCTGTGCCAGGGCCTCCCCACCCATTTTGTTATATCTAACCTGACCCTCCTTCAGTTTAGGACCATCACCCCAACAGTGTCTTTCAGTCTGCAGAAATTCTGCAATTTCATATAAATTTTATTCACTTTCTCAAGTGTGTTATTGCATGTTATTGCACTATAACTCCCTCTTTGGAAGATCTCAGAGATGTAAAACATTCCCTCTCTAGATCCATAGTCCCACAGATGGAATCTGCAGGTGCTCAGTGCTAAGTGTGTTTTTCTGAAAGATAATTTTTAGTCAAATTGTGGTTAGAGGCTTTAATCCAGGGGAAATCAGAATGCCCTGAGGGGGAGGGCAGACTAACTATGAATCTTCTGGGTCAAATATATGACATGAAGTCGATGAGGCACAATTTGGACAATGTAACCCAAGTGTGCTACAGAAAGTGATGAACTCTCCTGCTCATCCAGCTATGAGGATGCTGAAATCTAGACTAGAAAGTGCTTTGTCTTGGTAGCTGCAAGAACTGTGTATTAATTAAGCTTCAGACCCTTATGTGGGTAGCCAAGAGCTGCTGTTCTGCTGAGTTTCAGAGCCTGGTGCCCTACTCACTGCAGGATTCACTGCCCAGACAGTGCCTGTGTACTGCAAAGAGCCCCAGGCACTGTGAGGTTACTCATTTATATCAACAAGGGGATGGTAGCACCAGCCTGTCCTGATGTGTTTGAGATGCCTGGCACTGTCTGAGCCTCTGTGGACACTGCTCCCTCCTGCCCTCCCTGCCAGGACGGCGAGCGGCTGCGCTACGGCACCGGGGACGAGTACAGGAAGCACGGCCTGCGGCGGGTGGGCAGGCGCTACTGCTTCACCATCAACGACGTGCAGCCCGAGGACGCGGGCGTCTACCAGGTCAGGGTGGAGGACGTCCCTGTCTTCTCAACAGAACTGGATGCTCAAGGTAAGGAATTCGGTTTGATGGTTTTGGTGTGCAACTGTGACAAAAGTTTTTTTGGGCCCAGTAAGGGCTCCTTGTCTGGCACAGGTGAAAAGGAGCAGGAGGGTGATTAAATGCTTTAGGTGCTGCATCTGCAGTTCCAGGGAGCAGGCCTAACCTCGAGCACCAGTGTGGCTGTGGGTGACAGTGAGCACGCTCCTTAACCTACCCCACATTACAGTTTGCTTCTGTGAGCTCAGAATAATAACAACAAACTCAATCCAAGTATTGTACTGCAGGAACACATCAAAGACTACAGACTGTTGTATTCATATTTCTAGAGTCCCATACTGTTACAATCATATTTCTAAAGTCCTGTACATTCTTGGTGATATTTCTTGGGGGGGGGGGGGGCGGCAGTTCTTCACAGCACAGACTTCTTCTGCTTGTCACTGCTTCTTCATCAGAGCTCCTTCCAGGCTCTCCCTGACTGGTCAAGCCCACCCCCTTTTATCACAGTTATCTTCATTAGCCACAGCTGCCACCCAATTAAGGACATCACAGCTGCAGCCCATTTAGAACAACTGGGGCTTATCAGGGCCAGTTACAGATATATATACAGATATTCAAAGGCCTATATACAGATATTCAAATACAATACAGATATTTTACTACTACTATAACAGACTGGCAATACATCCATGCTGTGAGGTACAAATGTCTCAGAAGATAATAAAGACAAAAATCTACTTTTCTGCTTTTCTGCAGAATTGGGCACAGAAGCACATCTGAGCTTTTCCTTTTTCTCAGTAACCCGATGCTCAGAGGCACCACAACTTCCCGTTGTTTCCTCCATCAGCTGTAACAGTTGTCCTGGAGCACAGGAGCTGTTTCCTTCCCATAGCTCTCGGTTTCCCTGCAGCCATCCCGGCGCGGTTCCGGCAGCCGCTCTCCGACGTGCGCTGTGCCGAGGCCGGCGACGCCGAGTTCCAGTGTGTGCTGTGCACGCCCTGCCACCAGCCCCTGTGGCTGCACAAAAGCCACCCCCTCCAGGCCAGCGACAAGCACCAGATGTCTGTGACACCCGATGGCCTGAGCCACAAGCTGACCGTGAGGAACGTGGGGCCCTCGGACAGTGGCCTGTACACGCTCGACGCGGGACAGGGCTCCTCCAGCGCCTGGCTCCTCGTGGAGTGTGAGTGCTTGGCAGCGGGGTGTTCCCGTGGTGTGCTGGCACAAAACATTCTTCTCACTGCATGGTGGCTCAGGGAGATGTTGCTCTGCTGGGAAATGAATTGCTGAACCTCTAATTCCGAAATCATGGCTGAGAAAACTGGGGGTGTTCAGTGTGGAGAAAACGAGGGTCCAGGGACACCTTGGAGCCCTTTCCAGTGCCTAAAGGGGATCCAGAACTACACAGGAACATCTCCCTGATGGAGGGATGCAGGGACAGGACAAGGGGGAATAGTTTCCCATTGCCTGAGGACAGGGTTAGATGGGATAATGAGAAGGAATTCTTGGCTGAGAGGGTGAGGAGGCCCTGGCCAGGGTGCCCAGAGAGGTTGTGGTTGCCCCATCCCTGGAAGTGTCTAAGGCCAGGCTGGATGGGGCTTGGAGCAGCCTGGGACAGTGGAAGGTGTCTATGGCAGGGAATGGAATGGGATGAGTCTTAAGCTCCCTTCCCATCCAAACCATTTTGTGATTCCATGACTCTAAATCCTGTTTGGAAAAATGAATGGCTGGTTAGACCCTCTTTCCTCTTTAAATGAGACCAACTTTTCCCCTTTTAATTAGTCCTGGCTAATCCTATTGGCTTGCTTGCTCTACAGCTATGATGAAGTAGAACATTCTCCATGAGTTATTGGAAAAACGCTCCCCATCTCCCCGCATGTTTTTGAGGAAGCTGTCCCAGGGATCACAGTGCAGCAGGCAGGGGCTCAGGGAGCTTTAGATACTCTCAGTTCTACACTATCGATGCCATTCTTCTTGTTAGATAATATTTTTCATTCCCAGTTAGAGTTAAACATGCTGGAAGGAGCTCAGAGGAAGCTGGAAAGGTGGGAACACAGTGCAGGCATATTGACAGTCACCTGGTATATATTTGTTTGTTATGAAGGGTGGTTCCTTTGCTTCCCTTTGACTCTGGTTTCCTTTGGGATCCCCCTGCAGCAGCAGGAGGGGTCTCTCTCACAAAGGCCTCTCCAAAGCAATGTAGGTTTCTGAAACAAAGAAACTTCCTGTGGATTTCAGTGAGCTCTCATACATTATATCTGACCTGGAAACCAAAGCAGTGAGTGACCTGCTCTCAGAACAGCCTGAATTTCAGATTAATCCAAAGCTATTCACATATCTGAAAGCTTTAGTCCTCATGTTGGGCATCCCTAAACCAGCCATTATTCACATGTGCAAGCTGCCTCCAGAGCAGTGAAATCCCAGTTCCAGGGTGGGAACTGATGGCTCCTCTGTGCATGGAATATTCTGTAACTCCTCCATATCTGGAAGGTGAAGGCAGATGGAATTAATGAATCCCACATACAATCTCAGCCCCTCTAAATCAGACCTGCCATGCTGGAAGTCTCTTTTTCTGTTATTTTTGGTTGGTTGGTTTGTTTGTTATAATAAGCATGTTTCCATTAAAAAACAATGCGTTTTAACTAAAAATAATTGTCTTTAACTAACATTTCATTGTCTCAATGTAGCATTGAAAAATTCAGGATTTGAAATTATTTTAAATTTATTTAAATGTATTGTGTGTGTGTGTCCTAAAATGAAATTCAAAAAGTGCTAACACATTTTCTTTGGTTCTTGATGCAGTGCATGTCCTATTGATTTTCTGTTATTTTGTTCCCCTCTTTTTCTGTGTATTGTAAATCTGCTGCCATGGAACAATGCAACTTCAGATGCCAAAGGAAAGAGGAGTCAGGATGAAGAAGAAAAGATTGTAAGGGAGACATCTGAGTGGCTGAAAGAAACAATGGCAGACAACGAAAGGGCGAGGAAGCTTCGGCGCCAGGAGCAAGCTGCTGCTGAAGAGCGTGCTTCCTTCTCCACATCCTCTGCTGGGGAGAAAAGTGGCTGGCGCAGAACAGGTCAAGGCAGCAGTCAGGGCAGGGGCCAAGCACACTCCCTTGATTCTGGAGATGGAAGCCAAATTTTTTTGGGAAAAGAAGGGCTACGCAAAACCCACATGAATGGAGAGATGGGGTCTGGGCAGTTTTCTGGAGCAGGTCTAGATGGAGACTCAGCAGCCAATGATGGCAGCATCTTTGGACTGAAAGGGGGCAGAAGTGGGTTAAGGGCTGTCCATGGCATGGACTCTGTGTCAGGCTCTGCAGGTCCTGGTGGTGCAGGAGGACAGGCAGGTGAACGGAATTCTGTAGATGGCAGAGGTGAAGGTTTGCTGAGTGCTGTTGACATTGACATGGGTGATGGAGAAGGTTTGGGCTCTCAGCGTGACAAGGATGGGAATTTAGGTGATGCCAGTTACAGAGCTGGTTTTGGGGGTGCTGGGAGGTTGGGTGGTGGAAGTTCTGTGCCAGATGGGCTTGATCCTGATTCAGCTGGAGTGGGAGCCAGTGTGGGTGATCTGTTCAGCAGGACTGGTCCAGGAACTGGAGCTGGGGGGAATGCTGCAAGTGCTGGAATGGCAGGAGGAATGAGGTTCCACCATGGCAAGGATGGGCATGCCACTGTGGGTGATATGAATGGAGCAGGTATAAACAGAGAGGGACAAACAGGGACTCCCTATGGCAAGGATGGTCTGACACCTCATGCCAGTGGTCAGTTAGGGCAGACAGGAAGATCTGGCTCATTGTATGGGCCAGGAGGCCTTCCAGGTGGAGATGGAGCTACACCTGGTAGAGGTGGCAATTCCACAGGAGAAATGGAGGTTTTGTATGGTCCAGATGGCCAGGCACTGGGAGCAGGTGCTGGTGGAGTTGGTGCAGGGGGATTTGGGTCTCCCTATGGAAAGGATGGTCTCCCAGCTGGCTCTGGTTTTGGGGGTGTTGGTGCAGGGGGACCTGGAGCTCCCTATGGGAAAGATGGTCTTCCAATTGGAGCAGGTGCTGGTGGGGCTGGTAGTGCAGGGGAACTTGGATCTCTCTATGGGAAGGATGGTCTCCCAGCTGGGGCTGGTGGTGCTGGTGCAGGAGGTTTTGGAGAGGCTTTGTATGGCCCAGATGGTCGGCCACTTGGGGCAGGTGTTGGTGCTGGTGCTGGTGCAGGGGGATTTGGAGCTCCCTATGGAAAGGATGGTCTCCCAGCTGGAGCAGGTACTGGTGGTACAGGAGGATTTGGGGAGGCTTTGTATGATGGTCGGCCACTTGGAGCAGGTGTTGTTGCTGGTGGTGGTGCAGGGAGATTTGGATCTCCCTATGGGAAGGATGGTCTCCCAGCTGGAGCTGGTGGAACTGGTGTAGGAGGACTTGGAGAGGCTTTGTATGGCCCAGATGGTCGGCCACTTGGAGCAGGTGTTGGTGCTGGTGCTGGTGCAGGGGGATTTGGATCTCCCTATGGGAAGGATGGTCTCCCAGTTGGAGCTGGTGGAGCTGGTGCAGGAGAGGCTTTGTATGGCCCAGATGGTCGGCCACTTGGAGCAGGTGCTGGTGGGGCTGGTGCAGGGGGATTTGGAATTTCCTATGGAAAGGATGGTCTGCCAGTTGGAGCAGGTGCTGGTGGGGCTGGTGCAGGGGGATTTGGAATTTCCTATGGAAAGGATGGTCTGCCAGTTGGAGCAGGTGCTGGTGGGGCTGGTGGTACAGGGGGACTTGGATCTCCCTATGGGAAGGGTGGTCTCCCAGCTGGAGCTGGTGGAGCTGGTGTAGGAGAGGCTTTGTACGGCCCAGATGGTCGGCCACTTGGAGTAGGTGTTGGTGCTGGTGCTGGTGCAGGGGGATTTGGATCTCCCTATGGGAAGGATGGTCTCCCAGCTGGTGTGGGTGTTGGTGGAGTTGGTGCAGGGGGATTTGGAGCTCCCTATGGAAAGGATGGTGTCCCAGTTGGAGCTGGCGGAGCTGGTGCAGGAGAGGCTTTGTACGGCCCAGATGGTCGGCCACTTGGAGCAGGTGTTGGTGGTGCTGGTGCAGGGGGATTTGGAATTCCGTATGGAAAGGATGGTCTCCCAGTTGGAGCTGGTGTTGGTGGATCTGGTGGTACAGGGGGATTTGGATCTCCCTATGGGAAGGATGGTCTCCCAGTTGGAGCTAGTGGAGCTGGTGTAGGAGGACTTGGAGAGGCTTTGTATGGCCCAGATGGTCGGCCACTTGGAGCAGGTGTTGGTGGTGCTGGTTCTGCAAGTGCCACGGGAACTGGAGCTCCCTATGGAAAGGATGGTCTGCCAGTTGGAGCAGGTGCTGGTGGGGCTGGTGGTGCAGGAGGAGTTGGGGGTCCCTATGGAAAGGATGGTCTCCCAGTTGGAGATGGTTTTGGTGGTGTTGGTGCAGGGGGACCTGGAGCTCCCTATGGGAAGGATGGTCTCCCAACTGGAGCAGGTGTTGGTGTTAGTGGTGCAGCAGGTGTTGGGGGTCCCTATGGAAAGGATGGTCTCCCAGCTGGGGCTGGTGGTGCTGGTGGGGCTGGTGCAGGGGGATTTGGATCTTCCTATGGGAAGGATGGTCTCCCAGCTGGAGCTAGTGGAGCTGGTGTAGGAGGACCTGGAGAGGCTTTGTATGGCCCAGATGGTCGGCCACTTGGAGCAGGTGTTGGTGGTGCTGGTTCTGCAAGTGCCATGGGAACTGGAGCTCCCTATGGAAAGGATGGTCTGCCAGTTGGAGCAGGTGCTGGTGGGGCTGGTGGTGCAGGGGGTGTTGGAGCTCCCTATGGAAAGGATGGTCTGCCAATTGGAGCAGGTGCTGGTGTTGGTGGTGCAGCAGGTGTTGGGGGTCCCTATGGAAAGGATGGTCTCCCAGCTGGAGCAGGTGCTGGTGTTGGTGGTGCAGGGGGTGTTGGAGGTCCCTATGGACCAGATGGTCTCCCAGTTGGAGCAGGTGGTGCAGGGGGATTTGGGGGTCCCTATGGAAAGGATGGTCTGCCAGCTGGAGCTGGTGTTAGTGGTGCAGGCGGTATTGGAGCTCCCTATGGAAAGGATGGTCTCCCAGTTGGAGCTGGTGCTGGTGTAGCTGGTGGGGCAGGGGGTGTTGGGGGTCCCTATGGAAAGGATGGTCTCCCAGTTGGAGCAGGTGCTGGTGTAGCTGGTGGGGCAGGGGGTGTTGGGGGTCCCTATGGAAAGGATGGTCTCCCAGCTGGGGCTGTGGCAGGAGCTGCTCATTTTGCTCTTGGAGGTGAGGAAGCGATGGGATTGGGCCGTGGCACGGATGCCACACTGAGCAGAGCTCCGGGATATGCAGGTGGAGCAGGAGGAGAGGGCTTTTCCAGGGAAGGCTCTGCCCTGTGGGGTGCAGGGTCTCCCTATGGTGAGGACAGAGGCTCAGGTGTAGCCACAGCTGGTGCAGGTGGAGCTGGGAGGCTGGGACGGGATGGATGGGATTCAGTTGGTGGTAAAGGAGGTGTGGGAGCTGCAGGTGGCCCAGGAGGTGAATATGGGCTGGATGCACATCTTGGCAGATCTTTGAGAGGTGAAACTGGAAAGGGCACTGCCAGTGATGTCAGAGGGCCAGGGAACAAAGGTTCAGCTGGTGACAGAGGGTCCCTGTCAGGTCCAGGAGGAGCCAGGGGAGAGGGAGGAGATTTCACACAGTTGGGCTCCCTTTATTCTGCCTTTGGAGAGGCAGGGAGTAAATCCCATGACAGATTTGTTGACGGGAGTAGCTCAGGTGGGTTTGGTCAAGGTCCACTGAGTTATGGCCAGGTGTCAGGTCCTTTCGGTGGACCTCCTTCAGCAAACCAGAGAAACCAGGAACCTGACGTGGATCTTAAAGCAAATGATTCCCTGAACAAGACGGAAAGCAAACAAAAGAGACGGAGTGTCCTGGATGATATCAAAGGTACGTGGTTAACTGGTGACTCCTGGTCTTTGCATTTTGATACTCACATCCCTAATCCTGAAAAGAAATTGGATGTTATGGTTTAGATAAACACAACTCTATAGAAATCTGGTTGTCCCATGATCTGTTCCTAATTCTCCCACTGATAGCCTGCTTGATCTTACACAGTGTGCTCTGATCAAACTGCCTCAAAGGTCTAAATTACTTTCTTTGTCTAAATGATCTGAACCAGGTCTCATCTCTTCATTTTTGTTTCACATATCATGGAACAGACCAGTTCACAAACATGCCAGTTCCCAAAAATTTCAAGGAATATCATCATGTTTCTTTGACACTGTTCTAATTCAAAACTGAAGATTTCACTTTATTTTTCAAACACCTACTGTAAAGAACTGTGTTTTTTAAGTCCTGGGAACAATTCTGTGCCTGCATATATGGGATTATATAATGTAAAGAGCTCTTTTCTCTTGTAACATCAGGAATAATAAGGTGTTGCATAGAATAAGAGGGGAGTAATGTGTTTGCAGTCATTTGAGTAAAACCTGTAGCTCCACCAACAAGATGATGATGTGAAAATTGTAGGCATGAGAAATTTCAGGTGTATAATCAGAGGGGAATATTGACCTAATGGGATGGTTCACAAGTTAGGAATTATCATTGCTAAACCATAAATATAAACAAGGAAGTAAAATCATCAAAGCTGGGGTTCAGGAGGAAGGAGTGGGGTATATATTAGAGAGGAGATTGTGATGGTAATGGAGAGAACTTGGGAAGAGAAAGAGGAATACAAGGGTGGAGAACAGTGTGCCTGGGGCTGTTTAGGGGGATGTGTTGGGCAGCCCCATGTGTGGTCAGTGCAGAGGAAGAGGAGGATGAAGCAGTATATTCACACCCTGGAGCAGCCTGGTTTTTTCCACTGGCTGTAGAGGGAGCCAAGATGATTAGCATAGACATAAACTAGCAAATCCACAGCTGGATAATGTGATTTGTGGTGAATCCATTGCCCATGAGGTGGATGTTGGGATACAGTTGATGTTGGGATGGTCCTCAAGGCACTGGGTGTATCCAGCTGGCCCACAGCGAGGTGGCACAAAAGCCTCTCCTGACCAGGGGACCTTTTTTTTTAAAAGCTCTTTTCACCTCAGGTGCACATGCATTTCCAGCTCTAGGTGTCTCTCTGTAGCACAGACTTAGCCTCTTTTCCTTCCTTTGTGCTGTTCAGTCCCGCGCTGTTACCTCAACAAGCAGCTGGCGACCGTGCGGGTGCTGAAGGGGGACCCGGCTGAGCTGTCCTGCACCGTCAGCAGGGACAACGTGACAGGAACCTGGTTCAAGGATGGCCTAAAGGTGGGTTCCCTGAGCTTGGTGTTGGCTTTGGGTAGCAATGCTCTGCTCTCTGGCTCTACTTCCTAAGGGTGCTGTCAAGGTGTCCTTCCCCCTGACAGCCACCTGCATCTGAGGGGGGCCCTGGAAGGGTTCCCAGAATCCCAGAGTGGTTTGGGTTGGAAGGGACCTTACAGATCATCCAGTCCCACCCCTGTCCTGGGCAGAGATACCTTCCACTAGACCAAGCCTCGTCCAGGGATGGGGCAGCCACAGCTGCTCTGGGCAACAGAATACCAGAATATTGTCATTAAATATGCATGACATTCCTAAATCTCTTCAACTGCATTTCAAATTGTAGTCTGTCCAGTTTTAGTATGGATTGCATTTTTTACTTTTTTTTTAAAAGGATAGGTCTCTATCCTTTACTTTGTAGTTAACAAGCATGGATGGAGTCGTATTTGAAAAGAAAGGTCTTGTCCACAAACTGATCATCAACAAGGTTGAAGATATTCATGCTGGGAAATACAGGTTTGAAGGTGGAGATGTAAAAACTGAAGCTTCAATTTTTGTTGAAGGTGAGTCTACTCAAACCACCAAGGCAGCATGAGATGGGCTTTAAATGTAATATATTTACTCAGAGACATGTTATTGGTTATTGAGATAAATTTGTTATAAAGAATTACAAGATAAATGGGAAATGTTTTTTGTACAGGTTGTTTCATTTTGCATTTGCAAATTTAACTAAGGACCCTTCTGCCAGCAACTCAAATATTTCTGGGGTGCACAAAACACTTTACCAGGGCAGACTCTTCATTCTTGTGTTTAGTGTGTTGCCTAGGAGAAATTTTCTCTAGTGAAAGGACAGTGGGATACCACAAAATTTTGTGATAATTATCCTGTAGCAAAGTACAACTAAAAGTTCAGATCCAAGAGTTGTGAGCTTCTAAGCATTGCTGGCAGCACCATGAGGGGATCCCTTCTCTCCAAGGTGAACCTTATCCTCCTTGAATTGTGGTTTTTAATGACCTTGTATCACCTGCTTAGATCCTCCCCAGGTGGACAAAGTTCTCCTCAAGAACTTGACCAGTGTCCCCACGGTGGCCAAGGCTGGGGAGGGGGTGAAGCTGCGGATCCCATTCGAGGGTCGGGGGCCCATCAGGGCAGCGTGGCTGAAGGACAGGATGGAGCTGGGCGATGACTCCAGGATCCGTGTGGACAAGACAGACACCTGCACCACACTGTCCATCTCCAGCTGCAACAGGAGGGACTGTGGGGATTACAAAGTCAGGCTCAAGAACGACAGTGGTGTCCTGGAGATCAACCTAAAGCTCATGGTGATAGGTAAGATCCTATAACCTTCACTGTGGCTTTCACTGTAAAGCTTAGGCAGGGAATCCATTGACACTGGTGACAACCTTGTTTGGAGTGATTGGGTATTTAGAAAGGAACAAGACTCTGTATATTGCCCCAAAATCAGGGTACAAGGAAAGATTGCTGAACATGCTTCATGCCCTTTAGTACAAGGGAAAACAAACCTAGTTTGGTTTTTCATGGCCTAAGCAGCTGAGTTTTGGGTGTTCAGACACTGTAGGAGATGTGACTGTACACAGCATGCAAATCTGAAATAGGATATCAAGGTCCAATTCAGCCCTCCCATAAATGTCTGGACTCCCTTGGGAGACCAGAAATGATTTTGCCTGTATTAGCAAGCTGAACTGGTGCAATTCTTATGAGAACTATTGACCCAGGGAGAGCAAGGGCCTGGCTTTCCATCTTCTCCATCAAAAGTTAGAAGAGGTCAAGTTTGGAAGAGGCAATTCACATGCCCAGCCCTCATCCTACCACTGTGCCTGCATTTCATCAGGAACAGTCTCCCAGCTGGTGGGCAAGGGACAGTGTCTGCTCCAAACCCAGGAGCAGGTCTGGGTCTGGAGCCAGCTGTGTCTCTGTTCATCTTTCCAGACAAGCCACAGCCTCCAGCAGGACCCATCAAAATTGTTGAAAGCTCCGCCAACAACATCACAATCCAGTGGAAGCCCCCAAAGGACGACGGGGGCAAACCAGTGCAGAGGTACCTCGTGGAGAGGCAGCAGGTGGGCAGGAACGACTGGGAGGCTCTGGGAGAAACCCCCAGGAGCTGCACCAGCTTCACCACAAACAAAGTGGAGGAAGAGATGAGCTACTACTTCAGGGTGAGGGCCGTGAATGCCGAGGGAGTGAGCGATGCGCTGGAGTCAGGGGAAGTGAAGGCTGCCGGTAAAGGTGAGGAGAACTTCTCATAATTCATAATTCAAAATTCAAATTGGTAAATTCATTATCAAAGCTGACGTCAGAGGAAACTCACTCACTCCACTGCATTGTGGATGTTGCTACAGATCTCAACTTCAGTCTCCACACAAAGCTGTGGAGGTTGCCCAGCTTTGTTGTAGGCTCTGCTGATGTTGAGTGAGATGTAATTATTCCTTGGTCATGCTCTGTTTTGGATTGGAAAGGAAGTTTCATGAGGGAAATGCAAAACGCATCAAGATCAAAGGAAATTTTTCTCAGTGTGGCTGCAAAGGGAACATGTGAAGCCTTTTCTTAACTCCACAGGCAAAAGAACTTATATGTGCAGCCCTTCACAGCATGACCACTCCACTCCCCCAATCTCCAAACAACTGAATATTGGTTTTGTCCTTCAAGAAGTTTAAACACTAGAACAGGTTTGCCATGAGCACAAATGCAGTACTAGAGAGAGCAATGTTCAATTCTAATTATCTTCTGTCTCCATTCTCATTCCCATAATTCTGTACCTTGGACACTTTAGCAGAGGGCAAAGAAAATCTGTTTTGTTACCAGTTCCTGTTGTTGTAAGCAAGAATTATGCTGATTGTTCATATGTGGGAATGACACACCCCACTGGCAGAGAAATTGTCTGGATGACAGCAGGTCTTTTGTGAAATCCAACCTAAGGAACAGGATCCATGCTGGATCCAGTTTGTGTGGGAAACAGGATCCACAGCTTCAGGTCTCAGCCAAAGCACATCCATAGGAATACTTGGGGGAATCTGGAAGAAGAGATTCCACACAGCACCATTTCATCTTGCCATAAAAACATACCTGCTAATAATGAAGCCCTCGTCTCTTTGTAGGTTCCCCTGGTGCCCCAGATCGCCCTGAGATCATCAGTGCCAGCAAGGACACCATCACCATATCCTGGAAAGCTCCTTGTAAAACCGGCACTTCCCAAATTAAGGGATACATTGTTCAGAAACGCAAAAAGGGTACAGTGACCTGGCTGCCCGTCACCAACGCACCTGTCAAAGGTGGGTATCTGATTCCTGGAACAGCCTGGGGCATTTGAAAAGGCAAAAATGTCAGCTTGGGTTTGGGAGCTGCTTAGGATCTTACACCTTTCACATCAAGGTGGTGATGGGTGACCTTGGAGGTCTTCCCCAACTAAATGATTCTGTGATTCAAGGGCTGTTTGATTTTGAAAATAATACAATGAACACATCCCAGAAGATCACATGCACTTGGCTAGGGAATGGCAGGGGAATCAGTGACAGCTTTTATGGCTCCTGAGAGTTTTTCCGTCCATAACTCTGCCTGAAGTAAGGCACAGCTTTGTTGTGTCACCTTTCCTGATGGGGAACAGCTTCCCTGAGGCAACATCTCTCCTCTCTCCTCTCTCCTCTCTCCTCTCTCCTCTCTCTCTCCTTTCCACAGACAAGAAACTGAAGGTGACAGGCCTCAAGAAGGGTGTGCAGTATGAGTTCCGTGTGGCAGCTGTCAATGCTGCTGGCACAGGAGAGCCCAGTGACCCCTCAGAGCCTGCCTTTGCCCGGGACCCCACCAGTAAGTGCCCTGCCCTGCCCTGTGCTGTGCTTTCAGGGTATTCATAGAGAGATGTTCTTAAATCCTCTGTAAAAGCATGTGGAGACAAGGATCAGTAAATGGGGAATGTTTCATGGCTGAGAATCAACTGGAGGAAGGAATGGAAGGATTTCCTGTAGGATGTCGAAGTCAAGATTTGGCAGTACCCAGTGGGGGGAAATGTGCAGTGTGGAGAATACTCGGAGGGGCCACAGAGTGTTTTGGAATGTTGTGGATTTATGCAGGGCTGATAGGAGCAAGGACCCAGATCCAGCTCTGAAAAACTGGGATGTGGAGCAACACAGCATGGTGGAAATCCAGTGCACTGCAAGAATGTCGGGAATCTCAGGCAGTGACTGAAGAGGGAAGAGAAACCCTAGAAAAATAGTTGAAATAAAATTTCTCTGTCCAGAATCTCCAGGCCAAGTGCAGGACCTTAAAGTGAGCAGCAGTGACAGCACCAGTGTCACCCTGACATGGAACAAACCTGAAGTACAAGATGGGAATGATGTGAAAGGCTATGAGGTGGAGATGAGGCCCTGTAACAGCCTCAGCTGGACCAAGTGCTTCACCCTCCCTGCCGGGAGCACCTCGTGCCGGGTGCAGGGCCTGCAGGCCAGGGAGAAGCTGTTCCTGCGCGTCAGGGCCCTCGGCGACGGCGGCCCCGGGGAGGCCACGGAGCTGGAGGCGTGTGCTGGAGCTGCTGCTGCTGCCCTGGGTGAGTCCGGGGCCCGCGGCTCTGTCCCGGGAGCGGGGCACTCTCCCCGGCTGTGTTCCCCGGGAGCGGGGCACTCTCCCTGGGGCTCTGTCCCCGGAACGGGGCACTCTCCCCGGCTCTGTCCCAGGAGCGGGGCACTCTCCCCGGCAACGGGGCACTCTCCCTGAGGCTCTGTCCCGGAACGGGGCACTCTCCCCGGCTTTGTCCCGGAACGGGTCCACTGTCCCCAGCTCTCTGTCCCCGGAACGGGGCACTCTCCCCGGGCGCTGTCCCGGAGCAGCAGCGGCAGCAGCGGCCGGGCTGTGGCGCACCGGCAGCAGCCGCCCCCAGGCCCAGCCTCGCCCAGGGCAGCGCTGCTCCCGCTCCCCTCGGGCTTCTCTGCTCACCGCAGCCGGGCAGTGTCGGTATTAACTGATAGCAGATAGGCAGTGCACAGTGCTCAGCTCATCTAGAGACTCCTTTGGATAAAACAACTCTCAGAACTCCATTTTCTCCTTGTACTTACATTCTGCCCCCTGTCCAGGGCCACTCCACAGTCACCAGACAGAACCTGTGTGTGCCTTTAGCCCTGCTTGCACTCTTCCAAGGGAAAAATAGAGTTTCCATTACATTTTTAGACAATCTTCTGAAATTAAAAATTTTATTTTGTTCTCTTAAATCACAATTTTAAATTATGTTTTGGATACTTTATTTTATTTTTTAATTGTTTAGTTTGAAAGTTTTCACCATTTTCACTTTTCCATTTTTATTTACAATCTGCAGCTCTGTTTTTTCCCTGCTCTTTGGGAACATTGCAGAATTACAGATGTAAGAGATAATTCTCTGAGGGGTTCATCTTCCTTAAATTGGATTCTAAGTGAAAATGTCTGCTTTGGCATATGCCTGGAGACTCCATTTATCAATAAAAAACATAAAAAAAAAATCAAATAAATCCATCTAAAGCAGGTGTTCAGTTCTACACTGGAAACACTAAATGCAATTTAGCATTACTGTATTTGGTATGCTTAGATAAATCATAATTGGTGTAGTATATTGATGAAAAGAGAAAAGAAAATATTTTAAATGCTAAAAAATACCATTTTAGATAAACTCTGGCAGCTTTCCTGTGGATGTTCTGTGCTCTGTACTGCATATATATTTTATAAGTGTCCATTGGAACTTCCTTTTTCCAGCCACCATTTAAACACAAAAGATGATCCCTATGATGGGATAAAGTGTGGCAAAGAGCCCATTTCTCTGTGACTGAGACATCACATGAATACGGAGATTGTTGTGAATGCATTTTTACATCATTTTCCCTTGTTTAGTCATGGTGATAATAAATAGTAATGAAATTTGAGAGGTGTACAGTCTGGAACTGAACCAGGGAGCTTTTTCCCACTGTGAGTCCCTCAGCAGCCTCATTCAGCTGGGAGAGGCACCAGGGGGTGGAACACTGCAATTGTCACCAGGGACTGCACCAACATCACCTTCTGGGAGTAATCTTTGTCTCTTCCAGTTCCTCCCAGGTTCCTGATAGATGACACAGTGAAAAGCTTCCTGCTTATAAAAGCAGGGGATCCCATCCGGGTGAAGATTCCCTTTGAGGTGGGTATTCAGGGCTTTGGAGGAATTCCCTGCCTGGTTTTATGGCAGACAGGAAAACTGAGCCGCTGTTTTTATGTCATGGAATTTTGTTTACAAGTCACTGGGCAAATAATTTGGCCTGCCTGTGCTGTGTAGACTTTCAGGGTGAGGAAAACACAAGCCAGAATCGAGCAGTCAGTCTTGGCATTGGTGTTTATGACATTGTGGTCATTCCTTAACCTCTGCCACAAGGCTCAGTGCTGTCCACCCAGCCTTATCAATGTTACCATCATCTGCTGCTGCTCTGTCAGACTGCCCAAATCAGAGATTTCCCTGTGACTCCCTCAGAAGGCCTTGGGGCACCATTTCCAGCAGCACCTTCACTGGGCTTGTCTCACCAAGCAGCAGCACTTGAGAACTTGGCAGGCACTGAGAGAAACCTCAGTGCTTTGGAGGGAGCTTGGAACAACACAGGCTTTTCCTCATGGGAAGGGTGGTCAGGTTTGGAAGGGACTGCCCAGGGAGGTTTGGAGTGCCCATCCTTGGAGGTGTCCAAGGAACACCTTTTGTGTAAAAAGTGTAAAAGTGCTTTTAAGGTGAGGATGAGGCATGGGTTGGACTCAATGCTCTTGGAGGTCTTTTCCAGACATAAATGACTCCATGATCCTCTAAAGTCTGGGATACCAGAGGAGGGTAATGAAGTGTGTGTGTATTTGCTGGCCTTTCTCCTAATCTCTGGGAGAAGAGCCCAAAGATGGCATAATGGAAATAAAGACTTATAGGGTATTTTTTTCTTTCCAAAACCAACATCTTTTTTTTTTTTTACAGCAGAAAATACTCTCTGCTGAAGTTATCTGTCCTTGATCTGGCATAGCCTGTTCGACACAGTTCAAAAGAACACTTTACTGCACTTACATCCTTAAAAGACAAAAAGGAAAAAGAATTCATAAAGAAACTGTAGAACAGATCAGGGCTCTCAGATCCATCGTGGATCTGTACTTCTGAACATTACTGTGTAGAGGAGGTGCATGTTTGGGGTAAGATAATGAGACTAAAGACACAGGACCCAGTGTGGAGGTGAAAGAAGCGGCAGTGAGTGGTTGTTGTTTGCAGGGATCTCCCGAGCCGGCGGTGACGTGGCTGAAGGACGGGCTGCCCCTGCCCGGCCGCGCTGCCGTGAGCACCGGGGAGGGGAGCAGCCAGCTCCTGCTGCGGGCAGCCGAGCCCGGCGACAGCGGCACCTACACTGTGGAGCTCGGGGATGGGCTGGGCAAAAGCGAAACCTTCAGCTTCCAGGTTCAAGTCACAGGTAACTCACTGCCACCCATGCAATGTAGCAGCGGCTCCCGGCCAGTCCAGGCGGGGCATGAAGGGACTGAGAGCAGCCCTGGACAAGGACTTGGGGCTGCTGGTGGGTGAGAGCTGGGCATGCCCTGGGCTGATCCCCAGCGTGGGCAGCAGGGCAGGGGGGATTCTGCCCCTTGCCCCCTGAGGTGGCACCGCACCTGCAGAGCTGCCCCAGCCCTGGGGACACCCAGCAAAGGAAGAAGCTGGAGCTGCTGGAGCAATTCCAGGGAAGGCCACGGAGATGCTCAGAGAGCTGGAGCCCCTTTGCTCTGGAGCCAGGCTGGGAGAGCTGGGGGTGCTCACCTGGAGAAGAGAAGGCTCTGGGCAGAGCTCAGAGCCCTTTCCAGGGCCCAAAGGGGCTCCAAGGGAGCTGGAGAGGGGCTTGGGACAAAAGCCTGGAGGGACAGGACAAGGGGGAATGGCTTTTCACTGCCAGTGGGCAGGGTTAGATGGGATATTGGGAAGGAACTCCTCCCTGTGAGGGTGGTACAGGTTTCCCAGAGAAGCTGTGACTGCCCGTGGATCCTTGGAAGTGTCCAAGGCCAGGCTGGACTGGTCTTGGAGCAACCCAGGATAGTGGAAGGTGTCCTTGCCCATGGCAGGGGGTGGGACTGGATGGGCTTTTAGGTCCCTTCCCACCCAAACCAGTCTGGGATTCCATGATTTACTGTGGGTAGGCAGAAGGCCACAAGCTGAGTTTAGCAGCATGAGCTCTGCTGCAGTTTGTCTGTGCAGGCACAGGGAGAAGCAGGATACAGCTTTCTATGAGATTGTCGAGGCACTTTGTGATCTCACTTGTCTGCAGGACAGAGCAATCCACTGACTAAAACTGTCCTTCCCCAGTGCATGAGGGAGGTCAGCACAGGCTGTGGGACACTGAGCACAGCTCTGCCAGCTGTGACCCCAGGAGGAGAAGCAGCTCAGCCATACCACCCTCCTGGCAGTGCAGATGTTGTGCAGCAGCAGCTCAGTCCATGGCAAATGCAGCTGTGTGCCTGCACAAGGAATGGCATTTTGTCCGTTCCAGTGACCAGCATGGTCACTGAGCCCCGCACATGCAACAGACTCCAGGATTTTAGGGTTCTGTGCCCCTGTCCCCACAGCTGTGACATTGTGTGCCCTCCCCTGGCAGATGTCCCTCAGCCCCCTGGAGCCATCCAGCTGGAGGAGAATGTCCCCAACACAGTGACAGTGACCTGGGAGCCCTCAGCCTCTGAGCAGTGGGAGAAGAACCTGTACTACACTGTCCTGAAACGGGAGTCCCAGAAGGGCCTGTGGCATGTGCTGGGGGACCTGATCTACAACAACAAGTTCACCTTCACCAGGGTGGTCCCAGGCAGGGATTATTACTTCAGGGTTGTGGCAAAAAATGACGTGGGAGCCAGTGATCCATCAGAGACTGTGCAGCCCTGGAGGATCTGGAAAAAAAAGGGTAAAACATTTTCAAGTATTTCTCTGTGTTGTGTTTTGTTTCTTTCATTGCTTCTAACACCCTGCCCTCAAATGGATCTCTGCTTCTGTGAATATTCAGTGGCCCAGAACAGGAATGCACAGAGATGCCCTGAGGAATTCCAGCTGGGCAGGGAAGGTTTGTCCTTTCTGCAGGGGCATTATGCAGACAGACCCTCATTCCCAGCCATCATTACATGCAGTTTGCCCCAAAATGAATTTCCAGCAAAATCTAAGGATTTATTATTGTAGAACCAAAGTTTCTGACTTTGAAGTTAAACGTTGTGTAGTTCTGAGAAGCAGCAGAAGTTACAATCCATAGGTGCATGGGATCTCTGGTAATTTGCAGAATTCCAGACACTGCACGAACAAACCGCTGCAAACCCTGCAGTGCTGGGAGCAGTGTCTGAGTGTGTGTTTGGTGCTTTATATTTCACAGCTGAATTTCGAGTGAAAGCACAGAAATACAGGGGAGTTAACCAGAACCAGCCCCCAAGGTTCCTGGTGCCGCTGAAGTGCCACGTGGTGGTGACAGGCAGCGAGTGCCACATGAGCTGTGCTGTGGGAGGCCATCCCCCACCAAAAGTCACTTGGTACAAGGACAGCAGAGACCTCTCCAGAGATCCCAACTACTTCTGCACCAACGACTTCGGCGTGTGCTCGCTGGTGGTGCTGGGGGTCACCAAGCAGGACGAGGGCGAGTACATGGTGGAAGCCAGCAATGAAGTGGGCCGTGCCTTCAGCAAAGCCTTCCTCGCCATCAAAGGTAATGCACTGCTGCTTCCCTGGCAGATCCAGGGCTGTCCCTGCTGCCCAGGGCCTCAGAAATGGGGCCCAGCCAGCTCCACCTGCTGACAAAGCAATGGTGCCTCTGGGATGTTTAACTGAATTCCTGATCATTGTACTCGTGATCAAATACCAGAAATAAAAAGGAAGATGGGAAAGACCACTTGGTTCCTACATCATTCTACAGAGGTTTTGGCTGAAGTTGAGCAAATTTTTTAGAAGGAACAATCCCATCTTCATTAGGTAGGATAATATCAAGGTTAGATTTTTCTTGAGTGCAGAAGCTGCAGAATAAAGACCCTGGCAAATGTGCCAGGTGAGGGGAGCATTGAGAGAGCAGCTGATGTTTGGCCAAAGCCAGCACAAAGGGAGAAAAGAGCAACATGGTCAGAGGCACTGGGATCCTCCTGTGGATGGAAAGGCAGTGGGATGGCTGGAGATAGACTCTTGGATAGACTTAGGGGTAAATATTGTTGGTGACTGTACCCAGTGAAATATCCTTTACCTGGAGTCAAATATTTTTCTTTAAATGCAAAATACCTTGCTGGGATTACAGGAGTGGCAAGACGGGTCAGTTAAACCCCTGTTACCCTCTTGCAGACTTTTAGGCCCTGTAATATTTCAGCAGCCCCTCCCAGGGAGCTTTTCAGACTATTTCTGATCTTCCTCACTACAACCCTGAGCTGCTTCTCTCTCACTCTCACTTTCAGACTCCTCCCTGTAGCGTGGCCCTGCTGAGAACATCCCTGCCTGGCTCCAAGGATGGGAAGGTTTTGGTGAGGACTTGTCCATATGAAGGCTGTGCATTTATTGTCAGATGTTCTTCACAGTCTGAGGGTGTTATTTTTCAGATCCAGTGATTGCATATTGAACAGGATGCTGCATTGCCATCAATACTGGGGGGAAAAAGCTTTAAGAGCACTATATGGGTTTTTTTTAATAATCAGGCTATCTATGAGACCTTTAAAACGCAGCTTAGAAGCTTAAGGAACACAGAAAATGAGAGGAAAAATAATTGGCCAAATTGAAACTTTCAGTGGTGGGAGAGACCATCCTGCCACAGCATTCACCCACAACAAGGACCTTGCTGGACATCAGGGATCTCTGGTCCTTTCACATATGCTTTTTCAAGCCATTGGATTCCATGTGATTCTCTGCAAGTTTCCCAAATCGGGCAAAAGCAGCTCTGCATATGTTCTACTACCAGTAGCTGCTAAGTAGATTATCTTCCCTAACCCCAAAGTTTAAAAGATATCTGCCTGCTCATTTTGTCTGGGCAGGAGATGAAATCTCACACCATCCTGGCATGGGCCAGGTGAGGCTCCCAGTGCAAGTGCTCTGGTGGGAAGGACTGGCAGTCTACAAGCAGTGTGTGAGCACAGCAACTCCCCAAACCCTCAGCATGTGCTGCACAAAGTCTGTGCCAGTCCTGCATCACCCCCAGCATCACCTGTGCACCCAACTGCCCCTGGCCACGGCACTGCTTTGCCTCGAGCAAAAGAGGTGGAAAATCCATCCTGGGTGAGCAGAAACCCGAGGGGCTCCCAGGCACCTCCTGCCATGGCCAGGGGCTCCCAGCACCGGGCCTGGACAGCAGAATGTTGTGGCGGCTGTGGGAGGGTCACAACCAAGGCGCCAAGGGTACTTCGTGACAGGAGAGAGCAGAGCCAACAGCGGGGCGGGAATGTTCTTGGGATTACATTTTGTACAATGTTGTACAGATGTAGCAGCAGTAGATAATGAAATTAAACCACAATTCAGGGAAATCTACCCTTAGTCCGTGTTTATTCTGGAGAAGGAATCCCAGTCAGTTCCTGGGTCCCTGTCTGCTGCGGTTTCACGTCTCACTGCTGCACATGGTCATCCCTCATGGAACTGCTCCCGCAGCTCCTGGAGGCAGCGGGACATCCCGCAGGGCAAACTCGCTTCCTGACTGATGAGCACAAAGGCCAAGATTGATGGAAGCTGGATTTGGGGCTGAGGGACCTCGGGCAGCCCCGGCGCAGCAGGAGCAAGAGATTCCTGAGGTGTCTGCACCAGCTCCAGCAGATGCTCGGCTGCCGCTCTACCTGCAAGCTGCGATCCCAGCCGCAGGCGGGTCTCTGCCGGGGATCGCCTTCGTGATCCCCAGTGCCGGGCTGGAGGGGCTGGGGGCACCCCGGAGCACGGCCGGTGTCCCGGGCCGTGGCAGGGTGCGCTGGGACGGGACTCGGGGGTTCTCCCGGGCCAGGCCCGGCTGTGGCGCGGCCAGAGCCCGAATCGCCCTCAGCGCCGCCGCTGGGGGCTCGCCCGGGCCCCCCGGCACCGCCCGTAGATGGTCTCTCCCGCCCAGCTAACAGGTCCCGCCCCTCCGCGTCAATCACGCCAATACTGTCAGTGATTGGTCGATCCTCGGGGCCCTCCCCAGCCCCAGCCCCCGTCCTGAGCCAAGATGGCGGTGCCCAGAACCAGCCCGAGTCCTCTGGCTCCTCTGTCCCTCAGGGACCTGGGGAGCGGCGGGCCCCGAGCGCTGGAGCGTCCCTGGCCTCCGGGTCTGTGCCTGCGGAGCGTCCCGCGGCTCTGCCCGAGGCTGCTCGGACGGCGAGCGCTGCTCTGTCCTGGGCAAAGGCGCGGGCACCGAGCGGTCTCTGAGGGAGTGGCGGCAGCGCGGGCCGGGCCGGGCCCGGGAGAGCCGAGCAGCGCCGGGGAGGGGTGAGAGGGCGGGGGAATAACAGTGAAGAGAAGGAGAAACAGAGGTGGCGGTTCGGGCGTGGGGCGCAGTGAGAGGAGCTCCGTGACCGCGCGGGGGTCACCGGGTACCGAGCGCCCGGGCCGGGGATGCCCAGCACGGCCGGGGATGCCCAGCACGGGCACGGGGCACCAGCGCAGCTCCTTGGCTTCGGTTCCAGCACGGTTGTCCAGGACCTGCTGCAGACCCAGTCCGTGGATAAATCTTGGGGATGTTCCCGGTCCTGGGCACTGGGTTCAGTCTGGGGGGCAGCGGAGATTCCCCCTTTGCTGGGAAAAAGGATGAAGTTTTTGGCCGTGCTCGGGGGAGCAGAGGTAGGATTTTCCCCACCCACAGGTGGGTTCATTCCTCACCCAGAGAGGTCCGGCCTTTCCCTGGGTCCCTCTGTCCTCCTCCAACACCGGCAGCTTCCTTTTCCAGCCTGGAATTTGTAAGCCAGTGAAGTGTGGGGAGAAGCAGGGGAGTCACAGCAGCGCGGTCCCACATGCCAGGGGATGGGTGAGGGCCTGGGAGCGTCCCCATGGATCCCACAGGGACAGGGGTGTGTGTCCCACCAGAGAAGGTCCCCAGCGCTGCCTCGGGCAGGCAGGGACAGTGTGAGTGTCCCCTGCACACGGGGAGAGCCCCCTTTGAGCAGGACTTGGACATGGCTGGGATCAGCTCCTCTTCAGCAGCACATCCTGGGCAGTGGTGCCCGGCCTCATGCCAGGGGTGGGATAATGGGTTTGGGGTGGGCACGGGAACATCCTGCCCTGGCAGATGCTGAGGGGCTTCGCCTGCCACACTTGGCTGCAGAAGGTGGCACTGTCCTGCCATCCTGCTCTCCCAGAGCAGGGATTGGGAGCTGTGGGCACAGCTCAGAGCACACCCAGCATGGGCTGGGCACTGCCATGGTGGCACAGGGTGGACAGGACCCTTTTCCCACTGGCTGCTAGGTTCTGCTGTCTCTCCCTGAGTGCCAGCATCTCCTTAGCAGCTCTTTGTCCACCTGTTTTACTCACTGTCAAAACAACTGGAAAACCTTCCCAGTGTGTTGGGTCCAATCCAGCAGCTCCAGCTCTTAGTTCAGTTTAGCAGCTATTAATAATAACAACACATAAATAAAAATTTTTTTTGCAACTTGAATGTTTCTTTCATCCTTTTCCACCTGGGCTAATGGAAGGTATTTCTTCATGGCAGGGGAGTGGAACTGATTGGTCTTTAAGATAACTTCCAGTCCAAATCTTTAAGATTCTGTGACTCTGGGGGGCTGCTCTTCCTTCCAGGAACTATTTGTATTGGCCAAAGGATGTCCTAGAGGGATCCTGACCTGTGGCTCCCTGTCACCAGGGTCCCAGTGCTGCTGCGGGGGGGTGGCACTGCTGCAGCCTCTGCTTGGGAGTCATTGGGAGCCACTGCCCAAAATTCCCATGCCATGAGAGAGCAGCAGTGCCTCGTTGGTGGAGTTTGTGAGCATGAGGAAAGAAATGCTCCCGAGCCGGGAGGGAGGGATGAGCTGAACCTCCCACCCCATGCAGGGCAGGCTGTGCTCTAATGGGCTGAGCTGTCCCCTGTCCCTGGGCTGGCTTTGGTGGCACTGCTGAGGTCAGTGCCTGTGCCAGCCTGGCGTGGACAAGCTGGGGAACAGGTTCCAGCAGCGTTACAGCAAAATCCCCTCTCAGCCCCCGAGCAGGGAGGGTGATCCTGCTGGGGCAGGAAGTGTGGGCTCCTCACACAGGAGTCCCCTGGGCAGCAGGTTTGGGGTATTTGCTGATTTGCACCAATCCTCCTCCACCACCCTCTCCTCCTCCCTCCACGCCCCCAAATTCTTTTGTTTGGACTCCATCTCATCTTTGGTGACATGGAGAGCAGGACCAAGTCTGTCCATGAATCAGCAGGCTCTTCCAGGCTGTTTCTGAGTGCTGAAGTCTCACTCAGGAATGCACTGGACCCTCTTCCCTTGTCAACTTTCTTTCCCTTCATAGGCCCTGCTTAGGAAAGGCTTTTCTCCATCCAGCACCGTGACCAAGGCTGTGCCTCCTCACCCTCTGCAGGTTCCTGCTCTCTGTGGGCTGGGAATGTCCGTGTCCCTCTGTTCAGTTGTGTGTCCCGTCCCTTCCCTCCAGGACAGAGCTGCTCAGGGCTGGGCACTCGGCTCTTGCTGGAGCCCCTCAGGAAGGAGCTGCTGCTGCCTCCAGGAGGAGTTTGGATGCTGGGAGCAGGAGTGGGGGCGGGAGTTGTGCTCGTGTCTTCGGCCCCTTTTTGTCCCAGAGAGCTCCGATGCACCCCGCAGTGTGGAGTCCTCCCCGGGCAGGGCCTGGCTCTGTTGGTGTCAGTGCCCCAGCCGTCCCTGGGGGTGACTTTGGGTCCTTTTCCCTTTGGGAAGGGCAACTCCTCTGTGGCCCCACGGCCCGAGCTCCTGGCAGAGCGAGACGGGTCTGGAGTGGCGCTGGGCAGCGTTTGGAGCAAAGGCAGCCGAGTTTGGCACCATGTCCGGGTACAGCCGAGTTTGGCACCATGTCCGGGGGCAGGAGCTGCAGGAGGGGGCCCGGGGCCGCTGGATCTCGCAGGGCTGAGCAGGGAGCGCAGCCCTGGAGCAGCTCTGCCCTGGCTGCACAGCCCGTCCCGTCCCTCCCTGGCCAGGGAGCGGTGCTGCAGGACTGCGGAGTTCCCGGCCCTCCCTGCCGGGGCTTTCCGTACGCTGCAGTTCAGCTCCTTCCGAGCCTGCAGGCACTGGAGCCCCCCTGAGCCTCCTTTAGGGGCTGCCATTGGCATCTCTCACCTGGAGCTCTTCTCTCCTGCCTGAGGAGACTCGGGCAGGAAAAAGCTGCAAACCTGAGGTGTCCTGGCAGCTGCAAGGCTGCTGAGGGATCCCTTCCTGTGCCATTGGTGAAGACATTAAATGCCACTGATGCCAGCAGGGCCCCTGAGCAGTCCTGGGGCAGCTGCTTAGGCCACACGAGAGGGATGAATTTGGCACTGATTGTACAGCACTGTCTGTTCCTTAGGGGGGGATCCCAGCCCGTGTCCTGCAACACCCACACTGGAAATGTCTGGCCAGGGAGGGATGCTCTGAGCTGGAGGGGGCTGATTTGGGATGTGGCCATGCTGGGGACGAAGAATGGGAGCCCAGAGGGGTCTTGGGTTGCTCCATGGCTTGTTGGGGGCAGGGTTTGGAGCCCCCCTCTGCAGGATCAGGCAGCTCAGTTTGTTCATGGGCAGTGACAGGAAATGGGTTTCCTTCTCCAGCACACGTGGGCAGGATGGGCAGGGGACAAGATGGGGACACGATGGAGCCTCTCTCTGACCCTTGGCACTGGGTCTGCACTGGCTGCCATCCCCTCCTGGAGCCCTCCTTGTGCAGGGATGAAGCTCCCAAGGGGGGAAGCTCTGCTGTTACCCCAAGTCCTCGTTCTCTGCTCCTGTGGGTTTGGATGCCATGGGGGTGTGGGTGCCTTCCCTGTGCCCCCCTGGCTGGGGGTCCTGGTGTGAACCTCAGAGCTGGGCTCTCTTTCCTGCACAGGAAAGGGGCTCTGTGGATGCTGGAGGGGACACTGACAGCTCACCTGGCCTGGCTGAAGGCTCCAGCTGGAGGTGCTGCCATTGGCACTGAAGGCAACAAGACCTGGACAAGTGTGGGGTGTTCCCAAACCCTCTGCAGTGTCCCAGCAGTGGCTCAGCTCAGCAGGGGCCAGCTCAGCTGAACCTCTCAAGATTTGGGCAGTGGGTGCAGAGCTGCAGGTCCCAGGGCCCTTCCCACCCACAACACTTTTCCTGCAGGGAATGTGTCTGGATGAATGAACTTGTCCAGCCCTGAGGTGGATCTGTCAGCCATGAGCAGAGCTGCATGGAGGTGTTACCAGACCACCATTTCCTGCTAATCTTAATTCTGGGGCTGATGACATGGAAGGGAAACCAATGCCATGCAGTAGGGTGGTGCCAGCCCTGCCCTGCCCTGCCCTGCCCTGCCCTGCCCTGCCCTGCCCTGCCCTGCTGAGGCCATGTCTGGAGAATGCAGTGGGGGCTGGATCCCCCATGTGGGGATCCCCATGGAACACAGCCTGGGGGCCACAGTGTGGGATTAAACTGATCCCTCCTGTATCCAGGGATGCAGAAGGGCAGCCCCAGTTCAGTGAAGGTGATGCTCTGTGTGCTGCTCGGATGGCAGCTTGATCCATGGAGAAGATCCTGTTACACACAAGGAGCTGTTTGATGAGGAAACCATCTCCGTATCTGGCTGCCTCAGCTGCTGGCTTTGCTCTGTAAAGGCACTTTTGAGGTTTCTCAGTGTGTGCCCAACCCTGGCACTGACAGAGGGCTGGGGGTCTGCCCAGGAGCCAGAGGTATCGGAAAACTCAGAGAGAAAGGAACATGCTGAAATTGGAGCTATCCAGCCTGGAGAAAGGAAGGCTTTGGGGCGAACCTTAGAGCCTCTTCCAGCACCTAAAGGGACTCCTAGAGAGCTGGAGAGGGACTTGGGACAAGGATCTAAATTCCAGGACAAGGGGGAATGGCTTCCCATTGCCAGAGGGCAGGGTCAGATGGGATATTGGGAAGGAATTCTTGGCTGTGAGGGTGGGAAGGCCCTGGCACAGGGTGCCCAGAGAGGTTGTGGTTGCCCCATCCCTGGAAGTGTCTAAGGCCAGGTTGGATGGGGCTTGTAGCAGCCTGGGCTAGTGGAAGGTGTCCCTGCCATGGCAGGGGGTGGAATGGGATGAATTTAAGGTCCCTTCCAACCCAAACCATTGTGGGAGTCTATGAAATGAAACATGCACATAACCACAGTGAGCAGCAAAGTGCCATTGCTGCAGTGGCTCACACTGGTTTCCTTCATCCCTCCAGTGGCTCGGGCTCCTCCTCGCCCTGGGCAGGCTCTGCAGCAGATGCAGATTTGCATGACAGACCCAGAGGCTCTGACCTGGGAAGTTCTGTTACCCTGCACATGACATTTCCTCTCATTTCCTCGCTGTGACCTGGCCCAAAGCTCCAGCCTGGGCAATTCCATCCCCTCCAGGATGGCCTTGGAGTAGTTGGAGGTTCCAGACACGACGGCTTGTGCAGCATCTTTTTTCCTGTGCCCACAGCTCTGCCTTTCTTCCCTCTTTGTCTGCGTACAGCCACCTGCCCTCTGTGTGGTCCCTTTGATGGGTTGGTGCTGCCTCAGAGAATCCCCTGAGCTGGAATTGATCCATAGGGACCATCCAGTCCAACCCCTGCCCTGCACAGACCCCCCAACAATCCCACCCTGGGCATCCCTGGCAGCGCTGCCCAAACACTCCTGGAACTCTGGCAGCCTCGGGGCTGTGCCCATTCCCTGGGGAGCCTGGGCAGTGCCAGCACCCTCTGGGGGAAGAATCTTTCCCTATCTCCAGCCTGAGCCTGCCCTGGCCCAGCTCCAGCCCTTCCTTGGGTCCTGTCCCTGCTCACAGAGAGCAGAGATCAGAGCTGCAGTCCCTGCTGAGGTTCGACCTCAGCTCTTTTTCTCCAGCTGAACAAACCAAGTGCCCTCAGTCACTTCTCACATGACTTCCCCTCCAGCCCCTTCCCTGTGTTCTCCTCTCTCTTTGCCTGGTGCTCCTGCTGCTGTCCCTGCCCAGGCAGCCCCAGGTTTCTCTGCTGTTGCTGAGCCCCATAGCTCAGCTCTCTCGTGCTGCAGGGCTGGCAGGGGCTCTGGGGCTCTGCTCCCCTGCTGGCGCTGCCTCTCCCCTGCCCACGCCCTGCTGCTCTGCCCTGGCGTGGCCTCTGCCCCCGCCCCTGCTCGGGAGCAGATGAAAGCCCAGCGTGGCGCTAATTTATAACCACCGGGAGCTCGGCTTTGGCAGGGCAGAGCACGCCAGCAGATGTGGCAATGCCCAGGGAGCTGCACTCACACTGCTTATCAAAGGATGCTTGAAAGGCTCAGCAATGCAAGGGGAGGGTTGAGTTGCTTCATTCCAGCCGAGGATAAACTCCTCTATTACAGGGACACGTGTTTGGGAGAAGGAGCTGAGAGCTGGATTTTAGAACTCGTCCAGCCAGGAACTCACAGCTCCTGGAGCCTTGTCCAAAGGGAGCCAGGCTGAGGAGAGGGCACCTGGCTCAGCAGGGCTGCACCCCCTCCCTGTGCCAGCTCTGGAGAAGTGCCCAGAGAACAGCTCATTGCCTTTAGCACATCCCAAACGTGAGCCAGCCATGGTCCCAGGAGCTGTGGGCAGCACTGACCTGGCTCCTGAGCATTCCTCCCTGCCCTGAGAGCTGAGCCCTGGGCACACGTGAGGAGCCAGCAGGGACCTCAGGCATGGCTGGCACATCCAAACTGGTCCCAGGGCAGAGTGCAGAGCTCCCCAGGCACCCCCTCTCTGCTGGGAGGGGCTGCTGTCCTGGTGCCAGAGGGAACCTCGTGGGGCTTGAGGAAGGGCAGGATTTGAATGGGCCAGGCTGGGAGGGAAGCACAAACAGTCTCTAGGTCTTTTCCCTGCTCCAGTGCAGGATACTGTGACCCCTCCTGAAAGGCTCCAGAGCAGCAGCTCCATGGGTAAAAGGCATTTACCTCAAATCATCAGCAGCTCCTTTTTCCCCACTTTCCAGGGATAGGAAAAGCCCAGGAACTGTTCTCCCCATGAAGCCTCCCCAGCATCCAGGACAGGGAGAGTTCAGGTGCAGCGTCCTGCCCAGGGGGCAGCACTGCCTGTGAAACTCTGGGAGCACCCTTGGGACACTCCTGTTCCCTGTGGGAATAGCCAGGCACTCAGGGAAGGGGCTCTGCTGCTGCCCAGGCTGTTTCAGCAGCTCTCTTGGGCTTTTGGGTTTCTGTGGGCCTTGGAGAAACCTGTCCCCCACTGGATCCTCTGTGGGTGCCTCAAGTGTGTGACAGCCCTGTCCTGCTGTCCCTGTGCTGCAGGGAGGGTTCAGGCTTCAGGGAGCAGCTCCAGCCCAGGCTCCTCCACCACCAGCTCCCTCCCCAGCTTTTTCTGAGCTGTTCCACCCAGATCCCTGCAGGACAAAGCCTGGGGCTTGTGCTATAAAAGCCACCTCACCTTCCCTCCAGCTATTTCTGACACAGGAAAAATCCCTCTGAGAACAATAATTGTGTCACAGGCCACCACAAGGGTCTGAGAGCAGGATCTGTGGACACAACCTGCTCTGAGGAGGGGTGTCCATGGATGGATTATGGATGACCCAAGGACCCCAGATCAGTCTCTGTGCCTCTTGTTGTGATGACTTTTCCAATGTTGCTGATCAGGGCAGAACCTCAAGGACACCCATGGGTGAGTGGATGGGGGTCCCCTTGGCCACTGTTTCCTTGTCCCAGCCACTGGGACAGGAATTCTCATCCTGGCCCATATTGAACAAGTGTCCTAGTTGCACATTTGTCCTCTTTGCTTTCCCACAGCCAGGGCAAATGCTTTGGATGCCATGTGCTGTGCCAAGGACAAGAAGTTTCTCTTCCCAAGGAGGCTCCCTCCTCCCAAAGCTGCTGCTGGGCTGCAGCAAGGGGCTCTTTCCTCTCATGTTCAGTTCCCCAGAAGGGCAGGAAATTCTCAGGACATGAGGCCTCAAGTGGAATATGGAGTAGAAGTGTCTGGGAAACTTGTGTTAAACCCCATTTCTGCCCAGAAGGCTATAAATTTTATTGTATTTTGTCAAATCAAGTTAAATCAGAGATTAAAACCCATTCAGGACAGCTGCTACTCAATCACTCCTGAAACCACCTCCAGAGCCCTCACTGGACAAATGTCAGCCTGGTGTGATACAGGAGGAGCACGAGGCACTTTGATCTACAGAAGCAATGTGAGATTTCCTTTTCAGCCACCCCTAAGCAGCAACCTGTGCCAGGGCCTCCCCACCCTCACAGGGAACAATTCTTTCCCACTATCCCCTCTAATCCTCTGGTAGTGGAAGCCCTTCCCCTTGGGAATGGTCCTGTTCCTCCAGGCCCCTGTCCCACATCCCTCTCCAGCTCTCTTGGAGACCCTTTAGGCACTGGGAAAGGAGCTCTAAGGTGGAGCCTTCTCTTCTCCAGGTCTGCATCCCCATCTCTCCCAGCCTGACTCCAGAGCAGAGGGGTTTCTCCATGGCCTCTCTGACAACTCCTGTTAATTGGCTGCAGAGAGCTGAAAGATCTCTCCAAATTTTCCCTTTTCCAATCTGAGCAAACCCAGCTCTCCCAGCCTTTCCTTTGTCTCCTGTTCTCCAGTCCCGACCACCCTGAGGCTGCAGGGCAGGCCAAGCCCTTGTCCTTGCCAGCTGGACCTCCATGGGCTCAAGTCCTGGCTCCCCTGTTGGTGGCAAATGGCACATGGAGGGGACAGGGGGACACCAGGCAGGACAGGGTGGCCCTTGGAGGTCAGTGCAGGGGCCTGACAGCAGCTCCAGACTCAGCTCCATCCCGGCTGAGGACACAGATTGTCCCCTCTGGACGTCCCCTGACAAACAGGTCCCACCTCTGATGAGCAACAGCATCACAGCTCTGAACTGCTCCAAGCTCCAAGGGCTGTGCAGGCCTGACAGCAGGAAAAGGGACTTGGTCAGCAGGGAAAAGGGACGTGGTCAGCAGGGAAAAGGGATGTGGTCAGCAGGGAAAAGGGACGTGGTCAGCAGGTCATACTGGAAACAGGCACCAGGACTGGTCATGCAGGTGCCAGGGAAGGGCAGGCCCCAGGGAGGTGCCCTGGGAGGGGAGGATGGTGATGGAGCAGGAAGGATCTCTGCTTCCCCTCCAGGACAAGACCAACCCACCCAGTTTCCATCTCCTTGTGTCCCCATCTCACTTGAGAAGCCTCTCCAGAGCAGGCCAAGGAGCTGCTGCTCTCTCCCATCTCTTCCCAGTCCTCTCTGCCCAGGCTGTGCCCTGGCCAGGGGGAGCTGCCCCTGCTCTGTCTCTGTCCCAGTTCTGGGAAGGAGCTGCTCTGGGGGAGATGTTCACACCCAGACTTGTAGGAATGTGCCTCCTGTTGATGGAGTAACCAAATCATCCTTTGTCTCCTTAAAAGGGAAAAATGCCCAGAAGTTTCTCTCCTCAATTAGGTAAAAAGACACCTCATAGGACCTTGGGGGCTTCACCTCAAATTTCAGGATAGCCAACTGGACAGGAGCTAAAAAGTTCCTCCTAAGCAATTTACTAGAAAAAGAAGAGAACAAAGGAACTAATCACTTTTGTGAGGTGTTTTACCAGGGGCAAGAACCTGTTGGGAATTTAGCTGCTAGAAAATGGAAAAGTACAAAACCATGGCTAATTCCAAGTCCTGCACCTGTGAGATAGCAGTGTCCTTGGGACTAGCTGTGGTATAATAACAAACAGTGAAAGAGACATGAGAAAAGAGAGATGTAATTTCTAAGGAATGAGGATGAGTTCATGGTATAGTTTAACCAATAGATTGCTTGGCTTACAGAATATTCATAAGCTTATTATTTGCTGTATAAGTGTTTGATACTTTCTTCAATAAACGGGACCAGAAAGACCTGAGGGACCGGGACCGGACCGGACCGGACCTGAAAGGCCTGTGATGAACCAACTGGTGTCCTGGTCCCCTTCCTTCGACAAGAACCTCTTGCTCTGGCTTGGGTTTTCTCTGTGAAGAGTGTTGTTATTTTGCCTTTTTATTAAACTTTTCTGTTTCCAACACTGCCACAGAAGCCATCCCGCTGATTTTATGACATCTGAGGTAGCTGAGCTATCTTGGGTGTGATATATTCTTCCAAGAGCTCATAAGACCTGGCTCAAGGAGATAATATCACAGACTCACCGGGGGACACTGCTGGCAGAGCCCCCCCTTGCTACAGACCCGGCCCAGCAGCCCAAGGGCAAAGCCTGAGGTGGAGTTTGAGTCTGGGAGCAAAGACCCAGCTGGAGCCCAGGGTGCTGCAGAGAGAGCCCAGCTCAGGATCCCTGGAGCTGGCCCTGTCCCAGGGACTGCCTTGGTGCTGGTGCCACCTCCGTGGCAGGGTGTGACATCCTCAGAGAGGACATGTGGGAGGACATGGTGCAAGGAGGAGCAGTCAGGGGGTGCAGCCTGTTCTTGGGGCCCCATTACCCAGGGTGGCTGCAAGAGCCTTCCCTTGGAATGGGCCCTGCTGGGAGCTCAGGGGGGAGGCTGCTCTGAGTGCTGGGTCGGACACGTGCCCTGTGCTGGATCCCCTCAGGCCTGGGGTGCTGTGGCTGCCATGGGGACGTGGCAGCCCCTCAGCAGGGCTGTGTCCCCACGACAGGCTGCCAAGTGGCACTGCCCTGTTTGTCCTGTCGCAGGGAGGAGCAGAGCTTTGGGATCACAGCTTTGCAGTGATGCCATCTCCAGGCCTGGCCTCCTGCCCTCCTGAATTCCAGGAAGATTTTGGTGCCATTGCCAGCACAGGTCAGTCCTTGCCAGATGCAGACCTTGGGCTGGCCCCAGCACTGCCTGGCACTGCTGCCCACCAGGACATGCCATGGCAGAGCAGTATCACTGAGTCCAGGATCATGATCATCCCCTCCTCTGCAAAAGCAGCTGCCCCAGGACTCTACACTCACCTTGGCAAGGCTCTGGTTCCTGTGCAGCATCTGACTCCTCCCTGGGGTGGGTGCAGCAGGCTGTGCTGACGGGGACCATCCTCCCCCTGTGTGCGTCCTGTGGCATCCCGCTGCAATCCCTGAGGAGCCTCTGCTGCTGTGAGGAGCCCTGGGAAAATGAGGAGGAGATGGCTGAGAAGAGAGCACAGACTGTCCCAGGTTACTTCCAGGACCAACTGAGCAGCTCCAGACTTCCTCCAAGGAAGGCTCTGGATGCCAAGGGCTGTGGCATCACTCTCTGGGGTCACTCACAAGGTGGAACACACAGAGCAGGGCAGACCCATGGCTCTCATCCTCCATCCCTCCCCACTCCTGAGGCCCAGGGGTCCTGTGGTGCTGGGGGCAAACCCAAGGAGGAGGGGATGAAGACAGCACTGGATGCCAAGTGTGGGGCAGAGCTGCTTCTCCCAGGTTTTATTTACTCCCTTGGCACCCACTGAGGGCTGCAGGGAAGGACTTTGGTGATAACAATTCCAGCAGAAAAGGATGAACAGGATAACCTGGAAGCTCATTCTGTTTTCTAAATAACCATTGAAACCCTATTAAATAAAAACTACTCTGAGGCACTCCATAGCTTTATGCAAATCATGCTTCTGACACCATTACTGAAGGGTATATTTTATTTTAATACTGAAACCCAGCACCAGAGATTAGAGATCACATTTGAGGCCAACCAGCATGGCCTGCAGAGGTTCTCTGTTTCGTTCCTGCTTTCCAGGAACAGTGTGTCCTGGATTGGCTTTGCAAGGTGGACAAATATCCACATGTTCACCTTCAGACTTCAGGAAAACACAGATTTTCCAAGAGAATTTATGACCTGGAACCTGAAACATCATCAGGGAACAGTGCTAGAGACAAGCAAGGACATCCAAGGGGGTGTCCAAGCATCCAAGTCATCCCTGCACAATTGGTGCTGATTTTGCCAGGTCTGGACTTGCAAAATTCCCTCTGGACTGGAAATGTGCTGAAGCCCCAGGCTGAACTCCTGCAGTGCTGTTTCTGTGTGTGAGGGGAGGCTGGGCTGCTCTGGGACGTTGAGCACTGCCAGTGCAGCCCCTGTCCCTGTGGCTCCACACTGCAGGGAGTGAGCACGGACACCCCAGGCTGGGACAGCCTGGCCAGGCTCCCACCCCTGGCTGCAGCAGCTCGGGGCAGGGCCGGTGTCACCTCCCCTGGGCCCTTCTTTAGGGATATTTCACCTCCCAGGTGCTTGGCTGAGCTCCTGCTCCACATCTCAGCAGCCTCAGGCGCTGCAGAGGGAGCTGGTGACACCCGATGGCAAATCCAAAGGGGAGCCAGGAGCAGAAAAGGCATTTGGTCCTCAGGCAGGGTCTGGTGTTTGAGCAGGGCACAAAAGCCAAGGAGAAGAGGAGGAGGCTGATGCTCCAGAGTGCATCCCTGCCCTCCTGCCACACATCTCTGTTTGGAATGGAGAAGACTGATCAAGTCATCTGTGCAGGAATGTCCCACACAGCCCTGTCGTGGGGCAGGGAGAGCAGGTGGTGCTTGGGCCACACTCAGCTCCAGGCTGCCAAAGCCAAGGGAGAATTGTCACTGTCAGGGAACATCTCCCTCTCCTGTGTCTCCTGCAGGATCCAGAGCTCCACGTGTGGGAACTGTCAGTGCCCTTCAGGTCAGGGAAATCAGGAAAGGCTGGAAGGACTCTGGGAGGTCCTGAGCCCCAGGCCATGTTCACAGCAGGGCTCAGTGCAAGGCCAGCTCCAGTGACTGCAGTTCTTGCCCTGTGAGTGCTCAGAGAAGTTCCCATCCCAAGGCTGCAGAACTCCATGGGAAAAGCTTTTTCCTTATGGGCAGTTGGAATTGTCCCTGTTGCAGCTGCTGCCCAGTGTCACTCATCCTTTTCCAGAGCACCCCGTGGGGCTCTGGGCCTTCCCCAAAGGGACAAAGAAACTTCTGGGGAATCTCTGAGGAACTTTTGGGGAACCTTTGCTTCTCCAGGCTGGAGTCACCTCCTCACTCAGCACTGGGTTTGGTTTTCTCTGGCACCAGAGGTCTTCCCTGAGAAGGGAAAAATGGAGGTTTAAGCAAATTAACCAATAACTCCATGGACTCAGGGCTTCCATGGCTTCCATGCACAGACCAGGAGTGAACGTTATGCAACCAAAACTGGCCAAGTAGAACCACTTTAAACTCCAAACTACAACTCCAGGGGATTGCAAACTCAAATTTGAGAGGGGGGGATTGAGGGGTCTGACAGCAAAACACAGCTGATTTGGGGACTTAATTGTGTTTTTTGCCATTTCTGCCAACTCAAGGCTCCTGCTGGGCAGTGGAAGCTGCCAAGGCTGCAGAGGAGGCTCCCCCTTCTGTGGCACCAAGGAGCTTTACAGACACTGCATCTGCTGGTGTTGGAATGCACAGGTAACTCCATTAAAATCATTAGGGACTGCTCTGCTGACCCATCCCTGGCCAGGGCCAGGCTGGATGGGGCCTGGAGCAACCTGGGATAGTGGAAGGTGTCCCTGCCTGTGGCAGGGGGTGGAACAGGATGAGCTTTGAGGTCAGTTCCAAGTCAATCAATCCCTTCTGGGATTCTGTGAAGGTGGAGTCACACTTTCTGAGGTGCATGGGGAGAGCAGAGGCAACGGGAACAAGCTGAGACATGGGAAATTCCTTTTAGATACCTGAAAAACAATTCACCATGAGGACAGTCAAATACTGGGAGAGAGGCCTGAGAGGCTGTGGAATCTCCATCAAACCTGCACTGGACAACATCTGGAGCAGCTGGGTCCTGCCTTGGTTCAGCCCTGCTTTGAGCAGAGGGGCAGCCCCTTCCTAACTCACACATTCCACGTTTCTGTCAGGGAACACCTCAGTGATTCAGTTCCTGGGTAATTCCTCAGTGTTCCTGGGCAATTTCTCTCCCTTGTGCAGCCCAGGCTCTCAGCTGGCTGGATGCAGCTGCTCTGCCTGATGCATCCTTTTGTTTTGGAGAGAAATCAGGGATTTCCTTTCTTTCCAAGCTTCCATGCACACTGGGAGATCTCTGGGGCTGGAGAAGTGCCCCTGCTTTGCCAAGGGCCAGCCCATGACCTGCCTGGCACTGTTGCCTTCTTGTCCTCCCACAGCACCACCGCAAAAACCTCTCAGTGCCACAGGTGTGCAAGGCGTGGAGGGGAGGTTTTGCTCAAGAACAGCCTTGCCACAAGTCTTAGCAGGCTTCAGCCTGGCTTTCCTCACCATGGCAGCTCCACGTTCCCTTCCAGCTGTATCCTGTTACTCTGTTGGGTCTGAGCTCTCCATCTGCCCCCTTCCTATGGTGCTTTCTGGTCCCACAAAAGAGACACTTTCAAGGCAGGCAGAGTGAAACCAAGGTGTGCAAGTCTGAAGAGCAGGTTCCCTCCTGCAGAACCTTGCCAGGCTCTGGAAATCTCAGCTGTGCTGGGGCGGGGATGAATCACTGCTCAGAAAACAGTGTCATCCTGGGAAATACGAGAATCCCCAGCATCTGCACCTCTGCCCCTCCTGGCCACCACCTGTCCGAAGGAAGGATCAACCCCCGGTGCTGAAGTGACCCCCAACAGCGGGACTTCTGTCACCAGGGCCGGGGACAATGATTCCCCCCAGCAGAATCCGAGCGCGCCTCAGACATTTGCAGCTCAGGAGCGCCCGACAAGTTTGAACAGGCACCCTGCACCTCTCTGGGAGCAGCATTGGGCCAGCGAGCGCTTTGATTGCGATCAGGCAGCTGGCAGGAATCCCAGGAACTCTCACAAAAATGCTTTGAAGAGCCCAGATGCACAGGGCGTGTCCCGCAGTGGGTGCGGAGGGTGAGTCACGGCCTCGCCGAGCGCTGTGGGGCAGAACCGGGACCCCCGAGCCCCCGCGTCCTGCGGCACCGCCTGCATCGACCCTCCGAGCCCTGCCCATCGCAGCCCGAGCCGGCACGGCTCTGCTCCCTTCAGCCCTGCCCGCTGTGCCCGAGAGCTCCAGACACAAAGGCAGACAGGGAATTCGCTCGGGGCGCTGCGGGATGAAAGCTCAGCTCTGCTGCTGCTGCTGTGCCGGAGCTGCGCTGGGCTGGCCGGGATGGTGCTCCCGTGCCCCGCTCAGGGATACCCCAGCCCGATACCAGAACGCAGTTTGCATTTCGTTTAAGCATCTTTTGCTCTTCCAGATTCGGGTTTGGAATCTGTTGCAGAATCCCAGGAGATTCCCTCCCTTGGGCTAAACCGTGCGAACTCGCCCCAAGAAACCATTGTTTCCTGAAAGCCTCCCTGAGCTCCCTGTCCGCAGCTCCGCAGCCCAGCTCAGCAATTCGGGCGAGTTATGAAACCGGGAGATGCCAGAGCGCAGTGACGGGATGCGATAAACACGCGGCTCTCCCGCGGGGACAGGGACAGGGCTGTTCCTCGCCCCGGGCCAAGTGACATTACAGGTTTGCGAGAGCTGGCACTTTGTTGTGCAGGAGCCACCTGACGCTGACAGCCTGTCATTGATTTGCGAAAACACCGCTTGGCATCGATATCGAGCTTGCAGGAGAAACAAGTGGGGCAGGGGAAAACAACAGCCGGGCGCTGCTGCTGTGCTGCTCCTGCCTGCTCCGGGACAGCACGGCCTGATCCCCACCCGGGGAATGCTCGGGAGCAGCAGGAAAGGAGGGCACCCACTCACCCCATCCACTCATCCCACTGGGCATCACCCACCCGGCCCTGGGCAGCACCCACCCTCCTCCAGGCTGCCTTGCCTAGTCTAAAAGTCCTGCTGGTTGGGTGATGGAGCAGGGTAAAGCCTCTGCATCCCTTGGTGAGGTGTCAGGGAAGGTGGGGAGAAGGGACCAAAGGCAAATAAATACCCTCCAGTTGCTCTACTCCTGTGTTATATTGACAAAACCCAGCTTTCTACTCCTGGGTTTCATGGGAGGAGCATCCTGGAGCGTGGAAAAGGACACTGCACAAAGCTCATCTTTCCCAGGAGTCTGCTCTGTGCTTTCTGATGCTGCTCTTGTTCCTACAAAACATGAAAGGTGGACACAAACCACCAGGGAAACACAAAACCCGATGGATGGGAGTGCTAGCACCAAGCCAGACCCTGGGCACTGCTGATTCTCACTGGAGGGAAACTTCGCACATCTTTTCTCCTCCAGCTGATCCATCTGGCAGCACAAAGGGCTCTGCTCCTCTGAGTGTTGGCACAAGCTCCTGATCCTGGAGCACCCAGGAAGCCTCTACCCTGGGTATCCTCTCCTCAGTCTCCCTCCTGATGGGGACTGCTCCTCTTCTCCTGTATCAGCCTCCTGTGGCTTGGCAGGAGCTTTGTCAGCACTTGCTGTGACCTGAAACTGGTCACACCAGCAGCGAGGTGCTCGCTTCTCTGCAAACGAGTTGCTGCAGTGTGGCTTGGCAGAGGGAGAACTCTCTGCTGCCATTCATAGCCTGGCGTGTCATTTCTTGCACAGCCATTTTATCTCCCCTTCTTGCTAAATTTCCTCTTTTTGTCCCTGCTACTCCAAGTTGTGTGCAAAAATTGCCCCAACCATGCCCTGTCTTCCACACAGGCCTGTCTCTCAGACAAGGGGACACCCTCTGGGGGGATGTCCCTGGCTCTCCAGGGGACTGTCAGGGCCCTCCCTGACCCCTGGGGCCGGTGTTTTGCAGGAATCCTGCACTCCTGGGCTTGCAGGGGTGCATTTGCAGCCTGTGCTTGCAGAGTTGGGCTCTGAACGGGTGCTGTGGGCAGCGTTGCTCCTGCAGGCAGGGCCATCTCTTGGGGCTGATGCAGTGGGGCTGAGGGAAACACTGGAGCCCAAGAGGAGCCGTGTGGGAGATGCTCCAGCCCCGGGGAGTACCGTTTCCCACCCAGACCCACAGAGCCTCAGCCCGACCCCTCTCAGTGCCCGTGCCCAGCCCTGGAGCCCCCCGCCCTGGCACCGGCACGGCCGCGGCCCCGGGGCTGGGCAGGGGCTGGGGCTGGGGCAGGCCCGGGGCCGGGCAGGCCCTCAGCGGCCCGGGGGTGCCGGGGCTGGCGGGAGGCGTGGGTGTGTGCGGGCAGGGCTGTATATCCAGTCTGGCAGAGGGTGTGACTGCTCACACGCCGGGGAGCCGAGCTGCGAGCAGCAGCCCTGAGACACCCTGGGCCAGGGGACGTATGGCAAGGAGGGCTTCGGGGGACTAAGCCCAGCAGAGCCGGTGTTCGGTGGCCCCGTGTTGTCCGTGCGAGCCGAGTGCAGCCCCGCGCCCGCGGCCTCCAGCCATGCTCCACTCCCCGCTGAAAACGGCGCTGGCCTACGAGTGCTTCCAGGACCAGGCCAGCTCCACGCTGGCCCTGCCCTCGGACCACAAGTTGAAAACCAAGGGCACGGGCAAGCAGCGCGTCCAGGAGCAGGTGATGATGACGGTCAAGAGGCAGAAGCAAAAGTCGTCGGTATCGTCAAGCGTGGGCCACTCAAACCGAGGTAAAGTCCCGCAGCGAGGGAGCCTCCGGGGCAGGGCTGGTGCTCGGGCTGCCTTGGTGGGGTTTGTGGAGGGGGCACAGATTGCTTTGCGTCTCTCCTGGCTCACCTCAGGCAGGTGGTGCCAAGATCTCCTGCACTGGTTGGAAGGGTTTAGGACAAGATACAGAGTTGGAAGCGTCAACTCCTTCCTGGCTGGAGCTGATCCCTGGCTGCTCTGCTCCACATCCCTGAGGCACTTGGACGTTTCAGTGTGTACTATAACTAATTTTTCCCTGGCTCTAAAGCTGGAGTAGCTGTCTGGTTTTGCAAATCCCTCCTCTGCAAGTGCCCCCACGGCTGGAATTCCCCACCACCCCCTCCTGTGGACGGCCAAGCTGACAGTGCTCCTCCTCCTTGGCCCTGCCGTGGGCTGGGGCTGGGGCTCTGCTGCTCCTGAGCGTGGGGCAGGTGCAGAGCAGGAGGCTGTGCCCACACACGGGACACAAACCTCAGCTCGGGATTCACCTCTGGAACTCCCAACACATCTCCCAGTTACAGGCTGAGAAGTGTGGGGTCTCTGGGACCCTGATGGGAGTGGTAGGAAGGAGATGAGTTGGGAGAAGTGTCCCTGGTGTTGGTTGGTGGGGGTGTTTCACAGCCCCCCTCACTTTGGCTGTGTTGGGGTCCGGGTGGCCGCTCCACCTCTGTGCACTGGGTGTGTGCCACAGAAACAATCAGCTGGGTCCTGCAGCCAGGTGTCCCACTGGAACCCCTCCTCTTTGGATCAAGGCTTGGCAAATGGTTCTCTCTGCCATTCTTGTGTCTGGAGAAAGCTGATCTGGAGCTAAAGCCCAGCATTCCCCAGCTGGAAGCTGCAAACCCAGAGGGCTGTGACAACTTCTGTGCAAAACCTTCTGGCTCTTGGAGGTGCTTTTAAGAGCAGCCACAGAGCTCTGGCCTGACTGGGTCCACCAGGGAGTGGAAATCCCAAGGCTTTGGGAGCCATTGGGGTGCTGGAGCTGGGACTGAGCATTCAGCTGAGTCTGGAGTGAGCAGCATGGAGGGGGTCCTGGGTGAGCTGGGCCAGGCTCTGATACCTCCCTCAGGAGCTGTGCCTTGTCCAGCAGCTCTGCCAGGCTGCATTGTGAGGCTGAGTCCTGTGCTGGTGAGCTGCCATGGTCCAGAGACATGTTTGGGGCTGGATTAGCAAGAGAAGCTGGGTGGCTGCAGGCTGCTGGAGGGAGTGTGGAGGTGGTGCTTCCTCAGGAGCTATCCCTGCTCTGGGAGCCGCAGTTGCTGGAACAGAGGGGATGGAGCATCTCCAGGGCAAGGGCAGTTGGGCTGTGCCAGAAACAAATCCCTGCTTCCTCTGTTTTTGTCAACACAGATTCCAACAGGTGAGGGGGGGCTGCGGCAAGGAGAGCTTTCCTCTGCCACCATAGTGGAAGATGGGAATCTCCTCCCACCTCCAGAGGGTTTATTGCTTAAGGTGTTACAGTGACAGACCTGACAAAATAAAATTCATGGCAGGATGAGCTGAGGGGCCCTGGATGGAGAGGGAAGTGGGCAGAGGGATCCACAGGCAGGAGGGAAGTGAGGCAGAGGGGGATTATCCAGCTTGGAGAGGAGCCCAGGTGAAACCTCTGGGAAAGGGAAAAAAAAAATAGCACATTCCCAAATTGCCAGTTTCTGCTCAACAAGCTAAACCCCTCCTCCAGACACTTTGGGGAATGTCTGGGAATGGGAATTGCGTGGAGATGTGCAGCTTTGGTTTCTGTGTCCTGGGGAAGCTGAGTCACATCCCACTCCCAGGAGCTGCCTCCAAGTCCAGAGCCCAGCCCCCCCCTCCCCTTGTTCCCACCAGGGGTGGTTGGCCAGCAAAGGTGCTGGGGGCTGATTCATCCTATGCATTCCTGGATGGAATCCCAGAAGGGTGAGAAGTTGCTGTTTGTTCCCAGGGCTGTCTCCTGGTTGGTGTTGGAGTGGGTCAGGCTCAGCTTTCAGGTGTTGGGTTTTACTGCTCTTGTCCAAAGATCAGGTGGGCAGCCCTGATGAGAAAAATTAGTTTTTCCTCCAGAGAGGCTGTGTGGGTCTGTTAAGCATGGATTCTGCCTGTCCAAACCCTCATCCAGTTTCAACTCCCTGCATCCCCCGGGATTTCCCAGAGATGCTCCTCAGAGGCAACACAAGCTGGGGATTCCCAAAGCCCCCCACAAGTGCCTGAGTCCTTTGTTCCCTCTGCTCCCAGACAGTCCCAGAGCAGGGCTGGGCAGCTCTTGGGCCAGGTCCAGGTTTGTTGCTGTGTTTGGAGCTGTGGTTTGAGCTGGAGCTGGAGCAGGTCCCAGAGCTTCCCCCACCTACAGGAGCCGTGTCCTGGTGTGTGTCGGATGGGGAATATGGACATGGAGCCCTCAAACACACAGCAGGGCAGGGGTGTTGTATCCTTTAGGGGGGAGGACACCCTCCCTCACTATGCCAGGGATTGATGGAACCATAAATGAGTTGGTGATTTGGAGTCCAGCTGGTCAAGGTCTTGTGGCCGCTTTGGAGATCTGGTGTCCCCCAGGGCAAGGTGGCCAGTGTGGGCTCAAACTGGTGTGCACTGGGGTGGGACAGTGGGCAGAAAACTGCTGCAGCAGAACACTCCTGAGCCCAGTGGGTGCTGGCTCAGCACAGCAGCTGCTCCCAAGGGAGGCTTTGGAGTCTGGGATGTGTGGTGTCTGTGGGGTTTCTCCTCCTTAGGGGTTGGGTCTGTGGGCTCTGCTCTAGGGCTTATCTGTCCTTCTCCCCATGGCAATACCAAACTAGATGGCTCCCTCTGAATTTGTGAGTAATGCACATTTCCAGGGAAAATTAATTTCAGTAGCGTGGCAGAGGGAAAGGCCAGGCCAAGCTGAACCAGCTCCTTGTAGCCATCAGCTCTGTTGTACAAAGTCCTCTGGCTAAAGGAAGGTTCTGCCAGTGGTTTGTCACTGAGGAGACACATCCAAGGAGTGTCAGATCCAACAGTCCTGTGGCTGAGCTGGGATTGAGAAGTTTCTGTGCTGGCTATGGCTAAGAGGAGAGTAATTCCACCAAGGTCTGATGGGACCCCATCTGGCTTTGGTGGGGATCAGGACTCTGATGTGAAGGGAAGATGAGATTTGGGGGATGCAAAGTCTTCTGAAGACTTCTGTAACCTCCCCCAGCGTGAGATGATTCAGTGAAAGGTTCCACTCTTCCACAAAACTTAGATTATTGGGATACAAAAAATCCCCATTAGTTTATAGGGCAGAAGGCAGAACTGGAGTTTTGTCATTCCTGCAGGAATCTCCATGTCTGGGATTTCACTGACACTTCTCTCCTAGAAGACACCCAGGCTTTGCTTTGTGCCTCCCACAGGCCTCTGCTCTCCCTGTGTTTTTCCTATGTTTAATCATCCTTATTGTTTAAAGCTGTGCATAGTTTATGATTTAACTTGCCTAGCCTGCACTGCCAGTGACTGGTTCTTGTCTTTCCTTTCCCTGCCACAGATTAATATTTATTAACAGAATCCTTTTCCACAATCTCCACGTTGGCTCTGTGTGTCCAGCTGGCTTTGGGAAAATGGCACTTGGAGCACAGCTCTCCTCCTGCCAGCAGTGCCAGAGCTGCCTTTGAGGAAAGGAAATAACTCATCAAGAACAGCTACACTGGGTTCCATGCTCTCAGTTTGCTCTGCAATAATGAATAACAGAGATGGAGAAGGGGGTTAGGGCAGTGGGAGCAGTGTAGGGGGGCTCACAGAGATGCACCGCAAGGTTTTGCACTTCTTATCTGCTGTAATTGAATTTTACCCTCATGAATTGCCCCACTGACGATAAAAGAGATTTTAAAATGTCTAAGTTTTAAAGGAGATGTCATAGGGGAATGATAATTTGGGGAGGGGGAAATCTCAGCAGCCTTCAAGGTTGTTTTCTGCCCCACATGGTCACTGAGAGGCTGCACCACATCTGTGTGGTTCTGCCGCATCTTTCCAACTCTGTCCCAGCTGTTGAGAGTCCTCTGTCATGAGGAGAAGCTGAGGGAAGTGAGAAAGTGGCTCAGCCTGGAGAAAAGGAGGCTTCTGGCTCTGCACAGCTCCTGACAGGAGGGGACAGCCTGGAGGGGTCAGACTCTGCTCCCAGGGAACAGGGACAGCAGGAGAGGGAGTGGCCTCAGGCTGGGCCAGGGGATGTCCAGGTTGTATTTGGGGGAAAATTTTTTCATGGAAAGGGTGGTCAGGCCCTGGCACAACTGCCCAGGGCATTGGTGGGGTCACCATCCCTGAGAGTGTTCAAAAGATGTGTGGATGTGGCACTTTGGACATGGGTTAGTGGTGAGCATGGCAGTGCTGGGGGAATGTTGGACTCTGACCTTAGAGGACTTTTCCAAGCTCAGTGGTTCTGTGATTCCCTGGTTCTGTGTTACTGACTCTGTGTTTGCTCAAGTGCACATGGGCCCTTCAGGACCTAAACAGCAGCTGGGACACAGACCTGTGGGCACAGCCAGAAAAAAGCACGAAGGGGGCACCTCCTACTGAGAGCATTTCCACCTGGCCCAAATGGTCTTTTGTGATTGCCTGGGTTTATCCCAAATTCCAAGGACCTGTGACCAGGTTGTGTGGGCTTTATTCTTGAGGTGTTTGAAAAGAGGGATCTCCTTCCTGTTCCTGAGGGCTGGGGATACCGGTTGTCAAGCTCTCTGTCAAGATGAACCAAGCAGAGAAGTGTCCAAACCTGCACAAAGATCAGGTTTTCTTCAGCCACCTCCACCAGAAAATCCCCAGGTTTTTCCTGGTCTCAATACTGAGCTCTCCAAGCAATAAATCCCAGTTGAGTGGTGGGAGGAGAAACATCTTCTCCAACCAGCAGGTTGACTTCAAAATGCCTTGAATGTTTGAGGTTCTGTATAATTCTGTGTTTATAAGCTCTTATGTACAAGTTCTGGGAGGTGAAGGCAACCCTTCCCTGCTGGAGAACATAAACTTGAACCAGCTGCCTGATCTCCTGAATTTGACCATGGAGCAGTGAATTTATGAAGAAAGTTACAGATGTGCCTAAACTGGCTTATTTTGGGTATCTCCTTGCTCTAACCCCAAAGTCTGGAGTGCATGGTAGGAACAGATCCTGAAAGGAAAAGTGTGGTGCCCAGGCAGGACTGGTCAGAGAGACCTGTGAGTCAGGCACAGAACCCCTTTTTACAGCTGCTCGCTCAGGAAAATGTCCAGCTGCTCTCACCTGCAGTTACAGAATGTTTACAGAGAACAAGAGGCAGATTTGAAGAAGGAATTCCCAGGAATTTATCATGGAATGGCTTTACCTTCGTGTTCAGAATTATGGTTATCAGATAACTCTGTGTCCTGGGGAATCACCTGGCCCAAACTCACCACTTCCAGCACTGCCTTGCTGCTGCTGAGGCCCAACATTGATGTCCTGATGTGGAATTGAAAGGAAATCCCAGGGTGGAGAAGGAGCACAAGGTGAAGGGCGTGACTGAATCTCCCATTGAATTTCCCTGGCCACTTCTCTGTCTTATCAGCAAGTGCTGTGCAGCTTTTTGTGCAAGAGGCACTTGGGGCTGGGGAGATCTGGGTGAAGAGCAGTGCCCACCAAATCTCCAGACTATGGAAAAGGAGCTCCTGTGGTTTCCTGCACAGGGGCAGGGCTGGGAGCCGAGCTGGCTGTTGCCTGTTCTCCATCCAGGGATGTTCTCCAGGTGCAGTCCTGCTGACAATAGAAAGCAAATCTCATTATTTACACCACATCCACAGGAATCATCTTCCTGAGAAAATGCAAGAATTTTTAGCCACAAACTAAATCACCATAACAGGTTCTGGGTGCCTCAGGCAGGGCAATAAATAAAGTTTATTCCAAGGATCAGTGGCTGGAGGAGACCTGAGTGGCTCCGGGGCCTTTGTGGTCGAGCTTATCCAGTTTATCTCAGAGATGAGTCTTATCAAACAATCACAGAGATTAGGATATTTCTGACATTACCCACCAGTTTAGGTGCATAAGTTAGGACAGGTAAGTCCTGATTTTGTACTTTGTTAGACATTCAGAGCTTCCCCTGGAAGTTAATTGGAGTGTAGGGTTTGCACTTCCTCATAACGGGACCTGAGATGCCACAATTATTGAGCACTTCTGAAAATGAAGCTGAAATCACCCTAAACTCTTTTGGACCATCCAGAGGGGGTTAAGGGAATTCCATTGTGGAAAGAGAATGATTCACTTCATTTGTCTTGTAGTGATGAATGTGTTATTGAGTAAAAAATACTTTTAGGAGGGATCCAAAGGTTGCAGTGCCGGAGACTGCTGGGAGAGCTCTTGGACAGGCTGGGGTTGGTAAATCCAAATTCTGGTTAAAGCACTGAGAAACAGAAGAAACGGCTGATGGTTTCCTCCTGATCCAAGATATTTGCATCTTTAAAAAACAAATCTGGGATCCAGTCTCAATTATTCCTCTAGCATCCCAAAAATAATGATGGAGCTCTATACATTTTCAGGAAAAGAAAGTATAGACACACAAAGTCATCTTTTAGAGACAAGACTGGAATTCAAAGAGTGCCATGAGGTTTTGAAGTGTTTGATTGTTTTAGATCCCCAGGTGTTAAATAGACTGGATCATCCTGGTCCTGGTCTGAAAGGAAGTGACTTTTTTGGGATGCTGTGGTCAAACCAACTCTCAGTCCATCACCACCCTTTAGAATTTTCTAAAGGGTGGTGATGGACTGAGAGTAGGTGATCTGAGGGGTGGATGTATTGGAAATTTGGTGGGGGGAGGAGAAATGTTTTTTGGAAGCTTTTCATTCTGAGTTCTGTGTGTGTTTCTCTTTACATATAGTTTTAGGTTAATAAAGTTTTTCTTCTTTATTCCTAAATTGGAGCCTGCTTTGCTCTATTCCTGGTCACATCTCACAGCAGACACCAGGGTGCATATATTTTCATGGGGGCGCTGGCATTACACCAGCGTCAAATCATTACAATCCTTTATCCATGGTGTTTGTTAGTGACCATTGATTGATTTTAGCAAGCCTTGCTCAGGCTGCTCATGCTGATGGGATTGGTAGGATTCAGACATGCAGTGAACTGGTGAAAGGGGCAGGGGTAGGTTTTGCCTTCAGAGAGAGAAATTCTGTTTACTGCAAGTCTTCTATGGCCAGACATTCTGGGACATGTGGCACAAAATATCATCAGGTTCTTCTCATACTATAACTAGGAGGCAGCAAGTTGATCAGAGGAAAGGAACTACTTGCCTGTGAGCAAAGGCTGAGAGAACTGGGATTGTTCAGCCCTAGAGAAGAGAAGCTTTGGGGTGACCTAATTGTGCCTTTCCAGTACCTGAAGGAACTGACAGAAAACAAGGAGAGATATTATTTACAAGGGCCTGGAGGGACAGGACAAGGGGAAATGGCATCCCGCTGTCAGAGGGGAGAGTTAGATGGGATATTGGAAAATAATTCCTCGCTGTGAGGGTGGTGAGGCTCTGGCCCAGGGTGCCCAGAGCAGCTGCGGCTGTCCCATCCATGGGAGTGCCCAAGGCCGGGTTGGATGGAGCTTGGAGCAACCTAAGATAGTGGAAGGTGTCCCTGCCATGGCAAGGGTGGAACTGGATGAGCTTTGAGGTCCAACCCAAACCATTCTGGGATTCTGTGATTCCATTATGTCAGACACTGTCCCCAACTCTGACCTTTTCTGCTCCTTTGCTTTAGGTTTTATGGCACTTGGTCATTTGTGCTGCAAACCTTGGGGAGCCCTGGGAGCTCTGTGGTGTGAGGGCTGCAGTTCCCAGCAGTGACAAGGGCTCCCCTTAGTGCCTGTATTCCCTGTGTTCCTGTTGAGATTTATAACTGTCACTTTTCCATAACTGATCTTGCTGTTATAAAAGCTTTGTGCTCTGAAAGGGACCTGCTGGGAATCCTTTCTCCTGGGAATGCTTTCTCATGCTGACCATGCCTTTTCCATTTGCAGGTTCCATGTATGATGGTTTAGCTGATGGCTATGGCTACGGGACATCCCGGGGCAGCTACTACACCAAAACCCAGACAGGGAACAGCAACTGGGGATACCCGGTAAGACCCTCCTTGATCTGGGATTGTGGCATGGTCTGAGGTCTCCGGGACAGGAAGAGGATCTCACAGTCACATAGGGAGGTCACAGTGCTTCAGAAACTCACCTGATAGGGATCCTGGCTCTCCTAGAAATGGCTTCAGTGCAGTGGAGGAGGAGGATTGAGGGCCCCAAACTACTTTTTGTGGGGATTTTAGAGTGAACAAGATTTAGTTTGCATCTGTGTGTTGGTATCCAATGGCACAAGAGTTTGGAAGCTGCCTGAGGGATCAGGGTTGGGTTTAGACTATCACAGCTCAGTTCAAGCCTGGAGCACATCCAGGAGTTCCCATCTTTGTTCCTGTGCACCAAAACATGGCTGTGAATGACATGAATGTGGCTGGAGAATGTGGAGCAGGGGATTTGCATTAGAACTGCTGTGCTGCTGTTCCCAGCCTCGGTGCTACTGAAGATCCTTCAGAGATACTCTCTGTGCTTGCAAAAAAGTGGGTCCAGTTCTTCCACAGTGATTTCCAAAAAAATTATTGTAGATTTCCAGAAAAAGCACAGGTGAGATGGTAGCTGTTTTTTTTGCAGTGTGAGTCTGGACATCCCACAGAGCTCCTGGTCCTTGGGGACAGAACCCTGGTACACAGGGAATCGCTCCCAAGCATTCCACAGTCCACTGGGACAACTTGTGCTCATGTTGCCCCTCCATTTCAGGCCTGTGTTCTGCTGTTCCCTGCTTTTCATAAGCTCTAAAGCAGAAAGGAGCAATTCACAGATCTGGGATTTGAATAGGAGAAAAGCAAAGGACTCCTTTCAACAACCCTGGGACTGTAAAGCAGCTCCATGTCAGCCATGAAAGGTTTGAACCAGGAAAGGTTTTGGTGGCTCCAAACACACAGACAGGGCTGCAGCTTTTCCTGGTGGTTGCCAGATCCTCTGCTTGTTCAGAGCACCAGCATTCCTCAGCTTCAGAAGGATTTACCTGGGTCTTTCCTAATGGCCTTGTAACATGATGGCTTTGAGGCAGTGGTGTCACTTGCTGAGTTTGCATCATTGGGTGTTCAGTAGGAAAACTAGGAGCACTGGAGTGTCTTTGAAATGTTTCTTTCCAGCCTGTCTGTTGGCCCATTTCAGTGTCCCTTCCTGTGCTGGTTAAATCCCAGCCAGAGGGGCTCCTGTCCCCAGATGGGAAAAGTTTGTTCAGAGGAGGCATCAAGTGGATTGGGGGGATGGAGAATTCTGCTGTGAGGAAATACTGGGAGAGTTGGAATTGTTCCCCTTGGAGAAGAGAAGCTTTGGGGTGACCCTACTGTGGCCTTGCAGTACCTGAAGGAGTTACAGGAAAGATAAAGAGAGATTATTTCAAGGGATGGAGTGACAGAAGAAGGAGGAATGGCTTCAAACTGCCAGAGGGCAGAGTTAGATGGGGTTTTCTTCCCTGAGAGGGATGGAAGAAATTCTTCCCTGTGAGAGAGGTGAGGCCTGGGCACAAGTTGCCCAGAGCAGCTGTGGCTGCCCCATGCCTGGAAATGTCCAAGGTCAGGTTGGACAGGGCTTGGAGCAACCCGGGACAGTGGAAGGTGTCCCTGCCCATGGCAGGGTGGAATGAGATGGGCTTTGAGTGTCCTTCCAACCCAAACCATTCTGGCATTCTGGGACTCTGTAATGGGTCAGAACACAGGTCCATCCATCCAGGTGTCCTTTCTCTATCCCTAAGACAGTGGTGGAGCCCTGCAGAGGGTCCAGCCATGGTAACCAGGCAGGGTTTTTGTGGCCACTAGAAAAGTGCAACTGAGGCAGTTCCCGAGGTAGAGTTGGAGCATCTGAGCTTCAAGACTCAAACAATTGGGATGTTTTGTTTTGATGATATGTTGCTGTTTGCCTATTGTGATTCCTGAATGGAGTTTGCTGTGCTTTGTCCAAGCAAAATTGCTCTGTTTCAGCCATTCTAAGGGTTTGTAGATGGGTTTTTTGTTAAAGATGGAGGAAGCCAAGGCCTGGCTCTGCTCATGCTGGTAAGGTGCTGCTGCAGCTGCTGCTGCTGGTGTGAGGGTTATTGTTTCCTGTTGTTAGTTCCTGATCTTGTTCCCAATCATTATGGCAGCTGGACAGATGCTGGGTAGGTGGGCATGCCACTGCCTGCTGGGGGTTTCAGTCAGCAGTGTTGGTGTTCTGGGGAGCAGCTGGAAGGTGGTGATGAAGGTGATAAAGTTCAGGACCTCCATTAGACACAACAGTTCAGTCCCTTCAGGCTCACCAGGGATTTAGGCAGCTCTGTCTGTTCTCTGAGAGACTCCTCTGCACTTACTGAGGAGGGAAGGTGTTTCTCCAAATTTAAGTGTCATGCAAGTCTTTAATTCTAGATATTTTTGATAAAAGTCTTCAGGATCTGTGTTGCTTCAGCAAAAAGGACTGGGACCTGTGAAGGATTCACAGCAAACTTTGTCTTACCTGAGTCTATCTGAGAATCAGCCATTTAGTCCTGACAAGTTGTCTGACTCCTCCCCTGGCCAACAAAGGCAGAGGTAGGGGCAGTGATTCATCTGCTCCACCTGGGAGATCTGTCAGGTCAGGATGAATCAGCCCCCCTGGATCCCTATCTCTGCCACAGGAGCTGGATGGAGCAGGGAGCTGAGTGCACAGGGAGATGACTGCAAGCAGTCCCAGGAGGCACTGGCACTTTGGAACACATAACCTCAAACCTAAATGTGCTTAAAGAGCTCAACAGACACCAGACTCCCCAACCACACTGAGCAGCCTCCTCCATTCTGCTTTTCCCAGACAGTATTAAAGGTTCCACACATCCGCCACCAGCCTCCAGCTTGGGATAACTTCAGCTTTTGTCTACAGACCTGTTTGAAGTCTGTGCAGGTTCTGGGCTTCCTAAAAAATGTTTCCTGTTTGTAATTCCTGGGTTTAAGATGTGAAACAAAAGATAAAGCAGATCTATTTTTGAAGGCAAAACTGCTGGACTTATTTCCAGCTGGAGCTGGTGCTGTGAATGTGTCTGAAAAGTGACAAAATCCTTTGAGGTGCACAGGCAAGCTCAGATACTCCAGAGAAGTGACCCAGTGTAATATTCAGGGGAATAGCTGCCTCCCAGTCCCCCTGGAGGTAAAAAGGTGCAGTGAGAAATCCATTTCCAGGGTGTTGCTCTGCAGCACCTGCACCTGAGACACTGCAGTGCCCTGATCTAAGGCACTGCCTCAGATGGTGACACTAAAGGTGTCCTCTCCCACCCACAGCTCTTAAAAACTGCTATCCCCGACTTCCTCCTTTTGTCTTGTGTTGTGTCTTCCTGGAAGTGTCAAACTTTTCACTTCTGTGTTTTCTTCCCAATCTTGTGAGACTGATGTTGAAATATTAGAGTAAGAGAAATGATGGATCTGGATTCTGGATCAGTTTGGAACAGCCTGCCCAGGGCAGTAGTGGAGTCCCCAGCCCCAGTAGTGTTCAATAACTTGTGGATGTGGCTCTTGAGGACATGGCTTAGGGTGAATGTGGCAGTGTTGGGTTGATGATTGGACTTTTTGATCTTAGAGGGCTTTTCTAATTTGATGATTCCATAATTCCTTGTTTTTAACACTTTGGATTAAACTCTCCAATTCACCCATTATTACAAATGACATTTTTTTCTGTTAATTCCCCTTGTGGGCTGCCTTGTTTGCAGCATCGCTGTCCCCAGTGAGCTCCTTCTCACTGCCAGGGCAAGGAGCACTGAGCCAGTGGGACCTCTCCAGGAGGCACTTGGAGGGCAGTGGGTTTGCAGCATTTCCTCACCTCATGTGTCAGGGGCTGGCACAGCTTCCAAGGATGGGAATTCCTTTGGGAATCCCTTTGCTCAGATCCACACTGGGATGCAGTAATGGGAGGATCCGTGCCTGCCAACCCCTCTGTGTCAGGGTGATACCTCAACCCAGGTGCTGTGGAGCCTTAGAAATATTTGTCACCCTACTGCCACTGTGAGCAGTTCCCAAAGCCCTCCAGCCTCAGGAGCTGTGTCCTGGTGTGAGCAACACCTCAGGTCCCACAGTGGTGACCACGATTTACACAGACAAACCCAGGGGAGGGTTAAGGAAGCTGAACTGAGCACCTAGAGCAGTGCAGTCATGGCAGAAGCCTCGGCATGAGCCACACCCTTGTCTCTGACAGCTCAGTTCACCCCAGAAATGGAGTCTCTCCAGCAGTGTTGCAAAGCCACAGCCAAATGGGTCCATGGGTTGCAGGGACCTTGGTGCTCACCCCAACTGCAGGTACAGCTTTGGAGAGGCACAACCAAATCCTAAACACATGGAGGGCAGCATGTGGGGTTCCACCAGAAAAGACCTCTGAGGCTCAGCTCCCACCCAGCTCTTGCCTGGGTCTGCTGGGTTGGCAGGTCCATTGCTGACAGGGAGTTTGGGCATTCCCAGGTCCCACAGCATGACCAGGATGAGGCAGGCCCAGCACAAGGTACAGAGCCTCCCTGGCTCTCCATGCTGCTGCTTCCACAAGAAGGAAATGCCCCACATGATGTGGATGTGTCCAGTGCGTCCCCCCAGCACTGCCCCCAGCGAGGGCAAACAAACCCTGGAGGTGCTGGGGAGGGAATCTCAGATGTGTCCTGTCTCCAGCAGATCCTTATCCCCACAGACCTGAACTGGGGCTTTCACAGAATCACAGGATCACTGAGGCTGGACAAGACCTCTGAGATCATCCAGTCCAACCTTTCACCCATCACCATGAGTGCAGGGTCCAGTCATTTCTTGAACACCTCCAGGGACAGTGACCACACCGCTGCCCTGGGCTGACCACTCCAATGTTTAAAAACCATTTCCATGGAGAAATTCCAGTTCTTCCTGATGTCCCACCTGAAACTCCCCTGACACAACTTGATGCCCTTTACTCTTGTCCTGTCCCTGTTCCCGGGAGCAGAGCCCAACCCTCCCCAGGCTGTCCCCTCCTGTCAGGAGTTGTGCAGAGCCAGAAGGGCCCCCTGAGCCTCCTTTTCTCCAGGCTGAGCTCCTTCCCAGCTCCCCCAGCCACTCCTGGTGCTCCAGTCCCTTCCACAGCTCCCTTCCCTTACCTGGACAAGCTCCAGCCCCTCAGTTTCTCTCTTCCAGGGGAGGCCCAGGTGTTACTTTAACAATGGTTCTGGGAGCAGCCATGCTCCCAGACCAAGGAATATTTGGCTGGTCTGGTGGTACTGGATTAAAGCAATTATCTGTAGTAATTACATCCGTTATGGCACTAGTGAGAAACACACACCAGTGATCCCTCTGCACCAGAGACTGTAGGAATATTTATAACCAAAACTCCTCTGTGGGACGAAGTGCCAGAGCTTTCTCTCTGAAGAGCATTACCTGAACAAGAAGTGGTCACTTCTGTCCCTGCCTGCCTTTGCCTCTTTGGACAAAACCTCTCATTGTCAGTGGGAGCTTTGTTCCATAAGGATTTCGGATGAAAATTTGTTGTCTGTTGTGACAATGCATCCAAGCTTAAAAGAACCCCAAAAGAGAGTGGTTTGGATAACCTTGCCAGAGAAAACAAAGACTTAGAGTCACTGCACATCATTGCTTGGTCAGAGCTGGGTGTCCCTGGGAGGTTTGCATGAGGCTTTAGGCTTTGGAGCAGCAAGTTGGACACTGCCTTCCTTGGCCAGAACAAACAGAACCAGCAAGACGTAAATCTCAGCTCAAGGAGAAAAAAGAGATGAAAAATCATAGGGAAAGGCAGCTCCTGGGAGAGGTGGGAAGGAGCATTTCAGAAATAGATAAACAATGTATTTGCTGGTTTTGCAATTTTTCTCCCTGCCATGGAGGGAGCAGCACTCAGAGGGTTTCGCAAGGAGCGTGAGGAGCTCTCCCCACCCAGCACTCAGGGTGGGACCTGCTCAGGTTGCATCTCCTGTGCTTTGCCCTCCAGCCTGGGAGAAACCTGCTCCTGACGTGTTTATACGGAGCCCTCACTTCTCTGTCTGCAGCTCTAGAAACAAACAAATTGCAAGGGAAAAAAATCCAGGCAGGTAATGAACTGATGGCGTCCTCAGATGCGGAATCAGAACCACCCAGTTCTCTGGGAGGGCTCTGACGTGGGAAGGCAGAGCTGGATCCGGGTGCCATTCCTGGGCTGGTGCACCTTGCTCTGTGCTTCTGCTTCTCTGGAAACTAGGGGGAGGACAGAGATTTCTCCTACCAAGCAAAAGGGTTTGTGGAAGAAAAAAAAACCAGAAAAGGACTCATGGCTGATTGCTGGGGAAGTGCCATTTTGACTTTCTCTCTAGAACCACTTTTATTCCAGCTGAAATAAGAGGTTAAAGATGTTTATTTACCTGTTTCATGATGGGTATTCCAGTTGTTGTTCCAAGAACATACTGCAGGCTGAGAACTGGAGATCCACAAATGCTCATTACTCTGAAGGCAGGTCTGTGCTGCTGCCAGGGAGGGAAGCACTTCCTGGGCCTGCCAGGAGCAGCAGAGCCACCAGTGCTCATCTCCAGTGCCTTTCCTCCCTCCCTGCTTTCCCTGTCTGACTGTGAATGAACTCCCAAGGCCTGGCCTCATGCAGACACACTCATTTCACAGTGGGAGGAGAAGTTCATGCTAAAATTCAGAATGTCAGGTGGCCTGGCTGCACCTGAGCATCCTCCTGCATCCTAAAGCCTAAAGACAGAGACTGCCAGGGCCTGATGGAATGGCTGGAATCAGAATCACAGGATCACAGGGTCACAGAAGGGTTTTGGGTTGGAAGGGGCCCTCAAGATCATCTCATTCCCCCCCTGTCATAGGCAGAGACACCTTCCAGTATCCCAGGTTGCTCCAAGCCCTATCCAACCTGGCCTTGGGCACTTCCAGGGATGGGACAACCACAGCTTCTCTGGGCAGCCTGTGCCACCTGTGCCAGAACCTCCCCACCTTCACAGGGAAGAATTTCTCCCCAAAATCCCATCTAATGCTGCTCTCTGGAAGTTTGAAGCCTTTCTCCTTCTCTTGTCACTCCAGTTACTGATGAAACATCCCTGTCTATGTTCCTGTAGCCCCTTCAGATCCTGGAAGGTGCTGTGAGGTCTCCACACAACCTTCTTTTCTCCATGCTGAACATTCCCAGCTGTCCCAGCCTGTCTGCAATGGGGAATTGCTCCTGTCCCCTTATCGGCTTGATGGGGTTCTCTGGACTTGTTCCAGCAGTTCCATGTCCTCATGATGGGAGCACCAAAACTGTGCAGAGTATTCCAGGTGGGCTGTCACAAGAGCAGAGTAGATGGGAGAGTCCTCTCCCTCCCTGCAGCCCACGCTGGGGGATGAGCCTGGGACATGGATGACTTTTCTGGGCTGCTCCTTGGCAATCCAAGGAGTTGTGTGATGGAAGGGGACACCGTCCAAGCTGTCCCGACTTCTCAGCTCCTGTGGGGAGAAGCCTCGGTGACAGCCTGAACCCTTCAAAATGCTGCCCAAATCCTCCTGTGCAGAGGGAATCACTGCCTTCTGTCTCCACCCCACTGTGAGGGGCTTCCTGGTGTTTCCCAGCATTTCCCCACACTCCTGAAGGGCAGAGGGGTGGATGGCACACCATGCACACACCTGTGGGCAGTGGGCAGATGCAATTCACAGCACTGGGAAATCTGGGCACTGATGAGGTCTGAAGGCCAGAGATTGATTCTTTCCTTTCACTGCTGCTCTTCTGCACAGGGAGAGCTCCCTGCACCCAGAGTGGCACCAGCAGAAGTTGGGAGCTGTTGTCTGGTGGCTCTTAAAACCACAGACTGTGTGACACCCTCGGAGATGTCATCTCTGCCGACACAGAGTGCTTCCCTTCTTCCTCGCTGGGTGTCCTGTCTCACTGATGGCTGCAGGAATTCCATTCCCTTGGCCACATTTGCTCCAGTCCCTGACTTAGCTGGGTCAGGATTCATCACAGGGATTTAGGTTTTAGTGTGGGGAAGCTTTGCCAGGACCAGGAAGGGATCAGGTCAGCCCCGGTCCTGCAGGGATTCACAGGCTCAAGGTCTGAGGTCCATTGGAGCTGGCAGGAGAATCCTCATTGATCTGGAGCCGTTGGTTCAGGCTCCTGCTGCAAAAAGGAATTCTGAGATACCAATTAGGTCTGTGCCACTTGAAAGAGATTAAAATGGGCTCAGCCAAGCATCTGGTAGAATCAGCAATAAAAGTCCTGGACTGCCTTTGGTAATGAGCTTCACATCACACGGGAACGATTTTCCCATGAGTTTGCAAAAGGTTCCCCCGCCCTGCTGGGACCTGCTCGGACTTGCAGCCAGGGCTCCTGTGTTGCAGAGAGGTGTCTTTGCAAACAGCTTCACCCGTCTCGGGGCTGCCAAGGAGGAGGACAGCGCTATGGCCACTCTAAAACCCAGCAGGAAATCGAGAACCCGTGATTGTGTCTCAGTAAACACAGACTCCCCCCTCCCCTCAGTGAGTGCACTGCAGAGCAAATCCAGCTTTAGATAAACAACGAGTTCCTCTTCCAGGCTTCCTGAGTCGGTTTCACCAGATGCCCAGGGGCTCCACGGCTCTGCCAAGCTTCTGACAGCCCTGCAGAATAATCCCAGCTTAAACTGACTCATAAAGAAAACCAGCAGGGCTCACATCTGACAAGCTGCTCTCTGTCCTGTGGCTGCTGCCAGCGGCTCCACTGAGCAAAAAGTCCACCCTGCACCTTCCCACTGCAGCCCTGTGCATCCCTCACTGTCCCCAGGGTTTCTGAACCCAGGAAAAGAAATTGAAATGAGGATGACATCACCTCAGAAGGAAATATATGGTAGATCATGACTTCATGGAAGGTCACTTCACTGTTGCTGTGTGTGCTGCATCCCAAGCAGTGGGATCAGAGAGCCAGTCTATGTGGTGATCCTGGATTTATCCTGGGCAGCAGAGGTAGAGAGAGAGAGCCCCCAAGACTCATCACATTGTACTGTGATGTGCCTCACCCTGGCTCTTCTTTCCACCTACAACCTGTCCTTCCCAACCCCTCTGCAGGAGGCTCCAAACCTGCCCCTGCCCCACTCAGCACCAGGTTTGTTCTATGTCCTCTGGAGAAGGCACAGAGAGAAGCTGCTCCCCTTTTGTCCCCTTGCAGCACTTCACCTGTTTAGATGTACATCTGAAAATATGAAAACTACTCAAATAATAATGATTTGGGCATCAACAGAGCTGGACTAAAGGGCTTAGTCCCACCCAAGTGGTGCCAGGGAAGGGTTTCAGCCATTACCTCTGCAGCTCTCTGGGACACAGCTAAGAGGATTCCCTGCATTCCTGAAGATCAGTTTGTTAATGGAAATATTTAGCTTAATTAATTAACATAATGACAATTCTGCAGAGTGTTGGAGGCAGGAATGATGCTGAGTGTGCTGGGGCTGGGATGGAGTTAGGGCAGAGCTGAGGGACTCCAGGGTGAGCCAGCAGAGGATTCCCATTTCTCCATCACAGAGTGTTTCTAGGTTAGGAAATATGGAAATTTTTTTTTTCAGTGACATGAATTATTACACCAGACACAGGCTTTTCACAATTCCAAGGAAATTATTAGGAGCCAGTGTTGACTTTTCTCTCCCAGCCAAAGGGACCCTTGAGTGGCCTTTGCAGGAAGCAGCACCCAAAGTGACGCTGCTTAGAGTTGGATGAGAAAAAACCACTTTGTTCCAACAAGAGACCATGGAGGAGCTTTCCCAGGATAATCAAAGGGGCATGGAGAAGGCAATTTTATTCCTTAGTTCTTTTTATCCCTGTTTGCTGTATATCTTGGAGATCTCCTTGCCAGACTGCTGAGGGAATGCAGAGCACACACTCAGCATCGAGGGGCAAACAGTCCTAAAACAATTTCTTTTCCTTTCTAGAGTACACACCTGAATGAGTTGTCTCTCATTTGGGCATAACCCTGCAGGCTCCCACAAGCCAGAACTGACATCCCAAAGGTTTAACATGGCAGAAGATTGAATTCAATCCTGGTGTGGCAAACTTGATGCAAATCTGGAGGACTTCTGATGAAGGCATTTTGAACTGACAGCAGGGCATCTAAAGCCATCTTTTTGTTTTGCTAATTGTAGATGGTTTATTTTACCATCTTTTATCCTTTCTTTTTTTATTTCCTGTCTTAGTCATCTCAGTTTTTATTGCATATTGCCTATTGTTCCCAGAGCATCCCATTATCTGAGCAGATACTACACGCCTTGTAACTCATAAGCTGATATTCATTGTCTCCACTTGTTTCTTGGCTCAAGAAACAAGATTCAAGAATCCCTTCTTACTCATTTTTCACTCCCTTTGCTCCCTTTCTAATAGATGGCATGGAGAAGAAAGGAGCATAAGGAAATTAAAAATAAGTGCAGGGACTGCTGGAAGGCTCCATGATGGTGAGATATGCAGTGAGGTCCCGTAGTTACAGGGTGGGTTAGACCCTGTGTGTTGGGAATAAAGCACTTTCTCTATTGCCAGCTTTCAGCTTTCAGTTCTAATTAAAGCTCCTGGATGCCACATCCTGATCCCTCAGTGTCCCTGGTACCCAGGTGGGGTTTGGCTCCTTTGTAAGGGCTGCAGGTTGGGTAACCTCTCTCAGGGGTCTCTGTGGTCCTGGCCAACCCTGAGATGTGTCAGAGTCTCTTTTCCCAGCCCGGAAACCAAAGAAGGAGTCAGGATTCTTCTGTTCTGGTTTTCAAGGTTGTTTATTTTCTGTTTTCTGTAACATTCTTTCCCTGGCCTACTGAGGTCTGTTCAGCAGGTCAGTCAGTGGCACGCTGCCTGCCTTCAGGGTGGTGTTGTGTTTCTATACTAAAAACTACCTGTACTTTATTTACAATTATTTTCCAATACCTATCACCTATGTTAGACAGTGTGTTCCTACTCTAATCCAATCCAAAAGTGCCACCATCACCCAGAAGATGGAGGCTAGGAAGAAGGAGAAAGAAGGACAGGGCACACCCAAATTCCTCCATCTTGGGACCCCAAGCCCCATTCTAAAAACCCCCAAATTTTACTTTTCACCCTGTGACAAACTGACTATCATTCTACTTAAACTTTCGTGGCTTGTAATTCCTCATACAAGGTTGGTAATTTTTTCCATGGGTCAAAATCAAAGGCACAGGGGTCTTGGGCTCTGTGCCAAGGTCTCTGAGCCCCCTGGCTGGGGCTCGAGCCCTCCAGGGCAGCCAGAGGGATGTCCTGGATTCCAGCAAACCTCCCATCAATTTTGGGCATGAAAACACTTGGGAGGCCCAGGAAAGCAGTAACAGGCAGCCAGGCGGGCCTGGCCGTGCCCAGCTCAGCCCTAATGCCGTGTTTGTGTTTGGCAGCTGTGAAAAACGCCAATCACTTGCTTATAAAATTTTAAAAGTTTAATAGTAATATAATGGTTATAGAATAATAGTAATATAATTAGAGTAATAACAATTTGGACAAATTGAATTAGGACAATATGAGACAATAAATACAAAGAGTTACGGATGTCCGGGTACCTTTTTCTGGGCAGCACGAGCCTGAAAAAGGACCCCCGTTAACAGAGGATTAACCCTTAAAAGCAACAGCCTGTTGCATATTCATACACTTCAGACATGATGCATAAATTCTGTTCAAATACAGGATTCTGGCTGGTCATCATCAGCTTCTTCCTCTGAATCCTAACAGTGCTTTCAAGGCGGGAAGAAGTTCATTTCTTCTGATAAGAGGGCAATGAATCCTTTTTCTCTGAAAGATTCAGGTGTCCTGTGGCTGCTATCTCACTGCAAGTCCTTTCTTTAAAAAAAGAATCCTACATAACATAGTTTCTATTTTAACATTTTTTATAACCTAAAACTATATTTAACACAGTACTTAAGAGCATTAATACAGCATTACTTTCTAACAGGACACATATAATATATGCATGTATCCATGTGCTCAGATGAACTGCGCCACAGTCTAAGGAGCACTGACCAAACAAGCAGTGAAGATACTATATAGCATTTTAAAGAAGGAATTTTGCAAAACTGTATCTTTGATTCATCTTAAAATCATAATATCATAAAATCCATGCATTTCTCACACTAGCTCTACAACGGGACGCTGAAGCGGGACGTGGAGAACCGGCGCTACAGCTCCTACAGCCAGATGGAGGGCTGGGCCAGCCGGGCGCACAGCAAGGCGCTGTGCAGCCCCCGGGCCGGCAGCGATTACTGCTTCGTGCAGAACATCAAGAGCAGCCGCAGCGAGCCCGACCTCTACTGCGAGCCGCCCCGCGGCACCCTGCGCAAGGCGCACGGCGGCGGCCGCGCCGAGCACAAGGCCACCCTCAACCGCCAGAGCATCTACAGCAGCTGCAGCACCCAGCAGGGAACCAGCAGGACAAGCAAAAAGGTGCCAGCGCGGGCCCTCTCCTGCCCCTCGAGCAACAAGCCCGACGTGGTCTATGCCCAGCCCGTGATGAGCTGCAAGCAGGATGGGGTCTATGGACAGGCCCAGTCCAGCTCCAAGTAAGTGCTCTTGTTAAAAATAAGAAGCTTGACTAGGCCAATATATCCAAGTAAGTGCTCTTGTAATGAATAAGAAGCTTGACTAGGCCAATATACCCAAATAAGTGCTCTTGTTATAAATAAGAAGCTTGACTAGGCCAATATATCCAAGTAAATGCTCTTGTTATGAATAAGAAGCTTGACTAGGCCAATATTCAAGCAGCAATCAATTTATTAATTAATATGGTAAAGTATGAGCAATACAGCGCTGGGTACAGTGGGGGAAGTTTTCCCTCCAGCTGCACACCAATAGTTGAGGGTTACAGGTATTTATAGGGGTACTCATAAAGTTTCTCAGCAGTTTCCATTTCCAATTTTTACTCATCAGCAGTTTCTATTCCCAATTTTTACGTCACAATTCTATACACTATTGTGATTTAGTTTTTCTCAGGATGTATCCCAAAAGGAGTATCCCCAGATGGTGGTGGTCTGGTTTCTGAAAGAAGAATCCCATCTGGAGAGGTCCAGCTCCCCAAATGTGGGTCCACCTTTTAATTACAAAGACTATAAATCTCATAACAGTGATGTCCAGCTTCCCTTGGTCAAAACCATAAATCCTTGAGGTGATGTTCATCTTCCTTTCTCAAGCTGTTTTTCTCTGTTTTGTTAAGGTGTGAGATAAGCATATTTCCTTTACATATATTTCAAAGCTATAATTTCAAGGATACAAGCAATATTCTAAAACTATACTTCAAAAATTTATTATTGCAGAACTCTTTAAGGCTTAACTACAAGCAAATGCAACATCCTTAACGCTTTAATTCCAATGCTCCTAAATCAACTAAGGTTAATTGCAAACAAAAGATAGGTTCAAAGGCCTTCTTCCATGCTTTACTTTCCTCAGTTATTATTAGAATTCTCAACTGTCCCACTGTCGGTTTCCACACATATCTCAATCACAAATACACACATTGCCTGTATGTACCTGACACCAAACACAGCTTGGTATTTCACACTCTGACCCTGAGGGAGCCTGGGCAGTGCTGGGAGCTCTGCCCACCAGAGCCGGGCACCTGAGCTGCTGCAGAGCCCTCAGCAGCACATCCTGCAGCTAAGTGGGTCAGATGAGTCACTCTTCAGGGCTTTATTGCATTTCCTGGGCTGTGGAGGGGAACTGATAGGACTGGCTCAGTGCAGATATCTCTGCTGTAGCTCTGTGATATTGGGCAACACAATCCCTCAGTGTCTGTGGTGACATTAACCCACAATGATATGAGGATGGGGAGGTGAGGAGCAGAAGGCCTGGTGTGCAGTCATGGTGTCTGTCCTGGCTGTCCTGCTGCTTCAGCCTGGCAGAAAACTTAGCAAAAATAAAACCTGTCTTGAAAGGAGTCAGTTCCAGAGGGTCTGACTCAGAGCAGAGCTGAGAGCCTGCTAAGCAGTGATGTTTCCCTCTCTTCTCTCCACCCAGCCTCTGCTCCATTTGCCCAAAAGGTCTGATTTTTGGTTCCAGAAAAAAACTGAGTCATAAATTGAAATAAATATCCTAATTGGAATAATCTGACTAACCAGGAAAGAGGAGCCAATGGAAGCTGTTCAATTCTTTCCTGTCCAGAGCATCCAGTCCCATTTGGGATAGGAAATATATAAGGGTGGAGGATAGTCCATCATGTTTGAGCATCAGATCCCTTCTTGCAGATGTTGCCTACAAGCATAGGGTGTGTAAATCCCAGCAGTGAGCTCAGACCCTCCCCAGGCTGTACCTGTGAATGCAGCAGAGTTCCCACTGGCAATCACCTGGTTTGGGTGGTGACTGAGCACTGCCCCAATGCCCTGTGCTACCTCCAGCTCTGGAGCACCAACCATGTTCTGTTGCCCTCTTGGGAGAGACTTGGTCTGCACAAACCACAGTCTTGGAAGCCTTGGAAGACCATGGTTTGCATGTTCTGAACTGCAAAACATTGCAGTGAAAGCTGGAGAAGGAGGGGCTGCAGCTTCCGCAAGAGTTCCCAGGGTTACTGCACTTCCTGTGCTGCATCACCATCACACAGGACTTGCTCTGCACCAGCCCAGAATCTCTCACAACTCCCTGACACGGGAAATTTTGTCACACAAACAGTAAAAGTTCCTGCACTCATTCCTGGTGGTCCCTGGTCCCAAGGAGGAATTTCTCACTGCAGGATGTGTGTGAGACTGTTTATCAGGGCTCATAGACTTTGTCAGAACTTCCAGCAAAGGTCTGAAACTGTTGAGTTGTTGCCCCGAGGAATGATGGAGATACTGAGAAAATCCCCTTCCCTTTCAGCAGCATAAGCCACACTGTGCCCTTTTCCACATCTGAATGTCCCAGGTTACTCTGGCTGAGCCTCCCTCCTTTGGGACTGAGTAGGAGGGTATGTCCCAGAGCATGGATGCCAAGAATCATCACTGCCCCATTAGAATGTTATCATGAGCCCATGGCTCCCATGTGCCCAGTTCTCCATGTTTGACACATGCCAAATTAGCCCTGGCCAGCCCAGAGCACTGGTAGCCTTGTTTTACTGCTGTCAGCAGCTCTGTAAATCCTCTGGAACAGGATGCAGAGATGTTACACAAACTGGAAGTGATCTGTTCTAGGGAATTTCTCACTGAGGAGCAGAAGAGTGTAGTGGGAAGGATGGCAGAGTGCCTGAACTCAGGGCTGCAGCTGCCTTCTCCTAGGGAGGACTCAGCTTTGGAGCAAAACCCCTGGCAGGCTCTGGCCAAAGCCACAGTCAGGGCTTGCTCATGGCTTTGGAGACATCACTTGGGGAATGATGGCATTTTCTGGGAGGAGAGCTGCTGTTTTGAGAGGGATCCTCTCCAGCTCTGGTTGCCCTTGGTTAGGGAGTGGCTCCATTTACACACTCCTGGCTTGGGGCACGGCTCATCTGGCAGAACTGGTTCTGCTGTGGAAACCTCAGGCTCCAAGTTGGGCTTCAAGCTGTGGGCTCAGCTGGGCTGTGTCCCCTGGGTGAATCTGATATGGCTGTGGCACAGCCCCTGCTCTGCCTGAAGCTCTGCAGAGCTGGGCTGGTGCAGTGGGCACTGGTACAGGAGTTGTGTTCAGAGGGGAGGAGGTTGTCCTTAAAGCTTTGGAGACATACAAAGTTGTCCTTTTTGGAAAAATGACTCTTTTGGATGACTCTTAGCCCTCACAAGTGTCTTGCCGGGTACTGTTGGCCTTGCTCTCAGAGTGCTCTTGTTGGGGAGGGGCTTCTGAGGTGGGTCAGGAATATGTCAGGGCTCTCCTTGCTATGTAGGGCTGTTGTGTCTGGAGGATTCTCCACCTAGAGATTTCAATCTTCCCTTGGCTCCCCTGATGTTGAGTAAGGAGAGCTTTGCTTGCAGGTACCCCATTATTAACCTCCCCATGCAGGGACAGGGGTCAGCTGGGTCATAGCTGCTGCCAGTTCCCAGTCTGGGGCTCTGTCCTTCCATTCTGGTCATTTTCCAGGTGCAGTTTGTGCCTCTATGACATGGAAAATTCTGTGTTCAGTTTTTGTGCTGCAGATCTCCTGGTTTGGGATCTGTTGGATATCTTGTCTGCAGGTTTGCCAATAACCTGCAAGAGGCAGGGAAGACCTGGATGCTTTTCATGCTTTCTGAGGGGATCCATGGGGTGATTTCCATTGCTGTGAGAGGGATTGCAGTGGGACCTGTGCTCCACTGGGTCTGTCTGTGATACAAAACTCTGTAATGCCCATGGACTGGCTCCAGAGTGGTGCTTCTCAGTCATCCTCTGCTGTGGATCTGGTCTCCCTGGGTGGTGTGAGAGGAAAAATGGGTCACTGAGTGTTCTCAGGTGGCAACAATGGTGTGCAGGTATCAAAATTCTGAGTGTACAGTAACTGTCAAACTGTCTGTGCTCAGCAGTCCCTCTGCATTTGGTGACAAAGTTATTTAATTTCCACAACTGGTCTTGATTGTGTGATTGCTGCCATTTATTGAACTGTATAAGAGAGGGAAGAGGAGATAACTGATAACAGCTGATCACTGATATCCCTCAGAGTCCTCCCTCTTACAGCAGCAGCTCTGACCACAGCCCCTGTCTTCCAGCTGCCTGCTGAGCAGTGCAACACTGAACTGTTTGTCAGGAAAAGCCATTCTATGATTCCCTTATAAACTAAATCATGACACAGGGGTTGACTCACCCCATGCTGTTGGTCCTGGTGATGAAATCTGAGTTCTGCAAAGTTTGGAGGTTGATCAGGAGGTTGAACACTATTTAAAACTCCTCATGTAGTTTACTCTCCTCCACCAGCCCCAGTCATGATCCTGCCTCAGTGAGCAGAGAGGGACCTTCTCATGTCTGTTCCATTTCTTTCATAAAAAATTTCTTCACAGAAGGGGTTGTTTAACATTGGAAGGGGCTGCCCAGGGAGGTGGAGGAGTCCCCATCACTAGAGGTGCCCAAGGAACACCTTGGATGTGGCACTGAGTGCTCTGGGCTGTGTGGCAAGGTGAGGATTGGCCACAGATGGGCCCGATGGTCTCAGAGATCTTTTCCAACCTCAGTGATTCTGGGATTCCAGACATACTTCTGTTCACTCAGAGACTTGAGCCTTGGTAATCACTGTGTCATATCTGGATCAACATTTCCAAGCTCAGCATCTCTGGCCTGGGCTCAGACATTCAGGGTGTTCCAGTGGCTCCTGCCCAAAGGCTGCTCTCAATGAGCAGCACTCGCATTTTGCCAAAATGCTGCACTCTGGAGTCTGGTAGAGCTGGAGGAATTTTCTTGGTGCCAGGACTCCCTGTTCTCCACAGAACCCTTCTCCTTCCTGATCTCTTGTGACATCTCCCAGAGCTGCAGTATTTCACCCTAGAAGCTGCAGCACTTCAGTGATTTCAGCAGCTGGTGGAGACCACCCAGATCTGCCCACTGGGAGCCATTTCCTCTGCTGGGTGGCACTTGCTGCATGCTCCAGGTGACAGGGCAGCACCCTGAGCAGGCAGCTTTTGGCTAAATTACATGTTGCAATGTTATTGATGTTATTGATACTATTTATGCCCACTCAGGATAAAAGTTTCTACATCCTGCTTGGTCACCAGAGAGCAGTGGTAAGAAGCAGTAACAAACAATGGTATGTTTCATTCTTCTGGGAAATCTGGAATCTTTGTGCCCCTCCAACTGGAACCTGAGGTGCAAGAAATCTGTGCCCACCAGGGACTGACATTGTATTAGCTCTGCTTAGAGCTGTTGTGCTTTGTGCTCCAGGGGCCTCATGGCACAGACAGGGCAAGGTGGTGGCCGTGGTGTCAGTGGCCCTGCAGTGGTCTCAGCTGGTCACAGCACTGCAGGAGATGCCTCTCTCTGAGCTGAGGTGCCAGTGCCAGTGGGGCTGAATTCAGAGACAGGTCCCTGGGTTACCCCCTAACAAACCAACACCCCTTGCTGCTCTCAGGGAAGCCCAGATGTCTGAGCTGCAGACATGGCTGAGAGCCCAGACTCATCCCACCCCTGGAGAAGGGGGGTTTCTCCTTTGGAAGCATGGAATGGGGAGCTGGGTGTCTGCAGACACCCTGGCTGAGGGTTTGCTGATCTGGATCAGGAGCCTTTAATGGGCACCTGCAAACCCACACTTACCTTTGGCCCCATTGGGAGATGTGGATGCTCTTCCCTTTGGAGTCTTCTTGAGTGTGGAGGAGACTGAAACACCTCATTAGAGACCATGTGAGTGTCTGTGAGTGTCTGTCCAGGCACCTGGGGATCCAGAACATCCCAGAGTTACTCTGGCAGAGGTCTTGGATGCCTCAGCTGGCAGCTGTGCAGGGGGCAGTACAGACTGGGACAACCCTCTGGGATTTCTTGGTGCCACATTTGGCTCTGGTGACACCGACCTGGCCCTGGCTGAGCTGCTGCAGTCTCTGTGCTGTGCCTGAAGCTCAGGGACACTGTGTCCCCAACAGCCATCCATTCCCTCCTGAGCTCAGCTTCTCTGGCAGTACTGCAAACAGAGGGAAGGACAGGAGTTGTTGAAACAGAAAAGGTGCTGAGGGTGGTTTCTGATCTTTCTCTTGTCTTTTGGGATAATTAAAGCTGATCAATATCAAAACATCAATTCTTCAGGGCTAAGCCAGGCAGTGAAAGCAGAACTGAGTACGATGAAAGGCACCTTCATTTTGGTATGTTTTTATTTGGGATAGAATGCTGGGATGTGCTGAACACTGCTTTGAGAGTCTCGACTCTGATTTATTTATGAACAATGGAACTTGTTAATTCCTCTTCTCTTGGGAGCTGTAGCCATAACAAGCAGGACAGAAACTTAGATGGGAATTAACACAAAACCATCTGCTCATGAAAGGTGAGGGAAATTGCCTTTCTCTGATACTGATCCTCTTCAGTATTTGTTTGCCTTCCATTCAGAATCTGATCTTCTTTGTCTCCATTGAATCATTTCTAGCTGAGGTCTCTTCCTAGTCTGCTTCTTTCTTGTGGAAGAACAACCTTTGGAGGTGTTCCTGCCAGTCACATTGCCCAGGCTGGGGGTGGCTCAGTCCAAGAGTTTGTCTTGAAGCAGGTTGTTGTTCCCACAGTGTGCATCTGGTTGGGAATATCCCTGACTGGCTGAGGAACAATCTCCCCTTTGCTGGACTTTGCCAGGGTGATTTTATTCTCAGGTAGGAGAAATCCCTGCTGCCTCCTGGGCAGTGTGACTGAGCCTGACTGCTGAGCTGCTGTGAATTTCTGCTGAGGACACAGCAGGGAAAAGGGAACCTTCCCCATTTCCTCCCACAGAACTGCACCTGCATCCCAGTTTTTCCCAGCTGAAGGAGGGTTTGTCCCTCTATGGAGTGGATGTGAAGAAAATTCCCTTCCTTGAGCAGCTGGACCAAGTGGACATCCTTCTGTCTCAGAAAAAGTGCATTTAATTCAATAATTTTAAAGCAAAATAGATCACTATGATAACATGGCCACTGACCTGGTATTTTTCCCAATCTGCCTCTCTTCCCATTCCTCCAGTCCAGGTCCCAGTTCCCAAAGGAGAAGCCCCTCCCTGGTGCAGGATCCATCACTTCTCAGCTCAATTGTCTCAGGAGCATGAAAAAAACAGAAAAAAATCACATCCTGGATCCAACCCAAGGGTTTCTGGGGCTCCATAATTTCTAGTTTACTTAGTCTTTCCAGTTTTGTCTCTCCTTGTTGCAAGTTTAATGGAAGTTCCTTGGTGCCAGGTTTTGATAGAGGTTCAAACTGATGGAAAGTCTTATGAAGAAGTGGTGTTTTATTGCAGAAATAAAAGTGGAATGAGGTTTACCCAGCCTTAGACATGGAATGCTTCAGGTCCAGCCCCAGACTGTTGTCTTTCATTCCTGCATACCAAGAGAGGCAGAGGTGTCTCCAGAGGGCAGGGCTTCCTTTCCTAGGAAAAATGTGGAAGGCACATAGGCAAGGTGGTTTTTGAAAACACTGAATTCTTTCCACTGACTCCACAGGTGCTTGATTGAGTGATGCAAGTGAATGTAACTCTGCCAGTGAGGGCAGTGGAGACCAGAGTCCTTCATGCTGCCTTTTGTGTGAAATTCCCTGTGGAATTGTGCATATTATTCTCTGCTCTGTGCTGTGTGGAGGGGAGCCCTTAGATTCATAAGGAGAAATGTTTTATCTCACTGGAAGTGCTGTTGGTGGTGACCACATGTCCTTTCCAGACCTTTATTCTTTACATTCCTTTGGCACAGTCAAAGCAACTCTGTCCATCCCATGCCTGAAGTGCTACAATCTTGTGGTGAAGTTTAACACTTCAAATGTAGTGGGTTTATTTAAAGAACTTATTAAAAACCACTGTTCTGTTGGTCTGTGGCATTGTCTGAAGATGAGCAGCCCCTCTACAGAGTCACTCCTGGTATGACATGTAGCAAAAATGTGTATAATTAAATGTGGTTCAATCAGGGAGTGATTTCCTGACCTCCAGGTGAAACTCTCCATCAGTCCCAGGGAACATCATCAGCCAGGCACAGCCACAACTTCACTGGCTTGGGAAAGCCCTCACACTTTTGGATTCCATCCACTGCTAATGAAGCCTTTCTCATTTGTATCCTGTCACTACTGACAGAAAACCAAGCAGGAGTTCGGGTTTTACTCAGTCCTCAGTCCTGGACTTTGCAAATTAATGCAGCCACCACTGCCATGAGCTGAGATCCTCGTGCAGCCTGTGCAGGATTCAGCTGCAAGGGTGCTGAGAGGAGACAGGAACCTTCAATGACATTAATTTCTATAACTGGAAGCACAAACAAGCTTTGCTGTTCAGACCCCCCTGAAAGTTTGGACCCTTTTCTAATTCTGTGTGGTTAAACCATCACTGATGGTACTGAATAAGAACAAGCCAAAAAGAGCATGACCTTCACATTTCTAAACAAGTGGGAGAACCTCCAGATGTTTGTATTTCTCCCGAGGTTCCAGTCCTGCCACACGCCAGAGGAATTCATATCCTTCCTCTTGAGTTGCAGGTACATTCTTTACCTCTAACAGGGATGATGACAGTGGCCAGCTTTTATAAGAGCTTGGAGCCAGCCAGAGTGAGCATCCCCTGGGAGCAGGATGTCTCAGAGCTATTATTAGCATCTCATAAACTGCCTATTTGTCCATCCCATCACTCCAGACAGGCCTTTTCCTGAGGGATCTGCTTGAGCTTCCCAAGACCATCAACTGCACTCACATTTCTGCTTGCATCACCTCTCACATCAAAGAATCCCATGCTGTGGGAAAACCACCTGCCTGTGTTACCTTGTCCTCATCACCTGGTGGATGGTTTCACTCCTGTCCACTCACTCCTTTATTTGGGGAACAGTGAACTGGCTCTCTCTTCATTAAACATCCATTTTGGGCATGATCAGACATCCACCACCTCAACCAAGCTTTCATTTTCTGTCTCCTTTGCTTGTGGATAGACTGGATCTGGAATTTATTACCCTTAGTGCTCTTCACTGTCTTTTCCATCTTTACCATCTCTTTTTTTGAGACAGAGAAATCCACTAGAAGTGCACTGTGTGGTCTGTGTTGCAATGTGATAATATTTTATTTTTGATTCCTTCCCAATAACTCCCAGTGCTGACATAGCTGTCAGGGCTGAGCACTCACCCAGTTCTGTATTTCTCTTTGACACAGGATCTGTGGTGATGAGATTGATGCTGGCACCATGACCATCCAGAAGGCCATCCAGCTCCTGTGCTCCTCTGATGACAAGTACCAGGCCATGGGGGCTTACTACCTGCAGCACACCTGCTTCCAGGATGAGTCTGCCAAGCAGGAGGTGAGCAGACTCCTCCAGTGCTACACCAGGGCTGATGGCACAAGAGAGGGATGGGACTGGTTTTCTTAGTGCCAAGGATCCATAGGTTCCCTTGGTTTTCATGAGGGTGCTTTGTGCCTCTTTAGTCAGGCTCAGGTATTAATTAAGTAAATTTTTCAGCTATTGATGGCCACTTTCTCACAACAGCTGTTGCTCAGATTTAATGCCTGGAATAGTTTCTGGGTAGCAGGGAGACTGTTCCTGTTGTCACCACAAGCTGCTCTGGCAGAGGGTGATGGGGTTTGACAATGTGGAAGCTGCCACCCAGTGTCCTCTCCTGGGGGCAACTGCATCCAGTTCCACATCAATCTTGCACCCAATTCCACATCAATCTTTCACTATCTCGGAGCTACAGAGTCAGAGCCAGATAAAAGCTGCTTTAAATCCCACTGTGAACTTTGCTGGGCATTGGCCAGTGACCCTGCAGCCCTTTGCCAGCCTTTTCCACAGCCCTTTTCCAGACTATTTCAGCCACCTGAGACAATGGGCTAATTAGTGACCATGTACAAAGATAATTTTGTACATCCATAATGCTGCCTGCCCCATCCTGGAAGTGTCCAAGGCAGGTTGGGTGGCACTTCGAGCACCCTGGGACAGTGGAAGGTGTCTCTGCCCATGGCAGGGGGTAGGACAGGATGTTTTAAGGTTCTTTCCCACCCAAATCCCTCCATGATTCTGTGATACCTGACCACAGAGAAGCCCTTCTATAGCACAGGTTATTTTTCTGATGCTCTTACTCATCAATTCCTTTGCCAACATGCAGCAAAGGAGGCAGACTGAGGGATGGATCTGCTGTGGCAAGGATGTCACCAGAGTTTATCCCCACCCTGGATTTATTACATGCCAGCCCTTTAGAAGTGGCTTTCCCTGTGCTGGCACAGCAGTGGAGCTGGAAGCACTGCCCGATGTGGGGCTGTGCCCCTGTGCCCTGGCTGTGCCTGGATGAGTGCAGGTGCCCAGCCCACGTTCAGGTGCCCCATTGTGGGCTGGCCACACCCTTTGTTACCGTTGCAAACCCTCTCTGAGCGCTGGGCCGTGCCATCCTTCCCAGGAGGATGTGCCAGAGCAGGTCGGTGACTCATCCCAGCTCACGCTTGTTTTCCTTCCCTCCCAAAGGCGCTCGTTCATTGTCCATTGTCAGCAGGCTCAGCCGAGGGTGTTTGCGGCAGGACGGGCTCCGGGCGGGATCCGCTGCAGAGCACATCCCGCAGCGGGGGCGCTCAGCGTTCGGAGAGCTCAGCTGCGGGATCCGCCCTCAGAGCTCCGTGTGCGGGGTCCTGCGGGGCCCGGCTCCCTCCACTGCCTGGGCTGACCTCGAGGCTGGTGACACCGGCCGTGACCATTCCTCTGAGCTCAGCCTGTGATCTCAGGCTGCAGATAAATGACCACAGCATGTCATTAGAAGGCTATAAATGGCCTCTGCTCATGGGCAAGGCAGCATTTCCACTCGGTGCAGACTGTGGAGGTGGGTGAAAGTTTGCAGGAGCCCATTTCCATCAGCAAAGGACTCTGACCATGGCCATTACTCACAAACAGCCACTCCTGCAGTTTGAGCTTTTGGCTTCAACCTCCAGCCCAGGAGCTCTGTGCTTGTGACCCACAGCCCGAACCAGACTTGTCATCTCTGGCCCTCATTCCCTGGCAGCTCTGCTTCTTCAGCTCCCCCAGGATGGACTGTCTGACCCCTGGCACTGCTGGGGCACTTCTGGGTGTCCCTGTGCCAGCAGTGTCCTGTGCTCTGTGCTGATGGCCTGTGTCTGATCTGGTGCCGTGCTCATGTCCCATGTCTGTCCCATGTCTATCCCATGTCTGTCCCATGTCTCTCCTGGTGCTCCATGCTCATGTCCCATGTCTGTCCCATGTCTGTCCCGTGTCTGTCCCGGTGCCCCATGCTCATGTCCCGTGTCTGTCCCATGTCTCTCCCGGTGCCCCATGCTCATGTTCCGTGTCTGTCCCGTGTCTCTCCCGGTACCCCATGCTCATGTCCTGTGTCTGTCCCGTGTCTGTCCTGTCCAGGTCTATCGGCTGGGGGGCATTGCCAAGCTCGTGGAGCTGCTCCGCAGCCAGAACCAGAACGTGCAGCGGGCGGCAGCCGGCGCCCTCCGGAACCTGGTGTTCAAGAACCCCACCAACAAGATCGAAACCCGGCGGCAGAACGGGATCAGGGAGTGTGTGAGCCTCCTCCGCAGGACAGGGAACACTGAAATCCAGAAACAGCTCACAGGTACCCCGAGCCTGCTCAGCCATGAGGTTCCCCTTGCCTGGGATGCGCAGCCCTGGTGCTACCCTAGCACAGAGAGGGGCTCTTCTGTTTCTCTTGCACCAAAGGGTGATCTAGATGAGAAAGCAGAGGAGGTCCTGGCCCTTCCATGTTCCTCACTTCCTCAGTGCCTGTTGGGAAAGCACGTGCTCCAGGTCCCCTCCCAGTTATGGTCACCCTGCCATTCCCACACCTCCCTGCACTCTGGTCCCTGTGCTGTTCCCAGGAATGGCTGAGGGAGCTGCCAACCCCAGAAGGGTTGGCTGGGTCTCTACTTGTGTCTCACCTTTGCCTGAGGAGTTATGGGAGTTTTTTGGTGCAGGTCACCCTCAACTCTGTCCCAAGTTTTATGTGCAAGCCTTTCCAAGATCCCTGGAGAGATGCTGTCCCCTGCAACCTAATAGCAATAAACAGCAATTTTGGGAGGAGAAAGGATGCTTAAATGCCCACCTCCATGTGGACCCATCCTGCCTGTCTCCCATAGGGGTGGACAGGGACTGAGGTTTCAGTCAGCCTCTGCACCCTCAGCTCAGAGTGGTGAAGAGAATAAGGATTTTGGTGCTGGAATCACCCTGAGCTAAACAAAGTTCCTAATGCCCTGACCTTGTGCTTGAGCTTGTGTCCCACATCCTTCCTAGGACTGCTCTGGAACCTCTCCTCCACTGATGAACTAAAAGAAGAGTTGATACAGGAGGCTCTGCCTGTGCTGACAGACTGTGTTATCATCCCTTTCTCGGGCTGGTCTGATGGCAGCTGCAACAGGACACGAGAAATTATCGACCCAGAAGTGTTCTTCAATGCCACAGGGTGTTTGAGGTGAGTCACCAGGCAGGGACTGACTGTAGCTTGTGTCTGTGGGCAAAAACTAAAGCCATCTAAATCCTCTTACAATGAGCTGAATTCATGCTCATTACAATTGCGCTATGAAAAATTCTCCTTGAGAAAGTTTTCTTGACTAAGAGGAGGTGCAGAAAAAAATTGCATGTAAAATACTTTTCTAATAGCTTTTTATTTTAATAATTTTGTTCTTACTGAGTCTCTTCTCAGAAAAAAATGGAAGCTGTTTTGTGTACTAAGGAAACCTATCTCTATCAGTGTTTAGCTCAGACCAGGAAACTGGACAGACTTTACCTATAGAGTTTTGAGTCTTCCAGACAAAACAAACTGATTTAGGGTTTAGGTGACAAAAAGGTAGAATTCTCTATGTGGGGAAAACAAGCATTTTCCCACTTCTTTTGATAACTGTTTTAGTGCAGTACAGGACTTTTCCTGGCTCATTTAATCTGGGGACTCAGCTACGAAGCAGGAGGTGCAGACTGAGCCCAGAGTAGTTTATTTTGTTCACGGGAAACCAGAGTCCTTTTGTAGAGGATCTTCGCCCTGACTTGCTGTTTCTCCTACTTTCCTCCTCCACTTGGATATGAGCTCCTTGTCTCAATGGGAACAAGTGGGGCAAAAAACCTGCCCTGTATAATGAGGTGCTTTCATCAAGGGAAGCTCTCCCCGAGGGAGGCAGCGCCGGCCGCGCCCTTCCCAGACATGCAGCTCGCAGGAGCTGGAGCTGCTTATGAAACGAGAGGCTGATCATGGCAGGGCCTTTGGAGACATGATACCATCAGCTTCTGTGGCTGGGAACCGTGTCTGGGAGATAGGGAGTGCTGCTCCCTCCTTGCCTGTCCTGGAAGGCAGCTCCCCGAGCAGCTGCAGCTCGGGATGTGTGGGGTGCAGTGGGTATGAGCTGCTCTGCTTTAAAGCCATCCCAGCCTACAACATCATAAAATGTCCATTAAAATGAGGGAAAGACAATGGCAACAGCTTGTAAAAATCTTGTGGAGTTTAACTAGAGGTAGGCTCTACCTCCTGAAAATGACCCAGCCTGTGGCAGCAGTGCCCAACATCCCAGGGAAGACTGGCAGCTGCAGGTCAGCAAGGGAGCTCCAAAGGCCTGAGGGAGCAGGACTGGGGAGCAGGGAGAGTGAGGGAAGTTGGGGTTGGATCCAGAGCCCCTGCTCCAAGGGCTGAGCCAGGACTACTCTGAGTCACTGCCCTGCCACATCAGAACACAGGGATGAGAACAGCCCTGGGTTTGCCCTGGGCCCGAGCCATTGCTGCTCAAGCATTTCTGGATTGCAGATGAATCCATGTTAATGAGGAGGCTGCAAATCACAGTGAACATCAGATCCAGTTCTGGAACGCCTGCAGTGAATATCTCACAACCACTGCCAGCCTCTCTTTGTTTTTCATTTGCAAGCTATAAGGCAATAAAATAGGGAAAAAAAAAATACAGAGCAAAACAACAAAACCCATATCCTGCTACTGGAGGAACTCCCCTGTCCTGACAGCTGCCAATGTCCAAGAACCCATTTCGACCTCACAGATGGGTCAGTCCCTCTGGCAAGAGCCATTGCTGCTCTCCAGCATTTCCAGCCCATTTCCCTGCTGCTGACCCTGAGTAGGTCTGTGCTTACAACCCTGTGCACCTTCCTGATGATCACAACAAGCCCAGATAGCCTTTAGCCAGTCTTCCCTTTGGAAACTCCACTCAGGAGACACAGTGTCTGTGTAGTGGCACATGCAGAGCCTCTGAGGCAGCCTCCTGCTGGTGACTGTCCCTAGGAGGGTGTCCTCTATGCAGAGCTCCTTGAAGGACATGTTCCAGGTGAAACCAGCAAGAGAGCTGTGCACTGCTGTAGTCCCACCAAAGGCCACCAGAACAGGAGCAGTTCTTCAGCCTTGCTGAACCTGCCAAAAAATCCCCCAATTCAGTGACAACCATAGCCAGAACAGAGCCCAACTCACCCTCTCTCCTCTTTGTGCCCTGCTGTGCTCCTCGATGGCTTCTCAGGAACCTGAGCTCTGCAGACATGGGGCGCCAGACCATGAGGAATTACCCTGGCCTGATCGACTCTGTCATGACTTACACCCAGAACTGCGTGGCCTCCAGCCGCCCTGATGACAAGGTACCAGCTGCTGCCCTGGGCTCCCAGCCCCACAGTTAACAATTGCAACCCTGGGAATGCCTCAAAATCCCTGTCCAACAAACACAAGAGATGGCTGGCCTCTCTGGTTGCTCTTGTCCTTCCAAGCCACAGTGGGATCTCTTGGAGGGTTGTAAGTCCTTGGGCCTCTGGGCCTGAAGCAGAGCTAGGCTTTAAAATTTCCTTTTAACAGACACACAGAGGAACAGTAAAATACTTTGTCTCTTGAGTCCCCAGAATACTTCCCCTTCCCCATTCCAGCATCCTAGTCTCCATCTCTTGCTCTTTACCCCCTCATCTTGCCATCCAGCAGGACTCAAGTGTACAATCCCCAGCTTGGCACCATGTTCAGCAGGAAGCCAGGAGTTGGCATCTCTCTGCCAGTTCCCTGACTGTGACTGATGGCTGTGTGTGAGCAGCACTTGCCTTGGACAAAAATGTGTTTGTAGACACCTTTCAGATGTAACCATCAAAGTTACCAAAGTTATTTTGAATTCTCTCTGGATTGAGCAAACCCTCTTTTGGGGATGGCTTTTGCAGGAAGCCCCTTTCCAGCAGCACACACAAAACACAGCTCTTTGGAAATGTAACCACAGGTTCTGGTGTTGGCTGTGGGTATCCAGCCAAAATTCTCTCTTGCTCTTCCCATTGGGCACTCTGGCATCCAGGGAAAGGAGGCTTAAAGCCTGTTCTTGGTAAAAAGTGTCACCTGATCTGTAGCTGTGACTCAGAGAGTCATTGGAAGTTACCCCTGGTGAGAGGGGCATTTCAAGATTCAGAATTTCATGGTTTGATCCAACCACTCTCACACTCTTTTTTCCTGTTTGCCAACTTGTCTGTGGCAAGTGAGACCTCCCAAGGTTTTCTGGGTCAGCAGCTCGCTGAGATCTCTCCTTCACATCTATTCCAGCTCATTCTCTCCCATCCCTTGCTTCCTGAAAAAGGCTAAAGAGCATCTATGGTGCTAAAAAGCTGATTATGGCCCAGCCCATGCCCTCTCTGGTGCTGCTCCATAGTTTTCTGCCTAATGTGATGTTTGCATTTGTCTTCTGGGGGTGATGCAGTCTGTGGAGAACTGCATCTGCATCCTGCACAACCTCTCCTACCGCCTGGATGCTGAGGTTCCCAACAAATACACCCAGCTCAACCACATGGCCCGGAGCGTTTACATGGACAAAACTCTCACAGGCTGCTTCAACAGCAGGAGTGGGAAAATGGAGGTAGGATGTGCCACAGAGGGATTGGGAATGTGATGTTCAACCCCAGCAGGGGCTGCAAAGGAAGAGCAGGATCTGAACTCCCAATTTCTCATGTCTTTGCAGAATGATGAGTATGGGGTTCCCCTTCCTGAGGAGGATTTCAAGCCCAAAGGCCCCAGCTGGCTGTACCACTCAGATGCCATCCGCACCTACCTGTCCCTGATGGATCAGAGCAAGAAGGATGCCACCCTGGAGGCTTGTGCTGGAGCTCTGCAGAACCTCACTGCGAGCCGAGGGCTGGTAAGAGCTTCCCTCCCCTCCTCATGTGTGCACCCAAATGTGTCAGCACTTCATGGAACCAGAGAGTCAGTCAGGTTGGGAAGACCTCTAAGGTCCCTGATCAGCATCACTTCTCGGCCATGAAAAAGGAAAATGTCCTCCTTAAACCTCAGGGCACCACAGCCAGTCTCTCCATAGTGTTTGATCAGTGGGATCCTAACTCCAAGCTCAGGGTCTCATGGGGAGCTACAGCCAGCATCCCCAGTATCTATCCCAGACCCATACTCTGGGGTTCCAAGTTTCCCCAGTCTGTTGGTCACACTGCCAGCAGCTGCTGGTATTGGCAGCCTCCCCCAGGGTGGCAGTGAGGGTGAGCCCAGATGTGCACCCCAGCCAGATGTGATGAGAGATGGGAGAAGGGCTGAGCCACCACCCATGAGTGTGCTCCAAGGGGAGGTGGCTCTAATGACAGGGTGGGTTGTGCTGTGGATTGTGGCTTGTCCACACCTCAGAGCTACCTGTAAAATAGCTGTGACAGATGTCCTGACCCGTGGGCACGCAGCGTGGCGGTGCCAGGGGCTGGGTGATGCTGTGGCACCGTGGGGACACGTCACAGCCATGGCTCACAGGCCCACGTCACTGCCCTGGGCACGTCCTCGCAGGCTGCTCCCCTGGGACAGCCCTCGACTTGTCTGTTTGTGCCCAGCTCCATCAATCCCAATTTAAATAAGATGGATGGGGAGATAAAGAGATAATGATTCCATAGGTAGGAGAGGCGTGTCACGTGTGGGGAGTGTCCCACCCAGAGACACGGGTGACTCACTCTGAGCCTTCCCTGCTGGGATGGCATTAACCTGCCAGCTCTGATCTCCTTTTGTCACAACCATTTCCATGCTAAATAATTGGGAACCTTGACTTTTGGCAATTTAACTAAGCAGTGCCACGAACCTGAAGGTGGAGAGAAGCTGTCACATATGGGCAGAGCTGGTCAGGGAAATGGGGCTGGAGTTCTGTGCTCCAGGGAAAAGAAAATTTCAGCAATCAACAACATTGCACAAGGGACAAACAACCAAACCCAGCTCTGACAGTGCTGGAGCAACTTAATTCAGCCTCCTGGCATGGAATGGCTGAAATTTGTCTGGGTGTGCAGAAGTGGCTCCTCCCCTCAAGGGTCTCATTCCAGCTCAGAGCTGGAGCTGGAGTTGCTGAGTTTGCTGTCATTTGATGGAAACTGAATCTGGGGATGAGCTTATGGAGCTTGCTGTGATCCTTTAGCTCATAGAGGATGGCCCTGAATATCCTTCACCTGTGCTTTTCACACCCCAGTCCTGCTGGTGTGAATGTGGAACAGGGCACATGTTTTCCAGACCCTTCTCTCCACTCCCATCTCACTGTTGATGGACATGTGTCTCCATCAGCATTTGTGGTGGGGCAGCTGAGAAGTTCAGTTTAAGTTCTGTCAATAAGGGCAGTTTATTCAGATGTGCTTGAGTTCCTCTGCCCTGGCTGCATCCTTAGACTTTCTACCTTTACAAGCACAAGATCACATCTAAGATGAGTATTTTTGGTCCTCAGACTGCTTTTTAAAGGCATCCATTATCTATTCCTGCTCCCCAACAGCCCATTGGGGCATGGCAGGAGCTGTGAAGGGCCAGGGCAGGGAGCTGCCAGGGGGTTGTGAAGGGTGAAGGCAACGTGGACATGAAAGCAAAGCTTCTCCAGCTTTTGGAATGTCATTTGAGTGATCAGCTGCTCCACTGGGGCTCCAGAGAACAGCACCAGCTGCATCACAGCACATGAGAGGCTGACTTTTCAAATGTCACAGAAAAATGGAATCCTTAAGCTTGGAAAAGCCCTCTAATATCACTAAGTCCAGCTGTTCACCCATGTTCACCACTAACCCATGTGCCCAAGTGCCCCATCCACATACTTTTTGAACATTCCCAGGGATGGTGACTGCACTACTGCCCTGGACAGCTGTGCCACTGCTTGGCAACTGCTTTGGTGAAGAATTTTCCCCAGTATCCAATCTAAACCTCCCCTGGGGTAGCTTGACATCATTTCCCCTTGTTCTGTGGGAGCAGAGACCAATCCCTGGTACCCTCCTGTAGGGGAGTTGAGGAGAGCCAAAGGATCCTCCCAGAGCCCCCTTTTGTCCAGGCTCCCATAGCTGTGGGGAAGGAAGGTAAAACTGACAAAGTGAGATTACAGCAGCAGGAAAAAGGATTGTACAGGACTGCTCATTTTATGGTGCAGTCACATTCCTCCAGGCCTGACCATCATGCCAGCTGTTTCCCCTGGCACTGTAACCATGGGCTCATGTGTTGTCCCCCAGATGTCCAATGCCATGAGCCAGATGATCGGGCTGAAGGAGAAGGGGCTGCCCCGCATCGCGCGGCTGCTGCAGTCCAACAGCTCCGAGGTCGTGCGCTCCGGGGCCTCTCTGCTCAGCAACATGTCCAGGCATCCTGTGCTCCACAAAACCATGGGTAAGTCCTTCCCCTGTGCTGGATCCCGGCTTTCAGCTCTGTGGGATCTGCCCAGCTTGCTTTGTAAGCCCCATAAGGAGACCTAGCCATGCTCCAGGACTGGGCAGAGCAGTGACATTTCCTCTGGCCCCAAGGACAGTCACCAGTGCTGTGTGACACGTGCTGTGCTTTATGGACAGTGACAAAGCTGCAGGACCACGAGGGTGACAGTGTTTTGGGAACTGAGATGGACTTCACTGTCTGTGGCCAACAACACTGCCCTTCCTAAGGCCTGCAGACCTCGCTTTGACTTGGGAAAATCCACTCATGACAATGGTGCCATTGCTGTCCAACACTTCCAGTGTCTCCCTGCAGAGATAACTCTGCTTGGTGTTAACACAAATAGCATCATTCACTTGTGCCAGATTGTGTTTAAATGTTGATTGGAACATTCCTCCACCTCTTTAGCTCACCAGGTGCTCCCAGATGTGTCCCGTCTCCTGTCGTTCCAGTCTGGAAACACCAGCAGCTATGGGGAGATCATGACATCAGCTTGTTACACTCTGAGGAACCTCATCATGTCCAACCCCCACCTGGGAAAGTCTTACCTGTCCAGCAACTTGTTAAATAATGTAGTGAGCCTGTGCCGGAATGGGTGAGTGTGGGGCACGAGGCAGGGGCAGGGACAGAGCCAGGCTGAGCCCAGAGCCTTCCCAGCACCCTTTGGAGCCAGGCTGGAGCATTATTCCTTCCCAATAAAGGAACTGGGAGTGTTGGTGGGCAGAAATCCTCAGCACTGCTTTCTTGGAAACAGGCAGGATGGAGGCAAATCCATCCAAGGTGGATTTGCAGAAGGTCCTCTGGAAACTTTCTGGCTGAATTTTAGGAATTTCTAAAAACTGAAGCACCAATATTTTAAAGTCTTTTAAAAATAGTACTTAGAGAGCTTATGAAAAAAAGGATAATTGACTTTTTACACAAGCAGATAGTGACAGGACAAGAGGGAATGGTTTCAAACTAAAAGAGGAGACATTTATACTGAATGTTAGGAATAAATTCTTCCCCATGAAGGTGGGGAGGCCCTGGCACAGGTTGCCCAGAGAAGCTGTGGCTGCTCCATCCCTGGAAGTGTCCAAGGCCAGGTTGGACAGGGCTTGGAGCACCCTGGGCTAGTGGAAGGTGTCCCTGCCCATGGCAGGGGGTAGGACTGGGTGATCTTTAAGTTCCCTCTCACCTCAGACCACTCTGGGGTTCTCTGATCTCTGAAAAATTCCAGCCCTCACAGCAGGGGATGTCAGTGACTTCTGACTCCTGGGCTTCCCTCAAACCTTGTCATGAAGGTCAGGTCTGAGGTTCAACACTGTGGATACTCAAGGATTGTACTTAACTTTTATGGGCAAATCTGTTCATCTTTTAGTTGAATCATCTTCCTCAAGATGCAACTCTGGGGGGACATAGGCAGGAATTATTTTAGGTACCTTCCTGGTCTACTCCTGTATTTTACACCAGCTGAGCAATCTCATCATATTTTACGTCTTTCTATTTTAGGACTTGGTTTGGGGTTTGGTGGTAGGAATTCTGTCCTGTTTGTTATCCATATTCCCTGCAGCACAAGCCTGTCAAGCCTTGCCAAGTTCTGTGTTCATTTCTGGCCAAACTGGTGTTAAACTTCTATTATCTTCAACCATGTTCTCTCCTTCCTAGGCTTTCATCTCTCCTGCCATCTGTCTTTGTTTTAAAATGCCTTAGACAAGTAACCCATTGTTTTCTGTTGTGAAAATCCATTTGCATGCCTTCATCATCCTTTGATAAAGTTATTCCAATCCACCTCTTGTTCCATGGCAGAGACACTCTCTGTCATTACACGGGGCCTCCTTGTTTGGGTTGGGCCTGGGCCAAGGAGCTTTGCTCTGTTTGCTGCTTTTGCTTGCTTCCACTGTCCAATGAGCCCAATTACCATGAAACCCAGCCCTCTCCTAAGCCCTCCTTGTTTTGAATGCTATTTACTCGTGCTGAAGTCCTGCTGTGGCTCCTCAGCCCAGTGCTCAGTAATTTGGTGCTCCAGCACAGCCTTGCACAACCCGGGCTGGGAACACTTTAATTGCCTTGGCTGCTGGGGATGAGCTTTCTTGGAGGTGAGTCACTGAGCTGTGAGGAGTTACCAAACTCTGGAGATGTCTCCAGTCCTGCCTGGATCACAGAGTCCTCTGAGAAACTCCCCAGTTCTTAAAACGTCCAGAACTTGAGTTGTTACTTTGCCTCCATTACTCATTTTTGTCCTCAAAGATTTTTATGCTGTTCACTTCTTAGAGAAAAAGAAAAAGAGAACAATTTCCACCCAGGACTAATCTTACTTGTCCAGGCTGTATTATTTCAGGCTGTCGCAACAGAGCAGATGTTGTAGAGACTTTTGACTCTTGCTTGGGTCCCAAGGTGAAATTTTCCCCGTGTCACATGCTGCCTGTGAAGATAAACAAGAAAAATTAGGGAGGGATTTGTCCAGTCCTACATCAGAAAGAGCCTCCCCCTCCCCACTGGAAATCAATAAATCTCCAGCTCTCCTGGGGGCTGGCTGAAGCCCCCAGGACCCCACTGGGTTTCTGAATGTGGTGAGTCCCACATCATCAACCTGCTCCTTGCCAGCACTGCAGGCAGCAGAGATGGGGGCACAGGGGCTCAGGGGTGCCTGAGTTACCAGGGGGACCCAGGGACGCCCTGCACCCTGTCAGGGCTTTGCAGCTTTCTCTGTTAATCTGCCTCAGGTCCCTGTGGACATTCCCTGAGCCCCAGGCTGGGGTTGGTGTCTGGGTGCTCCCTCCCTGTGTCTCCTCTGCCACCCTCAGATCCTGCCCTGTGCTGCTGAGCTGGGCTCCCACTGCATTGCCAGCTGCAAACCAGGAGCTCCACCTGCTCAAACAGCTGCAGGGGCATAGCTTAGAAAGAGGCCCCAGGTTCCAGACCAGTGAGTTATGCATTTGTCCTCTCCCATGTTCTCCTCCCTTCCCATGTTTCTTTCTCCTCATGTTTCTCATAGCTGGGTTCTGACAGAAAGGCAGAAAGGGTTCAGCAGTTTATCTGATGGATGTGGTTTCTTCTTCTTCCTGGAGCATCCCAATTAAGTAATTGTCATAGAGCAGATGCTCTCCTCTATGACATGGAGTTCGTGGTCAAATGGGGTTCCTTCATTCTTCATTATTTTTAATTGAAGTTGCCAAAATATTTAATACTTCCTTCAATTTCTGGTGATGTTTCTGAAAATCAAGCCACTGGACCTGATTTATTAGGGTGTTTTGTTTCCTTTTCGTTTTTTTCCTCCAGCTGTCTGAAAAACATTTCTCTGCTCATTTTCAAGCCACATTATTTCACTAATTAAATTGAAATTCTCCTCATTAATTCTACTGGCTGCACTCAAAGCTTTTCCCAAAATCTTTCCTTGTGCTTTAGAATGTAACATTTGCAGTTTATCCCTTTACCATGGATTTATTTCTTTTTCTCTTTGTTCCTTCACTTTTCACACTTCTGCTATTGCAGTTTTATTTTGCGGTTCAATTGCACCACAGCATTTCACCAAAATTATTCTTTCAAGAGCCTCAGGTCTTCCCTTGATTATTCCCTGTGCCAGAGAGTTCTTACCCACAGATTTCCAATTTCCTATTTCTGCCAAAGATTGCACCTTGATATCAATTTCATAATCTCTTGCTTGTTCTGGGAATTCCTTGGCATTCTCAGTGACACACCTTAAGTTCTTTGTACATTTGTACTTTGAGGAAGGATTATTTCTCCCCATTATTTGATATCTGTGGACAAGATTCTTGTCTTTGTTGCCCCCACTCTGTTTTTCCCCATTCCCCACCATCTCCTTCTGATTGTGTCTTGTTTATGTTTTGTTAAATCTGTAGCTTTTTGGATGACTCCTGCCACTGCCACCAGGGGAAATCTCCCTCATTGCCTTTCCACAATTTTTCATGAATAATTCTATTTGTAAAAGACAGATGATATTAAAATCAACTTTGATTTTCAGGCAATTTGTTATTAAGGAATTTCCCCCCAAATCAGCTGTCCTTGATATTCTGCTCTGTGTTACCCACTACTATATTCACACTGTTTTGTTTGGGATATGCTGCTTTACCTACTGAAGTTGGCATCACACTCCAGCAGCCCATATTGAGCTTTTTGTACCTAAATTGTAGCAGTCAATGCTGGAAGAAACAGTCAGTGACAGTTCTTTAAATGAAGAGTTCAGAACTTCTGCCTGAATTCATAAATGACTCAGGTACTGATGCTGGTAATTTTGGCTTGAAAATACAGAACTTCTGAGGTGTTCTCTGGAGACATAGTGGCAAAAAGCACATATTTAGCAGCATTAGAAGTAATTTTTTTTCAAAAATAAGAGAGAATTACTCTGGCTTAGGAAGAGAGAAACAACTTGAAACTACAAATCCTTGAGAGCTCAGTTCATGCTCTGCCTGTCTGATCACAGGTACCTTGGGTTTGTAGGGATTTAATGGCTTTTCACCCATAGACAACATTTCAGGCAAAAAATGTTTTAAAGCATTGTCATTCTGGTGACAGAGCATAGTGTGCTTATAACTACAGAAGAGATTTGGCAATAAAACCTGTTTTTTCTGTCCCAAAGCATTGCTCAGGAATTTCTGGCTGTCCTCCAGCCCTCCACACAACACTAGGAGCTGCACAACACCTTTTAAGTTTATGACCAAGTTAAACTCAATCATTTCTTTGGTAACAGCTGCTGTGTATGTCAGAGAAATGCCTCAAAATTTACTGGATGTGGTTCCATCCCTGTCCTGCCACACTCCAAGCATGGAGTTGAAGTCCCAGGTTCCTCATGATCTATTGGTCCTATTTCTTGTAGGATTTTGGGGACAATTTTGAGGAATGTTTTGAGGAATGTTTTTGAGGGCACAAGGTTCTGTGGAGCTGTATCAGACAGGGGCCCTGAGCTTGGTCCTGTTCCTCTCCATCATCCTGGGTGGGACAGGCTGGGGCTGCTGCCCCGAACCCAGAGCAGGAGTCTCCCACAGCCAGAAGGAGGCCCAGGAGATGAGGAGCAGCCATGGGAGCCAGCAGGGAGGGGATACCTGGGTATGAAATGTTCCAAAATTATAAAAGGTCCTGCGATGACTCACGGTTTCGAGCTGTTACGTGAGCAGGTATCTGTTCCCTTGTGCTGAGTAAGGGCTCTGGGCTGCTTGCAGATGTTGTTATTGCAAAGGCTCCCGTCCCTTGTCCTCTCCAGGCAGCTCCAAGCCCGCTGCTCTGCCCCCTCCCAGGAGATCCACCCACGCTGGCAGTCCCTGCACACTCCAGCAAAGGGCTGGCACTATTTCCCTTCTCTTTCGCTCTCTCAAATTTCAGACTCAGCTCAGTTTTATGCTCATTTTCCCACTCAGATCCTCCTCTCTCTTTCATTTGCCCTGCTCTGGTGACAGTTGTCACACAACATTGCTGAGAGAGCAGGAGGCTGTTACTGACAGTCCTCTTCATGGCCAGCTGGAGCTGGGTTTGTCTCAGTGCTCAGCAGTGCCTGGGTTTGTCCCAGTGCTCATCAGTGTCTGTGGGGTTTGTCCCAGTGCTCAGCAGTGCCTGGTTTGTCCCAGTGCTCAGCACTGCCTGGGTTAGTCCCACTGTTCAGCAGTGTCTGTGGGGTGCTGCTCTGTGCCTGCCATAATCCTCTTGTTGCTTTCACCTTTCCAGCTCCTGTCCAAAAGCAGCTGAAGCTGCTCGACTTCTCCTGACAGACCTTTGGTCCAACAGGGAGCTGCAGAGTGTGCTGAAGCAGGTAAGGACAGCACTCCTGCTTCTGGGAGCCAGGAGCAGCCCTGGGCCGTTCACCTGCTCAGGTGGGGAGCTGGGAAAGCCCTGATCCAGCAGCCAGGAGGGCAGGGCCCAGGAGGAGCCTGGGGCACTTGGCCTGGCATCTGAGCAGGTGGCAGGGGACACTGCTGGGACTCACTCTGGGGACAAAGCAGAGGGTGTCATGCCTGTGTCAGACACCTTCCTCCCTGGATTTGGTGCTGGAATGGTCCCCAGCACAGCTCCCTCACTCTGGGCTGGGACACGCTGGCTGTTCCACCCTCATTTAGGGGATTCCTTCACTGCAGCCCATCGGTTCCAGCAGGTGCCTGGCAAGGTCCCAACTCTCTTTCCCCTCATTTTCTTCTGTGTCCATAGCCCTGCCCTGTGGTCCCACCCCCCTGCAGTCAGAGTAACTTTCAGACCAAGAGGAGTATTTGGGATTTGTTTTACTCCCTGCAATGGAAGCTGGGAAAGTGCAGAGCCAAACAGGCACTGAGCCAGCTCCAGCTCCAGCCCCCAGCTCCAGCTGCTCCCAATTTCCAGCCCCCAGCTCCAGCTCCCAGCTCCAGCTGCTCCCAATTCCCAATTTCCAGCTTCCAGCTCCCAGCTCCAACTGCTCCCAGTTCCCAATTTCCAGCTCCCAGCTCCCTGCCCCGGCTCCAGCTGCTCCCAATTCCCAATTTCCAGCTCCCGGCTCCAGCTGCTCCCAGTTCCCAGCTCCAGCTCCCAGTGGCTTTCTTTAAGCAAGTTTGGGTTTTTCCAACTCAAAAGCAGCAGCACTTGCAGGGAGTACAGGGCCAAATTAAAGAGAAGGAGGGATCCCTACAAAGGGGAGCACCTGGAGGCAAAAGCAGAGCATCCAAAGTCTGTTCCCACATTGACAGTGAGGGCTTTCTGCACAGGAGCTGGGGTGGTTCTGTGCCAGGCTTTGCTCACAGCCCAGCTCATTTTGGTGTGGCTGAGTTACTCTGGTGTTCACACACAGGTTTATGGCAGAGGTGCCTGTCAGGGAGGAGGATGGGAGTCTGCAGGGGTGCATGCACCATGTGAAGGCTTCTGCTCTTTTTGCAGCATGAGGAACTAAATGAAACAATACCCAGTGAAGGATTCAATAGAAGTTCCCTCCAAAAACCTGGAGGGGTCCAGCTCTGGGTTGATAGAAGGCAATGCAAGGAGAAGCCTCCTGGTCTAGGGGAAGGGGTCCCTCTCCATGGCACAGGGGGATGAGATGAGCTTTGAGGTCCCTTCGACCCAAACCATCCCATGGTTCTGTGGTTCTGTGGAGTTCATCAGTGAGCGTGACAGAAGTACCCAGAGAGCTGACAGAGGAGGTTGGCTCAGGATGAAGCGCACTTTGCTCAGTTCCTGCTCTCAGTGTAGAAATTGATATGCACTTTATGTTTCTGCTTTTTTAGCAAGGGTTTGATAAGAACATGATGGGATCTTTAGCTGGAACGACCTTCAGGACCCTCTCCTCCAGATTTTAGAGCCTCTCCATGCACATTCAGGCTGCAGGTGAGAACATGGCCCTTGTGGTGGGTTTGGGACACAGGGATCCTTTGAGATTGTTGCTACTTTTGATCACCCCAGAAGTGTGTTTGTGAGATTCTCATCCCAAATTTCCCCAGCCCAGTCTGTTTCTATGAGAGGTCAAAGGCTGTGCTGTGCCTGGGCCCAGGGCAGATGTTGCCTCCACTGCCCAGCTGTGTATTTTGGAGATGTGACAGGACAGACAAAGCTTGGCTGTGCCTCTCCCTTCCTTTGCCAAGCAATCACTGATTCTGTGCATTTTCCAAACCCTCACAGGTGAGGCTCTTCTGGGATTCTCCCTGGCACTGCCCTCATTGCTGAGCTTTGAGCAGTGTTACCCAGACAGTGCCAGTGATGTGCAGTGAATTCCAGCACATCCATGGCTTCATTAGCCTTAACTAATTGTTTGAGCCCTTAATCTGCCGGCCAACCTCAGGTCAGAGTTGAGAACCTCATTCTGTCAGCTGAAAATCCCAATAGAGAACCCAGGGAAGAGAAACCATGGACAGAATTTCCAGGGCATTGTTATGGGTTTATATTCAGTGAGAAATGAGGATTTAACCCATCAGGCACTTTTCACTCATGATTCCCACTGAAGGGAAAAGCTTTAAGCACTGTGGAAATACCAGAGGTCTCTTGAATAGTGTCTGAGATTATGCAGAGGGAATTATTTGCTGCCTTCCCCAGCATTTTCCTTGTGATCAAACCAAGGGGAAACAGTGCCAAATCTCCTTCCCTCCCTCTGCCCAGGAATGGATTTCACTTCCTGCTCTGTTGGGGTGTTTGCACTGCGACTCTGAGGAGGGTGGAAGTCCAGGGTGAAAAGGTTTGTGCAGCTGAGAAACTGCAGCCAGGCTCAGAGAAAAGATTAAAAGTTGGGGTTTGCTGTAATGAAAAGATCTCTTGAATGTTTTAATTATCTGGGGTTTTGCTTTTTCTTTGTTTTATTTATTTTCCATTTCAGAATTTGGAGTTGGTTCATGTCCAGGAAGAGCAACACTTCCATGATTCCTGAGGATGTTAAAGATGTAGAGAGTTTCTGAGTTCAACTCAACTGTAAAGCAAACCAAACATGTGGATTTCATGTGGATGACACTGATATTTTTAAGCATTTTCTTCTTTTTAGGGGGGAGAAGGGACTTTTATATACTTTCTCGATGTCAATAATTATTTTTTTGCCAAGAGTGTGTCTGTGTAACTCTGGGTGTGATGTAGAGGTGTGTGCAGGCAGCACACAGAGCACACGTGGGGAGCAGGATCTTCCTCCAGCTTAGTCCCCTGTTTTCCACCCCAAGTTAGGGTGATTGTGCAGTTTAACCCCTTGCAGGATTTTATTTCAACTTCACCCTATCCATGCACCAAATACTGCCATGCTAAAAATTTGTCACAACGTGGTTTTGTCCACAAACACATAAAAAGTCAATTTTAGGTCAAGTTCCCCCTTTGCATCTGTCCATTATTAACAGATACACACAAGGATTCTCTTCTTTCCAAGGCTGGTTATTCCTCACAGTTATGAACAAGGGCTTCTTCTCTGCTTAGGATTTTTCTCTGATAAGTGTTAACATTTTCTTTCCTGTCACATGAACTCTTTATCTCAAGAAGCAAATTGACACCTGCAGATTCTCTCCCAGGCCTCCATCACCCTTTCCTGAAGCTGTTTGTGAGAGGACAGTTGGGACACAGCTGCAGAGCTTGAACATTCCCAGATCCTGATCCATTCTGGGCACCAAAGCAATTCCAGTTCCTGACTGTGCCTGGACAAAGGTGGCATTTGAGAAGCTGAGCAGGACAGGCCAAGTGTTTTCCCCCTGGAATCAATGACTGCCACAGGAATGAAAGTGGGGAGGGATGTGTCCTCTTTAATCATACTTTGTTTTTATTGATCAATGTAAAGAACTGGTACTGATGTGCAAAGGAATGTGAGCACTTGTGTGATGTCAGGTTTGGAAATGTTTTATTTCTCGGGATCTTGAATTGCATTCATCTGCCTGTGATGCTGAGGCTGTGCTGAGGGACTGCTGAGCTCATTTAAGAGCATCTCAATTCTCACAACCTTCCTCTCTCCAGAAGAAAAATATCCTTCCAATGGAGGGGACACAGCTCAGACCCACAGGGAAGGAGCAGCTGAGGCTGTCTGTGCTGCCTGTGCTGGTTATTATTCCTCAAAGGCTGCAGGGGCACAGGAGGTGCTTGGGAAGGATGGATTATGAGCCTGGAAATAAAAAAGCAGTCTCATTTTAAGTGTCAGGCTCATTAATTGGTGGGACTCAGGATATTCAGTTCACATCCATGGGGTGATCTGTGCCCACTACAGAACCCCCTGTGAGGTTTGGGTTTGCTCTGCTGCAGTTCCAGGTGGCTCTTGCTGGTTCCCCTCTGGAGCACAGGGAGCTCCTGCCCATAGGGAGAGGTCATTTCCAGCTGCTTTTCCTCTTGGGCTACAAAGGGTGGCTTCATCTCGTGCACTTTACTGAGCAGCCACCCTTCTCAGTCAGGAGCTTTCTGTGCTGAGCTACAACCAAATGAGTAAAGGAAAAAAGCCCCTTTGAAGTGGAGAGGCAGAACCAGGAGGATCCAGTGGGACAGAAGTGTTCCAGGAGGGTTCAAACAGAGCACAGAGCCCCAGCCTGTGGGCAAAGCCCTTCCAGCAGTTCCCTTGCTGCATGTGCATTCCCAGATACAAAATGTTGGAAATGCTTTGGGCAAGGCCCATCTGTGGATGTCCCCAAGGGCTGCAGCATCCACAGGGTTGGTTCAGTTTGGGTGTGAAGTGTTCTGTGCAATTTTGCATTCAGGTTTGATCTGTAATGACACATCCAGCACAAGTCCTGGGAGCAGATATTTTCCTCTGGAAAACTAATTGGGGAAACAGAACTACAAAATGGAATGATGGAATATAGAGGAAATTCACTCTAATTAGCTGTGATTTAGGCATTATTTTAAAACAGTGCAGCTGCTTTCTCCCCTAATGCAGTTACTGAGTCACTGTACAAGACACAAAGAGCCACAGCATTATGATCATCAACTCACAATTAAATTTACAGGTGCTGGAGATTTCATTAGTCAGTATTGGACTCCAGGAGGCAGATTCATCATTCACATAAATTTTATTACAAAAAACATTGTTACACTTGTTTTTATTACAGAGGTTTTTTTAAGATAAAAATAAAATCTATCTCCATGCTCAAAGCTCTTCCAAATGTGGCTGGGCACAGCCCTGAGCAGCCTCACCTGGCTGGGATGTTGTCCCTGCCCTGAGCTGGGCACACCAGAGAGGTTCCTCCCCCTGAGCTGTTTTTGGGATGCTGTTTGTCACTGCTTGCAAACCTCAGGGCAGAGCCCACTCAGGAGAGCCGTGGGCTGCAGAAATCATGACCATTCTGCCATTCCAGGGCTGTTCTGCAGCTGGATCTCCCCTGGGAAATTCTCTGATACCCTCTATTTTCCTCCCAGTCTCTCTAAAATCTGGACACCCAAGTCAGCGAAGTGACTTTGATGCCCAACTCTGAGAAGTGAAGGGAAATTCAGACACTGGAGTAACTGCTGTTGCTCATAACCAGCTATTCTGGGAGCCCAGTGAGGTTCTCTCCAACATAAATTAATGCTGTTTTCACCTCCAGTGTAATTGTTTTCATTCTGGGGAGGTATTTTTTTTAAGTCATAATTTTAGCCATGACATCCTCTCTCTGAGCTGGTTTTCCTGTTCCTTGCTCCTTGAAGAGCCAGGGTAGGGCACACCCCAGGACAGGGCCAGGGCACAGAGACAGGGATGGAGAATTCCTGAGGAGGAGGAAGGAGTGTGGCCAGCAGGAGCACTTGAACACCCAGCCATGTAAATAAACACCACCCTCACTGTCCTGGGCACAGCAGAGCTTTTTTGGTCTATTTCCTTCTAAATGCTTTGTTTATTTTGTGTGTGTACAATCCCACCCCAGCATTTCAGAAGCCTCATGGACAAGTCAAAGGCAGTTTCATTCCTTTCTGAACACACACCAGTGTGAGACCAACTCAGCCTTACCAGTCCATAGCTCTACAATGTATTCTGTAAGATATAGGTATGTGAGAAAAATGTCTCAGAGTTTTGTTTTGGCTGTACTGTATGTATTTGCTTCATTGGAAAAGCTGAAATCAATAAAAATTGCTGAAATTTCTTCAAGATTTCTGGTTTGGATGGTTTTGTTTGGGTTGTTTTGCCAGTGTTAGGAAAGAAGAAAGGTCTGAAAGGTCTGGAAAAACCCTGTTACCCTTCAGCAGGAATCAGCTTGGACTGATCTGTCTTATCCAACAGGAGCAGGGAAGCTGTAAATCCAATTTCCTCCAGCCTGGCACTGCCCAGGCTCCCCAGGGAATGGGCACAGCCCTGAGGCTGCCAGAGCTCCAGGAGGGTTTGGACACTGCCTCAGGGATGGGATTGTTGGTGTGTCTGTGCAGGGCAGGGGTTGGACTCAGCAATCCCTGTGGGTCTCTCCCAGCCCAGGATCTTCATGATTCCATGATTTCATCCTCAGTGGATTTCTCTCCCAAGAGCTTTCCCAGCCATGACTTCAGTCCATGGAAAAGTTAATTACCATGGGTGTCATTTGTGCCATTGCTGAAAGGATCCAAAGGCTGCAGCAGGGAAAACCCCTCAGCTTTTCCCAGACCTGAGCTGTGTTTGAAGCTCTGTGGTTCTGACATTTCAAAGGTGAGGTGAGGGCAAGGGGATCCTCCCCAGTTTCTCTGGGCCAGGCTGGGCAGGCCCAGCTCAGAGGAGCTCCTCACTCAGACCAGCAGCTTCTGGCACTCAGTGCCCTCCTCAGGGCCCTGCCCCATGGAATGGCTCCTTCCTGAGCCCAGGAGCCAGCACAGGGCACAGGGCACAGGGCGAATGAGCCCAGGCCTGTGCTGGACATCACAGAGCTGATCTCTGCTCCATCCCTGCCCTTGCCTTGTCATTGTTAGGGCGGTCACGACACAAAGCAGAGACCACAAGCAGTCTCAGATGGCTACTCTTTATTGGCCAACACAGCTGACTTTTTATACACTTTCTAATTGTTTATACTTCTTCTGCCTTAACTATTGGCTACAATAAATTAACATAACACTATTGGTGAAAAGTTACAGACTTCAACTAACTTTCTAAAAATACTTTGTCCAGCTGCAAAGTTCTCTTATCTTTCTTCAGTTCTTCTCTTCTCTTGGTCTCCCCTTAGTTACAGCCTTGGAGAGAGCTCCTTATCAGCTTCTTGCTTCTCAGCTTCTTCTTGCTCCTTTAGCTAACAGGATTGCTGTTAGCCCCTTCCCACAATAGCTGATATTCCCTTGGAATATGAGGTTGAGCTTTTGTTGAGCTGTCACTGGGATGGGCTGGCCATGAATCGTCCATGGAGTCCCCTCCACGCCCATCTCACAAATAAAGGATTATTTCACCCCACATGTATCAACATTTCACTGTGCTGATGTTTGTCTGTCATTTACCTCCCCAAAATTCCACAGACATTCCTCCATCCTCAGGAATGTCACTGATGTATCAGGTAGAGCAGCTTGTAGGAATCCTCCCCATTTTTCACAGGCATCACAAACTGGAAAAGGTAAATAGCTGCTCCTCTCTGCTCCTCTCCTTCCTGACTTCTCCTTCTTGTGATCCCCACTGATCCCCACTGATCCCCCAATATCCTGGCAGGGCCTTCCCCTCTACTGAGAGATGCTCTGAATTTTTGGCTCGTTCTTCTGACTCCAGCTGGTTGTTCCTTCAACTGCTTTTGGCAGGTTTAGTGTAGTTTATGTTGAACTTGGAAGAGGTTGTGAAGCCTTTCCTATTTTTGTCTTCAGCTGTTTGAAAAGCACCTGCTGGTGCTTCCTCCTCCTGCTGCTCACCCAGGCCAGCTGCCATCTCCTGCTCCTCAGGGAGTTCCTCACTGCTGGGCTGAGCCTCAGGATGATGAATGCAGCCCACATTGCCTGGAAACTTTAACTCTCCCTTTCCTTTTCCCTTTAAAAGCATCTCCCTCTGAGTTCCTGTTTTGGAGGATGAGCCTGTGCTGGTGGATATGAAGGGGGTTTTGTTGAGCCCAAACTTTTCCTGCTACTCAGGACCAAACTGGAAGCTGCACCTGCACCCCTTGGGGACCCCCAGCTTGCCTGCTCCATGGTGACAACATCAAAGGATTTGGTCTTTCCATCAGACCTGCAGGAACCAGAGCCCAGTGCAGGATGAACAAAGGACTCTGTACTGCCAGGGCTGGGGTGGGCAAGCACAGGAGCAGCCTCACACAGGGGATAAGGAACAGCTCTTGATCTCCTTCAGAGACTTTTCAAAGCAGACCCCTGGCAAAGGGGAATGAGCTCAGCTCTGTGTTTGGTATTTACTCAAGGCAAGGCTGGGGAATAATCCTCTGCCACTGCCAGGATCTCATGAACAGAGGATTTGCAGCCCATCAGACAGGCTGGGCTCACTCTGTGAGCCGTGCAGGGGACAAGGGACAGGTGCCACTCCCTGCACGTGGCTCAGAGCTGCTTTCCAGGAGCACCCTCTGCTGCTCTGCTCGGGCTGCTCAGGGTGGGTGAGCACTAAAGGATTAAGTACAAAGGCAAAGCATCCAAACTCAAATGTCTAAACGAGCTTTGGGTGGACCCAACAGCCCTTCAAAGGCTGATTGCATTTCAGCTGTGATCACTCAGATGTTCCTGAGCCCTGGCACAGCAGCAATGTTTGTCACTGGCCTTGAGTGTGGTACATAATAATTGTTTTATAAAGGCCCATTAGGGAGCAGCACATCAAACAGTCCTGGGGAGGATTAAATTCGGCATCACAAACATCACCAGCTGGGGATATCCAGTGTGCAGGCAGCTTCTTCAGGCTTTGGGCTCCTGCACACCCCCAGTTGTGCCTCTCCCATCCCACAGTTACCCAGCCTTGCAGACTGGATCTTGCACAGAAGGTGTTGCAGATCCCACATTGCTCTTGGGCCCTTTTTGGTGTTTCCTAAGCTTGTCTTTGTCTCAGAAGAGCCTTTTGAGGGATCCCCAGGAAGCATCCCAAGCACAGGGTCAGATCCCTTGCATCCAGTACCAGGAAATTTTTCCCCTGCACTGTTGGGATGCAGAAAACTGAGCCTGAGTCTCCATCAGAGTGGATGTGAGGCAGTGACACCCAGAGAAACGTTTCCCAGATAAAGGAAACTGAGAGCATTTTGTCAGGATGTGGCATCTACTCCCAAGCCCCAGGGATGCTTCTCCCATTCCAGCTCTCTGCAGCTTGATCCTCTCATGCAGAAAAGGCTTTGATGAGAGGTTTTGATGTAATTTCCTCCCTCTTACCCCTCCTGGATGTGGTGGCAGAAATGAGATGAGATCACTGGTGCTCCCAGCCTCATCATCACAGCAGATGAAGACCAAGAAAGAGTTCCAGCACAAAAAGAGCACAGCAGGAATCCTTGCAGGATACCAGGGAATGCCATTGGGATAATGTGGAACAGGCATTTTTAGGCAGCAGATCTGGTCTTGATCAACACTTTGGCCAATATTTCAGCTCCTGGATGAGACCTTGGGTATCCCAAAGGTGGGAGGTTGTCCTGGATTGTCAAGCAAATTGGATTCTATTTACCATCTGTGTGGCAGTTGTATTCAGTTCAGGGGGCAGTTTACCTTATCTCTTCCACAACTGAGGAGACACCTGCTGATAACAGCTATTGAATGTCACTGCATGACTGATAAGAACTACAGCATCCCATTGGGAGATGTGAGCCCAGAGGGAGGAGCCAAGCATTCCTACCCAGATATAATCTGGAGATTCTGGAACACCAGCACAGCTTCTGCACTGGATTGCCCAGAGGAACAGCAGCTGCCTCTTCTTCCCCTGGATCTTCAGAGGCAGAGACTGCACCTTTCTCCAGGATCCCTGCTCCAGCAGAAGCAGCCCTGACACTGCAGGAGGGCTGAGCCACAATTCCAATGGGACTGCTGCCAACAGCCTGACCCACAGGGTGTCAGGTTGGGTTCTGACTCTGTCAGTGTTGGTTAGGTTTACTGCATTGTTTGTTTTATCCTTTTATTTTCTTCCCTACTAAAGAACTGTTATTCCTGCTCCCATATTTTTTGCATGAGAGCCCCCTAATTTAAATTTTATGGCAATTTGGAGGGGGGGGGGGAGGTTTACATTTTCCATTTCAGGGGAGGCTCCTGCCTAACTTAGCAGACACCTGGCTTTCAAACCAAGACAGAGGTGGCCAGAGCTGAGTACAGTTCCTGCAGCAGTCCCAGAGCTCAGCACTGTGTGTGTGCAGAGCCTGCAGGGGCCCTGCATTGCTGCATTTCTACAGAGGAGAAGCAAAGCAGCCAACCCCCAGGCTGGGCAGCAGGGAAGAATCCCCTCATGTCCAGGGTGGGTCTGGCTTCCCAAGGGAATGCCATGGGAAAAAAAACAGGTGGAAATTTTCAAAGGTCATAAACTTATTGGCTATTCCTGGCACTGCAAAACCCAAATACTTTCCCAGAGAAGGAAAGTTGTTCCTGCCTTTCCCTGGCACTTGTCTCCACAAAGAGCCTCACAAGGTAAGGATCTCACTGGGAGCTGAGCTCAGGCAGTCCCTGTCCCTGCTTTGGGTTCCCAGGCCAAGTTTTGGTGTGGCAGATGCCCCAGCCTTTGCTGTCCAGGGAATGGCAGCAGAGATTTGCTTTGTGCATCTCAGTGCCTTCTTCCCAAAGTTGTTTCTTCTTTCTCCAGGAAGCCTCCTTCCCTCCCAGTGGAGGTAACTCCTGCTTCAACCAACGAGGATCTTTCCCAGCAGAACAGGAAAATCAGTCCCACTGATTTTCCCATGGCTGAAAGAAATGCTCAAAAAATGTAAGGGAAAGAATTGGAGATTATCTGGGAGCATTTGAGTAGAAAATTGATTCCTTTTCCCTCCAGGGGAGGAGATGCAGTCAGGAGGGAGAAAGACACTGGAAAGGATCATTGGAGCAGGGTCACTGGCAGGATTTCAGTGGGACCCTGGATTTCCCAGGCAGCAGCGCATCTCTTAAATAGCTTCTGTCATTCTTGGCTGTGCAATGAGAAACTGGCTATGCCTATCCCAAATATTTTTCTTTTTTTTCCCAAGGGTAAGCCAGAAGTCACACAAATTATTTCCTGTAGGATGTGCCAAAGCAGAAGAGGAGCCAGGAGAGAGGGAGCAGCAGGAGATGTCTCAGGGAGTGTTTATGGTGTTTGCAGTGGTGGCTGCCTGGTAAGGGAGCAGATCCCACACCCAGCACCCAAGAGCAGCAGCACAGGAGGAGCCACTGTGAGCCCGGCTGGGGCTGAGCCACTGCCCTGCGGGGACTGCAGGAGGCAGAGCCCAGGGGGATCCAGGCAAGGCTGAGCAGAGAGGGGCAGAAAAAACCTCATCCCATCCCATCCCACTGCTGGGGCACGGCCAACCCGATCCCATCCCTCTGCCCGAGAGTGCGGCCGCAGCAGGGACAGAGGGACAGAGGGATGGATGGACAGATGAGCTTTTCCTCCAGTGATTGAGGCAGTGATAGGCTGATGGTGACTTTCAGGTCTCTGGGAAGGGGATGGGATGGGATGAGCAGACACCTTTACTTATGGGCAGGAGTGCTCAGCTTTGCCCTGGGACAGGTCAAGCAGAGCCCAGTGCTGACAGAGCCAAGAGTAAGGGATGTGGGAATATCCTGCCCATGGGTGTCCTCTGCCACCACCCTCCTGCCATGGACCATCCCTCTAGGGGGAAGTGCCAGCAGATTTCTGAGGCTGGGTTTGTCCCACACATCTCCTGGTCTTTGGCAGAGGGAGGGACCCTTCTCCCCCCCACCTGAGCTGGGGGACAGGAGCAGATTGTGGCAGGGCACACGTTCAGTGTCCTGCAGCCCCATGGCTGTGCCAAGGACAGGGTAGTGACCGTGATCCAGCAGGAGCAGAGCCACAGGCACCCACCATGAACTATCCAGAGGGGAATGCAGAATGTCCAGAATTGTCCAAGGGCAGCCCCTCCACACCCTCCAGTGCAGAGCTGGGTTCTCACCACAGGAGCACCAGTGGGGCACAGCCCAAGGCCAAGCCCTGAGGAGGAGCCAGGCCCAAAGCATTGGTGTGTCCAGCTGTGCCTGGGTGGGTGCTGCAGAGACAATCCCCGTGAGAGAGCACTGTGGCTGTTTTTGTCCATGGTAATGGATGTGCCACTGGGCTGCTCCTCCTTCCCAGGAGGGCCAGGAGCACGAGGTTCCCAGGCCCAGGTGCTGCCACCACCCTGTCACCCTTCCCTGGGCCACAGAGGGGCTGGCACCATGACAGCCTCTTTCCTTCAGCATTCAAGGCCCAGCCAGGAGTGGGTTTCTCTCTTTCCAGGTGCCTGCTTGGCCCCAGGGTGTCTGTTCTGCTGGTTTGGGAAGGTCCCAGGCCATTAACATGGGGCACCTGCTTTGGTCCTGAGCTGCCCCCACAAATCCCTGCAGAAGAGGAAGCTCAGGCATCCCAGGGAGTTCCCTGTGCCTCTTCCTTCCTGGAAATCCTGGCAGAAAACTCCTCACATAACCTCAGGTGCTCTGCGATACCCTCAGACACATGGCTGGAGCAAACTGGACTCATAGAATGTGCTCTTGCCCATGGCAGGGTGTTGGAACCAATGATCCTTGAGGTCATTTCTGACCCAAATTGTTCTGTGGTTCTTTGATTCTGTATTTTTGAGCTTGGGGGTATCTCCAAGCATTATTTATTCAGAATAAGTGTGTCAGCAGTGCTGGTGCAGGGCAGGGCAGCTGTGCCAGGTGTGGGAGCAGAGGATGCCCACAGCACCTGCCCTCCCACCCCTGTGGATGGAGTTGCAGCACTGGCAGCTGCCTTGGTTCTTTTTTTTTTTTAAGGTGCCACCAACGCCTGTCCACAAACTGAGCTCAACAACCACATCTAGGAAGATTTCCCCACCTTCCTGGCCTTTATTGCTCCTTCCTTGTTAGAAGGAATCTCCAAAGGTCAATGCACCCACACTTGGACAGCTTAAAATGAGACACTGAAGTCTGAGATGGCCACTCTGGGTTCCCTTCATGGCCAGGGGGGAGAAATAAACTGCCCAGGATGTGGTTCACCTCATGGCCAGGCCCAGGTGGATGGAGGGGCAAATGAACAGTTTTCTATTTCCACTGCTGGTTGAGGAAGTGCAGATTAAGACAAGCAGAGCTCAGGCACAGGAGGGCTGGAACCTGACCCTTTATCTGCTGGGAGAGCACAGGCACAGTGTTGTATTCATATTTCTAGAGTCCCACACCTTCTGAGTGATTTTCTCACAAGCAGCTCTTCACAGCAGTGTTGTTCCTGCTTCTTCATCAGGGCTCCTCCAAGGCTCTCCCCGCCCAGCCAACCCACCCCCTTTTATCCCAGTTATCTTCATTAGCCACAGCTGCACCCAATTGAAGACATCACAGCTGCAGCTCATTTAGAACAACTAAGATCAGGGCAAGGCCACTTATACAATACATAGATTTTACTAGGACTCCTACTATAGCACAGGCAGCCTATGTTCCCTGCAGAGGAACAATCTCCTTTCCAGGAAGCCACACCAGCTCTGGCCTGGCAGGCGGGGATGGCAAACAGCACATTCCTTGTGTCTCTGGCTAGAACTGAAACTGCTGCCAGCCCAACAAAGAGTTGAAACCACAGCAGCTCTGCAGCTCCTGCTGCACCTGAGGGGCTCCCAGCACTGCAGTGCTGCCAACTCCTGCCTTGCCATCCCCATTCCTCTGAAATCCCCTCCTCTTGCAGTCATTACCCTGCCCAGGACATTTGCTTTCTTTTCTTTGCAAGCAGAAGTCTTCAGAGAAAAGCTTGGCACACTCAGCACCACCCTTGTGCTGCAGGGTAATGCATCTTTATGGCCAGGATTAAGAGATTTCTCTGTAAATCCTGAGTGCTCTGACTCATGTTCATTGTGCTCAGCCTCTGTGGAAACCCTTCTGCCTGCATTTCCTTGGCAATTTGTGGCTGCTTTCCCTATCTCTGGTCGGACACAGCAGTGCAAAGGGAGCCTGGGTAACCAAGGAAGCTTCACCTGATGGTCCAGCCCTGCCCTCGTGGGGCTCTGAGCCAGCACTGAAATGGGAGCTGGGAACTGGTGCCAGTAGCCACAAAAGGCAGTGAAAAGGAAACATTTTGTTCCTCAAACAAGGAATACCATTAATTCCTCCTAGTATCAAGGGATAAGAGGAATTAATAATTTCTGTCCAGCAACACCAAGAAACAAAATTCATAGCAGACTCTGGGAAGGTCTCAGGAGTGCTCATGAGATGGTATCAGTGAAAACTGCAGTGAGGAGTGAGCCCTGGGAGCAGTTCATGATTTAATTCCCATTTATGTTCAGGCCTCGCACGTGCCCAGGGCTGAGGCTCACACTCAGCAGAGCCTTTCCCACAGGCTGGGCTTGGGCTGCTCCTGGAGCTGCAGCCTCAGGCTGGGCTCTGCAGGGTGACCAGCACAGCCCACGTGAGAAACACATGGATATTTCTGCTCAGGGATGGTCTGGAATTCAGCAAGAGGCTCATTCTGCATGTGAGACCACTGCAATGGGGCCAGCACAGGTGAACCACCAATTCTGACACACAATTCCTTGGAGCAGCCCAAATCCCAGCACATTCCAGCTTTTGAGGTGCCTCTGGTGAGATCCCAAATTGCCAGAGCAGCACCAGTGCCCAGCTATGACAGAGCTGTTGGAGCTGCTGCTGCCCAGGGCAGGGACCTGGCCAGTTCTCCTTGGCAGAAACACAAACAAAACTGCCAATACAAGTTCTGCTCTTTGGGCCAGACACACAGGAGCTGCTTCCTGTGGACAGAGCTGGTCAGAACCCCTCAGTCAGCCCCAGCTGCTCATTCATGGCTTTCTGGGCTGCTTCACTTTATTCCTCTCTATAAAAATCTCAGGTTCTCAGATGCTGAGCTTGACCCTGAACACACCCACATCAGGGTAGAAATTGTAAAAAACCTCAAACTGTCTTCAAGCCCCCTTTTGTGTCTGAGAGGAAATAAGTAGAAATATTTAAATTAATGGCCCAAATTCCAGATTTCCAGGTGTTCTGTTAGGGTAAGGTCAATCCTGGAGCTGTTGCTGATTGCCAGGGCTGGGATGCTGAGCCCTCCAGTTCTGCCTGAGTTGTGTTAAAGAGCTTTGGACTGAGGAGTCATTGAGCCTTGAATGAGACAGAGAGAAATCAGAGAGCTGGGTGTGAGGACAATTCAGATTTTAGTGCTATTCAGCATCTCAGGCTGAGCCTGGACTTCATTGCTCTGTCACATAAAAAGGATTGCAGATGAGCTAATAACACTCCACTCTCCCAGCCTGCTTTGCATCTTCAAAGCCTCCACAGAACAAATAATTAATTGTCCAGAGCACAAGCTCATAACTAAGAGCTGAGAAACCAAGTGAGTCAATGTGCTTACGACAGCTCCTTGCAGTTTTCAGTAAAAACACATTTTGGAGGAAGGGCTTTACTGGCCCAACTGGTCACCCCAATCCACATTCCAGGGACAGACCCTGGAGAAGCAACTTCAAAAGAGCAGCACCTGGGCAGGAATGCCCCAAACCCAACGTGGGGCTCCTCCTTTTCATCTGCAGGCTCTGGGTGAAACTGCTGAGCTCACACCCAGTGCTCAGCTGGGCTGGGGAGGGGGGTGCACACAGGGAGGCTCTGCCTGCACACAACCCCTTCCCAGCATTGTGGATTCAAATGAGAGGAATTAGGGATTTGTCTTTACAAACAAGCTCTGGGGCTGCTGGGAGATAAAACCAGCACTGGGAGGTAAAAGAAACAATGGGAAGGGTTCCACTGATTGATGAATGGAAAAAGATATTTGCCTTCACAAATAAACTGTATGTTTGCTGATAAACGAAATTGGATATTGAAAGATGAAAGAAACAATGGGGAAGGAAAACCCCCTAAATTTCATAAGAATTAAAAATTAAAAGGGAGGATTATACATTAGAGGCAAATCTTTGGTATCAGGTGTTCTGGGAAGTGTTAACCTCTCAAGTACCTCAGTCAATGGGGAAAGAGAGAAGGGAAATGTGGCTGGAAATTGGAATAAAAAGGAAGCTGCATTCTCCAAAATGTGAGAGACCCCAGGGGAATGCCCCATGGCCTCTCCCTTTATTGGAATAAAGCCAAAAAAGGACTCCTCTGTCCCCTTTTTGGGCATAAACCTCTAGTGTTTGTGGATTAATTTTCCTGACACAAATGAACTCCATTCCACTGTCTGTTAGTGTAGAATTAGCTTTTCTTAACATAACTCTGGGTGCTACAAACTCCATGCTCCTCCAGCCGGAGGAGCTCTGTTAAGTCCCAGCTCTTATTCCTTGCTTTGGGCAAATTCTTAAATGCCACAAGAATGTGACTTCTCTTGCAGGTCCTTGGCTTTGGGGGAACATGGGTCACATTCACCTGGGCAAAATAAAGATGAGAACATTGTTTTTTAACATGGATAAATGAAGTCAGAGCCTCAGCCCTACAGAAGAATTTAGAGATTTCAGGCCAAGAATTTTGTCTTGGAGATTCCTGCCTAGCTGTGTGTATTTCCAGCAGGAAACATCCCTGCTCTGTCTCTGAGGCAGAACCTTGAAACCTCAATCCAAATTAAACCAAATTTCCCCAGATCCACAGCAAATTCCAGCCCAGATTGAGGGGATTGGTGGGGAGGGAACACAACTGTGGGGCTTGCTCAAGGGCAGGGGCCTTTCCAAGGGAGGTGCCCAGATCCAGGACCCCTTTCAGGGATGCCAGGCCCCATCTCACCACCCCAGTCCCAGGGATGCTGGATGGGCTCCCATCCCACCTGGATGCAGTGCCAAAAACAGGTTAGAAACCTCTGTAAAAGAGCTGATAATTGTTAAGCATGTGCTGTTAGTTTGGTTATTGTAAAAGGGGTTAAAAGGGTAGTTAGAAGATGTGACAGTGGTCACAAGGGTTTTCAGGTGAAGAGAGAGGTGAGAATGTTGATTCCATGTTCAGAAGGCTTGATTCATTATTTTATGTGATATATACTACATTATAACTATACTAAAAAGAAATAGAAGGAAAAGTTCTCAGAAGGCTAGCTAAGCTAAGAATAGAAAAGAATGAATAACAAAGGAGCTCTCTCCGAGCTCCCAGAGAGAACTCAGTCCTTGATTGGCTATTAATTATACACATCCAACCTGGGCCAATCCCAGATGCACCTGTTGCATTCCACAGCAGCAGATAACCATTGTTTACAGTCTTCTTCTGGGGCCTCAGCTTCCCAGAAGGGAAACTCCTAAAGAAAGGATTTTTATGAAAAGATGTCTGCGACAATAAGAATGCTCAATGTACCATAACACACCTGAGCAAAGTCACCACCCCCAGTGAAACAGCCAGCATGGGCAGAACTGTCATGGGCCAATTGAGTGCCTTAAATCTTCCTGCAAATGAGGGATCCAAACAGAAACCAACCCAGAGGGAGAAAACGCAGGATAAACAGGGGGATCTGACCCAGTGAATCTGTGCCACTCCCCCTGGAACATCGGGGACATCATTGGGGACATCACTGAGGACATCACTGGGGACATCACTGGGGACATCACTGGGGCCATCATTGGGGGACATCACTGGGGCCGTCCCTGCTGAGCTGGGGCCGTCCCAGCACCGCTCCATTCTCCACAGGAGCTCTTGCTCAGCCCCTGGGCCCCCCTGCTTTAGGCCTTTCTTTTTATTATAATAAATGCTTGTTAGGAAAAGTAATCCACAAACACCAGAGGTTTATGTCCAAAGAGGAGACTGAGGAGTCTTTTTACTTTATGCCAATAAAGGGAGAGGCCATGGGGCATTCCCCTCAGATCTCTCACATTTTTTGGAGGACACAGCCTCCTTTTTATCCCAATTTCCCTTCTCTCATTCCCCATTTCCGAGGTACTTGAGAGGTTCAGATTTCCCTGAACACCTGATACCAAAGATTTCCTTCTAATGTATAACTCTCCCTTTTAATTTTTAATTTTTAATTCTTACAGAATTTAGGGGTTTTCCTTCCTCATAGTTTCTTTCATCTTTCAATGTCTAATTTCATTTATCAGCAAGCTTAAAGTTTATTTTTAAAAGCAAATATCTTTTTCCATTTATCAATCTGTGGATCCTTCCCATTGTTTCTTTTATCTCTCAGTGCTGGTTTTATCTACCAGCAGACCCACAGCTCATTTGTAAAGACAAATCTGCCATTCCTCTCATGCTGAAATCACTTTTAGCACTGGGAGTGTGGTCCCATTTCTAACAGCAGGATGCTGAGGATGCTGCCACCATGCTCTTGCTGTCCCTCTCTGCCCTCTGAGGGCTGCAAAGCCCCAGCCAGAGCTGCAGCTTCCCCTGGAGGAGCCAGAGGAACATTTCTGCACCTGTCACCCTCACACCCTGAGGCAGAACCTATGGGCCCAGTGCTTTTCCATGGAGCACTGAGGCAGATTTCCAAAATACCTGTCCCAGACAATGGGGTCTGTAACTGCAGAGGAGTTTTGTGCCTGAGGGAACCTGGCTCTTCAGGAACCATCCAGGGATGGGTTTCATGCTGTACCCACCTGCCTGGAGCCACCCTGGTTCCTTGCCTGGTTTGTGGGCAGAAGCCTTGGGGGCATTTGCATTGGTTTTCCTTCTTCCCAAAAGAGAAGCTCTTCCTTCCTTCCAAGCTGTTTGCGGGCTTGTGTCCCAAGGGCCTTCAGGCTGCAAATGGGGTTCAATAAGTGCCAGCAATCTCCCGAATCCTTTAGTTGGTTTTCTCAATAATGCTGTTTGGAGGCCGCAGTTAATCACAGGGCTCAGGAACATCCAGCACTGATTGCCCCATCCAGCAAACACTCGGGAGCTGGTTCCCATCCCAGCCAGGACCCTGTGCTGGCTCTGCCCTGCCAGTCACACAGCACTGAATCACCCTCTGGAGATGTTTATCTGTACCCACTGCTGGCAGAGACCTGGAGCTGAAATCAGGCCATCCTCTGCGAGAGCTAGGATAAACCTGAGCCTCCTGTGCCTGATCCTCTCTGAGCGGCTGCAGAAGAGTCAGGCTGAGCCCTGGGGGTATCCAGGGCTGGGTTCCAGCGGGGACAGCCGGACCCAGGAGGGCTCAGAGCCCCTCCACACCGAGCCTGGTGCAGCCAACCCACGGTGGCAGCTCTGGGGATGTGCAGAGAGCAGGGACATCCCCGAGATATTCAGCCTGAGGGACCAGACCCGTCCTCCTCCAGCCCAGAGATGCTTCTGAGTCTTTGCCAGGTTATAATTACACCAACGGGTCTGAAACAAAACAAAAACCCTGAGGTGGAAACCTCTCAAAGTCAAACTTTCCTTTTCCAGATATGCTGGTCCAAAATTTGAGAATGACAGGACTTAGGTGATTTTAATATTCAGTTGGACTTGACATTCTGTTGAATTCCGTGTCCTGTCGCTTTTCCCCAAGGTGTGGCAGGGACAGGGGACAGGGACAGCCCCCGTGGCACGGCCGCTGCCACCCCACGTGAAGAGTGCCCATAATTGCTCTATTTTTACAGCTAATCAGCAGCATCTGACTCACAGCGGAGATCAAAGAGCTGCCCTGGATCAAAGTGTTCCCTCTTTGTCATGCTATCAGAGCCGCATCTATTGCTCTGCCGAGGCACTGCCGTGTTTGTTTTCAGGCAGATAAAAGGTGTGAGCGGCTTCCAGCCCTTCCCAACGCGGAGCTGCAGAGGGATGGAGCCCTTCCCTTCCCATCCCATCCCATCCCATCCCATCCCATCCCATCCCATCCCATCCCATCCCATCCCATCCCATCCCATCCCATCCCATCCCGGGGTGCCACATCCCAGCGTGCCCGTGAGCCCGGAGCGCTGATTTACCCACCGGGGACACCTCAAGGGCCTTTTGGGACCTACAGGGGGCTCAAAAAGAGCAGCTTCTTACCCAGACAGTGACAGGGAGAGATCTGGATTGGTTATTGGAAATTCTCCTCTGGGAGAGGAACAGCGGATTTGTCTTTCCTAACAATCTCTGGGTCTGCTGGTAGGTAAAATCAGCACTGAGAGATAAAAGAAACAATGGGAAGGATTCCGCTGATTGATGAATGGAAGAAGATATTTGCTTTTACAAATAAACTTTAAGCTTGCTGATAAATGAAATTAGACACTGAAAGATTAAATGAACAATGAGGAAGGAAAACCCCTAAATTCCATAAGAATTAAAAATTTAAAGGGAGGGTTGTACATTAGAGGGAATCATTGGTATCAGGTGTTATGGGAAGTGTGAACCTCTCAAATACCTCAGAAATGGGGAAAGAGAGAAGGGAAATGTGGCTGGAAATTGGGATAAAAAGGAGGCTGTGTCCTCTGAAAATGTGAGAGATCCCAGGGGAATGCCCCATGGCCTCTCCCTTTATTGGAATAAAGCCAGAAAGGACTCCTCTGTCTCCTTTTTGGGCATAAACCTCTGGTGTTTGTGGATTAATTTTCTTAACACCTGTAAGGTTGGTGAGACCCTGGCACAGGTGCAGAGCAGGTGTTGCTGTCCCATCCCTGGCAGTGCCCAAGGCCAGGCTGGGCAGGGCTTGGAGCAGCCTGGCACAGTGGGAGGTGTCCCTGCCACAGCAGGGGTGGCACTGGATCGGATCTGAGGTCCAACCCAAACCACTCTGGGATTCTGTGATAAACCAGCACCTCACAAAGACAGCACTGAGTGCTGCAGTTTTTAACCCCACCTCAGCTGTGTTAAAAAGCAGAGCTCAAAGCCATGTTTGTGTCAGACAAGGACATGAACTCGCGTTTTCCACCCCATCAGCAAGTGCTGCGCCCTCTGAGCTGTCAGATAAGGGATGCTTTTCCCTTCCTCTGCTCTTCCCTCCTCCTCTTTGTTTATGGTTTAAGGCTCAGCTCGGAGGCAAACTGGGATAAAGCCCAGAGCTCTGTGCAGGTGCTGAGGCTGCAGCAGCCCCAGAGAGCAGGCAGGGCTAAGGGAGGTGTGCTGGCACCTCGGGGTCAGGCCCTCCCATCACCTGCACCAGAGCAGCTGCTCACGTGTTCATTTCTCATAGCAAGACATCCAAAGGGAATTGCTGTGGAATGAAGCTTTCCCAGGCTCGGGTCATTCCAGGCCTGAAGGGAAAGCCTGTGAGCCTGTGAGCATTTCCATCTCCCCCAGCTGTGGAGCTGGGCTTGCAGCTCCTGCGGGTACAGCCCTGGCTGTGGGACCTTGCTCTTGCTCTCTGAAACCCCATCCTCCCCTCACCGTGCTCATGGAGGGGCCTTGGGCCACCAGCAGAGCTGGGACCCGAGAGCGTCCCCAGAGAAACCCAAACTGACCCTGAGCATCCCCCCATGCCCTCCAGCACAGCCCCTGTGCCCCTCTGCCTGCCCTGTGCCCCCCGGACCCCCCTCTGCCAGCACAGCCCCAGCTCTGAACGGGGGTCTGGGAGTGGGGGACACCCAAAGCCCCATCCCGGGCTCTGGGACAGCCCAGCCACCAGCAGGGCCTGGCAATGCCAGGGGAACAGCTTCTGTGCCCCCTGTGCCCCCTCTCCCCGGTGCTGCTGTTCTATCTCCCTCTGGAGGGCCTGCACAGTGACTGGTGCTGGGAGTGTGGAGGCTGCTCTGTGTGTGTGTGCACACCTGGGACTGCACACGTCTGTCTGTGTGTGTGTGTGTGTGTGTGTCTGTGTGCGCGTTTATGTGTCTGTGTGTGTGTCTGTGTGTGTGTCTGTGAGTTTGTGTCTGTATATGTGTGTGTGTCTATGTGTGTCTGTGTCTGTGTGTCAGTGTGTGTCTGTGTCCTGAAGGTCCATGGCCTCAGAACGGCAGGGGTGGTTTCTGGGACCTGTCCCTGAGGGGTTTGCCAGAGGTGGCACCTGGGGGACCCTGCTAAAGGCTCCTGCCTTGCACTCACTGCTCCTGCAGAGCCCTGGGAGCAGCTCAGCCAGGGAGAGTCCTGTCCCCATGGGGTGAGTCCCAGATCATGGGGTGAGTCTGGTTTCTGTCCCCATGGGGTGAGTCCCATCCCCATGGGTGAGTCCCATCCCTGTGTGCCCTTGGCTGGGGTGGGTTGGGGGCCGTGCTGAGCAGGACCAGCTCCCTGCAGTGCTCCAGATGTGCCATCCCTTGCCTGTGCCTGCCACTGCATGGATCCCTCGGGGCTCAGCTCCAGGTCGGGCCCACAGGGCAGCACCACCCTCACCTGTCAGGGTGATCCTCAGGGATCCAGAGCTGGGCACAGGGCAGTCCCAGCTCCAGACAGGATCCAACCCCTCCGTGCTCCTGCCAGGGGCTGCTGCCTGTGCTCAGGAACAGAGTTTACACCCAGGCCCCACACTGAAACCAGGGCATGAGAGCACACGCAAAGCAGTGATTCACACATCACCAGGAAGCTCATTTTCCTTCCACCGAGTGCCAATAAAATGCTGCTCTAGACAGCAGCCAAAGCCTCTTCCTTCCATCCCAGAGCATCACTGCCTGCTGTGTCAGCGGGGCTGGGCTGTGGACACAGGCATTGTGTCAGTGCCAAACCCAAACCTCGCTTGGGGTGCATTAAAGACTTCGTTGGTGACTTAACACATCTGTGGAATCAGCAGAAACCATGGGTGACTTTACCCAATTAAAGGCTATTAATTGAGACTTGTGAATGAGCTGCTAGGGGCAGTGATTTACAGGGCTAACACTCAATGAAACTGGAAGTTTTATAAGGCATTTAAAAACAATCATGAGAAACTTGCAAACTCAGATGTTTGCAGGAACAAACAGAGCTGCCCTGCAGGGGCTGTGTGAGGAGGCCACGGCACAGCAAAACCAGGACTGGGGACTCTGAGGGTCAGGGCTCCACATCTGGAAGGTGCTGCAAAGTTCAGCATTTATGTTCTTTTTCCTGTCTTTTAATTTACAGGTGGTTGTTGGACCTGACCTGCAAGAAATCCAAGGTTGTACTTCTCCATTTTCTGTTTTTGGTTGTCATTTGGCCTTGGTTAGAGCTGGAGGCTGGGCACCCATTGCCTATGTGGGACAGTGGCACTGTGGATCAGGGCAACACAGGCACCCTGGACATAAACAGAAGGGTGCTGGAAGCTGTGAATTCCACAGCACACTCCAAAGGATGGGCATTGCTGGCTGCCCACAGTGGTGGCATCCAGTGCCACCTGCCCCCTGCTGCCCTGCACACCCTGGGTGGCACCAAAACCCTGACCTGGGCAGTGAGGGCTGTGCTGGCCCCAGCCCGCCATGGGCACAGGGTCAGGGTGGGTTATCCTGCAGTGCCCTCCCCCTCTCCAGCCCCACAGGACCCATCCTGCAGCAGGAATGGGGCTCATGGTCTCCCCAGGAGCAGGAGAGGCAGAGTAGCCCACCCACCCAGGATGGGCCTGAGGGGGAAACAATACTCAACATCTCCCTGCTTGAGCAGGAAGGGGCGACTGGATCACAGAATCACAGACTTGTGGAAGGTCCTGAGCTGGGAGGACCCACCAGGACCATCCAGCCCAGCCCCTGCCCTGCACAGACCCCCCCCAACAATCCCACCCTGGGCATCCCTGGCAGCGCTGCCCAAACACTCCTGGAGCTCTGGCAGCCTCGGGGCTGTGCCCATTCCCTGGGGAGCCTGGGCAGTGCCAGCACCCTCTGGGGAAGAGCCTTTCCTGATACCCAGCCTGACCCTGCCCTGGCGCAGATCCATCCTAGCAAACCTCCCCTGGCCCTCCCAGCATCCCCATTCCACATCTGCCATCTCTGAGCTGGGGTGAGGGGATCCCTCACTCTGTGCCCCAGCTGATGGCCCAGTGAGAGGCCCCACATCCCCTCTGGTGAGACCCCGGGGCCCTGGCTGGATTCCAGCCCCAAGAGCTTCTGCTCCATTGTCCCAGAGGGCCTGTGAGCCCCTGCAGCCCCATCCTGGCCCGCAATGCTGTGGGCACTTGTCCAACCCTGGTTCCCTGGGTCATGCATTGGCCAGATGGCCCCAGGACATCAATCCCAACATGTCCCAGAGATCTAAATACATCTCCAGAACAGCCCTGGATAAGGGGAACTGGCCAAAGCCATGAGCAGGCAGTTCCTGTGTGGATGCAGGGGCAGCACCAGGCTCTGCAATATTTCACCGTGGCTTTGCTCTGGGTCTGGAATAGGCAGAGAAGAGCACGAGGCTGCCTCACTCTCAGCACTGCTTTAGCACCAGGACAGCCCCAAACACTGCCCCAGCATTTATCAGCACCTTCTCAGTACCACATGCATCCTCCCTCACATCCATGCCACCCCATGGGGACAGTGGCACCAGGGATTGCCCTGGCATGGGTGTCATGAGCTGCTGTGAGCCCTGGCACGAGTCTGCTGCAGGCTGGGCTCCTCAGCAGGGCTGGGACACCTGTGCTGGACACTGTGGAGAAGGATTTGGACGCTGGGCTGGCAGCAGCCTCTGGAGCTTTGAGGACATTGGCACCACCCTGGGGAGGGCAGAGCCACAGGAGCCCTGCAGTGCACACAGCACACACACACTGCACTCTGCAGTGTCACTGAGCAGCTCCTGACTGCCTGCCCTGCTCAGGCTCCCTGGGACACAGCCTGACCGCCGTGCCCAGGCTGACATGGTTCCCATGAGCTCCAGAGAGGTGCTGCACAAGGGGCTCCTCAAAGGGCCACAGCATGGAGCTGGACTGGGTGATCCTCGGGTCCCTTCCAAGGCAGGGAATTCCATGACCCCAAGTCCACGTCCTGTGGCAGATGCTGCTCCTCTGCAGTCTGTCAGGGAAGGTTTCACCTCACAGCTCCTGGGCAGGTGCCCTGCTAGGGAAGGGCACAGCTCCTACTCCTGGCACCAGGGCAGTGCCTTGATGTGCCAGCCAGAGGTGCTGCTGCCCACGGGGACAGTGAGAGCACACAGCAGAGATGGAGGACAGCAGAGCCCTGCAAACACAGAATCCCTGAATGCTTTGGGCTGGAAGGGATCTCAGAGCTCACCCTGTTCTACCCCCTACCATGGGCAGGGACACCTTCACAGACCAGGCTGCTCAGATCTGATCTCCACAATGAAGCACTTCCAGGCTGTGAACGCTCTGCACGACCCTCCCCAGGCTGCTCCTGGGATCCCTCACCCGGGCTCAGCCCTGCTCTGCTGTGCTACCCCAGACTCACCATGTGCTCCACTGGCAGGTGGGGACAGCAGCACAGCACAGAGTCCTGGCATGTCCTGAGCTGGAAGGGACCCACAAGGATCATCCAGTCCAGCCCCTGTCCTGCACAGACACCCCAACAATGGCATCCCTGGCAGCGCTGCCCAAACACTCCTGGAGCTCTGGCAGCCTCGGGGCTGTGCCCATTCCCTGAGGAGCCTGGGCAGTGCCAGCACCCTCTGGGGAAGAGCCTTTCCTGAGATTCAGCCTGAGCCTTCCCTCGGCTCCGGTGGCTGCCCACAGACAGCAGAGATCGGAGCTGCCTTCGGGAGGAGCTGCAGTCCCTGGAGAGGGGTTGGGGGCAGAGCTGCCCCCCAGCACCAGCACAGACCCCAAGGCAGCTCCAGCCAACCCTGGCACAACCTCCCGAGGCACGGCAGCCCCCCCTGTCAGTGCAACACCTGGGGCCTTTGCAGCACCCCGGGACCCCCAGTGAGTACCACAGGCTGTTCTGCCATATCCCAGGGACTGCAGCACCCTGCTCTTGCGCGGCCGGGTGTCCTGGGGACTGCAGCACCCTGCTCTGCTCTGGCATGTCCCACGGGGTGCAGCACCCTGCTCCTGCTCCTGCTCTGCCTCTCCCGAGCCCGGCAGCCAGCAGCACGCTCAGAGCGGGATGCCGGGGCCGAGCTGGGCCGGGCCGGGCCGCGCGCTGACTCAGGCCGGGCCCCGGCGGTGCCGCACCGGGAGGTGCCGGGATCGGGCTGGAGCGGGGCCGGGAGCTGCCGGGACAGGCAGTGCTGTGGGAAGCAGGGAGTGCCCTGGCACCGCCGCCCTGGGCGCTGCCAGCCGCAGGGACGGGCAGAGCGGGGCAGGGGCTGGGCTGAGCTCCGGCCCTGCCTCTGCCTGCCGCAAAACTGCGAGGATGCGTCTGCAGGGCCCGGGAGAATGGATCTGCAGGGCTTGGGAGAATGGAGCTGCAGGGCCTGGATGGATCTGCAGGAAGGGCCTTGGAGAATGGATCTGCAGGGCCTGGGAGAATGGATCTGCAGGGTCTGGAGAATGGAGCTGCAGAATCTGGGAGAATGGATCTGCAGGGCCTGGGAGAATGGATCTGCAGGGCCTGGGAGAATGGATCTGCAGAGAGGGCCTGGAAGAATGGATCTCAGGGCCTGGGAGAACGAATCTCAGGGCCTGGGAGAAAGAATGGATTTGCAGAACCTGGGAGAATGGATCTGCAGAACCTGGGAGGATGGATCTGCAGGGCCTGAGAGAATAGATCTGCAGGGCCTGGAGAATGGATCTGCAGGGCTGGGGGAGTGGATCTCAGGGCCTGGGAGGATGTATCTCAGGGCCTAGGAGAATGGAGCTGCAGAGCCTGGGAGAATGGAGAATGGATCTGCAGGGCCTGAGAGAATGGATCTGCAGGGCCTGGGAGAATGGATCTGCAGGGCCTGAGAGAATGGCTCTGCAGGGCCCGGGAGAATGGGTCTGCAGGGCCTGGGAGAATGGAGAATGGATCTGCAGGGCCTGAGAGAATGGCTCTGCAGGGCCCGGGAGAATGGGTCTACAGGGCCTGGGAGAGTGGATCTGCAGAATCTGGGAGAATGGATCTCAGGGCCTGGGAGAATGGAGCTGCAGGGCCTGGGAGGATGGATCTCAGGGCCTGCACAAGGGAGGTGTTTTCCAGAGCACACACAGCTGATTTCCCCTCAGTGCTCCTGTCTCTTGTTGCCATGCACCAGGCAGACTGGAAATGTCCCTTGCTGGACCATCACCCAGCCACCCTGTGGATGTTTCCCAGTGTCCCAGCAATGCCACCCGTCACAGCTCTCTCCTTTGCCTGCCACACCTCGGTTCTGAGGAGGGAAGTGGTGGGGAACTGGTTGTCCTCCAGTTGTGCCTCACTGATTCTGAGCTTCCCAGAGCCTTATTCCCCAAAATCTGGTGATGTATGTTGAAGTAGGGAAGAATAAATCCTCATCCAACAGGAACACATGGGAGAAACCTGCAGGACACCCCCACATCACCAGGCAAGGGATGGGGAGGACAGGCAGCCTCAGCAAGGGGAACACAAAACATCTCACCAAGGGACAAGATTCACCACCCTGTGCATCCTCCCATCCCCACTGCTCTGGGAAAGGCTCCTTGGATGCTGGATTTTGCTTTATCAACAGCATGGGACAGGCTGTCATACCATAACAGGGCAGCAAACAGCCCTCCAGGCCTCTGGTGCCTTGGGCTGGCTGCCAGTCCATGTTCAGCTACAGATCCAGATCCAAAATCAGATCCAGATCCACCAGAAACAGTGGGGGTTCTGCAGGTGATGTGTCCCCAGGGACAGCACACGTGTGACATGCTATGGATTCCCAGCCAGATGGGAGAGATCTGCCCCTGAAGCACAGAGCAGTGGCCTCCCCACACAGCTTTATCTCAAGGCATCCTTGCATGCTGTCAGGAACATGCAGAGGAGGCAAACACAGCTGGTCAGAGCCTTTAGCAAGAGCTGGAAATAGGAATGGAAATAGCCTGGAAGGTGAGTTAGTGACTATTCCATGGGCCAAGAGGCTTGGAAGCAGCGCCCTGTCCATGGTGTCCCACAGGGGACCAGAGAGGAGCCAGTGGGGCTCTGGTACAGAAGTGGCCGTGACGAGGATTGCCCCAAGTTGCAGCAGGAAAAGCAGCTCAGGGCACTGAGGTGTGTCACCAAACTGCCAAGGAGTGTAGCTGAGCTGATGCTGGGAGGCACAGGGACACTGGCTTGGGGGGTCCTGGGTGGTTGCTGTGACCTCTCACAGCCTGGGCAGCAGGTGGGCAACTCCTGGAGCTGTGCTGAGCCTGGATCAGAGCCTCAGGATGGAGAGCACACCTGCACCCCTCAGCACCTCTTTATTTACAGACACAACAACACTGGGGGTGGCAATGGGACACTCCTGAGGCCTCTGCCCCCTGGAACCCCCACTCCTGCAGCCAGGGCTCTGTGCAGCCCCTGCAGCTCCTGAGGCTCCTCTCTCCCTGAGCCTCTACTTCCTTCGGCTGCCCACCATGGTCTTCCCACGGGCACCCTTGGATCTGCAAGGAAGAGGAACAGCACGTGCAAAAAGGCATCAGTGACACAGGGAGGAGGAGGTGGGTGCTGGCAGTGGTCCTGCAGCCTTTTCCCATTGGAAACTGCCCTGGGGTCTCCACTGGCCCCAGGTAAACCTTGGGACCTGATCCAAAGAGCCTTGGGACCCCCTGGGAACAAGCTCATGCAGTGGCCGGGTGATTCTAAGGACCCACCATTTCTCTCCCATGTTTCTACCCCCCAGGAATCATTCCAAGAAGAATTGATAAGCTGCATCTGTGGCTGCAGAGGGATAAAAGCAGCTGCAGGATCCTTCAGGACCCAGCCCATGGCTCGCCTTCACCAGCACAGGGGAGCACAGAGGAGGAGTTTGGGTGGGCAGTGAAGGGCAGTGAAGGGCATTTCTTGCTGCCAATCCTTGGGATTGCCTCATCCCTGAGCCCTGCTTCTGCCCTGGGGTCCTGGTGTCCCTGCCACACACATGGAGTGGGACACACAGAGACACACACACACACAGAGCTCCTGTGCAGGGACACACAGCACCTGTGCAGGGACACACACACACACACACACACACAGCTCCTGTGCAGGGTCACAAACACACACACACACACACACACACACAGCACTTGTGCAGGGACACACACACAGAGCTCCTGTGCAGGGACAGACACAGCTCCTGTGCAGGGGGACCGACAGACAGACACACACACACACACACACACAGCACCTGTGCAGGGACACACACACAAAACTCCTGTGCAGGGACACACACAGCCCTCAGAAATGCCTGTACTCACCCTTTGCTGCAGGATCACACCATGGTGGGGCAGGAGAGAAGAGAGATCTGGTGTAAGTGGGTGGGAGCTGCTGCCCCTGACACATGGGTGGGCTGAGCACCTCCCACATGAGGGGGAAGTGGGATGGGGATGTGAGAGCACCAGGGTTCTCCTGGGAGTAGGGGTCAAACAGCCTCTCCCACCCTCCTATGAAGGGTTCCTACATGCAGGAGCCATGGGCACAGGGACAGTTCCCATGGCCTTGTGGGCCTGCACAAATCCCACAGCCCGTAGGACTTCCTCTGCTGGACAAGCTGGCATCTCCAGCAGCTTCCTGAGGTGCTGGGCAGAGCCCCTGCAGGGAGGGGGTGGCTGGAGACTGGAAGGACCCCAGAGGACACAAAGCTTCCCATGCAGAGGTGGGTTCTCCCTGGGGCCCATCCCCTGCCAAGGTCTCTGAGGAGGGGGGGGCTGGTGACAGTGGGACCATGGAGGTCCATCAGGAGCAGAGGGGCAGGGACTGAGATCCTGGGACAGACCTGCAGGTCCAGGAATGCCGGGCACCAGAAAGAGCAGAGGCAGGAGGGGGAAGGGGAGGAGGTGGTTTAGCAAGGGAGATCCACAGGGAGGGAACTGGGGAGCTGGAAGGGCAGGAGATTGAGGAGGGGTGGGCAGCCACTTACACTTTCTGGTGGTCACTGATGCGGTTTCGAAGAACATTGATCTGCAAGAAAAATGGTGGGTGGTGAGGTCTGACAAGAAAAAGCTGCAGGTGGACAGTGAGGTCTGACAAGAAGCCCCAGGTGGGGGCAAGGCTGGCTGAAGATGCATCACTGCTCTCTTTTCCCCAGCAGTTTTTCTGTGGGGTTGAGAATCCCAGAATCCCAGGATGGTTGGGGTTGGAAGGGACCTTCAAGCCCATCTCATTCCACCTCCTGCCATGGGCAGGGACACCTTCCACAGTCCCAGGTTGCTCAGGGCTCCATCCTGCCTGGCCTGTGATGTATTTGCCCTGTGGTGGTGCCATGCACGTCCCCAGGAGCTGGGAGATCACTTGCACAGCCCAGCTCATCCCCTGGCAGGGGAGCACAAGGACCAGTCAGGAACACAGAGGGTGGACAAATCACAGAGGCCCTGGGGCTCACCTCATATTTCTGCCGCTTGAACTTCTCCTGCAGGTCAAATTTCTCAGCCTCCAGGTCATGGATGTTCTGCCACAGCTCCTTGGCCTTGTCCCTGCAGGAAGAGCCAGCTGTGGACAGTGCAGGGAAGGGCTATGGCTCCCAAGGAGCTCAGCAGGGATGGGGCACTGATGCCAACCCCTCTTCTGCTCCAGGGGATGGGGCTCAGGAGGCTCCCAGACAGGGATGTGTTATCCAGGCAGTGAGTTCAGGACAAGAGCCACGGGGGAGGTCAGTACATATGGGGACACACATCACACCCGTGTGACCCTGGCTCCTCAGGACACCCCTGTGCCACCCGTGTGACCCTGGCTCCCTCTCATGGCTGATGCCATCAGTCGCAGCCTGGCCATGGTAGCCCTGCACAGCCTTGGCACCCGTGCCCCCACGGGGTGTCACAGCCCATCCCCAGCTGTGCCACCTCCTCAGCTGGAAGCTCCAGGGAGCTGTCCCCAGCCCGGGATCCTGCCCAGGAGCTGTCCCCAGCCCAGGAGCTGTCCCCAGCCCAGGCTCCTGTCCTGGCCGTCCGTCCTGCAGCCTGTGCTCACCTCAGCTTGTCCTCACTGAGGTGGTCGATGTTCAGGGGCTTCCGTCGCTCACTGAGGATCTTTTTCTTCTTTTCCCGCTCTGTTTGCTTCTTGCCACCCTTTTTCTCTGACTGAGGAAACCATCACTCCACTGGAGAGAAGGAAGTCTGCCCAGCCTTTGCTCTCCCCCATCCCCAGTTCTGCACGCAACACCCTCAGCTTTTGGGACTCCAGAAGCACAAGAGGTCCTCGAGGACATTTTGGCATCAGTGGACAACACACCTTGTCCCTGACCCCATCCCTGTCCCTGAGGCAAGGCTGGAGCTGCACATCTGCAGAGCTGAGCTGAGCTCGGGGCAGCTCTGAGCTCACTTTGGCCTGGTTACTCCTGACCCAAGCACAGTTCCCTGTCCCACCTGCCTGTAAACCCCCCAGTGTCACATGGATGAGGCCAGCCCATGGCCAAGCCCTCCCCAGGAGCAGCAGTGGCTCCATCCCAGCCCCTGGGGAGGGTCCCACCTTCTGCATGTATCCCCCAAAGTGCAGCATGTTGGAGAACGCCTTCTTCTTCCGCGCCTCCTCCTCCGCCCTCTTCCGCGCCTCCTCTTCCTCCTTGCGGGCTCTTTCCTCCTGCCAGGGTCAGAGGGCGGTCAGCAGTGGATGGATGGACACACAGTTCGTGTCCCAGGCCCCATTTCCAGAGGGCACTCACGGCCATGCGGGCCTGGCGCTCCTTCTCCCGCTCGCTGCGGATCCGCTGCTGCTCCGCCCGCTCCGCTCGCCGCTGCTCCTGCACGGGGAGGGCACCTGGGCTTGGACACCGCCGGGAATCTGCATCTTCTCTGCTCCCAGGGACAGAGCCCTGACCCCGAGAGCCCTGAGAGCCCCAGGGGAGCCTGGGCACAGTGACCCGGGGAGAGGTGCATCGGCACCGGGCACCGCAGCACCACCGGGGGCATCCCAGCGAGCAGGGACAGGAAGGGAAGGGCTGGAGCTGGGCCAGGGCAGGGTCAGGCTGGGTATCAGGAAAGGCTCTTCCCCAGAGGGTGCTGGCACTGCCCAGGCTCCCCAGGGAATGGGCACAGCCCTGAGGCTGCCAGAGCTCCAGGAGTGTTTGGGCAGCGCTGCCAGGGATGCCCAAGGTGGGATTGTTGGGGGGTCTGTGCAGGGCCAGGGGTTGGACTCAGTGATCCCTATGGGTCCCTTCCAGCTCAGGGAATTTTATGGTGTGAAGGCACTGGGGTTAATAAAAATCTGGTTCAACCCTCAGGCTCTGTCCAGCAGGGTCAGGGGTGTCCCAGGTGTGCCAGAACTGTGGGGAGGGGACAGTGGCTGAGTGCCCACAGGACCGGGTGGCAATAGCCAGAGAGGGGAAGGCTGAACACGTACAATCCTGTCCTTGAGGGACAGCAGCTCCTCTTCCTCCTTCTTCCTGCTCTCAAAGTGGGCTTCGATGAGGGCCTGCAGCTCGTTCAGGTCCTTCTCCATGCGCTTGCGGTGAATGTCCTGCAGCAGGCACAGACAGCCAGGGCTCCAGCAGCTGCCGGGCACTGAGGGGGAGCAGAGGGAGGGCAGCACCCCCAGGGGTGGGAACTGGGCCATAACTTACATCAAAATCCAGTCTCTCGCCATCTGGGATCTTGGGGGGCACCAGGTTGGGCATGAAGACCCTGCAGAGAAGGGGGAGCCGGAGCACGATGGGGCTGCAGCAGGTCTGGGACAGCCCGTGCCCCTTACCCATCCCACCCCCTGAGCCCCCGGGGTGCAGGGGGGCACAGCTGGAGGTGAGGGAGTGCAGTGCATCCTGCTGGAGGTGCCAGCTGGGCAGCCACAGAGAAAGAACTGTGGCATTCCCTGGAAATGCTCCCAGGTGCCTGCATGGCTGGAATAACCCTGCAAGCTGCAGACAGGGCCCTTTGCCAGCCCCCTGAGCTGGCAGCCACCCCCTGTCCCCACAAAGGGCACTGTGTGCTCTGTGTGACCTGGCACAGCTGGATCCTTCCTCCTGTGGGGCGTGAGGGAGGGCAGGGGATGCCCAGCAGGGGCACAAAGGGATGAAGGGATGATGGTGGCTGAGGGTAGATCTGCCTCCCACACTGCAGAGTCCCAGGGGCCCAGGAGGACCCCCAGGTTTCTGGCAATGGTTCACAGTCCTGCTCCCTCGGGGTGAGTCCCTGGCACTCCTGGACACATGTGCCTCATGCCAGCCATATCCTGGGCTCTGTGTCCCACTCTGGGTGCTCTCTCTCTCTCACACACACACACACACACACACACACACACACTTCTGCCACCTGCAGGGTCACAGGGCAGCTGAGCTTCTCCCAAGGAATGTACAAAATGCTTCAGAACTGCCTAAAGACCTCGTTCTCAGGGTTCCCTTCACGGGCTGTGTTTTGCTGTCATTTCTCTCCCTTTTCTCTCCATGCCCCATTCCCACCCTGCCCTGGAGGCTCCCTCTGCCCTGTCCCTTATGGACCAGGGCTGTCACACGGAGCCTCTGCCCTGGCATAGCTCAGACCTTGCCCCAGGGACACCCTGCCACACTTACTTGGGTTTTGGCTTCGATTCCCCTGCAGGTCCCAGGAGCAGCACAGAAAGACAAGGTCAGTGTCACCGAGGGTTCCTGTCACACCCTGAGCCCAGCCCTCCCTCTCCCCACAGCAGCGAGGTGCCAGCCCTGTGCCCCAGGTGTGCCCCAGGTGCTGCTGGCTGAGCAGGGCACAGCTGGAACCCCATGCAGGAGGAATGAGGGTGATACTTCACCTTCCCCAGGCTCCTGCTCCCGCTCTCCCTCTCCACCTGTGGACAACACGATGCTTTGTGTCCCCGTGGCCAGTGCTGCCCAGGGACACTGTGGGGGGCTGTCCCCCTCTTTCCCGTGCTTGTCCCCACTGCAAAGCCCAGCTCCATCCCTGCAGGATGAATGGGGGGACAGCAGCCCCTGAGGGACACACCTCACTCACACGCCTCACTCACAGGGGGCCAGGAGAGCCCCAGGTGCTCTCAGGAGGAACCCAGACAAGTTGTGCAGGAGCTCAGGCTGGAAAAGCAGCAGTGCCTCCCTCTCCTGCTGTATTTTGGGTGAATTTCTGCCAGAGGCAGCACAAATCCATCCCTCCTGCTGCCCCTGTCCTGCTGGGGGATGTGGCCAGGGCAGCTCTGCCCCTTTTACCACAGATTGTCCCTTTGGCAGCAAGTAAATTCAGCACCAAAACCTCATTACAAGGGCCCAGTGTCTGAGGGGAATGGGATCAGGACTGGAATGGCCAAACCCATCTCTCCTCTGCTCCTGCTTTACCTTCTCCTGCTGCTTTCGTTTCATCTTCTTGCTCTGTTTAAAAGCAATGGGAGAACATGAGCATCCCTGGGTGAGGGCAGCCACACCCCAGCACAGAGGGGCCCCAGCACCCTGACTTGGGGCTACAGCCAGGATCTGAGCCTGCCCCAGCACAGGGTCACACACCATGCCCCAAAGCCACCTCATGAACCCAGGGCTCTTTTGGTGATCAGACACATCAGAGCTCAATCCCAGCTCTGGATACCCCCTCTAAGGCAATGGACCCCTTGGTGAGCCAGGCTTGGCCCATATTTGGCATTATTTCAGAGGGCTGGACACAGGCACCAGCAGCAAACACCATTTGTATTTCATGGATTTCATCACCATTTCATGTTTGTAGGGCCTAGACAGAGCAGGGAAGGGCATCTCAGTTTGACACCCCCTTACTGCACACCCCATCTGGGTGATGTCTCCCTGTCAGCCCCCAGCTGGCAGCCCTGGAGCAGAGCATGGCCCAGCCAAGCCATGGAGCTCCTGGCACGGCCCCCACTCACCTTCTGCCTTGGCTTCTGTGGTCTCCTCCTCCACCTCCTCTACTTGCTCCTCCTGACCTGTGCAGGGACGGCAGAGTGAGCACAGCAGCATTCCCTGGCTCCTGCAGCTCCTCACCCTTATCCCTGCAGCTCCTCAGCCTTATCCTTGCAGCTCCTGCAGCTCCTCACATCCATCCCTGCAGCTCCTCACATTTATCCCTGCAGCTCCTCACGTTTATCCCTGTTGCTCCTCACATCTCTCCTGCTTTGGGACAGAGCCCAGAGGGACCTGGGCAGCCTCAGTGCCTGGGGAGCAAAGGGCTCCTCTCTAACCCTACCCAGGGCTGCCTGTGCTCCTCAGGGCAAAACCCCCCAAATTAATGAAATGCGAGGATTTGTCGCCACCTCCTGCCTTGTCCCTCATCCCCTCTCACGCTGTCGGTCCCCCACAGCCCAGGAAGGAAGGAGGGATCCCCATGGCTCTGCTCTGGCAGGGAGCCCCAGGGCTGGCTGAGGATGCTCTGTGGCGCTGCTGGAGCCTTTTTCCACTGGAGGGAGCAGCGTCCCCGCGGGATTCCCCGGCAGAGCCAGAGCGATGCCGTGCCCTGGGAACACCCGCGGGGCCACGGCCACGCAGAGGGGAAGGAAAAGATGACAGCAAAGACAGCAAACCACGGCTGCAGATATAGAGACAAGGCACAGACAGAGGATGGACACACAGCAGAGCAGGGCACGGCAAGAGTGCAGGAAGAAGAGAGAGAAGTGGAAGAATGAAAGAAAACCATTCCCCAACCAGGGAGAGGCAGAACACATGGAGCCAGGAGTTCTTCCGAGAGCAGAGAGAGGAAATAATGAAAGGTGCAATAACTACCGTCATCTTCCTCTATCCATTCTTCCTCTTCTGAGCCAGGGAGGAGGGAAGGAATAAGCACAGGGATTAGTTGGGTGCCACAGAGGTTGGGCGGGCGTGAGGTCAGGACTGGAGCACAGCAGGGGCTTCCCCCTGCACCTCTCTTTGCTTTTACACTCAGGGTGCTTTGCCTGGCAGTGGCCTAGAGCAGCCAGAGGCTCAGCCCAGCTCAGCCCAGCCCAGCCCGGCCCAGCCTAGCCCAGCTCAGCTCCCGTGTCCCCATCAGTCCTAGGCAGTGGCAGTTTGAGCTTGGCAAGGCTGTCACACACTCAGCAGAGCTCCAGCTCCCGTTGGGATGTTGGGATCACCTTTCAGCCCAGCCCAGCCCAGCCTGGCCCAGCCTGGCCTAACTCAGCTCAGCTCAGCCTGGCCCAGCCCGGCCCAGCTCAGCCCAGCCCGGCCCAGCTCAGCCCAGCCCGACCCAGCTCAGCTCAGCTCAGCTCAGCTCGGCCCAGCTCAGCCCGGCCCAGCCCAGCCCGGCCCAGTTCAGCCCGGTCCAGCCCAGCTCAGCTCAGCCCAGCCCAGCCCACCCCAGCCGTGCCCAGCCCAGCCCAGCCCGGCCCAGCTCCCATGCTGGGTTTTGTCCCCATCAGGCCAAAGCAGTGCCAGTTTGAGCTTGGCAAGGCTGGCACACGCTCAGCAGAGGCTCCAGCTCCTGTTGGGATATTGGGATCGCCCCTCAGCCCACAGCCATGTCCAGCATTGCCAGCCCTGCTTTGAGGCACTGACAAAAGAGATCCTGAGAAAATTCAGACTGGTTTGATCCTACTGATGTTTCAGGTGCAGGCATCTCAAACATGGTCACATCAGCCTTTCCTGGACATGGTTTTCCCATTGCAGCCCAGGAGATGATCCCAACCCCCAGCAAAACACTGAAGCCCTCTCCTTTGGCTCTTGGTCCTTGCAGGTGCAGCTCCTACCTTCCTCCACGCACTCCTCTTCAGAGAGCACACAGGGCACAGACAGAGAGAAAGGAAAGAAGCCTCAGGTTATTGGAGTTTCTCTGATCAGTTTTTGGCCTCAGGGCAGCTGCAGGTGCTCCATGTCCTCTTACCTTCCTGCTCCCTGCAAAGCACAACAGGAATTTAGAGTCACATTGAGCTGCTGGAACAGGGCCATCAGTGAGGCTGAGGTGAGTTTGGGGCTCCTCAAGGCTCCCCTGTCCCACAGCACAGGCCGTGGCTGCTGGGGGGCTGGCAGGTGGCACTGGGGACAGGGACAAGGCCCAGGTCACCCTGCAGGCTGTGGAGAGCAGGGCCTGAAGGTCTGGGCCGGCACTTTGACAGTGGTCAGGGCACTCCCCCATTTTGCAGCATGAGAAGATGAATGACCTTGGCCTGTAATCCCAGACATGGGAATCTCACATCCCACCTTTGCCCCCAAGTCCTTCCCTGGCCGTGGGGGAGATGCACAGCCTGTCCCAGGGTTAGGTTAGGACTGAGTCTTTTGTCCTTGGGTGTGTGACAGCCATCTTGACATCTTCAGTGTCATGCTTTTTATAAGCTACAAGAACGTGAAATTTGGTGGGTGATTGCTTGATGATTTATCATCATGGTTTGTATTTTTGTTTGGTTTTTTGGGGGGGTTAGTTCTGGGGTTAATTCTATGTTTGTTTGGGGGTGGTTGTGGAGTGATGATGACAGTTGGTTATTGGTTTTGATACTAGGAAATATAGAGGAAGGTTAATTGAAAGTGTATTGATGACAAATTATTTGGATAATGTAGGGATATATGGTTTAATTATTTGACCAAAAAAAAGTCAAGGTTACAAAAAATGGATGCATAAAACTGAATTTAAATACTAGTTCCTGGTAAATGATAAAATAATTAATATGTCTGGCAGCCATTACACTATCTGTAATGGTTACCAGAAACACATGAGTCTGGTGTGGCACTGAAACCCCAGAGGGTTCAGGTCCTTTCCCTGCAGGTGGATGAGCAGTGCGAGCTGTGTTGGAGCTCACCCCTATAACCCAGCCCCATCTCTCCAGGATGTGCCTCCATCAGCAGAAGCTGGTCTCAAATCTTGGAGAGTGATGCTTTGCATGTGGCAGCAGGACCCCAGCAGCAGCAGATTGAGTTTCCCATTTCCCCACTGACTCTTGGGTTTTCCCATCTCTGTCCCACACATTGAGACTGCAGCATTTTTAATACAGCAATCATCCTTGTCCTGCTCGTGGCTGTGGGTACAGCTCCCCACGCAAACTGTGTGTGTTAATTCAGCAATCATCCTTGTCCTGCCCGGGGGGAGGATCCAGCTCCCCACACAAACTGCCCCTGCTGGGGTCAGGCACTGCCAGGGCAGGGGGGCTCAGGCTGGGGGTCCATGGTAGATGCTGGGTAACAATGAGAGCACCCCCAAGCAATGCTGCAGTGGGAAATAGGAACAGGGAGAAAGAGAAAGGGGTTAAAACCACCCCACTTACTGCTCATACTCCTCGGTGACCTCCTCTGTGTCTGACATCCCCGGTTCTCTGGCAGAGGTGGAGGCAGATTGGAAAAAGTGAGGGTTAGAAGGGAGATAAGGGCTGGCACAGCCTGTCCCTCAGCACAGAACAGGGGCACAGAGATGCTGCCTCTCTCCAAAGCCCTTGGAGCTGCCAGCTGTCCCCAGCTAGGCTGCGACAGCGTTATCTCAGCAGAGATAAGGTGCCTGCCCCCCCCCCCCGCCCTGTCCTGGGATCACAGCATGCCCCAAACTGGAGGCAGGAGGTTGGACACCACCTCTGTGACACTGATAACTCTGTCAGGAGCATGTCCAGGGCACTCAGCCCCCTGGTCCAGCCCTCTCAGGGGCTGTGTTTGCTCAGGGCACAGGAAAATCACCCATTGCAGTGTTCAGCTTGTTTTGCTTCCTGACTATTCTTAGCCCAGGGATGACCCCTTCGCTCAGATTTCCAGCCCTGCACCAGGCACAGCACAAGCCCTCAGCAAACCCTCCCAGCCCAGCCCTAAAAGTGCAGAACTGCTGGGAAAGGGGCCGCCTGGCCTCAGCAGGTGCATTCTCCCCCTGTTAGCTAAAAGGAATAATTTACAGCCTTGTTTAGTAACTTAGCCCTCATTTCAGGGCTAAAACATCTGCAGAAACAGCTTTTCATCCTCCCAGCACATCTGTCTCCCTCCCATCTGTGCTCAGGAGGACTTTGCTCATTATCTCACCTTATCTGACCTTCACCCAGCACTGCACTTGGAGATCTGCACCCACCAGCCCCATCCCTGGACATCCTGAAGCAGCCCAGAGCCCCAGCCCAGCCCAGAGCCCCATCCTGAGCCCAGCCCAGAGCCCCAGCCCAGCCCTGTCCCCTGCTCGTGCCAGCCCTCAGCAGGGCTGAGATGCCACAGGACGATGCAAGGCAGCTCAGAAATAACTTCCATGTGCTGAAGCACCTGTTCCCAGAGCAGCAAGGCTTCCCTGCTGCTGCTACCCAGAGTCTGAGAGCAACTGCTCCTGTTTGCATCTGTCAGGCATTCATTACCCGGGATGGGGAGGCCAGGCCTCAGGCTTATTCAGGATGCTGGAGCCAGGGCTGGAATGCTCAGGCATGGCAAAGGGGCATTCCAGGAGGGGAACCTTGGCATACCCATGGCTCCAGAGGGTCTCTAATCTCAGTGTTCCCCACAAGGAGCTTTTTGGAGACAAACAAAGGCAGAACTTGGCCCCCTCTGCCTCGGCATCACCGCCTGCTCCTGCCACCACTGTTCCCCTTTCTGGGATGGGTCTGGGGCTTGGCTCCAGCACGATCCCCAGGATCCCTGCTTCCCACCAACAGCAATTCCTGCTTTTTCCCCAGGCTCAGCATGGTCCTGATGTCCCAAGTGTGGCCAAATCTGAGCTCCACACAATCATTTCATGGCATGGGAGAAGAGGGTTCCCAGTCCCCAAGCCTCTTCCTACATTCTCACTGCCCTCCTCCCTCAGACACCATTAGATCCCACAGAGCTGAGGGAACAGCAACAAGTCCGGCACTGTTAAGAGGGTACACAAAAGAGAAAGTGGCCCAAGGAAATATTTATGCATCCTCTGCACAGAAACACATAAACCTTTTCATTAAAGCTTGGAAATCTTGATTTGGTAGAATTAGGAGAACCCAGCAGATATTACAGAGGAAGTATTGCACTGACTAGAAAAAATCTCCAAGAATTTGCTGTGTATTAAACAATCCAGATATTCCTCACACTCCTTGAAATCCCCCTGTCCTTTAGCTCAGGGCTGGCTGCTCACAGCTCTGATGCTGAGTTAATTCTCCACAGTTCTGAGTCTCTGCTTTCCTCCAGGCTGCCCAGACATGGAGCTCTCCTTTCCCAGGAATGGGTTATGTCCCTGATCCACGTCTCATTGGCAGGGTCAGACCAGGCACAGGAGCATCCCATGCCATCCCATGCCATGCCATGCCATGCCATGCCATCCCATCCCATCCCATCCCATCCCATGCCATCCCAACCCACCCCTGGGCTGCCACAGAGCCAGGACCAGGCTGCCCGTGGGCATCCCATCCCTGCTGTCACTGCAGACACAGGAATGGGATCCGGGAGATTTCCCAGGGCAGCCAAAACCCCTCTGAGGCACCTGGGCACCCACCAGCGCGGTCCAAAACAGAAATGGCAAACACAACCCGCTGGAGAGGCTGCAGATGCTTTGTGCATGGGAATGCCTGCACGTCATGAAACACCCGAGAGAGTGGCTGGGACACCCCGAGCCCAGAGCCCGTCCCGGAGCCCATCCCGATTCCCCCGAGGGGCGGCCAGAGACACTCTGATTCCAGGGCCCATCCCGGATCCCATCCTGGAGCCCATCCCGGAGCCAAGACCGGAGCCGATTCCCCCGAGGGGCGGCCGGGGACACTCCGATCCCGAGCCCATCCCGGAGCCAATCCTGGATCCCATCCCGGACCAGATCCCCCGAGGGGCAGGCGGTGATACCCCGAGTCCGGAGCCCGTCCCGGAGCCCATCCCGGAGCCCATCCTGGACCCCACCTCGGGGCCCATCCCGGATCCCATCCCGGGCCGATCCCGAGCCCATCCCGGATCCCATCCTGGACCCCACCTCGGGCCCATCCCTGATCCCATCCCGAGCCCATCCTGGGCCGATCCCGAGCCCATCCTGGACCCCATCCCGGATCCCATCCTGGGACCAATCCCCCCGCGGGCCGGGCGCCGCCCCAGCCGTACCTGGGCACCGGAGCTGCGGGAGCGCGGGGAGCCGCGGGGTCTGGGCAAGGCTCTTTGGGCCAGGAGGCTTTAAGGGGCTGCAGCGCCCACCCCGGGGCGGGCAGCGCCGCAGGAATGTGCCCGGCGCCCAGCGAGGAATGCAACACTTGTGAGCTGCTATTTCGGCAGCCGCGGCCCTGGCCCCCTCCGCCGCTCCCCCTTCACCCCCAGGAGCCCATATAAGCCCAAGCTATTGTGTGGCCTCAGAGATTTGCTATTTTAAACCCTCCGGAGCAAGATACGTGAGTGCCCGAGGGGCTGACACAAGCCAGCCCAGCTGTCACCACAGCCGGAACGCTGATAAGGCAGCGCTGTCACCAGCACAGGAGCAGCCCCTGCCCGCACTCCGGCCCGGCTCCCGCAGCCCTGCTCCCACCGCGGGATGCTGCAATCACAAGGGAAGAGTCTGCTTTTAACCCCCCAGGACACATTGGATTCGGGGTTTTCCTTATTTTCCCCTTGTCGGGAGAAGGGAACAGTTCCCAGTCCCAGACCAGCAGTAGGTGACCAGGAGTGTTTTAGAAAGAGCAACTTTTATTAGAAAACAAAAAAAGCAGAGTCCTTTCCCAAGCCTAACAAGCAGGATCAGCTCCAGGGGCAGCAGTAGATTCCCACGCTGAATTTGTCACCACAGTGGTTGTTCAAGGCACAACCCAAACCCAAAGAATGGCCCCAATAAGAGAATTTGAGTCCTTTGCCCATGGCACCCTAAAGGCCTCGAGAGAGCATCCCCCATCCCTGCTGGGTGGGCTCAGCAGCCACGGGAATGCAGGATCAGGGGCTGCACAGCAAAGGGCTCAGGAGGAAAGGCAAGAGGGAAATGGGGCCCAGCCCGGGGCACTCAGCTCCATGAAATCCCCCAGACAGGTCTGTGGCCATGGCCAGGGCCAGCTCAGCTCCCCTGGGTAGTGGAAGGTCAGTGCCTGCAGGGGCAGGGGGTGGCAGGGACAAGGACAAGTCTCTGGTTCAGCTGTGTGTGGAGGGAAACACCAGGGCCAAGTCCCCCCTCATTCCATGGGACATCTCCGAGCACTCGTGTGGCTTCATGAGCCTCTGGTTGTGCCCCTGTGGCAGGGACAGCCTGGCAGGGTGACAGTGCCTGCCCCAGGCAGCAGGGACAGACGTGGTCCATGGATGTGCAGCTGGAGCTCCCTCAGCCAGGCAGGTTCTGACATCCTCCAGCTGCCAGGGAGCCCTGTGGGGATCCCCTTGGCCAGGGCAGCTCTGGGGCACAGGCAGAGATCAGGAACAGAACAGCAAAATGTGCTGGGCAAACAAGGCAGGAGTTTGCCTTCAGCATCTGTGGGGAGCCTGCAGGCCTGGACAGACCCACAGACAGGCAGTGATGGGGACTGGGGGCACAGGGAGACTCTTCCAGGCTTCCTCCTTCCCATCACACAAGGACCCCATGCCCTGGGCTGCACCCACACATGGCACAGGGGACTCGTGGCAGTGGCTGCTGGACGGTTGGGTAGGGCTGGGCTTTGATCTTTGGAGCAAACCAGTTTTTCCCAGATGGTCTGATAGCACAGCTGGTGTTACTGCAACTGCAAAACAAAGTGGGAACCACTGAGGCTGTGCCTGAGGCTGCAACCCCCCCAGAGCAGCTGCTTTAACCAGGACAGTGGGTGAGACCAGCAGGGGATGGGGCAGGCAACAATCCCCTAAACCCCATGACAGCCACTTTCCTTCTCCCCCCAAACCAGAGTCCTCCCCTCCCTCACAGATGCCTCCAGTTGTCCCCTCCTGCTGACTTCCTAAAGTCACAGGGTCCTGATTCCCCCACATCACCTCTCCCTGTATATCCTGGCTCTGCCTCAGATGATGCACCAGGTTCCAGAGCAGCTCCACAATTACCTTGGTGTCTCCAGAGGTGTCCCCCGGCTGCTTTATCCAGACATCTCGCTTTGCCAGGCTGTTGATTCTCCGGAGTTCCTGCAAACAGGAGAGTCAGAAGTGACAGGAGATGTTTTCCCCAAGCATCGTGTGCAGCATTGCCTTGGTGTGACTGTACCTAGACCTTGAAGCACACACTGTCCAGGTAAAACCAGCCAGCTTTGGGATCCTTCCTGCACCTGGGAGACCCTCAGAGCCAAGTGCAGCTCCAGCCACAGAAGTGGAGCAGGTGCTACTGAAGGAGAACTGACCAAGGAGCTGCAGGCGTTCCCCAGGAGTCACCCCAGGAGAAACCCTTTGCTGGCACAGACACGTCTGGGCAGTGCTGATCTCCCAGCCCAGCCTGGACCCACCTTCCCTGGCTGCAGGGCTGGGCTGGAGCTGCCCCTCCTGGGCTGCCACGAGCAGGGGCCAAAGCCCTCCCTGCTGTGAGCAGTGAGCCCTGCCCAGGAACACCAAACAACCAAAGGCTCTCTTGTCCCTCTCCTGCACATGGCCAAGTGGTGACCTCTGAGTCCCCTTGGCTGGGCACTTGGCACCCACAGCCATGAGATCCCCTCATTTTGGGGGGCTGGTTTCAAGTGGGGGTGCAGATGACTCCAGACCCCTCAAGCCCCTCAGAGCTGAGGGGCTGAGCACACAGCTCCTCTCCCACTGGCCCAGGCAGCGCTGCTCATCCAGACAGAGGAGATGGATGGCAGAGATGGGATCCTGCTGGGGGCAAGGTCAGGTGTCCTGGGTCAGGATCATGCTGGGGGCAGGGTCAGGTACCCCTACATGTCCTGGGACATGCACCCAGCTGGCTCCTCTCCCTCCTCAACCTCAAGGGCTGGAATCAGCTGTCCTGGGAATTTTGGGCTCACAGTCAGGATGTAGGAACAAGGAGAGCCCTGATATCTCATTGTGGTGGTCCTGCAGCTCTGACACCTCCAAACCTGGCTAAACTGCTCCCAAATCCTTTAAGAGGTTCAGCCAAGGGTTCATCCACCCTTCAACCCCACCCCAAGGCACAGCACCATGTCCTGTGAGCCTGCCTGCTCCCAGGGCTCTCACTTGAGGCTGACACAAGCTGCTACCTTGCCATTCTCCTCCTTGGCAGGCTCCTGAGCTCGGCTGATCCACAGATTAATGCGGGATGTCACCGACCCTGGGATCTTGAGGCTGTCCTGTGGCACAGAGAGGGACACCGGGGTTACAGCAGCGGCTCTCCCTGCACGAATGTAACCCGGCCCGGTCCGCAGGGCCCAGCCCACACACTGGCTCCATCCCAGCTCCCCAGATTCCAGCGCTCGGCAGGAACCCACACAGCGCCGGGGCAGCACCGGCTCCCCCATCCCTGCCACAGCCTGCCAGGCCCAGCCTGTTATCGGGAGAGGGGAAATTCGCTCCAGAGCGGAGCCCGCCCCTCACAGAGCGCTCCGGGCCCCCTCCGGCCTCACCTTCCTGGGAGCCGCCGGCTCGGCCTTGCCCGGACCGCTGCGCTCGAAGAAGTTGCGCTTGCTCGCCACCCCCTCCGAGGAGAGCAGGCGGTTCTTCTGGGACGGCACGGAGGATTTCACCCCCTCCGAGCGCTGCGAGAGAGAGAGAGGGGCGTCAGCAGGGCTGTGCTGCATGCCGCGGTGAAAAGGAAAGTGCAGCTTCTGGCTCATACCCTGAGCCCTTGGGGTCCGGTCCTGCTGGCCAGCCCCAGCTCACAGCCTTGTGCACTGCTCCCCTCAACGGACCACAGCACCCCCAGAGCCTCTCCACAGCACATCTCCTCCCTGCAGGGCCATGCAGCATCCCCAGACCCCTCCAAGGGTCCCTGCTCCTAAAACCCTGAGGCCAATCCCTTTTCCTGCCTTTCCACCTCCTTCACCCCCATCAGCTCTGTACTTGGTGCAGCTCAGGCCCTCGCCTCCCCACTGGGCTCCAGGCCACCCCTCTCTGTCTCCCCATCCCCTCCTGGCTCTGCTGAGGGCCCTCAGTACCTGCACAGCTGAGTTGTACTTTTCCAGCTTCTCCCCAATGGTGCTGTTGCTGCCTGGGATCCTCAGACTCGCACTGGGGAACAAGAGGGAAGAGTTGAAACAGCCCCCCAGGATGTCCTGGGATCAGCCCATGGTCCTGGGGCAGCACTTGGCAGGAGAAGGCCCCATCCCACCCAGCACTCCTGCATCTGTCAGGTGCACCAGGCAGCCCAGTCCTGCTGGTCACTGAGCTTTCTGGGTGTCACTGCCTTTCCAGGGCCACACTCAACACCAAAACACCTCAGAGCTCCTCAGCCTGCCCTGGGTTCAGCCCTGCCAGCCCTGAATGCATCACCCCCAATGTCAGTGTGGCTCTGCACACACCTGCCCCTGATCTGGTCACCAAAGCCAGGTCAGGCTGTCATGGAGCTGCTTTGATGTCCCCATGGATGGGACCTGTGCACACAAGCACCAACACGGAGCTCCATGACCCCAGAGAAGTGGGGGCTTGCTGGGGGATATTGGAGCAACCTGGCACAGTGGAGGATGTTCCTGCCCATGGCAGGGGCTGGAATGAGATCTGCAGGGTCCCTTGGAACCCAAACCATGCTGTGGTTCCAGGATCTCATTCAGATGCAAGCTGCACTTGGACATTGTCCTGTCCCCTGCCACTCCACAGGGCTGGGGACCCAGCACCTCCTCCTGCCTTAGAAAACAGAGCATGGCCATTCCTGCCCAGCAGGACCAAAGCAACACGACAAGAGGTGCTGACCTTCTTGTGAGAGGGCTTTGGCTCTCTTCTTTCTGCTTCTTGGAGATGATCTGGAAGAGAAAAGGAGAGGAGATCCTGCAGTGAACTTTGCTTATCCAAGATAAGCATGGGAGACACTATCTCACTGATCTCCCCCAGGAAAGCTCCATTTGCACCCACACCAGAGCTTATCTCATATCAAAGCTCCCCAGACCATAGACACTTTATGGTGATAACAGTTTTATTTCCAGTAAAGCCTCATGGAAGTCAATCAAGTGTAGCCAGTCAGTCCTGACTCACAGCAGGGATGATCTTGACAGTTCTAGGCTTTCCCAGCCTCTCCAATCACTTCATTCCAGAGATCTCTTTTGAAATGAAATATATTCTCAGACTGTAACATGGGATGAGAGGGAGGATGGATGCTATTTTTATCCTGTGCTTTCACATAAGACTGGAAAGGCTGGAAGGGGGATGGCAATTCCTGTGGCTCTGGAAATTCTGAGGACAATGAGTTCCCTGTTTTGTCATCACTTCCCATAAGTTTTCTGGCCAGCACAAGGTAGATGAACTGGACAGGTTCATCCTCATGGGGAAGGAAAACAAGGGGAAGAGGGAAGCAGGACTGCAGTGCCCTGACCAAGGGGAAGTTTTGAGCACACTTCTGGGAACAGGTTCTGCCCACATAATCCAGAGGCCACAGCAATCCTTCCTTCCCCCCATCCTCCTCTGCCTCACTGGAATCCCCTCCCCACCTGCTCCAGCTCTTACCCTGAAGGAGACGGTTCTGGGGCTGGCCCGTCGGATGGAGGTGACGTGGGTTGGAGAAGGCTCTGGCTTTTCTTCAGCTTCATCTTGGGGAGGGGACAGCTGGATTACCTGCTTTGAGGGGTTCCTGGATGGCTGCTGAGGAAAAAGGAGACCTCAGATGCATCTCTGCAGAGCCTGCAGAGAGGGCTGAGGTGCAGGAGTGGGACAGTCAGGGCAGGAACTGGGCTGGAGGCCAGAGTTTGAGGTCAAAACCCTCCAAACCTTTCCTGTCTCCGTTGGACATACAGAGTCCCCAACAGCCCTTCAGTGTCCCCATGATGGCAATCAGTGGGCCTTGCTGGAGAAGGTGATCAGGACAGCACAGATCAGGGAGGGGAAGGAGGTGGTGGGACCCTGTCCACCACGTCGTGCTTTGCAGCTCTCCGAAAATCCTTCCTCAAAATCCATCAGGTCCCCTTTCCCTGCTGGTACTTTTGGGCTGTGTCTTTCTCTGCTTCTCCCAGCACCCAGGAGAGGTGAGAAGCTCTACCCCCGAGGCCTGGTGCCCCATCCATTCCTGCTTACCTGCTGCTCTGGAGATGAGGCCACCGCTGAGGTTTTCTCTTCTGCGCTGCGGTTCCCCACCCTGGTGAGGATCTTCACCTCCCGCAGCCGGCAGCTCCCCACCTCTGGTGGCTCCTTTGCCTCCTTCCTCTGCTCCCCCCGAGCAGCCTGCACTCCCTGCTCTGTGTCCTGGAGCCGTGCCCTCAGCACCACCTTCTTCTCGGGGGCTGGCTCCGGGTTCCTGTCCCGGGCCGGGTCCCCCCTGCCCCCGGGCGCCTCCTCTGCAGCGCGGCCGCTCTGCTGCCTCCCGCGGGGCTGTGCCTCTGTCTGCGGGCAGCTCTCGGCCGCCCCCGCCTCCTTCTGCTCCTTCTCCTGCCGCAGCTTTTCGGACACGGGTGGGAGGCACCTCGTCCTTCTCCCTTCCTGTGTCTTCAGCGCCTCTGAGAGCTTTCGCTCCTCCCCATCCTCCGGGGACTGCGGCTTCACCAGGGATGAAGGTCTAGGGACAGGGACAACATGGGATGAGAACCTCAGCACTGGGCCTAGAGGGGTGCATTTCATGCTGCAAGTGAGGCAAAAGGCTCTGGAGAGGGACATAAAAATCCCACAAACATCCTGGAATCCTCCCTGCAGACCAGGGCTTGCAGCTACTCTCATCCCCATCACCCCAGCTCGGCTGTCTGAGAAAAAGTTTGCATTAAAATTATTTTTTTTCCTTTCTGTCATAGAGATGAAGCATTTCTGCAGCCTCATCCCAGGACACCAGGACCCACCAATCCTGTGCCAAGGAGATCCAGGCTTAGGGCAGTCTGGGTCTGCTGCTGGATAAAAAGTGCGGCTGTGACTCTTCACTGGACTAGGAAAAATCCCAGCAACTTAAAGTGGGAAGTGTTGGTTGGAAGCCAATCTGTTCTGGCAGGTCCACCCACAGTCCCACAACCTGTGAAAAGCTGTTTCCCCTCCTTCCCCCAGACAAACAGGCACAAGGCCTGGGAAGGGGCAGTAGGACACCTGGCAGGCTGTGTCTGCACACTTCCAGCACTGGGGAGGAGATGGGATAACATCTGCCCTCCTCCTGAATTGCAATCACCACATGGCCAGCCTGTGTCAGCACCTTGTCCTTCCCAGCTGGTTCATTTTAGTAATTCCCCATATGCAGCCCAAGTGTCCCAACTCTATCCTGTGAAACACAGGAACACCTCTGGAGTGGGAGTGTCACTGTGGACACAAACCACATAAACACTGGACACTCCCAGGACCAATTTAGAGAGTAGGTCAGGTTGTGTAAGGGCAGCCTGGTCCCAGAGTACCTCCAAACCCCAGCTCCCTGCAGCCAGGGACTTTGGCAGCACCAGTGGAATGCCCTTGGCTCAGATCCCCACATCAGCAAAGGAGCCACAGCGTCACTGTGAGGTCCAGAGGGGCAGCACAGCCAGCCAGGCTCTGCCTGCTCTGCTGCCCTGCACAGCTGGGCACCCCTCACCTGCTGCAGATCCCCCTGCAGCCCCACCCTGAGCTCAGCCCTGGCACCAGCCCTCCCCAGTCCCTGTGCCATGGGGAGCCCACCCGAGGTGCCCCCCTTGTGTCCCCCTTGTGCTCCCCTTATGCCCATCCCTCCTCCCAAGCTCTGCCCACAGCTCAGCCCTCCCTCAGCAGCTGCCAGGGCCCGGGGTCAGGAGCCTGGCCAGTACCAGCAGGGCCCCGCAGACCTGCTGGAGGCTGGGCTGGTGTCCTTGGCAGGGCTGGCAGGTTCCTCCTCCGTGGAGGTGGATGACAGCAGGTTCCGGTGCCTTCGCCGGCGCTCTCTTTGCTGCTCTTCCTCATCCTCCAGGGTCCTCTGCCTGGCCAGGCTGTTTGGGAGGAAACACAAGGACATGGGGGGGCTGTGTCCTGCATGGGCACCCTGAAGCTCTGGTGCCAGACAATAAAGGAACACCCTGGGCAAGGCCAAGGGCTGGCAGAAGTCACCTTGCTGGAGGAGAGCAAGGCCAGCATGAGCCAAGAGCCCCAAAGGGCTCTCACTCCACCCAGCTGATGCAGGCCCTTCCCAAAGCAAGCACTTGACTTCCCAGCTCCCATTTTCTCCTGCTGGAGGGAGCACTCATTTCAAAGGAGTCCCTACATTAAGCAAACCTTGCAGGGGAAGGATATTGAACCTGTAGCTCAGCCAGACCAGGACCCTTGAGCTACCACACAGACCTCAACCACACAAACTGGAAGGGTAACCACTATGGCACAAGATTTTAGGCCAAAACCAAGATGTGGTGATGGCAATTTAATTTTTATAGAGCAAAAAGCCTCAGATGCAAAAGTCTCAGAGGCTGAAGGCAACTGCTGAGAGGCTCTGCCTGGGGCTGGGGCTGGCAGGGCTCCGCTCCCCTGCATGTGCCTGGACTGGGAATTGTTTATAATCACAGACTGAGACAAAAAGATGAGGTTTGGAATCATCTTTGAGCATTTTATTTTGCACAATGTGGGTTGGGTTTTATTAGTTTTGGTTTTTGTTTTGTTTTAATAAAATGCCACTCGGAATAAAAAGTTGTCCAGAAAACACCAGCTCTGCCATCCTTTCTCTGTGCCAAAGCTGCCCACCCTCTGTGCTGGTGTATGAAATGTGCTGGAAAATATTTTTATTGGCTGATGGAGCTTTTCAGAGCCTGGTTCTCCCCCAGCACAAGCCCTCAATCAGCCACAAACACTGCAGGGCACCCAGGGGAGCCTCCCTGCCCAGGTCCGTGCCAGGAGCTCAGCCCAGCTCAGCCTTTGCCACCAATTTGACTTTTAGTGAAAGTCAGAGGGGCAGGGCCGCATTGCGAGCGGGGACTCGCGGCTGGTTCCGAGTTACTCAGTAATCCCAGCCGGTCATAAATTAATCCGCTTTACCCCCCGCGAGTGCTCGGTGCGGCTTCTGCTCCTCCTGCCGGGGCGGGCGGGAGCGGCGGGGCAGCGGAGCGCGGAGCGGGCGAGGGCAGGGCGGGGGACAGGGCTGGGGACAGCGATGGGGACAGGGCAGGGCTGGGGACAGGGCAGGGGACAGGGCTGGGGACAGGGACGGGGCTGGGGACAGGGCTGTGTGGGCTGGGGACAGGGCCGGGCTGGGGACAGGGTTGCCCTGCCCTTCCCTCCGCTGGCCCCGCAGCCGAACAGCCCCAGCAGCAAGCGGACCCAGGCTGGGGAGCTCCGGGCGGGCTCTGATGCCCGCTCAGCACCGGGACAGACGGGGATGGCGAGGCTGGGACAGCCCAGGGAGCAGCCCCTGGATGGGACAGCCCGGCCGTGCTCGCACAGCCCCGGCGCTCCCGGGCACATCCCAGCTGCAGATTCCCGGGGAGGGGACACAGATCCCGGTGCTCTGCACTCCTGTCCCTGAAGCAGTGACAGCACGGAGCACTAATGCTGAGCTAAATCCTCACAACGACCAGGAACTTCTTTGATTTTACACAGCCTCCTTCCAAGTGAAAATAGGATTTTCCTGCCTTGAATTACCGTGGCTCCTTCTGAGGTAGCACAAAACCTGGCACTATCCACAGGCAGCTCCTCGTTATTTGTAATTAAGTGATCCACCCATCAGGCTATGGATTCACTCTGCCAATCTTTCTCTCCTCTTTTCAAAGATGGATTTATTTTTCGCTGTCTTACCTTTTTTAGCTGAAAGAGATGAGTAAAAAACTTTGGCAAGTGTCCCTGCCTTGTCCTCTCCTGCCCTGTCAATGATTAGTGCAGAGGTTTCTGACATTTCTGCTGTTTCAGTGCTGCCTCATCTTAGGAGAGCTCAGGAAATGCCTCCCGGGCTTGGGAAGCACACGGGGTGCAGGACCCAGCTGGGCTGGGGTTGGGGCAGGTCTGGCTCAGGGGAGATGGATCAGGACAGGGCTGGAGGGGCCTCTGGATCTGTCCCACCCACGCCAGAGGCAGCTGAGAGCTGGTGGCCTCTGAGCAGAGGGGTCTCAACTAAAATAAGGACGTTTTTCACACTGAGAGTGGGCAGGCCCTGGCACTCAGGGTACTCACAGCAGCTGTGGCTGCCCCTGGATCCCTGGCAGTGCCCAAGGCCAGGCTGGACAGGGCTTGGAGCAGCCTGGGACAGTGGAAGGTGGAACTGGATGTGCTTTAAGGTCCTTCCCACCCAAACCAGTCCGGGATTCTGTGGACTCCCCTTCTTACATCTGGTACTGAGGTTTGCAATTAAGTCTCAGAGCCATAGCATCCATTTGGGCCAGGGTTCCTGCTCTGACGGTGGCACAGTGTGGCTCTCTTTGAGTTTCCATCCCTGGGGTCTGCAGGGGGTCAGGGCTGATCCCACCTCGCTCCAGCCTCGTGTGAGAGCCTGACCCAGCCCAGGGTGCCCGGGGGCCTCCCCTGCTCTGGAGCACTCTTTGGGGAGCCGAGGGAGCTGGTGGTGCTGTGGGGATTGCTCGGGGATTGCTCAGGGATTGCTCAGTGCCGCTGAATCAGGGCTGGCTCAGCACGGGAGGGGCTGCAGACTCCGCAAGCAGAGCAGGACTCACACCCGGGGGCTGCATGGGCATGGAGGGAGGCAAACGCCCCCATCCAGCTCAGAGCAAGGCTGGAGGCACAGCCCAGATGGTCTTTCTGTTCCCCAAAGAAAGGCAAACCAGCCCCAAAATGTATCCAGCATGGCGCGAGAACGCTTATCCAGGTAATTCTCCTGTGCCTGGCCCAGCTTCCCCAGGCAGCAGAAACAAAACCGCCTCTGATCTTGCCCAGCCACAAGGAACTCCAGCAGCGCCGAGCTCTCCGTGGGGCTGGCATTCACCTCTGCAAACACAAACACCCCCAGGGCAGCTGCCCCCTCCTCCCCAAGCCCCTTGGCCACCCTCACTCCTCCTTAAAGTGTTAAGCATTGATCCCCAGCACTCACCTGGAGAGATCGGACCAGTTCCTCCTGCTGAAGGACATCGCTGCTGGCCGGGAGTTCAGAGAGGCCCCAGAAGCTGAGCGGGCATCCAGGCCCAGGGAGCCGGGGCTCGGCGCTGCCCGGAGACTCTGCTCTAGGAGGGAGGGACGGAGAGGGAGGAACTCCCTGCAAGGTTATTTCCCTGTGCACCTTCACCCTGCCTGCCTGCTCCCACCAGCCGCATCACATGGTTCCTTATCTACCTGGCACAGGCAGGGCTGTGATTTGTGTGCCAGCGGCCCAGGGCCGCCCTGCCCAGCAGTGCCCTCCTCGCTGCCAGGCCCGGGACCCGCGGATCGGGCCATGCACGGCTCCGGGCTTTCGGAGACAACTCCCTGCACAGAACCTGTTCTACCAGCCGCGATCCGCCCGTCAACAACCGCTGCAGCCCGCGGAGGAGGCGAATTACCCGGGCCGAGTGGGAGGAGGTTGGCTCCGGGGATCCAAAACAGTCATTAAAACACCTCCGGCTGGGCGCAGTGCGGCCTTAACAGAGCTTGGGAGGGTCCCCTGCTCCTTCCAACCTTTCTAGATTCTCAAATGGAGCTGTCAAGGTCTTCTCGTTCTTGGGCTTTGCTGCAGCAGTGAGCACTCACAGTCTCAGAGGGGCCTGGGGCATGGGGGGATGCAGTTTTCGTGTGCTGGAGCCCTGTGCCAGACAGCACCTGTGTGCTCAGGTTCATCCCTCACCCAGACCCACCCTGGTCTGTGCCCTGAGACCCCCATCCTTACACAGGGCAGCCCCTCCTGCCAAGGGCAGGTGTGGAGCCACAGGTTCACTACCTTTGGTGGGATTGTCTTAGGGGAGGATGGGGGGCCCAGGCACAGCAGAGCCAGGTCCCAGCCCGGATTTTCCCACAGCATGGCCATGAGCCCGCTGCTCAGGCTGCCAGGCACTATTCCCTGCAGGAAATGTCATCCAGGACCCCTCGAGTACAAGCTCTGCTCCCAGTGAGATCCATCCCTGCACCAGCCTGAGGAACTGGTTGTGAGGCTGGGCTGGCCCTGCATGCCTCCAGCCCACAGGGGTGTGCCATGACCTGAGCAATGATTTTAATCAAAGGCTCCTGATTAAAATCCCATTTCTAGGAGATAGCTCTGTCAAATGAGCCTCCTGCTCCAAGCAGGGCTCGCTCTCTGCTCTTCTTTCTTCTCGCAGTAATCGCTTGTCTTTCAAGTGTTTTCATATATACAGAGAATTCAGTTAGTTGTGGCATAAGGGAAAAAATTACTTAAATAACCTTGCAAGCATCCTGCTAATTGCTGACAGACTATATATAGCAGCCCAGCATCAGCAGCTCCTCTAGAGCAATAAAAACTCTGTGATTAATGCACGGCAAGCACAGCGCTCACAAAACTCATTGCCAAAGGATAGCACTGGAGCACAGGACTTAGCGGGGTTTTCCAAAGGATTAGACTGAACGTGGCAGTGAAAGAACACCCCCAGCTAGGATCTACACAGCAAAGGAATATAAAACCTCCCAGTCTGCAATTCCTCTGGTTATTAAGTTGAAGAAATTCTAGATGGGCATTTAGTGCCTGGGGATTAGTCAGAGGATGAGCCTGGCTGACACTCGCCCCCTCGCTGACACTTGCCCCTTCCTGGGGCCTTATTTGCAGCTCAGAAACCTTTGGAGCTGAACAGAGTTTCCTCTTTATTCAAGATCTCTCAGAGGCTTTCTCCTCCATGGGTTTGCCCTGTTTCCCTCAAACCCAGGAAAACGGTCAGAGGATAAAATCTCCTTCAGCAAGAAGTTCCCAAGGCCCATTCCCCAGTGCTGGGAATCTGGAAATTCCCCAGATTCCCCAGTGCTGGGAATCTCCTCCTTTATCTTGGATGGGTCCTGCTGGGCTGTGCAGCAGCACAGAGCATTGACCTCTCATGTCTGGAGATCTTTGCTGCCATGGAGCTCCTGTTTCCCCTGATGTTCCTCACGTCCTTTCATGTCCACCATAACCCCAAAATTTCACTGCCAAGGAGGTAAAGCCGAGGTCCAGAGCTCCTCATCTCATAGATGAAGTTGTGTTGGATTTTTCCCCTGTGTGTCACTTCATACCCCTCTAAACCTCCTTTGCCATTTTATCCCAAACTCCAAGTGCTGCCAGATCCTTCTGAATGTCTGCATCACCAGTCTTCCCCTCTGCTGTGACAAAATCCCAGGAATTATCAGCAGTCTGTTATCTCACTACTGTTTCCTCTCTGCTGGTTGATTATTTAGCTCTGTTTGGACTTTCCCTCTGAGCTGTGCTTGTCCTAAAGGTCTTTGCTTCTGGAATCCCAGGAAAATGCTTGTGTCCCGGGTCACCCTTACCCATAGGCTCATTGACGCCTTCGGCAAACAACAGTCACTTTGTCAGACCGGATTTCCCTCAGCAAAGTTATTTAGGCCACCCTGAACTCATGCTCAAAGCACAGCCCAAGCTGCAGGTCCCAGAGCTGAGGGTGATGAAATCAGGCAGAGGGATGAGTCTGTGAGGGAAGGGATGCCCAGAGAACCAACCTGGTGTTTGTCCAGACCCACTCCATTCTCCAGGCTGTCCAATCTGCTGTTCCAGACCCACAGCCCCCAGGGGAAGGCTTTGTGCTCATGGCCCAGGGAGCAGAGCTGCAGGATGTGCCCCGAGCCTTCTCCCCTGCTCTGCCCAGGGGAGCTGCACCTGCCTGAGGAGGAGCCCAGAGCTTCCCCTGGTGTGATCAGCAGAGCTCATTAATACCTTTTAAGGAGCTAGACCAGTTTCAGCAGGGCTGTTTTTCCCTTGGGAACAGTGTCCTGTGTCTCATCACAGAGCAGAGCCTGTTTCTTTGGCTACAGGGTGGTGGAGAGCTCTCAGTTTGCACAACTGTGTGTAATTATGGCATTCCTCAGCTTCTCTGGGGCCCAGCTCTGAACCCTGCACCTCCATCCCTTGTGCTGTGCTGGTCCCTCAGCCTCAGCCATGGCTCAGCTCCCCTCTCTCTCCTGAGGCTCATCCCTGCTGCTCTGCCATGGTGGAGCTGCATTTTCTTCCCAGGCTTCCCTCCTGAGCTGGGGCATGGGGCTCCATGGCCAGGAAAAGGGGTTTTCAGTTTTCACTCCTGCTGGGCTCCATCCACCACAACTCCCAGAGGTCCCACCAGCATTCAAAAGCTCTGGGAGGAGCTGGAGGTCTCCCTCCATGCCTGGAATGGTGCAGGGTTCTCCCTCCCCCTGAGATGTGTTCAGCTTTTGGGGAGATGTGTGTGATGGTGCAGACAGCTTTGTGAAGGGTTTGGAATTGGTGCTTGCTCAGGAACTGAACCATGGCCTTTTCTAGGACAGGAAATATTCCTAGTAAAGGAGATATCTATTGCCTGAACTGCCTGGCACCAGCTACCAGAGGGCTTATTTTCCTTTAGAATTTAGCTCATTATTAAAAAAAAGACAAATCTTGCTTCAGAAATTCCACCATGGTGCCTCATTGTCCTTCAGTTCCCTTTCCATTCCCTGCAGATTGGCTCCTCACCAGATGCCATCCCTGTGACACTCCAGATCTAACCATGGCAAACGAGGGGCATCCCCCAAAAGTGCCATCAGTGCAAACTCTCAGGTGCTGCACAGAACAGGCTCAGTGCCAGCAGCTCTGTGACAGCCGCACCCTCCCAGCACAGGCAGTGACAGAATCCCAGGGTGCCTGGGGTGCAAGGGACCTCTGGGGATCAGGCAGGGTCACCTGGAGCAGGGACACAGGGTATATCCAGCTGGGTTTGGGATGGCTCCAGAGAGACACTGCAGGCCCTCCTTGGGCAGCTTTCCAGGGCTCTGCACCCTCCAAGGAGTGAAGTTCTTCCTCATGCTGAGGTTGAATTTCTTGGGGTTTGTGGCCACTGCCCCTTGCTTGTGCTGTCCTTGGGCACCCCTGAGTTGGTTGTGATTCCCGAGGAGCCCCTGAGCAGTGAGGGACAGAGCTCAGGCCCAGCAAGGACAGCTGAACAAGAGGGATGTGCCCTGCTCACCCTGAGCCCTGCTCCTCCCTGGAGCTGCAGCACCTGGGGGGCTCCAGGAGGGAAAAATTCCTACCTGGATTCTACCACAGGGGACACACAGGGCCAGGGGGCTGTGCCATGGCCCTGCCATGGGGTCTGGCCTGCTCCCAGAGCCCTCAGAGGTCCCAGGGTGGAGTCCCAGCCTCACGTCAGGGACTGATCCTGTGCCAGCCCTGTGCAGGGCAAGATGCTGCAGCCACCTGCAGAGGCCATGGAATAAACTCCACTCCCTTCCCATCACCACTGACCTTTCTCCCATCCTCCCTTTGCAGCACCACCTCCAGCTGAGCTGCAAATATTCAGGGAGATATTTGGGCACAGTTCAGGTGTCTCTGAGTGTGACTGGTCAGCAAGGAGGTCACACAGCCCCTGTGTGACTTGGAAGGGACCAGGTTACAGCCAACAAGCAGGGATGCTTTTGGCAGTCCATACTGCCTTGATAATATTTTTTTCCTTCTGTCCAATTTAATTTGAAATTTGTGTAATTTTAAGATTCTAGTGTTTTGCTTTGATTTCTTTCAGTCTAGGCTGCAGTGGAGAAAAGTGCAGGACAGTGGGGACTGGGCTCTGCTGAGCTCAAGGAGACAGGGCTGACTTCCAGTCCCTCTAGAAAGAGACACCAGTGACTCCTCCAGCATCACCCCCTCTCCCTGAGAGCAGCCTTGTGAACTCCCCCATTTGGGCTGAATTTTCAGTAAAAATGTACTGGAGGGCTCCTTTCTGATTCAGTGAGCAGAAGCTGAGGTTGTTGTCACCTGGGAGGGAAAAGCCACAGCACTGCAGAGCTGTGGCTGAGGGAAGGCAGCTGCACCCTGGGTGGGAGGCTCAGCCTCCCTTTGCCATGGGAGCACTGGCACCCAGCTGGTCCCGGGCCACAGGGCAGCTCCAGGGCAGAGATGGAGACTTGGATCAGTCCCTGATCCAACCAGGAGAGCTCAGAGCTGACTGTCCATCCTTCCCTGGAGATTCAGTCCCACTAAAAGAGATTTGTTTTCCCCTGCACTTTTTCTGTGTTCCTAATAGAACTGCAATCTGTAGAACTTTGTTTTCCCATGGCAGCCAGTGTGGTTTTCCCACCAGAGAGGGATGAAAATGGGACCCAGTGACTGGGGAGTGTTATACCTTGAAAAAGTGGGGAATCTTGTAGAGGGAAAAGTTTTGGGGTGGCTTTTCCTCTCCCCACTCAATCTAAAACACAAGGTGGTCTCATGAAGCCATCTGTAGGCCATGACAAGGGCATGTGGGCCCTGGGACCTTGCTGAGCACACCTGGCTGCCTTTGGGGCTGCAGATTCTCCCTGGGGAGCCCCTGGGTTTGGCTCTGCAGCAGTTTGTGGTGAGCAGGATCCGAGGGCAGGCTGGGCACAGGGACAGGGAAGGGACAGACACAGGGACAGGGACAGCCTGAGTGCCCAGCACTGGCCAGGGCCTGCTGCACAGCACCCACCCCCCCATGGCCTTTCATCTCCTTTCCATCCCTCCCCAACTCCACAAACCCCACCCTTGTTTTTTAATTACTAAATTAGCATAATTGTACTAAGCTCAGAGAACTGTACTCGGCCCCTGCTGCGCCGTTTTCTGCTTCTGTTCCAGCCCTGAACAAGGCTTTGTTTCCATGAAACTTCTCTTGCATTTTCCAGCTCTACCAGTTGGTCAGGTCACAGTTATTACCTCTCCCTGCACATCTTTCTTCCTCTGCCAGGACCTGTGTGAGTTCCCTCTGGGGATTCCTGGAGACATCCCAGGATCTCAGACCTGGGCCCTGCTCCTGCCTGGGCCCTGGGCTTGGAGGGGAGAGCTGCAATCCAGAACCTTCTTTCTCCAGAGTGGGCACCATGGCAGGCCCTGGGTCTCACCACACACCCCTGAAGCTCAGCCACCCGTGATAGCCACGACAGAGACACTTCCCAGGGCTGGGCCTGCCTGGAACCTGTCCTGGGGTGCCTGGGATGAGGACAGGGGAGTCCTGGCACCCTGCTAGGCTGCAGCTGCTTGGCCAAATTAAGCTTGAAAAGATAAAAAATAGGTGGGAAAGGCTCTGTGTGCCATGCAACTGCTCCAGTCCTGCAGGGGATGCTGAGGGGCTGAAGGGCCAGGAGGAAGGACAAGGACTGAGCATCCCAAAGCCTGAGCCAAAGGAGAATATTTTCCAGTGGCAGCTTCCTCTGCTCCAATCCTGATCTGGGGAAGAGTTTGCATTTGAGTTTTGAATCCTTCCTGAAGGAGCTGCAGGGTGCTGTGACAGCCTTGAGTACTGGTGGCTGGGATAGAGAGGTGTCCCCAGTAGTGTCCCCCTCACCCTCTGTGGCCAGGGACAGTGAGCAGAGTGGCTCAGGATCCTGAATAGGCCAAAGGAAGGGATGTGAGGCCAGAGGAATTCAGCTGTCCTGGAGACAAATCCAAACCCACCTCCCAAAGCCTCTCCCTCACTCCCTCTGCCAGCCATGTCCTGCAGGAGCATCGGCATGGGGCCATGCTCTCCCATCCCCTGCTTTGGGAATGCAGTGTTTTCCTGGGAAGGCTGATCTCTCTGGAGCCCACACACTGTTTGATGCTGTTCCCTTCCAGCCCTGTCTGGGACCTGTGCTTTTCTCTCAGTTTATTGCATTTTCTGCACTTTACAGGCTCTCTCCAAAGGGATGGGGGGTGCTGCAGCACACCCCGGTGTGGTGTGGGCTTCAATCTGGGAGTGCTGCAATTCTCTGGATACCCTGGGAACACAGACAAGGCACTGCTGTAACTGGCAAGAGCAGCTCTGCCTGTGGGCTGAGCATCCCCTGCAGTGCCCCCAGCCAGGAGACCCCAGCAGTTTGAATTCTCACAAATTCACCCCTCCAGCCCTGCTCCAGAATGAGCTGGCACATTCCCAGCTGCCTTCACTGCCCAGCTGCAGGCTGGGGGGCTGTGACACAGAAATGGTTGGACTGGGGGGAAGAATGGGATGTTTGGCCTGAAATATGGATTCATCTCTGGAATTAACCCTTGAAATGCCCCAACTGCCACAGCTGCAGTGCTTGTGGTGGGCAGCTGGAGGGGAGCTGGTGCCTGGAGCTCTGAGGGCTTTTCCAGAAGCAGAGGAGTGGGGATGGAGAGCAGGCAGCTCTGTTCCCCCAGGCTGGTGCTTGGGGATCTCTGCAGCCCTGAGCCCAGCAGGGCTGGCTCTGAGTGGGGCCAGGGGGCTCAGCAGGGCTGTGGGATGTGAGGAACAGCCCAGGGCTGGAAGGGACGAGCCCAAAGCCTGTGTGAGCCCAGGGAGTAGGGTCTGAGTGCCAGCATGGGGACACTGCAGGGTGGCCTGGCCTGGCCCTGGGCAGAGTTCCCCAGTGAGGAGTGCACACAGCCTCGGCCCAGGACAGTCCTTTAATGCACATCTGGCTGGCAGGGACATCTCGGGCTGCCACGGGGCACTGGGGGCACAGGGGGGCACAGGGGGCAGCTCTGCAGGGCTGGCAGGGGTGGGTGGCACTGGCCCTTGGGGACAGCACGGCCTGTGGCTGCTGAGGGGACGCTGTGCAGAGGCAGGGCTGAGGGCACTGCTGGAAGGAAGAAGCTCAGGACTCCTTTCCACACCGCTGTCCTCGTGTTCCAGCTCAGGGGGAATTCAGGGACGGGCACAAAGGGACAGGGAGCAGCAAGGGCAGGCTGGCAGCAGGGACGGGGACGGTCTTCTTCCCAGTGCTCCTGTGGGAAAGAAACAGCAGAGGGGCAGAGAGGCAATGGGGCAGAGGGGCAATGGGGCAGAGGGGGAGAAGGGCAATGGGACAGAGGGGCAATGGGGCAGAGGGGCAATGGGGCAGAGGGGCAATGGGGCAGAGGGGCAATGGGGCAGAGGGGCAATGGGGCAGAGGGGCAGCTTTGGCTGTGGCTGGTGCCAGCAGTGCCTGTGGGATGAGGGTGGCACAGGCAGCACACCCAAAGGGCAGCACCCTTTGGGGTGGCAGGCATGCCATGGCAGGGAGGTGTGGGACAGACCCCAGCCAGGTGTGGGGTAGGACATGGGGACGGGTGGCCTTTTCTGTAGGGAGTGGAGACATTTCTGTGTCTCTCCAAGCACAGCACAGGAGGTGAAGGAGCTCAGGGGGATCAGCCCTACCTGTCACTGCCCCGTGGGGGACTTGGCAGCGTCGAACATCTTCTTCCTGCCCTCCATGCCCGACATGGCCTCCACATTCTTGCGCCAGTCTCCCACTTCCACAGGGCGCTCCTGCCGGGCATAGGGCTGGGCATGAGGCTCTGGCAGCCCTGCCCTGTTCTTCCCTGCACAGAGCCCCAGCTGGGACACTGCTGCCCCTGGCAAAGCCCCTGTCCCTCTGCCATGTGTCCTGGGGAGGTGGCAAACAGTGCCCTGATCTCCACAGGGAGCTCTGGATCCTTGTGGGCACTCCCCTCCCCAAAGCCTGGCCAAGCTGCTTTCATGCACCAGAAGGCTCAATAATCCCAGAAAGATTTCTTTAGGAGGAAGAAACCACATGGGACTTTGGGTTTACAGCAGCACAGTGGGGCAAATGTTTGTACTGAAGTAAAAACACTTCCTGCATTGTCCTCACCTTCTCTGAGCCTTTGGTGGGGACTGGGATTGTTGGTGTGACAGTGGGAGCCTGGCAGACACTTCCAGAGCAGTTCTGGGCAGGTGACAGCAGTTCTGGGAGCCCAGGTGTCTATTCTGCCCCCCAGCATTCATAGATTACAAGCTGTGCCCCAACACCATCCCACCACACCTAGAGCAAACCCAGATCTGTTCTGGTGCTCAGGGCTGTAAGCAGAGTTTTCTGTCCAAAGGGCTGGAAAAGTGCTATACCACAGTGGGGGGACAAATGAAAAACTGCTGAAAATTGAGATTCTCATCCAATTCTGCTCATCCAATCCTCATTCACTCTGCTGAGCTGGAATGAGCTGTGAAAGCCCTCTGGAAGAGAGAATCCCCAGCTGTGCCTGGGGATGAGGCTCAGCTCCTGCTGCTGGGCACCTGCACACCCCAGGCAGGTTTGGGCATCACTGGCATTGAGATTTTCCCTTCTCACACCTTTGCCAAGCAGGTGGGAACTGGGCCATTTATCTCAGGCCAACTGCTGGGCTGCTCTGTTTTATCTAATCTGAGTCTGGGAGTTCCCTGGGAGATTTCTGGGTGTGATTGTGCCCAGCAGGAGCTCTCGTGGTTCCCTACATGATCAAACTCTGCATGTGCAGCTCAGCCATGGTGCTGGGGGACCCTGGTGAGAGAATCCTCCACATTCTGGGAAGGAAGAGCACCACGGACACAGCCCTGAATCTCACCAGTTACACCCACCTGGCCCAGTCAGATCCATAATCTCACCAGTTTCCATCCACCTCGCCCAGTCAGATCCATAATCTCACCAGTTTCCATCCACCTGGCCCACTCAGATCCGTAAATCTCACCGGTTTCCATCCACCTGGCCCAGTCAGATCCCTGAATCCCACCAGTCACCACCCACCTGGCCCAGTCAGACTGGTCCCACATGGTCCCACAAGATCCCACAGTGGGAATGGCTCACAGGGCTCTTTCCAAGGCTGATGGGGGTGAGCACAGGGTGCCCTGGAGAAGGGCAAGGGCACCCATGGAAGTGTGTCCATCTCCAGCCTCCAGAGGAGTCACCCACCTTCTCCGTGTCCTCCTTCTTGACAGACTTCAGGTTGGCCCTGAGGTCCATGGACACCTTGTGCTTGGAGCCCAGCAGAGCCCTGAGCATGGCGTCGGCCGAGACGCGGACCCGGCGCAGGGGAGGCCGCTTGAACTTGCCCCGGAGATCGAGGACTTTGATTTTCAGATCTTTAATCTGCAGGGGCAGGGGAGGAGCAGGAGGGGAGGTCACTGCTTGGCTGCCTTGCACAAAGAGCCCCTGTGGGAAGCAGGAGCTCTGGCAGCACCGAGCCCCAAGGGGATCTGCTCCTCTCCTGTGGGACCATCCCCACCAGGGCTCTGCCCCACCAGGCTCAGGGCTGGGCCATGGGCTGGGCCCAGCCTGCTCAGGGGGCAGCTGTGCCACCAGAAGCTCTCAGACCCACAGGGGTGACCAGGAGAGTGAGGAACCTCTCTGTGGACCGCGATTCCCTTGGGATTCCCTTGGGCAGGGATGAACCTTGCTCTGAGTGGTGCCTTGCAGAGCAAACATCAGCCCTGAGAAACCCTGGTGTCTGTCCCAGATCCCAGCCCAGCCTGGTCCATGACACATCCCCATTCAGGCCAGAGCTGCCACTGGGAGGGAGTTTCCAGAAGGAACCAGCCTGTCCTCCCTCCTACCTCCCGGGTGTTATGGTTGCATTTCGCTTCAATGTCGTATCTCTCCTCATCCACAATTTCCACCTTCTCGTGCAGCTCCCTGCACAAGTCCTGGGGCCAAGAAAACAGGAGAGGGGTGAGTGAGGCCCCTCATGCTCCCAGGGAACCCAGTGCACCCTCGGGCTGAGCAGTACCTGGAGCTGGCTCAGGGAGAGCCCGCTGGTGTGCAGTGGGGTGACCCTCTCAGACAGGTACCTCTCCTTCTCTGCCTGCTTGTCCACAATCTCCTGATCCCACTCCTCCTTGGCCTTGGCCAGCATCAAACTCTGTGAGCACCAGGAAATGGCACAAGTGTGAACAGGCCCCTGTTTGCCCTGAGCCACTCACACCACGTCTATGGGATGGGATAGACTCGTGTGCCACCCCCTCCCTGCTGTCCCCAAACACAGCAGAGCCTCCCCACAGCTGGGTGGGGCCGTGGGGCTGTGGGCATGTGAGGCTGTGGGTCTGTGGGGCCATGTGGCTGTGGGGCTGTTGGGCTGTGGGACGAGGGGCTGTGGGGCATGGGGCTGTGGGCTATGGGGCTGTGAGGCCATGGGGCCATGGGGCTATGGGGCTGTGGGGCCATGTGGCTGTGGGCTATGAGGCTGTGGGACGAGGGGCTGTGGGGCCATGGGGCTGTGGGGCTATGTGGCTGTGGGGCTGTGGGACGAGGGGCCATGGGTCTGTGGGGCCATAGCACTGTGGGTCTGTGAGGCTCTGGTGCCATGGGGCTGAGGGTCTTTGTGGCTGTGGGGCCGTGGGGTTGTGGGGCCATGGGTCTGTGGGGTCGTGGGGCCATGGGGCTATGGGATGTGGGGCTGTGGGGCTTTGGGACTGTGGGGCTGTGGGACGAGGGGCCATGGGGCTGTGGGGCTGTGGGGCCGTGGGGTTGTGGGATGTGGGGCTGTGGGGCTTTGGGACTGTGGGGCTGTGGGACGAGGGGCCATGGGGCTGTGGGGCTGTGGGGCCGTGGGGTTGTGGGGCCATGGGTCTGTGGGGTTGTGGGGCCATGGGACGAGGGGCCATGGGTCTTTGGGGCTGTGGGTCTGTGCTCCCGCTGGCTGCTGCCGTTGGCCCTGCTGGGACAGGCAATGTTTATCCCAAGCAGAGCCCGGGGAGCTCCCAGGCCTGTGCTGGAGCACAATCAGGCTGAGGCCTCAGAGCTGAAGGTGTGGGGGTCTCTCCCCACCCCAGTGCAGGGGAGGTTTGTTTGGACCACAAATCCCACATGAGTGAGAAGAGAGAGGTGGGTGGGAGCTGCTCCCCACAGCCCATCCCTGAGCTTTCCTCGCCCCTGTCCCACCAATGTGCTGCAATCTGGCTCCTTTCCCCCAGCAAGACAAACCCCAGGGAGTTTCCAGCCCTCGGGACTCACCTTCAACAAGAGTTTGCGTGAGGCTGTGATCTTGGATTTTCTCTGGGGGAAAGGGGAGGGAAGGAAAACACCCTTTGAAAACAAACGCGCAGCAAACGCAGAGCAGCACCAAGGGCTCCACCAGAGGGAAAGGCACTTACCTCCCTGCAGGCAGGGCAGCAGCCAGGGAGCAGCAGAAAGAACAAGAGAAGAGAACAGGGCATCAAGGAATGAGAGTGAAAAAGAGGGGACAGTCAAGGAATGCATCTTGTGTGGTTGCAGTTGGTTCCTTATTTCTGTATCTCACAGCTGCCACCAGCATGTGAGCCAGGCCTGAGGGGAAGGTGCCCTCTGGAAATGCAGTGGGAGCTCAGGGCCACAGCTTAGAAAGCCAAAATGTCACTCAGGTGTGACAGGTGAGCTGGCACTGTGCCCATCATGCCAAGCCCAGTTCACTCCCTGTGGTTCAGACACCCTCATTGCCCCAGTCCCACTTCAGCTGGGCCGGGATGTTTGGATGCTGCTCAGATTCACAGGGTTGGGACATCCCCAGGTCGTTGCTCCAGGAGAGCTTTACAGGGAGTTCCTCCCTTCTCTGCTCACCAGGGAATGTGTTGGATTTGTGCAATGTGCTACAGAGAGCCTCACGGCAAATCCAGAGCTGCTCCCTCCCCTCCAATCTGCATTTGGGGATCTGGGAAAGCCCCGAGGTTTGCACTGGGACATTGAAAGGGCAAACAATTTGCATTTAAAGCCGGTTTTTGCAAGGGGGCTGGCACAGAGGTGTGGGGTAGGGCAGGGTCTCCCAGCGGACCCTCCGCAAAGGGAGAAGCGCAGCCGGGCGAGGCTTTGGGGATCCGGGGAGCGCAGCTACTCACGGCTCCGGCATCGCGGCGGGGCTGCTCCTGCCGAGAGAGGAAAGCGGCTGAACCCAAGGAGCAAATCGCGGTTCACAGAGGCACAGGCAGCAGGAGCGATGCCGAGGCGCTGCTGCCCCGCGCTGTCGGCGTTGGGAAGCGGCCCCGCGGCTCCATCAGCCTGCGGGACATCCCGCCCGCATTCCGGGCAAGCTGCGGCGGGCACAGCCGGCCCTGCAGGGCTCAGCCCGCGGCTCCTCGGGGCTGTTCCCAAGCTCCCAGCTGCTCCCCCGCCCGCCCCGGCTCTGGAAACACCGAGAGAAATGGGGGTGCCTCGGGGGTCCCCCACTGGGTCGGCTCAGGAGTCCTGTCCTGCAACTCCCGTGGGCAAGGCAGGGATGGGAGAGCCAAAACCAACCGGGGAACGCCAGAGCAAAGGGCAACACCTCTGCTCTGAACCGGGCTGAGGGCTGGGGGTGCCCAGCCTGGAGAAATGAGGGATCCAGGGAGACCTGAGAGCCCCTTCCAGAGACCAAAGGGGCTCCAGGAGAGCAGGAGAGGAACTCTGGGACAAAGGATGGAGGGACAGGACAAGGGGAATGGCTTCCCACTGCCAGAGGGCAGGGTGAGATGGGATATTGGGAAGGAATTCTTGGCTGTGAGACCTGGCACAGGTGCCCAGAGCAGCTGTGGATGCCCCTGGATCCCTGGCAGTGCCCAAGGCCAGGCTGGACAGGGCTGGGAGCAGCCTGGGACAGTGGAAGGTGTCCCTGCCATGGCAGGGGTGGGACTGGATGGGCTTTAAGGTCCCTCCCAACCATTCAGGGATTCTCTAAGTCAGATCCCACAGCTGAGCAGGGTCCTTCAGCAGTCACATTCCAGGTGAAACACTCAGGGTTTCCTGTTTTACATTTGCCTGGTGATCCCAAGCCCTGGCAGCTGTTCCAGCCCACACTGCTCCCCTGGCCCTGCTCTGACCCTGCTGTGCTGAGCAGCCAGGGCACCCTGTGAGGCCAAGCAGCAGAAAAATGTGGGGGGAAATTTTAGTATTTTTCCCCCTTTAAACAGCATTTTCCAGGCATGGGTTTAGTGCTTTTCCTTGGGAGTGAAATGGACAGGCAGGGGTTTTTTTGCCTTGATCCTTTTGCATCCCCTGATATTTTGAAACTGTTTTAGACCCCAAGGATTTTTGCTGGGAGAAATGAAAAGCTGGTCTCAAACAGCTGCTCACAGGTTTGTGTGGAGCCTGTGCCAAGCAAATCTCAGGGCACATCCTGGCTCTGTTCCCTTGTCCCTGTTCCCTCCCCATGTGCCCACAGCTCAGCCAGATATGTCCTGAATAAATGAAGTTTGGGGGATGGGGGGGAATGTAATAAAATCCCATCAGGAATCATCTTCCCCAGTGCCTCCCAATCCAAATCCCCAGATTTACAAGGAGAAATCCCAAGAACAGGAATTTCTTTGTCCTCAAACCACATCAAACATTCAGTTTCCTGCTTTTGTGGAGGTTTTTGGTGCCGTGACAAACATCCCAGCGGACAGCAGGCAGCACTGGTGCCTTGAGCAGCCTGGGTTTATTCCTGCTCCCAGGTTTATTCTGGGGGTGGCAGAGGAGCCTTTCTTTCCCTGGAGCTGAGGGGGCTGGGAGCAGCCTCAGCCTTTCCTTTGTCCCCTGCTGGAGCAGAGCCCGGCATTCCTTGGGGTGGGATCCACACCACACCTCGAGCTCACGACCTCTACCAAGGTCAGTCACATTTTAGGGCCAAACAGTTCTAAATTGGCTTCCCAAACAGCTGCAGGGACTCAGCTGTGCCAGTGAGACATCCCCAGCAATCCCCAGTGCCAGGACTTTTGGGCTCCAGCTGGATCTGGAGCATCCAAGAGAGACTTTGGTCCCTGATGGGGACGAGAGGATCTGGGCAAGGTAATTCTGTAATATTTGCATTTTCCCAGCTGTGAAAAGCTTGTAAAGCTTATTGAACCACTGGATCATGGAAATCCTTAAAAGAAATAATCCCATAAACCCAACCACAGTCCACTCTGACATCCTCCCCCATCCCAGGAGGCTGGAGACACAGCACAAGCACTTTCCCAGCTTGGAGGGAGGGATCTCTGTTCCCACCCTGAACCTCCCACCAGTGAGCCAGTCTGGAACACACAGCAAGTGCTCCTCAAACAGTCGTGTTTGCCATGGTTTGGGAAAAAACAGGCAAATATCAGCTCAAAGTCTTTGTCCCCATTGCAGCCTCACCAATCCTCTCTCCCAGAGCAGAGGAAATGTCTGAGCCCCTCAGAGAGGGGCAGAAATTCAGGCAGATCCTCGTGCTGGGGGTTACTCTGTGTCCCATGCCAGTGCTGGGGGTCTCGTGCCCATCTCAGCCCCAGCACACCCGGGGGGACAGGGGACAGGGCAGTGGCAGTGCCTTACCTGGCTGTGCAGGAGGGAGGTGACGCCTGGCTGGGACAGCCGCGCTCTGCCGGGGCTGGGGCTGAGGGGGGATATTGAATCCCTGCCCTGCCTGCAAGTGGTCGGTAAAAATAGCACAAATCCCCTCCTCTGCAGGCATCTGCTGCAACCCCGGGCGTGCTGGGACTGCTGCTCACACCTGGGGCCCTGCCTGGAGCACAGGGGCACACACAGGTCACCCCTGTGTCACTGCTCTTGGGTCCCAGGGTGCCCACAACCCCCCTTTGGTTTGGAGGATTCCAGGGCTGCTTGCATGGGAATAATCCCAGACTGATTTAGGTGGGAAGAAACCTTAAAAATCATCCAGTCCCAGCCCAGTCATGGCAGGGACACCTTCCACTACCCAAGGGTGCTCCAAGTCCTGTCCAGCCTGGCCTTGGACACTGCCAGGTATGGGGCAGTCCTGTGCATGGTGGGCACCCTGTGCCAGGGCCTGCCCACCCTCACAGGGAAGAATTTCTCCCCACTCTCCCCTCTATCCCTGTATCTGGCAGTGGAAGCCATTCCCCTTGTCCTGTGCCTCCATCCATTGTCCAGTCCCTCCCCAGCTCTCCTGGAGCCCCCTTGGGCACTGGGATGCCCCAGGACAGCCCCTGCTCACAGGGGGCTCTGGGGGTCACACACACAGGCTCAGGCTGCCCAGTGCTGGGGATGCCCTGGGCATGGGCTGCATCCTCCTGGCACCTCTGGTGTGACAGAGCTCCAGAGAGGCTGCAGAGGGCAGGGGAGGGGGTGTGAACCGCCTGGGAGCTGCTGCCCTGCACCATAGGGCACACACAGGACAGCCCTGGCCAAGGGAACTCCTGGGAGCCACCAGAGGCACCAGAGCAGGACAGGGAACCCTAGCAGGCCAGGCTGCACTGCTGAGGGGTGATAGTGAAAATCAGCCTGGTCACACCTCAGGCCAGGTGGGGTGGGGACCAAGAGGGCACTGTCCCCTCTCTAAGGAAAAGGAGCAGCACCACTGCCCAGCACAGCGCTGCAGCTTGGCATGCTCAGCCAGCTCCCAGCCCCTCACAGGCCCTGAGGTTTTCCCCATGAAAAGCAGTGAAAAAGCAGTGAAAAGGCTGCTGTCTGTCCCACTGCTCCCCACAAAGCCCCTTGCCCAGTGTCCCTTTGCATGACAAGGGCTGCAGGGCAGGCAGCACCTGTTCCCCGGGATATTTTTAGGGACAAATTTAGGAGCAAACAATTCCCTACGTGGGGCCCAGCAGGGACAATGCCTGGCATGTTAATCCTGGGGCTTTTATGGCCAGGAGGGACAGAGGGACACACAGCTGCAGGAGTGGGGCAGCTCGGCTCCTTCCCCCTGCCTGGGCACAGCAGGAGCTGCTGGCAGAGGGGTGACAGCAGCACTGGCAGTGGCAGTGCCATCCTCGTGGGAATTGCACCCAGCAAGTCCCAGTGGGCAGGGGAGAAACCCCCCTGCATCCAGCCCACCCGGGACCCTGCAAGGACCCTTCCCTGGCCAGCACGGAGGATCTGCTCTCTCCTCGAGCAGCAGGAGGAGGAGGAGGAGGCTTTAACCAGCCCCGTCAGACCTTTATAAGGAAAAGCCCCCTCGGGGCCAGGCCTCCAGCATCTTTCCTCCCGGATGCCTTGGAATTGTTTTCGGAGCACAGAGGAGCCAAAATTAGCCCGTGACAACGGCGCTGCATTCCCGCAGCTCCGGGGATGGGGCGGGGGCTGCTCCGGATGCCATCTGCGCCAGGCTCGGGTTTCATCCTCTGCTGGGACCCGGGGACAGGAGGAGGGAGCGGGATGGGCAATGGGACCCCCAGATTTGGGGTTTTTCCATGGGGTTCAAAGCCCCGGCTCTGCCATGGGGGCTGCACAGAGGGACTGACAGGGGACAGAGATGCCCCATCCCTCCTCCCCAGCTGACACAGAGGGGACGTTCTGAGTGCCCATCCCTGGCTCACACAGCACAGGGAGCTGCCTCCAGGTGAGGGGTTGTTTTATCAGGTGCCACCTGGGCCTTGGACACCACTCTGAGCTGCTAGGGGTGGGAAGGATCAGGCTGGAAATCTACAGGGCAAAGCAGTGCTGAGGGCAAATTGAGAGCAAAGTAATAAAAATGTATCTGGGATTGGCTCAGCTGGTCAGAGCTGATAACAGCCAGGTCATGGGTTTGATCCCCATTCACTTTAGAGCTGGACCCAATGATCCTTGTGGGTCCCTTCCAACTGAGACTATTCCATCATTCTGTGATTTTTCCATGTGCTGCTGCTGCTGCTACAAATATCAAATATCCCTCTGTTACTAGGAGCCACTGGTTGAAGGGAAGGGTTCCTCATGGGCTGCCACCAAGGGGATGGATGCCAGCAGAAATTTCCCAGAGAGCTGTATGGGGAGTTCAGAGCCAGGCAGGAGCAGTTCCCCAGGGACAGCTGCTTGTCCCTGAATGTCCCTGGGACCTACAGGTCACCCTTGTTTAGTCTTTTACACGTGGACCCCTGGCATGTGTTAAGAGGGATGGGGCATTTTCCCCCTCTGGTCCTTCCAAGTCCCTGGAGTGTGTTGGTGCATCAGCCCCACACCCATGGCAGGGGCTGCCAGAGCTGCGCATGGTCCCTGGCTCCTCAGGGTCTGGAGACCCCACATGCAGAGGTACCTGACTCTTGAGAGCAGTTCAGCTGCCCCACATGAAGCCAATCTCCCTGCAGAAATGGACTTGAAGCAATGCTGGAGGGATCTCTTCCCTTCCTCTGGAACCTTCCCATCCATCCTGTCCTCACCCTCTCCCAGCCACCATCCTTGTTCCATCAACCCCCATGGAATTCACAAAGCCAATAGGTCCCAGAGCATCCAGGACAGACTTAGAAATGACAGCTGAGCCCCTGGTGTCCTTTGGGGCTGAGCCTCTGGTGTCCTGTGGGTCTGAGTCCCCGGTGTCCTGTGGGTCTGAGTCCCCGGTGTCCTTTGGGGCTGAGCCCCTGGTGTCCTTTGGGGCTGAGCCTCTGGTGTCCTTTGGGGCTGAGCCTCACTGCCACTCTCAAAGTCCAGCACTGGGGGCTGACAGGAGAGCCCCCAGCTGCACCAGGCTTGTCACAGCCCTGGGACAGATGATGCCCCACAGACTCACCACGGTGTGGGAGAAGATTTTCCTTCTGTGGGACAGCTCAGGGACCAGGGCACAGTGAGGTCACCCCCTAAGCTGGGTGATTGCAGGGTCAGGTGGCAGTGAAGTGGTGAAAGGCCATGTCTTGAGGAATGTTCCCCATGGTGTTCCTCCTGCAGACCATCCAGCAGGAACCCAGCCAGTCCCACCTGCTCTGTGGATTGGTGACAGTGCAGTGGGAGCTCCTGGGATGCTTCTGTAAGAGCTGATGCCTCCTGCAGCCCTGAGGGGAATTTCCTCCTCCTGCTGCATCTGTGAACAGATCCCACCAAACCTGAGGGATGCCCCGAGATGGAAAGGGGGCCGAATTTGGATAATCATCACAGCCCAGCCTGGGAACCAGCACAGCCCCAGGCCAGACCCCAAATATTCCCCAGGGACTGAGAGGTCTCTCTCAGCTCACCTGCCCCACTGATCTTCATCCCATTGCATCAGCCCCACCAGGGCATCCCCATTTCCCACTGCCTGGCAGGGCAGAAGCTCCTCATCCCTTTGGGATGTGCTGCTCCATGTCCTGCTCCTGTCCCAGCCCCATTCTGGGACCCCCAAGCTCTGGAGTCCCCCTGGGCTGGCGCAGCTCAAGAGGGTGCCCATGCCAGCCCCTCCATGCTGGGAGGGACTCACCCTCCCCACCTGGCTACAGAGGGCAAATTCATTGCAGGCAGCTCTGGGGCTGGATACAAAGCAGGGAAATTGTCCCAAAATGCAAGAAACACCTTCCACTTCTAGAAATATCATGGCCAGTTTGTTTTTCTGTGCTTGAATACTTTGGGGAGGCCTGAAATGTTTGCATAAGGCTGGGGAGGGTCCCCCAAAAGCCAAGGGGCCCTTTAGGAGCAGCACAGGCTCCTGCCTTGTGCCTCTGGCACATGGAAAAGGCTTTGTTAAATGAGGAGGAATTACCTACTTTGGGATAGTGGAAGGACATTATTGAAATGGAGCCACCCACTGAAGACTTGAAGCTTTCAATGGCTTTGCCAGTGACACATGAAACCTTCCCAGTGCTGATCCTGTGGGCTGTTCTCACCAGGAGGGGGATTTGGGCTGTTCTGTGCCAGTGCAGCCATGGCTCAGCAGTGACATCAGTTTGAGTATCACAAACTCCAGGCTGGTTTCCAGCCGAAGGCAAAATATTCTACATGAGCAAAAAAAAGACTATTCCAAATAATTCAAAATTTCTGGCCTGGGCAGGGACCCTGACAGAGTTTTTGGACATTTTCAGGGTATTTGCATGTAAGGGGATACAGTATGGGTACAGAATGTAATCTTATCCCCTAAAGAGTTGCAGCTGAACCAATTACTAAAGATTAGGAGCAGGCCTGATGATAACAGGCCACACCTGTAGCAAATAAGAACAGGGGTATAAAACAGTGGATTGGTGGGAGTCAGAGGAGTTAGATGGCTGCTGTGAGGGCTGGGAATAGTCAGTGCTTAGAGGAGCTGCTTGTGACAAACATTGAAGAGGTATGAAACTCTGGTGATATTGAATCCTTCCACTATCACAATAAGAGAACTCTTGATATATAAGACAACATTTGCAGACCTTTGCATCTGTCTCTGAGACACATCTCAGTATCCACTTTGGGTTGGCTGTGCCAACCCTGCCCCCAGAGCTGCTCAGTGGCTCCTGCTTGGGGACAGACAGGTGCTGGTATGTGCTGGTTGTTCCCCCTGCAGCTCCAGCAATGTCTGGGCCCTCGTTTTCTTTCTTCCTGGGCTCCCACAGCCTCTGCTCTACTGCTGGGGATGTCACAGGCACAGCTCTGAACCCCCTGGGACACAGAGTCCCTCCAGCAGGGCCCTGTGGCTGGGGAGTGAAGGTGTGACCCTGCAGTCCCTGCCCTGGCCCCGCAGCACCCCAGGGGCTGTGCTGCAAGCACAGGCATTTCTTCCCACACTGCAGTGCAGGAGAATTCAGTGGGGATGGCCAAGCCCCCACAGCAGTGCTGGGGACATCCCAGGCTCTGCTCCCTGCAGCAGGGACACACAGACAGAGCTCTGGGCAGGTGCCATGTCCCAAACCAAAATCCAGTGATTTAGGAATTGTCATTAAGGATGGCCAACAATGAAATTGTTTTAGGAGCATCTGGAGGAAGTTGAACAGTTGACCTAAGCCAGAAAGCAGAATGCTACTTGGTACAGCTGGGGTTTCTTTTTTTTGTTGTTTTTTTCATTTTTATCTGAAGAGGAGCCACCCACGAGCTCAGGGATGATCCCAGGAGAAGCAGGACAGTGCCAGGGTCTCTGCAGGGCACCTGGTGATGGAGGAGCTCCCATGTGACAAAAGCATTGGCGCCATCAGGCTGCACCTCCCTGTCTCAGCACTGTGACCCCAGTGCCCTCCCTGGCACTCAGGGTGTCCAGCCAGCCCCAAACTCCAAAGCCAGCCCTGGGATGTCCTCAGGTAGGAAAAACTCCTGTCCTGTGCACCCACTGCACCCCCGTGGTGCTGCAGGGAGAGTGCCAGTCCCTGTGGGTGCCCCTGCCCAGGGTGGGGAGCACGGGGCAGCCCCCTAGAGCAGCCTCAGCACTGGAGCACTCTCACAGAAGTGTGGGGAGGGATGCTGGAACAGGGCACCGTGGGCTGGGAGCAGCAGAGCCAGATTTTCAGGCTCCTGCCTTTGAACTCTGGGTGCTCCAGGGCACCTCTCTCCTCTCCCTGGAGGCTGGGGGGGCCCGGCCATGGGAGCCCCAGTGCTGGAGGGGCTGAGGGGCCACAAACCCACCCTGCATCCCCTGTTGTGCCTCAGTTTCCCCACCTCCAGGGGCATTGGAAATGCTTCCTGTAGGTCCTCTCCTGCTTTGAACTGGGAGGGTGCTGGCACCACGTCCCTGGTGCTGGGGATGCTCCAGCCTCTGGCCCTGGCCCCTCTCCACTCCCTGGCTGGCTCTCTGGGCTGTTTATTTGTTTTTCAGTCTCAGGATGATTTTTCCTCTGCAGAGACATTCAGGCCTCCCAGGGGAGATGAAGCCAGCACACCTTCCACCCCCACAGGATCAGCCTGGGCTCTGACCCAGCCCCTGCTCCAGGGTCAGCCTGGGAATCCACCCCCAGAGGATGGGGCAGGTGTGGGTGTCTGCTCAGAAGGAAATCCCAAACCTGGAGGCCTGGGGAGCTCTAAAGTCCCTGGGGGATATGGGGTCCAGGCAGGGAGCCTGGATGTGTGTTGGACTGGATGAAGGGCTCAGGATGAGGATGGAAAAGCTTGACTTTGCCTGGACCTGAAACACTGACACAGGATTTGTATTTTCTTATTGTCCCCTCCCTGCATTGACTGCCTGAATTTCCCCCCAGCTCTGGGGTACCATGGCCTCTCTGCTGCCTCATCATCAGTTCCCAGGGATGTACCACGGCCAGGGCTGGTGCTTATATACTCTCCCTGATAATTTTTTCTGACAGTTCCTTGCTAGTAGTTGGAAAACAGAAAATATCTATTTACAGGGGGCAAGAGAGCAGAAAAATTGATAAAAAGGAGTCACACTGAATAAAACTGGTAACTTTGGGAACCCCTGGCACTGGGTTCTCCCCATCCTGGCACGCACCATGGCACAGGCTTGGGATACTCACATGGCTTTGACTGGGCCTCACTGAGTCCCCTGGCTCTGCGAGGCTGGGGATTCAGGGGAAAGCCCAGGACAGGGATCCTTCCCCTGGAAATGCTGTGTAAGCAGCAGCACCTTCCTGCCACCCCATTCCCTCCTGACACATGTGCAGGGACCTGCTCTGGGGCTTGTCCACACAGGGCACCACTCCTGAAGCATGTCCTGTGGAGGGTCCCACCACCCCTGGAGCCCCCCTGTCCCCGTCATGACTCTGAGGTGGTGCAGAGCCCCATCTGTGCAGTGCTTGGGTCTGGCTCCATCTGCAGCCCCAGCCAGGGGGGTCTCGGTAAATGCAGCTCTGAGTCCCCCCTGGCCAAGGAGGCTCTGCTGGGTGGAACACCCCGGGGACTGTTCCTGCAGAGCCAGCACGAGCCTGGCCCTGCACAGAGAGCCCTGCCACTGTCCCCAAAGCCACCAGCACTGCCCCGGCATGGGGACAGGACCCTCAGGCTGGGCACAGGGTGGGGTACAGAGGTACAGACTGGGGTGCAGGCTGGAGCCAGGCTGGGGTACCGATCGGGGTTCAGGTACAGGGTGGGGTACAGACTGGGGTGCAGGCTGGGGTCAGGCTGGGGTAAAGATCAGGGTTCAGGTACAGGCTGGGGTACAGAGGTACAGGATGGGGTACAGGTGCAGGCTGGGGTACGGATTGGGGTTCAGGCTGGGTGCAGGCTGCCTGGCCCGGGCAATAAGGACACCGCGCTCCATGGTTCCCACGCGGCCGGGAAATCTCCGGCAGGATCCGCAGCGCCTCCGGCCCCGGGCTGGGCTCAGGCTCCGGCTTGCGGAGCGCTGCTGGCTCCAGGCGCTGCTGTCTGCGCTGCCTGTCGGGGCAGGGCCATCCCTCCCTGCTGCGGAGCCACAGCGCTGCTCCCGCGTCACCGGCGCACAAACTACCGTGGGAATCCCTGGGGACACGGGAGCAGCGGGACTGGTGACCGGGGAGCCTCGGGGCGCTGCTGGGGGCTCTGGAGCCCGACTGGGGGATGCTGCTTTAGGGGTCATTACTGGCAAAGCTCTGTGCAGGATTTGTGCTCTCCCGTGCCCTGTGGGTCCCACAAATCAAAGCAACACCAGGGTAAGAAGCTGAAAGTCCTTTTAAGGGACAACTTTGGTACAGGGAATTGGGGTCCCCAGCATTCCCCCACAGCACAAGGACATCCCAGGGTGAGACAATGTCCAGCAGCACGGCTGTGTCACCACACCATCGTTTCAGTGCCCTGCTGAGGGGTCCCTGCTGCAGCAGCAGCTTTCCAGCCCCTTTTTAAAATTGGGGCCCAGCCACATCCATCTGTCCCAGTGTCACTGTCACACAGGCAGAGCTCCCTGTGGCACAGATCCTTCGGGCACAGCCTCATCTATCCCCTGTCCCGCAGGAGAGGCCTGGGGTCCCCAGCAGTGCACCAAGGTCCTGCACACAGCTGAATGAAGGGCGGTGGGGCCCCAGGCAGGGATGTCACCTCCTGCCTTGTCTGAAGTGCCAGGTGGTGGCCCTGCCTGTGTCCTGTGCCCCGCTGTGCCGAGGGGAGGTGGCTGTGCCAGCTCAGCTCCTGCGGTGCCTCTGTCCTGTCCCAGCAAGGAGGGGCCAGCGCCAGCACCGGCCTCCCCGGGGCCACTGTCCTTGTCCCCGGGCTGCACAGCGGTGACCTCACTTGCCCGCAGGAATCCCGTTCTCCCCAGCTCCTGCCGAGCCGAGCGCCATCTCCATCCGGCTCCTGGGAAGCTGCGATTCCCGGGGCTGCCCCACCGGGGCTGTGTCCAGCTGCACCACTGCAGAGAGAAGGCTCCTGTCACCCACTGGGCCAGCGCTGGGACATGGGGCATCCTGAGGGACTGAGGAGTGGGGCGACCCCTCCTCACACCACCCCACCCCCCATCCCACGTGCAGGATAGCAAAGGGCCCTGTATCCCCCCAGGCCACCACAGACAGAGGGAGGATGTTAGAAAGTCCCTGTCCAGGGATACAGAGAGGCCAAACCCACGGGGGCATCCCAGCCACTGCAGGGGGGACATGGGAACATCAGCCTGCAGACCCACCCCTCTCCGCGGGACCCCCTCTGTGATTCCAAAACCACTCAGGGAAGGGAACCTGCGCCCAGGGACCTCATGCTGGGCTGCGGTACCTGCTCGGCAGCTGTGCCGGGCGCGCACCTCCTGCATCGCCTGCTGGTTCTTGAAGCGCACCAGCCCCATGGTGATCTCGGCGTTCCAGCCCGGGTCCTCCTGGGCGCAGCGGAAATCGATCTCCAGGCTGTCGTCCATCACCACCGTGAAGTAAATGTGCCGCTCCTTCCACTCCACGCACTCCACGGCCTTCATGCGGGCGAAGCTCAGCTCCTTGCGCCGCGAGCCCTTGGGCTCGAAGAGCTGCAGCCCCTTCTCGGTCAGCAGGCACCGCTTCTTCTTCCAGAGCTGCAGGAGCCCCCCGCTCCGCTTCTCCAGCACCCCCTCCCTCAGCACCTTCTCGGGGGTCATCGCGGCTGCTCGGCCCCGGGCTCCTCAGCACCCTGCGCCGGCCCAGCTGGGCATTACCCGCCGGGGGAATCCCAGCCGAGCTCCCGGGGCCGGGACCCGCGGTGGCCGTGCTGCCCCGGGCCTGGCCGCTCCCGCCGCGGCTCTCAGAGGGGCCGAGGCTCGGGGAGCCCCATCCGGCCCGTGCCGGGCTCCGCTCCCTGCCCGAGCCGCGTGTGGGATCCGCGCTCGCAGGAGCTGTCGCTACTTGCCCGGCCGCTCTCCCACTCGCATTCCTGCGCCTCGCCTGGCCCCTCCTGCTCCCAGGCTCCCTTCACGCCCAGGCGAAGCCCGACCAGGCCCGGCGCAGCCCCGCTTCACCCGGGAGGAGCTTCTGGGGTGCCCGAGGGCAGGCGCGGCCTCGGGGCCTTCGTGTGAACAGGCGGGGTGAGGGACGGGGCTGCATGGCAGCGGTGCAGGGTGTGTGAGGGACGGGGCTGCATGGCAGCTGTGCATGGATGGAACGGAGCAGGGCTCGGGGACTTGTGCACGACCGCCCGGGGTGCAAGCACAGATGTTGGAGGTGCAGGAGCAGCTCTTGGGGGTGCAGCACCGCGGGCACAGGGTGTAGGGTGCAGAGGCCTCTGCGTAGCCAGGCAGGGGTACAGAGTGCAGTGCTACCGGGCAAGGGGGGCTGGGGTGCAGTGCCAGCCAAGAAGGGACAATGGGCTGCAGTGCCAGGGCAAGGGCTGCTGGGTGCAGTGCCAGCTGGGACAGTAGGCTGTGCCTGCAGGGGCTCTGGGGACCCCGAGAGCAGCCCAGGAGGAGAGACAAAAGCAGAGAACAGCAGCAATGGGGACAACCCCTGACAGTCACCCACCCCCAGTCAGTCACCCAAGGGTGCTGGGCCACGCCTCAGCACACAGAGCTCCCATCCCTCAAACCCCGAGATGGGGGTTTGAAGCGCCCAGGCTGTCCCACAGCGAGCAGCAGCATCCCCAGCCCTGTGACCTGTGCAGGAGCCGTGGAGCGGGGCCGGGGCAGCGCAGCCCGGTCCTCCTGCCTGATCCTCCTCCCTGCCGGCAAGCACCGTCTCCTTTCCAGCCCGTCTCGTTCCCGGCCACCGCAGCACCGTCTGTTCCTGTGCCAGCGCCCGGCACCGAGGGTTCCCGGGGCCGGGCTGGGCTGTCGGGGGCACACCTGGGGACTTATGCGGGCTGCCACGGGGGGTGACGGTCACAGCTGGCTGGGCAGCTGAATGTGCCCCTGCATGTGAGAGTGGGTCCTTCACCCATATGAGGTCTGCAATGGGGAGAAATCCTCCCGGGGTCACTGACGGGGGCTGGATCAGCCGCTGTCTCCCTGGCACACAGCGCTCACCCTGCTCCTGCAGCCCCCGCAGAACCCCGGCCGGAGTCCCCTCCTGCCCCAGCCCCTCCATCGCTCCGCTCCCTGCCGGGGGCTTTGCCGGCAGCCGCCGTGGCCGGCGGGCAAGTCTGCAGCGCTGATGAGATGCACCTCATTATCCCTCATTAAGAGGGCAGGGCGGCTGGCGGAGCCAGGAACTGGTTCGTGCTCCCTGGGGCCAACCTCGCCACGCTGGCAGCGATCCCGGCTGTCCCAGGAGACCCGGGCTCCTGACGTGGGGCGGCCCCGGAGGTCACCCCGAGCACCCCGGTGCTTCGGAAGGGGCAGAGCAGTGTGGGTTCCCCAGGAGAGCAGAGCAGTTTGGGTACCCCTGGCAGAGCAGAACACTGTGGGTTCCCCCAGCAGAGCAGAGCAGAGCAGTGTGGGTTCCCCAGCAAGGCTGTTTTCCCACACACGGGTAACGCTCAGCTCCAGGAATGCTCAGCCCTGGGAGCTCGGAGGGAGCAGTTTTGGGACTGTCACTGTTCTGGTAAGCTGGGATGTCCGTGGGCAGTTCTGGTTCACCATCCAGCTCCAGCTCCATCCTCACAGCCTGTGGAGAGCCAAGGGCTGCCAGTCCCTGCCCGAGACCCCTGCCACTCTGCTCACCACAGTCACTGCTCCTCCAGGCACCAGCCACCAAGGGAAGGAGCTGGTCCTGCAGCCCTGGGTGTGAAGGAGCTTTGGGAACATCCTCCACTCCCATCTCCCCAGACACAGCAGGGGCAGGGCTCTCACCCTGCCAGGCTGCCCAGGGGCACATGGCACCTCCTGCCCTGCAGCAAACCCTGCAGGACCCGCTGTGCCAGGCTGTGGGTGAGCCAAGGGCTCTGCTGCGCTCCATGGGCTGCCCACGGCTCATCCCATCCACACGGGCCCTCAGGGCAGGTGACATCCCCTCCCACGGGGCTGCCAGGCTCAGCCCTGCCCCGAGGTGACATCCCCACAGGGCTGGGTGACAGGGTGACATCCCCCCTCACAGTGGGGCCTGGGGGCTCCACTCTGACCCCTCCAGCGGTGCCATCACCTCGAGGCTCCAGGGTGCTGGTTTGTCCCTTGAGGGCAGGTGTGGGTGCCTCAGCCCCTTCCCAAGGGTGGGAGCTGCCGGGCTCAGCGCGGCTCTGCTGCCTCGAGGGGGAGCAGCTGGACAGCACCTGGCACAGGTGAGCAGACTCGGCTGGGCCCTGCCGTGCTGCTGGCCAGCAGAGGGTAGCAGGGTCAGAGCTGTCCCACTGCAGCTCCGGCAGGAGGTGCCCAAAAAGCACCTCTAGTCCCACCCTGCTTCTCCTGGGCCATGTCCCACCACCTCCTGCAGCCCCCCTCATGCCTCTGTCGGGATGTGATCCCATCCTGGTGTCCCCACGGTGGGCTCTGTCACTCCCTAAGCCACCCTGAGTGACCAGTGCAGGATCAGCAGGAGTGTGGCACCCAGGGCAAACCCCCAGGACATGGTCCCTGTCCTGGGATATGGTTTATCTGGGACCTTTGGGGCTGGGAGCTCTGCAGGGACCAATAGGCAGGAGAAAAGAGGACCTGGGGAGGCTGAACTTCAGTTTTCCACTGTCTATAGAAAGGTTGTGGAGACATGGCCCTGCCTGGCAAAAGGACACAAGACACCAGGCACAGGGGCACCAGAGGACAAGCAGGGATTCAAAGAATCATTAATGTTGGAAAAGCCCTCCCAGGTCACAAGATCATCCATTCCAACCACTCCCCCAGCACTGCCATGATCACCACTAACCCACGTCCCCATGCACCACACCCCACACTGCAGCTGTGCCAGGGCCTGACCACCCTTTTAGTGATCAAACAACCCTTCCAAGGCTTGTGTGGCTCAATGCTGACAGGATCCACAGTGGTGGGACCTCCATCCTCAGACGGTTCCTGTACCTCAGTGGACACCAAATGCTCTGGCCAACCTGACCTCTGGAACCCTGCCTTAAGCAGTCAAGGTTTCTGCTGGTTCCTTCCAACCTACATCTATCCATGGCCCTCCAAAACCAAATCCAGCATTTTCTCCTGGCTTTGACCAGGCCTCCAAGTGGAATTGGCCTCTCTGGGGTCCATCACATGTGAAATGTCACTATCTCATAGACCCACCAACTGGTTTGGGTTGAAAGGTTAAGAACCATCCTGTTCCACCCCCTGCCATGGCAGGGACACCTTCCACTGCCCCAGATTCCTCCAAGCCCTGTCCAGCTTGGCCTTGGACACTTCCAGGGATCCAGGGGCAGCCACAGCTTCTCTGGGCACCCTGTGCCAGGGCCTCACCATCATCACAGCCAAGAATTCCTTCCCAATATCCATCTAATTCTGCCCTCTGGCAGTGGGAAGCCATTCCCTCTTGTCCTGCCACTCCAGGCCCTTGTCCCCAGTCCCTCTCCAGCACCCCTGGAGTCCCTTTAGGCACTGGAAGGGGCTCTGAGCTCTCCCTGGAGATTTTTCCAGGTGACATCCCCAGCTCTCCCAGCCTGGCTCCAGAGCAGAGGGGCTCCCTCTCCTCCCCTCTCTCTGACAGAACCCCTACAGCTGCATGAGGAAGGGACAAAATACTCATTGTAGCTTTACTGACCAACCAGCACTGCCTGGGCACAATCCCACCTGGGGCACATCCAGCTGAGATGCCAGAGCAGCAGCAGCACAGCATCCCCTGCATGCTCACAGAGAAGGCAGCAGCTTCCTGACCCCTCCATCCCTGCAGCAGCTTCCAGAACAGGCCCCCTCACCTCTGTGGTGGAGCAGCAGGGCCTCTGCCAAGCGAGGGAGGCAGGTTTGGGTCTCCCCACCAGGCTGGTACACCTCTGTGCTGCAGCTCCCAGCCCTTCCTGAGCCTGGGCTGTGTGCCCCCACACCAGACCCCTCATTCCAGCCACCCCACAGCCGAGAGCAGGGGGTCCTGCTGGAATCTAGAGGGGGGAAGTTTCTGGAGATGGTAAAGATGGTAAAGATTCAACTCCCCATCTCTACTTCATAAACATCATGTAAAGCTGAGGGTGTGATGAACAGGAGAAAGCACTGAGGTTGATAAAGGAGCCCCAGGCCTGCCCCAAAAAAGGATTTCTGCCTCTGTTGTGCTTCTCAGAACACTCCCCATCTCATTTGCTCAACCACAATGTTTGTAACTCTAAAAACCTCAGAACTCAATTGCCTGTGGAGTCCCTAAACTGCAGCGAGGGTGATCCGAGTCTGTCCCACCAGTCCAACAGGAGAATCACAGAAAGGGAGTGAAGAGTTTAGATGGAAACCAATTAGACCTGGGCAGCAGCCAAACTGGAGGCTTAATGATCCACAAGCTGTAAAAAAGCAGGGAGTAGGTGAAAAGCTGTTAATTACTGCTGGGCACACCTCTTGGAGAGGTGCCACCTAAAGCACTGATAGGGGTTTTGAGAGCCTGAGCACACGTGTGGTGCTACCAACACACCCAGGAGGGCCGTCCTGGCCTCCCAGCATCAACCTCTGCTTTTGGAACAGATATCCCCATTCCTGGAAGTCTTCAACAGGGCTTGGAGCAGCCTGGGCTAGTGGGAGGTGGAACAAGATGAGCTTTAAGGTCTCTTCCAATCCAAACCATTCCATGCTGATTCTTGGTGGGAGCAGAGGGGGAGCCCATCCCGTGTCAGACTGCACCCCCACATTGCTGCCTTTGGGCTTTCATTCCAATCCAGGGCTGCAAACAAACCCCTCCCCAGCCCGGGCCCTCAGCCCCAGCCGCAGTCAGAGGAAGGGCCAGGCTCTGATGTCGCTGATGTTTTTATTGCTTGCTCGGTGTCACGGCTGAGCACGGGACGGGCGGGACTCGGGCACCGGGGCCTCTCTGCAGAGCCAGGGAGTGCCCCCCCCGTGCCCCCTGCCCCAGCAGGACCCCACGGGGACAAGGCTGGGACCCCCCGGCAGTGGGGAGCGCCGGGGCAGGGCAGGAGGGGCTGGTGCTGCCAAGCAGCGGTGGCTGGGGGTGACAGGGTGACAGGGGGTGACAGGGGGGCACTCACTGCGGTGTGGGGCGGGCAGTGCAGGACAGCCCTGGGCGAGGGCAGGGCTCAGCCCTGGGGCTCACTGCGAGTGGATCAGTGCCCCGGCGCCCTGCCCAAAGCCAAAGCCCTTGGGACCGAAGTTCTTGGCGTAACAACCTGCACAGGATGGAAGGGAGACACAGGTGAGGCTGGCACAGGAGCGGGTCCCTCCAAGGGGCACACCCTGCTTGGCCACGACAAGGTTTACCAGATCTGTTGGGCAAACAGAGGCCCTGGATCAGCAGGAAATTCTCCAGCTCTGTGGCTGGCACAGTCTGTCCTGAAAGCAGCTGCTGGGCCACCCCTTCCCAACTTCCATCCATCCCCCTGGGGCCTTTCACCCCTTCCCCAACCTCCACCCATCCCCCTGGGTCCATTCACACCCACCCCTCCCCCAACCTCCATCCATCCCCCCTGGGTCCTTTCACCCCTTCCCAGCCTCCATCCCCCCTGGGTCCTGTCGCCCCCAGCCCTCAGAGCCCAGGACAAGCCAGCAGGGAAGGTAGGGCTCACCTTTGCAGTAGATCTCCCCATCTTTGTCTGCCAGGGTGGTGGACTCCAGGCTTTTGCCACACTTGGCACAGCGGAAACAGGACTTGTGCCAGGACTGAGGGACAGGAGCAGAGCCCAGTCAGAGCCCAGGGACAGCACAGCCAGGCTCTGCTACCAGCCAGGCTCCCTGCCCTGCTGCTGATCCAAAGGGGCTGGCAAAGAGCTCTGAACGGGATAAAAGCTTTTCCCTGGAAAGCACTCCCAGCCCCACAGGGAAAACACAGAGAGGAAACATCAGGTGTGGCACTGCTCCTGTGCTGATCTAGTTTTGGAGATATTTTGCCAACACTCTTAAGAAGTCACTTGTGCAGCAATTTCTGGAATAATTTGTAAGGAGCAATCCCCCCCTCTTTGGGGACTGCCCTCTTAACCAGTGAGATAAATCCCCCCATTGTCCAGCTGAAACCCACGACTGGGGTGGCAGCAGGGAACAACTGCCCCACAAAACCACAGCTCCAAGGAAGGCAGAAAACAGAGAGGAAAAATGCCAAAACCAGACAGTGTTTAAAAATAACCCCCCATGGTTCCAGCAGTCCCCTGGAGATAAATGAGCTCACAGCCTTCAGGCAGACCTTAAGTAGCCAGAGCTGCTCACCGAGGAATTTAAACAAACACTTGGGAAAACATGAAACCTTTTTTGGAAGAAAATGTGAAATTCATGGGCTGGAGGAGGAGGTATTGGATGCAGTCATCCAGCAAACATTAGCACATGAAATACATGCTCTGGAATCCTCTGTGGGTCTACTTTGATGTAATTGCTTCACTTACTTTGGTTCTCAGTAAACATTGGGGCCAGAAGCTGACCAGGAAGCCCAGATCGTGGTTTTAAGGGTAAATTCAGCTCCTGACCTTGGGCTGAGCCTTAACGTGTCCACCACAAGCCAGCTGGGGGGTGATGATGCTGAGGGGCCCCTTCCTTCTGTTGACCCCCTCCTTGTTCTGGGGACAGGGGACAAGCACAAAGCCCCAGGAGGACAGAGCCCAGGCAGGCCAGGGAGTGAAACCTCATCACTAATTGAGGCTGTCCCAGCATGGCCATTCTGTCCCCACGGCACAAAGCCTGGCCTGGTGTCCCTGACAGGCTCTGCATGTGCCTGACCTGAGGAGGGCAGCTCCAGGCAGGGGCCTCATCTGGGGTCCCGGGGCTGGCAGGGCAGAAGGGACCCCCGGGCCTTGCAGAGGAGCTGGGCTGGGGCCAGGTCACAGCTCACGGTGCAAAGAACCCTGGTGAAGGGATGAGCTTGGCACAGGGGGTGCCAGGGCTGTGACAGCGACCTTCACACCAAACCTGAGCTGACCCAGCCCCTCCAGAACAGCCCCAGGAACATTCACCAAACCCATGGCCACACTCCAGCACCCTGCCCGAGCTGTGGGCAGTGCTGACCACTGGAATTCACTGCCTGCCCCAAAGCCTGGCCACAGCATCCTGGCCTGTGGCACAGAGGGGAGAAAGAGGCACCTTTCAGTGACCAGGGACACTGGCCATGGCACATGTCACTGCTCACTCTCCCAGCACATCACACAGGATGTCCACTATGGCCTCTGCTGAGCAGGGCTGGAAATATTTAACATAAAATGTATTTCTCCCCCATCTACCAGTCTGTGAGAGTGGCAGCCTGGACAGCCTGGCTTCCAGACATGCCAACTTCTCCTTTTGGTGCCAGGCTTCCAGGTGAACGTGGCATTGGAGCCAAGCTCAGCCTTGGCTGAGGGCAGGTCCAGACCCTCTCTGAAGTGTCCATGCCATGCAGCACCCTGTGCCCCCCATTCCTGTGCCCCATGCCCCCCATCCCCATGCCCATCATCCCTGTGCCCCTCATCCCTGTGCCCCCACCCCCATGCCCACCATCTCTGTGCTCCCCATCCCCGTGCCCATCATCCCTGTGCCCCCATCCCCATGCCCATCATCCCTGTGCCCCCATCCCTGTGCCCCCATCCCCGTTACCTTCCCAGCTCCGATGACCTTCTCGGCCGCGTACACGGCCTGCCCACAGCGGGGGCACCCGTCAGATCCTCCCACCTTCTGGGCCATCCTGGCTGCGTTGGGGTTCATGGGTCGGTGGGGCTGGCCCCTGTGGGTGGCAGGGAGCTCACGATCAGGGGTGCAAGGTGGATTCCAAACCCCAGCCCAGTTTATAAGGGAACTTCCCGAACAGTGAGCCCCATGAAAAGTTCAGCCTGGGGGCTGTGTGCTGGGAGGGGTGGGCAGTGTGCTCAGGCAATGGGGACATGTCCCATCCCATCCCATCCCAGTCACCAAACAGGGCTCAGTGGGATTCCCTGGAGCAGCAGAGGGGCCAGGCAGCCCATGGACACTGCTGGGAGCTGCACCACAGCCAAGCACCACAGGACAGGTGTGGGGAGAAGCTCCCACAGCCCCAGTGTGGAAAACAAGGCTCCAACTCACTCTTCATATTTGATTCCCAGGGACTCTCCCCTGTCCGTGCTCAGGGTCCCAGCTCCCTGCCCGTAGCCGTAGCCCTTGGGGCCGTACTTCTTCCCGTAGCAGGACTTGCAGTAGATCTCCTCACCGTGCACGGCCACGGTGGTGCTGTCCAAATTCTTCTTACAGACCACTGGAACAGAGGGGAGGGAGTGGCATCAGCCTGCTCTGCCAGAGCTCCTAATGAGCTGGGGAAAACAAGCCCTCACAGGGACAGCACAGCTCCCAAGGAGCAGGGAGAGCCTCGCCAGGATCCAGCTGCAGGGAGCACATGCAAACCAGGCAGATAAGGATCACAACAAGAGCAGTGTCTGGCTTTAAAAGGAAGCAACCATCAAAGCCAACAGGGTGATACCAAGGGAAGGAAAGCTCTCTTAACCCTCTGGGCGCTGCTCTCCTGCAGCTGAACTGAAACCATGGGGGTGAATTTTCCCTAGGAATCACTGGGGATGGAAGTCCTAGCCCCACACCTTATCCACTGCAAATCCACAGCAGGAAGCACTCGAGGCAGAGAAATGTGAGCAAATGTGGTTTTGCTGGTGTTTGGAGGGACCAAGAGCCATCCCAGAGCAGCCCTGTGGCCATTGCCACACCTGAGGCACTGCAAGGGCTTCACACATTGGGCAGTCACCTGTCCAGAGCTCAAAGGCTCCCCGACACCTCAGCCCTGGGTCTGCGGTGGGCATGGGGGGTCCCAGGTGAGGAACCCTCACCCAGCCAGGTGTCTGAGCCCTGGGGGTCAATGTGGGATGCAAGATGGGACAGGAGGAGATGGCAGCCAGGCTCAGGGGCCCTGCTGAGCCCACCCAGAGCTTCAGCTTGAGCTTGGTGCTGGGCTCAGGCCTTCTCTTGATTTTTAGGTTTCTATAGAATCACAGACTGGTTTGGGTTGGAAGGGACCTTCAAATCAGATTATCTGATTCCAATCCTCTGCCATGGATACTTTCCACTACCCCAGGTTGCTGCAAGCCCTGCCCAATCTGGTCTTGAACACTTGAACACAAGGATGGAACAGCCACAGCTTCTCTGGGAATCAATGCTCCACCACCCTCTGAGTAAAAAATTACTTCCTTATATCTAATCTAGATTGTTCCTCTTTCAGTTTTAAAACATCCCCCATTACCCAGTCATTATCTGCCTGCGTTTAAAGTCACTCTGCCTCTCTTTTATAACCCCCGTTAAGGTCCTGGAAGTACCAGCTCCTGTCCCAGCTCTGCCCACAGCTGCCCCATTCCTTCCCAGCCCTTCCTGAAACCCTCTGTGTTAGGAGTAGAACAGCTGCCCATTTTTTTAAGAGTTCATAGGTTGGGATAGTTGCTGCCAGGGTGGAGTTCTAACTGTTTGTCGTTGTAATCACCTTTTTCGTTAACTAAGTGTCGTTGATGGTTAAGAATTCCCCCTTTTGTCGAGTGGCACCTGCTGCTTCCTGGAGGATGGCACTGGAGGGTGAAGAGGAGGGGACATCGAATTGGCAGGCAAATGAAGAAACCCCTCACCAAACCTAGCCAAAAACCCCTAAAAACATTGAGCGAACATGGAATTGAGGGATCAAAGTGATGTCTACACGTGAGGAACAGAATCCAGTATCCACTAAAACCCTTTTTATCCCTCATCCTAACCTAAAAGATGTCGGCTGGACAGAGGCCCTCAAACATCAAACCAAAAAACTGGGACTCTCCTGATACTCTGGTGAGGATGGAAACCCAGCTCTGCCTGCAGACACAGCTGCACTCTTCCTCCTCCTCCATGCCCCTCCTGGGAGCATCAGTGGCATAAGCGCGACCTGTCGGCTCATCCCACCGGAGCTGATTTTTAACAAAGTCATTACAAAGCAAAAAGATCTCCTGCCCTATTTATTTCACTCTGCCAGGCAGAGCAGGCCCCAGCACCCAGGCTGCAGTGCTGCCCCTTGTCCCTGTGCCCTGGGGCAGAGTCTGCAGCGCTGGCAAGCCAGCCCCACACACATCCAGCTGCAGCTGCCACAGCTTCCCCAGCCTGCTCTCCACGCCTTAAATGTCGAGGCTTCCAGAAGCTTCTGGGCCAGCAGAGCAGCTCCTGGGCCTTTCCCAATATCACAGGAATGCAAACAGAGCAGAGTTCTCCCCTTGGAGCAGCACAAATTGAGCGGGGGCAGAAGGCAGCCCTTCCATGACTAAATACAGCCAGGAGAAGCCTGTGTGCCTCTGCTGGGCCAAGGAGGAGGAAAGGGAAGCATCTCCTGCCATCTAAGGAGGCTCTGGCAGAGTCCTCTCCTGGCCACATGCCCTGACCACAGCAGGAGCTGGGATGGAGAACAGATCTGCTGGGAGAGACCAGGGCAGGGAACTGGCTCCAAAGCTGCTCCTGGGCTCTCTGCATTGCCCTGCAGTGACACTGCTCAGCCACACCATCAGGAAGGAATTTGGGCACTTTCGCTGGCATTTCAAAGGGTTTTGTGTGAGCTTTGCCCGGGGGCAGCAGTGAATGGTCTCGGTGGGATCTGGATGCTCCAGCCCAACCTTTCACAGTCCCTCATCTGTACTCACAGAGCTTTGAGAGGCAACAGAAAAATTTCTTACCCAGCCCCCGGGTTTGTGCATTGCAGAAATTCCAGGGCACTGCACTCAGGAGTTAAGGACCCTTTGTTTTTCTAAGAGCAGCTGAGCTGCTCCCAAAACAATCAGACAAGAGCTGCCTCTGCTTTCCAAGGCCATGGGGCTCATTCCAGCTCGTTTTTGCTGCACTACCCAGGCAGCTGGACCATGGCCAGGAGTCAATCACCAAGCTGCTCCCCGAGCTCTAATGCACTGTGGTAGGCTTGGCTCCTTTTAGATGATGTTTTTGGCAGATCTGGTTGAAGTATTTGTTATTGTCCCCTAAAGATAATGGTTTTAAGTTCCTTGATGGGGCCCAAATGCAGCACTGGGGAACAGGCTGGGAATGCAGGAGCTCAGGAGCACCATGCACAGCCTGGGAACAGCCTGGGAACAGTGGGCAGCAGGGTGGGCTGGCACACGAGGCACAGCCTGGCAGGGAAGCCACAGCCAGAGCTGCTGGGTACCTGTGGAATGGCAAAACAAATGCCTGCAAAGCACAGGGACAGCAGTCCTGAGCCCAGGACCCCTCCCTGGGCATTTGCTTCCACAATCACACACGGGGCACCTTCCTCCCCTCTCTGGCTGTGTATTCCCTCCTGGAAGAAATGCCTTGGGCCTCATTCCATGGCTCTGGAGGCCTGCCCAGCATCCCATGGCATTTCCCTGGCAAACAGCTGTGTGCACAAGGGGTGAGGGCAGCGCTCCCACCCTCCTTATCTGAGGCTAAAACACAAACAGGATTTCCTTCTGCAGAGCAGCTGCCATACAAACCCAGTCTGTCACCCTCATCCTGCCCAGGAAATGCCTCAACAACTCCCACCGAGCCCTTCCAGCCAAAGCAGGTTTGCAGCCTGGAAACTGCCCCAAATGGGAGCTCCTGTTCAGCCTGCAGGGAGCACGGGCACAGCAGCAGCTCCTGTGCCAGCTGTGCCCAGCCAGGCTGGACAGGTCCTGCAGCCAGGCTGGGTGGGCACAGGGGCACCACAGGGATCATCCCACGAGGGCCCTGGAGTTTCCTGCTGGAAGGGATCAGCTCCAGGGCGTGCCTTGTTTCCAGATGCCACCTCTGCTTGCTGCCCCCATGGCAAAGACCCCAGCTGTGCTCCCTGCTGTGATGGGATGCTGAGACTGGCACCAGCTGAGGGGACATTAAACCTCAGTGGGGCCCTGCTGCAAGGCCAGCCTGGAGATGCACTTCTGCTGCTCTGTGACAGATCAATGTCTCAAGGAGCCATCACAGACACAGACAACGTGTGTGCTCCTGCCCACAGAATTCCAGAGAGGTTTGGGTGGGAAGGGACCTTAAAACTCATCTTGTCCTACCCCTGCCGTGGGCAGGGACACCTTCCACCAGCCCAGGCTGCTCCATGCCCCATCTCCTGTAGGCACTGGCTCTGATATGTGTCAGTCTCCAGGGACAGAGGACAGTGATCTGGTACCACACAGACTGAGGACACTGCTCATTTTTTAATCAAACTTCTTGTGGCCTCTCTGGATTCCCCAGATTTAAGGAGCTGCTCTCAGCACTGCCCTAGGATCCCCAAAGGCAGGGAGGGGGTCTGGGGATTGCAGCAGGATCCCAGCAGCATCTGTAGGACCCTGCAGAGGGGGCAGGGAGGGGGCTCAGCACTGCATCACCTGCAGCCAGGTCCTGCCCTGCTGCCCCTCCCCAGAGGTGACACTTGGGTCCAAACACAGCCCAGAGACACCCTCAGTGACAGGGGATCTGCAGACAGGCTGGGGATGATGCTTCAGCACTGCTCAGGAGGCTGTCCATCAGCACCAGGGCCAGGACAGGATCTCCTCTCATTATCCCCTCAGACATGAGGAGATTCCATGGCTCAGCCACATTTAGTGTGGCACAGGCACAGAGCAGGCCAAAGGCAGCCCCTCCTGCAGCACTGCATGGCATGTGCCACCTCCTGCCCTGCCACCACTGCTGGGAGGGGCCCTGGCTCCTGCTGCAATCCTGAACATCTGGACACAGCAGAGCACCCAGCCTGGCCCTTCCCTGCAGGAGGGATGGACAAAGGCTTTGTGTGGGTGCTGGCTGAGCTCAGCCCTGGCAGCTTGGGCAGCCAACCTGTCCTGGGATGATCTGTGCTCCTGCCAGGCTGGGGATGAGAGAGATCCTGAGGAGCCCTGCCCAGGAAGCAGAGGGGGGAAGGGAAGGTTTGGGAAGGGAAGGTTTGGGAAGGTTTGGGAAGGTTTGGGAAGGGAAGGTTTGGGAAGGTTTGGGAAGGTTTGGGAAGGTTTGGGAAGGTTTGGGAAGGTTTGGGAAGGTTTGGGAAGGTTTGGGAAGGGAAGGTTTGGGAAGGGAAGGGAAGGGAAGGGAAGGGAAGGGAAGGGAAGGGAAGGGAAGGTACTCACTGCACAAGAAGCAGGACTTGTGGAAGCTGTTGCCTTCACATTGCACCTCCTCAGCGAAGTACACAGCCTTCTGGCACACCCCACACTTCTTCCCTCCTCCCCAGTTTGGCATCCTGCAGGGAAAGCAGAGTCAGGAGCAGGGCCAGGGCTCTGTGGGGCTGAGATGGGGCAGCCAGAGCAGGCCTGGAGCTCCAGCACCTTCCCACAGGTGCAGAGAGCACCCACAGTGTCTGCAGGGACTGAGATCCCCAAAGGCGGGGAAGGGCAGAAGCATTGGAACTCAGGGCCCCAGCAGTGCCTCCCAGGGAGCACTGGTCCTGTCTGCCAGGGGCAGCAGAAATCCCTGCCTTGGAGCCGTGGGACCTCACAGCTCCTGGCAGTGCCAGGAAAAGGGAGGAGCAGCACCATGCTGGGACAGAGCACCCACAGAGCCACCCAGGCACCTCCCCAGGTCACAGCCCTGCTGCCACCCCTGCCATGGCCAGGGTGACTCTGGTGCTGCAGTGACAGAGCTGCTGCTGCTGCCCTGGACACAGTGCCAGCTCCTCCTCCCTGACCAGGCTCAGGCACTGCAGGGCAGGGCAGAGCCAGGGATGCCCCTGGCACCACCAAGGCCCAGCTCTGGCACAGCTCCCACAGCACCACCAGCTCCTGCCTGACCAGAGCCTCCCTCCCAGGCACTCCCTGCACTCTCAGTCTCCCCCAGGACTGCAGGCAGAGTCACAGCCTGGAAAATCTGAAAGCAAGAAGACAGAGCAGGGCAAAGGCCTGAGCTCCAGCCTAAGGCACATCCAGCTCCTCAGCAGGCTGTAAATGCTTCTATTTCTCTTCTCATTCCTAAACTGTGTCTGATGAGACACCATCAAGAGGCCCCTGGATCTGCAGATAACCCCAAAATACTGTCAGCTGCTTACAGGAGCAGCAGAGCTCCAGCCCAGAGGGGCCCTGGCACTTGTCAAGGCCATAAACCTTGAAGCATTCACACAACAAAGTCCTGCAAGGAGATCCTGAGGGAGCCAGGCTCAACGAGTGTGGCCAAGAGGAAGCCAAGGAGGCTCAAACAGCAGGGGTTGCTACAAAGACAATAAAACACTTTTTGGAGGGGCCCAATGATACAAGCAAGGTCAATAGGCACAAGCTGCAGCCTGAGAGGTCTCCAGGGGCCTCTTTCCATCAACACCTCTGGAATTCCCCATCCTGCTCCCCTCTGGGGACAGGCAGCAGAGTCACCATGCGCTTCCTGACCCCTGAACAGTTAAAGCAGGGCAGGGTCTCCAAAACCAAACCCCATTTTCCCAGTACAAGATTTGCCAGCCCTCCATGTGGGCTGGATCTCGTCACCTCCCTCAGCTCAGCTGTGTGGAGATGAGGAGGGGAGCTGGCTCTGCAGGGCCCGCCAGGAGCCCCCCTTGGAGCAGATCCTGGCTCACCTCGGGCAGCGCAGCCCCCCAGGCCCTGTGGCTGTCCCAGCTGGGGCGGTGGGAGCTGAACCCTGCAGGGCTGTGCAAGCCCCAAGCAGAGATGGGAGCACGAAGGGCTCACAGGCACAGCAAGGTCCCTGCACCTCCCAGGCCAGGGGCAGTCGAGATCTTCCCTGTGTGAGAGCTTTTTGTCAGGAAAAGGGAAACTGATCCCAGCCTGGCTACCAGGGCAGGGTCAGAACCGACCCTGCTTTATCCTGGGCAGAGCTCCCAGGTGCCCAGAGGGTCTCAGTGCAGGACAGACAGACAGAGGAGGGGAGCGCAGGGCTGGGGAGGCTGTGCTGGCCCCCGGGATCTGGGAGCGTGTCTGGGCTGTGCTCACAGCAGCTGGGAAGCCTCTTCTCCACAGGCTGGGCTCCCCACGCTGCCAAACCCCTCCCTTCCAGCCTGATCCTCCCAGTCCCAGCCTTTGGATTGCCTTAAAAGGACACAGGCTGCTCTCTCCTGCTGTTTCCCCTCCATCAGGACGGCCTGACCTGGCTCGGGAGTTTCCTTGGAGGGCAGAAACATCCAGCAGCACCCTGAGCCCTGCACGGGCTGGGAGCCCACAGCCCCTTTGTCAGATCCCAGTCAGGAATGACAGACACATTTCTGCAATTCTGACCCCCCCATCCCTCTGCAGCCACCACAGCTGGCAGACCCCATCTCTGGGATTGCCAGCCCTGCTTTTGGGGCAGCCCAGAGCCAGGACATCCACAAATGCACCCCATGTTGTGGGAGCAGCTGCTCCCTTTGCCTCCACAGCACGTTTGTTCCCCTCAGAGCAGCAGCAGTGAAAGAAGAGGCTTGGTTTGTCCTGAAGATGTGGCATTCACATTCTCTGAACTTGGTTTGTCCTGAACACGAAGGCTACCCTGAGATCAGCAGTGGGGACACCTTCCCCTGAGCTGCCTGGAAGCCTAAAGGAGGAGAAAACCTGATTGTGGGTGAAGCTCACCTGACATTTGCCACAAGAGGAGCCCCAGCCCTTTTGCTGCTGCTGATTTTCCTCAATCCACCACCGGAAGGCTGCAGGTGCCTCCACTCAGTTTAAATGATGTGATTAAATGTGATTTGAGCAGGTGACTCTCACCTGCAGCACAAACAGAGCCCCAGCAAAGCCACATCCCAGCAAAACCTCCTTGCACACACCAGGATGGATTTTCTGAGGGCAGAGACCATGGACATCAGTTTGTCCTGGGGATCCCTGTGAGGGCTCACAGCCAGACACAGAGAAAACATGAGATAAGATTTAAGTTGCTGAGAATTCCCTGTTAGTCCACAACAAATTCCCCCCACATGCTGTGAGCCCAGCAGGCCACACACAGCCCAGATTTGTGCTACAGGCTTTCAGCAGCAGCAAGTAAAGGAATAGGAAATCCCTGCTTTGGGTGCCTGGACCTGACCAGCCACATCCTCACAACTGTCATCCAGACAGATCCTCCCTCCCAACTCCCTAAGGAATGGCCACTCAAGATATGTCAGAGTGTTTACAATCCCTTCAGCATTATTTTCAGAATACTTTGCATATTTTGCCCAATTGCAACACTTGGTGACCACAGTCACACTTCTCCAAGTCACTCTGTGCCCCATGCAAAATAAGGAACAGGAGGTGACAATCCCAGAGCCAATGACCTCACTGAGCACAGGCAAGGGCCTGCCAAAACAACCAAGATTATTCTCCTTCCTCTTGCAGCTCCACAACTCCCATAAACATACCCAGAGCCCTACAAACACCACTCTCAGTGCCAAGCAGGGCTTGGCCCTGGAGCCACTCCATTATCCACCACAGATAAGGGAAGAGGCCTCAAACCAAGATCCCATCCTTCAGCAGCAGCTGCACCGTGGGGAGCACAGACATGGGGAGGCTTGTGCAGAACCAGCCAAGGCTGACCCCAGTTCCAGAGTGTGACGTTGCAGCAGTCCAGCTCTCCAGCAAAGACCAGCTCGGATGGAGCCTGGAGCAACCTGAGATGGTGGAAGGTGTCCCTGCCTATGGCATGGGTGGCACTGGGTAACCTTTGAGGTCCTTCCAACCCAAATCTGGCTGTGGCTCTATGAAATCCAGGCTCAGGCTCACACACATTTCAGAGGTGCTGTGTCGCAGACAACTTCTATGGAAAATCTTTTCCTTAGGATTTTTCCTCCTGAGAAGCCTCAGGAACAACATGTAAACAATGGTTATCTGCTGCTGTGGAATGCAACAGGTGCATCTGTGATTGGCCCATGTTAGATGTTTGTAATTAATGGCCAATCACAGTGAGCTGGCTCGGACAGAGAGCTGAGCCACAAACCTTTGTTATCATTCTTTGCTATTCTATTCTTAGCTAGCCTTCTGATGAAATCCTTTCTTCTATTTAGTATAGTTTTAATGTAATATATATCATAAAATAATAAATCAAGCCTTTTGAAACATGGAGTCAGATCCTCATCTCTTCCCTCATCCTCAGACCCCTGTGAACCCTGTCACAGTGCTGTGCTGCACCAGCCTGGGTGGCAGGGTAAGCCACACTGAACACCCAGGCATAAACCAGCATGGATGCAGGATGTCCTGGTGCTCTGGGATGTCAGCACTGGCTGTAAGAGGAAGCAGTGAGCTGCTGCAGCCTTCAGGCAGCACAAACACACTCATCCTCTTTTTCAGTGTGCTCCTGTCACTGTCCCCAGAGCTGACACCTCAGCCCTGCCATCCTGGGAGCAGCTGGGTGGGAGCTGCCGGAGCTGAGCAGGGCCTGTGGCTGTGGGGATGCAGCTCCATGGGAGCACTCAGGGCAGGGCAGGTCCTCCTGTCACTCCAGGACCATCCCTGCAGCCACCAGGATATCAGCTCAACCATCCCACCTTCTGCTATAGCTGGACAATCTTCCTGTGTCTGTGCCCTACTAAAATCCTACAGTAATTAATGGCAGAGCAATCACTTTGTGTTTGGAGATCACTTGTACTGACCCATGTGAAAAGTTCTTTTTTTCTGAATGGGGGCATTCAAACAAGCAAATGAGAGAAGAGCACCATCAGTGCTGCACAAAATTCAGTCCTAAGCATGCTCACAGCAGTCCAGGCAGAATTAAACCATGCCCTGGCCAAAGGAAAAGTCAAAGGGGAGGAAGCCACAGCAGGAGCCCCAAGCCCAGAGGTCTGAGTAGAGCCTGCCAGTTTAGAGAGCAGCTGGCATGGCCATAAAATGGGCAGAAATTTGAAGCAAGAGGGACCCAGACAGATGGGACGTGGGCAGAGCAGAGAGGAAGCAGCTCCCAGGGACAGAGCAGGGAACATGCCCTGGGAAAGCCCCAGGACAGAGCAGGGAACATGCCCCGCTCTGGGAATGTGGCACCAGGGGCTCAGCGTGGGGACCTGCAGTCAGAGCCATGGGGACCCTGCCCCAGGCAGCCAGGAGCTGTCCCAGAGCAGCTTCCCCATCACCTGGGCACCTGGAACAGCTCTACAAGGGGCAAGCTAGAGCTGTCCCCTTGTCCCTGCTGTGTCATGGGCTGGCAGGAGCAGCAATGTGAGCGGACTCTGGGCCACCCACAGCATAAACAAGGATGAGTGAAGGTCATGTGTGACCCAGTGATGTTGAACTGGTGAGCAAGAGAACGGGGACCTGAGATATGGAAAACCACTGGGAATTACCAGGGAGAAATCACAGAACTGCCCCAGGAGATGCAGCTGGATCACATCAAATGCCTCTGAGTGTTTTGCTGGGATAGGAGGGAAGAAGTCAAGAGACTCTGAGCTCGAGAGTGATGCTCACATGTGGCTCATCTGCTCTATGACTCCAAGAGCAGTCAGGCCTGATTCCAGCAGCAATCAAATGATTCTGCCACCAAGGCAGCCTCAGGTTGTGCAGAGCAGGGGCCTGAGAGAGGCCAGCACAGAGCCAAGCCCCTGGCCAGATACGGCTGTCACAGCCACGGGCCCCTGCCTGCACACACAGCTCCCAGGCTTGGCTTACAGAGAACTCACAGAACTCACAGAATCACCAGGCTGGAAGAGACCTTCAGATCATCCAGTCTAACCCTTGCCCTAACACTCAACTAACCCTGGCACCCAGTGCCACATCCAGGCTGTGTTAAACACACCCAGGGATGGGGACTCCACCACCTCCCCCGGCAGGCTTTATCACTCTCTTCAGAACTTTGCCAGAACTTTATCACTCTCTCATAAAAACCTTTTCCTGATATCCAACCTACATTTCCCTTGGCACAGCTTGAGATTGTGTCTCCTTGGAAGCAGGGTTCTCCATGAAAATCCCAACTTGCTCCAGAACAAAAGAAACAGCATTTTCAGGGGTGCTAACAAAAGCTCCTGACTCCCACAGGGATCAAGATCCATCACTGGACTGAGCCCACTCGAGCTTCCCCAAAGCCCTGAAATGCCCCATTTGGTTGCATCCTCCCCTTCCAGGAGCAGGGGGCTGAGCTCAGACGCTCTCAGGCACTGCCAAGCTGCCTGGAGAGCCCCTGATCCAGGGGACAGCAGAGGCTGGCACAGAGCCCGTGACCCACTGGAGCAGCACAGCCCTGAGCTCCTGGGAAGGGCTCTGTATATATCCCAGCAGAATAACTGAACATCCCGAGCTGGAACTGATCCGCAAGGATCACACCCAACCCCGGCCCTGCACAGACCCCCCAACAATCCCACCCTGGGCATCCCTGGCAGCGCTGCCCAAACACTCCTGGAGCTCTGGCAGCCTCGGGGCTGTGCCCATTCCCTGGGGAGCCTGGGCAGTGCCAGCACCCTCTGGGGAAGAGCCTTTCCTGAGATCCAGCCTGACCCTCCCCTGACACAGCTCCAGTCCTGTCCCATCTCACAGAGAGCAGAGATCAGAGCTGTCCCTCTGCTGCCCCTCAGGAGGAAGCTGCAGACCCCGGGGAGCTCTGACCTCAGGCTGCTCTGCTCCAGCAGTATCAGACCAAATGAGCACAGTTGCTCCTTGCAGGGCTTCTCCTCTCACCCTTCCCCAAGCTCCAGAGCCAGGAGGAGCAGCGCCCAAAACTGCCTCACCCCTCACACTATTGTAGCACTGGCCCTTCTCATGCAGGCAAAGACAGAAGATCTGACACAGGAACTTGGCAGAACCCGAGTTTGCCCAGTGCTCCTGAACCCCCTCCTACGGGCTGAGGGCTCTGAGGCTGAAAAGCAGCACCTGGAGCTGTGCTGGAGCCTCTGCCCAGCCCGGTGCCCAGCAATGCAAATCTCTGCGAGCCGACCCGAGCCCCCAGCTGAGGTGCCCAGGCTCCCTGGCAGTGCGCGGTACCGAGCACCGATCTGATGCAAGAGCTTTGGCTTCCGCATCCCGCCATGTGCGCGGCGGCAGCGCGGGCACCTCGGGGGGCTCCGTGCCCGCCCCAGGGGCACACGGGGGGCTGAGCCCCTCCCAGCCCCCCACCCCCCTGCGGCCCGCGGGGATGGGGCACCCTCAGGGCAGGGACAGGGATGGGCAGGGATGGGCAGGGATGGACAGGGATGGAGGCAGCCCCGGGCACGGGAGGGGAGGCGGAGGCGGCTCCGCTGCGCTCGGCGGGACCCGGCGGCCGCCTCGGCCCCGCACCCACCTGCGGCCGGGCCGGGGTCGGTGTCGGGCTCGGTGTCAGATCCGGGCTCGGTGTCAGATCCGGGCTCGGTGCCGGGTCGGTGCTGGGGTTCGGTGTCGGAGCCGCTGCCGGTGTCGGAGCCGCCGGGGCCGGCGCCGCTCGGCGCTTTTGTCCCTGGCGGGGCAGGGCGGGCCCGGAGGGCGGCACTGATGTCACGGACCGGGGGGTGACGGCACGGCCGGAGCGGCTCCTGAGGCTGCCCGGGAGCCCCTTCCCAGCACCCGGGCCGGGATCCTCCGGGTCAGGGCCCCAGGCTGGCTCCGGGCGGCGGGAGCGCTGCCCACGTTTCGGCGCTGGTTTGTTCTGCTGGGCGGTTTACTCTAAGTTAAAAGAGTTGCAAGATTGGAGAATGGAGAGAGAGCAGCCCTGGGCAGAAGGACATGGGGGTGTTGGGGATGAGAAGGACATGGGGGTGTTGGTGGATCAGAAGGACATGGGGGTGTTGGAGATGAGAAGGACATGGGGGTGTTGGTGGATCAGAAGGACATGGGGGTGTTGGAGATGAGAAGGACATGGGGGTGCTGGTGGATCAGAAGCTCAGCCCCAGCCCCGTGCTCTGGCCCCCCAGAGCCCCCTGTGCTGGGCTGATCCCCAGGGGGCAGCAGGGCAGGGGGGATTCTGCCCCTGGGCCCTGCTCAGGTGAGGCCCCACCTGCAGAGCTGCCCCAGCCCTGGGGCCCAGCACAGGAAGGAGCTGGAGCTGCTGGAGAGAGCCCAGAGGAGGCCACGGAGCTGCTCCAGGCCTGGAGCCCCTCTGGGGGTGTTCACCTGGAGAAGAGGGCATTCTCCAGGGAGGCCTTGCTGCAGCTTCTCCACAGATAAAAAGGAGTTCACAGGACTTCAGCAAGAATTGTTGTCCAATATGGGTGGTGAGGCCCTGGCACAGGGTGCCCAGAGCAGCTGTGGTTGCCCCATCCCTGGAAGTGTCCAAGGCCAGGTTTGACAGGGCTTTGAGTAACCTGGGGTAGTGGAAGGTGTCCCTGGCAGGACAGGTGGGACAAGATGGGCTTTGAGGTCCCTTCCAACCAGCCCAGGCTGGAGTTATGAGTCTCTCATAACAAATTGCAGAGCAGGGGATGAGGAGAGATTCTCTGGCAATGGCTCCCATGGGAACCCACCACAACAGTGCTGCTCTGGGTGCAGACAGATGGGGTGGAGAAATATGCACAGCCCCAAACTGCAGAGGAAAGGCTGCAGAGGTGTTGGGAAAGCGCTCCCAGCACAGCTGGAGGACAGGTGGGAGCCTGGCTCCCTGTGAAGGGAGAGCTCTGAGAAGCGAAGAGGCCAAAGCAGTGCAGGAGCAGAGACTGCTGCCCTTCCCTGGTGTCCCACACACCCTCTGTACCCTCACACGTGTCCCTCTGAGCCCAAACATTCCCAGAGCAGCCTACAGAAAGTGTGGCTGCAGGGCTGCAAAGCTGCTTTTCCCTTTTCCTGCATGTTTTATGCCAGGGCAGTACAGGAGCCCAGGAAGGCCCAGGACAAACATTTGTCAAACAATTGCCACAAACAATTCCAAGGCTCCAAGGGATGCTGTTTGCACCCTGAAAGGCTGAGGATGATCCATGTGTGGCCCTGCAGCCTGACCCCACCCTGAGTGCTCTGTCCATGCTCAGAGCCCTGGCAGGACCCCAGTCCCAGCTGGAGTTTGGCTGTGCCCTCATGTGCTCATCCCTGATGGATCTGCAGGTGCTGGGGTGCAAACTGCCATTCTCCATCTTCTCCATCTCCCTGGGAAACAGTGTCCTGGGTCTGTGCCCCTCTGGCACTCCCCTGTGCCTGTGGAGGAGGGCAGGGATGGCAGTGGGACACCCTCCCTGGTCCAGCAAAGCCCACACAGGGTCAGGAACCAGGTGGTACCAACAGGGAAAGGATCTTCCCTTTCTTAGGCATTTTTAGTGCTCTGGAACATTCCAAGAAGATTCCATCCATCAATGTTCTGCTCCCTGGACCTGGAGGTCAGCAAAAGGCTCCCACTTCCAGGAGCAGCTGCACAGGAAGCTCCTGCAGGGGAAGTCAAGAGAATGGAACAGTTCTGGTGACTAAATGGTTTCCCACCCTGAGCTGCTGCCCTGGCAGCCCCTGGGGCTCTGTGCTCCAGGAGGATCTGCCAGCCCTTGCAGCAGGGGAGGCTGGAGAGGAGCTGGATGCTCCAGAGCTCCTGAGGGCAGTGGCCACGGGCAGGATTGCCAGGGGAGGCCAGGATGCCATTGGCAAAGGCTCCCATTGAATTCCTCTCCCTGGGCTGGCCTTTTCTCCTTGACAAATGGAAGAGGGAACTGAGGAGCAGGCAGCTGACACGAGGAGCTGATGGCCGCTCTCTGGGGTTCAAGGATCCTTCCTCCGTCCCCTCTCCTAAGGCACCACAGCTCGCTGGGGCAGGAGCTGGGGAGCCCAGGCTGCTGGAGCTGCTGGGATTGTGCAACTGAAACTGGCAGGAAGGGAGGAGGACTGGGAGGGCAACAAGGAGCTGCTTCCTTTGGACCTGGAAAGCTTTTGGCACCAGATCCCACAGGAATTTTACTGTGAACTCTGGGTGAAGAAATTCCTGGCACAACTGGGGCTATTTCCTCTTGTCCTGTTGCCTCCCACTTGGGAGAAGAGCCAGATCTCCACCTGGCTCCAACCGCCTGTCAGGAGTTGTAGAAAATGAGAAGGTTCCCCTGAGCCTCCTTCTCTCCAGGCTGAGCCCCCCCAGCTGCTCCCCCAGTCACTCCTGGTGCTCCAGAGCCTTCCCCAGCTCCATTCCCTGGACACACCCCAGCCCCTCAGTGCCTCTCTTGCCATAAGGGCCCCAAACTGCCCCCAGGGCTGGAGGTGCCCCAGCAGTGCCAGCACAGAGGGACGGGCACTGCTCCTGCTGGCTGCACCATGGCTGGCACAAGCCAGCATGCCACTGGCCTCCTTGCCCACTTGGGCACACTGACCACTCATATAGAGCAGCTGTCAACCAAAACATCTCCCCCTGCAGCTGCTCCTGGTGGCCAGGGATCTCCCACAGGGATCCCAAGGCTCTGTAGAGCATTACACACATCCCAGACCTGATGCTACTGCAGTATTTGGGAATGAGCATCCTTTCCCTGGGGTTGGGAAGCCTCTGCAGATGGCCCAGAGACTGTGGCCAAGGCAGGCTGCAGGAGATGGGGCTGCAGATGCCAACCTTGGGCAGACCTGCCTTCCCCAGCCTCCATCCCACAGGAGCAAGGCAGGGGCTGCCAGGTTTCAGAGTTCTCCTACTCCTATTTCTTTTCTCCAGAGGAGGCAGAGCCAGTGGATTGAAAGCTGCCTGTCAGCTTCAGAAAGGTTCCCTGTATCTCCAATTCTACTGTGGAAATGCCATCTCTGGTCTTTGCTCTGAAGGGGCCTGAAGGGGACCAGGCTTGTGAAGGACCCCATTGCAGAGGGAGTGGGGCCCAGGCCTGGCCCCTTCCAGCACTGCCTCAGGATGCCTTGTGTGCCACAGGGGTACTCTGAGCCCCTCAGGGAGAGCAGAGAGCCCAGAGCACTGGCTCAGGATGCCTTGTGTGCCACAGGGACACTCTCAGCCCCTTCAGGGGTGCAGAGAGCCCAGAGCCATCCCAGCTCACCCCCCAGTGTCTCCCCAGGGGCAGAGTGGTGTCTCTTGGGCTCGGTAACCTGGGGCTGTCTCTCACCTGCTGCAGCCTTCCCATCTCCCCAGCAGAGCCCAGGGATGCAGGAGAGCAGGAGTTTCTGTTCAGGGACTTATAGCCAGGGGAGGGTCAGTCCCTTTTTCCAGGGAACGAGGGATGGGACAAGAGGAAGTGATCTCAAGTTTCCCCAGGGAAGGTTCAGGTTGGATGTTAGAAAAAACTCAATGGTGCTTTGCAGCTGAGAAACTGCTCAGCACCTGCTAGCCACGTCAGGGAGGAGGAAATGTCCTGCATCCAAGCCAACAGCTGGGTGAAAATGCTCTCCTCTGATACCACTCCTCTGATAAACGTGGTTCATTAAAGTCTAATTGTATCATTAACACACCCCTCCATCCCAAAGGTACCCCCTCTCCCAAAAGTATGACTACCCCTCACTGGGGTGGTTTTTGTGACTCATCTTTAAAAGCAAAGCAAAGGAATTTTACACATAAAGGCCTGCACCACTTGAGTCACTCAAGTTCCACCCAAACAGAAATAAACTGATAAAAAGTAAGTTGAGAATGGGGGAGGAGTGAGGGAAGACTCCAGGGTTACTGCTGGGCTTAGTCAGTGGGCTGAACCTGCCTTCTTCCCCTTCAGGACCTGTTGGGTAAGAACTGCACTCTGTGCACATTGAATACTTTAATTGGGGATTAGAGCTTGTCTGGGGATTGCTTTGAACACCTTTATGCAGTCAGATCCTATCAGTGACAAATCCTATCACTGACAGGTGGTAACACAGACAATTCTTGAACTATAACCTCACAGTCTTATATCAATAAAGGGATTTATTCTCTGAACTCTGAGGGTGAACCCTTCCCCAGCACCAGCTGTCACCAGCAGGAGGAAACACTCTTGGTGAAGAGGAAGGGCCCCTGCGGCGTCAGAAAATGGGAAGAGCTGCTGAGGGCTCTCCCTTATGCTGGAGAAGGTCAGTGGCACCACCAGGATCCCAGCAGGATGACCTGGGGGGGCTCCTGATGGGACACTGACAGACTGCTCAGGCACAAGGCTTGGCTGTCCAGGGGCACTGAGACAAATTAAACACCAAAGGTGTCTTGGTTTGGAAAGACAGGAGTCTGCTAAGGAAGGCAGGAGCATCCCCTGAAATGGAGAGTGCAAACCTGCTCCCTCTGAATTGCTGTAAATTTTAAATTAAGGGGCTCTCAGGTAAAAAATATGGGAGCAGGAATAACAATTTTTTATTAGAGAAGAAAATAAAAGGATAAAAATAAACAATGCAGTAAATCAAAACAACACTGACAGAGTCAGAACCCAACCTGACACCCTGTGGGTCAGGGTGCTGGCAGCAGTCCCATTGGAATTGTGGCTCAGCCCTCCTGCAGTGTCAGGGCTGGTTCTGCTGGAGCAGGGATCCTGGAGAAAGGTGCAGTCTCTTCCTCTGAAGATCCAGTGGAAGAAGAGGCAGCTGCTGTTCCTCTGGGCAATCCAGTGCAGAAGCTGTGCTGGTGTTCCAGAATCTCCAGATTATATCTGGGTAGGAATGCTTGGCTCCTCCCTCTGGGCTCCCATCTCCCAATGGGATGCTGTAGCTCTTATCAGCCATGCAGGGACATTCAATAGCTGTTATCAGCAGATGTCTGCCCAGTTGTGGAAGAGATCAGGAAAACTGCCCACTGAACTGAGTACATCTGCCATACAGATGGTAAATAGAATCCAATTTGCTTGGCAATCCAGGACAGAGGGTCAAGTAACTCTCCCCACATTAACAGTATAGAAAATCTCTTTTCATGTGACAGATGTGGGTGTAGCACTCAGGGACACGGGGTAGTGCTGAGCATGGCAGCTCTGGAGGAATGGTTGGACTCGATGGTCTTTAGAATTTTTAAAAGTTTAATAATAGGATAAAAAAGGACAATATTTCCAGTGCTGGTGTGCTTTTGACAAATGGCCAAAGAGCATGCCAAAGAACCTTAAAATCATGCTCTCTATATACAGTTACTTGTTGGGGTTACATGCATATTCATTAACTTGTACATTATTTAAATATTCCTGAGAGCTTTTGATACTGCAGGGCTCTTCGTGTTTAGCTTTCCCATCCTGACTTATCTGTATGACATCCTGAGATCAAGTCAATAAATTGTATTCCTTCCTGAGATTTCATCCCTGTTGTTTCACACTTTTCTGATAAGAGGAGTGAAGGAGTTCTTCCCCACTCTCCTCTGGTGCTCTGTCTTGTGTCACTGTTATCTTATCACTTGGACAGTCAGTCAATGGATGGTTTTGCACTGTTCTTAGTTACATAAAAGCTTTTTCACATCTTATGTCTGCTCAGGTCTATAGTACAATTCATTCATCACCCCACTATTTCTATAAGTGATACATAGATATCATATTCATTACACTACTGTTTCTATGAGCAATACATTACATAAACTGATGGATTATATTGTATTAACAAGCAGCTAAGAAAAGTTATAATTGGTACCATATCTAAATACTTATGATCAATAACAACATGAAAAAGCTAATACATAAATGTGAAAGCCAATATTATCTGGTCATTTTTAACACTCAGGAATGCTCACACTTGAAGGTCCAGCCAAGGAGTGTCCTGGGGCAGTGAGATGGGGCCAGAGGTGCCCAAAGCAGTGACCAAAACCAATCAAGGCATCACAAATACTGTTTAGACCTCGAACAAACGGGGTGGTGTTCCCTGAGGGAAGGACTTGGGGGTACTGGTGCACAGGCAGTGGCCCTCTATGGGCAGGGGCTTACTTAGGGCCAAGCCCTGCCTTGTGAATCCCTGACTGACGGGATTTAGCACGGAGTTTTCCAGAGAAAGCAGCTGTGCCAAAATTTGGGACAAACTCCTCCAGGTGCAGATTTCCCTGCTGCCCATGGCGTGGCCATGCAGAGGCAGCTGTGCCCTGCAGCCCATGGAGGGCACGGGGTGCAGCCCCTGCAGGACCCTGCAGGCTGGAGCAGGGGGTGCCTGAGAGAGGCTTTGAGCTCCTGGGAAGCTCCTGCTGAGCAAGGTCCTGGCAGGGCACCACAGAGCCATGCAGGGAGGAGCCCTGTTTGCTGGAGCAGGTTTGCTGCAAGGCCTTGGGAGCCTGTGGGGGACCCAGGCTGGTCAGGCCTGAAGGACTGACCCTGAGGCAGAGTGACCCACCTGGCAGCAGGCTGTGGAGAGCTGGTTCCCATGGGATGGACTCCAGTAGGAGAAGTTCCTGGAGAACAATCCCTGTGACAGGGACCTCGTTGTCACAGACATCTTTTGTGAAAAATCCTTTCTTTAGGATTTTTTCCCTCTTTCGGGAAGCTGAGGCCCCAGAAGGAGAATGTAAACAATGGTTATCTGCTGCTGTGAAATGCAACAGGTGCACCTGTGATTGGCCCATGTTGGATGTTTACAATTAAGGGCCAATCAAAGACCGAGCTCTCTCTGGGACAGAATGAGACAGAGCTCTTTTGTTTATTCACTCCTTTTGAGTTCTTAGCTTAGTAAGCTTCTGAACTTTCCTCTCTATTCCTATTAGCATAGTCATAATGTAATATATATCATAAAATAATAAATCCAGCCTTCTGATCATAGAGTCAAGATTCTCATCTCTCTCTTCACTCTGCAACCCTTGGAAGCCCTGTAACACCCTGTGCTGGAGCAGGGCAAGGACTCCAACTTCTCTCCCGAGCAGCAGCAGCAACAATGTGGGATGAACCGATCAGAACCCAAATTCCCATCTCCCTGTACTACTGGAGGGGGGATGAGGGAGACATTGGGAAGGAGGGAGGGCTGGAGGAAAAGTGACTGTGAGATTTGTTCGGTTTCTCATGATCCTGCCCTGATGCTGGGAGTAGTCAATTCAGTCAATACCCAAAAACTGAGGCAGTTTTGCCCATGAAGCTGAAGGGGGAGGGATGTCTCCCTGTCCTTATCTCAACCCAGGGACCCTTGGCTCCATTTTCTTTGCCCTGTCCAGGTGCAGAGGGCAGGGACAGGGCTGTTCTGGTGGGTACCTGTTGTCCCACCAGGGCCAACCCACTGCACACCTCCAGGCCTGTGAGTCCACAACCTCTCTGGGCAACCTGGCCCAGTGCCCAGCCACACTTCAAGGCAAGAATTTCTTCCCAAGACCTCGCTGAAACCTGCCCTCCCACAGCTTCAGGCAATTCCCCCTGTCCTGTCCCTGAAGGCTGTGGGGAAAAGTCCCTCTGCAGCCTCCTGGTGGCCTTCTCCTGGTGGGTACTGGGCTGCTGGGATGTGTCCCCTCAGTTCTGCAGGTTCTCTCCTCAAGTCCCACCAGTTGGTTATGGGGACACAGCAGAGTGCAGGAGCTCTGGCAGCCTGGGCCAGGTTGTCAAGGAGCAGAGCAATGGAAGCCTCCTGCTGCAGAGCCAGAGGAGCTGAGGCAGCTCCAGGGGCAGAGCCAGCAGGGGGAAAGCACAGCGTGGCCTTTCCTCTGTCCTGTGCTCCCCTGTCACCTCCCTCTTGCTGCCTTTTGGCAGCCATGACCTGCACTGGAAGTTCACCCCAGATCTTCTGCAGCCACCAGAGGAACAGCAGGAGGAAATGGCTGCAACTGGCCCTGGGATCAGCCTTCCTCCCTGCAAGACCCACAGACTGGCAGAGATTGCTGAGCTGATCACCTCTGCTCTCTCCTCAGCCAGCTGCAGGGAAAGGCTGATGCTGGCCTTGAAGAAGGAAAGCCTCATTCCCAAACTCTTACAGCTTTTCCAGATCTGCAAGGGGTTACAGCTCAGATGGGGCTTGCAGCATTTGTCAGCCATTATACAAGGAATTCTGTGTCTCAACCAAGCAGCTCTGCTGGAGGTGATGCTGTCCCAGGAGTGTATCATGGATGTGGTCAGATCCCTCGACTATGGCCCCTCTCTGGCACAGCCCAAATGGCACCAACAGCTCCTGCAGCAAACAAGCCAGCTGAAGGAGCTTCTTCCCATCCGAGACCCTGAGCTCCAGCAAAAATTCCACCAGGTGTTCTGGGCACAGGATATTCAGGCTGTCATCTTGGCCAAGGCAAGCTGGGCTGGGAGAGGGTTCTCTGCCCAGCCTCACCTCCTTCATCAGCTGCAGGAATGAGGAGATCTTCCATTGGAGGGAAGTGCCTTCTGAAGAATGAGGAGATCTTCCATATCTTGGAGGTTAGTGCCTTCTGAGCTGCTCCCAATGGCTTGAGACCTGGAGCTGGGGTTGCCCAGGGACCACTGCTCCTCAGACATGCTTGCATGAGCACAGGATGGGAATGATCCCCCTTCTTTCTCCTGCCTTGGATTCTGTAGTTTAGTTAGGGAAGAGCTCAGGGAAGGATCTAAAGATTCCTGAATGAGCTGTCAAGAGTCTCAAGTTCTTCTCTTTGCTGGCCAAGCAACAGCCTGCTTTGGAGCTGGTTTTGGGGGAAGCTGGGAAACAAGCAGCTTTTGGGATTCCCTCTCAGGGCCAGGTGCAATGTCTGTGGAACTCATTCTGAAATGAGATGCCAAAGAGCAGGCTCAGGGAAATGCTGCCAGCACTGCTTCCCATGGGAAGGAGTGGCGAGAAATGCAGAGACAGAGAGGGCAGAAAGCATCCAAAGCCTTGAGAGAGGATGATGATGATGATGATGATGATGATGATGATGTTAGCCTGGCTTTCTTGTCCCTCTGGAGGCTTAAGCAATGAGTGAACTGAAATCCTTGCCCAGAAGGGAGCTTTTGTCCTAGATGTCCTGAAGTGTTTCTTGGGAGAGGCTGTGGCTGTACCAAGCCAAGGCTGGGGCAGAAGTGCAGAGCAGAGCATCTGCAAGGGGAGCTGGTTTGAGTGTGAGGAAGGGCAACCAGGCTGTGGCTGCAGCCTGTTCATTTGCTCCCCCTTGCCTGGGGGGCCTGAAAGATGCTTTGCAGGGTTGCAGCTGCACAAGAGGGAAAGGGATCCCTGTGGGATGTTCTCAGGGCAGGGGGAGTGGGGCAGGTGCTGCATGGGACAAACTGTGTCTCAGCTGGCTCTTGGGAGCTGCACTTTTGGGAGCCTCCCCTGAGCTCAGCTTCCCCTGTGGCTCTGGCCTTCTGCCCCTGCTGCTGCACACACAGGCACTGCTGAAACAATGCCCTGGGAAGGAAGGATCCTGTGGGATCTGTGTGCTCTGCACTGGCCTTTGTTGGACTACAGTGAATGGAGGGGTAGAGAGCTGGGCTTGAGGAAGCAGGGGATCCTCTCAGGATGGAAGTTTTGCCTTTCCAGAGGGCTCATGCTAGTTGTGTTCCTTTTTTGTGTTCCACAGAAGGACCAGAAATTCTGGTCAGAAGTTGTGGCCCAGTTAGCAGATGGAAGTCCAGGTGCCCACCAGCAATGGGAACTGGTGTCAGTCCTCACAGGCTTGAAAGGAGAGGGAGGAAGCAGAGAAAGGGAAATTGCTCTTGAGGCTTTCTGCAGTCCTTGAGGTCTTTCTGGAACCCAGGAATCCTTGCCAGTGCAGCTCAATCTTCATTCAAGTCTTCACTTAAAGAAATATTTCTGGCAATGTAAGCTCTGATGTCTTTGTTGTAAAGCAGGATTTCCTTGTGTAGAAAGGACTATCATGGAGCCAACAGGCTTGAATTCAAGCTCTGCTTTCTTCCCAGAATGTTTCAGCATCCCAGAGAACTTTATTTCTGTATCCCTGTCTTTCTGAGGTCAAGGCCAAGTGACAGATTTCTTCTTTCTCTGTGTGTTTCCTTTCCATGGCTTTGCTTTGTTGGTGTTGGCAAAGCTTGGAGGAGACACCACGAGAAGAAGACCTCTCTCTAGGAAGGGCCAACCAGGACACCAATTCTGCTAGAAATTGTAACCCTTTCCTCCTTTCAGGAAATTCTTACTCCGAGACACCAGAAATTCTTTTTCCTATGCAACTGGTGAATTTTCTGAAGAACTTCTGTGCCTGTTCCCTCATGTTTCACCAGAAGGGAGAGGCATTTTTACGAAGCTTGGCCAAGCTGGGACTTCTTCCTGCTCTTGAAATTCTACTGGTAAGTGAAAAGTTCCAGCTGCTCTTCCTGAAAGCAGGAAAGGCCAGAGCCACTGGCACACTTGTGGGACCTGCTGAGCACTTGTGTGTCCCTCTGCTGGCACACAGTGGCTTTGCTGAGAGTGGAAGTGGATTGGACCACTCCAATGCCAAAGTTCCTACAGCTCTTGCAGGTGCCTACCTGGACTGCCCTGATCCTTGTGACAGCACCAGAGGCAAGTTCTGTGCCCAGTGCAGTCCTTAGGACAAGGCAGAGTTAAGATGGAAGGAGACTCTTTGCCACGGGGCAGCTGCATTGGTGATGTTTTCCCAGGACTGCTGTGCTTTTGGTTGGATCAGGGCCACAGAGTCTTTTTAGCTCCTCTGGGGCTGTTGGCTCATTCCTCCCCAGAAGATCCTGTCCTGCTGGCAGCAGCAGATTTCTCTGTCGTGAGCAGCAATGGGAAACCAGAATTTTGTCCCTCCTTTGGCTGGGGCAGCTGTTACCACCAGAGCATTGCAATCCAGGCCCAGAGTTTGCAATCCAGGCTGCTGCTCCTCACAAACTCCAGGGGCTTTCTCTGCTGCAGGAACAGCCTGGGAACTGAGCAAGGCACAGCACTGCCAGCAAATCATTTGTTCAGCCCTGCTCAACTCAGCTTTAGGGGAAGGTTGTTTGAGCCCCTCATAGCCCTCTGTGGGAGGAACACTAACATTCCCAGCAAGTTCAAGAACAAACTTTGACTCACAAGCTTGAGGACATGAAGGCAGAATGAGGCACTTGACAAGTTTTTAAACAACATCCAGGCAAAGGAAGGCCCATCACAGACTTGACCTTGGCAAACTTAAGCTTAACCAGCTTTAACCCTCACACAACAAGGCAGGGACTGGAGTTGTTTAGTCTGGCTTACAATCCATTTGGATGAGGAGAAGTAAGGAGAAGAAAGAGACAGATTGATTTGTACAATCAGTCCTTTGGTATAAAATGAATCAGTTGTGGTTAACAGGTACAGAAGAACAGTGTCTCAGCTATTCCAGCCAGAAAGTGGCACAATGGCAATGGTTCCTGCTTAAAAGAGAACTCACAGATTCACAGAAAGCCTTGTGTCCCTTCAAGAGGAGCCCACAAGTGGGCAAAAGAGGCTGCTGGTTTATTGTTGCTTCTCTGCAACCACATTACTGTGTTTCTCAGAGAAACTTGGGAATGAAACTTTCCCAAAAGCTTTCACTCCCTTTTCTTTGCAGCTTAACCTGATGAGAAACAGCAAACCTGATTTACCCTACCAAATTAATCTCTTTTTTTTCTTAGGGAATGGATGATCTGCAAGTGGCATCTGCTGCCACAGATATCTTGTCTTGTCAACTTTTGTCCATTCCCGGTCCAAGAAGTTGTCATGCAAGAGGCCCAGCAGAGGCACCACGTAAGTAAAAGTGGTTTGGAGGTGCTTGGATAGAACAGCCTAAGGCAAATGGGAAACAAACCAGCCAAACAAAATCTCAATTCTTCTATTTAATTTTCATTTTTATTTAAAGAAATGAACCAAACTGATAGAAACCAGGAAACGCATTGCACTCTAATTATTTAGGGCTTACTTTGTCTGGGATTTTTGCAGGGTATCAACCTCATCCATGCACTCATGCCATGATGTAATGCCATCATGCTGCTGCATTTGGAGGAGCTGATCAGGTCATGGAGCTGCTGCAGACTCTGCTTGATCCAGGGAATCTCCTGGCCACAGCTGAGGTAAGGGAATGCAAAGGGCTGAAGACTTGGGACTGTCTCAGCCCAGGGAAACCCTGATCTTCCCAAGTGCTCTTCTTGTGGAAACAGCATCCAAACAGGTTGGGCTTGGGCTCAGTGCTTGGCTGTACTGCGTGCTCTGAGCCTAAATGGCAAGAAGCTCCAAGGCAGAAGTTTCCAGAGCCTTTGGCTGAGGCCAGGGCTGTGCCTGGGGCACTGTGCCCACAGTTGTTCGCCAGGCAGTGCTTCATGGACACAGCCCTGTCTGGCCAGAGGTCCCACAGCACAGCCCAGGAGAGGCCCTGGCACCCCCAATCCACAGGTTCATACCCTGGAATGGACAGGAGAACCTGGGAAAAGGCTGGCAGGTTGTCATGATGCAATGATGCATTGGAGAGAACTTGAAGGACACTTTGCCAAGCCTTGGGAGTTATGGATAGATTGCCATGAGAGATTAGTATCCCTGGTGGGGATTCTCTTGGGGATAGCAGGGTAGCCTGGATGTCTCTCATATTTCCTCCCAAAGAAAGAAATGGCACTTTGTGCAGGGGACACCTGAATGCTTCAGGCCCCACCAGAAAGACACAGGCAGAGCTGTTGGAGCCAAGGGAATTCTTTGTAGGCTGTTTCTGTTCATACTGTGCTTTCTGATTGGAAAGGTCTCTGCCAAGGGCAGGATTTAATGAAGCCATTTTCTCCCTTAGGTGTCCAAAATACTTGGATTTTTTAATTCCTTCTACACCCACTGTCTTTCTGTCCTGACTGTGCTGCTTCTGGCCAATGCAGCAACAGGTACCTGGGAAATAGCACATGAGGATTTTTCCTTCTTTTCCCCTTTGGAGGCTTCTAGTGTCTGGAAGGGACTGACAGGGGTGCTCCCAGCAATCAGCTGGGAATGCACCTGAGAAAAATGGCTGCTCCCCAGGGACAGGGGTTCTGCAGTAGCACTTTTCACCCCTTCTTGCCTCTCCCTGACATGGCTTCAGGCTGTGCTTTGTAGCAAATGGACCTCCTGGAGAAGGGTTGTTCAGGAGTTGGACTTGTATCCTTTCCAAGATTTGCTTCAGGTGCCAAAAAGTCACCATTGTGTTGGCTGTTTTGTTCTCCCCCAAAGTTCTGCCTCCTAAAGCAACCCAGGAAAGCCAAAGTCCTCTAAAACCACGTCAGGAAGTGCAGGAGCACTTGAGCTGGGTGGATGGCACAGGACATTTCTTTTTTTCTTTTTCTTTGTTGCTCATTGAAGGCATTACTTTTCCTGTAGATGATTATCAAACAGCACAACTGGTCTTAATTCTGGAGCTGTTGAGTTTTTGTGTGACACAGCACGAGGAGCACATGAGGGGTTTCATCCTCCACTGGGATTTGCTAAGAAGAGTCGTGCTCTTGATCAATTCCCACATTTCTGGCCTTGAGTGAGTAGCCTTTGGCATTTCCTTCTTCCAAGCCTAGCATTTCCTGGGTGGAAGGTGTTCCAGGGGACACCTAACTGAGGATTCATGGGAAGGGATGGAAATGAATTTTCAGACTGCAGGCCTGGCCTGTGGCTTTGGAATCCTTGCATTTCTCTCTTCACAAAGGTTCTCTGCACTTCCTGAGGAAGATCATTGCACTGAAGGATGAGCTTTATACCCGTTCCATCACCCAGGGAAAGCTCTTGGCATCCCTTGTTCAGGCTCTGCTGGATGATGGAGCTACATCCAACCTGCTCCACTGGGCTGTGCTGGAGCTCTTTGAATTCCTCAGATTGGAGTTCAGCAGCAGCTGCAGCTTGGACATGGCCGTGGCCTCTCAGCTCAACAGGCCCAGTGCAGCCTCCTGCTTCCATTGTCACCAACAGCCTCAGACACTGCTGACTCTGGTGTCCCTTGCCATGGGAAGATGAATCCTTCTTTCCAGATTCCAGCTCTTGCCTTCAGGATCAACCTGAATTGCTTCAGGATTGCTCCAGACAAATGTGTTTTAGTCTGGCCAAGGAATCTGTTCCTTTGCAAAGGGAACTCAGAAGCTTTCTGAACTTCAGCCTGTGACCACTGGAGACTTGAGACCATGTTCTGTTCCTCTGAAGGAAGATTGTAAGTCCCTGGTTGCCCGTGTCATTGAAAACTGGGTCCACTAAGGAGTGGATCTTGCCCTGCCCACTGGCTGGGCTGGCTGGGGCATGGACAGAGGAGATGGCATTTGGGTGTACAAAAATTGCACCTTTATAAGTATTCTTTCAACAGGAGAATTTCCTTTTTTCTTTCTTCTATTTGCAGAGACCTTGACCAGTGGAATCTGCTGATGATCAAGACGAAGTAATTCCAAAGAAAAGACTGCATGTAGCCTAAGGAAGGAAACCCACATTTTGGGATTTTCAGGCTGGGAACTGTTGGATGATAAATAGGTTTAGTTTGTATTGGGTTTAGCTCTTGTTTGTTAAAAGCTTTGCTGTTTACTGTAGATAGACAAGTTGGTAGAGTTTGTTCAAGAAGGAGAAGTTTGCTTTCTGTTCAAGTTCCCAATAAAATTGTTTGAGATTGTTCAAAAGTAGGTGTTAAGATTAATAGATTAAGGCTGAGCTGTAAAATTCAGGAATTGACATTGGACTCTGTAATTGTAGAAGATGTATTATTGATACATGTTACTGGGATAAAATGTTCTCTGAAACTGGAATGGGTATGTTTGCCTGGTTTCCTGAGAGTTCTTGGACGGTGCAGTCAGCCATGGAATGCTGTGGGGAAAGGGGGACCTCTCCTGGTCTCATTTCCAGTCTCCTCACGCCAAAGCAGGAGAGGATTCCAAAAGATTTCTATGACTCTTCACATCAATTGTTGGGGACAGCACCAGCTTGGCATCTAAGGCAATTCCTTTTGCTTCAAGTTGTGTTTATAGCAAACTTGGACCCACAGGCTGGGAAACTGCTCCAAATGTCTGTCAAATTATATAATCTGGTCTTCATATGGACATGACAGCTTGACTCCAATGTGCTGCATCTTTCACAAAAGCCAGAAACAATGGCACAGACTGCAGGGGTTTGGGGATGGCTGTTGGTGTGGGTCACAGACAGTTCTCCAGAGTTGTGGCTGTGCAGGCATTTTTGGCATTTGGTAGCTCACTCCAATGTCCAGAAGTCCTGGGAAGAGGCAGAAATCTCCACAAATACCAGGATCAAGTCCTGTCAGGACAAGGAAAGGCCTGGTTTCAGATGGCTGATTGGCCCAGCCGGGCAGTTTGCACAGGAGCCTGCTCTTGTCAGCTGTGCAAACAGAGTGGGCTCTCTCCCAGTCCCACAGCTCAGGCCGGGAAAGGGATTCCAGAACCCAAAGCTGAACCCAAAGACACCAATGTGGCCGTGCCCACAGCTTTGGGCCAGGGCTCCAGCTCACACCAGCCTGGCTTCCAGCCCCAGGGAATTCCATTCTGGAAACAAGAGGGGAAAAGCTCAGCAGCTGCAGGCCTGCTCCAGCACAGACCCAGCATGCCCATCCTCAGGAAGAACCAATCCCGCTGGGAAGAGACAGGCTGGGGGATGAAGGCACTGAGAGCAGCCCTGAGGGGAGGGACCTGTGGGTGCCTGGTGGGTGAGGGGTGGCCATGGCCCATCCACACGTGCTGGCACCCAGAACCCCCCTGTGCTGGGCTGATCCCCCAGGGGGGCAGCAGGGCAGGGGGGAACTCTGCCCCTCTGCCCCACTCAGGTGAGACTCCACCTGCAGAGGTGTTTTCCACCCTGGGGCCCAGCACAGGAATAACATGAAGCTGTTGCAGCAAGCCCAGAGGAGGCCACAGAGATGACAGAGAATTAAGGAAAGGCTGAGAGAGTTGGTGTTGGTCAGACAGGAATAGCAAAGGCCTTGTAGTGACCTAATTGCAACCTTCCAGTACCTGAACAGAACCAACAAGGAAGATAAAGGAAGACTATTTACAAGGTCCTGGAGTGACGGGACATGGGGAAACAGTTTTAAACTGTAAGAGGAGAGACTTTAGTTTGGATATTGGGAATAAATTCCTCCCTGTAAGGGTGGTGAAGCCCTAGCACAGGTTGCCCAGAGAAGCTGTGGCTGCTCCATCTGTGAAAGCGTTCAAGTGTTCATCCAGCCAGGCTGGATGGGGCTTGGAGCAGCCTGGTCTAGTGGAAGGTGTCTCTGCACATGGCAGGGAGTGGAATCAGATAAGCTTTAAGATTCCTTCCAAATCAAACCATTCTGGGATTCTATGATATGGAGCATGGGAAAATAATCACCCAAGCCACAACCAGTCTCGTGCTCCTCAGGACTGTGTGCAGAGGGATCCCAGCCTGCAACAACCACAGCTGAAAGCCTTTTTCAGGCTTTCACGCCAAGGAGAATTATTTGGTATTGACTTACTGTAAATAATTTGTCGTGATGCTTTCACACCCACATGAGAGGGACCAATCTGATTTTATTTATGCCTCAGCATATGCTATATTCTTATAGGGGCTGCAGATGCGCTGGCAGCCCTGTCCCCAGGAAGGCTTCACCTGGCAGGCCATCAGGGCAGAGGAAGCCTCCACGATCGGGATGTGAGCGGGCCCTCCACTCTCTGGCCGATGGGGCAGATGCCGCCAAACCGGGCTGTGAGGGAGCGTTAGCCCAGGGCTGCAGCGGCTCCCGACACACCGGGAGCGTTTCTTTCGGGCACCTCGGGGGGAGCGGGGCTCGCCCGCAGGGTTCGCCCGGCCCCCTCTCCGCCTGGCCTGTTCCTCCCTGTGCTCCTGCGTCCCTGTCTGCCCCCGTCCTGCCCTGCCTGGCCGGTGCCGCGATGCAGCTCGCCGCCACCACCAGCCGGTGTCCGCTGTTCTCCCGACGGAGCGGGCGCTGCTCCCGCGGCCCCCGGCCCGCAGCCACCGCGCCCCGACCGGAGAACAGCGGCGGCTCCAGGGCCGCGCCCGCGGCCTCGGCAGCCCGGCCGTGTCTGAAGGAAGGAGCACACACAGCCCGCTGCTCTTTGGATACCGTGCCCAGCCCGCTATGTCCGAGGGAAGGAGCACACACAGCCCGCTGCTGTTTGGATACCGCGCCCTGCCCGCCTCGGCAGCCACGCAGACCGCGGTTCGCTGCGCACACGCTGGGTCGGCCAAGCCAGGCTGACACACAGCCGGGTTCTTGTGCTGACGCTGGCCCTGTCTTCTGTTTTGTTCTCTCGTTTTCCCTCTCTGCTCTTTTTTTCCTATCCCGCTGTAGTAAGAACACTTACCCTTTTTTATCAATAAACGGTTCTCAGATATCATATTGTTGCATTTGTGCTTTATTTTCGTCTATCAAATCTATCAAAAAGAATCCTTGCCGACTCCTCGTTTTATAGCGGATCGGACACCACCTCAACAGCCACTGTCCATACTGCCCGCTGCCAGGAGCTCCACACGGAACTCTGCCATGTGAAGCCCTTGTCCTTGTTGCTCTGAACTGAACCATTTCTGTTCTAGCAATTCCAAACGTCGTGTTTGTGATTTTATATTGTCATGTCAACCATTATCTGGCTATTCTATTAATATTGAACAGCCCTGTGGCTTCTAACAGTTCATTAGAGTGAGTCATGATATTTTGCACGCTGTGGGTATCAGATACTCGGCTCCACAGCTCCTGAGGGTTTTCCCTAGAACTTTGCTGAAAATTGCTGGAGTTGTTTTAAGGCTAACGAGCAAATGCCATCTGCTCTGGGGGGACTTGTCACTGATCATTCAGCAGCGTAGCCGTCCTGAGATTCCTCCAGTGAACAATTTGAGGCAAATCCTCCGTTCGGCAGCTGGGTACCACAGAACAACCTGACGGAGAGGGGCAGCCCCTTCGCCGAGAGCAGAGGTGCTGTGTGATGCTCAGCGGGACGGGACGGACGCGCAGCCACGAGAGGGGGCTCGGGGAAGGCACAACGAAGCCAAGGCAAACGCACGGTCCCAAGCCCTGAGCGCTGCAGCGGGTCCGGCTGGAAGGGAGCGGTCGGGGGGCTGCGCCGGAGGGAAGGAGCCCCAATGGAAGAGAGCGGCCGGGGAGTTGTGCCGTGGGGAGCCCCGCAGGTCCTGATGGAGGGGAACGGCCGGGGCGCTGTGCTGGGGGAGCCCCGATGGAAGGGGGCGGCGGGGGCTGTGCCGGGGGAGCCCCGCCGGTCCCGCTCGCCTCCCGGGGACGCCCGGGCTCGGGGCTAACCAGATATTGAAATACTAAATGTATTCGATCACGCATATTTGTCCCCCGCTATTTTCCCCAGGAATTCTTGAAATACATCTTTAAATGCCCAGAGAATAAAAAATTCTTGTAATATTTCTTCTCTAATGACTGTAACCTTGCGCAAATCCTGTATTAGTGCGGCAGAAGAGTTGCACAAAGTTCTGAGAAGCCTTCTTGCCTTCTGAGCTTTTCAAGGAGGATGAATTTGGTTTCACGAAGGTTTCAGAATGCCATACTTTTTTTTTTTTTAAACGTTCATTATGCCAGGGTTAGAGTTTTCACAGACCTACATGATTATGGCTTAGTTCTTGCTTGCAAATCTGCAGGTTCCGGCACTTAATAAAATAATCAGCCACTTGTGTGACTGATTTTAGACTGGCAGCTCTGGGAGCTCCGCACCCCTCTGTCCGTTCCGATGGCAGCAGGATATTTATCCCGAGGCTCCAGAGACGAGAACGGAGCTGGGAAAGGGTCTGGAGCCCCAGGAGCAGCTGAGGGAACTGGAAAGGGGCTCAGCCTGGAGAAAAGGAGGCTCAGGGAGCCCTTCTGGCTCCGCACAACTCCTGACAGGAGGGGACAGCCTGGAGGAGCCGGGCTCTGCTCCCTGGGAACAAAGACAGGACAAGAGGAAACGGCATCAGGTTGTGCCAGGGGAAAGTTTCGGTTGGATATCAGTAAGAATTTCTTCCCGGAAAGGCGGTCAGGCGTTGGAAGGGGCTGGCGGGGGCAGTGGTGGAGTCTCCATCCTTGAAGGCACGAGGCCTAAGGAAGACTGGACGTGGCACTCAGAGCTCTGGGTGGGCAGGTGGCGATCGGGCACAGCCTGGTCCCAACGCTCCCGCAGCTCCTCCCCGCCCTCAGCGGTGCCGGCGTTCCGTGACTCCGGGGAGGGCGGGGTCCGAGGCAGCCACAGCAATGGCACCCGACCGCGCCCGCGCGCGGGGGCCGCCGGGAGTTGTAGTCCTGGTCGCGCCCAGGTGCGGCGCCGCGCGGGGGCCGCCGGGAGCCGCGGCCGCCTCGGGGCAGGTGCGGCGCCGCTCCCGCCCGAACTACATGTCCCGGGGTGCCGCGGGGCGCGCGCGGCGCGGGCGCGGCGGCGGCGGGGGCGTAGCGAAGATGGCGGCGGGGGCGCTGCGCCCCGCTCCGGGCTGAGCGCGGCGCGGCCCCGCGCGGCCCTCAGAGCGGCGGCGGCGATGTCCGAGCCGGAGCACCTGGGCGGGAAGCGGGCCGAGTCGGCGCGGCTGCGGCGGGCCGAGCAGCTGCGGCGCTGGAAGGGCTCCCTGACCGAGCAGGAGCCGGTGGCGCCGGGGGGCGGCCGTGGCCGGCACCGCGGCGCGGGGGGGTCCCGCGTCCGCTTCGAGGAGGGCGCCGTGTTCCTGGCCGCCTGCTCCAGCGGCGACACCGAGGAGGTGAAGAGGCTGCTGGGCCGCGGCGCCCGCATCAACACCACCAATGTGGACGGGCTGACAGCCCTGCACCAGGTACCGGGGCCGGGGAGGCGGCCCGGCTGTGTGTGCGCTCGGTCGGCACCGGGCCGGGGGCGCGGCGGTACCTGAGCCCCGGCCGGGGGTGTCGGTAAACAAAGGGCTCGGTGCGCCTCGGTCCGAGCGCCGTGCGGCGCGTTCAGCCGGTGTCACAGAACGGACCGGGGTGCTTCCAGTCGGGCAGCGGGATGTACCAACTTTCACAGGGTTATTAAGTAGCTTAATTAGCGAAATAAAGCGGGGGCTGGCTGGGCTGCGGGCCTGACCAGGCAGACAGTGTATTAATTTTTTGAAAACTTAAAATGTGATTGGAGTCTCCTGAAATGCCGGGAAAATTTCCCGGCAGGAGTGCGAATTTTGCAAGATCAGAGGTGTCTGGCCAATTCCCGTGTTGTGTTTTACCAGAGTTTCTTTGAAACTCCTCAGGCTGTTCCTTGGCAGGGAGCAGAGAGTGGCCGCATGGCCGATAAGCGACACAGTTTCTATTAATACTCATCCAAATGTGAAGATGATACAAAGTGGTTGCAGGAATTGGCTGCCGAGCGGTAAAGCCTTGACTGTCAAGAAACATGTGCTGTGTTCCATCCGTAGCTTTGGCTGCTCTTGTATAAATGAGCAGGAATGCGAGGGAACATGCAAAATTGCCTCCACAGAATATTGGGAAACCTGTTGCTGTCCAAGACTGATTGAGGATTTAGCAGAATGTGTGAAATCAGTGTCCCAGATTGGTGCATCTGGTCAGCAAAATGAATCTGATTTGGATTCAGGCCAGCTTCATGAAGAAAATATTCTTAGCTCAAGACAGTGTAGATTAAGCATGTAGTGTAGCAACAGGAGTGGGGAAAAAAGCACAGTTCAGGAATAACATCTGGAACTAATGTGTTTGTAAAGAATAATGTGTTAACAGCACAAATACCAGGATAGTTCTTGAGTTAATCAGGATTTTTTCTTTGCCGGGCTGATGTTACAGAAGCATTTGGGACTTGTACAAGGTGGTTCAGGGGCTTGCTGGCTCCTGGCTGTCAGGGAGCAAGGGGCAGGGAGATGTATTCATTTTGGTTTAGGCTTCCAAAAATAAGTAGTGAGGTAAAGAGCATGCAAGCTTACAGACTGTCAGGCTGAATGAGACTTCAGCTGGCAAAGCAGTGACCTTTGTAATGGACGGGCCTTTTTCTTGGTTATTTGTGGAGTTTGGTGTAGCAATAGCAAATAAATTGCCCTGCGTTGGTAGCCTCCAGCACAGCACGTGTACATTTATTATCAGGTAAATAAGTAGTCCTGTGGACACTGGTAAGAACCAGGTTGTTCATTTTGACAGCCAAGAAGGCTGAATTTGAGGTGGATACATGGTAGAGTTGGGATGACTTCATAGGGGTTTCCAGCCAGGATGGGTTGTGATCCCCTTGGAGGGGCCTGGCTCTGTACTGAGGTGTCTGGTGAGGGCTGGATCTGATGGCAGGCACTGAGCTCAGCAAGGTCACACTCCTGCAGACTGTGGCAGGCCATGTATTGACAGGCAGGCTGCAAATTGAATTCTGTGTACGTAAAGGATACAGAATTGTATCATATGTGCCTTATGAGCACAGTATCAGGTGACACTGACCAGTAACACCTAGGGCTTGATGCTTGGGAGAGCTTGGATGAGTGAGTGGTGGAGCAGATGCTGGCAGTAGCAGCCAGCTGCTTACGTGAAGTGTTTCTTCACAAACTTGACAGAAAGGGAGGGTGACCTTACTGGGATTGGAATAAAAACTCTGTTCCAACGTCCCATGGATGTAATAACAGTTTTGCTGAGGAGTGACAGGATGTTCTTGCACACCCAAGTGGTATAAACACTGTTTTGTAAAAGATTTTGCTGTGCATCTGTATCCTCAGTCTGTAAATCTCTATCAGATGAAAATGGTTATTAGCATGATCGGGGAGGTTGTTGTGAGTTCCTTTCTCTGAACCTCTCCAAAACAGATTTGTTTTCATGTTGCTTGGAGAATGGTGCTGCCTATGGTAAAGCATCAGCCAAGGCCAGTTAGGTTGGGGATCCCCAGAGCACTGGTTGACAGCTAAAATGATGTAGTGCATGTGAGGATATTTAAATAACTTCTCTTAGTATTAGAAACACAATGTTACATTACAGGGCAGGTGGTAGTGACAGTCTGCCCTTGTTTAGTACCTGTGCAACCAAATGGCCACTCAATGCAGAAGGAAATCCTACACATTGAAAAGAGTTGTCTTTGTTGACAGAAAGATCAGGTAAAATATTTTGCTTTGGTTAAATAATTTAGTACATGAGACTTGCTCTGGATGAGCATCAGGTCTTTTTAGGTAATGGAAGGGTTAACCAAGTCAATTGACTTAATTTGTCAGACTCAGCAGCTGCTCCCACAAAACCTAAGACCAATCTTACAAATCAGGTTAGTTTGTTTGAAGTGCAGGGTGGCCCCAAATATTGTGTGTGTTCACAAAGGTAAAATTACACTTGCTCTGGTATCTGGGCCACTGTGGCTAAGATCCATTGTGTGCTTGCTGTGTGAGAAGCTGCCTTGGCTATTTATAGCCACCAAGCTGTATTTTGAAAATACCCTTTTAAATTACAGTGATGTTTCTGAGCCTGCAGCCTGTGTCACTGCCCTCTTTAGAAGCATCAGGTGCCACACAGACCTGCACCACAGACCATGTCTGGAACCTGCAGGGTGGCTTCAGCTGTGCTTTGTCTACCTCAGTGCCTGCAGAATGTTGCTGGAGGAACATCAGTCCTGTATTTTCAATAATTAACTTAATTATGTTCATTGAATTATTTTTGACAATGATTTTGTGTCTAATGAAAAATGGAAAGGGAGATATTAGTTAAATGTGAGTGAACATTTAGAAATCATCAGGAAAACTGCTACCAGTTGGTGAAATGAGCTGTTGGTGGCAGTTGAACTTCTCTGGTGTTTGCAGGTGGTGGGAAATGGGAATGAACTGCTGCTTTGTCTCCTGGGTGACAGATAAAACCAAAGAGTAAACTCTGTGAAAATTGAGTCTTAAGGGAAAAACATTCTGCTGCTTCTAGTTGGTAAAGCATCTCCCAGTGTAATAATAGCAATGCTTGGTTGTCTTCAAGGACTGGTTCACAAAGGATGACAGCAAAGATTGTTTATCCTCTGTCTGCCCTTTGATGATTTACTCTCTGTTTCCCTTTGGCCTGTTCCAAGGAGCAGTGAGTTGCTCATGAAATAGCTCCTGTGTCATTTACAGCACTCTGCAGTACCTTGGTGCTTGCTGTTGACTTTGTTTTCAGGTGCTGGGTGCCTGTGATAATTCAGGAGCTGCTTCTTGAATAGTCAGGTACTTTGTGCAGTAACTCTGGGTTAGGTGGAGGCTGTTTGTTGTTCTCAGTTTGTTATTCCTCCTTCTGAGCCACAGCTGTAAAACTGCAGGCATGTCTGGTTGCTCCTCAGAGCTTTATAAGGTGGCATCTGTGTCAGAAGGTTTGGACAATTTTCAGTTGCTGCTCAGCAAGTTTGCAATTTCCTCATACAGGTTGTGTGCAGCTGTAACAAAGCAGGAAGCAGCAGGATTTCAGGACAGTCCAGAAACCAGACAGAGATATGAGAGAGCCCCCTGCCCATCACAGCAGTCTGGAGACTTGGAAGAGGCACTGAGGTGCTAACACTGGGACAAGATCTGGAGACTGAGGGGGAAGGAAGAAAGGATTCCCCCACCACTTCCATGTTCAGCACTAAACCATGTCCCTAGGTGCCACAACTGTGCACTTTCTGAACACTTTCAGGGGTGGTGACTCCTTTGCCAGGGCCTGACCACCCTTTTGGCAAGGACTTTTCCATAAGATTCAGCCTAAACCTCCCCTGGCACAGCTTGAGGCTGTTCTCTCTCATCCTCTCCCTGTTCCCTGGGAGCTGATTCCCCCGGCTGTCCCCTCCTGTCAGGAGCTGTGCAGAGCCACAAGGTCCCCCCTGAGCCTCCTTTTCTCCAGGCTGAGCCCCTTCCCAGCTCCCTCAGCTGCAGCCCCTTCCCCAGCTCCCTTCCCTTCTCTGGACACAGAATTTCTTTATCACTGGAAGGTAGCAGCCAGTCTGTGCCTTGAAAGGTGAGGAGATAACACAACTTAAGAGTGGCATGATAACTCTGGAATGGATGTTCAGGTGCCCATCTTTGGGGCATCACAGCTGTGTTTTAAGGTAGTTCAGCTTCTGATCTTTAAGTTGGTGATGATAGCATCATAAATCAGGCTGCATTTTTTAAGATTGGGTGGCTGCATTGCCTAAAAATACATTCATTCCTGGAATAGAAGGTTATCTAGGGAGAGTCATACCTTTCCCACTGTGCTGTGCAGAGTTCCTCTCTGAAGGTGTTCTTCTGCCAGGAAAAATAAAAGTTGCAATCTTCTTGTGCTGCATGTAACACTGCTCGTCAAAGTGAAATATGGCACTGTCAAAAATAGGGTTTATCACTAGGGTGAGTGGAATGGGGTTTTTGGGTTTCAGTTATAAATGGGAATTTAGTAGCATGTACCATCCCACAGGGCTCAGAATAAAGTGAAATAGCTTGGAAAATGCCTACAGTACACAAGGAATTTATGAGACAAAATAATCTGCAGTGCTGTTTTATCAACCTCGTGCTTTTATTTTCTTCCTTTTGGCTTACTCAGTCCCTGTGTTGCCTTGATACTTTCATCAAGGGTTCAATTGTCTTTCCCTTGCATCTCTATTTCCAAGCAATCTCCTGAGTGGGCAGAATGAACTGTAGACTACACAAGCTAACCTTGAGCTGCAGTTAGAGCCTGGGAGAGCTGCTGCTCCTGGCAGCAGGGCACAAACCTTCCCTGCTTTGCTTTGGGGCACTTTCAGCTGCTTGCTTTGGCTTCTGGAAACTGAAGACAACCACATCATTTACTCAGTACTGGGTGCCTGGGAGGAAACTGCATTTTAGTAAGTAAATGGGTGTTTGGGAGGGGAAATGTGCATCTTCATTGCTTCCTTCCTCAGCCTTTGTTTATCCTCCCCAGTGATTCTGTGTGTCAGGCTCTGCTGCTCCCCATAAACAGTGAACAGGGGAGCTGGTGGGATTTGCAGCAACAACTTCCATGGCAGCAGCTGGAAGTGCTGACCCTGGTCCCTTAGTGCTGCCTGTGGAAAAGTTCTCATCTCCACTAGAGCTGCTGGGCAGTCTGGAGTCCTGGCCTCACATGGAAAGCTCATTTGGAAAGCAAAGGTGTTTTAGGGAAAGCTTGTTGTGCCTAATGTGTGCTGAAAGCTTTCTGACTCGTGCAAATGAAATTCTTGAGCCTGCATCAGAGATGGAGACAAGTTTTCCATGCTGCATACTTGTCTGAATCAACATGGCTTGATAAGATTGAAAGCCAGCTCAGCAGAAATGCAGGAATTAGCAATGAATGCAGTGCCTGGCCAGCCCCTGCTCCAGCAGCACAGCTCCTGCTGCCATGGCTGGAAACATTCAGTGTTTGTGCTCAAACATTCAGTACATTTATGTGCACAACTCTCAGCTGTAAGCTAGATGAAGCTCCCATCATCCTGGCATTATTTTTTGCAATTTATAATGTCTTTTGCTTATTTTAACAGGGAGTGTTTGGGCTGGGATCTGTTTCTATTTCAAACAGTTTTAGAGATTCAGAATTCAGACTTGGTACTGTGGGGCTTGTGAGACATCACAAGTGCTGTGCTTTGTAATATACTGAGATCATAACTGACTAATATTAAAATATAGGACTTCTGAATTGGTATGCTGGCTCCCAGTTGAGGATTATTATATACCATAAGTCAAAAAGGCCTGTCAGACTGTGCATATTAGAGCCATCAGTTTTAAGAAGGCTGGGAGAAGGGAATATTATGTAAGTGGTTGTATGAATTGATATTTATTCTTTCTAACTTTTGAATACAAATGAAGGCAGGTGGAGCATTAAATATTCTGAAACATGTTTTTTAAAAAAATGTATTTGTGCAGAGGGTTGGGGTAAAGAATGAAAGAGAAACCCAGAGCCTTCCAGGGGAATGGCAGCCCCTGCTATGCAGTGACAGGATCCCAGCTGAGTGAACCTTTTGACCTAGTGATGATGGGATGGTGAGGGTGCCCAGTATAAATCCTGGGATCTGAGTCTGCAGTTTATTTTCAGCTGTCCTTCTGAAGGGGGGTGCCACAGCTGTCCCTGCAATCTCCTTTCTTGGGCTGCAGCAAACTGATCTGCATGGGGAGGAAGGTGCAGCTTGCCCAAGGAGCTGGGCCATGGGCCTTGGCAGGAAAACTTCACTTGCTGAAAATCTGAGACCAGGTTGGACAGGACTTTGAGCAGCCTGGCCTAGTGGGAGATGTTCTGTCCATGGCAGGGTGTTCAGTGAGATGAACTTTAAGGTCCCTTCCAACCCACACCAGTCTGTGATTCTCTGAAGGATTTAGTGGGGATTTAAGTGCCTGTTTTCATGGGGCTCACTTCAGCATGAATGGACTTAAGAACAAGCTCATGGTAGGTATAGTCTGTCCAGGCCTGTGCAGAGATGTCTCAAGCTGCTGTGAACTTCAAATGGGAGCAGTGGAAGCCAGAGCATGGCTGTGCAACCTGCACAGCTTCAGGGAGCCACATTTTATTTCCTCCCTCCACTCCTGAGATATTCCCCCTCTCACTGTAGTGAAACACAACCTTGCTTAAATACCTAAGGCTTCAAATGATTTTCAGAGGAAATTTGCTTTTCTGCATTTCCAGCCTAATGAGCTCAATACCACACATTGCCAGATCCTGGCAGTCAGGCTTCTCTTTTCACATCCAGCTGACAATCAAGGGCATCAAAATTCCTGATTGAGACACCTACACCATTTTTCATGTCAGTTTTCATTCATAATAATTATAGCATGCAGTGCTTACAGGTGATCAGTATTTTAGAAAATACATCTCTGTGTTCTCTTGTTAAATATTTTCCTTGTTAAATATTTTCCTTGTTAAACAAATTTTGGAAAAATCAGTCTCCTTCCAGCTTTAAACTCTAAGTTTAAATATAGTCTTTGCTGCTCTGAAAACCACCAAAATAACTGAAAATTCACTCTTTGAGAGTAAATAGTATGATTTATTTTTCTTTAGTGCTGATTTGTTTGGGATTTTTGTAACTTGTTTCCTTTGGCTGGACAAAATAGAACACTCTTAACTTCCACTTTCACTGGAAATGTTTCTATAATACAATAAGCTGACCTTGCAGAGGGACACAAGCAGCTTCAGCGTTGCTTTTCCAGCATTCAGCCTTGCTCGTAAATCTTTGTGAGATGTACAGAATGCAGAGTGACCACCTGCCATTAGCTTTTTATGTGTCACTGCCTTTTCAGGGTAAAACTAAACCTGGTCCCTGTCTGATCCTCTGAGCCAGAGCATTGATTTGCCACAGTGATTGCTCACCATCCATTTCTGGAATCTCTCTGAAGCCACCTCCTATTTATAATTTGCCATTCCCTGCTGTATCAGTTAATGTGATTTTGTATCAAAGACTGATGGGTTTTACATCTGAAATGTGGGATAGCAGCAAGTGCTGGTCCAGGCTTGTCTAAACACAAGTGCTGGCTTAGTGAGGGGACTCCAGCAGTGCTTTAGGGAGGTGAGGTGAGTGTGTGTGGGCTCTGCCCATACCCAGCTTATGTCTGTTTAGTTTGGACCTGTAAATGGAGTAGCATCCCCCAGAGGGATGTAAACCAGCATGAAGCTGGTAGGGCCTGCACAGGGAGCTGCTCCCAGTTCACCACCTGGGCTTTGTGCTTGAATTGAAGCATCCAGAAGTGCTGCTGGTTTCATCCTGAAGTCAAAGTATGAAGCATCTTCATCTTCCAGGATTTCAATTCATATGGATTGTCATCCTTACCCAAAACAGCTATTAATTATGAATTATCTTGAGTGACAGTTATAAAAAGCAGGAGCTTTATTTAAAAAGTGGCTTTTTACACAGGCAGATAGCAATAGGACAAGGGGGAACACTTTTAAGCTAAAAGGGAAGAGGTTTAGATTGGATGTTGGCAAAAAGTCTTCCCTGTGAAGGTGGGGAGGCCCTGGCACAGGTTGCCCAAAGAAGCTGTGGCTGTCCCACTCTTGGAAGTGTCCATGGCCAGGCTGGGCAGGGCTTGGAGCCACCTGGTGTAATGGAAAGTGTCCCTGCCCATGGCAGGGAATGGAACTGGATGAACTTTAAGTTCCCTTCAAACCCAAACCAGCTGGATTCTGTGATCTCTGACAATTTGATACTTTATGTGAGACATGTAAATAGGGATTTCCCCCATAGAAGGTTGGTGGGACAGGGGAGCTCTAACCCAGCTGGCTGTGAGTGCTGTGGCTTGTTTTAATTGTTTTAGTAAACTCAAATATATATGTATATATATATTTATATAATTGCTCTGAGTTACATCATCAGCAGAGACCCTGCCTGTGCCAACAGAAATAATCAGAATATTTACTTTAAATACTTTTGTGGTACTGGAGGATGAAATGTTCTAAATTTTTATCTAACAAGTCATTTTTCTACCCCATTTGCTCTGTGGTTTCTGTGAGATGACACACTCAGTGTAGACAGCTTTGGTGTTTTTGTGGATAGCACTTAAATCTGAGCTACTGGTTATATTAGCAGAGCAAACACATGTCCAGGAAGAGGTGCACATCCTGAGCCTGGGTAGGAGTCTGACTGCATCTGTGACACACTTCACGCTTGCCAAGTGTGTGATTTAATTTTTTTTCAAGTGCTGTGAACATGCCTGTGGTGGTTTCTGCAGTAGTGAACCCTGTGCCCTTACCTGAGCCTTTTAATGAACATCATAAGTGATGTTGGTATTACTGACATGTTGGTTTAATGTAATCATTTGTGTTACCAAAAAATATTCCACAGGCCAAGATGCTTTCAAAGTAACTTGATGGCAGTGAAATGCTACATTCTAGCCTATTACCAGATCATCTTCCATTTTTCATGCAAGATGTTGGCTTTAAGAGTCTGCAGCAAATATTTCACGCAGAATTATGATTTCTGGGCTGAAATAGCTCTCTAGAACAGAGCTGCTGAGTTGCTGGGTTAAACCTTCAAAGGTGGTTTCATCACTTGATGCTGGCTCTCAGTTCTTCCCTGGCTTCATGCTCCCTCCCTGTGATCTCAGGAAGCTGACTGATCTGCTCCATGCTTCAGCCAGCTCGACTTAGTGTGGGCTGATGTTCTCATCACACCCTTTTAGGGGATTCTGTGTACCCTGCAAGGCTTTGAAAGGTAGAAGTTGTGTTCGAAGGGACTCTTTCAAAGGCTTTGGAGAGGCAGAAAGTCACTGTTGAGTTGCAGAGTCTTCCAGACAGTTGTATGGATTATCTGTAGGAGCAGTTTATTGTGTCTGTCTGGCCTCTCTCTGTCCCCTTGTTCCCTGAGAGCTTGGCACGTTTGCTGCAGGGCTGAGGCAGCTGCCCCAGGGTGTGCTGGTGCAAGAGCAATTCTGTCCTGGGCAGGGCACTGTGTGCCTCTGTTCATAAACCCTCCCTCAGCCCCTTTCTCCAGGCTGTGCAGGTCCCTCTGAGAAGGATCTCCTGCCCCAGCCATGCCAGCAGTTTGGTATCATCTGCTGACTTGGTGAGAGCACTCTGTCCCATAATTGGTGTTAATTGAGTTTGTTAATGAAGACGTGGATTTGTATAGACCCCATCATCACCTGAGGGATGCTGCTGGTGATCAGCTGCTGGCTGGACTTTGTACAGCTTTTGAGCCTGATATTTTCACCAGTGTCAGTCATCTGCTTCTGCAGTCCAGCTCCTGCCTGTTAAACACTGGCAGAGATGTGTCAAATGTGTACCACACTTGCTCTCCTGTCTTCCACACAGGCAGCTTGGAGGGCAATCAAGTTAGGCAAGATGTGCCACTGGTAAATCCACACTGGCTGTTCCACCTGCTGCTGGAAATGGCTGTCAGCAGGATTTATTACACAGCCTTTGCAGGGGCTACAGTGAGACTGAGATGGATGATGGTCCCTGCATCCTTCTAACATGGTGGGGTGGTGTTTGAATGTCATCAGGCCTCCCTTTGTCACCATGACATTTGAAAGTTGGCAGTGATTTGCAGTGACATCAGCCAGCTCCCTCTTAAGCCATGTCTGCATCTCACCTGGTCTCAAACATGGTCCATGGTCATTCCTTCCCCCTCCCTCGCTGGGTCTGGGCTCTGGTGCTGCACACTGGGGCTAACAGGATACGTCTGTGCTTCCTGGGACCTGCACTTGGTCTGTTCCATCCTGTAGGAGCAGGGCTGTCATCAGGAGCACTGCTGGAGTTGTGGCCTGCAGAAACTTCAGCCTTACTGGCCTCTGACTCTTTGCAGTGACTGTAAGACATTCCTAGAATCACAGAACTAGGGAATGGTTTGGGTTGGAGCAGCCCTTAAAGATTGTCTTGTTCCAGCCATGTCAGGGACATTTTCCACTGAACCAGGTTGTTCAAAGCCCTGTCCAACCTGGCCTTGGACACTTGCAGGGTTGGGATACTCCTGTGAGCACAAACTAACCATTTTGTAGGGCATTTTCCTGATTTCCTCATTTCCCTGATTTTCCCCTCCACCAGCCCTGCCCTGCCCTGCCTCTCCCCATCCCCCTCTACAAAATGCAAGTTTCATGGTGAAGTCCCTGCCAGGAGGGAAATAGGAGATGTTCTTTCCACTTGACTTGTCTCCTGTTCTTCAGCACTCAGTCCTGCAGGAACAGCCAGTGAGCACTTGCTGTTGTGTCATACCTGTGGTGCCTTCCCTGCTTTTAGGTGCAAATTTGCACTTCCCCATCAGTTGCAGTTCAGCTCTAAGGCACGTTGTGACCTCTGTTCTTCAGGAGCAGACACACAATCAGCAGTGCTGCTTCCTCATGTCTCCAGGAGAGATGATAGCTGTAGATTTCTGCTTTCTGCTACTGCTTTGGTAAATGTTTCTTCCCCATCCTGCACAGACATCAGTGGCTCCTAAGGTTGGAGGTATTCTCTTATAGAACTTGGCTGTCTTAATTTTATTAATGGCCTTAGCAATTGCTTCCAGTTGCTGAGGAATGCTTCTCGCTGCTGCAGTGTGCTGACACTGTAGGAAATGCTACAAAGCTGAACAGACATTTTTGGTTCCTGAGCCCACTTTAGTGGAGCCCTCTCTACTTTCTGTCCAGCTACCAATTTAATCTCTGCTGCACTTTGGATATTAAGTGTTGCTCAGTGCTCTCTGAATACGGGAAGGGAGTGCAGGAGGCACCAGGTAGGGGCTGGGCTCTGGGGAGGATGCACAGCCTGTCAGTGGTGGCTGCTCAAGACTGAGCAGCCATAAGCTGAGCCATAAGACTGAAAAGCTCAACCTGGTCCTTGCAAAAAGGAATGTCCCAGTCCCACTTGTTAACTCCATGAGCCTGTCACAAGTCAGTCCCATGTGCCCAGCTGACACATGTGCCACCCTGGGGAGCTGGGTTTGAGTAGCTTTGAGTGCCAGAGCTTTGTGCAGGCAAAGCCTTGCTTCTGCCAGCAGGTGAGGAAACTGGGCTGGTGGGTGGGAGTCAGTGGCACCTGAGGTTTGGAGACCAGCAAACAGGGCAGTGAGGGGAGAGCAGGGCTTGGCAGCTGCAGTCCCTCTCTTGGACCAAGTGGAATAGCCTCTGGCTGGGAGGGGAAGGAACCAGTGAGGATAACAGCCCTGTTTGACAGCTTGTGTTCTTTTGCATAGTCCTGGGTGGGACTGTTTGTTTGCTGTTCCTGGGCAGTTCCACCATGTGTTGGCTGCTCTGCATCTCCAGGGCTGCCCAGATGCTTTCTGGACCAAAGTGCTGCTCTGGGGCTTCAAACTTCCTGGAGCTGTTGAGCTTGTGCCAGGCCCTTTTTCACTTGCCTATCAACTGCCATTTGTTTCCCAGACCCTCTAGTAACCTAATCTGATTAATTCAGTGAAAAGCTGAAAAGGTAGTAGAGTTCCTGCCAGATCCACAGAGGTCCACTTTTCATCCAGGTGCCCTAGGGGCCAAGAAGGCCAGGGGTGTCCTGGGGTGCATTGGGATGAGCATTCCCAGCAGGTCAGGGAGGGATCCTGCTCCTCTGCCCAACCCTGGTGAGGCACATCTGGAGTGCTGTGTCCAGGTCTGGGCTCCTCAGGAGGGACCTGGAGCTCCTGGTTTGGGGCCAGCAGAGGCTGCAGAGATGGGAAAGGGCCTGGAGCATCTCCCTGCCAAGGAAAGGCTGAGGGAGCTGGGACTGTTCAGCCTTGAGAGAAGACAGCTGAGATGGGACCTCATTCCTGTCAGTGTCTGCAGGGAGGGCTCAGAGCAGGGCCCAGGCTCTGCTCCCTGGGGCCAGCACTGGCACAAGAGGAATGGAAAGGAGCTGATGCCCAGGAAGTTGCACCTGGACATGAGGTAGAACTTTGTCCCTGGGCAGTGATGGAGCCATGAACAGGCTGCCCAGAGAGGTGAGGAGTCCCCTCCCCTGGGGATATCTCAGACTGTTCTAGACAATCCTGGGCCTTGCGCTCTGGGATGACTCTGCCTGAGCAGGGAGGTGGGACCACATGAGCCACTGGGGTCCCCTCCATCCTGACACATCCTGTGATTCTGTGGTGCCCAGTGCCATCTGAGCAGCACCCAAAATGCTGCTGTAGACAGAGGTGCTCAGGTATTGGTGTGTCAGCCCTCTGTGCAAAGGCTCTGGGCATGAACTTTCCAAATTCCAGGTTAGATCACCCACACCTCTGCTGGGGTTTGCCCCTTCCCTGTTCCCACACACCTGATCTGGAGGGTGGGCTGTACAGGGAGAGGTGGGTTTGTGAGCATGAGCATATTGGCTGCACACACATGGTACTTCTGCAAACATCTACACACTGGACCTATGAAATGGGACTTCCAATGAAGAAAATAGGAAAGTGATGATCTAGAAGAATTTAAATCTAATTATTTCAAATTGGAAAGAATGATATGCTGTTCTGGTGACATATCTTTTATATGTTGTGGCCTGTGTGCATTCTCTTCTCTATCATAAATCACTGTTATAGGTACATGCTCTATTCAGGGAGCACACTGTGTCTGTTTTTGAGGGGATTTTCTTGAATGTATTGGGAGAATCTGAGTCTTGGATACAGCTCAACAGAATAGTTTCAAATGACAAATCTGTCCCACTTTTGGCATTGTGTGCTGAATAGTTTTGTAGTGTTTTCTCAGTGATACCAGGGCTGCGTGCTGTCAGTCTTTCCTGTACAAACATCTCTTAAGATAAAAAATTTAAATTCAGCTTTCTGAGCTTTCCCGAGCTGTAGTATTGACAGAACAGGTTCCAGAGCTGCTCAGACAAATGAGAAGTATCAGGTCTTCAGCATCAGTTGGAACTGGCACATGAGGTCACTGAGCTGTTATCCACTGTGTGTGATGGATCATTTAAAGCAGCTACCAGAGGATGTCAGCAGGAAATGAGAGTTTCAAAAGGGACTCCAAGAACCTGGGGAGTGATGAACCCAAAGCAGGCAACAAGCATGTGGAGAGGAGAAACCTGGTGGAGATGATGTGTTTGGATTTTCAAAACACTTTTGACAATATCCCTCTATGGAAGCTCTAAGAAACAAAGCTATTGTGAAATAAAGAGGTCTTATTAATTACTGTCTGAAAGAGAGAACACAAAGGCTGGCAATAAAGGGTCCGTTTGCAGGAGGAAGGAGAGTTATCCTGTGCATGTCCTCTGCAGCCTGTGCTGCTCTGCGCACCTTTGTGTGAGACAGGAAAGGTGAAATAAATAGGGCAGGAGATCTTTCTCCTTTTTAATGCCTTTATTAAAAATCAGCTGGGGTGGGAAGAGCTGATGGGTCACGCTCACACCACCGCTGCTCCCAGGAGGGGCACAGAGGAGGAGTAAAAGTGCAGCTGTGTCTGCTGGGCTGCAGGCAGAGCTGGGGCTCCATCCTCACAAGAGCACCAGGAGATGCCCATTTGTCAGTTTGACATTCAGGGTCCTCTTTCTAGCATCCTTTTAGGTTAGGGGGAAAGGTAAAAAGGGTCTTAGCAGACACTGGATTCAGTTCCTCACCTCTAGACATCACTTGGCTCTCTTAGTTCCATGGTGGCTCATTGTTTTAGGGGTTTTTCCTGCTAGATTTGGTGAGGTGTTTCCACATTTTCATGCCAACCCCGATGTCACCCCCTCCTCACAGTCCCAGGTGCCACCTTCCAGGAAGCAGCAGGGGGATACTCGACAAAGGGGATTTCTAACTATCAGCAACAGATAATTAAAGGAAAACTATTAACAGCAGGTGATTGCAACATGAAATTATTAACAACAAACAGTTAAAACTCCAACTTAGCAGCAATTGGTTTAACCTGTTAACTCTGCAACTTTTTTTACAAAATGGACGACTTTTCTACTCATAACAAAGGGAATAGTGTGAGGTTACAGTTTGCAAAGGTTCCTGCATAGTCGAGGTAGTGAAGTGTGAGCTGGCCCTGAAGGGTTCTGTATTGGCCAATTCACTGATACAATGGCTGGCAAAATTTGGTCTGTAAATGGGGAGTAATGTTTATGGGGAAACAGTGGCTGCTAATCCAGCTGTCACAGCTGGGAAAGCTTGTATTGGGCTCATGTGTAGATTAGTATATGCAATTATTTCTACCATCTCAAAAAATAATATAGTTAAGGGAAAGAGATGGGAAATAACGTCAAAGGGATCAAAGTCGTGGATTGGGTTCTATATCAGGAAAGAGCAGAACTTTGTGATTCCTTCTGACTGACAAAAAGCCACAAGCACAGATAGGATAAAGGTTTCCAGAATTATATGTAAAATGGCATTCAGGATGTTCAGTTTTTCCTACAAGGAGGGATTTAAGGACATCAGAGTTTTAAAACAAACACTTTTTCTCATCCAGTGTAAAATTCAGCTGTGGAACTAATTGCTTTAGGGCACTGCTCATGCCAAAAGCTTCAGTGTGTTCAGAATCTGCATAGTGGGTGCAATTCTAACTGTGTAAATTAAGCTCTGGATTGCCAAGCTCTAGGATGGGTGGAAGATACAAAGAGCAATTAAAAAATATTATTTATTGCAAGTGAGAGTCAAGAAGAGAAAATAAGATATGGGAAAACTAGTAAGGCCAAAAACCTTCTCAAATGTTAAAGCAAAAGTTTCAGAATTAAAACCTGGTGCTTTTTAGAGGGCTCATAATACTGTCCTGCAGAAATTGTGGCAATTCTGCTTTGTGCTTAGTGGGCAATTTTATTGAATGTTTTGGTAACTTGCTGCAGTGGTGTGAAGTTTACATTTCATAATATCCTCTAAACTAGAAAGAATATGTATATGTGTGGGATATCATCTCACTAATCCAGGAGGTTTTGAGCATTTTTCTCTTCTGGCTCATAATAAACTGAACTGATACATCTGACTGAACACAGTGTCCAGGTGTTCATGCAAGGGATGGATTTCCTCTTTCTTCATCATCTGCACTGGCTTTTCTTTTCATTCTTGGGTGATTGACAAACACAATTTGACCTTCACAGCCCTAAATGGTTTGTCTTTTAAATGAACATCACTTGAGTCATTCTGAACAAGCATTCCCTCGTGCTGAAAAAGATAAGTGGTAAATGTGTCTGTCTCTGATGAGAGACTTCAGGGCTGTGCCAGCCTGTGCAGCAGCAGAGCCAGGGTTTGAACTTCAGAGCATATTGCAAGAGTTATTTTTGTTCCCTTATATTAATAGCTGCTGTAGAAGGAGCCCTGTGCTTAAGGCCAAATCCTGTCTTACACTTACTGTGAGTATTGGCTTCTCTACAGTCTACAACTCTGTCCTCAAAATCCATTCTTTTCCATTTAGTTTAGGTGCTGTCAGTCTGTGAGGAAATGGTTCAATGTTGCAGAAGGTGAACAAGGAATAAAACATTGATTGTAGTCCTTGGGAGGGGATCCATATGCTGACAGCACAGCCAGCTTCTTGCAAATTGTGCTTGGAATTTCAGTTCAGGCCCTGGCCTAAACAAGAACTGCTGCATCTTTTAAATTACAGTCTTGTGGTGATGAAAGAAACCTTCAGAGTCCTGGAGATTGGGTGATACCTATTGTTGACAAAGCTTCTAGCTTCTTTTTGTAATTTATTTATTTTAAACATAGAGTCATGGAACCATTATGTTTGAAAAAGACCTCCAAGATCATCATGTCCCGCCTCTGACCAACAGGTCAACCATGTAGTCAGGCAGATCTGAGCACTGAGTGCCTTCTCCAGTTGGTCCTTAAACACCTCCAGAGATGGGGAAGTCCTTAAACACCTCCTTGGGAAGTCCCTTGAAATGCCTGACCACCTTTTCTGTGGAGAAATTCTTCCTGATGTCAACCTGAACCTCCCCTGCTACAGCTTGAGGCTGTTCCTCTTGTCCTGTCCCTTGGAGCCTGGAAGAAGGAGCCAACCCCTGTCCTGCTAATGTGTTGTGCTGGCCTGGTCTCAGTCTCTAACCATTCACCTGTTCTCCAGTTTGGTCAAACTTGTTTCCTCATGCCTTGGCTTCTTGGAGCCGTGCTTGGCTAATTCCCCTTCTGTGGTAGATGCTGGAAGCTGCACCTCTCCTGCTGGCTTGTGTTTGGCCTTTTGCTGTTTGCCCACAAACCAGACTGGGCTGTCTCATGGTGAGTGTCACCTGTCTCTGGTGACAGGCAGGTGAGGGCAGGTGGTGTGTGGGATCTCAGCACAGCTGGCCTGATGTGCAGAGACACCAAGACAACCCTTGGGGGGCTCAGAGGTCCTGGAATGTGGCCAGAAGTGTCTGGTGGTTGGACTTTGACCCAGCACAGGAAACATCACCTGTATGAGGATGGGAGAATCACAGGGGATAAATGGTGAAGAGATAGATTGGTTATGGTGTGAAATATAGGATTTAGAATTTCGGTACAGGGGGGTGTTAGGGAGACAAAATGGAGGAATTGGGGCGTGTCCTGTCCTTCTTCTTCTTGTCTTCCATCTTCTGTGGTGGTGGTGGCACTTTGGGATTGGTTTTTACTAAAGGCACACTTGTCAATAAGGGTGAAAGGTATTGGGGGGAAAAGGTAAATATCTCATACGTAGTTTTGGGTACAAAGATAACTGACCGCCCCAAGGGCACGCAGTGTGCTCATGGCTGACGTGCTGTGTGGACCTCTGTCGGGCAGAGAGAAGATATTGTAGATAAAAAATTAATAAACACTGAAGACCAAAAAAACCTGAAGACTCCTTTCGTCCTTTGGAGCGCGGGCTGCCCCCAAGGCTATCCCGAGCCTTTCTAGGCCATCAAAACAGCCGACAATGGGACAGTGGTGCTGCTGGAGAGTTCCAGACACAGCTGGAAGAGGTCACAGAAACCCTTCTAGTTCAGTCCTCTGTACTGAGACACGACCAGGTTTATCAGAGCTCTTTAGAAAAGACAGTTAATTATCCCCTTCCCAAACATCATCACAAAGCACTTGTCTGAACTTTCCCCCGAGGGTGAGAGCCCCAGTGGTGGCAGGCTCAGCTGGAACCATGGGAGATGTTCTTCCTGCTTCAGCAGCACCCTGTGAGTCATTCAGCTAGCCTCAGTTACCCACTGGGGACACAGAGGAGGGCACAGATGCTGGATTAAAGCAGAGCTCTCAGTCACTGGTGCTGTAACAACACATCAGTGAGGGCTTGGGGAGGACTGAGACCCCCAGGAAGCAGCGTGGGAGCTGCCAGGGCTGCAGCACAGCAGGGCTGGGGCTGCTCTGGCCTCCTCAGAGATCCCACAGTGCTGTGGCCTTTATGTGCTTGTTTTGCCTTTAGATTCTCGCACCTAAATGTAGGCATATTCCTATTTTGCTTCATTGTAGGACTGTTTATGAGGGGCTGGGCTGTGCTCTCTGGAGCTCTCCACCTTCTCTGCTTTGGTTTCATCTCACACCAGTAAAAGGTGAGCTCTGATTCTCCTTTTGCTGAACAGGAGAGACAGAGCTGGGCCTTGTTAGTCTGTGCTGGTGTGGGGCCTTTGGAGGACTCAGGGAGCTGCAACATCACTTATCACAGTTCGGCTTTAAGGAAATGCTTTCTTTGAAATGCTTCTTTGAAATCTTGATATAATTAGATTCCATGGATTCCCTGCCCAGCCCCATCCCTGCTGTGTGGCTGCAGTGGGTCAGGGTAGCAGCTCTGGGAAGCAAATGTGTAACAAACGTCCTGGTTTCCTCAGCTTTTACAGCTTGTTCTTTTTATCTTTCTGAAATCTTCAGCCAGTTTGTTTTATCCAAGGAGTTTATTTCTGTGGTACCCTAGAAATAGCATCAACCATATTTGTGATGGCACAGAAATCCTTAAGAAATGCTATTGGAAAATAAGGGCAGTTGTTTGGGTTTTTTGGGAGCGAGCTTTTTCTAGTTTGGTTTTTTTTTTCATTTTTTTAGCTGAGCTTTTTCTCATTCATGCCCTATTCATATCTTGTATATTTTTCAGTTGTGGAGACCAGAATTTCTTATGATACGGAAAATCTGTTACATTATATAGAGGCCTAATGATATTTTATGGTTTGTTTTGTTCCGCTCCAAGTAATTTCTAGAATTTGCTTTGATTTCTGAGCTTGGAGCTGATATTTTCCTACAGCTATTTGTTATAATCCTAAGAGCTTTTCCCTGAACACAGTAATAAGCTCAGAGCCTTTCATTTTGGTATGTTTTGTTGGGTGCATTTTGTGCCTGTGATTCACTCTGCAGTGATCTGCACTGCATTTTATCTGCTGTTTTATCAGCAGTTGCTCAGTACTGTAAGATTTTTCAAGTTTGTCCTTTGCTTTACCCCTTGAATAGTTTCACCAGCAAACTTCACCTCACTGATCACCTCCTCTTCAAAGTCCTTTTTGCAGCACATTTGGTAGCACAGCCCCTGGGAGAGAGCTTTCTGCAGAGCTCTCCAGGAAGATCTGTCTCATATTCTGGTCTCCTCATCAGGAAAATACATTTAATTGTGCAAGAATCTTCCATCTTAGCTGGGCAACTCAGTGGCTTCAGGAGCCACGTGAGGGGCCTGTTGAGAATCCTTTAGAAAATCTCAGAATCTCTGGAACTGGAAGGGACCCACAAGATTCATCAAGTGCATGCCCTGGCTTTGAACAGGACAACCAAAAAAATCACATCATGTATCTGAGGTGAATGTCACCTCTGCACCTTCCTTGTCTGCATGCTTATTTACCTTTCAAAAGATTCCACTGGCTTTCTGTCGCATGATTTCCCTCTGTAAGAGCTTTGGTGGATATTTTCCAAAATACAACCATTTCTTATACACCTGCTCTTCTGCATTGTGCCATCCTCTCAAGTGACTCCAGCAGGTTGGTGGTTCTTGGGTTTGGTGAAATCTTTCCCTTTCTCCATTCCAGGAGTTCCTTCACTTATCAGTGACTTTCCTTCCATCTTCTTAGTCATACAGTGACACACTTGCTGTTTGTCCATTTGTCTGCTACACCAGAGGGTCAGGCTGGGTATCAGGGAAGGCTCTTCCCCAGAGGGTGCTGGCACTGCCCAGGCTCCCCAGGGAATGGGCACAGCCCCGAGGCTGCCAGAGCTCCAGGAATGTTTGGGCAGTGCTGCCAGGGATGCCCAGGGTGGGATTGTTGTGGTGTCTGTGCAGGGGTCGAACTGGATGGTCCTTGTGGGTCCCTTCCTGCTCAGAAGGTTCCACTGTTCTGGTGTAGCCTTGATGAGGTTTCCAGTCCTGCTGCCCAGCTCCTGTTCCAAGCCTTGGAGTTCCTGGAGCCTCCCCTGGCTGTGCCTGCCATGCCTGCAGGAGGAGCTCACCTGCATCCATGGCCATCACCACCTGCCCACACTTATGCCTGAAATCCACCCGCTCATGGCCTGGCTTTTGCTTCAAGCTGAGAACTCAGGGGTGCATCCATGGTTTTGGGGATCTGCAGTCAAGTTGCAGTGGGAGAAACACAGGATTGCTCTCCCAAGGATCATTTCACTGCTTCTTCCTTGAGCATTTCCTTCAGAGCTGGCACAGAGATGGGGCTGCATTTTAAACCCTCTGAAAGTCTTCCTGTGTGGTGTTCTTTGTGTCTCTACTCTCCAGCAGAAACCATAGAATCATGAATTGTTTGGGTAGGAAGGAGATCTCAAGACCCATCTGGTTCCAGCCCCCCTGCCTTCAACTAGACCAGGTTGCACAGAACTTCATGCAGCCTGGCCTTGAACTCCCCTGGGGTGGGGCATCCACAACTTCCCTGGGCTACCTGTTCCAAGGCCTCATGTCCCTCACAGTAAATAATTTTTTCTTAAGATCTAATCTAAAGCTGAATTTGAACCCGTTCTCCCTTGTCATGCCACTACATGCTCATGTAAATAGCGAGATAGTAAATAGTCTCGCCACATCTTTCCCTTAAATTTCTCTAAGACACTGGAAGGCAACAATCAGGTCACTCTGGAGCCTTCTCTTTTCCAGGCTAACAATCCCAATTCCCTCAGCCTTTCCTCATGGGAGAGGTGCTCCATCCCTCTGATTCACTTGGTGGCTTTGTCTGGCTGGGGTGATGCACTCAGACAAGAGGTTGTTCCATGCCTCTGGCAGTTGGGCTTTGTTGACAAACCTCACCCTCTCCTTGATTCTCCCGTTCACCATGCAGGTTGTAGCACTCTGTTCCTGAGGATTTCCTGTGCCACCCACCTGCAGGGCAGGCTCGTGCTCAGGAGACACAGTGCAATAAACAGGGAATTCACCATCCTCCAGCTGGGCTTGCACCAGCTTTTGATTTCCTTCAGGGATGAGTAAGGGCTGTAGTTCACCTGGAAGCCCAGGCAGCTGCCTGGCTGGTGCTCCTGGTGGCTCCAGAGGTGGGGAGTTTGCTCTGCTGCCAGCCCTCCCTTTACTGGGTGCATTCATTGCTCTCACCATGTCTGGCTGTGACTTTTGTCATGTGTGTGACACTTGGGAGTCCTGTTGGGGCACTCAGGCAGGGTTCACAGCAGGCTGCCAGACCTCAGCCAGTGGGGTATGTGCACAGCACTGAGGCAGTGACTGGCTTTATGTTACTCTGAGGAACACATCAAAGTTTGTATCAGGTCTGTATTTCTTAGATCTTGGAGACCACAGTTTGTGATTAGATTTGAAATGTGATTCATGCCACTGGGGAAAGCTGACACCTTGGCTGTGTCCATCTTTCAAACTACCAAGGTATCTGATGTCATGCTGTGACAAGGGGCAGTGCATGGCCACATCCTTGGCGCACTCAGCTACCCTGGGAGATCTCACAGGGCAGTCAGGCAGTTCCTCTCCCTCTGCAGTGACCTTATTCCATAGGTCATTTTCTTTAACAGCTCAGTGCTCTCTGTACCATGTTGGCCACCACCTCTCTTTTCCACAGACATCACCAGAATGGAGTTCCCTGCCCTTTCTTTGGACTGCTGATGGCAGCAGGAATGGAATGTGCTCAGAAACAAGCAGTGAAGGATTTTGTTACTGGTGGCTGTGCTGAGATTTGCTTTAGTTTGTTTCCCACAAGAATAAAAAAAACTCAAAGACACTGCTGTGACCAAGCAGCTCTAGCAGTGTCAATTGTTTTCTTTTTCTTCTTTTTTTCCTTTGAATAAAGGCAAGTGCAAATGAGCTCTGCCTGACTCACACAACTTGGATCCTCAAACATATATATTTTTCCAGTATTGAGAGTTCTTGAAGACATTTTACCTCTGCTCTGGAGCCAGCTTGGGGGAGCAGGGGGTGTTCAGCCTGCAGAAGGCTAAGAGAGTCTATAGGGGCCCTTCCAGTGCCTAAAGGGGCTCCAAGAGAGCTGGAGAGGGATTTTGAACAAGGGCCTGAAATGCCAGGACACAGGGAATGGCTTCCCACTGGCAGAGGGCAGGGATAGATGGGATATTGGGAAGGAATTCTTGGCTCTGAGGGTGGGCAGGCCCTGGCACAGGGTGCCCAGAGCAGCTGTGGCTGCCCCTGGATCCCTGGAAGTGTCCCAGGCCAGGTTGGATGGGGTTCGGACCAACCTGACCAATGGAAGGTGTCCCTGCCCATGCCTCTCCTGGAGGCTCTTAGGTCTCCCCAGAACCTTCTCTTCTCCAGGCTGAGCCCCCCCAGCTCTCCCAGCCTGGTGTCAGAGCAGAGTTCTGACACTTCAGAGCTTTAAGTTCCTTTCAAACCCAGACCAGTTTGGATTCTGTGAAGGATGTGCCGACTCTGTCACAGGACCATGAACTCCTGTGCTCCTTTACCTGCTACACTAAAAATGCCAGCTGTAGTCCAGGCTTTAATTGCTATCTTTAGGTAGATTTATTTGCTGTGTTTTGGGAAAATGCTTAACTTCTGCTGTAATATCTAATTATATCAAGGTTTCAGCAGCATTTTAAAGAAAGCATTTCCTTAAAGCTGAGCTGTGAGAAGTGATGTTGCAGATCCCAATGATAGCACTAGAAATGGAAATGCTGCAAAATCGTGGCTGTGGGCCTTTCAGGAATAGTGTAGAATTACTTTATTTTTAGAAAGATTTCTTTATCCAGCCCCCTCTTTGTCAGCTCCATCATTTGTTATGCTTCAAAGAAAATTCTGTGTCCTCTGATTGCTGTGGAGCCTTTTCCTGCTGAGAACTGTGACTGTGGCAGTTGAGCCAGGCTCTTGTTCAGGTGTGGGCAGGAACAGTGGCAAAACTCAGAAAAACGCCTTGTTTGCTTGGCTGAGAAGGCTTTGAGTGGCATGGGACTGGAAAATGCCCAAGCAAGCTGCCACACATCTGCCTGGGGATGATTTTTGCCTCTAGGAGCACATGGACTGATCCTTAGAGAGGTTTTAGCCACTGAATATAGAACCGCAAAGTAGCAAATTTAACCTTTCCTGCATGCTGCCAGACTGGAAAGGAAAATGAATAAATAGAATTACTGACTGTATGTGCTTCTCTTTATATACCACCTTCTTTTTTTTCTGGCCACAAAGGTAAAATTCAGATCTTGAAACAAAACTTGATGTGGCAACAAGACAGCAAGACAGGGATGTGTATGGAAACCAAGGGCCTGACAGTCTGTCTGTGAATAAACTGACAGTGAATCCCTCCAAGGAATCTCCTCTTGCTCTTCACCTGGGCTTGTGTTGAGGTGTTTCTGCTCCTGCCACTGGTTTCCAGTCCCTTAGTGCTAATTCAGCATTTTTGGCATTTGCAGGAGTTCATGAAAGTTCTCGTACATGAACCTTGATGTCTGTACAGCAGAGCTGGTTTCTGTGAAGGCAGTACTGGGCCTGGAGTGACTTGAATGCTTTCTGTGTTGAAAAATCCATTTTTCCCTGGGCTGTAGGCAGCATGAGCTGTCTGTCTTGACATAAGCAAGGTATTATGTGGCAGCTTAAGACTATCTCAGTGCTGCCCTTCCTGCTGCTCCTGTCATGTGCCTTTGACACCAGTGCCAGTGCTTGTCTGGTCCCACTGTGAGCCAGTTGAGCTCCTGGATCTGTTCAGGGGGGTATCAAATGAGTGCCAGTGCCCTTGCTGGGGCAGAGGGTCTGCTGGCAGGGTATCAGGTGTATGAGGGCAGCCCTGGCTTCAGCAGAGCCTGCTGCAAAATCCTGCCATGGCAGACACTAAAGAAAGCCTGCAGTGATCCACAGAGATTTTTCTGTCTGCCTTTGAGGTCTATAGTTAGGCAACACAAATCTCACCTTTAGTTTGCCAAGTTGTAGCTAAAATCATTTGCAGCTGTTTTTCCATGTCTCTGCTGGGGTAGGAGACCTGGAGAGGCTCTTCCTGTGGAGGATTCTCTGCCAGAGCAGAGGGGCCCTGCTTGGCCTTCCCACCCCACCTTGCCCTTCCAGCAGGTGTGCTGTGAGTGGAGCCACCTTTCCAAGTGGGCCACAAAGTGATTTTGCATTTTTTCCTCCCATTATTCACCAGGAGAGTCCCCATTTGGCACTGGCCATGCTGTGCTGCTTAGCCCCCGCCAGTGGCCCTGCAAGGCACTGGGGTGGGTGTCAGCCCTGGCCTGCAGGGCACCACCTGGGTTTGGCTGAAGCTGATCTAAGGCTGCATCTTGGGTGTTTAGGGTGTGTTTGTGTTGTAGAGATGATGGCAGAACCATATCTATATTTGCTTGTGTTGTGAAAATGAAGTCTTAAGGAACTGCATTAAATAGTGCAGTGTAGCCCGTGATGGAGCTCCTGTCAGGTCAAAGGATTGTTAGCTGAACATTTATTTGCTAAGCAAACCTGCAGTACCTAAATTTCAATTTTCCACTCAGGATTGAGATGCTTGTGAGTTTTCTAATTATAAAACATAGTTATTTTGGGCAGGAATGAAAATTTCAGTAATTTAAAGGCAAGGTTTTATATAGACTATCTTGATCGAGTGCCAGGGAGCGCTGGCTGAGGGGGAGAGAAATTACATACTCAGTGGTCAGAATGACTAAACTGGTGAGACTTGAAAAGCCAGTGCTGTTCCACACCATTAGAAAACTGGCAGTCCCTGCTTTTTAGTGACAGAAAGACTTTATTTTTAGAGTTGGCAGTTGATCACGTACTGGACTCATTTCAAGCTCTTCTCAGATGGTACCAAGCATTACCCTGTGCTGTTGAAATAATGGGTATTAAAAATCATACTGGAACTAGTGGGATGATGATGATGATGATGAAGAAGAAAAGGAAGGGAGTAAAATGATGATCTAGAGTGAATTTTGAAGTCAGTCCCACGTGGCCTGGTGCTGGTTTAGAGCTGTGTTGTGGGCTGTAAACACAAATGGCAAACCAGTCAGTCAGCTGCAGGGGAGGAGCACTGTGGAAGTGGCAAATCAATGTCTTGGGCCCTGTTTGGGTGAGAGGTGAATTCAGTGCAAGTTGTTGGACACATGGGAGCACAAATACTGTGAGGCTGGAGGGGTTCATAGGACCATAAAATGTCCTCAGATGGAAGAGATCATGGAATCTAACTCCTGGCCCTGCACAGGTACCCCAGCAATCTTAATCTGTGTCTGAGAGCATTGTCCAAACCCTCCCTGAGCTCTGGCAGGCCTGGGCTGTGACCATTCCCTGGTCCCTGGGGCTCTTTGCATAATGAATCCATGTCTGTGTGGTCCATACTGATCTTCTTAGGTTTGCCAAAATGCTTTTTGATTAGAAGTGTTCAAGGAGAGGCAAAGAGCTGGCAATCCTGCATGCCTGTGCCTGTCATCCTAGGAGAGTAAAAGCAAAGCAATTTAGCTTTCTTGCCATTTCCCTCCCCTTTCAGTAACACAGAGTGTGAGTGTCCAGCTGACCTTCTCTCTCCTTCCCAGTGGCTCCTGTTTCTTACAGAAGCTGAGCTGGGAGCTTTGGCATTGCCAGGGTGAGGGCAGGTCCTGCCCAAGCAGGGACCAGCAGTGTGGTGCTCCAGCCCTCAGTGGCAGCTCCATCTCTGCAGCACATGCAGGGGTTCTGGCAGCTGGAAAGAATCCCACAGACATTTAGCCAAGCTATCTCTGCTTTAGTGCAGCAGGGATTTACATCTAACTCCCTGGAAATAACTTGATGGCCCCACTACATATATGAAGGTGTGGGGAGTTTCAAAATAGTTTCAAAATGTGGCTTCTATTCAAAGCACTTCTCCACCTGACATTTCATGGTGCTGTTTCATCTTGGAAATGCTACATTCATGGCATAATTATGCCTTTGCACGTATTCCTCTCTTCCCATGTGCTCTGCTGGGTTTTTTGTTGTGCTAATCATTGTAAGAGATTTGTTGTTGGTTTCTTTTGATGACTGACGTGGATACTGCTGAGTACTTCTCGTTGCGTGTGGGGCTTTTTTCAATGGAAAAATCTGACATAATCCACATATTTCTCTTCCTGCTTACATGAGAAGTATGACTCAACTGCTGTTAAAGAAATGAACCTCCATAGCTAATTAATCAGACTAGAAAATTAATCTTTTTATCTAATTTCACTCCCTTTCCTCTGTTCTTTTTAAAGCAGAATTTACCTCTCTCTCCTGGTTTTAATGTGGTTGTTTCAGAATTAGATTTGCCAAGAATTTTAGAGCATAAAGATTTTGAAGCTGGGTTGGTGGTACAGAAGTGCCTGTGCAGGGTGTCAAGGCATGAGGGCATGCAGAAGCCAAGGCTGAGCAGAGAGAGGGTGCAAAAGCTCTGTGGTTATGCAGGAGCAGCAGTGGGAGCTGTTTGTTGTTCCCCAGATCACTGGAGAGTGTAATCTGTGCTGCCAGAGATAGGGGATCACTTGGAGGTGGAATTTTTGGGCAGTGCTGGTTCTGACAGAAGCCCCTTAAGAGCAGAGCTGTGATCATGGGACACCATGGCAAGGTCATAGCTGCAGTGCCGACAGTCCGAGTGCTGACAGTTGCCAGGCTATTTTGGGAGCGCTTTTCCCTTTGTTTTCTGTGAACTCCTCTCTCTGTGCTCCCAGATTTAACCCTGGTGCTGTTCAGCTGTCATCAGCCCTGCCTTTGTTTGTGGGTTTGAGGTGTGTGTTGACATCACGTATTTACTCTTGCCTTGCGTTTGCTGGAAGATGCACTCCCCTATCTCCTGGCTAACCTTGTTCATGGATTTCAGACTTATGACAGGAGAACAGTTGAGAAGTGAGTCTTGTCATTTAATCCCTTTGGCTGTGCTGTGACAGCATGGCTGAACTGCCCTGCCAGTGCTTCCAGCCCAGTGTGTTACAGTTAATGGTGCTGCTGGTGTCAGCCTTGGCCTCTGGTTTGCAGGAACCCTTTAACCATTTCCAGAACTTCAAAGTGCTCTCGTTACACCAGTAGAAGAAAATGTTGTAAAGAAAATGTAGAAAATGTTGTTGTAAAGAAAATGTAGAAAATGTTGTTGTAAAGAAAACCCTCTCAAAGCTCAGGCTAAGGGGTGAGCTGGTGGATCTTGGCTCGAGGAGCATGGCCTGTGGCTGCTGGTCAGTCCTGGAGGGGGGGGCTCAGCTCCCCTGGTGTCACTGGGTCTGTGCTGCCCTGCAGGCAGTGGGAAAGGACAGGCACATCCCACCCAGCTAGGCAGGCAGTGCGCTCTGGGCACATTTTGAAAATGTGGATGAGACTGATCCTGTGCAAGGCACGGTGTGGGAGCACATGGCTGGGAAGGAGGAACCCTGGCAGGCCGGGCTTAAACCTGCTGGGGCTCTTATGGTGATCTTGGGCTGAATTCAGACTGCACTTACATGAATTCAGAAACCATCCTGCTTGTAGACTGCTGCCTTTGATGGCCTCTATTCAGTCTCACACTTCACTTAGCACAGAGCAAACCTTTTAATAATTTGAGTGTGCTGTCTCCCCTTGGTTTGTTTAAACAAAACCGACTTTTTTCGCCCATATCTGATGCAGAGTTTTTTGTAGTTCCTGGGTGGTGCAGCCTCTGTCACTCAAACGAGTCTACATCAGGTTTTCAGCATGAGGACATCATTTAGGAGGCAAAAGCCAGAGGCTTGGGCACATAAAGCATCAAAGCTGTGGAGGTGAGTCAGGTCTGGATCAGAATGGCTGCACAAATCTATGTATTCTAGTCCTTCCCCACAATTATAAAGTTCCCTGAATTTTCAAGGAATAAATGTGTCTTTGTATGTCTGTATGAACATACATGTACATGTACATATGCATATATGTGATAATCCACACAGCCCAGAAGGGCGAGGAGAATTCCCTGCTGAGCCTGGAGGCACTAGCCAGGAGTCTCCAGAGGGGCTCCCCAGCTGGTTCCCTGCTGTGTCTGTGCCTGCTCTGTGCCTGACTGGCACTGGGCTCTGTTCAGAGCTGGGTGCTCTTCAAGCAGTAGCAGCTGCTCCCTGCTCTGAGGGTCTCCATCTGAATTGTAAGTGCTTTCACCTGATGGAAGGATGGAGTGGCCTTCTGGGCACATGGATGTGTGGAGAAAGGTCCTGAACATCAGTGCAGGAGTGATGGATGTGTGGTTGTGTGGGAGAATCTCAAAGGACTCAAGAGTTGCAGAAATTTGGAACGGTGGTGGAACAGAGGGAAGCAAACCATGTCAGGGTAGGGCTGGGTGTGTAAACATGGTCCAACACTTGATTTCTAGATTGGAGGAGAGTCTGGTAGAACAATTAATAATGGGGGTTTCATGAGCAATCTGATTTAGCAGCAGCATTTTGCACAAGGCAAGGGGTGCCATAGTGCTGGGAGGCTCTGGAGGTTGGTATTTCCTGCAGTAATCAAGAAGAGCTGAAGCATGGCCTCTCCTGGCCTGGCAGCTCATACTCCATTTCCAAAGGCAGCCTGTGCCTGAGCAGGCAGTTTATGTATCACATTTATGTGTGACAAGGGGAGCTGCCAAGTGTGATTTCCATGTGGGAACCATGGGGATTGCTACCCCAGGATCTGACACGGTAGGATTACGAGATTTTCACTGTGCACAGAGAAGTCACCGAGATTGGGTTCTGTCACAAGACTGGGTATTCATAGCAGAAACACATAACACAGCAGCCAAGCATGCAGCCCTTTCTGCCTTCCCCCTCCTGCATTTTCCTTGTGCCTGGAGCAGATGCATGGCTTCTCTCTCTCAAATCCCAACCAACCACATTGGGAGCACCAGGGAATTAAATTCAGCCAAAGTTAGCCCACAGCAGTTATTACAGGCTTCCTGGCTGGCTGATGCCAAGTGTCTACATGCTGCTTTATCCTATGATCATATGACACTGGCAGATGTGACATATTATTTGTAAAGTGACTGTTGGCTCAGAGGGGCTGCAGGGAGCAGAGCCTTGTGCTCCCAGCCAGCTTCCCCCTTGTTACAGGTGTTGCTGTTGGCAGGGCCAGCACCTTGTGCAGGCACAGGGCAGGACGTGGCCCAGCTGCTGAGTGGCTCTCACTGACATCCTGGCCAAAATTGTTCTTCCTGCAAACAGATGTGCTGAATGTTATTCTTGTATTTACGTTAAATCACTAACAGTTGGGCAAGTTGTGGAGAAAACAACCACGTCCACATGGGTGCCTGTCACAGCACTGCAGATGTGCAGTTACTGCCTGACATCTGTGTTCTCCTGGGCTTGTAAGTGTTTGTAACCACTTTTCTCCTTGTGGAGGTGAAAAGGGTGGGGTTTTTTCCCCTCTCAGCTGATCCCAAGCAATTTCTTAGGAATTTGTGAGGTGGTTTAGATGCTCTCCTCGCTGCTATCCTGTGTGTATGTAATATGTAGTGAAATGTAACACCAGTCCTAGGGACTTTGCTAAATGTGCTGCACCCCTAGAAGGTGAGCAGTGTCACACTGTTCACACCTTCTTGGAGCTCGATTCCCAGTCTCTGAACCCTCAGTCTCATCCCATCTGTCTCCTTTTCCTCACTGATCCTCCAATCTCAGGACCAGGGGATGCTCAGGAGATATGCAAAGCCCTTGGCAGGCAGCTGGAGCAGATCCTCATCAGGCTCAGTGGTGCCTGTGCGTTCTGGGTGCTCAGAGGAAAGAGCAAACACAACACCATTGTAATAATGAGGTTTCATTCAAGATAAGATCAGATTTTGTCTGGTTGCTGGACAAGCCTTGCCAGACAAGCCAAGTTGTTCTGTCCCATTTCCTGGTGTCCCCGTTTCCTTACTGTAATGTAAACTTCATGCTGGGAAGAAGAATGCCTTGGCAAGAGCTCCTGGCAAATTGCAGTCTGCAGCGAGCGTCCCTGCCTGGAAAGGGCTCCACCTGTTCACTGCAGAGGGGGTAAGCTAATATGCCATATCTGCAAATTTTAGAAACTGAGCACTTCCTCCCTATGGAAAAACTGCTAAATGCTGGTCTCCTGCCAGGAGCTGGAGGAACACCATGAGCTGGGGATGGAGGCTTGCCCAGCGATGCCTGGGATTTAAATCCTATGAGCCAACTTTCTTTGCGTGTTGAGTGGGTAATTCTGGGCACTGGATGTGGTTTGCATCAAGGACTGCTAAAACTGTAATACATTAGTACCATTCCAGAAGCCCTTGAAGCTTATCAACTGCCAAGAAAAATACAGGGGTGGCAAAAGATTAGCCTGCTGAAGATCCACCATGAAAGGGAGAGATACTCACCCTCTACTCCCACCCTGTCACATCACCTTGAAGGTTGTGTTAGAGCTTGCACAGAGGCAGAGGATAAAGAAGGAATTAAAAATTTCAAGACAAAATTGCTATGCTTTGTAGCTAACCTTGCTTTTAGCCTCTCCTAAGTGTGAACCAAGCAGCTGAGGGTTAGCAAGGCCTGAAATGGAAAGAATTAAGCCTATCCCTCTATTTTTCTTCATGCCTGATTCCAAGGGCAGTTTAAGAGAGAGAGTGTTTCCTCACATGAAGAAACTACGCACCAGGAAGGCAACATTACTTCTGAACCAACTCTTTTTGACTGTCTCCCCTCCCTTTGGGGGCTGAGGGCAGGTGTCTGCTCTGTGACTCTGCTCCCTGAGGTCGTGGTCCTTACCATGTTCCTGAGGAATGAGGGATCAAATAAGAAAGGAGAACTCTGCATAGCAATAGATCCTCTCGGGTTACTAAACTTATCCACTCTCCTAAATCTGTTGCAGGATTAGTAGTACTTAAAGGACGACATATCTACCCCTTTACTTCCTCTTTGTCCTCTTCTCCTTCCTCCAGTAACCTCAGGTAACCCAGCTGGTCAGCCTGAAGGTGAGCTGTACCCCTGAACCCCAGAAAGGCCATTTTTCCGGCAGCCTGGCTCACAGGGCTTAATTTCAGTAGATTGGCACAAGAAAACACACAGCAGAGATGTGCCAGAGGGGTATCAGCTGTCAGGCCTCTCAGAAATTTTAGGTGGACAAATGTGTGCCCTAAGTTCTTCTAAACAGTGAGAATTTTGTTCTTCTTGGTTAAATGGTGACATGTATGAAACTATAAATACCATTGATGTATGTGCAAGTATGAATTCTCTGATAACATCAGTGTTAATCAGTTGATACCTTAAAAGTACTCACAGAAATACATTGCAACCCCTAAAAGTTGCCATTTAATCTGTTGTAACATTTTTAGAGGCTTTCTAAAGTTCTTAAAGTTCAGAAGATCATTAGAAGTTACCAATTTTACTCATTATCCAAGTTATTGACCTCATAATTCTTGCTCTGAGTTGTGTTAAATATGTCATTATCATGTCAAGATCTGAGAAGTGTGTTCTTTTAGGGTGTTTGACTAAAAAATTGTGTAAATAATCAGTTGCCTGATAGTTTCTTGCACGACACCATGATGAGATTTTCAGAGCTGAGCAGGAGTTACTCAGTACATTTTTGTCTAATGCCAGTTTTGGAAACTCCTTTTCCACCTCACTTTTTCAAATATCGCCCAAGGTAATTAGTTGCATGTAATGATACAACAATGCAAAAAAATCTTGTATTTTGGTGTTTGAGGTAGGCATGGCCATACCTGTCAGTTAAAAAACTGTTCATGTTACTCTGTCTCAGTTCCATTCCTGTGTGTCATCAACTCGTACTAAAATCAATATTTGCCAGGCTGGATTACATACGTGCAACAGCAGCTTTTCCTTGATCACATACATTGAGCAGAGCTTTTCATGAACTACAGAAGAGGGGAGGAGGGTTATTTCTCTTACAAATGAAAGAATATTCTCCTGCTGCATTAAGGATAAAGGTGGAGGCCTTTGCACTTGGCTTTCTCTTGGTGGTGAGTGCAGACAGCAGGTGTTAAATGGTCCTGGCTCCCTTGGGAGTCCCTGGTGCTGTCAGCACCCACAGAGCCCTGACTCCTCATCCTTGCTCTCTGCAGGAGCCAGGAGAGGCAAATCACTGCAGATTTCTGTGCAGGAACAGGTGGGGATTGATCCCATCATCCTGCTGGTTCCAGCATGCATTCCATCAGAGCCAGGCAGGGTGGGAACAGCGCAACAGCAGGGCCAGTAACAGGGAGAAGTTTAAAAGAGTGACAGGGCTTCTTTATGCATTTAAACAGGCATTTAATTGGAGAGTTCAGTTTATCCAGTGGCTTGGGCAAGAACTGTGCTTCTCCCTTGGCTGATTCCCAGGCTGTGCAGATGTAGTGGGTGTGTTTGATAAACAATGTAAATAAAATTCTCTCTCAAATATGTACAAAGCTCACGCTCTGGAGACATTCTTCAGTCTAAATTTAGATTCACGCTCGAGCTACAGGTAACACTTGAACAAAGCCAGCAGAGCAGTGAGTGTAGGCAGGATCCATCCATCCACCTTGCTGCCTTGGCTGATAAAATTCCTCTGTGAGGCTCCAGGGCTGTGGGCAGCCAGAAGGGATTGTGCCCAAAAGAAAAGCACTGCGTGGGTGAGCCTTGCCTGGCTATTTCCAGAGCAATATGCTTTTAGATGAAGTCAACACTGGTGGTGTTCCAGGTCAAAATGTAAGTAACTCATCAGGAAGATGTTAAGTGCAGTTTATTTTAATTGTGTTGGGGCAAAGCTTGAAGTAAATCACAATAAATATAAGTGGTAGCAAAACAGAGATTGGATCTGAGTTTTGCAGGATCAGGCTTGAATTCTCAGAGAATTCCTCCTTGAGCTGAAGAGGGATTATTATGGATCCATGTGTTTCCATGCACCTCTCTATACATCACATCCTTTGCCTTCCTGCTGCATTTCAGTGTGTTGGTACAGACAGAAGAATTCATAGATTTGTTTGTGTGGTTTGTGGGATTATGGATATCAGGCACTTATCCTTTCTACAGTGTGTCTTAAAATTAATCAGATGCACATTGGGCACGCTGAGTTCTCCTGGACACTAGGAATATTTGACTTGTGTTTCCGGCCCTCATCACTTTTCTGCCCATCCTGCACTCCTGCTTTTCTCTTGATATTGAATTCTGAACTTCTGAGGATGAAGGTGAAGCCTTCAACTTGTTGCCTTTTTCTGTTGCCATTGGACTCTCTTATGATTCATTAGATACTTTAGCTAAAGTGCCAAGCAGAAGGGAAAATGGGACAGCTGCTACAGGGGTGTGTAGTGAAGGAGCTGCTCCCTGTGAGGGTGGGCAGGCCCTGGCACAGGGTGCCCAGAGCAGCTGGGGCTGCCCCTGGATCCCTGGCAGTGCCCATGGCCAGGTTGGATGGGGCTTGGAGCAACCTGGAATAGTGAAGTTGTCCCTGCCATGGCAGGGGTGGGACTGGATGGGCTTTGAGGTCCCTTGTGACACAAAGCAGGCTGGGATTCTGTGAGTACATTTCCTTACCACAGACAGACTGAGACCTGGAGGCTGCATCTGTGTTGCTGAAGCAAAAGGAACAAGTTGCAAGGAAAATCCTGATTAGATTGTGAGAAAAATTAGCCACAGAGAGGCTGGTGAAGCACAGGGATTGGGAGTGTCCATCCCAGCAGACTGAACTGAAGCAGGCCCTGAGTTGTGTGGTCTAACAAGATTTAGCCATGCTTTGAACAGGAGGTCAGACCAGATAAACTAAAAGAAGACCAAACCCTTGCTCCCGAGGCTGGTGGTAGAACCTGGTTTGCACCCACATTGCTGAGATTTAACCATGTCCTGCCCCATCATGCTTGGACCTGGGGCTCCTCCAACCTTATGGTGATGCTCTTCAGTCCCCAAGGTTTTTTGTTTGTGTTTGGTTTGTTTTTTTTTCCCAGTTTTACTTTTTGAAATCATCTAAGAGAAGCCTCTCAGAGCAGGGTTTACAGGACAAAACTGTTTTGGGCCTGAGGGTGGGAGATCAGAGATGGACTGAGCAGGGGGGATGGAGCCGGTCCAGACTGGGCTCAGCCGTTCTGGGTTAGGAGCAGCCCCTGAAGTAAATGACTTCTAGATTTCTGCTTGTGCTTTTCTGGCCAAGGTTCAGGTAAACCAGTCTAAAGCAGGGCCAGGAAACACACTGATGCTTCAGCACAGGCTCAGCTGGGACGTGAGCCTGCTCCTGGGGCATCCCTTCCCAGTGCTGTGGATGTTCCCTGTGCTGTGTCATGTCTGCCAAGTACCTGCACTAGGAGTTAGTTATCTGCAATGTGCTTCCTTGGGGGTTTCAAAGCTGGGCTTGTGCATGGCTGCTTGTGAGCCAGGCAAATGGAGGAGTGATTGTGTCCTGAGTGGGCAGTTTGGGATTTGCACTGAGGATCCCAGAGTGTCCTGAGTCAGAAAACCTCCACAAGGATCATCCAGCCCAACTCTCTTTGCAGTAAAAATAACAAGAGCTGGCTGTCCTGGTCCAGGACATGCCTCTCCTTTGACTTGAGCAATGCAGCACAGAAGAACATGTGGTCAAACCAGGATTGTTTATTTTTGGGGTGTGTGGATATTGGTTCAAGAGGATTTCCTCATTTTTTCCCTTGCTGGGACAGGAATGGATGGATAGTCAGTGCTGCTCATTTGAGATGGATCATCTGGGAGTCACCTGCCTGCTGTAAGCAATAGGTGTGCCACATCAAACTGTGCAAAAGGATTGGGATTTTGCAGGAATCCTGAACAAGCTGTTTCCCTCTCTAGTGATGAGGAGCTGTATTTCTGCCTGGGGATGGACATGTGGTAAAAAGCAGTCCTTGCACCTCCTGGTCATGCCCTGTGCTCCCAGCACAGGCACACACATTGGGATGTGTGTATGAAGTTGGCAGCTCGTCCTTGAATAGCAGCTTCCAGTGAACTGTAAATGTAACACAAAATGTGCTGGAGACAGGAATTTGAGGAAGGAGGAATTCCACCCAACAGAAGTGCTGAGACTTGAAAATCAAGCTGGGTTTTCTTCTGGCAACTTCAAAGCAGGGAGCTCTCTGTAAATGCAGGCTCAGGAATGACTACAGCAGCTAATCAAGGGCTGTCATTCTCTTCAGCAGCTCATGGGGCTGTAGAACAGGCAGGGAAAGTTTCCTGTGTCAGACTCAGGAAAACAAAGAGGTACTGCTGAATAAAGAAGTTATTAAGTTCTCTAGAACTCTGCTTTTGCAATGATTACCTCTGTAACTGAGCTGCTTTAGTCTGGCTCCTGGAGCTGCTGCTTTCCCCTCTCATCCCTGCCCCTGGTGAGGCCTCATTGTGTTCACTGTTACAACCCTTAGTCACTGACATTTTGAGGACCAGTATAATCTAAGTAAATGCACAGCTTGCCTTGCTTAGAGGTATTTGATGCTGTACCTAAAACTACCACAGATCCATCATGTCAGTGTCCCCATTGTGGGAGGGAACTGTGGGGGAGAGTGGAAGGAGATCTCTGGTGAAAAGGGAAGTTGGAGCAAATTCAGAGGTTGTCCATCTGGGAACTCTGGGTTACAGTTAATTTTTGAAAATTCTGAAATTAATTGGTTTTCATTGACAGATTGAAGTTACCCTGAGCTTTAGGGTGTGATTGCTCACAGCAGGGGGAGTTCAACCCAGATATTACTGCCAGTGAGGGTTGTATGTTTGATTTAACACCAACGCAATTTTTTTTCTCTCTTTCTTTTCCCTTCAATTCTTCTGCCCCCTGGACATCCCCTCCCATCCTCCCTCAGGCCTGTATTGATGAGAACCTGGACATGGTGAAGTTCCTGGTGGAAAATGGAGCCAATGTGAACCAGCAAGACAACGAGGGCTGGACCCCTCTTCACGCAGTGGCATCGTGTGGCTACCTGAACATAGCAGAGTGAGTGAGTCTGGGGCTGTGCTGGGTATTGATAACACTTCCCTGTGCCTTTCTATTCAGAGCAGTTACTCAGGTGATGAATACTCTAAGCCTTGTTCAATGCTTTGGAAAGCAATGCTAAAATACCATTGATGTATGTGCAAGTATGAAAAAATAAGTGCTTTTCTCTTGGTGTTGAATTCTGAACTTCTGAGGATGAAGGTGAAGCCTTCAACTGGTTGCCTTTTTCTGTTGCCATTGGACTCTCTTACGATTCATTAGATACTTTAGCTAAAGTGCCAAGCAGAAGGGAAAATGGGACAGCTGCTACAGGGGTGTGTAGTGAAGGAGCTGCTCCCTGTGAGGGTGGGCAGGCCCTGGCACAGGTGCCCAGAGCAGCTGGGGCTGCCCCTGGATCCCTGGCAGTGCCCATGATCAGGTTGGATGGGGCTTGGAGCAACCTGGAATAGTGAAGGTGTCCCTGCCATGGCAGGGGTGGGACTGGATGGGCTTTGAGGTCCCTTGTGACACAAAGCAGGCTGGGATTCTGTGAGTGCATTTCCTTCCACAGACAGACTGCTGTGAGCACTGCTGTGGTCAAGTGGGGACTTTCAAGTTCAGCTGTCAATCCAGCACCACCAGTACATTCACCACTAAACCTCAAGTGCCACATCCACTCCTTTTTTGAACACTTCCAGGGATAGTGATTCCACAACTGCCCTGGGCAGCTGTGCCAGGGCCTGACCACTATTTCTGAAAAGAAACTTCCCCTAATCTCCAACCTGAACCTGCCCTGGTGCAGCTTGAGGTCATTTCCTCTTGTCCTGTTCCCGTTCCCTGTTGGAGAGACCAACTCCTACCTGGCTGCACCCTCCTGTCAGGAGTTGTGCAGAGCCAGAAGGGCCCCCTTGAGCCTCCTTCTCTCCAGGCTGAGCACCAACCCTTTATTCCTTACCAGTCATACAATGCTTATATATTTTGTCCACCACAGCTACTAGAAATTTTCCAAAATTGAATTAAGATAACTATTTCTTAAATGAATTGAAAACAAATTATAAAACCAGGCAACCTCACCCTCCTATATTTGTGTGCTTAAACAGATACTTCTTTTACTTCTCAGAATTCTACTGATTAAAAGATGTGCAAGCCAAAGAAGATGTCTGTTGTTGTAAAGTTATGAAAGGAAAAATTTAAAAATTGGTGATACTTCATGAGACTTTTTTAAAAATTAGTAAAATTTCCTTTTCTTAAAAGAAAATCAAAAGATAATCAAGCTGTCCTTGCTGCAGGTACCTGATCAGCCACGGGGCCAACGTGGCTGCTGTGAACAGCGAGGGCGAGGTCCCGTCCGACATCGCGGAGGAGGCGGCCATGAAGGACCTGCTCCTGGAGCAAGTCAAGAAACAAGGTAAAGGAGGGGCTTGAATGAGTGAGAGCTGGCACCCCTGAGAGTTTCTGTATGAGAATTCTGCTGCCTCGCTGTCTGTTGGTGAAGAGATCTGAGATCTGGCCCAGGAAGCAGCAGGCAGATTTTGCTTTGCTGTCAGGACAGTGGAGCAGATACAGGAGGTTTGTGGTCTCTGTCCTTGGGGTTCTTCAAAGCACCACAGTCCTGAATTCTGATTCATCAGATCTAGTTACTTTTAAAGTGAGATTTAATTCTGACCTCTGATATCAATGAAAGGTCTTGTTTGACAAAGGCTTGATAAAACTGAGGTGAAATTTGTCATGGTGAGGGAAGACTTGGGACACTTAATATGAGATCAGCAAGCTTCCTTTATTGAAGAGAGCATCAGACATTTATGCACAACAAGTAATAAGCTCATACATATTCTGTAAGCTAAGCAGTCTATTGGTTATACTGTAATTATCAGCTCCTCTCTTACTCCTTCATTCTTTATATCTTGCATCTACTTTTTCTCACATCTTTGTCTCAGCTACAGCACTTTGTTATTGTAACCCAGCTATGCTCAAGGCTGCAGTGTCCTTGCAGGTGCAGGGACCCAGATTAGCTGGGTCCAGCACCCTTCCAATTCTTGGTCAGCTATCCAAAATTCCTCCACAAGATTTATGGGACTGCCAAAGGCAGGGACCAGGAAATGAATATTCCAGGCCTGGAGTGACATGCTTTATCCTGATCTTTCCCTAGTTTTCTTCTGCCATATCCCCTTTCTCAGCAAGTGTGCCTGGCTGAGGGGCTGCTCTCCAGACTGTCCCTGCACAAACATCCCTGGCTGAAGAATAGTTTGGGACTGATATTAAAATAAAGAATTGCTTTATCAGGCTAAAATTTTCTTCATACTCATGGAATTCATTTGGGAGTGGTTGAACATCTGCATGTGTGTCTGAGAAGTTTAAATCATGTCTATGAATTTCATCAACAATGCTGGAAAAGGAACCCAAGGAATTCCTGGAGCTTCTATCCTTGGACATAGGCAAAGCTCAGCTGCATTCATGTCTGAGCTGATTCATCTGGCTTTCAAGTTACTCTCCTTGGAGTGTGTGTTGGGGCTACAGAGCCCCACAGACTCTGCTCTGGGTTATTTTATTCCTGCAGATTTGGGGTGGTTGTTTACATGCTGGATTGAATCCAGTCCCTCTATCAGATATATTTTGACACATGGTGGTAACTTTGTTTATTAAGGTATAGTTAGGAAGGAATCAGTCCCTCGGTGCTTTTCACCCGTGTTAATGTTCCTGGGCCACCAAAGGCACAGCTTGCCCTCAGAGAAGCCAGGCTGGCTGTCACCTCCTTATTTTCCATGGGCCTTAACAGTTTCCAGGAGAATCTGCTCCATGATCTTGCTGTGCACAGAGGAGAGGCCAACTGGCCTGTAGTGCCCCAGGTCTTCCTCTTGTCCCTGTTTAAAAATGGGGGTTATGTTTTCCATTTCCATGAGAAGTTCACTAGGCTGCCACAACTTCTCAAATACAAAAGTGATTTAGATACTTCCTCTACCAGCTCCCTTGGGTGCATCTCACCAGGTTCTGTGGACTTGTGCACCTTCAGGTTCCTTAAATGACAGTAATGTGGTTGAAACCTTACAGGACATTGAGGCAGTGGTTCTGCCTTACCTGCAGGTCTTTTGCCAGACACTTTTTGGGATTCTGCTTGCATTGCCTCACCACATTAGTGGCATCCTGCTAAGATACCCTGAAACAACCATCTGTCTCCAGATGAAGATTCCCATCTCACAGTTTAAAAGATCATATTGCTGGAGGAAATGGGGTTGAACTTTAAATAAGCATCTGTCCAGCTCTGCAGCCTGTCCTCAGCAGGGGCTGTGAGCAGATGCCTGCTGCAGGCTGTAACAACAGCTCAAGTGTGTACAATTGCCCTCCCAGCCTCCACCCACTGTGCCTCCAGAAATTCCTGAGCCAAACTGGCTTTCTGTGTATTTGTGAGTGCCCCATGGCTTTCTGTTTCCTGAGCTCGTGTAGCCCTCCTTGAGAACTACAGCATGTTCAGAAATTGTGTGTAACACAATTTTGTGTGTAACAGCTACAAACTTATCTAGCCCTTGATCTGAAGCCAGTTTATTTCTGATCTTTGCAAAATCCTGCAACAGTGGGTCTCACACGGCCTCACTCTGAGTTAAATGTTTTCCTTGGTTCTGTTTTAAACCTAATGCCCCATAATTTAATTAGCAATTATGTCATTCTTATACTGAAAGTATTAATCCCTAGGAGCGCTTGCACTTCAGGACCCTTCTTGATTTTTGAGATTTGTCTTCTTCTAATTTATATGTTTTCCTGAGTGGAGAGTTCAACTCTGATTAATCTTGTTTGGATTGGTATCAATACTTGTGATTGATACATTGTCCTTCTATGATCTCATTGTTGTGGAAACTCCACTTAGGAAAATAAGTGGAGTTTTTCCTCTCATTGGTTTAATGAGTGTGTCAGCCAGACATCTCCCTCTCCACATCATTCTCCTGCCTCCCCACACCTCCACCTGCCCCTAAGCAGTCACTTAGGCCATCAGCATAGACTTCTTCTGGCCTTCTAATGCCAAAATTATTTCAAATTGTGTTTTGTCAGAATCTGTGGGGATGCTGCTCAGTGGAATAACTCAGCCCTTCTCTCAGCATGCCTGTCAGGAATGCCTCTGGAGCAGTGCAGATTCCTGTGTGTGTCACATGCAGTGTCCTGAATATGGAGTGAGCACAGAGCTGGCATCACTGTGCTCTTGCAGGAACCACCTGAGGGTCCTCAGACCTTCCCTGTAGATGATACCAGGTCAATGGAGTCAGTTAAGCTGTTGTTCATGACTTTGTTATTTCAGTCTGGGACACAGCCCATGTAGAACTGAATCCTTCTACCCTTAATGCACACTTGAGCTTTTAGTTAACTGGACTGGGTTGCAACCACTGGCCCAGCTTTCACAATTTTTAACTCAGGCAGTTTTTGAAGTCTCTGTCAGTGACACAGAAGAGGCTTTTGCTGATTGTTTTGTGGAAGATCAGAAGCAGTTTACCAATATTTTATAGCAAATGAAGCATAGGTTAAGTGTAACAAGTACTTCAGAGCTTTCATCTCTTGTTGGTTTTTGTTCTGTGCTTCACCCCCTAGGTGTGGACCTGGAGCTGTGCAGGAAGGAGGAGGAGCAGCAGATGCTGCAGGACGCCCGGCAGTGGCTGAACAGCGGCAGGATCGAGGATGTGAAGCAGCCCCGCACAGGGGCCACAGCTCTGCACGTTGCTGCAGCCAAGGGATATTCTGAAGTCATGAGGTAGGAGCTCCTCCAGGGCTGCTGCATGAAGTTAAGGCTGAAGACATCTTGCTTTACATTCAGAGAAATTTATTCCATAGTGAGATTTCCAGGCTGCCGTTTCTCTGTGGTGTTATGTGTACAGCCACAGTGGTTCACCCAGAAATACACAGGGACTGGAGGATTCCCTTTCATACCTCCAGGCCTTTTTGGAGTAATGAAAGCTTTTTGGAGAATGAGGCATAAATTAGGAGGTCTCTAATTTTTCTAATCACAAGGTCTGATTTTCACTGTTACAGTTTCAGGACTAGCAAGTTAAACAGCAGTAGGGGATAAAAGTATAATGTTGACATACAAAGTGACAATACATACTGCATGACAGTCACAAACATGACCAGTCTTGTGGGAAAATGCAGTGTCCACCCCTGTCTCACTGTCCTCTGCCCCTTCTTGTTACTGCTCCTCCAGTGACAGAGGGATTCCAGCACCTCACAGCTCTGCTGTCCTGTCACTAACAAGATTATTATGACCATAAACCTGCCCAGTGTAGCATTTCCTGGTAAAAAACCATTAATATTGTTACAGGTAATGTGAAATTAAGCTTTCCACCAATAAAGCTTTCTTCTCTGCTCTTTATTTGTGGCTGGAGCTGCCCATGAACATAGAGCTCATGGAATCCCAGACTGGGTTGGGTTGGGAGGAACCTTAAAACTCATCTTGTCCCACTCCCTGCCATGGGCAGGGACACTTTCCACTATCCCAGGGTGCTCCAAGCCCTGTCCAACCTGGCCTTGGACTTCCAGGGATGGGGCAGCCACAGCTGCTCTGGGCAACCTGTGCCAGGGCCTGCCCACCCTCACAGGGAGGAATTTTTACCTCATTCTAATCTAATCCTGCCCTCTCTCCATGTGAATCTGTTCCTCTTTGTGTTGTTACTACATGCTCTTGTGAATAGTCTTTCCAAAGTGTCATAGTTTGACACTGCCCAATGCCAGGCACCCACAGGATGGACTGACTGACTGACTGACTGACTGACTGACTCACTCACTCACTCACTCACTCACTCACTCACTCACCCTCCCCTTCCACAGCTGGGCAGAGGAGAGAAAAAATTACCAAAGTGTTCATGAGGTGAGATAAGGACTGGAGAAAACCCGTCAAGGGCGAAACAGACTCAGCTTAAAGTTGCAAAGTGAATTTATTACTATCAGAATCAGAGGAGAATAATGAGAAGTAAAATAAGCCTCTAAATAAGCCTTTTACCCCCAGCCCCTCCCTCCTTCCTACTGACAGCACAGGGTGTGGGGTTTGGTCAGTTCATCACTGAGATTTTCTTTGCTGCTCTGGGAGAGGAATCCTTCCCCTTTGAGACCCTGGGTTCTCTGTGAACTTTCCAGTGTGGCTTCACTCTCACAAGCAGCAGACCTCCCAGAATTGCTGCAATGTGAATTCCCCCCACAGCTCACAGTCCTCCCAAAACTGCTGCAGCCTGGGTCTCTCTTCCCACAGGGTGCAGTCCTCCAAGGCCAGGCTGCTCCAGCCTGGAAACAGAGCCCCCTCTCTCCACTCGGTCTGCCTCTGGATCACAGCTTCCTCCAGGCATCCACCCACTGCAATGTCAGCACCTCCCTTGGGAGGTGGCTGAGGGTGGGTCTCTGCATCCCCCAGGGATCCCCATGGGCTTTGGGTGGATCTCTGCATCCCCATGGATCACCACAGGCTGAGGGTGGATCTCTGCATCCCTGTGGATCACCACAGGGTGTGGGTGGATCTCTGCATCCCCATGGATCTCTGCATTCCCTGTGGATCCCCAGGGGCTGTGCATGGATCTCTGTATCCCCCATGGATCCCCATTAGTTGCAGGGCACAGCTGCTTCACCACAGCCTGCAGAGGAATCTTGGCTCTGGTGTGTGGAGCACCTCCTCCCCTCATTCTTCTTGGTGTCTCCATGTTGTTTCCCTCACATGTTCTCACCTCCTCTTCTCTGACAAGAAGAAAAACTGTGCATGCCCACTTTGTTTTGATTTCCTTCTTAAATCTGCTGTCACAGAGGTGTCACCAGCCTCTCTAACTGGCCCAGCCTTGGCCAGCAGCCAAGGTCAGAACCATCAGGGACTGGCTCTTCCAGACATGTTAGAAGCTTCCAGCAGCTTCTCACAGAAGCCACCTCTGTGGCCTGCCTGCTACCAAAAGCCAGGCTGTGTAACCAGCACACAAGCTTACTCTGTTGCCTGTGTTAAAATCCATTCTGGAAGTGTTCATCTATCTTGATCCTAAGTTTCATAATTTTAAGTGGCATGACTTGATGTCAGAGAGCTGTTTCATATCAAGCCCAAGCATTTTACTGTACTTCATGTTTCTGATTTGTATTCAGTCATTAGAACTTATAATTGAGTGATGAGCTGGCTGTACCTGTACTGTGCCCAGGAACAGGAATCTAACACAGCTCACATGAATAGAAATGTAACATCTCTGAGCTGGAGGTGTTGGTCCCATCACCTGTCAAGGGAGGGCTGTGTATCCAGTGCTCCTTGAAAGTTCAGTGTGTGCAGGATGACTTAGCTCTGGACAGTCTCTCCTTGGCATTAATTGTGGTAATGATAAACACATCTCACAGCAAGCTGACATTGTTTCACTCTTGTGTATGTGGTGGCTGTGCTGAAGTTCAAATCCAGAGCTTTAGTGACTTAAACTAAGGGGGCTGACAGCCAGGAGCCAGCTAACTCTAAATGAGACATGGAATTTGTCTGTGACCTTGAGTCTCTTAGCAGCTCTGTTTCTCCTTTCTACCAGCTGGAAAATCAACAGAAACTCAGCACCTAATTTACAATTTCTTTCACAGAGAAGCCCACAGCTGTGACTGTGTTTTATTTAGCACAGTAGCACTTTGGTGTGAAGCTGCAGGAGTTTCCAAGCATTGGTGCCATGTTGGGGTCCTGCTGGATTTCCCTCATGCTGTGCAATGGTGGCTCTGCATGGGGGAATTTCCCACAATAGAAATTTTCAGGAGCAGTTTGACCAAACTTGCAGGATTCCCCTGGGATGTTATTCACTATTTAAGCAGTTTGGATAATAGTTTTGATACAGGAGCTGCTCAGTGCCCTTGCCTGATTACTGCCACACCATTGTGCACATGGCTCTGGAGCTCCAGACTGTACCAAACCTTTTGTGTTTGTTATGGTGTTAAATATTCAAGCTCCAGATGCTGTGAAACACCAGTGTTCTTCTCTGAGGGAGAAGGGAGGCTGGAAGGGGCACAGCAGTGAGGGTATGGGAAGGAGATCCCAGGCAAGTTCACTAGTGAAAGGTTTGCCTGAACTGTCCAAGGGCTACTCTGAAAACATGCATTTGGGGTTGTTTAATCCACATGAGGGTTGTTTAGCATACAGATTTTACCTCTGTCATTGTCCCTGGTGCTTCCCTGCAGTCCTTTGGTCTCCTTGAGGACCACCCCTCACTGTGGCCTTGTGTTCTCAGAGAACCAAGCGGGAGCTCCAGTTCCCAATGTCCTCTCCAGTTCCCACTGTCCCTCTCCAGTTCCCCCATGTCCCTCTCCAGTTCCCCATGTCCCTCTCCAGTTCCCATCTGTCCCTTTCCAGTTCCCCCATGTCCTCTCCAGTTCTACATGTCTCTCTCCAGTTCTACATGTCTCTCTCCAGTTCCCACATGTCCTCTCCAGTTCCCACATGTCCCTTTCCCGTTCCCACATGTCTCTCTCCAGTTCCCCCATGTCTCTCTCCAGTTCCACATGTCCTCTCCAGTTCCCACATGTCCCTTTCCCTTTCCCACATGTCCTCTCCTGGCACAGGGATGCAGCTGAGCCACTCCAGACTCTCTTCTCTGCTGGAGCAGGAGTTCAGGCTGGGTCACCAGTGCCAGATGAGAAGCCAAGGTGTTCTCCCAGTTCAGGACATGCTGAAAGGAAACCTTATCAGTTTGGCATGTTCCAGCAGGTTTTACATCGAAGTCACTTTTTGTTCATTGCCCTTTCAATCACAGTTTTGAGCACATCAGGTGGGAAGTTGCTTTGGTTAATAAACAAGTTCAGAAGCTCCTGGCTGTTATGGAGCCAGGCTGCCCACTTGGTGCCTAGCAGGGGAAAGTGCTCTGTCTGGAAGTCATTCCTGAGGGGCAGAGATCAATGCTGCTGCTTTCCTCAGGCTCCTGATCCAGGCTGGGTTTAATCTGAACGTCCAGGACAATGATGGCTGGACCCCACTCCACGCTGCTGCTCACTGGGGAGTGAAGGAAGCATGTTCCATCCTGGCTGAGGCTCTGTGTGACATGGACATCAGGAACAAGCTGGTCAGTACACAACTAAGGCAGGGTATTCTATAGCCACAGTAATAGTGACTGGTGCCTTCTGCTTGATCATGGAATCAGAACCCCAGACTGGTTTGTATTCAGAGGAACCTTAAAGCTCCTCTCATCCCACCCCTGCCATGGCAGGGACACCTTCCATTAGCCCTGGTTGCTCCAAGCCCTGTCCAGCCTGGCCTTGGACACCTGCAGGGAATGAACAGCCCCAGTTTCTCTGGGCAACCTCTGCCAGGGCCTGCCCACCCTCACAGCCAAAATCTCTTTTCCATATCCCATCTAACATTGCCCTCTGGCAGTGGGAGCCATTCTCTCTGTCCTGTCCCTCCAGGCCCTTGTCCCCAGTCCCTCTCCAGCTCTCCTGGAGCCCCTTTAGACACTGGAAGGGGCTCTGAGCTCTCCCTGGAGCCTTCTCCTCTCCAGGTGAACATCCCCAGCTCTCCCAGGCTGGCTCCAGAGCTGGGGGGCTCCAGCCCTGTGGTCAGTTTAGGGGGCCCCTCTCACTTCTTTCCAGCAGGTCCATGTCTGTCCTGAGATGGGAGCTCCGGAGCTGGACACAGAGATCCAGCTGGGGTCTCATAAGAGATCCAACATCATGATCCATCTACATGACAAAGTCATAGCAGTCCTCCTTGCCTGTGCAGTGGATAATTTAAATACATCAGTAAATGAAGAATCTTGACTGGCAGAAGACAGAAAAGATTTCAAATATTATGGGAGACGTGACCTGATTGAACCTTAGCACTGAGCTAGGAAGGGATAGGAACTGATCTGTGCCATCCTGAGTTAGTGTAACCCTGAGAAATCAAACAGCAGCAAAGAAACCGTCTTGGAGTGCAAATAATATACCAATATTAAGGCACTGAAAACAAGTGAACCCAGGAGAAACTGGCAGTTTTAAATCCTCCTTCTTCTATGTATTGGTCATAAAAAAGAGGAAATTGAAGATTTGTGAGACATTAGCGAAGAAAAATAGGACGGAAGAAAAGGAGCAAAACCATTTCCTTTCTAACAGTTGCAGGTTTTTCCTTGAGGAGCCCTTGAACTTTCAAGAGTTTGTCCAGGGCTGCTCTTGGTGTTCATCCCTGCTGGGATGTGCACACTGGTCTGTGAGCTGCTCCCACTGGGCCAGGTGTGCTGTGGCTGCCTCTGGGCAGGAGGGAAGGCTGAATGTGCTGGAGGAGGTGATAAGAGAGGGCCCTGTGTGTTCAAGTGCATCCAGCTGTGCTGGAACTGCTGCAACTCAAATGCCCCATGAGGAGCCCTTTCAGCCTGGTGAGCTCTTTGGCACCCAAAATCTGGGGAATCTTTTCTGTTTAAATGCCATCAGGTGCTTTTCCTGTTCGGTGTTCAGGATGTGTATGGGGTCTTGTATCATGCCATACCTGAAACAGCCACAGGTGTATTTATTGTGTTACCTGCTCCTTCCAGCCCAGAATTGTCTCCTTGTTGGGTCAGATGGATAAGGCTACCTTTTATTTTTTGACCTGTAGCCATTGGATTCCAGGTTATTAATGGCATTTGCAGCTTTAATTTGGTGAAAATGTAACCAGCTGCTTGGTTTGTGCACTAGAGTATTTTTTTCTGATTTGTTTTAGTTGATAAATTCAACTAAATGATGTGGAAATGGATCCCAAATTTTTTGGCTTGCTGGCAGCCTTTCAGAACATTTACATACATGATGATAAAGTAACACAGAATCAGGAATCTCCTGGGCTGGAAGGACCCACAGGGACCATCCAGTCCAACCCCTGCCCTGCACAGACCCCCAACAATCCCACCCTGGGCATCCCTGGCAGCGCTGCCCAAACACTCCTGGAGCTCTGGCAGCCTCAGGGCTGTGCCCATGCCCTGGGGAGCCTGGGCAGTGCCAGCACCCTCTGGGGAAGAGCCTTCCCTGATACCCAGCATAAGGAGAGGTTGATCACATTCCCTCTCAATACAAGAGTGTCCTTTTTAGAAACTTGGAAACTCAAGCGTAGTCCTGGCTGTTGGACTTGAGCAGCAGCAACCAGGGAGCTGCAGTGCCCTGGGAAAAGCTGCTCACCGAACATAAACATGGTCCTAGAGGTGTTTTCCAGCCAGAATGGTTCTGTGATTCCATGATCACTGGCACTTGGGTTTCCTTGCTCTGGAGTGGAAGAATGTCTCTCACCACTTGGGGAGGGAGGATGTGGAGCATATGCTCTGGGAAATGGAACTTTCTGGAATATTCCCACTGTGCCATCTCAGACATCCTCTTGTGTTCTCTCTTTGGACCAGGGCCAGACACCCTTTGATGTTGCTGATGAGGGACTTGTGGAGCATTTAGAAATGTTGCAGAAGAAACAGACTGTGGTGAGTTTCTGGAGATCATTTTCCAATTACCTTTTCACACCCAGGTGTTCTCCAGGACATATGGTGCCAACAGATGCAGGAAGATGAGGCCTACCTATTTTCTTTAGTTACTCATTTGCAGTCTTTAATCACAGCAACATTTTTAATAGCTAGAAATCTAGATAACAGCAGCAAGGAGGTCAGTAGTGTGATGGCATGCAGAATTATGGGAACTGGTAAGGAATTTGTGTTCATCTTTGTAACTGTTGTTACCCTGCAGTTGCTTTGTTGGCTGGCAGGCTCTGTAGCATCAAAGAGCTCTGTTCCCAATGAGTGATTACCCAAGTCAGCTTTGTGTTTGCATCCAGGGAAATACACTGTCAATGTTGAGAAAGGGATCTGTTACCATGTCTGCCTTTCTTACAGTAGGGAGGCTTTGGATTGAGGAAGAAGAAATTATAAACTTCAGGGAATTCTGGACTGAAAAAATGTCTGGTTTCAAAATGACATTAAATTGCCATTTCATAATGCATTGGAAGGGATTATAAGCCAAAAGTTGGCATAAAAAAAGAAAGCAAAATATATCTTGTTCAAAGTAAGGGCAGTTGTCAAGCCAGAAAGTTTGGATTGAATTTTTTCCTATTTCATCTGATCTACTCAATTATCTCATTTGGGTGCTTCCAAAACACAAGCTAACCTTCTTTGAAAAAGAATTAAAAATCTGTAAGTATCACTTAAAACATTGGGTTCAGAAACAGACAGAATGGGAGCACTGCTGATAAACCCAGGAAGAGATTTTCAGGAACTGACAGTGTGGGTGGTTAGAACTCCAGCTCTGATCACAACACAGCTGCTGCCATCCTCAAATTGCAGCCTTAGTATTCACAGGAACCTCTTAAAAATTAATCAGCTTCTCCCTAAATGAGGTGTTGATAAATACTATCAGGGTTGTGTTTTGGATTCTCCTCTCTCTCTCACTACCCAGGATTTTGCAGATAACTGCACTTCTTAAAAGAAAAGAAAAAGAAGAATTTTTTGGGTGACTGCTCATCCATTTTTAGGGCTGCTTTGCAGGGGCTACAACCCCCTGTTCTCTATATAGAAGCACTATATAAAGGCCTTCTCCATTTATTCAGTCAGTGTAGAGCTGAGCAGAAGAATCCAGATTTTATTACACTTTATTTTAGTGGATATGTTTTTTTAGTGGAAGAGCCCAATCATCACGTGTTTATCATGTGCCACTTCTGTCACTTAAAACCAGAAAACTTATATTTGTTAAGGATAAAACAGGCAGTTCCATGACATAATTTCTCTTCCAAAATGGCTTTCTAGTCAGATATGTTTCTCAGTCAAAGGCAGAGCACTGTGCCATCCTTGCTGAAAGATCTGCTGCCATTATTGCAAAGCAGGAGGGATTTTTGTATGCTGGAAGCAATTCATTTAGTTTGGGTTTGGATTTTTTTCCCAGTTACTGAATTACCTGTGAATGGAGCAGGCTGTTTCCTGCACTTCCCTTTGCTGTGCTCCAGCAGTTGGGTCAGTTTAACAATGTTGTAGCACAGATTTTTGGTGTTCCCTGGAATCCATGCAGCTTTTCTCACTTCACAGGGTGCCCAGGGCAGTGTGGCTGCCCCACAATCCCTGGCAGTGCCCAAGGCCAGGTTGGATGGGGCTTGGAGCCGCTGGGATAGTGGAAGGTGTCCCTGCCATGGCAGGGGCTGGGGCTGAATGACCTCTAAGGTCCCTTCCCACCCAAATAATTCTGGGATTCTGTGATTGAGAATTTGCAGTGCTTTTACTTCCTTTGCCTGGTGTCAGCTGCTGTCAAAAGAAAAAGAATAACCTGGTGAGCCATGACACAGCAGAGTCAGCTTTAAATTGAGCCCCTCACTGCCATCCCTACTTCTGCCTCAGCTCTTTCTGTGCTTCTGGAAGGCACTAAAACAATTTTTGGGTACTGTTTTGGCCACTGATGGTAAAATTAATATCGTTACTCTCTAGACAAAATCTTTCCATTTCTGTGTGATCCCAGTTATTCCCATGCAATCACTTTATGCATTTGAGAGATTTAAGAAGTGACCCATCCTCACAGGAGTTCCCTGGTTGTCTGTACAGAGCAAGTCAATAACAGCCACAAAAGCAGCAGATTTTTAGCTGAATCTGTTCTGATTTCATGGGCACACACACATGGACAGACCTCCAGCAGAATCCCAGAATGGTTTGGGCTGGAAGCAACCTTAAAGCTCATCCCACTCCAACCTCTGCCATGGGCAGGGACACCTCCCACTATCCCAGGTTGCTCCAAGCCCCATCCAAGCTGCTTTGGACCCTTCCAGGGATGGGGGAGCCCACAACTCTCTGGGCAGCACTCAGGGTTCATCCCTGGTCATGCAGGGGCAGCTGCTAATAAAAACTTTGAAGTTTTTGGTAAATGGCAGCTGCATTCCAAGGACATGCTGGGTGCTGTGCCCAAGGCTCACAGTGCCACTGCAGATGTGCTGCTGTCCCAGTGGCATCTCACACCAGTCTGCAGTGGTTGGTGCAACAAGGCTGGGCTGACCTTGTGCTGGTGCTCACTGGGTTCTGCTGACAGGGCTGGTTAATGTCTGTCCCCATTCTCTCTCTCCCATCTCCCTGGACTGTGAACAGCTGCGAAGTGAGAAGGAGACAAGGAATAAGCTGATTGAAGCTGACATGAATGGCAAGCCTCAAAACAGACTCTTCACCAAGTAAGTCTCTCCCTCTTAGTTGAAAAGAAACTGCCCAGAGAGTAATGGGAGAGCAGCTTCAGCTCTCACAGGCAGCTGGCCTCAGCTGGGTCAAAAACAATTCACTGCTCTTTAGTTCATGCATTTTTTTTTTAATCTTAGTACTCTCAAGTGCAGTTTTAGTTGTGTCAAATGCAGTTTGTGTTGTGTCTTAACATACCCAGTGAGTGGTGGAACAAGGGCTTGGATTGGTGTTTGGTTCTCCAGCTCCTGCTCTGGCTGAGGATCAATCAGATCTTTGGGCTGGGAACTGCACCTTTTTGTGGCACAAAGCCCAAGAGCCCAACTGCTGTGTTGTGTGGCACTAGAAAAGGAGAGATCACAATTTTGTGGATGGAAAAATGCTTGCAGAATTAGAAAATGTCAGACTGGCAGTGGAATCCATGGCAAATTGGCCATGATGGAAGTGCTGGAGTGTTCAGTCTGTAGATGGATTTTATCCTTTGCTTATTCTGTATGTAGGAAATAATGTTTGTGTCTTCCTGAGAAGTACAACTTGCTTGCCTAGTCCTAAAAATTTCCTATTTTGCAGCAAAGAGAAGATTCTTTATGAGGAAGACACGTTGAAGTCCATGGAAACTGAGGAAGAGAACAAGGACTCAAGCAGTTCTAGTTCTGAAGAGGAAGAAGCTGAAGATGAAGTTTCAGAGTCAGATGCTGAAAAGGAGTCAGGTAAGACTTAGTACAGCCTTGGATTTAATAACTAGCCTAGCTATTACCATTATTAATGGTGTTGTTATTGTTAACTAATTATATAATTAGTTGTTAAGGACATGCTGAAAGTTTTACTTCCAGTGTATATGAATTTGAGAGTTTGGAGAAACCTGGAGCTACTGTGCTAAAAAAGCTGATTCAAATGCTGACTCACAAGTCAGCATAATTATTTTTTTTAAAATCCTTCAGATCCTGTTTTAATTCATACTTCCAGCTCACATGTATTGAAAATAACACATTGTCCATAGCTTGTTCTCAAACAGGGTGTTGTTCTTGTTGGCCCAGTTCAAGAGGAATCCTTCGGGAGGGTAGGGAAGCAGGTGAAGGTGTAGGAAGGCAATAGCCTGTTGTGTTTGGATCAGTCTGAAATGAAGGACTGAAGCTGTTCTGACTGATTATAGAGGTGAGGAACTTCTGTTTTCTAGGCTGTAATGAATAATGATTGCAAAAGGTAGTGGAAAATAAGGATTAAGTACACAGTCACAGTAGCATTTACATTACAGTATATTGCTGGCATCTTACTCTCATTCCTTTTCCATAATTTCTGTGGCTACCTTAATTAATTTCAGAAGTGTTTATGTGCAGCACAGAAAGTTTAAATGCAGATACTTAATTGTACAGTAAGCCAAGACTTATTTGTACTTAATGTTTTGCAAACACAGATGGATCTTGGAGTATGATGTGTTTAAAGGTTAAACTACTTTTAACATCAACTCACTTGGTCTATATCCAGTATAATAAGAAACAGGTCCTGAGGAGAAGTGTAGTTTAAAGTTTTGCTGTGCTTTGTGCCAGTGAAATTGTCACTGTGTTAGGATTGTATCAGTGAATGCTGTGGGGCAGGGTGGGAGGGTGGGAAATGCTGGCTGGGCTCTGCTGCCCAGGCATGGGCATGGCAGGAACACAGGGAAATGATCTTGGGGCTTTTAAATTAAGCAAGTCTAGTGGACATGTCAGGGGTAGAAAGAGACATGCAGCACAGATCACATATATTTTCTCCATAAATCAGGGGTTTACCCTGACTATATACATATTTATATAAATATAAATGATACCTGTCTAGCTGGGTGTCCTTGTTTATAATCCTTGTAAACACGGTGGCAGTTTGACCAAAACAACTCAAATGTTTGCACACCTCTAAGACTTATTGCTGTGTGGGGTTTAACTGAATCAGGAGCAGCCTAAGATCCTTCAGCAAGGAAAGGTCTGCAGCACTCAGCATTAAATTTTGTTTAAAGCCAGAACAGGTCTTTTTATTGCATTAATTCACTGAGCAAGGCCCATTATAGGAGTATATGTTAAACCACTGAAGCTAATAGAAATGGGAGACAACAAGGATTCAGGTAGTGATTCAGTTGCAGGCTTTGTTACCTGTGCTCTTCTTTCCTGGGAATGTTATTGGGTCCTTTGAGAAATTGAAACCTCACCTTATAAACTTCTGAAATCTCTGCTAAAATGAGTGTGGGGTTGCTCAGCTGGATGGAGACACAGCTCTCACTTGCTGCAGGTGTGAGTGGAGGGTCACATGCTTGTTGCTCTTTTTAAAGCAAGATTCTGGAAGGTAACAGCATCAGCCCACATTGTAGGAGCCTCCAAAGAGAAGTAGGATTTTTCATTTTGGTAAAAAAAATAACAAATGTCACAGTATTACTGATTTCCAAGACAGACAATGGTGTTCCTGGGCTGATCCCCAGGGGGCAGCAGGGCAGGGGGGATTCTGCCCCGGGCACTGCTCAGGTGAGGCCCCACCTGCAGAGCTGCCCCAGCCCTGGCGCCCAGCACAGGAGGGAGCTGGAGAGAGCCCAGAGGAGGCACCGGGGGGATCAGAGGGATGGAGCAGCTCTGCTGGGAGGAAATGCTGGGAGAATTGGGATTCCTCAGCCTGGAGAAGTTTGGGGTGACCTCATTGTGACCTCCCAGGACCTGAAGGGAGCCTGCAAGGAAGGTGAAGAGAGACTGCTTACATGGGCCTGGAGTGATAGGACAAAGGGGAATGGCTTCAGACTGACAGAGAATAGGTTTATATAGAATAATAGGAAAAAATTCCTCCCTGTGAGGGTGGGCAGGCCCTGGCTCGGGTTGCCCAGAGAAGCCGTGGCTGCCCCTGAATCCCAGGAAGTGCCAAGGCCAGGTTGGAGCAGCCTGGGATAAATGAAAGTGTCCCTGCCATGGCAGTGGGTGGAATGAGATGGGTTCGAGGTTCCTTTTGGTTCAAACCACCAGGGATTCTGTGTTTCTGTGTTTATCTGGTCAGCATTTTACATGCTTGCATTCTGCAGGAGGCAGGGGTATGAACACATGATTATTATTCCCTTATTCCTCTTCATTTTCTGTAATATTCCCATACCTTTATCATTCTGAGCAGTGCTGGACACATAGATTATGGCTGTTGTTCCAAAGTGTTCAAAGTCCAGATGAAAAAGAAATTTTGAATGGTCTTTTTAAACCTAAAAATCCCAACCCCTTTGGTAGCTGAGCATAAAGCAGGACATGTAGAAGCTGGCAGTGTAACACACAAGTTTATTTTGAGGTGTGTTTTGAAGAGTCTCAGGTTGCAATTAATTTGTTGAATTTGCAGAGACTGTGAGAGGAAGAAATTGGATGAGGGAAGCAGTGAAATTGTTGGAAGGCTTCAGAGTAGTATGTTTCTTATAATCTGTAAGAAATTTTTGTTCTTCAGACAAAGGAAACTAAGAGCATTCATGTCACTTTATTCATTTTGAAGACAATTAATTTGGCATTGAACTCTTGTAAACAAGAGAGAGATCAGTGTAAAATATCTGTGCTGGGAACTTTTACAATATGTAATTATTGGGAATTAAAGCAGACCAAGGAAGTTTTTAATGTTGTTTTGTTTAGAAAGCAATCAAACAAAAGCCCTTATCCAAAAAGCCTTACAGAAAAGGAATTAGAAACCTAAATTTTTACTCTTACAAATTTGTTTTGAGGAGATTGAACTAATCCTCTCCAGTTTTTCTTGTCTGGAATTCATAATGTTTATGACTGAAATTTTGGTAGAATAAAATGTAGGATCCTGCCCAAAATAAAAATAAAATGTGGGATCAGCCCTGCCAGCACAGAGTCCCTCTGCTTGTCCCTTTCTGCAGTGACAGAAGATGTCCCACAATGTCCCAGTCACATTGCTCACAGTTAGTCCTTCCCAAGCTGTCATTACCACTTTAGCCTGTGCCCTTCTAATTAGGCTTGACCTTAAATCTGTCCTGTGTGCTGTGAACTGCAGAGCAGGCTCCCAGTGCCCACCCAGCCCAGCCTGGGCAGCTGCTGCCACCCTCCCTGCCTGCAGTGCTCTGTGGTACAGCCCCAGTCACAGCAGAGAGCAGCTGGCACAAAATGGGCATTTCCATGCTCTTGGATGCCCAGGGTGGCAGGCAGGGCCTGCAGGGAGGAGTGAGGGAGGCTGGGTGAAAGCTCTGCTCCACAACTGACATTTCTGCTTCACAGAGAGGGAAAGTGGCTGGGAATCCATTCTTCTGCAGACCCACAGGAGCAGCTGGAGCTGGGCCAGGGCAGGCTCAGGCTGGATCTCAGGGAAGGCTCTTCCCCAGAGGGTGCTGGCACTGCCCAGGCTCCCCAGGGAATGGGCACAGCCCCGAGGCTGCCAGAGCTCCAGGAGTGCTTGGGCAGCGCTGCCAGGGATGCCCAGGGTGGGATTGTTGGGGGGTCTGTGCAGGGCAGGGGTTGATGGATGATCCTTGTGTGTCCTTTCCAGCTCAGGAGATTCCTTATTCTGTCATTGTCTCTTTAGTTCAGGCTCTGTCAATCCTGGTAACTTCCTGCTATTTTAAAATGTTTCTCTTGGCTTGCTCTTTTCTGCTTTTTGTGTCCTTTGAATCCTTATTTTTCTAGTACTGAGAATATTTGTTACAGAAAGATTGATCTTGACACTCCAAGGTGCCATCCACCAGATGCTCCATCCCAAACAACTCCAAATATGGAACAGCAGATTTTTATTCCCTGCACATAGGTTATTTGCTAGGACTGTTGGGATGCTTATGCTTAAAATTGCTTTATTTTTTCCAAGCCATGACTGTGTGAGCACTCATAGCTATAAGGAAAGCTTTGACTGGTGGGTGTGGGTACATCATTTCTCAGGCAGGTTCCGTGTGCCTGGGTTTATGATGAATAGTCTGTCTCCAGCCTCTGCTCTTCTGTCAAGTGAACCTGCTGCCTGAGTCACACTTTCTGCTTACTCTCCCCCTGGTAATGTCTGCTGAATGTTCTTTTGTCAAGCATGTGCATAGATACAAAAAAAAAAAATGTGATACTGGACAGCTGCTCTTATCTAACAAGCAGGGAGCCAGCTGTAAGCTTGCTTAGCTTGCTTGGAGCCCAAGTAAGGGTTTTTGTTGGGCAGCAATCCTGACTTCTTGTAGAAAATGGATTTTGCTGCAGAAGATCAGAAATTCTGCCCAGCAGCACAAGCAAGTGCAGAGAACTGTGCAGTGAAACCCAGCACTGGGCACTCAGGGCTGGGGGCTGTACCACACTTGTGTACAGGAAGGAGGAACAGCATGTGTCCCTTTTCATCCCAGGATTTACCAGGGAAGAAGTTCCCATACAGGAAACAAAATTGTGAAAAACAAAAACCTATGTGTCCTCTTTATGGTGCTTTCTGCAAAGATTTTGCTTGTCTGTGAGGATAAAGTACAAAAGCTTTGCCTGGCAAACGTGTCCATGCTGTTCTTTAGGAAGTGGGGAGCTCCTTGCAGAAAGCCCTGGCACTGCCAGTGCAGAGGGCACTGACACCTCTGTGATGCAGGGAGGTCACACAGCCCTGAACTGGAGTGCAGACCACACTCTGGGTAAGGAAGGGCCTCAGAAGTGCAATACTGAAACATTTGGTTTCTCTTCTTGTTTAAAATTGTAGAGAGGAAGGAAGAGCCCTTTGCCAACTACTCGAGCCGGGAATCCAGGCCCAGCATCCCTGAGCCAGCACCTGAGCCCAACTCCTTCACTGCATCTGCCAGAAGAGTAAGTGAATGTGGATCCCTGGGGACCCAGGAGTGCTCAGCAGCAGGAGGTGTTACTGGGAGGTGGATGCTCTGAAACCAGTCTTCAGAGCACTTGAATTTAGAAAAGCCTGGTAGTTTGAAATTCTGATAAAGATGTGCGTTAACAGCAGTGTAGGGACAATATGGTTCCTCTTGAATCTCTGACCTCCAAAGCCAATTGTGGTGAAGAAAGCCAGCCTAGAGCACATGCTTTGTGTGCTGTCAGTTCTCAGGGGGCTGGTGCCAATGTCTTCTCAGCAGATCTGTCACCAGAGCTGATTTCTGCCTGTGTGCCAGTGGTGAGTTCAGCACCATCATTTAAAGTGCCTCTGACTTGCCAAAGCCAGCTGAGTCAGTGGTGTGCTGTTACTGCCCAGCAAGCAGAGGGTGGTTTGCATGTGGCTGGCCAGCTGGGCTATGAAAGCTTTGAAAGGTGAAGTGGTCACTGAAATCTTGTGTGATTGAATCCTTCAGCTCTCAGATCATTCAGCTAGATGGCACCAGGAGACTCTGCTCTGCACAGGACTCCTGTTGTGTGCTGCTGCTTTCTTTTTGCACCAGACTGTGGAGAAAACAGCACAGAAACCTGGCCCAGGGCTGAAGCTCTCGGTGCTTGTCAGGGGGAAGTGTTTCTTGCTTAGTCACAATTTTTTATTTTTCACATGTAACAGAGCATAACCAAGATCAAATGAAACAGAGCTCCTCTGGGCATTGTTCAGCTCAGGCTGGCTTAGCAGGGGAACTGTTAGAGGGAGAAGGATGCTGGGAAGTGTGAGTACTTCAGTTAACCTTTTCCCAGCTGCAGAGGTTTGGTCTCTCACTCATTTGAGCTGTTGAACACAGAATAAGAGTGTTAGGGTGTAGGAGCTGACCTGTGAGTGGAGGAATTATTGATTTGACCTCAGTGACTTAAGGTCAGCTTTTTTACCTTCTCTCACCTGGTTGTTTTTTCTGTAGTTCTCTTTGACTGACTGGGCTTTAGATAGTGTTGCCCTCTATGAGGGGAGTTATTAGTATGTGCTGTTCCTGTGTTGTTCAGAATTTACAGATGGCAGCTTTTGCTGTGGTTTTGAGCATTCTCTGAGGAAAGCATCAAAACTACATGAAAATGTTAGAGCTGTGTAGCTCAGTAGACTGGCAGTGCTGGAAATGGTGGAGTACAGATTAACCCTTTCCATCTGCATTGAAATAACACAAGCTGAAAACATTGCTCAAATACTGGAGGGATAATTTCAGCTTGGCATCTTCAGACAGTGAGTCTGAGGGCGGAGCTCTCCAGTAGCTCCGATTGTTCTGAATAGTGTCAGATAGAATATGGTGTAATAATGCTTAGATCAGCTTTGATCAAAAGCCTTGTCTGCCCACTGTCCTGCCCAACAGTGACCATCAGAAGCTACTGGAGAGCACAACCTTGCAGGAATTCCCTCCCACATTCCAGCAGTTGGCTTTTCAGGGACTCGCTGACCCTGGTGTATTTTTTGTCTTCAGTAGCCCCTGTTGGACTTTTCCTTTATGCACTCACTTTTTAATTGGGATCCTCTAATGTCCAGTCCTTCAGCTTAGTTCAAAACTCTACAAAGCTCCCTGTCCCATTAACCAACCACACACTGGGTTTGTTTGCTGTCCCTCATTCCTTTATGGGAAGAACCAAGGAATAATTGTTCCTTACTCACCCTTCTGTGTTCCACTGAGGGTTTCATGTAGCTTGGTCATATCTCAGCCTGGAGACTACTGAAATACTGAATATCTCCTCATGCACAACCTCTCTTGCTCTACTCATTCTTGCTGCCTTTCCCTGAACTCTTCCCTTCTTGCCAACTGCTGCTGATTGCTGGACCTGAGCTATGTGTGGTACCAAAGATGTGATTGTACCCTGCAGTAACACAGCCACAGGGGTTGTGTGGTTTGTATTCTGTACTTTGCCAAAAATTCCTTATAATCTATTTGCTTTATTTCCTGTACAACTTGGTGCTTAGCCCTGCACAAGTACCTCTTGTGATGCTCAGGCTTCATTCTTGAATGGCAGTGTGCAGCCTTTTGAAAGACTTGATCACTGTAGCCAAAGTCATGCATTGAAGCAGTTGTACATTGAAGCAGTTCTACATTGAAGCAGTTCTACATTTAAGGACAGGTCACAAGTGCCTCATGTAACAGAAAGCACAAAGCCCATTCTGTGCTGTGCATTTACCTGCCCATGGAAGGGGCCTTAGCGAGGCTGAAATCCAACGTCCTGCTCAAAGCAGGATTAAGCTCTTGTCATGTTGCTTTGTCCTACTTGAGCTCAGCTGAGTATTGAAATGTCTCTGAGGATGGAGATGCTCTACTCCTTTACTCTCTGACCCAGTGCAGCTCTGATTCTGCCAGGAGTTACATCTCCATGTCAGCTGGGATTTCCCAAGTGGAAACTTGTCTGTTGCCCTCCTTTCACTGTAGACTGCAGAGAAGTGTGGTTCCATGTCCTCTGTAAACCCACCCCTAGGTAGCAGAGCAACTAAATCCTGTCTCTGCCTTCTCTTTTCCATGCTGAACAATCCAGATTGCCTCAGTTTCTTCCTTTACAGTGTTGTTGGCTACAACTCCCTGGTAATCTCAATGGCTTCTTCTGGACTCCACTGGTTTATTTGCAACTAGTTCCATAAGAACTGAGTATTTGTTTTTGGAATTCTGCCTTCACTGAATAATTCCCCCTTCCTAAATGGGTGATAATGTAAGCTTCATTGTTCCTCATATTCTTTCCTCAAAGCTGGAGGAGGACATTGTGTAGGCAAAGACCTGCACAGTGACAGAAGATTCCTTTCATCCTCTGTCCTTGGGGATGAGGCACCACAGCAGTTTGCATCCCTGTGAGTTCACCTTGAGCTCGGTCCTGTAATTAAAGTGAAGCAGGAAATAAGTCATTCTACCTTACAAGTCTAGCCCAGCAAAAACTGGAGCTTTTTGAAACACTTTGTCAACTTAGAGTTGCCTTGCAGTGCTCTTCCTTTTCCCAAATGTTCACTTTCTCCTCCACAGTTCAGTTGGCTCAGCAAGTCAGACGAGCAGAAGGACGAGTCGCCTTCGTCGTGGCGCCTGGGCCTGAGGAAGACTGGCAGCCACAACATGCTGAGTGAGGTCTCTGCCACTCGTGAGGCACAGAGGGACAAAACTTCTTCCATCTATCGCTCCTCGTCCAGCCCTCGCATTTCTGCACTCTTGGACAACAAGGAAAAGGTTTGGCTTTCAGCAAGGATATTTCAGTGCATCCACTTCACCCCACAGGTGTAAACCCCTTTCCCTTTGAGTTGTTGCTGGGGTTTGTATCCGTAACAAACAAGGGTCTCTTTCATTCTTATCTTCTTTTTCTTTTGAAAAATATTTTCCTCCTGTCAGTTGTTTCTCCAGAACTGGAGTTTGGTGCCCCTTTGGCCCAATTCCTACTCAGTTTGGACTGGGCTGCCACTAAACAGGGGCTGCCAATCTGGCGCAGCCTGTTCTTTACCAGAAAATGTCTAGCAGACAACAGCACATACCTGCAGTGGAGATTGTCCTTCTCCATCATTTATATGGATTTCTCCTCTGTCTACCAGGTGCATTTGTAAATCCCATCCCACGTATTCAGTAACTATATCCCACGTAACTGTAACTTTTCTGCCCATAGGTAGATACCTCATCCCTGGAGGCATTCAGGGCCACCTGGGATGGAGTTCTGGTCTAGTGGACTAAAGATCTCTTCCAACCCAAACCAGTTCTCTGATTCTGTGATTGACAAGTTATTCTCTAAGTTAGAAGATGCTTTTATTCACTGGTCATCAGGAAATCCCTTTCAGAACTGATATTTCTATGCTGTGCTATGTTGCTTTAAGCAACATTAGAGAAGCAAGAAGCTGCTTTAAACCAGCTGGTAGGAGAATGCTTTCTTAGTTGAAGAAATTTGAACATGAATTTATTTACTACTGGATGTGCTGGAAGGGTAAGAGATGTATAGCTGAAGTTCCTCTTTTGCTTCACCAGGACAGAGACAACAAGAGTTATCTTGCCACCATAGTCCCCAGAAGACTGAGCAGTACGAGTGATACAGAAGAAAAAGAAAACAGGTGAGACTGGCTGAAGTTAATGCCCAGCTTCCATCCTGTCAATAGTACTTGTGGAATATAATTTTTCTGTAGTCATGCTCTGTATATTTTCTCAGCAGTCTCAAGTACACAGGAATTCCCAACATCAAGAGCCAGCTCTGTCTGTAAAAGTTCTGGTACGTTGGTTTTCATTTAGGTGAGCAGGAATCAGCAGACTGGTTCCTCCACCCTGTACTCACACAGGCACAGGCTCCACCCAGGCAATCAGATTTATGGATCCTTTTTCCTTTTAATAGGCAAGTGCCTCATTTTGTAGCTGCCACCTGCACTTGTAGTTGTCACTTGCTCAGCAGTCACCTTCAATCCCTTTGTTCACACCTCTGTCACTTGAGATTCACTCGAGCTTGTGAACTCTGCCATGTAGGAACTGTTTCATTGCATGGCTGTTTTTACAGTCAGTGTGTGTAAATGCCCCTGGTCCTAACCATGGTGTAAATGGTGTGTGTATGTCCAGGAATTCCAGATGTATTTGAGGAGCTGCTGTCTTCTAGCAGCTTCTTCAGGGGCCTTCCAGTGCCTAAAGGGGCTCCAAGAGAGCTGGAGAGGAACTTTGGACAAGGTCCTGGATTGGCAGAACACAGGGGAATGGCTTCCCACTGCCAGAGGGCAGGGTTAGATGGGATAATAGGGAGGAATTCTTGGCTGAGAGGGTGGCCAGGCCCTGGCACAGGTTTCCCAGAGCAGCAGTGGCTACCCCAAGCCTTTAAATGTCCAAGGCCAGGTTGGATGGGGCTTGGAGTAACCTGGGCAGGTGAAAGGTGTCCTTGCCTGGGCAGGTAGAAGGACAGGATGAGCTTTAAGGTCCCTTCCAACCCTGGCCATTCTATGACTCAGTTTGTATTAGAAGGAGTAAAATTTGACTTTAGCCTCAATTCCAGCTACTTCCCCAACAGAGGAGGAAAGGCACATGCAGAGCAGTGGCTGTGAGCTGTAGTTGTTGGGCAGGAGCTGTGGCAGATGACACCCTGAGAGAATTTCAGCACAGCTTGGGAATCTTTGCTGATCTTTTGCTGGAGCCTCCCTGCTGTGTTCTTGTTCACTCTCAGGCAGTCTCTGAGATCCAGAGTTTTACAGACAGTTTGTGTCTGTTGATCAGCTCAAGAGGCTTTGGCAGAGGTTGCTGTTGAGTGGCACATTCAGCTGTAGGAGCTCAGTGTCCTTTTCTGGGGGGAGTTGGGACTGCCTGAGCAGTGCTGGCCTTCAGGAACAGATGGTGCCCAGGCAGGCTGTGTAGTACAGATTTTTTCCTAATATTCTTTCCTTTCAAAACATTTGGATTTTCCTTTCTGGAACCCACAGGTGTCTTTATACAGCATTAGTCTAGGCATGACAACTGGAAATGAGAAATAATTTCTTGCTGGTAAGGGAATGGATTAGTGCTGCATTGCAAGCTCCAGGTGCTGTCCTGCACCAGCAGAGAGCAGGATGCACTGCCAGAGTGTGCATTAGCATTGGGGAAAGAGCCCTGTTTTCAGATAACCAGGGTAAACAGGACTATTGGGAATTTCTTGATAACTTGTCAAGTAGCTTTAGATGCTATAAATATTTTGTTTGTTGTTTTCTGCTTCATGATTTTGCGGTTGACCTGGTAGTGCTGGGTTAATTGTTGGGCTCAATGATCTTAGAGGACTTTTCCAAGCCTAATGATTTTGTGAAATGCTTTGCTGTGCTGAATTGCTTTTGTCTTTTCCTGGATAACTTGAAGAATAAAAGCTGCCCTGCAGTTCCAATATCTGCCCATTTATACTTTATTGTTTGATACAGACTGCAGTGAGAATATTAAATGACACTATTTAATATGTTAAATTACTTTTATAGACAATCTGAATTTCATTTGCAAGTTTTCTCACTAAAAAGGATCTTGTTCCTCTTTATGCAAAACATGACATCATCTGTGGTTCTTGAGTGAGCTGGCAGGAGCAGGAGCTGATGCTAAGGCCAGAGCAGGTGTTTCTCTGAGCTGTGTCACCCTAACAATGAAGCATGTAGGTGTAAGGGAAGGATTTGTGTTGTGAAACTGAAGGAACCAAAAGCAGACTCCGGAGGTTTTTCTAAGCTTTTCTGTGCTCTGTGCTGCTGCAGGGAATCTGCTGTGAACCTGGTGAGGAGTGGCTCCTACACCCGGCAGCCCTGGAGGGACGAGCCAAAGGGAAACGAAGCTCCCCACTCTGGGGCTCCCACTACCTACGTATCCACCTACTTGAAAAGGTATGTTCTGTCTTCCATGGGCTCTCAGGCAGTCAGAACCACTCTTAACATGCCTCCCACACCTCAGCCTCCTGCTTGTTGCCTCCTGCATCTTGTAACTGGCCTTGGGACCCTCTTCTGCTGAGAGCAGGAAAGAAAAGATTTATTGGATTTGTCATGCTAAATAGTGTTTTTAAAGGATATAATTTTTATTAATTTGCAAATTGCTGTACTAAATTAAAATACTCTTCTTCATATAATTCAAATGTAAAGTTTTCTCTGTTTAATGCTGGTGTTATGGTTAGAGAATAAAACCAAAATTTATCATAAAACAGATTAATGTAATAAGAGTCCAGAAGCGTTGTTCGGATAACTCTTGGTGAGTAAGTTATAGCTTTTCTCTAATTTTGGTTCATATTAGTCCATGTTTGTAGTATTATCAGAAAGTGGCAGTGCTCTTGTGCATGGTGTACAGCACTTGCTAAGGAGTGAAACTGATGCTTCCACTGTTGCTTTGTAAGGCAGTAAGGAAGCAGTTTGTTCACAGTGTGTGTGAAGTTGCTGAGGCTGATTATTTGATCATTGGTAAAGGAGCCAGGAAGAAGCAGGAAGGCAATTCCAGGCAGAACTCCTGTACCTGCAGTGTCCTGGACCCCCTTGGGAGGCAGAGCCTCGGTGTCCTTGAGGTGCCACCTCAGGGCTCTCTGAGTGGGCTGGAGCAATGCCCTGCTCTGGTGAGCAAACAGTGCATTGCTGGGTTCTCATGTGAGCAGGAGGATCAGCAGTGCCAGCACCTCACCTTTATTTCAGCTGATACTGAAGACCATCAGAGCAGCCTGTAATAAACATGTCACACTGCAAAGCCATTGTGTTTCTGCTTAAGGACAACAGCAGCAATAGCCTAAGGTTCTAGATTGAGTTTCATGAGATTCTACACCCTGAACTAAATAACTGTCCTGAAGTCAGAACAACTGCTTGAGATACTTGGGAAGAGGCAATTTGTTCCAGTGTTTGTGCTGTTTCTGTAGAGGTAAGTGGTGCTCAAGGGTGTGTGTGGCCAATTGCTGAGCACGTACAGATCCATTGCCACAAAAGGTGAAGCAGCCCCTTCAAGCAGGAGCTTCTGCTCTGCTGCTCCATTCTGGTGACTTCACAGCTATCCTGGGATGTGATGACAGCCCAGCCTCCATGGCTTGTCTCTCTCTGAAGCTGGTCTGACAAGCTGCAGCTGATTACATTGGAAAACTTGTCCCTTGCAGCTGGCACACCTGTGCTGCTCCCTGAGCTGAGGGACAGCACAGTCACCCCCAGGCAATCTTACAAACATTGCTGGTTTGTCCCAGCTAATCCTGCACCAGATTTAGTGTTGCACTCACACAGTTGTGCTGTATTTCCTTGGTTAAACTGTACAGAGAGTGGGGAAGGTTTAGGCTGCACTGGGAGGTCACTAATAATGAGTTCTTGTTATAAAGGCTGAATTCTGCCCTTTCATAAGGGAGTGACTGGTTCACATGCAGGTACAGAGAATAGCTTTGTCAGGTAGGAATAAATGTGCTTTTAAAGGAAAGATCAGTGGTTTGATTTGCATTTCATATACAAACAGTAAAACCATGATCAATTAGACCTTTGTCCCATATAGCATTCTGTAGGAGAGCACAGAGAAATTGAACACAATTGTATTGAACTTTTGATTTCTCCAGCCTTGTGCATCCACCCCTAAGATGAGGAAAGGAACCTGGTTAGACATAAGCATTTTGTCATTTCCAGATATTAGCAAAACTCTCAACCCAGCTCCAAAAGGTGAAAGCTTCTTAGAGAGGAAGAATTCAAGGGAATATGGCATGCTTGCATGTCACTGAGGGGATGACTGTACACATCTGCAGCTCCCCCTTGCCTCAGCATTTGACTGATCTCCATAAAGATCACAGACTTTGGGTTGGAAGGGACCTTAAATCCCATCTCCTTCCACCCCCTGCTTTGGGCAGGGACACCTTCCACAAACCTGGCCTTGGACACCTCCAGGCATGAGGCAGCCACAGCTGCTCTGGGCACCCTGTGCCAGGGCCTCACCACCCTCACAGGGAACATTTCCTTCCCAATATCCTTAGTTACTTTCTATAAGTGCTTTATGTGACACCCCAAACAGAATGAACAACAGCAGCAGGTCATCTTAAGATGGGGAAAAAGCTGGGTTTTTCCTTTTTTCTTCCATTTTTTTTAAATAAAAGGGAATAAAATAACTTGCAGAAATGTTACAAATGTTCTTCAGCTTTAGTTGAAGCATATATTGATGCTCTCTGTTGTGGTACTGGCAGTTGTCCTGCTTTCTCTGTGTGTGCCACTGGCCCAGAAATCTACAGAACCCTGCTCTAATATCCTGGTGTCCATTTTAGTGTGTACTGGCCTTCAAAAATCCAGGTCACTTGGACTGTAAATGAAAGGATGTGGAGGAAAACTGGCAAAGCAGGTTGGGTTAGTTCAGCATGCTGCCTTTGACATCAGCCAGAAGTGCTGCCTCCCAGGAAGGGCTCACACTGGAATGAAATCCTTCAGCCACACAGATTTGCCTTCATTTCACATTTCTGCAAGTACCTCCTTGCTGGTTCTGGTCACATAAAAGCCGTTGCAGTGAGCCAGGACAGCAGTCCCTGCAGCCCAGACTGTTGCTGACAGCAGCTGGCTTTGAAGGAGAAGTTGCAAGAGCCAGGATAACTTCAGAGCACTTTGCTGCCTCCCACACTCTCCTTGCTTCCAGCAATCAGGAATTGAGGAGCCAGGGGTTATATTTAACCATTGTTCTCAATAGCTACCACTGCAGCCAACTTCCATACCCAAATCCCAGTTTGATCTCTGCAACACCCCATGGCAGTGTGTTTAAAGAATAGTTATGTGCTTTGTGCAAACCTTTTTTATTACCACATGTGGAAGCTTTTTAAGAGTGTGAAGGTTCTTAAGTAAAAGTTTTTAATGCCTTTAAAGTATTTCTTTAAGTCAGAAGTAGTTTTTTTTCTTTATTGCTTTGAAATGTTGCTTTACATTTCACTGCTCATTCCCTGATGGTTCTGTTGTGATATTGTTAGAGAATGAGGAGCAGTGTGTCAGTGCCTTTTTTTATTTCTGACATTGAATTATTCAGCATAATTTCTTAGTCCTCCCTTTCACAGACTCCTATGGATACAGCTGTTAATTAGCAGGATTCCCTGGCTAACCTTTATATTGCAATTTTCTGGTCCATTTCAGATCAGATGTGAACAATGGAGTAATGCCTTGGAGTGCTCCTCCCACTGTGCAGTGCCACCCATGCAGGGGACAGGGTGGGGGATTCCCACAGAGGTGGCAGTGCCTTGGCTCCCTTTGGAGCAGGAGGCTGTTCCTGGTGCCCCAGCACCACATTTCTCTGCCCATGTGTGTTGGAGCTGGCACAATGCCATCCCTGTGCCCTCTTCTTCCATTTTTCCTCCTCCTTTCCTCTTATCCCCCACATCATTGCTCTCCCAGGCACCTGGTGCTGCTTCCATCCTCCTCACCCATTGCCTTTCCCTTCTGAAAAACAATCCTTGGCAGGGCATTTTTGGTAACCCTCCTGCATCCTCCCTTCCTGACCTTGCAGCCACCCTTGCGCCCCAGCCTCTCTGCCTTGGGCTCTCCTAGGATGGTGCCACATCAAGTCTGTTCCCCCAGGGCTGCCATCACCTTTTCCCCTGCTGATCCTCTCCTCCCCTCCCCAGACACAGGCTCCTGTGCCCTCCTCTCCTCACAACACTCATTCATGCAGCTCCACTGCCCTTGCTCCACACACCCACCCCAGCCAGGCTCCTCTTCCCACTCCCCCCCTCCTCCCAGCCCATCTCCAGGCCTTGGCTTTTCCCTCTGGAGCAGAGAGCCAAGAAGGGAAGGAACTGCTGCTCCTGCATGCTCCAGGCATGGAGCATTGCAGAGAAAGCTCTGTTCGGGGTCTGGCAGAGGTTGCTACCTGGTGACAATGACTTGCTTGTTCCTGCATGACCTGGATATGGCAGGCAGCCATCAACTGAGGGGCCCAAATGGGAGGTTCCTCCCTGTGGAGGCCCTCCAGGATGCTCTGTTGTCCTTTGGCTCCCCAGGGACCAGCTGCTCATGCTGGGCTTGTTGGGGGCCTTGGCATGTAAAACTGGCTTGTAAATTGGTGCCTGGGTGAGCAGGACTGGATCCTTTCTGTGGCCTCCTGTCCCTGACTGTGCTCCTGCCCCTTCCCAGTGCTGTTTCAGCTTTGGGCTGCTCTCTGGATTCTTACTCTAGAGTTGACTTCCAGTTTCATTTCCTGGCTTTCCCTAAAGCCTGCAGCTCTGTCCTGCTTCTTTCCTCTAGGTCAGCTTTTATTCCTGTGCAACCACTTTGGTCCATGTGCCCTGCCCTGGGAGCCTTTAAGATGCAGGTGAGAGCCAGCCTTGCTAGGCTTTGATCCTTCAGACAGTCCAGTCTGACCAGTAGCAGCCAGGCATGCCAGGTGCTGGGAAAGGTGTGGCAGGGCCTTAGGAGCTCTGGACTGCTCTGTGCAGGCAGGGAGCAGCTTATGTGCAGGGCTTGGATGTGTCTGAGAAGGAGATTCTGCCAGACTTCATCAAGTCTGTTTTAGAGATATGCAACTTTTCCCACTAGAATGGATTTTCTGTCCCATTAGGGTGGATTTTCTTTGAAAAAGTGAAAGAGTCCATCCTTGTATTAGAGCCCTTTTTCTTTCCTCCTCCATCTTCTCCAAAATATGAACACAAACACAGCTTTTCAGTAAGATTGGTTTTCAGGGCTTGCTTTAAACTGGCAAAATATTATTTCCCTTGCTCATTCTTGAATATTTTTGGACAGCTGTGCTAGCTATTTTCCAGAAATACAGTTTGTGCCAAATATGTCTTAAAGAGAGTTAAAGTCTGAACTGATCATCTTTGCGAAAACTTTAAGCCACTGGAAATAAGTTCTTAAAACTGGAAGTCCTGGACATCCTCAGGGGTCATGCAGCCGGCCCAGCTTTTGTCACTCTCCTTTCCTGCTTTAAGCATCCTCATCCTTGCCCCTGCCTTTCCCCAGGGCACAGGGTGCTCCATATGCCCTGCTTTTACTGCAGCAGGGCTTTTTCCTTCCCTGATCCTTCCAGCTCACCCCCATGCCATTTTTCTGTTGCTGGAACTGAGCTGGGCTTGGCTAAGCAGGGCTCTGCTGGCACTGGCCTGTGTGGGCAACCAGCAGCAGCCCCTCTGCTCTCTGATCTCCTTGCACACCTTTTGCTGCCCTGTGGTACCTGCTCCCTTCCCAGCTGCCAGCCCAGCTGTGGGATGTGCTGTTGAGTATTTGCTGTGCTCTGAAGGACGTGGTTTTGTGATGTTTTACAGTGCTTCCTTTGGTAGAAGTAGTGACCTGAGCAGTCCCTACATTTCAGCCAGTCCATCTCTAGCTACCTCACCCACTGCCATTGGCTCATCTACCTCCCTGGGCACCCCGTGGCATCCTGTCTCTTGCTGCCCCACCTCTCTCGGTGTGAACACTCCTGCTCCAGCCCTGCACAGCACCAGGTAATGGCTCCCAGAGACACCGCTCCAAAAATCAGCATTTGGGTTGGAATTCTGGAGTGGATTAGGGATTGGAGGTGTGCTTCCACATGGGACGTGCTGATAAGCAGTTCCACAATGATAAGCGATCCCAGGATGGTGGTGTTGGACAGTCCCATGGTGGGTGTGGCTGGCAGGCAGGTGACAGCCCTCAGTGTGTCCCTTGTGCCCTCTGTGACACAGCGCGTCCCCAGGCTGCCCTCGGGTGCTCACTGTACAAGCTCTTGGAGTTCTTCCTTCTGCTTTCTCACCAGGTACACTTTCTGATCATTTTTGCTACTAAAGGGATGTGAAGGCTAATAATTCCTCCTGCTCATTCTTCTCCAAGTTTTGTAAAATTCATTTTGCTGTGGCTGTTCTCTACAAACACATGAGTGTAAAACGAGGAGGATGAACCGTCCATGCTCCGTCGAGGAAGTTGGGCTTGGTCAGCACTGGAGTTCACTTGCTTTGCTTTCCGTATGTCTTCTCTATTTCAGAGCCCCTTTCAGGCAACAAAGTGATTCTGCTGTAGAGAAAAACACAGAGGGCAGCAGTGGCAGCACCCCTCTAGGTGTAATCACAAACCATGCTGTGCTCGGCGCTGCCAACGGCGCCGCGAATGCTGGGGCTGCCTGCCCGGGGAAGGACCTCTCGGCTGAGGAGGCCAGGGAGCGCAGAAGGTCAGTGAGGACTGGGCTCTGCTGGCCCTCTGCGTGGGCAGCTCTCACATGGTGGTGATGGTGGGGGTGTAAGGACTGGTTTTTAGGTGTTCCATGAAGTTCCCTACTCTGTCAAAAGTTTTGAGCTGAATCATCACTGGCTTGGAGGTTAAATTTAGTTTCATAATTAAATTTAGTTCATAATTTAGTTCCCTGAAGTTGCCAGGCTGCTGTCCCTACTCTGTCTGAAGGAATCGTCACTAGCTTGTAGGTTAAATTTAGTTTCATCATTTTCTACTTGTCTCTTCAGCAGCTCAGCCTTTTTCTTCAGTACTAATCTCAGCTCCTCATCTCAGCCCATCCCAGTGTGTTTGCAGCGACACATAGCAGAGTTTGTCCACTCACAGTGGGTTCTGTAAAACGAATTCCATCCTGAAAAGAACATTGCACTGAGATACAGTCAGATAAAATCTGTCCCTCTGATTCAGCTCAGCTGTGTTTACTCATGGCCTGATGGAGATGTCTGTGCTGCACAGGTCCCCCAGATTCCCTTTACAGTTAGTGGGAGAAAACACACATTCCTGGGGTGTGTAGGTGTGTGACACAGTAGGAGATGGACTCCAGCAGCAGGTGTGGCTTTGGTTGACTGGACAGGCCAGAGGTAGGGGACTGCCATGTGCAGCTGAGGCTGTTCCAGCAGTAGCAGCAGTGGGAATGACTCTGACTCCAGCTGGTGGTATCGCTTTCTTATCACGTGGTGCTATTTTCAGACTGGGGAAATGCAAACCTGGGGAGACAGAGCTCTTTTCAAAGGAACACTACCCTATGCATTAATTGCAGAGTATGAAATGATCCATATATTCTTCCTGCAAACAGGTTAACTTTTCCAAAACCTGTCTCTTCTAATGGCATCAGTGAAAGCAAATAGTAATAAACAAAATGCAGTGATGAACTGGGTGTTTCTAACCAGCAGTGAGTTCATGCAGAGTACCCAGTGCTTGGATTCTTCCAAACTGTCATAGTGATTTATTGAAATCCAGCCCTTCCTGAGTGCAGATAGTGCTCTGACACATCTTAAATGGCCTGAGGCTGAAGGATGGCAAAAGCAATAATGGGAATTATTAGCTTACAGGGCTAAAGGTGGTGGGGCTGGGCTGCTGCTCAGCTTCACCTGCAGCACATCCAAGCAAGGTGGACTGTGCTGTTGGAAAATACTCAAACTTGTAATGCTGCTTGGGATTTTTTTTTCCCAGAGCTTGCACAGGGAACACTTGGAAGGTATTAAAACATTCATGAGGAGCCACGTTCATCAGCTTTGTGTGCAGGGACAGTTTGCACTGGCCACTGAAGGGTATCTTTGGTGTGAAAACATTTGGATTAGCCCTGGAAGTGCCTCTGTGTGCTCCTGTTGTGTACCTGGAGGTCACTCAGCTTGGGGTCATTTGCAATTGAATCAAGATGAGCTGCCAGAAGATACTGCCAGTGCCCAGTGAGGTTGTGCAAGAGGACAGAGTGAGTGTTGTGCTCTCAGTTCTCCCTAGAGACCTTTCACAATGATCTCTCCGTTTTAGCAAGCCCAGAATCAAGTTGCAGAAGCAGGTTTTTCCCTGCAGAAGTGGACTGCTCATAGTCCCCCCAGACTTCTGGCACTGTCTGCAGATAAGGAACTGGACTGGGATAGTCACTTGTAGATCTCCAAAAAAGCATCCATTACTATTACTGCATTGGCATTTACTGCCAAATCTGTTTCTATAAATAATACAGAAGATCTCTTTGTCTCCTGCATTTTTATTAGAGAACCATCTCCTGCGAATTATGGTAATGTAAAGAGAAAACACCAGAAAATTCCTCCCACCTTTAATTAATGCTTTGAAACTACTGAGAGGAAAAAAGCCCAGAAATTATCCATTGTGCTCATGGGGGAGGAAACCTTACTGATGAATGTATGTCCTCACAGTGGGATGAAGTGACTGGGAGCTGCCTGCACATTGGAAGTAGGACACATGGACCCAGGGAGACAGGAGAAGTCACCTAAACAGAAAAAGCGTAGTAGGGAAGGAGACCAATTCCAGTAAAATAAAAAGGCAAATGGCAAACAGTTGTCAGGGCAGTGCTGTATGGATTTCAGTTCCCAGTGGCAGCTGTTGCAGGAGTGCTTGGGCTGCTTCGGTGTTTCCAAAGCACCAGCTTGCTCTTAGCAACAAAAACATAAACAGCCTGATCATCTAATTTTAGATCACAGGGATATCTCCAAGCTTGTGGCCTTAAAATTATCTGTGTGAAGCCAAAAGGTTAAAGCAGAAGAGGCAGCTTAGGCCTGGGAATGAACGACTGGCATTGTGCTCTGGGGTGCTGGTTTGCATCCTGTGGTGGCCAATAAGCCTTACCCTGCCCCACCACAGTGTGACCCATGGTGATTCACCTGCTCCTTGTTTTCCAGCTGAATTGGTCAGGCTCCAGTAAATGCTGGAAAATAGTGTAAATTACAGGGGGAGGAAGGAACAAACAGCAGAGGGGCAGTGGAGCAGAGATCTGCTTGGGGCGAGTGATGCCATGTGGTGCCAGCTGTGCCCGGTCAGAGCTGGGGCCTGGCTGCTGCCACGTGTATTCTGTGTGTCCTGCTGCACATCCCAGCCTCCTGACACTGCCATGTGTGTTCTGTGTGTCCTGCTGCACATGCCAGGCTCCCGGTGCTCCTCTGCAGCACTGCAGTGTGCTGATGCTGTGAGCTGGAAATGTGCCATCTCCCACAGCCACTGCTTGTGCCAGGCAGTTTCTTTTGGCTTTTTTCTGGAATTTTGGAGCTGCTGATGATCAGTGTGGTCTGGCCATTTGAATGATCTCCTGCCAAAAGCAAATTGTCTCCCGTTGTCAGTGTGTTTGTCCACTGAACTCAAACAGCCCTGGCTCTGCTGAGGGTGGATTTCAGCTGTGTGGATGTTGTGCCTGCAGTACCTCACACAGACCCAGCTCTTCCTAGGGCAGAACTAACAGCTTCCTTATTTCTGCTGGGTGCCTGTAGATGGTGGGGAATGGGGATTCCTGTTGGTTGGAGCCCAGTGCTGGATTATCCACCTTCATCCAGGGTGACAGCGGCCTCTAGTGCCACCAAAAGCTTCTTACCCAAGTTCTCTGCATCCTGTCTGTGCAGGTTCAGTGCAGGGCTCTGTCCTGCATTGCTGCCCCCAGCAGAGTATTCCTGGTGTCACAGGCCTGGGCTGCTCAGGGCTCTGTCCCCTGGGCTTAGAAAGGGGCTGCAGGAGATCCTGCCATGCTGCAGTTCCACCCAAGTGACTGGAATGTCACTTGAGCCATGAGATATCTGTGCTGGAAAGAAAGTCTGGAAGATCTGGCTGAAGCTTTTCATACTCTTCTTATGGAACTCTTACTTCCCAGAACAGCTGGAAATGTGACCATGCAGCCCACAGCTGGCATGTGGGGTGAGCCATGCTTTGCCTGAGAACTTCTGAAAGGCAAGTCTGTGCTCTCAGCTATGTGGACAGTTTGAAAGGACTCTTGAATTTGAAATCTCTCCTGGTTTGCCAAGAATTAGGATTTTTTTTTTAACCCCCCCCACCATTGTGTTTTTACAACTGAATTCTGCTGTTGTGTATGTTCTTCCTGTTCCTCAGGAAGGTTCCAGCACTTGCCATCAGACATGATCTTAGAGACAGGAAACTCATCTCTCTCCTTACTTTTTCATTTATTCTGACCAGTTTCTCACATAACTCCCAATCCCTGGAATTGTCCAAGGCCAAGTTGGACAGGATTGGAACAACCTGGTGGAGTGGAAGCTGCCCCTGCCCATGGCAGGGGTGGAACTAGATAAGCTTTAAGGTCCCTTCCAAACTAAACCATTCCGTGATTCCATGACAAATCCAGAGCAGGAGTGAGGTGGCCTTGTTTTCTGGGCAGCTTTGGGGCTGGTGGCTCTGCTCAGCCTTCTTGCCCTCTAAAGTCTCCCCTAGAAATACTTTTCAGCTGAAGGAAATTCACTGACCTGCCAGGTAACTGTGTTTGACAAACACTTCTGTTTCCTGCTTCATTCCCAAGAGGAATTTATTTTTCATTCTAAGGATCCAGCTGCTAATTATAGTGGCATATATTATTAATATATTAATAACTGAGTCCTCCTCCACCAGTACTGCTAGATGAACAATTTTTGGCAAGTCCATTTACCTCATGGTTCTTGTCCTCTGGGCATTCTGAGTGTTTCTCCTCTAGGAAGAGCATGGATGTGTCACCTGATATGTCCTTTAACCCTTATGATCTGATGGAATCAAGGACCCTGACCTCTGTGAAAGTTAAACTCTGAGATTTGCATTCAAGGAGTATTTAAATTTCACTTGAGAGGAGCTGGCAGAAAGGGCTGTGAGCAATAGTTCACTGCTGCCTTATTTTTAATAGCATTTAACTCTATAATCCTTATCACTGGCTGATGTAAAGCTGAGTGGTCTTAATCTCCTGGGAAAGGTCCCTGGGGAAGCAGAGCAGTGGGATGCTCATGCAAGGAGCTGCTGCAAGGCAAGGGAAGGATTCCTGTCCACACCACACCGTGGACAACAAGAAGTTAAGAGGTTTCTCTCTCCTGTGAAGAGCTGAACCATCATCTGGCACCTGCTGTGACAGCATTTCCCTGCCACTGCCTCTGCCTCTGCACTTAATCACCTTCAGATAAAGCTGTCCCTTTTTTCAAAGGCTGCTGGTGCAGATGACGTGGGAGGGCAGGAATTCTGCTGGCCTGGGATTGTCCATGTTGGGAAGAGGCGAGGTTGCTCCTGCTGGATCAGAATTCAGGCTGCATTTTTATTTTGAGTGAGGTCGAGGTGTGGGCTGGGGTCAGTCTGTTTCCTGTAGGGGTGGTGAGCAGGTGTGAGCTGCATGCTCAGCCAGCAGGGCTCTGTCCAGCCAGGCCTCAGGGAAGGGGGGTGGATATTTTGGCATTTGCTTTCAGCGGGGGAGCCCAGGCTGTAGGCTGGCCCTGCTAACAAAAGCAGGAATCCATGCAGGATCCCTCAGGAATGGCCAAGGAAAGGAAGCAGGGACCACTTGAGCTAAGCATTGTAAAAGAACTGCAGCTTGGCAGCGTGGAGCAAGCAGCAGGTAAAACTGCCTTTTCCCCAGCCCTGTCCATGCCCAGTGTGTGTGCAATTATTCCTCTTGGCTTACTAATGGGAACCACTGCCCTGCTGCACCTGCTTCACCCTGGGTCTGACAGCAATGATGACACCTTCTGGCTCCACTGCCATCCCAGTGCCACTGCCTGGGTGTTCTGGGGCTGGGCTTTACTAACTTTGACAAATTCAGCTACTTCTCTGGGCCTAAAATGGCTATTAAAGCCAAGGATGTACCTGAAGTATTTATAGAGATCCTGTGTGTCACTAGCTGAGAGCTATTTCAGCACTAAATCAGCTAGTCTGATTTAAATCTGTGCTCCATGATATTGACCTGGGGATGTGACAGTTGGAGGAGCCAAAGGAGCCAAGTAACCTCCCTGGCATTTCTATTTGAAAAGTTTTTGTGCAGGCTTAATTTTCTGTACCTGAGAACAGCAGACACTGAAAATTGAACCAAAGCCACTGGCTAAGAAATTGCAGTGTGAGCTCAGTAGGAAATGGAAATCTTTGATACATTATTAATATTCAGTGATATTTTGCATAATTCAGCTGGGGCTGGTCTGTGATCTGTTCCTTGGAGCTGCTCAAGCATCTCCTGCTCCCACAAGGTGGCAGTGGGAGGCTGCTGGGATGCACTGCCAGGCAAACGCTGCTCCTCAGGCTTATTTGGTTCAGCAGCTGAATTTGATCACCATCAAGTTTGATTTTACTTTATTTTTTGGTTGCAGAAGACAATTTACCAAACACTCAGAGTTTTGCCCAGTAATTTTTTTTTGTTTCCCCAGGGATTTTCTGCCCTGGAAATTTCCTGTTTCAGGCTGTGAACTAGCTTTTGGGAAAGCTCTAACAGGTCTGCTTAAAGTTGTTGAAAATGTCAAATTGTATTGGTTCAGTTGCAAATGAGAGGGATGCTGACAGGGGCAGGACATTGGTTTCCTCTGGCAGTGTCAGGAAGTTCCATCCTGTCCCAATTCCTGCAGCACATTTTTAATGCAAGGATGCAGCTCCTGAGAACTGCAGACAGTGCACCTTGTTCCCTATCACAGTGCTAACCCACTCAGTGCTCTGTATTGACACCTGGAGTCCTGTGCTGAACACAAACAATTCCAAAATGTTCCATCCTGGTAAGCTTTGTGCTGGTGATGGTCACAGCTGACACGTTCAGTGACAGGGTCATGCTGCCAGCTCAGGTGGTGTTGGCTGTCTCTGCTCTGGGGCCGCAGCACTCTTTGCTTTTCTCTTACAGAAAGAATTCCTGGATTGTTTTTGGTTTTAAGAAAAGTAAGTGTTCTCCTCTTCTGGCAGAAGTTTAAAGGTCTGAGTTCACAGCAATGGTTACTGCAGCCAGTTTAGGGAATGTGATCACTGTGGTGTTTGTTGCCTTTTCACTCTTCACCATAATGCTGAGTGACATTAATTAATGTGAAGGGATTACATAGATCATTAAAAGCCTCTCATGTATGTGCTGACTGCCCCAGCCCCAAGCTTGGTGAGCTCTCAGGAGCACCAATGCTGTATTTTATTCCTCTGGCAGAGGGATTGCAGGGCTGTGTTCCCAGCTGGATCTGCAACCTGAGCACTCCTCAGCTCGTATTGGAGCCATCCAGGCTGCCAGGGAGGCACCAGGAGCTGCTCTGGGGGCACAGCACAGAAGGAGCAGCTCTGCTGTGTGAGGGGCACAGACATGGAACCATGGAATGCTTTGGTTTGGGTTGGGAGGTTGGTCTGGATCTGCTCATCTCATCATAAGGATGCCATCCACTAGACCAGGTGCCTTCAAGCCCCATCCAGCCTGGCCTGGAGCACTTCCAGGGATGGGGCCTGGGAAAGGACCAGAATTGTTCAGAACTTCCTGATGGGAAATGTTCTTGTAGCCTCAGCCGTCACACATTTAACCTCACCCCCTTGTAAATGTCCCATGGAAGGAGGAGTTCTGCAGGTACAAAGGGACCTGGTTGTTCTGATTAACAAGTGGCAAAGATCACAATCTCTTAATCTCTTGGATCAGCACCTGAACATGTTGAGCAAAGCAGTGCTGTGGGAAATAAAGAAGTTAATCTGCTGCTAGTGAACCTCCTAATCAACCTGCAACCAAAGTTTCAGACACTGAAACTTGCAGGAGCTGACAATTCATTGTCCAGATTGAAACACAACAGCTCCCAGCAGCAAGAGCCTGAACGTGGAGAATTCTCAGCCAAGCCTTTTTGAGCCAGCTGTGAAAGGCTTTAGGACTATGATCTTGTTATCCTTCTGTCTTCAGCTTATTAAATAACTCAGCATTGTCAGGCTGTCTCCCCCCTCATTCTGAGCTCCAGCACTCACAGTCTGATGCGTTGTCCTTGTCTCATGCCTGGAAGGGTCTCTCAGAGCACATCCAGCTTCTGGCAGTGTCTCTGATGACTATTTCCAGTTGCAGGGGACTGATGGGCAGAACATGTCAGCACAGGGATAAATTCAGGGAAGAACCAAAACCTGTTGCTTGGATAAGAGAGCAGAAAAGTTTCTTTTTCTGACTGTTTCCATGTAGCTGCCAATGATTGACTTGCTGCTGGGGGCATAGTTCATTTTCTAACTTAAGGAATTGTATTTTGGGAACTGCTGTCAGCATTGTTGCCTGCAGAACTTGCACTTGCTTCTCCTCCCTCCTCCAGCTTACAGATAGTTATTTGCTAATGGCAACTCTCCAGTTGGGAGGAATGCATTGCTGGGATGCTGTACTTTTCCAGTTGTTTCCAGGAGAACAGGATCTGTACTTGAGACTTTTGTTGACTTTTATTTTTATCTTCCTTTTTTCACAGTGCATATGAGTTTTTAATATACATACATCTATATATAAACATATATATGTGTATGTGTATGCCTGAGAAATAGATCTATGTGTGACAAAGACATTTTAAATCACTGCAGTGCTTGGAATAGGGATACTGTACTCTTCTTAAGAAGAGAAATTTCAAACATTTGAAGTCTGAGTATCCACATAGCTTTCCATGTGATGAACACACCTCCTTGTGCACAGGGAGCCAAACCTGTGCCTGGCTCCCCTGACCTGTGTTACCTGGATTTGGAAGAGCCAAAATTCTGTTCTGGCTTCCAAGAAGAATGTCGCTGTTTGTTCCAGTCTAGTAGTTCAGAGTCATTTCTAAGCTAGAAAGAGGTGAGAGGATTTGGACTGGCCTAGGGAGAGCTTTCTTCCAGAAGAGCCCATCAAGCCCAGCTCCAGTTCACAACCAGCAGAGTCTCATTGCCAGAGACTGGGGCAGACTGTGATAGTGAACCAGTTACTGTGTGCAGTTCATGTTCTTACTGTGCTGCAGGACCTGGATTTACTGGAGAAGGACCTGACAGGGATGGAGGGAACCTGTCATGGCCCAATGCAGCTCATGGTGGGGGTTTATCTCAATCTTCAGTCCTGACGTTCAGCAGAACGAAATTCCTTGAAGAAATTCTGAGAAGAGAGCAGCTGTAGAACTTGGTGGATGTTTAGCTTCCAAATTTGTTGCCAGGTGTTCATAGAATGCCAGAAAGGTTTGAGTTGGAAGGGAATTTACAGCTTATCTAATTCCATCCCCTGCCGTGGGCAGGGACACCTTCCACTAGACCAGGTGGCTCCAAGCCCTGTCCAGCCTGGCCTTGGACACTTCCAGGGATGGGGCAGCCACAGCTGCTCTGCCACACACATGTAGATGGTGAAAAACTCCAAGTTTTGCACATTCTTGCTGTTCCCTCTGGGACTTGGTGATGTTCTGCCGAAGGACTCCATGGTGGTGAAAAGTGTTTGCCAGAAACACTTAAACCTCTGAGTGCCTGAAGGAGTTCAGGATGGCAGGATGGAGACCAGTGTCATAAAAGGATTATCAGAAGACTCTATGTTTCTTGGAGAAATTAATCTTCTGTTCTTGTTACTCATGCACCAACCAACAGGGCATTGTGCCTCTCTTTTCTGCGTAGTTCACCCTTGACTTGAGAGGGGTTTCTCCTCACAATATTTTCTTTCCTTCTGGCCAGCATTCTCCAGCATACAGAATGCTCATGTATTCCTGGTTTGCCAGCCTGTATACCCAACCCTCCTATTTCCTGGGTTGAATCTCCCCTTCTATTACTATTGTATTGCAGCTCCTTTTGCCTTCATGTGGTGATGAGTAGTTGGGATCCATTTGAGTTTTACACTGTCCTTGAAAGAATTGATAGATGAAAATAGGTGTTCTCTTGAAAACAGGCAGAATTAAGTTGAAGCCAGGTTCATCAGTCAGTTTCCAGGTTTTTTCCAAGGTAATACACAAACCAGAAGCCTGTAGCTCTCTCAGGGCAGCAGGACACACTTTTCTCTGTCTATGGGAGTTGTAAACCTCTGCAGTTGTTTTGCTGACTCTCACATACACATCTTGAACAATTTCTATTCTTCTGCTTGAACTTACAGCCAAAACTCTGGTAAAAATCTGTTCTGCTTTGTATATGCCTTGAGCTTGGTGTGATGGCTGCTCTTACTGCAAGTATTCCTCAGAGAAAGCTTATTGCAAGGAAGCACAACACGTAGGGCCTTTCCTTTGAAGATCTGCTTGGACCCTGAGATATTTGCTTGAATTAAGAGGGTGACACAGGCTCTGCACTTGAGGCAGCAGCATGTTCTTTAAAACATAATTTAAAACTCTGTGGCTTGTTCAGAGGCTGCCTCACACCCCATTTGGTGCTTGTGCCCTGCAGCCTGCTGTGCTGTGCAGTGTTTGTGCTCTGGAGAGCAGCGTGCTGCTCTGCCTGTGCCATCCAGCCCAGCCCTGAGCTGCACCCAACTCGCTGTCTCCTTCCTGTGCATTTGTCCTCTCTCACTCTTCCTGCCCATTTAGCACGCTCAGGTCTCTCAAAATTCAGTTTGTAAGCAAAGTGACACATTGAAAAGTCTGTCTTTTCTCTGCCTTCCCCCAGAATTAAAAAGCAAAGCACACAGGGTCCCAAGCAGGACACACCTGGCCTGCCCTGCCAAGCTGCTGTTGCAGTTACAGGTACTGACAGCAGAGCCCCTCCTCTGGCACCTGCAGCAGGCTGTGGCTGCTGCCTTGCAAAAACCAGCTCTGTCACTGTGCAGTGGCTCTGCTGACTTGCCTCAGAAAATTCAGTTATCTCATGCTGTAAATGGCTTTGGGTGAGCTCCAGGAAGGGATGAATTGTGTAAATGGAAAGAACCCAAAAGTTGGCGAATGACTGCGGCTGTGGCCCAGGCTGAGCCGTGCTGACCTGCAGAATGTGCTCAGCTGAACATCAAGTCCCTCTTGATGTTGGACAGGTTGGACTCCCAGAATGGTTAATGATGCTGTAAGATGTCTGGTTTTTTATATAAATTCTGGGGGAGCTGAGGGGGAAAAGCCTGGGAGGATGATGGGGTAAAAGACCCAAAATGTTTTTTTCTTGCCATACCCAAAGCAAAGCTGTGGCTGAACTGCACCAGGGAAATGCAGCAGCCTCCTGCAAATGCCTGGGCTGCCCCTTCTGCAGAGCCCCTCCCCATGCCTGGGGCTGACCTGGTCCCCACAGATTTGCCAAACCATTCCTGAAACTCATTTGCAAGCCTGTTCTGTCCTCTCTGTACCTGTAGCTCCTACATACCTGTGTCCTCATTGCAGAGTAAATTCCACTGATTTAAATTCCACTGATTCAAAGCCATTGCAGCAAAGTGCCTGCTGTACTGAGCTATAAATTTACTTGGTTTATCCATTTCAGGAATTTATATTATTTTACTACTGCTCTGAACTTCATTTGCAGTATATTTTGCAAATGCCTTCTTCCTGTAGGTGGCTTATTGCTCCTGACTGCTGGGCAAACAGCAGTGATTCTGCTTGTGTCAAAAGCTGCAGAAAATGCTTATTGTTTCCTTAATGTGCCATTACCTGGACAGTGCACACACTGCAGCAGAGAGAGCAGGAGAGCTCCTGCTCTGCAATATTAGGAGTTGCCCAGCTTTCAGTCATCAAACAGGAGCTTTTTTTGTTCATGAAACAGCAGATCCTTAAGAGACAGTCATCCCTCTGGAGTGTAGGCGCTTCCGTGTTGGCATATCCATCACAGCTCCTGTGTCTGTCTGGATAATCAATGGCAAGAGATGAGCTCCTCTGCAGTGCATGCACATGCCTTGTGCTGGAGGCTCCTTGTGAAGGTGATAAATCACACCCTGGGAGTGCAGCTCTGCAAGCCCTCTCATCTCCATTGCAGGCAGCTCCCAGGGCACAGTTCAAGGAATCACAGAATCTCCTGAGTGGGAAAGGATCTCAGGGATCATTGAGTCCAACCCCTGGCTGTACAGACACCCCAGCAACCCCACTCTGTCCCTGAGAGCATCATCCAAACCCTCCTGGAGCTCTGGCAGCCCTGGGGCTGTGCCCATTCCCTGGGGAGCCTGGGCAGTGCCAGCACCCTCTGGGGACGAACCTTTTTCACAATATCCTGACCATCCCCTGACACAGCTTCATGTCATTCCTCTGGGTCTGTGCCTGGTCACAGAGAGCACAGATCAGTGCCTGCCCCTCCAGGAGGCTCCAGTGCAGCATCCCTGGCACAGACTCAGTCCTTTGCACTTTCCTCGGCCTCTGGAGATCAGGGATGTTCAGTGCATTATCTGTCAGGTCAATCCTTGTGCCAGTTTTAGGTGAGAAGGCTCTCACATGAGCGCACAACACCTGAGGAGCTGGGAGGTGTCTGTCTGTACCTCCCACAAGCCAAGAAATCCTGTAAAGGGGATTCCTCTCTGGAAGCCAGGCTGCTTTTGCTGCACAGCTGAACCAGTACTGAACACAGTCCTGAGGGTGGATAAAACCCACCATGGCAGATTATTGTAGAATGGTCCAAATTTCCAGATTCTCTGTGGTTTTTTCACAGTGCAGCACTTTAGTGGACTTTCTACTAAATGATTTAACATACTGGATCAGATGCAAATCCTCTTCAGCCCATTACCTTTCCCATGAAGGTGGTGGACTAAAACAGGGAAAAGAGTCCAAGGACAAAGGAAGTGTATTCACCTTCATCCCTCACTTAGCTCCCTGCCCTTTGAACACATGCAGACCTCTGGTACAGTGTGAACCTGGCAGTGATAGACCTGCAAAGAGCCTTCCTGCACCCTCCTCCCTGTACAGTGAGACAGTGTGAATAATCATTCCATATTAACCAGGCTGAGGAGTAAAGTTTAATTAACTGTTCATAAGACTGAAGCCTCTCCTCCAGCATGGAAATCATTTACTGCTGTGCACTCCTTGACTCAAAGCTCTGCTCAATTCCTCACCAGTTCCTCCCAGTGAATGCCAGGGCAGAGGCTGCAGTTTATTCACATTTTCTCATGTGAATAATTCTTTTGAATTCTCCCAGCTTTGATGAAATCTAGTTGTGCCCAGGTCTGTGTTTAGCTGTGGGTTTTTCAGTGTTAAGGATCTTGGTTTACACAGAGTGTGAAGGTCATTTCTTTATTTCCATGGCTCTTTCCAAGGTGTGTCTGTGTGCTGCCTGCAGTTCAGTGGCTCCCAGCGTGATGGGTTTCATATTGATGAAGGCAGCAGATTGCAGGAATATGATCGTGACTGTAATGACAGGAAGGAGGGTCTGAGGAATGCACCAGCACAGGATTTCTGTTCTGAGAATTTTGTCTGAGTGAGAGGGTATTTATGAGGAGTGGGGTTCTTTTCCTAATGATGCAATGATTTGGAATGGAGCAAATAATCTAGGGAATAGGTGCATCTTTTAAACAGAATTAAAGGGTTTATTGAGAGGCTCTGGGGAGAAGGTGCTGTGAACACATTTGTGTTGTGTGCTCATGGGGAAGTTGTCCCAAAGAAACAACAATAGCAGATGGAGCTAAAATTAATTTTTGTCCATGAGAAAGAATAATAGCTCAGGAGTCTACAGAGACAGGAAGGCAGATCATCTGCTTTTACTTTAACCTCTTCTGCACCTTCTTTTTTTCCAGGTCATATCTGACTCCGGTGCGGGATGAGGAAGCAGAATCACTGAGGAAGGCACGATCCAGACAGGCCCGGCAGACTCGCAGGTCTACCCAGGTACAGAATGGAAATGTTCACATTCCTGTGTGGGATGACGAGAGCTGCTTTATTGGTTACCCAGAAAAGCTGTGAGTGCCCCATCCCTGGAAGTGTCCAAAGCCAGGTTGGACAGGGATGGGGGCAACCTGGGATAGTGGGGGGAGTCCCTGCCATGGCAGGGGGTGGAATAGGATGAGCTTTAAAGTCCCTTCTAATCCAAACCATTCCATGATTCTGTAAAGAGGCAAGATTTTCTTTTCTGTTATGTTATTTCTTAGGACAAGGGACTTGTCTGCACTCACACTGTTTTGGAGAGGTTCTGGCAAAATTTCCTTCAAACAGTTATTACAAAACCCTCCCACAGACATACATGAGTTAGATTTCCAAGCTTTGCTTTCTGCAATGTACCTGCCTCTTAGTTTGTAGGGTGATCACATGTATTTGGGTTGCTTTGAGTCAGTGATTATGTCAGTAGGCTGAGAAATACAGTAAAGGCAACAGAATTCTTCCCTTTCTCTTACCATAGGGATGAAACATGAGCCTGACCAGATGTGAGTCTGTGGCATTTTAAACTGACCTGGAAGACTGAAAATGTAATTTCAGGCTGGAGAAGTCTCCAAGGAGACTGTAGAGCCCCTTCCAGTGCCTAAAGGGGCTCCAAGAGAGATGGAGAGGGACTTTGAGCAAGGACCTGAAGGGACAGGACAAGGGGGAATAGCTTGCCATTACCAGAGGGCAGGGTCAGATGGGATATTGGGAAGGAATTCTTGGCTGTGAGGGTGGGCAGGCCCTGGCACAGGGTGCCCAGAGAAGCTGTGGCTGCCCCTGGATCCCTGGGTGTGTCCAAGGCCAGACTGAATGGGGCTTGGAGCAGCCTGGGCTGGTGGAAGGTGTCCCTGCCCTTGGTGGGGGTGAGATGAGATGAGATGAGATGAGATGAGATGAGCTTTAAGGTCCCTTCCAAGCCAAAGCAGTGTGGGGTTGTGTGATCGTGTGCACGAATGGCGCTGCTGTTTCCCTGCAGGGAGTGACCCTGACGGACCTGCAGGAGGCCGAGCGCACGTTCAGCCGGTCGCGCGCGGAGCGCCAGGCACAGGAACCGCAGGGGGACACAGCTGAGGACAGCGGGGACAGAGCTGCACGCTGGGCACGGAGCGCGGATGACGAGGTGATCCTTGTGCACCCCTTCCCTGAGAGCTGCCAAAACCCTTTAGGAGAGCTGACATCAGGAGATACTCCCTGGCAGTTATCTTTTTGTTCTGAGGAGGACAGCCTGGCTGGAAAGAGGCACTGCTGGCTCAGGAGCAGCAGTTCAGTGTGAGGGAGGTGCACGTGGAGGGGCTGGAGCTTAGCTCTGCCTTTGCTCTCCTCTGGGAATTTCACCTTTCTGTCTCTTGCCAGAAAATAAAACGGTGTAAATCCCAGAAAGTGTAATGAGAAGGCTAATGATAGAAATGTGGCCTGGATCCACCCTGCTGTGCAGTCTAGGCAGAGGCTTTGTGTTCACATTTTTCCACAGATGTTCAATGTGTAATGGAAAGGTGGGGAGACGGGTTTCCTGCCCCTGCCACCACCTCTGTTTTTTTCACTCTAAATCATATCTTTCTATTAGATAACTTGTGTCTCCTGCCATGAGCTGTAGGAACAAAGGGATTGATCCCAGATCTCCCTGCTGTGGAGGGTGCTTTTACACTGTAGCTGTGCAATGACTTTAACATCCATCCTTATCTGATAGAATGGACCTGATCTGGCAAGTGCAAGTCATCACTTCCAGCAGCAGTGAAGAAAACATTGCACTCTGAAAAATTACTGCATTCCTTGAAATCCAAAATCTGGTACTTCCTTTTCATTGTGCTGTTTTTCTGTCATGGCTTTTTGTTTCTAGACCGTCTATCGGCGGCTGAGGGGCCCAGCACAGCCTGACAAACCCACAACGCCTGTGTCTCCTTCCACAGCCGCTCCTCTGCTCTATACCAGCTCATACCTGACTCGAACAAATAAATACCTAGGGCTGGACTCCGTGAATCCAGCAGATTTCAGAGCAGCAGGCACAGAGATGGAGAAAAATGGTACGTACCAGGAGAGTGAAGAACAGACAAAGCTCAGGGGTTTTCTTGTGGTTTAGAACTTCCAGTGTGTACTGATGGAGAGAACACGTTTACTTGTTACTCTGAAGGAAGCTGCCATGTCACAAAACAAATGTTATTTGTTTAAATGAGGTTAAACAAATTCCTATTGCGTGTAACAGAGGGATAAAAGGATATTTTTCATTTTGAATAAAGAAATGAGACAGTGATCATGGAGCATTAAGCTATTAGAGCTGGGGAAAGAGGTTCCCCTAGTACAGGTTGAGGAGTAAGTCAGGATGACTTGGGGAGAGCTGGCAGCTGGGGTAACTTTCCTGGCTCTGATGAGGGAAGGAGTGTATATATACAGTATCCAGCTGTAGTAGGACACTGAGATTCCATTTCATTTCATTTAATAACTCCTTTGTAATATAACACAAGGCAAGATGACCTTGATCAGCTTGAAAAGAACCCCGGAACCTTAGCAAAAGCACAGATGTAAATCACTGAAACCAAAGCAGTCTTTCTTTGCTTGGCCAGAGTGTGAAGATCAGGATTCAGACGACAGATCCCTGAACAAACAGTCGATCCGAGAGCGGCGACGGCCAAAGGAGAGACGGAGAGGCACCGGCATCATCTTCTCCACACAAGATGTGAGTTTGAGTTCCTTAGAAAGAGAAACTCCAGGGTGAATTTTCTTCCCATTCCAAGCTTTGTGATTTTCTTCCAGTCCATTGATTTCCCATTTAGTTCTTCCCTCTCCAGCTCTCTTTCACACTGGCCTATCCAAAGGTCTCGCATCCCTGTTTGGGCTCTTTCAGACCGAGCTGCAGCTCTGGGCAGCCTGTTCCTGAGCTGTATTATGGAACCCTGGAGGACTGGGGAAGGGCCACATGGGAGAGGAGAGATTCAAAGTCTCTCCTTTTGGAAGGACGTCGCAAGCCACCTGAAGTATTTTCAAATTTCTTCAAGCCCAAATTTGTCTGCTTTTTAGGCCCCTTGAAAGAAAGACAGCAGGAAGAAAACTCGTGTCTGGGTCCCCTCCCGTTACCAGGGAACACTCAGAGCATAAGTGCAGAAGAGCTGTCTGTGTCATGGTCATTTCTCTTAGTCCTGGTTTCAGAGGATTTCTTCAGTCTGAGGGAAGAAATCCAAACTTTGGTTAGAGCCTCAGCTAGGAAAATAGATCACCTTTACCAGGAGAGAATAAGAATTATGAAATTATGGTTAATGAGTTGAGTCCAGAGTCATTTGGGATGCCACGGTAGCTCACATTTGCTCTGTGAAATCCTGGAGCAGTTACTAAGGGCAGTGGCTTAGAGAGGCTATGCAAGTGCAAGATACCTGGGATGATGAGTCTTTCCACCTGAAGTCTAACTGAGCTGGAGATACTTTTGGAAGTCAATATTATGACAGTATTTCAGACGTGCAGTTTTTCCAAGTTTTATCTCCTCAGTGTGTTAGGGACTTCCTCCCAGTTCCTCAGAGGCATTGGAATGGCAGGAGCCATCTCAAGAGAGTGATTCTGTCCTCAATACCAAGATCTTCTAAATGGCCATTAGGACACCAGACCGGATCTGATAATTAGCCAAAAGCATTTGGACAGGCATTTCTTTTGACAGAAGTTTTCCTAACATTAGCATCAAATAATTTTTAACTGAAAAGGTTATTGGGGACTGTCACAAGCTGCCCAGAGCAGTGGTGGAGTCACCATTCCTGGTAGGGTTCAAAACACACACAGACATGGCAATTTGTGCTGTGGTGGAGTTGACATGGTGTGTTCAAAGGTTGGACTTGTTGGTCTTGGAGGTCTTTTCCAACCTTAATGATTCTGTGATTCTATAAACAATACATTATTTTCTTGGGATGAAGTTTAGTTGTCTCCAGAGCTGCCTAATTTTATTGTTTGCCTTTCCTCCTAGGATGAAGATGAAGTTGATGGAAATGAGGAAGTGAAGGAAACTCGGGTAAGTGAGACCATGTGTCTGAATCACTGATGTGTCACTCTTGGCTGTTGGTGGCAGAGTGTTCTGTGCCTTTCACTCTTGTCTATAAGAGAGTTCAGGCTCTGCTCGGGAGTATGAACAGGCAGGTAGCTCCAAGCAGCAATTTCCTTCCTGATTTCTCTTGTGAAAGATGGGGTGTATCTGCAGAGTGGCCTGAGCTCAGTGTTGGCTCCTGGGGAGCTGCACAGGAGTTGCGGAGCCTGGAGGGAAAGCAGCAGTGGGGCTGCAGTGCTGGGGCAGTGGGATCCCAAGTGTCCTGGAGAAGGTGTGACCTTGGATCTTGGAATCACTGCTATTTTGGACAGGATGTTTTGTATTTCTGGAATCTGCTTTCCTGTCTCTTGGACTTGTTTTCTTGCGGGAAATGGTCTTTGCAAGCCGCACGTCAGAGGTTGTTCAGTGTTGCCCTGTTCTTTTAATAGTCTCATCCTTTGAGGCCCTTTCTTTCATTTTATAATAATTACTGACTCTTTCCAAATTGCCTTGGTTTCCTTTGCTTTTGTTTGTCTTTGAAACACATTTGAGCTTGACAACATGACTGACTCTGACAATGTCAAAGCTAAATACATTTCCAAGCTATTAAAGTGCAGTGTGGAAGACCTGGGAGAAGTAGCAAATGTAAGGTTGCCTAGGGGTCATCCTGCTTGTGGGATGTTCCATTTTTGCTGGGAAATGTTGAATCTGGAGGAGCCTTTCCCTATACTTTGCAATGCAGTAGAGTGCTAGAAGCATCATTTAGTTGGAATTAACTGGTTCTTTGCTGAAAATTGGCCATAACACTCTTCAGACTGTGTTTTTGTTTTCATTCTTGCAATATTCAGTCAGAATGCGGCAAAGTCACGGCGAGCCTTGCTGGGGCCAGAGCCTCACGTGGTGCTGGGATGGTGTTTAGCATGTGCTTATCTTTCCATGCCAGCCCTTGCTTTCCCAGTGCTTACTTTGCACTTTACTCCACTTGAAATGTGAGATATTCCTGCTCACAGAAGCATCACCTGCTTCAAGGAGGCCAGCTCTTCCCACAGGAGTTTCTGCTCATCACAGTGCAGAGCTTCCTGAAATCCTCACTGAACCCTGCAGCAAAGACTCGGCCATTTATCGTCATTAAAATTGTTTTGACATTTCTGCTGCCTCACAGTAAGACTGAAGGAGGGGAGTTTTGTAATGTGTAAAAGTAATAATCGTAATAGGGACACCTTGTTTCCAGCAGGCATGTTTGGGACTTGCTGGGAATGTCTTGTTCTTCTGGGAAGTTGTCCCAGATTACCTAAATTAAGACAAAAGAGTAGCTGAGGCTGCAGGTTTGGAGGCTTCCTGGAGTCTAGTTCTAAAATTGCTGAGGATTTTATTGAGCACAGTCCTCACTGCTCATGTAAATGGACAAGCTGCACTTTGGGAGAACCCAGCTGCCCAAATAGTCAAGGTCACCCAGTCTCTTACAATGAATAATGCTGGTTTTCCCCAAATTAACAGCAAGGATTCCTTTTGCCTAACACTTCATGTGATTTTCTTGTGGGATCCATCTAAAAGCAGAGGAACATCCTTTCAGTTCCATCATCCGCTTTGTGCAGGTGCTTCATGGCACCAGTACCATGGTTTCTTATGCACCCAACATATCTTAGACCTGGGTCAGACTCTCCTCCTACTCTGCTAGAGCTGGTTTTCCCATTTTCCCAGTCCTCTTGTTTTTATCCAGTTCCCAGTTTATTTTCTTGAATGCATGCCTCCAGCATCATGTCACTTGGTCAGTCTTCCCTGGTTTATTTGAGATCCAAATCAGAAATTTCTGTCCTAGCTGGCCATCACTTTGGCAGGAATCATGGAACAGCTCTCTGTTTTCAGTTCTAGAGCCAATAAGAAAGTACAGTTAATAATCATTAATTCTTCAGTAACTATAGTTCTAGAATGGCAGGTGCCAAATGTCACCAGGTTGTGAACTTGAACAGCCTGGAATGTCCCATTTTAGTAGCAGAACCCCAAAGAATCTGATTTTGTGGGAACAGTTGCATTTTTCCTTCAGTGTTTATATCTTGGCTGATATCAGGATGATTTTCATGGAAGCCAAAAAAAGAACTTGCTTGAAATCCTTCCTCCAAGCTCTGCAGTGCAGACTAACACAGAAAAGGTAAAGGCAGTTTTGGGAAGAAAAAAAAGGAGCAAATACATGTTGTTCTGATTCTCAGAAGTGGATGAATTATTTTGGCTGAGCTCATGAGCACCAGAGTGGGAAACCAGCCCAGACACTTTGGCTGAGCTTTAGGCAACTGAGAGCTCTCATAGTGGGATGTGTCAGTGTCCTCCATGTGTTCTCCCCCCACCCCAGCTCCCTCCTTGGGACACAGACTGCCTGGATGCACTGTGGAAAGTTGGAAGAGCAGACAAAGTTTTATTGTGGAATAAATGTTCAAGGGTACAAGGACTTCAGCTGGAAAAAGCCTCTGGGGAAGCAGCTTTAGGAGAAGTTTTTCCGTGATTCCAGTGGGAAGGAGCTGCAAAGGAAGGAGGTTTTGTGTGGTCTGGGGAGACCTGAGCTCAGAACAGAGGTGGGGGAGAAGCTTGGCCACACTCTTGTCTCTGTTTCTCAGAAAATAAAAACTGGGAGAGTCAAAGGCTCATGTTGTACCCAGACTGAGCTGGGGGGAGGCTGGAGCTGGGAAGCCTTCCCTGTTCCCTCAAGCCACTGACTGCAGAATGCCAGAGAGAATTCCAGCCCTGGTGAGGCCAAATGCAGCAGAGCCAGTGTGGGCAGGGATCAGTGGGCTCGTCTGGGATGCAGCAGGAGGAGGATGATGATGAAGAATAAAGAGAATGTTCCAGTGTTCCATTTCTGAGCAGATTTTCTTTATCCCTGACTCTGCTAGCTTTGACTTGGCCCTGACTTAAAATAATGGAATCCATTACAGACTGGTTTGGATTGGAAGGGACCTTAAAGCCCATCCAGTCCCACCCCTGCCATGGCAGGGACACCCCCACTACCCCAGGGGACCCCAAACCCAATTCAGCCTGGCCTTGGACACTGCCAGGGATCCAGGGGCAGCCACACTGCTCTGGGAAACCTCTGCCATTGCTGTTGCACAGCAGGAACAATTAGAAACATAAAGTATATTTTAAATGACAGAGCATAGAGAACAAGTAGAAAATGTTTATAATCATTTAAAGGATTGTTTCTCCTTGCAGTTCTCTGCTGGAGGATTACAGATGTGCCTCACCCACAGGAGAGTTTGTCAAAGAAAAACTTTAAATTCAGAGGAAGACGCTGAGTGTTATGTTCATAAAATAACAATTTCTGAGCAGTAAAAGTATCAAACATAATGTCTGTTGTCATGAACTGCCTTCAGGACAGTCTGTATAGCCCAGTATAAACCCCAGACACACTAATGGAATTAAGTTTTATGGAGGAATAGCACTGAAACGTTTGATTGTGAATTACAATTGCAGTAAGTGGATTAAATAGGCTCCATTCCTGTCTCCCTGCGCTTTGATTTATGGAATGAACCAGACTCACTCTGGTTTGTAAATAAGTGTTCTGCCTACTCGTACTGGTACCATCAAATCACTAGATGCAACTGGATACCAATATAAATTAAATTTCTGTCTTAGAAGGGCTGAATTTCCAAGCTTAATTCCACAAGTTCTAAAGGAGGACCAATGAACTGGAAAATTCGTTATACCAACTCAATGTCTTAATGTTATTGCTGATTCAGAACTATGACCTGGGAGTCCTGATTTTGGTGTGCCCTATTTTTCACCTATATTTTTGCTTTTAGTTCCACTTTATCCTTCCACAGAGGCTTCAGTTCAGCTTTTGTCACCATGCTGTTTGCCTTTCTGTGAAAGATGGATGTGATGAATAACTAGAAGATCAGGAATAGCTTTTGTTAAGTGCTTTGTGAATGTGCTGTTTTAGCCACACTGGGTGTACTGGGAGCCCTGGGAGTCCCCAGTCGTTGCTGCCCCTTTCCCAGTGCCATGCAGCCATCCCTGTGCCTGTGGACTGTGTTTGGGAGCCAAGGAAGGCTCAGAGTCCTCCACTTTCAGGGCTCACATTGCCTAATATGGTAAGGTATGTCTGCAAGAGCTGAGCTGTTTTGCTGGGATACAAGGGAAAGTTGACCAATAAAAGGAACAAAATAGGTGAACTTCTGGCCAGCTGATAAGAAACTGAAACCCTTTCAATGCAGACAGTGCTGTATGGTGGTGTTCATCCTCTGCTTCATTGCTGCAGGCCCGGGGTCCCTTCTGGGGATGAAGGATATGAGTATTTTCCCCTGGTTTTACCCTTGAATGTTTATTTCTAGAAGAGATGTGGTGTGATGTGGGAACGAAACCATCTGGCTCCTGTCCAAGGGCACGTAGATGGCACTATGCGTCACTTGCATCATGTAGTTAAATTGGAGAGCATTTAATTCTGTGTAACATAAGGCTGGCAGAGATTGGCTCTGTTTAGTCCTGTTTATAAACAAATTGCTCTAATGGGCTGTGTATGCTGCAAGGAAAGATCTTTAATATGTATAGCAATATGAAATAGCAGCAAAGTGCTGCAGGAAGGAGCAGGAGCTGAGGCTTTGCCATAGAGTTGGACGTGGTGAAGAACGTCCTCAGTGTGTTCAGAGTGCCCTGGGTGCTCTGGGAGGTGAAGGGGACAGACAGCAGAGAAATTAAAATTCATTCTGCAGATATTCCTACAAAAATGCTTCACATCTGCACAGAGCATTTGCCTTGTGAGTCTCCAGCCTGGTGTGCTTGTGTTGGTTTTTCTTAACCTCAGTGTGTGGAGAAGGGCACCAGCCTGGGTGGCTGCTCTCTGTGCTGGTACAGCCCTTCTCTCCTCAGCCTGGCTCTGAGCACCAGTTTACAGCTCTGGGAATACATTGTTTGTGCCTAAAGCCAAGTGACCCAAGTGGGTTATGTGACTACAGGGTTACAGCTAAATGCCTTCAGGTGAATTCCTCTAACTCACCAAGTTGCTGAATTAGGAAGGTGTAATGTGAAGCAGTGATGAGGATGGGGATGGGTAACACAAAACCAGCTCAAAGCCAATCTGTGAGTCCTGGGAAGATGAAGCAAAACAGCCAGTCCTCCAGGAGTGATTCCCAAGGTCACAAACTCATAACTATTTAAGGTAACTTTATGCTGTAGCATCTTGTTAGAAGATTGCTGTCAGCCTTGTGGTGCAGTCTGAGGTGATTGATCCTTCTCAGTTGTTGGTAAGTCATTCCCCTGCAGCCATGGGGCTGGGGTTGGCCCTGCAGCAGCCACCCACAGCTCCCTTGGCTGCTGCTGGCATTGCTGGGAGGCCTGGGCAGTCAGTTCAGCTGATCCCAGCTCAGCCCAGGCTCCTTTTCCTTTGCACCCATGGCAGCTGTTGCACAGGGTCCTGGGATTCTCCTGCTTTCTTCCCAGAAGGAGCTGGGAGCAGTGTGATGGACAGGGTGACAACAGGATCCATGACACGTGTGTGCTTCTCTCCAGTGCTGTGTGCACACAGCAGAGCCACTGCAGGAAATGGGAGTGCTCACTCCAGGGTGAATGTTAGCCCAGAACCACTGGCCTGAGGAGCAGCATTGCTCCTGCCCCATATCCCAGAGACAGAATAAATCTCACCATTGTTTTATGTCTGTTTGTAACTTTTGACTTTTTAAAGGTTAACAGTGTGTGGTTGTGCTTATTCATTTAACAGAGCATCCCACCACTTTTTGTGGGAAACTGTCAAAATCTGTCTCCTTGTGACATGTTCAGAGCTATGGAGAGGAGTCTGTGACTGCTGAGCTGCTTGGAGCAGGTTCTGGGCCCCTCTGGGAGCTGATGATCCCCCCTCAGTGTCAGTCATCCACTGGGCTGGGGGAGGGTGTCTCTCCTGACATGATTGAAGTCATCCTCCAAAAAATCTGATCTGCTGAATTAAAATTCCTGCCTGGAGCAGTGGATACCTGGGTGGGCTGTGTCGTGCTGACACAGGGTCTGCCCTGGAGAAGGGGATTGGGGACAGTGGGGGGGCTGCAGTAATGTACCCCCTGTTTACAGAGTGACCAAATTATCCTTTGTCTCCTAAAAAGGGAGAAAAGCCCAGAAATTTCTCTCCTCAATTAGGTAAAAAGACACCTCATAGGACCTCGGGGGCTTCACCTCAAACTTAAGAATAGCCAATTGGACAGGAGCTAATAAGTCCTGCCTAAACAATTTACTAGAAAAAGAAGAGAAAAAAAGGAACTAATTGCTTTTGTGAGATGTTTTACCAGGAGCAAGAAACTCTTGTCCTGGCTCAGTTTTTCTCAGTAAAGAGCTTAGTTATTTTGCCTTTTATTAAAACTTTCCTGTTTCCAACGCTTCCAACACAGAAGCCATCCTGCTGATTTTATGACATCCGAGGTGGCTGAGCTATCTCAGGTGTGACATAGATCTCCAAGGGCTCGTAGGACCTGGCTTGAAGGAGACCCCATATCACAGCACATGGAACTGGGATGTGCCATGCTCAGGCTCTGCTGTCTGGCCCTTCTCTCCAGTGTGAGAATCTGCATCCAGTTCTGGGGTCCCAGCACAGGAAGGATGTGGAACTGCTGGAATGAGTCCAGAGGAGCCCATGGAGCTGCTCCAGGGCTGGAGCCCCCTTGCTCTGGAGCCAGGCTGGCAGAGCTGGGGGTGTTCACCTGGAGAGGCTCCAGGGAGAGCTCAGAGCCCCTTGCAGGGCCTAAAGGGGCTCCCGGAGAGCTGCAGACTTTGGACTAGGGATGGAGGGACAGGAAAAGGGGAAATGGCTTTCCACTGCCAGAGAGCAGGGATAGATGGGATATTGGGAAGGAATTGTTCCCTGTGAGGGTGGGCAGGCCCTGGCACAGGGTGCCCAGAGCAGCTGTGGCTGCCCCATCCCTGGAAGTGTCCAAGGCTGGACAGGGCTTGGAACAGCCTGATCAGTGAAAGGTCACTGCCCATGGCAGGGGTGGGATGAGATGAGCTTTAAGGTCCCTTCCAACCCCAACAATTCTGTGACTCCAGCATTCTGTGGATGCTTCTCTCTGGCAAAGCTAGAAGCTGGTTGTCCTCATCTCCTGCCATCCTTGCAGGCTGGTGCCATCACACGTTTCTGTAGTCAATTATTTATCTCCCAGACATGTCCAGAAGGAACAAAAAGCAGAAGCTGTATTGCTTCATGGCTAGCAGAGAACTTAGGATTAATCTAAATTTGTTTGGAAAATTGGAGTCAAATTCTCTGGCAATAATATATCATTTGGAAACAACCACTGTAGGACAAATGGTATGTTGCTGTGATATAAGTGGTGATGTGGTTTGTCCCTTGTGTCTCTAAAAGGTCACTTTTTGTTCAGAGTTTATATCCTCCCACATGCCTCTCTTCAGAAAAAACCCATGTTTGGAAAGTCATTGTTAGTTTTGTGCTTTTGGACATGGACTTCCCCTATGAAAAGTAACATTATGTGGCATAAGCTGCTCCATTGTTTGGTGTGTCAAGTTGTTGAATCCTTAAGCTGCAAAACTCCTGGTAGGAATTTCCCACCTGCTTTGGTTAATTTACACCTCATTGCTCATTGTAGGGAACCCAAAGAAAGATGGAGAAAGACTTTTTACAAGAGCCTGTAGTGACAGGACAACGTGAAACAGCTTCCCACTGTCAGAGGAGAGGTTTAGATCAGGTCTTGTAAGAAATTCTCCCCTGTGAGGGTGGGGAGCCCCTGGCACAGGTGTCCAGAGCAGCTGTGGCTGCCCCTGGATCCCTGGCAGTGCCCAAGGCCGGGCTGGATGGGGCTTGTGGAATAGTGGGAGGTGACCCTGCCATGGCAGGAGTGGAACAGGATGGGCTTTGAGGTCCCTTCAAAGGTCCCTTCCCAGGCCATTGTGATTCTGTAGTAGGTACCTACCAGGGACCCAGTGCTGGCTGGGTTTGAGTGGCTGTTTTACCATATTTGTTAACTTTTCATTGATCTTAGATTTCATCCTTGGCAGAGGACATGACCCTCTGCAACACAGCGTGCTGCTGCTGAGGGCTGGTCAGAAATGGGCTGGGGCACAGTTAGGTGACAGTGTGCTGAAGTTACAGATTTGCCTAGCCAGTGGCACTGGGACATTGTTGTCTGCCAGCCACTCACTTCCACAGCTGAGCTGGCAGACAGGTTTTACAGCCATGGGTACAGAGAATCTGATCAATGCAGATAAAGAGCAGAATGCATCATGACTATTGTGAGAGCCCTGAGATTTTTATTTCTCTATGTCATATTTTGGAAAGTCCCTTAGCTTGAAATAGCTGTTTCCATCTGGTTCTTGTACTGCTGTTTGCTTTCTCAGCTTCTCTGGCATGGCCTGTTCATAGCTGTGCAAATTGTTGTGTTCCTCCTTGTAAGAAACCTGGGTGGGTAGAGGGAACCTGTCAGGAAACACTTGCTGAGTGCAACTGCCAGACAGCTTCCCCTGGGAAATAATATGTTCCAATACTTTATGCCTTAATGGTTAATAATAATAATAATAATATGCCTTAATGGTTAGAACTGGATGAAATCAATTGAGTTTTTGCATGAGCAGTGCTCAAACTGGACTTGTGAGTGGACAGAGCAAAGCATCTCCCTGGATTTGCTGAAGCCTGTCCAGAGAAGGGCAACAGAACTGGAGCAGAGTCTGGAGCCCAGTTCTGATGAGGAGCAGCTGAGGGAGGTGGAGAGGCTCAGCCTGGAGAGAAGGAGGCTCAGGGGGGCCCTTCTGGCTCTGCACAGCTCCTGACAGGAGGGGCAGCCAAGGGGAGTTGGGCTCTGCTCCCTGGGAACAGGACAGAGGGAATGGCCTCAAGCTGAGACAGGGGAAGTTCAGGTTGGTAATTAGGAAAAATTTCTTCCTGAAAGGTCTGGTCAGGCCCTGGCACAGCTGCCCAGGGCAGTGGTGGGGTCACCATCCCTGGGAGTGTTCAAAAGATGTGTGGATGTGGCACTTTGGGCATGGGTTAGTGGTGAACATGGCAGTGGTGGGGGAACAGTTGGGCTCATTGGTTTTTCCAACAGTCCTTGGTCCTGTGATTCTCTGATTTTATTGTGATGCTTTTTTCGAATGAACCTCGGTACTGAGCTCAGGAAGAGCCAGGTTTTGGGTGGACATGAAGCAACCTCTCCATAGCCACCAGGCCAATCTCTGGTGTACAGACCTGGCCAGGATTATGACATGACAATGGGCAGTGCTGGGGTTGCCTCAGGGGTTGTGCCCATGGCTACATCTACAGCCTGAATGGAATCCTGTCTGTGATCTTAGAAGCATTTATATTTTGCAAAGCTGACACATCTGTCCCCTTCAAAGGCAGAAATCTGGTGGTTTGTTGTTTGTGGTTATTGACACTGTGGCCACCCATTTCTGTAACCTCTCACCATCAGCCTGTGCCAGGGCAGGGTCAGGCTGGGTATCAGGGAAGGTTCTTCCCCAGAGGGTGCTGGCACTGCCCAGGCTCCTCAGGGAATGGGCACAGCCCTGAGGCTGCCAGAGCTCCAGGAGGGTTTGGGCAGCGCTGCCAGGGGTGCCCAGGGTGGGATTGTTGGGGGTCTGTGCAGGGCAGGGGCTGGACTGGATGGTCCCTGTGGGTCACTTCAGACTCAGGATATTCTGGGATTCTCTGAAATACAGTTTAATGACACATCAGAGGGGGTATGTGAACATCTGTGGGCTCTCTCAGAAGCATTTCTGCCTTTCATACTCTCTAACTGTGTGTTTGTCTGCCCCCTCCAGGCCCTGTCTCAGGTTGTGCAGATGTAGATTGGTTTACTGGGCTTGTCCTGAGCTTGATCTTCAAATAATGATGAACTCAAGACAGTGAAACATCTCCCTCTCTGCAGCCTTTGTTTTAGATCCAGTTCTCCCCTCTGCATTAGGGATGTCCCCAGAGGGGTCAGTGAACAGCCCAGCTTCTCATCCTGCTCTACCTGCTGAATTTGAGTGTCTAAGACATCTTTTATTTCAAAAACTCAACTTTGCTCCACAGAACTGCTGGAAGATGTTTCTCCTGCATGCAGAATGGGGCACTTGCAGGTCCTAAAATGATGTTTCCCTGCAGAGAATGCTGCTTTTTGAACTGTCTTTACCCTCTCTCTTTATTACCTCTATTTATAAGAAAGGAAAAATAAAAAAAACCTGAAATTTTACATTTCAAATGTGCTATTCTCAGCCCCCACTATTTGATCTGCATGTGCTGCTCAGTGCTAATCCAGGTGTGCCTAATGCATGGTGCTTCCAGCTTTTTTGTGATAAATTTTGAGATGGGAATAAAAAGTGGGAGAAGAATGATGCTGTAGATGCAGTTATGGACTCTCAGCTGCTGTGTGTGCCTGTAGGACAGGAAGACCCTTTCCTTCCTCTCCCTATTGGCACCCTGGCAGATCTGCTCCTGGGAACCCTGGCCTGGGCCCTGCAGATGGAAGTGTTCCCTCCTCCAGTCCAGATTCCATTTATGGAAAACTCCAGCAGAGCCTGCACATCCCATTTACAGAGCAGCTTCTGCCTGACCATGTTGCTTTGCTCCAGTCCTACAGCCCAGCATAACCCTGAGTGCTTCTGCAGTGCTAAATAAACCCTGCAAGCTCTGTTTGACCCTGGTGCAGCTTGAGGTTGATTTAAAAGTCATTTATTTACAGTAGCATTTATATATCATGTACAGTTGTTGTGTAGCAGTAGCACTAGTAATAATAATAATATTAATAATTTGAATTATTAAATCTTGAGATACAAAGTTCCATTAAATAAGCTAAATCAAATGCCCAGAAGTACAAATTGTAGACTAGAGTACAAGTCATGTTTTAATAACTTATTTTAAAGGTGATATGTGTTGGCCTTGTTAGTGCTAAAGGAATTCATATATGTGTGTTTATACATCTATATACAGACAGTTCCTCTGCTCTTCTGTACACACAGTTCCTTGGCTATACTTGCTGTATAGCACATTCATTTCTGTAATCCAGCAACTCGTCAGCTGCCCAGGACTATACCCCAGGAATAAAAATCTGTATTTTGGAGCCAGTTTTAGTTCTCTCACTGTTCAAAGACATACTTGGTCAAAATTACCTACTCAGGTTCCCCAGTGTCATGAGAATGTGACTGTTAATAAGCAATGCAGAGGGGAAGAGTGGAGCTGAGTTACATCTTTTAGGTTGAAAAAGACCAATTAAACACAAAAAACAACCAACCAACCAATGCCATCAACCCCTGAGCTGGACTCCAGTCCTTCTCCAGCTCTGTAGGTGTCTCAATAACCAAAACAGAAAAGCCTTGTCAGGAAAAAACCACAAACACCACCCAGAACGCAGAATAGGTGAGAAGACTTGTGATATTTTCCACACTTAATGACATTGTGATTTTCTGGGTTCTGTGGTCACTTTTGAAGATTGGCTTTTGGTCCCATCCCCTGGGACAAGTGACTGTGCTGCCAATTCCAAATTCACTCATTATGCACCAGCATGAGCAGTTTCTCTCCAGAGCAAGCAGAATTTGTTTGCACAGAATGGGATGGGTGCAGTGAATAAAGAGGTGAGAGCAGGAGGCTTAACAAGGCTCAGCCTTTCCTTCCAATGAGCTCCTTTCCCAATGGGATGGGATGGGATGGGATGGGATGGGATGGGATGGGATGGGATGGGATGGGATGGGATGGGATGGGATGGGATGGGATGGGATAGGTTAGAGACATTTTCCTGCAAGATCCCCTTATGGAAAGAGCAGTGACTGATTCCTGGTGCAATGGCCCCCTGGGTGTAACCCCTTCTCTGGCTGTGCAGCCCTGAGTGCTAAACCAGAGCTGTTCCTGGCTGTTGGAGCCACCCTCGGGCTGGTCATGGCTCATCCTTTGCAGATTCCAGCTCTTGGTCTGCTCTGGGTGTAGTGGGAGAGAAGTGTGAGGTGAGGAGGTTCCTGTTCCAGGACAGAGGTAGGAACAAGGGGGACACAAAGGATGGCTGCTGGTTTGGGCTGAAGGAAGCACTAATATAGGACACCCTGAGATGATGCCAATCACAGGATCATTCATCTTTGCCCACTGTTGCAAAGGGGAGGTGCAGGATTGTGGCACTATGGATTTCAGTTTTGTGGGCCACTCCAGTGATATAAAAGCAGTGGGAAATCAAATTCTGACTCAGTTCTCTAGAACCCATGAGGGTAGTTCGATGGTAAATGGGTTTTTATGTTTAAACTGAGTTTCCTGCACAGATTGCCCAGAGAAGCTGTGGCTGCCTCATCCCTCGAAGTGCCCAAGGTCAGGCTGGAGCAATCTGGTGGAAGGTGACCCTGACCATGTCAGGGCTTGGAACAAGATGAGCTTTAAGGTCCTTTCCCACCCAAACCATTCCAAGGTTCTCTTTTTTTTCTGGATATTTTACAAAACTGCTTTATACCTAGAAACATTATTTTCTGGACATATAATGACTTTGTAGCCTGACTGTTGGAAACAACTGCCAGATTATTTTGTTCCATTTCTCCAGAGAAGTGGCATGAGAATAAATGCAGTGTTACAGTTGATTTAGGTACTGCATAAAATTACAGATTTCAGTGATTCCCTGGACCAGCACATGACTCCACAGACAAACAGCACATTCTGCTCCTGCAGTGGGAAACCCAGAAGGGGAGGACTGGGAAGATTTGTTCACTTGAAGAGCAAACAGCTGAACTCTGTAGAAGGAGGTGCCAGCAGGTGTCAGGAGTGGCATGAAGCAATTATGGAGGGTCTCTGCTTCTCAAAGAAGAGTGAGCAAAGTGGGCCCAGTGATGGGCTGGGGGGGCTGAAGGAAAGGAGGCTCAGGGGAACCTTGTGGCTCTGCACAACTCCTGACAGGAGGGGCAGCCAGGTGGGGGTCGGGCTCTGCTCCCAGGGAACAGGAGGAGAGGGAACAGCATCAAGTTGTGCCAGAGGAGGTTCAGGTTGCACACTGGGGAAAATTTCTTCTCTGAAGGAGTGGTCAGGCCCTGGCACAGACTGCCAAGGGCAATGGTAGAATCAGCATTCCTGGAAATGTTCAAAATATGTGTGGATGTGGCACTTGGGGGCATGGTTTAGTGGTAAACACGGCAGTGGATGGGGAATGGTTGGACTCAAAGATCTTTTCCAGCCTCAGTGATTCTGTGACAGGTTCAAAGGACAGCATGAATCCTGCTGCCTGCCTCTCCCTGTTCTGCCCCTCCAGCTGGGTTGTAGCTCACAGGCAGCTGTGCTGCCCCATGTTCTTGTATCACAGGAGGGGCTCACAGCAGGGGCTGTGAGAGCCCAGCCTCAAAGGCTCAGGACCTCAGTGCCATCAACCTGCTGCTAGCCCTGAGGCCAGCTGGGGAGGAAGGGACTGAATCCTCCCAGCCTGCAGATCAGGGTCCAAGGGGCCTGTTGGGAGTAGTGCCCAGAGGAGTGCCCAGTGGTACCCAGAGGAGCCCAGAGGAGCTCAGTGGTACCGAGTGCTCAGTGGTACCGAGTGCTCAGTGATACCCACAGTGCTCAGTGGTACCCAGAGTGCCCAGAGGTACCCAGAGGAGCCCAGTGGTACCCAGAGTGCCCAGTGATACCGAGAGGAGCTCAGTGGTACCCAGAGTGCCCAGAGGTACCCAGAGGAGCTCAGTGGTACCCAGAGGAGCTCAGTGGTACCCATAGTGTCCAGTGGTACCCACAGTGCCCTGTGGTACCCACAGTGCCCAGTGGTACTCAGAGTGCTCAGTGGTACCCAGAGGAGCTCAGTGGTACCCACAGTGCCCAGTGGTACCCAGAGTGCTCAGTGGTACCCAGAGGAGCCCTGGTTGGCCAAGGACAAGATGGTGCCAGGGACCTTCCCCCTGCTCAGTGGTCACAGGGTTGTGTGTTGGGGGTCCCTGGCTGTGATTGATTTAGCAGATGTAGGCAGGGAGGCCCTGGGGGGAGGTCACAGTGCTGAGAATGTCCTGGAGCTGTGTGGGCCCAGTTTGTGTTTTCTGCCCCAGCTGAGCCCTGTGTAGCTGGAGACACCACTGTGCTCCCTGGGATGTGCCTGCATCTGGAGATAGAGGAGGTTTGGCTGCAGATGAAAGAGCTCAGCTGGATGGGAAGGAATTCAGTCAGGTATGTGGTAAACCTGGTGTGAAAAATGACAGCTAGGACTTTCAGGAGATAGTTTTGGGATAATTTGTTCCAAAAATACCAAGTACTCTCATTCTTCAAGTTGTGTTAGAGTTCTGCTCTCCCAAGAGGGCTTCTCCTCCTCTGCTCTCAGGGAATGTGCTGTGGGCTTGCATCATCCCTGAACATCACTGCAGCTCTGGCTTCAACTCCCAGATTTGTTTCCCATTTTTATCTGCTGCAGGTTGGAATGTTGCAGCGCTGCTGACATTTGTTTTACCAGCATCATGTTCTGTAGGTGAAGATTTTCCACACAGATAAAAAGGGGGTGTGTATTTTCCTCTCAAATATTCAGCTCAGGGTTTCATCCTATTTCTGCTACATCATTTTCCTGAATATGAATTCTCCTGGCTAACTAATTTTAAAAATGGAGTACAAACACAGGCATCATCACCAGAGGAAGGGAGAGGACACGCATCTGAATGCAAAAGGAAGTAACAGAATCTGCTGAGCTGGAAGGGACCCACAAGGATCATCCAGTCCAGCCCCTGCCCTGCACAGACCCCCAACAATCCCACCCTGGGCATCCCTGGCAGTGCTGCCCAAACACTCCTGGAGCTCTGGCAGCCTCGGGGCTGTGCCCATTCCCTGGGGAGCCTGGGCAGTGCCAGCACCCTCTGGGGAAGAACCTGACCAATTTTTGGGTGAAGGTGTATGAATATGTGATCATAGCCAAGGCCACAACTCTAACTATGGGCAAACACTCTTTCCTATGAATATAGCAAAGACACAATGCTGTAGTATAGTTGTGCTGCTGTAGTCCAAGGTGAGAAGAAACTTTAAGGTTATTTTGCCCAGAAATAGGCCAGAGCATGAGGTCAGCATTCAGACAGCCTCGGGGGATTGTGTGCAGTGGTTGTGGAAATGCTCATGGAAGATGATTTTTGTGCATGTCTTTCTGAAAGTTGTATAAATATTCCTTATAAAGTATACAGCAGCACATGGACCAGCCTGGTACTGACTGAGGAATCTCCTGAACAGACAGGAACAGTCAGATCTAAACAATGACCTTGAACATGACAGAGCTGAGGCTGTGAGGAATAGCAGCACTGTGAAGGAGAGTCATGTTTCATAATTCCACTGGGGACTCCTTGCAAGTAAACTGTACAAACCAGCAGGAAGAAACCCCTAAATCAGGCATTTGTTGGAATAATGCTGAAACCTGGTGTGTTTTGCCATATTGCATCTCTTGCTGCTCTCTGTGTCCTGGCTAATCAAGCCTCTTCTTCTCTCTGAATTGAGTTACTGTCCACCAAGCTGTATTAATCAGTCTGTGTGAGATCTACACTGGGTCACTAAGTAATTAGTGTGGAATGGCTCAGGGTGTGTTTTGTATTTGGGCTGTGAGTTCTGTACCAGAATGTTGATTTTGGAGCTTTCCTGCCCCTCCTCAGCAGAAACATGACTGTGGAGGGATGGGAGGGTGGTTTATTTGGGATTGGATGGGAGGGGAAGCCAAACACTGCAATTGAGAGCTGTGTAGCTCCACCTTGGTGATTAAGCTGGGCTTTGTCAGCCCTGGAGCTGGGATTGGGACACTCCAGTGCACCTCCAGCCAGTTTGCCCAGTTTCGCTTACACTGTTTTGAAACTCCAGAAACTGAGACTGGTGTGAAAGGATCACCCTGTGTGCAGGGGCTATAAATATGCCTCTGAAGCATCTGAATTTCCTCGTTGTACAGCAGAGTTGGGCTCCAGCTACAGGGAGGGGTGTGTGATGAGTGCAGCAGATGCAGGCTGGAAAGATGCAGGTCCTGCCCCAGCCCTCTGGAGTAGCAGGGTGCCTCTCACTGCCTGCTCGTGCGTCTGGACTTCATTTTCTTACCTTGAAAGGGGAATGCAGAGATATTACCAGGCAGAATTAGACCTCTCCTAACCCCTTTTCCCCTTTCCTGCAGTCCGTGGATGATTAGTCCCCTCCCTCCTTGTGAAGAGGTACAGAGAAACCTGATATCACTGTGACTTTCTTAGAGCAGGAAAATCTGGCAGCCCCCCTCCTGCTCTCCCTGGTTACACAGTGATGCTGCTTTGCCCCTGAAAAGTGGAGATGCTGGATGGCAGGAGGAATTACTGTAGCTGCTATTCCAAGTCCCTTCCCCAGCTCTGTGCCAATTAAATTCCTCAGGTGCCAAGCAGGGTGCAGAAAGGAGCAAGATTTCAGAGCAATGCAGAATGGGATAATACTCTTAAAATACTTTAATATAGATACTATTCTGCACTTCACAGAATAGTTTGAATGGGAAAAGACCTTAAAGCTCATCTCACTCCACTCCACTGCTGTGGTAGGGACCCCTTGCACTATGCCAGGTTGCTCCAAGCCCCTTCCAGCCTGGCCTTGGTAGGAAATGTTTAATATTAAGCAGATGTGAAGCTGGAGCAGGACAGACACTGCTGATGCAGGACAGGCACCTGCCCTCAGTGACCCTGCCTTGACAGGGGGGTTGGACTGGATGATCTCCAGAGGTGCCTCCCAACCCCAGCCATTCTGTGGCTCTCTGTGGTTCTGTGAGCTGGTTTGAGGCATTTTTCAAGCAAACATCCCATGGGCCCATTGCAATGGGACACACGCCCACCTTCACAGGGAGCCATCTCACCCCTTCCAGTGAGCTTGGGCAGAGCTGGGCAGAGAGAGGGGAGTCTGGGAGAGCACATGCTCCCCACACCCTCTGTGCTTTCACCCGAGCTCCTCTCCTTCCTCCTTGAAAGGCTCCCTTGAACCAGGGAGCTCTGCCGCCCTTGCATAGCTCAAACAGGCTTGTGAGCAAACAACAGAAATCTTGTTGTGCTGTCCAAGTGTGTCCTCCCTTTCATGGCATGAGCTGCTCCGTGGCCTTTAAATCATCTCCCTTTGTTGCAGCCACACACAACTTCTGGAATTTAGCCTCAGCAAAATGCTGTCAGCTCACCTCCAGCATCCCACTCACAGCCCACCAGGCCTCAGAAGCTCGAGAGGGATTTTCTCTTCTCTTCTCTCCCTTTCCATTTTTTTTCATTTTTTTTTCCTGCCCAAATCCCAAAACCAATCCCAAACCCAATTTGGCAGCCCAAATCCCAAGCTGAAAGTGAATCGCTGCTGCTGGCTGCCCTCCAGCATTCCTCTTGGAGCGAGTCAGGATCTGGAATGTCAGAATGTCAGGAGGCAGCGGCGGGAGGGAAGGGACGGGAGAAGCCTGTGCGTGGGTAAGGGCGCCGGAGGGGGGAGGAGGAGGAGGAGGAGAAGGAGGATGGAACAAAACCCAACTTCAGCTGGACTGCCCCTTTCCAAACCAGCGTTTGTTCCTGATTTATGCTTTTGTGTTTCACTTAAAACGTGCGGCTCCATGCAGCAGGGGCAGAGCTTGCGGCCGCGCTCCGGAGTAAATCGGGGTTTGCTTTTCCTTTCCTTTTTTTAGCTTTTTTTGGCAAAAGCTTCGTGTGTAGATATACCCAGCCAGTTTCAGCTCTCTCCTTGAGCCGGGAGTTTGTGCCTCCTGCACTTCTGGGGAGAGGTTGATCCCCCTGGGCCCGAGGCAGGGGAAATGTCCTTTTGCGGAGAAGCCGGGACGGGGCCCAGGCAGTGAGGCTGGCACAGAGCAGCGCCCGGCACTGGAGCACAGCGAGTCCTTGACACCTTCTCTGCTTCTGCTCGGACAAGAAACTTGGTGGAGCCTCAGGTCTTCCTGCCGCAGATTAATGCCTAAAATTATACACCCTAAACAGGAGGGTTTAATTACCAGAGCTGTGAATAGTTTAATTAGTTTGTTCTGACCTTGGAAGAAGGACCTGCCCAGCACCGTAGAGCGACAGGAGAGCACGCCTGGTGTTGCAGCTCAGAGCCTGCGAGGCCATGTCGTCCCTGTACAGCAGGAGTAAGGATTACACTCGCAGCAGGAAGGCTCAGTCAGACTCTCCCCCGTCCTCTCCTTCCCCGATCGCAAAGACTCTCAGAGTAAGCAGCTTTTTCCTTTCTGTATTCCCTGCTCAGCACATGCTCTGGGCACAGCCCAGTGCTGGTGGTTTGTTGTCTTACCCTTGGAGACCTGTGCCTGTGGTTTCCTTTGGAAAGAGGATGGTTTAAATGAAACTTTGGATGGTGCCTCTGCAGCAACAGGTTTAAAGCAGCTGCCAGAGTCCCTGCACTGGGGTTAGCTGTGTTATCTGTGGAGGGAATTGCTGGGATGGTAGTTTCCACCTATCCTGGAACGTGGCTCACCTGGTAGGCTGTTGCTGGATGAAAACCTCCCTGGTAAAAACGAGGCAGAACCTGACCAGCTTGTTAAACTGCACTTTTTCCATAAACACTTTGATATCGCTGGTGAAACAAGGTTTATGTTCAGCTTTCACCCCTGGGGCTGAGCTGGCCAGTGCTGTAGTTTAGTAATTTCAACACCACAAAAAAATTGAGTAAGACCACCTGTAGCAGGAGGCAAGTCAAGGTAGTTACCTGTACTCCCCAAACCAGAGCTGTATCCTCCTCTCCCAGGGTGTTGGAAAGTGGGGAATGCTTCCCAGCAATGCTGCTGCTAACTCCTGTCATGGGAGAAGCTGTCACAAACCCTCTGGGTCTGTATCATTGTGCAGGCAGCCTCTTCACCATCAAGAAATATTATCATGCTGGAGTCAAAGCCTGGAGGAATTAGTTTTTAACAGCCAGGCTAATTTTAGACAGGAGCATTAAATTAATTCCAGCACTGGTATTTGCTCAAATCAGATATGCATTGCCTGCTCTGTTGGAAGGGACAGATCTTGGTCTGGAAAAAGTATTGCCCGAAATATTTGATTTCTAACCCACTGCTGTGGCATTAATGGAAGCAGTTCCTGACCTAGGGAACTTCAGCCTCGAGGCTTCTGCGGCCGCTGGTTGCCCTGGGCTGTTAACTGTAACCAGGAGCAGGTGGTTTCTTCCTTCTGCAGCTGGAGTGGCTTTGGGATGGTTCAGGTCATCTAAAACTCTCCCCCATGGGCTTGGATGGGCTTCCCTTATCAGTTTAAGCTCTGTGCTTACCACTCCTCCCTAAAGGGCTGCACTGCTGATCACCAGCCTGGTAACAGGTGGGGAACCATCCCAGTGTGCTGGAAATGGTTTCATTTCTTTCAAACCCCAAGTTTTTAAGGTCAGGCATGTTCAGACTGACTCATTTCTCCCTCTTATGCATCTGGGCATGTGAGTGAGTGACAAACATCTCACAAGAGCCCTGAGCTGTGCCTGGAGCAGGTGACAGGAGGGGCTGGTTCCTCTGTCCAGAGCCATGGAGGGATTGCAGAACTCTGAGAGTCCCTGGGTGTTGGAGAAGGTGCTGGGAACTCTCAGGTGGGTGGAGGAGGTGCTCGTTTCTCTCTCCATCACCACAATGAGATTTGCAGGCTCCTGGAGAGCTGTGGGTATTGGAGAAGGAGGTGGGAGTTCTCAGGTGGTTACAGAAAGGTGCCAGGTGGGAATGAGGGCCTGGAGAAGAGCTGCTTGTTAGTGAGGTTTTGGTGAAAGCCAACACATGAGCACAGAAATCCTTGCAGTGGTAAGGCAGTGCCAGCTGTGACTCCACAGCATCTGCAGGGAAAAGCCAGGTGGGGAATGCAGCAGCATGGACTCAGTCAGGGTGGGAAACAGCCCTGGTGCTCTCTGGGTTATGGAAATAGCCCATGCCTTAAAAGGCTGATTAGGGCAGGAGTGACTTCAGGCTAAAACAAGGATCTGAGTTAACTCTTTCTCCAAGACAATGTAATTTTGCCATGAGCAAGAGAAGTTTACTTCTCTTTTGCCATGAGCAAGAGAAGTTTTACTTCTTGTTTTACTCTGGGTTTCTCCATGTGTTTGTTCCTCCCCACCCACTGCCCCGTGCCCACAGTAACCGCCCTGTGCCACGAGGAGCCACCACCCTTCATAAAGCAGGTAGGAATGTGATATCTTGGGGTCTTTTATCTTTCCATGCAGTCCATTGACACCAGCAGAGCTGTGGGCTCTGAGCAGGGCTGTGAGCTCACACAGGCAGGCAGGAGCCTCACACAGGGAGAAAACTCCTGCAGAAGCAGGCCCAGCAAAGGAGCTTTGACTGGTCAAGGTGTCACTGCCAAAAGCTCCCAGCAGTTTCCTGTGGCATCCCCTCTGCACCTGCACTGCTGCTTCCTTAGGAATGCCCCTCCTTAGGAGTTAGGATAATATTGCCTGGGCTTTTTCCTCCTTTGATTGATGGGAAGTCCCCAAATGCACAGCTAAGGAAGGGAGCACTCTGCACTGAACTCATGCAATCCATGAGAGGGAATATCCTGCACAGGAGCTTCTGGTAACAGTGGGATGGGGTCCCTGTGCCAGGGCAGCACTGTCCCATAGCCCTGGGACCACCACAAACTAAAATACACAAATCCTGTTCAATCCCCCAGGGTAAGTGTTGCTTTAATGAGGATGTTCCTCAAAAGAGGAAACCCAAACCCCTTTGAAATCAGTTCAGATGGTCCCATTATTTGGCACAAGCTTCGAGTGTTTGGCAGCGGGTACCTTGTCATCATGTTTCTCCTCCTGAAAAAATAATATTCACTTTCAAAAATGTAATAGGCATCCAGTGGCATGAAACCTGTTGTGTGCATTTAAGCAAATAAATGACAGGACTGGAAGGGTGAGAGTGAAGTCAAGGACTGAATTTTTAATTTTTTTTAATTCCTATTACTGCTGGGCTGGTCATTTTTTTCATAGGAAAGGAAGTGCCATGTTTGTGTTTAGGCTTATCCATCTGTCTGTTGTGGTACTTGTAACCTTTGTGCTTCTCCACAGGTTATTGGTTAGGTGGGATAACAAAGATTAAGGAGAATGCATGCTCCTAACTTTCTGCAGAGATTCCAAATGCAGCTTTTTATTTGTTTTCCACCTCTTTGTCAAACCTTCCCCTTTTATATAAACTGCTCCTTCTTGGTTTATTAGCTGATATTTTTTGCTGTAAAAAAGACCATCAAGATTTAAAATTGTCATTGATGTGTGTGGGCTGCTGTTTCAGTAGTGGCTGCCATCACTTAGAATCCCAGAATAGTTTGGGTTGGAAGAAATCTTAAAGCATACGTTGTCCCATGGGCAGGGACACCTTCCACTTGCCCAAGTGGCTCCAAGCCCTGTCCAAGCTGACCTGGGACACTTCCAGCGATCCAGGGGCAGCCACAGCTGCTCTGGGCACCCTGTGCCAGGGCCTGCCCATACCACAGCCAAAAATTCCTTCCCAATATCCCATCTAACCCTGCCCTCTGGCAATGGGAGACCATTCCCTCTTGTTCTGTCACTCCAGGTCCTTGTCCAAATTCCCTCTCCAGCTCTCTTGGAGCCCCTTTAGGCACTGGAAAGGGCTCTGAGGGCTCTCTGGAACCTTTTCCAGGATGAGAATCCCCAGCTCTCCCAGAGGGGCTCCAGGCCTGGAGCAGCTCCGTGGCCTCCTCTGGGCTCTCTCCAGCAGCTCCAGCTCCTTCCTGTGCTGGGCCCCAGGGCTGGGGCAGCTCTGCAGGTGGGGCCTCACCTGAGCAGGGCCCAGGGGCAGAATCCCCCCTGCCCTGCTGCCCCCTGGGGATCAGCCCAGCACAGGGGGGGTCTGGGGGGCCAGAGCACGGGGCTGGGGCTGAGCTTCTGATCCACCAGCGCCCCCCTGTCCTTCTGATCCACCAACACTCCCATGTGCTCCTGATCCACCAGCACCCCCATGTCCTTCTCATCCCCAACACCCCCATGTCCTTCTCATCTCCAACACCCCCATGTCCTTCTGATCCACCAGCACCCCCCTGTCCTTCTGATCCACCAACACCCCCCTGTCCTTCTGATCCACCAACACCCCATGTCCTTCTCCCCAGGGCTGCTCTGTGTCCATTCTCTGCCCAGCCCAGTTGTGAAGTAGCTGCTTGATGGTTGATACTCCTCAAGGGAGTCTGTACAATTCTCCTTGTTCTGTCCATGCTCACACTTTCACTACAAGGCTCTTCCCTCTGATTTTGGAGCACTCCCTTCAGAGTACATAACCTGAGCTTTCCAGCTGAATTTTCTCAGGAAGAGCTCAGCAATAAAACTCTAAGTGTATGCAGTGGTCTGCACTGATTTATTTTATTCTGCCTTTCATTGGAGCATCTGAAGGAGCCGTGCTGGGTGAAATATGGGATGTAGGAGCATCACCTTTTATGGGCCGTATGTTTGCAGCGAGTCACTTGATAGCAATGCTTGAGTATAAAAAGCAGCCATTCCCAAATCAGTGTCTGTGTTAAGGAGCCCCACACGAGCCTGAGCTGCTCTGAGCACTGATTGCCATGGCAGCAAATGCACCAAGGCTGCCACGCTCCTGTGCACACACACGGCAGGAAGGCAAAGCCAATCTTGCAGCAAAAGGAAAAGCTAATGCACTGAAATGTGAGTGAGTGGCTGAGCTGCAGGTGCTCAGCATGCAAATCACACTGACAGGGTTGGTGTTCATGTTTCAGTGATCATAGAATCACGGAATCCTAGAATTTTTTGTTTGGAAGGGACCTTAAAGCTCATCTCATCACCCCCTGCCATAGGCAGGGACACCTCCCATTGTCCCAGGTTGCTCCAAGCCCCATCCAGCCTGGCCTTGGACACTTCCAGGCATGGGGCAGGAAGAATTTCTTCCTGATATCCAATGTAAATCTTTCCTCTCTTACTTCAAAACTGGCCCCCCCACTTGTTCCTGTCACTTGCCCATGTAAAAAGTCAATGTCCCAGAGTGCTGGGAGGTCATTACAAACGCCTGCTAGGATTACAGCCTTCCTCCAGTTTGGAAAAGAAATGTGTCAGATGGTCAGTTTTTGCTCTGTGGTGTTTTTGCAACAGGTTCCATCCCTTTCAGATATTCCTGGTCACAGGTTTATTCTCACATGGGGTTTTCTGCTATGAATCATTGAACTTGCTGTGCTGCCACTGCCAGTGTATTACAGAATAGAAACTGTTATGAAAATATTTTTCCAGGAACCTTTGCGTTCCTGGGTTTCCATTTAGTGGCTTGGATCCGTTTGGTTGTGATAAAAGTGATGCTGCATAAATTGAAAGAGGATCAAATTTAAGTTGCGTCATGACAGTTTCTGTCTCATTTCTGGATTGCTGACTAGTTACACAGTGTTTGTGGAAATGATTCCCTTCTCTCCCAGCAGCCAACAAAAAATGTGGGATACTGAAACTTGAACTTTCAGGCAATTAACCTTTGTCTGTGTTCTCCAGCACCCTGCTTTGTTCTGTCTCTGGTTATTCCTCCAGCACAGTGTTTCTCAGATGGGTATCAGGATGAAATCCTTCTCCCTTGTTTGTCCTTGGGTTTTTTTTATTGAGTCCTCCTCTGTAAATGTCCATATCTGGAAGCATATTGGGAACTTGTGGTAATTCCCAGGGCACCACCCATGAGATGTTCCCTGCTGTGACTCAGTAGCCAGACGATGCTCCTGCATCTGGATGAATAAACAAGATGGGTCAGGGCATTGCTGTGACCCGTGGGCTGAACAGCCTCTGTCCCTGAGGCTGAAGTTCCTTCAGCTCTCCTCCCTCCCCAGCAGCAGAATTGATCCAAGCCAAAGCTGGAGCAGCGAGTGTGTTAACTGTTAAAGGCTCTGAGGGTCATGGATGATTTGGAAAGGAGCTGATGTGACACTTCAGCCTCATTTACAGCTCCTGTTTGACCCTCAGCTGCCTGCTCAGAGGTGTTGCCTTTGGAGAAGCTGGTTAAGCAGTTGGAGAGCAATCGCTCAGGATAGCTCAGCCTTGGAACCACGGCTCATTGCAGGAGGTCACAAGGTCAGGGGCAGCTTGAGGTTCCACCAGAGCTGGGAATCAGTTGGGACTTTGAAAGGGATGAAGGGAGGAGGAGAAAAACAGTGCCTTTAATTTGGGTCAGTTAATGGTACAGCCACAAAACCAGGGACAGAGAGAGGGGGAAGTGCTGCAGGATGGGAATGAGCAGCCACAGGAGTGATGGGGAGAGTGGGTGGAATCTCTGTGAGAGCAAACCTCTTCATCCTGCTGAGCTGGAAACCAGTGTCTGCTTCCCTGCAGGGGCCCACTAGAGCTCTGGTTTTCATAAAATGAACACAAACCCATCAAAAATAGGGCTGGAAGAGACACAGAGCCCAGTTCATCCATTTCCCTGTGTACTGGCTGCTCTACTTGTGCTGTTCATGGGAGGTGGTGCATAGAATCATAATCATGGAATCACTAAGGTTGGAAAAGCACTCTAAGATCACTGAGTCCAGACATTAACCCAGCACTGCTGGGTGGGCATCATTCTCTTCTGCCGGGTGAAAAGCAGCAGGACAAGAGGAAATGGCCTCAAGTTGTGCTGGAGGAGGTCCAGCTTGGATATTGAGGAAAACTTCCATGGAAAGGTGGTCAGGCACTGGCTTAGGCTGCCCTGGGCAGAGATGGAGTCACCATCCCAGGAAGTGTTCAGAAAACATGTGGATGTGGCACCAGGGATATCACACCTGGGGACATGAGTTAGTGGTGAACGTGGCAGTGCTGGGGTAACATTTGGGTTTGATGGTCTTAGAGGGCTTTTCCACTCTTCAGAGTTCTGTGATTCCCTGATTCCAGTCTCGCTCCATGTGCTGCCTGTGCCCACGATGCTGTTGTGGGAACGTGGCTGCTGCCTCAGGAGCTGTTCACTGAATCTTGGAGTGGACTTCGCACTGAAAAGTTGCTGGTTGGCTGCTGGCAGCTCTCACCCTCACTGCTGCTTCAAGAGGTATTCAAATCCCTAATGAAACATATGAGAACATCCTGCCAGAGGTTTTCAGGGCAGGGAAGGGGTTCCTGCAGACCTATGGCATTCTCATCTGGAAGAAATTTAGGAGTAGAAATCTTTTCCTCTCATGTCACTTGGCCGCTTGGTTTTTATTTCCACACGTCTGGAGAGTTTTGTCTAAGATCACGTCGCTTTGCGAAATTAAATTTTTCACCAATAAAATTTGATCCCTTAGAAAAGAAGGGAAAAAGGGCAATGAACCCTGGGTTTCAGAACTATGGCCTTTCCTAAATTAAAATGCTATCCAGCCTGATGTTTTACATGGTGAGTTTTATCCCCAAGAGACAACGGGAATAAACTGCAGCTGCTGGAAAGCCCATGGTCCATGAGAGAGTTTTGGAGCACAGAGCACAGGCTGGCCATGGCACACATGACAACTGTTCCAACTGTAGTTTGTTTGGGATGGCAGGAGATGTGGCCATCAGTCCCTCACAGCCCTGGATGTTTGTTTCTGATTAAATATGTGCTGTTTGTACTGAAAACTATGGGATCTGCTGCAGCCAGCTGCCAAAGCCACTATTCCATCTTGGAGAAGCTTTTAATGTTATGCTTCAGTAATAGCAGTTTTTCTTAAGCAAAGTTTATTGATTTATAGTTTGAGAAAACATATTTTGCATCAGGCTTTGGGGAGTTGGAGGTTACATGGAGGTGGTTTGGCTGCACTGGATTATTAATCATATCCAAGGATTTTGGAATCCTTGCATTTGCACGCTTGCAGGCTCGAGCTGGAAGCAGCACATCCATCACTCCAGTGGAGCTAACAGGATGCTGCACAAACCACAACTCTCAGGTCAGAGGAGCAGCTTTCTGAGGGAGGCAATGACCTCAGAATAACTCTCAAAAGTAGAGTTCAGCCAGACCTTCGAATTATTCTGCGCCCACTGAAAAACTAAACTTGATCCCAGCCATTCCTGCTGGGAGTGACAAATGCAGCTGTAGGGGAGCACCGACCTGAGCTGTACCCACTGGGGATGGTCTGAGGTGTCCCAGGCAGCCTCCTCCTGCCCTTTCTTCCTTCCAGCTCAGCTCTGGCTGCACTGGCTCCTGGAGGATTCCTGTCCTCAGCAGTGTCCTGCTCTGCCCTGGTGCAGCCTCACCTCAGTTCTGGGTACAGTTTTGGGCACTGCAATGTAAGAAGGATCTGAAGTTGTTGGAGAGTGTCCAAAAGAGGGACACAGAAATAGGGGAGGGTCTGGAGGGGCCACATGAGGAGCAGCTGAGGGCACTTGGTCTGTTCACCCTGGGCCCTGAGGGTGCAGCTCTGATCTCTGCTCTGTGTGACAGGGACAGGACCCCAGGGAGCAGCTGGAGCTGGGCCAGGGCAGGCTCAGGCTGGATCTCAGGGAAGGTTCTTCCCCCAGAGGGTGCTGGCACTGCCCAGGCTCCCCAGGGCATGGGCACAGCCCCAAGGCTGCCAGAGCTCCAGGAGTGTTTGGGCAGCGCTGCCAGGGATGCCCAGGGTGGGATTGTTGGGGGGTCTGTGCAGGGCCAGGAGGAGAGCTGGGTCCTCATGGACCCCTTCCAGCTCAGGATTTGATGCTCCTAAGAGGGAAAGGTTGTCCTTTGGGACACACATCAGCCTGGAGCTCATGTAGGAGCAGCTGAGCTACGTAACTGCAGAAATATAGTGACTTTTGCTTATAAAAGGGAAAGAACCCCAAAACCAGCTGGCTTTATTTTATATTTACTTTCTAAAATAAACACAGCTCATCAAGAGGATATTTGCCAGCACAAGAATATAATTTGAGGGGTTTCTAAAACTTCCCCTGTTGCTTAAAGAAGGACTGAGCTGGAGCTGTGCCCCTGCATCTCATTACATGGTGGTTAATTAATCATAGGCATTGATCAGGATTTCTGAGACAAAACACACCAAAATAAATTCCTTGACAACTCTCTTAAAATAGTGTACACAGTCCTGAGATTGGCCAGTTGGATATAAAGTATAAAATGTTCCCAAAGCATCTATTTTGTTTCCTTTTCTTCCTTGTTTTTTTTTTTTCTTTTTTCTTGAAAAAATGTAAATAGTAGGGAATTGCGCCTTCACTGGCTCCAACCTCAGCCACAGAATGCAATTGGAAGCAATTAGGGCAGTTTCTGCCTTGGCAAAAGCAGCAGCCAATCCCCCTTTTGTCACTGCAGTTCAGGGCTGTATTTTATTGAAACCTTCCATGAGGAATTTGGTTTAAATTATTCATCACTGAGCTCCCAACAGCTGCAAGATTTTCTGGTTTTTGAGGGAAGGCTCCTGCCCTCCACAGTCCAAGTACATTTGTAAAATCTGTCCTGGATGGTATTCCTGGCACAAGGCAGCATCCCAGCACCCGGGTAGGTGGAGCCACAGCCTGTGCCCAGCTGTGCCTTTCCCTGAGACTGACCAATGTCAGCACCCTGAGAATCTCTGAAGTGCCCAAGGCCAGGTTGGGCAGGGCTTGGAGCAAAGTGTCCCTGCCCATGGCAGAGGGTGGAGCAGGATGAGCATTAAGGTCCCTTCCAACCCAAACCATCCAGTGATTCCATGGTTCTGTGGTGTTCTTCACCCTTTTTCTTGGGTCCCATCTCAGATCCTGCTGATTTTCCAGCCCATCTGGGTTGGATGATCTCTGAGCTGGCAAAATGGGCTGACCCCCTTCAGTGTCCTCCACCACCTCAGCCCTACCTGGATGTGCTGCCCACCATGAGATGAATGGGAGGGAACGTGATGGGATCTCTGTGGTGAGAGCTCTAAGACCTGAGGATTACCAGAAGCTTGTGAGCATGTTTATTGGTTTGGAAAGACAGGACTCTGCCAAGGAAGGCAGGAGCCTCCCCTGAAATGGAGAATGTAAACCCTCCCCACCCCTCTGAATTGCTATAAATTTTTATATTAAGGGGCTCTCAGGCAAAAATATGGGAGCAGGAAATAACAGTTCTTTAATAGGGAAAAGAAAAAAAAGGATAAAATAAACAATGCAGTGAATCAAAGCAACACTGCCAGAGTCAGAACCCAACCTGACACCCTGTGGGTCAGGCTGTTGGCAGTAGTCCCATTGGAATTGTGGCTCAGCCCTCCTGCAGTGTCAGGGCTGGTTCTGCTGGAGCAGGGATCCTGGAGAAAGGTGCAGTCTCTGCCTCTGAAGATCCAGGGGAAGAAGAGGCAGCTGCTGTTCCTCTGGGCAATCCAGTGGAGAAGCTGTGCTGGTGTTCCAGAATCTCCAGATTATATCTGGGTAGCAATGCTTGGCTCCTCCCTCTGGGCTCCCATCTCCCAATGGGATGCTGTAGTTCTTATCAGCCAGGCAGTGACATTCAATGGCTGTTATCAGCAGGTGTCCCCTCCCAAGGGAGAGGTGATTGTGATCACTCAGAGCGAGATAAGGCAAACTGCCCACTTGACAAAAGACAACTGCCATACAAATAGTAACAGAATACATCTTGCCTTGCAGTCTGGAACAGCAAGTCTGCAAGTGCTCCATGCTTTTGTTTTCCTTTGGAAGTCACCCCTATGGGTGTGGGCAGCAGCAGCCAGGCTCAGCTCGACTGGATTCTGAACCAGGACAGCCTGTTCCCCCACCCCAACCCCTGCAGTGCTCTGACCCTCTTTAGATTATGGAAGGATAATTTCACAACTCGATGCTTCCCTGGCTCTTGATGTTTTTAGTTGAATTTTGATCCCAAGGGAAATAAATGAATCTGGGCAAAACTGCAGTGCTGCTCCAAATTTGCCAGGGAAGGAAAAAGCCTCCAGTGCATTTGTTGATAATGACTGGAGTGGATACTGCAGTTTCTCAGCATCCCCTCACAAACCTGAACAATTCCCTTCAGGAAAGTCAGGAAGGAAAAGACCCTTCTTGCACCAGCTCAGGCAGGTACACATGTGATGCCTCAGCTCTTCATTCCCTCTGTTCATTCCTAGCTTCTCTTCCCAGCAATGAAGGAAGAAGAGTTTTGTCCTTCACCTTCTCGCTCTCACCTTGGAATTTCCTCTCTGAGCAAACAACCTCCTTCCTCACTGCCATGGGCAGCACAGGGAGCCAGCCAGTGCTGCTGGAATTCAGTGAATATTTGGTGGCTGTTGGACAGGGCAGGGCAGTGCAGGCAGGGCCAGTGGGGGCTGCTCTGATGGAGCAGGTGCAGCTGGAAGCACATGGAGAGGGTTCCAAAGATGCTGTGGTCAAGCACTGGGCAGAACTGAGCAGGAAAGCAGCTGTTCTCTGCTGAAAATGTCTCCAGTGAGACATCCCAGTGGCCTCTGAAGATATTTGTCTCTCTTTGAACAAATGGCTGGGATGTCTCAGTTGAACACCTTCTCCAGTGTTCCATAGAATCATGGAATCACAGAGTCAGTGAGGTTGGAAAAGCCCTCTAAGATCATTGAGTGAACACTGCCATGTTCCCTGCTAGCCCATGTCCCAAGTGCCACATCCACATGTTTTTGAAAGACTTCCAGGGATGTTGACTCCACCACTGCCCTGGGCAGCTGTGCCAGGGCCTGACCAGCCCTTCAGGGAAGAAGTTTTCCCTGTTATCCAACCTGGCCCTTCCCTTGAGGCCGTTTCCTCTTGTCCTGTCCCTGTTCCCTGGAGCAGAGCCTGACCCCCACCCTGGCTGTCCCCTCCTGTCAGGAGTTGTGCAGAGCCACAAGGGCCCCCTGAGCCTCCTTTTCTCCAGGCTGAGCCCCTTCCCAGCTCCCTCAGCCCCTCCTGGTGCTCCAGACCCTTCCACAGCTTCATTGTTCTTCTCTTAGAGGGCTTTTTCATCCTTAATGGTGCTGTCATTCCATGGTTCCATGTTACTGCAGGGTGGCTGTCTCAGTGCTGACAGCAGCAGCAATGCCTCCCCTCTCATCTGGCACTTTGCTTTCCTTTAAACACACAGAGAGTCACCGTCTGAACCAAGCCATTGCAGTATGCATCACAGCAAAGTCATAAATACAATAAACCTGAGGGGTTTCCCCCTTTTTGCTGTGTATGTTTAAGGTGATTCCTTCTCACCCCAGCCTTCCTTTGCGGAAGCATGTCCCAGCTCCCCCTGCATATGGAAATTCTCATTTCTTAGAAGGAAAAAGGACAGAAATGGTTGTTCCTCTTGCTGCAAGTGCCCTGGCTGGCTCAGGGACCTGGCTGGGTTCATTGCCTGGATTCCATGTCACCTTGCCCAGCCACGGGATGTTTCCCAGCACTGTTCAAATCCTTTAGCACGTGCAGTTGCTGCAGTAACTCAGGCTTGCTAAGGAGTGGATTACTTGCCCAGCCATTTGTCATCGTATCATAAGTCATCACTGAAGGGGATTAGCATGAAGTGCACAAAAAACTTTCAACAAGAGCCTTGTTCATCAGTGTAATTCTCTTCTCCAGCTCTTCAGGGGAGGTTGGGTCATTGGGCCAGGATTCAAAAGGAACTCTCAGGCTGCTGAGGGGTTTAGGAAACAAATGTTGAAAGCTCAGCTAACAAAGCACCATGGAGAGATCACCTTGTGTGGCTGAAAGTGGAAAATCCTTTGTAGAATCCTAGAATCACAGACTGATTTGGGTGTGAAGGGACCATCAAAGGTGATCCAGTCCACCCCTCTGCCATGGCAGGGTCACCTTCCACCAGCCCAGGGTGTTCCAAGCCCTGTCCAGCCTGGCCTTGGACACTTCAGGGATCCAAGGGCAGCTGTGCCCAGTTTCTCTGAGCAATCTGTGCCAGGACCTCACCACCCTCACAGGGAAGAATTTCTTCCTGCTATCACAAGTCACCCTGCCCTCTGGCAGTGGGAAGCCATTCCCCCTTGTCCTGTCCCTCCATGCCTTGTCCACAGTCCCTCTCCAGCTCTCCTGGAGCCCCTTTAGGCACAGGAGGGGACTCTGAGGTCTCCCCAGAGCCTTCCCTTCTCTAGGTGAACATCCCCAGCTCTCCCAGCCTGGCTCCAGAGCAGAGGGGCTCCAGGTCTCAGAGCAGCTCCGTGGTCTCCTCTGGGCTCTCTCCAGCAGCTCCAGCTCCTTCCTGTGCTGGGTCCCAGGGCTGGGGCAGCTCTGCAGGTGGGGCCTCACCTGAGCAGGGCACTGGTCAATCTCCCCCTCCCCTGCATGAGCTGAGAATGTGGTTGGATTTGTGGTCTCTAACAGCCCTCTGCAGTAGCCATCTGTACAGAAACTGTCCCAGCTTGCTGCCTTCAGGTGTCACACAGAGCATGGCCTGAGCCAGGGCTCTTTGGACAAGAGGGCTGTATCCCTCTCACGACATTGAGTGGCATGAGATGCTTCCCAGACAGCATCCAGCCTGGCTTGTGGAGGTGCAGCAGGGCTTAGCCAGGGTGGAAATGCATCTGCTATCTTCCTTGGGAGGTTTCTCACCTCTAAGATGAAAAGAAGAAAGAGATTTTATTAGCGCAAATAAAATAGTGCCAGGCTGGACCCACTGCTGTGGCTCAGGGCCCGTGGCTTGGGGCCTCCTGGAGCTTTGGGTGTGGTGTTTACAGGGTAGGGCTATGTCCTGGTTTGGAAAGTCAGGTGTCTGTTAAGGAAGGCAGGAGCCTTCTGTGAAATGGAAAATGTAACCCCCCTCCCTCTGAATTATTACAATTTTGAAATTAAGGGGCTCTCAGGCAGAGATATGGGAGTAGGAATAACAGTCCATTAATAGGAAAATTAAAAATACAAATGCAATAGTACGAAAGAAAACCACTGCCAGAGTCAGAGCAGGCCCTGCCCCCTGTGTGCCAGGGAGGTGTCCCAGCCCCATCCCACGGGGGCTCAGCCCTCCTGCAGTGCCAGCTGTGGCTCTGCTGCAGCAGGGATCCTGCACAAGGGGGGAGTTTTCCTCTGCAGCTCCAGGGCTGCTGCAGATGGGCCTGGGCTCCCTCTGGCCATGCAGGGCAGCAGAAAGCTGCTCCTCTGGCAATGCAGGGGGCAAAGGCTGCTGTGCTGTGCCAGGCTCAGATTGGATCCAGGGAGGAATGCTTGGCTCCTCCCCTGGGCGGAGCATCTGCCCATGGGATGGTGGGATTGGATCAGCCCTGCAGGGACACTCACTGGCCATGGACAGCAGAGATCTCCTGGAGGGAGGGTTGGCTGTGGGAGAGATAAAGAAAAAACTGCCCCATGAACAGCAGAGAACTGCCCCAGCTCTGACAGATGGGGATAGAACGCACACCCCCAGCTGCATCTTGCAACGTAAAACAGGCACTATACCTAAGCAAGGGCCTGGCTAAGGATGGCCCTGTGGGCACAGCTGGAGGGAGAATGTGCTAATTCATAGCAGGGTTTGCTTGTCCTTTTGATCCCTGCAGGTAGCAGCTTTGCCTGAGCTGTGCTCCATCCTCGAGGCTCCACGTGCAGGGTCCAGCAGTTCATTTTCCTGCTGCTGGTGCTCACAGCACAGCGTGTCAGAGGCTGTGCTACACAGCCCATGCTTTGCAGACTCCCTGGGCACCTTCCTGTCCTGAATCAGGATGCCAGATGAGGGTCACATTAGGCTGGGATGAATTCAAACCTCAGCTGTGTTGGGTGATGGGTTGCTGTGTCCTGGCAAGCAGCAGGCAGGGCTGGGCACTGGGCAGGATGCTCTGGGAGCTGCCCCCTGCTCCTCTGCCTTGGAGTGGAGGTGTGGCTGGGTCACTTGTCCACTGGGTGACTTAATCCCTCTCTCCATGGGGTGTACTCCCAGATCCCTGCCCAGGATCAGAGACAGGCATTGTCTGGGTGCCAGGCAGGAGTGGGTGGTCTGAAGTCTTTAAGCACCAGGGTGCCAGACAGGCAGCACATCTGCCTCCCAGTGAGGCCTTAGCACTGGATTTACTGGTGTAGCTGACAGCACAGCAGTGCAAGCATGTCTGGGCACAAAAAGCCTGACCTCTCATCTGCTCTGTGATGTCCTTTGTGTTGACTGTGCTAAAAAGAGCTGAGGGAATTGGCTGTAAGTGCCCGTGGGAGGTTTGTGCTCCCTCAGAACAATGATGCTACTGATAAAACAACAGAGGAATACTGAGCTCAACTTCCAGTTCAAGGGAGGATAAAGAGTTGGAATGCACCTGGAATTTGAGTAAATGTCTGTCAGGGGAGGTGACTGTAAGTGTGGCATGTCCTGCAGGATAGTGATGCTGTCACCACTGGATTTATGCAACTGTAGGAAGCAGCTGTTCAATCTAGAAATGTCATTGAAATGGTGCTTTACTACATTAAGCTTCTGCAGGATAGTCATAGAATCGTTACTAAGTTGGAGAAGCCTCTCTAAAATCATTGAGCCCAAACTTTCCCCAGCATTGCCATGTTCACCATTAAACCATGACCCCAGGTGTTACATCTGTACATTTTCTGAATATTTCCAGGGAGTGTGACCACCACTGCCCTGGGCAACCTGTGCCGTGGCCTGACCACCCTTTCAAGGAGGAAATTTTCCCTGATATGCAGCTAGCCTGAACCTCCCTGACATCACTTGAGGCCTTTCCTTGTGTCCTGTCCCTTGTTCCCTGGGCCCAGAGCCAGGTCCCCCCTTGTACAGGCTGAGCCCCTTCCCCAGCTCCCTCAGCTGCTCCTGGTGCTCCAGCCCCTTCCCCAGCTCCATTGCCCTCTCTGGACACGCTCCAGCCCCCAATGTCCAAAGGCAGCCCAGAACAGCACAGCAGAGGTTTGGGTGCTGATGGGGAAAGAAGAATCCAACAGAGGCTCCAACCACCCTGGTGTAAGCATCTTCTCCCTCCCTCCTGCAGCTACTGTTGTGTCTCTGTCTGCCACAGTGAAGCTTTTCTCCATGGAGAGCTCTTGCCCATGGAGAGAAGAGTGTGTGATTTTCTCAAGTTCAGTATAAACACTGGGAGATCCCTGTGTCTGTTCATCTCCCTCACCCGCATCACTCAGCACAGTGATCATAGTCAGGAAGAATAACTTCACTGGAAAAGGGAAACAGTAGATTGGTTTGGATTCCAGGGAAGGTGTTTCAGTTCTGGAAATGAGGATTTGAACAGCAAGGTTCAGGATTTCTTAGTTGAATTAAATAAGTGCTTCAGAGGAGCTGAAGCAGTTGAAGATTCAGGCAGAGATTGGAGATTCCCAGTTTGGCCTGGGAAATCTCTGTGTAGCCTGGCATGAGCTGGGTGCTGGTATCTGAGGTGGGAAATTGCTGCTGCCTGGAAGCTCTGCAGTTTTGAATTGAATGTTTTGTTCTCATTATTAATTACCTTTTCCTTTTTTTTTTTTTTTTTTCCCCTTCAGCATGAAAGACTTTCCAGGTAAGAATTTTATTTTTTTCTTACTTTTTTTTTTTTCTGTGTAATATTTATTGGCAGCATGTTTTTGTATGCCTTTGAGGATTCCCTGTGCTTCAAATCCAGACTGGTACTGGCTGTTTGGTCCTTTCCTGAGCTTAGCTGTGGCACCAGTTTGCTTCTGTTCTTTACTCCCCAAATTATTTACCTCAGTGCCCTCTTAGAAATGGAGCTGGTTCCCACCCTGGAGATGAGAGGTTTGTGTGAAGTCAGTGCCCATGGGAGGCTGGGCTGGTACCCTGGGATTTTTTCAGGTGTTGTGGTGGTGGTGGCTGCCAGTTTTGGGCAGCGATGCCCAGGGCCAAGCGGAGGGTGCTCCCACTGGCTCAGCTGGGTCTGCCCTCCCTGCAGTCCCAACCAGCTGGGCGCTGTGCTGGCTGTTCCAAGTTCCCACAGCCCCACAGTGCTGGATGTTGCTCGTGTTTCAGGTTGGAGGCAGCTACGAACCCCAGCACGAGCGACTCGTCGTACAGCGAGCGTTCCTCCGGCCGCTCCAGCGCCTACAGCCGCAGGGAGAACCGGCTCGCCGCGCTCAGCAGCCGCGCCGAGGAGGAGAGCAACAGGGACTACAAGAAAGTAGGGGTTTAAACTGATTCTTGTCATTGCACACACTGCAGAACCTGCCTGTTCTGCAGAAACCAGCCCCAAGAATCAGTGGGAAGAAGAAGATGTTTATGCTCATTTTCTCCGTTTCAAAGAATCCAGTGGTTTGGGTTGGAAGAGACCTTAAAGTTCATCCCATTCCACCCCTGTCATGGGCAGGGACACCTTGCACTATCCCAGGTTGCTCCTGTATGTCTTGGTTTGAAAGACAGGAGTCTTTCAAACCACCCTCTCACCCCAAATTGCTGTAAATTTTAAATTAAGGGGCTCTCAGGCGAAAAATATGGCAGCAGAAAATAACAGTTCTTTAATAGGGAAGGAAATAAAAGGATAAAATAAACAATGCAATAAACCAAAACAGCACTGTCAGAGTCAGAACACAGCCTGACACCCTGTGGGTCAGGCTGCTGGCAGCAGTCCCATTGGAATTGTGGCTCAGCCCTCCTGCAGTGTCAGGGCTGGTTCTGCTGGAGCAGGGATCCTGGAGAAAGGTGCAGTCTCTGCCTCTGAAGATCCAGGGGAAGAAGAGGCAGCTGCTGTTCCTGTGGGCAATCCAGTGCAGAAGCTGTGCTGGTGTTCCAGAATCTCCAGATTATATCTGGGTAGGAATGCTTGGCTCCTCCCTCTGGGCTCCCATCTCCCAATGGGATGCTGTAGCTCTTATCAGCCATGCAGTGACATTCAATGGCTGTTATCAGCAATGTCCCCTCCGTAGGGAGGAGTGATTGTGATCACTCAGAGAGAGATAAGGAAAACTGCCCACATAACAGAAGACAACTGCCATGCAGATGGCAAATAGAATACATCTTGCCTTGCAATCTGAGACACTGTGACAGATGAGTAATGTGATGATTGACTCTCACAATTAACAGACAAATATCATGTATATAGGTTAAGAAAAGTTTTATAGATTTATAGTTGTGTTGTACCCCCTCACGTGGTTATCAAGGGACAGCTGGGTTGGGACATCTGGGACGGTCAGATTGTCACTATGGAACACCTGACCTCCAATCAGGATTTGAAGAAGAGATCTCCACTACTGGACAGCAAAGAAGGGGTTGATGGACAGAACTTTGGGAGGGGTTAAAGGGTTAAAAAGGATCCATTGTGTGGGAGAGAGAGCACATGGTGGGGAAAATCCTTTGCTCCCTGCACTGTAACCTTTTTTCTCTATTCAGTCTTCTGTTGTATTTTTGATAAGCTTTAATGGACCTTCCTAAACTATGAAAAGTGAGTAACCATTTCTCACACTCCTGGACCTGGACACTTCCAGGGATCCAGAGGCAGCCACAGCTTCTCTGGGCACCCTGTGCCGGGGCTTGACCATCCTGTGAGTAAAGAATTACCTAAATTAAAACTGTCCCCTCTTGGCTGTGTTTAAACTCCCTACAAAATTCAACAGCTTTTTTCTTATTTCTAATTCATGAATTATGAAAACATAAGTAAAGCATCCAGGTTGGTTTTGTTTTCCCTTCTCATCTGTTGATGTGTGGGAGCAAAGTGAACCCCTCAGCTCAGTGCTAAGGGCAGTGTCTGCTCAGCCTGGCAGGATGGGGTTAATTAACCAGGAGCAGCCTGGTTAATTGAGCTCTTGTTTTGCATTTCAGTTATACGAGAGTGCCCTGTCTGAAAATCAAAAGCTGAAGTCAAAGCTGCAAGAAGCTCAGCTTGAGCTGGCTGATATCAAAGCAAAGTTGGAAAAAGCAGCCCAGGTAAGGGAAAATCCAGGTCCTGACTGGAGAAACTGAGCATGACAAAGCAACACTTGTTCCAGAATGGGAAAGGGAGGGAAGGTGCCATAGAGGAAACAGAAATAAGCAAATAATTTTGTAAATCAACATGTTGCATCCCAAGCAAGAGCATCTGCAGGCTGTCTTGGCCTTTGTGCAGCACCTTGTGAGAGCTCTCGGGTTTAATCACTTTCTATTTTTAATTTCCATAGCAGAAACAGGAGAAAACTTCTGACCGGTCCAGCATGCTGGAGATGGAGAAGAGGGTACGTGTCTCTGCTTTCTTCTGAGTCGCAGCTGTGCCTCGTGCAGGGCAGTCATTTCTTGAAGGGAAGTGTTAATTAAAAGATAAGTTGTATTTTTGCCTTAAGGAGCAGTGCACAATGATAATTGTGTTCTGACCTTTGCAGGGCCTGAGACTCTGCTGCTCTCAGCTTATTCTGATTCCTCTCTTTGGTTCTAAGCAGCTGAGGACCAATGGATTGTATCACACTGGGAGACTGTTGGTCCATTATGCTTTAAAATATCCTTGATCCTTACAAATAAAGGCTGGTTTGGGGTGGTGGAGGAACAAGGCAGAATCCTGGAAGGGCTGCTCTCAATCCCTACTTTCCCCAGCCTGGGTTGGTACCAAGGATTGCCCCAACCCAGGGACAGGACCTTGAACTTGGCCTTGTTGGAGTCAGGGCAGCATCCTGTATAACTTCTGTTGAATTAGGATCACAACAGCCACAATTTCTGTGAGTTAGAAAGCAAAAACACATCCAGCTGTTCTCAGTGAAGATGCATTAACTGTTTCCAGGACAGCTCATGCATTTTGCACTGAAGAATCCCTGGATGAACTGTGCTGTGGGCAAAAAGTGCCCCAGAACTCATCATCCACAGCACATCAGAAGCTGCCTTTTCCTCACTCTCCTGGCCTCATGGCTCTTTGCACAGGGTAAAGGAGCAGGGCAGAGAGTGTAAATCTTGTTCTTGGTGCATGTTTCCCATTCCCCCTTCTCGGGGCATGTCCCTGGAGCAGTTTGAGCCCCTTCATGTTGGGAAAGTCACTGAGGAGAGCACTTCTCCTCACCTGGACACAGGTGTAGCTGAGGCCACTCACACAGCAGAGTCTAATCCTCACTTTCTGAAATGCACTGAAAGCAGTCAGCTCTGCAGCCCTGGATTATCTGGGAGGAACAGGATTTCCAGGCAGGGAATTTCCATGTTCTGTTTCCTATTTGAGCAGCTCAGGGACTTTTCTCATTGCCACCTTCAGTGGAGTATAAGTAAATCCATGGCTTCACCTACAGAGCTCAAAATCACATTATATCAGCAGCTCCTGAGAACTGGGATCACTGAAAATGGGGAATAATTTCATTAGGGGTATGAGTAGAGCTTGTGCTGTGCCCAAACAGGCCCAGCTTATATCCCTGCTGGTTTGCCAGCTGCCCTCTCCCATCTGATCAGCTCCTGGTTGTAACCTCTGCCTTGCATTCCCCTCTTCAGGGGATGCTGCTACAGAAACACAAGATTTCTATTTTTCTTTAAAAGAAAATATACTGTAAATTTTTCTTCCAAATCCTTGTGACCTTCTTTGTCATGAATCCTTGTAAACAGGAGAAGCGAGCCCTGGAGCGGAAACTCTCTGAAATGGAGGAGGAAATGAAGGTAAGAAATAATCTTCACTGTGTCTATTCCATTTTATATGCTTTGTATTCATGTCTTTGGGGACTGTCACCCAGGAGGAGAATGTTAAAGGTGTCCATGGGAAGGATCTCATTTTCCTTTCTGCAGTCAGAACTTGCTTTAATGGCCCTGTTCTCCAAACATGAAATGCTAATAAACTGTCCTGGTTCTTATTCATCTGATTGCTGCTATGTTTGATTTGTTCTGCTGTTTAATCTGAGAATGGTGAAAGCTGTTCTCCTTAAATGCCTTCCCCAACTAACTTTCTGTGGCATCGCTGAGTTCCAGTGTGCTGACCCCCTGTGCTCTGACTAGTCTGCAGCCCGAGTAAAGGCTCTGAGGTTCTCTCCGGATGGGTAAGAAGACAAAGCTGGCTTTGATCTCACGCACACTGGCCAGGAGAAAACACAAAGTGGTTGTGTTCCTGTGCTCCCTTCCCACAGCATGTCACTGGGAGGCCACGGCAGCCTGGGATGGATAATTCCAGCAGAGAGGAATTTGCTTCCTGATGGGATGTGCAGCATGGCTTGCTGTCACCAGCCATGGCCACTGGGGCTGTGGCACGTTCTTGCTCCCATGGTGTGGCTTCCAGGATGGCTGTGGCCATGAGGGGAGCCCTGCAGGGCCCAGCAGTGTCTGGCTGCCCTCACACCCCCACAGCCTCTCCCAGCTCAGCAGCACTGCAGTTCTGCTGGATGTCAGTGCTGTGTTCACAAAGTGGGTGCCCCTCTGCTCTGCCCCTGCTTTCCTTCCCTTTCAACATCAGCAGGTGGGACCAAGCTGCTCTCACACAGAAGGAAGGACCCACCTGAGAGCTCTCCCTGCACTGACAGAAATTACTTCCTGCCACCCTGGAGGAGGCTCCAGCTCTGTTTCTGTTTGAAGCTTTTGTTTCTACCAAGCACATAACTCTGAAAGGCCTGTGCTACATCTTCTGCAATAAGTAGCACAACAATATGGTGGATTCTTGCTGTAAGGCTCTTGTTCTCTCAGAAAGGGGAAAATAAGCGTGAATGTGTGAGCCAGGAGGAGAAGGAGAAAGGATTGAATATGTCTAAGTTCCAGATTCTTTGTTCAGTGAGCAGGTAGGAACCTTCAACTGCACAGAGACTTTCCTATAATTACAGCACTGTGGTCTTCAAGAGAGATACAGGCATGAGCAGTTTGTGTTGGTCCTTCAGCTCTGCAGATCCCTGCAAACCTGCAGCTTCAGCCCATGGAGTAAGAAGAAAAGGTGGTGGCCTCTAGTGGCCTCAGTTTGAAAACATACTGCTCTGGAAGAAGTAATGAGGGAAGGTTCCTGCAGGGTCTGTTGGACACAGCCAGAGCAGCTCCAGGTCAAGTGGAGCTGCAGAGCCATGGAAGCCAAGGGAGGGCAGGAGGAGAAGCACTGCTGGAGGTTGGACGTGTTCTCACACTGCCTTGAGAGACATGGGCTGAAGGAACCTGTGCTCCAGCTGAAAATGAGCTTCAGCTCCTTGAGAGTGGTGCTGATTCTGCTCTGTCTGTTCTTGCTGCATTGGACAACCAGAGTGGCCTTTTGTTACTAGAACAAATAGCCAAGGATTCGGAAAATCTCTTTTCTGAGGTGCTACTACACTTTTACTAGTTTTTGCAATCCTTAAGCATGCAGTGAGTACCTGAGGGCACTGTGACATGTCTTGTTTGACATCTACTCAAAAAAAAAGGAATATAAAATCCCTTAAGAAAGAAGCATTGGATTGGACTTTTCCAAAAGGAAATTGTTGTGTCCATTTTCATGATGCCTTGAAGTGGGAGAAGCAGCCCTGCTGTGTTTGCCTGGAGGGAGATAACCTCTGCAGAGCATCCCTGTTAGTCACTTCTGTGGGAGTTGAGCCAGGAAAATCTGCAAATTCTGGCTGGGCTTTCATTCTTGCTCCTTGCACTACCTGAGTTGCTGTTGTGCAGAGTCAGAATAAGGAAGGAGTCGTGAAGGAAAAGGCAAATCCACCAATTTCCTTTCATGTGGAAACAACAAACCTGTCAGGTGATGAGGTCTCAGGCTGTTTTGGGGAATTCTTCCCACTAGTCTTTGAATCCAGCAAGACTTACATCCAGCTGTTGGATCCAGGGGTGTCTATGTCCAGTTGTGCACATGAGATGTCCTGGCCAGGGCTGTCCTCTCCTTGCAGCTGACTTCTGAGGAAGAGGAGGCAGAGGTGGCAGAAATGTGCAATACTTCAGCCTGTGTTTGAGGGAGTGAGCTTTGTTCCTGTCTGGAGTGTGGCCCCTGCTACCAAAGCCATAGAGAAGTGAAGAGGAGCAAGACAGGCTTGGTAACTTCAAGAATCTTGGTGGCAGAGCTGCTCCTCAGAGCTGCTCTTGCAAAGTTGACAGAGACTCAACATTTCCCTGAGTGACTGCACAATTCAACTGGAGATCCAGAACCTTGGCTGAGGCAGGAGAAAGAAAATTAACATTTGCACTGAGCTGAATTCAATGCCAAGTGCCTGGGGTCCCAACTTAACACAGCAGTTGTTCTTGAAGGTCACAGAAGCTCCTTTATTCCATGGCAGTGCTGCAGCATCGTGCAGGCTCTGGGCATTTTTATTTAGTGTTGCAGGCACAAAATCTGTTAATTGAAGGCAGGTACCAAAAACTGAGAAACCTGCTTTTGCTAAGCCAAGTATCAAGCAGAGTGATAAGCAATCACAGCGGTATCATCCAGATCCTGCTCTTTGCCCTTGGCTTCAGTCCCAGCCTCCCAGCCCTTGCTGGATTTGGTGCATAAACAGGAGCCTGGCCTACCTGCAGCACACAGACATTTTTACATAAATGATCCTTTCTGAGGGCTGTGCAGGTGTGGAGGCTGAGCAGGGGCTGATGGGACCATGCTGAAGTTCTGTGCTGTGCTGGTGTGGAAAAACAAAGGTGGTCTCTGAAATGATCACAGTCCTTTCCACCTCACACAGCACCATGCCCCTGCTGTGTGTGTTAGATGCTTTCTGCCAGCTGTGAGCCATGTTATAAAACAGAGAGGCTTTATTATCTGTGTATCATAAAATCAGGGAATATCCTGAATGGAAAGGGACCCACAGTCCAACCCCTGCCCTGCACAGACACCCCAACAATCCCACCCTGGGCATCCCTGAGAGCATTGTCCAAACACTCCTGGAGCTCTGGCAGCCTCGGGGCTGTGCCCATTCCCTGGGGAGCCTGGGCAGTGCCAGCACCCTCTGGGGAAGAGCCTTTCCTGAGATCCAGCCTGAGCCTGCCCTGGCACAGCTCCAGCTGCTCCCTGGGTCCTGTCCCTGCTCACAGAGAGAAGAGATCAGAGCTGTCCCTTGGGAGGAGCTGCAGCCCCCAGTGGGGCCTGACCTCAGGCCCCAGGGTGAACAGAGCAAGTATCCTCAGCTGGTTTTGGTACTATCAAAAGAAGGGACTATTCCAGTACAGCCATCTAACAGCAGCTCCTGTACACCTCCTAACAGCAGGTGTGGTGTGTCACAGGACAGCTGTGCCATGTCTGTCGGTCTGTCTGTCCTCACTGAGCACAGTGGCAGCCAGTAAATCTTGGACTGTGAGGGGATGGATGGATGGATGGATGGATGGATGGATGGATGGATGGATGGATGATGGATGGATGGTGGATGGATGGATGGATGGATGGATGGATGGATGGATGGATGGATGGATGATGGATGGATGGATGGATGGATGGATGATGGGTGGATGAGGGATGGATGGATGGATGAGGGATGGATGGATGGATGATGGATGGATGGTGGATGGATGGATGGATGGGTGGATGATGGATGGATGATGGATGGATGGATGATGGATGGATGGATGGATGGATGGATGGATGGATGGATGGATGGATGAGGGATGGATGGATGGATGGATGGATGGATGGATGGATGGATGATGGATGGATGATGGATAGGGGATGGATGGATGGATGGATGGATGGATGGATGGATGGATGGATGGATGGATGGATGGATGGATGGAATCCATTGATGGATGGACTGATGGATGATGGATGGATGGATGGATGGATGGATGGATGGATGGATGGATGATGGATGGATGGATGATGGATGGATGGATGGATGGATGGATGGATGATGGATGGATGGATGGATGATGGATGATGGAGGATGGATGGATGGATGGATGGATGGATGGATGGGTGGATGATGGATGGATGGATGGATGGATGGATGGATGGATGGATGATGGATGGATGGATGGGTGGATGGATGGATGGATGGATGGATGGGTGGATGATGGATGGATGGATGGATGGATGGATGGATGGATGGATGGATGGATGGATGGGTGGATGATGGATGGATGATGGATGGATGATGAGTGGATGGATGATGAGTGGATGGATGATGGATGGATGGATGGGATATGGTGAGCAGGGATCTCACTGCTGTGGTGTCACTGCAGCTTTCCTGCAGTTGTTTGCTGTAGCTCTGTCTTGGGATCTGTTGATTTATCCAGTGTCAGAACTGTGTGTGTGTCCCAGGAGCTGCTCTGTCAGTTTGATGATCTCAGGGGCTCAAACCCCATCCTGTGCTGGCTCCCTGCCTTCCTGTCTTGCTTACCTTGGTTTTGCAAAGCTTTCCAAAGAAGTGTCTTCATTCTGTCATGGAGAGTAAATGTAGGGCTTTTGGGTAGCTAGGAACAGAGCTGATGGTTGGGGGTGTACAGAGTGCTTCAGTTTTGTACAGGAATGAGCCCTTGGACAGAATGTCCTGGGACACAGCAGATTCCTTGCCAGCTGCAGTCAGCTCTGGGTCATAGAGAATTCCAGTGGCTTGGGTTTGAAGGTGCCCTTCTCATTCCACCTCGTGCCATGGACATAGACCCTTCCACCATCCCAGGCTGCTCCAAGCCCTGCCCTGGCCTTGGACATTGCCAGGGATGGGGCATCCACAGCTTCTCTGAGTAGTGCAGGTTGGGTGGATGGTCACTGTCTTTGTGTCCCAGTAGATTCTTTCATGGTGCTCTTTGTTCAGGACAGACAGCCCCTCCCTTTGAGTGCTTTTTGCTAATTAAATGGTAGAAAGGAACCCTCTTCCTCATAAACCCTTGCCTGTGTCTTCTTCTGCCACTAAGGGGACATGGGGAGGAATATGGTGCTTTGTGGGACTGCTTTGGTTTGGGACTGGGAATTTGCCACTTGAATTTACAACTCTTCTTGTGGATGGTTCCTGCCTGCCCCTGCCCAGTGCTGGGGCTCCTTCCATCATGCAGGATGGGTTCTTGCTCAGGAGGGGTTCTTGTTTTCTTCTGGCCCAGCTGCCCAACCTCTCAGGAGGAAGGAGGGCAGGGATGCTGCTCAGGAAGCAGCTCCACAGCTCTTGGCATCTCCTGGCGCCTGCAGTGGTGTAAATGTCCAGCACATGAATTCACTTTGGCATTACTGGGAACAGTGTCATCCTTGTGGCACTGGGATGTCTGCATGGCTTGGACCATTTCCCTGTTCTGCTTCCTCATGGCTCTTCTGTTCCTGACCTCCCTCTGCTGTTGAACCTGTGCAACCCCAGTTTGTACCCATGTCCAGTTTGTACCCGTGCCCAGTTTGTATTTGTGCAAGCCCCAGTTTGTACCCACACACAGTTTGTATCCATGTCCAGTTTGTACCTGTGCCCAGTTTGTATTTGTGCAAGCCCCAGTTTGTACCCATTCACAGTTTTGTACCCATGTCCAGTTTGTACCTGTGCCAGTCCCAGTTTGTACCCACACACAGTTTGTACCCATGTCCAGTTTGTACCTGTGCCAGTCCCAGTTTGTACCCATTCACAGTTTGTACCCATGTCCAGTTTGTTCCTGTGCCAGTCCCAGCGTGGGGCTTGGTCTCTGCCCTGTCCTGTGCCCCTCATTGCCTTTGTCACCAGGAATGCCCTCCTGGCACATCCCCACTGTGGGAGATGCTCTCATTCAGACTCCTGTTCCTGAAATGAACAGTTTAAGGTTCAGACTTGTCCCCTCTGAAGGTCAGAGATAAATTGAGCCCTGAGACAGAGAAGAGTTGAATCTGGGCATGGATGAGAAACCAAACCCCAGAGGTTTTGGCAGGACTGAGCGTGGGCAGAGCCAGGAGCATCACTCAGGGATGAGGGACACAAGGAGACACAGTACCTGTCCTGGTGATCTGCTGTGGGACAGTGACACTTTCAGGTGCTTCATTCTGTGCCTTTGGGATCTTCAGGAAGCTCTGGTTCCTCTTTGCTCCACACAGCTGCTTTGGCTTTTAGAGATACATGAAGAAAAGGAGTTTTAACAGAGTTATCAGTTCCCAGCAGAGCTTTCAGAGCCTGTCTAGGTGTTAAGTCACTGGTGATAGGTCTCACAGCAGTTCCCAAGTCCTAGGGCTGTCTGGGTAAACTTGAATATAATCCTGCTTTGTGGTGGGAAATCCCTGTATTTGACCTTTTTTAAGATTTTGGGGGCCCCTGGAGAAAGGGCTGATTCCCAAAATATCCTTGGTGTGTTGTCAGGCTTTTCCCATCCAGCACTCTCTGCTACTAATTTCTTTTATTCTCTTTTTTTCTTTCACTGCCTATGAACTAAACTCCCATTTCTGTGCCCATTTCTGTTCATTTCCATGATGTTCTCTCTGTATTTCTCTGTCCACTCCTCTCGCTCTCTGCAGAATCTCCACCAGCTCAAACAGATTCACACTCTGAGGCAGATGAATGAGCAGCTGCTGGCTGAGAACAGGGCTCTGACCCGGGTTGTAGCCAGACTCTCTCTGCCCTCCAAGCCCAAGGAATCAGAGGAGCTGTAGCTGCTTTCCCTCGGGCTCATCTTGCCTCCTCCTCCTCTCCTCCAGGCAGGTCTCGGCTCTGCTCTGCTCCCCAGGCTGCCTTGTGGCTCAGAGCTTGTGGCACAGCATCTCTGCATTCCCAGGGCATGGTGCTGCTGCCATGGCAGGGCTTGCTGGAGCTCTGCTCCCCCCTGCCTCCTGCTCTGCTTGGCAGATGCTGCTGCCCTTGCCAGCTTAGCTCTGGGAATGGCTTTGGGGTGGCTTGGCAGTGCCAGCAGCTCCTTGCCTGGTACTTGGCCTTCAAACAGACCCACAGAATGCTTTGGGTTGGAAGGGGTTAAGTTAAAGTTCATCCGTTCCACCCCTACACTTTCCACTAGACCAGGTTGCTCCAAGCCCCGTCCAGCCTGGCCTTGGACACTTGAAAATAAATGGTTTATGCACATGGCTGCTTAGAATAGAATTATTTTTTAATTAGACTTAGTTCAGGGAGAAGCTGGCACTCAGCAAATCAGATTATCCAGAGTCAGGAAATTTGCAGGGATGTTGTGAAAAGCTAACATTTTAGACAGAAAGGGTATTTTTAGAAAAACTACAAAGTGAACTGTCCTCAGCAGGTTTTCTTGGTCACTTGAACAAAAAGGACAAGCTCCATTCCTTATTTTAAACTGAAATTTTTGGGTGTGAGTCCACAGGCTCAGCATCCCTGCCTCCTGTGGGCTGGCACAGGGTGGGGGAAGCAGCAGGAGCCAGACCAGGAGCACTCTGTGTTTTCATCTCCTGTTTTAAATCCAGTGCTGGACAATTAGTGGTGGAAACACAAGGATGAGTCTTCCCTAAGCTTTGCCTTCACACATCACACAGTTAAATTACATCTCTTCCTGCTACTTCATTGGTTCAATGCTAAAATAAAGCTGTAAGTGCTCCTTTCTGGGGGCCCTGCCTGTCCTTTGCAGGTTAGTAGGGATATTCATATCCCTTGGGACACAAGAAGTTGTGTGCTCTTGTGGGCTGGAAGTGGCACCACAGAATAAAGAAATCTATTCTTAGCACACAAATTATACCAAGGCTGATTAACCATAGAAACAAACTAATCAGGGGAATTGTGGCTTCCCCTTTCCAGGAGTGTCAGCTCAAGCCCACATGTGTGTCACCAGGGCCAGGAGAGTCAGGGGTTTTATTGTGTGCCCTGGATTGTGCAGGTGGTCAGGTGAAATGATCTCACAGCCTTTCTGTGTTTAATCTGTGGAACTATCCTCCAGCCTGACCCTGCCTCATTTCTTTTCATAAACTGTGAGTTTAAGTCATTCTCCTTCCCCACATGCTTTGAGATCTGAGAGGGAAAATTGGGCAAAATTATTTTCAGAAAAAGAACTGATGTTTCACAACCTGCAAGTGACCTCTCCTCCTCCCAGGACATGCCCACATTATCACTGCCCTGCATCCCCTGTGCTCTGGCTGGGGCTCACACTGCCCTCCTCACTCACTCACTCACTCACTCACTCACTCACTCACTCACTCACTCACTCGCAGGTTTGCAGTTCCCTACCAGTGCCAGGTTGGGCAGAGCCATGGTCTGTGAGCTCTGCTGGTTTATTTCAGCTGTTTGAGTAGGTCTGACACAGGCTGTTGCTGCTGTGTGTAAACTCGGCCTCAGTGGTGTCTGTGCACATCACAGCTGTGCAGAGCTGTCCCTGGGTTAGGCTGTGCCAGCTGTCCCACGCTCTGGCAGCAGAGCTTCTCAGTGAATCTCATTTTCCTGCAGGCACATGGGTTCTGAGGAGCCCTGTGCATTCAGTGAGTGTTCCCATGTCCCAGGTGCCACACAGCCCTGCTGCTCTGCCCAAACCCAGGTGACACCAACACTGCTCATGGTCAGCCCTGCCCTTCCCTGGGGCTGGGCCACATCCCTGCTCAGCATTCCTGGAAACTCCAGCCCTTCCAGCCTTGGAACCCCAGTTCCCCTGGGGTTCATTTCACCTCACTTGAGGCTACTCTGCTTCCAAGGGAGGAACACCCTGGGCTTGTGTTGTCTCACGATGATGTGCAGCTGTCAGGAGGCCTCAGTGGGCACGGTGGAGCTGGGTTGTGACCAGGAAACGTGTCCAGAGGCACTTATTTCACATTCCTTCATTTTTAAATAAGTGACACAGGTCACACGAAGCCTCCCATGAGGAACTGCCCAGTGGGTGGAGGGGCTCCTGCAGGCACTGGGAGGCACCAGTGTGAGTGTGGCTGGTGGAGCTCAGGAGGAGACAGAGGAGTGCAGAGATACCAGGAGCTCTGCTGTGTCTCTGAGCTCCTGATCCTTGGGTGATGATGATGGCAATGCCTCTTGTTTGGCCTTGAGAAATGGCACAAGGAGCCACGAGTGCTGTTCTGTCACCACGGTGGCACCAGCACATGGATTTACCCTTCCCACAATGTTCCACCATGCAGCACCAGCCTCTCCTCCCTCCCAGCTGGAGCCTCCCCCAGCAGTGCCCACGGGGATGGAGCTGGGGGTGTTGGGGCCCACCATGGCTTGGCCCAACCTTGTAAGAAGGGAATTGCTCTGGTGGGAGCTGGAGCTGCCCCAGGAGCTGCCCCCACTCAGAGCTGGTGAGCAGGGAGGGACTGCAGGTGGAGGGGGCAGAACATTGTGGTCAAAGCTGAAACACCTGGTTAGGAGGAAGGAGATTTAGTGCAGATTTTTAATCTGAAAGAATTCCTCCAAGATGCAGCTTGGCAGACAGGAGTTGTGGCTGAGCTCATACAGGTGCCATGTGTGTGACCCCACTCTGCCCTGGGTGTCCCTGCAGCCCTGGTCACCCATGCTGGCAGTGACCCCCTGTGTGCCACCCCCAGACAGGAGCAGGGTCTCCCTCTGGTTGGGAACAGCCCAGGGAAGGTCACTGGCTGCAGCACAGGAAGCCAGCAGGGTTTGTGCCAATGGGAAATGTTGGAAGGGTCTTGTTGAAGCCATTTCTTCTCTGTTTCCAAAGGCTTTGGTCTGTTGCAACCTCAGCTGAGCACCCAGGAGGTACCTCCAGTGTCAGTGTGTTCTACGAGTCCTCTGGCCTCAGCACTTGGGGCTGTATCACACATCTGCAGGGTCCCAAGGAGATTTGGGGGTATTCTAAAGAGATTTGGCAAGGTCCAATCCTAAATGAAGATTCCAGGCCTTTGGTTTCCCTTCCAGTCCTGGCAAAATGGAAAAAGCATATCAGGAAAACCAACTTTACTTGTCTGCTGAGCTGTATTTGGCCTCTGGGCAGAGGTTTGGGATGAAGCAGCTCAGAAATGGTTCCTGCCCTGCTGCTGGGGCTGAGGCCTTGCTTTGCACCAGGGCTCCCTGCTCAGTGCTGTGCTCGAGGCCCCTCTCACCCAGCTTGTGAGAGCTCTGGGGATGCTGCAGAGCCATGGGAGGTGCTGCTGGAGGGGGCAGGGTCCCCCTGGCCCCCCAGCCCCTCTGATCCCACCTTGTCTCTGTCTCTCCACAGATTTTGACAGAGCTGAAGTCGGACAACCAAAGGCTGAAGGATGAGAACGGAGCCCTCATTCGAGTCATCAGCAAACTCTCCAAATAGGAATCAGAGCAAAGGGAGGACAAGGAGGGGTGTCCTACACCAGCTGCCAACCCCACCACCCAGCCCTACCCCTTCCTTCCCGTCAGTACAGCAAGTGTTTCAGCTGTGGGATCAATGTCACACCTGCCTTGCCCTGCCCTTTGCTGTACATTCCCTTTCTAGCCCTATTTCCCCCCAACACACCCCCTGCCATTTTATTTTTTTTAATTGATGCATGTTGTGGTATCTCGGACATTTTATTCAAGGGAGAAACGTGAGGACTGGGTTTGAGCTGCCAAAACTTCTTCCAAAAGCTCAGTGTTTGGTTTTGGACTCTGACCTGGAGTGGGAAGCTCCTACTGTAAAAAGTGACATCTGAAGAACTAACCCAGCATGTGCAAGCCCTTTACAGGTGGGAAATGTGAACTGGGCTGGGACTCTGAGGATGCACATCAGCCCACTGAGATGTGGGACTCTGGTTAAATGTGATGCTGTGAAAGCCACCAGAGCTCATGTTTGTCACAGGCTGATGAGCTGTTTTGCACAGACACCTTCTCCTCTTGCCCCAGTAGACTGAGTCTTCTACTTTAGATAAGATTTTGAGCCTGTTCAGTACCATCAGTGCTGTGCTGACACTCAGTGTCAGACCCTTGTCCCTCAGCTTCCCTTTTCCCCCCAGCCTGGGTGATCCTGTGTCACTTTGTGTCCTTCCAGGGCTCCTGTCTCTGTGGTTGGTAGCATCCAGTTGCCACCTGGACTCTTGTTCCTTGGGACAGGACATATCCCAGGCACTTGCTGAGTTTTCTGAAGGACAAACTTGAACCCCTACAGACCCTCTGCTGCTCTCACCTGTGTGTGAGCCTGAATCACCTTGCAGGGAGCTGTGCCCATGCCAGAAACCAGGCTCCCCTTCCCAAAAGCCATCTGGGACATTCTCCCAGTGCCTCCCTGAAGGCAGAGCCCATAGCAGAGCCTGGTCTGGTATTTCAGGTACCCTCCCTTTGATTTGCAGCAGGATTTTATAGACAGAGAATGCCAGCATCCTGTCCCACACACCTTGGAGAGGCCAGAGTGTGTCAGTGTCAGAGGGACAGGGAGCTGCTGGTAACTGAATCATGGTAAATGAAAGTCTTCTGACCTGTCAGAAACTTGTCATAAGCTTTGACCTTGAAGGAACCCCCCAGAATTATTCCTCTTTAATGTTACATGCACTCTAAATGGTTTGGAATTGTTCTCTCCCATGGGCATTCAGACATTGGCTCCTCTCTCCATGCTGTGGGACGTCAGCAGTTCTGTTCAGCTTCCCTTTAACAGACTCCTCTCCAACAGAACCTTCCCTCCCAGAGATGTCCTGCTGTATCCAAACATTCTCCCATCTACATCCTTCCATATTTTCATCCTTTCATCCCCTTTGTCCTTCAACTCCCCAGGCTCTGTCTGGCCAAGGGCAGCAGTTCTTGGTCCCTGAACCTGGGGGTGGCCATGGGGCAGCTCTGCCACGTTCCTGAGCAGCTCTGGCCAGGGGGACTCTCCACTACCAGAGAGATGAGATACTTGAACATGAGCAGAATACTTGAGCTTGCTCAGCAGGGTAAAACTTCTCTGTCAGGCAATCCTGGCATTTTTCAAAGCTTTTGCTGGTTATTGCCTCAGAAAGCATCTCTGTTTCCCCCTCTCTGGGGTTTTCTCTCTTTTTCACCCCCCTAATTCTCCATTTTCCCCCCTTCCCCTCCCTGTCCTGCCTGTTTCCACCTCTCTTGCTCTTCCTGGAGCTGCCAGTTCTCCCCAGGCAGCTCTGACCACAAGTTGCTCTTGAGCTGGTGGAGCTGTTGTGCAGCTGAGGCACCGTTTCTCCTGGTACAGAGGCCCTGCCTCTGCTGCTGAGCTTTGGGAGGAAGAGACCAAAGCTGGTAAAGGCATCAGGGTTTCTGCAGAGCACTGCCTAAGCCAGGCATCCTTTTTATATTCCTTGATTTTAACCCCGCGCTATTTAACAGCTTTAAGTCTTGAGATCCAGTCAGTGCTTCCGCTGCACGCCATCCCCTCCTGGTGCACTCTTTCTGTGAGTCCTTCTGCTGTTCTTGGTGTTTTCTCTCTTGGTGACCACTCCTCACTTCAGCCTCGGGCTCTGCTCTGCTCTGGAGCTCGGGAGTCAGGAGCTCTGTCCCTTCTGTGCTCAGAGCTCAGAGCTCAGGAGCCCTGTTCCCTCTGTGCTCAGGGATCACGAGCTCTGTCCCTTCTGTGCCCAAGGACCAGGAGCTCTGTCCCTTGTGTGCCCATGGAGCAGGAGGTGCTCCCCAGCTGGGCTGGAGCCTCAGGCCGTGCATCCCGGCAGGATGAGGAGGAGAGTTCAGAATCAAGATCCTGTCCTTCTCACAGGTTCCTGGCAGCAGGAAGAAGCCTGGTGTCTGTTTTAGCGAGAGGGTTCAACCCAATCTGACAAATCCATCCTGCACTGATGTTTTGCCCCTTCTTCCAGGACACTTGCTGCCTCTTTCCCAAGGAGCAGAGTGCAAAGGCTGTGGGGGCTCGTTCTGAGTGGCACCTTGCAAAGCCAAACCACTGCAGCTGCAGTGGCTGCTGAGCACTGGATTCTCTGAGCCCTGGGCCCCTCAGCTCAGTGTCCCTGATCAGCCAAAGCTGTGAGCGTCCCGTGCTGACGGCGCAACTGCAAATGACATTCTTGACAATGGATTTTCTTTGTCTCACTTCATGCCTGACATAACCAGTGCACTGAGGAGGTGACAAACAGGACACCTCAAACCCTGTGCTTGGCACAAGGTGCAGAGCAAATAGGTTTTTAAAATTGATCCCTCTTGGAACCAGAGCATTTACCAGACGTGGTCTCCCTCGGGGAACATGAGCTTTTTTTTCTAAGCAATTGCTTGGGGTGAGTTAATTTTTATCGCTTGGGGTGAACCCACCTGTTGTGGCTGCAAGTTTGGTGATGGCTCTTTGTAAATAAAGTCCTTGGAGAAGCAGGACTGGCTGATGAGATGGGGAGAGAATGTATTTTTATGCAACTTTTGAGTGGCCTTTCAAACCCTGAGATGAATGATTTGTTTTACTGGTTGTTGTTATATAGTATTATAAGTATTATGTGTTTGAAAGTTTGGGAATAATATTCACAGCTATGATGCTTGTAAACACAACAGTATTTATAAATGAATAAAGTAAGAGTTGATAAAATAGAAGCTTTGACTTTGCTACCATCTTTCTGGAATTATAAGTTGTTTGTGCTAAAATTCCCTGTTTCTCCCAAAATTCTTGTGGCATAACAATGTCCATCATCCATCAAAGCACAAAAGTTTTGCAGCTACAACAAAAGTGCCTTTTCAGGGGAAGCTGAAATGAAGGAACTGGGATGCACATGCCTGGAAAGCACCCACCAGTGGGAAGGTAAAACAGGAGAGGGTCCCATCTCCTCCTCAACATCACACTGGGGATCAGGCCCATTTCCCACTCTGGTGGCAAGCCCTGGTTTTGCTCTGCTCACAAGTTTGGTCAGCACAAAGTGTGGCACAGGCAGGAGGTGGTGTCACATCTGGGAACCTCTGTCTTGGGTGAGGCTGCTGGAATCTCCATGTATTCCAGTGTTCAGAGGTGGTTGGTGCAGGCTGAGTTCTTTCCTTAGGGCTGGTGGAGCAGGACGTGACTGTGGGCCACACTCAGTGTGCTGGGGGCCAAGAATTCTGTAGGGCATTTGGTATTTCCCACCTGTGCCCCAGCTCTGGTCCAGCCTTGCTCAGCTGGGGTTTGAGGTTGCCCAGAGCACAAGTCAGAGGGAGCTGAGGGGCTCAGTCTGGAGAAAAGGAGGCTCAGGGGGGATCTTCTGGCTCTGCACAGCTCCTGACAGGAGGGGACAGCCGGGTTATGTTGGGCTCTGCTCCCTGGGAACAGGGACAGGACAAGACAAAATGGCCTCAGGTTGTGCCAGGTGAGGTTTAGGTTGGATACTGGGGAGAAATTCTTCTCTGAAAGGGTTGCCAGGGCCTGGCACAGCTGCCCAGGGCAGCAGCAAAGTCGCCATCCCTGGAAGTGTTCAAATATTTGTGAGTGTGACACCTGGGACACGGTTCAGTGGTAAACATGGCAGTTCTGGGTTAGTGGTTGAACTCCACGATCTTAGAGGGCCTTTCCAAAGTATTTATTTCACAATTCTGTGTTTTGGGGGACTTGGGCCCTTGTGGGGTTCCACCCACACCTCCATCTCTCCAGCATCCCTGGGATCACTGCCCTGACTCTTGCCCCTCATGCCCTGTGAGCCCCAGCAGAAAGACCAGAAGGGAGCCAGCTCCTTTCAGCTCGTTTCTTTAATAAGGAGACGTAAATCATTACAAAATAACCATCAAACGATCAGAGACGGAACGACAGAGTCCACACGAGGGGAAGGGGCATTAAAAGCAGCTTCCGCCGGAGCCGAGCGCTGCGGGGCTGGCGCGGCCCGAGCGGGGCCGGCACCGCCGCCCAAGGGTGGCCGAGCCTGCGACTCCAGAGGAGCCGGCTCCTCCCTCCCAGCCCGGCAGAGAAAAGGAAAAGGAGCCCGAGCCTGTTGCCAAGACTCGTGGATTCATTTTCCTCTGGTACCCCCGGGAGCATCTCCGTGCCACAGCCGGGTTTGCTCCGCGGTGCCGCCAGGAGAGGGAAGTGCCAGCCCTCGTCCCCAAAACAGAAACCGCCGGCTGGGCGTGGCAGAAATAACCCAAATTGCTCCGAACAGCCTTTTCACCACAGGCAGGTCGAGCCCCACATCTGTGCCCAGCGCTGTCCCGTCCCTGGCCCGGGTGACAGCGGCACCCAAGGGCAGCGAGCCCGAGCCCCGCGGGCCGGGGGACACACGGGGGAAGGGGTCACGGCTCAGCGCGGGCTGTCCCCGTGGGGTCCCGCTGCACCGTGCTCTAATATGGCTTCTAAAGTTGCTCTGACGGTGAAATGCACCAACGCGACACAGGACACCGAAGCCACGATGTTGCTGCTACCCGGCCATGGGACAAACGCGACAAGACACAGGAACACGACACACATGGACGCCACGGCCGCGGCGGTGATAGCTCACTCTCCGCTGGCGGGTCGGGCTTGGCATGCTTTGCTTCTTGGCATTATTTTCTTCTTTTATATGATTTAATCGGGGATTTTCATTTTAATTGGGGGAAAAGAATCAGGGCGGTGGAGAGCTCTCGAGCGATGGGGTTTGGTCGTCGCCTCCTCCGTGGCGGGGCCGGAGATGGGGCCATGCTGCTGCTGCTGCTGCTGCTGCTGCTGCTGCTACGTGGCGGCATCACATGCACTGCTCGTGGTATATACAGCTATGTCTCCATATAATTTACCTACACACAGCTAAGGGGCGGGTCAGAGGCAGCGCAGATGGCTTCAGGATGTTGGTTGGTTTTCCCTTTTTTATTAAAAAAAAAAATTAAATCATGTATTAAAGTCACAGTCTTCCCCCTCCCCAAAGGCTTAGAGAGTCTGAATGGAAAGCAGCCAGGTGGGATCGGCACTCCTGGCCTGGATCCCCGGACCCCGGCCGATGCGGTGGGTCTGGGGGCGGCAGGAGCACAGGAGGGGGTGCACCTGGGGTGTGCAGGTGTGATGTGCAGGTGTGCAGATGTGCAAGTGTGATGTGCAGATGTGCAGGTGTGCAGGTGAACACATCTCCACCTGGGAAGGCTGCAGGGCCATGCACACTTGCTGGCTGCAAACAAGGATTTCAGTGCTTTTTCTAATTCTTCCTCTTTTAACTCATTCCATGTAAGGCAAATGCCCCCACACACCCCACACTTCCTCTCCCCCACTGCCTGGATGGACCCCAAAATGAGACTGAGTCCTACCAGTGCTCCTGACCATGGGACATCAGCCCCCCTCCCGCTCCCCATTATTAAAAGCATCCCAGGACTTCTCCCTTTGGCTACAGGGGCAGGGCAGGACCCCATCTGTTGACACTGACACATCCATCAGGAAAAGGGACTAATTAAAGCTGAGATGGCCCTGAGAGAGCACTGACTGCATGACCCCTGCAGACCCAGCATGGCCCCCATGCCCCTTCACCAGGGCATGGCCAAGTGCAGCTGCAGTGGTGGTGGAGGTGGTCATTGGAGGTCCCTGTTCCAACATCCCCTTCCCACACTGCAGCTCAGCCACCCGAGCCCCAAACCTGCCACAGATGGAGATGTCCTGCCCTGGGGACCTGTCCCAGAGCTGCACAACCCTCCAGGGACAGGGGTTGGTCCCCGTGTCCATTTGAACCCCTTGAGCCAAGTTTCAAACCTGGTGACTGCCACCAAGTGTCCCATCATCTCCCCACCTCTGGGGAGGGCCAGGATGCCCTTTGGGAAGTCAGAGCTGCGGGAGCTGCTAAAGCATCCAACAGCTCTGGGATGAGCTCAGTTTTGTCACTGTGTCCCTGGGCCTGGGTCCCAGCCCAGCTGTTGAACCCCCAGAGCAGCGTCCCCAGTGCCAGCACATCCCTGGGGCTCAACCCTTCACTGCTGCAGGGCTGGAACCCCCAGCACTGAGCCCAGGGACGCCAAAGGGAGCAGAGTGCGAGGCTGCTGTGGGGCTGGAGCTGGGACAGGGACACGAGCTAACATCAGTGCCCCAGTACAGACTGGACTGCACTGGGCAGGGCTGCTGGACCCTCTCCCAGCTGCAGAGAACTGTGTTAGCTTTCTGGCTTGGGGGCTTTTCTGGGACAGTAGGAGACAGAAGCCTAGAGAAGCTCTTAGCCGCTATTAGGGTCATGGATATGGCTTATACCCCCAAGGGGAGCAGGATGGGGTGGGTTTAACAGCCAATGGCCTGGTGGGGAGTAGCAGCTCATGGGGGCCGGGGCTGTGGTCCCTGGTTGGCCCCAGGCTTGCTCTTGCCATCCCCACCCACAGCAGGTGGGGCTGGAGCTCCCCATGGCCCCCTGGCTGCCCTGAGGCTGGGGTGCCCACAGCAATCATGGGACATGTGATGGACAGTCCCTGGGGAGACACCTGGTGCAGCTCTGGGGAGCTGCCCCCATCCCATCTGGAGACCTGTCATTGTAAATCTGCCTCATGGAAGCATTTTGATCTATGGGATTCACCAGCCATGGTGGGACACAGATGCAAATCACCCAGCGCTGCCCCTCTGGAGACAAAACAGAGCTTGTGGTGCTGCTGGTGGTGGTGATCCACACAGTGCTGCTGGTGCCTCCACGTCACCCTGTGTCTCCTTGGAGCAGCCCTCCTGAGGCTCCCTGTGCCCAGACTGGCCTCCACAGCTCCTGCTGCAACACTGAGGGCTCAGCACCCCACCAGCACAGCAGGATCCATGGCCCCTGCAAGCCCCTCCTCAGAGAACCCAAGCCTGGAGCTGGCCAGGGGCCCTCAGCCTTCCTTGGGGAGGGCCAGGAGGAGGCACCTGGGTCTCTTCAGAGGATCTTTGCACAATTTTTCTGTCTCACTGCTGGTGATGCCCAACCAAGCACAGTGGGTCTGGTCATCTCACACCATCAGGCTCCAGCATCACCTCCACGCAACGTTCCACGGTTCCCCACGTGATCCCAAGGGCAGGACGGTGGCAGCAATGCTGCAGGCTGGTGACACAGCTGCTGGGGAAGGTCCCAGGTGTGCTGCTGGCTTTGCTCTGGGAAGGGATGGCGAGCAGAGGCAATGGGACATGCAGCAGAAGGGAGCGATGCCGAAGAACAAAAAGAACCATCCATGTCTTTAACCTCTTCCCCTGGAAGCGATTGGGACTGCCTGGATACCCTTCCAGAGGCATCGAAGGGCATTTCAGCTTGGAACAGAACAAAAACCAAAAGGAAGGGTGCAGAACTGAGGTATCAGAGCTCTGGGTGAGCTGTCCGCAGACTATTTGTTCTTGCCGAGAGCCGCATCCACCTCCTCCTCGGGCTTGAGCGAGTGCCACTGCGCGATGGGCCGCCGCGGGTTGGCCAGCATGTCGGACCAGTGCCGCAGCTCCGTGCCCGTCGAGTTCAAGCCCGTGAAGATCTTGCCGATGGCCTCGTTCTTCCCCAGCTTGTCGTAGTCCAGCACTGTGATGACCACTTGCACTTTCTAAAGGAGGAAACTTTGTTTAGTGGGGTGGGAAGGTGCGGTGGCCATGACAGCTGCATAGCCCCAGGGATCCCCCAAGGATGAGCCCCAAGAAGAAGCAATGAAAATCTCTAACAAATGTGAAGAAAACATTCTTAAATCATCTTTTTAAGATAGTGAACGTTCCCCTTTTAGGATCCAAACTGCTGCTGGATGTTGTATCTGAGAAAATCTCAGGTTTTTTGTATCAGATTTTACTATAACTACATTCGGCCCATTTCAGGGCAAGGCCCCCTCCCTGTTTCCTTCATGTCCTTCTCTGAGGAGTGCAGAGCCCAGTGGGGGCCCAGCTCATCCTGAGCTGATTCACCTGGGAAAGGTCACCAAACTGTGGTGTGGGGCTGGGCAAGAGCTGTGGGCTGCTGGGCAGGAGCAAGGGGCTCGTGCAGGGACTTGCACAGGACATGGAGGGGCAGAAGGCAGGGGGGGCCAAGAGTCCAAAATGCCCCCAGGACCATCCTGTTATGCTTAGGGTGAACACTGTAGGATCAGGAGCAGAGGAAAGCCCAATTTCAGCTGTGATCTGGGTTGGGGTTCATCTCCCACGGGTGCTGCCCCCACACCAGCTGCCCTCAGCATCAGCCCAGGCCCCAGATGAGGCTGGAAGAATCTCCTGTGTGACCAGACCAGGAGTTCAGCAGGAGCAGCTCAGGCTGCTGGAGGGCTGGGATGAGGGCTCAGGCAGCTTTAGGACATCTTCCCTCCCAGGGGAGTCATCAGACAAACCTGTATCTGCTCAAAGGGGATCTCAAAGCTGAAGGACTCGTTGAAGTAGGGGTTCAGGGTCTTCTTCTTGACTGTGGTCTTCTTCTTCTTCAACCTCTTGCCATTCTGCAGCAGGTGGATCTTCACGTAGGGATCTGGGGGTCAGGATGGGGCATTAGCCAGGGCTGGGGTGCCCTGGGGTTACCCCTGGGACACCTCCTGATCCCAGGAGACATCACAACCCAGGGTGAGGGAGAGACTGCCCTGAGTAAAGACAGTCTGAGGTTTGTGGATGGATGCCAAAGACAAAATGGGAGCAACTGGCCAAGGGATGGAGCTCTTCTGCATTCAGCAGAACTGGGGAAGGGTCTGGAGAGTCAGGAGAGTGAGGAGAGGCTGAAGGAGCTGGGGGGCTCAGCCTGGAGAAAAGGATGCTCGGGGGGACCCTCTCATTCTCCACAACTCCCTGACAGGAGGGGGCAGCCAGGGGAGGTTGGGCTCTGCTCCAATGGAACAAGGGACAGGAAAAGAGGAAACAGCCTCAGTCTGAGACAGGGGAGGTTCAGGTTGGACATCAGGAAGAATTTGTTTATGGAAAGGATGGTCAGGCACTGGAACTGCCCAGAGAGGTGGTGGAGTGCCCATCCTTGGAGCTGCCCAAGCAATGCCTGGTGGACATAGCACTCAGTGCTCTGGTCTGGGTGACAAGGTGGGGACCAGGCACAAGTTGAACTTGATGGTCCTGGAGGTTTTTTCCAACAGTAATGATTCTGGGATTCTGTGCTGTGGGCCCCTTGTAGGAAGGCAGGGACAGCAGAGTGACAACTGGCCTGTCAGGTGAGTGACACTGGGTGGGCTCCAGCCTGACCCCCGTTTCTGGAGCAGGAAAGCCCACAATAAAGCTGAATCCTTCCAGCCATGCAGGTACTGCTCTTGTTGTGGTTAAAGCACGTCTGGAGAGGGCTGAGGACCCCTGGGCACAGAGCTGAGCCCCAGGATGGGGCTGGGAAGACACTTTAAGCACAAAACATGCTGGCAACCAATGTCCCCGGCCACGCGGTCAAGGAGGAGCAGGAGCAAATGGCAGAGTACACTTTCACCACCCAGGTCCTGCAGCATCCTGGGGGCCATGTTTGAAGGTTCCTTCCCAAGAGCCAGGGATGCATCCCATGCCCACCTCCCCTCATCCCCAGCCAGACCTGGGGCTGCCTCCAAGGCACAACGAGGCCCTGGGGGCTCTCCCAAGCTCTGCCAGACAGGAGGCCCCAGAGTCCTTTCCCACAGAGGATGCTGAGAGCCCCCAGCAGGGCAGGGGGAGGCTGCCCCTGAGCAACACCCACCTGAGAGGCCTCCAACATCCATCTTCTTCAGGTTCTTGGCTTCCAGGATGCAGACAGTGAGCTTCCCGGCCGTGGGCACGTACCGCAGGGAGATGCAGATGTCTCCCAGCTTCTCTGGCTGCCAAGCACAGCAAGGAGGGGAGATCAGAGCCTCACCAGTGCCTGGGACTCCAGTGGTTGGACACAATCACACATGCAGGTCCCCCCAGACCCTGCTCAGCCCAGGCACAAGCTGGCACCCTGTGCACCAACTCAAGGGTTTGATCACTGGGTCCAAGACAAGCTAGGCCCAGCACAGCACTCAAGACATTTTATAGTCTTGATTTTTTTGTTTTAGAAACATTTTCACAGAGAGGAACAACAGGTCAGATCCCAGTAATGACTGCCAGGATGTTCATGGTGCCCTGGTGGGACCCCACAGTGAGTGGGACCCCAAGCTGTGGGATGGCCCTGGAAGCAGAGCTCACCCATGGCCAGCCCCATGCCAGGCCCCCAGCCAGGGTTCAGCTGTGGGCTGCTCTCACCTCCTCCTTCTCCCCACTCTGCAGGTCCCGCCACTCCTCGATGGGCTGGCCCAGGTCCACTGTGTTCATGGGCACCTTCACCTCCCCGATGATGTCGTGCTTGGAGAAGCGGTCGAAGTCGTAGATGGCCATCACCAGCGTCTTCCCACCCAGCTCCTGGTAGGGCACCTGCACAAAGGGACAGCAACCAGGCTGCAAGGGGGGCCCTGAGCCAGGACCACCTCTCCTGGAAGGGAGAGTCAGCACACGGGGCTGCTACAGCCAGGGGAAGGACTGGAGGGGGAGACAAGGTCCTTGTTATGGATGCAGGGCTCACCTTGAAGGTGAAGGTCTCATTGAAGGCAGGGTTGAGGGTCTTCTTCTGCACTTTGGTCTCATACTTTTTCTTCTTGTCAGGGAGCAGGAACACTTTGACATAAGGGTCTGAGGTGCCACCCATATCCAAAGCTGGCAGTTCAGCAGCTTGGAGGATCCCCACTGTGAGCTGGAAGGGCAGAGGAGTCCTCAGTGAGACAGCCCAGCCATGCCCTGCAGCTACCAAGGGCCCATCTCCTGTCCAGCATGGGGCAGGACTTCCTCTGACACAGCACCCAGCTCCTCCTCCCCTCGTGAGCCTCCCAGGTCCAGCACAGACCTGTCCTCCTCTCAACTCCCCCCCAGGCAAAGCCCACTCCTCAGCTGAGCCCCAGCCCCTCCATCACCTGGTTTGCCTGGAAATCATAGTCCAGTGAGAACTGCAGCTTGCCCAGGTTCTCTGGCTCCTTCTCCTCTTCCTCACCTTCCCCCTCTGTTAGACCCGTCTCCGCGTCATCGTCGTCCTGTTGGTCCTGCAATGGCAGCCAGGTCCAGCTCAGCAGGACAGACAGAGCCCCACAGCCCCACAGCCCCGGGCACCCCAGCACCCCAACCCTCCTGGTGTCCCAACAGCCAGGATCTCCCCACCAGAGGGAAGGGGACCCCCGTGCTGGGGACAGGAAGCACGGACAGAGCAGGGGGGTGGCAATGGGGGTGGCACTGGGGGTGGCACTGGGGGTGGCAATGGGGTGGCACTGGGGTGGCACTGGCTGTGCCACAGCCACACAGCTCCCAGGGAGGCCCCGGTGCTGATCCAGCCAAAATGACAGGGGGGTTGCCAGGGGTGCCAGGACAAGGGATTGACTGCAGTGGAGGGAGGTTTGGTGCTTGCAGCTGGTGGGTCCTGTGCCCCCAGCCCGTGCTTGGAGGAGCACCACAGCCAGAGCTAAGGGCTTGTCAGGTCCATTTCCAGGCTTTGTAGGCTCAGAAATAGATTGTCCCCAGGAAATCCACCCCTCTTCCTGCCTCTCCAAGCACAGTCCATGGGCTGGGAGCCCCAGCTCCTTGCCCCCTCTTTGATGTGTCCCCAGTCCCCCATCCCACCCAGAGGCAGATGATGGAGAAGGAGGCTCATGGTGACACTTACGTGGAGGATGTCCCCAAGCAGAGGCAGTCAGGGAGGGACAGCGAGGGCACCGTGGGCAAAGAGAGACGCAGACACTGAGTTACACAGACACTGAGTTACACCGACACTGAGTTACACTGAGGGACCTGGCGGGGGGGGGATCAGGTCTTGTGCCACCTGAGCAATCCCACCTCACACCTGCCCCCTCTCCTGCTCCAGCCCTATCTGCAAGCCCACGGTGCCCACATGGCTCTGAAGAGCAGGAACAGATACCCAAATTCTCCCACCCACTCCAAATGGCCATGGGTCAAGGCCATTGAAAAGGCTGGGGTGGCCCCAAGCCTGTGGGTACCAAAGCCTGCCTTGGGCTGCCCACCAGGATGAGTTACCAGCACCTGCCACTTCACCACAGACATTTTGGGGATCCCAAACTGCCCGGTGTTCTGGCCTGGTGGGCCTCCCCTCTCAGCTAGAAGTTCAGAGAAATGAGTCTGACCCAGAGGGAGGCAGGATTAAATCAACATTTCCTGGCTCAGGTGAAGCATTGGCAGGTCCAGGCCAGCTTGAGCCTGGTCCATCTGGGCCACCAGACACTGGAAGAGGACAGTGCTGCTGTCCCAGGCCCTGGCTCCATCCTGGGGTCCTGGTGGCTCCATCCCAATCTGCTGCCTGGTCTATGAGTGCCCTGACACAGCCCATAACTCAGCCAGAGGGACTGTTGGCCAAGCAGCCCAGGAGGACATCACCTGGTTGCCTGACTTCATGTCCTTCATGTTCATGGCATTCTTCATGCCTTTGCCCTTCTCCTTCTTGTTCTTCTTCTTCTTGCAGCAGCACTTCTTGCAGATGCAGAAGCAGCAGGTGAGGATGAGGAGTCCGGCCACGACAGCGATGGCGATGAGGGCCCAGGGTGGCACTGTGGGCAAAGGCCATGTCCTGGTCAGCCCTGCAGCTCCCTGCCAGCCACCCAAACCTGGTTCCACAGCTTCTGCTGGGACCAGCGTGGTGGGGAGGCCATCAGGAGGGTGACACCTGGAAAAGAGCTACTCACAGGGGATCTTGTTGAGCTCATTCATGAACTTGTCCCTCAGCTTGGTGAACATGTCCTCCTTGCTCTCGCCCGGCCCTGCAGCCTCCGTGGAGTTCTCCATGGTGCTCATGGGCAGCGTGCTGGCCGTGGCCTCCGGGGCCATCATGGACGCTTGCTTGAAGGTCATGGTGGGCCAGGGGCTCCCTGGAACACATCACCCACGGTCACACAGCCCTGCTGCCCCCACTCCTGCCCAGGGTCCCCAGGACAGCGCCTGCAGCAGGGCTGCACCAGGACACCTCATCTTCTGCGGGAGGGGCACAGACCCAATGGCTGTGAGAGGTCACCTGGATCCCCCACAAGCCATGGGAAGCCCAGCTGGCCTCTGAGTTTCCTGGTCCTTGACACCTCCACAGCCACTGGGAGCATCATCCAGCCCTGTATCAATGATGGTGCCAGCTCTGAGCCTCCTGGGGACAATGGGGACACTCTTGAGAGTTCACCTGGCAAGGCCCCTTGGGATGAGGGGAGGGGGTTTGCATCCCCAGGAGAAAAGAATGAGATCAGCTGGGACAAATGCAGCCTTCCCATCTCCTCCTTTTCTCAGGCAGGGACCCCAGGCATGGGGCACCCACAGGGACCCAGCACTGGTCTGGCACCTCAGGGCTTGTTCCCACCCCAGGGTAGCTTCCAAGTCTGGGAACAGCAGCAAACCTGCTCTTCTGCCAGCCCCCAGGGAGTTTTGACAGGGCACGTTTTGAGGATGGATGGAAGCAGGGAAGAGCTGGCTCTACACAGCACTGGCAGGTTCAGTGTGCAGGTCAATGGGTCCACCCACATGTCACAGGTACCATGACCTGGGTGCCACACCTCCCAACCCCACAGGGCTCTCCTGGCCAGCTCTGCTCCTCCATGGAGCTAGGGAAGGGGTTCAGGTCACAAACAGCCCCACAGGCTCTGCACCCCCTCCCCAGCCCAGCTGGGTCTGAGCACCCACCAAGGATGGGCACAGCCATTGTCTTGTAAATGTGGCTTTGACTCCTGCAGGCAAGCCTGGTACAGAGTACCCCCAGAACCCCAGCTCCAGCCCCAAAGGGCCTCCACAACCCCATCAGCAAGCAGCTTGCAAGAGAAGAGCAAAGCAGGGAACAATGCCAGGGAATGCAGAGTGCCAGTGGGGTTCAGGAGAACACCAGGCTCTGCAGCAGGGAAGGCAGAGACAGCAGGATCACAGATAACCCAGGAAGGAGTTTCTGGGGGCAGCTGAGCTGTGGCTTGAGTGAACCCCCTTCCTTGCATCTCTTCTTTCCTCCTCACACTCAAGAAGCCTCTCAGCCAGAGCATCATCCCCTGGTACCAGGTGCTCCTCTCCTTTCCTGCAGAACTCAGAAAGGTCTGAGTGCTCTCACCTCAAAAAAGGCAGCCAGAGAGACCTGGGGGTGTTGCTGCCCCAAAGTGACACTGCTGTGTGTCTCTATCCACCTCGCAGGTGAATCAAGCACTGAATTACCCAGAGTGTGGCTCCACCCCTGGACACCTTCCTCCTGCACCCCTGCTCTGGGGGAATGTGGTGTGGGGGCTTAGGGGAGCCCCCCATGAGGCAGAGACTGTCATTCACACAACAAAATGGGATTATGTGACCCCCATCTAGACAAAGTCGCTGCTGCAGCTTTGTCACCCTTGGCCACAGTCACTTTCTCACCCCACTGAGGGGCTGTCACAACCCAAACACCAGCATCAGCATCCCCTAGCCCTGAAACCTGGCACTGGGGGGCTGGAGCAGGTGGCTGGAGGTCCCCCAAAACCCCCACATCCTTCTTGGGATGAACCAGGAGCTGCTGCATTTAACCCGTATATTGGGGAAGATGAAAAAGGAAAGCCTTATAAATATGATAGCCTGGCAAAAGATTTTGAGAATGTGGAAACTATAAGCGAGATTGAAATGAAAGCAAGCTTTGAGATCCCTCAGTTATTGAACAACTGGAAAACAATGGTGTGGCCAGCTGAAGGTGATCCCCTTTTGATGGAACAACACCCTCTGCTTGCAGACAGCTCCAAGGGTCAGAGCAGACCCTACAGCTTGGCAGAAGGGTCCAAAGAGGAGTTTTTAGGGTTTAAAATGTAACACAGTGTGGTAATATAACGATTAGTGGAAATGTTGTAGGATTTGTATCTTGTACTAGATTGGTTAGTGAGAATTAGAATATTCAACACAGAAGAGGATTTATGGTATTGTAACGGGAACCTCGCTCTCCTGCCTTCTTACCCTCTCATCCCCTCTCTCTTTCTCATCCTCTCTGCCCCTCTCCTCTCTCAGTCCTGCTCCAGCTGTGGCTGGCAGCTCCCAGCAGGGCCCTGCACCCAGGCCCTTTGCAATAAACTACAAGTTCCCAGCCCTGGCTGCAGAGATCTCTCCTCTCCATCCGTCCCGACTCTCCTATCTCCTGTAGCTCCTACACCCCTACCCAGCTGAGGGTTATTTGATCTTGAAGGCCTCGAAGGTTGCCCAAAGCTTCCAGCAGCTGAGGAGACCGGGATGTGTGTCTGGGTCTGTCCCCACCACTCGAGGGGTTTGTCCCCATCACTACCCATGTGCACCAGGGTGGTGGGAGGAGAGCCAGGATTTGGAAACCAGGGACAAAGGGGTGGGGTCCAGGCCACTGACACCCTGCAAGCTCCCCAGAAAACAGAAGGTGGGGGACCCCAGGGCTGCCTCCCACCACAACACACTGCAAGGCACCCAAACCTGCCACACAAGGTGGGCAGCATCCAGAGGGGGCACCTGGCTGAGCCGCCTCACCTCACTCAGGTGCTCAGGTCAGCACTGCCCGGGGGGATCCAGCAGGGCCCCGCTGCCATCAGGCACCGATGATCTCCATGACCTCGGGGCTGCTCGGCAGCACGGAGCCACCAGCCAGGGACTGGTGCAGCGGGGAGCGCCCAGCACCCACAGGCCTGGCAGCCCAGGGGTGCCACGGGCAGGCACGGGCAGAGCAAGGTGTGCCAGGGGTGTCTGTGCACTGAGAGTGTGCAGGGGTGCGCACCAGTGTGCAAGGGCCGGTGCGTGTGCATGGGGAGAGTGTGTGTGTGTGTGAACGGGGAGTGTGTGTGTGTGTGTGTGTGTGCACACAGGGAGTGTGTGTGTGTGCACGGGGAGTGTGTGTGTGCACGGGGAGTGTGTGTGCACAGGGAGTGTCTGTGTGTGCAGACACACACAGACAACGGGGAGTGTCTGTGTGTGTGTGTGTGTGTGTGCACGGGGAGTGTCTGTGTATATCTGCACACCAGGGGAAATGGAGGTGCAGGCATGGCCATGTACTTGTGCAAACAGGCATGCACAGATGTGTGAAGGTGTGAATGCTTGTACAAGGTGTGTCCACAAGGTATGGATGTGTGTGTGTGTATGTGTGTGTGTGTGTGTGTGTGTGCAAACATGCACAGGGTATGGGCGTGTGTATGTGTGTGAGTACACAGGGCATGGGGATGTGTGTGCGTGTGTGTGTGTGTAAATGTGCACAGGGTATGTAAATGCTTGTGCACAGTGTGTATGTGTAAGTGCTCGTGCTTGGGTGTGTGCCCATAGCTGTGCACAGGTGCAAGCACAGCTGCCTGGGGCTGTGTGAGTGCCCGGGCCCATGTGTGACTGCACACACAAGCAGTGTGTGCCCGGGGCTGTGTGTGAGTGCTCAGGCTGTGTGTGAGTGCACACACAGGCAGTGTGTGCCCGGGGCTGTGTGTGAGTGCTCAGGCTGTGTGTGAGTGCACACACAGGCAGTGTGTGCCCGGGGCTGTGTGTGAGTGCACACATGGGCAGTGTGTGCCCGGGGCTCTGTGTGTGAGTGCACACATGGGCAGTGTGTGCCCGGGGCTGTGTGTGAGTGCACACACGGGCAGTGTGTGCCCGGAGCTGTCCCCGGGGCCGTGCACACCCGCCCAGGCTGTGTCACCTGTCCCCTCAGGCAGGGCCCGTGTGGCTGTGCCAGCACCCAGCCGTGTGTAGGCGTGTGCCCACCCGTGCGAGGCAGTGCCCGCAGCCCGTGCAAGGCTGGCACACCTCCGCGCAGCCCCGAATGCCAGCTGGGTGCCGGGGGGCTGTGGGGCACAGATGCAGCCCAGACCCTTATCCAGGGAACTGCTGCTTCGGGGGCTGCTGCGGGAACTCTGTGGGGCTGCCCGGGGCTGGGGGCGGCAGGCAGCATCAGGCGTCGCTGGAGGGGCTGCTTTTGAACGGGGCAACCTAATTAGCATCACTAATTGCTCCCGTGTGGTGCTCAGCGGGCGCTGGCAGAGCTGAGGCCGGGGCTGCCTGCGGGAGCCAGGCAATGGAGGCCCTGTTGCTGCTCCCCTCAGCCGAGAGCCCCACAGGCCCTGCCATGGGGCGGGCGCTGATCCTGCCCTCAGGCGGGGGCACCAGGCTTTGATCTGCCCCTGGCATGGGCAGGGCAGGGCAGGGCAGTGCCGTGGGCAGCCGGGGAGGGACGGGAGGCTGGGAGGGCACGGAGGGGCACTCTGTGGGGCACGGAGAGCAGCCTGGGGGGCACTGTGATCTCGGGGATGTCCCCTCAGCTCCAGGTCCCAACCCCGCGGTGCCTCCCTGGGTGTCCCCGGGCACACCCCGTGTCCCCAGCAGGCACAGGCGGGCAGACCAAGCCCTCAGCTGCGGGGGCAGAGCTGCTGCCAGCCCCGGGCTCGGGTTCTCAGGGGTGGGGCCCGTCCAGCCGCCTGTCCCAGTCCCTGCCCCTTCCCCGGCAGCAGGCGGGGGCCGTGCGGGCACGGCTGCGGCACTGCATTGCAGTCCTGCTCCGGCTCCGCTGCCTGCTTGGTTTTTTTTTTTTTTCCATTCCTTTTGCAATTTTTTCCCCTCCTCTTTGCAAGTTGCGGCAGCCGCTGGCGAGGAGCCGAGGGCCGGCGGTGCGGGCGGGAAGGGAGCTCGGCCCCCGCAATCCCCACCGCACCCCGAACCCCGCTGGGCTGCCCCTGCCGAGCACTCACTGCCGTTCTTCAAGTTTCCTCTTTATTCTGCCTGGTTTGGAGTTGTTCCCTGCCAACCCCCACTGCTCCCACCCCCCCCAGCCAAGATCGCAGGTTAGGGACATAAAAAAAAAAGAGGGTTATAATTAACTATTTCTATCAGTCCTTGGCCGAAAAATGAGCATGGGTTAAGGCATGATGAATAAATTCTGGCTAGGAAGGGGCCCCTTGCTGCCTTGCTGGTCCCTGGGGATGCCCCAGCCCCTCTGTAGGGTGCAGCATCCATCAGGGGAGGGTGATGGGAATGCACCCCATGGGAATGCACTGCACCTCTTCCTCCACAAAATAAACCCCACAGGAGCTCCCCATGGAGCAGGACAGGCTTCAGCTCGGCAGCTGCTGCAGAGACCCACAGGGGCAGCGGGTGGGGATGGTGGCACATCACCCACGCACATCCATTACACTGCCCCCGCGGTGTGGGGTCCCTACAGCCCCCCAGCTGCCACCTGTGCCCCCACAGGGCTTTATCTTGCTCCGTGTTGCTCCAGCCCCCCAGTGTGTAGCCCTGAACCCCACTAACCCACTAACCCCACCCCCACGGTGCATTTCTCCCTTAATGCACCCCCCTGCAGCCCCCAATGCCTCATCCTGCACCCCTCAGTGCAGCACCCCAAATCCACCACTGCAGCACCCCCACCCCCAGAGCACATCCCATATCCTGTGCCTGCAGCACTTCCCAGACTCTCTGACCTATCACCCCAGCCCCATTCCTTGCATGCACCTGCATGCTGCACCACCCTCAGAGCCCCTAAAGCCCTTCTGCACCCCACACTGTGTTACCCGGTACCCCTCAGGCAGTGTTCCCCAGCTGCAAACATCTGGCCTAGGACCTCCCGGGGCTGGATCCAGCGAGCTCCCTCCAGGCTCAGCCCTCAAACTGGCCCCAAGTTTCCATCCCCCCTCCCCGCGGTGAAGCTGATGCTGAACCCCGAGAAACTGCACTGAGCTCCAACCCAGCCCTTCCCAACCCAACCTCCCGGGCTCCATCGCTGGTTTTGGGGAGCAGAGGGGGTGGGGGGTCCCCCCCCCCCCGCACACATTCCATTTTCTGCATTCCGTTTGCTGGCACCACCCCAAGGTCTGGCGGGATGCAAATCCCAGGCTGGAGCCGGCGATCCCATCCCCATCCATCCCCAGGGCATCCCCAGTGTACAGAAAAGCAATTTAGACACTGAAAAATCCCCTTCCTGAGGCCTTCATCCCTCATCCTCCTCCTCCATCAAAGACTCCATCCCAGAGACCACCCCCCCTGCTGCTGCAGCACCTGGCACTAAAAAGGGGATTTGGGGTTTCTGCAGAACTGGTTATCCTGGGTATCCCCTGCCCCAGCAGCAGCTCCCTGTCTGGGTGGGATGGGGAAGGATGGAGGGGGGGAGTCACTGGCTGGGGGCTTTGAGGATCTCTCTTCAGCTGGGTGAGGATGTTCTGCCAAGGACCAGACCCGGGGTGAGAATTTGGGGGTGCACAGAAGGACCGGGATGTCCCTGGACAGCTCAGTCCCCATCAGGGTGAGGCTTTGGGGGAATCCAGCTGCTGCTCTGCAGGGGCAGCAGGAACCTCCCCCTCCAGGAAGGTGAAGGCAGCGGGGATGATGGAGAGCAGGAACGGCAACAAATGAGGATTAATGAGGCTGAGGCAGCAATTAGCAGCAGCGGCTGACCCAGCATGGGCTGGGTGTGGGCACGGAGGGTGATCCCAGCTCTGGCCCCCCCAGCCCGAGGGATGAAGTGTCCCAGGGAGACCCCGACCTGGGGGGGCTCGTTAGCTAAGGCAGGGCGGCCCTGGGCCCAGAGGGATGAGTTATTGCTCCTTTAGGGGATGGCAAAGCCAGGTCTGAGCTGTTCTGCTGGGACAGGAATGTGGGAGACCCCAGAGCTCCACAAACCAGGAGTTGACCCTTAAACTGTGCTGCAGTGTGCCAGGGCTTGGGCTTGGATGGTCATGAATGAAAATCCCAAGCCAGTTTCAAGGTAAGACCTCTCCCACCCCAAAGCCAGCAGGAAGCCTGGGCCCTACAGAGCCTGCACACCCTGCAGTGCAGCCCGGGGGCAAGCAGAGATCCCAGAGTACAGCTGGGATAACTGGCAGCCCCATCTGGATTTCGATGCCAGCAGGTGCTTTGTTTCAGGGTCAGGAGCTGGAGGGGGAGATCCCATCCCTGCTGGAGCCGTGGCACAGTGCCCGGGCATCCCTGGGCAGGCACAGCCGCTCCCCAGCGCTCCCCCCAGCCTCAGTGGGACACGGAGGGGGACACGCTGGGCCCGAGGTTCAGCTCACAGCAGTGAGACAGGAGACTCTAATTAAGGCAAAAACATGACTTGGCTTCTAATGGTCATTTAATTAACAGACCAATCCTGGGCAAGGGATGTGTGAAGGCACCAGACCAAAGGATCAGGGGGGAGGGAGGAGAGGGAGTGCTGGTGGGGAGATGTTGCAGGACCCTGCTGCAAAGGGACTCTGCAACAGCCCAGCGAGCTGTGGAATCCCATCCCTGCTCCCCTTCCCCAGCCCCAGCACAGCAGCTGCATCAGCTGTGCCACATCAGACCCTCAGCTCCCAGCATGGTGGAGCAGCTCCCAGGGCTTGGGGAGCACTTTCCCCCAGGATCCCCCCACGTTCCTACCCTGATCCACTGTGCTGAGGGCAAGGGCAGTCTCTGCTCCCCCAGCTCCACATTTTTCAGGGGAGGGTATTCCTACAGCTCAGGGGTGTGGTGGGGTGAGGATATTCTGGTAGCAGTGGCACCAGAGGACTTGAGCTGCTGAGACATCACCCTCGCAAGGACAGTGTTCCTGTCCCCAAACCCATGTAGGAGCTGCTGGCCACACACCCCCACTCTCCAAGGGAAACTGAGGCACAGCATGGGAAGCAGCATACTGGGAGAGGAAATCCCAGAGCAGGGCTGAAGCTCAGCATTCCCCCAGCTCTGAGTGTGCCAGTGACAGCCACCAGACCTCACTGGGACCCCCAGCACTGCTCCCCATCCTGCAGGCTCCAGCAGCATCTCTGGATGGGACCAGAGCTGGCAGCACCCTCCTCCCAGCAGGGCACACTCCACCCATGGCCTCATCAGCGCCCTAATCAAAACTAACGACTTGCTGGGCTTCAGCAGCCCCAGGCTCTTCCCCAGGGGTGAGGAATCTGAGGAGGGCACCCCACTGCCCAGCTCGGGATCAGCTCCTGCCTCACTGACCACAGCTGGAATCTGGGCTCCTCATCATGGAGCCCCTGGCCTCAAGGAAGAATTAAGTCAGCCCCTGGCTCATGAGGGGGACCTTGTAAAATAAATTAAAAAAAAAACCTGATGGTGGTTTTGCAGCCAGTGCTTGCCTGTGAGAGAGGATCTGTGTTACTCACAGCAAACCCAAGCGAGGTCTAGCAGTAAATGCAGCCTTAAGGCAGCCTGTGTCCATCATCTGGGCTCCAGATTGATGGCTGCTGGTGTTCCCAAGCCAAACCATCAGCTCCTGCTGCCAGGACTCTCCCACTGGATGGACACCTGAAGGTCAGTGTGGGGAAGGGATGATCCCACCCTGCCCTGCTCGCTCCTGTGCATCTCCTCCTGCAAAGCACCCCCAGCCAACACCCAGCAGGTATTGGGGAGCTTCTCAGCAATGGCAGGGCCCCCCAGAGCATTGTGACTCAGGAGATGGCAGGTTTGTCCCTACCCAGGGACACCTCCCTGCATGGGGACCACTGCTGGCACCCACCAGCACCAGGGTGCCCAGTGAGGCAGCTCAGGGATTTTCTGTGCCTTTGCCTCTAAAATCAGAACAGAACGAGGAGAAATGGGGGATGAGGATAGTGACAGCCCACAATGCCAACACCCACATCAGAGGAGAGAAGGACCCACTGCTGGGCACTCAGAGCCCTGCCTGGCACCCAGAGGTGGTGATCCCCCAAAGCTCACTTTTTCTAGAGGGGTCAGGCCCTGGCTCTGCTTTGCAGCTGCCCCAGGAAGGAAGGGCAGGAGGGAGCTGAGCTGGGACTGGTGCCACAGCCACTGCCACCTGAAATTTGGGTGCCAACAGCAAAGGGACTGATGAGCACCTTGTCCCCCTCTCCACTGTGGCTCTCTGCTTCCCACTGTCTCCCATCACTGCTGCTCTGCTCTCTCATCCCACAGGAATGCTGCAGAGGCTCAGGCACCATTCACCAGCAGCACTTCCTCCCAGAGGGTTTTGGCTCATGCCATGTGCCACAGGCAGAAAAGGCAGCTGGGGATGCTGCACACCCCATCCTGAGCTGTGGGGACACAGCTGTTGCCAAGGCCAGCAGGGCACGTGGAACATCCCACAAGGCACTGACCACTGCCACAGCCAACCACCAGGCTCACCCCAACCCCAGCAGCTCACTCAGTCCGCCCTTGGCACACAGAGCCATGAATGGCCATAGAAGCCTCCCAAAAACAGTTTCTATGTGGTGGCACAGCCCAGCCCACTCCCCAGCTCTGTGATGCCACAGCAGCAGTGCCTTGCTCTGAAGGCAACACGAGAGCAGCTAAATAGGGCACCAGATGGTGATGGGCTGAGCTGCCCTGGCACTCTGGAGCCACCACAGAGCCAAGAGCTCCAAGTTCTGCCCTCCCGGGTGGGCACCATGCTGTTGGCACCACGGCCACGCTGCCAGCACTCCTGGCCATGGCTCTGTGCCACGCTGATGGCTCCAGATCAGCAGGGGAGCAGAGCAAAGGAGCCAGGTCAGCTCCTGGGGAAGAGCCAGGAGCGGCTCCAGGAGCAGGGCGAGACGCGGAGATCGATCCCAGACGGAGCAGGGAGGGCACGCCCCGTGTGCTCCCCGCTCAGAGCACGGCTGAACCAGCAAGCACAAGCCACCGGGGGCCATTTCCAAGGGGAGGCTCCAGGGAGATCTCCACAGCTCCCAGCCAAGCACGGTGTTGTGATGGGCTGGTGTTGGAATCCAGGAAAGCATCTCCCATCCCTGGGGAGCTCCCAGCAATGCTCATCCCCCTCCCCCTGTCAGCCTGGGCTCAGTCCCCCAGGACTGGATCCTGTGGGAGCAGTGCTGGTGCTGCTTGCCCAGCCCAGGGGCAGGGCAGAGCTCTGTGTCCCCAGGGCCTGCCAGCCTTGTGGCATTTGGGGTGGCAGGGGAAGGGAGGAAACACAATGATGGGATCAGCAAGGACACAGCGCCACAGCAGCCCAAGGGATTTTGTGGTGGCACAAAGCCCCACCAAGGCCAGGACACAGGACTGAGTTCCATGAATAAACCTTGTGCAGATGGACAAATGTCACTGGGAGAGCTGGGGCACAGCTGGGGTGGTGAGCACAGCCCCTGAACACCACAGAGGGATCATCTGTCCCTGCCCAGCCCCTCCGGACTGCACCCCTGTGTGACTCCAAGTGTTCTGTCAGCACAGCAGCACACACTTGCAGGGCTGCACAGAGGAGCTGCTCCACCAGTGCATCCTGGAAAAGGTTGTTCCTCCCCTGGAAAAACCAGATGCAAAGCACCCTGGTTCCTGAACTGCTGTTGGTGGTCACCATCCCTTCCAAGGGTCCCCCCTGGCCAGGCCCACACCACTCCACCAGGAGGTCTCTGCTGGGCTCTCCCGTGGCACAGATCAGAGGCAGAGCTGGCACAGCCCCACACAGTTCTGCCAGGCTGCTGGAACTGGTGCCACCATGCTGCATGGGCAGAGTGGGCATCCAGGCACTAACCCAGCTCTGCCAGGCCTCAGCTCCTGGAGGAAACCCTGGGAACAGAGCAAGACAGCAACAGAGCCCGCAGGGAGCTTGTAAATCCACACATGGCTCTGAAATTTGGGGTTGTTTTCTTCCTTGAATCCTCTGCTTGAGGCTGCTGGGAGCCGTGATGCCACTTGGGGTTCCCCAGAACCAGCAGCCCTCAGTCCCAGCATGTCCCCAGGGACACCCTGTGTCCTGCAGGGGAAGGTAGGAGGCATCTCCCTGGGACAATGCTGAGCAGTTTGGGGGCTGATCCCACCTCCGTGGTGTTTTGGTGGAATTGCTGTGGTGTGAGGCACCACAGGAGGCTCACAGGAGTCAGGGATGCTCATCCCACACCAGCACTGCCAGAATGAATGTCAGCTGCCAGATCATCTCTGCTGAGCCCAAACCAGCCTGGCACACAGGCATGTCACACTCTCTGCTGCTCACAGACACCCCCAATGCCCATGGCCTGGCCCCAGAGCAGCTCCCCAGGTCCCTGGCAGCAGGACAGTCTCCCCAGGCCACCTCCACCTCAGCCCAGACTCAGGGCTTGGACTTCTCCATTGCACCCCACAGCCCCCACCTACACCCCATGCCACAAGCACCCACTTTGATACCTATCTCCCCACATCCCCAGGGATGCACAAGCCCAGAGTCCACGTCTGCTGCACCCTGCAGGGCTGGGAAAAGCTGGGGAGCATGAAACACTCCAGATTAATTAAACACACCAGCTTTCCTTAAGATGCACAAGGAGAAGGACACCCTGTCAGTGCTACAAGTACCTTCCAGGCCAGTGGGGCCACAGCCAGTGGAGATGGGTTTGGTGCAACAGTCAGACAAATTCCTGTGTGGGAGAGTGGGATGTGGCTCCAGGCAGCAGGAATTTGGCACAGCTCAGCACTGCCAGACCTGGCTGCAGTCACCCTCCCAAAGCACCAGCACCAGCAGAACCACCCTGGGAGAACAGGGAGCTCTGCCAGACTCTGCTGACCAGCAGCTAAATTCAGGGACAACACAATTCCTACTCCAAACACCAGATCTGATGAAACATCACAACTTCCAGCAGGCAGGGAGCAATGGAGCAGGTGGTCCCACTGGGATGTGGCAGCCCCCAAACTCAGCAGGAGATGCCAGGATCTCACAGCCCAGGGCTGACAGGAATGGGCCAGCACCATCCCCAGCAGCAGCAGGATCACACCAGAGTGGGGCATTCAGGTTCCAGACGCACACTGCCTAATTTACGGTTTAATTAATAAATGGGGAATTATGCCAAGTTTATCCAATACTTTTGGACGCGTGATGTTATCAAAATCCCATTACTGATGAAGGAAGGCATGAAGAGCAAAATTAGCTTTGGCATCTGAAACAGTTCAGTCAATGCGATAACACAATTATTAGGGCTAATAATCAAAGAGCGCTTTGGGGAGCGCAGGCTCAGGCAGGAGCTGAGCTGAGGGAATGAGCCGGGTGCTCACCCAGGAGGGAAAGGCCGAGCACAGCCAAGGGCAAAAGCTTTTTGCTGATTGCACTTCCCGGCGGCTCCAGATAACTGGCACAGGGAAGGTGCTGGTGGCCACCAGGCTGAGGAGGAGCACGGCCGGGCACAGTGCCGAGCTGCACTGCCGGGAGTAGGGAATTAAAAAACCCAGGATTTTAAACCAGTGGGCACTGGGTCCCATCTGTACACTGGGCATTGATCCTGCTGGAGGACATCAGGGCTGCCAGCTCGCAGCTCTCTGCGCAGCCCGGGGAAGGAGAAATTCCAGTCGTAATGAGGAGCCGCAGTCATCCGGCTCCCAGAGCTGGGACTTTGCCAAAACCATGCTGAACTGGAGGAAGGGCCTGCGGGGGAGTGGGAGTCCCAGCTCACTTCAGTGGCCTCAGTGACCATCCCTGGGGCTTATGGAGCAGGAGGCAGCTCCCATGGGAGCAGTCAGCAGCAACTCCACAGTGGCTGTGTTTGGAAATCCCTCTGCCATGGATATACAATATATATTTATGTACATGTACATACAGGGTCTGTATGACTGTATTTGTGTGTCCTCCCTCCTCTGGGCCCTGGGTGCAGAGCCAGCATTCAGTGCCGCGGGTGCTGCTCAGCGCCGCTGCCACCCGGGCTCAGGCAGCCAGGGACGCGTCCTCGCCCTGCAGAATCGGGGGCACCAGGGCTCCAGGCTGGCTCCCAGCAAGCAGGGCAGGGGTGCTCACCAGGGGAGGCCGGGCAAGGTGCCAGGGGATCGGGCAAGGTCAGACCCATTCCTGCACTACACCCATAAGCAAGGAGGAGACATGGCATCACCTCGAGAGGCGCTCGGGTTTGGGGGCACGGGGGTGCTGCGCTGGGCTGGGCTGCACAGGTGACTCCCGCTGCCACTGCTGGCCTCAATGACCTTGGGTGTATCACCTCCCCCTTATGTCTCACTCCACCTGCACACAGACCACCGCAAACCGCACTTTCTCCCACGCAAACCCTGGGGCCAAAAGCACCGCACGCAGCGCAGCGAGGCCGAAGAGCGCCGGGGATGCCCCAGGGGTGCCCCGAGGGTCCGGCAGCCCCGGCAGCGTGCGGCCGAGGCTCTGTGCTAGCGAGCAATAATGCAGCAGGCTGGAGACTCCTGCCGGTGGCTGCGCTGCCGCTCGGTGCGTGCAGGAGTAACCCCGCTGCAGCAGCAGCTCCCGTACCAGCCTGCGCTCAGGACTGAAGTTTTGCTGCAGCAGAGGAGCAGGCGGGGAGTCCAGCAGCGCCCTGCAGCTCCACAGCGCAGGAGGCTGTGCTGTCGGACACTCTGCAGTGGGTGACACCCGCAGCACCCCGGCCGCTCGCTCTCGAGTACAGAAGAGCGCTGCGCCAAGGAGCGCCCGTGCAGAGAGAAACAGAGGCGCTGATACAGTTGGAGACCACAAAGCAATGGGTGACACAGACTTGTGTCCCCCCCTCTCTGTGCCACAGTCACCTTGCAACGCTGCCTGTCCCCTGCGCAATTTGCAGAGCTCCTTTGGGATCACTCTTTAAAACTAGGCTGAGGGGAGCAGCGATGTGCTGAGCACAGCAAGGGCTGCGGCACCCCAGTGTGACATCCCGAACACCTCCTGTGCACGGCTGCACTCTGAGGGCACCCAGCCAGCCTGGGAGTGCTGGAGGACCCCGGAGATGGTGCAGCCACGGCGGGGGAACCCAGACGGAGGGTCTGCCTGGAGCTGGCTCCGGGCCAGGCCGCTAGGAAGAAGCCGTCAGTGCAGCGGGGCTTGTAGCTGCCCACGCTGGGGCCACGCCGCTCCCGGGTTCCCAGCACCAGGGTGGGTTCCCCGCAATGCTGCGGGAACAGCCCCGCACCCCCGCCACTCCAGCACCCCAAGGGCACCCACTGTGGGGCATCCGCAGGGATGAAGAGCTGGAGCATCCCGCAGCGCCCAAAGGGCACCTCTGACCCGGCGGCACGGCGCGGCATCCTCGGGGCAGCCCCGCATTCCCAGGGGGTCTCACGCTTTCGGGAGGGTCCCCACGCCCCTGGGCGCTCCCCTCCAGCTCCGCAGCCTCCTGCACCACTCACCGCCCCCCTCCCCATCCCTCCACGCTCCGTCCCCAGCCGCCTTCTGGGCGCAGCCCCGCACGGGCAGCTCTGGGACCCGTGTCCCGGCATGGGTTCCCGGGAAAAGCGCAGGTCCCTGCCCTGCTCCCGGCACCGGGACACGGCGAGCTGCACTACCCGGTGCCCACGGCGAGTACTCCATCCCGCCCCACGGGGGACGATCGCACCTCGGGTGGCGGCGCCGGGACGGGCTCGGCGAGAGCTCGGGCAGCCCCGTCCCGCACGGTCCGCGCCGCTGCGGCACCGGGGAAACTTCGGCGGGAGTGCGGGCGGGCACTTACCGGCCGGGGCGGGAGCGGAGCGGTGCGGTCGGTGCTGTGCGGTGCGGTCGGTCCGGTCCGGGTTAGCCCGCTCGGCGGGGGCGGGCGGGAGGGGAGCGGTCGGCGCGGTCGGTGCGGGGCGGGCGGCGGGACCTGCGCGGCGCTGCGGCAGCCCCGGCCCCTCCGGGCTCGCGTGCGGCGGCTCCGCGAGGCTCCTCCCGCCACCGGGAGGCCCCGCCCGCGGCCCCGCCCGCACCTCGGCCCGCCCGGCCCCCGCTGCGCGCACCGGGGCTCGAGCGGGAGCGGCACCGCCCGCGGGCGTGCGGGCACTGGCACCGGGCACCGCATGGGGCCGCCCCATACCGGGCACCGGGAAACCCCCAGCGGCACCGGGCACCGCATGGGGCCGCCTCACACCGGGCACCGGGCATCCCATCGGGCCACCTCACACCGGGCACCGGGCAGCGGGAAACCCCCACTGGGGTCACCTCACACCGGACTCTTCACATCCGCACCGAGCACGGGCACGGGGCACAGGCACCTCGCCTGGGGGTCACGTCACACACAGCGCTGGCACCTGGCACTGACACCAGGGACTGCCAGCAGGCGCCTCATACCGGGCACTGATACTGGGCACCAGCACCAAACACTTCACGTCCATCACCTCGCACTGGTCACGCACGCTGTTCCCTCCTCACCAGTGACCTTGCCCAGATCGCCACCCGCCAGTCACCGACCACTGCCACCACTGCCACCACCGCCGCCACACGGACCTGCCAGGCCCTGCGGCGGCCACAGGACAGTGGCGCTGGGGGCAGCTGTGGTGGTGGCACCTCCATCGTGCCTCCCCCCACATCCAGAGGGCTCCTGGGAACCCAGGTTTGGTTTTAGAGCCGAAACGTGAGGAAAAAGCTGATGGGATACAAGCGAGGAGCCCGGGTGAGGAGCAGAGAGCAGTGTGGGGACAGTTTTGCCCCTGCTGTGGGATCCCCTTTCCATCAACGGAGTCTCCAATGGGAAAAGGGAGCCCTTGGACACTCCTTACTCCCCATACATAAGCCAGGACAGGGGCCCTGTGGGTTCACCCCACACCACCCCAGCTGAGGATCTGCCACCTCCATTCCAGCAGCCCCTGGTCCCAGTGTCGCAGCCAGAGCGTCTGAGCAACACAGGGAGGCACCGGCTGCTCCAGGAGAGGTGGTGCCTGGAGCAAGGAGGGCATCCCGAGGTTCCAGCTCAGCTGGGAGCTGCACCGCCCAAAACCTCTGCACACCCTAGTTTTGCTGCAGCAAACCCCTCTCCCAGCCTTGCACCAGCCCCTCACAACGTCAGAGAGCCAGGCAGGAGCTCCCAGCGGATACCGGGGCAGGGGAAGGGCCCTGCATGGGGCCATATCCCCACTGCAGCACCCAGGCGTGCTGGTTGCCCGAACCGAACCTTGCCCATCACTCTTGAAAAGGGCGCTGAGTGTTCCCAAACGCTGAAATGGAAGCGTCAGCATCGGCCCCGTGTGGTCCCTCCGCATCCCCCCACCCTCCATGGCTCAGACCGATTGCTCTGGCTCTGTGCCGTGGCAAATCCCGCATCACGATGTGTGGGACCCTTCTGCCGCTCCCCTGCCTCCTGCCCCGCCTGCTCTGCTGCCTGCACAGGGCTCGGAGCCAGCACAGGTCGGGGTGCACGCACTGGGCACATCTTGCGGACGAGGGGCCGAGTGTCACCCAAACCGGTCCCACTCTGTCCGGGACCGCACCCAACGTAAGGAACTCGTGTGAACTCGCCCTGCGGGAGGCGCGGTGGCGATGGGAAGAGCCCTCTCCTGGCCCTGGATCCGCCACTGCAGCCTCTTACAGCTCATCGCCATCCCGTCATTAATTAGAGGCTCCTGAAGCATCTGTCCCCGCTCCAGCATCGCTCTCCGGAGGGGAGAAAACAGATTTGGAGGCGCCGCGGGAAGAGCGGGCTCTCCCTGCCTGCTCCAGCCTCCAGCCGTGTTCTGCTGCAGGCAGAGCAACTGGATTTGCACAAGGGACACCGTCCCAGCTCTGTCCCCCTGCGCTGATGTGGCATCTGCCACCATCGTGTCCTTTCAAATGGGAGATCAGATCAGACCTGGGGAGGCAGAAGGGGCCCTGAGAACGCCCACCCACCCTGAGCCCTGCTCCCCCTGCTCACCTCGGCAGGACCTGTCTGTCCTGCCCCAGGAAAGGGACCTCCTGCTTTCCATGTCCTGAAGTGCCATGATTCCAAATCAGGAGTTTCTGCCCACCCCAGACTTTACAGGAGCGTGACCTCAGGAGAGAGGTCCTCAATCCCTAAAACTGCTCCCAGCATCCTGAAAACAGTCAAGATTTCAACCCAGGAGTGTTTCTACTCAGGCTCCCTTCCCATATTTTGCAGGCAGGCAACTACCAAGGACAGGGGGAGATGCTTTGAGGGCTTGAGCCCCTCTGCTCTGGAGACAGGCTAGGAGAGGTGGGGGACGCTCAGCCTGGAGAGAAGGCCCTGGGCGGAACTTAGAGCCCCTTCCAGTCCCTCTCCCTTCCAAGAGAGCTGGAGAGGGACTTTGGACAAGGGCCTGGAGGGACAGGACAAGGGGGAACGGCTTCAAACTGCCAGAGGGCAGGGTTAGATGGGATATCGGGGAGGAATTCTCGGCTGTGAGGGAGGTGAGGCCCTGGCTCAGGCTGCCCAGAGAAGCTGTGGCCACCCCATCCCTGGAAATGCTCAAGGCCAGGGACTTGGAGCAACCTGGGATAGGGCAAGGTGTCCCTTCCACTGAGATGAGGTTTAAGGTCCCTTCCCAAACCATCACAATTCTATGATGTGTACAACTGCCCTCCCCTCTGCCACACAGGGCCAGAGCCACAGACACAGGACCAGGAGCCGACAGTACAGGAGATCACTTTATTGAATCCAATGGTGTTAGACAGACGACTGAGAAGAGACATGCCAGTTGGTGCGGGCAGTGTGGGCAGCAGGAGCTGACTTGGTGCAGGGCTGGATTTGTTTCTGTCTTTTCAGAATATCCTCAAGCCTTTTCCTGGCTTCCTTTTATGTTTCCTTTAAAATTTCTTTGAAGTAAAAACAACTAATCGTGGAAAGAGTCCAGATGGTGTTTGTTTGTTCCCTATGATTGTTCCCGCAGCTATATACAACGTGGGGCTGGGTCTCAACATCAGGTATAAAATGGAGCGAGTTTACAAACGTGGAGGGTGCAAGGAAAAAGCAAAAACAGACAGGCGTGAGTAGAAATCTGGACCAAAATCTTAAAGAGAAATTTAAAAAGTGCTATAAAACCCCTCGGCAGGAATACCATGCAGTTAAGAAACACAAAACCCAGTCAATTACACAGATAATCTAGAACAGGAATTTGTCCATTTCATCTTTTATTTAATTAAAAAAAGGTTGTTTGTGTTTATTAGAAAAAAGCTAAAATTGTAAGGTTCAGGCCACCAGGCAGCAGCAGCTCGAGGGGGCAGGAGGGTGAGGCACTGGCATCACCCACCTCCAGCCCCTCAGGGGGACTCCCAGGGACCATGGGCACCTTTGGGGGCAACGGGCACCTCTGGAGGTGGCAGATATCACCTTGTGGGGTGATGGGCACCTTTGGGGACAGCAGGCACCTTTGGGGACAGCAGGCACCTTTGGGAGTGTTGGGCACCCTTGGAGGCGGCAGGAGGATGAGTTAAAGCAATCCTTGGAGCCTTTCCCTGGGGACAGAGGGGCTCAGCCCACAGCCAGGGGGTGGCCCAGACAGCTGCCAGCCTTGGGGACAGGAGGTGCTTGGTGTAAGCCAGGAGGAATCCACCAGGACCTGGCCCCTCCTGCCAGGTAAGCCCAGCCAAGCCCCCCACCAGTGATCCCAGGGGCTGCTGGCACAGCCCTTCTCCTTCCCTAGAGATTCCTCCTGGATCACACCCCATGGGCTGCTCACCTCCAGCTGCTGGGGCCGAGGGGATGGCACAAGGGGGCAGCCCCAGCCTGGGGAGGGACGGGGCAAACCTGCAGGACACAGGCCAGGGCAGGCTCAGCAGCGGGGGACGGCTACAGTTTGGTCCAGGTTTGGGTGGCTCCCTGGAGGAGTCACAAAAGAAAGCTCAGCAAGGCTGCCCCTCCTCCCACAGGACTCCTCAGGGCACCTGGGCACAGGGCAGCCCCCAAAGGTGCATCAGTCCCTTCCCTGCCTGGGCACCTGAGTCCCAAGGAGGGTGTGAGGGGCTGGAGGGAACGGCTGTGTCCCCATTGCAGACCTCGAGCGGCTGCTGGGCCGGAGTCTCATACAATCAGAAAAGAAGTCAGCACAGCACAGTCATCACAGAGTACAAAAAAAACCCAAAACCAGGGCCAAGGCGCAGGGCCGGGCCCCCCCAACCCACACAGGGCGTTCCACGACGGATCTATGTACAGCGAGTCCTCGACAGAAGAGAAGGCGAACAGAAAGCCCTAACGCCCAAGCCAGCGTGGGGAGGAGATCGCGGAGATCCCCGCGGGGAGGGGCCGGGCTGGAGGCCCGGAGGCAGCAGGAGGCTGTCGGACAGACGGACAGAGGGAGGAGTGAGCACCATGGGGCGGCGAGGCGGGACACACCGGCCGGGAGCACCGAGGGCAGAGGGGCCGGCAGCCTCCGGGGCACTGCGGGAAATGCCCGTTCCAGAGGGGTCTGAGGGGTCCCTGAAGGCCACACCAGCTGCAGCACAGGGGGCTGAGGCTGCCCAGTCCCCAGCCTGACAGAGTTTGGGGACAGGGTGGGCGCAGGTGATCTGGCCCTGGGGTCACCTCTCCTCATGTGTCTCTCCAGGGCCCCAGAAGGATGTGGGGGCTGAGCTGGAGGGCAGCAGGGAGGAGAGGGCCCCCAGAGCCCAAGGGGGCACAGAATGGGAGTGCAGACCTGCAGGACACCCCACAGCCATGGCTGGGGACAGGCCAGCGAGGGTGCTGCAGGCAGCAGTCCCAGCACCTTCATTCCTTCCAGCCAAGCTGGCTCTGGGGACAGAGGATGCTGGAGCAGGCTGTGACAGCACTGTCCCAAGCCCCCTTTCCCCCTTCCCGCATGGCCAGAGATTAAGGCACCACGGCAGCACCGGGGCCGACCCTCTCCACGGAGTCTGGCCTTTTGACAATGCAGGACAAGGCCAGGAGGACACATGGCAGCCCCAGGTGCCCCCAGAGCACCAACACAGACCCTGCCAGGCTACAGGAAGGCACAGGGCCAGGGGGAGCAGGCAGCCTGGGGAGCAACCCCAGGCTCATTGACCCACAGCCCCAGGCCTGGCAGCACCAAGGGGATGAGAGGTTGGTTGGGCCCCCCTCCACCAAGGGGGCAGGGATGGCATCCAGCTCCTCAGGGATGGGGCAGCAGCAGCAGCCTCCCCATGCCCCAGCAGCTCAGGGAGGGGATGCTCTGTGGCACCCCAGCCTGGTGGGAGACACCATCCCAGTGCCTTGGGGGAGGAGGGAGTTGCCATGTGAGGGGCTGCTCTGGGAGCCTCCTGCTGCCACCTGCCTCCACACTGCCTCCAAGTCCCACCTCAGCCAACCTGTGCAGCCCCAGGAGGTGGATTCAGGGACTGGAGATCGTCCAGTAAGCACCAGTTTTGTGACAGAGGTGGTTTGAGTGGTGAAACCAACAGCTGCAAAAGAAACCAAAGGGGAAGGACACTGCTGCCAGGGAAGTAGTAGGCACCAGGCCACAGGCTCCAGGCCAGGAGAGCAAAGTACCTGAACTAAAAAAGGGATCAAAGCAAAGTCTGGACTCGGCCAAAGGAAAAGGGGAAGGGGGAAACAAAATAAAATAAGAAAAGCAGGGTTTTTGGGCTGTCCTGGTCACAGCAGCTGCAGGTGGAACAGGGAATGCACAGAGAGCAGCCAGGGCCGTGCTCCCTTTGGCTGGCACGGGGTGGGAGCTCCACAGAGGAGGCTCCCATGGACTGGCCCAGTGGGCACAGAGGGAGCCAGAGCCCCTCGTGCCCACGTGCTCATCCTGCAGCCCCAGCTCCTCCCCAGCTGTGGCCCAGGTGGCTCCTGCAGGGTCCCTGCCCCTTGCAGGGGCCTTCCAGCAGCTCCCGGGAGCGGGGCTCAGCCTCAGCGGCACCTTGGTCCCAAAGCCCAAGAGTTTGCAATAGAGACAGAAAAAACCAAGAAGAGAAACCAGGATTCTCCTACCCCCAGGGCTGGGAGGGGAGATGGTAACTCGTGCTCTTTCACAGATGAGCTGAGTTTCCCCAGGCTCCACCAGGACACGCCAGAGCCCTGCTCCTCTCCTCTCCACTTGCTCGCCAGCCCCACGCTCCTGGATGCCGAAAGAAAAGGAGAGCAGCCCAGCAGCAGCTCCCCTCCACCTGGGCTGGCACATCTGGGCCTCACAGAGTCGACTGCAGGTCGGGGTCCACCATGGTCTCACGGTCTGGAGACTCAATGTAGTTGGCAGCTTCCTGGAGCTTCAGCAGCATGGCCATCTGTGGGGACAGGAGCATGGCTGAGCCCGAGGGGGACACGAGGCCCACAGGTGCACAGGTGACTGGGGAGGCCACTTGGCCCTCTTGCCCTCCCAAACCAGCCTTGCTGGAAAGCTCCTTAGAGGGTAAAGCAAGTCCCAGAGATGCTGCAAAATCCCTCCTTTGTGCCAGAATCCAGCCTCAAGCACAGCTGGAATGCTCAAGACTCAGTGTGCCAAAGCAGCATCAGCTGGCATCACCTGTGGAGCCAGCAGCCTCTCCAGGTGACAGCTGGCATCATCTGGAGCCAGCAGCTCTCCAGGTGACACATCAGGACGTGTAGGAGCACGTGTGCCTGTCTGTGGCTCTGCATGTGGACATGATGCCTCGTGGAGTGTCATGTCTGCCCTTTCACTGGCATGTCACCATGTGTCCTGGTGTGCAGCCCACCTGCCAGTGCCACCACCCCTCACCCACTGCTCCTCCAGGGAGCACGCAGTGTTTCTGCATCCCCAAATCAAGCGTTTTACACCGAGAATCAACTGGGAAAGCAAAGCTCCGCCCTGCTCTGCCACCAGCTCCTCCCAGCCCCTCCTGCTGGCCAGCCTACCAGCGGGTCCGAGTCCAGGGAGCTGGGCGTGGTGTCCTTCACGGTGCGCTCCTCGGGCGGGGACACGGCGCTCTGGGGCCCCATGGTGGGCGGGGGCAGGTGGTACAGCTTGGACTGGTCCTGCTGCGCTGACGGCCAGGGCAGGGTGTCCCGCACCCACTCCACGGGGTCCTCCCAGGCTGCCTTCTGCCCATGCACCTGCGGCAGGGATCAAATGGCAGCCATGCCTCAGTACATGCCAGAGCCAGCAATGTGGCACCCTGAGCCCCCAGGAGAGCGCCATGTGCCACAGCAGCCACAGGGTACAGGGACTGGCAGAGATTTACACCCACCATCCCAGTGCCTCCCCTCTGCCCCCACCCACGATGGCTGTATCACTGTGTCCCCGCCCTGGTTTGTGTTCTCATGTGCCAGCAGCACCGGCTACCTTGAGCCCATCTTTTGCCCCCTCCTGCAGGTAAGGGATGATGGAATTGTTCCACAGGTCGATGAACCAGGTCCGGAAATCCTCAATTCCAATAGGGCAGGACAGAAAGAAGCAGGGACCTGTGGGGGAAAGGCAGACAGTGGAAATGGGAGCTGGGTGCCCCTCCTCCAGTCACAGCACTCAGGTGGGCACACCTGGCTGGAAGGGGGCCCTTGGGAACAGTGAGTAGGCATCATCCACCTGCACAGCAGACAGGCAGCATCTCCCAGACAAGGAAGGGGGCTACCAAGTTCAATCTATCCCCCAAAAGTCTGGTGAGGCATGGGGGATCCACCTGGGAGAAGACAGCTTCTCCATGCCCAGGGAAGGGTGCTGGGAGCCTTGGCTGACACCCCTAGTGACAGCTTCCAAAGGAACAAAGAGCACCCAGGGAAGAGCAACGCTTGTGTGCATCACCCACCAGCTGTGGGGTTTGTGGGACTGGGAGACACAGGGAACACATCAACCCCCCTGAGCTCCTCTGGGAGGGTTTGTTCCCAGTCAGGGTTTGGTCCCAGTCCCCAGGGAGGGTTTGGTCCCAGTCCCCAGGGAGGGTTTGGTCCCAGTCCCCAGGGCTCCTCACAGCCTGGGGCAGAGGAGGAAGGGGAGGCAGGGCCGTACCGATGAGGAAGTCGGATGTGCTGTGTTTTTCCAGGAAGGTGTGCAAATGGTACCAGAGCTTGGGCACCCAGTCCAGCACCCGCAGCAGCTCCTCCTTGTTGGCGTTGATGTCCGTGTCCGACTCCAGCAGCTTCCGCCGCAGGTAGCGCACCAGGAAGCCGTTGGCCGGCTCCACGTTGTTGGAGAACGTCAGCATCCTGGGGGAGGACTCCAGTGGTCAGGGCTGGGTCTCCACACAAGCTGCCCTGCTCCCCAGCACTCCTGAGGCCCTCCTTGCATCCCCACCCTGCATTTGCCTGAGGCTGGGGAATTTCAGGTCCTTCTGGGATGGCAGGGACAGGCCTGGGGGCTCAATCTTAATCAGGGTCCCCAGCCATAGAATGTGACCACAGAAACACCCAGGTGGAAGTGATGGCTTCTGTCCCCCACAAGGATGATCCCCAGGGATGTACAATTCCTACCTGAAGCTGAGATGGAGGCCATGGTTTGGGGTCATCTTCACAGGCTGGTTGGTAGTGCCAATGATATACGGACTGAGTGAGTGACAGAGAGACAAGATTAATGAGAAAAACCTCTGAGTCACCCCTGCCCAAGGCAGAGCTGATCTGGGCACAGCAGACATGTGCAGCCTCATCCCCACAGCCCAGTGACCATGGTGAGAGCAGCAGGGAGCATGTGTGTGCCATGGGGCTGCACTGGAGGGGGGCAGAGGGGCTCTCACCATTTGTGGTACTTGCAGGTGAGCGCCCCGTTGACGAGCTCGCTGATGGAGCCCGCCTCGCTGAGGTCGTCCAGCAGGATCACCAGCGGCACGTCCGCCGTGCCCGTCTCGCGGTCGATCTGGTTGGCCAGGTTGGACAGGTACAGCTGAAGATCCTGGAACAAACAGGTCGGGTGTCACGTGTGGGGCCATGGCATGACTGCCATGGGGACCATGGCACCAGTGCCCACAGGGACGCTGCTGTGTGCCCTCACCTTGCAGGACTGCTGGTGCATGTTGAAGGTGCTGACGATGCCCTCGGTGACGTCCCGACCCGAGCGCTCCACCAGGTACTCGGCCAGGCGGTTGGTCAGGTAGGTCTTGCCGGTGCCACTGGGCCCCGAGAGGATGAGGCGGCGGTGCTTCAGCAGGAGGCTGATGTAGTGCTGCATCATGGGCTTGGGGATGAGTGTTTCGAATACCAGGCTGTCCACGCACTTCTCTTTCAAGCCTGTGGGCAGGGGAGGGCTGAGGGTCCACTCCCACCCTCTAGCAGCCCCAAACAGCAGGGACATGGCACAGTCACGGAGCCCCTCTGCCACACTGACCTTTGAGCGTGACGACAACGCTGGTCAGGCCCCGGCGGCACAGCGGCAGCTCCGGCGGCTCCGTGTCCAGCACCCGCTTGATGTGGCTGATGCTGTAGCCGTAGATGGACTCGGTGCTGAGCCCCAGCGTGGATGCAGGATCCATCTTAGTGATGTAATCCTACATGGAGAAGGACAGGGCTGTCAGAGAGCAGCTCCAAGAGAGCTTGGAGAGGACCTGGGCCAGGGAATAGCAGGCCTGGTGGAGCAATGTCAAAGGATGGCTCTATAAAAAGTGCTTTTTGCTCCTACCTTGAAGACCTGGCAGACAGCCTCATCCAGCATCTTCCAGTCTACCTTCCCGCTCACCTTGGTCCAGCCCAAGAAAAACTCCTGCTGCTTGAGGTCCTAGGAGCCAAGGCAAAAGTGTACAGTGCTGCAGCACCACACCCAGCCCTGGGAGGCATCCTCTGCCCCTTTGTCAGGGCCATGACACGGTGACAGTTCAGGCTCCCCACAGAGCCCCCACTCACCCCCTTGATGATGTGCTGGGGCGGCATGCGCACCACAATCCGCAGAGTCAGCTCATCCTTCTGAGTGCCAGCGCTGACAGCATCCATGGGGGACATGTCTGGGGATGGAGCAGTGAGGCTGTGTGGCCAGAGCTGAGCCACCAGGCCTGGCTGTGCCCAGCCAGAGGCAAATCTTGCTGTGGCCAACAGCAGCACCAGCAGCACGACAGATCCCCTGTTCACTCCAGGTGAGCAGCAGCACGTTGCCACCACACACACTCCCTATCGCAGCCCTTCCCTATCTGCTAGCAGCTCTATCACCCCTACCTGCATCCCCCGGGCTGGGGCTGAAGGCATGACCAATGGTGAGACCCAAGGAGCGCCGTGGTGAAGAGGAGGCCGATGTGCTCGTGATGTGGCTGGGAACAGCACCCAGCACTGCTGAAGGCCCAGGGGCCACCTTGAGACGGTCATTCTCAGCCTTCAGGAGATCCACCTCCAGCTGGGGCACAACAAGGCAGGGCACAGGGTAAGGAGCTGTACAGCAGTAGCACTCTGGCATGCAGCACAGTGGTGAGAATGCAGGGACTGAGGGCACCTTGGTACTGAGAGCAGCCAGGCTGCGGGCAGGGGTCCTCACCTGCATGTTGTGCATGGTCTCCCGCAGCTGCTCCAGCTGGTGGGCTGAGTTAAGGGCCTCCAGGCGGATGTCTGTCAGCTTCATCTCCTTCTCCCACAGCTCTGACCGCAGCTCTGACACCTCCTTCTTCTCGGGCTCGCCCTCACTGTGGGCCTGGAAGAGCCTAGGCCAAGGGAGAGACCAGGTCTCACACGTGTCCCTGGCAGGAGCCTGCAGCCCCTACCACCGGCCCTCCCTGGCCCCACGTACTCAGCCGTGTCAATGCCCACGGAGGAGGATGTGGAGGACTTGATGGAGGGCGAGGCAGTCTCTGTGGAGCCATGCTGCAGCTTGGGGGAGGAGGGGGCTGACGAGTCTGGCGTGGCGATCTCCTCTATGTCAGAGTAGGACGAAGCCGACTTGGGGCCCTTCTTGATGCTGAAGGCCTTATTGAAGGAGCTGCGTAGCTACAGGAGAAGGAAAACTTGTTAGAGGCAGTCCAAAGTGCAGCCTCACAAGCAGAGACCTGGCCTAGTCCTGCCCTGTCTGTCCAGGACCCACAGACAGTCTGAGCTGGGACCAGTACAAACACATCCACTAGAGGCAGCACCTCCACCATGCTGGGGAAGGCTGCAGCCTGACCCCCTCTGCTGGCACTGCCAATGGATGGGGTGCACAACACTCACCCCAGCCTGGATGGCACCAGAGCCCCAAAGAGTGGGACCCATGTCCTGGTCAGGATGTCTCCCAGCCCTGCTCCCCAGCAGCACCTACATCAGGCTGTTCAGGCATGGCACCAACACCCTGGTCCATCGAGAAGGGCCAATCCACCCCCACATTCACCCCACCACAGCCATTTCAGCAAGAGGCATTTATTTCAGGGATGTCCCTTGCTCCACCCACTGCAGAGCCAGAGTCCTGCCCCACACCTCCCTCTGCCCCGTGGATCCTGCTGGAAGCACAGAGGGGCAGCCAGCCCTCCATGAGCATGCAGGTGTCTCACCTGAGCATGCAGCATGCACACAGCACACACAGAGCAGTGGTGGGTGAGCAGCGGGCTGGGGCCAGGAGGGGGATGGACACTGCACAAACTAGACCCAAACTGGGTCCCACCAGCTGGTAGGAGAGCAGCAGGACGAGCACCCTGGGCTCACAACATGTGCCCTGGACTGCCAGGGCCTGCTCCAAGGGAAGGTGGGAAAAGGAAGGGATGGAGAGCACACTGGATCTGTCCCAATCCTCACAGGCACTAGCAGACTGCTCTAGGGTGTTCTCAAAACAAAAAGCATTGCATTTCAGTGTAAACAAAGTAGGGAGCAGGGAAACACTGAGACCTATGTGAGTGCTGGCAGAGACAGAGCCACTTGAGACCACATCAGGCAGCCCTGGAGAGGCAGAGATGGGCAGGGCACTCCAGTGCCCTCAGTGACGCTGGCAGGGCTGCACCAAGGCCTCCACCCCAAAAGATGCAGTTACAGGAAGTCAGGAGAGTGCCTGCCTTCCCTAGGCAAGAAGGGGACTGTTCCCATCCAGGGGGCAGGTCCCATGTTAGCCTTTCCTGCTGTCTATCTATGGCAGTTCAAGCCCCTCCTTGTGGGCACATATTTGTCCTTAACATCAAAGGAAGCAGCCAAGGTGGGCACAGCCTGGCTGGGGACCCAGGATGGCCTGTGCTGGGGTTAGTGCCAGTGGGATGGATGGGATGGGGAGTGTATGAGCACCATCCATGAAATGGAGCAAGGGCCCTGGCTGGGCACGGGTGGATTGGACAGCGTGGGACTTACCTCATACACCTGGAAAAAAAGGGTTGAGGTCAGCATAGGGGAAGAGAAACAAAACAAAGCAAGACTTAATTGCACATCCAGCTCAGAGCTGCCTGGTGCAGGGAAGGAGCTGCCCAGCCGAGGTGCCAGCCCTCCACACTGTCAGAGCCTGCGTGCGCAGGAGGGAGACATGGGGGAATACACAAGGAAGCAAGCATGCAGGGCCAGAGCTGGGAAACTCCTGAAGGGGCTGGAGACGTCCCAGCCAACAATTCAAGACACAAATCCATGGCAATTACACTCCTCACCACTGCTGTCCCCAGAGGACAGGGAACACCAACACCCCAAAGCCAAAGCAGACTGAGAGCAGCTGGTTTGTGGGGTTGACCTTGAGCAGACCCTGCCAGTGGCTCCCCAAGCCCCAGATCTCCTGCCAGTGCCCCATCCAACCCACCCAGCTCTTCTTCTTCTTCTTCTTGGCGTCAGCATCCTTGCTGCTGCCGATGCTGGAGTGGCTGGTGATGCTGTTGAGGCTGGAGATGCTGTCAGAGGAGTTCTGCCGCTTGATGCGCAGCTCTGGGGTCCAGCAAAGAAGCAGGAGAGATTGGGAAAGGAGGGGTCAGTTACCTGCAACTGTCCCAAAACCAGAGCACCCTACGGTCCCTCCTCCCTACACCCAATTCCTCCTCCCACCCAACACCTTCTGAGCTCTTGAAGCCACCTTGTAACAATGACATGGGACTCAGACACCACCTGCTGAGAGATGCCCAGGGCACATATCATCCTGCTGCTGTCCCTGACAGCTTCTTGCACTCACACTGGGGTTTTGGGGCTACAAACAGCACTTATGGGAACAAAGTGAATAGCAGCAGGCAAAACTGGCTGTTGGCAAAGGGCCTGGCAAGGAAGTCTCCCAAGACTGACAAAGCCAGCACTGTGACCTCCCATGGTGACAGCTCTGGCTGTCCATTCCTGGTTTCAGATGGTCAAGGATCCCAGGTGGGGAAAAACTGCTGCCTGGGGCACCCTGTCTCCAAATGAACTTCCCCCATGACAGGATGTGCCCTGGGGCCCTGTGCGAGTCCCAGCAGGAGCATCCAGCTCAGGAAGGGCTGCAGCATCATGCCTTACCTTTGGGGGTGACATCAGTGCCATTTAGTGCACCCTGGATCACAGCCTGGGCCTCTGAGTTCTTCTTCTTCAGGAAGTCAATGGTCTCTCGCAGGTCCAGCAGCTCCGTGTCCTGGGGCAGCAGAGTTGGGAGCCATGGAGTGAATCCCAATGGTGGAGAGCCGACCCAAGAGCACCCTTGGGGCAACCTCCCAAGTCCAGCACCCACCAGCCCCAGGACACACCCACCTTCTCCTCGGCGGTCTCAGCCAGGTGCCGCAGGCGGGACGTCATGCTCACCAGGCTCTGCTCAAAGGCTGCCACCAGGTTGGCCTGGGAGAAGTGGAGAAACAGGTGAGCCCCAACATCTGAGCAAAAACCCACGGACAGGTGAGCACCCACTGCCAGGTGTGGGATGCAAAAGGCTGAAGGGAAATCAGGGCTTCCATGGGCACATGCAGCACCAGCCCCATGCCCTGCAGGGATGGAGTGGGGTGCCCCACAGGGGCTCCATGGGGACTCACGTTAGCAGACAGCTGGGACGTCAGCGTGGCCACCTTCTCCTGCGAGGACTCCAGCTCGCGGCGCAGCTTGCGGATTTGCTGTGGGGAGAGAGGGGAGATGAGAGGGGCCAGGCACTGCCCTCACTGGGGGCAGGGGCAGGCGTGAGCAAAGGGTGTGGGCTCACCTCAGATTGCATCTTCTCCTCAGCCTGGCAGCGTGAGAGCAGAGAGGGACAGACAGACAGAGGCAGGCAGTCAGGGGGGCAGCGAGGCACAGACAGGCTCAGCAGCAGGCAGAGGCATGCACAGAGCCCCCCCCAGCCCCACCCGGATCCCCCAGCCATGCACAAAGCAGCACAGCAGCACAGAGGCGGCTCTTACGGAGGAGTAGGTGGAGGACGCGCTGGAGGCCAGGGACAGCACCGATCCGTGAACTGCAACACAGGAAAACCCGAGCTGTCAGGGTGCCCTGCAGAGCAGCACCCAGGGCTACAGCCCAGGGCACACCCAGTGACTGGGCTCTCAGGGGTGCCTGGGGGAGGTACAGGGTGGGATGGCAGCTGCTCAGCACTGCTCGTTTCTCTGCATGTGCTCTCCACCTGCACCCTCCTCTCTGGGGAACCAGGGCTCTGCTGCCCTCCCCGTCTGCTTGGATCCTCTCCTCCCCAGTGTCACAGCACCCTGGGGGCAACCCAAATCACTGAGCACCCATGGGGGTCAGGGCAGACCCAGGGCTGATGCCAGCACAGAGTCCAACAGAGCCCTCAGTGTTGCTGTCCCTGCTCTGATGCCAAGAACGGGACACAGCCACCCATCCAACAATGCCATGGCAGCACCAGTAGGAAGGGACAAGGGTGCAGGGAGCCCCACCAACCCTGTGCAGCCTCCTCTGCCTGGGCAGGAGCACAGCACACTCTCACCATCGTCCACAGGGTCCCGGAAAGAGCCTGAGCGGATCATGCCCTTGGACTTGTCGGCCAGGGAGAGGGTGCTGCCCATCTGGGAGGTGCTGTACAGCTCGAAGGTGGAGTCGTGGGTGGGGATGCTGTTGGAGCGGGTGATCCGCGGGGCTGTGGTGGCAGTGGGGCTCACTGCAAGGAGAAAGCAGGGAGAAGGCAGGGTCAGAGCCACGCTAGGGACCTGCCATCAGGATGGGGAAGCAGGACTGGGAGCGATCCACGAGAGCTGTGATGCAGTGAGGAAGCAGGGATTGTGGTCCCAAAGCAGGGAGGGGCTGGGAAAAGCTAAAAGGCAGGTTGATGCTGGGAAGACCTGGACACCAGCACCAAGGTAATCACAGGGCTGAAAAACAAATCCATTGCCCCAGGGCCAAGTGGGTACCACTATGCCACGGCCCAACACTTACAGGTGCAGGAGTGGAGCCTGCTGCCCCAACCTGTCTGCCTGGACCTCCCCAAACCCTCCAGGAACATTCAGGTCCTGGTCAGATCAGGACAAGGCTTACCCCTTGCCCTGCTAGGCACCCCCAGAGGAGCAGTTATGGCCTGAGGCCCAAAGGTGGATGAGATGCCCTGAAGCAGAGGTGATGGACACCCCTGGTCCCAGTCCAGCACCCAAAGCATCAGGTGCTGGTGTTGGTGGTGTCAGGGAGACAAGCAGCGCCCAGGGGAGCACCAGCACATCACACAGGGAGCAGGGGCAGCAGGAGGGAAGGGGCTGGCAGCGAGGGCACTGACCAATGCTGGTGAGCGGGCCCTTCCCCACCAGCGCCATGGGGAGGGCGGGGGGCGAGGGCAGCTCCTGCTGCTCGTCCGGCTCGGGCAGGCTGCTGACCGCGTGGGAGTGGCGCCGCTCCTTGGCCTCCTCCTGGGAGTGGAGCTGGTACCTGGGGAGCCGCAGACAGGCATGGTAAGATCGACCAGCACCGTCCAGCTCCTGCCCACTGCACTGCAGCCCAGCTTCCCTGGCTCAGGGGCCTTCGCCTGGAAAGCCTCCCCTTCCCACCCCAGCACCACACAAAAATAATTTGGGCTCCTTTACCTCAACCCCTTCTTGGGCAGTGTGTTCCTGTCGCGGTTGGCACTGGAAGGGAAGGAAAGATCAGTGACATCCCTGCACAGACTAGGGAAGGAACCATGGGGACTGAATTGTAGGAATAGGGAGCTTTTCCCTAGAAATGTAGCAGGAAGAGACTCTGAAGCAGGCAAAGGACATGGCAGAACAGCAGGGAGCAATGTGTGCCCATGAAGGTGCTGCAGCAACCCACCCACCTCCTTCCAGCCATACCTGTCCAGATGTGTCAGCCGGGGGCTCCCACTCCAGCCCAGCTCTCCTGCCTCTTCTTCTTCCTCTTCTTCCTCTGCGCTGGCAGGGGGTGCAGCAGCAGGGGCGGGGGTGGTGGTGCTGCCCCCTGAAAAGGCACTGGGCAGGCTCATGGGCATCTGCAGGGATTCCATGCTGCGATGAAGGCCGGAGAGCTTGGGGTACATCCTGCCCTCCTTGGGGACACTGAAGCCACCCATGAGCTCCAGGCCCTGGGAGAAGCTCGCCGAGTTGATGTTGAGGATGGGGGCAGGGCTGGGGCTGAAGCAGGGCGCAAGGTGCCCACCAGCTGGGTGCAGCTCCTGGAGCTTGGCAGTGTGTGGGGTGTGCAGCTCGCTGGAGGAGGGTAAGTCCAAGCTGTTGGAGTTGACCTTGTCCAAGTTGGCCAGCGAGGGAGGCTTCACGTAGGTCTTGGCAGCTGCTCTGGAGGGGGGAAATGGGTAAGGAAACAGGTGAGACTCAGGTACTGGTGCTGGGCACAGCCGTGCCAGGCACTGCTGCCCTCAGAGGTGGAAGGACCATACCTGAGAGGTGTAGGGGGCAGCTCAGCCACCTTGGCTGCTGGCGGGAGGTTGGCCTGGGCTTTTGGGGTGCTCTCAGGTGAGCTGGCACTCTTCAGGGTGCTGCACTCAGAGTCAAGTGCCACTGCCTTGGCCTTGGCCTTCTCCTTCTCACGGTCTGTCTGGTTCACAGGGGCTGGTGTGCCACGGCCAGTGCCAACCTTGGATGGCTCCTTGAGCCGCGACACCGAGATGCCGCCCGGCTTGGTGCTCAGCAGGCTGGGGTCAATGCTGCTGCTGACCGGCCGGGCTGCACTGCGGCCCCCGGTCACACTCATGGAGCTGGACTTGGCCGGCCGGGGCAGGCTGCGGTACTGGATGTTGGAGCGAGCCCCTGGTGCCAGGAACCCAGGCTCAGGTGCGTTGGAGACATCGAGGCTTGTCTTCCTCCCACCGACTGGCTTAACAGGGATGCCAGAGCTCTTCTGGATCTTGCCAAGCGTGGCTGAGCCCCCAGCCTGCATGACAGTGGCCGTGCCAGTGGCAGGAGCTGGTTTCTTGTAGCCAAAGGAGCTGGAGGATGAGGGACGTGTGAGCCCTGACGGCGGCTTCTTGGCATCAGCGGTGCGGTCACGGCTGGCATCGGACGAGGAGCGCTGCAGGCCCGTGTTCTTCACTGACAGCTTGCTCTTGTCGGTGGCTTTGGTCTCTGGCTTGCCTAGTGGCAAGAAAGGACAGGTTAGTGTCCCTGGAGGCTTTGAGAACATTTGGAAGTGAACAAGCCCAGACAGGATATGGGCACCAGAGATGCAGGGATGTGATGGAGAAGGGACATGCCAGACCCTTGGTGCACTCAGTAGTTCCCCAGCTTGGTGTGTGGGAAACCATGGGGCAGGCACAGACCCCCAGCCTGCCTGCAGCCCACAACACAGCCCTGCCTCCCCTTCCAGCCCACACCCAGCCCCTGGGTCTGAGCACAGCCATAGGCCATCCCATGGCCCACATGCCTGGAGAAAGCACACAAAGACAGCAACCAACCTTCTCTCCATCAAAGGAGCTGGACCCTACCCAAACTGGTTTTTACCTGCCACTTTGAGGGTGCTCTGGGCCATGTGGGTGATGGGGGAGGTCACAGCCACTGGAGGAGTTTTGCCCTTCTTGAGGGAGCCTGGGGTGCCCAGGCTGACAGGCTTCTTCAGCTCACCACCCTTGGGCCCCTCCTCTCCGCCCTCCGAGGGTTCCCGCCGCCACTTGGAGGAGCCATGCTCCATCTTGAGGCTGCTGCTGTCGTAGTCCAGCTTCTTGGGTGCCTTCTCGTCGCCCTCCCCGTACCAGCTCAGGCCGCTCTCTGCCAGTGAGCGCTTCTCCGAGTCCGTGCGCAGCTGGGGGCAGAGCAGAGTCAGGGGCACTCCTGGCACCCACCCCAAACCCACCCGCAGAGAACATCAGCCAGCTGGGAGAAGGACGCAGCAGACACCCTGTGCCATCCTTGTTTCCTCACACTGGCACCCTCCATGCCCCCTGTCCCCCCGAGGTGTGGCAGGAAGGCTGGGATGGGTGCTGGAAAGGGTCCAGGTGCCCCTGGCACCTACCGCTATGGCCGAGTTCCTGCGCGAGGCCGTGGGGGTGGAGGGCAGGGAGTTGAGCGAGGAGCTGGCATTGAACTCCTCTGAGCTGAGGTTGTCCGAGGCATCGCTGAGGCCGCTGCTGATGGAGCTGCTCTCATCCCAGCTGTGAGGGAGAGACAGCATCAGACCCCTGCTCAGCACAATGGGTCTCACCACCCGCAGGATCTCCCTGTTCCAGGGGCTGTCGGGGCAAAATCCAGCTCCTGGTAGTGCCCGTGACAAGGACATGGCATGCAGGGCCCATGGCTGGCTCCAGCCCAGCCATGGAATTGGCTTGTGTTCCTGTGGCACACAAGCCTCAGTGACTCTGCTTCTCCCCATTAAGGCTCTGTGGAGCTTTGGGGGGATGGAGGGACATCCACAGCTGGCAACAAGCCCCCAGCAACCTGCTCTGACCCTGGAGGCAGGTTGGGGTTGCCAGAAAGGACAGGACTGCTGGAATAAACAAACCAACCACTCTGTAGCATTCATCATTCCCGGGGTGATCCCCACCCACTGCACCTTACTGCCCCCTCCAGCCCCCAGCAGCCAGAGGCAGCAAGTCTGGGATCTGCTGCTGTGCCAAGGTGGCTGCTCCATGCTGGGGCTCAGCCAAGTGTGCAGAAGCCCATCTGCAGGGTCATCAGTCAGCATCACACTGGGGCAGCAGCTGCCTGGGTGCCCCAAGGGCACAGCAGGTTCCACAGCACTGGGCTGTGCCCATGTTGATCTGGCACAGGCAGGCACGGAGCACCTTCCAGCAGGATGAGCACAGCACCTTTCAGGTCAGCAGCTGAGTAGGTCAGTGAAGCCTCGCAGCCTCCCAGGGCCTGTGAGGGGCTGGGGGAGGCAACACTGAAACAGGCTGCACAGAGAAGCTGTGACTGCCCCATCAATGAAATGTTCAAGGTCAGGTTGGATGGGGCTTGGAGCAACCTGACCTACTGAAAGGTGCCCTCGGCCATGGCAGGGAGTGGCACAAGATGAATTTTAAGGTCCCTTCCAACACACACCATGCCATGATTCAGTGACAAGCTGTAGCTCAGGAGTGCAGAGCAGAGCTGGGAGCTGTAGCCAGCCTCAGTCCCTGCAAGAGATGCCTGTTTATCTGCATTGAGGCCACAGAGGTGCAAGTGAAGCCCAGCAAACAGCAGAGCCCCAAGAGCAGTGGCAGAGCAAAAGCAACAGCCACCAGCATCCCCATCAGATGCTCAAGGCTCAAGAAGGAGCAACAGAGGCAGCTCCAGCACCGTAAGACCTGCACTGTGTGTCCTGCTCTTTCCATAGGGAAGGAGTTCATCAGAGACTGGCCAAAGCCAGGATGGACACAGCCCCCTGTGCCCCTACAGCAGTTTCTGGGACAGAGACAGCAGGTGCTGCTGCCCAGGAAGGGATGTCAATAGGATCATGCACTCAGGATATGCTGCTCAGCTCTAAACCATGTCCCACCACCAGCCCCATGCCTAGAGTGAGTTCCCACTGGGATGGAAATCCTCAACCCAGGATCTCCCAGCCTGGCATCACCTGGCAGTGAGCAGTGCCAGGAGTGAGGCCAGGCTTCATAGGACTGTGTCCTATGGCAACACAGCTGAGGCCACATGTGGTGCTGGGTGTCTCAGTCTGGCTTTTGGGGCCAGGCAGGGAAACCCCAAACACTCTCCCAGCCATGCATGCAACAGCCCCACTGCCCTGGGCATCCAGAGAGCCACTGAGAAAGGGGCAGAGGGTCAGAGGTTAGGCCAAGGCAAGAGGTGACTCCAAATCCTCCTTGACAACCCTGTGCCAAGAAAAGACAACAAGCAAGGTCACATCCCAAAATCACTAAAACCATGGCATGAGGGTAGGGAGCCAGCTGCACACTGTGAGGGTGTCCCTGACTCTTATGGGCACACAGCTGGCGCACTGAGGGATCCCCAAACTGGCACGTGAATACCATAGGCAGCACAGCAAGGAAAGCCTCAACCGCAGCACCACTGGCCCCGCAGCAAGTACAAACTCCCGGAGCATGGCTGAGCCCCGGCACCTCGACTGCCCCCCAGAACCCTCAAACGAGGGGCAGCCATGTCTGACTGTCCCTCCGAGGCAAAACTGACCCTCTGCTTTGTGCTCCATCCCCTCCATCTTATCCAGAGCCATTCCCAGCTCCTGCAGACGATCCCGCACCGAACCTACCCGCCAGCAGCCCCGCGGTAGCTCCCAGGAACGGGGATGCTCAAGGGCAGCGCGTCCGTCCTACCGCGCTGCGCGGCGCCGGCGGCGGACGGGACCCGCTGAGGGCGGGATGGTCCCGCACGGCCTCGGGGATGAGCAGCCGGCCCCAGCCCGGCGCGGGGAGGCGGCTGCACCGGCAGGGAGAGGAGGATGGAGCGGGAGCGCGGCGCGGTGCGCGGGGATGCTCCGCCCCGCCCCGGCCGCACCCCGACTCGGAGCCCCGCGCTCGGCAGTCCCGGGATCAGAGCCGGCGTGCGGAGGCACCAGAGCCCCGGGAGCCCCCAGGAGCCCCGCGGAGGACAGGCCCGGCCGTAGTGCAGGTGCGGGGCGCGGGCCGGGGCGGAGGATGGGGGCGCCGAGGCGGAGGATGGGAAGGCAGCGGGAGCCGCCCCGATGCCCCGGTGCCGCGGTGCGGGAGCGGCCGCGCTGCCCCGACCCCCCTTTCACCCCCCCCAGCGCGGCCGAGACAAAGCACCGCCCGCGGAGCGGCCCCGGGGCGCGGGGCTTTGTCTGCCGGGGCCGAGCTCGGGCCGCGCCCCCGCCCGCCGCGGTGCCCGCTCCGTGCCCGCTCCGTACCTGCTGGCGAGGCGCGGGGCGCGGCGCGGCCTCCCCGCCCGCAGCATCGTGCTGCCCGCGGCGCGGCGCGGCCCCGCCGGCCGAGAGAGAGGGGCGGGGGGCAGCGGGACCGCCCCGCTGCCCGCGCCTTAAAGCGACAGCGGCACAGGACCCCCTCCGCCGTCCATCGGCACCGGGCTCCCGGCTCCAAGCCTCGCCCGCCTCAGCTCCGCCACCGTGTCTCCGCATTCTGCCCCGCAGCCGCAGCCCACGGCCCCGAACCCTGTCCCTGGTGTCCCCCAGCGCCCCCCCAAATGCCCGCAGAGCCCCCCAAAATCACGATTCACATCCCCAAACAGAGCACCAGTGATCCCCAGTCCAGCCCACTATGTGATAACAGAGGGCATTCCTCAGCACTTGGCCTGGAACCCGTGCCCCCCAAACCACCCTGTTCTCTGTCCCAAAGGAACCTCCTCGATGTGAGTCCCACTGTGGGGTGCTGGGACAGCTGATCCCAGAAACCTCGGCACTCATCCCCAGAAAGGACATCCATGCCTGCCTCGCTCTGCCTTTCATTGACCAAAACCCCAACTTTTGTCCCTTTTTTCCTCTCTCTCTTCCATCACATCAAGAGCCATGCTGCAGGGTAGGGTCCTCACCGGGATGGTAGCACCAGGGACAATTTCACCAGCCCAGCCACGTCAGGCAGAGAGAGTTAACTGCAGCCTTGGCAAGACACACCAGACCCTGCAGGCTGGGAAATAAGTAATTCCTTCCTTGAAGCAACGGCAACGCCTCTTGGCTCCTTCCCCACTGTCCCATCACTCACCCACACAGGGCTTGTCCCAGCCTGGCATGGCAGGACAGGGGTACCTGACCATCCCTGTCCCCACTGACCAGCTCGTGCCCACACCCAGCAAGCCCTGGCAAGAGCTCATGGCCAGGCTTGGTGGTGCAGCCAGCCCGAGGTGCGGGTACGGCCCTACGGCCGCGTGTGCCAGTGGGTGCGGCGGCACAGCCCAGCCAGCCCCGCATCCCTCGGGTCCCTCCGGCCTGGCACCGTGCCCGATGCTGTCCTTCCCCTCCTCTTCTCCTGCCTGCCTGCCTCAGCCCCACCACAGCCAGCTCAGGCAGTGCTCAGGGCAGCTTCTGATGGGCACAAATCCGGGCATCCCGGGTGGCAGGGGAGCCAGCCTGGCACAGCCCAGCACTGCAGCCCCTCAGAAAGGCAGCTTTGACCCTGCCAGAGCCACAGGCCTGGTGTGAGATGATGGCAGAGCCACAGCAGACCCCTGAGTACCAGCACAGGCACTGAGCCCCATACAGAGGAGTATCCCCAGCACATTTCTCAGCAGAGGATCTGGATGGTCTTGAACTCTCTTTGCTTCACCTGTCTCACACCAGCACAGACACCTGCCCATGTAGCACCCAGACCCACTGGCACCAGCCAGGGCTCTGGACACTCATGTCCCTGCCAGGCTGGTCCAGCCAGATCCCCACTGCCATCCTGAAGCCCACCCTGCATGGAAGCAAGTCCTGGTCTGCCCTGGCCCCTTCCTCCTGTGGCAGGGGAGGAAATGCAGGGTGTGCACTGAGGGGGTCCCACACATCAGCAGATCACTGGCATTGAGGGGGCTCTGTGCCACTGGTGCTCCCAGCCCCAGCTCATGCTGTGACTTGAGATAGGAGCAGTGAGGAAGGCACAGGCACAGCCGGGCTCTTCACACCCTCCCCCTCTCCTCCACTTAATGGGGCAGAAAAAACAATTAGCTTCATAAATCCCGTTGAGGGGGTTGGGAGCTCCCCATGGATGTGGGCAGGGCGGGGCTCTGCATCTCCGTCACATCCACATCAGGAATCAGAGTGTAACAACACTCCCTGACTACCCTGATCTCCACAGCCCTGTAAACCCCTCTGTACCCTCCAGGATGCTCCCCTGCTCCCCAGGTACCCCCTCAGAGAACTCCAGCCCTACAGAGAGTCAGGCTACCTTGACCCTAGGTGTCTCCTGCTTGGATTTTGGGTACTGTGATCTAGCACCTTTCTCCAAAGCTGCACTCAGAGGAACAGGGGTCTGCAGAGATCCAGCAGATGGGGAAACTGAGGTAGGGAAGGGGGATCTGACTTGCCTGAGCTTCCCCAGAAGAGGATCAACATCACATCCTGCAATTGATTCAGGACTCCATTCTCCAGGCAGCACTGCCTCTGGTCTCTGGCCCCCCAGAACCCTGAGGGGTGCAGAGGACTCTGCCACAGGAGCCTTGAGCGTGGTCCCTGCAAGGGGGACCAGGCTGTGCCTCCATCCCAGCTCTGCACCACCAACCTCAGTAACAGTGGGGTCTGATTTCCCGTGGCAGGGAGGCCAAGGCCATGGGGGGGTCAGCCAGCACTCACTGCCTGCTGCAGTGACATCAGCCATGGACTCCAACCACACTCCAGGCTGAGAGCTCACCTCTGGTCACCCCTCTGCTCCCCCCCATGTGGTGGAAACCCTGGAGGAACTGTGTCCTGGTGCGGGGATCTCCACTGGCAGTTTTGGTGACGTGTGGAGCCTCACCCGGGCCACGGTGGCACCCGGGGCTGCAGAGGCCACGTGCAATGCTCAGAGAGTCCCAGGGCAGTGCCGGGGTGGGGAGCAGCGTGACTCAGCTCGGTTGTGAAATTCCTATTTTTCCTGTTGTCTGGATGAGCTGGTGACCTCGGACACCTCAGTCCAGAGTGGCCAGCTCCTCCACAGGCAGCAGGGTGGCACATGGTAAAGCCAGCTCTCGAGGTCCCCAGGTAGCATGCAGAGAGGCAGGTGGGTTTGGGTCAGATTCTTCCCAGCAGCTTTCCCCAGGGCACATGGGTGTGTGAGGTCTAACCCTGCACTTGGCTCTGCCCTGTGTCTGTATCCAGCCTCATCAGCAAGCTGCAGGGGCCAGCAGCTTCCTGCACCTTGGGCGTCACTGACCCCCAGGTGCCCTGTAACCCCAAGCCTCACAACCCCAGGATACCAAAACATGCCTCATGCAGCCGCTGTCACATCCCCAGGGGCCAGGGATCAGCACTGGGTGCCTCAGCCCAAACCCCAAAGGATGGAATTGCTAGAAAGCAGTGCACAGGAAGGTGCTGATGCCCAGGGGGGTCCTGGAGCCCCTTTCTGGGAGTGTCCCCTGTACCCAGCTGGCGGGAGGAACTCGCCAAGCCCAGCACACAGCACAGCCCAGCAAATATTTATACAACATTGCTCCCTGGCCAGCCAGGGTCCCACACACACGCCAGGCCACACGCCAGGCCACGTGCAGGGCCACAGCCATGCCCCACGGAATGTCCCTGATGAGGAATGACTTCATGGGCTCACTGGGACAGGACATGGGGTCATCCTGGACTAGCCAAAGCGGAGCAAGGGGCGTTTGAGGGAAAGGAGCAGGCTCCAGCGCCAGTCCTGCTCGGAGCAGGAGGAGGCCGCTCCCCTGCTGCTCCTGGGGAGCTGAGCCAAACATCTGCTCCCGCCTACAGGCTGTGCTGAGCCCGAGGAGCTGCGAGGAAGCCGGAGCCAGGCCAGCCAGAGCGCAGCGGGTGTCAGCTCCAGAGCATCCCTCCCAGGAGGATGCTGCTGGCAGCCCCCAGCCCTGCTGGAGGGGACCACAGGCTCTGCAGTGCTTGGCTGCCAGCAGCACCCCCACAGTGACCTGGGACGGTGCCTGGGGTGTGCTGTGGGCTAGCAGCATGCCCTGCACTCCCAATTCCAAAAGCTGCTGCCTCAGCTCCATTTCATGCCCACAAGCAGAGTCAGGGCAGTACCCAGCTCATGAGGGTGCAGATGCTGCCACTGCTGCGGTGGGATGCAATGCTGCCTCCCTTTCTGCCTCCAACAAACGAGATGCAAAAGGACATCCTGAAATCACAGCAGTCCCAGGGTCACACAAACATTCCCCCAGTGCTCTGTAAGCCCCAAGGAACATGCAGAGCCCTGGGGACTGGCTCCAGAGCTACACCTCCACAGCACAGCACTGCAGCACACACAGACCATCATCACTGCTCCTGCAGCCACCGCAGCAGAAGGTGCTGACTCAGCAGCCAGCCCCTCTAGCTCCTTCTGTACCCCATGAGCTCCTGACTGCAGCAAAGCCTTGCAGCATCCCTCTCACTCCCACCGTGACACAACTGGCCCTAGGAAACACCCAGGGACGGTGCTGAGCCACTGCTCAGGACACACCACATCAGGTCAGGCTCTGGGCACACACGGCACAGCGGCAGGCACACCAACACGTGGCCACACTGTGGTGGCGCTGCTCAGACATGCAGGACGTGGCCAGAACACTGCTCAGACATGCAGGACATGGCCAGAACAAAACCAGGCCAAACCTGGCTTGCCCATTCTGCTCCATGCTCCTCACCACTGCCTGGTTCACATGCAGGTTTGCACACAAACGCACCCACGCTATGCAGAGATGTCCCTGGGGAAGCTCCCAGTGGAGTGACCTTGGTGGGGTAACCTCCAATGTTCAGCAAACAACCCCAGCCTGGATGAGTGGGAAAGTGTCACAGGTGGCACTGCACCCTTCCTGGAACTGGCCTCAGGGCAGGGAACAGCAAGTGGCCACTGAATACTGGCAGATGGGAGCCAGAGTTGACCAAGGAAGGGAGTAAATATGTTTTAGTGTTGGAGAAACAGCCCAAGACTGGGTGCACATGCCCTGCCTAGGCCCCAAGGACAGGCAGGACAGTGCAGAAGAGCAGCAGCATCCCTTCCATCCCTTCAGTCATCCCAGACATCCTGGTGGGTGCTCCCTGTGCCAGGTCCCTGCCCTGATGCAGTGCACAAGGAGGATATAGTGACATTGGGAACAAAAGGTATGTGCTGCCGAATAGGAGGCCAAAACAAGAGCTTTCCAGACCCTGAAACCAGCAGCAGGTAGAGAGGAGTGGCAAGTGTTATGCCGATGGATGCAGGCACAGCTGGATGAGGAGCCAGGATGCCGGGGCATTTGGCTAATACAGGAATTCTGCTGGGTCTCGGGTGTCCCCAGCCAATCCCTGCTCAGACCTGACCATCCCACACCCTCTCTGAGCTGGGCCTCAAGTCCCCCACAGCCTCCTTGGCTGGGCTCACCCCAACCTCCACCCAGCTGAATCCACCTCCATACCTTGGGGGCAGTCCCCTTGCCCCAGCCGTGTCTCACCTACCTCAGCCCTCGCTCCTTCCAGCCTGCTCCCCCGCCGAGCCACGGGCATGCCTGGGCACATCCCACAGCCCCACACGTCTGTGTGTCCCACAGGGACGGGGACAGGGACAGGGACGTGTCACCGCGTCCTCTGAGCCGTCTCTGACCTACTGCCCTACAAGCGGGGCCGTGCGCCGGCGCGGAGCGGGGGACGCTGCCCCGCGGCCCGGGCTGGGGCTGCCGGCCCCATCTGCAGCAGCCGCTCCTGCCCGGTGCATTAGCAGCACCGCGAGATGGGGCCTGCGGCGGTGCCGCTTTCTAGGTCAGAGCCAGCGAGGAGGCTGCGCTGGGTGAGGGGCTGCAATGGGTGAGGGGCTGTGTGAGGGGCTGTGCTGGGTGAGGGGCTGTGCTGGGTGAGGGGCTGTGCAGGGTGAGAGGCTTTGCATGAGGGGCTGTGATGAGTGAGGGGCTGTGCATGAGGGGCTATGCTGCGTGAGGGGCTGTGCTGGATATGGGGCTGTGCAGGGTGAGGGGCTGTGCTGGGTGAGGGGCTGTGCTGGGTGAGGGGGGCAGTGCTGGGTGAGGGGCTGTGCATGAGGGGCTGCACTGGATGAAGGGCTACACTGGGTGAGGGGCTGTGCTGGGTGAGGGGAGGCTGGATGAGGGGCTGCACTGGATGACGAACTGCACGGGGTGAGGGGTTGTGCTGAATAAGAGGCTGTGCTGGATGACAGGAGGCTGGATGAGGGGCTGCACTGGGTGAAGGGATGTGCTGGCTGAGTGGGGTCTGCATGAGGGGCTGTGCTGGATGAGTGCTCCTGGCCAGCTCCTTGTCCTGTCTGGCTCTCTGGAGGGAATGCTCCTGCTCTGCTTCCCGGGCTCTGCACCCAGAGCATGCAGGCTCCTGGACAGGGCACCTCAGTGTACCCCAGCACCCAGCCAAAGGCATGCTCTGGGACAGAGACCCTGCCATGCTGCCCACTCTGGGAGACACCCCAGGTCCTGCTGTGGGGCCGTGGGGGATGAAGCTGTGAAGCTGCTTAGGTCACTACATGGCTCTGTGCCCGCAATGACCCCGGTGAAATGGCTGATCCCCAGGAGATGCTCCTGCAGATAAGGGGGTCCTGTGCTGCCCTGGCTCACTCCTGCACACCTTCCTTGGGGAGGGTACCCAGTGCAGGGCACCCAGTCTGTCTCTGGCATCGCAGAGAACTCCAGGCACATCCAAGAGTCTCCATGCTGGGGACTCTGCACAGGAACAGGACTGTGGCACCTGCCCATGGCCCAGCTCACCACAGCACTAACAGCCTCACCACACCAGGGATTGTGCACTGCCAGGGCCTCACAGAGGCTCAGCCATGCAGGGATCCATCCCCAAAGCTTGTACCTTCCTGAAGGAGAAGTAAATCCTGCCCATAGCAGCGCAGGGCTGAGCTGTCCTGGGTCTCTGACCCTGCCCACACTCCCTCTGCTCTGTGACTGATGAATACAAAGTGTTGCTCCACTGCCTCTGAAGCCAAGGGCACCCCAAGGTTATCTGCCTGCATGAGCAGCACCAAGATGAGACAAGGAGGGAGATGGAGAGCAGTGTACCCTTCATCCCCACAGCCAGCCCTGCTGCAGCCTCAGCCATCCAGAGCAGCCCAAATCCACCCCACTGGCAGTCACACCTCGCAGTCCAGTGGCCAGTGGCAGAACGTGGTGACATGGGACCTCTGGCTGCCAGGCAATACGTTAAGATCTACAAGAGGGTCCGTGTGGAACCAGCACAAGGCTCCCTCATTCACAAGCACAGGGCAGCCCCCAAGGTCAGTGCCCATAGGGAGGATGGGTCTGACACCCATGGTGCCACAGACACTCTCAGCCCACAGCTGGAGCAAGACAGAGGCAGAAGCCAGCAGATAGCCAAAGGTGTGTCCCCTGCAACAAGCACCTACAGGCCATATCTACAGAGTACTGGCCCCAGGATGGGTGTGAAACCACAGGCTGTGCTCTATCCAAACTGATGTGACTACAGCCACCCTAGGAAGGCCAAAGCAGCACTGTCAGGAGGCCAAATACCTCATCGGGCTCTGGGACAGCTCAAACGTCCAAGTTATTTATTTTCTGCTGTGCTAAAACAGGAAACCTCCAACATGTTCAAACCCTGGACCCTTGCCAGAGTCAGGGGCACCTCAACAGTGCAGCAGGAGCTGGACACACATCTGGCAAGAAAACATGAGCCCTGGGAGTGCTGGGTTGTGCCCATCTGGCAGCAGATGCCCCTGGCCCCATGGGTGGAGGGACAGGGGCTGATGGGGGTCCCAGAAGGAGGGACTCTGCTCAGCAGCCACCCCTGCTCCATGTGGAGTCATCCATCAGCAATGACACCTCAGTGCCCAGTTCTCACTGGGGTGCTGAGATCTGACCCAGCCTGTCCCACCACGGACCACCAGGAGTCTCACAGGGTGTCCCCACAGAGCCTGGGTCACAGGAAGCCGCTCAGACTGACTGGTGTAAACTGAAGAGCATTTCTGAAAGCAGCAGGACTGTGGCTCAGGGCCTCTGCAGTTACAGACTATGCACTTTTCTCAGCTCCCTGCTCCAGGAACACCCAGATCAAGCTGGACGCTTCCCACATGCTGGGAGAGCAGCTCATTCTCTCAGAATGCCCAAAGAAGACCCAGCTGGCCGAGCACCACCAGCACTGCTAGCAGGGAAGCATCTCCTGGGATGTGGGGACACGATCCAATGCTAACCAGACTGGCTGTAACCCATGTTCCACTCCATCCACCCCCACTGTGCCAGGTGAACAGGAGCAGGTGAAACTCCTGCAGAGCCCCAGTCCGGGCAGGACTCCCCTCACAGGCACGTACCCCGTGGTGATGTCATCGTCCTCCGTCAGCGTCTTGCCCATCAGGTCACTGTCACTCATGTACCCCGATTTCAGCTCCACGTCGTCGCTGTCCAGCGCCTCGACCAGCTCCAGGCGGGAGATGTGGCTGAGCTTGCTGGGGCTGCGCATGGGCATGGTGTGCGAGTAGTGCGCGCGCTCGCCGTGCGCGTACCAGCTGGGGGTGCCCTCGGAGCGGCACGTGCCCCCCACCGAGGGCGCGTCCCCGGCCTGCAGCCGCGGGCTGGACTGCCCGTAGCGCCACGACAGAGGGGACGAGCGGTTGGACAGGCTGGAGACGCTCCGTGCGTTGGCGTCATCGCTGTCATAGCACGTCATCTCCAGGGAGCTGCAAGGACAGGCAGGCAGGGAGTCAGGGCAGGGCACAGGGGGCAGGGGAGATCTGTGCCCTGCCTCACGCCCCCAGAACTGGGTCTGCAAGTGCTCACATACCAAAACTGCCCATTTTGAGGCAGCCAGGCAAGGCCAGAGGCTCCCAGGACTGTGGTTTCAGGGGCACTGTCTGTCCTGGACCATCTCCATCCCAGACAGCAAGGGACAGTCCCCTCCTTCCCTGCCCAGTGCCACCCCAGTGTCCCACAGTCCAGGACACCAAGCACACCACAGTGTTCAGTGATGCCCATGTCTCCCCAGGGACCGTGGGATAGGACATGGGATGTGATGGGGGCTCTGTGCTCAAGTCAATCTACAAAAGCAACACCCTACCACAGCCCTGCCCACCCACCTCAGAGCAGGGACTGGTGGCAAACACACCTGGGAAAGGGATCAGCACCATTCTGGAGACTGGCTCCAGCCCCAAAATCCTGCTGTGCTGAACTCATCTAACAGGGCACCTTTAGTGGAAAGCCTGAACATGCTCCCCTGTGTCTGGGCTGCTTCTGCTCAGCCACTTCTCCCCCAGCACTTCAACATCTGCACCTCAAGATCACACCAGATCCAGGACAGGACAAGCTGGGGTGGTGGCACTGATTCCAGGGAATGTGACAGTGGGCCAGGGAGTGGAGGCTGTGAGTGAAAGGATGCTGAGGGACAGACCTGGGACCAGTCCCTGCAGCAGCACCTCACACTGAACCCCTGCAGACTGAACCCCCAACATCTGGGCAGGAAAGATGACCCCAAGAGAGGGCTGCTCACAAGCACAGTGCTCTGCAGGCAGCCCAGAGAGCCCACAAGCACTTCAGAAATGGGGAGTTCCGTCACTCCCTGTGCCTCTCAGGGTGTATTTTGGGCAAACAGTGATTCTAAAACTAAATTTAGCCACGAGAAACTATTACTTCTTGGAGCAGCTCCTTGGGAACCCACAGCCCTCAAATTGGCTCCAAACACTACTATCAGTAAATTATTCCCTAGCTTCGATTAAAGGTTCCTGCAGGAGCACCCAAAGCCAAACCCAGGCTGCAGCATTGAATCTAAAACAGGGAACTACATTTAAAAAAACAAGGAAGTTTGTTAAAACGGAACTAAAAGAGTTTTGTTTTTGTCGGCAGCACAAAGGCTGTTTGAGGATGTGCTCCCAGCAGCTCAGAGCAGATGCCAACCATGTCTCTGAGCAGGAGGAACAGAAGCTTCACCTCAAATCCTGGGTTCACTTCTGGGCCCCTCATGACAAGAAAGACATTGAGAGGCTGGAGCATGTCCAGAGAAGGGCAACGGGGCTGGGGAGGTGTCTGGAGCACCAGGAGCAGCTGAGGGAGCTGGGGGGCTCAGCCTGGAGAAAAGAAGGCTCAGGAGGGACTTTCTGGCTCTCCACAACTCTCTGACAGGAGGGGGGAGCTGGGGAGGAGTTGGGCTCTGCTCCCTGGGAACAGGGACAGGAAAAGAGGAAACAGCCTCAAGTTGTGCCAAGGGAGATTTAGGTTGGATATTGGAGAAAATTTCTTTCCTGAAAGGGTGGTCAGGCACTGGCACAGGCTGCCCAGGGCAGTGGTGGAGTTACCGTCCTTGGAAGTGTTTAAAAAACCTGTGGATGTGGCTCCTGGGAACATGGTGTAATGATGAACATGGCAGTGCTGGGGATATGGTTGGACTTGATGATCTTAGAAACTTTCTCCAAGTGTCCTCCAAGTATCCACTGAGTATCCTCAGTGACTCTGTGATTTCATGATTCTCTAAGCCCCAAGGACATTCATACAGCCCTGCTGCCAGGAGTATGGTGACATCTTTCAGGAATAACACTGTGCTCTAACAAGGGAACAGCAAAGACTGAGCCCTCAGCCACTGGATGGAAGAACACAGTGAGGGTAACAAGAGAAATTTCAGGAATGAATAAAGAGAGAGCCCAAAGCAGCTACAGGACAGCAGAAAAACACCCAGAGGACTTGCAGATGACATCTGCATTGGGCAGACTTGTAGGAAGTGTTCCCAAGAGCAGAATGAGTGGGTACGTGTGTAATTACAACGTACCAGGGAAGAGCTGACACAGCTTTGGGAAAGGAAAATCTGGCTCCCCGCCGCAGAGGAGCTCCTGGAGGGAAGCAGGGAGCTGCCGAGGCTGCTCTGGGCTACTGGAATAAAAAAAGCTTCCAAAGAAATTCAGCTGTCATGGGATAAGAGGGAAGAGCTTCACATGTTTAAGTCCTGCTGAAAGGGACAGAGAGGAGGGGTAGGGATCCCTGGGCTATCCATAGCCATTTTTCTCCACGGCAGGAATGCAGCTGAGGCATCCACCATGTGATATACTCACAGCTCATCAAGGAAAGGAAGTGATAGTGAACAGTCAAATCCCACCAGCAATGCTAATTTAATCACCCTTAATGTCCTCGCCCTATTTTCCTAAGACCTGAGCTGAGAAGGATTCCTGAAGGAGCTGAGTGCTGGGGTGAGGAGGGGGGTGGAGTTTGACACTTCTCATTTGATGAAAGCGAAATGAACACAACGCAGCCCTGGCTTGGCATGAGCAGTGCTGGGCTCTGACCCAGCTCCTGCACCGAGCAAAGGGATGGCAGAGCTGTAATGGATCATTTCAGGAAATGGCCAGCTCAGAAAATATTGCCATGGCCCCATGCAAATCCCACTGCCACAGCTCTCTGCTGCTCCTGGCTTGGAAAACATCCAGGAACAGCAGCAAGGGTGAGCTGGGTCTCCAAGGTCTAGAAATTTCAGGTGATGAAGAGGGAGACCAAAGGGCTGCTTCATCATGGACAAGGCTGCTTGAGGACAGACGGGAAGGTCTGTCATGGTGAATGGTGGGTGAAAGGTGGGAGGAAGCTGCTGCTTTTTGTCCCTTCCAAGACAAAAAGCAGGATCGAGAGAGACCACGAGGTGGCAACACACTCCAGGAGAAGGATGTACCCGGCAAACACCCAGATAACCTTGCAAATCCAGAGTGAAGCAGAAACCATGCAAGATCTCAAGTGAGTGACCCAGGGGGACACAGGCAATCCCAGACGTGTGTCAGAGCCCCCTAAACGCAGACACTGTGCCCTGGCTGTCCATGCAGTGCTCACCCTGTCCCCATCCCCACCATTCCCTCGCTCCACCCTGGGCAGGGCACCCCAGGGCATCTCCACCTCTGCTCCCGGGCTCTGGCTGAGAGTTCCTCCATCATCACCGTACACAGAGCAGAAAAACTAAGTCACAGACAAGGATGGAGCCTCTGGAGCAAACTGGGGTGGGTACAGGTGATATATTGACCTCTGGTGGTCCATTCAGGGTCACCTGACCACTGGGAACAGACCTCACCCCCTCTCTCTGCTCTGTCAGCTCCCCTCACTGCCACCACTCCCCAGCCTTTACTGTCCCAGAGCACTTTAGGGGACAGGACTCTGCTGCAGCACCATGGACACCCCACGGGTTTGGGGGCTTCTCTCCAAGCCTCCATGCACAGGGTCCCCAAGTCACAAAGCACTGGTAATTCCCTCCCACCCACATGGCCCTCACCAGGAGCAGAGCTGCTTCCCATCTGCCCCAGGAAGGACACTGACTGTGGGGAAGGGGCTGGGGGGGGGGGTCTGGTGAGAGGCTGGGTCCTCACCTGTGAGACACCTGAGAGCCCCTTAGGCTGGACATGGTCTCCTCCAGGTTCTGACGCAGGTCCAGCACATTCTGCACTGTCCTCTTCCTCTGGGACTCAGGGTCTGTGGAGAGACAAAGTGAAGGCTTTAAAGGGATGGATGGATGGATGGATGGATGGATGGATGGATGGATGGATGGATGGATGGATGGATGGAGCACCCCCCTGCCCATGGCCATGACCAACAGCCCTGGCTCTGCCCATCAGGAAGGAACAGGGCAAGTCTGGCACCAGGCTCGAGCTGCACCACCCTGGAATGCCACTCCCAAGCATGCAGCTGGAATGGTGATGTCCAGTCCAGAAAGGATGAGCTGGCAGAGACCAAGTGGGGCCACAGGACCCACACAGGTGACAGGATCAGCAGTCCTGGAACAATGTCTCCAAACCTGCCCTGCATCTCTCAGGCCCCAGGGGTGCTCCAGCTTGGGAACATGAGTGCTGGAGCAGCGTCACTTGGTGTGCAGGCAGTGGGACCGAGGGGATGTCAGGGGGTGGAGGACACTGAGCCCCACTCACAAAGGAGTGGCTGCTCCTGTGCAGGGCTGGAGCAGCTGGAGCCCCCACAGGCACAGCCCAGAGCTGAGGATCCCCAAGCTCTGTCTGCCCTGGGACCTCTCCAGGTGTACACACCCATGGCATGGGTGTGTTACACACACACACACACAGAGCCATGCACACGAGCACAGGCATTTGCCCACGTCACAACCACTTGTGCACATGTGCAGATATACACAGGCACCTCCACAAACACGTACATCCACCTGCACACACAAAGGTGTGCACCCTGCCCAGAGACACCTGCACAGATGTGTGAGAACACAGACACCTGCACAGAGGAGGGGTCACTCCTGGCACAGCCCCAGCAGTGCTGTGGGCTCAGGGCCATGGCTCCAGCCCCAGGTCCCTGTCCTGTGCACGGGCACCCTGGGCACCAACAGCCCACACAAACACTGCGGCGTTGATCCCTGATTTCAGCCTTTCAGCTGCAGCCTGCCACGGATCTGCAGTGACAGCAGGCGTCAGGGACATGGGATGTGGCTCCTCCTAATGTAACGTGGCAACCAGCGCTTCAGGATTTGCAACAGCACCAGCACCATGTGAACTGCAGGGACAGGGGGATGGGGGACACTGACAGGAGACAGCCCAGTGCAGGGATGGGAGATGGGGGACACTGCCAGCACACACCCAAGGGATGGGAGATGGGGGACACTGCCAGCACACAGCCCAGTGCAGGCACAGGGCTATGGGGGACACTGCTAGCACACAGCCCAGTGCAGGGACATGAGGATGGGGGACACTGCCAGCACCCATCTCAGCAGCTCCCCACCAAGGCACAGCCACATGCCAGTGCTTGAGTAGAGCTCCTTGTGTGTTCCTTGTCCCCATCACGCTCTGGCCACACCTCAGGCAGCACCCACAAGTTCTGCCCCGTCCCCAGGCTCCCCTTGCCCCCCTGCCTGGGCAGGAGCACCTCAGACCAGTGAAGCAGCCCTGATTCATGCATGAAGGGGGTGACAGGCAGGAACAGCCCGATGAGACGGGTTCAATGAAGCAGGTTAAAGTCAGTTGTAGATGAGGTAAAAGGGCTGGTGAGCCCACAGGGCACCCAGCGCGGCCAGCCACATCCGAGCACAGGACACCCATCCCTGCATGTGTCCAATCACCCCAGTCCAGCTCCCAGAACCTGGCTCAGCAGGATACCAGTCATTATTAACTCATTATTAAATCTCCATTGCAGATTTTGGAGGAGTTAAAGGCACAGAAGCTCCAAGTGCATGTTCAATGGCACTGGCCCACATCCCCAGCTGCATTCATTGCCCCGGTGGAGGAATTAATCAAAGGCACAGAAACTCCAAGTGGTCCCCAGAAAAAGGGGATGGGGATGCACAGGCAGTACAGGATGGAGCTGAGGTGGCTGCACACAGGGAACAGGGTGCAGGAGAGGCTCGAGAGGCCCTCAGTTCTGAAGGGTGGCACCCACCTTGCTCTGCAGCCAGGGACAAGGGGAAACACCATGCCTGTCTGGTGGGGCAAGAAAGGATTGTGTTGGCACCTCAAAGCTGCAAGGTCCTGCCCTCAAGTTGCCTGCAAAGATGGATTTGCAGGCTTGACACGGCAGGGCAGGAACCTGTGGCCAGGTCCCTGGCTGTCACACTGCAGTGTGTAGGGCAATGGGAGATTTGGGCCCTTGAACCTCAGGGAACAGCAATACAAAACCCACCAGTGTCCCCAGGCGAGTCTCCATGCAGGAAAGGACTTGGCACCTTCAGCTCCTTCACCCTGCCCCATTCAGTGCGTGCTGTCACCCACACCCAGCCCCTGCAGCCAGAGAAGGTGGCACACACACCCTGGCAGTGCCACATCCCTGCGCGCTGGGCCAGGACCGAGTGGGACAGGATGGAGAGTCACTGTTGTCCCCTGGCGCCGGCAGGGCTCCCACCCTGCCAGCTCGGCAGCGTGCTCCTCCCGGGCATGGCTCCCTCCCAGAGCCCCGTCTGCCTCCCCCAGGGCCACCCGCAGCCATTGCCCGGGCACAGAGCCAGCACGGGCCTGGCGCTGCCTCCTCCCCGGGCGCCGCTGCCAGCGGGGCTGCTCCGGCCATGCCAGCCCCAGGAGCAGCGGGGCGAGCCTGCCTGTGTCCCCAGCTGCCCTGGCTGAGGGGCCAGCACAGGGACACCACCTCCCTGCACTGCTCTGCTGCTGGACCACCAGTGGCAACAAGCAGCATCAGGGACAGGAGTTCCAGGGCAATGACACCGACCCACATCCCCAGCTTCAACCACTGCCTGGATGAGATCACCCCAGTTCTTGGGTGACAGTTCAGGTCACTCTAGACTCAAGGAAAAGCAGCAGCTCTCACCCTGGAAAGGGCCAAACTGGGACTGGAAGAGCTGCTCACTCACCTCTGGCACACAGCCTGCTGCTAACACTGAAGTGCCACCATCTGCCCCCACGGTGCTGTCCTGGTGGTGACACAGGGACTCCTGCAGCTCCCTCCTCCCCAGGGGCAGCGAGGGGCCAGGGGCTGGCTCAGAGCTCACCGAGTCACCGCGTGCCAGAGTTGAGTCGAAACTGGAGCCACTGGGAGAGGCTGAAGTGTGGGAACAGCAGGGAAGCTCTGGATTCCTCCCCACATCGATTTAGCAAGCTTGTGCAGCCAGATGTTTCCAGCTGCTGGAGCATGGAGCAGCAGAGAAGGCTCAGCCCATGCCGTGGCAGGGTCAGTCAGACACCCAGCCCAGGCCAGGCTCAGTTTCCCAGCAGCCATGGCTGGGATGTGTTCTGCAGCATTCCCCACTCCACTGGAGCTGCAGGCTCAGGGACTGATGTCTCCCTGCCCCAGCCCCAGGCTGGCCTGCAGCCCCTCAGCAGATCCCACTGCTCTCACAGGCTCTGACCATCCTGCTGTTACAGAGGGAAGGAAGGGAGTGCTGCCTCTGGCCCTTTGCTCCCTGTTCTGACCATGCACAGGGCAGCCATGAGATGCAGCCGCTGTCCCAGGCCCTGCACTGGGAGGTCACCAGAGCCCATTGCCCAAATCATTTGTCCCTGTGCCAGGCTGGCTCTCATTTGCCTATACTCTCTGCTGTGCTTGAGCAACTCTCACTCAGCTGAGAGCTCCCACTCAACACTCCTTTCTCAACTGAGCCCTTCAACATCAGCAAATATGACACAGCTCCACTTGGCACTCAAGGAAACTGAGGGAGGAAGCTTCAGCCCAGCCCCAACCACCCCCTGACCTGCAGCACTCCCTGGCATGGCGTCCAGCACTGACCACCACATTACACACACTCAGCAACCTGGCACTGTGGGCACCTGGCCCCGACCCACACAGTGCCCATCGCCCCCATCTCCTGCCTGCCAAGCTGGGGCAGCAGCAGGTACCACCACCACAAGAAGGAGCATCTGCAAGGTGGGATACAGAGGCAGCCAAGGAGGAAGAACAGGAGGAGGAAGAAGGAGAGAGCTGTGCTGGAATGGCTGGCTCAGGGCACAGCACTGTTTGCTGTGAGTCTGACTGATGGGCAGCACAGCACCATGGCTGGACAAGGCCGGGAGCTCCAGGCTGTGCTCATGTCCAGCTCTCCCTGCGCCTCCCAGAGCAAGCAGCAGCAGTTCCTTTGTCCGTGTGTCGGGGTGCAGCCCCGGCCCCGCAGCCGGGTGCTGCCGACGTGGCCAACTACGTCAAGGAATGAGGAAATAATCAACTCCAAATGGCTCTGACAGCTCATTTCAAAGAAGCATGTGGTCACCAGCTCCTGCTGGGGCGAGCAGGGCTGCATGCGTGGGACACGTGTGCCCCATGTGCCTTAGCACAGAAACTCGTGTGTGTGTGTGTGTGTGCGTGTGTGTGTGTGTGTGAGTGCTTGCATTGCATCATTCACGTGGGGGCCACATGGCAGCAATAGCCTGCAGAAAGATGCATGTGTGCAGGAGTATCACCTATGCCTGTGATCTTGCACGTGTCCATGTGTCCATATGCAGGCAGTGGGACAGCAGGACACGATACCAACCCTGGCAGCACAAGGGTGCCAGGCTTGCATGGGTGCACCGTCTGCACTCAGCATGAGCATGGCACTCACACCTGTGTTTTCTTGTGCCCTGTGACCCAACTGGTCTCATTTCAGAGGATCCAACTGGGAAAGGAATCCAGTTGGCCCATTAAAGATTTCAACATCAAGCAGGAATTCACCGGGAAAGGCTGCGTGGTGTTCCTGAGTCATTCCGGTGGGCCCCTATTACACAGTAGCTGTAACGAATTTCCCCAGGCTGGAAAACATTTCTAACTGCTTGCTCAATTCCTTCCAGTGCATTGAAAAATCCACTAATAAACTCTGTAATAAAACCCATTCTCACGGGGCTGTGAGCCTCCTCCGGCCCCGCTGCACTCCCTGGCTCCACGAACCCTCGAGCAGACTCACACTGCTCCCTCCATCTGCCCCAGCCCCTGCTCCCAGTCCTGTTTATGAATGAATCAGCACAGGCACTGTTTGGTTGGTATTTTTCTTGAAAACCTTCCACTCTGGCACTTGGAGACCACCCGAGGGAAACCCAACAGCCCGAGCCCAACACGAACCTCACTGAGCTCCGTGGGTTCCTCACTCACACCCTGCAGCCTGTGACTCTCACCAGCATCTGGGTGTGCCACCAGCAGTCTTCCTGAATGGAGTAAATGGCTTTATCTTGCATTATTGCATCCAGCTCTGATTCCCACTCCTGGATGGCTGGGCAGGAGGATGGTCGCAACTTGCAATCCTTCTCTTTGGGGCTTAAGTGTCTTTTCCCCCCAACAGCTCCCAAACAGGCAGAATGACCATGGAGATGGCTAACAGGGCTCTGTGGGGTGACTGCCATTCTGCAGTGTTGGCCTTGTTCTTCAGCTCAAGCCCCATCCCTGCAACTCCTACATGCTCTCACCAAGGATGTACCAGTGGCCCCAAATCAGCCCTCTCCCTCTGGAGATGTCCCAGGGCACCCAAGCTGGACAGAGCATCTTCCACACTTGCTCAGTGCCCTGGGAAAGCACCACACTCTCCTGCAAACCTGCTGCCCCACCCAGAAGGCAGCAGGTACATTAGCACTCCTGGTTTTATTACTTTCATTGGTGTGTGCAGAGCTGGCTGCCAGCCCTGCATCCTCTGCTGCAGTGTCAGGAGAGGGTCCTGCTCCCTGATGGGCAGGGACAGGGCCACCCAGCACCCTGGTAATGGGGTACTGGGGTACCTGGACAGCTGGCTGGTGTTCTGCTGCCCCCAGGCAGATGGATGGGGAAAGCCTGGCCACCATTCCCTGAAAGACAGCAGCAGCCCCTCAGCTGGTGGAGTTGGAGGTGCTGTTCCCCATGGACATGGAGCACAGCCTCCTGCCATCGGTGACCGTGCTGTGCAGGGAAGCTGCAGATACCTGAGGGCCCCACCTGTGACTCCAGCAAGGCAGGCTGGCCTCTGCACATGGTGCTGCTCTGCACGTGGCCCTGCAAGGCCGTGGGAGAAGATTGGACACAGCCCAGTACATTCTGCACTTGCCCTTGGCTGAGGGAAGAGAGGCCAGCAGCCTCTCTTGGGGGAGACAATGGGGTTCCAGCAGGCAGCACTGTGGGGGTAGCATGTGCCATGCAGAGCCCAAGGCCCCCAAGAAACACCAGACCCTGTGGAGCCAGAGCCAGAGAGGTGACAGGGCTCTGGTTTGGCACAGCCACCCCATGTCTCACATGTTGGTGGACCCTTCTTCAAAATGACATGGCTCTGCAGGAGGCTCCAACGGTGGCTGCAGAGGGGGAGGAAACCAATTCCCTACCTGCACTCACTGACTCTGTCATTGCACCTCACCACTGTAGTCATCATCTCAGCCACCATCTCCACCACCACCCCCATCACTGCCAACATCCCCACCACTGCAGGCTTCATCACCACCACCATTCCCACCACTTTAGTCATCCCCACCACCACCATCCCCACCACTGCAGGCATCATCACCACCACCATCCCCATCACCACCACCATCCCCACCACTGCCACCAGTGCAGGCAGGGGCAGCCCCACGCTGTGGGAGGGGGTCACACCTCCCTGCTGGCAGGTGAGAGCAGACAATAAGCAGCTGTGCAGCAATGACAGGCTGGGACTGGAGCCGAATCAGCACTTTAGGGGCGATCGTGGCTGCTAAGCCTTGCGAATCACTGCTCATAACGAGGGCAGGGCTGAGACCTGGAGCCTGGACCCCGTCTGGCTCCAGTGAGCCAAGCTTTTAAAAGGGATTCAGACTTTCTCAGGCTAGAGCAGCCATAAATCTACTTAATTGGGTCTCTCCCATACACAAGTTTCCAAGTGAATCCACTGGAGAGATCCAGGCTGGGCCTCCAGCCCATTTGTGGGTTATTCTTTCAATGGATGCTGTGCTTGGCCCCAAACCACCCCACCTGCACATCCAAACCACAGTTCCTTTTCCAGATCCAGAGCCTCTAGCTGCTCCATGTCCAGGCATTTCACCTCTGTGCTCCTCTGTGCTGATGAGCTGGGGGAGCCCAAAGTCCCATGTTTTGGGACAGACTCTGCTTCTGCACAAGGCACTACTCACCCCAGAGCCACACCAGCCTCCAGAGCTGCTCCTGAGAGCATCAGAGGAGCTGGGAGCATCCCAACACCTCTGTCCCCAGCACCACGGGTCTCCAAAATAATCCACGCAAACATTTGTGCAGCTTGGGAAGGAGGGGGATGGTAGGTTAACAGGCCAAATCCATGCTCCAAGGGATGCCCCGAGCCTGTGGCCACTGGCACTCACAGCAGCAGTCACACACAGTGACACTAACTCCCTGCTGACAGCCCCAGGGCTTTGGGAACACAGAGACAGTGTCACCAGTGGTCACTGCACCTGGGATTTGTGCTAAGCTGACAGAGGAGGGTCAGACTGGTCACGCAGCACTCCAAGCCTCAGTTTGCCCTGGAGCCTGCTGCCATTCCCCTCACAGTTCTGCATTACCAAGGTGTGCTAGTGCCCTGCTGGCCCCCAACATGGCACAGCTGCGTCCAGCCTGGTTTCAGCACCCCAAACACAACACCTTTCCCACAGCCACCAGCAGATGGCCAGGGCAATGCTGCAGACACTGAGCAAAAAAAGCCAAAAAGTGGGGAAGAAATGGAAAAAAGCCCTAATTCCCCAGGGTGAGGCAGAGCAGCACAGGCAGGCCCCAGCACAGAGGCCCCGGAGCAGCCGGCAGCAGCGGGTTCACGCTCCCCACGCATCACCAGACGCAGGTTGGACATTGTGGAAATTCAAAATTCCAGATGGCTCTTTTTGGGTGGGTTTTTTTTTGCCTTGCCTCATTTCCAAGGCAACAAGACTCCCTGTCATCTGCCAGTTGCCATAGAGATTTCACCTGATTCTGCTTCAGCGGAAGAGAAAGCCGGGCTGCTCACTGCTGCCGAGGAGCCACGAGCTGAGACCGCCTTCAAACTTACTGGGAAGAGCAGAGATAAATGGGGCTTTATATGAGGAAGGCAATGGGCTGATTCAGAGGATCAAAGGAAGGAACTGCGGGTTTCTATAGCACAAATCAGCCCTTCACTTAATTGCTTTGGTGCCCTCCAGATGTGCCCTGCATCTGGGGACGTCGCCAGCTCTCGCTCCAGGCTTTGCCTGGTGGAGGAGGGGGGATGTGGGTGCATGGGGAACCCTGCACCCGCTGCTTACAGAGTATCCAGGACCAATCTGGGCTCCCTGCACGGCCAGTGCAGGTGACAGCCATGTCCTAACCCCATAAGGACCCTCCCTCACCCTGTACAGCCCTTCTCCAAAGCCCTGTGACCCAAAGAGCCAAGGGGAGGATGGGGAAATGCAGGAGCAGCTAAGGAGGAGGAGATGCCATGGGCTGTGCTCAGCACAGCTTGGCTGTCATGGACATGGGGGTCAAGCACCCCCAGGGCAGCCCCATGCAAGCAGACACAGGGTATGCTCCTCATCAGCACCAAAGCCATCCCAACAGCCCCATCACTGCAGGTATCATCCATGGAGATGGTGTGGATGCATCTGCACCCCAAGCCCAGGTGCAGCACATGATTCAGTCATTCCTCCCAGACCCAATCTCACCCCAGGCCCTTGTGACAGCAGCCCTTGGACTTTCAGTCAGATGCCCCAAATGAGTTGATTTGATGTCCCCCTGCCTGGAACTCCCTGTTGTCAATGATAATGAATCCCTTGGGCACAGGAGAAGGTTCCAGGCACTGGCAGGGTGCTCATGGGTGGCAGTCACCCCTGTGTACAAGAGGCCAAGGTCCCCACACTCATCCCTCCTCACTGGGTGCCCAGGTCTGGCTGAAAGGGCATTTATCAGGCCCCAGAGGCTCTGCCCTCCCCAGCCTGCATCCCTGCACCAGGGCCAGTGGAGAAGGGCCCGACTGGGCAGCTCTTAGCTCGAGTTGGCTCTGTTTTGTAGAACAGTCATTAGCAGAGCCAAATTTCCCATTCCCAGCCAGAATACGGCCATGCTTGGGGAAGCTTTATATTCACAGAGACAAACAACTCACATTTGCTTTTTAACTGTTGGAATTGCACCCACTGGGACAGAGCGAACAGGGAGCCTTTTGTCCCCCTTGCCTTGTGACTGAGAGCTTTGTGCAGAGCAATGCGTTGCAAACATAATTCTCCCCGGCCTCAGCTGGGCTCTGGTAGACACTTGGTCTGTCTGTCCATCACCAGATCAGCCCAAGAGTCCTCAAGTGTCTCCAGCAGGAATGCAAAATGTCCTCCCCAGCTTCCCTGGCAGTCTGTGGAGCTGCTCCACACTGAAAGATCAAATGGACCCAAAACACAGCTGATGATGGGGACTCATCATCTCCCAAGTACCTGGGGTGGGCAACCAGAGTGGCAGGAAGCTACAGGCAGCAGAGCTGCTCTCTGGGGCTACAGCTCGCCTGGATGCAAGGAAGAGCAGCTCCAAGCATGGAAAATCCCAGCATGGCACAGGCACAAAGTGCAGCTCATCGTGAGCCTCCAGAGAAGGTGCCCCAGCCACTCCCCAGAGAAGGCATCACTGGAAAGCTCCAGCTCACTGCCAAGCTCCTGAATATCGGAGCTGGCACTCACTAAGCTGTGAGCATCAGCAGTCCTCAGAGCTCTCACTCTGGAGAGGGACAGAGTGGGACATGTCCTTGAGGCACCAGCTGAACCCCCATCTCAGCCCCGCAGCACCACTCAGGGATGAGCATCCTCCACTCCAGAAGAGGGAGATTCTGGAACAGCTGCTCCCCTCCAAACATTCAGCTTCAGGAAGGGGCTCAGCATTGCAAGCACATCCTGGGCTCTCTGCAAAGCCTGGGGGATGTGCACATGAGGGTCCAGCTGGCAGCAGGGTCAGACCCCAGGGTAGGTCATCAGCCCTTGCACCAGAGGGTCCCTCAACAGCCCCGTCGAGAGAAGAGACCGGGCAGCAGGCAGAGCACCTCGGGGGGCAAGCCCAGCTTAACGAGTTCCAGGCTCGTTAGTAGATCTATTGTTACCACATCCCGCGGGAGGAGGGAGATAACACAGGCTATTTTTGCTTCCATCTGGGGAATCGTTTTCCTCCAACATATACTGCCACGATGCTAATTTTTAAGGCTGATGATTAATTGATGTCAGGCTCATTATGGGGCCAGCGGATCTCTCTTCCCTGGGAGTGCCAAGGACAGAGGGAGACGTGTTTTGACAGATGTCGTTGGAGCTGCGTGTGAGTGACGTCCTAACAACAGAGGAGAACAGGAGCCATTACCATGGAAAGCCCTGGAAATGGAAGGGAAGTGCCTGCACGCGACCCCAGCACCCCTCCTCAGCAGCCCCTAATCAGCCCTTCACGCTCTGCCCGTGGTTACCAGGGCTTTGCTCCGCAGATAAACGCTCTTTGTGCACACCCAGGGAGAATTGAATCTCCTGCCTGCGGCGAGGAGGGCTTGGCCTTTCTTCTCCCCCTCCCCAGCCTCGCAGGAGGGCCAGGTGCCAAATTCACTCTGGCACCAGAAGCAGCAGCCTGCAGGGAGCCGGAAACAAGCCTGCTACACATATGATGCCCAGGATCCCGCACGGCTCGGGCTCTCCCCGCACCTGCACCCCGGCAGCGGGGTGGGTGAGCACTGCTGGGGTGCCCAGGGATGCCGGTCATCGTACCAGGCACTGGGCAAGGCTCACCCTGAAAATCGTGGCAGCATCTGCAAGAGCAGCCCAGGCAGGGCCGCAGACCAACACTCATATCATGGATTTTGGGGTCCCTTCAGTCTGCACCATCAGCTGCCCAGGTGATGTTCACCCCAAAGCAAACCCCCCATACCCTCTCAAAGATGGAGCTGTGCATGGTGAGTGGCAGAAGGATTGCTTGAAGAGGGTGCCATGGCTCTTACAGCAACACAGTGACCTCCTGCACCCCCCAGGTCTCCCATGCCCCCTGCCCAGAAGCAGGATGAGGCACCCTGCTAACTCAGTGGGGAGCATGGGGTGATCCTGATCAGTGCAGATGATCTCCCCTGCCCGCTGTGCCAGCTCCCCAGGGCCACCCTCACTGCAGTCAGGGGGTACAGAGCATCATGCCCTGCCACAGCCCTCAGCTTGCTCCCCTCCCCACCAGCATTGCCATCACCTCTACTGGCCTTGTTACCTGCTCCTCCAAACTTCCCTGGGAAAGGTACCTGACCCACTGGAGCCAGGAGCAGCACCAGCCCCACATCTCTCCCCATCCTGGGGCTCCACACCCAGCACCCAGGGCTCCATCCTGCTGCCCCACAGCAGTGCCTCCCATCCCTGTGCCAGGGACACGCTGGGTGTGTGCTGGGGAGCTCAGCAGCAGCAGCCTCCCCATCCATACTCAGCCAAACTCGACACCAGCTCCAAAGGCGGCACAGCCAATCTGCCAGCAGTGTTATTACAAACTTGTGTTAATTGCTGCACAGTGCCTCGAGCACCCTTCACAGGGGGAGGGATGCAGATAAACTCTCTATTCTTAGCACTGATGGTTCCCCACTCCTGGTGCCGGCCCACACCATCCTCCAACTGCTTCCAGACCTGCTCCCTCTCTCAAAGCACACTCGGAGAGTCCCCCCCACCAGGGAAAGGTTTTCTTGAGCAGCACTTGTGCTTTTCCCACTAAAGGTGATTTGCAGAGAAGGAAGGTCCTGTCTCCTTCGGGAAATCTATTTGTGCCACAGGAGGGAAGGGCATGCTTGGGACCAGAAAGCTTTGTGGGAGTCACCACTTGGTCCTTGCCCAGGGGCTAGGGGCTGGCATGGAGGCAGTGTGCTTTACCTCCCCCACCTGCGCTAGTGAGTGAAGGGATGCTGACACACCCTACTGTTCTATGCAAAGAGCTGCTGTTCCACCTACAACTCCAGATTTTACTGGGGGCCTGGCAGTACGTGGGATGGACAGGGTGGAAAATGCTCCCAATCAGACACCAATGCCAATCAAAGGGATTTCAGTGTATCCTCTGGACTTTCCCCTGTGCAGCTCCCGTGGCTGCCCTCACAATGCACCTGCCAACACCAGGGGCTGAGGGACATGTGATGACAGCAGCCATGAGCCTCCAGGCACAATGGGAGAGCAGCCACTCACCTCTGGACCCCACACACACACAAGCCCCATCCCCTGCAGGCTGCAGGATCCCTTTAAGCATGCTGAGAGCACAGGGAGTTACAGCCCAAACTTGGGCAGCTGGGATCCCCAGCCAAGCTCGAGACAATGCCATTCCCTGAGCTGTCCCAGCGCCAGCGCACACCGTCCCACAGGCAGGCCCTCCTGGGAGTGCCACGCTTCAGGGATGGCGCAGAGGGGTCCCTGGCAGCACTGCAGCTGGGATTTATCTTCTCTAAGAATATCTCAGCTCCATGCAATGGCTGCCTGCACAGCACAAGCCCTCTTCGCCGTGGGAAGCAGCTCTGCAATGTGCTTTGAGCTCTTCCCCCCAAATTCGCTCTGGGGGCCTGTCCAAGCACTGACGATGCACAGCCCAGAGCCACAACTGCTGCAAGAGAACCGAGCCAACACTACAGCTTGGGGGGAAAGCATCAGCCAAAAGTCACTCAAACAAGGAAGCAATTTGTCTTATTCTGGCTGCACTCCCTTGAAAAAGCAGCTCAGAGCAGGGAAATCAGGATCACGTGCGGCGCGCTGACCGAGCACCCACCGCAGCAGCAATGGGGAGCGTTCACACCAGGAGCCTGACAGATAGAACAGAATAGGGGAAAAAGGATGGAAAAAGAAATGCCATGTGACCCCTCGCTCGATCCAAGGCAGACACCACATCCAACAGTTCAGAATATGAAATACGCACAATGAGCTCCAGTGAGTAATTAATCCCTTCAGGAACACTGTAAGTGATTGCAGACAGCTTACCAAGAAAAAAAAATGGAAAGTCATTGAAAAAATTACCACAAAGTGTTTCTTTTTCTTTTCCAGCCTGAAATACAATGAGATCTGCAAGGAGCCCTCTCTGCTCTGCACAGTGTGACAGCAGTGGATTTCCAGCAACCAGCTGCTTTTCCAACAACACTCAATCTACCTGCCAAGGTGAAAGTTGTGAGAAACCAGCCTGGCCTGACGCAGGCAGCAAGAGTGGCTGGTGCCAGGGCTGGGCCCTGGCCTTGGTGTCAGTGGGACACAGTGGAGGGACAAGGCATGGCACAAAAAGGTGTCCATGAGATCTCACAACTTCATCGATCGATGATTCAAACTTTCGCAGGTCAGAGCTTGGCTTATGGAGCAGGACAAGCCCTCCTGGTGATGGGATTTATGCTCAATGGTGATGCTTAGCTCAGTGAGCCAACCTCCCCTCCTATCTCCACCTCTCCCCTCCATCCTTGTGCTCCCTCTTGCCTTCTTCCACTTTCTCCAGCACTAACCAGCTGGTACTTCGGCTGGAAGGCTCCAATTTGGACCAAATTCTGACCCACTGCACCCCAAGTCCAGGCAAGGAACCACACCTGCCCACATTCTGCCCTGTGCAAAGTGACCATGTGTGGGTGATCAACCTGCAATCCCTGTGCACAGGCAGACAAGCATCCAGAGACATCTGCAGGTGGGTCTGTCTCACCCACTCCTCAGTCCCCACCTCCAGGGAGCACTGACCCCCAGCACAGCCAGGGGGAATTACAGAGCACAGCAGCTGCCTTTTACTTCCATAATTTCATGGTATTTTTCAACCAACTACTATTATTTCTACTTGTAAAACAGGAGTTTATTAAAAAGAGTATTAGGAAAGGTATTTTCTCCTGTCAATAAAGTGACTTAAAATTAGTTGGAACTTTCAAATTAAAAACACAACCTAAACTTTCACTTCCACTTGCAATCACTCTGATTTGGAAAACAGAGGTTTTTTCCTCATATCCTCTCCTGGGTTTTCTCCCCTCTCTCCTGTTCTCTCCTCACCATGTTTTTGTTTAAAAATTCATCAGATCAGGGAAAAATGCCTGGGCAGGAAAAGAGGGTGGGAAAAAAAAAAAAGGCAGAAGAAACTGTAGCTTTTGCAAACCCATCTCAGCACAGGGGAGAAGAAGAGCTTCCAGACTCACCTCCCTGCTCTTGGAAAGCAAGAGGCACTTGGAAGGACAAGGGAATACTGAATGTTAACCAACCTCCTGCACACTCCAGCAGCAGACACGGCCTCACTGACCCTCCTCAGAGTTCTGTGATCCTCCATGGCCTAACAGCTCCTCTACCATGGCAACCAGGGGAAAAAGGGATGGATGAGGCAAGAAAAGAACCCTGGGTGTCGGTGTGGGATGCAGCCTGCACTGACCACAAACCCCAGCTGCTGCTCCCAGCTCCTGACAGGGCTCTCACTCCACAAAGACAAGTGCCAGCTCGTGTCTGCCCATGGCACAGCTCCGAGCTGGACTCTGGCTGATGTGAGGCACACCCCACAGGGGATGCTCATTTGGGAAAGGACTAAGATGGTGTTTGCACAGCAGCAAGGATGCTCCCCTAGCCAGTGGTGCAGTGACACAGAATCATCACAGAACAGTTCAGGTTGGAAGAGACCTCAAAGTCCATCTCAACCTAACACCTCCTACCCAACCAGGCTCCTCCAAGCCCCATCCACCCTGACCCTGAACACTTCCAGGGCTGGCACAGCCACAGCTTCTCTGGGCAACCTGTGCCAGGGCCTGACCACACTTAGAGTAATGCATTTCTTCCTAATCTCCTTCCTGCATCCCTGCAGCCACTCTCACCCTAGGCAGATCCCTCTCTGCTGTTCCAGAGCTTCCCTCTTACAACATGATTTTTGAGGACAGCTGCTGCGCTCTCCACACAGGATGTGTGCAGCAGCATCGGCTTACGAGTGAGCACACTGTGCCAGAGGATGAAAAGCTATATGGAAATGGAAGATCATTACCATGATCTCTGTGGAAACATCCCATCAGAGCAAGTTTTTTGTCCTCCTCCTTCTCTCTCCCCATGTGCACAAATTCTGGCACCCCATGCACCACTTGGCGTTGCCTCAGCACTGTGGGCCCAAAATGCAGGCGTCTGATTTCTAAAGCCATTGTCTGGGATGTGCTATTGAGCTGCAAAACATGGAAGGTTTGGGATGGAAAACAGGCATCTCCTGAAACACAAAAAGAAGCTGGCAACCCAGATTTTATTTGACTTTGAAGTTACAGAGAATGTCAACCAAACACAATTTGCTTTATACCCACAAAGGGAATGAGAATCTCAGCCACAAAATAAACCCGCACCTCTGCCCCTGGAAGGCAGCAATGGACAAATGGGGAATGGAGCAAAGAGAGCTCTGCTGGTCATTGCTGCAGCACAGAGCAGCTGGGCTTGGAAACACATTACCCTGCTCCACCTGGGAATGTGAGGCAGGAAAAGCTGCTTTGTAAATTTACTTTTGATTTGGAGCTAAGGGTTCGTGTGCCATTACATTTAGCCAGTGCTCCTTTCTCAGTTCCAGGCAGGGAGGTTTGCAGGAACCCCCAGAGTTTCACCCATTTTGATTTTAGCACAGGGACTGTTTGCACCAGTTACCTGCTGTTCATTTTTGAGAGTGAACAGGTGGGAAGTGCCCAGTGGCACAAACAGCAGCTGAGCTGAGATCAAATCCTGCCTCCAGGTTACTGTATTTTCCCCACCATAATATCTGATGAGTGACCTCTCACTGCAGATTCTGCTTTCAGAGGAGCAGCTTTAAAAGCCCAACCTCCAGGCCTGACTCTGCACAGTCCTGAAAGCGTCTCACAGGCTCCAGGATGAGATTCCCTCACTCATCCCCCATGCTGCTTTATGAGTGGGGCCATTCCCCTCCCCTTGCAGGAATCAGCCACATGTTCTCCATCTGGGAGCAGATGCCCATGAGCCAATAAGCTCAGCTTGGAAAACTTCACTGAAAATATCACCAAATTTCTGAGTGCTCTGCAGACCGCGGCCAGATGATGGATATTAGTGCTTCAGCAATCCTGGGACGCTGTTTGGCACAGCACAGCAAAAGCACAGCTAAAAGGGCTCAGGGAAATGGAAATGAGATGGCTGGAGGTGCTGCTGCTGGACAGTCTGCCCTCCTCCAGATGATGCAGCCTGTAAGGAGGGAGGGTCTCGCTCTGCTGGTGAATCAGCCCCCAAACAGCTGCTGTACTCAGCCTGGAGTGTTGAAGGACACCAGCTTTGGCCTCACAGCAATCCCTGCCACTGCTGGGGCACAGGGCAGAGCCCTGGGGAGAAAGGTGAGGGACAACATAGGGCAGGCCCCCTCACTGCCCCATCCCAGCCATGCCCATGGCACTGCTGGCACAGAGCTGAGGAGCAAGAGGCCTGGGGTAGGTCCTGGGCACTGCTCCTCCCCACAGGGTCAGGATACAGTCAGCTTTCGATGCATCCAACCACCGACAGTAGGAGACAGGAGTCCAGACAGTGATAAATCCAGCCTCACACAACCCGGGATGAGACACCAAAATGGAATTTACCAAAGGACCTTAAACTGATGAGCTGTGAGCTCCAGGCAATGAACAGCCTGAGGCAGAGAAGACTCAGGCCTGCTCAGAGTCAGGCAAATGCTGGTACTTCCCCTTGGCCAGCAGTCACACTTCTCCAGGCCAGGATGGATTTTAACCCCATCGAGCCTACGTGCACATTGTCTGGGACAGAAACCACCAGGAGCCAACAGGTGCCAACTGGCACCTCTGCCCCCAGGTCCTCTCTTCACTGCCCACCCTGATGTGCAATGCACAGCCTGTACAGGGTGACTCCGATTCCCTGGAAGGGTTTTGTTACATTTTTTAATGAAGCTGGGGTCTGGGAGAGGCAGGATGCAGGGCAGCCACCTTTCGGCATACCCAGGGAATGGGGCAGCCCCAGAGAAAAGCCCTGGGCTGTCCCCATTGACTCTCCACAGCTGTTTCCCTCCAGCAGCCCTGCCCTGATCCATCAGGACAGAAAGCACCAAGCCAAATAGAGCCAGACTCAATTTCCTCCCATCCTTCAGTCTGCACAAACCTCAAGCCCTGCACAGTTCAGCTGCAGTGCAAGTCCAGCTCCTCAGGATTCAGCACACGCTCCTCTGGGCTCACGGCAGCAGAAGTTTGCAGGACATCATCTGTCTGTCCTCCCTGCTGAGATGAGGAAGCTGAACTTCATTATTTCCCTTGGCTCTGCACTGCCTGTTGGGGGTTTGGAGCCATCTCCTCGTCACTCTCTTGGTGCAGTGAAGGGCAATGCAAGGTGGCTGTGAAAGGCCACAGCTGGGTGCCCAGGGGTCCTGTGCCAATGGTGGCCTCAGCATGCTTGGCTCCATGTTGGCCCTGCCCTGGCAGGGCTGGACTGTCCCAGTTTCCAGCCAGAATCTGTCAAATGCCTTTCTCCCTGCTTTTAAGATGAGGGGAACTTGTCTCCCCTCCCACAAAGCAGTGCTCCCACCCTGGAGCCTGCCAAAACAACCCTGCCTTAGCTGATTTCAGCACTGCCAGGCTAGCCCATGACTCTGTACCCACCCTGGCACTGCTGCCTCAGGCCTCTGAACCACCAAAGCCGGGAGAAACCTCGGGATGTGGGAGCAAGCATCCACGAGGCTGAACACGTGTGCCCTGCGGCAGCACACCGGGAAACAGCCGGGGAGGGACGTGCTGGCCCCATGGAATGGCCCAGAGCACATTTCCTGCCAGCCCCAGCTCACCTCGGGAGCTCCAGCATCGCAGGGATCAATGTGAATTAGCTGCTATCTGCTCTTCCACTTGTTTGCATCAGCTTGGAAATTCAACACCAGGCCAGAGATAAAGTGAACTGGAAATACCCCGGCAGGCCTAACACTTCCAGCCTCAGGGGTTTGTTCAGCTGATGGGTTTCATCATCACAGGTTCCAGCCCGAAGAGCAGGTTCCTGCATTCCCCATGCACATCCCTCCCTGCCTGCATCTCCCATGCTGGGCCATGAAAGGGCTGCTCTCTGTGAGATGGGTTTTACAGAGCCCAAACTGCCCCTCACCACACTCCCTGCAAAAGCTGATGATGTCCTGACAAGAAAACCCTGCCATAATTAACCAGCTGAATCTCCAGGCCAGAAAAACACCAGGGTAAACCCCTTTTAGTATCAAACTGGGCTGGCACAGCACCAAGACAAGCCCCAAGCTGCCATGTGGGAAGCTGAGACGATGACGCTGCGCATGGGCGACGGACGTGTGATTTTGAGAAGTGTCTCCTCAGTGAGTTATTCTCAGTGCACAGCAGTGCTGAAGCTCACACACTATAAATAGCCAGCAACAGAGTTGTACCTGCACCACAGCTCAGAACGTGCTTCAAGCCAGCTCGTGGAACTGGGAGTGCCAGGCTGGGGCAGTGCCAGTGCCAGGGACGCTTGAGGCCCATGACGAAGCAGAGGTGTGAGCTTCAGGCAGTCTGGGCTCCCAACAGAACCAGTAAGGGCTAGGTTTGGCCATGACTGGGTGCTCTTGAAAAAGCTTATCTGGTTACAGGGTCTCACTCCCAGCTTTGTCACTCTTGATGACACAACCTTGCTTAAGATGAACAGAGGTGGGATATGCAGCTTCTCCAGACACCAAGCCTGCAGGGTTGGCATGAGAAATAAAGGTGGTTCTACATTCCTCCAATGCTAAAGATATGGTACTACCCATCTGCCATGCTGCAGTTAGGGGGAACAGTTTTATATTGAATGGAGACTAGAGGTGGACTAGAAGATCACGAAGAAATTCTTCCCTGTGAGGGTAGTGAGGCCCTGCCATAGGATGCCCAGAGAAGCTGTGGCTGCCCCATCCCTGGAAATGTTCAAGGTCACGTCTGATGGGACTTAGAGCAACCTGGGCTAGTGGAAGGTGTCCTGGCCTGTGGCAGGGATTGGAGCAAGATATCTCTAATGGTTTAACCCAGTCCATCCTATGGTTCTATAATTTCCCCTCCAGCTCACACAGCACAGGCTGCAGCACCCACAGCACAGTTCTGCCCATTCTTCTGGCTTACATGAAAACAACCAGAACCTCCAGCAGCTTCAGCAAGGATCTGATGCCATCCTTCCAGCTCACCAAGCACGAGAGGCTGTGATCCCAGAGCCGAAGGCAGCCGAGGGCGGGTGAGCCCGGGAGCTGGCGCAGCGCCCGGCGCTCCCGCTGCGTCACCTGTGGCGGCGAGTCAGGCTCCCAACCTGCCGGGGAACCGCGGCTCCGAGAGTGCAGCCCAAACCCTCAATTTCAGTTCCCCACTGAAAGGCACCTCCTGGGTCCCTCCTAGCCAGCTCACCATCCCCTCCCTGCCCACCGGGCAAGATCCAGCCTGAGGGGAAGGCAGAGCAGCCCTACCTTACATCTTCAGACGCTAATTTCTGGATTTGCCATAAAATCTTTCTGTAATCTCACAGGGATGCTTGAGGCCAGACCCTCACAGGTACAGAGGAGGACTGCAAAGTGCCCACCTCTGGATGAACAGGACTGCTAAGAAGAGAGACAACAAGGCTGACACAACACCAGAGCAATGTGGAGTGATTAAGAATCACTGATACCTATGCCAGGTGGAAAATCCTGTGCTCCCAATGCTCTGGCATGCTCACATGTTCACAGAGGTGGAGGCACATGTCCAGCTGCAGGACACATCTGCATTTCACTGGGCAGCATGGGAGCACGTGTGTGCCCAAGGTCTGCCCAGGTCCCCCCTCCAGGGAGCTCACATGCCATGCTGTGCCAGGGCCACAAGGCTCTGGAGCCACCTCCCCGATCCATGGCTGCTCCCAGGAGCGAGGAAAATGTCCTGACCAAACGTGCTGAGCTTCTGCTCAGCTCCTCTGTGTGGATTCCAGCAGGTCCTTCAGTGGGAGATGAATCTCAGTCCTCCTCCTGAAGTAATAAAAAATACATTATGCCCTCAATTGAACAAGACAAATACCAGCACAAGGAATGAGAGAAAAGCTGGCATGAAACAAAATGTGGAAGAACTGGATTAGAGGAAGGACCAGCAAATCAGTGGGCACTGGGCACCTCAGTGTCACACCCACCCTGACACAAGCACATCTCCATTTGCACAGCTTCTAATCTCAGCTCTGCAATGCAGCATCCCCTGACTTCCCAGCTTCACGGCTGCAGCATCCCTGCCTTCCCAGCTCCCCTCCTGCTCAGCTCCGTGCTCCGAGCTGCAATGCAGCAGCCTGGGCAAGCCCTGCTCTCCCTTTTGCCCCTCCACCCCACCACGAGGCAACACTGAGCCTCCCAGCCGAGCTGTGAGCCTCACACATCCTCTACCCTCCCAAGCTCACTGCTTTCCAGGCAGGGAACTGGCAACCCCTTCCCTGGCTCCCCCGGGAGAGCTGCTCAGTGTGTCTGGAGGAGGACGTGACTCTGCAGGGTGGGGGATATGGCAGAACAGCACCATTGTCTGCTCCCCTGTGTCCCCAGCTCTGCAGGAGACACAGCCAAGGTGTGAAGCCTGGAGAGGACAAGGACTCAGACACCACAGAGGGACACAGCCATCCCCACTCCACCCAGGGAGCTGATCCAGGCTCAGCAGCTTCACCATTGCCACCAGTACCAGGAACACTGCACACACAGAGCCCAGGACATCACTGTCACTGGTACCAGGAACAGCACACATATGGCCATGGGACACCACTGGCACCAGTACCAGGAACACCACACACACAGAGCCCAGGACACTGCAGTCACCAGGACTAGGAACACCACACATGCACATTGTGTGCAGGACACTGACTGTATGTTCAGGACACCAAAAGCCACAAGCACAGTGCCACAAAAGACACTCTGCACCAGACAAGTGACTGATTCAGGGGATGTGCCAGTGGGTCCACCTGACAGCACACAGCCAGGCAATCCTGATCCCAAGACTGCAGCCCTACAGCAACTGCCCTGTCACAGCCACAGCTGAGCCAGGGAAGCCAGGAGGCACATGCTGGTCACAGCAAACAGGCTGGCACTGGCATCACTCACAGCTTACACACCTCAGAGGGCGCAGGCTCTGATTCTGTGCTGAGCTGGAACAAATCCTCCCCCATGCAATGGGCACAAGCATAAGCCAAGGGCTGTCCTCAGATGCTCAAGTGAGAGTGGGCAGGGGGTTCTGCAGGTAGAAGGGACCAGGGACATTGTTTGCTGGCACCATGGGAAGCTGCATAGGAAGACAAAGAGCTGGGAATCTAAATGGACATTGATGGTGGGGGGACTTGTGACAAGGGAGTGCTGTGGGCACAGAGATACATGCCACAGCATGAGCAGCCAAATACACAAAGCTGGGAACAGAGGCATGTGGAAGACGGTCTCCAGAAGGACCCAGAACTGCCCATGATTCTCCAAGTGCCCCCCACACAGAAGCAAGCTGCTCATGAGGCACCGGGACCAGGCAGGAGCCATGGGTGGACGGACCCAGCAGCACCCAGCAGTCACACCCATGGGATTGTAAAACCTTGAGGAGGCATCACCCACGTCCCACTGTGGTCACATCCCATCAGCAGATCCCAAATAGCACTTCCAGATTTTCCACAGTTTTCTATTCATTTGCATATTTTCTTTTTAGCCATGTTGGATTTGGGGGCGAGATATAAGCAGTCACTGTGAAAGCCCCATTTGCAAAATCAGGGATTTTCAGGCTCTTTGGGGAGAACGTTCTTTCAGTAGTGCATCCACAAATATGTTTGTTTTCAAGTGTTTGCTCTGCTACCTTTCCACAGGAAATTTTGAAAGACAAATCTGGATTTATTTTTTTCTCAGCCCTTTTTCCACACTGCCATAGTCACTGGGAACAGAGCACATCCCAAACAACTTCAGCAGAAGCTCTGGGGTGGCCCTTGGATCCCATTTCCAGATCTTCTCCCCAGTCACTGCAGCCATCTCAACTGGAGAAAGCAGACATCTACTATTCGCTGTCAGCTCCTGAGAGCAGGCTGGAAGTAGCAATACAACTGTGTACCACTCCCCTTCCTCCTCACTATTACCCCAAAGGCAGGAGTCCAGCTCTGTGGGCAAAGGGAAATAAATCCCCATCCCAATGACCTCGTCACTCAGATGCTGTCACACAGGGACCTTAAGAGAGGAATATCATTAGTGGTATCAGGACAGCCGCAGCACTTTACGAGGCAATAACCCGCTCTCATTGCTGTGAAGAGCTACTTGGTCTCTGACCTCCTCATGGTCTCCTGCCAGGGAGCCTGGCTACTGCTGCCCAGCACTGCCAGGGCCACATTAGTGCTTAATTAAACCAGCAGGAACAAAGTGGGGCAGAGGGAGGAATGCCATGGGGCAGAAGTGCTTCTTTGATCCCACCCAATGTGTTTCCCAGCAAGGATGGCAATCAAAAAGGAGTAACTTGGCTCCCATCTCCACCAGGGTCAGGAATGTCCTTGCATGGGACATGTCCGATGCCAGTCCTTTCTGCACTGTGGTTCACTTTTTAAACCAGAGTCAGATGCAACACAGAGCTCCCGCCTGTCACGGAGCCCATCTGCCCATTCCAGCCCTTGGCTCTCCTCCCCACCACTGAGGGGCTGCTGGCACCCAGTGCCCACCCAGCACCAGCCTGAGCACAGTGGGCTCTGCCCTGCCTGGGTGTTGGCGCCACAAAGCTACAACTCCCCATGGCTATGTACAGCCCAGCAAGGACATCCCTGCTGGGGAAGGGCAGCACGGCCCACTCGGGGGCTGCAGGACTGCGATGGGTTATAGCTGCAACTGAAGAGTTTGGCAGGGCTGCAGACTCCTGCAGAGAGCATTTCGGGGAACACCATCTCCACTGAGACCTCACGTGTGTCCACCTGGGTTCTGGCCCACACAACACTGACCACTTACTTGTTGATGCGAATTAGCAGCCACTTAAGAGGCACCACATCCAGCAAGAGATGGACAAGGAAATGGCTGCAGAAAGCAGCTGCAGCATCTCAGAGGTGCCCTGGGGAGCTCTAGGTAAGTGCAACCATCACACCGGGCACCACAGGCACAGCCTGTACAAAAAAGCCCCTGCACCTGATCAGCCCTGTCCATCACACGTGGACACGAGCAGCGTGAGCTCTGCACAGCCAGCTCTTCCACCACACTGGCCATGTGCCCTCTGTCCCCTTCATCCTGTGGCTGGGCACTGGTGTAATTAGCAGCCCCAGCTGCCAGGCAGTTTTGATGAGAAGCCTCAGCCTTTGGTTGATGCAAAACGTGTAATTTGGATGATGGAAATAGCCTCTACAAAGCACATGTGGTTGCTGCGTGCCCGTGACCTCTCCTGGCTTGCGCAGGCTGCTCTTTAAACGTGGTTCAGCTACAAAGGCTTCAGTGGCATCAAACACATGAGGCAGCAGCAGTGACTGAATGAGAGGTAACATTTGGCCATGACTGAATAAACTGTATTTTTGGCCAAGAGGCTGGGGAATGCTTCTGGCAGGAGAAGCGTGAGGTAGAGATGAGAATTCAGGTGGAGACTGAACACACAAGGTCTCTGGAAGCCACTGTGGCTGGCAGGGCCAGGAGCTCATGGGCTTCTCAACACAGGTCAGCAGTTCAAGGACAACCATATATATCTGCAGAGGGTGGAAGTCCCCACAATTTCCTCTCTCTTCCCAGCACAAACCAAGCTTGTGGCTCTTTCCATGCCACTCTGGATAGGGTGTCCTTCAGCAGACATTGCCAAACAGCTCAGGCTGATGTTTTGTTTGCCAAAGGGACTGATGAAAACAGCAAAGACCTTCCTTTCCTCCCTCCAAAGCATCTCCTGTAGCAACCAGGAGAAAGCCCCTCTCCTGGTGCTCCTCACCAACCCTGGCATGGTGTGAAGCCCACTCTCCTGAATCCAGCTCTCGTGGGATCCCATTCCTTCTGGGTCCATCTCCACCTTTTCCTGGGAAAGTCAGGTTGTGGAAGGCACCATCACCATTGGGAAAGACTTCATTTGCCTGGATTGCAAGCAAAGGGGTCTGGAGGCTCAGCATGTGTCTACACAACCTCGAGTTGTGGTTGTGCCACACCACTGTCACACAGCTCCCTCCTCTCCACATCCCAGGCTCCTGGTGGCATCCCCACCACACAGGCTGGCATGGGTGTGCCAGGTCATGGCTGGCTTGGCTAAGCAGGTGTGATTCAACATCACAACTCCCACAAATGTGGCAAGTACAACCCCATAGAAGGGGAGTTTCAGCAGGGTGAAGCTCCTGCTCTGTCCACCCCAGATGTTCTCCCCATCCAACTCTGGACACAGCCCTTGATCCCCCCTGAAGGAAGCCTGCCAGTCCATATGTCTTGGAAAATTATTGGCAATACACAAAGGACAGATCTAGCAGAGTTTGGGCCTCACAGACCAGCTGACCAAGTCTTCAGATACTAAGTGTAGTCCAAAAGGATGTTCAACACCTCCCAAGGTCAAAGTCAGCCCTGACTGATGCAGGTGGAGGCAACACCCCAGAAACCAAATCAGTTGCTGGGGGCACTTCCACAACCATGATCTTCCTCAGCGTGTGCACAAGATCCTTCTTGGATCTCTGGTACTCCAGAGCATCACCAACTGGGAGTCACTCCCACATGGCCAGTCCCACAAGGATTTCTCTTGGGGATGCTGAGGAAACTCCCACCTAAGAGCAGAGCATCATGGGGGGACACTGAGATTCCCCCAGGCATCCCAACATCAGTGAATGGCAGTCTGTTAGTCCCCTAAGTGACAAATCCTCCTGCAATCCTGCCCTGCTCCCATGGCATCTGGTGCTACCACAGCATTAGGCCTGAGATGGATGTCTGCACACCCAGCTGTGGGACCACAGGGGCAGCCTGAGCCCCCACAGCCAGCCTGACCCCTGCATCCCCCCTGCTCATCCCCACAGCCTGCCTGCCCAGGCCTCGAGCTCACCCTGTGGCTTCCATTTGTGAGCCGTGGGATGCCCCAGCATGAGGGCAGACCCTGCCAAGGACAGCACTGCTGCTGGCCCTGTGGCTGGGGGCCAAGGGTAATGCTCTGGGAGGCTCCATGCCTCTGTGCCAGCACACACTGGTGCACGCTGTGCCAGAGCCCTGCTGGAGCTGGGGCTGTGACACCCAAAGGCTCCTGAAGCAGCCAGGGGTATGCAGGGCAGTGGACTCTGCAAGTGTGGCTTTCCAGGTGCCTGGCTCCAGCACACTCCAGCTCGCTCCACATCTCCAAACCACCTCCCTCAGGCTCCAACCACAGCAAATCTCTCCCCTTTCTCTTCATCACACAGCAAGGACAAGGCATCTCAAGCCAGCTCAAGCACCAGAGAAACTCCCAACGCCCTAAAAAGAGGTCCAGGCAGGGAACTTGAAGGCACTGGACACACCAGTCCTGCCTGTACTGCTGCTCCCCCACCACTACCAAGCACCAGGGCTTTCCAGCCAGCTTGAGCACCGTGAGCACCATGATGGCTGTGCACGGCTCCCTTGCCACCTTCTCACACCAGTTTGCACAGCTCCCTTGCCACCTTCTCATGCCAGTTTGCCAGACCAAGCACAGCTCTCAGAGCCACAAGCCCCCACAGTCACTGCCCAGCCGAGACCCCAGGCACTGCTGAGGGATGCAGGGAAGACGGGGTGTCAGTGGGAAACAGAGGGCTGCCGAGGCAGCCACAATTCCTAGAGACCAGCATGCAGCACGAGAGAATGGCAAGGGCTGGGCTCACCTGCACTGAGACCCAGCACTGCAGCCCATGATGGGGCACTGGGTCCCCAGGTCTGGGACACAGCCAGCTCTGGGCCAGTGCTCGTTGTTCTCATGGAAACCCACTCTGCACACAATGCACACAGCAAGCCAGGGATCAAACCCACAGGGATAGCAAAGCAGGTTTCAGGCAGCCACAGCCTGAAATCAGCTCACGCAAACCCTGCAGCAGCATCCTTGGAGACCCTCCTCTGCCGGAGACCCCGACCTCAGTGGAGCTCAGGATCTGCCCAAAATGGAGCGGCAGCATGAACCCCTCGCACAGCACCTCCAGCAGCAGCTTCCCAAGGTCACCCCCAGGGCGAGCCACGCTGATGGTGGGGAGCAGCTGTGGCACCCAGCTGTGCAGCCTCCATCGTGTTTGGTGGGTGTTGAGACAAGGGATGGCCGACAAGACACGTGGGGGAGGACAAGCTCCACCACCACCTGCCACTGCTCCTTGTGAGGAGGAACTGCCTTTCCTCCAAGGCAAGAGGCAGCTAACAGCACCTTCCCTCAAGCACGCCTTGGAGATGCACTGAGCGCTGGAGCCCCTCTGCTCTCAAGACAGGCTGGGAGACCTGGAGATGCTCAGACTGGAAAAAGCTCTGGGGAGACCTTAAAGCCCATTTCAGTGCCCAAAGGGGCTCCAGGAGATCCGGAGTGGGACTTCAGGACAAGGGGGAATGGCTTTCCACTGGCAGAGGGCAGGGGTAAATGGGATATTGGGAAGAAATTCTCCCTGTGAGGGTGGGAAGGCTCTGGCACAGGTTGCCTAGAGAAGCTGTGGCTGTGCCATCCCCAGCAGTGGCCAGGGCCAGGTTGGACAGGGCTGGGAACAACCAGGGCTAGTGGAAGGCGTCCTTGCCCATGGCAGGGAGTAGAACAGGATGAGCTTTGATGTCTCTTCCAACCCAAACCATTCTGTGATTCTAAGTGCCTGGGGACACCGAGGCTGATGACTCCTTTCCCCTCAGCCTCTCTTCACTTCAAGACCCTGAGGTCGCCCTCAGCGGGTCCTCACGGAGTGCCAGGAGCCCAGCTGCCTCCAGCTGCCACCTCTGGCCATTCCCATCTCGACGTCGAGCCCGGCGGTCGCGCCGGCCGCACTCACCCAGCATTTGGCTGAAGAGCAGCTGCTCCAGGTCGCCCAGCACCGTCACCACCAGCTCGGGGTCTACCTTCAGGTACGGCTTCTCCTCGGTGCCCGCCGCCACCGCCGGTCCCTTGCCGCCCAGCAACTCGTCATCGCACTTGCCGCCGCCGCCCGCCTCGGGGGCCTTGCTGAGGGGCTTCACCTCGGCGTAGGGCCCGCGGGGGATGCGGCTCGGCTTCCCGGCGGGCGGCGGCTTGGCCGGGCCGGCGGGGCGCGGCGACAGCAGCGAGTGCTCGGAGCGGGACAGGCTCCGCGACATGGCGGGCGCGTCCCGCCCGCGGGGGCCGCCGCGCCCGCCGCCCCCCGCCGCCGCCGCCCCCGGCGCTGCCGCCTTGGCCATGTCGTCGCTCCAGCGAGGCTCATAGAGCTGCCGCTTCTTCTCGGCGTCGGTGAGGAAGGCGAGGTTGGTGAGCGACTTCTGCTTGCGCAGGTTGGAGCCGGCCGGCAGCCGCCCCTCAGCGCTGCTCGCCTTGAAGACGCGCAGCTCCGCGCCCCGCGGCCCCGCGGGCGCCGCCGCCGCCGCCTTCGCCCGCTTCGGCATCACGGTGCTGCCGTCGGGGCCCCGCCGAAAGCCGCGCTCCTCCTCGCCCAGCTCCACGTCGGGAAGGCTCTTGAGGTTGCTCCCCAGCATCCCCGCGCTGCAACCATTTAACCCGCCAGGCGCTGCTGCTGTTGCTGCGGTACCGAGGACACACCGGGCGAGAGAGAGGGAGAGGCGCCGTCAGCGCCCGTCCCACCGGCCGGGGCGGAGCGGGGAGGGGATGGCGCGGGCCGGGAGCTGGGGTGAGGGGAGAGGGGCGCGAGCGGCACGGCCCCACCTCGCCGCTCCGCCGCCGGCAGGACACTGCGAACCAGCGGAATGTCAGGGGCGAACAAAAAGGGCCCGCCCTCCTCTGGCGCGGCCAGGGGGCGGGGCGCGGCGCGCGCGCCCGCGGGGGAGCAAGGAGGGGAGGGGGCGCGCGCGGCGGGGCGGGGCCGGGCGGGGGCGCGCGCGGCGTGCTCGGGGCGGAGGGATCGCGCGGGACCCCGGGAGCGCGCACGGGGCGGCGTGAGGGGCGAGCGCGGGACCGGCCATGGCCCCGCGACCACGGCCCCTCACAGGCAGGGACGTGCGGGGGCTGAGCGGGAGGCGGATGAAGCCAGCGCGGGGACCCCACGGCCCAGCACCCTGCGCTGAAGGGACCCTCACACCCCTGTCCCGCCCGCCACGGACCCCACACCCACCTAGACACTGCGCACCCATTCCCAGGGGGGCCAAAACATCCCCGTTTCTCCCCAAATTGTGCAGCAAGAGCCCAGGGTGGCCTCAGGAATCCCGGGAGGGACACTGTGGCCCCCAAACCCAGCAGGGCCTCTCCACTGATCCTAGGGAATTAAAGGCGGGGGGCAGGAGGGGAGTGGGATCTGGTTATCATCATTTTTCATTAATTACCCGTCCCTTGGGAGGGGTGAATTAAGTCTATTTGGTGACCTCACGCGGGCTGCCATGGCAACCGCCGGGAAATATTGCATTAGACCCCATCACTGCTGCCGAGATAAGGCCGGGAGCAGCGGGGGTGGTGCGAGCCCCCAGCCCACCCCCGGCCTGGCGATCCCGGGCTCAATGGTAGTGCTGAAGAGTCCCAAAATAACTCCACCCGGTTGGGACAGTAAAGGGTGCCCCAAAAAAGCGTGATTTGCACTAAGAGGTGCTGCTGGGGCAGGATGGGTGCACAGGCTGCACCCCAAAGCCACTCGGGGTTCGGGGGAGGGCTGTTGGTGCAGGGCCTGTTGTTGGGGGTAGATCTGTGGGTGTTGTGTGGTTTTCAGGGTTGCTGAAGTGATTCTTGGGCTCTCCCAATGTCCCCTGTTCCCTCTGGCCGAGTCGTGGGAGGTGCCGCGGGCAGGGGAAGCTGGAGCAGGCACGGAGGGAGGGAAAGGATCCGGCCCCTTCCCCGGGGCCGAACCCGCTCGGCTTTGTCCCAAAAGCTCCCCAAGGAGCAGGGCAGCTGCGCTGAGCGCATGCCAGCCCCGCTCGCTCCCTCCTGCTTCCTCCTGGAACACCCTCCCGCTTCCCGCTGCCTTCAGCACTTTCCAAATCGGGGCTCAGCGCTGATTATTCTCTGACTGAGGTGCTGTGACCCCAGGTCAGAGTCGGGCTCTGCCAGGAGCCACGGTGGATCTGACCGACTTCTGTCCCTTCAAATCACCCGGTGAAGCTCCCGGCTCTTTTTCCCCTTCTCTGCACATCTCTGGAGCATCCCGCCATCCTCCGCTGCCGCTGCCCTGGCAACCGCCGCCCCAGCATCCTCCCTGGACCCGCCTCCCCAAAATCTCCCCCAAAGCAAGCGCCAGAGGGGACTGGGGTGGCCTCGGCATTGCAGCGAGGAGTTGGGATTCAGCCCTCGAGAAAGGGGGGACCCGGTGGTGGGTGTGGGCAGCCCCCGGTCCCTCCGCGCCGCTCCTTGGAAATGGGTCATTCCTGGAGCTCGCCGGGAAACTGCGGAGGGAAAGGAGCCAGCAGGGGTGATGTCCTGGCACCGTCCCCAGAGGGGTCAGTCCCCTGTGCTCCTCACAGTGTAGGGATTTGGCCACGGAGGTCACCTGATGCAGGAACTGCAGACGAGCCTTTCCCAGGGGAGTTGATGCACCTCCAGTGTGAGGGTTCCCCCACACCCCACTGCCCTCCAGCCCTGGCTCCCCTTCCAGCACAAGCCTCTGTTCCCTGGCACTGTCACGGCAGCTCCCCAGCAGGACACCCCCACTGCTGACCAACCCCTCTGGACTCACTCAGGCCTCTGGGCTTGGGGTCAGATCCCTTCTCAGGACTGGAGCACTCATCACCCGGGGACGTGGCCCTCTCATGCTCCCGGTCCTCCTGCAGCCTGTGGGCAGAGGGGGTAAGGGTGGGTGATCAGGGACAACTGGCTAGGGACCCCCAGGAGATGAGAATCTGGAGCTATAGGCTCTGCCATGGTCTGGGAACACTGGTCTCATGGCAAAGGGTCCCAGGGCACCCTATTCCCCAATGAGTCCATCCCCTGCCCCACATCAACCTCTCATGGGTGACTTAGGAGCCCCAGCACCCCAAATACACTGGGAACCTTCCTTTTGGCACAGAGCCCCCTGACCCAACCCCACCATTTCCTATGGCCACCCCTGCTGGGCCTGCCTGCCTCCCCCTGTCCCCATGTCCCCCACAGCCCCATGTCCCAAGGCACCCCCAACCCCATGTCCCCATGTCCCCCACAGCCCCATGTCCCAAGGCACCCCCAACCCCATGCCCCAAGGTACTCCCAGCCCCATGTCCCAAGGCACCCCCAGCCCCATGTCCCCATGTCCCCCACAGCCCCATGTCCCAAGGCACCCCCATCCCATGCCCCCCATGCCCAGAGACTCACCGGTACTGGAAGGGTGCCACAGTGGCAGTGATGGGGTGGCTGTGTGAGGGCCCTGAGGAGAAAGTGATGGCCCCTGACCCAAACACAGGGCCCCTCCCCTGTGAGCCACCATGAGACTCATCCTCTGTCCCTGCTGGGGCTGCTCCCCTGCCCTTCCCAGGGGACCCTCCCAGCCGCCCCCCAGCCCTGCCCTGTGCCAGGGGGGCTTTGCACAGCTCAGTGAGCTCCCCCACCCTGCCTGCCCCTGTCCTCCCACTGCCCCCTGGCTCTGGCCATTTCCCAGGGGACACCAGGGATCTTGACAGGGCTTTCTGCCCTCCCTGAGCAGGGACACCGGGGCTTCCCTCCCTGCCCTCAGCCAGCTGATGGCCAGCAGCTTTGCCCGTGGCTTTGGGCTTGAGAGTCTTGGGACTGGGGGCTGGCAGCTTCCCTGGCCGAGGGGATGGAGCCCTGTGGAGGACAGGGGACCCCGGGGTGCTCAGAGGGGCTGTGGGGTGCAGTTTGCCATGGGCTATGGCACGGGGCACTGGGATGGCAGACTGGAAGTGGCTGCGGCCAGTGGAGTTAACATTGGCTGTCCCCTTCATCCTGGTGAGGCAGCTGCTGGCAAGGCTGTGGAGGAAGAGGAGGATTTGTTACAGTCCAACACAGAGAGGGCACCCACAGCCCCTCAGCTGCACCAGACCTTGGTCTTTGTTCCCACTGGCCATGGGTGCTAAATGTCCCCATCCTGGGAGAAGGCCACTGCACCCCACACCCCAGAGTGAGGACACACACGATGTCCCCTGACAGGGGTCCACAGGACCAGGGCCTACGTGATGTCCTCCCCCTAGGGAGGCTTTGCAGCCCCACCCCTGTGTCCCCAGGTCCTACAGCAAGGACATTTGGGCACCAACCCTCACCAGTTAGGGCTGCACCACAGGCAGGATGGGGCCCTCTTGGCCACTCAAAACTCTTTCCTGGTCCCCAAAACCACCTCCTGATCAACCAAGACCACCTCCCAGACACCTGAGGCCATCTCCTGGCCTCATAAAACCATCTCCTGGTCATCTGAGACCGACTCCTTGTCACCTGAAACAATCTCCTGTCACCCAAAAGCACCTCCTGCTCTTCTAGGCAGGAGGACCAGCTCTGTGACCCCATATATTGGTGTCTGAGTCCCATCCCCACAATGGAGTGTCCTCCTCAGCCCCAGTGTCCCTCCACATGGTGCCACCTGCCACATCTCTCCATGCTCCTGCTGTCATCTTGCTTGCCCCATGGTGACTTTCATGTCACCCCTCAGACAGTGCCCTGTGTCCCCCCCTTGCCTTGGTGTTTTTCTCCATGTGATAAGGGTGTGGTCTCATGCCACCCAAAACACCCACAAGCAGGGCCATCCTTGCCACCACCAGTGACAGGGATGTCACAGCACAGTCCCAGTGAGGGGAGAAGCTCATCACTCCTCATGCCCACAGGATTTGGGCAGGCAGAGCAGAGCTCAGCAAGGAAACCAGCCATGGAACAAAGCTCCACCTCGCCTGTAGCACTTCAGGAAAAAAATCTCAAAACTCAAAGAAAAAGAAGGAATTTTCTCCAGAGGAAGAAATGATCTCTAGAAAGATGTGGAGCTGTGGTCCCACAGACACCAGGTGCCACAAATCTCCCAGGACACACATTCCACAGGTTGCTCCAGCATGGTTTCACTCAGCCTCCTTGAAGGAAAACCTCTGAGGAGGAGAAGCTTTTTGGGGTCCCAGAGCATTCTGTGGGGACCATGAGCTCCAGGCTGGCCACCCATGGTAAGGGTTCCTCTACCTGAGTGGGTGCAGTGAGTGCATTGGAAGGTGTGCTGGAGCCCACTGAGGCTGTTCCTGGTGGGCTGGGGAATGCACCTTCCAGGTACCCCCTCCCCACCTCCTCTTTCAAACCACCCAGCCAGGACAGAGCTTCTCCAGAGCTGCAGAGCAGCTGGGGGTGCAGGGAGAGGCCTCCTTCACCCCAATGGGAACAGCAGCCCAGCCTCAGCCCTGCATCCACTGCATTCCCCAGCAGAGGGTATTACATGAACAGAGTCCAAAAATGTCCCAAACTGTCCTGTTCTGCCTCTTCCCCATCCTGAGCTGCCCTAAACCCTGTTCCCCCCAGGCTTCTGGGGCTCTGCAAGGACCAAACCATGCCCCACATTCTCCCCACCCTGGGATGACCATGCCCTGCCACAGGCAGCACTGAAATTCCCTTTTCCCAGACCCACATGAGCTGGGTCATTTGATCATGGAGCTGTGGGTCACGGGGAGAAGGGCTGATGCAGCAGATGAGATCAAGGAATTGCAGCGTCAATTCCAGCGCCAGCTGCAGAGCTCCCTCCAAGGCAATTTTGATTAAGGGGCAGAGGAACCTGACACACACAGCCCTGGGCTTGCTCTCCCTGAAGCCTCTGAAACACCAGCATGTTGCAGAGGATGTGTCCCCACATCCTGGCTGAGCTGTCTCTGGCCCTGAGCCACGGCAGAGCTGGGGGAGGCAGTGCTGGGACAGGCACGGGGGGCTCTGGAACCCCCAGATACATCCTTGAGTCACTGTGGGAGGTGGGATAGAGCATGGGGCTCTGCACTCCTGTGGGTACACAGACCCAGCTCAGGGGGCAACCACAGCCCCAGGGTGTGCCGGGGTGCTGCAATGTGGGCAGCAGGAGCCAGGCAGGGATTTCCTGTGGGATTTCCTGCACCTACCAAGGTCACTCCTGGGAGCGTGGAGAGGCCAGGGCTCAGCACCCAGCTGGACACCAGCTCAATTTTGGGGGCTTAATGTTCCCAAACCAGCTGTGAATATCAGCAGAGAGCAGATCCCCTCTGTGCCCCCACCTGTTCCCAGGCTGTGCCACACAACCCACACCTACAAACCCCAATTCTACACTTTTTCCCCTCTCTTTAAGGCAGCCCCTGCCCCGAAGTGCTGTGCCTGGAGACAGCAGTTCACAGCGTTGAGCTGCACAGCACCTTGTGCAAACACAAACAAGGTTGACCTTCACAGAAGTACAGAACAGTTTGGGCTGGAAGGGACCTTACAGACATCATCTCATTCCAACCCCATGCCAGGGCAGGGACACCTTCCACTAGCCCAGGTTGCTCCAAGCCCTGTCCAACCTGGCCTTGGACACTTCCAAGGATAAGGGAACCTTCCTTCCCATAGGTGCAAGGGTGATGAAACCACCAGTTCCAATTACCCATTTCACCCTGAGGTCCCTCACACAAACACCTCCAGCTCCAGCAGCTGGCTCTGGTGGGTTTTCTCCTAGCACAGAGGGAGATCATCTGCCCCTCACTCTGTAAAATCTGTCCCAAGTTCATCCTCAACCAACTCAGAGGCAAAATTTTTGTCTAAATTGATGCTGTGACTTTACCTTCCCCAGCACCCAGTGAGCACCCCCAGCATGCAGCACTTCCCCAGCCCTGCCTGCTCCCTGGGCATGTGGCATCAGGGCTGTAACCAGGTTTTGTAAATTTCTTTTCCACTCTGGATTTCTCTCTTGTCGACACAACTTCCATTTCTCCCCTCTGAGCCCACCAGCGGTGCCACAGCTGCAGCAGAAGCCAAAGCTGCCATGCTGGCCACAAGAAAATCAATCCTTCATTTGTGCTCACAAGGTTGAGGCTTCTCAGGAGATGCCAATGCCTGCTGGGAGCCGGGTTCAGAGCCCTCCTTTTCCCACCACACACACCTCAGGTGCCTCCAAGGACTCCACTGTGCCTGGGTCACACTACTGACCCCTCCCCAGGCTTCACCCTGCTCTAGAGATGCCGTGGGCTTCCTGGGGATGTGGCCCTGCTCCCCCAGCCTCTGACACCAGCTGCACCCTCATGCTGGCATCCCACACCCGGGGATGCCATCAATAGGATAAACCAAAGCAGCTCCTGCCAAGTCCCTGTTGCCCCCAGCAGCTCCAGGAGGAGCCACTCCTTTGCCCAGAAGCCCCTTTCACATCCAGCATCAACCACCATCAACCAAAACCATTCCTGGGAAAGATTCAGTCCATCCTTGTTCCCAAGGAATTCTCCTTTGCCTCCAGACTGATTTTACCCTATCCAGGACTGGCTGTCCCTGGCACATGCCCCATGATGGTGGCAGGGGAGCAGACAGGCACCCATCATGCTGTGTCACCCTATGTCACACTGTGTCACGCTGTGTCATGCTGTGTCACACTGGCATCCTGCTGCCTCTGCCTGGCTAAAGCAGGTCATGGCCTGACCCAGATAGACTCAGCAGCTCCTTTGCAATTAGCTCAAAAAGGAAACAACTTTCTCCTGCAGCCCAGGAACAGCTCTCAGGAACAGGCTGCTGCTCCTCCTCTGGGTAACGTGAGCTCTGGGAACTTGCACCTGATTTAATGTGGGGACTTCCAGCTGCTGGGTGAGGTTTTGGCCCAATCACTCCCCTGGGTACCAGCTTGGGATCACTGGGTCCCGTGGTAGGGGAAAGCAGCAGGCACACACGAGGTGTTTCAGCACAAGGGGATATTCAGGAGCAGCCACAGCAGTGCTGTGGGCAGCACAGCCGTGCCTGGGCATCAGGGCAGAGCCTCCTGGGCAGCCAGAGGTGTTTGTCTCCCAGCCAAGCAGAGGATACTCATTCCAGGTGTCCACAGAGCTCAGGTCTGGAGGTGAACTTCAGTTTTTAACCCCAAGAGGTGAGGTGGGATTTGATCCCTTTGGACAATGACATACACAGAGTTACGAGTTCTCACATTGAAGGAAAGCCTTGGCTGAGCTGTGTCCTTCATCCCAGGAAAGACACAAGCCAGCACACCCCTGAAGGCATCTCCTTCAAAGAGGCATCTGTTGTGCCCGGAGCTTGAACTACTTCCTCAGCCTCGTGTCCAAATCCATCTCACACGTGTGATTTTAGCAGCCAGAAATGAACAGGGACCTGGAGCCTGATCTCCTTTCATGTCCCCATTTCCATGACCTAGAGGGGTCACTGGAGCATTCCCAGCACTGAAGCAGATCTGCTTTGGAGCCATCCATCACCTGAGCCGAGCTGGGAACAGCCTCCAGCCCTGCAGGGGCTATGATGAGTGACTGAACCCCTGGCTCCACCTCTGTGCCTTGGAGGGGTCCAGCCACAGGGGTCCCATGTTTCCAAGAGAACAGTGAATGGCTCTGCAAGCATTTTGCTCTTTATTTTGTAGAATTTTGGGGTGACTTTTATGAGTGAGATAAAATTTGCTTCTCTCCTATCACAGCTTAGATCCCTGTCAGGGATGACATGCTGTCCCATATACCAGGATAAATCTGGCAGGAGTCTGAGCATGGACACTGAGTGACAGAAAATGTGTTCAACTTGCTGCTGTTCTGTGCCTGTTTCCCCACCGTGACACAGCCACTGGAAGGGGTAAGAGAGCTGAAACCAGGCTGGTGAATAGGAAAGAGGGAGGATGGATCCTTCCCTGTGGGTGCTGGGATGCAGAACAGCTCTGTAAATTGGGAATCATCCCTGAGACACCCTTGGGACTGGCAGCACAGAAACACCAGGGGCTGCAGCACTGTGCCAGATGTCCCCACAAAGATGCTCAGGGGCTTCACAGCCCCTCCTCCTTTTCATGGGTGAGGGTGGAGGGGACAGCCCAGGGGTGAACACCAGGGTGTGAGAGACAGGAGGAGCTGAGCCCCTGCCAAGGTCAGGCCCTGGTGCTGTGAAACAGCTGCCCCCAAAGGCTGCTGCCTGCACCTTGCAGCCCTGTGCAGCATCCAGCCTCGAGCTGCCATCAGGGATGGCCATGCTCCAGCACAGCCTTCTCCCTGGCACGCTCGGGAAGGGCGACAAAGAAAAGGCTCCTTGTGACACAAGGAACATAAAACTTTCCAAAGAGAAACAGAGGGAGCCGGGGCAGAAAGGGCCCTTCAGAGGAGAACAAGCTGCCGATTCAGACACCAGGCCCAGCCCTCCAGCCCCCGTGCCCCGGGCAGGACCTGGCCTGCCCACCAGCCGGTGTCACTGCCTGGAACACTGCCACCACCCGTGTCAGCGGGGCACCAGGCTGGGTCCTTCCCAGGGAGGTGCCACTGTTCTGCCCCTCCGGAGGGCAATGTCGGGCTGGGTGCAGGCAGGTGCTTCTCCTGGGGGCAGGCAGGTAGAACTGGAGGGCAGCCAGAGCCAGCTCTGCCTGTCCTGGATGTCTGTTCCCCCTAGCACGATGCTGGGAGCTCTGGGAGCTGCTGGGAGATGGGGAGGGCAGGCACTGAAGGACAAAAATCAGCTGTTGTCCAAGCAGAGATCAGATAGAAATCACAGAGTTGTCAGGTTGGAAAAGCCCTCCAAGATCATCAAGTCCGACTGCTAACCCAGCGCTGCCATACCCATCACTAAACCACGTCCCCAAGTGCCACATCCACTTTCAGAGATGCCCAGCCCGTAGCCACAGCACTAATCCCTGCCTAAGCCCCTCAGCAGCAATCCCATTAGCCACTTAACCCATTTCAATAAAACCGGCTCTGAGCAAAGCTGAGCTCTGGGCTGGACCTGCTGAGGCAGCCGCTGTCACCGAGCCGCGGGTACCCAGGAGAGCGAGCCCTGCTCGGGCTGAGCCGTGCCCGGCACAAATCCTGCATGGATGGGCTGGGGCAGAGCCTGAGGCCTGGGGCTGGGGCAGAGCCTGGGGGCTGTGCGGGGCCTGTGCAGGGGCTGTAGGAGGAGCTGGGACCGGGGGGGACGGTGTGAAAGGCTGGGCAAGGGTCGTCCATGCCCAAGGCTTCTCCCCGGGGCTATCCCGGCCACACCGTGCCCGGTTCGCCTCGGCCCCTGCGTGTTGCCCCAGCCCGTGCCCACCCCGGTCTGTCACAGCCCTGGTCCCTCCCGGGCCGGTGGGTGTGGGCAGTGCCCGGCGGAGGCGGGGACAGCGGGGACATCCCGGGCCCGGCCGTTCAGGAGCCGCCGGTGCTGGACAGCTCCACCCGCGGCACCGCCCCCCGGCACCGCCCCCCGGCACCGCCCCCGGGCCGGTGTCACCCCCCCCGCCCCGGCCGGTGTCCCCTCCACCCGCTATCGCACCCCGAGCCGATGTCACTCTCCCCTCCCCTCCGCCGGGTGCCACCTCCTGAGCAGATGTCACCCTTTCCCCCGAACCGGCCTCACTCTCCTCGCTCCGGTACCGCCTCCCCAGCCGGTGCAGCCCCCCGGGACGAGCGTCTCGTCCCCGAGCCCGTGTCCGTCCCCTCCCCAACCCGGTGCCCACCGGGCCGGCAGTGCCCGCACCGCCTGTGGCCGATGGTGCCACACGGGCCACTGTCGGTGGCGTCACTGTCCCCCTCGGGCCACATCACCAGCCGGGGGCCGGCACAGGGAGCAGCCCAGAGCCGGAGGCCCCCGGCCCGGCCCCTCGGCTGCCTGTCTGGGACGGAGCCATCTGTCCGGTGCCTGGTGCCATCTGTCCCCAGCAGTGCTGCCTGTTATGTCCCGGTGTCCCCAACACCCACAGGGAAAAGGGTTGGGCTGTCCCTCCATGGGCTGTCTCTCCATGGGCTGTCCCTCCATGGGGTGACACCTCACTGAACCCCCTCCAGATGCCCCTGCAGTGTTGCCTGGGAAGGTCTGGGTTGTGCCCGAGGCTCTCCCACTCTCCTCGGCCCCTGCTCTTCCCGTGCTGTGGGGCAAGCAGAGCCATAAGCCCTCGGTAGCCCTGCAGGTGCCTCTCCAGCACAGGAGCCACTATGGACAGCACAGAGCCTGGGGTCCCTCCAACATCCAGCACTGCAGCCAAAATACAACATCTCCTATTGCACATCCTGAGGGCTTCAAAACCTTCCCAACACCACCCCAAAACCTTCCAGAACCTCAGTGCTGCCATGGGGCCAAGGAGCTCCCAGTGCTGGATCAAGCCCTGGGCCAGGAGCTGTCCCACAGCTCTGGTGACATTCAGATGAACTTGTCTGGGCCAAAAGCCCACGGAACCAGTTGCATCCTTTATTCAGCCCTGTGTTCCTGCAGCATCCCACACCTGGCCCTTTGCTCCTGAGAATTTTGAGCAAGACCAGATGTCACAGTGTCTGTGTTTGCCATCGCTGTACGGAAACGGCCCCCCCGGAGCTCGACGCATGGAACCTGGAAGGGCCTGATGGATTTTGGCTTGGCTGCTGGGCTGGCGAGGACAGGCAGCTGCACAGCAGGGCTGCAAAACACATTAGCTCAGCAGATGCTGTCACCTTTGCAGGCATATGCGAGCTCTGGGTGGTCAGGATGGTCGAGCTGGGCTTGTCCCCCCCATCCTGGCACTGGCAATGCATCCCCAGCACCCCCACTGTCCCTGCTGAGACCCTCAATGCCTGTCTGCTCCTTTCAACACTCGGCTCTCTCAACACACAGCAGGCAGAGCAGAGTCATGGGGGTACCCAAAAAGGCATTTTCCCTCCCCAAAGCAGGTTAAGGATTTTAAAATGTCACTGGGAACATGGGATGGTTATCTCTAGGGACACAGCAACAGGGGTGCCAGCCAAGTGGGAGATTAAGCCCCAAGAACAGAGACACAGAGCTGAGAATGTGCCATCATCACAGCTGAGCTCCACATTGGGGTGGTTTTAGATGCTGAACCTACTTTGGGTGAAGAACTGAGTGAATGAAAGTCAACCCATAGATCTGATTCCAAACTGAACCCCACAATCCCTGCCCCAATATGAGCTGTTCCCATCACAGACCATTCCTCCCATGAGCTAAACTGCCCTGTCTGGTCTTACCTGGCCAAGTGAGTCAGGTCTCCCTTGATCTGTCCTGTAATAAACGAAGCCACTCTCACAGCCTGGACTCTTCTGTGGGGTTTGCCCCGAGAGCCCCACACAGCCACTGGCACCAAAGGGGGTTTCCCTAGGGATAACCAGGTATTTGCAATGGAAAGCAAAAGCCACAGGGAGCCCTTAATGGGATGAGTGGATTTTCCAGTAAGCTGATAAATCCGCAGTGGCTGCTGGCAAACACCTCCCTGCTGGCTCCGGGGGTGAGTGTCTGTGTGTGTGTGTGTTGCAACAGCCACCACTCCAGAGGGATCCACATCCCCAGGGTTTATCACAACAACTCCAAGCTGTTCATGATGCCAACATCCCAAGGGAGTTGAGTCCTGTCACTTAACAGATGAGGCTGGAAGAGGTTGGCAGGGGCTGGCAATGCCTGGCCCCAATGTCCCTCACCAGCCCAGCACAGCTCTACTTCTGTGACCCTCTTACGCGTAAAATTAAACCTCCTCCCTCCAAAGGATGCAGTCAACAGAGCCAGCATGAGGCCATCACATCTGAAAGTTGCCTGAGTTTCCCAGAGGGGAGCCCAAGCATCCCTCAAGCATCCCTTCAGTGTCCCTCAATGTCCCTTTGGCATCCTGCCTGCCCATGAGAGGATGGCCACACTGCACATCCCCGGTACGGAGGGCCCGGCAGGGAGGGAGGAGGGGCTGCCGAGCCCAGAGGGGCGAGGAGGGAAGGCGGGGGAGCAGGGATGGAGGAGAACCGTGACTGAGAGCCCTGCCCGGACCAGGGGGAGTTTCCGCTGCCGGAGGCGGCGCCGCCCGGCCGCATCCGCACGGGCCTCGGATGCGGTGTGCGGATGGGAACGGAGAATGAGCACAAACCCAGCTCCCCCAGCTCCCACCTCCGCTCCTCCATGGGAGCAGGGGATCCAGGGAACTCAGGCAAACAGTGGCATGCGTTAACTCGACCGCGGCTCCCGCTCCAAACCCGCTCCCAACCCGCAGCACAGCCGAGACCTCCGGAGCCTCATTCTCTCCTCCGGAGCCCCATTCCCCCTCTGGAGCCCCATTCCCCCTCCGGAGCCCCATTCCCCCTCTCCGGAGTCCCATTCCCCGCTCCGGGGGAGGTAAGAGGATGCCAGGACAGCATCCCACTGCCCCAGCCGGCACGGGGGGCTCGTCCCCGCCTGTTCCCTCCGCATGCTCCGCTTCGCAGTGCCGGCAGGGTGGCAGCAGGGCAGGGGCAGGGTGGCACCGACACCGGCTGCTGGAAGGGAAGGGAACTTGCAGGATGTGATCCCACAGTGAAACTCAGGGCAGCCCGGCACCGAGATGGGGTGACCCAGAGTCCCCCATAAAAGCCCCGAGGACAGCGGTGGTGCCACAGATGATTTTGGGCCGGGATGGGGCCAGACAAGCTCAGAGCAGTGCAGGGGGACCAAGTCCCACAGCCAGACACAGCCTCACCCCAGCTCCCACCCGGCCAGGACCCCGGGGACAGAGCAGAGCTGCAAATCCTCCCTGGGCCGCTTATCCAGGACCTCCTCCCACCCTGGTTAATGGAAATCCTGCTCCCCCGAATTATTGTCACTGCCTGTGATGGTGGTCGTGGCTGCCATATGCCAGGGCAACCTCCAGCCCCTCTCCCAACGAGCATCTCCTGATCCAGGCACTCAATCCACAGCAGTGCCCAGTGTCCATAGCACTGCCCAGACCCTGCAGGACAACTCAGCAAAGCTCATTGTAGTCACTTGCTAGTGAGCAAGACTCAGGCTGTGCCAGCAAATGCACCAGGGAAGCCACCAGAGCCTGCTGGTACAGGTTGGTGGCTGATCTGTCACCTGGAGCATTCGAGGAGTTCCCAAGGTGTTGGCAATGTGCCACCCACCTGCAGCCTGTGCCTCAGTTTCCCCATGCACTGCCACCAGCCTCGTCACCACCAGTGCCACTGACTGCCCCAGCAGGTCCTGGCTCTCTGCAGAGCATTCCTGGGACTGGCACTCCTTGGTTAGAAGCTTGGTTAGGGCTTGGGGACCGATCCTGCCCAGACAGGACAGGCCAGTGACATGAGATGAGACATCCTGGGGACACACAGGGCAGAGGCAGTGTGATCCCAGCTGCTCCCTCCCTGTCACTGCTGTTTTTCCCACTGCACAGGGCACAAAGGGCTGTGGGAGGACAGAGGGTGTTGCACCTGCCCTGACTGCCACTAAATGGATGGTGAGGGGACACTGTCACCCATTTGCCAGCAGCAAAGTGAAGGGGGGTCACAGGGTGGTGGGGACAAATGCTGAAGACTTCCATGCAATACTGATGTGCAATCCCATCCTGGTGTCCCCATTCCAGACTGATGCCCCCAGCCCAGGCTGGTGACCAGGAACTTTGTGGTGGAACATTCCAGACCTCCCCAGGGAGCACAGGCAGCTGAGGGGACACGGGCAGTGGGCAGGAGTGGCTCTGCATGAGACATGGGCAAGGACAGACATTCTGCTCTCACAGTGTCCCTTCCAGCTGCACACGGATCCTGCTCCAGCCAGAAAGGAGGAACATGTCCCCTGGGTTCTCACCTGGTGGCTGCCCCAGTTGGTAGCACTGGAGACAGGACAGGGTGCCCAGCCTGGTGGTACCACATCCTATCCCCACAGCGGTGCCAGCCTGCACTGAGCTCCTGCCACCAGCCCGGCCAGGGCCCAGGGGCTGCAGTGGCCCCACTGAGGTCAGGGGTCCCACCGGCCATGGGATCAGTGGCTGCACCCCAAAATCCAGCCCGAGGGGGTGCCCTGATCCCCCTGTCCGTGTCCCAGGCCCCACACCCCGCTGCAGGGCTGGCCCCGCTCCCATCCGCAGCCGGAAACACCTTTTTCCTGTCCGTGGGGCTGCATGGGGGGGGCAGCAGGAAAAAACCTCGTGTCCTGGCAGGTTATTTACATCCTGCTGCCAGTAGGGCCAGCCTGATTCCCTCCACGTCCCCACATGCACCCCAAGCTCTGCTCCAGCCCTGTCAGCCTCATCCCTGTCCCCATCCTATTCTTGTCCTCACCCCCATCTCATCCCATCCTGTCCCTATCCCCACCCCATCCCTATCCTTATCCCACCCCCAACACAGCTCATCTCATATCTCATCTCATCCCCACCCCTTCCCTATCCCCATCCCTGTCCCCATTCTAATCTTATTTCCCATCCCAGTTCTCATCCCCATCCTTTCTTCACCCCCATTCCTCCCCTCAATGCCACCCTCCTCCCGACACACCCAGACTGGAGACTCCCTTTACTGGAAGGAGGAACCCAGATCCTGCTTTGGGGATACCATTCTCCTCCCAGTGAGCATCAGACCAGTTCCAGAGTCCCCATCCCAACCTGTCTCCCCTCTCCCGTGCTGGGATGTGTGATATGTCCACGTCCCAGGAGCCTTCTGTCTCATCCAGTCCTAGGAAAATGTCGGGGGGAAACTGAGGCACGGGGCAGGCGGGGCTGGCAGTGCCCGGGGCCAGGGGGGCACTGCGGGGCATGTGCGGGATGGCAGCCCCTCATCCATCCCCCGGGCACGGAGCCCCTGCCCCCTCATCCATCCCCCGGGCACGGAGCCCCTGCTCCCCCATCCCCTGGGCACGGAGCCCCTGCTCCCCCATGCCCCGGGCACGGAGCCCCGCAGCCCCGGCACGGGCACTTACTCAGCGCCGCCAAATGACTCAGCCGGGATCCGGCCGGGCCAGCCGGGATTTCCTGACTCAGCTCCCCCGGCTGTGAAACTGGGGGGGTCCAGCCCCTCCTTCCAACAGCACCGACACCAACACACGCTGCTGCGGGGAGCAGGGAGCTCCTCGTCCCTGTAACCCCTTGGGAGCACACGGACCCTCTCTGACACTGGGGGATGGCACGGCAGCCGTGGCAAAGCCTCGGGGAGCACAGGCAGCGCCCCAAAACCCCACGGGCCAGCCCTGCCCGCACGGGGTCTCGCCCGCTCCGGGCAGTGGCGGCTGTGCAGCAGCGGGCCTGGCATCCCGGCACACCCAGATCCCTGGCTCCCCTCCCAGTTGTTTTTTTCCTAGGTGAAATCCGGGAAAAGAGTTCTCCCGGCACTCGCTGGGGCTTCACCGCTTCCCTCCACAGGGTGACGGCACCTCCGTGCCTCAAGGGGCACGGCCAGGGATGAAGTCATCCCAAAGTTTTCCCTCTGTCCTGTGCCATCCCGGTTTGGCTGAACACTCCCTGCTCCCAGGAGTGTGGGGATGGCTGCTTCGCCCCAGTGCTGGAGGATCCCCACGGGAAGCGCCCATGGATGCCTACAGCCCAGAAACACCTTTCCATGCCAAAAATGAGGGCAGACACCATGACCTGCCAGCACCGACCAGCTCTGCCCGTGGGGAGGAGATGTGGGGCAGCAGGACACACATTTTGGACAGTCCCCGTGCTTCAGTTTCCCCTGTCACCCTTTGCTGGCCATTTTGTGCTCCCCAGGACTGAACTGGGGAGGCAGCACAGCGTCCTCCTGCAGTCCCCCTCTGCCGGGGACAGGAACTGGGGATGTCCAGGGGACACCGAAGGCACCGGGACACGGGGATTTGCCAGCCCGCTCACGCTGCAGCACCCACTGCTGAAACAGGGTCTCTATGGAGAGGTGGGGACATCGTGGGACACAGGAGAGGGGACGGGGGGCTGCCCCGAGTGTCAGGCTGTGCCCGTGCTCCCCGGTCCCTGCCAGCATCCCTCGTGTCACCGCTGCTCCCCGCAGCACGACCCCATCACGTCAGCAGGGTGTTCCCCATCATCTGCAGCCCTCACGGTGGCCAGCCAGTCCCCGATGGGGTGTCCCCATCACCCCCGCTGTCCCCTCTGGGTGACCCAGCAGCTGTGTCCCCGACCGTCACCGCCAGTCCCGTAGGGGTGTTCCGCACCAGAGCCGGTCTCCCCCGGGCTGTCCCTGCCTTCCGGGGCCGCGCAGGGTGTCCCCACCTCCCGCTCCCACCAGGGTGTCCCGAGTGTCCCCGCTGCCCCGGGAAGTGCCCCAGTCCCGGCCCGTGCCCCGCTCACCGCTCGCTGCCCCGGCCCGCAGCGCCCGCAGCCGCCGGTGGCGGAGTGACAGCGGCCGGGGACCCGCGCGGGCCGGGCCGGCGGCCGGGGGAGGAGTCGCGCAGGCCCGGGCCCGGCCCCGCCGCTCCGGCCCCGCCGCTCCGGCCGCCCGCCGTGCCCGCCCGGTGCCTGTCCCCGACCCCCGGCCAGCAGAGGCCGGTGCGGGACCTCCCGTGCCCAGCTCGCTCCCTGGGGACGGTCCCGCCCGGTCCCCGCTGCCCCCGGTGCCGCTCCGCTGCCGAGACGCGGCGCCTGGAACCGGGAACAGAGCCTGAGCCGGGGAAACCCCATGGACCCCCCGGTCCCCCCCGGGACATCCCCTCCTCGGATTTCTCATGGATCCCACATGGCTGCCCTGACCCCATGGATCCCCCACGGATCCCCCACGGACCCCTCTCGACTCTCCCCGGACGTCCCCACGAGCCCCCCTGGTGGGTCATCCCTCCATCCCTTCCCCACGGATCCTGACACTGTCCCCCCCAAGCACCCTCCGGATCCCGCATGGACCCCCCCAGCGAATTTCTTACGGATCCCAGCCCCATCCACCCCCACTCCCTCTTCTCCGGATCCCCCGCTGTGGATTTTCCCTCTGTCCCTCCCTGATTCCCTTGCTGGATCTCGCCCCACCTGATCCCCAGCTCTGGATCTCCTCCCCACGGATCCTGATCCCCTCTGGGTCCCCCTATATGGATCCCTATATGGATCTCCCACCCCAGGACACACCTGCCTGCACTCGCTCTTCCCCCGGATCTGTGTCTATATCTCTATCCTTCCTCGAGGTCCCCCTGGATCTTCTCACGGATCCCTCTGCTTGGTCCCCTCTTCCCATCCTCTCTCTATGAAGCCTGACCCGAACCCTGTAAAGAAATGGGAATTTTGTATCCTATAGACCCCCCTGTCCAGGGGTGCCCTGCCATGAATTCCCTTGATCCATGGATTCCCAACCTCTGAATTTTGCTGCCCCTACCCACAGATCCTCCTAGATTTCTTGCCCCAACGAATTCCTCCAATCCCAATTTCCCCCAGACATCGCTCGATTCTGCCCAACCCATAGATTCCCCCCATCTCCTGAATTCTCTCTGGAACACCCATAGGTCCCTCACAGATCCCCCTACATCCCTGTAGCATGGATCTCACCCCATGTCCCCTCCATCCCCCCTCATGGATTCACCCTATAGACGTCCCTCCATCCACGGATCCCACCCATAGATTTCTCTCCATCTCCCACCCGTGGAACTCTGAGGGATCTCCCCATGAGTCCCGTCCAGTTCCCACCCATTGATGGGTGCCCTCCATCCCCCACCCACAGATGAATCCTCTCCATCCTCCACGCATGGATCCCACCATGGGTCTCCTCCATCCCCACCCCTGGATCCCTGATGGATCCCACCCATAGATTTCTCTCCATCCCCCACCCATGGAACCCCGAGGGAATCTCCCCATGGGTCCCCTCCAATTCCCACCCCTGGATCCCTGATGGATCCCACCCATAGATTTCTCTCCATCCCCCACCCATGGAACTCTGAGGGATCTCCCCATGAGTCTCCTCCAATTCCCCACCCTTGGATCCCCGATGTATCCCACCCGTAGATTTCTCTCCATCCCCCACTCGTGGAACCCCGAGGGGATCTCCCCATGGGTCCCCTCCATCCCCCACCCATGAATGGGTCTCCTCCATCTCCCCTCCATGGATCCTCCCTGGCTCCCCTCCATCCCCGCTCCACGGATTCCCCCTGGGTCCCCCCGGGTCCCCTCCGTCCGCCTCCATGGATTCCCCGCCCCTCCATTCCCCGCTCCCGCCCCCGGCCCCGCCCCACTCCCTCCTCCGCTCCCGCCCCGGCCCCGCCCCCGCGCCCCTCAGGCGGCCCCGCCCCGGCGCGGTCGCGGTCCCGGCGCGGCGATGGCGGCCCCGGTTCCGGACGTGGTCGCGGTGCGGGCCCGGGCCCCGGTTCGGGACGCGGCCTCCGCCAGCAGCGCGGGCCCGTGGTCGCTGCGGCACCTGCACCTGGACCTGCGCGTGTCCTTCGCGGCCGCGGGCGCGGGGCGGCTGCAGGGCCGAGCGCGGCTGGAGCTGCGCTGCGAGCAGGACGGCGCGGGCGGCGCGGAGCTGCGGCTGGACGCGCACCCCGCTCTGGCCGTGAGCCGCGCCGCGCTCCTGCCGCCGCCGGGCGGGCCCGGGGACGCGGCCGGGCAGGCGCTGCCCGTGGAGAGCCGGCCCTTCACCAGCTATGGCAGCGCCCTGCACATCACCCTGCCCCAGGCCCCCCGCGCCGGGCAGCTGCTCACCCTCGTCATCGACTACGAGGCGGGCGAGGGGCCCGGGGTGAGCGCGGGGACACCGGGAGGGGCGGGAAGACATCGGGGATACCGCGCCTGGGATGAGCAGGGGGACACTGGGGAGCACCGGGCCCAGAGAGAGCAGGGGGACACCGGGGAACACCCGGCCCGAGATGAGCAGGGGAACACCGGGGAACACCGAGCCCGGCGTCGGGAGGGGAACACTGGGGAACACTGGGCCCGGGATGAGCAGGGTGGGGTGAGGAAATACTGAGCCCAACAGGTGATGTGTTGGATGGAAGGGACGCTGAACCCCGTGGGACACCCAGGCCCACAGGGACCGGGAGGACACTGGGTGTGGGCTGGGGTCTGCCAGACCTGAGGGGACCTGGGGGCTGGTCCAGGGGACACCAGGCCTGGGGTGGGCAGAGCACCTCTGGGTGTGGAGCCCCTTCGCAGCTCCCTCCACAGGGAGCAGCCGTGGTCGAGCCGCCCCTCACTGGGCTCTTGTTCCCCCCCAGGTGTGCTGGCTGTCCCCTGAGCAGACGGCAGGGAAGCAGAAGCCCTACATGTACACCCAGGGCCAGGCTGTGCTCAACAGGTCCTTCTTCCCCTGCTTCGACACCCCCTCAGTCAAGTTCACCTATTCAGCCACCGTGAAGGTAAGTGGAGCCCCAGGAGCTGCCCTGGCCCTTCCCTGACACCCAGCAGCAGCAAAACCCTCCATGAGTGCAAAGTTTGCTGGGGAAGAAAGTCCAAAGGAGGCCATGGAGATGATCCAAGGGCTGGAACACGTCTGCTGTGGAGCCAGGCTGGGAGAGCTGAGATTTCAGCCTCCTGCCAGCCAGGCTGTTCACTGCAGAAGAGAAGGCTCTGAGGAGACCCAAGAGCCCCTTCCAGGGCCTAAAGGGGCTCCAGGAGAGCTGGAGAGGGACTTGGGACAAGGATCTAAGTTCCAGGACAAGGGGGAATGGCTCCCACTGCCAGAGGGCAGGGTTAGATGGGATATTGGGACAGAATTCTTGGCTCTGAGGGTGGTGAGGCCCTGGCACAGGGTGCCCAGAGCAGCTGTGGCTGCCTCTGGATCCCTGGAAGTGTCCAAGGCCAGGTTGGATGGGGCTTGGGGCGGCCTGGGATAGTGAAGGTGTCCCTGCCCATGGCAGGGGTGAGACAAGGTGATCTTTAATGTCCCTTCCAGCTTAAACTGCTCTGAGCTGTGGGGTCCCTTGCAGGGAATGTGCCTAAGCCCTGGGGCATCACAGCAGGGACACTGCTTCAAACCCTCCTCCTCAGCCCCAGCTGAGAAATCACTCACCTGTACTTGGGCTGTTTTTCTCTTAGATGCCCTTTTGGATGGAGACAAGCAGCCCCAGGGCGCTGCTGCCTCTCCCCAGGTGCAGTGCTGGTGCCCAGGAGTGGGTGCCATGTGCTGGCCTGGCTGTGCTGCCCAGAGCTCCTGGCATCTGTAGCAGGAGGGGCTGAGTTTGGGGGAAGCAGCTGGAGGAGGGTGGTGCTGCTGGGCCATGCTGGCTCCTGGTGGCAATTCTGGGGCTGCCAGACTTCCAGGAGGGAGCAGCTGCTGTTCCCCAAAGATGGCACTAAATCCAGATTCCCCCCTTGTCTGTGTGGGCATGTGGTGACACTGGCACTGGGCTGCCATGCATGCCATCCTGCTGTGGGCAAGGGGAATGCCTCATGGTGTGATACCATCCATGCCAATTGTGTGTGGTGGCATCAGCTGGTGATGCCAGGATTGGTTTATTTTGCTCTCCCAGGGCAGAGCCCGTCTGGTGCCACAGGGTGAGCGTGGGGCTGTTGCTGAGCTCTGGTGTGAGCTCTGTGTTCCCTGTGCACCACGGACTCATCCCCTGCTTGGGCTGGGGCACACTGCATCAGTGTCCCTGGGCTCAGCCCAGGCTGGTGGATTTGCCACGGGTTCTGCACTGGCTTGGGAGCAGGAAAAATGAGTTGTTGTGCAAGGACTGGGAGGGGAGTCAGCAGCTGAGGGATCTGCATCCTCTGCCCTTTCACACCTGCAGCTCCAGCATTTCCTTATCTCCTGCTAGCTCCAGGGGCACCTGGGGCAGCTCCAGCTACTCCAGCATGGCAGGGATGCAGCTGAGTGGCAGCTTGGGGTGTTCCTGCTCTGCTCCCCAAAGCCTGCAGTGCCCCTGGCACCTTCAGGCTGGGACACATTTGCCATCAGACACTGTGGTGTCCCAGCTGGCTGAGCTGGCCTGCCACTGTGTGTGCTGTGAATCTCATGGGTGGCTCTGTCCCTGTGGTCAGGTCCCCGAGGGCTTCACGGCTGTGATGAGTGCCACGAGCTGGGAGAAGCAGAAGGACAACACCTTTGTGTTCAAGATGTCCCAGCCAATCCCCTCCTACCTGATCGCTCTGGTTGTTGGGGACATCGTGTCTGCTGATGTTGGCCCAAGGTAAGGGGCTCAGGAGGCCTCCAGAGCTGTGGCAGCTGCACAGTGAAGCTCCTGTGGCAGCCACTTTCTGCTTCTCCCTGCTCCATGGGGCTCTGGAGAGCAGAGACTGGCATGAGCATGGCACAGTCAGTCCCTGTCTGTGTCACCAGGTGGGATGAGGGTCCTTCTCAAACTGGAGCATGAAAAGGAGCATTGATGCTGTGTCCCCTCACCTTCAGGGGGGTCCCTGGCTCTGCTCATGTCACCCTGCACATGAATGAGGGCAGTGGGTCCCATGCATGGAGGATCCCACGTTTCCTCACAGGCTGGTGCTTTCTTGAGTTCTTGGCTGCCACTGCAGCCATATAAAAGCCCTTTGACATTCAGACAAGGAAAGAAATCACAGCAATTTGCACTATTGGTCTCTTTAGATGTCTTTATCAGCAGAGTTTTGTTTTTCTTTGGAATAAATGCGTGCAACTTCTGTCTGATGAAGCAACAAGGTGAAAGTCCCCTAATGGTTAAACTTCCTCTTCTCTGCACTTGGCAGGAGCCGCGTCTGGGCCGAGCCCTGCCTGATCGAGGCTGCCAAGAAGGAATATGATGGGGTGATTGAGGAGTTCCTGGTGGTTGGAGAGAAACTCTTTGGACCTTATGTTTGGGGCAGGTATGGCTGGAAGGTTCCTGAAGCACCTGGTTCCTCAGGGACAGGGAGTTTCCTTCTGTCCCCAGCCCTGTTTTCAAGAGGAGCAGGGTCTGAGCCCAGCCTTCCCTTCCCTGGCAGGTATGACATCCTGTTCATGCCGCCCTCCTTCCCCTTTGGTGGCATGGAGAACCCCTGCCTGACCTTCGTCACGCCGTGCCTGCTGGCCGGGGACCGCTCCCTGGCGGACGTCATCATCCACGAGATCTCCCACAGCTGGTTTGGCAACCTGGTCACCAACGCCTCGTGGGGAGAGTTCTGGCTCAACGAGGGCTTCACCATGTACGCCCAGAGGCGCATCTCCACCGAGGTCTACGGTGCGTGGCCCTGCCTGCTGGGGGTGCTGAGCCCTGCGGGTCTGGGGCTCTGCCCCACAGCTCAGGGCATCCCTCCGAGTGCCCCTGGGGATGGAGCCCACACTGCATCTCAGAACAGGTGAAGGGCAGCAGCTGCGAGGCCCTGTGGGGTTTGTAAACTGAAAAGGAGTAGGTTTAGATTAGATATTGAGAGTTTGGGGAGGCACTGGCACAGGTGGCCCAGAGAAGCTTTGGCTGGGGGCACTGGCATTGTGCCAGTGTCAAACCATGACACTGCTTCATCCTTGGAAGTGTCCAAGGCCAGGTTGGAAGGGGCTTGGAGCCACCTGGTCTAGTGGAAGGTGTCCCTGCCCATGGCAGAGGGTGGAACAAGATGATCTTTAATGTCTGTGATTTCTGGTAGCCTTTGCTCTGAGATGGACAGTTCCCTGCCACCCCTGCCAGGAATGTGGGCACTGTGTCCTTGCCTCACCTTCCTCATCCTCCTGCAGCTCCCATGTGGAGCTGACCCCAGCTGTCCTGAGCTCCCCTCTGGACTCACAGTCCTGTCCACACCCTTGTGCTCTCCCAGCACAATTTGCTGTATCCACATGAATTTAAGTGGCTCAAAAAATCTCTCACTGCCTGGGGCTGGGTTGCCCCATGTGCCCCCCTGAGCTCTGCCATCCCAGCTCCTCATGTGTGGGTTCCTGCTGTCCCAGCTCGTGCACTGATGCCGTTCCTGTCCCGCCGCAGCGCCCGCTGTGCCCGCAGTGCGCAGGGGTCTGCCCGGGCTGCCCGAATGCCTCCGCTTGTCTCTGCCCAGGTCTGCCCTACACCTGCCTGGAGGCTGCCACGGGAAGGGCCCTCCTGCGCCAGCACATGGACGCCACGGGGGAGGACCATCCCCTCAACAAGCTGCGGGTGGTGATCGAGCCAGGTGGGTGCCCCTGAGTGTCCCTGGGTGCCCCTGAGTGTCCCTGGGTGCCCCTGGGTGCCCCTGAGTGTCCCTGAGTGTCCCTGAGTGTCCCTGGGTGCCCCTGAGTGCCCCTGAGTGTCCCTGGGTGCCCCTGGGTGTCCCTGGGTGTCCCTGGGCTCTGAGGGAGTGAGACAAGGACAGGTGGGCTGGGGGCCAGGCTGTTCCATGGCTGGCAATAACACCAGCACGGGTGATGGGACCTGGTGGCTGCAGGAGGGATGGGATAGGCTGCACCCAGCACTGATGGGGGAATCTTGGTGCCTGTGAGGGCTGTGTTGTTTTGCAGCTGGACAGAGGATTTCTGACGGTTTTGCCTTTTTCTAGGTATCAATCCAGATGACACATACAATGAAACACCCTATGAGAAGGGGTACTGCTTCGTTAGCTACTTGGCCCATCTTGTGGGCAACCAGAGCAAGTTTGATGCCTTCCTCCAGGTGAGTGTGAGCTGCAAAGTCAAAATGCCACGGCAGGAGGCCAAAGCACAGCAGGAGCCTGGGAAGGATGGGCTGAGAGGGTGGCTGGGGAGAGGAAGAAGAGGTGGGAAATGGGAATGTGAATAGGGGAATAAGATGAAGGCAGAGCCTCGCCTTGTGCTTGCAGCAGGTGCTGGGAATGTTGAGGGGTATCCCTGGGGATGCAGGGGCTGGGAGCCCCTGGAGGGAACAGGGGCTGGAAGGGGTTCCCCCATGAGATGGAGCACACAGAGGCCTGGGCAGCACTGCTGGGTGACAGAGTCTGGCATCAGCCCCATCTGTCCCCACAGGCCTACGTGAACCGGTTCAAGTTCCAGAGCATCACTGCAGACGACACCCTCGGGTTCTTCCTGGAGTACTTCCCAGAGCTGAAGGAGAAAGGCGTGGACTCCATCCCAGGTCAGCACAGCACCATCCTGCCAGGGAACAGGGGCTGCCACTTCTTAGCCCCACTCCCGTGGGTGTCAGAGCAGCCCATGTCCCCCAGAGCCTTTGCACATTGCTTTGTGTGTTTTACTGGAGGTGCTGCTGCTGCCAGCCTGGCTCTGTCAGAGCAGGCATGGGTGGCACTGGCCAGCTGGGATCAGGCCCAGGCTTGGCCATGTGCCAGCTCAGCCTGATTTTTTTCCATTCAAACCCAGTCCCTGCTCTGCAATTGGGTGCTGTTTCATGGGGTGTCTGTGACTCAGCCTGGTGAGTCGGGTGAGCACTGGGATCAGGCCCAGCCAGCACTCTGGATTTGGCCCAGCCTTGCTGGAGATCCAGGCTTGGCAGGAGCTGGAGCTGATGGTGCTGGGGCTGATACCCACAAGCACACCCTGAGCCCACGTGTCTGATGGCCTCACCCCGTTAGTTTGTGGTTGTCACCATCCTTGGGCAGGTTTGGTGGCACTGGGGAAGGTGGGGGGCTCTGGGCAGCAGCAGCTGGTGTGGGCTCAGGGCTCTGTTCCCAGCTCTCCCTCCTGCCCTGCTGCAGGGTTTGAGTTTGACCGCTGGCTGAACACGCCGGGCTGGCCGCCCTACCTGCCTGACCTGTCCCCGGGGCAGCAGCTGATGAGGCCGGCGGAGGAGCTGGCAGAGCTCTGGGCAGCCGACAGCTTGAACATGGAGGCCATTGAAGCCGTGGACATCATGGGCTGGAGGACATACCAGCTGGTCTATTTCCTGGATCAGATCCTGCAGAAGTCCCCCCTGCCTGAAGGTGAGTGCCAGGGCACTGCCAGGGCTCTGGTGCCCAGAGGAGACACAGGGTGATGTGCCCAAGTCCACCCAGAGGGCACACTGTGGGGACACTCTGGTGTGTGGCCATCAGCCCCTCTCCAACTGCTCTGAGTCCTGGTTCCAGGGAAGCCTCGGTTGGTTGTGGTGGAGGATGGAGAGCCAGGGGAAGCCTGTCCCTGGATTTATGGGGACATGTGCAGTCCTGCTGTTCCCATGCTGGCTCTGCTGGGCTGTGTCCCCATGTCACTGCAACTCTCCTTGCCCTCTTTGCTGAGGAATCTCCCCCCACTATGTGCTGGCACCCCAAGGCACCAGCACATGGCCCTGCCCAGCCTGGGAGCCCAGCAAGGGCACCGTCCTGCCCAGGGCCAGCAAGAGCCCGGGGAGCTCCAGAGCTGGGGGTGGGGGTGCTTGGGCAGGGGCCAGGGCTGGGAGGATCCCAGAGAATTTGCAGCACAGCTGGGATGCACTGACAGGGTTCCCTGGGAGCAGGGGCTGGGAGCTGGGTCAGAGCCCCCCCTCACAGATGGTGAGTGCTCCCCTCTCACAGGAAACGTGAAAAGGCTGAGCAAGATGTACCCCAAGATCTCCAAGGCCCAGAACGCTGAGCTGCGGCTGCGCTGGTGCCAGATTGTCCTCAAGAACAACCTGGAGGCTGAGTACAGCAAAGTCAAGGACTTCCTGCACAGCCAGGTTTGTCCCTGGGCACTGGTGGCAGTGCCCAGCAGCATGCCAGTGGGAGAGATGGGCACGGGGTACAAAGCCTTCAGTGCCAGAGAGACAGGGGTTGGCTCTCACTTTTGATAGTCCCACCAGATGGTTTGGGTTGGAAGGGACCTTGAAGTTCATCTTATTCCACCCCACTCCATGGGCAGAGACACCTCCCACTAGACCAGATTGCTCCAAGCCCCATCCAACCTGGCCTTGGGCACTTCCAGAGCTGTGCCAGGGCCCCACCACCCTCACAGGGAACAGTTCCTTCTCAATATCCCATCTAACCCTGCCCTCTGTCAGTGGGAAGCCATTCCCCCTTGTCCTTTCTCTCCAAAGTCCCTTTCCAGCTCTCTTGGCACTGGAAGGGGCTCTAAGGTTTCCCTGGAGCCTTCTCCAGGTGAACACCCCCAGCTCTCCCAGCCTGGCCCCAGAGCAGAGGGGCTTCAGCCCTGGAGCAGCTCCATGGACTCCTCTGGACCTGCTCTGTCCCTGTGTGCCTTGTGCTGGAGACACCAGAGCTGGATGCAGTGCTCCAGTGTGGGGGTCTTATTATGAGAGGGCAGAATTTCCCCCTCACCTGCTGCTGGGGATGGGCCCACGACACAGCTGGCTTTCCAGGCTGGGAGAGCACCTGGCCAGGTCACACCCAATTTGTCACCCAAGTCCTTCTCTGAAGGGCTGCTCTCCATCCCTCCATGCATCCTGTCCTGACCCAGTGCAGGACCCTGCACTCGGCCTTGTTGAGCTTCTCAGGGTCTGCTCCTTCTCCAAGGTTCAGGTGCCCTCCCCTCTCCAGGTGCTGCGGCTCCAAGGGCTGCCCACGGCAGCATTCCCCACGCTGTGCCTTTGCCGTGAGCTCAGTGCCTCGCCAAGAGCAGGGACAGGGACCGGGGGTGTCCCCGCCGTGCCGGGCGGGGCCGGGCCGGGGCTGTCACTGCGCTGTCCCCGCAGGGCAAGCAGAAGTACACGCTGCCGCTCTACCGCGCCATGTGGGGCGGCTCCGAGGCCGCGCGGGCCCTGGCCATGGAGACCTTCTCTGCCACGGCCCCGCAGCTCCACGTCAACGTGCAGAACTACGTCAAGAAGATCCTGGGCCTGGCCGAGGCCTGAGGCAGCCCGGGCTCTGCCCCTCCGCCGGTGCTCCTGCTGGCAGGACCTCAGTGCCTCCCTCTCACGTTTCCTTATTAAAATGTGGGATTTTTTCTCAGTGTTCTTCCTGTTCCCAGTGAGCCACCTCAGAGTGACTCCCTGCCCCATTGCCAGCCCTGCTCTGGGTGCTGCTGGCATCTCCTGCTGCTGGCATGGGAGGGACGGGCTTGGCCTCAGTGCCTGCAGCAGCTCCTGGCCCTGACCCACACTGCTCCTTGCTGGGCTCCTGCCCAGCTGCCACAGGTGTGACAATGGGGACATGGGGAGCTGGTGCAGTGTGGCAGAGCTGGGAGCTCCTGGCTCCAGTGCTGCTCCAGAGGAGCTGGGAGCTTCTCTGCCTTGCTTTTTGCCACCACACTGGGGCTCACACTGAGTTGGAGGAGAGGGTGCTCCTGCGCTTCCAAGGACTTTAAAGAGCCAGTGGGGCCTGCATGTGGCAGAGACTGTAGGAATAACACAAAGCTGGACAGCCACAATGTTCTTTATTCCTTATCAAATTCAGAGATATGACTGCACAAATTCCAGTACAGAACTTGCCAAGGCTGCAGAAGCATCAGTAACCTGAGAGCCTGCTGGCCATAGTGATAACAAGGTGATGATAACAAGAGCACCTAACTGCCCTGTGCACCCCACAGTCTGTGTATGACTCCTACACCACCTCCCATCCTGTGATCTCCCAGGAAACTCGGGGTGTCCTCTCAGCTGCACTTGCACAACAGCAGCCCAGAGCCCAGTCTCAATGGGGTACAAGTGTTCACAGTAAATCCCTGACCCAGCACTGTGGTCCCTACAGCAGTGACTGAGCCCAGAGCCCCCCAAAGCCAAGACCCCACAGTGCCTGCTCAGAGGTTGTGCATTTCCTTCCTCACAAGTGGGCTCAGGATTTACACAGGGCTGGTTATGGCAGGTTCAGCCTGAGAGAATGAGGCTTCCCTGGGCAGTGGGTGTCCTCTAGTGGATCAGCATCACTGGAAATAGACTGCAGTGTTGTTACAAGTTGCAGTGCAGAACCTCTCTAGCTGCCAGCCTGGTTTCCCAGGGAACACAGAGCCTGTCAGGACAATTATCATGACCTCTGGGAAGGGACTCCACTGTCTATGAGGCATCTGGAAACAATCCCTGTGGATTAGAAGGTGCCCTTGGCTCTCAGAAGCAGCTGTCACCTCTGGTGTGACTCACCTGAGCAGGGCACCAGGGAGCCAGAGGGGAGGTCCTAGAGCAATTCCCTTGGATCAGACCTATGTGCTCCCCATTGCCCAGACTGCAGGTGTGCCAGGCTGTGGGATGCTGCTGAGGAGCTCACAACTGCTGCTCCAGGAACACTTCAGTGAATGGGAATCATGGCTGCAGGGGTGGAGTGTGAGGGCTGGGGGCTGCACGTCTCCTCAGGGATCCTGCACCACTCCAGCTCCAGACAAGCAGGGAGCAGCCCCTGCAGCTGGAGCAGGACAAGGTTCTGGTTCCCAGCTTGTCACTCCCTGCCAGGGCAGCCCCAAGGGCTCTGGGCAGGGCTGGGACAGTTCCACCAGCAGACACTTCACCAACACCCTCCAGCTGTGAGGAGAGGTGGGAAGCATCCAGCACAGAGCTGGGGGCTGCAAGGGGCTGGAAATGGCATTCTGCCTTCATTCACCTTCCTGCAAAGGCAACGGCTCACAGAGACACTTCAATATAAAATTAGTAACAAGATGTTACACACTTATTTTTAACAATGTGACCTTCATCAAGCACAGAACGTTTTTTGCTTAATTTTTTTTCCAGAATGAAATCCAAGTCAATCATGAAATGCCAGGAGAAGATGTTAATTCTTTATTAATAAATAGATTTAGAAAGGCTTAGCAAGACAGGATTAATGGATTTGGTGGTCAGAGAGGACTGCTGTAATCTTCCAGTCTGACCTGCTTCAGAGCATAGGTCTGGATTCAGGCAGCCCACCAATCCAGGCAGCTGCACAGGGGCTTAGCTGTTAATCCACACCATGGAGTCTTTGAAAAGTCACCACATTCTGGTCCAAGGGCCAGTCTCCCTGTGAACACCACGTGCTCTTGTTCCCAGTTTCATTCTGACTTCCCCTCACAGCCCTTGGGCTGGGTCAGCTGAAGCTCTTTAAATAGTATTCTTTAAATATTGTATTTCAAAGGATTAGTGACTCTTACTCATGACTGCTTGATTTTACAGTATGAAAGTAATAATGGGCTTGATTATGAACTCCCCAAACCATGTGGAATTAATTCAGGCCTGCAATGATTTCAAGTCTGCATTTGGGTAACAAATGTAACAAAGTCCAAGTGCTGCACAAAGGTACAAACCCAGCGAATCCAGAGAGCACCTCAGCTGTCCCTGCTCCTCCAGGGCTGCTGCAGTGTGCAGACAGAGCTGCTCCATACACAGCAGTAAACCAGAGCCAGCTCTAAAGTGCCAGTGTTTTTCAGGAACAAATGAGAAGGTGGTTTCCCAAGGCATGTCATATGTCTGCACTCAGCTCTGCACACTGCTTGTCTGAGATGTGGGTAGCTAAGGAATCTATGATGTCAAGGAGGAGGAGCTGACTGAGCGAGCGGAGATTTGGCAACTTGGAGACCTTCAAGGAAAACAAAACAGAAAAAACAGGAAGAAATTAAAACCCTCCCCAAATCACAGCTCATGTTATTACCCTTTTACCCTTGGCACCCCACAGCAAGTCCAGCTGGGCACAGATGGTGTGAGATCCCAGCTGTGGGGCTGGGCTGCAGGGAACAGACCACAGGGCTCCAGTCAGGGCTTAGAACCAAATTCAGACTGTTGGGAGTGGGGAGCAGCAGGAACCTGGCCCAGAGCTGCCCCGTGGGTACTGACAGCCCCACTGCTACAAACACTGACTGAGCACTCTCCTAAGAGAGCCTGAGCTCTGAGATCTGTGGTTCTGCACTGAAAATGTGACTCAGGGCTTGATCCCTTTGCTGCTGTGCTCCTGAGGAAAAGCTCTTCTCAGCATCCATGCTGGTTCTGCTGGCATTCTTCCTGCAGTCAAAGCAGGTCACTGGAGCACTTGCCAACAAAAACCTCCACCACATCAGATAGATGAGAATCTACAGCAAACTTTATGCTTTTGGACTGTTCAGAAGCTCAACTGTTTGCACAAAGGAGCTCTCCACGTTCCTTCCTTGTCCTCAGCCTCATGGCGAGGAGCCAGCAATGCCCCTGGCCCGAGGCACTGACACAGAGGCAGCTGCAGGCAGGCTGTGCCCCAGCACTCACTCACCCTCCTCACCTGAGCTGGCATTATCCCCTCACCCTGGGAGCTGCTGGGGTAAAGAATAAACATGTCCTGAGCAACCCTTGAGGGCCAGGAGGGAAATGGCTGAGGGTGCTTTCAGAAGAGCTCAGGATGTGCTTGAGCAATATCCCAGTCTAAGATCTGCCAGGACTGGGAGGGACAGACCCCTGAGCACTGGTGGGATGTGCCCCCACCCAAGGCACACACTGCAAACAGATCAGGGTGTCACTGCAAACACAGCACAACAGCAGGTTTATTAGAGCTTTTGCACAACACTGACACACAAGAGCTGAAAACACATAGCCCAAAGCAGGGAACCTCTGGGAACAGCTCTTCAGAAATGCTCCTGCTGCGGGGAAAACTCCTTAACAGTCCAAATCCAGAACAGCATTAAATAACTGGAAGAACAGGAGATGCCAGGGGCAGGGAGGCAGCCTGCCTGAGCTCCAGTGACCCACAGGGCTTGTGCTGAGAACAAATCCCCCTCAGAGCCCAGGGCTGGCCCAGGAGCAAGCAGAGAGTGTCTCTGCCCAGCCACACTGAGTCACCCAGCCCAGGCCAAGAATCACACACTGAGGCCTCTCAGGCCCAGGGAAAACATTGCATAATTGAGATTTCTCTGTGCACATCTGCTTGACAGTCTTCCAGCCACGTTTTGATGAACACTGTTCTAGCAGTCAACAGTTTCAATATAAAGCATTTCCCCACATCCTGGTGAGGAAGTTCAGCTGAGGAACGCCCTCCAGCTCCCCTCGCTGCCTCCCAGAGTTGTAATGTCCATTTCCCCCTGTGCATTCAGGGCAGAATCACAGCTCTTTGTCTTCCTGTGGCCTCCACTGGGAAGTGATACTGTGCTATTTCAGCCCTCAGTGGCTGCAAGGCACTGACCCAACCCCAGGGATGTGCTGTCCCTGTCCTGTCCTGTCCTGCCCAGTGGGACCATTCCCCACCCCTGCTGGACTGGGCTGCCCCACAGGACTCAGGGGGCCAGAGGAAAACAGACAGGATGAATGAAGGCAGGGGCTGCAAGCCCACGCTCTGGACTCTCCTCTGGGAGTGATTTCTGGATGCTGGCTCCACTCTCAATGCTTTTTATGCAATTTCAGTTATTTCTGAATGTAAAATGCGTCATGCTCCAGCAACTTTGGCATTTAATGAAGAGCCTGAACACCATCCTGTCTCCTCTCCAGACACTAATGGGACATAGCAGTGCTCTTCTTCCCCAGGAGGATTGTGAGTTTAAATATACAAAGCAGAGTGAGCTACTTGAATATTAACTAGGGAATTATTATCAGTATGTGTGTAGCATCCAGAAATCCCAATTCCTGTGATTTATCTACCTATTTCAGCAATGCTAATAAGCTGAGCAATGAACTGATGACATGCTGGGGAACTCTCATGGAGGGATCACATCTCATAGGAACAATTAAATGACAATATCCTTATTCTCTCAAGTGAGGACAGGAGTATCAGCACACTGGGCTCTTGACCTTTCCTGCCATGAATGCAGAATCCCATCAAAACACACCCAGAGAATTTTTAAGATTGGAAAGGACCTCTAAGACCATAGAGTCCAACTGTTGAACATGGAAATCACAGAGAGCCCAGCCAGGACATGGTAATTTGTTTTAGAGCACATGACAACAAAACATGTATGACAGAGAAGGGGAGTGTGAGGAGCACACTGGTAACTGCTAGTGAGGGAGAGATTGTGCCCTCAGTATACAACAAACTTACCCTGCTTTGCATGGCACAAAAATAACAGTTGGAACAACTGGAAATGGAAGCAATTTTGGGTAACTTCTGCTTGGAAGGGCTTCACATTTCTAGACTAGCTTGTTCTACTCTTTAATTTACTTTGGAGTGAGAAACGTGCCTAGCAGTCCTGTCAGTGAGTGTCAGAACAGGCAGCCAGCTCTCAGCTGTCTCACAAGAGGAAGAATTAAACTGATTTCTTTATGAACATGTCTTTAACCAGGGCAGTGACAGAGGACAGCAGCTCTCAAAAGCCACAGAAAAGATGCAACCAACCTTGGTGAACTGGTGAACGATGATGTGCAGGCAGTGCCTCTTCATGTCCAGGGCCTGGGTCTTGTCAGCTGCCTCTAAAATCTAGAGCAGGAGCAAAAATGTGATTTCCTTTCTGCACAGCTCAGATGCACAAACAGTCCTGACCCAGAGCAGTAACTCCTCTTAGCTAGGGAACATCTCCACTTCACATTACAAACTGAATATTTTCTGAACTATTCAAAATTAAGCCTTGGATTTAAAATGTATGGAGTCCTCAAGAGTTAATCAGCAGGACTTGCTTCTGCTTGTGCTGCAGAGGTTCAGGCTGCCTGCCTGGGAGCCAGCATTGGCTTTCTTACCACAAAATCTCTTTTGTTAGCTCAAACTCCACTGCAAAATCCTGTCAGTACCACTGATAAAACAAGACTAAAGTCTGTCACCTGCAGACCACTCTTTGCCCTGGAACAAATGTCTGCCAAAAAGGGTTTACAGTTAAGTGCTGAGCACGTGGTCATCTTAAAAAGACCTTTAGGGACACAGTTCTGTAACAGGGGATGGGAGCTCAGGAGGAGCCAGGTGAGCTGAACCCTGCAGCACAGGAACAGAGGTGCCACAGGACAGGTAAGGAACATGGCTGGGCTCCCACACATGCCATCACACAGGGCACTGCCCCTGCAAGGGCCTGGGCAGCCTCATGACCTGGCACTGGGGGTACCCACCTGAGCAGCCCCCTTTTCCTCTCAGTGACTAACTGAAGGGCTTGGGGACAATTACCTGGAGCACATTCTCCACTGTGACATTCATTTCCAGGTTCTGCTTACAGTAGGCCTGGAGCCTGTTGTTGTAGAAGCCATAATAGTAAGGTGCTGCAAAGAGGTATCTGTGCATTGCATTGAGGAATAAACCAGAAAGGGAAGGTGAGAGCACTGAGGGCAAACAAAGCCCTGTGGGGATGGGAGTGCAGAGCCTGCTGGTGCCCCCCAACAGAGCCTCCCAAAGGAAGGTGCATGCTGGGCATGCCCTCAGACACATCCCCAGCTCCCTGGCATGGAAGGATACAGGGAGTCCTCAGGAGGCATGTTCACTTCTCCATAGTAGATGTATCTAAGCATGGACTCGAATGCTTGCTTGCTGGGAACCATTTCACCTATGGAAATGTTCACTTGCCCATCTTCTGGCATGAATGAACGGAACATGGCTTCAAAGTAACTGCAAAGGGAAATAAAACTGATAGAACACATTCTGCAGACAGATGGTTTAACCCAGTATTGTTCAAATGCTGCTATTCAGAACTGCGGCTTCCAAAGCAACAAATTCAAGTGACAACCTGGGCAAAAACACTGCTCATTTATTTTTTCATGTATGCCTGCCAGTGAAACTCCAAATATAATCCCCCTAATTACCATCAGAACTACCTGAAATTTGTCTGTTTCTTGAAAATTAGGACACATGGTGCTTTGATTTTTTCTCTAATTTGCATAAGAGCCAGCAGAGAGCTTAAAGCATTATGAATTTCCTTGGTATCTACAGGCTGCCAATCATCAGTGCTGTTTTAAGAGCTGTGAAATGCTTCTGGTAAAATACCACAGTAACTAATACTGAATATTGTTAGGGCTTTTTTCTGGGAAAAATTGTGATGGTATTTGAAATAGAAATTTTATATGAACACCTAATGTCTGGTGGAACATAAGGTGCAGGTCCACAGAACACACAGGTGCAGGACAAATCCACTTTCCCCGTGCCCTGAGGAGGGAGAACAGTCCCACCATCAGCAGGGTGGACTCCTTTCTCTGCATAAAGCATGAGAACACTCTAGGCTGGCTCTGTCATGCACCATTTTTCATTATATTTATTCATAACCAGTCTTAAATATCAGAAAGTGAGAAAGAAAATCGAGTTCCACATGATAAAATAGGAATTGTTCACTGTCAGAAGGCTCCTTCTGACCTCAGTGGACAGCTGTTGCTTTCCACTTCACTGAAACCCCCTCATGTTTTCCACCCTTTTTCCCTTCCTGTGATTTTACAGATGCTTTGTCTTGCTGTGCAGCTTCTCACACACCCTCTGCAGAATCTCTGCAGTTCCAATTTCCTCCTATCTTTCCCTGCTGGGTATCAAATGGAAAAAAAAAAATTTAATCACTGCTGCTTAAAGGCTTATTACACTCATTGAGCAAAGCTGCATCTTAACACTTCATGCAGATTTAAGTTCCTGCCTGTGTTGAGCCAAGGCAGCTGAGCAGAGGCTGCCCAGCCCTGCCCAGCCCTGCACACAGCCTTGGTGCAGGCTCACCTGGAGCGAGCTGCCAGGATGGCTTTGTGGGCTGCCCGGGGGTGCCCGTCCAGCAGCAGGATGATATCACAGAATTCAGTCCCTGCTCCTTCCAGGTAAGCCTTCATGTCCTGAATTAAAGATGTTCCTGAAATGAAACACCATGAAATGAAGACCTGATAGTTCCAGGTGACCAGGTACTAACCAGCTAACACATGGCCAAGCCAGAGCTCCAGCCCCTCTTTCCTTTGGGACTCTCACCGTGAATTTGAGTCCAGCCCTTCCTCATAATCTTGGAGCAAAATGAGCTTCATCCTTCCCCAGCACAGCTGATTCCCCACTGCCCCTCCCAGCACCAAACCTGTCAGCTCTGCTTTCTGCACTGACAGCGAACTCCAGCTGTGGCCACACTGACAGATGCTCTCTATAGATATGAAAGCTGATTTTCCCCCTCCCTTTGCACTATTTCCAACCACAAGGAATATAACATTTTGTGTCTTAATGAAAAATCTTCCCAAATCAGCAACAAAAGCTTCTTTTATCCAATATTTTAATCAACCTTTGTAAATACCCATCTGAGAAATAGAGCACATCCAAGTCTGCTCCAAACTCACTCATATTTTCAAAGTTCATCTTTCAGTTTTTAATGTTTGGCTCTCTCACACCATTCTAGCTCTGGATACAGAACTGGCTGTGCCACCTTCCCAGCCAGTGCACCTCACCCCCCTGGGACAAAGGCCAGACAAAGCCTTTCTACTTGACCTTCCAGGACAAGCTTCCTTCTCTTTCTCTTCAGTTCCCAGTTATTTTTGTGCAGCACTCCACACCAACACTGCCAATGCCTCTGAACTTTGTGGCCTTAGAAAATTTCATTATTACATTCCTTGCGTTGTGTGTCAGGATGTTAAAATGTTGAGTAAGACTAGTCCCAAATCAGCTCCTGATGAATTTCACAATAAAGCTGCAAATCACATCTTTCTCTTCTCCTCCATACCTCCTGTTCCTTTCACACGGGCACACAGAGCAGTGCCTCATTCACAAGATCCTCCTCCTTGGTGAACCCCTTCAAGCAGCCTGATTCCCTGCTCAGCTCTGCCACCCTACAGCCACTTACAGTGACTGTCCACTGCCTTTTGTGGCTCATTCTTTACACCCTTCTGCTCCTTCTCTCGTGTCTCTGAACAGGATCAGGATGGTTTATTGCAAGAACACAATCCCATGTACATTGATGGGACACTGTTCTGACTGAACCTCACTGGGAACAGAACTGTTGTGCTCTCAGGAGAGAGCCTGAGCACTTATCCCAACTGGGAGCTGCTGGGCTGCAGGGGCTGCTTCCCACACCTGCCCAGGCTGAACAAGCCATGAGCAAAGCCACAGCAGCAGCTGGAGTGAGCCCTTGAGGCTGTTGGGAGGTTACCTATGTCCAGGGGCTGCTCAGAGTGGGTTCGGACAGGAGGCTGCTGCTTCCTCCGCACAATCTCCACGATCAGGGATGAAGAAAGATGCTCAAACTCCTTCATCATTATGACTTGATTAAAATGGGATTCCTTCACCACAAAGTTCAGGCAGTGTTCCTTAAAAATACACCAATATTAATTAAGAAATTGATGGCTTATTGTTTGAAGTCATCTTGGAGCATCCCATAAATCTTACATGTTACACATGCCATCAACCATCCTTCCCTTTGAACCTCCACAGGGATCCTGCAGCTGGAACTATCCAACAGTGATATCCTCATCCTTCCTGAAAGACCTTTTAGGCTCCTCCTTGAACAGAAAATTCAGGACAATTCTAAGCATCTAGAAAAATTTGACTAGAAATATTAACGAGGAAGAGATTAACTGCCCATTGAGCTGTTCCAAAGCTTTTTAAAACAGGAATCTCAGGAGATACAGCAAACTTCACGGAGATAATGAAGATTGGTTGCTACCTCATAGTAACTTTTAACATAATTAGACACCAAAATTTAATTAAAAGGGTGAAGAGATCTTAACTCTTGACACTCTCCATCAAGGGTCCAAAGAGCTTACAGGAAAGTAAAAGGAATTTTGTGGGTTTTGCCTGAACCTTTTCCACAAATGCAGCAAAGAGTTCAAGAGCTCTGGAAGGCTCTTGTGCAATAAACTTCTTACAAAAATCAGTGTGGTGAAAAGGTAACAAATGAACCAGACCTAATGCTAACAGTTAGAGACCAAAAAAAGGCACTTTATTTCCCCTCATTCCACTTTTATAAGCAATAAATACAATCTACACCAGCTCACCATAAGGTGGGTACAAGTTCACCCAAAGAATCATTACTACTGTCTGTTTCTGGCAGTTTATTCCACCTGGGATCCAAAGGTGAATCTGTCAGGACTCACCTGTGAAACATTTTAAACCATGACTGGGATTCCAGAAAGGACAGCTTTCTACAGAGGACCCACCCATGAGGACTAATGAGCACCTGAGCAGACAGGATGCCAGCTCAGGGTGATCCTGCCCAACTGGAGCCCTGTGCAAGAGCCTCTGGCACTGCAGAGGTGGCCAGGGCAGGTGGGGGCACCAATGCTTGAGCTTCTGGGCAGCTGATGGCACCACGATGCCATGCACCAAAGGCTGTGCCAGCATTTACAGAGTGCTGCTGGCCCTGCTGCTTCCTCCTGGAGGCATTTCCTCTCCCAAATCCAGAGCACACCCAGCGTGAGGAAGTGCTGCACACTGCTTTCTGCAGCCTCTGTGCTTGCAGCCACCAGCAATGCAGTCCCTGCTGTGCACAGGCTGAACACCCTCAGCAAGCACTGCACAGCCCTGCTCTGCCTCTGGGGCTGGGCCAGGAGCTGCTTCCCTGCAGGCTCAGCAGAGCTGGCTCGGGGTCAGCACAGCCAGCACCTCTTGGCCTGCAGGCAGGGGTCAGCTCCACCCTGATTGTCACCCAGCACCCCAGAGCCTCTCACCCACCACAGACACAGAATCACTGGCACATTTTGTTTTTCAGTGCAAAGCCTGAGAACAGAGTTTAGTTTTTCATTCTAGAAAATGAAAGAACCTATGTGCAGTGTCAGTATATGTAACACAGCAAGAGCAGGAAATGCACTGGTTCCATCTTGCTGCAGCAAGAGTGAACTGATGAGGAGCCAAAGTCACTCTGCCCTTGACATTCTACAAAGCAGATATGCAAAAATACTGAGCATGTATTGAAAAAGCCTACATAATATCACAAGCCACTGTAGGACACCCCATGCTAAATATACTCAAGCAACTGTAATTAAAGGAACGATGAATTTGCAAAAGCTGATACCTTTGGCCAAATGTTAATTACATAATTTCCTTTTTAAAAATTTCTTATCAGTTACTTTGTATGCAGAATGTGATTACCTTTAGCTGATCCAGCTGAAGCTTGTTAGCATTCTCACACACAATGAGCACATTCTGCAGATCCACAGATGCTTCAATGTACTGAAGGCAGAGCTGTTCCAGCCGAGAGAGCTTGAAGTTTAAGGCCAGCTTGTACACATCCATAATGAGTAACACATCCTGCACATGACCTGAAATTGCAAGAGGGAAAACTGCTGGAGAGCCCACAGAACAGAGATGAACCCTTCTGAAAGTATTTTTTAAATCACCTGGAGCAATTGCAATAGCAGAACAGGCAGTGGCTGGATATTTTTATAGAGGAAAGAATTCCATTCCTGGTTAGGTAAAATCTGAATCAATACTAGAAGATGAGGTTCAAATTTGAAGCATGCAAAAGACAAAGATTTTGTGACAATCTGGATCACAATTTTTTGAAACCCTCCAAAGAAAGTGAAGCGATTCTCTAAAATCCCTCTCAAGGCCCAGAGCTTGCAGCCCAATTTCTCAGTGCCCAGCTGCCAACAGCCCTGCCAGAGTCCTTGGGGTTTACACAGTGTTAACAATCAGCTCCCTGATTGTGACAGACCCTGATGAAGGTACTCTGGGCTTTCACTCCGTGCTTCAGCCTGCACAGACCTGGCAGAGGAGACCCTTGTAGGCACTGCAATGGGGCTACTGGGACACCAACTCAAGGAACAATCCCCCATGGCCTTTGCTTTCCTCACAGGAGATCTCTGCCCATCTGCTCTAACTACTTTTTAATAGAGAAAAGCCCTCTCACATGTCACATGCCTTCCCTGTGGCTAATTGGAAAATCCCATTTGATGAGCATGCCCAATTCCATTAGCTCAGCCTCGGGATGGCTCCCCAGGGTGCTGCTCTCTGAGCTCAGAGGAGCTACTGGGAATACAAATGGGCAGGGCAGGGCAGAAGGGGGAGCACCAGGGAGAGCCCCTCATGGGCTGGGGAAGAGGGGCAGGCTGCCTGGGCAGCCTGTAACAATGGAAGAGCTCAGGGGTCCAAGCCTTCCCTTGGCCTGAGGCTGTCCCAAGGTTCTGAGATCAGTGAATGGCTGGGAGCAGGATCTGGCAACGTCAGCAGAACCCAGGAGCAGCTCCCTCACCCCCAGCCAGTGGGATCATTCCCAGAGTGGCCTCCTCACAGGGAGAGCCTTGGCCCAAATGGACATGTATCACTTTTTTCCTGAGAATTATCTTTGCAGAAAGCAAAGCTCTCAGAGTGAAGCTGAAGCAAAGTTCAGTGCTAGGACAGCTGTACCTCACTGTACTCCACCAGCCCCCATGGCTGCAGCTTCCCCAGCCCCAGCAGCTGGAGTTCCTGCTGCATCCAGTTGTATCCATCCCCTCTCCCATTGCCCACAGCCCTCACCACTCACACAGCCAGCAGCTGGATTCCCTGTGTGGAAGCTGCAAGATCTCTGGCTGTTAATTCCTCACCTACAAGTGTTTTTAACTCCTAGAACATCAATGAATGCACCAAAAGGATTTTTTCCTTTCTTGAGGCATTCCTTCAGATTGGATTTTTAACAGGTGATAAATACTGGCTTGCACACCTTTCTGTGTGGGCTCAGTTTAAAATGGATCAAAACAATATCAGAAAAAGGAAATAAGCCAAGCCAGGATAAGATACACGGTCCTTCCAAGCAGGATGCTGTGATGTTCAAAATACCACAATATTTTTGTTTGTTAGGGTTTTTTACACCTTTTGGAATGATCAGTAACTTGTTCTTCCTTGATATTTGAAAAGAATTAGGGGAAAAAAAAGCATAGTTAGTACTCTCTGATAAAAATCTGCTTTTTGTTTAATCTCAGTTAGTAATGAAGGAGTAATCAGCTGCAAATGCTGGATGCTGCTGTTTCTGAACACATTTGCCCCCTCCCCTCCCCAGGGCAGCGTTGGCTCCCCCTGCCCCCCTACCTTTGCGGGGATACTTGATCTTATCCGTGTACAGGAACTGCATCAGCACCTCGAAGGGCTGCGCCTCGGCCTCTCGGATGGGCACCTCCAGCAGTGGCTGCAGCCGGCACAGCCTGACATTGCCACCAATGCCATCCTTCGGGCACGTGCTGTGTCCCTCCTCTTCTATGTCCTGCTTTGATTTCTAGTGAAACACAAAGACCACCCAAACATGGCACAAGCCTGTGCCAGTTCACACAAGTTACCACCAAAGCACAGGATCCTTCTCCTTACTCCACATTCTCCAAGAGTCAAGATCTCTTTAGCTTCAGGATTATCTTGGAGATAACAAGGAATTCATGTCTTAGACTTACTGCTCCATATCCTGGGACACACATGGATGAGAACACAAGGAAGCTCCTGCATACAGGTCAGAAGCAGGACATCACAGCAAGGGAGGAATGAACTGCACTGAACTCACATTTCTGCCCACAGAATGCACTGAATTCACATTTCTGCCCCACTCTGTGAAGGAGGGACAGGTGGGAGTAGGTTCCACAAACCCTGCCCTGCAAAGGCAGAGCACAAAGTGCTGCACAGAAGTATTTTAAAGCACTCTGTTACTTCAAGTTTCACTTTGACAGCCTTTTCCCACAGCCTTTCCAGTGGCAAAACAATTAACTGGGGGGCAGTGAGGCATCCACATCTTACTGCAGATCGTGTGCTACTATCCCCCCAAAAGCCATTAAATGTTTGCTGCTGAAAAGATGGAAGTAGTCAAAATTAAATGACAATGATTGGAAGGCACCAGACTTTCACCTCTGGAAAAAGTAAAAAAATACAGAAGTTAAGGGAAGAGAGGCAGCTGAAACCCTCAGCATTGCCTTTCTTCCCTCTAATCTGTCTGATCTTGTGGGCCATCCCCATGACACAGCTCTACCACCCCCACAGAGAAGGGTACTCACGCCTCTCTGGGGCATTCCACAAGATTAGACCTCAGACAGCTACAAGAGCTTCCAAGAACCACACTGTCAAATCCAGATAACTGGATTAACTCTGGCTCCTCCATGTTACACTCCTGATACACATCCAGTAGCCTTAGTTAATACTAATGATCTTTATTTTACTTGCTCAAGAGCACCTTAGCATCAGACACTGCTCCTGTCCTCCAGCTGTCTCAACAGATACTACTTTTCTCCTGACAACCTTATTCCCAAAGCTGGGCACAAAAAGCCTTACCTTGCTACAAGGCTACTTTTCCAAAACACTCACCTGTTTCACCCTCTCCCTGGCCTGCATGATTTTCTTTTTCAGCCACTTGCAGCGAGCGGTGACGATTGCCGTGTGCCCTCGGACTCGCTCCTCCTTCTGCCAAAGGCCAAGGCAGAAATCACAGTCAGCTTCTAAATCACATGGTGATGGCAGATGGCAGAAGTCACAGAAACCTGGGCTGAACCCCAGGTTATGATACATTTCAAGTTAAAGGCAGCCCTACATCTGCTCTGCACATGCAGACGAAATTCAACACCCATTTCCCCAAAGGCTGATGGCAAATACCATTTGGGAAAGAGCCTGTGGCACATCCACTGAGTGGAAGCTGCTGTGTCACATACAGTGCCTTTTATTCTTACATCTGACCTTCTGTTTAATTTTCCCTGTTCAAAATAACAGTATGGTTTTGCTATTGTTTGCCATAATTTATTTCACCTGTTGTTGAGGATCTGTTCTCTGAGCTTTGCAAAGCTTTTTCTGACTTTTCCTTTTTGCAAAAGGAATGCAGGTAAATTCAAATTTCTCATGTTTATCTTCAGGAAACCTGTTCTCTGTTAAACGTTTTAACTGTTTGCATTATAGAGAACCATTCCCCTGTACTGCTTTTTCTCATTCTCCTTTATTTCAGTAATTAAAAATGGCTATTGAAATGATAATGGGTTTGCAAAACATTGACCTGCCTTCCTAGGAAGGCAACTGGGACCTGGGAGTACAGAGGCCATTGGTAAATTTTCATATTGCAACTCTGTATAACATGTTTTGATAAATTCAGGTTAAGTCAGTGACAGATCTTCTCAGTTAAAAAGTTTCTTCTCCATTGCAGCTTTAAAAATTTATCTGGATCAGTGAAACTTAATAAACCAGGCAGACAGTTCACCAGTGATTCATTCCCAAGGTTTCTGGCACAACCACTGCACAATTTGCTTTTTCCCAGCAAACACACCACACACACAGTAACACCCCCATTGGCACCTCTCCAATAAATTCTACTCACCTCTCCCAAAACAAACTCCAAGTCACTGAACTGTCTGTTTTCCCACAGCCTTCCATAGTCTTCATGGAGAGTGCATTTAGGGTAACAAGAAAACTAAAAAAATAAAACCCCACAGAAGATAGAATTAATTTCAGTGGCTATATAAACTTCAAATCTCACATCACTTGGAAGCAGAGGAGCCTGAGGTCTGATCCCCTCAGGGTCTGCAGCTTCCTCACAAGGGGCAGTGGAGGGACAGCTTCAATCTCTGCTCAATCTGAGCAGGGACAGGACCAAGGAAGGGCTGGAGCTGTGTCAGGGCAGGGTCAGGCTGGGTATCAGGAAAGGCTCTTCCCCAGAGGGTGCTGGCACTGCCCAGGCTCCCCAGGGAATGGGCACAGCCCCGAGGCTGCCAGAGCTCCAGGAGTGTTTGGGCAGCGCTGCCAGGGATGCCCAGGGTGGGATTGTTGGGGGGTCTGTGCAGGGCAGGGGTGGCACTGGATGGTCCCTGTGGGTCCTTCCAGCTCAGGACATTCCTGATTCTATGATTCTATAACCAAAAGTGCCAAGGTTACATCTGCAATCACTGGATTCTGTTACTAACTCAGCCTCAGTGTAACACATAAAGTAGAATGTCACAAACAAACCAAACACATGCAAGGGCTTCCCCCAGGGTGAGGTTAAGGACAGATAACACCGTGTAACACAGAAGAACTGTGTCTCATCACAACTTCCAGACATGAGGATCTGGAGGCTGGGAGTCTCACCTGCTCTCAGGACTTGTCTGAGGGTGCCATGCAATAAAAATAGACTTGACTGTATGTGGGATTTAATCTAGAGTATCCTGAATTTAAGTTTCAATTCCCATAGCTATGTCAGATGAGAGTGGGAGAGCTGCATGGAGATAAAACCACAACACAAAACAGTCTGCCCCAGGGCCCTGAACAGGACAGCACATGAGGAGGAACAGCCAATTTTAATGAAATAATAATTCAAATCCCATCTGCTACACTTTCCAATGATTTGTCAAAATTGTCATGATCTCTGTAGGACTTCAGAAGACACTAGAGGGCTTGACCTTACCAAAATATCTGTCCAAATAACATTTCTCAAAAGATTTTAAAGACAGACATCGACCTTTGAAAGCTGAATACGAATGCAGAGAATGCCTGCAAGAAGGACATGGACTAAATGCCATGGAACTTGTGGTGAGCTAAACCAGACACTCCACAAACAGGACTCATGTGGAACTGGTGTGGAAGTGAGTAAGTTTATCAGCAAATTACCTGGAACCTGTACATCTCTCCACTTCTGATGTTATTGTCCACTGTGCCACCAAAGATGTACATGGCATCTGAGATAACTGCTGCTGCATGGAAGAGTCTCCCACTGGGTAACTGGGGAAAGAAAACAGGGAATAAACAGAAAGAAAAGGACAAAAAAGGCAAGGTAATAAATAAAAGCCTATTCTTCTGGCAGGAAAAAGGATGTGCTATTAAAGATCAACAGTGAAAAGGGAGAATCACAGAATATCTGAATTGGAAGGAACACACAGGGATTGCCGAGTCCAACTGTTAAAGTGACTGAGGATTGAACCTGCAACCTTGGCATTGCAAGGACAAACCAATGCAGCCCAGGGTCACACACTCATACACACACACACACACACACACACACACACACACACACTCATACACACATACTCACAAACACACACACACACTCATACACACACTCACACACACACACACACTCATACACACACACACTCACAAACACACACACACACACGCAGACACACAAACACACACAGACACTCACAAACACACACTCATACACACATACTCACAAACACACACATAAACACACACACACTCACACACTCAGACACACTGACATGCACATTCACACACACCCACATGCACACTGACACACACTCACTCTCACACATGCTCATAGTTACACACACACTCAGACATGCACACACAGAAGCACACTCACACACACACACAAATACACACACACTCACAAACACACACTCATAGACACTCACAAACACACACATAAACACACACACAAACACACACACACTCACTCAGACACACTGACATGCACATTCACACACACCCACATGCACACTGACACACATTCACACACTCTCTCACACACGCTCATAGTTACACACACACTCAGACATGCACACACAGAAGCACACTCAGACACACACACTCAAACACACACACTTGCACAAACACTCACACACACACACACACTCACTTGCATCCTATGACTGACATTTGCTGTTTCCTAGCATGTCTAGAACGTATTGTCCAGTCACATTTAAGAACTGCATTCACTGCACCTTCTAACCACAGTGGTACCTACACAGCTCTATCCATCGTGGCAGCTACAAAATGCATCATTTACAAAATTAAAGCCAATGTCATTTCCCACATAAACCCCACACATACTTCTAGAAATAAGCAGATTCTGCAAATGTGAGCACTGTGTTTATTCCAAATGCTGTCAGAACTTGAAGGGTGAGTGCTCATCTACCTCAGCAGGACGGAGCCCCAGGCCTGTGAGTGCCCACCTCCCCCCCAGCTGAAGGGCTGAACCATCTGGTTGAGGCCCCAGGAATGCCCAGTGCTGAACAGGAGCCCAAGGCTGGCGCTGTGGGCAGAGCTGGCACCTCAGAGCCACAGCTCTGCTCTCCATCCTCCACCTCCACAGAAAGAAAAGCCCCCCACACTGCAGCTATTTATAGGGCTGAGGGATCACACCATCCCTGCAACAAACCCCACCTCAGAGCTGCACTTTGGGTGATTTTTGAAGAGTCACTACAAGCCAAAGCCACCATGACCCTCCTGCAGAACACAGACTGCAGCATTTTTACTCATTTCTTCTGAGGCTACACAAAGGTGTGTGAACACATCAGCATATCTCACTGAGAGCTCACAGAAAGCCTTCAAGTGGTGAGAGAAACTTCTTTTTTTTTATCCCTCTAGTTTGATCAGGCTTTTCGTCTTCCAGGCAGTAAATCTCATTAAATCTTTGCCTACAAAATAAAAAGCCCTCTGGTATAAGAAATCTTGGCTTCTTGTACATATTTATAGACACCACTCAAGTAAAGTCAAACATGAAACAAGATTATGTTTATCTGGAGAGGCAGATTTTCCAGGAAAGCATGCTGACTGGCAGTTCCATTCCCACCAACTCACCCCTCTCACCACAGTATCACACAAGAGCCTCATTTAGCCTGTTACTCACCACACTTTCCATGACTTGTTCTTCTCCTCAAACTACAGCTTTTAAGGAGACAATCCCCCAGTCAGTAACTAGGACATGGGTATTTTTCTCAGATGTACAAACCACAGGCTTGCTCACCTGAAAGGCACATTTGCCTGTGCCAGTTTAACAAACCCTCTGGATTCCTCTGGATAAACAAGATGCCTTCTGTATCCAGCATGTTTCATGGATACTTTATCAAGGAAACTGCAGAGTTAGCTCTAATAAATACTGTGATGGGTTATGGAATAACACCGATCTGTCAGTACATCCCTGCCTGGACCCAGTTCCATGCCTCTCTGAAAAGGATGAGATTACTGTCAAATACAATCTATTTTCCATGGCCTCTGCTTGTTCTTAGCAATAATCTCATTAACCAAATTAGATGTACTGATTGAAATAATCAACCACATTATAATGGGTTAAAAATACATCTGTCACCCTCATCAACTGGAGCTCCAACCTCATCCCAAAGTAACCAGTTTGCTTGCCAAGATGCATTCCCACAGAGCTAGGCAGGCTGGTGTTAGCTGTACTGTAACATCTTCCTCACAACTAACTGCAACCAAAACCAAACAAAAAGAACTGTTCTAGAGAGCTCAAATGCAGCCCACCTGCTTTAGACTTATTCAGGTAATTTTCCACTTTTTCTAAATAAATAATATTTTAGTTTTGCTTTTAATTAAAATAATTCTCAAAATTCTCTAGTATTTAATTTTTTAAGCTGCCATTGAATTTAACAACCACTTTTTCTACAATCAAAAAGCCTTACAGCTTTGAAACAACTGGTGCCAGAAAGCAAACATGAACCACCTGAATATTTAACCAAGTAAGATGCACTTGCCAGTCACATCATACTCAGCTCCAACAATCTCTATGGAATGCTGTAATGATGATTTTTCTTTTGTAATGGTTGGTACTGGCCAAGGAACCAGAGCTCTGCAGTTACTAATAACTTAAGTAATCAAACAACTTTACTTTCTAAATACACAGACCACATTTTTAAAGACAGAAATGTTAAACATGGAATGACAGCTTGGAACAGAAAAGGCCATGTCCAGTTCTCCAAACATTGTGCAGCTGAGAGTTTCAGGGTGTTTGTTTTATTGAATCAGAGCAGAATTCAGGCCAGCACAAACCCCCACGTGGAGATGGCAACGTTGCAAGTGACATTTTGGTGCCACCTGCATGGGGAACAATGCTCAGCCCTGCCAGGAGCAAGGGTTTGGCCACAGCAGCTTTGTTCCAGTGCAAGGAAGGAAAGCTGGGCCCTCAAGGAAAGATTCAGGAGGAAAGACAGGTTAACAGAGCTCAGGAGCACAAACAGCTGTTGTGCATCCCATCCTCATCCACCAATACCAGACACCCAGAACCCGCCCTTATCTTGGAATTTTCACTGGGAAATCTCCCAGGCTGCCAAATCCAGCTGCTGAATACACTCACCCCAGGCAGAATTTGTAAGAAACAGCTACAAAATACCTTCTACTTTGCTAGCCAGGATGGTCAGAAAGGATGAGAGGAAATGGCTCAAATTGCAGCAGGGAGGTTTAGGTTGGGTATTAGGAACATTTTCTCCTTAAAGGGGTTGTAAACATTGGCCCAGGCTGCTCAGGGCAGTGACAGAGTTACCATCCCTGGAAGTGTTCAAAAGGTGCATGGCACTGGGGGATATGGATTAGAGGTGAATGTGGCAGTGCTGGATGGGTGATTTGATTATCTTGAAGGTCTTTTCCAACCCTACCAGTTCTGTAATTCTATGACTCTAATGTCATTTGCTGGCACAAGTCCAGATGGTCCTGTGTGAATCCAAAGGGATTTGTCTTTCTCATTCCTGTTACATACAGGAATGCTAAAAATCACAGGCACTGCCAATCTGACTGTATTTGTCAGCTCTAGATCCTGTACTTACCTCTCCATCCATGTGATCTCCTTACTTTACTAGCAGTGCCTGACAGAAGAAATTCTGGATTCAATCCTGACACTTCCAGTGATGGGGGCTGGCACCCCTCTCTGAGCACATCACCCTGTTTCATCTGCTGGAGTGCTTTCTGTATTTAAGGTTAATGAGATTTGCATCTGAGGATCTTCACAAGCTGGAATCTTTGCTTTCAAAAGCAGAGCTCATTGGCCACCTTTGCTTCCCTTTCAGTACACCCTTCCACACTGCTGGCATGACTCAAGCCATCATTTTCAAAACAAAAACATTTCACAAATCTTTTTTCCTCTCATTTCTTGTGCTCAGACTCACACTGTAGCCTGTCCAGACTGCACAAATGGAGTTTGTCCTGTGCTGCTCATCAGGCTTCTAATCTGACTCCCAAAGCTGTGCATTAAAGTTGCCTCTCCCTGTGCCAGAGCACCAGCAATCATTCAAATAGGTGAGATTACAGCCCTGAGCATCACCTCTGGGCCTGAACACATATATTTTAAAATAAACTCAGTAATACCTGTGCAAACCCCTTCATAAACTCATTGATTTAAATTTTGATCTCACCAGGAATATATTCAGCTTAGCTTGAAGTCCTTAATAAATTAAGTTGAAGTAATGTAAAGTAAAATTAAATGGTGAAAGAAGCAAAATGAATCATTTCCACTCAGGGGTCAATAGTAGCCTGCTCTGTGCAATTTAGAACTTGCACATGCAGAGCCAAGGCTTAAATGGTTCTTGGATTACAGCTTAAGTTAAATAGCTCATGAGAAATTGCAAAGGGGAAAAAAGGAGTGGAGAAGAAAAGGCATATATGAAAGTGGAATTTCTCTCTCCTATAATAGGTTTAATTTCCATTTTTAAAGTCTTTTTCACTTTCAAGTGTTTCTTTATTTACCTCTGAGTCTGCTGTAGGTCTTTGTTTTACTGTTGCTATGCTAAATCTCAACCAAATACATCCCAAGACTTTTTTAAACCCCATTCTCTCGAGGGCACAGTGGGAGCTTGCTCTGGGGCAGAAACCCTCTCAGCCACTGCTGGGTAGGACACCTGGTTATAAGGTTTAAAAACAAAAGTGTGTAAAAGTATAGATGGGAAGCATGAGAGGCTGGACAGGAGCAGCCCTCTGCAGCTGAAGCTCCAGAAGATGATCCCTGTGTACCCAGAACATGCAGGGTCAGTCCAGAGAAAGCTCTCTGGTCCTGCTTGGAGCCCATCACTGTGACTGAACCATGAACATTGTAGCTGTGTGGTTTCCTCAACGTCTGTGCAATGACAGAGACATCCAGCAATGAAATCTTTTGCATTAGCTGCTTTTGTTTGCCCTCTTCTTCCCAATGGCTCTTCACAAATCACAGAATCTCAGACTGGCTCAGGCTGGGAGGGACCTTAAAGCTCACCTTGTTCCACTGGACAGAGACACTTTCCCTGTCCAGCCTGGCAATGGACACTGCCAGGGATGAGGATGAGGAGCTGAGGGGTTTGCTCACAGGCAAAACACAGATCACAAGCTAAGATGGTGAAGAGGGAATATCCATCAGCTATTCCCAAGTCTGAGACACCCTTCCCACATTTTGTCTTGATGAAAATACAGGCCAGATGGATCACCCCAAAGTGACAACCCGTGTTTTATGTCAAAGCTGACTGACACAGTGGAAGAGGATGAAGCAAAGCCCTTTCTCAGCTGGCAGGTTGGCAGCACACAGAGCCATGGCTCACCCAGCTCTTCTGGACAGGCAGCAGAACTGGGTAAGGGACAAAATTCAACCTCCTTGTAGTGAGATTCACTCTCCTGGCTGTGAGGAATGCATTAGCTATGCTGCTATTGCAGGCTGTGACTGCTTGTGCTGTTGCAGTGCTTATCTTCCCTCTCTGACTCCTTTCTCAGAACATTTTAATGTGCTTCAGTGCTTTTGGTGATAGAAATTTCAACATTATGGGCAATACTAGGACATTGCTAAAATCAAATCCTCTGCAGCTGTTTAAACGTTCTCCTTTCTTACTCCCAGCTCCTCAGAAGCCTTCTTACATTTACAGAATAGATTTATAACTGTGTAAATGTTCATTTTCCTCACACTTAGCTATGAATGAGCAGGTATGATGGAAGGAAATTGTTGCACTGAACTCAAAATGCAGATTTCTTTCCCAACCCAGGAACATCAATGAGCCTCTCTATCCTTCAGTATCATTAAAAGCTCAAAGCCAAAATGAAATAAGACCTAAAGCCATCAACAAACCAACCTGGTGAACCAACATAAACTAAAAGGTAAAAGAATTATCTATTTTTCTCTGAAACTGGAAGAAAACCAAGCTACAAAAGGTCCAAATGAGCTGTCACCAGTGGGAGATTGGGAGCTGTTGATACCTGAGATGTTTCCACACTGTTACACCAGGCAACAGCATCACACTCAGACAGATGGACAGACAGAGCTTTGGATTGTCTTTAGGTTCAAGGAGGTTTAAGGATTTAAAATGTTTTCCCATGCTGTGTGCAGACAATCTCTGCTTTCAGACAAAATTGGAACAGACACATGTTAGAGTGAACTTCAAGACATGCAGCTCTACAAATGAAGAGAAGCAGGCAAATGCTGAAGGATTTTACTGAGCTTTTCCATAGGCTGTTGCTCCTTTACTGGGCCTTTCCTTGGGCTGTCATTCCTTACAGATTATGGCAATGGACTCATCCAGTTTATCACTGCAGGTACCCAAGAGTAACCAAAGTGCTGTTTATAACCCAAAAGTACCTATTAATTTAAAAAATCTGGCCTAGTATGAACTTTGGGAACACAGCTAACCATGGACCAGGCAACTGCACTGCTGTCCCAATAAAGTTATACAGAAAATCTCCCTGGAAGCCACTTGTACCACATGAAAGAGGTGACTGGTACCAGTCAGCAAGGATTTACCAAGGGCAGATTTTTCCTGACTAACCTGATCACCCCCTTCAAAATGCTTCATGGGTTATAGGAGGGCACTGCATTCTCAGCAAGTCTATGCTAGATAGCAAATTGTCTGGAGCAGTTGAAATGCTGGAGGCTGATATTCCAAAGGACTTAGCCAGGCTGGAAAATGGGCTGATGGGCACCTCAGGAGGTTCTGCCAAGTGCTGTCCCCAGGAGAGTCATTCCTTGCAATGGCACAGGCTGGGGACTGGCTGTCCAGAACACAGATGTGAGGGACAGGGAGCTGCAGAGGCTCAGCAGCATCCTCTGGCAGCACAGCCAGCAGCCCTCAGCTGTTCAGCAGGCTCAGGGATGGGACTTGTCCTCCTCTACTCACCCTTTTCAATCCCCAGCTGAAGCACTCTGGGATCCCCAGTACACAGAGGCACTGACCTACACAAATCCAGAGCAGGGACACCAACATCAGGGCTGTGATCAGGGGCTGGAGCCCAGGATGCTGAGAGGAGAGAAGGCAAAGGAGGCACCTTCCTGCAGGGAACTCAGAGCTGCTCCTCTGAGCTGCCCAGAGGGAAGAGAGGAGCCAGCAGACCCAAATCAGCACAGGAAGGTCTTTCTTAGTGTGAGACGAAAATGTCTTTGATCATGAGAGTGGACAAGCACTGGATGGAAGCCAGGAGAGGCTGCTGGATCTCTAACCCAGGAGATACACTGGAATGGGATGGGATGGGATGGGATGGACTGGGATGGGATGGGATGGACTGGGATGGGATGGGATGGGATGGGATGGGATGGGATGGGATGGAATGGGATGGGATGGGATGGGATGGGATGGGATGGGATGGACTGGGATGGGATGGGATGGGATGGGATGGGATGGGATGGGATGGACTGGGATGGGATGGGATGGGATGGGATGGGATGGGATGGGATGGGATGGGATGGGATGGGATGGGATGGGATGGGATGGACTGGGATGGGATGGAATGGACTGGGATGGGATGGGATGGACTGGGATGGGATGGGATGGAATGGAATGGAATGGAATGGAATGGAATGGAATGGAATGGAATGGAATGGAATGGAATGGAATGGAATGGAATGGGATGGACAATGCCCTGAGCAGCCTGCCTCAACCAGACCTGGATTCAAAACCTCGGAAGTCCTTCCAATCCACTTGCTTTTGTGATTCTAAGACTTCATCCTGTAGTTTAACATGTTGCAGGGCTGGGAGCTCAGCTGTGCTCTTGTTACAACAGAAATTTAATTTACATCCAAGATGGAAACTTAGCTTTTACTTTTCCTCTTTGGTGGTACAGACAAGAAAACAGGGAATAAAAGCTCCATCCCAAACACACAGAATGAACCTCTTCAAAGGCTATTTCCATTCCTTTGCCCCACATAGTGTCAACAATGCTTATTCTGTTTCTGAGAGAAAAAAAATTCCAGCCTGTTCTTAGAGATTTCTTCTGGTAGACTACTCAAGACATCTTATGAAATCTTCAACACTACACTAATGCCAGAAAGCAAAAAATATTTTGTCTGCAGTTTATTTATTGAGATTGCCATAACTACATGGTCAACATAAATGGATCTATTGCAGCTTAAGAATGATGAAAAGCAGAGGATCACCTCTGTAAGCACCACTTCCTAATATGGAGCCATTAATACAGAAAGAGACTGTCAGGGATTGAAGAAAGAAGGTAGAAAGAAACCTACACCTTAGCAAAAGCACAGAATCACAGGAGGGTTTGGGTGGGAAGGGACCTTAAAGCTCATCTTGTTCCAATCCCTGCATGGCAGGGACACCTTCCACCATCCCAGGCTGCTCCCAGCCCTGTCCAGCCTGGCCTTGGACACTTTCAGGGATCCAGGGGCAGCCACAGCTGCTCTGGGCACCTGTGCCACCCCACAGCCAAAAATTCCTTCCCAGCATCCCATCTAACCCTGCCTTCTGGCAGTGGGAAACCATTCCCTCCTTGTCCTGTCCCTCCAGGCCTTTGTCCCCATTCCCTCTCCAGCTCTCCTGGAGCTCCCTTAGGCACTGGAAGGGGCTCTGAGTTTTTCCCAGAGCCTTCTCTTCTCCAGGTGAGCACCCCCAGCTCTCCCAGAGGGGCTCCAGGCCTGGAGCAGCTCCGTAGCCTCCTCTGGGCTCTCTCCAGCAGCTCCAGCTCCTTCCTGTGCTGGGCCCCAGGGCTGGGGCAGCTCTGCAGGTGGGGCCTCACCTGAGCAGGGCCCAGGGGCAGAATCCCCCCTGCCCTGCTGCCCCCTGGGGATCAGCCCAGCACAGGGGGGTCTGGGTTAAATCACCATACACAGAAAAAAAGTCATAATAACAAAAGCTTGTAGCATTATCAGCTGTGGTTATGATAAGTGACAGGGGATGCAACAGAGACATCCTTTGCAATTGTGCTCTACACTGAGGATGAGCTTTTTCCATTTGGCATTCACTGAAGAGCACAGAATGGAAACAGGAAGGTAAATCCATTAACAATGACATCCAAACACGTGGCAGCATAACCACAAAGGTCAGGGTATGAGGCTGCTCTGTAATTTATTTACAGCTGTAATAATAGTAAATGTTATTTCCTTTCAAATTGTTTTAGTATATATCAGTTGCAAATTTAAAGAGCAATGTTAATGTATAATTCATCAGAGGGGATGAGGCAGTTTGAAGAACAAGGCAAACTCCAGCCAAATCCAAGGAACACATCACAAAACATCATATATTGAAATCTGACAAGAGCTGACAGAAATCCAGTGACCAACCATTTGCTTCTCTTGGCATGTGGCATGCATTCAAAAATCCAATAACCACAATAGCACTTTTGGGATCTTAATTTGACTTCCTGAATACACCAACCTACCAAATTTCTGTGAAGAGGTACTGAAATTGAGATTGTTTTGAGGAAAACATTCCTTTTAAAAATATCAAATCCTGGTTTAAGTGTAATGAAGACTTTACAAAAAAAAAACCCAGATAAAATGTTCCAGTAAATAATTACTGTCATTCTTTACAATTTGTAAACATTTGTTTTCCTTTCTTTTTCAGTCTGGATATTTCTAGTTTCAACTTGAAGTGGCTGGATCTTGTTTTATCTTTCACTGATAGATTAAAAACCCTCTGTTCCCCAGGTAAGCCAGGGAAGATTTAATTTCCTACACCTGAAAGAGACTTCAATTCATAGTTGGTCACACTGGGCTTCCCATCTTCAATCACTCTTCTCTGAACATCCTCCCTGTTTGCAAACACAGCATGGGGAGATATTGTACTGGATATACACACAAGGATCATGTATTTATGTTACTGAATGGCACTACACTGTGTGTAGAATGAAGAATATCACAGCACTTGCAGCCATTTCAGACCACCAGGAGCTCTCTCAGCTCCCCACAAGAACTGGGAATTGCAGTGATTGTTTCCAGGGATGCTGTAAGGGAAACCATGGAGCCCAGACCACACACTCTGTTCATAAATGTATCCTACAGCCAAACTGAAACTTGGACTGTTGGCACCCACCTTAAGAAGAAATCAAAATCCCTGAGTGGACTGTTTCTGTAATCAGTAATTGGCAAAATTCTGGACAATTAGTAAATATTGGAGGAAAGCTGTCATTTTTTGCTGTCTTTCAAGGTTGGTGGCATAAGTTTGTTCAGAGTAACTGCTCCTCAATCAAAAAGCATATTTCAACTCCTTCCGTTACTCAATTTTATACCACCTTAATGCAGGTCACATTAAATCTGTCTTGTTACAATTCCTCACCAGTGAGTGAGTTACAGAAATATTCCTCCTGCCCATCATCCACATCATTTGCATTTTGCTTTCTCTGGCAGAATACTGTAAAAGGATGTAATAATGAACACCCCTCAGAAAGGATATGAACACAGAACTGACAAACAGAAGTGGAGCTGTACAATAGTGTTAGCTACAGGTACTCTGATGTGCAGGTTCTTATAAACACAAACATTTCCAAGATGTCTCTCTCCAGTTCACTGAGCACAGACCTGCAAAGGGCACTGGTATGAAGCCCCTACATTTTTAAAAAAGGTTTTTAAAAAAGGATGCAAGTCTGAGCACTGCACATTATTTATAAACACCAAAAGTATCAGTCTTCCCTCTGGATTGTGAAATGCTGAGTTTTATCTCTCCCAGCAGAACATGATACCTTGATAAGCACCGTGCCCATGTGTGAGGCAGATCCTGTTGGGGGCTGACTGCAGGAACGGGGGGCACTGTGCACACAGGAACGTGTTTCTCTTGCCTGAAGGTACCTCAAGGGGTGTAACTAATCCCTGCACAGGGGACTGGGGCAGACTCATCCCCAGGAGGATGACTCAGTAAATCCTTTTAATCTTCCTCAGCTGCCCACAAAGCACGTCACTGTAATCTGTCTGAAAAACCTCCAAAACTGAGCCTCCAAGTAAGCCCAAGGAGGTTACCAGCACATTAACCTCCCTTTTGCCTTATTAAAAGAAAAATTAAGAGCTTTGAAAATTGGAGATTTTTATTGCTCTTGGCTTTGAAAGCCCTAAGTGTGAGACTGAAATGTTTCCCAGAACAAGTTTTAGAGATTTCCCTCATAACTTCAGGAGAGATGGATGACTCGCCAGTCCCCGCAGCCACAGGGAGATGGTGGAACTGTGAGGAGGGAGAATTTGAGAATTTTCTTCTTCCTGACATAACACCCTGCCTCTATGAGCAGTGGCTGCTCCAAACACCCCCTTGGATTCTGTGGGCTGTGCTCCCTGCCAGACGCAGAGCTCCTGTCATTCCCTGCAGAACACTCCTCTCTGCAGCACAAGCCATGACTGCCACGTGCACATGTGTTTGTCACCTGTGCAGCACAGGGCACTTTTACTGCCTGCTGATTTTTATGCTGCTCCAACCTTCTTCAGAAAGTAAAAGATATTTTGAGTTTAATAGAAAGACTCGAGGAAACAAAAAAATCTATTTCTTGTTTTTGACATCCTTCAGTAGCCCTGTAGAAAGAAAATCCAGCATGCCAGGAAGCCTTGGCAGTGTATGCAGGCAGGCAAGGACTCAGACAAGACATTCCTGTGGCTGCCTTAGAAAAGGAGAACCTGCAGGTGTGAAGATCATCTCAGCAAGGATGGGGAGCAGCTCTGTGTGCTCTGTACAATGTGTATGTACATGTATTATATATAGCTTTGAGGAGTTACAGACTGCAATTGTGTAGCTCAGCAATGATGTCCTGTTATTCACTCTGGAGACATCCTAAAGCATAAAATGGCAGCTCCTGGTTTATTTTTGAAGTACTGACCTGTTCCATCTCAGTTTGCCCTCTTCTCAAAAAGCCATTTCACATCCTCCCTCCCACAGTGAGGCACTACCAGGAATTCTGGCACTCTGGGCACAGAACTCCAACAGGTCCATTGCCAGATCTATTCCCAGGTTTGTTCTCCCTGTTTACTCAAAATGCAGAAATGCCAGACTGTCTCAGGGCTCCTGCAGCACCTGACACACAATTGCTGTCTGTAGTCAGGAAGTGTCTCTAGGATCTTCCTAGTACTCACTCCACTTTGCTGCAATTGATGCCCAAACTGTGCCCCCTTTTCCAGAAAGCAACCCCGAGATTCTTCAGCCTTGTGTGACTTGTCACCTTCTGTGCCAGCCATAACAGGATAGCAGAGGACACACAAGTTCCACCCAACATCTACTCCTGCTACTGGCACAAATAGGGCTGAAAAGTCCAAATCACTCCATGATCACCCTGAGAAGCTCCTCAGGGCAGCCTAAGTCCAGAGAACAAGACTGGAATGGCAGTAATGACTCTCCTTCACCATAAGCAATCTCTTCTGTAATCTCTTTTGCCAAGCACTGTAACAATCACCACTGAATTTATAGCTTAATCAGCACCAAACCTTATTGTGGACTCCAGAAGCTTTACTCATTCCATGCTAAACATCCAAAAGAAGAAAGAATTAAGGATATGCATCACATGACCACAAGTAAGAAAGTAACCTCACCACAGTGTGGTCAAGCAATGTTGTAATGCAGCATTGCTAAGATCATACCAAATAATACAGAGCAAGCAGAGGGTAAATCCTGCTATCCATCAAGTGGAGAGGAAAAAACCCAGCTCTAAAAGTCAAGGTAGGTCATTCTGCTGCACAATAACAGAGGTCACTGTCACTTCACACACAGCAGAAACCTTCAAGTGCTGAGACAGCATTGCACTTATTGACTTCTACTTTGTTTCAAATTAACATGAGTAATTTTATTCACAGAGATGGATAAAAAAGGAAAATCCAAGTTCAGAGTGTCCAGGGAACAGGATGGTATTAGAGATTCATTGCTACCTTTAGAAGTCTTTGCCAAAAGCTTATGGAAACTTTAGGAAAATTATACTGAGAAATTACCTAGTTATGACTCCAGAAGACACAAAACAATTTAAAACTCACTTGAAACACCAAAAGTCTGCAGTTAATCAGTCTTTCAGGAAAATTTACTATCATGTCTTTCAACAGCACCAGTTTCAACTCCCATTTCTACCAAATCAGTTTCTAGATACTCTACCAGAGAAAGAAACTACAAAATACAACACAAGCAACTAACCTGGGATTACAGACAGACGAAGAAAAGAGCTTTGAAATCTGAAATGAAATTTAGCAGGGGATAACTCAGGGAATAATGCTGGTTTACAACACTGCCAGGAGCAGTTCTGCCCCTGGAAGCAATAAGCAACTGTGTCCCAAAGAACCAAGGCCTGCTGAAGCCTCACATGTCAAACGGTAACAGTGGCAGGAGCAGAACAGGTTCTACAGTCCTGAAGGCAACTGTGGCTTTAAAAAGTTGAGGAAGCAGCTTTATTAATTTCATGTGACAATAAATCAGCTTTGTAAAGCATTAAATAGGCTGCTGTGAAATCCTTTGCTCAAATAACAGTTCCCAAGGAGGCCCAAGTGCACGGTTAATTTTGAGCTCTGTGTGTGGGGGATTCTCCAGCCCATCCAGTGCTGAGTCTGCAAACACAAACCCACCAAACCCCACCAGGCTCTGGGGCTGAGCCCTTCACACCTGGGCAGGCTCAGTCAGTGACTCTGCACCTGATCCCAAGGCCTGCAACACTCAGGGTCTGAGGTGTAACCCAGGCTGGGCAGCTGTGTGCAGAGCACACACACAGACACACACACAGACACAGACACACACACACAGACACACAGACACACACCCACACACACAGACACAGACACACACACAGACACAGAGACACACACACACACAGACACACACACACCCACACACACATCCACACAGAGACACACAGACACACACAGACACACACACAGACACACACACACAGACACACACACAGACACACACACACAGACACACACACACACACAGACACATACACAGACACACCCACACCCACCCACACACACAGACACACACAACAGACACACACACGCAGTGCTCACACACACCCCCCCACACACACAGACACTCACACACAGACACACACACACACACACACAGACACACAGACACTCACACACAGACACACAGACACACACACACACACACACAGACACACACACACAGACACACACACAGACACACACACACACACACACAGACACACACACAGACACACACACACAGACACACACACAGACACACACACACACCCACACAGACACACACAGACAGACACACACACACAGACACAGCATCTCCTCCTGCAGAGCAGCTCATACCCTACACCCACTGTGACCTCAGCTGCAGTGCCTTCACATGGCTTAAGGTAAAATCTATTCACATTAATAAACACAATGAGTGCTGCTGTTCCAAAGCCAGGAATTACACACACTGGTATGGGCGTCAGGGAACAACTGCTTGTGCATCCTGGGATGAAGTGATCCTCACTTACATGACCTGAAATATGTACTGAAACCAGGTGAGCCCTTGGCACTTCCACCTGGAATACAAGCTGATCCCAGACAGGATCTGTGAGTGTGCTTTGAGAAAAAAACAGACATTTCATCACACAACCACTGCCTTGCATGAGTACAAGTAGCAAAAGAAATAGATTGAAAATGTTCATCTTTCTTTTTTTTAAATATTGTCTCATTTGTACTGTTTCCTTGGCGCTTGGTGGCCCACAGCCTTTTGATGTCCATGTAAAAACAGACATTTTTAAATTTGTATCTCTTATTAATGAAAGTATGTTAAAACAGCCCTTTCTGAGCCTCCATATTACTATTTGCCAGCCACACCTCTATGTATAATCAGAATTTATAAGATTTTATGCACATGGACATTACAGTGTCCTTCAAATCAAACCTTGTCTAGTTTTGAATTCTGCTTCAAGAGGATCACACAGCCAACCAAAGAACCACTGGTACACACTGAATTAATTGTCCAGCTTTTGACTGAACAAATGATTGAAACACATATCAAAGTGTTTCATGGTATTTCTTTAAAATGTGTTAGGAGAAGTTTTAGATGTGTCAACACCGACTAATTTTTAAGGACTGCTACCCACAATATTTGAGCTGATTAACCATCAGTGGGAAGGAGTCGTAACTATTCAGCTAAAACCCAACGCTCTTGTCAAAAAGCGTCCATGGCAAAGATGAGTCAACAAAGAAGGAGCACAAAGGAAAAACCACAAGCTGAAGGTTTTACCTCACTGTCTGGGCTGGGCTGGATGACCTCCCAGGTCTGGGAATCCACATCATAGCAGTGCAGCTCGTTGGGCAGGGTGTTGTCGGCAGCGCCGCCGAACACGTAGAGGTGCCGGTCGAAGGCCACCATGGTGTGCCCGTAGCGGCGCTGGGGCGGGGGCGGCGAGCCCCGCAGCAGGTGCTCCGTGGGGATGCGGGTCCAGCTGCCACAGCAAACGCCAAACACAGGCTTTGTAAAAAGATTTTACATTTTCTAACTCTGTGCTTTGTTGATGGGGAAGATGAAATAGGAAAGTCTTTTATAAATATGATTGTCTAGCAAAAGATTTTGAGAATATGGAAACTATAAGTGAGATTGAAACGAAGGCAAGCTTTGAGATGCCTCAGTTATTGAACAACTGGAAAACAATGGTGTGGCCAGCTGAAGGTGATCCCCTATTGATGGAACAACACCCTCTGCTTGCAGACAGGCCCAAGGGTCAGAGCAGACCCTGCCAGCTTGGCAGAAGGGGCCCAAAGAGGAGTTTTTAGGGTTTAAAATGTAACACAGTGTGGTAATGTCATGATTCTTATAGGCTGTATGTAAATGCATACAGCCCAGTACTGTTGGATCTCAGGATCTCAGTCCTGAGGTGCTGAGCCATCAAGACCACCTTGGGGGTCTCGGGAGTCCTGGAATGTTGCCAGAAGTGTCTGGTAGCTGGACTTTAACCCTACACAGGAGACGACAAGGATGAGGGCTTCACCAGGTTGAATGGTGAAGGGATTAGTTAATTAGAGGGTGAGACACAGGGTTTAGGATTTATGTACAGGGGGGTTTAGAGGAGTAAGATGGAGGAATTGGGGTGTGTCCTGTCCTTCTTCTTCTTCTTCTTCTTCTCCTCCATCTTCTTTGGTGATGGTGGCACTTTCGGATTGGTTATTACTGAAAGTGCACCGAGTTATACGAATAAATGGTATTGGGGAAAAATGATAAATATTGTACACGTAACAATGGGTATAAAGATACGTGGCTGCCCCGGAGGGCAGACAGTGTGCCCATGGCTGACTGCTGAGCAGAGCTCTGTTCGGCTGAAAGAACATCTTTTAGATAAACAATTAATAAACATAAAAACCGAAAGAAGAACTGAAGCCTCTTCTCGTCCTTTGATACGCGGGCTGCCCCAAGGCCACCCCGGGCCTTTCCAGGCCCCTCAAACAGCCGAGATAAACCGGACTCAGTACAAGATCTGTATCTCGTGCTATGTCCAGTCGGCTGTCTGTCTCTGTCCAGACACGCCTAGGACGGCTCTGGGACAGCCCACACTTCAAAGGACGAGTCTGGACTCTTCAGATTTTCAGTCTTCAGATTGTTTTTTATCTACAGAATTTTCTTTCTGCCCAACAGAGGTCTGACCAGCAAGGCAGCCAAGGGCACTCTGCCCTCCTACTGGGCATTCGTCTCTTTTTATACTAAAAACTACACACATCATATTTACCTTTATTTCCCAATGCCTTTCACCCATATTAGCAAGTGCACCTTCACCATGGACCAATCCCAAAGTGCCAACGTCACCACAGAAAATGGATGACAAGAAGAAGAAAGAAGGACAAGACACGCCCTGATCCCTCCATCTTGTCTCCATAACCCCCCTGTACCAAACCCCTAAAATCTATATTTCACCCTGTAAATTCATCATTCTTGCACCATTCATTCCCAAGTGACTCTCATGGCCTCAAACAGGTGGCACATCCCTAGAGGGATCAAAGCCAAGCCACCAGGTGCTCCTGGCAACATTCCAGGATTTCCGAGCCCAAGGGTTCTCTCGGTAACTCTGGACACCCAGAGTGATGCGCTGAGTTCCCACAGTACGAGATTGGTCAGTGAGAATTAGAATATTCAGCACAGATGAAGATTGATTGTATTGTAATGGGAACCTCGCTCTCTTACCCTTCTACGCCCTTATGCTTTTACTCCTTACCCTTTTACCCTCTCTGCCCCTCTCTTCTCTCAGTCCTGCTCCAGCTGTGGCTGGCAGCTCCCAGCAGGGCCCTGCACCCAGGCCCTTTGCAATAAACCACAAGTTCCAGCCCTGGCTGCAGAGATCTCTCCTCTCCGTCCGTCCCCACCATCCCACCCCCTCACTCCCACACTTCATCCCCAGGACACACAGTGCTCTCCCTCAGTGCCCTCAAGTATTACATTGCACAACTCAGGCAGTCAAGGATTATGAGGATTTTGCACGACTTAACTGTCTACACTTACATCTTTTCCTTGAATTCAAACTGGAAGAGATTATTGGTAATCTTTGCTCCACTCTGGCCAGAGAAAACAAACATCTTGTCTTTGCAAACCGCCACGGGAAAATTACAGCAGGAAGGAGGAATTTCACCGCTTTGTTCAATCTGAAAGGAAATGAAGTTCAGAATGAGAAATGTATTGTTACAATGCACATGTCCAGATGCTGAGGATGCTGCAGGCCATGGGGCACAGGTGCAGCCAGGGTGAGCACATGGCCTGGGCACTGCAAATCTGGTAATCAACAGGTAATCAACTCCTGCTGTGCTTACAGGTCTGATTTTCCCTGGATAAAAAGATTGGGAGGCCATGTTTTGAAAGCTCCCAGTACTGCAAGGATCAGGACTTTGGTGAGCTGGCCAGCAAAGCTCCCAGTCTGTGTCAGTGCTCTGAGTGGGAATGCAGTGCTCAGAGTGGGAATGCAGTCCCAGCACAGCAAATCCCCCATGGGAAGTCCAAGTCCAGTTCACAGATTCACAAGCAAAAAATCACCCTTTCATACACACTTGGTTTTCCAAATACCCAAACCAAATAAAATCTGAACTGCTTCTTTTCACTGTGGATCAAAAACACATTCTGGAGAAAGAGCAGTGCAGTCTAGCATGGGAAATTTTAAATAATTATGCAATAAGCCAAAAAAGAGAATTTTATGTGTTAGTTGAAATTAAAGCTTCTTACCTCTTCCCAGCAGGTCAGCTCTCTGTCCTGCAGGCCTATTGTCCACATGTCATTTAATCTGTGCCATAACACAAAAAACGCTTGATTTGAAACAATTCATTTTTTGTAACAGTGTTAAAAGGGCAGAAATCCTATTTCATCAACATTCCTCCTGCACAGGAAGAGACTCCTACTTCCACTGATAGAAAAACAATTATTAGAATCCCTTTGTCCTATACCTAAATCTTACAGCCCCACCCCAGCTTGCTTCAGCATCTTTCTAGTTACAAGTAAGTACCCTGCAGTTAACAGCTACAGTCTGGAGCTTAAGGATTTGAGCTATCTAATCTTCAGGATTTTTACAAAATACCCCTTTTTACCCTGCTCCTTCTGCTCATCCCTGTTAACTACTGAGACTGACCACAACAATTATTTACATGGCTGAATCCTTCCTTAAATACAGAAAGGAGGATGAAGCAGGTAACCTGACACATCTCTGACTGTGCTGTTCCCAGAACGAGTTACTCACAGTAAATACAGATGTTTCCTTTGTTCAAATCTGCCTGGAGGCTCGAGTTCCATAAAAAGACTTTTTTTTAAAGTGATTTGACATATTTAACATAAATCAGACAGCTCCTCTCACCCCTCCTTCCTTACAGCAACCTAAGGCCTGGGGGGACTCCCTAAGCTGGCACTGAACAATCCCACAGTCGTGCATCTTATACCAATTCCTCCTCCAGAGATAACAAAGACATCCCATCTGAATTCTGGTTATCAGCAGTGCTCCCAGAGACTTTGTGGAGCTGCACACAAAGCTTCAGCTGTTTCTGAAGATTCTTCTCAAAAGAGGAGGCAACCCAGCTCCTCATTTGTGAAAATCTCTGTGCTCTCTCATGATGCAAATATTGTATATCAAAATAAATTACTCCTCAAGTTCATCATGACAGAAAAAAATGGCATGTCCAGAACTGACTGTTCCCTGACAGACCAACAGCAAATGCAAGGAGCCACCGTGAGACAAAGCACCAGGCTCTCTATAACATCTCACCATCACTCCTTTACAGTCTTTCCCCACACGAAATCCCATCTCCCTTCAACCTAAATATTACATATTTCCAGAGATTTCTGAGAAAAAACTGACACATTGCTCTTAGTTGTGTCAGATGATTTCATAGCAAATCCAGGCTTTGCTCTCTAAGTATTCAGCAACATCAGCTGGCCTGTGCTGGGGATCTTTCAAGAAATGTGCATTTGCCAAATTCCAAAGATGATTTTGCAGCCTTACAACCAAGCATGCTGTCAAATCACACATCCACAGCCACTCTGAGTAACCAGATCTTTAGGCTTTAAGTACACACTTATGTGAGCATGAACCAGTGAACTGCAAAAGTGCAATGCTCAACAACAGACTGGGTTTGCAAAGCTGCAGTTGAGTGTTTAAACCTCTTGGAACATGGAAATGTCTCTACAAAGGTGGAAACTGATGGGCTGGGATTTCCCAAAAGCAGTCAAGGAGAGGGTGACAGTGCCCCATACCGTGCATTGCCATCATATCCAGCAAAGATCCACAGCTTGTCACTGTACACTGTTGCACCATGAGCTGACCTGGCCACTGGCAACCTGCAAGGAAGAAAATGCACATAACAATCTGCAGAAGGATCTAAGAGCTAAAATGCACATGTAAAAAGAAGAAGAAAGTCCCCTACAAAAAATTGTTTCTGCCATGTGCCCTCCAGACACTGAGTGAGCCTCTGAAGGCATGTATTAGTTTTCACTCTGCTGTCTTTAATGGAGAGAAACTGCCTTAATGCAGACAGGAAAAAAAAATAGAAAAATCCCACCTAATTCCTTGTCAGGACTCAAATACTCTCAGAGTATTTTGCATAAAGTAGTTAAATAATGGGGAAATTCACAGCACCACTGGTAGAGCAAGGTGGCAATCAACTCTGGCTCTGAACATCCCACACGTGTTCCCACAGACTAAGCAGGAGAAACAAAGAAACAAGACCAGGACAGAGCTCAGGATAACTCAGGGCTGTTCCCAAGATGTAGTGCCCACAATGAAAGATCAAAGCTATGATTCCTCTTCCACAATCTTTGTTGTTTTAACTAAATCATCCAGGTTGAACAAACCTGTGATGCCACAAGGCATCTGTTGGCTTGTCTGAGGTGATTGTGAAAGATGAACACTAACTCTGGGGAGCAACAAGCAAAATGTGAGTTTGCAAACTGAGTAAGAATTGCTCTCCAAAATGTCCCAAGTTACCAGAATTAACCAGAGAGAGAAATTACTAATAAAGTCTCTGTTCTGAAATACAATGTGCTCATCAGAGGTGAGCAACAGTAACACAAGAATGGATGGGACATTCCTTATCCCTCTCCACAAATCACAATAACAAATGCTCCCTTCCCTCTCCCCACTGAAATCAGCATTCCAGAAGCTTTAGTAGTATATGAGACTGCAGGTAAAGACACCACACAACCCTCACTGGGGAGTGGTAAACACAGAAATGTTTGGGGCAGAAAGAGACCTCAAAGCCCATCCAGTCCCACCCCTGCCATGGCAGGGACACCTTCCACCAGCCCAGGCTGCTCCAAGCCCCATCCAACCTGGCTTTGGGCACTGCCAGGGATCCAGGGGCAGCCACAGCTGCTCTGGGCACCTGTGCCAGGGCCTCACCAACCACACAGCCAAGACTTCCCTCCCAATATCCCATCTAACCCTGCTCTGCCAGTATGAGGCCATTCCCTCTTATCCTCTTCAGGCCCTTGTAAAAAACACTAAGAGTTGGATCACAATCACTGTTAGAAATGGCATTCTGAAACATGCACAGAGTCAACTTTAGGAATGTGTTAGTGATTTTGATTTTCCTTATACACTGAATCTCAGGAACCCTTTTCTTCATAAGGGATCCACAATTTACAAGCCAACCTTGAAACTGAAACAATTCAGAAAAAAAACCAGCTCCCTTTGCTCCCATTCCTTCTGTCATGGACCTGAAACATGAAGAGGGGATTTTGAATAAATTTCTATTATAGTGCATTCTGGAAAGAGGCCTTCCAAAAAAGCTCCAAAAACAACCAAAAAAGTTAATTGAGAAAGCAGAGCAGCAGTCATGCTGCAGCCCTAACATCAGCACTGTAACTGGGTCTGACCGTGAGAAATGATGCCAAGCTACCCTCACTCCCCCCAAGCATGAGGCAATGATACCAGCTCTTACCTTCCCTCAGTCTTCCACTCTGTCCACTGCCCGGTTGCAAACTTATACTCAAAGAGGTCATTTTTATTCTTCAGGTTAGAATTGGAATAGATATCTCCAGTATAACCACCTGGACAACAAGAATTCCATTAGACTCCCAGGCTATGGAGCACACACACTCCCAGGCAGAGCATTAGGAGAAGTTTTAGATTGTATAAAATGTTTGGCTAATGGACTACCACAGAAGGAGACTTCTCTTTCACTCCTTCTCCTAAGGAATCATTATGGTAATGAGCTTCAAGTTGTCTTTCAACAAAACAGCGCCATCTTTCCAAACTAAAGTTGAAATCACAGCCATGAAAAATACTGGATTTGCTACTGAATGAGATCTTTGACACCTCCTAAAGATCTCTCACTCTTTTGCCAAACCAGTACAGCAGCACATCCCCCACCTGCAGTACAACCTGCTGCTGCCTTACCAAACACAAACATGCTGCTCCCGTAGACCACGGCCGAGTGGTGGTACCGTGGTGCCGGCGGCGTCCCCGTCGTGAAAGCCCTGCACGGGTTACAACAGCAGCAGTCAAACACTCTGATTGTACCTTGGGCACTCAGAGCTACTGTGCAGACTCAGAAATGAAACAACTGTTAGAAGTTATTATTTTGTTTCCAAGTGTTTCCCTGGTTTTGGAGAGTTGATTGCACTAAGATTTTATGGAACAGCAATATAGTGTAGATGGTCACAAATATGCTGCTGCTGAAATCTATTTGGCAGAGCTGGAAAGTGAGACACAGGTGAGATAAGGCAGACTGCCTACTGCAGAGCAAAGGAGCCAAGAAAGGTGTGAGGAGCCCTGGCACCTTCCCTGGCCCGAGGGGCGCAGCACACCCTGTCCCTCTGCCCTCCCACAGGCTGCAGGAACAGAGGTGACCCTGCTCCGCTCCCTCGCTGCGCCGCCCGGCCTCCCCTCGGGCAGGATCGATAAGCCCGATGGCCCAGCACACAGCAGGCTGGCAGGGAGCAGCTGTGACAGCGCTGGGCGGAGCTGACACTTCCTCTCGGGTACTCAGGTGGTGCCACAAACTTCTACACCCAGCCCGAGGTGCTGACAGAAGCTGTGGCATGTCCCAGCCCTGCCAGCGACCAGGGATGGCGAGGGGCCGCGCTGCCCACCTGCACCACGAGCAGTCCTTCACGTCGAAGCGCAGGAGATCGTTCAGCATCGTCTTCCTGCGGGGAGGAACGGGAGAAGCGGCTGAGCCAGGCCAGGGGTCAGACAGGGGCGGCCACGGACCCTCAGCCCTGCTCCCCTCACATCCATCTCCCTTTACATCCATCTCCCCTCTCACCCACCTCCCCTCATACCCACCTACCCTCACACCCCGTACCCCCCATACCCACCTCCCCTGTCACCCATCTCCCCTCACGCCCCCTTCCCCTCACACCCATCTCCCCTCACACCCTCACATCCATCCCCCCTCACACCCATCTCCCCTCACACCCCGTTCCCCTCATACCAACCTCCCCTCACACTCATCTCCCCTCAACCCCTGCGTTCCCGGCTCCCCTTACCCATTGTCCCCGCCGAACACGTAGATCGCATCCCGATAAGCCACCACAGTGTGTTTGCTGCGCCTGCGGGCGGCACGGACAGGTCAGCGGCGCCGGGAGCCCCCCTCCAACCATCCCGTCCGCTCCCTAGCTCACCGGGCCCCCACGAACTCGTCGCAGGGTGGGAGGCGACGCCAGCGGTGCACGGTCTCGAAGGGCCCGAAGTTGAGGGTGAGGTACTCGACGCTGTCCGAGCAGCTGTGGTCGAAGTCCACGCTCGGGGCCACCTTCGAGCGCCCCGCGCCACCCGCCGGGGCCGCGGCCGCCGCCATGGCCCGCGCCTGCCCTCCTGGACTACAGCTCCCAGCGTGCCCCGCGAAGCGCGTCCGCTTTCCGGCGCGCCTGCGGTCCAGCCGTCAGACCACAACTCCCGGCGTGCATCGCGCCTGGGGCGCCGGCCGAGCAGCCGCCAACCCCTGGACTACAGCCCCCAGCATGCACCGCTAGAGGGGAGGGGGCCCGAACGCCCCTGTGGAGCCCCAAGTGCCGCGTTCGAGGCTGGGCGGGGACCGAGCCCCTCGGGCTGAGCCGGTACCGGCGCTGCCCGGGTAAAGACGGGGAAGCCAGGCGGGATGCTACATTACTTGAGTTTATTTTTTCATTCAAAAACAGAACAATACTGATGAATGTGCATGAAGTCTCATTGCAGGGTCCGAGCTGGGCGGTTCGCTGGTCAAACACGGTCCGTGAGGTCGGAGCTGCGCTGCTCCCCTCAGGGAGTGAACGTGGCCAGTTCATCCCCACAGTCCTGAGGGGGATACGCGTGCCAGGCACCAAGGCAGCGATGGATGTGCTCTCGGTTGTGCAGTCCCCCACAGTCTATCCTTTGCTTTTCCTTAGTTTATGTTTCCTAACATGGTGCCAGTCACCTCTATGACCATTAGTTTAGTTTCTTCACAACAGCAGAGAAAACAAGTGGTGCTGCACCTCAAAACTAGAGCTCAATGCTGCTTTAGAGTCCAGCAGTTTCCATCCTGAGCAGTTGCTGTAACTGGTCAGAGGTTTTTGGCACAATTCCTGCAGCAAACACAATCCTTGTATAAAGACACACCACAGAGCGAGCCTTCAGAATTTTATTAGGAAAGATGACAGTGGTTAAGCAGAAAAGCAATGAAGCCATGAGCACCAGCGGGACATTGCTGAGGTCCCTCAAACCTTCTCCCTCGTGCACTCTCAGATCCTCTCCAGCCTCTTCCTAGGGATTCCTTCAAGTCAGTATTTCTTGCCCAGCCCACCCTGCACACGGTGTGTGAGGGTGCTGCAATGCTGCTGCACAACCACACCATCCCTGTGCCAGTCCTGCCCCTCGGGCTGGTCCCAGGCTCCAGCTGCCATGCAGCAGCACCATGCCCAGCCAGCTCAGGCTGCATCCGAGCTGAGGATGGAGGAGGAAGAACCAGTCCAGCCAAGAGGAACAACCTTCCCACTTCTCAAGCAATCTGTAAGGGACACAGTGCCTTTTTCTGTCTATCTGTGCTGTGGGAAACTCAGGTAAGTGAATCTCTACACGTAGAGACAATGCCACTTATCCTCCCATCCTTCCCTTCTCACACTCCTTGAAAAAGCACTGATAACTGCAAATCAAAGATGGTTTTACACACAAACCACAGATGAGCTCCAGCAGGAACAGGGCACCGACCCATCCATCCTTTGGCACTTACAATGACACAGACACCTTTAGATGTTTCAGTTCAGTGTCAGTACTAATGTCAGCCTCATTTTTCCTGGATTAATTTAAATCCCTCTGACCTCGCTAAAGCCCCCCTGTGGCACAGGATTCCAGCTCCCACTGGAGCACACACAAACCCCAGCACACCTCTGTGAGCCCAGGCTAAGCAGCCTTCAGTTCAGTGTGCTGATTGCTCCTGACACCCTGAACACACACACGTTTGCAGATGTTTGGCATCCACTTTTGTCCAAGTATGGATGCCTGGGTTTGTGCCTTGTTCTTCTTGGTGGGTTTTCAAAGCTGCACTGTTAGGTTTAACTTGTTGGCCCTTTGAGTGGAAGCTGAGAGGCAAAGGCCTCAGAACAAAACTCCTACTGGACTGTATGACAGGAGGGTCAGGGCACCCCTTCTGTTCTTATAGACCAGAGAATCCCCAGGGAAGAAAGACACTGAGACTCAATGGCATGGGAAGAGCTTATACCTTATTAGACACATAAAAATCAGGCTTCAGATTCTGCTTCTCACAGAGTTAGTTAGGCACTCAAAACATTGAGAATGGCTCAGAGGAGTCTGCAGGGGATGGGGGTTCCCTCCTGCCTCTGCCCACTCTCAGGCACAACCTGAGACCAGTGAGAGACAGAAGGAGTCCAGGTTATGCAGGTTTTGATCCAGTGTCAAAGCAAATGATTCCACAAAGGAACAGCAAGTGCCTTTCTTAAAAGGAAACTGCAATGGCTCAGCCCATTTTAAGCAGCAAATACAGCACAGGACTCCCTTTCTGTCCAGGTGGCTCCCATGAAACACCCAAACATCCTCAGGCAGCACATACAGAACGTGTCCTAAGGAGAAATATGTCTTTATAAAAAGTGACTTCAGGAAACAAGCACAAGTTCCTTTTAAATCTGTTTTATAAGAAGGATACCAATGTACATTTTAATAGTTTTATTTCATTTTCCCCAAAAGGGAACCAAAGGCAGAGAGGTGTTGTGAGATACATCACACTGTTCTCGTGGGGAAATCAATTTGCAAATGTTATTTTACCACTCTATAAAAATACACACAGGAGTGTGAAAAAAGCAAAGTAGTTCAGAGTGGCTGTCATGGAGCAAATCTGTTAAATACAATCAGTTCTTTTTTTTCCCCTAAAAATTGTGGCTCCTTGTGTTCCAGAAAACCAGTCTTTCATAGCCACATGCCACAGGAACAGAAATGTAAGTGATGGCTTCCTCTGAGCATGTGCACAACAAGTGTTAGTGAAGAAGTGCTCCCATGGGAGATGTGAGCAGCAGAGCCCCATCCACAGCAGGAAAGAAGAAACGCACTCAGGTTCATTGTCTCAGCTTCCCTCCAAACTCCTCTGAACTGGCTCCATCCCATCCAGGCAGCTCTGAAAAGAGTCTGTGGTTCTATAAAAGAAGTCATGTTGTAGGATCAAGATATTTACCCTGTGTTACGTGAGGAGGAACAACAGCCAGGAGGAACAACCTTCCCACTTCTCAGGCAATCCGTAAGTGACCCGGCTCCTTTCTCTGTCCAGCTGTGCTGTGGGAAACTAAAAGTGCCTCTTCACAGGTAGAGACATTTCCTTTTAAAAATATTAAGGAAACATTATTTTTTATCTTTAAGAACTTCCTGGAAAGTTACTGTGGAAAATGAAAGTGCTCCTGTGGTGAGACCCATGTGCAATGTCCTTGCTGCTTTCTCAGGATTCCTCTCCTTAGCATCCTTAGATGTGCGTTAAGATGAGGCTCGAAACAAGGAGGCCATTGTCGACCTGGAACAAGGCAGGCAGACACTGGAAAATGTTTTATGTCCTATCATAAAACGTGGAATTAGCCAAAAATAACCTGTTGCTCAGATCTGGCAGGTGTGGTCTCTGGAGTGGCTCTATATCCCGATGGCCTGCAGCACTCGCTTCTCGTTGTCGTTGAGGTGGTCAGAGAACATGGCATAGCAGGGCTGCTGTGCAAACTGGCACAGGAAATCGGTGAGATAGGCCTGGGAGGGACAGAAACAGCCTGTCAGCACCACCCTCCTGGGAAACCCTGCTGCTTCCACCTGGCAGGACACACAGCCCAACCGAGTAACCCAAGTAACACCCCAGGATTGGAGGGAACAGAAAGGAGCGTGCAGGAGGAGGAGTGGAATCAGAGGGAAGGGCTGGAGCAGAGGAAAAGGGTGGGAGCAGATGGAAGGGCCCATCAACAGCTGCAGGTGGTGGGAAAAGCAGGAGCAAAGGGTAACACAGGGGCTGACTGGTGGGAGCATCTCCAAGTGGAGCATGAAATTCTGTCATGTTCACTCTCCAACCTACTCCTGACTTCTGCCCGTAGCTGAGAAGCTCACAGGTAGAAAAGTCTCATCTCCCTCTGTTCAAAGAGTTTTGTTCATTCACATTTCCACATTATAGATATTAATGATGAGGAAAAATAGCTCCAGAAGTTCTTAGGACATCTGGCCCTTTCCAAAGTAATTTCAATTAACAGAGTGCCTTCTGGATGACAACAACTGCTGTTTCCAGTGCTTACCTATTTGTTAAAGTACAACATTTAAAAAATTAAAGGTTATAGAGAATGATTGAATCTGATAAAACCCCTCATTCTAGAGCATCACCTGGAGATCTATTTGGTAAAGAGGGTCCTTTAATGCATCTGGATCATCCTCTTCATCATCTTCATAGTAATCTTCATCTGTCAGAGGCAAATCAGCAGGTTTCAACATCAAAAAGAGCAGACTGTCTCAGGAAATTTTCTACTAAGCTATTGAAACCCAAGGATCCAAAAGTAAATAGTTTCAGCACTGCTGGGAAAAAGACAATTGTATCCAGAACATTCTCCTTTAGGTGATGTGATAGAAACCACTGGAGCCCAGAACCAGGGCCAGCAGAGGCTTGAGGAACACACAGGTGAGCCAAGCACACATGGGACACTCCCAGGCAGGTTTGGGAATTTTCCAGGATCTTCTGCCTTAATCCCATGTGAGGGTGGCACTTGGCCAGTTCTGAGCTAATGTGAGCAGCACCCCTCACTGTTTCCCTGGAGAGTTCTCCCTTCTGAGGCCACAGGAACCTGAGGGATGATGCACCCACTCATCTCTTTATGCAGCACTTGCTCCTCAAGGCCTCTCCACAAATGAGCTCACCCACCCCTAGGACAGCACCACGCTGAGGTCACACCTACACCCTGAGCAGCAATTTTCTCTTTAGAAGAAATACCTGCAGGAACCTCCCGGGTGTGCAGCCTGTGCAGGATGTGAACTCCCAGGAGATGTTATTTATAATGCTGCAATCTAATCCCCATGTTGCTCAAAGCCATGGCTTCTCCAGAAAGCCCTAATTCACAATTCCAGAGCAGAATTCTTTCCCCATGCCTGCAGCCTTTGTTCTGCTGCTGGCAAGGGAATAAAACCTTGACTAGGATGTCACCTACTTGATTATTGCTTTGAAGAAGGACTTTCAAGCTGTTACTCACCATACTTGTTTGTGGAAAGAATATCTGACAAGAACTGTCCTGCTAAGCCTTCATCTTCATCCTCATCTTCCTCCTGATCCTCCCACATATCATTTGAATCATCTGTTTAGAAAAAGAAAGTTCTAGAAATGACCCAAATCCAAGAGATCTGTGATCACTCTATAGGTCCTGGAGTTTGTAGGCAAACACAACTCTGCCTGTGTGGGTGGGTGAAGAGAACACCTACAATCCTCCTTATCCTTTTGGAATGATTCCAGAGCTGGAGCCAAGCAAAAGGCAACACCAAGAACAGATACTTGAAGTAGGAAGAAAGGCAAACCAGATACACCATGGAAGGGTAACTGTATTTGTACATGGTCAGATCCCATCTTCCAAACTAGCCCAAAAGAATTTTTAGGTCTAAGGATACACACAACACTGACTCATCTTATTCTCCCATTTTATTTATTTTTACCTAGAAGAGATTGGTAGCACTTAAATGCAGCACAGGGAAGGAAGATGTCCTAATGATGAACTGCACAACAAAACAAGAGATCTGGAGAGGGACTTTGACAAAAGGAATGGCTTCCCACTGCCAGAGGGCAGGGTTAGATGGGACACTGGGAAGGAATTGTTCCTGTGAGGGTGGGCAGGCCCTGGCACAGGGTGCCCAGAGTAGCTGTGGCTGCCCTGGATCCCTGGCAGTGCCCAAGGCCAGGCTGGACAGGGCTGGGAGCAGCCTGGGACAGTGGAAGGTGTCCCTGTCCATAAACAGGATGAGCTTTAAGGTCCTTTCCCACCCAAACCAGCCTGGGATTCTGTGATTCTATAAGCTTATCCTCTGGATCACTATTCAAGCCTTTGCAGGATACATGATTTACTGTCACAAAGTTCCTATACCAGAAATTCTTCTCAAGAGAAGATCAAGTAGCTTTAAGCCATGCAAAGAGTAAAAGCAAACCCAGTATTTTACCTTGGCTCCAATCTGCAGTTGACTGTCTAGATGCATTTGCTTCCATGGCATTAGAGAGTTCATTTATTATTAATTTTAAGATTTTTACTAACAAAGGAATGTTTGTCCAGCGCTCAGGATCTGTAACAGAAAAAAAATACACATATTCATGTTGCTTTTAATTAAAAGTTATAAAACAGGCCCTTTTTTGTTGAGGTGGGTTTTTTTTATTAGGGAGGTTGGGAGAGAAAACCAACTGACAAAAAAACCCCAAAGCTTCTTTCCATACACCCTCAGAGCTACATTCCCAAAGATCTCAGTGCAGTATCAACCTTGCACATTCTGAGTGAGGAGGAGGCAGGGGGAGAATCTTCACAGCTGGATGAAAGTGTGACTCTACTCCTGCAGGTGCTTAATAGAGTCAGCTGGAGCCAACCCTTCTTTCTGAAGTCCCTTTGCACATCCACCAATGCCTTCATGTAAATGAGCAGTGCATGCTGCCAGGCATGACTCTGCCCTTCTGAGGCACTGTAAGCTCCAGATTTTCCTTACTAGTGTTCCTGCAGGGCTCAACTATTCCACAGGGCAGCCAGACAGTGTATTTGCCCTTAACTACAAAAGTGAAGATGCTATCAAATAAAGAATCTGGGAGCATTAGTTTCAGCTCTCACTAATGCTAGTATCAATCCTTGTTTAACTCAAATGCTGGCAGTTTTGCTGTCTGACCTTCATTGGTTTGGTTTTTTTAAGCCAAGAATAATCAGGTAGCAAGTGATTTGTGACCACCACTCACTCACCTCTTAAAATCCCTAGTGCTTGCCCCATTCATCTCCTTAGCTGTCACCTTAGTCCTTCCCTGCATCACTGCAGATCCCAAGCCCGTGGCAGCTCAAGGAGCACTGAGGGTCTGGAGAGGCTCCCAGTGTGGGTCTGTACAGCCTCCACATCCCACCCCACCCCTGGGCACCAGGAGCTCTGGCACAGCAAGTGGCACAGCCAAGTCTGACTGATGGCTGAGGACAGCAGCCCCTGAGTGTCCTTCTCCCCTGGAAATACTCAGGAAATACTGCCCAGGGCTCTGCACTAATTTAAAAGATTAATCTCAACAGCAACTTCCAGTCAAAGACCTTGGGTTCAACCTATTAAAAATAAGAAAAGTCTTATGCAGGAGACTGGTAAGATCTCCTTAAAAGAAATCTCTAACTTGTTGAATCACTGCTTTTTGTGAAAGTGTCTCATTGAAAAAAACACCCCTTTGCTTTAAATCTCTGCATGCACTAACGACACCTTCCTCTCAGAGAAGCTACCAGGCATCCAGAAATATCAATTCTGTCTCATGATGCAAAACAGCAGTGAAGAACTCCCCATCCCATAATTGCCTCATCCAGTTATATTAAATCAGACATCAGGAGTCCTCCAAACCCATCTCTGGCAGAATTAAGGTAAATAGATACAGGTAAACAGCTATATTAAGCACATGATGTATGAATTAGCTCTAAAAACCAACACATGCCTTCTGCAGGAACTATCTCCCACAGCTCTGTGTGATCTGCCAGACCTATTTAAGGCCTTTCACAGCATCTACTTACAGAAAAAACAGTCTGTTAAACACAGCAGAATGATCACTCACTTTTGGCCGACTTGGATCGTGTCCGAATTCCCTCATCCATATTAAATATTTCTTCTCCCTTCACCCTGATGTCCTGGAGTCTCTTGTCATCTGTGTTGATGCCATACTGCAGGAGTTTGCACAGTGCTACAGAGCTGGGAGCAAAGAACAGGAAAATTAGAGATCAGAATTTCCCTGAACTGTCTGGCTTTCACAGCCCCTCTCTAACAGGGAACACACCCCAGAGCCCTTTCTTCTGCATCTTTGCCAAGAACAAGCATGACAGAATTTTCCCATGTCTCCTGTTTTATGTCAGCATCTGAAACTGGACTCAGCTCCTGACCTGCACAGCAAGCTGGGCACTGGTCAAACTTTGGATTTAGCACCACCAGCAGTACAGACACCCACCCACACACACATTAAAGGTTTCTCCAGGTCAGAAGGGCCACCAGGTTCAAGTGCCTCTGCAGCACAATGAGCATCAAAACAAGGATGGAATTAAGAGAAATGCAGTGGCAACAAAGCAGTAATTTGGCTGATCTGTAGCAATGATCTGCTCCCTTTCTCCAGCCTCAATGCTCATTTTCACTTTGGTCCTTCATGGCTCTGCCACACTCAGACCTTCCAGCCTGCTCCTCCCCTTTACATGTTCTTTCCATCTCTGATCTCACATTTCCACTCCACACCTCAAACCTTCTCCAGCTCCAGTTTTCACTGGAGTGTGAAAACTCCACACTGTTTTCAAGCACACTGAGGATGATGCTGACTACAGGTCAAGGCTGACAATCTCTGCTTGGCACCCCCAAATCTATCTCTCTCCTGCCTCCACGAATCTCAAACTGAAGTTTTGGAGTTCTGTAGAACTCTTTTTGTGCTTTCACTTCTCACCCTCTCTCTCCCCCAGACTATGGCTCTGACTTCTGCTGGTTTGGACCCAGGTCTTACCTGCTGCCCAAAGCTGCCCAAAGCTTTCCCATCATTTCATCAAAACCCCACAGCCACTTCTTCAACCTGCCCCCAGTGGCTGGGACTGTGCACACAGGAGGTGTCAGCTGCCTTCAGGGTCCTTCTACAAACCCTGAACAAGAGGTTCCTCAGGGCAGGCCCTGCTTTTCCTCAGGACACAGAAACTCCAAGCATTTACTAATGTGGTAAATGTCACCACAACCAATCAAATCCAACACAGTGTGGAGCCCTATTACATCACTGTACACAAACATTTCTCATTTTGAACAACACAGCTCTAAGCAATCACCTTTAACCTCATTCTCCTGGTCAGCCTTGGCTTTTCCCTGTGCCATAAGCCTCAAGAGATCCTGCAGACAGGCCTGCACTGTGAAAATGGGGATAAACCACCAGGCTTAGGGATGAAACCAACAAAATGTGACCAAAAAGAGCACTGGAAACCCAAATCTGCTCCTTGTCCTTCAGGATTATTCACTAACTTCCATTTTGAACCTGCTTTTTCCCATTATTTATTTCACAGGCTATTTGACAGGCCACAACAATGACATAACAACGCACACTAATAAGTGAGTTAACAGCTGGTGAGACCCCTAAGAGTGGTCTGTGAGGCTTCATGATTCCAGAAAAATCTAATGCAGCAGCTGTGACAAAATTTAAATGAATACAGAGCATCCCATGCTTTGGAATACAGCACTCAGCCTCCAACAGAACACAAACATGCTCCCACAGCAAAAGGGAGAGAACACTGTCGCAATTGGTTTCTTGATCAACTTTTAACTAGATCAATAAATCCAGAAGAAATAACCACAACACTCCAGAACTCTACAAAGGCAATTCCATGTGTTGAGACAGAATAAAGATCCATCCTGAACTAAGTAAAGTGTCTAAGAGAAGTGAAAAGTCTGTAGAGCTAAAGTTAAAAGAGAAGCTGCGTTCTAGAGACAATAAGGAAACAGAGAAAGAAAAACAGAAAAACCACGAAGTCAATCTGCCCCCGACCTAAAAATTCCTCCGATAAAGAAGAATTAGTGCTAAGTGTCATGCAAGATAAATATGTATAAACTTATTGTGAAACTGTATGCATATGCATTTGAAAAGGAAATAAAAAGAAGTCTGAAATCTTCAAGAGTATGCATGCCCTTTTGAAGAGTCTTGCGTCCAGCGCGCGTCGTAATAAAACATACCAAACTTTACAACTTTTACAAGTTGTAAAGTTTCTTCTTTTCTCCGCAAAACAGTGTGGAAGCTCTTCTCATCTCATTCACACAAATTCAACCCCAAAAGCAGCCCTGTGTTTGCAGGACCTGTCCCCTTCTCCCTCGTGTCTCTGTTCCACCACAGGAGCAGCAGGAGCACTGCTGGGGAAGCTCAGAGCTTGCTCCAGTTACCCAGCTCTGCTGGCAGCACAGGGAGCTCTGCCCGGTGCTGGCACACCCTGCTCCCAGCTGGGCCAGCACTCACGGGCACAGGGATGAGGGCACTACCAGGAATCTCTGTGGCTCCCACCTGACTTTGCCTTCATACTGCCCATAGAAGAGGTGCTGCCTGCTCATCCACTCTGCCATCACAAACTCCAGGGCAGGCTTGCCCGTGGGGCCAGGCAGGCTGCACAGGAATTCCAGGAGGGGCTCCAGTTGTGAGTGAACCAAGTGGGCAAACACCATGATCAGGGACTGCAGGAGGAGAAAGGCAATGTTAGCTGTACATAATTTAATAGCTGGAAATGTTTTATCAAATATTTAAAGAGCTTGCTGAAGGAAGCTGAAGCTCCCTGCAGGAGTGAAGGCTGTGCTTACCAACCCCAGGAGGAAGGGAAAGTACACCCAGCAGCAAAGCACTGTGCTACAAATGCAGGAAATAAACACCAGCACATCACCACTCAGCAGCACCTTCCCAATTCTGAATGCATTTTGAACATGATTTTAGGGAAAGAACTACAACTTCTGAAAAGGTTTCATTACAACATGCAGTTGTAATGAAGTCTGACTCCTAAAGACCAGGGCAGAACTCATTTGCTGTGTATGTCTAAATGGCACTTTCCCACTCTGAGGGCATCTCTGTAGCCCTCCTCAGGAAAAAGCTGCCCATCTCCAGAGGACCATCTTCCAGGCTAACACAGGGAAGAGATCCAGCCCTGCAAAATGCTTGGCTACAAGGGCTGCATGGGACTGCTTCAGATTTAAACTTCTGTATCTTTTAAATCCAAACCCAAGCAAAGTGAGAGCCATTCCAAACAATTATCATCAGTATATCCAGGGGTAAAAAAGTCCTAAAGCAGGTGAGATCTGCTGATGTTGAAATGGCCATTGTGGCATCACATGCCAGCTTGAAAAATGCACTTTGAAAAATCAGAGAAATAAGATAAAATGCTTAGAGCAGGGTGAAGCTCAGCTGAGTGCTGCACTGGGGGCAGAGATGGGATCTTGCTCAGCAGTGCCAGCAAAATGTCCTCCCCCAGCTGCTACCAAGGAACCAGGGCAGTCAGCATGAGCTGTTCTACATTGAGGGCACAAGCAAAAAAAGACAGGAGAGAGAATGAAGACCACTGGGAAAAAAATCACTCCAGAAAACTGTGTCACTACAAGTAGGTCAAGGCTAGAAGAGATGGTGATGCTCTTCAGTGGGCTCATTCAGGCCAACTATGCCTCCCATCCACCAAAAGCTCATCTTGTCTCTAGTCCCAGGCATTTATCCTTGGAATACAGAACAAATCCACTCAAAAAAACACATGCTGCCTTTGCCATAATGTTCCTACTGAGGCAACTCCTATCCCTCCAAAGAAGGCTTGCAAGCCCAAGGGCATGAGGGACTACTGAAGGTACATTACAGCTTATCCAGGACAATCTTGCTTACCCTGTAACCTGACAAAAAAAATTTTGGACCTGAGGAACAGCATGGAGCTGTGTCACAGGAGGGTCAGGTTGGGTATCAAGAAAAGCTTCTTCTCCCAAAGGGTGGTCAGCACTGAACAGGCTCCCCAGGGAATGATCATACCCCCAAGGCTGCCAGAGCTCAAGGAATGTTAGGACAGAGTGAGATTGTTGGGGTGTCCTGTGCAGGGCCAGGACTTGGATTTAATGATTCTTTTGGGCTCCTTCTAACTCAGGAAATTCCATGATTCTCTGATCAGAGTAGGCATAACAGGATACACAGACCCACCAACTGAATGAGCCATAAACAAACAGGCAATAAATGAAATGGTGACAGCTTCTTCTCCTGGTGCTTCTCCTCACTCTCCTGGATGCCAAACCTGCTCACCTGCATCACACTGAGCGTCTCTGCTTGCTGCATTTTACTCAGGATGGCTCTCAGGATCTGGTCCAGATTCTCTCCCAGCTCACTGCCGGCTTTTGAAATTAAAGTGGAGACCAGTCTGCCCACAAAGGCAGCGGTGAACTCCGAGGTGCGTGGGTCCAGGAGCTGGCTCACCACCTGCATGACGTACCAGAGCCCGTTGTGGCCCTGCTCGTCGTGCCACTGCGCGATCTGCTCCAGCGCCACCGACACGTACGCGCGCAGGCACTCGCCGCCGTTCTGGGGACACAGTGGGCAAGGGGTCGGGGAATGAAACAGGAAAGCTTTATAAATATGAGTGTCCAGCAAAAGATTTTGAGAATATAGAAACTATAAGCGAGATTGAAATTAAAGCAAGCTTTGAGATCCCTCAGTTATTGAACAGCTGGAAAACAATGGTGTGCCCAGCTGAAGGTGATCCCCTTTTGATGGAACAACACCCTCTGCTTGCAGACAGGCCCAAGGGTCAGAGCAGACCCTACAGCTTGGCAGAAGGGGCCCAAAGAGGAGTTTTTAGGGTTTAAAATGTAACACAGTGTGGTAATGTAATGATTCTTGTAGGTTGTATGTAAATGCTATAGGATTTGTATCTTGTACTAGATTGGTTAGTGGGAATGAGACTATTCACCACAGAAGATTTACGGCATTGTAATGGGAACTTCACTCTCCTTACCCTTTTACTCCCTTACTCTATTACCGTCTCATAACACAGTATGGTAATGTAATGATTCTTATAGGCTGTATGGAAATGCTGTAGGATTTGTATATTGTTCTAGATTGGTTAGTGAGAATTAGAATATTCAGCACAGAAGAAGATTTATGGAATTCTAACAGGAACCTCACTCTCTTACCCTTTTACTCCCTTACTCTCTCACCCTCCCATCCTCTCTCCCCTCTCTTCTCTCAGTCCTGCTCCAGCTGTGGCTGGCAGCTCCCAGCAGGGCCCTGCACCCAGGCCCTTTGCAATAACCCACAAGTTCCCAGCCCTGGCTGCAGAGATCTCTCATCTCCATCCATCCTGACTGTCCTACCCCCAGCACTCCTACATAAGGGAGTGGGCATGTGGCACTCACACACTCTTTCAATATAACTCTCTCTCTCCCAGGATTTTTTCTGGAGAAGCACAGAGAGAAGAAAACAATTCTTATCTCTATTTGCTACTCCTGTTGTTTTTGCACTTGTGGAATGTGTTAGGAAGATTGTTTACCTGAAGGGATTTGTCAATTGGATTCTGCTGAGGGTTGTTTCATTTCCTTGGCCAATTGGGTCAAAGCTGTGTCCTGCCTGTCTCAGACAGTCATTGTTTTTTCTTTAGTATTCTTTAGTGTCTTTGGTATAGTATCTTTTTAGTATCTCTTTAGTATAACTATAATATAGTATCATTTTAATAAAGCAATTGTTCAACCCTCTGAATCATGGAGTCATTCCCAGATGTTGGGGTCACCCTGCATTCTAAATGGTCAGGCAGGGGAGACTCCCAGAACCTCCCTGAACCACAGTGAAAACAAGGGCAAAACTGGTGGCACCTGGTAAGATTCCCAGGTAAGTTCTACAGACTCCAGCTCACTCACACATACACTACTCCTCACTGCCCAATCAGCAGCAATCAAGATAACTAATAAATATTAACAATAAAAACAACAACCTCAAGTAGCTGCAATTTTGTGCCAATCTCAGTACCTAAAGAAATTCAAAGAGTTTTCAGCAAGTGAGAGGTGAAGACAGAGAAGTGTGACATGAACAAAACACAACTCAGCAGCTAAGCTGCAGTCCTTCTGAATTCTTCTTAGCACAAAGATCCAGCAAAGCAACCAATGTGCAGGACTACAATTTCTTCCTGCTGGTCTCTCACCTATTCTCACTGGTTTGTTGTTTAGGCAAAGACCACATTGCCATGGTCTGTATTCACATGGCAAAGAGTAGCTGCCACTGTGGAACTCCTTACATAAGGAATGAAACCACCCTTGTTATTCATATGCCAGTTAGGAGCTGGAATGAAAAGGCTCCCTGCACTTCTAACCTCTGATGCTTTTTCCTTCTTGCCAGATACTCCAAAGACATCAGGCCAGAGCCAAGCCTGCCTGCAAGCACAGCCCAGCTGATGCTGGAGATGATTCCCTACTTTCCCTCCATCCCACACCTGGCTCAATCAAAAAGAAGTTTGCCTTCCCCTTCTCCAGTAAATGAGTACAACACAAAGCTGCTAGAGTAGGAGGGCTAGGAGGGTTTTTGCTGTCCTGTGCCTGTGAATATTCCTGAAGATAGTCCCTGCCATTACCAGGTGTGATAAATGTTATAGGGGCAGAAAAGCATTACAGGTTTGCTTGGTTGTTTGGTTTGGGTTTTTTTTTTGTGTTGTTGGGCTTTGGTTGGTAGGTTTTATAACATGCTCCAGTGCACTAACACAGGAAAACCATCCAGGCTGCTGCCTTTCTCATTGTAGTTCTCCACATTCAAGAATGATCAGGAGAAGCCACTGCAGGCCCTGAACAACAGGACTTTCATGGTGAACTGGAGGTGGCAGAAGCTCTGAGGGGCTGCTGATACAGCAACTGGCAAGCACAGCCTGGGCCTCCTCAAAGGCTGTGTCCCCTCTCCTGGGCTGGCACAGCCCTGCAATCCTCCCCAAGTGTCAGCAGCCTCCCCCTCCCCACAGCAGTACCTGCATTGTAGCGTTGTCATCTGTGTTCAGGCTGCACTGTGCCACTGCAGGGAATGCCTGGCAGATGAGGAGCTGGGACAGAGGGGGCTTTGTATTCCTCACAACTGTGGTCAGTATATCAATAGAGGTCTGAAAGGAAAGCACAAACTGTCACAGCAGCAGCCACAGAACCTGAAGTCAGCACTACCCAGCCCTGCTGCAAACATCAAAGGTGGGAACTGCAGGGATGTGGCCACTGCTGCAACCACACCCTGAACTCACAGCCTAGAATAATTTTTAAATGCAAGGACCCTGGAGTCACACACCCAAGCATCACTGCTGTGAGCTGCAGAGTTCCCAGGACAGTTCCCAAATTAAGAGCAGTGTCACACTCAAACAGGGCAAACAGATGCAAGCTAATCAGAACAGCCAGAGAACTGCTCCAGCTGACTTGTTCCATTTTGATTATATTGATTGAAATTTATCTTAATTACCCATAAGCAATTGTTACAGTCATACCAATTAAGAGATTATATGCATACTGATGTGGATGTTTATGGATTTAATTCCATACAACCAATCTACACAGTCAGTGCTCCATCTTTTATTAAGGCACCTGTGTAATTTATCTCAAATTCATACATATGTGATGCATAAATCAGAAAAAGTCTTAGGAAGAAATGCAAGGAGCAGTTGTGTACTCTGCTGGGAGAAGAGGTTGCTCCTGCTGAAAGATGGCAATGTCACAGCAAAATCACTGAGGATGACTGACACTGTGGAGACTGGAAAAAGGCCAGAGGAGCAGTTTAAAGCAAACTTTTGGAAGCATCTTCCTGCACCTGCAGTTTGCCTCCTCCACAGAGAAACCTCCCCCAGTGACTGAAGCCATTGCTCCAGAGCATGTCCACAGCAGCCTTTCTGCCTTTGCAGAGCAGCCAGCCCAGTGTTACACAACAGGAGCATCTCCAGCCCAGGCCATGCCCCACTGAAGCACTTACTGCACACAGCCCTGCTGGGATCTTGTCAGCTGGGGCCTGCATGATGCTGACAAGGGTTGGGATCAGCCTCATCTGCATTGGACCCTGGCAGGCTTCTATTTGAGCTAGCTCCTTAAAAATATCCTGGGCAAGAGAAGCAACAACAGGATCTGGAGAGAGAAAGCATCATTTACTAAAACACACACACATCTCAATCTTTGCCACCACTATTTTGGCTGGGCAAGGCAGCAAGTTTCCCCTCTACCACAGGAATCAGTGTTCATTCAATGACCACTGATGAAGTTTTCAGCAGCAGGATTCAACAGCAAAACCAAGTGTGCTTAGGGATGTAAGTGGATGCATACCATTACTGTACTTGAGGAATATTGCAATGGTGAAGGGGCAGATCTTGTTCTCCATGCTGGCTGTAAATGCTGCATCCACTGTGCACACAATGCACAGTGTCTCCATCACCAGGTTCAGCACCTCGGAGCTGAACTGAGTTGCCAAGTGGATCAGGCCATCCAGAATGCTGGGGAGGAAAGGCTGCAACACGTGGGTGCTCTCAGAGATCTTCAGCTGGTCACAGTAGCTAGATGAGAAATTTGTGATACAAAAATACATTCCTAATTTATTGAAGTAACTTAAATATATTCCATTCTGGATAATACATAAGGGGTTGTTCCGTCCTGTCCATTGTTATTCCTTAAGTTCAATCCTCTAGGACTTCTCTCCTTCACTCCTCTACTGCTTGACCTGCCAGCAGCTCAGCAGGAAGGAGGAGGAAAGCTCTCACCAGAAATCTTCCCTCCACATTGCACACAAAGCAGAGTTGAGCTGAGTGATGTTAGAGGCTTCTACTGCCCCTCAGTGACAGATCTTTTCTAAGAACTGCCCATCGATGGGGAAAAGGAAAAAAGCCCAGGACAGACACTGCTTACAAAGTTTTTGTTACCATGTTCTACAAGTGATCTGGGGTGTGATAAAGCAATTTCAGGAATAACTAAGTCATAAATCTCTGACTTTATTTATTCATTAACACTTCAGTGCAAATAAGACAAAGTGCTCTGTTTGGAAGTGGTGAACAGTTAGGTTTTAGCAGATCTTTTTGTGACTGGTTTTTAGATTTTACACTAATGTTCATCAAGTACAGCAAAGCTTCCTTCTGACAAAAATGGGGTAAGAAAATCAAAGCCCAAACACTCCTTATTGCTGTGATTGGCTCCATAGGCCTGGATGATGTCAGTCACCTTTATGACCAAACAGGAATAATCTGGGTTTCATCCTTGTGCTTTCCAGCACTACCTAGTGCTGCTCCTCCCTGTGACCATATCCATCACAACACTTTACTGTAGCCAGCCCTGAATCTCAATTCCACATTCCTCATTAGAGTTATTCCATTTTGAACCTGTTTGCTTACACTTTTTAAGCCGACATCTACTTCATTCAAAGCAAAACCTCCCACAGCCCAGACAGAAACACCACTTTACCAAACCAGTTTATCAATGTGATTTAAACCCCTGTCCCAGGGTTTGCTTACCCCCAGATGGCTCTGACTGCAGAGATCCTGACAGAGGGGGGCTGGGTTTCGTGCAGCCCACTGACAGTGGCCTGCAGGAACTGCTGGATGAGCTCAGGGGACATGGCCACGGTGAAACGGCTGGCGGCCCACAGGGCCCGGCCCAGGAGGAACGGAGACACTGCAGCAACACAAAATACCTCTGTTGTTTCACAATGAGCTTTAGGAGTTTAAAATCACAGCTGCTTCCATCCATTATTTACAATCTTGTCATCCCAACAGGAAAACACTGAAATGTGACACACGAGACAACTGTGCAGGCTTACAAAGAATTTTTGTTCACGGTTTATTTTCTTAGTTATTTCAAAGAATAATTTTTCATTTATTAAAAAGCCTCCTCCCTTCAACTATTTACACTTGAATTTGTTCATCACTGAACAAAAGCAAAGGAAGAGAACAGAGGCTTTGCCACCAATTCCCATTTATCCAGCTCAATATTCTGTCCCCAGCAGAAGAAAGCAGCATCTTAAGGAGAAGCATTGGAATAGCAGAGCTCATACCCAGGGACCTTTCACAGTTTGCAGCCATCACCCTGCAGCTACAAAATGGAATTCTGTGGTACACCAGCACCACAGAAGCAGTGGACATTCATTATCCACTCACCTGCTTGCACTCACTAAGGTATGATATATCTTTATCACACTTATTCCTGCTGCCTTTTCAGACTATCAATCTCCTTACCTATCTAGGCTGGCCTCAAAGTGATGATGCTCTCTGTTCCTCAGCACCTTTACTGCCATTATTTATGCTCCTGCAAGTACTAATTTTAAGATGAGGACATAAAACACTCTGTGCAAGCTGTACAGCAAGAGAAGAGCTTTGTTTTTTAAGTCAGTATCATAAAACACAACATTTCTTTGCACCATTACTGACCATTAAATGGATATCCTTGGAGAGCCATCAACACATTGACTGTGGGAGCCCTTCTAGAGCACAGCAGCTCATTTACAACCCAGTGCCACACATGTAAATGAATGTAAATATATGTAAATTGCTGAGGTGGTTTCTTACAAGCATTGCACACTATGCACTTTGCACACTAGTTTTTCACCCAACATTAACACAAAGAGAACAAAAACCCCTCCTTTGTAAGGGGCTAAATAAGTGTTTCTTTGATGAAAAAGGAACCCAGGAATCAGTTGTTTCTACCCTGACAACTCAATGTGAACTCATCAATGATGCTCACATTAATGCCTTAAACTTCTAAAATTTTAATTAATTTGCAAGGACTTTCAAGATCTGACTTTCAGCAATTCCTCTGATTTTCTTGCACACTGATATAACACAGAGAGCAAAATCCTGCTGAGTTCTCAATAACAGAATCCCATTTAGCCAGGAGCATTATTTGAATTCATGTGCCACAACTAATGTCAGCCTCAGCAGAAAACAAATGGGATGACATGGTGCAGCAGGAATTCTGAAGGCGGTTAAACAGTGCTGGTGCCTTTCCCAGGAACAGACACAAGACATCAGAACAGCAATTTTCCACCCAGCTCCTCCAGCCTCATGCATCCAGCCAACAACGAGATCCAGCTGAAAGCACAGTCCCACGTATAAAGGACTTAGAGCAGAACTGGGAGCACGTGAGAACTCACAAGATTTATTTTTTTCACGTGAGCAGATGCACAATTGCATTTCCCAATCCCTCATGCACACATCAACCTGACTGATTCACCAGAGACTCCCAGCAGCTGCTCCCAGGGATGCAGGGTCCCACATACCTGAAAGGTTGAGGTCTGCCAGGACCACATTTGTCAGGAAGCCGTGCATATCAAAGTGTATTCTCCCATTCTTCACACTGTCTGTAATTATAGACTTGACTGAGCCCAGGGCCAGCATACAGGCTTCATGTATTTTCCACCTGCAAAACAGTTCAGATGCCTTAAGACTTTTCCTGTCATCACTCAAGAAATAAATACATATTCTGAAGTGAAGTCACAAGCAATTTTCTGGTCTAAGCTACGACAACTATTTCCTTGATCCCAAAAGAGAATTTAAAAAAGCCCTTAAAGAGATTAACATTCACAAACTGAAAGATGGGGGCTTGGAAACTCCCTCAGGATGGGCAGCATTCTCAGTCACTCCCTAAAATATTGGTGGAATAGTTTTTACTTGTACCAATTTTGTCCTCATAATAAAAAAGAACCTCTTCCATGAAAGCTTGTGTTCCAGCCATGCCTTCATAATTTATGTGCAGAAGCACTGGGATACCCAGTACATTAAAGGTTTAAGAACATCTAATTTTGCATTAACATTTTGTTAATTATGGTGATATAGAACTCTGTGCAAACACACTTCTCCTTGGTTTTATTTGTGAAGCCAAGGACCTACTTTACAATTAGGGAACCTAATGTCTGATTCTGCAGCCATTCCACTGCTGCTCATTATCAGAGGAGCTCCTCTGACACTGATTCAAAATAAACACAACCACTCAACCAATGCCCTGTAAAACCAGGAGAGAATCCCTGTGGACCAGCAGCCAGGTACTCCTGCAGTGGAGTTTTCTTCTTCTATTCCCAAATAGCACTAAAATCTGCAACTCTGAAGTTCTAAAATTGAACATATATCTGCATACAGCACCACTTGACATCAAGTAAAAAAAAAATAAATTAACACACACACACACATATATATATATATATATATATGTTATACACATATATTTAACATACATATATGTTCCTGAAAAATCTATATATATTTATATATATAAATATAATATTATATATATTTATAACATAAATATATATGTGTATATATAACATAAGTATATATATAACATATATATATAACATAAATATATATGTGTATATATATTCCTGAAAATTTTATCTCAATTAGTGAGCAGGAAGTATTGCAAATTTCTCTTCTGATTTTCTATAAGTAATTATCATTTGCCATGAGATGTTTTAAGGAACATCAAGCTCTGAAGGGAGGGAGCCTTGCCACAGATAACTTGTGCTACTGCCCAAAGTATTCCACGTGAAGATTTCACCATCTGGCTCAAGAACTGCTGTACTTTCTTTTTCTTCTTCTAATCAGAGCTTTCCAGTTCCATCATTGCTCTTCAGTTGCATTGTCACAAATGAAATGTGATTAAATCATGGTGCACCCAGTGCTGCAGATGAGCTCAGCATCCACTCCAGTGCTGTCCCCTCCCTGTCCCAGCACTGTCCCCTCCCTGTCCCAGCACTGTCCCCTCCCCTCCCCTCCCCGCCCCAGGGCCACCCCCTCCATTCCCCAGCCCCTCACCAGTGCTCAGCCCCGCTGTTTTTAGCCTGCTCAGCTTCCTGCAAATGCCTCGTAGCTGCTGCAGCCAGAGCAGTTGCACTCTCGTTCTGGAAATCAGCAGCCACAGCCTGTGCACAAGGAAATGGGAACACTCATTTGTATGGACTGTTAAAAGTTGGCCTTTTCTCTAAATGCCCTTCCTGAGGGCAGGTTTGATGTTTGTTATTACTACTGCAGTATCTAAATGTGGAATATGTTTCATACCAGCAGGAGATCCTGAGCAGCAATTCTCACTGTGTAGGAAAATGTGTCATCATCTTCATCCTCCACAAACTGCTGTGGATTGGCAGTCCAAACCTTAATCTAGAGGAAATAAAAAGGACAGGGCAGCTGAGAATTCAGGATACCATCAGTGAAAGGCAGCTTTTCTGTTCCCTGCAACCTGTTTTGGAAAACTACTTTCAGAATTTTTCTCTGCCATAAGAAGTCTTCATCCTCAACTGATTTTTCTTCTATTCCATTGGAGAAACCTCTGAACAGAAGAAACTCTCTGTTCTGAGCTCATCTTGCTCTTCTGGCCCTCATTTGAGATCAGAGTTTGACAGAACTAATGACTGACCTGGAAGCAATGCTGCAGCTTTATTTTTAGATGAGGAATGGGAGTAGCAGATAAATCTTTTAACAGAGTGCTTGTTTTTATGCATGTCTACCTAAACTAAAAGATGATGGTTGTGACACTTGAGAGGCCAGGAGCTATGCAGACTTTCAGGACAAATTATTTCACCCTACCAGCACAACATTTTGGCTCTCACAGAAAGCTGTTTATTCATTTCAGCATGAAAATCCTCATTTTCACAGCACATAGAAGAATGAAGGAAGAAAGCCTGAAAGAGCTGAGATTGTTCAGCCTGGAGGAGATTCCTGGAGGACCTTGTAAGTGCCTTAAAAATAAAGCCCTTTTAGCAGAGCCCCAGGACAAGATGGTAGGTTTGGATTACAGAAGGAATTCCTAACTAAGGGGTGCTGAGGCACTGGGTGTGCTGCCCAGAGAAGCTGTGAATGTCCCATCACTGAAAGTGTCCAAGGCCAGGCTGGATGGGCTTGGAGCAACCTGGGATAGTGAAAGGTGACCCTGCCCAGGGCAGGGGGTGGCTTTAAAGTCCCTTCTGACCCAAACCCTTCTGTGATCTGTGATTTTCTGCCCACCTTGTACCATTCTGGAACCTCTCAGTGCTGGCACAGCAGAGTGATGGAACAGCCTGTTAAATTACAGCAGCTTCCACACACTGAAACTCTTCCCAGGACACGTGCTGGTTTAAATCTCTCATTTCCTTTGTTTCCTACACAACACAAACATGCCCACCTGCTCCTCTGTGATCTGCATGTAAAGCAGGATGTAATAGATCAGGTCTGGCAGAGCCTTCTTCACTGTGCTCTTAAATTTGTTGTTTTCCAACAAGGCATGAACAAATTCAAATATGCTGAACACCAGATTTTCAAAGCCCAGAACTTCACCTGAACAAAGTGGGAAAAACAAAAAAGAACATGACTGAATATGCCAACAAACAAAAAGGTACAAATGGATGTGAAAATAATTACAAACTGTTAGCTTCTCTGAGCAGATATTTATTCATTCTCCTGGACTAGCAAGTGCAGCAGCAGCCCCAGGAGGATTTCAGACCTCATCACTTTCTCCTCTCTTCCCACCACACACACCTCTCATTAAAATTTATCAAGCTCAACCTAAAACCTATTTGATTTTCTTTTGTCCCACTACTTTTACCTCAAAATCTCACTCCTTTAGCCATTAGAAAACTTTAATTGTGTGCCTCCATTGAACACAATCACAAGTAATTTGCAAAGAAGTGATGGACAACATTCTAACATGGTAAATGCACCTTTAGCACAATCTCCCATGGTGTTTCAGTCACTGTTTTGACAGCAATATTTAGGTAATTCCATTCCTCTTCAAATAGCAAAAGGGAAGTGCAAGTTCTTACCATCAGAATCCACAGGATCCTCCACCTCCTCTGTGTAATTTACTTCTGTTCTCACATAAGTGGATGGAGTTAAGGAAATGCTTTTTTCTAAAGAACAACACACATTTTGGAATTAATCTGCTCCTGTCTTTAAATTGCTGATAACTTGGGATGGTTTCATTCTTTGCCAATTCATTCATTCTTCATTCAAGCCTTTGATTTTGTGTAGAGTCCTTTGTGCTTCAGGACACACAGACAACGTCCCCAGGAGCTCCTGGCTTTGTGCACTGCCCAAGTTCAAAGATCACTTTCCACAGACCACTCACACATCACTTCAGCACATCTTTGTTATTATTTGATTAACTTAGATCAAACTCACCAAGGTAACCCAAAACTTCATTTATGTTAACTTTGCCAGAACAGAACCCCCCAGACTCATTCTTTGCAGGGGATGTGAGCCAGTTCAACACTCACTGCTGCCCAAGGGTGAGGAACCACTCCAGGTTCCCACATCCTACCTTAAGTTTGCTCTGCTCCCTACCAAGCCTCTCCACAAGCACCAGCCCTGGAAAATGACAGAAAACTAACCTGGGGGCAAGAAGGAAGGAGTTTTCTTTGCGGATGGTGAACTGAAGATCCAACAAGAACCAGAGCACACACAAAGCAAGGAAGAACAAGACTCTCCCTTTTGCAAACAATAGTCCAATTTGTTTGCCCATACCAACTGGACTGTAGTAGGGGTCAGGACAGGAGAGGGAGAAACACACCATCAGAAATCCAACAAGCAGCTCCTTGTATTTTCACAGATTCACAGAATTATTTGGGAAGGGATCTTAAAGGCCATGTAGCTCCAATCCCCCTGCCATGGGCAGGGACACCTTCCACTGTATTTTAACAGGGGTGTGAAAAAACAATATGGAGAGATTGGAGTTGTCAGCTTTCGAGTACAGGGCAATGCACCCACAGACCACTCTGACACAGCTGGGTGTGCAGTGAGCACTGACTGAAAACTCAAATGGCAAATCAGCTTGTGCAGCAAATGCAATCAGCCATTAGTTCTGCTGCAGCAAGGGTAACAGCTGGTTCTCCTCCTCCTGAAGTCTTTACACTGTGACCAGCACCTTTTTAAAAAGACAATTTTTACCAAAAAGTACCAGAAACAATGCAGAGCTCATGGCAGTTCTACAGGGCACATGCATATCAACACACATTTAAGCAAAAAGAAACTTAATGGAGCCTCCAGAAGTAACAGAACTTGTCTGGCAGGGCAGAGCACTGCATGAATTGTCCTGCTCAGTCAGGTCATTACTGAGTTTGTCTCATTTGATTCCAGGTAAACACATTCATTAGCAAGGATATAAAGCAGCACTTTCTGTCAGGGTGTTCCAGACGATGGGCAGGATCTGCTGCATTGATGAAATCATGTGCTTTGGGTAGTTTTTCACAAGTGCTGTCACAGCCTGGAACCAAAAAGAATATCAGTCAAAAGTGAAACTGGGAAAGCCATCAGCACACTCAAATCACAGGCTGCTGTTTCATTAACAACTGATATCACCCAAAGGCTCCCTGTCACCAGGTCACCTCTCACTCCTGACCACACAACCCCTCTCTTGCTCAAACACTCACCAACACACTTCTCTTGGTGCTTCCTCTTTGGCAGGGAAGCAAAGGGATAACACACGATGTGGCACTCTGGAGTGAAGACAATGCCACAATGCAGTGGTCAGACAATGACTCAAACCCAAAGCACATCAGTGTCTGGATACAATTATCCTGGAAGTGTCTTGTCCCAGAAAAAGAACTCGAATGTAATGTAAAACCAGACTACGGCCCACTTTCCACACTTCTACTCATGCAAGCAACACATCCATTGCACATCCAGGGAGCAGCTGGAGAAGCAAACACCCACCCAGATCAATGCCCTTCCCACGTTGGCTGTGCCAGCCCAGCACAGGGGCAGCCCAGCAGCTCCACGGGGGATTGTGCCCGGACTGTCATGAAGCTGATCATCCTGACTTAGGGGAGCCCTTCCACTGACACTGCCAAAAGCCTTGTGGGACCCTCCAGGAGTGAGAGAGCTCTCAGTCCCCCCTCTCCTCCCCAGGGGCACAGCTCCAGCTGTGTTGCACTTGTTACAGAACAGCCCCTCACAAACTGCCTGAGAGGTGGCTGCTCCCAGACACACAGGTGTCAGTCTGTTTGTGCTCACCCAATACAAATCACTCTGTGCAGCTGGTTTGTTTGCAGCACTGGGTATAATAATAGAAACAAAAAAATAATAATTCACCTTCCAGAAAAACAAGAGCAATCTAATATCAGCATTGGAGATGAGCAGGCATCAGGAATAACCCAGTTAGGTGGGTTTGGGAATGAGTCTGGCAGGTGCTGGAAGGAAGCATTACAGAAAATAATGCTGAAATCTCTGGGGAAAAAATTATGCAGGTGCTGGCAAAGGATGTGAATCTGATCCTCAGGACTGCTGCAAACACCCTGCCTAGGGCCACAGGAGCATCCAAACTGACTTGCTCCATATGTCACTCCATGTGAACCCCAGGCAAATGTTTCCAAGCTCTGCACCCAACCAGCTCTGCAGGAAGCACTGCTGGAGTGCTAAGGGAGCTCCCCAATGGCTCTGCAGTTGGAACAATAGAAAGCTGCATTTGCAAGGTCACCACAGCCCTGCACAGCAAGTCATTAAAACACAGAGCACTCTCCTGTCAGATGTTGTATTTCAACCCCTGGCCCCTCACTCTGCCAATTCCCACTGCTTGTCTGAACTCAGAGAACAGCTTCACAGATCCCCTGCCAATCCCCACATATTGCTCCACCACCTCACCACCTATTAATCCTTCAAGAAAGCCCTTACCCTTCTCTCTTCAGAGCACTGCTCCTTCAAGTCACTCTACCAAAGCCTTTTATTGCTTCTCTTCCTGACTGCATCTTTAAACAGAGAAGAAATCCCCACATTTTTGGATAAAAAGCTTAAAATACACACTAGAGAGCACGCTAAAGCTGACTGTCAGTCAAAGTTCAGAAGCAGCAGGTGAAGTACCTTGTTCATAAAATTGGGAAGTTTGTCCCAAGACACAGATCCCACCTCATCTTCCATCCAAGAACAAACAGGTTTTGATTAGTTATTTTTTCTAGCTAGTTATTTGTTCCAGTGTCAGAAAAAATGTAAGCATAACTTCTCTGACCCACAGGTGTTGAACAGCTTCTAAGCACAAATGAAGAAGCACAACAGCAAGGCTGCAAGATGCTTTGATTATTGATTAATTGGTGTTCCTGATATATTAGCACACACTAAGTACACCATTGTATTCCAATTTGTATTCCATTATTGTGAAATTTGCCTTAAATCTGTCACCTGTCATGTTTAATCAGTCTGTTTCTTTCAAAACAATCAATAGTAGCAGGTTCAACACTGGAATTAGGATTCAAGAATTGCACAGTTGCAGCTCAGTCATCCTTAGAGACCCCCATTTAATTCATGCTGAACTATCAAACACAACAATAAATTACCCCATGGGTATTTCCTTCTAGTCCTCACACTTGGTATTTCTGTTGTGACAAAACTTCCCATCTCCTCCAAGGATAAAAGGCCCTGATTTTCTGCTGATAACTGCTTAAAAACTTGTAACTACTCTGGGAACAACTTGGGACACATTCACCATCAGTGGTTCCCCGTTATGTGATCCAAACCTTTCAATCCCCTAACCAGGATAAATGTCCAATGGATCAGGCAGAGGTGCACACTGCAATAGCATTCATTCCTTACACCTTCTGCCACTGTCCTGCAGAACACTCTGACATGGACAGCACAGCAGCTCAGGTCAGGACTGACTCTGACTTCCATCAAGAACTCCATGAGCCTTGGAGTACAAAGCTCTCAAGTGACAGGGAAAGGAAAAAAAAGTTTTCCTATCATTTGCTGCACAGCACCTCATTAAGGAAAAGAAAATGGAATTGAGTTTGCATCTGGTTGAAAGTGTGCTATAAAAAAGTCTCAATTCCCTCTTCCATTGCATCAGCTTTTCAAGGGGTTCCTGTAATGACTTCATCTGTAGAGCTGGTTTAAATAATCCCCTAAGGTTTCTTACTTCTGCATTACAATGACTATAAAATCCACTTCTCTGGAAGTGAAGGCAATTCACCTGAATCCTTTTTTCCTCAGAAAATTGCTATCATCAGCTTAGAAACTTGAAGTTACAAAACCATGAACTGCCTTAAGTCAATAGCCAGAACACTCATCTCTTCAAAAAGAGCCTCCTACAAAGCACTTGTCAGCAGGAGATCTCCTGAATTTTCTGTTTAAATGCACACTGATTCTCTGCTGCCATCGATGCCACCCAATACAGAGCAGAGTATTCAGATCCAAATCCTCCTGTGCTGCTCCTCCCCTGCAGAGGCCAAAGGCAGAGCCCCTCACACAGCTGAGGAGCAGAGCAACAACAAGGTGACATTTCCTCAGAGACCTTCCCAGCCTGTCACCTTGCTCAAGAACCTCCTGGTGGGCCCAGTGCTGACACACCCATGCAAAGAGCCCAGTGCCAGCAAGCACTTACTTAAATAACAGAAAAGGCTGCAGAATGCATGGATGTAATGAGAACAGAACTGGCCTGGCCTGGTTTAGACTGAAGCCATCAGTTACAACTGCTTTCTGTGGAGGCTGAAAAATACCACTACTCATTAACAATCCAAATGTGAGTATCTGGAGTAAAAGATCCAAATATTCTTGAGCTGCAGCCTGTTCAAATTAAGACAATACCCTGCAGTGTTCCTTTCATGTTGCTGTTCCTATAAAACACTGCCCCAGGAATCCCAGTGCACAGGAAAGGAATAAAACAAACTCACCAGAGACATTCTCTCAACAGAAACTGCCAACATCCTTCCCCAAACTGCTTTCCAGTAGTGCTGCACAGCAAGAACAGCTCAGCTGTTGGAGTACAAGACAGGCAGCCCTCACTGAGAAGCCACAGGACCCCAGAGCAGTACTGCTGCCTTGAACAGGGCTGAGACAACTTCCACAGGACAGAGCCCAGGAGCTGCTGCTCTGTGTAACACAACAGCACCTCCCAGCAGGTATTTTCATTACTTCAGTGCTGGAATGTTGGGGGATACAACACAGATGATGGACTTCGGACTGGTTAACATAAGAAATTTGATAACAGGATGCCTTGGCAAAAGCAAATGGAACTTTGAAAATTAGACCTGGATTGCAAGAAGATGAAATCAAACGGGTTTACCAGAAAAAGAAAATCCCATTAAACTCTGCAAGCAAGAGATGTTGTTATATGCATAAGTTTGTGTTTGTGATTTTAACCTAATCATTGTAGTACACATCACTAGTCTCCCTGAAAAAGTATATAAGTGTTTGTATCCCACAATAAAATGGGGTTCTGATCACTGAGTCAGTCTCCCTGTCTCTCTCCTTCACTGACACTTCAGCACAAAGCTGGTCACCCTGACTTTTGACAGTTATTTAAGTAATTTCCTTATTGCTTTCTTCATGGAACTGAATGGGCCTCAGTGCCCAGCCTGTACACTGACCTGAGTGCTGCCCACCCCAGCACACAGGCAGGGAAATGAAAGATGTGGATTTGATCCTGCAACTGATGCTTGTGGCTCTTTGCTCTCCCATGCTGCAGGCACACACCCTACAGCTCCAGTGCTCTGTGAGCTTACAGGGGTCTCCACTGGCCCTGTCCCCATGCACACAGAGCTCTCCAAGCCAATCTCCTCTCTGCAGGAAAGCAGCACAGTACAAAGACTTTCCATCTCTCTTTCCCAGAGATCATTTAGCATTAAAGAGCAGGCAAGTTCCAGAAAAGCACCTGCACTTAATAAGCTTTTATAACCTACTGCAGAATTCTACAGCACCTTTAGAAAAGATTGGTATTTAACTACAGACTACGATGTCCAAGACGTATGCAAGTTACATTAGATCAGCAAATGACAGAGACAGATGGTCCTATGGACCACATTCCTGTGGATCATTTTACAGACAGATCCTCATGGATGGATCTCATCACAGGTATCTTCAGCACAGATGAACAACTTGTTTCACTGTTGATGGTGCTGGGAGGCAAAGGCCTTCACTGTTCATCCCATGAGCACACTGGGAGATGTGCCACTTGAGTTTGTTTTCCAGCACATCTGTGTGTTGGTATTCAGACCTTTCTCCACTTAACCAGCCCTAAGTGACTCACCTTTAAAACCTCCATCTTAAACCCACTGTCCGATGTTGGTCCATCAGGCATCTGCAGGGCCTGGACAAAGGCTTCTGTGAACTGCTGCACCACAGGGAAAATCAGGACCTTGGCAGCACCCTGGTTACAGACAATGCAAGCACAGCTGAATATCAGATACAGAACCCCCACATCTGACAGGTAAAGCACTAGAAGCAACAGCAAATGCACTTTGCTGGTACAAAATACAAGAGAAACTCATGGCTACTGCAGAATATTGCAAAGTCACATGAAAGCTGTTTCAGGCATCACTTGGGCTCTCTCTTTAGGTAAGGAACTAAGCTCAGCTGAATCCCACTCTTCTGAACCCCACAGCACAGGCTCCCACAAAACACACACACATCCAACCTATCACTTTGGAGTCTCAAGAGAGATCCAGACAATCCAGTCTGGAGAGCCCCAGGAGCAGTGCTCACCCCATCATTTCATTTGATGAGCTGAACCCTGCACCCCAGCACCTCCAGGCTTCAAAACCAACCTGGGGTGGCTCCATCACACACACAATCATCCCAAACCCTGTGGCTGGCATTTATCTCCCTGCAGAGCCTCCATCCCCCAAACCAAACAAGCTGAGTATCAACAGCTGGCCTGAAGATTAACAGGATGATTCTTCCTAGGAAAATGCAGCAAGTATTTTTCCAGATGTCAGAGCACTCCATAATCAGTCCTTGGCAGAGCAAGTAATACAGGACCAAAATAATTTTATTGAGATTATTCCTCATAAATCCAGAGCCAGGACACGGAAGTCCTATGTTTAAATCAATTAGGAAATGCCATTTAGAAAAAGAGTCCAAATTTTTTTTTCTAGTAAAATTTCAAAGGTTCAAATTTCATAGAAAAGGTTTAGTATTCAATGTAAAGGACACTTTCAGCCCTTCTCCAGAATAAGACAGAGGAGTTACTACTATCTCTTAGATACTGGTATCAGCTGCGTGATACAGTGCATGAATAACCTTGTCATGGCAGTACAGACACAATGTAATTACCAGAACTTCCCAAAAGTCTGCACTGGGTTGCTAGCTCCCTGTGCAAACTAGACTGAGAGTCACCCTTCCCTATCCTCACACCCCAAAAAGTTAAAAATAACCATTTATTGTCCGGGAGTGCTGGAAAAGCCACTTGTCAAAGGCCATTTACAATGCAGATGTGCTCAGAGCCAGACAGCAGACTCACATCTAAAGCTGCTTGACTGCTGGGTTTGTTTCTTAACAGCTATTCTTCCAAAACTGGGCTGGGTCTGGCTTCCCCCACCCCTTCAGGAACAAGGCCAAGGCACCTCCTGAAGCACAGAGTGAAGCTCCAGGAGCTTGGAACCAAAGCCTTGCCCAAGGGTCCCTCGCTACCCAAGGCCTGGCAGGTGACTGGGACAGGGCTCAGCTGAAGGCTGGAAGCCAAGTTACAGATTTATAAACAAAGAGATGATTCTCCATCTCCTCCCCATGCTGACTCCCCCTTCCCTGAGCTCTTACAAGCACGTCTGTTGATAAACCATAAATTAACCTTAATTATGGAAACCAAGTCCCACTATCAAGGCATGCATGTAAAGCAGGGAGTCAGCTACTTTACATGTATTCAATTACAGCCTCTTCCCCCAAATTCCAGCTGACACAATATGTAATTTCCCAGCGTTTCATTTCCATATTAACAATTATTTAGAACCTCACTCAGTTTGAATTCAAAGCATCTTGTATGTCAAGTTAAATTCTTGCCTTTTCCAGCTCCTCCATGTTACAGATCATGTGGGCACACGTGGTAAATATCTCCACTGCACGTGACCTCGTGCGAATCCCATACACCTGGACAGAAGTTAAACATCAGGAACACAACATTCTTCTTCACAAGATACTTCCTTTAATTATATTTTAATAGTATTTCATTTTTGCTTTAGCTTTATTCTCTTATTTTATTATTGGCTTCAAGTTTTCTGTTGAAACATTAGCTGTCATTAACTATCATATCATCAAGAAAATTCTTTAAGTCTTTAAGTCATACTGCAGTATGACTTAATTATTAAATTTGAAGTTTCTCTGTTCCAAGAAACATAATTTAATAATGGGAATTATTTCTCACCAATGGGAATTCATTTCCCACCAATACCAACCTCTGCCATTGTGAAAATTTTGTACATCTCTGGAAGAATAACTGGAGCTACAAGTGGCATCTGTATGTCTGTCACTTCTCGGGTAAATTCTAAAAAAATGGAAAAAAAGAAGAGAAGTTCTTATAAGAAATCCAATCTTATAAGAATCCAAATCTTATAAGAAATCCAATCCAAAAAATGGTTCTAGGGAACACCAACAACAGAACTATTGGGAAACATTAAGAGAATTGAAATATGTTGATTTGCACTTCACTAGACTAGGGTCATCTGATCTACTTGAGACAATCCTCAAAGGCAAGCAGAAAATATCACACTAAAAACTGCAGGTATCTGGAAAACAGGGTGTTACAGTCCAAGTCCCTGCTGAGCTCCAACCTGCAGCACAGCACCTCCTTCCCCAGCTGAGCACAATTCCACAGCCAGCAACAGGCACCAGGGGAAGAGAGGAAGACAATTCCAACTTCTTCAGTTTGGATGAAACACGACACAACACTGGCACAAGGAAAAGCCTGAAGAGCTCCCTAGAGCAGCCCTGCCCAGGCCCAGCAGCCACAGACCTGTGAGCACCCTCATGGCTCCGTGCACGGCGTTGACGTCGCCGCTGACCAGCATCTCCATGAGCAGGTTGAAGAGCTCGGGCCAGGCCTCGGGCCAGTCCCAGTGCGCGATGGCCGACACGGCGTAGGCGACGCTCGAGCGCACTTTGCTGATGGACTCGCGCAGCCCGCTGGGCAGCAGCTCCCTGATTGCCACTTTGGCCTGGGGAAACAACAGCATTCACAGCACAGCCACAGCACAATCCAATTTAAAAAAATCTCAACCTATGGCTGCGTCCTGATATTGATTAAATGCAAAATGAATCATCGTGGAAAATTCATCCAAATGAATTTTCGTTTTACAAAATGAATAACTGATGATTATTCTCAACTAACCACAAAGATATTGGGACCCTGTACCTAATTTTTGGTGCATGAGCTGGATTAGTGGGTACTGCCCTAAGCCTCCTCATCTGAGCAGAACTAGGCCCACCTGGAGCCCTTCTAGGAGACAGCCAAGTCTACAATGTAGTTGTCACGGCCCATGCTTTCGTAATAATTTTCTTCATAGTTATACCAATTATAATTGGAGGGTTCAGAAACTGACAAGTTCCTCTAATAACTGGAGCCCCAGACATAGCATTCCCACAACAACATAAGCTTCTGACTACTCCTCCATCCTTCCTTCTGCTCCCAGCATCCTCCACAGTCGAAGCAGGTTGGCACAGGCTGAACAGTGTACCCTCCACTGGCTGGCAACCTAGCTCATGCTGGAGCCTCAGTCGACCTCGTAATCTTCTCCCTACACCTACCTGGTATCTCTTCAATCCTAGGAGCAATCAACTTCATTACAACAGCAATCGATATAAAACCTCCTGTCCTCTCACAATACCAACCCCCCTGTTTGTCTGATCAGTCCTTATTACTGCAGTACTCCAGACAAAACCACTCTCACACACTACACTCTGTGATTTTTTAGAGAAAACTTCATGCTGTGTTTTAACATAGCATCATCTCACACACAGCATCAGACAAGCACAGAGTAAACAGCACACAGCTGCAACTACACAGGATGTACAGATCTCCATGGAAAACATCCAGAGTTAGCTGAGATAAATCCCAGCTCCAGTGTCAGGGACTGTGTTTGCTTACTTTGGAAGACTTCAGTAAACAAGAACAGTCAGCCAGCCCTGAAGGGACAGGAAAAAACAAAAGCCACTTCTGGGACATAATTCAAGTAATTATCTCTGGATGGGATGAATCATATTCTAGATATGAAAGATGCTCCAGTCAACAGTCAGAGTGGAAAGGGCTGGAATATCTGGCCATCTTAGCTGTTAAATACTCCTGCTGAGCAGATCCTCAATGAAACACAGCAGCTTTAAACTAAAATTTGTCATGGGAAAATAAGTCCCAAGATGTACAACAAAAGATTTAGCAAATCTCCAAAATCTCCAAAAGAATCAGTATTGGTGAAACTCAGGAAGCAGCTTTTCTTCTAGTCTTGTTCTGAGAGTAACAGGAGCATCGTGGCTGAACTTTCCCTACAGGAAGCAGCCCAAGCTTCTCAAGCCCAGTGTTGTTTTCGGCAACTGAAAACAGATTTTTGAAGTGCAAATTGTCAAAAAACCTTAACTGAAGCCATTAATCCTCAAAATACACATGGGTGCTGGTACTTTTTTAACTGTCTAAAGAATTCAGATTCTTGATGGATAAACCAGATAATGTGAAACCAAGTCTTACCCTTTCTGTGGTCTCTGGAGGTCTAAACTTGTCAGACTGAGAGCACCAGTGAGTTTCCACATACTGCTTGAGAATAACGGACGCCAGCTGTGGCAGGAGAGAGGTCAGCAATCAGGGACACATCCTGGGACCATTGCAAGGATCACCCCTGGCCCATTTGCTCAGCCTCCTGTCCCATCATGCTTCTTTTAGAGGGGCAGCAGGACTTGCCAAAAATGCTAAAAATCCATGAAATGGACCATAAAGTTACTGTGGTAAAAAGAACTGCTGGGATGCACTGAGCAGCAATGGCCTGCACAGCACTGACCCAAGGCAGCAGCCCTAGAAAGGCACAAGACTCAGGTCACAAAGTAACTAAAGAAATATAGAGCCAAAACTTCCTTTCCAAGGAGGAAAACACCTCCAGAAAAAGTTTCTGCAAAGAGAAGCCACACTTCTGCTTGCTGATGTCTACCACCCACCTCCTAAGCTGAGTCCATTTCCAGTACAGTATTGTCTCAGCACCAGGTTTATTAAGTCAAAAAAATTTTTCAAAAAATGTTAAAGTATAACACTAGAATAATATTGAAAGACTCAGAAAGCTACTTTCATTTTCTCACCTGAAAACATGGAAGAATATTTTTAAAACCAAGGAAATTTCCATCTAAATTCTTTCTGCACTTCCAGGAAAACTCACCTGCCGGATGGCCAGAGCTCCCTGAGGATCCACAGTCAGTTCTGCTAAATGAACACCAAATTCTGCAAGGAAAAAAACCCAAATATGGGTATTGTAACTTTTATTGCCACACAGCAAAAGTCATAAAGGTTTTTGGAGAAGGCCATCATACCAATTGAGTGACTCATATGCAGGAAGGAGAAGGCAATTCCAAAGCACAGCTACTCAAATAAATCATAAGCATTAATTCTCCCCTGTGCTCTCCACAAAAATTTCATTTATTGTCTTGGCATCTTATTTTCTTTTCTCATGGGCAAAACATTTTGCAATGCAGGCTAATAACTAGCAAATTATTTAAATACATATATAAAAGTCTTATCTATAATGTAAAATCACTACTCAAGTTTCTACAGGAGAGATGCATGGAAAAGATGCAGGATGGAGTAAGGCAGCAGTGCCTCTGTGCAGGCATCCCTTCAGCTGTGCCAGTGGTGCCCCAGCAGTGCCCAGGACACAGCAACACCTCCTGAGCAATCCCTGCCTGGGACAGCGACAGCAGCACTGCCTGGACAGCCCCCAGGGCTGGGGAACCTTCTCCTGCAAAGAATCTGTCCAGAGAAAGTCAGAGCTTCTTGTGGCTTCTTGCCAGGCAAGCTCCATTGCAAAGGCAAAATTCAAACACTTGGAACAATCCTGTTGATGCTGAGCACAGGAAATAAAAGCCTGGAAGTGCAGCTGCTCTGATATGGTAAATCCATACAACTCAATAAATTTGCTTAAAATTGCAATCTGAAGTTCCAGGCAGCTGCTAACTGGCCTAAATACTTCATTTAATTTCACTAGTCTGCTTAAGAAACACATTTGTGATGTTTCAGTTCTTAGAAGCTGTGGAGCAGCAGTTGTGCCCTGGGGCCCTGTCAGCACACCCGGCCTCCTGCAGACAGGCTGAACGTGCTGACAGCATCCCTGACAAACACTGACTGAAAACTCTTCTAAAAGGAGTTCTGGGACTTCCCTCAGCAGCACATCTGAGGGCTTCACAAATGCCTGAGTGTCTCCTAATACCCACCTCACTGCTAAGAGGCTTTTCTGGGTTGGGAGATAATTGCCTCTCACTTTCCACAGCACACACTGAACATACCCAGTTCCTTACCCTTCCTTCATAGATCATGCATTTAGGAAAGAGGAAAATAACCCTCTTATCCCAGCTGTGAAAGCAGGGAGCCTCATTCCAAGATGTACTTAACAAAATACTTCTCTTAACTGAAGCAGTCATTATTCTGTGTGCTGTCTGTGATTTCCATGATCAAGTGTGGCATTGCATTTCAGCCCCATCTTTAAAGGGTAAGCTGGAAGGGTATAAGGAGTATAAATGGAAAGCTAAAAAGGGTAGAAATAGCTATAAAAGCAGCCAGAGTAACTGCAACTGCTTCACACAGCTACAATTGAGTATTCTAGCTCACAATCCTTAATTTGTTTACATATATGCATTTGATGTATTCTCTCTGCATACACTGGAAAGCTGGAAGGGACCCACAAGGATCATCCAGTCCAGCTCTGTTGAGTGGCTTACACCCTACAGGGAGGAGCAGGGTCTGCACAGTCCTCCAAATTATGTGGTAAGGAGGTTTGATGGCAGCAGGAGGAGGTTTAATCATGGCCTGTGATTTACAATATTTACTTTCTCCATTTTCCAACACCTTAGCTCTGCTCCCCAGGCAGACTGCAGTGCCACTGTTGGGACACCAGACCCACTCACAGCTGCAGTGACCCAGAGTTCTGTCCTGCAAACCCCTTGGGTCTGGCAATAACCACTGACACCCCCCCCCACACACACAGAGGTTTTCAGCCTGATGTCCTGCTTAAAAATATGACAAAACTGCATCTTCTCAACTGAGAAATTACCATTGTGGCAAATTCCCATCAGGAATCCTGCTGAATTCAGAGCACTCACACCCAGCACTTGTTTAAGGAATAAACCAGCTCTCCTGTCAAACCAAAATCAGAGGGATTTATCAAGAACAGATCACATAAAACAGTACTAGCTGTGTAGCAGCTCTTTATCCTATTGTTACAGACAGTGACAAGCTGTTTAAGGAGCTGCTCCAAGAATATTTCCAGGGACTGACATTACACTGATCCTTGTACAGCTCACTGGCTCCTCTTTTCTCAAAGGATGGTTTATTATTGGGCTCTTTCTCAGCTGGCTGGAAACATCATGGGTAAATGCAGTTCAAATGGACCTTGATAGGCAATTCCTCCACTTATATTTTGTAAATTTGAGATATAAGAAATACCAAGTCTTCTCCCCAAGATAAAGTCTGTAAACCTCAAAGATTAGAAGCTTTTAATGAAGCTTTATTTAAGTGCTCTGGCATAGACAGCACTTGGCAAACATTTTCTACTGGCTCTGCTTCTCCTCTTCATTAACCTCAATATTAATAAAACCAAACTCTTCTCCTTTATCTACCATGTCACCAGTTTATGTAACCTCTTCACCCCCAACATTTTTGCCAAACTAAGCCACATGAAACCAAAAATTACTCGTAACCAAGTAGGAAGGAATAAATGAGCAGAAGTTTCTAGTGAATCTTTGCACCTTGAAAGGGGTCAGCACTGACCAAGTCCAGCTCTGCAAGGATGTGCTCAGGAGCTGCTAAAAGTCCCTTTGGTTGTCTCTGCTGAGGGCAGAGACAGGGTGAGCTGGAGAAAGGGCTGTGGCAGCCTGGTGAATCCAGGTGGCCCATGGCCACTGACACTCCAAACTAAAGCAACACTTGGTCTGCAGAGCCTGGATCTCACCACCACCCCCACAGCAGCACCAGAAACTGAGCTCCCTTTACTCAATACCTGCCCACCTTTGTGCATCCTGGTCCTGAGCCACACAGGCACAGATATTTTCCACAGGACTGGCTTTCAGTCACATTATCACAAAGCAACTTGGGTTGAAAGGGACCTTGAGAGGTCACCCAGTCCAATCTCCTGCTCAAAGCAGGGCCAGCCACAAAATCAGACCAGCACAGAATGAAATGAGGAGCTGCAGACAGACAGGAGGAAACACCAAGCAAGAATCCAATGCTGAGCCAGAGTTGTGACACTCTACACATGTGCTGCCTTGAGGAACTTCCTCATCCTCCATCATGATGCTCAAGAACTGCTCCAAAAGCATTCCTTTTGTCAGCCACCTCTAAAACTGCATTCATATTTTCCTCATTTCTCAGCAAAAGACAGAAAGATTGAGGTCACTCTTCTGCAGAAGCTGTGCTGGTTTTAGGTATCTCCTTTGAAACCCTTCTTCACAACTCCTCTCTACACTCAACACACCTGCAGCATTTCACAGAGCAAACACCAGGGTGGTGGCTGATACTGACAGGCAGCATCATATGTAGCAATGTGGCCATTTCTTGTTTCAACCTCCCTGCTACAAATCAGTTCAATGTTAAAGTTTACTCCCTCAAGAATGCAGCTCAAGCCACCCACAGGATTTCCACTCATTTCTGCCCATCACTCACTCTACCACAATAGAAGTTGCAGCCACAAGAGCACCACAAAACCACACGTTGTGGTCATGTCTTTATATTGTCCAGAATCTCTCCTTCCAAACAATCTTGGGTTTATGGCACAAAAGCATGGACTCACAGAGTACCTGAGGCCACACTGCAATCCCTCCTGAGCCATATTAAAGCAGCTCTGCTGGGAAGGAGCTGACCACAAGCAGGAACGTGCTGAACCAGGGCAGCACAAGTGACACAATGTGATTTGTGCCATTATGGTACCTGGAGGTGCTCTGGTACAAACTGACACAAACTGTACCATAAAACACCATCAGGGAATCAACAAGTTCTAAAGCATCAAACTGAACATGCTGAGCCACCTGCTCAGGAAGAGGAGACAGTGAAAGAACATTCACAAGACCCATAAAGCCAGACTCCATTCTGAAATCACACCAAACCAAAGCACTGGTTGTCTCCTGGACAGGACTGGTCTCAAACAAGATGGACAAGAGGGTCACCATGCCCAGACTGACACAGGGGTCAATCTGCCAGGGTCAGCACCATCTTCACAGCCACCTGCACATCTCAGCTTCTGGCAGCAAAAAACCTTGTAAAGGACTGAGCTGAAGGTGCCTTTTCACACAGGGGGTGTCACAACACAAGCCATGCTGAAGATGGCCTTAGGATGCCTTTCTACCTGCAAAAAGGACACACAGAAACACATAAAACAGGCAAAAAAAAGGCAAATCTCCAGCCTGGAGCCATTCATCTCTCACTACCACGTTTCCTGAGCACAAGAGCTGACAGCTCAGAAACTAAATACAGTCACCATAAAGCATCAAACTTGCAATCTAACCTGGCAAGCAGGAAACAGAGTCGTCCAGCTGTCTGAGAAGCTGCCATTAAACCTCCTTACCCACATAATTTAGAGAGGGTGTAAGCCACTCAACAGTGTTGGACTGGATGATCCTTGTGGGTCCATTCCAACTCAGAAGTCTGTGATTCCCAGCAGTCTGAGCCCTCCTGCTGGACCTGAACTCCTCAGAGTTCCTGCTCTGGCATTCCTGGAGATCACCTGGGCTCCACACATGCTCTCCAATACAGTAGGACCTAGAGGAGACCATTTTTCCACCCTGGGTATTATCCTCAGGTGATATGACACTGGCAGTAGTGCACACCATCAGGGTGGTGTGTGATGCACCTGGATGGAGCAGATAAAGGGAACAGAATCCTCACTTCACCAGCAACACACTGATCCCACAGTGGAGCCAAGTCAGACACACTCACAGCAGCAGCTCTCATTTCTCTGCCTTCCCCCTGCAGTCTCAGCATTGATTTTATTTTATTTATGTTCCACTAAAATCTAGAGCCAGCAAAGGTCACCAGGTGAGCTCTCCTCTCTCCAGAGACAACAGTGATGCATCTCCCATCCCCAAGCTGCCACGTGGTGCCTGTTTGCTCAGCAGACAGAACAGGCAGAAGCAGGTGAGAGGCTGAGCTGCTGAGGACATCTGGCAGCTGCCAAAGGGTGACATGGTGGGAAGAAACTGCTCCCATGTCCTTAATCCAGAGGAGCCATCCCACATTCCTCCAGAGCAGGTGGATGGAGTGAGACAGGACAGTCCCCTTGAACAGTTCAGCCTGTTCCAGAGGCTTTGGCTGTGCACTGCTGCTCATCTCCTTGTAAAGCACCTGCAGATCCACTGCCAGCCTGCTGCAGGGAGCTCAGCTGCATCCTGCAGACACCTGAACCTCCTCACCTGGCCAAAACCTGCCTGGAAGAGGGAGCAGCACACACCACACAGGAGAGCCAACAGCAGCATTGGCCCAACCACATTACACAACCCAAGGCATGAGCAGCTTAGGAAAAGAGGTGGGGGCAGAGCAGTGCTGCCCCAACACCCCCGAGGGAATGCTGGCATTAGGAACCTCCTGAAGTGGGTGTTACATCCAGCCCCTGTGTTCAATGGTTCTTGAGGAGTTTGTTCCTCCACAAATGTTAAATCATTTTAAAACAATTTCGACTTCTAGCATCCAGCAGCAATGAATTTCACAGTTTGCACACTGGGGCAACAGCCTAATTCTGCTTGTTTCAGATCCATTTCCCCTGACAGCCCAGGATATTCCATGATTCTGTGATCTCAGCTTTATGAAAAGTCACAAACAATCCCTCCTCACTCACCTTCTCTGTAGCTTATTATTTCAGGGCCCTCATCTCTGCTAACCCTTTCCCAGGCAGAAAAGCCAATGAATTATGTCTTAGAAACCAGAAGCTTTTCCACACCTCTGTGTGTCTGTGCTGCCTTTCTGCTGCCCTGCTTGATCCCTGCAGGAGCAGTAATGCATGCAGCACTGGCTGTGGAAGCATGAGGAATTTCTGATGGCTTTGTTCTCTGTTCCCTCCTTAACGGTCCATTTGGCTCATTGGAGCATGACAGGGCAGTGATTGGGTGTTTTCAGGGACCTCTCCACACAGACAAAGGGATTTCTTTTCCCAGGGACAATGGTCAGAACCGCCCATAACTTTTTAGGGCATTATCTGGACTGGCTCCCCTTCCCCCAACACTGACCAGCTACACCCTCTGTGGCTGCACTCACCCCACCTTGTGAAATCATCTTGTCATTTGTGCCACTGCTTCTCACTCTGGCCAGACTGAGCAGCACTATCAGCAACTTTGTCCACACCATTTACAGATGTGCTGAGCAGCTCAGCCTCTCCTGGGACTCCTGACCCTGCCAGTCAGGAGCTCAGTTTCTGCAAAAAAGTTTCAGCAAGTGAACTTTCTAAGAGCCTTCTGGGAGTCCCAGGGCTCCTTCAAACAATTCTTCTGCCACAACAATTTCATGTGTCTGTCTCTTCTCATTCCAACTGTTGAATTTTAACCAGAACAGACAGTGCAAAACCCCTGTACCACTCCCCTGTACCAGCCCCTGCTGCTCTTCACCTTGGAGCCCTCACTTAAGGCTGTCCCATGTTTACCAGTAAGTATGAAGCTGGTCCCTAAGTGGCAGGTTTTACAGCCCAACATTTGCACAGTAATTAAATGTCTGAGTCCCTCTAAACTCTGGGAGATCCATTCTTTAGCACTGCTAAGTGGAACTGCTCCTACTCAGCCTTCAATCTGACATGGATTCCCTGATGTGTCTCCTGTAGAGGCTCCTCAATGTTGCAAGTCAACATCAGCACAAGGAATTTGGTTCCTCTGCAGTCCTTCTGTATTGTTCAAAGTCACTGGCTTTGAACACCTCTGAAATCTTTTCTGCTTCTGCAACATTTGAAAGCATTTTAAGTTTTTATGACTTTAACTAGTTCCTCAATCTCTTTTTGCCCTACTTTCCTCTGTTTTGCATTAAAAGTGCCAACACTTGTACTCTCTCCTATTCCTTCATTTCTACTTCAGCACCTTCAAGCTGCTTAATGATAAATTTTTTGGTCTTTTAAAGTACTTGTGACACCCATGATCTACTTTTCTCTACCTCAGTAATATGGTGCTGGCACACACCAAATTCATGTAGCTCCTCCTCTTGGTTTTTGCAAGCCTCTCCATACCAAAGACAGCACAGAAAGGGGAATATGGCTTATTCCTCCCATGCTGCTTGACTAGCACAAGAGCAGAAATCAAAGGTGTACAAAATAATTCCCTGAAAGAACCTCGGGAGGTTTCCAGTCAAACCCCCATGATCAAAACTGAATCTGCAGCATTAGATCAGGGTGCTCAGATTTTCTAGGCAGGTCTTGGAGATACTCAAGGATGGAAACAACACAGCTTTTACAGACAATCTGCTTAAAAATTCCTTATATCCAGTTGGAACCTCTTGTTTTGGGTTTGTGCCCATTTATCCCTCATCCTCTCCCACCTCTCAGTTCCTGACAATCTCCTCATAGTTAGCAGAAGCTGCTGTCAGAACCATTCCCAAAACCCTCCTGCTTCCCCAGTGGAAAACCCCTCAACCCCAGCATCCCCTCATGCAGGAGTGCTGCAATTCCCCCAGCCTTTGCTGAACTCAGCCCCTCTGCTGCTGCAGCTCATCCTGGGCTGGCAGCAAAACCCCCCAGGAAGCCCAGGAGTGGTGTAAGAGCCCTGGGGGAGAGGGCTGAGCCCTGCCTGGCTCCTCAGGGACATCCATTGCCCAGAACCCTCAGAACACATTCTTCTCTGGGAATTTGTCACCCAAATAACTGTGGAAAGGTTCACACTCTTTGGGCAAAAGCTGCCACTGAAGTAGTGGCTGTTCCATGGTCAGTGAAGCTCCCAGCACTTCCAGACTTGTGCTGCTGCAATGGCATCAAACCACTCCATGAAACTCCAAGAGCTGTGGGGGCTACACACAGAATTCCTGGTACTGCCAGGAAGAGCCAAGCTGAGTGTGGTACAAGCACTTTAAGGGAATGCACAACAAAATTTTATCAAACAATCTGCCTGCCTTCACTCCCAGAGCAGCAAAATCACAACACCACTCTTGACCCTGTCTCACCCTTACACCTTCCCTCTGTGCACCACAAACTGCCTCTGGTAACACTTCTGAGCTTCACAAAACACTTCACAAAACACCTTCAGAACAGCGCAATCAGACTAAAGGGAAGGCAAAACTTCCAGGAGGGTCCACAAACAAGCAGCCCACCAAGCTGCCAGGCCACAGGCAAAACTTCAGGCCTGGGGTTGCAGTGCTGCACTCTCCAGCTCTGGTCACAGCAGATCATCTGCAAATCTTCCCTTGATTTCTACAAACTCCAGTGATTTGGGCTGAAGCAAAATAAAATGTTGGCATTAATAGGTTTTTAATGTATCTTCCACACAGAAAAAGCAGCCAGTGCATGAACTAACCTAGTGCCACCATAAAAAGGCCAAAAGACTAATGGAATGATTAGAGACACTGCTTGAACTTGGCATGTTTGCTCATTTAGAATCTCTCTTTCCAAAGCCATAGGTCAGTTGCTATCCAGCTCCACTGTCTTCAGCTTTCCAGACAGACAGTGGAGCTCTGTCACTGGAGTTTCACACTGGATGAGGGCACAGCTACATCCTGGCCACACCCAGCCTCAAACACCCCATGCACAGATGACAACGTGCAGGACATGGGCACACACCAGGACACACACCCAGAGGAGAAGGAGATCCCTGTGGCAGCAGGGCAGGGTCTGCAGATGGAAGGGCTCTCCATGACCCTCCTGCGACCAATCCTGGGGGCTCCAGCTGAGGTAGACCAAGGTACCCAGAGCCACAGCCTGCAGGGCCCACCCTGGTGAGCTCAGAGCGCTCCTTGGTGCCCAGGTCTCACACAGCAGCCCAGATCACCCAGGGCAGAGCCCTCCTGCCCCGGTGCCCAGGGCAGAGCCCGCCGTGCCCAGGGCAGAGCCCGCCGTGCCCCGCTGCATTGGGCCCAGCCCGTCCCTGCGGCCCCGAGCCCTGCAGAGGGGCAGGGGCTGCTCCGGAGAGAGACACGGGGCTGCTGGAGCGGGTCTAGTGAGGCCACAAGGATGATGAGTAGTCTGGAGCATCCCTCTGGTGAGCAGAGCCTCTGGAGCCAGGCTTGTTTAGTCTAGAAGAGACTGAGAGGGAAATCTCAGCAATCCACACAAGCACCTCCACTTTGGCGGGTGCCAAGAGCTTGGTGCCAGACTCCTCTCAGCAGTGCCCAGCGACAGGACAAGGAGCAATGGCCATAAACTAAACAACAAGAAGTTCCACCTCAACATGAGGAAGAACTTCACATTGAGGGAGGTAGAACGCTGGAACAGCTCCCCAGGGAGGTCGCTCTGTGCAGACATTCCGGACCCCCCGGGACGTGTCCCTGTGTCACCTGCTCCAGGTGACCCTCCCTGGGCAGGGGCTTGGCCTGAATGATCTCTAAAGGCCCCTCTCAGCCCCAAATGTTCTGAGATTCCGGGAGAGACACGGGGCACACACCGACAGCCGGCAGGAAAGCAGCCACAGCCACCTCCTCCCGCCGGCTCCAGCGACGGGGCTGGAAGTGTCGGCCAAGGCCAGGGCGCAGCCATGAGGCGCCGGTACCGGGAATGGCTGTGGCGGCGGCCTGGGCTGCCCCCATCCCCTCAGCGCGGCCCTCACTCACCCTCCGTCACCTCCAGCACCTTCACCTGCTCCTCAGCAGCGGCTCGCACCGCCTGCACCGGGCACAGGATCCCCGTCAGCGTCTCCACCAGCGCCTCCTTCAGCCCCTGCGCCACCGGCCCGGCTGCGGGCCCGCCGCCGCCTCCCGCCATCGCCGCCCCCTCCGCGGGCCGCGCGCGCCAAACGCACCGCGCGCCGGGGGGAGGGGCCGCGCCGGGCCCGCGCACTGCGCCCCCTGGCGGCGCGGCGGACCCGGGCATGGCGGGGCGGGGATGGCGGCGGGCTCGGGAGGGGCCGGGAATGACGGACCCGGGCAGGAGAGGCTGGGAATGCCGAGAGCCGGGCAGGAGGGGCCGGGAATGCCCGACCCGGGAAGGAGGGGCCGGGAATGCCGAGAGCCCGGGCAGGAGGGGCAGGACGGGCTGCACAAGGGACCCTGCGGGGCCAGGGCAGCGCTCCCCTGGCCCAAAGCTCCCGGCTGGGCCCAGGCCGGGCAGGGCTGGGCACGGTCAGAGCCCTCACGGCCCCCGAGACAGCGCAGGAGAACTCGAACGAAGGGGCTGGCAGAACTCACTGCTGGAGAACTCTCATTGCAGGAGAACTCATTGCACGGAACGAGAGACCTGGGGAAACCTGCCCAGAAAATGTAACCCCCAGGCAGCACCTTGCACACCCCATGGAGCGGACAGCAGGATCAACGTGCTGGAGCCAGGATTGCTGATTGATTGATTTCTCTCCCTCTCTTTAATTAATCTCCTCCTTTCTCTCTTCACTTTCCTCTTACCCCTATATCCAAACCCCATTGCCGTGGGTTTATAGAGTAGATCAGGGAATAACAGAGCAATTTCTATGACAAGTGTGTGATTTACTAATAAAGCTTTGATTTTTGGTGGACTGATTTTTGTCCTTTTCCAGGAGGAGCATCCAGGGCCCGCGGCTGCTCTGTCCCCGATAAGGGTGGGATGCCTCAGGGGGAGCAGGGACCGAGGCAGTGCCCAGGGTCCTGTGGAGCCCCCAGAGCAGGGAGCAGGCACAGGGAGGAAACACCACAACCTCTCTTCCAGCTCACAGATTGGTGAACACCCAGTGTGAGCCTTGAGGAGCCCACCTGTGTTCTCTGCAGCTGTTTATTTAGGAAGTGTAAGCAATTTTGCAAAGCATTACAAGTATTAAAAAGCAGTGTTGACCCATACAAAGTGGGTTTCTTACCTGGGGATGGTGACGGAGTTGTGTTTTGGGGCGGGGATAGCAGTTCCTACACACTGGGAAAAACACTGTGAGGTTTTCTGTATCCAGGAATGGTTTGGTCACTAAATCCCCAGGAGTGTGACAGTGATTTGTTTACAGACACAGTTCAGTGCCATGGATGAGCCTGGCAGCAACGTTCAGAGAATCACAGAATCACTCAGACTGGAAAAGCTTCCCTGGGTCATCCTTGTCACCAGCCCAGAGCAGAGTGCTGTGTCCAGCCATCCCCTGGACACCTGCAGGCACAGGACTCCAACAGGAGCCCCTGGCACTGTTTCATCACCCTCTCTGCCCAAGCAGCCCTGAGCTGCTGCAGATGCACTTCTGCACTCAGACCATCTCCATCCTGGGGGAAATCCTCTTTCCTCTGAGAGCCCACCAGCATCCCAGTCCATGGTGAGGGATGCTCTCCTCGCCCACAGCTCCTCCTGTTTGAAAGCTCTGGAGTTTATCAAGTGAGCACCTGGTCACTGATGTGCTGCCACCAGCAGAACTTGGGGTTCACTCTTGTTCTTGTGCTGTCTAATAACAAATGTTCAAGGCCAGGATGGGACTTGGAACAATCTTATCTAGAGGAAAGTGTCCTTTCCAACAGCCCAGGGTGGAACAAGATGGGCTTTAAGGTCCCTTCCAACCCCAGCCAGTCTGGGATTCTGCAATTCTGCAATTCCAATCTTTTGCAACCTGGATTGAATATTTTCTGTAAAAGCAGAAGGAGCAGCTTGGGATCCTACACAAACCCAAGCCTGGGTTCAGCTCCCTGCAGGCTCAGGGAGTGTCCTGCTGCCCCCATCCTGCAGCCCCACAGCTCCAGCCCTGCCCCTCTGCCAGCTCACACCAGCACCAGAACCCAAAGGCAGAACCCACGTGCCCAGCATCAGCCCCCAGCCCCCCTGGAGTCCCCTCCTCACCCTCCTGCCTGCTCTCCAGGCCTGGGCAGCTCCTGCAAGGGCAGCTTCACATCAGCAAAGATGGCAGAGGGGACACAAAGTGCCTCTGGAAGCTCCTCTGTGCTCACCTGAGACACAGCCTGGGCAGCTGTGGTGAGAGCAATCAATTCCCATCTCACACAAACTTCCCAAGAATGAAGTCAGATTTCCTTCTGCAGAAGTTGGGCTGCTGGGCCAACTCCTTTCCCCCCAGATAAACAGGAGCAGGGGCCATACCCCAGACAAGACCTGCTCTCCCTGGCACAGCACAGAGAGGCCACTCCCAACCAGAGGCACAGCCACAACCAGGACAGGCTGGGACTTTTGTAGAAGAGGAGGGCACATTTCAGCCACACTGCCCCACCCAGACTGGGCCCTGCCCCAAGCAACCAGGGAGCTCCTGCCCTTCCTCTGTCCTTGCTGGCCCCAGAGAGGTCTCTGCAAGGGGAATGTTTGATTTTTCACTCCTGTTCTTCCCAATCCAAAATGCTGCTTCTGCTGGAGGAATAAATACCTATTTTTATGTGTGACTTCTGCAAGCTCAGGGCCATCACTCATCTCTGCACTGTCCCAGGATTTCAGCCTAATGGAAAACATAAGTGAGCTGCTGCTGCACCACAATCAGTGAGGCAGGTGCTCCAGATCTCTTCTCCCAGGAAATAAGGGATAGGACAAGAAGCAGCAGCCTTGAGTTGCTCCAGGGGAGGTTCAGGTTGGGTATGAAGGAAAATTTCCTCCCAAAAGGGTGCTCAGGCCCTGGCACAGCTGCCCAGGGCAGTGGTGGGGTCACCATCCCTGGGAGTGCTCAGAGGATGTGTGGATTTGGCACCTGGGGACAGGGTTTAGTGGTGAATATGGCAGAGCTGGAGGAATGGTTGGATTTGAGGATCTTGGAGGGTTTTTCCAGCCCTGTTGAGTCTGTGGTTCTCTGACCCCATCCCGGCAGGCTCTCACTGCCTCTCAGTGCCAGCGCCAGATCTGACACATCTCTGCAAGTATCTGTTAGGAAGGAACAAACATTATCACAATGGCAACAGTTTCCTCTGCTTTACAAACACTTTGCAATGAAAGAGGATGAGGTTTAGTGAGAGGAGGGGTATCCCAGAGCAATGCCAGCCTAGCCCAGCTCCTTTTAGCTGAAGTGATGCATAACCACCCTGAATGTGCCAGCTCATCCTTCTGTATTTGTAGAAACTCCATTTCTTTGGATCTTCCAGGCTTTTCCAAGTTTGAATTCCCACCTGTCTGGGCATTGCACAGGCTCTTCACAGGTTTCTGCAGGGATCCCTCATGCAAAGTCAGCACTCAGAGCTTGCTGGTCTAATACAAGCTTGGTCTCCAAGCCCAACCCCAGTGCTGTCACCCCTTCTTTGGGAGGACACTTCCCTCACCACAAAAAGACATTCTTGGCACGCAGAGGTGTTTTATGGTGAGCTCCCTGTTTCTGCCTTTGCTGTTTCAGCTCCAAGCACAGCTCTGAGCTCCCCCCACAGACCCATCCCCAGCAGACCCCACAGGAAGGTGGCATGGGATTATTGGAACAAGCAAAAATCCCCCAAGAAATATCAGGGCAGCACATGGAGCAGGAAAGGATCAGCTGGGTTAGACGGTGCTAGCCCAGCCTGTCCCCTGCTTGGTTAAAATTAACTCCAGACAGTAACAAAAACATAAAAAGCCAAAATCCCAACAGACACCAAAGCAGCCCAAACACTTGAACAACACTCTCCAGTACTGGTTTTATCTTCTTTTATCTTTTCTCTAATAAAGCCTGGATGATGGAGAGACTCTTCAAGTGAATTCCATGTGCTTTAGACAGAGGGCTGCTGCTTTTACTTTACATGTTTAGAAGCTCAGTTCTCACAATGAACAAACACACACACACACTTTTACATACATATAAATATATAAAAATTATATATGTCTATATATAGAGATATAAAAATCTGTGTTTTAATATTGTTTAATCAGTATTATGATTAAACAAACAGCTAAATTCCTTTAAAACACTACTGTAAGTGGTTTTTCAGAACTTGAAAAACTGAGGTCCACAAGGAGCCTTTGTGTAGCTGCACCTCTGAATTTATTTCCTCACTATTTCTTTTCAAACACCTTGGAGCAAACATTCTTCTAAGCAAGTGGAATTTTGGACCTGGCAGTCCATCGCATGTTCACATGGGCTTTTCTTTTTGTCATAAAAGACAAAAATTTGTTCCTTCTACCAAGGCCTTTGGGTAGAAAATATTTGTTCCTTCTACCCAAGGCCTTTTTCCTTGATCCTAGATTTTCCTTTTACTACTTGATCCCAGTCTTGTCTGGCTCTAAGAGCAGTTGAGAGCTGAACCTGCAGCTCCATTCTTCTCCTGTGGCTGTTTTATCTCCTCCTCCAGACACACTTTTATCTCCACTGATGCTCTCAGTGAGGAGCTGTTTCCTCATAGACTGCGGTGCTCACATCCTCAAGGAGAGCTCTCAGTGTGAGATTTGTTCCCTTCTAAATGAAGTGTATGGCCATTTGTCAGGGCTGTACTTCAGCCCCTCTCTCAGAGCAGCACACTCATTTCTGGATTCACAGAAGAGCTGTCTCAGCTCCTTATATTGCTGTGTGTGCATTCTAGAGAAGGTTCCTTCCTGAATCCTGTGTGACACGTGCAGTTGTGTCTTACAGATTATCTCCTGCAGCCAAAGCATCCATCCTTTCCCTGCCCTGGCAGGATCCTGGCAGCTGAACCCCTGCTGGAAGCCCCAATTCCCTGAGCTGCACTGACCCTGGAGCAGCCCAAGCACTCAGCAAATGCTCCCCAACGTTGGTTTTATCTTCTATAAAGCCTGGGTGATGGAGAGTCTTTGAGTGAATTCTGTGTTCTGTAAGGATAAGCTCATGGAATCACAGAATCCCAGGCTGGTTTGGGTTAGAGGGGACCTTAAAGCCCATGCCATTCCATCCCCTGCCATGGCAGGGACACCTTCCACTGTCCCAGGCTGCTCCAAGCCCTGCCCAGCCTGGCCTTGGGCACTTCCAGGGATCCAGGGGCAGCCACAGCTGCTCTGGGCTCTGTGCCAGGGCCTGCCCACCCTCACAGGAACAATTCCTTCCCAATATCCCATCTAACCCTGCCCTCTGGCAATGGCGAGTCATTCTCCCTTGTCCTGTCCCTCCATCCCTTGTCCAAAGTCCCTCTCCAAGTTTCCTGAAGCCCCTTTGGGCACTGGAAGGGGCTCTGAGGTCTCTCCAGAGTCTTCTCTGCTCCAGGTGAACACCCCCAGCCCTCCCTGGGGTGTTGGAGCATCTCTGCAGCACCTGAATGGGTGAAATCAAAGCCCTGAGCCTTCCTTGGGTGAGTCACAGGTGCTGTGTGAGCACCCTGGGCTGTTCTGATGCTCCTGGGGTATCACACAATGCAGGAACATCCCATGGACTAAAGGTGGCACAACAGGTACAACCTCAGGATCTGGGCACGTGGCAAAACAAGATTTAAACCTGAGTTTTCAGCCTGAAATCCACAGGGAGGGTTATGTAATTTCATTTTTGTCCTGTTTTATGATTAAATGAATGGAGAAACCATAGATTATTCTTATTAAATAGTTAGGACTTGAGCAATCCAGGGAGGTTTGATGTATTTGGTTGCTACATTAGAAAAATAAATAAAATAAAGAAAAGCAGCAGAATGAGGTGAGAGAGACCTGTTCCCTGTTCTGGTTTAGCCTTTGGAAATCTGGGGTGCACAAAAGAAGGGATGAAAGGGGCAGCTCACCCTCCCAGACTCTGAGCATGTTCTGCCCTCATCACCCTCCCTGAGGATGAGGAATGTGCAGAGGGCACACAGCAGAGCCCACCCCAAAGTGAACAAATCTCTCATGTTTTGTTTCACAGAAGTCAAACCCCAATTTCATCAAGTCTGAGCATTCACATGGGGATGAAAGCCAAGGGTGGGTCTGTGGCATGGAGGCACTGTCACCTCTTCCAGCCTCCAGCCACTGTCCAGGGGCCACAGCACCAGCAGGAAATGAGAAAAATGAGACACCAATCCTGCAGCAGTTCTGAAGGCACAGCCACCCATGGACTGGGGGCTCCATTTCTTGAAAAATTTCAAGCAAAAATGTGGTCATTTCCAAAAAGTTGCACTCTAATTCTGCTCAGTCAATAATCCTGATAATAAATGCTGCTGTTGGAACTCCAGAAGTGTCCTCTGACCCCCCAGCCCTCAAACTGACAATGGCTGGTCCTGTATGGAATCACCATGCTGAACTCAACTGCATCCCATTCCCTCTGGCACTTTTTGATAAACAGCCATTTCTTCAATGGAAAAAAAAAATAAAGGGGACACAGAGAAACATCTGTAATGATTCAGCTGCATCAGACACTGTGCCAGCTCCAGTTTGTCTGTCTGTCCCCTCTGAAAGGAAGTTATTACAGAGCAGTGGTTTTCCCCAGCATTGCACAAAAATTCTTCCAAGCAAAAAGAGGAAAAAAACCCCAATTTCTCATCCTTTTGGTACTTAAATAAAAAGAACCAGTTATACCATGGAAGCATAGGCTTCCTGTACACAGGCTCAAGGCTCTCCTTCACCTCAGCACTTTCAGATAGATCACTTGAGCCAGGCTGAAGATTCTTTTAACAGTCAAAAATTAATGTTCTTTTTAAAAAAAAAACCCTAACCAAACCCCTGTGGGACCAAATTCCTGCCCAGTTCTGATCCACCCACAGACCCTCCCTGTCACCATCAGCCACAGATGCCCCAAGGCGCTGCCCTACCCCAGTGACTCTGTGCACTGCTGCCCATGGGAAAAGAGGTAAAACCAGCAGGGAAAAAACTTACCAGCAAATTCCTCCTGGTGATGAGGGGAGGGAACACCAAGCCCACCCCGGTTCTGCTGAGGAGAAGCTGTGATGGAGAGTGCTGTGCCTGGGACAAAGATCTGCAGCCCTCCTGTCTCCCTGGGCTCCTGCAGTTCCACCTCTGGCAGGCCCTGGAGCCACATCCCAGCCATGGGGCCCTGCCAGCTGTGTCCTGCAGCAGAGGCTGCTCCCCAAGGGGTTTGGGGGCAGCCCCCTGTAGGCCTGCACACCCAGGGGGTGATGCTCAGAGCCCCAGGCTCCTCTGGCAGCCACACCTGCAGTGCCCCAGCTACAGGCCCTGAACAGCCTTTGGGAGAAGCAGAAATCTCCTTATTCCTCAGGCTTCTGGGATAATTGCAGGTGGGAGCAGCTGAAGGAATCCACCCAGAGGCAGAGCAGAGCTTGCTGTGGCCACAGCCTGGCCAGTGAGGGAAGGTCTCTGCTTTCCTGCAGCTGGGCAGGGCCGGCAGGAGAAGCTGCCCCACACGGGAATCCTCCATTCCTGCCCCTGCCAAGTCCCAAATTGTGCCTTCAATTCTTCACACATTCAACCTGCAAATAATTTCAGCTTTGGAAAAGCTTTGCAAAACTCTTGAAAAAGCTTTTTTTTTTATTTTTTGTTGTAACATTTTGACCTCCCTCCTCCTTCCAAATCTGAACAGACAAGAATCATCACAGCTTCTGCATTGCTTCTTTGGAAGGTGATTATTTCTTGTCTAAGAGAACCCAGTGATGCAGTGTGGATTCAGAGGGAAATAAAACTGCATTTCAAACTCTCTAAAAACACCAACATTTAATTTTATAACATAACCAGGGGTTTATTCCACAATATAAACTGCAACATTTGATACAAGCTACCCAAAAAAGGAGAAAGCCAAAATACAGCTGTGGCAATTACTTTACAGATTTTTTTTTTCCTGTCTTCTACATCACAGGGCCCTCAGTGACACTAGGATCTAACATTTGCTGTCTGTACATCAACCAATGCTAGAAGCAACACGCTGTTCAGTTGTCATTCCAGTCACTGAAACCAGACATAGAAGTTATTGCTCAGATAAATAAACCTAGTCTACGAAAAACGAAGTGGAAAAAAACTAAAGTCTCCAAAGAGTTAACAGAGTAAACAGGGATTTCCTCAAAAGAGGATTATTGGAAAATTCATGGTGCAGGGGTTTTTTTTTGTTTGTTTGTTTTTGCACCCAAACCAAGCTGAATTAAATATGTCTGTAAATCCCAGAGGTAACTGAATGCTGTACAATAAAGGTGCATTTGTCAAATGCCTTCCCAATCGGTGGAAACCCCTGCAAACAGTCAGCATCTCAAACCTCAACAACCACAAACAGATCAAGGGAAAATACAAAAGTGTCAAAAATTGTTCTGAGTTCTGGAAAATGATCCCATAAGGATAGAAGTAGCACCATTTGCAATCTGGTTCTTAAACCAGCCCCTGTGGCTTAACTGGAAAACTGGGAACCTTCTTTACTCGAGTCCTGAAGGGTTGCTGGGGGTTCACTTGCGGCCCTGGGCGTCCTTGCCGGCGCAGCTGGCACAGATGTAATCCTCCTTCTCTGCCATCTCGGGGGAGATGCCCACACACACCTGGTGGAACCACTGGTTGCAGCTGCCATCACACTGGACCCAGTCGACCTGGTGAAGAGCAGACACAGGGGTCAGAGCAGGGCCAGGCCAGGTGTCCCACACTCCTGGGTCATCCTGGGGCTCCTGGTCTATTGGAAATGTCTGATCCACAGCTGGTGCTGGACATTCACTGTGCTCCCTGCTCCCCCAGGCTGTGGGCAGGGCATACCCTCCCTTATCTCCTCACTGCTTTCCCACCTATCACAGACTCAACATCTCTCTTCTCCATTTCCAGTGTGGATGGGCCTGAGCAGAGACCCAGGCACTGCCCCCACGACAGAGCCCATCCACACCTGGATCCCAAGAGCAGCCAGGACACAGTGTCAGCATGTCTGTCTGCCCCCTCCCATGGTGTGCAGTTGTTCTGATGTCCCATGGGTGTCCCAGGGCAGGTGGGGTGGGTCCTGCCCATCCCAGCTTCACAGACACCAGCCCTGGGTTAGCCAGGGCCTCTCACCCACTCATGAACAGCTTCTCTGCAGTCAAACAGTCCCAGGGCAGCTCCCTGTCCCAGACCCCACCCCTGGGAGCACCATGGTGGGTCTGCCCCTCCTGACCTCATCCCCCTCGGGCTGGAGGCAGTTCACAGCTGGGCAGATGGCATCCTCATCCTCGGAGTCCTCCTGCTCAGAGAAGGACGTGTCTGAGGGCAGCAGGTGGCTGTCACTGCAACGCTGCAGCTCCAGGAGCCGCTCCCGCTCTCGCTCCAGTTTGTTACTGCACAGATCCTTTGAGTGACTCAGTTTCAGTTTCTTCTTTTTGGGTGTTCTCATCTTTTTTACTCTCGCTCTCTTCTCACCACAGAAGGTCTCTCTCTCGAAACGCCGCTTCAGCTTTCTCTCCATGTAACTCATGCCGTCCTTCTTCCCTCGGCAACACTCGCTCTGTGGGAAGGACATTTGGCAGGGTTGGAAGCGTGCAGCTAACACCCATTGTCCTGTTATTTCAGACCCTGATTTTAGGAACAGGTTTAAGTACAAGTGCAGTGTTTGACAATGCTGCATTTTCAGTAGCATGAGATGTGCAAGAGGAGCCAAGGGCAGGGTCAGACACCAGGGACAGAACTCAGAGAGAAAACCATCCTCATTTCCTGCCTCTGAGCCCACAGCTTCCACAGCAGCTCCCTTGGAAAGCCTCAACACAGGACAAGAGTCAAGTGTTCAAGGCCAGGATGGGACTTGGAACAATCTGAGCTAATGGAAGATGCCCCTGCCCACAGCAAGGGGTGGAACAAAAAGAACTTTAAGGTCCCTTCCAACCCAAGCCAGTCTGGGATTCTGCAATTCCATGAAATCAGGACAGATGAACGTAAAGTACAGAGACTGACCATAAACACAGATCTAAATTTCAAAAATCTATTAGGCCACAAATTGTATTCAATATTTTGTAACTAATTTATTACCGACTTCTTGACTCCTTTTGTACACGGAAAATGTATTTTCATGGAAGTGAAATGAAAAAAAGCCCAGTCAAGCCCAAGGGCTGAGGCAGAGCCTCCCCCAGGGTGCCCCAGCTCAGGGCTGCTGTTGGACACTTGCCTTGTCTGCTGTGGCTGTGCTGGGTGACCTCTGCTCTGGCTGCAGGGCTGGGCTCTGCTTTGTGAACAGGGCCTGGTAGAGCTCCTGGATCTCGGGCAGAGAAACCTGCAGCAGCTGGGCTTCCATCATCAGCTCGTCCAGCTCGGTGCTAACCACTAGTGTGAAACACAAGGAGACACAGCAGGAATTCTTCAGTGACAACAACTGCACACATAATGAAAAATCTCAACAAAATCACAACAAAAAAAGGTAAAATACTTTAAAGACTTTAAATCTGCAACTGCATGAGTTAGTTCTTATCTGCTCCCTCTCAACCGCTCATTTTTAACAGCAGGGTTAAAAGGAAAGACAAAGGCTTGCACAGAAGCTCCTGCACTGTGGCTCAGCACCCTGCCATGCTCCCATTCCCTGCTGGTTCAAGGATAAGGCATTGCCATCATTCCTGGCAAATTCTCCTGCTTTGGGAGCTGCAGGAGTGTGACAATCCCCTCACTACCTCAGGGGTGGGTAACATGAACAGACTGTGAGGCCTGTACAGGGAGCCAGGAGAGGAAGAGGAAGAGGAAGAGGAAGAGGAAGAGGAAGAGGAAGAGGAAGAGGAAGAGGAAGAGGAAGGAAGGCTGAGGTTAAGCCTGATGACAAGGCCCTGCTCCATGGTCACTGCCCACTGCTGCTACTGGCTCCAAACTCCAAAGCTCATGCAGGGCTCTGAAACAATCCCAGCTGGAGAGGCAAAAATCTTTGCATAAGTAACAGCTTATTAATACACTACAACTCAAATATGAAAAATAAACCTGGTGACACAAAGAACTGCCTTGTTTGATGTGAACTGTAACATTCCACCATTCCATTTTCTAGCACTGGTATGGACTGAGCTGCACACTCATGAAGTTAAGTCTAGACTTGTGTCCCTGGAGCATTATGCATGAGGAGGGAAGAAATGGTAATTAATTTCTGTCACAGTCATAAAATGATGCAATTCACAGCTTGTCTCTTAGTCCAACCCACTGAGCCTGAGGTAAGGATGGCCCAGAGCCTGTGCTGAGCAGAGCAGCCCCACGGGGGCTGGGGCAGCCCCAGACCCTGACAGCTGGACAGTTGTGCTGCAGCAAAGCTCACATGGACTCGTGTCCTGTGCATTCAGTATCCCATGGCCTCCAGCACCACATCCCTGCTGCTCCCATCCACCTCCTACACTTCCAGTGGCCCCTCCTCTTTCCTTCCCCCTTCCTGGGGCACAGCCTGGGGGAGCTGTTCTGGTGGGAAGGGGCCAGCCCTCCTGATTCCTCATCCCATTGTGCCACACCTTTTCATCACACATGGGAAATTTCTATCCTTGAGCAATGCACCCCTCTGCCAAAGCTGGACACTGAGCTCCAAAGTTGCTGAGGAGATGGAGAAACAACCAGGGCTATGCAGACACAGGCCTGCTCAGCCATTTCCTGGGGACCAGGACACCCTCCCTGTCCCACCAAACACAGGGGAAAAAAGGAAGGGGCAGGGGGAAACCTCCCAAACCAAAGTGAAGATTACAAACCATGAAGTGGGATGCAGTGCTGTCCTGTAGAGAATGGAGAATGCAAATACATGGTTCTGTTATCCCAGTCATGAGGCATGGAGAATGACATTGCCCCAATTGTCTGTGACACCTAGAAAACAAAACACAGATAGTTTCACTAAACATGGAGTTTGAAATGCAGAATAACTGTGATAGGATCAAGACTTGTTTCTCTTACAGCAACTGATAACTTATATCTGCAGGGACACACCAACAGCAAACCCTGCCCCTCCTGACACTGCCAGGGGCCTCTCACCAGGATGAGATCACCCTCTGCCTTCCACAACACCCACACCTCACTAACCCAAGTGCCTGAGCCCCTTGCAGAACAAGGCTCTCCTCAATCCCCACTGCTGCTCCCAAGGGAATTGTTCAAACTCACCCACATTCCTCACTTTGGGCAGTGTCAAAGCAGCCCAGCTCCAGAGGTTACTGAAGAGCTCCTTGTGTGGAAGTGAGTGCTGAATTAGCCCAGATGACAGGGAGAACAGAACTGGGACAGGACAGGACAGTCATGGTGAGACTGGATTCACCAGAAAACCACCTCAAACCCAGGGAGCCTGAAGTTTCAGCTCACACCTGCTGGGGGCCTGCCTCAGGAGGGTCCCTGCCTCAGGAGGGTCCCTGCCTCAGGCACACTGAGGGACCCAGGCAGGGGGACCTGGTCAGAGGCTCTTCCACTGAGCTTCCCAGGGACCTCTGACTTGGAAATGTTGGCACAAGGACCTGGACAAGCTCAGCCAGAAATACTCTGATTTGGAAGGTTTACTGACTTATGGTCCAGACCCCCCAGAAATGGTGACACTGCTCTGGGTGGGAGGAACCTCACAGCTCCACACTCAGCTAACACCATCAGGCAAATAAAATGAAACTGTTTCAATTTCTGGCCGAAACATCAACTTCTGTTTCCAAAATCGTGGCCAGTTCTTTTCAGCTACACTAGCTGACTTAGCAAAATGATACTTTCAGACCTAAATGACCAGGCAAAAATCTCTTAAACACCTAAAGATATTTTAATTTCTATATCTTGACTTGCCTGTTTGAAAAATTTGGTCCACTAGCTACTGGCACAGCTGGGTGAATGAGAAGCAGCTGCAACACCCTATCAGGTGTGGCATGGTTTGTGCTTTAATGTAAGTGAACATGAAAACAGAAACACAGCCTAACTGTAGCTGGACTAAACTAGCTAAATTAAGGTGTTTCAAAATGTAAAACCAACAGAGTACATTCCATTTTGGGGTATTTCATGTTCTTCATATAGCACAGAACTTTGATCTCTGCTATTTTTCTGCACTTGTTATTCTCAGGAAAATTCTTTACCTCTTTTCCTTCTTTATGTCTGCTTTTTGCTGATCTTCACTGAAAAAAGACCAACTCCCTCACTGCCCCACCTGAAACAGCTGCTGTGGCCAAACCCAGCAATATGAGCAGAATATTCAGCTTGGGAGGTCTAGAGGAAGTGAGGAGAGGCAGCAAAGGATGAAGACACTTTGTTGAAAACAGCTTTGCCTGAGAGCCAAGCTGGTAATGCACAGGGCAGTTTGTGCCTCTGTCAGTAATTCTCAACACTTATTTGAATACTTGTAGGAGCAGAATGTAAAGACCAACTGAATAGTAGGTGTGACAGTGTTTACAGGGGTCTTAGGACGAGGGAAGAGACGAGGATCTGACTCCATGTTTCAGAAGGCTGATTTATTATTTTATGATATATATTATATTAAAATTATACTAAAAAGAATAGAAGAAAGGATTTCATCAGAAGACCAGCTAAGAATAGAAAAGAAAAGGAATGAATAACAAAGGCTTGTGTATCAGACAGAGAGTCCGAGCCAGCTGACTGTGATTGGCCAATTATTAGAAATAACTCTATGAGACCAATCACAGATGCAACTGTTGCATTCCACAGCAGAAGATAACCATTGGTTACATTTTGTTCCTGAGACCTCTCAGCTTCTCAGGAGAAAAAAATCCTAAGGAAAGGATTTTTTAGAAAACACCATGGCTACAAGCATGCACTCCAGAAACAATAACTCAGCAGCTCTGTCCTTAGTGTTGCCACAGCAGAACACAAGAGCTAGAAGAGGAGAGGGGAAAACCAGGCTCTTTGGGAGGAATTGTTCCTGGACTCCAGCAGAAGGGAGCAGGAAGCTGCTGCTGGGGCACACACACATCCTGGCTGAGGGGCGCAGCAGGATCAGCTCCTGGCAGCTGTAAAGCAGCAACAAACCCTCTGCCTTGTGGGGTTTTTTGGGAGCTCCAGCAGACCCAAACCCAGAGCAGCACCACCCCCTGTCCTCACCGACCCCATGCCCCAGTCCCAAAGCCCATCCCTGGCCCAGCCTCACCTTGTTTGTCTCCGGCAGCTGTCCCGCCGAGCCTTGCCACCTGCTGTACAGTAATCCTGAGCCAACTTTGTCCTGGATGCGTTTTAGATTCCCTGAATACAACATTTGTTGTGCTCTGTGCTGCCAGTTCACAGTTCTCTCGATCATGTAGCGCAGGGCGTCGCCCTCGGGCAGCCGCACGCGGATGCGCTGCAGGGACGCCAGCAGCGGCAAGATCTTCTCCAGCGGCGGCTTCTCGGAGCGCCGGCACTGCGGGCACAGCCACACGCGCGGCCCCGGCGCGGCGCCGGGCACGGGCACGCAGCCCGTGTGGAAGAAACCCCTGCAGAGCTCACACTGGATCATGGGAGCAGCCGGCTCCTTCTGGCACAGACACACCTTGAGCTCGGCGTCCTCCTCGCTCGCCAGCACCTTCAGCTCGTTGGCCGCTCGCAGGGCACGCAGCGCCTCCATCTCCCTCAGCCGCGCCTCCCCCAGCGTGGCCATCTGAAAGGGAGGCAAAGGATGGATGTGGAAAACCAGGGCAGACAGGGAATATTTCTCTGACCTCCAGGGAAGTGTTGCAGCCTGAATTGCTGCTGGTAAAGTCCAAAGTAAAGAAGCAAAAACGGCCTTTACATAATATCTATAGATGTTTAATTCACCCTTGCAGTGAGATGTTCAGGTTCCAGCCACACACCCATTTCGGGTCTTGCCTTCTCCCCTCCGGGGGCTGACCTTGGTCTCAGAGCAGGATAAAGGTGAGGGGTAATTAGGGAAATGGGAGGGAGTGGCTCAGGAACACGTCTGTTCAGACATAGGAACAGGGGAAGGAGCCAATGGGTGTAACTTAGGAGCTGCCCCCCCAGGGGTCCACAACAGAGCACTGACTTTGACCCTCATCCATGGAGAAAGCTTCCTAGACTTTAAGACAGACTATAATCCACAAAATTGTGAAATAGATTATAGAGAGTAGTGTAGGTGCATCACTTGGTGAGAAATTGAGGTTTTGGGATTTTTACTGTGTTGTGGATGGAAGCAAGATGGAGGGCACAGGGTGTCCTCCTGAGTTTCTTCTTCATGCTTCTTTGTCCTTCTTCATGGGTTTGGGTGGCATTTTGTAATTGGGCAGAAAAGTCTGCATTGTGGGCTCTGTGGGATGAGTTATTGGGTTAAAAGGGAAAATAATCCAGGTGTCAGTTCTTAATTGGATAGTTTAGTCTTAAAAGACCTTGTAACAAGAGACTGTTGGCCATTTTGTGATTTCTAATGAAAAGCTGCAGAACTCACAGCAGTGAGACTGTTTTACTGATAAGAAATAATGAACACCTGAGTCCAAACAGGAACTACTGTCCCAAGTGCCTTCAATCCAGAGTCAGAGAAACTGATGACCAGTACCCCAGCAACTGGGACCCCCACAGATGGCATCTCCAAGGGAGCACTGCTTGTAACAAACAGGGTGCCCCCTGCTCACACACCAGTCTCCAGGGCTTTAAATGGTAGAATGAAGCAAGGATGGGGATGTGCAGTGGGGCAGCACTGGGGATGTGCTGTGGTGTGACTTCAATTCCCTTCCATTTTCTCATGAGGCCCTGAGAGAAAAAGCTTAACCCTTCATAAAAAATAGCTCCTAACCCCTTCTCTCTTCCAAGCTTTTGTGTTTTGTACTACAAAACCAGTCTGCCTCAAGCGGCTGAAATGCTGAAGAAGTGCAAGTTTGGATTGCAGACACTGCTCTGGCAATGTCTCTCAGCTGTCTGACTCTGGATACTCAGAAAAGCTTCCTGGGCAGTTTTCACAAATGCAGATTTACCTCTCAGCCTCACTTTGTACATGCTGAACAGTGCTCAGGGCCATGCCCTGACCTGCAAACTTGCTCTGGGGATTGTGAACAGCAAAGTTCAGGCGTACCCTGGATGTGCTGTTTACCCTCTCTGCAAAAGCTCATTATCCTTTTTTCAGGAATCTTTAACACTAGCTCCTATAAAGACAGCAAAGTATTTCAGTTCCATAAAAACTGTGCAGACCAGCTGCAACTAATTAATTCTATGCGTTTTATAATGTATATGAACACCCTGAGAAGGGTTTATAGATATATACAAAGTGGTTATTTCTCACACCATAGCTTTCAGGCATAATTCCTGGACTAAAATCAGCTCTGGAAAAGTTAGACAGCTGTGTCCATGCTGGGCAGACATGGGACTGGGACAGCACATTCGGATGTGCACACAGCTGCTGAGCTGGGTTGGAGTGTGGGAAGGTTCTGGTTCTCCTCGTGTGTCAGAAGCAAACCCTGCCACACTGAATGACCTCTCCCTCTCCTGGGTGCAGCCCCTGGGGTGCCCTGGGTCTCCTTGGCCAGGGGTCCTGGAGTCACCGAGGGCTGAGTGTGACCCAGGGCCCAGCCTGTCCCCACAGGGCCACAACAGGGCCAGTGCTCCAGCTCGGGGCCAGACAAGAGAGGCCAACACCAAAGCACTGAAAGTACAAGTTTCAAGTAGATGCCATAGGTTAAAACTTAAACGTCCCACATTAAATGACATTCAAACCCCACCCAATGAGCCCCTACTGTACAAGACATCATTACCTGGCCCAGGCAGAGGCCCTGCACTAGATCTGCTGCAATGAAGCCCTTCCCCATCAGCAACTGAGTCTGGTCCGCCCAGAGCAATGTCTCAGTGACTCCATAACTCATGAGGTTTCCTTTAATTATTTAGAATGTTTGTTTTAATTATAAATGGTGCTGGATTATTGTGTTCTTTGAGAAGATCAGACTTGGCCAAACCCTATCCCATTTTTAATAAGGTTTAGGTATGGTAGGGGAAAACAGGTCTCCATTTTTTGTTTTCCTGTGCTCTGCTCAGCTACAGGCACTGCCTAGCAAACTGTGAGGCTGCTTAATGCACAAAGCAACAGATGTTGTTTCCACTGAAAGCAATTTTGGGAAGCCTGAAGCAAACACAGCAAAGTGCAGTTCAGAAATCCTGCAGAGCAGGCACAGTAAAAACAGGGTGGAAGCCACACTCCTGCACAGGAGGCAAACAGAAAGAAGGATTCAAGGACTCAGAAGAAATTCCAGTTAGAAGAGATGTGAGCACTTACTGCAGATGCAGTGTCCTTGCTTTCAGAGAGTGCCCGCTCCAGGTCACTCAGTGTCTCCAGCTTAGTGCTTTTCTTCTTGCCACTTGGCACTGGCTCCTTCAGCTTCTTCTGCTTCCTCTTGAGACTGAGCATCCCGATGTCACACCAGGGACACAACACCTGAGGGACAGAACAGCAGTGTCCCACATGCAGCAGTGTTACACCTGCACTGTTCCTAATGCACCTTCCTGCCTGGATGCAGCCACAGGCAACTGGTGAGAACTACAGTTCCTGCAGTTATTCCATCAAAGATCTGAGGGACTAGGATAAGGTTATCTGGAGGGCAGGGAGAGCTGAGAAGTTGGAACTTCAACTTTGTAAAATGCCCAGACCCAAACAACCCTTGTGTTTCACCCAGACTGCTGGGAGGGAGAGAGAGGGAGAGGGAGGGAGACAAAATGCTGAACAGCCTCCATGGGACTGAAACTGCAAACTCTGGGAAAGAGCAGAGATTCCAGAGGTTGCCCTACATTCCTGTCTGTCCCAATAGGAGGGGGCTCAGAGAGCCTCAGTGCTGGGCAGAGTGTACATTGCTCATGGACTGCAGGTGTGACACAGCCACAGCTCCAGAGGGGCAGCAAACACAGCCCCAGCCTCGCCCTGGCACACCAGAACCTGAGGAGGATGGAGCAGGTAGGAACCTGCTCACCTGCAGCTCAGCCTGATGCCCTGGAGTTAATCCAGTGCCACAGATTTGTCAGTATTCCCACATTCATATGGAAAATGTTAGACACTGGCACTGCCTGCTCTTGTTAGCCGCTGATTAAGAAGAATAGAGAAAACATAGCTAAATCTTAAGCATTTTAGAAGTTTAAAACTATTATTAGAGCTATAGGACACTAACAAAAGTTCTTATTAAAACAGTTTGTGTAATCCTAAAGCAATTCTGCAAATATACTTAATATTTACTGCTCCCTCCTGGCACACACTGAGGAAGCAGCAAATGCACACGCATGACTGAGCTGATCCCCAGCCAGGCCTCACCTCCAGAAGGGAATACGGCGAGTTCTCACACAGGAAGGTGTTTGCTGCACACTCCTTCCAGGCCTGCACTTCAGCCACCAGGGCCTCCAGCCTGGGCAGCTGCTCCAGGTGCACGGGGAGGGAGCGGCCCCTTGAGACGAGCTCCACCAGCGTGTCCAGCACGGGCACACGGCCCCCAGCCTGCCAGGGGGAAATGAGGAGATGCTGCATGCACCCAGCACCCAGCACTGCCCAGGTCACAGCAGCCACTCAAGGAGTTCAGGGCAGAGTTGTAAAAATTAATTTAATGCTCAGACAGCTCAGTGACCTGCACTATCAGCCCAACATTTGTGCTGCTTGTGCACTTAGTCATGGACTACCAGACAAAACTAACAACACATTTGGGGGCTGGGATGTGATCAAGTGATCCTTTAAAAAGATAACAGCACAAAATCAGAGACTGCCAACAATATAAGAAGTCTCCCAGTCTCACAGTGCATTCACAGCAGAAAATCAAAATAATTCTGAAATTATAAAATTATACAGTTAGTAACATTGAAAAAAGATCTCCAAGATCAATTTCAGCAATTAACCCAGCATTGCCAAAGCTGCCACTTGTCCCCAAGTGGCACATCCACGCACTTTTAAATCCCTCCAGGGATGGTGACTCTACCCTGGGCAGGCTGTGCCAGGGCCTGACCATTCCTTTCAGTAAAGAAATTTTCCCCAACATCCAACCTGAACCTCCCCAGGTGCAACTTGAGGCAATTTCCTCTCACCCTGTCCCTTGTTCCTTGGGAGGAAACTCTTGATTCCCTGGCTCCAGCCTCCTTCCAGGTACTGCAGGGAGCTCCAGCACCAGAAGACAGTTTAACCCAGGCTGTGCCAGGCCAAGAGTGAGAACCACCCCCAGTATCCCATGTGCCATTTGAGAGCAAGCTCTGGCCATTGCCTTGGCACCCCACACCTCAGGCAATGCAGGCACCACACACCCAGAGGTAAAGCAGCACAAGAGTAATTCCACAGGTAATTACTAGAACAGGCAGTTGATGTTGGACTGGAGAAATATTCACCAAAACAACCCCAACATATCTAGCAACTTCAAAGTCCTGATGCCAAGAACTTCCTGCAAGTCACAGTGACTGCAGGCATTTAACAAAACCTTCACAGAACCAAAGCAGAAATTTTTGGTGCAGACAGAACTAGTTTTCCACATTCAAGAGGCAGAATTGCAGAGTCCAGACCAAGAGATTAGCAAGTGCCAAGAAAAAAAAAACCACTCAAATTCTTTCAAGACAGCCCTCAAATGAAAGTTAGTATAACAAGAATTTTATTCCTTAAAAATATTTAAATCCAGGAAAATTAGTTTTTAAATAAGAGCTCAAATTAAATTTTTATTGAAAGCTGAATTTAGGCCAGACAGGCCTGAAAATACCCCTAAGTTAAATTAGAGCTCACTTTATAGAAAAAAAAAAGAGGACAAATGAAAATATTGGGCAATTTATACCAAAATGTGAAATCAGGGCTATCCCAGTGCCACTCTGGGCTGATCTGGGCAGTCCCACTGACCCCTGGCTTGAGCACTTTGCAAGGCTGAGCCAGGAACTAGTTTTGTATCACCACTCTGCACCTCAGTGTAGCACAAAAATGTGATTAACAAGGAGTTGTGACTGAGCAACTCAGAAACAGTGACCTTAAGTTAAAGTTCCATAATGCAGTAACTTTTTAACTTTAGATTTTTGCTAATAGCTGTTTTACAGATTTTATTGCAGGCAGTTAATTGCAAAGGTGAAGGAATACAGACCAGAAACAGAAGCAAGAATCAGTGGGTGTAGCTGCTCCATGGCTGAGGAACCAATGTCCCAGACTGGGAGCTCAGAGTGACACCAGAGCCCAGGAGCACACACGGGGAGTGGGGATGCTGTGGTGTGTTCTTAAGTTCGTTAGTTTGCTCCCCCCATTTTCTGTATTACTTCTTGCTGCTACCCTGCCAGTTAGGTTGCTATAGAAATGAAACTGCTCCTCCCTTGGTTTCTCTTATAAAGTGAAAGTTGTTTCCTCCTTGGGGTCAGTCAATCACTCTTTTTCTCCTCCCAGGTTTCGAGAATTTTCTTTTCTTTGGGAGGTATGGTTGGCTGTAGCCCCGGAGCCCCTCCTATGATTTATAACAGTTGGTTACTTTAGTATATCAGTTATGTTTCGTACCTCCAAATATGTATTTCTATTGGATAGCCGGGTTTCCCCCCTTTTCCCTTAAAACCCTCTCCCGCCCCCTGTTCGGGGCCATTTGCTGGGTGTTTCCCCTCCTTGTTGGTTCTTCTGTAATAAACCGACAGTTTACCCCCAGCAAGTGGTCGCCTCCTGATTCGTCTCTCACCGCGCTGCTCCGAGCTATCCCCCAGCTCAGCCCGAGGCCAAGACGCCGAGGGGGGCTGCTTTCTGATGCGCAGGGGCCCTGGCCTTCGCCCCTCACCAGATAGCCGGATTCCAGGGCCGTTCACGCCCCCGCGCATGGGGTGGCTCTGGCGACATGAGCAGGGTCACTGTCCCTGCCCAGCAGCCAGGCTCACGTACCTGCAGAGCCTCCACCTCCTGCAGCCAGTCCTTGGCCTTCTGCACGGCATCCTTCAGTGCTGCTCCGTTTGGGAGGTAGGCTGGGATCTCCTCCAGCTCCTTCACTGCTGCTGCCAGGCTGCTCAGGGACTGCCGGGGCCTGGGGGAGCACAAGAGCCCAGATGGGAGATGCTGCTTACAGGGGGGCTCTTCCACTCACCTGGGTTGTTAAATCAGAGGGCCACACCAACTGATGATGTTGCTGATGACGTTCAGTACTGGCTGCACCCAGCAGAGCTGGGGTGTCAGGAGCATGGGGGTTTAGAAATGAATGTTTGCTTACTCTTGCCTCCTACTAGAAATATTCTCACATTTGGACTTAAAGAAGATGTACCTTTTATTAACTTTTGGATGACAGACATCCACCAAACCCCAGACCAGCACCGAGAGATTCTGCATTTGAAGGTTAAAACCCTGAAGTGGGCTTTTCTGTATTTCCCAGTTTGATTCTGAGGTTTTAGAAAGGTACAAACACTACACAGCTCCCTATAGAACGTTGAACCCAAGCTTAGTCATTAATGTGCTATTTAAGCTCTCTTAAAACACTGGTTAGTAGTGGGTAAGAAATGTTCCAATACTTCAGGTATGACAAAATTAAAAAAAGAAAGGAATCTTGAGGGAAGAAACCTGGACTTAAGTTTGTGCCACGTTCCTAATTTTAAGTCCTCTCCCCTGCTTTATTTTATAAATCAGAAGGTAAAAATCACAAGAAAATTTTTCTTAGTAAGGATGTACTTGGCTTATTTCCTTCTTCCCTGCACCAATTAATCTGGAAAAATCTCCTCCTTGTCAGTGAGTAACAGTCCTACATGGACTCTATGGACTATGAATTTTTACCTGCTGGTGACACCTATCTGAGCTTGGTCTGAACATGTGTCCTCCAGCCTGAAACTGGGGAGGGGAGAAGGTAGAAAAGAAGGAAGAGGCATCTTAAACCCCTTTCTTGAGTATCCTGGTTTGATAACTTTTCTCGGCATTGTGGTAGCATCAAACCATGACACTGTGGCACAAGGAGAATTTACACAAGACAGTTGAGCAACACAGACACTGCAAGGCAACCCTGACACCTGAAACTGCTCCATTCCCTCTTCTCCCTCCTCCAGCCCATCCCTTCTGGCTGGCACAAACTTTGCCTTCATCATACTGAAGTCATTGTGTGAATGACATGCTGAACAGCCTCCATGGGACTGAAACTGCAAACCCTGGGAAAGAGCAGAGATTCCAGAGGTTGCCCTACATTCCTGTCTGTCCCAATAGGAGGGGGCTCAGAGAGCCTCAGTGCTGGGCAGAGTGTACACTGCTCATGGATGAACAAAGGGGAAAGGGGAGCCCTTCCAAGAGACAGGGCACTTCCATCTGAAACGATGAATTCCAACTCATGGAACTACAAAATGCCACATTGAGATTTAGCTCTACCTGGCCTTTATCAGGTTCCTGGCTTTGTCATCCCAGTGCTCGGACACGGTGAGCAGCTCCTGCAGCTTGGCCATGGCCTTCTCCACAGCGGGGTAGGGCGCGAGCCCCACGCCGGAGTCGATGAGGCGCCTCATGTCGTCCAGGGTGAGGGAGCTGTGCTCGGAGCAGGCCAGCTGCACGTCCTCCAGCCAGCGCGCCTGCTCCAGCCGCGCCCGCAGCTCCGGCAGCTGCGGCAGCTCCACGTCAAAGTCAAAGCTGACGTCCAGCAGCTCCTGCAGCTCCGCAGCGCTGGGCATCTCCTCAGAAAGGAGCTTTTGGCTTTGCTGTTGGAAAGTTTCCACACGGTCAAGGAGATCCTGAAATACACAAATGCAACAATGAATCAGATGAAAAGTCCTCTGCCAAGTCGCTTGACCACGGAAGCGCAGGGTTAGCAATGGGAGCACAGGCTCCTGGCAAACCCCCTGCTGCAATGCCACAGTGCACACGGCAAATTACCCAGATGGATGTCTCCTATTTCCTATATTTCTCCTCTCAAGATGTGTAAGTGTTTTGCTCCTGAAACTTTCCCTAATTATGAAGGATTTAAGAGTTTTCATTGTGATAGTCTAATGTTATAGTGTTGGGGTTTTTTTTGTTTTTGGTACAAGATGGTGCACCCTGTGCCATTTGATCAGAATGACAGCATACCCCCACTATTCACTGTCTCCTCATCCACTAGTAACCCCAACACACCCCTATAGCAAGCCCCACCACAACAACCAACCCCATCCCAAGGCCATAACCAACAACATCCCAGCTGGCCCAGGCTTCTGGGTAAGGATCCGCTGCCAATGATACCGAATAAACAAACATTATCAACATCCCCCCTAAATAAACCATAACAAGCACCGAAGACACAAAGGAAACCCCCAAGCTTACCAGCCAGCCACACCCTGCAACTGCTGCTACAACCAGCCCCAGCACCCCATAATAAGGGGAGGGGTTAGATGCAATTAATAACTTATATTAAACCTTATGTGCCAGAGAAAGGAGGTGTGGAAACATAAGAAAAAGTACCAGGAGCTTTTTGTAAATGGCACATGGCAAGTTATCCTGAGGGCTGAAACACTACAATAGTGTCTTCAACACACAGTGTGGCCAGCACTTCCCCATGTGTAGCACGGCCACAAGCTTGGGTACCCCAGAACAAGGCAATCCCAGCGACAGGGTGCCAGAAAGAGGGCTCCAAAGAACAGAAAGGATGGAAAAGGAAATGGAGAACTCCATGGGTGTTGCTGCCTGGCTTTGTTTTGGAATAGTTGAGGCAGCTGAGGAACAGCAAGGCGAGGAATATGAAACAAAACACTGGGAAGGGTACAGAATTTCTGAAGTTCATTTCTGCTGCACTGCTGAGGCTTTTGAGCTGCACCCCACAGTCCCAGTGAGCCACAGGCTCTCCATGCACTCAGCAGCTCATTACCCCAAAAGGTATTTCTGGGGCTGTTTGCACTTTCCCCAGGATAAAGTACAGCCATCCACAGCAATCCCACAGTGAAGGCTGGGATTATTCTGTATGAAGCAACCTGCCCAGTACCCCCAGTGCTGTCTGAAATGCTGTTCCTGCAGGAAATTCTTCCCTCACAGCTGACACCTTGGCATTTTGCCAGTGAGGCTGTTTCCCAGGGTGGGCAACCTCCCCCAGCATGGAATCAAACATTTTTTAGAGATAGACTGAATTGTGAACCCATCTCCAGTAATATTGGTCATTGATATTAACAGCCTAATTTGCACAATGACACATAATTGAGGCTTGTTGAGGATAACACAAAGGAACACTCTGACCATATGTGTTTGTTATTCCCCTGTTCAGGAATACCAGATGGAGAGGAACTGTTTGCATGTCTGGCATTTCCAAATTTCTGCTTTTCAATCAGCAAGAAAACTTCACAGCTTCAGTGCTACAAACAAATAACTGTAAAGAGGACTGCATCGAATCTGATCCACACACTGCAGGGCAGATAAAGCTTCCAAAGCAGCAGTCAAAGCTGAGTAGAACTGGTTTGTTCCCATTCATCTCCATGGCACCATCTGGCGTCTCAGTGTTGGGTGGATACTTGAGGGACAGTTCAAGAACTGGACATGGCATCTCCTGGTTTCAAGTGTCACGAATACGCAACGCTCTTCTCCTTTAAGACAGGAATTGCAGCTGCACAGAATTTTTTTAATTACCCCTCAGTGTGATATGGAACATTTTGGCAAATTCTGAAACAAGATCTTGAATTACTTTCAGTTTGCCTGAGGGCTCATCATGTGGGGAGCACAGAACCAACACAGCTGGTGGTGGTGGGATTCAAAGTGCTCTGACTCCAGGCAGCAGCAGGTTCTCTGTTAGAGAGAGGATTTGGCCAGCCTGGGCTGGGTTTGGCTGGAGTTATCTGTGGGGTTTCCTGGAATGTGGTTAGAGAGCACAAGGAGGGATCTAATTACAAAACTGAGAAAGCTGATTCTGGATTAACAAAGAAGGAAAGTGGAAAGGATGACAGAGCTGTCCCTCAGAGCACTGGGAAGTTTGAATGTTCTCAGATTAACCTGGCTTTACTCGTAAGAACAGAGCAGTTTACTGACCCCAAACTTTTAACCTGTAGTTACCCAGGTCATCCTGCTCCTTCTCCTACAATCCTTCACACAACATGAATGGTTTGATTTGCCTGTGCATAATAACCTCTTATCAGGCCTTATCATAAGCAGAGCATGAGCCCGGGATCTCTGTCTCCGGGGGGATAGAGTGCCAGAGGCCGGCTCGCTCAGACCAAGAAGCTGTGGTTCAAACCCCCAGCAAGCAGGGTGATATTCAGCACTTATAGTGATTAACCAGCTCATAAGATTTCAGCTTGCTGCTGGGTAAGTTTGCCCTTGGCTGGAGGCTTCAGCAGACTGAGAGAGGAGAAGGAAGAAGATGCCAGCTATTCCACAGAGAAGGCTTTTTAGGGGAGTGAAGGGTCTCAGCTCTTCTTCTTCTAAGTTAGTAGGGACACAGTATGCTACTTTTATAGCCTTGGCCAGAATCCAAGCTTGACCAATGGCAAAGGGTTAGAGGGACCATAAAGTGACCAACAGGTAAGGGTTACAAGCTTTTTCCTTAAAAGGGTATAAAGATAGGTTCTGAGTCGGGGGGTCAGGAACTTCTCTGCTGCTGTGTCAGCATTCCTATTGTTAAATTCTCCATGGCGCCTTTGATAAGGAGAATTTGAGCCTGTGGGCTTTACTACGTGTGCAGTATAAAACTCTGCTGACCACAAACAGCAGCTGGCCAGAGCTCCTTTCGTCCCCATCCCATGTGCACGAGTCACCCCAGCCTGCAGTGCCCAGTATTAACTCTTGGAGCAAGCAGCGAGATGGGAGATGAAGGCAGTGCAAACCCATCACTCTGTGAATGCTCCTGCTCCCCTCCCAAGGCTTCCCCAGTTACCTTCAGCAGTGGTGTCTGGCTGAGGACACAGGGCAGGGCGTAGAGCTGCCTCACGAAGAGCCGCAGCTCGTTCACCGTCAGCTGGTTCTGGCACTTCCCTCCCCCGGAGCGGTACCTGCAACGACACATTCAGCCTTCAGCTTATCACTGAACAGAAAAATAAACACCAGGAATCAGCTCTGAGGCCAGGCTGGACAGGGCTTGGAGCAACCTGGTCTAGTGGAAGGTGTCCCTGCAGGCAGTGGAACAAGAGGAGCTTTAAGGTCCCTTCCCACACAAACCATTCTGTGATTTATTGATTGCCTGACATCTGCTTATGATTTCATGTCAGCCAGGCCTTCTTCAGGAACAGCAGAATATTCACAAGCATCTAAGCAGCCCAGGGCTCACACATGTGGGAAACCTCAGTCTGCCACTGCAGAACGAGCTATTGTTGAAACACTCATATTAAACAGGATTCTGGAACAACGACTCAGCCTTGGAAGGGCACTGGTTATTATGGAATAAAATTAAGCTTTTTTTTCCAGAACACAAAGCAACTGTGGATAAACTATTCAGTTATGTTGCAGTAGCTGTTGTAGTCAGCTCTGCCCATGTCCACACCAAAAGAGAACAAATCCCAATTCTGAATGGGTTTTATATTGACAGGTTGTGTAGGCACTTCTGAAAAATCCTCTCTACACTGAAATCAGCATTTTTATTTTTATCTAAAAGCTTTGTAGCAAATGAGTGGCTTATAAGTGTTAACAAATGGCCCAATATTAAAAGCCTCTCTAAACTCAAGCCAGTATTAATGAGGTCTGAGAACCCTGAACAGAAAAGGAAAGAGATCCCTTACAATGCTGGCTCCAGTTGAATCCACAGTGTGTTATTTATACAAAAGAGGAGAACAGCCCAGCAGGATATGCCAGCATGACTGGAATGTGAACTCTGTAAAATAAATTTTCATTTACCATTCTGTGTTAAAAATAGGTATTTTTAACAGATACACAGAATCACATTGAGAGTTCCAAACCCCACAGTCAGCTGAACAATAAAATGAATTCAAAGCCTCAGGTACAACGCAGGTTTCTTTACAGTCTGCTTTGTTCTACTGGTTTTTGAGTAAGCTCCACAGCATCTTCCAAAGAAAAGCACAAGTTTTTAAATACATAAATATTTATATACATATATATATACACATATCTAAATGGCAAAGCTGTCACAAGATGTTTTTGAAAACCAGAAATTACATGAGCCTAAGAAAAACCATTGACAGAAGCCAAACCCTTGTTCATCCAGGGTTAATAAAGATCTCCAAGCACAAACTCTCTAGAGACTCTAAGGAACAGAACAGGCTTCAAGAGACCTAAAGAAGAAAGGGGATAGACAGGAAAAACATGGCAGCAGGGCAGGAACACTGCTGCCTTCCAGTGCCAGGAGAACAAGGGCCACACTGTGCTCCAGCCCCATTCAGATGCTCACAGAGCATCTCCAAACCTGCATCTGTGAGTGTATAATCCCCAGCACCAAGAGAACCAGAGGAAACAGAGATGTACAGTCCATTTTCATCTCTTCAGGTACTGCAGAGGAGCTGGTGAGCAGGAGTCACAGGATTTACTATGATTTATTACCTTCTGTCCTGGTCTTCTCCCCATGAACTGCTGTGTTTACTGCACTGAAAAAGATCCCCCAATGTCACTGACTGCTGGGACTGACAGGGACAACCTTCCTACAGGAAACAAGTCTCCTGCATGACTCTTCCAAAATCAGGATCAGACCAAAATGCTCAGTCCATAATAGAAAGTTTGTCAACAGCACAAATCAAACTTTTGGCAGAATCCATAATCTTTCCTAACCAACATCTGGCACTGGGTGTGATGGAGATTGTCAAGCATCCTGCAGATGTGAGCTTCAGGCATATCAATCTGCATGTGATGTAACATGTATTAGGATTTTAAGCAGGTAATTATCTTCTTTAAGCAGGTAATTGTCTTTCTTCAAAAGTTGTGAGCATTCCCCACTTCAACCTTGTGAGAAAAAAATTAATCAACTAACACAGGTTTTAAAACAACTAAAACTTATGAAGACATGAAATTGGACTTTTCCCAGAAACATGCCAAAAAAGATTCAAGAAGAAACTGTGAGAGGAGGACAAAACCTCTTCTAGAGCAAATAAGAATCTCAATGCAAGCACTGCCTCAACACTGTGCACAGCAGCAGCACAGGGTCAATTACTTGTCACAGCCTGAGATGCTGCAGGAGCTGGCAGGCCCAGCTGTGAGGAAGGCTGAGAGCCTCTCATGGTGACAAAAGAACAGATCTAGTCAAGGAGATGAAAATAAGAATTGCTCCCAGCTCTTCTCAGTCCAAACAAAGTCAGGGACACATTCAGTGCAGGAAGGACCCAGCTGGCACAGAGGAGCAGGGAAGGGCCTGGCTGCTGCTCCCAGTTCAGCACTGGGAGCCCTGAACAAGCACCAGGGATGGGAGAGCACAGGCTGGGGATGCCAGATGGCTCAGCACCAAATGAAGGAGGAGATCAGAAGTGGACAAGTCCTTTGATGATGGTGCCCAAAATCTCTAGGTTGGAGGTTCCCTATCTGGCAGAAGTCATGCCTGTGGGAGTGCTGAATTTCTCATTCCCTGTTGCAGTATTTTCATGTTGCTGTGACAGAGGCTTCATCCTCCTGTATGTGCAGGACAGCAAAAGTGAATTTTTGTCAAGTTGCTACTACAAAGGCTTACAGAGGGAACAGCAGGAAGGAAAACAAGAATCATGTCTAAGTGTGACAGCAACATTCAGCTACAGACAGTGTGACAGAACACTGTACCCTAAAGTCCTTCCAAGCCAGTCTTCAAGGTACTGCAAGAGCACAGCAGTGAGGAGCTCTGGCCCCTGCTGAGGCAGGTGACATGCAGGAACCACAGGTGCACTTCTACCAGCACAAAAGGCAACTGCTCCAATAAACACCACGTTGCTCAAAGCAGCAGAAATGGGTGAAAATTCTCCAAATGGGACAAATTACAATCAATTTTTTCTGAAGTACACCACACTTAAGATTGGTGGACATGAATCATACTGTTCTCCACATACATAAATCAAACATTTTCTTAGAAATCACCATCCTGCAAGGCTCAGTGTGCCCATGGTGAGTCTGAGTGCCCTGATCAATGGCTTTAAGTTGAAGTAGAGCAGGGATAGATGGGATATTGGGAAAGAATTGTTCCCTGTGAGGGTGGTGAGACCCTGGCACAGGTTGCCCAGAGAAGCTGCAGCTGCCTCATCCCTGGAAGTGGCCAAGGTCGGGTTGGAGAGGGTTTGGAGCAGCCTGGGATAGTGGAAGGTGTCCCTGCCCATGGTAGGGAGTGGAATGAGATGAACTTTAAGGTCCCTCCCAACCCACACCAGTCTGGGATCTATGGGTGAAGAATGACATAACAGAAGATGGCAATTTGTGAATCCTGAGAGAAAGGCTCTTACATCAATACAGGCACAACTAGACTTGTGCAATGAGGAGAACTGGCCTTAGCCTTCTGTTCTGGCTCTTTTCAGCTAATTTCAGACATGGAGTGCCAGCAGGACCAGGTAGGCAGTTCACAAATGACACTGCCTCACTTCAAATCCCTTGAGCAAATAACCTGTCTGAAAGATTCAATGTAAAAAGCAGGTATTTTTTCAGACCTCCCATACAACATTGCCACAGCAGCAGCTCAGGGAGTTAAGGCACTTTGTTTTTTCCACAGTACAGAGGGTAATGAATGAAACAACACCTGCACTATGGACAGATTTACAGTGCCCACAGCACAAAGACAAGGGGATTGTATCTTGCTGAGGGTTACTTTGTCAAACATACCACACCATTCTTTCTTTTCAGGGAACACTGGAATGAATTTACAAACTGTCAAACACAGAGGAAGAAGAGATTTGAAAACTCAGGATGTTTAACTTATTACATATAGTAAAGCTGAATCTCCCTGTCAAAGATGCTCTGCTGAGGAGACAAAGATTCTTTTAAATTTTTAAGTCTTGCAGAGCACTAGCAGCCATCACTGGCCACTGACATCCATCTCTGGAGCCCAATTTTGCTGCAGACATGGAGTGGCACTTACCTGGTCTGTCTCTTGCCATTCAACAGCTGCTGGGCCACCGAGGCACATTTGTCTGCGTCCTGTGTCACCAGCCGGAGGTGTCGCAGCAGGTCATTGTCTGGGAACTTTTTCATTTCTGATTCTTCTATCAAAGCCTTGAAACTGATGAGACCTGTTGGGAAAAACATTACGTTAAGAAGTCTCCCTTTGTGAGGGATTTTCCATGGTAAGGCTTAGAAACACAACACATTAAATGTATTTCTATTTCTACTTCAGTTACACTTTGTGTCAAAATGATTTATGGTCTTGTCACACAGAGACAGCTTAGCATCATTCCTGGGACTGTAACAGCTAAAATATTTACTTAAAAACACGAAGTGATAAATGATTTCTTTTGATTATCACATAAGAGAAAAGTTACTACAGTTTGTAAACTAAACACTGAAAAAAACAGTCCTTTTAAATGATGTGCTACAGGCAGTAGGTAAAATCCTCACTTTTTTTGTTGTTGATCTTTGCCTCCAGGGCCTCGCTGACGTTGGAAGCCCACTCGTTGTAGGACTCGGCGCGCATCTTGAGCGCGTTCATCATCGGGTACAGCTCCTCCAGGGTGTAGCGGTACCTGCGGGCAGCACACGACTCAAACCCCCGCAACACCGCGGCTGCACGAGCGCCCAGGCTGGGGGGGACTGCGGGAAGGTGCCCCTGCCCATGGCATGGATGGAATGGGATGAGCTTTAAGGTCCCTTCCAGACCAAACCATTTGGTAATTCTAAGATGTGTTGGTCAGTACAACACAGAAATAAGTTTTTGTGTGCTCAGGGTTACACAATTAAGACCTTACAACCACACCATGTTCCCTTTGAGATAATTTCAATATTGTAATTGCTTCAAAAAGCAATTTCTATGGGACAATTAAGGAGTTTGGACACTGTCTTAGAGCAAGCTACATTCATGTAGGACAAACGACGTACTAAAGAGCACAGCAAAGTTAACAATGGGAAAGAAAGCTCCAAAAAGCACAACAATACTCCTTGGCAAGGACTGGATCTAAGGGACACTGACCTGGTTGCTATAAATAAAAATGCAAACTAACTTAGCTAGCAATTTTTGCCATTATAGAACAAGTAGAGCTGAATGCTGAAGAGGCTTTGTGTGTGAGCACAAAACAGTCCCATTGTTGTGGGGGCACTGGATTTGCAAAGGACTGGAACAGAAACAGAGAGCAGCCCTACTGACAGCAGAGATTACCAAATCACAGTACCTACACAGACAGTACTATCTCCAGATCACGGTGTTAGTTACTACCTCAAGCTTACCCCAGTTTGTATTTGTAGGTGGGACAGGAGCAGAGGTCCTCAACGTGGTACAAGCACACCAAGAGCCCAGGTTTGCAGGGACAATAAACTGCTGACATGAAGCAGGTGGTTTTACACTTCAGGCACTGTCGCTCATCGTCAGGGAACAGCTCAAACGTCACCCTCTCTGAGTCAGTCACTCCCTGCAAGAGTGGCACATCAAAGCCTAATGAAGAAGTGACTGTTCCAAAGAGGAGGCTATTTCAAGCTAAAACATCAAAAGGTGAATTTATCAAAAGAATAATGAAGTTTAGATATAAGATATTCAACTCAGGTAGACAGAAATCTTGGTTAATGAAAGAATCAGCTTTTCTGACCAAATGACTGGAAGAACAAATATTATCTTTAAAGTGACATTCTGAGCAACATTAAAGGGCAGGTACTAAAATAAGGTGCATGATCAATGATTCTTTACCAAGGTGCTCCTCTGAAATCCACAACTTAGGAAGGGACTAAGTACCTCTAAGCCTCTGACACCCCAGTACAAGAACCAGCATGTTCTCACATCACTGTTTCAACTGTTACTTCATTCATTATAATGAATTCCATCCCTCCAAGTGCTCAAGCCCAGGTTGGATAGGGCTGGCAACAACCTGGTCTAATGGAAAGTGTCCTTGCCCATGGCAGGGGATGGAATGAGATGCCTCTAAAGTCCCTTCCCACCCAAACCATCATTTCCTACAACTCACCAGTTTATCAACCTTCTCACGCAACCTCTTCTCCTCTTCAATCATAATAGCCATGTCTTTCTGGACTGTAGATGCCACCACAACGTCCAGGACATCTGCTTTGGAAGCCATCTTACAGATCATCTCGTCGTGGGAGAAGACGCAGTAGCGGTTGAGCAGCCGGTAATGCTCCACACACTGCCGGCCCAGGGGCAGCTGCGGGCAGACACAGGGTGCACTTGGGACAGGACATCAAGGGAATCCCTCTGTGTGCTACTACCCAGAAACTGCCCCCACACAAATCCTTCCAGCAACAGCATTCACACTTCAGAGTGTAAAACTAGAGACATCAAGATCCCAAGTTGTGCACACCAGGAATGCTTATGGCTCTTTCCCAGTGTGAGCTGAAGGAGATGCTCTCTCTTGCAGAGGTTGTAAATAAAGGCTACTAAATCACTCAACCACAGTGGGCTCAGGAAGATCCAAGGTAAAAATGCACTGAGGCCAAGGAAGCATCAAAAGGACAAGTACATAAGCCTGGCCTGTACCCACCACTCGAGGGATGCCCCATCCCACACAGGTGCAGGGCACCCTGGGCCTTTCCCCTGCTGACAGGAATTGTGCTGCAGCATGAGAAACTGCTGGCTCAGGGAGCACTCATGTCCCTAACTGGCTGCAGGCACAGCTCACAGCTCACCCTGAGCTGGGCAGGTCACTCAGCTCTGTTTTAGGAGCAGGCAAACAGGGATGCTCAGAGTTACAATGAGGTTATGTGCTGGGTCCAGTGTGAAACTCATGGAAGGACAAGAGGAAAAACCAAACCAAATCAAGTAACATATAAGCAGAGTCAAGTGCAAAAAGCTTTCTTGCAATATTAGTCATCTTCCTCTTCTAATTAATGTTTTTTACATCTAGCAATGTTTTAGTTGGGCTACACTTACAAATAGCCAAGACCTTTTTGGGGAAAAAAAAAATCACAAGAGAAGTAATTTGAAATATCAGAAGCTTAGAAGAACCTTTGTGAGATCAGACAGCACTGTGTATCTGAGTCACTTTCTATCAAGGTAGAATTACTTGTAACTTAGGAGCAACTGTCCTCCTTTTGTGTTTATTTTTAAAAAGACAAAGATCTTACTCAATAACTCTAACCTAATAACTGTAATGTGTGCCCATCTCTGCCAGTTCTGAGAGCTGAGTGAAACTCGCCAGGAATGATGCACTGCTCAGCAAACCTTCTATCTGAACTTGAGAACTTTCTGCTCTCTTCTCATTAAGGCGTCTTTCCCTAAAAACCTAGAGCACCTCTGCTACCTAAGAGGAAGCTCTCACATGAGGTGCAATTCCTATTTTTTCCCCTACAAGAGGACTATCAATGTCTTTAACTTTCAGTAATGTGCTACATGTATTATCTAACTTTATCACAGAAGCTAAAGCAAAAAAGATGTCCAAGTTGGATTTGGTTTCCAGCTGCAGAAAGCACTTAGAGAATTCCCAGTGCAATAAACTAGGACATTTTACCATTCCATTTTGGTTTGAGATGGAATTCGGGGACACAAAAATGAGCAACACTGGTGCATCTCATACTCCAGGCATGCACGGGACTGTGCCTCCCTCCTGCTGCAAAAGTTACATCAGCCCTGACACATAATTCCAAACCAAATCTTCAGAACCAGAGGCAGCCTGCAGCTCAGTGCATGACAAACCTTCAGCAAACACAGTAACAGGCTCCTTCTGATCTGTGGCCTAGATTTGTGCCTCAGCAATAAATCAGAGCTACAGAGCAGCTAGGAACAGCTTTGGAACTGCTCACTTAGGGAAAAAACTGGTTTGGAACATACCCAGTCCACGGTGCAGAAGTTCACAGCTTCAGCAAAGTTGAAGCCCTGGTTGAAGCCGCTGTGGTAAGCTCTGGGAAAGGTGATAACAAACTCCCCTGCACACTGGTTGGTTCTGTACACCTGGGGGGACAGACAGGCCAGGGTCAGCTCACACCCAAACACAGCTGGGGAGGAGAACATGGATTTCCAACTCGCAGTAACTTCTGTGAGGACTTCCCAGAGTTTAAACCACAAGCCCAAGAATTACAACTGGCAGCTGATAAAGGGTCACATAAAACCCTGGAAAGCCTGAGTTCCACTCAGCCACACCCCTCTCTGAACAGTTCTAGGCTGGCTGCCTGGGCCTTGTGCTCCTCACGCCTCAGGGTTGGGGTCAACACAGATCCAGCCCTCTCCAATGTGCAGCTGAAGGGGAAGAGAAATTGGGAACCTTAACATTCATATTATTGTTCATCTAAGACTGTTGGGGCCATACAGTCATCATGAAAGCAGGCAATCATTCTGCATCCTTCCATTTTGGAGGCTGCCATAGGAGACAAACAATTTTGCTATTTTTTTCAGATTTTCCTTTAAGTCCCAAGGTCAGCTCATCAAAAGCCAATTAAGTTGTAAAGGGACATAATTCCCATGAATAATCTAGTATGGAATAAGATGAAATCTGATGAAAAAATGTTTTTTAAATACCTAAGGACTTATCCAGGAAAAATAAGAGAATGTGGATGACAAAATAAACAAAGAATGGGGTTTGGGGCCTTGACAGAAACTCTATGCCAAAAAAACTGTGTCTGATTGAACAGACATACAAGAGCTCCTGCCATTGTTCCAAAGGTAAAGCCTAAACCTTTCAGCTGAGACACAGAAATAGAAATATCCAAGATGGATCTCCAGAGAAGAGTCTGCCAGTCAATTCCAAAGGCAACAATTCCATTGCCCATCTGTTCACACTGGCACATTTTAGTGGATAAGGAAGATGCAACACACATGGAAACCACCACACCACCTCTGTAATAAAAGTGGCTTCAATTATCAGCTTTAAGTAGAGTTCCCATCAAAGAGGGTTGGTTGGGGGAGTAGCACAGGAGTCTGACACATACAGGCACCCCGTGGGCCATCAAAGTGTTCGGGTTCATTATGGTGACAAGTTGGTGCAAGAGATCTGGCTGGGACTCAAATAGCTCTGGAGCAAGTTTCTTCATTACATCCTCCAGCTGCTCAGCTGCGTACCCTGGGGCTCCATACCACGTTTTAGGCTCCCCCCTGCAAGATTATTAAAAAAAGTTAAATATAAGCAAACTTTAAGTTACATTTTTAGTCTTCTGCTTTAAAATACACCATGTCAAAGGAAGGGCATATCACCAGGAAGGAATGCAAAGGTGCTGTACATTCCTGAATCTTCCAATTTTACACAGGTCCTTCTTCTCCAGACCTGTTTTTAACTGCCTACACTTCTGAACAGGTACTTCAAATATTGTGGGGAGGGAGAAAAAGTCTGAAGAAGTCCTCAGTGAAGTTCTGCTGATTCCAGCACAACTTCAAAACATAAGCTGCCTGTCTTTTCCCATGAACACAAACTCCCTCTCGGGTCCAACAACCAAAGTCAGTTCTTTCTGTCTTATGTACAGCTGCCATAAAAGCAACACATAGGAAGTAGAAATCAAACTTCAAATTATGCAACACTTCAAGGGGAAAAAAAATCCATATCCAGAGTAGGAACAAAGAACTTTCAGCACTTGATGCAAGCCAGCTGAGAGAATTAAGGGGATGCAGATGTGTTCCAGCAGATACTGTTACAAGCTTACACTGGCTCACTGCAGCACTGAGACAAAAATGCCTCCAGGGCCTTAGAAAGAATGAACTTAGAAAAGGTATTTAGAAAGGAAAACAGACAAATCACCTTATTCCAAGACTTCTGAAGAGTTGGCAGACTTAAACTGACCCAACAGTCAGTTCCATCAATCATGAAGCAATTGGGAGAATTCCAAAATATAAAAGTGAAGTGTGAATCCAGAAGTCTATCTCTCACCCCTAGGAGCTCATTCCTGTACTTACACAGCCCCTGTGTCAGGGGAAGAGGAGAGCCAGCAGGATGGACTGTGGAGGGGCAGCTACACACAGGGAGTTACACACAAGTTGTTACAGAGTAATAAATGTAATGTAAATGCCAGCCTTGGACCTGGCCATCATCCTGGCACCACTCCAGGAATCCAGGAAGACCAGTCACAGATGCAACTAAAACCCATTCTGTGTCTGGACTGGGCTAGTTGAGAGTTCTGCTCCCTGACAGATACCAGCACTGAGGAATGGGTAACACAACAGATATGAACTGTGTAAACTTGAAGCAGGATATTGGAACTGGAGGTCTCTGGACTCAGGGGAACAAGTAACAGGCAGTTCTAATGCAGGTGTTGAGGTGCCAGCAGCCTGAGGGAGCAGCAGTGGAGGTCACAGGTTTTTTTGCTCTGCTTCCTGACTGCTCCACATCCCTGCCTGTACAAATACTAGAAGCAATGATGGCAATTCTTCCTCTGTCTAGGACTGACATCTTATTTATTTTCAAGCATCTTCAGTGCAAAGGTTTGGTTTGGTTTTTTTTTCCCTTTTACAATTTCTAGACCCAACACAGAATTCAGAGTTCTGTAGGATTACTGCTGTCTCCAACCCTAGGAAAGCTCTGTGGCTGCAGCCTGGGTCCCTGGGGGTTAGCTGCTCACAACACTGCACCAGGCAGGACACAGGTCCCTCCAAGGCACATGGCAATGTTGAAGATGGACATGCCATCCCTAGGACTCTCCCAAGAATCAGTCCTGCTTTTTGGAGTCTTTGATTCACAGTTTGGAGCACTGTCTCTGCAGAAGCAGGTTGTTCAGACTGCTCTGGCCAAGAACAGCTTTAACCTCAACTGCACATTGCCCTCCAATGCAGATTTAAACCCCTGCATGGAAGGGAAATGAAGGATATCTGCAAATGAAAGGACATCAAGGACTTTTCAGATGGAGGATAAATAAATTGAAAGCAGGTCAAGTAACTTTTTATGTCTGGATGTATCTCATGTATGCACAAGAGCTCGTATGCACTGCCACACCTTCCTGGCCATCTGCAGACACCCATGCAATTGGGGGCACACTATGGAGGGCATTCCACGAACAGTGAGGGAAATGCTCCTAGAAGGAATGAAATCTATGCTGCAACCTCCTCTTCCACCCACAGTTTTCAGTCTGACTGAAGACTCAGACAAAGAGAAAAAAAAAAAGCAGTAACACATGACAAGAAAGGTAATTTTTACCATGTAATACTGTCACTCCTTTGCTCACTCTAACATTTGTTTTTTTTAACAGTAAGCACCACGAAAACAAGTGAATTAAGTCACTGGCTCTTGGGCTGCACTGCAGAAGCTGCTATTTCAAGGAGCAGCAACCGAATAACCAACAAAAAAAGGACCCACTGAACAGCAGCTGGCATTGGTTTTACCATTCTGCTTGAATACTCGTATGAACTAGGAAAGAGAAAGAGCTTGACAGGTTTCAGGAAGAGTGACAAGCATAATCCAGACTCTAGAAAAGCTGTTGTAAGGTGAGAAGTTCAAGGAGTTCAGTCTATTTAGAATATCAAAGAGATGGCAAAGATCTGTCCTGATTACAGCTGACAAGTGTTGGCTTGATGAGAGGATTTATGACAGCATGATCCATCCAACAGACAAAACCTGCCGGAACTGAGTTGCTAAGCTGAAGTTGGATGATTGTTAAAAGAAAACTCGCATGGTTTTTAGTTTATATTGAGTATAATAAAACATTTGATGGAGTATCTGCTGCATCTTTCATGGATTTTTTTAAAACTGGGAATGGATGTCTCTTTCCAAAACATGACCTCTTGTCCAAAAGTAAATCAGTGTAGGAATTACACTGTCAGATTTGACCCTGCTGCAACAGGACAGCAGGTTACTCTGGCTGAGCTCTGCAAATGTGCTTTTAGTCCACTAATTAAGGAGAATAGGGAATGAAAGGGAGACTGTTTCCTAGATTGGGTTTATTCCTCAAACTCACCAATGCAGATAGTTAATGGAATAGCTCCAATGGTCTTCTATATGCCAACAAAATGAGGAAAAGCACATTCCTACGTACAGCCAGGGCAGTTTCATCCCACAGATGTCTGCAGTGATGTGAGCAAGCACAGACTGCTCCATCACAGGCATGTTGTTTAAATTCCAGCCACTATCAAGGTATTCCTGAAAATGGAACACAACAGTCACAGGTTTACACAACAGGAAGGGAAAAACCCAAGAAGATAAAGTTGCTCAAGAGCAAGAGAAGAGAAGCACTTTTCCCAACTGAGGAATATAAGAAACAGGTCAATGACTCAAAGACTAAAGCCTCCATTGTCTTTGCCTCTTTCACAACCCTAACCTGCCCTGTTTTGTTAAAATGACACCTTTTTAATTTGGTTTTATTTGGTTTGGAAGTTATTTATTAACTACTAGAATAAACCTATGGCTTTGAATGGCTGATCACAGCAAATTTTATTTATTCAAAATCCCAGTGTAGCTCTGCTCTTAAATACTCTGCCAAGAACACATAACAAACTCTTTGCAACCCAGTTCAATTATTGTGCTTTAAACCAAGGAGAGCTATCCCATGAAAAACTGCAATAAAAACATCCACAGTGAACTCAAAGACCTACCTCTTCTTCTGGTCTAACTTTAAACTTCCCACCTCTAACAGGGAAGCCACTGCCAAATTCCTTTGAAGCAATGTCAGCTCCGTACTCCACTGTCACATCCTCTTCAATGGTACTGACAAGTCTCCAAAATTCTTTTTCAACCAGCTCAGTGGGGACCATCTAGGTATGAGAAGAAAAGGGAGTATGTGTGAGGAATCAGTAGATGAGGAGTATGTGCATCAAAGCTGTCTCAGGGAGGAACCTCCATTAGCTTGAAGATTTTCTCAATTTTAAAATTATTTCAACAAGAGAAAAACAACTGCAGCAGAGATGTGGCTCCAGGAGATGCTGCTGCCCTGTTCTTTCAGGAGTGCCTGACAGTCACCTTTCTCTTCCCTACAGACACTTCTTCTAAAGTGGGAAAAAACCAAATAAAACCACAAGCAGCTGGTGGAACAAGAAACCACAACACCAGCAAGAACCAGGATTTGCTGATGCAAATGAAAACCTCTGATTTGGGATCTCATTCCATTCAAAACCAGAATCCCTCCTTTCCTCCCTCCTTAGAGTTACCTAATTTAGCTAACCACACAAAATGAACTGCACACAACACGAGGATGAAGCAGGAACATACATGTACTGGCATGTTAAAATAGTCTGACTTGAAGGCATCGGCCATTTCCCCGAACGTGCGCAGGGTGTAGTCTCGTGCTGCTTGCTCAAACCCAAAGGCTTCCTGAGGCTTGTTACACTCCTGCAAGGGAAAAGAAAATTGGTTCTATAACCCATTCACACAACACTGTGCTCAGATTTACACAAATGGGCTCCTCTAACAGCTTCTGAGTGGTAAGAAGGAAGGACAGCACTGAAATGAAAACACTTTCCTAAAGGGCAGAGTCAGAAGAAGAAACTCTGCTTGACTCACCAAATCACAAAATTTATTTATAAATCTGCAAAAACATTAATGAATTAATGTGCCTAATTTTTCCTTACTCTAGTAGAGCTAAGCAGGATAAGATACATAAATGATCACACTGAAGCACCCAGCGAGACTCCAATTATAAGTACAGAGAAAAGGTGTCAGTTAAAATCCAAAATGTTTTTCAAAGACACACCAATTTTTGGCTCAAAACAATAAGTGTGAGCTTTGCAATATGAAGCATTTCCAGTCTTCATTTTAGCTTTACCTCTATCACCTTATTTGCACAACCTTAAATAGCAACAAATTGTATTTTCTATTTTTGATCAGGTTAAAAAAAGCCCACAAAATACAAATTAGCCTTTGGCTTTACTGCAGTGATTTGTCAGTTTACCTGAGCCAGACACTGGGGACACCTCCAGTCCCCTTTGGGAACATCATGGAGAGGTGGAATTAAACAGAAGGTGTGGTAACTGTCATCACAGCCATCACACAGCAGGAGCCTGTCCTCATCGTTCCCACTGCCACACAGGAGACACACATACAGATCCACCTGCAACACAGAATCCCACAGGAGCAATGGGAGAGCTGAAGGTAACTCAGGGTGAAAGCAGTTTGGTAACTCCCATCTGTGACACTCCCCAAAGCTCATTCTTACTTTATCTCTGCAATGGAAATGAGACAAACACACCCTGAATATTCTTTTAGAAGTTTAAATATCTCCCTCTGTAATTTAAGAAAAGACCACAAGAGCTGCAGGCCCTTCTATACATTTTTTCCCCAAGTGCCAGGACAGCTCAGATCAGCAGCACTGTGGCCTTGGCAGGTACAGCCCAACACCTGGGGCTGGGCAGGAATAACCCAACACCTGCTGGGGCTCACAAACCCAGCATGGGCTTTCCCATGTACAGCCTCAGGTGTTTCATTCCCCTCTGAGACCAACTGCCTTGGAAAACAGAAATCTGGAGAAAAGAGTTCCTGTTGCTGGGGATGTTCCTTATTTTCCCCAGAGAAGGCTCCAACCTCCCAGAGGAGCTTTGGGTAGGGGGGCAGCTCTTAATTCTGACAGAGCAGCTCCCAAGGCCTAAGGAACGGGCACAGGCACTCCAGCCTGGGATAGGCTCTCTGCTGCCTGTCCTACACCCAACTCTCACCAGCAGTAGCCTGGAAGTCTCTTCCCAAACACAGAACAGAGTCAAGAGGACAGGGAGAACCTCTTGCCTTATGTTGTTAAAAAAAAAAAAAAAAAAAAAAAAGAAAGAAAAAAAGCAGCAGCATCTTCTGTTCCTCCCCACAAGCTTTTTTCATTTGGGGGTGATGGTGTCAGGCTCCTGGTATTTGCACCCCTCATTCTCAGGTACCAGCTACAGGTGTGGATTGAATGGGAACATGTTTGGTTTTAGGAGGGACCCAGCTCGTGGCATGAGCAGAAAGAATCTCAGCATTATCTTCTCAGAAGTGAGACAGCTACCACTGCCTTCAGGTGGGGGTTCTGGGGGATAGCAGGTGGCATGTGGAGAGCTGGGGTTTTTTTTTAAGATACATTTGAACAACCAAGCTTCCAATTTGTGCTGAAATTGTGGAACTAAGGGCAGGTCTGTGAAGTGCCATGTGCCACAGCCTGCACAGAGTTCCCCTGAGGTTGCAGAGCAGTGGGGAAGGACCAGCTCACACAATCACTTCCACTGGACTATGCTTTCAAAATGCTTATTTTGAGACTGTACTCTGGAGACAGAAAAAAAGTCACTTTAGTTAGAGATAATGAAACTTAACCATCCTGCCATTCCCAGCTCTGTGAAGCTTTGGCAATGTTGAAATTCCAGCAGGCACAAACACTGCTGCGCTTCAGCCTGGGGCTCCAGGAAGCAGCCAGGAGCCCTCCATGTGACAAAGTGACAGCAGGTTTTACTACACACCCTAGAGAAATCCAGAAATGCCTGCAAAACATGCAGCTGCAGGAAGGCAGGGGGTACTCACAGCATTGGTGGGTTTTTTAGATCTGGCTTTGGATTTGTCCTTCTCTGGCTCCCCAGAAAGTTCTTTCTTCTCAGGGAGCTTCACCACACTGCGCATTTCCTTGTCTGGGCAAAGGAAAAAGAATGAGAGTATTGCAAAGTGTTTCAATGCTTAGCATTATTTGTTATTATTTCTTTTATTTATTGCTTGTTAGACTGCATCACACCAAGGTGTTTGCTGAATTGTTATGCCCTACACTTGTTTCAGTCAGCACAGGGCAAGACTTGAACTCCTGCAATGCCTACAGAAGCCAGTGTTATCCAAAAATCCCAGCACACCCCCACAAGCCAGCACTGGCTATCACATCCCACAGTTTTTCAGTATATGCCATTTTAATTCATTTTAATTGAATTATGAGCGGGTTTATCAGCTAAGGTTTTCTTTCCATGTGGTGTTAAAGAATGTTATTAAGAGCTTTTTCCTTCTACTCTTGGGGGAAGGAGGCTAGTGCTTAGAGACTCCTTGAAGAAAAAAATTCAAATTACAGAACACCATAATCTAAACAAATTACTGAAAAAAAGATTCTGAAGGAACAAATGAGATTGACAGATTGCTCAGGCAATTTCAATTATTGAGTAGCTGTAAATGGTTCCTGTATTTATTTGGCTAAATTATTTATCAACAAGCTTATTCTTCTGTTTGATGGCATTAAATATTGTTTCTCAGTCTCAAATAATTATTTCTTAAGGAGAGAAGAGACTCAGGACTGCTGATAGCAGCAATTTAATCATATTATGGGAACTTTATCATTAAGCTCAAAACAGACTATCTTTTTCTTTCATTAGTTAAATTTCCAGATTTTAAGTCCAAATTCCTTCCTAAAAGTGTCTGATTTCTGATACATTCTTAAAAGAGTTTCTTCTATTTAAAGCTCATGGACTGATGTTATTTAAAATACAAAACAAAAACATTGCTCCAATCTTATTTCTGATTGTTCCAGAAGGGACACCCAAGTTCAAAGAAGTGTAAGTCTTTTTCAAATGAAAACATCATCTTCAAGAAAACTCAACCACTTACAAGAAACCCCCCCCAAAATACTTAAAATCCATAAAATAACTTTTTATCAAAAACTCCAATTTTAAAATTAACTGAAAGTCGGTTTCTTTTATAAAATACTTTGAATAGTTTCAAGTGCTAATTTTAGTTCTGGTCTTAAAACACATTTGTGCAAAATAACAGAAACTGCATTTCTGCTGTGTTTCACTCACCACCTTCACTCTTTGGAGGGGCACAGCCCATTCTGCGTCTCAGATTGTGAGTTCTGGCTTCTGGAGGGTCAGTCTCACTTTTAACATTGGTTGCCTTTAAAAAGGGAAAAAAAAAAAACAAAACAAGGAAAAACCCCTCAGTGACATCCTTAGCTGGAAGACTCTGGTTTGCCACTTGTGTTTGGGAAGATGCTCACTGCCAGCTGATCTGGCTGCTTGCCCAAGCACAGAGAGATGAGTTTGGAATCTCCAGCTGGCTCTGGGAAAGGTTGGCTCTGTGAGTCCCAACTAAACATTTCCTAAAGTCCCTTCCAATTCAAACCACGTGGATTGCATTGGTGTGAGACACAAACACCTCTCTGAGGTACCACAAAGGTTCAAGACTTGTAACCTGCCTTGTTCCAGTGAGAGTCAGAGAGACACTATGGGGACTTCAATTAAACTCAGAACCATCTGATACTTACAAACCACTAAATCTAAACAGACACCTGGAGTTCTGAAATACTTGTCTTCAATTATTTACAAGTAGTTCAGAGAGAAATGATGCAGGGAACAACATGGGAGATTTGAAAGCAAATCCTCCAAAATGTCCATGCCAATGACACCAGGATTTGGGTTTGCTTTCAGTGGGACCCATTAAGAAGCAAAGCACAAGGAACTCGGTGCTTTCACAGATTTTCTTGTACTCCTGAGGAGCAGAACATGCTCCAGTCTTCAAAGCAGGGACCTTTTGTTGGTACATCTTGGAACTTTCACCACAGAATAATGCTCTTCCATTTAATGCTTACATTTCTTCCCTGAAATTTTGAGATGGTGGGAGAACAATTCTCAAATCCCTCAGTGTTACAAGAGGTTCTCTCCAACACTCCAAGAAAATGAGGTTATGCAACAAGTCACTCAGCCACTCTCTGAAGCCCAGAAGATGGGATGTGTGGGTCAGGTCTAAGGCAGGACTGGACACAGCCCCCTGTACTCTATGGGATGGGAACTGCTGTTCAGTTTAAGGGTTTTATGGTTTTTTAATTTTTACAGAGCTGGTTTTGACAACATTTTCAAATCACTTTTCATGTTCTCTTTGCCCAAATATCTCCATCACACCACTCAGAGGTCCCAATGCTTAAGAAATGCACCAAGAGAAGTTGTTCATTGTGTTCTGCCTCAGGGCCAGCATGCCCTGAGCCTCAAGTGCAGGGATAGGCACCCAGTTTCTGCATCTTCAGCTCCTCTGAGCTGTGCCTTTTGTGCTTCAGCTGATACTGATCTTCACAAGAGCAGCTCTTGGTCTGGCCTGAGCCTTTTATCACATCAGGTCATCTCACTTTCACCTCCCCTGCATTGTTGTGGTCTTTCACACTGAACTGCTCCACATCAAGCACTTAAAGCCTTTGCATTTCAAAGCCAGCCTAGACAGTCATTGCCCTTTTCCTTTCTCATTATGAACATTTTCTCCTGACTGTTTACTCACCAGGTAGGAAAGGGCAAGGGAAAACTGTGGGTGTCTCACAACTGAAAACATCAAACTGGCAAACATGAGAATGAATTTAGGACTCAGTTTAAGACATTGACAAATCGTTGTGTATTGCATTAGAGCAAAAAATTCAGATATGAACCAAACATTTCTCTTTTGCAACCAGGTCAGTGCAAATGCAAACTACTTGGAGCTTCAATGTTGAATAAAATGGATTTAATCACCTTCTCTGTCTGCACTGATATGGAACAGCAAAATTCACATTAACAAATCTTAACTTTAGGAAATTACTGTCTTAAAACACTACAGCTCCTGGCTAAGCCAGCCAGTCCCTGTTGCTCAATTCAGCCTTAGTGCTGTGTGTTCCAGTTATGTTCTTAATTATGGATTTTCTTTCCACAAAAATGAGGTACACAACATCAGTGGTGCTTGGGGCAAGAGCTGAGAGGGCAGCCTTGCCTTTTGGCTTAGGATGTGTAGTTGGTTTCCCACAAAATGACAAAAATGTGTTCTCTCTGTTGGTGCCATCTTAGACCACTGCCAGAGAAACAGCTGGAATTTTAGTGGATATTTGTCCTGCTGTCAATTCCTAAGGGATCCATGAGAACAAGAATCCTTCAACCACAGGCAGATACTTCAAATGGAAAGTTTCAGCCCAAATTACTGAAGTCTGCTCAGAATTATAAATCCACTTGTAACCAGGTATTTGAGTGGAAAAGCTTTAGAAACCCTTAATTGTATCTCATTAACCAAGCATAATTACAGGCAGAGTTTGCAACAGCTATGCTGTACTATTAGTACTAATAAAGACCAAGACCAGAACAATGGGAGTTAATAAGAGTCTGAAACAAACTGTGACCTTCCTAACTCATGATGTCACCACTAATCAGACCCTCTCCTGGGAATATCCTCCCCTGCTCTTCATCTGCCCAAACAAAAGAAACAGGAACTCTCTGGAGATAGGATCATCAGGCTGGAAAGGTTGGAGCTAAAGCAATGCTGTTTTCCAGCAACAAAGGAGACACATGATCTCCTAAAATATGTCTTCACAGAAGATACTGAGATATAACCAATACATTTCATGCTTATCCAAACAAACATTGCTTCTCAGAGACGTGTAAGATTGTACAAAACTACACTGACTTGATGGTATACATTTTTATCTTATATTGCAAGGGTAAATTAACACAAATTGATAGAACTCAAGAGTGAAAAATGAATTACAACGATGCTGATGTTATATCTAATAGCTGGCTTCAACTCATGAGAGATGTACAGAACCCTCCTGGTACATTTACAGAACAAGGAGAAGGAACAACAGATCAAAGCTGCTTCATTTCCAGGATTTGTCACCTGTACTTTAATCTAAGAGCCCCACAGTATCTCCATCATGCTGAAAGCATAACCCTACTGCACAGCCTCACCAACAGTCCCCACAGCAGAGCCTCCCAGAATGCCAAACCTCAGTAACACACTGGGTAAAGCATCAGACAATTCTTACCCATTATTTACGATTTCTGTTATAGATGGATAATGAGATGGTTGGCTCTTGCAATTAAGGGATGACTATTGTGTGACTATTAAGAAAAGCTTTAGTGATATATAGTTATGTTATTGTAGTTCAGATGTCCTCTGTTCTCCCCATAGTTCCCTTTCCCCCCTGTATTGTTGCCATCACACAGCCTGGGCTGTGTGGGACAGGTACAAAGAAGCTGCACATGTGTTCCTTACCTGGGGCAGTTGGGAATGGAAAAGCTTGGTGCTTAGGGGGTGAGGCCTGGCAACACCTGACCCCCAGTCCAGTTACAAGAAAGCAATCTGCACTGATAAATGGCAAAGAAGAGCTGACTGACAGACTTTGAGAGAGGCCAGGGCTGGCCCCTGCAACCCCCAGGGGTATAAAAGCCTGAGCATCCATCTTGAAGATGAACTGGCCACATGGTGTGCACAAGGGGCAGTTCCCAGCACTGCAACTTTTTTCTTATGTTGTATTTTTGTTAAGTTTTAATAAACCTTTTTAAACTTTCAAAGTGAGCAGTTGTTTCTCACAATCTGTCAAAGTTTAGGTAGCCCTGACACAGTGAAGCAGCTGTTCCTAGGCACAAACACACACACAGTGCCCTGCTCCCAGCTCACACTCACACACACACAGAGTGCCCTGCTCCCAGCTCACACTCACACACACTCACAGTGCCCTGCCCCAGCTCACACTCACACACACTCACACACACACAGGGCCCTGCCCCAGCTCACACTCACTCACACACACACACAGTGCCCTGCCCCAGCTCACACTCACACACACAGTGCCCTGCCCCAGCTCACACTCACACACACACACACACAGTGCCCTGCCCCAGCTCACACTCACACTCACAGTGCCCTGCCCCAGCTCACACTCACACACACACACACAGTGCCCTGCCCCAGCTCACACTCACACACACTCACACTCACACAGTGCCCTGCCCCAGCTCACACTCACACTCACACAGTGCCCTGCCCCAGCTCACACTCACACACACACAGGGCCCTGCCCCAGCTCACACTCACACACACACAGGGCCCTGCCCCAGCTCACACTCACACACACACAGGGCCCTGCCCCAGCTCACACTCACACAGTGCCCTGCCCCAGCTCACACTCACACACACACACACAGGGCCCTGCCCCAGCTCACACTCACACACACAGTGCCCTGCCCCAGCTCACACTCACACACACACACACACAGGGCCCTGCCCCAGCTCACACTCACACACACAGGGCCCTGCCCCAGCTCACACACACACACACACACACACAGGGCCCTGCCCCAGCTCACACTCACACACACTCACACACTCACACTGCCCTGCCCCAGCTCACACTCACTCACACACACACACTCACACACACACAGTGCCCTGCCCCAGCTCACACACACACTCACACTGTGCCCTGCCCCAGCTCACACTCACACACACACTCACACTCACACAGGGCCCTGCCCCAGCTCACACACGCTCACACACACAGGGCCCTGCCCCAGCTCACACTCACACACACAGTGCCCTGCCCCAGCTCACACTCACACACACACACACACACACACACTCACACAGGGCCCTGCCCCAGCTCACCTCGGGGCTCAGGCGCTTGGCGCGCCGGGCGGGCGGGCAGCTCTCCGAGGGTGGCACCGACTGTCGCTGGGGGATGTCGTGGGGCTTGTACTCCTTGTCCTTCGTGTCACTGCTCAGATCTGGCTTCTGCAAGCACTAAAGAGACAATTTGATTACTTTGTTTCTGCCTCTCCTTGCAATATGAACAGTGCAGAACAATTTCCTGGCTCATGGAAAGAACACAGACAGGGCCCTAATAATTCCTGTGCTGGGTTAATAAACAGCATGTATGACAATGGTAACATATCTGAACAAGGCACAACATTTTTTTCTCACCAGTTTAACGGCTGCAATAGCCATAATAATGGATCTTAAATAAAGCTGAAGTCATCTTTTAAGTGTTAATGAGCACCAAACATTTCTATGTGGAATACCAAGCCCAACTCTCCTGGCAGATGGGGCTTTGCAGACTGGGTCACCAGCACTCTGCAACTGCTGAAGTGTCCTAAGGATGAGTGGCTGTCATGCCAACATACAGAGCAATATAAAAGTAAATTACAACCTATCAAACATCCCTGCTCTAACTGAAATACAGCTCTGTACTATGCACATTGCAGGAGCTCCCTTCTTTCCATGTTTTGGAGAGGACAACTGCTGCTTAAATTAAGGGCAGAAGGGAAAATATTCAAGAACAGTTTTAGTTCTTTCAAGCTGCTGAATGAACACACTTAATTGCTGAAAACTGTGCATACCTCTGGCAAGAAACAGAATAATTAGTGACAATTCCCCGTTTGTCAAGCCACACAACACTCAGTAACTGCAGACAAAATGTAACAGTTTTTAATGAGTAAACAACAAATCCTACAGACAGAAAAATCTCATGTTGCCAGGAAGTAATTCATGAAATTGCTGGATCCACACTTCCCCAGTTCTGTTAGTCTATTCCCATCACAAGCATTTTCTCAGCAAGAGAGAGCAGTAAAGGACAGAGAGAACCACTGCAGTGGTGTGAGGATGATGATGCCCTATAGACAGCACAGAAAACACACTCAGAAACAACTAACAGCCAGGAGGAGGCAGGGAAAAGGAGGAAAAAATGTTATTTTAGAAGTGAAGTCTATGCTAAAAAACTAAGTATTTAACAACAAAGGAGTTTCAGTCAAGGGCAGCAGGATGTCATTAACCATCACCCACAGACAGCCTGTGATAATGACCAAAGAAACATCCAGAACTGCTGCTTGTTTCAGACTGCCCCCAGTCTTTGTAAACCCTAGATTTATACTCTGAAAGCAAATGGCTGACTTAATTTCAGCATTAAATGCCAGTACCACTCAACCCTGCAGCTCATGCACACAAGCAGTGAGTGGTGGCTGACGCTCAAAGGTTGGGTCTGGAGCTGCAGAGCACTGCAGCTGCCTCTCCACAAGAGCCTTAAAGCTCCATGGAACCAGAACCACAGGATTGCAGAAGGGTTTGGGCTGGAAGGGACCCTGAAGATCACCTTGTCCCATGGCAGGGACACTTCCACCAGACAGGGCTGGGACCCATCCAACCTGGCCTTAAATGCTTCCATGGATGAGGCACCTACCAAAGACGAAAGAAGATGATGTGACATCAAAATCAGTGGATGATGGCAAAAGTAACAATTTCTCAGAATAGAAAATGGACAAGCAGAAAGTGGAAATGAGTGGGAAAAGGTTGGAAATGAGAGAACAGAAAAGAACTTCTATAAAATCTGGGTCCTTGAATAATTCATTTCCTCATTTGGTGAAAACCAAAATTATCAGAAAAAAAGAGTTTCTACTGCTTCTGATAATAGAGGACATATGGTGCTTGAAAACAAAGATCTAGAAGGCAAACAGCTTTTTCTAAACAAAAGTGTAAGAAAACCTTGAAAACCAACAGATTGTGCCTCACTTAGTGCAGTGCCCAAACAAACCCAAAACAAAACCAACCAAACAAAACCACACACAAACAAAAAAAAAAAAGCCCAAAACCCCAAAACATCCCCCAAAAATCCAAACTAAAAAACCCCCAAACCCCAGGAACAAAAAAACCCCAAACAAACAACAAAAAAACTCACCCACAAAACCCTGAAAAAGTCAACCAAACAAACCAAAGAAACACCCCAAACCTCCGAAAAAAGAGGATTCAGTGTTCTTTAAAAAACAGCAGAAGACATTTCCTAAACAATGATCTTTTGCCACCTATTTAAGCACAAACACTTCCCAGTGCCTCTCTAACCCGAGGCAAAGGCAGTGGGATGGAATGGCTGTAAATCACTGTGGGATCTCAGCACCTCAGCACTGAGGTGTCACCGAGAGCACCCTTGGGGGGCTCGGGAGTCCTGGAATGTTCCAGAAGTGTCTGGTGGCTGGACTTTGATCCTACACAGGAGACGACACCTGTATGAGGATAGGAGGGTTTCACCGGGGTGAATGGTGAAGGGATTGGTTAATTAGAGGGTGAAACACAGGGTTTAGGATTTCTGTACAGGGGGGTTTAGAGAAGTAAGATGGAGGAATTGGGGCGTGTCCTGTCCTTCTCCTTCTTCTTCTCCTCCATCTTCTGTGGTGATGGTGGCACTTTGGGATTGGTCATTACTAAAAGTGCACTGGGCAATAAGGGTAAAAGGTATTGGGGAAAAATGATAAATATTGTACACGTAACTTTGGGTATAAAGATAGGTGACTGCCCCGGAGGGCAGGACAGTGTGCTTATGGCTGGCTGCTGAACAGAGCTCTGTCGGGCCGAGAGAAAATCTTTTAGATAAACAATTAATAAACACAGAGACCGAAAGAAGAACTGAAGCCTCTTCTGTTCCTTTGATACGCGGGCTGCCCCAAGGCCACCCCGGGCCTTTCCAGGCCCTCCAAACAGCCGAAAACCGGACAAATCACAGTATCAGCTGGACCAAGAGAACACCTGGAATTGTTAAATTCTAAGGATGAGAACTCCTCTGTCCCTCCTTTACCCCTACACTGACAATCAACTGGCTCCAACCAAGGACTCAGCTGCCATCTCTGCAGTCCTTCCCTCGTCCCAGCCAGGCTTTGGTGAGGTTGTGCTTCCATCAACCATTCCCCAGAAGCTCATCCCACACACTCTGACCATGATCTCCTTCGATTCCAACAAGATGGTTGCACACACAATCCTTGAACCCTCAGCAGTGACAGGGAGCAAGTGAAAACCCCTCAGCTGCAGCCACAAAGGAGCAGCTCCTTTAGCAGACAAAGGACAGCAGAGGAATGGTCTCAAGGCCTTCAGAAAGTCAAAAAATTGGGGGGGAAGAGGGATACAATTGATCTCCTCTAGGTTCAGACATTTATCAGTAGTAATTAAGTCAGTCAGGCTCCCTGTACTTGCAGAACACAACTGGTTCACCCCTGTTACACATCCATGGAGGGCAAACCCCACCAAGCTCCAGAGGTGCTCACTGCTCTCCAGGAACAATGAAGATGCCACAGAAATGTCTGTTGTTTTGTTTTTTTGAAGTTTTTCTAAGTTTTTTAATGTTTATATTCTTGTAACAAACTTTCTCACACACTTTATGTAAATAACTTATTGTTTTGTATTTTTTTATGGAGAAGAAGAAATTTAATAAATTGTTAGTTTGTTCAGTGTCATTGGAGAGGTAGCACTGTCATCCTCTAACCTATTGTCACTTTTAGGGATCTATAAATGTTAGAGTCAGAAATTAAACTTCCATCTTTTATAACTTGGATAGTTGCATGTCCACATTGGTTTTTTTTGTGTCCTATAGTGATAAAATGTCTTACACTGAAATATCTCTATCAGGGGCACACACATATAAATCTTTGGAAATACGAATCTCTCTAAAGCCTTAGTTTGGAAAAGAGACCAGATGCACAACTACTGAGTCAGCTGGATTCACTGAGAAACAGAAGTAAGACCACCTTGAGGGCCCCAAAATGTAGCTGCACTTTAAATCCTGAGACATCTGGGCAGTGCACCACAGAAGGTGAGATTCGTATTTCCAAAGATTTATATGTGTGTGCCCCTGATAGAGATATTTCAGTGTAAGATATTTTATCACTATAGGACACGAAATAAAACAATGTGGACATGCAACTATCCAAGTTATAAAAGAGCAGACCTCTGTCGAGCTGAAAGAAAATCTTTTAGATAAACAATTAATAAACATAAAACCCGAAAGAAGAACTGAAGCCTCTTCTCGTCCTTCGATACGCGGGCTGTCCCAAAGCCACTCCGGGCCTTTCCAGGCCCTTCAAACAGCCGAAAACCGGACACCTGGACACCTCAGTTCATGCAGGGGACCTTGTCCCTCTGGGCACTCAGTGTGACCTCTGGGATGCCACACAGTTACCACAGCTGGGAATGAGAGGTACAGGTGGCAGGAGCCAGTACCAACAGGTTCACTGCAACTCCTCTGGGGATACCCAAGGCCTGTCTAGTCCAATTTCAAAATAAAGAGGAAAACAAATACCCCCTGTGGAGAGCTGCTTTGGGTATTACAAATGGCTGGTTTAAGGAATTTTTGCTGTTGGACTGAACATGAGCTTTAATGAAAACATGCTATTCTGGTCTATTCCCCTCTGAACAGCTCCAGAGAGTTTCATTATTTCAGCATGTAGATAGAAATATCTCCAGCTGGAATATCTGTCAAAATAACTCCTGAAGCCACTTTAAGATGTATTGAAACCACACAAACAGATAATATTATACACAGATCTAGATGAGATTAAAGTTATGGCACAGTCATTAGTGGAAACTACATAATTTCATATTTTTGGCTTTTGCAGGAAAGGAAGCAATGACTATTTCAAGTATTACCAAATAAAGAAAAAAAAAAAATCGAAAGACTCAGTGAATACAAGCAGTAATCTTGTCTGGATGAGCACCAGAGCTGCATGAAGAGCTTCTCTCAACAAGCTGTTGAAGGAGGAAGCACATTTCCAACTGACAGCTGTCACACTGAACAGCCACAGCTCCTCCAGAAACACAGCTCAGGTGCTTACATTACCTCTGAACAGACACAGTAACAAACACCTACACAAGAAGCATCTGGGTAAGCACCACTTAATAAAAACATGTGAAAGGAAGCCAAAAAGAATCTCATTTGACATGATACTCAAAAAACGTATTGTAAAACAAACTCACTTGAAAGACAACATTGTCAGGAAAAAAAAAATCAAATTAGAGGGAAAAGTGAGCTAAACTCAGCTTATTTCTGTGAATTCTCTCAGGTCATTAAAAAATCTGTGTCTGCCACATATAGGAGGGGAATATTTTAACTGTCTAGGGAGGGGAGGAGCTAAAAAATAAGTTAACCTTCCATGCATCACTTGTCTAGAACTGCCTCCACACGGGTTTGGACAGATGTCAAGTGCTCATTGCAAGGCAGAGCTTGAAAAGTCATTTGAAATGAAGCATGTCCTCATCTAAAGAGGAAAAACCTCTTCTAAAAGAGTTAAATACTGAGCAAGCCATGAAGTGAGTGTTAACTGTGTGACAGACACTCTCAGGAAATTTCTATTCCCAGGATACTATGGTACCATATTCCCTGTTTTACAATTTAAATGAGATCTTTCCCTGTGCAATGGCACCTCAAAAATATAGCAGCAAAGACAGGTGTAACAAACACACAGGCTCAATAAAAACCCAAAAACAAAGCTCAGTTTTCAGACCTAACATAAATGCCAAGTTTTCAATTAAATGCCTTTAGAAAATGATGCTGTTTTCCATTACTTAACATGAATGTTTGAGGGAAGCCACATTATTTTTGATCCAGCAGTTTCCTTAGCATGAAGATTTTTATCTTCAACTCTATTTTGTTCTTATCCTGTTTGCAAATGTCCCCTTTTTCTGAAGAGCCAGCAGAATTTAGCTGTTCTTCACTGAGAAGTAATTGTCACTACCTACAGAAAAAGTCTAATTCTAACCTCTCTGGACTTACATCAAATCCCTTCCTCATTTTGGTAGCTTTGTGTAAAGGCCTGTGTTGATTTCTGTACACAGAAATATTGCTTGTAACAGGATTAGGGCATTTATTGCTTAAAAAAGGTCAGCACTCCTGTCTTTGAAAGATCATCACGGAAAGAGCATTTCAAAGAAATAAAAACGGATGTTGGCAACTGCAACCAATTTTGGTTTTCCAAATAAATGACTGCTGCTCTAAAAGATCAGACCTATTCCTCATTAGAGATTATGTGGCCTCCACTCTCAATCAACCCTGAATTATGGTTTAATGGCCAAATCAAAGATTGATGACTAGGAAGGATGAAGATTTAAGCTTGAAAAATATCCCAAGTCACGCTGTTATAACATCACTACAGCAGCCAGGAAGCTTTCTGCAACTTGTCCCTCTTAGTGAACGTGCCACAGCCCTGCCATGGCTTGGCACAGTCCCTGAGTCACTCTAGGCATGTGCCCACCCAGGCACACAAGTTGTGGCAAGAGATGGATCCGAATGCTCCATGAATGTAGCAGTACTTGGCCCTACAGAAATCATTACAGGAACATCCCTGAGCATGAAGCTCTGGTAAACTGCAGAGAGAATGCCAACAGACACTGCTGCAAACAGGAGTCAGAGGCTACCTGGGAGGACTAATGCTAAAAACTTCACTTCTAATGCAAAGTCTGCCTGTGGCTTCCTGAACTGCTGAGCACGGCATCTGGTCACCTGCATGACACCAGGCACAAAATGCAGCTTCACAAACATTCCAGAAACCAAGAGAACCCTCCCAGAGTGGCTGCTCCATGAACTGAGCAGTTGCTTTCAGCACAGCTTACCAAGAGACTGGCCCCTGACTGGAACAGGTTGTAGGGGTAGAGAATTCGCTCGTAATGCGCGCGGATGTGCGAGCCCACGGCCTTGCCAGGAGCAAAGCCCATCCTCGTGGCTATTTTGGTCCATTTTCTCTCCTTGCAAACCACATCAAATCCTCCTTGTTCTGCAACTAGCTAAAGAGTGAAAATAAAATAGTCACATATTTAATGGTGAAACTATCAGTGTTCAAAGAAAAAGGCAGGACAACATTCCAATTGACATTTTAAACAACAAAAATATAGATTAAAAAAACACAATTGCCATTGAAGTTATTTTAAGAAAATAACTGGAATATGTAACATATAACCTGTAATTCCTGTAATATATTACTGTAACTCAGGAATTACAAACCTGTTGAATTTACAAAGAAGTCAGTACCTGTGTTCCATGTGCACTCAGCCTACTCTGAGAACTTATTTAGCTGCAATTTGTCACTTTGTATCCCAACACAACTTTCTAGCACAGGACACTCAGTTCTTTTCACTGGAACAAGTGCTATAAAATAAACTCAAAATTTCCCAATAAAAACTGCCCTAAACATTAAAAAAAGAGAAAGAATGTATCCTATTGGAGAATCCCATCTCTTGCTATGAGTATACATTAACTTCTCCACAAGTTTAACGAATTTCATCCTAAAAGTAATTTGATTTTTTTTTCTTCCATATTTCTAATGGAATTTTTTTTTTCTCTCACTTTTGTCTTTGTTCAGGAGCTTTCCCCAATTAAGCCTAAGCTTATTCTTGACCAGTATACCCAAGCTCAGTTTTAATGAAGAGCTGTACATTTAAGGTGATCTCCCAGCTCACAGGAAGACTTCCATGATAATGTGTTACTTACAGTCTTTCCCTGATAATTTATTCTTACTCTTACTTCCCATTAGCTATGTTAGCTTTAAACAAAGGAATACTTTTCCCAGCTTAGATATACCCCAAGATCTCCCCTGACCCAGTGTGATACCACCCCAGGAACTGAGGTAACACAGCAGCTCTTCAGGAGAGTTTTTCCATAATGGTCTTACTCTGTTAAGCTGAAATAAATCCAAGATCTTCCTCTCCACATGTGGAATTTTCAGTGTGCATCCTTGAAGCTCCCAAAACTTTGCAATCTGATCCAGAAAATTCAGCTTTACACGAGTTTGAGCCTGAAACCAACCAACCAAACAAGTGAACTGCATGCTAGAAGCAATGTAGGTTTTGTATAATGTTGGTTTGTATAATGTTGGTTTACAGCACTGCAGCTGGAGCTGCTTGCCCAGCTTTGCTCTCTGCAAGAGTCATTTTGCATTTTCCCTCTCATCATTTGAAGAAAAATAAATTCCATGCAGATACGATTGATGGCATTTGTATCTTTCCTTGAGTCACTTTTTGTTACCTTTTACCACATTGAAAAAAGTACTTTGGGAGAACAGCTGAACATTAAGTTATTATTGCTAAAAGCTCCCTAAACCAGCTGCATTGTCAGGATTTATTGCATTTACTACATTAATCATTGCAATAGTTTATTACTATTTGGTTTATTTGCAATAAGCAAAACAGAGATTTTTTTTAATTTTTGAAGGGGTTTTTTTCTGTTATCCTTTCTCACTCTCAGCTGCATTTGTTTCACTTTTAAAGATACAAATGGGTCAGAGCAGGGCAAGTCTGGCTGGTTGCACAGCAATTACCACAGTTAGATCACTGCACTGCTGCTATGTAAGAGCAGTAACTTAAATTTTGACATATTTTATTTTCAGCACATTCTCTAATTTTAAGGTAAAAACTAGCCATATCTGTACAGATTAGCTTGTCTGCAAACTCCAGGGAGCTCTGAACAGCTTGTGGTCACACAAATCACCCCCTTAGCATTCCAGGCCAGCAGCTGAGCCCCTCCCCAGCACTTCACACAATCACTTCAGGGCTTCAAAAACCAAGAATCAGGAGAATAATCAGGCATAGAGTCACCATTATCCCAAATGGTACCAGCACTGAGCCAACCAGAACTCCTCACACTCCCCTTTAGTGTCAATTCATTGAAGCAGTGAATGAAAGTGCTTGTGAACAGCAAATTTCCACAAACTGAATCCAGATTTTGCAATTGTTTCTTCCAAAGGGCTGGCTATTTTTAAAGCACTCCAAGTGTTTCATCTCTTTTCCTTTTGAAAGATGCTGTATGAGTACAAAATACAGACACAGATCTATGGCCCTGGACAGTTTAACTACTCTGAAGCACCTGTGTGGAAAAGGCCTAAATTATGTTCCTTTAATGAGCATTAACATTACTTTTATGCCTGGAATGTTTCTAACCAGGTTCTCAAACAGATGAATTTCCGTGCTAATTAAAAATTGCTGTTTGTGGTCCAAAGTGCTGTCAGCTCATGGCCAACTCTGGCAAACATCACCTCCCAAAAACACACAGACACATTTGGGAGCAGAAGTACTGCCCAGCTTTCCAGTTTACCTCCAGTTCATTGAGCCTCTGGATCCTTGGTGTGAAGTGAAGCTTGTCCACATCGCACGCGAACGGAGGCTGCCAGTCCTGGAAAACAGAAGGGTTCCATCAAAAGAGCAGGGAAAGGAGAGGAGTTTCTGTGACAGTCAAAAGCCAGGGGAGCCCAAAGCATGAGGAGGCCCCCGTGGCCTCCAGAACCTCCTCAGCCCCACCAGAACACAGAACTTGGTGCAGAGGGGGCTCAGCAGCCCCAGCCTGCCCTGTGCTGACACCCAAATCCCCTCACCAGGAACAAGTCAGCAGCAGGGTGAGATAGCTGGGGTGAGTGCCATTGCCTGCCCCTCAGAACACCCCACTGTGCTGTGGGACCTCAGCACCTCAGGACTGAGGTGTCACCGAGACCACCCTTGGGGGGCTCGGGAGTCCTGGAATGTTCCAGAAGTGTCTGGTGGCTGGACTTTGATCCTACACAGGAGACGACACCTGTATGAGGACAGGAGGGTTTCACCGGGGTGAATGGTGAAGGGATTGGTTAATTAGAGAGTGAAACACAGGGTTTAGGATTTCTGTACAGGGGGGTTTAGAGAAGTAAGATGGAGGAATTGGGGCGTGTCCTGTCCTTCTTCTTCTTCTTCTTCTCCTCCATCTTCTGTGGTGATGGTGGCACTCTGGGATTGGTCATTACTAAAAGTGCACTGGGCAATAAGGGTAAAAGGTATTGGGGAAAAATGATAAATATTGTACACGTAACTTTGGGTATAAAGATAGGTGACCGCCCGGAGGGGAGGGGTGGGTGCTCATGGCTGGCTGCTGAGCAGAGCTCTGTCGGGCCGAAAGAAAATCTTTTAGATAAACAATTAATAAACATAGGGATCGAAAGAAGAACTGAAGCCTCTTCTTGTCCTTCGATACGCGGGCTGCCCCAAGGCCACCCCGGGCCTTTCCAGGCCCTCCAAACAGCCGAAAACCGGACACTGTGCCTCAACCTGTCCTGTGTTGTAAGCCTGCACAGAACCATGGAATCATTAAGGCTGGAAAAGCCCTCTGTGATCATTGGGTCCAGCTTTTAACCCAGCACCACCACCACAATCACCCCTCACCCATGGCCCCAAGTGCCACATCCACACATCTTTGCAACAATTCCAGGGATGGCGACTCCACCACTGCTCTGGGCAACCTGTGCCAATGCTTGACAATTTCCTTGGCTGCAAACATTCAGGAAGAGCTGGCATATGACCAATTTTAAAAAAGATTGTTATTACTATTGTTATTACTATTACTGCAACTGAACTGTTATTTATAAACACAACTATAAAGCTGTTTTATCTTTTAGATCTCTGACAACTACTGCACACTCTTGGTTTGCCAATACACAACTCCACAAAACTAAATTAGATTTGATTTAAACTTCACAGGAATTTATTACATATAAAGTTATCTTATTATCACTAATTACAGAATGAAGATAATGCACAAGTGAGCTACTGACAATGGAATAAGACAAAGCTTTGCTTCAGGAAAACGAAAACCTTTCTTCAGCATTGGGTGACTGAGGCAACTGAAGTAAGACCAGCATCATAAACACAGTATTTTTTATTTTAGATTCACAGACAACATGAAAATTGGAGTTAAAACCAATCATACATGATTTCCAAAGCAATTATCTTACAAACAAACATGGAGCAAGATTCACCAAGAGTGTGGAGAAGCTGAAGAGCAAAGAGAGCCACCAATCCATACATTTTACCAAGCTTGCATTGATTAATGCAGACCTCAAAACTGGCAATAGAAGTTTTCTGATCTTGCAAGGCACTTGCAGCACATCACAACTTGACAACTCCAATTGGAGTTAACATTTGAAATGGAAATTAGACAATGGTAGGGAGTCAGGATGACAAATTATCCAGAGAATACTCAATCCTTGACCAGTGGGATATGCCTTGATTACTTTCCTACTTTTAACCACAAGACTGCCTGGTGCCCAAAGATGTGTTCTTGAGAAACTCGATAACACTAACCCTTCTTTGACTGCCTATTTATGCCAGAAAACCAAATGCAATGAAACCACCAAGTCTGAGGAAGAGAACTGACATTCTTTTCTAATATCCTGTTGTCTGATGAGTCATTTAGAGCCCTCAAGCTGTAAGATGAGTACAACTGGGAACAACTGGGCAGGATTTGAAGTATTGTACTTCAACAGGACAAATCTGACTCTCAAGCTGAACCAACTGGTTACATCATGAGTCACAACTCCAGAGTCTGCTCTGTACCAAAGACAGGGAGACAGAAGACAGGCACCAAGACCAGGAGGGGACACAGCAGCAATGACACACAGGACCCTTGAGACACTGGGGACTGAATTAAAGTGCCCAGGGGAGAACTGCAGGGAGCTTTGCTTAGGCTGAGAGTAAATGAAACCAAGAGGGCTGTGCTGCCTCTGGCTTTGCTAAGCAGTAAGCCAAGGCTGTTCCCATATGGACTCTGCATTGCCCCAAACCAGACCCTCTAACAAGGCTCTGCAAGGGACAAGAACCAGGAGTAAGGGGAACAGGGGCAAGAATTCAGCTCATGCAGGCAATGATACCACATCTGACACTGTCACCAGCCTAGGCTGCACTTCAGGGCCACCACCTGCAGTCACTGCACTGGCAACAGTCAGGGCAGCCAAGGAAGGGAGGGCACAGCACAGGAGATTTCTGGTCAGGCCACATGTCTGCTGCTCTGGGCAGAGCCAGAGGAAAGCCTGCCTGCCACTGGGCACAACAGGAGGAACAGGATCTACCTGCTCCTGCAGGCTCTGGCTCATGCTCAGACTAAAGAAATCGAGCTCCAAGGGTGCCTAGGGCAGACACAGACCCAATCCAAGCCAGACAGCACAGAGCAGGCCAGTCCCCTCTGCTTATGGAAGCAAATGAGGAAGTTTATGTGCATGATCTTACAGAAACACCTCATTCACAGCTTGGCACCCGAAACATCCTGCTCCAGAATGAGCTGATTATCTCCATGATCTCCATGTGTCTATTTATTACTGACTGATGCATGTTTGGGGACAGCCTTTCCTGTTTGGCCAAAGACACTGGCTCTGGCAAAGCACCAGTCACCTACTGTGTTGGAAGAGTAACACGACTCCAGACAACACAAGCTGCCACAACAGGCATTTCCTACTCCTGCAGCTCTGCAGTTTACCAATGACTGAATGACCAACACACACACCAAGACGCCCTGATGGCATGTCAGCTGTTTCTCAAAGACAAGCTTTGGGAGCTCCATTTATTCAACAGCACTTTCAGAAGGTGACTTTTCAGCCCATCAGGCAGATGGGGTCATCAGCCAGAATCAAACATTTAACAGCCTTAAAAGTGTTTAATTTTCAGCAAGGAGAAAGTCATTGCAAGAGCTTCTGCTGGGTGATGGTAAATTGGGTGAATGAGAGGTAACACAGAATTGACTTCAGCTTCTGAGGTTTTTAGCAGGTACCATAGAATATGTTGAGTTGCAAGGGATCACCAAGTCCATCAGGATCATCACATCCAATTCCTGACCCTGCACAGACACTCCAACAATCCCACCCTGTGCCTGGGAGCGTTGTCCAAACACTTCTTGGACTCGGACAGGCTTGGAGCTGTGCCCATTTCCCAGTTGTTCCTGTTCAGTGCCCCAGCACCCTCTGGGGAAGAACCTTTTCCTGACATCCAACCTGAACATCTCCCAGCTCAGCTCCAGCCATTCCTGTGAGTCCTGTCACTTGTCATGAGAGGGAAGAGATCAGTGCCTGTCCCTCTGCTGCCCCTCAGGAGGATGTTGAAGACCCCAGTGAGGTCTCCCCTCTAGGCTGAACAAACCAAGTGCCCTCAGCTGCCCCTCATGAGCCTTCTCCTCCAGACCCTTCACCATTGTCATGGCCCTCCTTAGGATGCTCTCCAATAGCTTAATGTCTTTTTTATATTGTGGCGCTCAAAACTACACCAAAGACTTGAGGTGAGGCCACAGCAGTGCAGGTAGAGCTGAGGGAAACAACACCATACATAATATTTCACATTAGATTACTGTAAAACCACTCCTGGCTTTACAAACACACTACAGCACATCCCACTGCACACCAGCTGTGTCAGACCCACAGCCATTCACCATCTGGAGAAACGACAGCAGGTATAGCAGACAGTCCATCCTGACTGTCACTGAGTCATTTAAAGTCACAAGTTTATTTTGGAGCATCCAAACTACTCAAAGTTGATATAACAAATAAGGCTAATATTTATCTTTCTCTATTCCACAGTATGGCAAGCTCCTCAAGTCCTAAACAAGATACTTTCAACTCTTCTTTAACGTTTATTATTTACTCAACAAAAATCTTGGACACATTTTGAAGCACAAGTTACCAAGCCAAAAGCGATGCTCGTTTGCAGGCCCCTGAAAAGACATTTCTGTGAGACAGAAATGCCTTTATGCACTTGGAAAGGCAGCAGCACCACGAGAGGGAGCTTTGTTGTGCAGGATTCACTTGCCAAGCTGCTGAGCCACATGAGCAGCTTTGCTGGGGAAGAGACCAGCCCCCACCCCCAGCTCTCCAGGCTCTCTTCCCTAAAGCTCTGCCTGGGAATCAGTAAGGCTTGTCCTCTCCATCCAGATCCTCAAAGGAACTGGTTTGGATTCCCCTGTTTTAAAATAGGAATTTTAAAAGTGTAAGTAGTTCAATTTGAAGTGTCTTCCAACAGCCATGCTGAGTATTAAGTATATAGAGAGATAAAGAAGACATTAATTTCCTAAAAAAATCAGTTCTGACTCCACCAGGACTCTACATTTGAAATTACTCTATTGTGTTCTCTTGTCCATCCCTGACTGTTATAAGCCTACAAGGGACAAACAAAATTCTGTGCCCACCTTGGCCTGCAATTGTTATAAACTTGTCACCAAATCCAGGCAAAAATGAGATTGACTTCAAAATTCCAAACTCTTCCATAAACTTGAGGGACAAATCCAGCCATGCAGAAGGCACGCTCTAAGGATCACATTAATATTTCAAGCAGTAATGTGAACTACAAATGGTCAGCAGAATTATTTCGGTGATTTCCATATTCCAGCTCCCAACTGAGCAGTTCCAGGGATGTCAGGCTTCAGAGCACTGCATTTCAGCTGGCAAACCTGCACCTCACCCAAACTCACTAATTAAAATTTAACCACCCCCACTCCTACGAATTCAAGTGAACAAGAAATTACCAACCTCCCTGCTAAGCTGTTCTACAAGTTGGTTGGCTTCAGCTTTTCTTCCTCCCTTATCCTCATGTCCTTTATAACCAAATCCCTTGTCTGCTGGCTGCCAAAGCAGCTATTCCTGAATCCCTCCCAGAAGAAATGCTTCAAGACATTTTTCAATAAACAAATACCTTTTTCCTTCTCTTGACAGAACCAGCTTTCCAGTCCTGCAAATAAAAGGGTTTTCTTCCTTGGGCTTTTTTCTGAAGTCTCTTATATTTCTTCAACACCTTTTGAAAACTGCAAGTAGCATTTTACTTGCAGTCTCTCCCATGTCAGACACAAAAAAAAGAGACAGCTCTTTCATTATTTTGCTAGATAGCAGCTCATAGTAAGATCCAAAGGAATATCTTAGCAACTCTTGCCAGAGAAACACATCCATTCAGTAAACTGCAGCAATTCCCCCCTTCCTGGGATGCCCACCCTGTGAGCCTGACCTACATTCTTTGTTCCCACATCTATGATCTTGCCTTGGCAAAGGTGTTCCATGATTGCTGCCTCTGAGAGGAAAGGAGCACACTCAGTGACTCAGGAGGTCCCTTTCAGCCTCCTGGTTTTATGCCTACATTAAAAACACGCTTGGAGCTCAGATGGCAGAATGCACACAAACCCATTATCAGCCGGCAGTGGGTCAGCCACAAAGCTCCTGTCTAACGGGAACTAATCCCTCTGTGACCCTGTTAAAGGCTGACATCAGTTGGAAACTCCAATCAGCAGCTAACCCAGTTTGTGATGAACAGTCCTTCCTTGGCCATTTTAAATGGTGCAGATTTTTTCATCAAACCCCCTGAATTCCTCCTTGCCAGTAAGGGAACCTGAGTGCACTAACCCACCTCATGTGCAGAACTCTCCAAAAAGGAGCCTGGTAGGGTATTTCTTATTTGAGAGAAAATTGGGCTCTGTTATGTATTGCACACTAGCAAGGGAGAACAGGCCCAACCACAGATCCTTCCCATCTGAGAACCACAGCAAACGAAAATGAGTGTACATTGGGAATCACTCCTCCAGATCCCAGTGCTTCTGTGCCAGCTCCACACCTGGAGAGAAATAAAGGCTCAAGTAAGCTGGAGGTGATTCTTAAGTGTCAGGGCCAGCTGCTCCTTGGGACAGAAAGGCAGAAAGGACAGAAAATACATGCAGGGTTTGAACCTCTAAACACAACAGGCAGCTGGGCTCACACACAGGAGATGCCAGGCTCCTCTCCATGGAGGCACCTGCATGCAAGGAACAGACACAGCACCAGTGCTCCAGCAGCACTGCAGGTACAGCTGGGGATGGACAGGGTGCTGAGATCAGCAAATGCCAGACCCCTGATTCACTTCAGAGCACTGACCAAGACCTGAAACAGGGCATGCATCAGGCTGGGGCCAGGCCCAGCTGTGGGTGTGTGAGGGCACCAGACCCCAAGAGCTGCAGCCACCTCCCCTCCCTTTGCTCTGAGCCCCAGTACATTCCCAGAGTGTGACCAGCAGGGACAGCGCACTCTGCTCCTCAGGCTGTCCCATCACAGCCCTTGCAATGATTCCAAACCCTCTGCAGAGCTCCAACTGGCAGCTTTCAAACCTTGACTTCACTGCCAATGTAACTCAGATTAGGAAAAGAGCTGAATTTCACAGCCACCCAGAACAGCCATGGGCAACTCCACCAGCCTCAGCCACGAGCAGCTGCAGAGCCTCAGCTGCCCAGGGATTCCCTGCAGCTGCACCATCCACTGCCCTGGCTCTGCACAACATCCTCCCCTTCCAGCTGCTCAGAACACCTCTCACTCAGGCACTCCTAAGGGCAGCAGCCTGGAAGATCCCACAAGTTCTTCTTGATTTCTAAAACCACTCAGCCTGGTCTCTGGACATGGACACAGCACTGTCCCCAGCACGTCTCAGACACAACCCAACCATCTGGGATGGAGAGGAAGCACATCCTGATGGATACACAGCATGATTTGCTTCCATCCACTGACAGCTTTTGTTTCATTGCTGGGCAAGGGAGCCATGTTTAGTTTTAAACTCCATTTTCAGCTATTAGCTGTCTTACGTTAGATAGAATTTCGGTCATTTTTTGTTTATGTTATTCTTGCCCCATATGGAAAGTTCTGGACTAAATAGTTTCATCTTAAATTTTCAACGAGCTGAAGAGTGTGTGTTGAAAATCCCACACTGAAAGAAACTGAGGCAAGGAAAGGAAATTCTCATTGTTTTTTAAGCCTACGCCAATGTTTCAGTGTTTCTGAAGAGCAGAAACCACTCGTGGTGACCACAGCAGCCTTGTGCATGGCCACTGCCATTAGTAAAATAAATAAAAAACTAAAAATAATTCTTCTTTTGCATATTTTCTTGCTAATTAGAGATCAGTAAATAACCTACTCTGAATTTACCTGATTCCACAACACAACCCCTGTGATGAATACGACAAGTTCCTCATTTAAAGCCAACATTTCCTAACGACCTTCGGTAGCAGATCTACTTTTCTTCACATGAATTGACAGCAGGGGAACAGGAACCTCAGCACTAAAATATCTCTTCCCCTCCCAAAACCTCATTCATTCCTGATCCCAAAAGCAGCAGGTCTACCACTTTCCACCCTCCATGTCCCCTTCCAGCTGATCCTCTCTCAGTCAGAAACGCCCCCTTTGCTGACCCACCTGAGCCTGGCCCCTGCTCAGCAGGACTGACAGACGTGGCAGCACCTCTGGTTTCTCCACTGAAGCTCACTTACATGTTGTAATTGAGTTATCTCTGTGTTTTCTTTTTGATAAAATCAACTGACTGAGCCTCTGTGTATTATCAAATCTGAAGGATCATCACCATCAACTTCCTGTTTCAGACAAAGTATCACAATTCTCTGCATTAATTCCTGTTTTAGTGGGGTTTTTTTACGGCTCCAGGACTAGATTGTCAGAACCTTCAGTCAAGCTGCTCCAAAACTGAACTGGTTTTTTGTTTTGTGTTTTTCTCCATAAAAATGAAAAGAAATCAAGCAATCAGCTGAATGAGAAGCCTAAACAGACCTTAAGAGGTCTAAACAACATTTAAATCAATGTTGCTCCTCAAAACATGTCCCAGGAGGAGGAGGTCCATTTCTCCCAAGCCTGAGCCTTTAGGTTTCACCACTCAGGCTCTGTTAAGGTTGAATATTTCAAAATTCATTATTTCATGTGCTGAACTTTTCTGATGCATCTCTGTGTCCTCTCCAGCTGTCAATTTTTTTAAATCCTCCAACAAGTGAGAGGTCCTGAATGCAGAATTTTCTACTCTTGTGCTGCCACAGAGGTAAAATCCCCCCATTTCTCACAGAGAAACTCCAGAGCTCCCATTCCACCATTTCACTGCTCCCCACAGGGATCCACAGTTATTTTTCTGCACTCCTTCCTCCTCTAAGATGCTCTATGCTCCTTTGTTCCAAAGGTAAACCTCCTCACTGAGTCCTACTTAAGTGATTACTGTTTCATAATATCCACTGTTTATTGGGCAACTGGGATCCCTCTAAAGCCAGGAGCCACCACCATAACTCCATTCACAATCAGCTTTTGCTCTTCTAGACTTGTAAAGAAAATTACATACCCTTGGCTTGAGGTTATGAGACACCATTAGAAAGGGATCCTTCATTAGTTGAACAATCATTAGTTGAAATAATTTGTAATTTGGTGTATTAATTTTGCACAATAGTAATTTCTGTAATTAGAATACTGATCACAATTTCTAGATCTCAGACAACAACACACAAACACATGGAATCATGGAAAAAAATAAAACTAATTTGACCACATCAGTGTCCATACAATTGTATTCCACACTATCACCCTCCAAGTTTTTATCCAGGACTATTCCAGACATTCTTCCACTCTGGAGCTAGAGGGGGTCAACTCTTGCACCCACAAAGAACTTAAGGAAATTCATTTTCCCCATTCTAGAGTTCACCAGTATTCCAGGATTTACTGAAAACTGACAGTCAATAATTTCGATAACTCCTTCAAATTTCCAGCTCTGCTAATACAGACTTTCTGATCTTTAAGTGCTTGGTTTAAGTTACTTGGAAGCCTTAACAGTACTTCTCCATATTCACATTATTTAAAGCAATGAAATTTAGCCTGGATGTTCTCAATTTCCATGCTTGGCCTTGGGAAAGTGATGATGTTTCTAGTACATTGTACAATCCTGAGTATTTTGAAAAGCATTTATATGTTAAGTAAGGCTTAAGTAATCATTATGTATTATTTCTTCACAGCAGCAAAGCAACGACACAACAAAGTGAAGGAAGAGCCCATCTTCAAGAAAGGCTTGGAGCATTTGATACCACTCCTGCTCCACACATTGCCATTAACTCTTGAAGCTCAGCTTCACTTTTGTGAGACTGTTTGCTTCCATTAATTGCTATTAGCTACCTACCTTGAAGAACAACTCCATTCTCAAGCAATTCTTCATTTGACTCCCCTATATGCCCTCACTGACTTGCAGAGCTATCACAAGTTTCTAGAATATAAGTCCATCACTTGACATGCCAAGTTTTGGAGTAAACTTAGTTTATTCCAAACTATCAGATACTGTTTAAATGGAGAAATGCTAATGAAAGATGGTTTTGGTTAATTGAAAAAAATTTTAACGCCAAAATGGCACATGATGGACTGCAAGCAAGTACCCCACCCACTTTCCTCCATCCAGCTGCCCCTTCCCCTGCAGATCCGCAACAGGCTCAAATTTAAATCTCCACTTTATGCAGCTCATTAACTACCAGGAACAGCCCCATCCAAGCACTCTGCTGCCAATGGGACTCTCCACTCACACCCCACACTGCTGACAAAAAGCCACAGGGAGCAGTGCCAGTGAGCTGGTTATGGCTGCACCCTCCAGCAGCCACTGCAGCATCTTAGAATCCCCAAATGAGAGCAAAACTCAGACACTGGTGATGGCTGGAACAAACTGAACTGGAATGAAGAGGAAGAAAAGTCTTTTTGAGTGCTCAACTGGAAACTGCCATGCAGAAATTGCACCTCCTGTTATATTCCTGGATGTTCTTTCATCTTGTGAACATGCAGTGATCACCCAGAATCCTTTGTCTTCTGCACGTCAGCTACCTCGATATCTCCTCACTAAACAGGTCACTGTCCTCCAAAGCTGCTACACAAGAAGCCACTGCAGGTGTGGTTTTCTCTGGGCCCAGCTGGTTCCCAGGTAATGCCAGCAGAAAGGGACCAGAAAAAGCCCTGCTGCTGCTCCTTCCAAGCCCAGGCAGCTCTCCTGTGCATGCTCAGCTGCTGGAGCATCAAAGCCAGCTCTGGAGTAAGGACTTGTTCATAAATAAGTGGGGAAGTTACAGCTGGGCACCACCAGCCTCACACAACATTACTCCATACTGCTACTCATACACAGACACACAAATTCATCTGCTGATAACTACACAGCAGAGTTCAGGCTAAAATAATGCCAGCCCAACATCAAATTTCCGATTCCTCTCTCGGCACAGATCCTGCCAGTTCATGGTGCTGCCTACCTGCTCCCCGGCACGTAACCAGACTGCGCAGGCCGGCAGGAGATTCCCTGGGATGAGGAGGATTCCAAAGGCCGGCCATCACCAAACAAGGCATCCAGCTGGAGCACACACACTGCAGTGCACAGGCAGGGCAGGCTCTAGCTCACGGAATTACAGACCCCTCGATTACACCAAAAAGAACAATAACTGAATATTCACTGCGGCTCCTGCTCGCAGGGGGAAGGCCAGGAACTACGTCAACTTCAAGGGTTTTCTGGTCGCTTTGGAAGAGCTCCCTCTATGCTCCAGGCCGCTGAACCAAGCACGCACTTCACAAGTCATCCCAGGCATTATCCAGGGAAGATAAAGCCAAGGGAGCTCAGCTCTCCCAAAGCCAGGCTCCACAGAACCACCCGTGCTCAGCCCTCAGCAGCTCCAACTATTTTCATCCTGCTTCTAAATACGCTCAAAGAGCTGATCCCACGGCCAGGCAGGCACAGCACCTGGTGTAATATCTGCTGCAATACCTGCCCCTTCGGGAAGGGGAGAGCGGCTGAAAACGCAGTTGCAGTGAGTAATTCAGTCCTTTGGAGGGCTGCTGATTTATGATCTCCAACAGATAACCTCCTACTAGCAGCTTGCTGATAAGGTTTTGGCTTTTTACACAAGCAGCCAAGAAACATGGGATTTTTTTAGATGAGATGTTTCTAAAACAAAAAGACACTCCCCCTCAAAAACATCCAAACAAACAAAAAAATAACCCTCTCAAGAAACCCAACCAAACAAAAAAAAGCAGTTCTGGTCGCAGTTGCTGAAACATTGTTGGCAATTTGGCAACTTAAAACCCCAAAACATCTACTAAAAAGTACTACAGATCTTCAGTGGTGACTGTAACAAAAACCATCTTACCCCCTTAACTCTGAGCATCTGGCTGCCCTGCATGAAAAGAAGCCCTGGCACATTCTACCAGGACACAAATTCAAGAGCTCTCTTCACACAGCACTCGGGGATTATTCTTCCAGAGAGCTGGAACACCTTCCTTCCTCTCCAGCAACATTCACATTATTCACTCTGCCACAAACATTTCTGCCACCTCAGACACTAACTCAGCAAGTTATTACTATTTTAATTCAGAAGGAAAAGAATGGACACAACAGGAGTCCCAGCAACAACCAAAACACAAAAGTAAGGAGTGTGTGTTTCTGAACATTATTTCTTTGAAGTCAAAGTCTCACTCGCAAAACTTCAGCCTACAAACTGTTCAGTCAGCTTCCCCCCTTGCTGGAGGAGATGTAAGCTCAGTGCCTGTTTAACATTCTAGTTGTTGCCGTCATGTTAATTGCCTTACCTGGCTGCACCACCCCAAGACTCGCACCACACTCCACTTAGGGGAAGGACAATTCACTCAAAATAAAGATGGTTCACACATTGTTTAATTAGATTTTTACTTCCAGAAGCCCCTCTCCTCACCAGTGTGGGTGTTCATTCCTTTAAACAACCTAACAATTCTGACTCCACAAAACTGTGGTTCTAAGATCGTCACAGCATTTCTTAGTAAACTGAGGCGACGAACAAGGGGAAATCAGAATTCATACCCTAATTTTGAGCTTACTACACCATCGGTTGAGGTGATGATGATGAAGATGAAGGCTTACCACTTCTTCCCACTGTGGATTGCATTCTAAAATGGTGGCCATGTCTGTCTAGGCTTCAGCTCGCACAGCCACCAGCCAAACTCACGGCTGCGGAGTTTGGTCTTGTCCAACTTGAGGAACAGTTCCCTGCGCCAGAAGTGCGCCGAGGCCGGGGAGGCCGCGGCGGGGCCGGGGGCTGCGGGGAGCGGGTCCCCCCGGCCCCACACGGCCACAATGCCAACATGGAGGGCAGCACCCCGGGACCTCCTCCGGGGTTCGGCGGGGCCGCTCCGGGCGCGAGGCCCCGGCCAACCCCAGGAACCGGGGAGAGGCCAGGCCCGGCCGGGGCAGCTGCCCCCCGCCCCCGCTCCCTTCACGGCCGCTCTGGCGACTCCCCCACCGGGAGCTCCGACACTTAGGAGCCACTTCGCGGGGGAAGCGACCGCTTCCTTCGCTCCCCTCAGCCCCAGCCCAGTGAAACTTCTGAGGGGCGGCCTCGCCCGCCCGGGGTCACCTGCGCGGCCGCGGGCCGGGGGAGCCGGGCCGGGCCCCACACAAAGGCCGCTCCCGGCGGCGCCATGCGGGCACTCACCGGCGGCGGCCGCACCTTGCAGATGCCGGTCTGCTCGGCGATGGGCCGGATCTTGTGGATGAAGGCGAAGGGGTCGGCGAACTCCTCCCAGCTGGGCTCGAAGACGGGGCACTCGGGCGGGGGCAGGAACTCGGCCATGGCCCGGCCGGGGCGGCCGCTCCGCTCCGCGCTCCGAACAATCTCCGGAGCCGCCGCGCTCCGTGCGCGTCCGCGGGGGGGCCGGGGCTGGGAAAAGAGTCCGCCCGGCCCGGGCAGGGGAGGGGGCGCGGCTGCCCCGCCCCGCCCGCGCCTTTGTGCGGGGGCCCGGGGCCGGACCGGAGAGGGCCCGTTGGGGGCGGGGGGAGCAGGCAGCGGCGGCTCCTCTGGAGCGCGGCCTGGCCCGCGCGGCGCCGACCCCTCGTCCGCTACCGGGCACCGGCGGAGAGTGAGGCCCAGACAGCGCCGCTCACCGGGGCCGCCCGCTGGGGGTCCCTCCCGGTGCCCCCCGCCCCGTCGGGCCGCAGCCTCGCGCCCCCCGCTCCCGCCGCCTTTGTGCGCGGGCCCTGGCCCCGGGCGCGCTGCGGCCGCTCCCCCCAGCACCGCTGGTTCGGGGAGGCCCCCGGGCCGCGCTCCCCGCCCGCCGTGCCCCCCGCGGCCCGGCCGCTCCGTCCCGCCCCCCCGCGCGGGGCCGCCGGCGCTGTGTTTACATGCGCGGAGGGATCCGCACAGCTGACAGCGGACCGCAGCCGGCGCTACTTTTTTTAAAGAGCCTCTCCGCGCGCCGCCATTGGCTGAGCACTGGTCACGTCACGCGCGGGGCGGGGCCATCCGCCTCCGCGCGGCCGCATTGTCTGCCCCGGCCGCGGAGCCCCCGCGGCCCCGGCCCGGCCCCTTTGTTCGGGGGGAGCCGGGCCATTGTCCTGCCCGCCGGCCGCGGGCAGCGCGGGGGGAAGGAGCGCTCCCGTTCCAGAGGGAGCGCCGCGAGGTGCCGCCCCCGCGCCCCGGCGGTTACCGGGGCTCCCCCCGCCGGGGGTCCCACACTGGGCGGTCCCGGCCCCAGCAGCGGGGCTGGGGGGCGGTGCCGGGCGGGGGAGGGGCGGCCCCGCCGCAGCAGGCGCCGCACGTAGCGCACGTGCGCGGGGGGGCGGCCCCGCTCCCGCCCCCGGCCCGGCCCCCCGGCCCCGCTCCCGGCCCGGCACCGCCCCAGGGACCCCCGGCACCGACCCCCGGCCCGGCATCGTCCCCGGGCCCCAGGGACCCCCGGCCCGGACCCTCGCACCGGCACCGCCCCCGGGCCCCAGGGACCCTGGCCCGGCCCCCGCACCGCCGGGGCTTCCATGGCCCCCGAAGGCACAAAGTCACTCTCGGTACTTCAAGTCACCGGTCCAGAACGGAGCCAGCGCGGTGCTGTCACATCCGACAATGAAACAAACAATTGCAACTTTTGAGACGTGCAGCAATGCTCAGGGTGTCATTTCTTGTAAAACCTCACTTACCGGCTTCAAATTTCACTAAAACTCAGAAAAGCGTCCCCTGTTAACTGCCGTGGCTGGAGAAGTAACACCGAGCTGCAGAGCAGGGTTGGGGCAGCAAGGCCCCGAGCTCCCCCCGCTGCACGCTGCCGCAGCAGGGAGGGATGCTCATGGAATCGGCTCCATGTCACACCGGGCTCCCACACCTGCCCCGGGAGAGGGGATGAGGAGGCAGCTGACAGCTTTCCACTCTGCTGCTCACGGTTACACTGAATCAAAAATTTGTACAAAGCGCTCAGGGCTAGTTTAGGACAAACATAATTCTTTTCCTCAGTTAAAAATGGAGGAAAGAAAGCAAGGGGACACAGCTTTTGTAAAGCGTTTGTGCAGGCGGTGTCACAGGGAGAGATCCTCCCCTCTGAGCTGCCCTGGGGGGATGCAGAGGAGCAGGACCCACACCCCGGGGACTGTCCCTGCCAAGGGCACAGGACAAGGCACCGCCTCCGAGCCTGGCAGCACAGGCTGCTCTCCATCCCACCCCGGGCTCAGGGGCCGTGCTGGGCCAGAGCCGGTGCCGAGCCTGAGTCAGCACCCGGCCCCAGGCAGCACAGCAGCGGCAGCAGTGCTGAGCTGAGCTCTGATTGTCCCACCCTGGCAGTGACAGGGTGGGCCGAGTCACCCTCAGATGCAGCTCCAGGAGCCCAGGCAGGCTCAGCTTCTGGGAGCCCTGCAGAGTCCTCAGCCAGCAGGAGCATCTCCAGTTTCCAGGAGGCTCCTGTCCTTTCCTTCCCCCAGTCTGACCTACATCTGATGGAAGTCACTATACCCCTCTCCTTGTACAAAAGCTAGATCAGGTTTAGTCAGGGAGTTTTAACCATAAATGTGAAATGCACCATATCTGTTTGTATTTCCATTTACAACAAGAGACCCCACGGTACAAATCACCAAATATCACCATCTGTAGAGAAAACAAAGCTGGTTCATCACCTTCCAACAGCTGATCTGCAGCACATCCCAAACTTGAGGGGCTCTGGCAAGGAGCAGAAAACTACCTTTGAAACTTTGGGTCTGAGTGTCCCTGAGGGGCAGGGATGTTTGATCAACAGTGGATTATGGTGTTCCACAAATAAATCCATTTCTGCAATGATTCCCCGAGGACTCCTTTCATCAGAGCCGAAGGACCACATTCAGCAGGACTGTGTCTGCTACTTCTGTCACATCTAAAGGCCTCCCATGGGGCTGTGATGAAAAAACACTCAGACACAGGAGTTTTACTTGAGTAATTCTGATGGAGGAGAAAAAGCACTTGCTGCAAAGATCTGAAGATGGGCAAAGCAGGGAGATCAAGGGATGACCCAGGGATAAAAAACGGGTGCCTTGAAGGGAGGGCAAAGTGGCTCAGGGGTGGGTGAGATGGAGATTTAAGGTAAGCAGGAAGCCCTGGAGGGTCTGTGCATCCCATCAAGCACCTTACTTGTCTTTCCTGCTAACCTTGCTACTGCTAATGAAAACACTTCATCACCACAAATGTGTACTTCTGCACGTTGCCTTCTCTGTATCTTCCCTCTGCTGTGACATCTGCAGTATTTGTTCTGTTCAGGGGATTAGTGTGGCACAGCACTGTCTGGCTTAGAAACCCAATTCCCCAAGTGTTAGAGGCACAAGCTGCAGCAAGAAAAGCTGATTTCCCTTGGCTGGAATGAGAGTGCAGACATTCCTTCTTCATGGTTCAGTTGACTGCCATTAATTAACCTTTTATTAGATGGGCTTTCTCCCAGCCTGTTCCATTTGTGCCCTGTGAGCAGAATTCCCCCATTTGCTGCAGCTCAGTGTTAACCCAGGAGCAGCTGCAGGACTGGCAGGGACAGTGAGAAATAAGGGAGCAGGGCTCCAACACACAGTGCAAGGGCCATGCAAAGGGGTTAGCCCAAGGTGAGGGGTGCCAGGGCTGCCAACTGAAGCCAGGCATTCTTCACCACATCAGGGATTTGTTCTTGGCAGCTCCTCCATCCTCGCCCAGCTGTGAGCTGCAAACAGAGTGTCTGTCCAGAACATTCACAGCTGATGTCCCTTTGCAGGCTGCTGCAGCACAGCTCACTCACACACCATCTGACTACTGGAGTCCCATCAGCCTGGAGGAATATTTAGCAAATCTTTTGTGTTTTCTTGGATGGGCACCATACCCTGAGAACTTCCCTACTAGTGCAAACTCCCCTTCATTCTCCTGCACCAGCCATCACCTGCCTGGAGCACTCTGTTCACACAGCCTAGGCTGACCTGTTTGCATTGATGTATCTGACTCAGACACTGCAAGGAAGATCACAGAATCCCAGACTGGTTTGGGCTGGGAAGGACTTCAAAGTTTATCTTGTCCCACCCTCTGCCATGGGCAGGACACCTTCCACTATCCCAGGTTGCTCCAAGCCCTGTCCTACCTGGCCTTGGACACTTCAGGGATGGTGCAGCCACAGCTGCTCTGGGCCAGGGCCTCAGCACCCTCACAGGGAGGAATTCCTTCCCAATATTCCATCTAACCCTGCCATTTGTCAGTGTGAAGCCATTCCCTTGTAAATGGCCTCTCTTCATCCTTCCTGTAGGCTCTCTTCAGGTAATGGAAGGCTACAATTAGGTCACCCCAAAGCTGCTCTTCCCCATGCTGAACAATCCCAATTTTCTCAGCCTTTCCTCACAGGAGAGCTGCTCCATCCCTCTGATCAGCTTCATGGGCTCCTCTGGGCTCACTCCAGCAGCATCACCTCCTTCCTGTGCAGGGGACCCCAGATGCAACTCTGCAGTTGGTGTCTCATGAGAGCAGAGTAAGGACAATCAGGTTACTTTTTCCCTTTCTGTGTACCTGCCCTTGCCATTCTAGACCAGCTCTTCTCTTCAGACAAAGGTTGGCTACCAGTCCCTTTAGGAAACACCTGGACTTCTCAGAAGATATCTGCTCTTGGGACACTGGAACAGCCAAGCAAACAGCTGCCAGAGGCTCTGCAATGAACAGTACTCAGGGAAATATGGTCACACTCCAGAATAACCCAGAAGTGAGCTGGAGATCCTGCCCAAGGGGTGCACTGCCATGTCCAGGCACCATCAGCACCACTTGGGAGTTGAAATTTCACTGAAGCCAAAGCCCTCATTTCATCAGCACAGTCTGGCCTAATTAAAGCTCTACATGTTCAGAGGAGTACAGGGCAGGGAGAGATGTGCTGAGCTTCTCTACTCTTTAAGAAAATAGGTTCCTGGGAACAAACAGATTTAGTAAGCAGAACCTCTGACAGATCAAACCAAACCAGTTTTCCTGGGCAAACCAACAGCCTGCACAAACCTGCCATGCAGTCCAAGTGTCATCATCAAGGCTAGAGAAGGGGTTTACATTTTCCAGCTGCTCCCAGAGAGGGTGATGCACAGCAGTCCTTGAGAAACAGGGCTGTTAGTGACAAGGCACTGTGATCTTGGGATCCTGGTCAGATTATGGAGTATTCTGAATACACTGGGCTCTGGCGTTTACAGCACAGCTCCCAGCTCAGACACTGCACTGGATCTTGCTCTGATGCCAGGCCAGATCTCCTCTCTCACACTGTGCCCTGGGTGAGGCTCAGCAGCAGCACCCAGGTGGGGAATCAGGGACTTTGCTGGCAACTTTTACTACAACAGAACCATTGGTTTTAATCTAGAGATGCCCTGGTATGTCTCTGCCTTTCCTCCAGAAGCTGCCCCTCCATGTGCTGCTCCCTGTGATCCCTTCTGCACTCTGGGGCAGCCAAAGAGCCCCAGCAGCTCTGAACTCCTCAGGCTGGAGCTGTGAGCACAGGAAACCCAGCTGAGGGGCCTGCAGAGGGGGCAGGCAGGAAACCTGAGCCTGGGCTGTGGGCTGGAACAGAGTGGCCGAGCACTGAAGTCCCCCAGCTGCACACAGGTCCAGTGGGGACTGTCAGCAGCCAGGTAAGAACAGCTGGTGAGCATGTGGAGCCAATATGGAAGCTCCCCTGCAGTTGTGCAACTGCCTTCAGCATTACTTTTATTAATAAAATTCTGTAAGTCCCTTACCCTATCATTAACTGCTATTAAAGCTGAGTAAAGCCTTACTCCAAATCCTTGCCCAGACTACCCTAAGAACAAGGATAAGCAAACCACAGCTGTTGGAAGTGCTGGAAAGGCAGAGCTGAGGTGCTGTTTCACACGCCTCACCTTGCTCTCAGGCACTCACTGACTCACACTCAAGAAATTTGGGCTGCACCTTCCTGTGCTCCAGCAGTGTGGGACACAGCCTGCTCCCAGGCAGGACGTGCAACAGGTGGGATTCTCATGGTGGGGAGGCTGGAAAGGGACCTGGCACCAGTGAAGCACTGACAGGCAGTGAGGGTGAGGCTTTGAAGTTCTTTATCTTAAGGCAGGTGCCTAAAATAGGTCAGAGTAACCTCACCCAACCCCCCTGCTGCTCGGCACTGCCTGTTCAGGGAGCCTTGGGGTGACTGCTCAGCCCCAGGCCTCAGTGCTTGAGAAAGTGAAGCCCTGGCAACAACAGAGCAACTTGGGAAACACACTTTGCCACAATGTATAAAACCACAAAAGTCTATCTTTTTTCTCAGAAAAAACACTGAGACATGAAAATCCAGCCCCTTGATGCAGTGAAACAAAGTACCATCAGTGCTGGTCCCCCAGGAGGATCTGGACTCAGCTGTGGCTTCTGCCAGGGCAAGCAGAAGTAGCAGAACTCCCCCAGCTCAGCAGAGTGCCCTGTGCCAGCCCTGCACAGCCCTCTGTCACTGTGTGTGCCACCTCAAATGAACCCCTGCCTCTCCCACGGTGCTGTGACACCCCCAGGCCCAGGCAAGGAGAGAAGCTGGTTCTGCAGAAAATGTTGAATTAGCAACTCTTGTTCCTAGTCAGGCTTCCTGCCTCTGCTGCAGCCAAAATCCCCCTGGGTTACCCAGACTCGCTCTCAGACACACCAGGAGTGCCATTACCAAGGCACTGAGGACACTTCATTGACTTGGGCAATGGCACAGCATTCAGGGATCCTCACACCCAGGGACCTGCATTCCAGAGGGATTTCCACTCTCAAACTCTCCCACCAAGCTACTAGCCAGGTTTCAATCAGCAAGTACACACAAAGCCATCTAAGCACCTGTGGATCACTTAAAATACACTAAAAATGGCCAGTCCAAGGCTGAACAGACAAGTTTGTTAAAACTTAATCAAGTCTGCTAAAACCCAAGTTAAAACCTGGGTTTTAAACCACTCATTCACTGACAAAGAGCCATGGAAAAACTGCTCCTAAAAAGGATTTAAAGGTGCAGAAATAGTTGCAGATCACTTGAGCACAATGGAAAATGTGCAAGAGCTACATGAATTAAGGCAGAGAAGACATTTCAGTCAGTGCTGATGGCAAAGATGACAATGTCAGCAAAGCAAAGGTGGCAAAAACCCACATGAATCATACCAAGGAAGACTGATAATGAGTATGGGAGATGGCACACAGGTTCAAAGCAGCTGGGGAACCAGCAGGCATTCAAAGAGGAAAGAGTGGCATTAAACAACCTGCAATGGAAAGAATTTAGGAGCTTTACAGTCAAAAATTAGGTCTCCAAATGCAGAGTTCTGAGGGAGCTTCACAAAGGAATCTTAGCTTACTGTCTTCATACCTGGAACCACACACATCTGAGGAAAATGATGTAAAAAATTCAAGGTCTCCAACAGACTTTAGAGCATCTTCCACAAGGAAGTACAAGACTAAACAAGAAAAGCCTTTAGTGACCACAAGTACAATAGTAAGGGTTACTCTTGATCTGCCAGCACCTACAATTAGCAAGAAAAAAAGAGGTGTATGAGCACACAGGTGCTCCAGAGAAGTGCCTGCACTGATCATGTATGAGTGTTTAATCCAACCAGCCCAAAGTAAACACAGTCCAAAGCAGTATGGGGTCAAGCTGCCCCCTCAGCCTCACCAGGCAGATCCAACACATGCAGACACTCAGCAGACATGAAGTACTTGCAGGCAGTGACAGTAACAAAGCCAGGCACATATGCTCTAATAGACAGAGCTGGAGCCAAAACACTCTGCCAGGATCTGCAACAGCAGTGAACAAGCAAAGAAACAGGCACAGAATTTGAAAACACAGAGAGGAAGATAAACACTAAACACAGCAACAAGTAAAACAAGAAACAGGAGTACTCTGCATGGAAGTGCCAGTAACTTGCTGGAATGCTGAGGGAAGTGAGGAAGAGGAACCCCCATCTCTGGGTGCCATATGTTCATACAATCACAGCAAGGCTTTAACAGCAGATTCAAAGGCATTTGTGGACAATGGCAGAAACTGTTCTATAGCACACTGAGACGTGACTGGGACACTTCCATGCACACATGGGCTCTGCCTTCCACATAAACACATCCCAGGAGTTGGGAAGAAAAAAGGCAGAAACCATTCTGTCCCCCTCAGCAGGGAGCAGAGGAGTCTGTGGTTCCACAGCAGCTGCAGCTAAGCCCTGGTACCCCAGTTCCCTGCTCCAGCACCCAGCTCCTCCTACACTGAGTTTGGGGCAGCAAAGGAAAACTGAGCCCTTCTTGCAGGAAGGGATTTTTTTTTCCCTCCAATTTAACAAAAGCTCAGTGCCAAGGGCAATGTAAGAGTGAAAACACGATTGCATGTCCAAACAAGGACAGTGAAAGCCAGCAGGTAAGATCTAAAATATATTATATATATACACACACATATATGTATATATATAAAATATATATGCATATACCTTTTTTATCCCATTTAATACAAAGCTCAGTGCCAAAGGCAGTGTAAGAGTGAAAACACGATTGCATGTGTGAGACAACAAGGACAGTGATAGCCAGCAGGTAAGATAGAAAATATACATATATATATATGTATATACATTACTATATATGTGTATATACATTATATATATATATAACACATATATGTAATATATATATACACATATACTTCTTTTTATCCTATTTAACACAAAGCTCAGAGCCAAAGGCAGTGTAAGAGTGAAAACACGATTGCATGTGTGAGACAACAAGGATAGTGATAGCCAGCAGGTAAGATAGAAAATATACATATATGCGTGTGTATACATATAATATATATATAAAAACATATATATATAAAATATATATACATGTACCTTTTCTATCCCATGTAATACAAAGCTCAGTGCCAAAGGCAGTGTAAGAGTGAAAACATGATTGCATGTGTGAGACAACAAGGATAGTGATAGCCAGCAGGTAAGATATAAAATACACATATATATATGTATATATATATAAGTAACTCAGCACAGGGCATTGCTGTGGCAGCTTGTGCAGAATTGCACAGAATAAAGTCCTGAACTGCTGGAAGACAGCACCAGGCTCAGTGTGGGACGCCACAATCTCTTGAGAACACTGCACACCAGCAGCAGCACCCAAGGCAGGTTCCACAACAGGGTTTGGAAATAACTGAAAAGCCACAAAGATCCCCACTCTCAGCAGAACAAGTGAAGTGCAGCTTTTGCAAGTGGTGGTGAGGTAAGAGCATGAAATGCATTTGACAGTTGCAGCCACAGAGCTCTAACAAAAGGAAAAGCAACACAAAGATGCTGAAGGTCTTTGCAGCCTTCTCGAAGAACATTGCTTGGAATTCCTCCCTAATTTGGAGTTCTGCAACAAGTCCCTCACAGCAGCCACCTCTGAAACAGGAACACTGACAGCCAGTAACCTCAGGGGTTCTTGTCTAGGAGAAAGGACAGATGAAAACTGCAGGGCAAAAATCACAGAAACATTGAGACTGGACAAAACCAGAGTCCAACTATTCCCCCAGCACTGCCATGTTCACCACTAAACCACACCCCAAGTGCCACATCCACAAAAACTTTTCAAAAATGATGTGGTGGAGTCATCATCACTTCCAGGGATGATGGCTCCACCCTGCACTGGGCAGCCTGTGCCAGTGCTTGACCTCCTTTTGGGAAGACATTTTCCCTAACATTTAATCTCAATCTCCCCAGGCTGTTTCCTCCTGTCCTGTGCCTGTCCCCTGACAGCAGAGCCTGTGTCCCCAGGCTGTCCCCTCCTGTCAGGAGCTGTGCAGAGCCACAAGGTCCCCCCTGAGCCTCCTTTTCTCCAGGCTGAGCCCCTTCCCAGCTCCTTCTGAGCCCAGTCTCAGCAAGTCTGAGCCATTTCAGACAGGAATTTATTCCAGTTTAAGCCTTCTGAAGTCAAACACAAATTCTGGACTTGACAACAACAGGCACTTGCTGCCTGGTGTGTAAGGAGCAGAGACAGGTCTGCAGATAGAGCCCAGCACAGCCTCTCACCACTTCAATCCAGAACTATTTAGAGATGAAAGAGCTGCAGCTTAGGAGGAAGCCACAAACAGGCCCTCAGCACAGGGTGATGGCAGCTCAACATCTCCCATCACCTCCCTGGGGAGCAGAGCTGCAGGGGCAGAAATGCCCCAGGCAATGTCTGGGGCAGCCCTTCTGGAGCCCTGATCAGACCCACATGCACACAAACCCAAATCATCTGGAACATTCTTTTCAACTTCTCTCAACATCTGATCTCCAGTCCCAAGCCTATAAAGTGAATTTCAATATTCCTGCCTGTGATCAGGACGTGCTTGCCACTTTTTTTAAACCCTTGTTCCTCCCTCAGCTTTGCAGCTGACGTATCAAAATTGCAGCTGCACATATTGAGCCAAAATTGAGAGACCACTCACACATTTACTCGTGTCACACAGAAGCCTGGAATAGTTCTTAGAGCAAAGATGAGCACATCCAGTGGGCTGCAATGCTTCATTTTAAAGGGACTCAGATCCACCTCCTTTTTTTTCCTCATAAAGAGTAATTCACTTAAGACTTCTCAAGTCTCTCTGAATTTCTAATTAACTGTTCAGCATTAGAAAAAACTAATTCCTAAATGTTTCCAGAATGTTTTCTGGATCTTCAAGCTTAGTGTTTATAGCTATTGTTTTCTAGCAAACATTTGAAAAGAAGGATTTAAGTTTTTGTGCACCAGTACCCAAAGCTCCTGACACAGACCAGGGAAAACAAAATAATGCTACAGAAAATGTGGGAAGCCTGCTCCTGAAAGTTGGCAGGAAAACAGGGTAGTATCTCAAGATCTAAGAGTATCTTTAGACAACTCAACACATTTTATATCACATGAAGCTGGCCATGCAAAGGAGGGACTGCAGAAAGCCAAGGAACAGGGACATGACAGCAGAAAGATGGAGACCAGGGTTTAACTGGCTCAATCCACTGAAAGGCTCCACACACAGCACCACTCCTCATGTGACTCTTGACCTTTTTATTTTTAATTTAATATCCTGGTATTCTCAGCATCTTGTCAGCCAACACCTACAAAACCTTCAGAGCAATGTAATTTTCCCCATTTCATCATGCTCTCATTCCTCTCCCCATTAACAGCCAGTTGAGACTCCACATCTTTAATCTACTTGCCCAACTTTTAGGAGAAATCTGTAGATCAAAGTCTCTGCACAGTCTGAAGTTACACTGGTAGTCCTTTTAGTTCAAACCCAGATAGAGCCAAGGGATTAATCATTATCACCTCCCCAACACACACAGAAACCCCACAGCCCTTCCAGGGACTCCTGCAATATGATGGAAAAATGTTCATCAGCTCTTTACTGCTGAATTTACTTATAAGCCCAGTCCTTGTTTTTGGACTTCAGAAGAAAACACTTTTTTATTTGAAGTAATTCCTTATAAACATGACAAAACAGGCAAGATCAGGAGTCACCTCATTCAGGATCTTTTTCCTGACAGAAGCCTCTGTGTTTTCCCAGCCAGAGCAGCTCACAGCTCCTACCCAGGATATGGCATCTCCACATTTAGTACCAGGCTCATTTTTCTAAATAAACTTTTTGGAGTTATAAAAGAAATGTGACTTCAAAGGTCCCTCTGTGAGGGTGGGGAGGCCCTGGCACAGGGTGCCCAGAGCAGCTGTGGCTGCCCCATCCCTGAAGTGTCCAAGGCCAGGCTGGATGGGGCTTGGAGCACCCTGGGACAGTGAAAGGTGTCCCTGTCTGTGGCAGAGCATGGAGTGAGATGAGCTTTAAGTCCCTTCCTTTTTGTTGCCACAAAACTTCAGCAAAACCAGTGAAAAGCCCACCCCCTGCACAGAAATAGCTCTGCACTATAAATAGTGACCATGGCAGCTTTGTTTCCGTGCAGCATCTCCTACACACAGGAAACCATGGCCTGCTGCAAAGGTTTATCTGGCAGAACAGAGCACTGGGCACAGAGCTGCAGCTCTCAAGCTCTCTGACAGAGCTCCCAGGGACTGCACTGCAAAGCAGTCACTACAGAACCATGCCAGCCTGGCCTCTCCTGGGGAATCTGGAGGATTCCAACAGGAAAGCCAGCAGGCCTAGCAAGGCTGAAGGCCTGGGACAAAACACCAAAATTGTGCAAAGATGCTCCTGTAAGCAGGCATAAAGTAATGGAATGAGTGAATGGGTGAACCTTGCCTATTTGACAGAATTTTAAGTATGTGAGGCACAAAAGTTCTTTCTGATATTAACTGAGATCAGTTTATCTGTAGTAAGGAGGTAGAGGCATGTGTAGCTGTGGGCTTATGTTACCTCTTTCATCATACAATTACACTGTGGCATACTTACTACAGAAATCAGAAATGTACATAATTATATATATAATATAGATATTAGCACATTAAAGGGGATTCAGATTGCTTTTTCAGAGGATAGAGTGGGTGGAAATCAAATTCTGCTGCATTGCATTTTCCTGGAACAGCACCAGAACTATCCTAGAACAGATCTTACAGATAACACCAGAATTTACCACAAAGTTCACAGTGACCGCCATGGCTCCAACTCATTTCCTCCTCCTCCTCCACCTCATGACTCACACAAGTTTTTCTGTCAGGTGAGAGCTATTAATTGCCAATCTCAATACTGGAGAAAGCTGTGTCACCACACAGGTAAAGATATATTTAGTTACCACTAGATAATGCCTGCACTTCTGCCAGTGCAAACAGGCACATGACTGTGCAAAGCACAAGTATGGGCATTTCTTATCAAACAAAACAACAATTAAAGTACAGAATTGGAGAGAGGCTTTCAGAGTGCCAAGCAAGCAATTTCCTTAAAGTCACAGCTAACATCAACCTCTGCAAGTTTCAGAAGTTCACACTCTCACACTCAAATTTTAATTCAGTGCAAGTTCTCCTCTACATTTCAGGAAGCAGATGAGCCACACATTTGCTAATCCAACCATAGAGTCAGTAATTAGAACATGTTTAAGGGTTTCTGCAGCTCACTGAAGCAAGAGCAGTTTTAGCAGGATTTTCCTGCTGTAATTGGCTTCCTATCTGAGAAAAACCCTATCTTATCTTAGCTCAGCATGCACATGCCTACACAGAGAGCAGCTGCCCACTAGCTAAAGCAACAGGGTTTCTTAATACTAATATGATGAAGCTTCAAGTATGATGTAGGCTGAAAATGTATAATGTGTTTTCAGCAGCAGTCCCATGGCTACCAGGTGCCAGAGCATCTCTTGTGAAACCTTCCACCCATCATGCTGCAGATTACATCTTCTCTAAGTAACATTCCATGTCACTTTGAAAAATTAAAAGCATAATGCTTCTCATCTAATTCCTGCAGAGAATGCCATTCCCAGGTTTTCAGAGCTCAGCATTCCATGTGCACCAGGATTTTACATGACTGAGTGCCCTGCACAGCCTCAGCACTGAACACACCTCAAACAGACACACCATGAGCCAACTCCCACTGCAGAGGAAGTGGCCTCTACACAAGTAATCCACAATGCAGTAAAAACCAGACACTTTGCAGGAGACAGTAGGCCAGGCTTCAATGAAACCAAATTCCTCACAGAAAAGCCAAATCACTGCTAAAAGATCCCACTAAAGGCCAGTTCAGAAACCCACAACTCCAACACAATTAACTTCCAAAGGAAATGATGGTGCTGCACTTGTGGCACAATGCAGTTCTCCATGATCTGCTGGCAATGCAGGATGTTTGGGGTGAAAACCTGACCCTTGCATGGCACCAAACAGCCCTGTGCACGTTCCTCTCTGGGAACTGCCATCCCATTAAAACCTGAATGATTGCCAACATGGAGTCCTTCTGACTGGAATGAATTGTGTCTGTCCCTGGGCCCCACCAAACACATTTGCTTAATCAACCAGTAAGCAGGAAAATATGTTAATCAACAGGACTTCAAATTCATGACAGTTATGTCTACCCTGGAACATAAAACCACAAGGAAAAACAAATGAGAAACTCACTGAAACACTGGCCACACTAGCTGTGCTGAATGGCAGGAGGTGTGATTGCCACACATCCTGCACAGCAGCAGGGCTGCCTGTCTGACACAACCATGGAGGTGATAAAGCACTAAGACTGCTCTCCCCATCTTTGTAAAACTGGTAACTTCCAGCTGCAAATCAGATTGACTCAACACAATGGCTAAAAAAAAAAAAAATACAGTGATCCAGAAAAAGAGGAGCAAAAGCAATTCCTGGTCAGCTCTCACAGACCAGATTGTTCTGGGACCTTCCATCAACAGCAGCAGCCTGTTACTCTGAATTTCAGGTGACACCCCCACCTACAAGTGCAGCCAACTGGGAGCAGGAAAAGGGCCCCACTTTGTGAGGGATGTCAGATACTGCAGCATTACCTGAAGCTACCTGGCACTAAAGCTTCCATGCAGAAAGGAGTTCAGGATCTTGCATAATCCAGCTGAGACTCCTGCCAAGCAGGTGTGCACATCTGCAACTAACACACTTCAAGGCTTGGCCTGAATCATGCTCTGCTATTCAATCAGAAGGAATATAAGTTTGAAATTGGATGGGGAAAATTCTCCAGCCCAAATCTCATCTTTGAGTCAGACTTTGGTATCCTGTAATCACATTCAGTATTCAATCATCAGATTAACTATTCCACCTTTGGCATTGCTGTGGGGGAGACTGCTCAGTCATCCAGCTCTGCAACAATGCAGTTATCTGGTTTGTGCTTCACTGTGTGCCCAGGCCCCCACTCAGTCGGTGCAGAAGGTTTCAGACAGAGGCTGCTCACATCTGAAGATAAACCTGATTAGCCAAATCCTCTCCTGTTCCATCAGCTTACACAGAAGGATGGCAGCATTCATATCTGAAGCCATGGAATAATTACTTCTGCAAAAGACTTCATTTTAGGGAAAACTAAGATGTTTAACTGTGGCCAGTTAACACAGAGATTTTTCTCCAGATAGTTTCAGGAGAAGTCTGACTGTAGAGAGCTGCAGACAGGGACTGCAGTTCCTTCTGTGGGAGGGCACAGCAACACAAGGGCAACCACTGCTCAGGCTCTGGCTACAGTGGCAGGTCCGCCATGCTATGGCACACCCCTCCAGGACATCTGCTCCCCATCCAGGTTACTGCATCTCTAAGTCATGGCCCTCTCTAAGAACAGGAGACAGCTAACCCAAACAGTCTTCAGTTTTGAAGGTCTTGCATCTTATATGGGTTACACAGCTCCTTTTGCCTCTTGTGACACCAGCTCTAGAGTCTTGGAAAATAAATACCTAACACCTTCCAGGAAAAGCTCCAGCTCATTCTAGTCTCATGTTCTGGGCACTAATAGCTCTTCACATAGCAATGCCTTAAGGACAAGAGCTGACTGAACCATAGCATGGTTATTTTATTCAGCTACCTTCTTCAGAAAGGAATTCCATCTCTTGGACTGCTGACTGCATGCAGTTAATGAGTGTACATAGTGTTTGGACACTACCAAAGTTCTTGATTAAAGAAGTTTATTCCAATCAGTTGACATCATTTACATTGCTACTAAAGAGGCAGTAAAATGGCAAAGACTTGCAATTCACTGTTGGATTTAATATTCTTCTCCTTCATCTTCTCCATCCATCGAGTCTGTGCCCACTTCTTCATAATCCTTCTCAAGTGCAGCCAAATCTTCCCGAGCCTCTGAGAACTCCCCCTCCTCCATCCCTTCTCCAACATACCAGTGAACAAAGGCACGTTTGGCATACATCAGGTCAAACTTGTGGTCCAGGCGAGCCCAGGCCTCGGCAATGGCCGTGGTATTGCTCAGCATGCAGACTGCCCGCTGCACTTTGGCCAGGTCACCCCCAGGAACCACCGTGGGGGGCTGGTAATTGATGCCAACCTACAGGAGAGGTGGAAGAGACCATGAGTTTCTCAGTGGTGTTTGACAGTGACAATAATCAAAGTCAGACAACAGGAGTTGATTAAAATGTGTCATTCATAAAAAGGCCTGCATGAGAACCTAAATCTCCACATCTCAGAATATAAACCAGGTACCTACAGAACAGCTCAGAGCAAACACACTCCATTGCGGGAACATACCAGAGTTTTCCCCACCTGTCACCGACATCTTTTTATAAAAATCCTTTCTTTAAGATTTTTCTCCCTTCTGAGAAGCTGTAGCCTCAGCAACAAAATGTAGACAATGGTTATCTGCTGTGGAATGCAACAGGTGGATCCGTGATTGGTCTCAGGAGGATGTTTGGATTTACTGACCACTCATGGCAGAGCTGGGTCTCACTCTCTGCTCAGACACAGAGCTTTGTTATTCATTCCTTTTCTATTCTTAGCTTAGCTAGCCTTCTGAGAACTTTCCTTCTATTCTTTTAGTATAGTCATAATGTAATATATATCATAAAATAATAAATCAACCCTTCTGAACATGAGGTCAACATTCTCGCCTCTTTCTTCATCCTGCAACCCTTGTGACCACTGTGACACCCACCTAGGCTGAGAGAGAAGAAATCCCCCATGGTGCTGTACAGCACTATTGCCAATCTACATTAGACTGCTTCCCCCACTGGCCAGTTGACCCTGCCCACCCCAACTGCTCATCCCCCCTACAGGTTGCTGCCCTTTGCCCTGCCCTGTGCCCTCAGGTCATTGCTACTGACCCCACACTTAAACCTGTGCACAGCACATGGTTGTGCCTTTGTCCCTGATCCCTTGGTGTGGTGGATGCAATAAACCTTCACCGGAATACATCATACAAAGACCCTTCCTGTCTGGCCTCTGCTGAGCTATCTGTGGGGTGTGTGTGTGCATGGACTTGAAATGGCTGCTCTTGTGGCCTTACTCTGAGCAGCTTCTGAAGGAGATGCTTTCAAGAAGAGTAGTCAGAAGCTTATGTTGTTTCTTCATGGGAATGCTATGTCTGGGGCTCCAGTTATTAGAGGAACTAGTCAGATTCCAAACCCTCCAATTATAATTGGTATAACTATGAAGAAAACTATTACTGGCAGCATTTCCACCACCCTGCCCCATTGCCACAAAACAGCACCCACCACCCAGGACAGTGAATGAGAAACCTAAGAAATCACGGTGGAACCGAGACTTGCCTTAAATCCAGTGGGACACCAGTCCACAAACTGGATGGTGCGCTTGGTCTTGATGGCGGCGATGGCGGCGTTGACGTCCTTGGGCACCACGTCCCCGCGGTACAGCATGCAGCACGCCATGTACTTGCCGTGCCGGGGGTCACACTTCACCATCTGGTTGGAGGGCTCGAAGCAGGCGTTGGTGATCTCAGCCACGGAGAGCTGCTCGTGGTACGCCTTCTCCGCTGAAATGATCGGGGAGTAGGTCACCAGCGGGAAGTGGATGCGAGGGTAAGGCACCAGGTTAGTCTGGAACTCGGTAAGATCCACGTTTAAGGCACCATCGAACCTAAGGGAGGCAGTAATGGAAGACACGATCTGACCGATGAGGCGGTTCAGGTTGGTGTAGGTTGGGCGTTCAATGTCCAGGTTCCTACGGCAAATGTCATAAATGGCCTCATTGTCAACCATGAAGGCACAGTCAGAGTGCTCCAGCGTGGTGTGGGTGGTCAGGATGGAGTTGTAGGGCTCCACAACAGCTGTTGAGACCTGAGGTGCAGGGTAGATGGCGAATTCCAGCTTGGATTTTTTCCCATAGTCAACTGAGAGGCGCTCCATCAGCAGAGAGGTGAAACCAGATCCAGTTCCTCCCCCAAAGCTGTGGAAAATCAGGAAGCCCTGCAAGCCAGTGCACTGATCTGACTGCAAGAGAAAATACAGGTGTTCAAGACATTGTGTGCATTAAGAATCCCCAATCAAGCTCAAGAAAGACAGCACTGAATTCTGACATATACCAACTGTTCAAGCTTCAGAAATACAGAATTTATCCATCAAGAGTCAAGGAGGTGTCCCAGGATAAGCAGCATTCTTGGCTGGTTTAAACCCTCTTTGTATTGGATGATGACCACTTCAAATCGCTAGCTTAAAATTCCTTCTATCCCCAATTCTCAGCTGGGGCCATTAACAATGAGCAAGAAAAGCAGGAATATTCAAAGACCTACACACTATCTATCCCTTACAGTTACTTGGCATTCTCCAACTGCACAAAAATGGAGCAATCCCCCATCCCAGAGCTACTGTAGCAATGCTGCAGGAGTGCCAAGTGTGTATCTCGCTGGGGGAAGTGAGCTGTCACAGCCCATTACAGCGCCAGTCCCGTTCACCCCACTCAGGAGACAAAACCAGACAGCCCTGTCCTCACAAAGAGGTGCCACATGATGCTCAGCTCCCAGGACTAACAGGAACTGCCAACAGCTTGTACAAAGCAATCATGACTGGTTTTCAGGTCAAAGTAAAGCCTGCTGCAAATTTATCATTGCTTTAATTAGAGACTGTGGCAGTCAAGCATTGAGAATAATTCCAGTTGTAATCTGCAAAAGGTGAACTTTATACTAAGACTCAGCATTCCATATCAAAGCTCCTGGAATTTGTGCAATGAGAATTCCCACCTTTGTGACACAGATTGGGCAATGGACATGCTTAACAGCCCTAAATGGGGAACTTGAATTTCCTAAACTGCTCCCTTCATAAGTTTGCCACGTGACTGAAGAACTGGGGAAGCTGAAACATCCCAACTTACTGAGATTTATTCCTTTTCTACTGTTATTACCATAAAATTAATCCAGAAATCATAATAGCAGGAAATGCAAACAATAGTCCAAACCACAGAAGCAAGCACTCTTATTTAAAATTCCTTGAAAGAGCCACAGCCAGACACCAATCCTTCTCCAGCAGGAACTATGCAAATCATAATTTTTCGTTCTGACTTTCTAAACATGAAACTATATATGAAGTTTTAGGTGCCTGATCAGCATTTTAGGCCACTTGAAAGCCATATCTGACAGGAGAAACCCAGCCATTCTCAGCTGGCTAAGAACAAAAGCAGATGCACACTAAGTCCACAGATTCTCATACCACAAAGAAATGAAAGCACAGTTGATGTATTTGATAACCTCATTTCCAGACCCTGTAAAACAGATGTTTCAGAGCCTGCAGTGGAGTCTCACCAGCTTCCTGATGCGCTCTAGAACCAGATCAATGATCTCCTTCCCCACTGTGTAGTGACCTCGAGCATAGTTGTTTGCAGCATCTTCTTTGCCAGATATCAGCTGCTCAGGATGGAAGAGCTGCCGGTATGTCCCATTCCTAACTTCATCTGGGGAGAGACAAGATACATATTATTATAGAATATAGAAATATTTTAAGTAAATTTTCTATATAGACCAGCTTTTTTAAACTTCTAGGGGTGTCCAGAATAATGTATTTAAATCTTTAGAGATAAAAAGCAAATACCAATCAGTAGGTGACATCCTACAGCCTAAATTCTGAATAACTAAGAAAAATTAAGTTATTGCTTAGGAATCTGCTCTATTTTACAGCAAAGTTTGGAATTTTTACTTGTCAGAGCAATTAAAAACTGGACTATAGCAGAACAATTTTTCCAGTTTAAGACAACTTAAGGCCCATTTTGCAGCCATTTTAGCTGAAATCCCATTTTTCCCCTTCACTTCCCAATCCCTCCAGGATTCTGCTTGACCCCAGTTTCTGTGGGCAAGCAGAGCCAACTCTGCTGACACATCCCTTTCTCTTCACTGTACTTTGTGCCAAAGGTAGAGAAGGGTTCAAAAAAGATGGAGATGCTTTTATAGCAATTATCTAAACCCTGAGCTGCAAGCTGCAGCACCCACATCCCCCAGCAGTTACACATTTGGAGACTGATTTGGAGCCACCAGTTCCCAGAAATATGCACTTAAATCCAGCAGGCTAAAGCTCTGTCCTACCAGAAAGGTACAAAGACACTCAGTAGAGCTTTGTCTCTGGTTTAGCTCAAACCACTCTTGTGTGCTATTGCAGTATTGCATTCTTTAATTTAAATCAGGTGGACAGCAGAGAGCTTTATTAACTACAGCTGAAGTTGCCTGCTTGCATGTATTCATTAATCTGTAATAGAACAAGCAAGACAAAGAAAAGTAAAACTTAAGACATAAAAAAAAAGTTAGCATTTAAACCAGTTTAGGCTCAGCAGCTCCCACTCCAGTCTGCAATCCAACAGTCTAAAGTATTTCTAAGACTGTGTCAAAAACAATTTGGAAAAGTTTAACACCCAAATTCCCATGTGTCTAAGACTTCCTACAATACCACTCCACATTACAAGGGACAAATATGGGAATAAGGGAAAAATACAGAACCAAAATGAAATGGTTCTTTATCCTATGCAGACAGAGGTAGCACAAGGATGGTCCTTGGGAAGTAACAAAACTTGTAGAGTTCAGAGGATCAGCCACTGGACTACATAAGTGTGCCTGGATCAAAGGACTTGGGTGAGGGGACAGCCAAACCAGCTTGCCCCAGACATTTTATCCTCCATGTTTTCAAGTCTAGCTGGGGTAGACTGCTAAAGACACTTGTATTGAATTCCCAGATGGCACTGCCCTATTTTGTGCTGGAAAGTTTGATGGTATTTTCCCACCACATTCACAGAGGTGGTGCATATCCACCATCCTGCTGCTTTGGGCAAGGCCAGCACTGATGTGGAAGGACAGAAACCCCTGTGCACACATGGCAGCTACATGCACAAAGATGGTTTTTCACAAATTCAGTGCACAGGGACTTGCTGCATGAATGGGGACTCATGAGCCCTGCCCAGGGAACTGGGGGAGTAATTTCCACATTAGCCAGGGAGGAGTAACAGCTATTTCCCAGAAAGGCACGGGATGTAACTTTTAACAAAAAGCCCTAACTTTGAGTATTATTCATCTTCCCACACTACACCTGCATCACCAACTTGCACTAGAACACTCTCTACTTTTTAGCATTTGTTCCAAGACTCACCAGCTCCTCTGCCCTGTTTTGCCACCTGTCTCATCTCCTCTCTGAGCTGTTCCTGGTTGCTCAGAGCCACCACCTGGCCAGAGCAGAGGAGACAACAGCCACAGGGCTCAGAAAAGCACAAAGCCAGACCTGCAACAGCTCCTGGGAATATCAGTGCATGGCCAAGGGTGCCTGGGCTCATTTCAAAGTTATAGCCCAGCACTCCCATCCTGAAACAGCCACACAGCCTTCTGCTCCCCTGAGAGGTTCATCTGCTGTGCTAGCCACAAGAAGGGGTCTGGTGGGTTACACTGAACAGAAGTTACAGAACAGCCAGGTTTGGCTACAGAGGAGTGGCCACAGTCACATTTCCCCAGATCTGCATTACAGAAAGATAAACCACAGCAGCTGCATAAGCACAGGCAACACAGACCTCTGCTATAACAGCCCCAAATCACTATTTGAGGCAAGATAGCCCAAAATCAGCTCCAGAACAATTACTTCTGGCACACACTGGTGAGAGGAAATCCAGGATTCCTGACACAGGGGATGAAGGTCTTGTGAAACCAGGAGCTGACATTGAGCTGGCAGTGCATCCACTCCCCCAGGATGAAGGACTGGTCAGTAGGTGATGCATGGGATCACACCTGAACACCATGAGATGGTGTTGCCAGAGCTTGGAACAGAACACATTTTCAGGAGAAGACTGTTTAAGATAAGGCAGCAGGAAGCTGAAGTGCATGTTCAGAAATCTCTGAATTTAGGCCAGCTATGGGGACTCATTTCTGCAAGCACTGTTCAGCTTCCACAGATTGCTTTGGGAAACTACAGCAATCATTCCTGTGCACAATAAGGAATCTTCCTAATGATATCTATTGTGTCTCTTAAAGAGGTTCTACTGACTGAAGCACACTTCATATGCCATGCTGCTCCAAGGGGCTGTAACTGCTCCTTGCATAGCAAAACCATGAAATGTGTTCAGGAGACCCATTTAACTCCACAGCCTGGCAGAAGGCAATGCTGAAATTCCTGAAAGCTCCACAGAGCACATTTGCCAGCCTCAATGAAAATAAAGCCAAGCATTTTCCATCACTAGGAAGGTGTAGGCAAGCTTAATGCACTAAAAATTTAAAGCCCAAAGCATTTTTCAGGACTAGAGGAATGGATCCCTCAGCCAAAACCAATAGTCAAAAGTATTTATGTGGCAATAACACGTGGCAATGTTCTCCAGTGCCTTGTGAAATACAAAGCTGTGTTTGGTGTCAGGTACATACAGGCAACGTGTGCATTTGTGATTGTGAAATGTGTGGAAACCAACCAGGGGACAGTTATAAAGATAAATTCTAATAATAACTGAGGAAAGTAAAGCATGGAGGAAGGTCTTTGAACCTGTCTTTTGTTTGCAATTAACCTTTATAAGTCTTAAGAATTAAAGCGTTAAGGATGTCGCTCTTTGACAGGAACTTTCTGCTTGTAGTTAAGCCTTAAAGAGTTCTGCAATAATAACCTTTTGAAGTATAATTTTAGAATATTGCTTGCATGCTTGAAACTATAGCTTTGGAATATATATAAAGGAAATATGCTTATCTCACACCTTAACAAAACAGTGAAAAACAGCTTGAGAAAGGAAGATGAACATCACCTCAAGGATTTATGGTTTTGACCAAGGGAAGCTGGACATCACTGTTATGAGATTTATAGTCCTTGTAATTAAAAGGTGGACCCACATCTGGGGAGCTGGACCCCACCAGATGGGATTTGTCTTCCTTCTTTCAGAAACCAGACCAGCACCATCTGGAGATGCTCCTTTTGGGATACATCCTGAGAAAAACTAAATCACAATAGTGTATAGAATTGTGACGTAAAAATTGGGAATAAAAACTGCTGATGAGTAAAAATTGGATAGAAACTGCTGAGAAAGCAGATGAGCATCCCTATAAATACCTGTAACCCTCAACTATTGGGTTGAAGCTGGAGCTGCTGGAGAGAGCCCAGAGGAGGCCACGGAGCTGCTCCAGGCCTGGAGCCCCTCTGGGAGAGCTGGGGGTGTTCACCTGGAGAAGGACCCAGGGAGTCCTCAGAGCCCTTTCCAGAGCCTAAAGGGACTCCAGGAGAACTGGAGAGGAACTTTGGACAAATGAAAATGGCCTTAAAATGCAGGATGATAGGGTTAGATTAGACATTAGGATGGAATTCTTCCCTGTGAGGGTGGCACAGGCTGCCCATCCAGTGTGCAGCTGGAGGGAAAACTTCGCCCCAGTGCTGGATTGCTCATACTTTACCATATCAATTAATAAATTGATTGCTGCTTGAACATTGGCCTAGCCAAGCCTCTCATGAATAACACTTCACAGTGTCAGTGTTACCTATGACTGCAGGCTCGAGGTCCACAAAGACAGCCCGCGGCACGTGTTTCCCCGCCCCCGTCTCGCTGAAGAAGGTGTTGAAGGAGTCGTCCCCGCCGCCGATGCTCTTGTCGCTGGGCATGTTGCCGTCGGGCTGGATGCCGTGCTCCAGGCAGTAGAGCTCCCAGCACGCATTGCCGATCTGCACGCCCGCCTGCCCCACGTGGATGGAGATGCACTCGCGCTGCGGGACAGGGACAGGGACAGAACGCACGGCTCAGCACAAACACAACTGCCCTTGTTCAGCGCGCCGGGGGGACCGCCAGCCCGCAAAGCCATTGAAACATTGGCCTTGTTGTCTCCGTGTTGGGGGCATTTGGCACAAAACGCAACAGGACACAAAAGCCCCTTTGAGACACCATCAGCTCCGCCCAGAAAAAGCCTTTTGGACATGATCATTTTTACAAGCTCATTCCTCTTTGTTATTTTTCAATCAGACAGGAAGAGTCTGATCAACTCTTTCAAGTTCTTCAGCCAATTTCTCTCTTCATAACAAACCGAATATTTAGAAAAGCTGATGATCACACCTCTCATTGGCCTAAGTGTCCAGAACAGCAACACCCAGAGCCCAGCCCCAGAGGCAGCAAAATCCTCCCAGGACCAGGAAGCATTTCATTTAATGTACACAAAACAAAACAAATATTCTCCAGACCCCTTGAGGAAACTTTGTCACTCAGTAGGAAAAGCTTTGCTTAACAAACCCCTTCATAACCCTCCATAAAGACAAACCCATCAGGCCTCAAACCACGCTGCTGTACACAAGGTACTGAACTCCTCAACACCAGATAAAACTACCGCATGAAAGCCATGTAGAAAACAGTTCATGGCAGCAAAATTATCTGTTCCTACCCATTTATGGATTCCCAAATTCCCTCTAATGTCCAGAGTTTCAATGCAATTTCTTTAATAATGCAGCACAGGACTTCAAATGGTAAAAGACAAACCATAATAGAAACCTCTCCAAACTCCTGGTCCATCTATAGCATTTTATATTCATCATCTAGTTTTCAGTAAAGCACATTCTAGAAGAGCCTACACAGACTTCAGTTTGATGTGACTCTTACTTAAAACTCTGTTCAGACTCCATGACTGGATGGGACAATTTGGTTCCCTGGAATTCCAGGATAAGCAGGAGTATTTTCAGGCACAAGTACAGGCCAGGCAGAGAATGGGCAGAGAGTAGCCCTGGGGAGAAGGACATGGGGATGCTGGTGGATCAGAAGCTCAGCCCCAGCCCCGTGCTCTGGCCCCCCAGACCCCCCTGTGCTGGGCTGATCCCCAGGGGGCAGCAGGGCAGGGGGGATTCTGCCCCTGGGCCCTGCTCAGGTGAGGCCCCACCTGCAGAGCTGCCCCAGCCCTGGGGCCCAGCACAGGAAGGAGCTGGAGCTGCTGGAGAGAGCCCAGAGGAGGCCACGGAGCTGCTCCAGGCCTGGAGCCCCTCTGGGAGAGCTGGGGATGCTCATCCTGGAAAAGAGAAGGCTCCAAGAAGACTTTAAAGCCCCTTCCGGTGCCTAAAAGAGCTCCAGAAGAGCTGGAGAGGGACTTTGCACAAATGGAAATGGCCTTAAAATGCAGGTTAGATTAGATATTAGGATGAAATTCTTCCCTCTGAGGGTGGCACAGGCTGCCCAGAGAAGCTGTGGCTGCCCCGTCCCTGGAAGTGTCCAAGACCAAGCTGGACAGGGCTCGAAGCAACCTGGTCTGGTGGAAGAGATGAAGCTGGATGGTCTTTAAGGTCCCTTCCAACACAAACCAGTCTGTGATTCTATGACCTGGAACTGCCTATTCCACATCCATAGTCAATGCAGAAAAGCAGCACAGTCCTTTCAAACTCATTGGGAACCCCATGAAATTAAAAATTGTATTTGTCCAAAAAAAAAAAAAAAAAAAAAAAAAAAGAATCACCTGTTCTCAAGCACGGCACTGTTTTTAAGCTCCCATCCATCCAAGCTGTACATTCAGGCGTCCAGCCCACATCCTCTCTGCAAGCAGCATCACTCAGAGCTGCTGCCACCCTTCTCCCCTGCAAAGCCATTACACCACCACCCTCCAGGCTGTGGCACTGAGCTGGGCCAGTGCTGCCATGGCAGAGAACACACAGCCAACCTGCACAGTGTGCAAGAGGTGACAGGAAAGCTGACAGCAGTGCCACAGAGAGCAGACCATGGCAGTGACTCAGGGAACATCCCTTCAGGACAGAAACTTTTCTGCAGGGACAGGAGAACACAGACCACCACATCAGCCTGGATCCTCACCTGGCTGAGGTCCTACCAGTGACCTAAGCCTTGCTGGAGAAACCCCCAAGCAGCTGGGAAAGGTCACTAAGGTGTGTAAGGACTACACCAGAGATGGAGGGGGTAAAGAAGAAGTGGAGCAGCTGAGGCCATGGGCTAGGTTAGCCAGGAGAAGAGAGGAGACTTCATCATGGTCTAGAGTTCCCCACAAGAGGAGGCTCTTTGGTGACCAGTGAGAGGACCCCAGGGAAGCTGTGCCAGGGGAGGTTTGCCTGGTTATGAGGAAAACATCCTTCCCCCAGAGGGTGACCAGACAATGGAACAGGCTCCCCAGGTCACACCCCAGAGCTGACAGAACTCAACACAAAGAGTGGGACTCCTGGGGGTGTCCTGAGCAGGGCCAGGAGCTGCACTCAGTGGCCTTTGTGGGGCCCTTCCAGCTCTGAATGCACAGCTTGGCACCACAGCCACAGAGCAGGCGCTACAGGTGCCACATGAAACGTGGCATGTTTACTTGGACAAAATACAAAGTTCAACACATTGGGCAATAACTCCCTGCACAAACAGCATAACTGAGAGGGAGCCCTGCTGCAAAGATCCTGGAGGCTCCCACACAACCCAGCCTGAATGTCCCACGGGTGCTCTTGTCCTCAGAAGGGCAAGCCATGTGCCAGGGAACAAAAGGAGACATGAGGGCAGCACCTTCTGCTCTGCAGGTGGCTCCAGGGCAGATTCTCAGAGGTTGCTGCAAGGCTCAGGTTTGTGTCAGGAAAGCCTCCCCAGCAGAATGGTGTGGCCCTGGAACAGGTCACTGCAGAAGTGGGAGGGGATTTCCATCCTTAGAGGCTTTCAAAGCTTGGCTAGACAAGGTCAGTGATAAAGCCTGGCCTGGTGCTACTGTGAGTCCTGCTTTGAGAGTTCTTTCAACTGCTTTCCTACAACTCTAAGCACTTTAAAGTAGTATGTGGCTATTCAATGAAGCACAAATCTCTGTCAGACACGAACAGATTCTCTGCCCATTTTGTGCTGTATGGCCTTTTCACAGCACCAATAATACTGAAGAACAAGGCTCAGATTTTATTCCAAAAGCACCAGCTCCACGCTGGAATGACAGGCAAGAGAACTGCCACACTCATTATAGCTCGGGGCCTTCACACATCACTGATGAGCTTCAGAATAAGGATTAAATGTATACAGACAGTGCTGGTAAATGATGTATTCAAGCCACTACAGAATCCTCTTATTTACTTAACTAACACTTAAAGCTTTCCCCACACTTATATACAATATTTGCAGGAACACAAAGCTTCAGGCAGAATTTCTCCAGCCCAGTCTGAATTTCCTTTCCCTACAGGATGTGCTCCAGCTGAAGGGCACTGCCCTGTCCTGTCACTGCCCTTCCAGCAGCTGCAGTCTCAGCCCCTTGCTGTACTCACTGCTGGGCTGCAGCCCCCCAGCTCCCCCACGGCACTGCTGCATCAGGCTCTGGGTCCCCGCACTCCCCAGCACGGTGCCCAAGGTGCAGCTGCACCTGTGTGAGGCTGATGGAAAGCCAAGCTTCCTGAGAATGGCTGTGCCAGCTCAGACCAAACTTAGCAGCACATCACATGGAGAAACGCTGTCTCCTTGGGATGGGACTCCACGGAACCTGCATCCTTTGCAGAGACCAGGGGCTGCATTCTTGATTTGACTTCATTTGAAAACCGTGACAATAAACAGCCCCCAAGGGAAAGGTTAGAGCAAGAATCTCAACACATCCCACCAACACTCTAACTTACAATAATTTTCAGCTCAACAAGTATTTCCCACACATTCACATGCCTCCAGCAGCAGTCTTGCTACATTTGTAAATCCATGTAACCTTCTGACAATCTCTTTTCAGAGCTGGAGGAAGGCAACACCCCCGCGGGGAAGAGCCGAACGCCCACCCCAGCCTCCAGCAGCGCTGCCCAGCTCAGCACCTGAACCGTGTCCTGTGGGACACCCCAGCCCCGTCACACCTCTCAGACTGCCCTTCAAGGTGACTCAACCTATCAGCTCATTCTCGCCAGCCCGTCTCACAAAGTCCTTCAGGAAGTCTGCCCATGAGCCCAGCCCCCGGACAGCCGCGGGGCAGGAGCGGGGGAGCGGCACCTCGGCACCTCCCAGGCCGGTGGGCCGGGCTCCTCCTTCCCTCCCTGCCTGCCTCCGGCCCCGCGGGTCGCGCACCCCGCGCGGAGCTGCCCCGGCCCCACACGCCGCGGGAACCCGGCGGCTCTGCCGCGCTCTGCGGGCCCCGGGGCCCGCACAGACAGACGGCCCGGGGGCTGACGGTGCCCGGGACGGAGCTGCAGCCCCTGAGGGTCCCGGGGGCCGCCATGTTCTCGGCGAGCCCGCCACCATTTTGGGACGAGACGGCGGGAGCGACAGGGCGCGGGACGAGACACGGCTCGGGGCAGCGAGACCCACTGCCCCCACGGCTCGGCGGGGCCGTCCCGCCGCCCATCCCGTCCCCCTCCCCTTACCGCTGCAGCTCGCGGAGTTGCACCGGGCTACCCCTGGCCTGCCAGGCCCTCGCCCCACTCACCATGGCTCAGGAGCGCCGGGACAGACGCGCAACGTGTCTGGGCAGCACCGCAACAGCGGCGGCTCTTACCGGGCTCACCTTTTATAAAGTGAGGGGCGGGGCGCTCGGCTCCCTGCGCTGTGCTCATTGGCGTGGCATGCGCTCACCTGTAGACCATTGGGTGATAGAAATGTCTGTCACCACCCTACCCGAACTATTGGCTGATTCGTAACAAAGGGCGGGAAGGGGGCGGGGTTCAGTCTTCCCGCCAACGAAGGCCGGCATCTTCCCCCTTCATGCTCTGTTTCAGACCGGGGATCGCTCTGCCCCGGGCCGGGGGTCGCTGTGGCCAGGCTGGGGTCGCTGTGGCCGGGCCGGGGATCGCTCTGTTCGGAGCCAGCGGCTGAAGGGCGGGGGGCTCAGCACTGCCCACCCCTGGCTACTGGCCAAGGGCTCTGAGCTCAGCCTGGGGAGCCCAGACTCAGCGGCTGCTGCCCTGGGAAGGAGCCCTGAGGGACCAAGGGCCGCTTATTCCCTCGCACCCACGGGGTCCCGGATGAGAACTCTCCCTGTCCCGGCGCAGTGAGCCCGGGGAAAGGCAGCAGTGAAATACCCGGGCAAAGCTGGGACCAAGGCATGGACACCCCGGGATCTGCTGGGGGACAGCCCCAGAGCCCCACCTCTGCCCGGTCGGCACCCACAGGGCCCGTGCTCCAGGCGCTCTGGGCTGAAAAAGAAAAATCCCTGTCCCAGGAGGGTGGAGGCAGCTCCACTGCAGTCACACGGACTACAGGGTCAGTGCCAAGTGCCATTAGTGGGATGGAGAGTCACAGAATGGAAAGGACTCAAAGCTAAAGGGCCAGATCTGGAGATCCACATAGGTTCTACAGGAATCATTAGGTCTGGTATTTAAATGCTCCAGTTGAAGTTGGATATGAAGTGGAAAGCATGAACCCCCTGTGGTATGTCCTAAGGGTTACATTAACAGAAATATTCCTGCAATTGCCAAACTCACTCCCTGGGTAAGAGCAGCTGCTGTGTGTGCAGGTCTGATATTTGATACCTGGAGTTCCATCCATCCTTGAGGGCCTCAGCACCAGCATCGGTTTCAGGAAATTCCTTCTTCCTGCACTGAGCTGAGTTTTTGCAGCAGGGGAGGGACATGAAACAGTTTTGAACAATAACAAAGTAGGTGATTTTTCCTCTGCCTGTACAGATCTCCAGCCCTGCAAGCAGCCTGGATAAAGGTGGTACTTTTAGCAGGGGTGTGGTGGAATTGTGCCAGGCTGGATCTGTACATGGAGGGGAGGGATGAACTGATCCCCAGAGCAGGGAACTGACACCTGCTGAGGATGCTGCTCCTGCTGTTATCAACCCCATTGTGATCATCTGAGCCCAAGGCATGGAATGAAACCTGTGTGGGTGTGCTCTGGAAGGAAAGAAGGGCAAAAGCACTCTGGCAAGGAAGGACCAGAGGATTGAGAGAGGGTCATAGGTGGAAGAAGGGGAAAAACCCACAAATAACACTGATATAATTGTTTTTCCAAAGAAGGATACCTAGTGTAATGTGTGACTGAAAAACAGGTGGGCCATGAGAAAGCACTAAACTGTGTTTAGGGAATTTGGCTGATGCATTAAGTTTTAGCTTTCATATTTTCCACATTCTGTACTGCATTAGTATATAGCTCTAAATTTCATTTAGAGTGTCAGCAAGTTCTCCTCACAGTGTAGTTAGACAAAACAAGGACACGGCTGCAGCTTCAGGCCCTAAAAGTGTAAAAACAGAGAACTGAGGAGAGCAAACTGGGAGGATGGGACTGCATAACCTGGAGCTGGAAATGGACAATGAACTCCAATATGGAAATGAACCAAAATTTATAAAAGTGTGAGAACTCAGGGTTTGCCAGCTGTCTTGGGTGTACCCTCAGCAGGGCTCTTGTACTGCACAAGGTGTATCCTTTGAAGGCCTTTTTAATAAATACCTCCTTTATTCCTTTAACACTGTCTAGCTCTGCTCTGAGTGGCCTCTCAAGGCACCACGGACATCCCACAGAGAGTGGGGAGTGATCACACAAAGGGGTACCTGTGAGCTGGGTGATGGACACCAAGGGCAAACATACACCAAGGTGTGCAATGTGTTTTTTAAAGATAACTCTTCTCTTTCATGTTTTGTTCCTCAGCAAGCCCAAATTCTTTGCTTAGTGCTTTCAAGCTGGTATATATTTGAAGAATGCAATCAATATTAAGCTACTTATAATCCCCAAACTGGTCCAAGAGACCTGAAAGAACTTCTCTTCCTGTTCTTTTTTCTCATTTGTTTTATCCTAATTGCTTGGCCTAACCTCGCTGAGCATGACCTTGGCTGCAAAGTGCTTTTAGCTGTGATCATCTCCTTAGTGAAGTTGTTTGGTAAAGAAGACCAGGATGGTCCTGGTAGTTTGAGACAGGAAAAACTGAAATGACAGAGCCATGGAATGGTTTGGGTAGGAAGGGACCTTAAAGCTCATCTCATTCCATTCCAGTGAAGGGACACCTTCACTGTTCCAGGCTGCTCCAGCCCTGTCCAGCCTGGCCTTGGGCACCTCAGGGATGGAGGGGAAGCCACAGCTGCTCTGGGCACCTGTGCCAGGGCCTGCCCACCCTCACAGGGAGGAATTTCTTCCCAACACTGAGTTTAAATCTCTCTTCTTTTAGTTTAAAACCATCCCCTGCCTAGTCCTGTCACTCTCTGCCCCTGAAAACCTTTGCAGCTGTTGATGTTCATGATCAGGCAGAAGGGATCCCTCCTGCAGTGAGCTATTGGAGGATGAAAGAGATAAATAGTTACAATATTTTAGTTTCTTTATTTCTTTATTATTAAAAAAAACACTTAGATGTCCTTTTTTTTTTATTTTTTTTTTTATTTTAACCATCTGTTGTGCTTTTCTCAGTTGGAAAAAAATACCAGCACTACATGTCTAGTGACACCTTTGCAAGCCCAGATTTAGGAATACTTTTCCTGTGGGTTAAAAGAGAAAATAGGTCAAAATACATTTAATTCTTCCACTTGTTGTTATTGTATTACAAATATTTCAATGTTCTCTTTTTTCCCTTCTCAAAGCCTCCCATTTTAGACACCAGGTACACTGTGAGAATTTCATCTGCTCTTTTAAAGCAATACATTTTGTTCTATTGTTCCAAATTTCTAAAGAAATCTTCAACTTATGACCAAAGTTTAATCTAAACTGTAGAATGTATGGGAAAAAATGTGCCCACACTAATTTAAAAAACAAAATCATAATTTTTAAACTTAGTAATAAGACTTTAAAGATTTGATTTATGCTTTTCAAATCCTCTGACCTGAAATAACACTCCCACTGTTCCAAAAGTCCTTTAGCTCTGCCAGTGCAGTGGGGCAGGGCCTGGACTGCCTGGGGTAAAGTCACACACTCAGAGGGAATTTTATTTATCCCATTTTATTCTCTGTTAGAAACATTGCAGCACCACCACATGAGATGGGCCAGACCCCTTGCCAAAGCAGAAAATTCAGATGGTATTGCAGAGTGCAGTGAGCATTGTTTTCAGCTCAGCTGACAAAATCAGATTGGGCTGGGCTGTGGTGTCAAAGGTGCCCTGGTCCAGTTTCAGCTGGGGTTTTGACAGGTTTAATTCCTGTACTCAGTGCCTGCCCTGACTTGGGCACCTGCATCCTGTGCTGGCACTGCCTCAGCCCCACTCCCCGGGCTGTGCTGGGTGTCTGATGTGGCATCAAGGGCAGGCTCAGGTTGGACATCAGGAAGGATTTTCCTCTCTGAAAAGGTGATTAAACACTGTAAGGGGCCTCCCAGGGAGTTCCCATCCCTGGAAGTGTCCACGGAAGGACTGGACATGGCACTCAGTGCTCCAGGCTGGTTGACAAAGTGGGGGTTTGGTCACAACTTGGGCTTGATGGTCTTTGAGGTCTTTTCCAGCTCAATGATTGTGTGATTCTGTGAAAATGATATCACAGCAGTGATTCCACATGTTTGGAGCTGAGTGTGCCTCAGTTTCCCTCAGTGTGCCCTCCCACAGCTGCTGCAATATCAAGAATTCCCCCAGTCCTACAAAAGCTGATGCTGCTGCACACCCAAACCCCATTCCTTGGGACCTGAAATGCTTTTGATTTAGTTTGACTAAACGGTCATGTCAAGTCCAAGGGGCTATTGGGGGTTTCTGGAACACATTCTTTCTTCCTGCAAGAGACCAGTTCTGTGAGCAGCAGAGGTTTTTGTTTCTCCAGTGTGAGAGCCTGAATGAGGGATGTGGGACTCCAGGGGCTCTCCAAAATACAGTTTATTGTATCCAAGATGTCACAGCAGTGCAGGGTTGTGGGTGACAGAGCTGTGCCTACAGCTGTCAGCTCCAGCTGCAGGCAGGCCTGGAGACCCTTTGGTTTTGGTTACAGTGCATTATATTCTTTTCTTTTGGTTACATTGCATTATTTACTTTTCTTTTGCTTACAATGCGTTATATACTTTGCTGAGCATCTTAATACAGTAGAACCAATCTGTACCTTAACTTTTATCTATAGCCTATCATAACTACTGTAATTACCATATTCATGTTACTGTTCTCCAGTCAATCAAAGTTAGTACATCACAGTTTAAGCTAGAAGTTGTTTTTCAGTTTTCTTGCAGAGGAAAATTCTGAGACCTTTTTTCTACTTGTAACTTTGCTGACTTTTTTGCCTGTGCTATCTTTCTGCTTGGTAAAAACATCTTGTTTGAGGTGGGTTTATCCTTTGCTCTAAGCCATAAAAACCCCTTCTAACTAACACACCCTTTTCCTCTTTGGTTATCCAGCAAGACTGGCTCAGCAATTCTTCTGTATCAAAACTTGCTTTCATTTCTGTTCCTTCTTCAGATTCTGCATTTAAAAATCTTTCTGCTAAGCACACATATCTGTGAGACCTTCTTGTCAAAATTTCATCCTTCCCAACACTCCAGGATTTCCCTGTGCCTGGTAATGCTGTCGTGGCCCCAGGCACAGACTTTGGCTGCAATCAGTATGTTCAGTGAATATGACACCTTCCAAAAATTCTGGCCTAGCTGTGTATCTGTGATACAGTCTCTGTGGCTGTGCTGTGGGCCTGGGGCTTCTCCAGCAGCTTGGATGAAACTCCTTTGAATGTACAGCTCTGCAGCTCTTGCTTTCTGTTCTCTCTCAGAAGAATTGGAGGAATAATGTGTGGAGAAATAATTCACTTCTATCATTGAATTCCCAAAACCACAACAGCCTGCTCTGAGTACCTGGGGTGGCCTGGGGATGCCCATGCACATTTCCCAGCACTCAGGTGGACAGGGGCAGCCTGCTGCCTGCATTTCAGCAGGTTCTGACTGAAGCAGCAGCTCCTCTCATGCCCAGCTCACAGCACACCCACCCAGGTGTGGGGATTGCTGAGGGCAGGTGTGTGGTGAGAGTGAAGCCATCAAACTGCACCACTCAGGGGACAGTGCTTCACCACAGCTCCATTGTTTCAGAGCTCAGGGTCATCTCCTCCTCCCCAGGTGCTGTTTCACACATCCATCCTCAGTCCTGGGCACTCAGCCTGCTTTTAGACCTGGCTTCTTCCAGAAGTGTAGGGCCCCTCTGAGTGAATCAGCAGGGACAGACACTCCCTTCCAAGTGCCTCCTTTGTGGAGGCCAAGGAACCCAGCCCAGATGCCTGTGGGGACAATTCCCACACAGGAGCATGGCAGCTGGGGAAGGGGGGCTGGCAGTGACTTTGTGGGATTTCCTGCTCTGGTTTAAACTGATCCCACAGCCCATTGCAGGCTGGATCAGGGGGTACCTCAGCAGTGTGGGGACTCTGATCCTCAGTGATAGGTTTTATTCTCTGGCTCTGAAAGACCCTTTCTCTCTAATATATTTGATTTTATTAATTATTTTAAATTTTAGATGGCAAGTCCTGGACATCAGCTGGGATCAGGTGAAGGGATGTGTCCTGCTCCAGCAGCAGGAAGGAGCACACTCCAGCAGCCAGTTCCTTAACACGGATTTCACTTTCTCCAAAGGAGAACTGCATTTCCCAGGTGGGTGGGGATCCTCTGGTGTGCCCCGGGGGGTGTGGGCAGGGCCTTGGGAAGGACAGGGATGTGCAGGTGGGGATGCTCCTGGGATGCACCAGAGAGTAGCAACAGCCCAGTGTCACAGACATCTTTTGTGGAAAATCCTTTCTTTAGGATTTTTCCTTCTTCTGGGAAGCTGAAGCCCCCAGAAGGAGAATGTAAACACTGGTTATCTGCTGCTGTGGTATGCAACAGGTGCACCTGTGATTGGTCTTCTGTGAGTGTTTGGATTTACTGACCATTAGCAGGAGAGTTGTTCTTGTTTTCTGCCTGGACACAGAACTTTGTTGATTCATTCCTTTTTCTATTCTTAGCGTAGCAGCTTCTGAACTTTTCTCTCTATTCCTATTAGTATAGTTTTAATGTAACTTATATCATAAATTAATAAATCCAGCCTTCTGATCATGAGTCAAGATTCTCATCTGTCTCTCTCACCCCGAGGAGCCCTTGCAAAGCCATGGAACAGCCCAGTGCACATCTCTGGTCTTTGACTGCAGAGCAGGATGTTCATCTCCCCACACAGATCTGCACATTTGCCCTGGTTTCAGCCAGGACAGGGTGAAATTTTTTCCCGGCAGCCATGTAAGGCAGAGCCTGGAGCCATGTGGGTGGGTGCAGGTTGTTGTTCCATAGCATGCACTTCACTGCCAGGGTGGGAAGGTGGCAGTGAGGGATTCCCCCTCCCGGGGGGAGAATGACATTCCCTTTTGGTGGGGAAGAGCTGTTGGGTATTGTGGTTCTCCATAGAAATAAATAATGCCTTATACCTTGTGTTATTAAATATTGTTGCTATTACTGGTCACTTTCTTACCTCATAGCTGTTTCCAGTAAATTGTTCTTAACTCATTATTTGCAAATTTTGTGCCTCCAATTCTCAATCCCATCCCCTCTCCAGAGCAGGAAGGTGGAGGGGAAGGGGACAGTGAGAGGCATCTGGTTTTGGGGAGTCTTGATGGTGACACTGAATTGGGAAATATAATTTCTAAACCACAATCTCCTATGTCATCACACAGACCTGCACATTTTATCTCAAGTGCTGCATTGCAACAAACAGAGCAACAATTCAAGGAGAATGATTAATCCACTGACCTCAGGCCAAACCTTGATGGGAGGACATGGATTCTCCATAAGGGTTTTGGGAATGTTTGCTGGGTGCCAAGATAAATCTTTCATTTAGAGCTGAAAACTATTCATAACTAGACAGCACTGAATTCATTCCTGTTGTAAGCAGTCCTGATCCAGATGGGCTGGGAATCCTTAAATACAGGAACTACAAGGCAGAAGGCACAGGCAGAGTGGTTTGTAGGGAAGGCCTGCAGAACCCTGGCTGTGTGCAGTAGGTGTATCTCTAATTATGTGATTAAACCCTGTTTGTACCTGATCCTGCCCCCGCAGGGAGTGTCCAATTAAGTGGCAGGTTGTGCCTGAGTTGTCAGAGTGGAACCCCAAAGGGCTGGGCTCTGTTTTTGTTTGTGAGGTTCTTTCAGTGCAGCAGTGTCTGCCCACAGATTAACATTTCATGAGCAAGATTAATATCAGCATTCTCTCCCTTGATCACTTGGCTTTGTAACCTCACCATGCTATTAGCCTGGCTTCTTGGAGGTAATCCTTAAATAAGTGCCTGGTTTAATGACCTTAAATACATTCTCTGCTTTTAAATCTTAGATTATTTGTTCATCCAACTGTATTAATCCTGCTCCTGCAAGCCTGGACTTCGCTACCTGCCCTATTTTTTTGTTCTCTGCAAGCCCACATTGCAGGGGCTGCTCACTTTAAATATTGCTTCAGCCCAGACTCTTTCAGTGCTGCTTTCCTGCCTTTCCTGCTGCTCTGTGGTTCCAAACCTCCACCTGCCATTTGTCAAAGCTGAAACAGCTTCTCTGGCAAGTGCAGTTGGTTTTCATTTAGAATTCAAAGCCTCCTGAGGAACTCACCCACTGGGCCATGGCCTCTCTGTTTAGGGGTGCTGTGTCTGTGCTGGACAGTGCCTCTGTCTCAAATGATCCCAGACTTTGGTACCTGAACCTGTACCCAGTTCAGTTTGTTACCTGGGAGTGAACTGTCCCTAGCCTACACATTTTGTCTTCTCCACACTAACTTTTGGTTTAGATACTGAAAATGTATCTTGTCTTGTCCTGCTAGAGGAATTGGTCTCTCTTTTAGGGAAATTAATTGGCTTTTTTGGGGAGGTATTCACCTGGAGAAGGCTCCAGGGAGACCTTAGAGTTCCTTCCAGTGCCTAAAGGGGCTCCAGGAGAGCTGGAGAGGGACTTTGGACAAAGGCTTGGAGTGTCAGGATGAGGGGGAGTGGCTTCCCACTGCCAGAGGACAGGGATGGGTGGGATGCTGGGGAGAAATTCCTTCCTGTGAAGGTGGGGAGGCCCTGGCAAAGAGAGGCTGTGGCTGCCCCATCCCTGGAAGTGTCCCAGGCCAGGCTGGATGGGCTTTGGAGCAGCCTGGGATAGTGGAAGGTGTCCCTGCCATGGCAGGGGTGAAAACAAGATCAGCTTTAAGGTCCTTTCCAACCCAGACCATTTAGTGATTCTTTTAGTGTGGGTAACCAAAATCACCCATTTAGCCAGATCTCTCTTGGTGTGCAGCTTCCCTTCCCTGCTGCTCAGGCGGCAGCACCAGGGCCCAGCTCATTCCTGCTCCCAGAGCTGGGATGTTCCCATCTGCACTGACTGTGACCACCTGACAGAGGGGCAGTGAGTGAGTGTGGCAAGCAGGGCACATCCTGCAGGCCTTTGGGCTGGGGCAGGGTTACTGCTCTCCACGGCACCTTGTGGTGCTGTTTGGGGTCTGTGCTGAGCACAGCACTGATCCCACAGGGATGATTCAGCTCCTGCTGAGTCAGGAGCTGTTCTGCCCCTCACCCTGAGCCACCAGCGCTGGGCCAGGGGTGCACAAGGAGCTGGGGGGACACAGCCAGGACAGCTGTTCCTCTCTGACCACAGGGATATCCCAGACCATGTGATGCCATGCTCACCCTGAAACAGAGGGTGGAGGGATGGTGGGGTCTGGCAAGCTTAGGCTGGTTGGTGATGAGCAATTACTTTCTTGTATCACTTTCTTTGGTTTCTATTTTCCTCTCTTTATTAGTTTTCTCGTCTTACATTTTTAAAAAATTCTTTTTCATTATTTTCCTGTCTTCATGCCAATCCACCAGTTTTCTCACTTTCACCTTCCACTTCTGCCATTACTGTGTGGGGGAGAAACGAGGGTGTTGGTGCTTAGCTGCCAGCTGGGGTTAAAGCACAACACATCCACAGTCCAGACTCCTTCATGTGTGATGGCCAGGCAGCAGAGGCTGGGGGAAGTGTCACAGACCTGACTTGGTTCTTGCTACCCAAAGTGTCACAGACACAGAAAAATCCTTTATTTAGGATTTTTCCCTCTTCTGGGAAGCTGAGGCCCCAGAGAAAGAATGTAAACAATGGTTATCTGCTGCTGTGGAACGCAACAGGTGCATCTGTGATTGGCCCATGTTGCATGTTTACAATTAAGGGCCAATCAAAGACTGAGCTCTCTCTGGGACAGAATCAGAGAGAGCTCCTTTGTTTATTCATTCCTATTCTATTCTTAGCATAGCAAGCTTCTGAACTTTTCTCTCTATTCCTTTTAGTATAGTCTTACTGTAATATATATCATAAATCAATAAATCCAGTCTTCTGATCATGGAGTCAAGATTCTCGTCTGTCTCGTCACCCCTGCAACCCTTGCAAGCCCGGCAACACCCAAAGTGCACACAGGGTGGCTGTACTGAGAATCCTGTGCAGTGCTGAGCAGTAAAACAGGTAGGAACAGAAACTGCTCAGTCCACTGGCTCAGATTTGAGACCTTCTGGGAATTCATGGTGACACTGCTGGATTAGAGCAGGGCACCAGGACAGAGCTGAGCATTCATGCCCCCATTAGTCCTGAGGAGCTGAAGCACTGTAGACACTGACCTGGCTGGAGAGCTCCAGTGCCCTGCCCAGGGGTTCATGGACAAGGCAGAGGTGCTCTGCAGTGTTCTGCACCACAACCAGTGCACCCAGTCCTGCACATGGAACAGCCTCTTTTCACTGCCCTCCGTGCCAAGACCAATTTTACATAGCTTAGCTGTAACAGCAGCACAATGAATTGTCTGTGAAAGCAGGGAGGGGATGCCAAGGAGTGAGCCAGAGGGTCCCAGTGAACTGCACTTCATGTTGTGCTGCCCTGAGTTTGTGCAGCACTGGGTACTGAGGCATCACCTCTCCCAAAACCAGGAGCTGTGTCTTGGGTACCATCCAGGTACACACAAGACATTCCCTTTTGGTTCCAGCATACTGGGATCCCAACAGAAATCCCATATCCTAGCAGGGGCCTTGAGGAAAGGAACCAGATTCCCCCGAGCAGTCCTGGCACCAGAGCCAGGCTGGGACACCAGTGGCTGCAGCAGGGACTGAGCTGGTGAGGGCACAGAGCCCCCAGATTGCTGCTGAGGCACAGCCCCAGCCCTCACACTTTGGTGGTCCAGAGCTTTATTCTGAATAAAGAATCCAGGCCTCTGAATGCAGCACCAGCTCCAACAGAACTCCCTGACCCTGTGGTTCCTGTTCCTTTAGCCCCGGGGAGAGGGGCAGGGAAGGGGCAGGGAGCCACCAAGCAGGGACAGGAGGGGAGGGACAAAGGGACAAAGGACACCTGGATGGCCCCAATGCCCCCCAGGGGTAGAGGGCATCCTTTGGATCTGCCAATCACTGAATGCCCTTCTGGAATGCCAGGACTGACAGACAGTGCTGGGAGGGGACAGGAGAGGTGACTGACACACCTGGGAGGGAACGATCAGGGGAGGGACCCGAGGTTCTGGGGTAAACCTTGAAATCACACCACAACACTGGCCTTTTTTGGTGCCAGCCCCTTGGACATGCCATGGCCTGGCAGAGAGAACCAAGTCCTCCAAGAGAACAGGAAAGAACGAGGCAACAAGTTCTTGAGGCCATGTCCTCACAGTTCCACTGCCAGCTATTCCAAATTACCCAGCGATTGTGCAACGAGCCGTGCTCTGGCTCTTTGCCATGGACAGCATTCCAGGCAGCGTGCAGAGCCAGCTGCTTCGGGAGGGGAAGGATACCTGTGCTGACACGGCTTTGCTCATTTTCCCTTGCTCTCAGGGCATCTCCTCCAGCTGGGCAGGAACAATGGCACAGGGTACTCGGGGCAGCGAGCAGATGGAGCGCTCTGCCTCTGCACGCACAGCGATTACAGCAACTGTCAGCTCCCCGCAGGGAACCGAGAGCCTCGGCAAGATAAGGAACATGAAAGGGGGGCAGAGCCCAGCTGAGCATACACACACCCCGCTGCTTCCCCAGCGAGGAGAGGCGGGCACAAACACACCCACAAGGAATCCTCCCAGCACAGCTCTGCCCCAGGGACGCTCGGATCCCATCAGCACAAATTACCCTGAAAGGTTTGTGAAGGACAGACCGGCCGGCAGCTCTGCCCTGTCCTGCCGCACTCAGCCTGGGCTGCTGGAAACACGCGGCTCTGGCTCTGTGCTTCGGCCTCCCGGGCGCCTGCTGTGGCAGCACATGCCCCACTGCATTCCTGGGCTCTGCATTTCTGTCCGGCTGCATTTCTGGGCTCTGCATTCCTGGGCTCTGCATTTCTGTCCAGCTGCGTTTCTGGGCTCTGCATTCCTGGGCTCTGCATTTCTGTCCAGCTGCGTTTCTGTCCGGCTGCATTTCTTGTCTCCAAACCTGCCCCGGGCTGTCCCGCCCAGCTCAGCCCACACGGTGGCTGACAGGCAGGTGCCCTTCCCTCCCTGGCAGGGTTTCTCCAGGCAGAAGCTGTATCTGACTACTTCAGTCTCTGTTCATATCTTAAGCCCCCAGGAAATGGCCCTGGGATGCTCAAGGGACAGATCCTCCTCCCCCAGGTGCTCCCACCCCTGCAGCTCTCCCAGCGTTCCATGTGCAGCACTTCAAAAACAAAATTGCAGCAGCCATTGGGGTGGACTGCGCCACATTCAATTCAGTTTTAGAAAAGATGCAAGAAACACTTTTTCCAGAGCTGCTTCCCCCTCTCTGGAGATGGAAGTGTTATCTCAGCAACCCTGGAACCTGCTCACTCTCCCTCAGGGGTCGCATGAAGGGAGCCAAGCACTCGATTTTCACTCTGTGTAAGATTGGGTCATTTTCAGGTGCTGGGGCACTCACCCCACAGCACACTCCTGTGAAAATTGCCTTCTCTCCCCCCTCCAGCCCCACAGGCTCACCTGCATTGCTGGGCTGCCACCTCCCCCCTTTCTGTCACTGAGGGGCCCAGCTGTGCTCATACCAAAGCTGCACTGGAGGGACCTGGCTGCCTCACAACTCAGCACTCAAGTATTTATGCTGAAATGCATAGTGTTGGTTGAAAGAGAACAAAGCTGGCTTTGATAAAAGCCCTCATGCTCTCTCTGCATTTTTATGGCCAGTTCCACTCATCTGCTGTGGTTTCCTTTTGTGTCCCCAGCCAGCTTCAAAATACTTGGTGGGTTTTTGGCAAAATACTTGGTGTTTTAGTGCTTCTTTGATTCTGGAGTTTGGCCTGTACTAACCTGACTCTGTGGGAGGCAGGGACGCTTTCCCTGCACCAGTTGTCCAAGGACTCTGAAGCTATTTCATCTCAATTGTTTCCTTTCCTCCTACTTATGTTCCTGCCAGGGAGTGTAATGTCAGATATGTAAAATTACCTTCAGGGAAATTCATAACACATTTCAGAAATCCCTGTTCCCTCACCAGCTCCCTGCAGAACTGCCTGTGCTGATGGGGCAGTCCCTGCTCACACAGAGGTTCAGGGAATGCAGCAAGGTGAGCTGTGCAGGACAGGGAACACCACAACCACCTCCCTGGCCAAGCTGGCCCTGCTTTCATCAGCCACAGCTCTTCTCTGAGCTCTGCTGAGCCATTCCCCTCCACTCCTGCAGGCACAGGTCCCACAGACACACTGTGCTGCAGAGATTTCATTTCATCCCTGCTGGGCTCCTCTGTGAGGCCTCAGCTGGATGGGAGAGCCCTCAGACACAGCAAACAGCAAAGTTCTCCAAGCTGCTGCTTGAGTCCACTCTGTCACCACTGCCCTGGTGAGGATTCCCTCAGACAGAAGGGAGGAATCAAGGAGAGGCCTCAGGTCCTGGCAGGCCCAGGCACCCAGGTTTGCTGACTTGCAGAGCTTGGGAAAGAGGGAGCCTTGAATCCCAGCCTCTGCTCCATGCACCACTTACCTGGTTCAGTGAAATGTAACTCATTTAGGGAAGGAAGAGTGTGATTGTGACCTCTGTGCAAGGCATGACTTGTGGCAGCTCCCCAGGACAGCTCAGCTGATCTCACAGCCTGCAGCTGCCAAAAAGGAGCACAGGCCTCCATCCATTGCCCCTGGAGCATCCCACAGGCTGCATGTGCCAACCCAGCATCCAAGAAAGGAAACTTTAGCCCAAGTTATCAAACAGAACACACAAAGAGCTCAGCAGCTGCTCCAGTGGGATGTTTGGGAGGGAATGGGAGCAGAGAGGTGAAGCTACAGGAGGTGCCAATGCCAGAACCAGACCATGGGTCTGGGCTGTGAACCCATCCCACTACCAGAGCCAGACTGGAGCAAGGTCTGCTTTTAACCATCCTGAGCACATTTAGGGCACATAAACAGTAACCCATACAAACCAGGCAGGCAGGCACTAGAGATCCTGCCAAATCCACACCAGGAAGCAATTAGACAAAACTGTTATTATTTGCCCCTTGAACCTTGCTGGAGGGATTGGCTGGAGCAAAGGAGGCAGGTTTGTTACTGTTCCCTCTTGAGGCACTGCTACATCTTAACACAGGAGGGTCTCAGGAGTCAAATCTATGCAGACATTAAATAAAAGAATCCATTATCAAATTAATTTTAAGTGATCTACATATGGAAATTTGGGTTTCTGCACTGTCTTGGTGTTGATAAAGACGGGCTGCAGGATGAGCCTTCCTAGGTATCATGTAAATGCTTCCCATGCTTGAGGGCTGTCTACCACTATTTTCTAGGAGTTACCACAGGCAACTGGAAGAGTTTTCAACATGCTGGATAAAAAGCAGTGAACATATCTGTGAGTCTATGTGAATTTTTATTAGCTCTCATTGACACAGGAACGGTGCAGCTTCAGCAGAGCCCAGACCTGGTGATGTGTCCGGTGCAGCAGCAGCAGCAGCTCTTCCCCCAGGTGTGTCTGCTGCCTGGGACACTCCTCCCCACAGCTCCACTAAATGAAGGCACAGAGGAGCTGCCTGAGCTCAAATCCCACACAGTGATGCTGCTTTCCCCCACCTCCTGCCCACCCCCTGAAATTCTCAGTCACCTCAGGGAACATGAATTAGCCCAGGTGCTGGCTGAGAGCTGGGCTGCACAGCTGTCCCAAAACCTGCCCCAGATCTCTGTGCCACCAGCACTGCAGGGGTTTCTCATGGGCTGCAGGAACCCAGACCCTGCTGAGGCTGAATGACACCCAAGATCTCATGGTACAAAAGCTTCTTCCCAAGAATTGCCATCACACTGTTCATTTCTTCTTATCATTTCAAGCCTGTGTGATCCTATTTAGTATTTAAGAGCTAGCAGAAAGCACACCTGGATTCATGCAGGACTCAGCTCCCTTCTCCCTGAAGGGGAGCAGGAGCTCCCAGCACTCAGGGCTGTGCTGAGGTGGATTTCAGCTGCTGCCATTCCAATGTGAAGGCTTTGACCTGAGCTCTCCTATCTATCTCTCCAGGGCTGTTCTACTGACTGGGGAAGCTGCCACCACCCCCAGCTCCTCCCAGTGCCACCCACTGCTCAGGAATCCACAGGTGCCATTTCTTGGAGGTCATTTACTCAGTGGCACTCAAGCTGATTTCCACAGTCTGTTCTGCACAGTGGCTCCTTCAAAATGAGGGGTGAGCAGCGCAGCAGATTTAAGTAACACGGACTGTAACTGGGGTATTTCAGGTCAGAACACATATCCTAAGAGACAACAATCCAAATGAAAGTGTGAAATTAGTGATGTGATCCCACATTTTGCCATGGGTGCAGAACCCGAGTGAAGCTCTCCTGTCCTTTGGGGCACATCTCCTTGGTGAACCTGTGCAGTCCTGGGGCTTAGGGCTAAGAGACAGGAAGGGCAGGAGGGAAGAAGCAGTTTCCATGACAAATGTCCATCTGACACATTTAGAAAGGACACAGCACAGGATTTGCCTCCTGCTCCTCAGCCCTCAGACCACAGTGCTCTCTTTCAGTTGCTGTGCCTTTCTCCCTGCCCTGATAAATCCTGACTGCCCACAGCAGAGGTTCCTGACACCAGGCCATAAATTGAGGCAGTGTCTCCAAATCATAGAAGTGCAGGTGCTCAAGCACTGCAGGAAGAAGGGATTTGTTTCTGCCCCTCCTGCTGTCAGGATGCCTCCTCTGGGAGACTCATCTGAGGCTCTGCCTGCCCTACAGAGCCCTGCCAGCAAAATTGTTTCATTAGAGGGGCAAGGGAAAGGTTCTTCCTACAGCCTTGGGGCAGCACCCTACCCTAAACCTTGAGCTTGGTGGCACAAACAAATCCATCACCCAGCACGGTGACAGCCATGCCTGCCCAGCTGGGTTAGGACCCAAGGGCTTTAGGGGGTATGGACAGGGATGTGTCCCACAGAGAGGCACAGCACCAGCAAGCCCAAAGCACCCCTGGACAACTCACACAGGGCTCAGCAATGGAGAATGAGCTGGGCCATGATAACCAGCAGTGATAAATGCAGGGAGAACCATGGCTGCTGCAGCCACCTTCCATCTTTAATCAGCTCTGTGCCCAGCTTTTAAAAGGCAGAAACCAAAACTGGTCACAATATCCCAGATCACTCTGACCACCAGCTTTTACAGAAGAGAAATTCCTTCCTGACATCACTGTTTAACACACTCATATGTTCTGACATGCTCAGCACTGCCTGTCCAATGATTCAGGGGCTTTTCAGGCTGGAATCTCTTCCCTCTTGCTGCCTGAAAGCTCCATGGTCTGGCACATTTTCTTTGTTTGCTGCTCTATCAGCTTATGCTGTCTGCACATTCTACCTATGTTTGTTCCCAAGTACTCAGTTAACAGGACTGCACACTTTAGCTGGAATGTCTCACACTCACTTCAGGTGCCACAGCTGTCAGGTGGGATGAGGTTTTGGAGAACATAAATGTTAGAGCTTGGGGCAGCAAACATTCCCTCTGAAAATCAACAGAAGACTCAGCCTTAAGCCCTGGAACTGCTGTGGCTGCAGGTCAGGCAGTTTCAGCTGCCACACTGACTCAGTGCAGCAGTGCTGTCAGTGCAGGCCCTGTCCCAGTGCCCCATTCACACGGTGTCACGAGAGACACCTCAGCCCCTGGAGCAACAGCAGCCACCAGGGAAGCGGCAGAGCAGCCAGACTGGGGCAGGTTGGGCTATGTGGCAAAGGTGCCAGGGTGAGCTGTCCCTGCAGGGCACAGGGACCCTCCCACCACCAACACTCTTCCCGTGTGGGTGCAGTGAGGAGCCGGCCGTGCCAGGGCTGCGATTCCTGGCGCTGCTCAGCTGTGGATCTGGGAAAGGGGTGGCAGTGGAGCCGTGGGTCGGTCACACGGGGAGCAGAGGCAAGCTGCGGCCAGCCAGGCCGCGGGGCGGGCGGGCCGGGCTCGGTGGGGCCCGGCCGCGGTCAGTCCAGGGCTGCCCGGCCCCGCGGGGCTGCGGGGGCTCCCGAGGGTCGGGCCCGGCTCCCACGCGGGCCGGCGTCACTCGTGGGCCACGCGCTCCAGCGCCACGTAGAAGCTGTCCTTGTCGTCCAGGCAGTGCCAGCCGATGGGCCCCGCCTCGCAGTCGGCGCACACCAGGAACTTGACGTTGCCCACGTCGCGGGTGAAGCCCACGTTCTCGAAGGAGAACATGTCGCGCACCAGCCAGTGCTCCCGCAGCACGTCCCCGCCGCCTCCCGTCGCCGCCGCCGCCGCCTTCTTCCTCATGGCGGGCAGGAGGAGCTGCGGAGACACGGGGCCGTCACCGCCCGGCCGGCACCGCCCGCTCCCTCCCCGAACCCCCCGGTACCTCTCGGCGGGCGAAGGTGGCGGCGCCGGGCAGCAGCACCCGGGAGCCGCAGCGCTGGCACAGCACGGCCCGCAGGTTGCGGCCCTGCGCGCACACGAGCTCGGCCGAGCCCGGCGCGGCCGCGGGAGCGGCGGGGGCAGAGGCCGGAGGCGCCGCCGGCTCCATCTCCGCGCAGGGCGCCGCCATGGCGAGGGGCGGGGCCGCAACGGTGACGTCAGCGGAGCGCAGCGGTGACGCCATTGCTGTGGCCACGCCCCGCTGCGGTGGCCCCGCCCCGCTGCCCATCCGGGGAGGGGCCGGGAGCGCCGGGCTGGGAATTCTGTACGGGAATGGTGAACTGGGAATGGTGTACTGGGAATGCTGTACGGGAATGGTGTACGGGAATGGTGTACTGGGAATTCTGTACGGGAATGGTGTACTGGGAATGGTGAACTGGGAATGGTGAACTGGGAATGCTGTACGGGAATGCTGTACCTGAATGGTGTACGGGAATGGTGTCCTGGGAATGGTGTATTGGAATGGTGTACGGGAATGGTGTACGGGAATGCTGTACGGGAATGCTGTACGGGAATGGTGTTCTGGGAATGGTGAACTAGGAATGCTGGACGGGACTGCTGTACCTGAATGGTGTACGGGAATGGTGTACTGGGAATGGTGTACTGGGAATGCTGCACTGGGAATGCTGTAGTGGGAATGGTGTACTGGGAATGTTGTACTGGGAATGCTGTACAGGAATGCTGCACTGGGAATGCTGGACTGGAATCCTGAACTGGGAATGCTGGACTGGGAATCCTCCCCCAGGAATCCTGCCCTGGGATCAGGCTGAGCCCCCAGCACAGGCTGAGCCCCCAGCTGTAGCTGCCTCTGGGTCCCTGCAGTGTCCCAGGCCAGGCTGGACAGGGCTTGGAGCCCCCTGGGATGGTGGAATTGGCCCTGCCCATGACAGGGAGATGAGATGAGTTTTTTGGGTCCTTCCCACCCAAACCAGTCTGGGATTTTCCGATCCCCAGGGATCCTGGACTGGCAGTGCTGTGTCTGTTGTGGCCCACAGGGACCATCAGGGACAGTCACTTCCCAGCCATGGGAGCCTGGAGATGCCTGAATTCGTGGTTGGAGAAGGAGCTCAGTTGGTGCTGGACAAAGGGAAATTGTCTCCCTTAAAAGCCTCCATCAATGGAGATATTCCAGAGCCATCTGGATGCAATCCTGTGCCGTGGGCTCTGGGATGGCCCTGCCTGGGCACTGCAGGGAGCTGGGACCAGATGAGCCCCTGGGGTCCCTCCTCTGACCCTTCTGGGACCCTGTGAAGCTGCAGCAGTGATTGCACCAGGATTCGGGAGCACCTGGGCTGCTCTAACAGCAGCTCTGTGGCTGCTTGGCACAGATGGGGAGGGCAGAGGGTCTGAAAGGGGCAGGGGCACATTGGCAGCAATGTGTGCTCCTGGAGAGGAAAGCAGAGATCAGCCTGACCCACAGAGCCTGGGCAGCGCCAGGGCAGTGCCAGGGCAGTGCCAGGGCTCACAGGCAGCACTGAGGGACAAGGTCCTGGGGCCCAGGGGACTCTGCTGTTCCTCACTGAGCACCTTGGGGCCCCTCTGGCCGTGTGCTGCTCTGGGCTGCTGCTGCCACCCCTCTGTTGCTGTTGAGAAGATTGAAAGAGGCCTTTTGACTGAGCCAGTGCTTCTTTAGAGGGCAGGCCAGATCCCAGGGGAGCCCTGGTTTGGTGTAAATGTGCCCCATGCTCCTCCTGCTCACTCCTGACTGTCTGCTGCCAAGAGCCCTCAGGAGGAGCCAGAAATGGGAACTGACATTTGAGGTGAATATTCACTAAATATTCTCTGATATTCACTAAATAAAGGGGTAGGATTTCAGCAGCAATACTTACACAAGCTGGGGTGTGAGTGTGGCTGGGAGACATCAGCCCACCCTCCACCCTCCTGGCACCTGGGCAGAGTTTGGGGGTTTGAGCTCCTGAGCCCTGCCTGGGGCTGTGTGGGGAGCAGAGCAGGGGGAGGAGAGGGCTCAGCAGTGCCACTGACAGCCCTGGGGCTGCCCTGGGCCAGGCTCAGACCAGGGAAGGGAACAGGGTCCAGTTCTGTCCCACAGGAAGGGAACAGGGTCCAGTCCTGTCCTGGGGCTCAGGAAAGGCCCAGAACTCCCGTGCTTGGAGGTGCTCTGGACTCCACAGAGCCTGATCCAAAGAGGATCAGGGTTGCAGACCCCCAGAGTGCCCTCCCCAAGCACAATTATCCCTGGATTCTGTGGGATCAGGAGGAGGATTCAGATCAGGATTCTGAAGGCAGGAGGGCCAACACCAGTTTGAGAAAAACACCCCAGAGCATTGCTGGGAGCTCAAATCCATCCCTGCCCTGGAGCTGACTCTGGCTGCCCCAGAGACACCTGAGGCTCACTCTGTGTCACTCTGTGTCACCCCAGTGTCACTCCAGGGTCACTCAGTGTCACTCAGTGTCACTCGGTGTCACTGCTCTCTCTCCAGAGCTTCAGAGCCTCCCCATGGTCACTCCTGCCCCAAACCAGCCAGGAAAGCTCTGCTCTGCCCACACATCTGCTTTGCAATAGAGGAGGCCTGGGGCTGCATTTCTCTCCCCAGAGGAAAGCAAGGCACAACTTCCCAAGGATATTTCCTGGGAATCGCAGTGAGGAACCTCAGAGAAAGAAAAAACAATTCTTACCTCATTTGCTGCTCCTGTTGTTGTGTTGGAAGGTTGTTTATCTGAAGGAGTTTATCAGTTGGATTTTACTGAGGATTGTTTTGTTTCCTTGGCCAATTGGAAAAAGCTGAGTTCTGGCTTTTGAGAGACAGTCATGAGTTTTCTTTAGTATCTTTTAGTATTCTTTAGGATTCTTTGTAGTATAGTATAATACAGTATAATAAAGTAATTAATTAGCCTTCTGATAACATGGAGTTCTGCCCATCATTCTTCCCAGACATTGGGGGTCCTGCAAATCCAACAAGAGGCCTTTCCCTGCCAGTCTGGAGCTGAAGATTGTGACGCTCTGCCTGGCTGTACCACAGGTGCAGATCCTCATTTTGGGGTAACCCAGGCTGTGGGGGTGAGATCCCAGCCAGATGTGGGAGGGGAGGCTGCAAACCCACCCTGCAAACCCCCCCTGCAAACCCACCCTGCAAACCCCCCCTGCCGGGCTGCACCTGCCCTCACCTGCTCACACTGATGTGAGATGGGCACTCCTGAGGGGTCCCAGCCCATGAACCCGAGTGGCACCACAGCACCCCGATGTCTCAGCTCGTGTCCCCAGGCTGCTGCTGCTCTGGGCTGGTGGCTGCAGTGGTGCCTCTCATTGTTGCAGTCCTTGTGCACAGTGCAGGAATTAAATAAAAATCCACTAATAGGATCTTTGGCCAATTCTTAAGTCTTGGATGGGAGATTTCTCTGTTGAAAACTCACCCTTAATTCTTCAGTTCTTACTGAAATTCTTATTTCTTCTCATTTCCCAGGACGCTTCCTGACCACTGTACAAATGTATTCTTTCTCTTTCATACAAATTGGTTTGCTGCAAGGTGTTCATTCACAACCAGCTCAGTCAGGAAAACTGTAGTATTTTAAATTTATTTCTGTGACTGTTACTTTATCAGTTACTCTTGCAAAACTCCCAAGTCAGAGGTGGCGCTCCCATGTTTTGTTAGCTCCCTCGACATAAATAAGGCAGAGTGCTTAGTGTTTAAAGAAGAGCTGAGGTGATTGTGTGCCTTAGCTGCAAGGCCTGCCTTGGTGATTTTCTCCTGCTGCTTCCATGCAGCCAGCAGTGGAAGGGTGAAAATGTCTTTTAGCATTTTCTGCTGGATCAATCATGAAGCGAAGCTTCACTCTTGCTGGCCAGGGACAATCCATACCAGTTTCCTCCCAAGCAGAACATTTTGTCCCTTTGTTTTGCTTTCAGCAGGAGCCTGGACATTTTCTCATCTCCAGCACCAACATGGAGCATTTTGAAGATTAATATTGTGCATTACCTCCCTGGAAACACCTTGAAGTTCCTCTTCAAACCCTTCAGTACATCCTGTTGTGGAAAGGCAGGGATGGCTCTGCTGGTCACATCCTGCTGTGACCCAGTTCTGTTGCTGCTGAGCTTCTGCCCAGCCACACACTGGACACGGCACTTGTGGAGCTGAATCCCCCTGAGCCCCCTGCAGGAGAGCAGGGCTTGTCAGGGAAGGGAGAGCAGCCCCTGACAGCTGCAGGGCAGCACCAGAGCCTGGTGGCTCCCCCTGCACCCTGGCAGAGGGCACAGCTGGGACAATCCATGGGTGGCACCAGGGAGTGCTGCACTCCCCAAACGGGACCTGTTCCCTTCTTTGCTTCCCCAGTCCTCACTGGCTGAAGAATGATGGAGCAGTTTGGGGACAGGTGTCAGGAGAGGCTCCTGAACACCTGGAGTGAGTGGTGAGCTGTTTGTGGGGGGAGCAGGTAGCAGGGGGAGGATCTGGAGCCATCAATGAGGCAGTTTGCCCTGAAACCAAGAGAATCTGTTTTGCACATGGACAGATGAATTAATGCTGGGCTCCATTCATCCCACATGCCCGTGGAGGAAACAGGAGCTGTAATTTTTTGCAAGTGCAGCTCTGCTGTAACAGTATCAGAATTATGGAATTGTTTTATTTGGAAAAGCCCAACCATTTCCCCAGCACTCCATGTTCACCACTAACCCATGTCCCCAGGGGCCACATCCACAGGTCTTTTGAACACTTCCAGGTTTGGAGACCCCACCACTGCCCTGGGCAGCTGTGCCAGGGCCTGATCAGCCCTTTGGGAGAGAGATTTCCCCCAATATCCAACCTGAACCTCCCCTGGCACAACTTGAAGCCGTTCCCTCTCCTCCTGTCTCTGATCCCTGGGAGCAGAACCCAACTCCCCCCGGCTGTCCCCTCCTGTCAGGAGCTGTGCAGAGCCACAAGGTCCCCCCTGAGCCTCCTTTGCTCCAGGCTGAGCCCCTTCCCAGCTCCCTCAGCCCCTCCCGGTCCTCCAGCCCCTTCCCCAGCTCTGTTCCCTTCCCTAGACACGCTCCAGCCCCTCAATGTCCTTGTGAGGGTCCCAAGGCTGCTCCCAGGATTGGAGGTGTGCCCTCAGCAGTGCCAGCACACAGGGATGCTCACTGGTCACAGCATGGCAGGTACCCACCAGGTGTCATTGGCCTTCTTGGCCACCTGGGCACACCTGGGCTCATGTTCAGCCCCTGATAATTCATTATTGCTGCTGACTGTCATCAGTCTTTTCCTCCTCTCTGCTCCATCCTCTTCTCCAACAGACCTTGCAAGAAATTCCCTCATTAGGGAGTCCTCCAGGCCTGGCTGGTCTCTGTGCACAGATCTCACAGCTGGAGCAGCTGTTTTTCACTACTGGGCTGAAGCTGCAGGGCAGAGACACCTGAGGGCAACTGCCTGTCTAACACAGGCTTTGCACAAACCCTCCACACAGCAGTCAGTCATGTCTGGAAGGTAGAGAACAGAAGCTAAACTCCTACTGGCTCAGGAAATATTTTATTCTTTATACTTTCATTAAAAAATAAACATAGGAAACGAAACCACAGAACACTTGTGTGATAGAAACAAACGCAGAAGGTCAGAGCATTGGCTGAAAGTGCATCATTAGGTCATGCTACCACGTCCCTGATCCCACCCTGTCCCCAAGCAAGGAGTCAGCAGGAAGCCCAACGAGCAGCACTACATGGAGCCCAGGCACTGTGGGGCCAAGCTGATGGCAGAGGGGAGCCTGAGCCCCCCAACAGTGAGGCAGGACATGCTGAGCAGGGAGAGCTCCATGAGCTGCTGGGAGCCACTGGTGGAGCCTCACCTGGGCCCATGGGGCAGCCAGGGATAGCAAGTGTCACAGGATGTGGAGTCATGAGACAGGGGAATAAACAGCTGAGAACAAAGGGCGAAACAGAATCCTGGATGTCACTCCAGAACAGCCCTGGAAGCAGAAAAATCCTAGATGAAAGGAAAACCAACACAATGAACTTGAGTGAAAGGCTGCCTCAGGTGTGCTGGGCTCGGGTCTGTCTGGGGACAATCCCCAGTGCCTCACCCAGCAGGACCCTGGTGGGCAGCAGCCACTGTGTCCCTGCTCTCCTGGCCTCAGCTCAGGTGACCTCCTCACAGGGTGGGGCACAGCCAAGCCCCTGGTGCCACACATCATTTGCAGCTGGAGCTGTCAAGCTTTTTGAGGAAACACGATGTGATGAACCTTGCTGAGCCCCTGATCAAGAGCACAAACACTGCAGATGCTTCTGTGGCAGGCACCGAGCTCCTCCCCTGCCTCTGCCCGTGGCCTCAGGCTCTGCTCACAGGGGCTGACAGCTTTAACCTTCGACTCCTTTGTGTGCAGCCCTGCAGACACAGTGACAGCTCAGGGCCCTCACACTCACCCAGGCTGGCTCTGCAGTGCTGGGGAGCACGCTGCAACATTCAGGACGTACACAATGATTTGAAGCTGGAACACAAGAGCAGCTGGGCTCAGCCTCACACATCCACACGGCCGAGAGCGCCCGAGGACCCGCGGGGTCCTGCGGGGGCTGAAGAGGTGACCCAGGGCTATGTACAGGTCCTTGGGAGGGGTCACCAGGCTGCCTGAGACCAGGCTGGGGCAATCTGCTCTGCCCACAGACTGAGCCACAGGAACAGCACAGAGTGCAGCTTCTCCTGACCCATTCATCCCCTTCCTCCAGCTTCCCACAGAGCCCCTGACTGCAAATGACTGCTGAGATCACACAGTTATGCACATGCTCTAGTCACAAGCAGCACAGAAAGCTGCTGTTCTGGTGCCTATTCCCACAGCATCCACAACTCTCAAGAACAGTCACTGCAAATCATTTGGGACTCCTCCTCCAGCCGAGACATTTTAGAATGTTTTTCTTTGTGAGGTGCCTCTGCTCACTTCTCCCGGAGGACGCAGACCCCGGCGTCGCAGCGCTGCATCCCCAGGGAGGTGACGACTTCCCAGCTGTCAATGATGGGGTCGTAGCACTCGATGCTGCTCAGCAGTGAGTTGCCATCGTATCTGCCAGGACACAAAGTTACACATGAAGGAGGGTGCTGGAGGAAGAGGCTGAGGCATTCAGAGCTCTTCCTGGGAGACTGGAATAGCCCAAATTACCCAAATTATAACCCCTGCACCAGGCTGCCACTGCTGTCTGCTGCTGCTCTCCTGCCTGCCTGGGCCCTGGACTGTGGCATTCACACTCTCTGAAAACATCTCTTCACCCAGGATTTTTCTCCTGAGAAGCTGAGAAGACTCAGAGAAAAGGAAAAGAAGTCTTATCTCATTTGCTTCTCCTGTGTTTTGCTCATGTGGAATGCGTTTGGAGATTGTTCACCCACAGGTTGTTCCAGACTGCAAGGGAAGATGTGTTCTGTTACCGTCTGTATGGCAGTTGTCTTTTGTCAAGTGGGCAGTTTGCCTTATCTTTTTCTGAGTGACCACAATCACTCCTCCCTCTGAGGGGACATTGCTGATAACAGCTATTGAATGTCACTGCATGGCTGATAAGAACTACAGCATCCCATTGGGAGATGGGAGCCCAGAGGGAGGAGCCAAGCATTCCTACCCAGATATAATCTGGAGATTCGGGAACACCAGCACGGCTTCTGCACTGGATTGCCCAGAGGAACAGCAGCTGCCTCTTCTTCCCCTGGATCTTCAGAGGCAGAGACTGCACCTTTCTCCAGGATCCCTGCTCCAGCAGAACCAGCCCTGACACTGCAGGAGGGCTGAGCCACAATTCCAATGGGACTGCTGCCAACAGCCTGACCCACAGGGTGTCAGGCTGGGTTCTGACTCTGGCAGTGTTGTTCTAGTGTATGCATTGTTTATTTTATCCTTTTTTTTCCTCCTCTATTAAAGAACTGTTATTTCCTGCTCCCATATTTTTTGCCTGAGATCTCCTTAATTGAAAATTTATAGCAATTCAGAGGGGTGGGAGGGTTTACAGTTTCCATTTCAGGAGACGCTCCTGCCTTCCTTAGCAGACTCCTGTCTTTCCAAACAGAGACAGATTTGATTGTTTCACTGGATTCTGGTGTGAGTTATTTTGACTCTTTGGCCGATCAGGGCCAAGCTGTGTCGAGACTCTAGAAAGAGTCGGGAGTTTTCATTATTATCTTTTTAGCATTTTAGTGAGTATCCTTTCTGTATTCTTTAGTATAGTATACTTATATATATTCTTTCAAATATATATATAAATATATAAATATATATATAAATATATATATATATATAAAAGTATATATATTATTTAATATAATATAGTATTATAAAGTAATAAATGAGCCTTCTGAGAACACAGAGTCAGATTCATCATTCCTGCAAACACAACACTGACCTTTGTGCTGCCTGCTGTGGTTGGGCACAGTGACCCTGTGGGTGTCTCCCCTCACCGAGAAGAGGCCCCGTGGCCGGGACAGCAGCTGTGTCCCCTGGGGTCCCCGGCAGGCCCTGGCTTACCCGGCGATGGCGTAGAGGCGGCCCCGCAGCACGGTGGCCCCCACGTAGCAGCGCGGCGTGGTCATGCTGGTCACCGTGGTCCAGGAGTCGGTGCGGATGTTGTAGGCCTCCACCGAGGAGAGGTGAGCAGTGCCATCAAACCCACCCACCACGTAGATGTGGTCATTGAGCAGAGCCACGCCGGCCCCTGTGGAGAGAAGGTGGCACAGTCACACCCATGGGTGACACTGGCAGTGTCTCTGTCCCTCAGGGAGCCTCTCAGGAACCCCGGCCAGTCCTGAGTCGGCAGACACCGGGGGACAACAGTGGGGACACACTCTCTGTGCCCTGAGGGTCCTGAAGGTTCTCTTGTGCCCTGAGGGTACTGAGGGCACCTGAGCTGGTCACCTTTGCAGCAGAAGAGACACCAGAGACATTGGTAGATGCTAAAGGGCCGACTCTTAGCAGGGGTTAATCCAAGGTTTTATTCAGGGGCTCTGGGGAGCTCCTGCACCTCAGGGGGCTGTCACAGACATCTTTTATGGAAAATCCTTTCCTTAGGATTTTTCCTCCTGAGAAGCTGAGCGGCCTCAGGAACAAAATGTAAACATTGATTATCTGCTGCTGTGGAATGCAACAGGTGGATCTGTGATTGGCTCATGTTAGATGTTTGTAATTAATGGACAATCACAAGCTGGCTTGGACAGAGAGTATGAGACACAAACCTTTGTTATAATTGTTTGCTGTTCTATTCTTAGCAAACCCTCTGATGAAATCCTTTCTTCTATTCTTTTAGTATAGTTTTAATGTAATATATATAATAAAATAATAAATCAGCCTTCTGAAACAAGGAGTCAGATCCTCATCTCTTCCCTCATCCTCAGACCCCTGTGAACACGGTCACAGAGGGCCTCCTGCTGAGAGACTCGGGAGATGTGCCAAGGTTCCATTTAAAGGGAGGTGCAAACCCAAAGAAGAGAACATTTTACTGACCAATAAGTGACCCTAAGGGATGGGTACTGGGGGATGGACATTTAGGACAACATATAGGGCAAGGCTTGGGGGGCTGACCCCTGGCCTCTGGCTGATCACTCGACATCCTGGATTGAAGCTTCTAGATGGAGGGGATGGGATGCTGAGAGACTGACAGAGAGCCAGGGTGGGGGTTTGAGGGTGATCTCAGCCAGGGAGAGGGATTACACAGGTAAAGGGAAGGGGGTACAATCTGGGATAAACCATCTGGGAAAAATACAGGGATACAAAACAAAACTACTTCAAAGTATTACAAAGTATAAAAACACACTACAACAGGCAGCACTGGGCTCACTACCACAAGGTGAACAACTCAATTCCTCCCTCTCCAAAGGACAGTTTTTATGCTTGTACCTCCCCTAAAACAGTTGATAACTATCTTCTGTTGTTGTTGTCTCCAATATGAAACATGGAAACACCTCACTCCACCAAACACTGCTGACTCTGGGGCATGGGGGGGTCTGGGCAGCACAGCAGCACAAAAGTTTACCAGGGCTGACACCTGAGCACAGGTGTGTGAGCACAGCAGCCCCAGGCCCGCTCTGCTGGCAGAGGTTCCTCTGGTGCTCTGAGTCCCTGGTGCCACCCAGCTCCCGGCTGTGACTGCACACTGCTCCATGCTAAGCTGGAGGAGGGATTTCCCTGACATTACTCCTTTAGAAGACAAAATGAAAACTGGTTTCTACACTGCTGCAGAGGCAGAGGTGGCTGGAGCAGCTGCCTGAACAGATGTTCTCACAGTGAAAGCAGACAATAATACGCTGCTCCAACTGGGAATTTCTGAAACCAGCAGCAAATAACCCCTACCAGCCTTGGCTCCTCCTTGGCAGCCCCTCAGGTAGAGCACAGGAGGACACTGTGACATTACCAGGCACTTGGTGGCCTCAGGGGCTCCTGGGAGCACAGTCAGCCCTGTCAGGCTGTCACCACCCACAGGGAACTCTTGCACTCATGAATATCCTGAAGGAAATGAGCCAGCTACCCTGGCATGGATCTGTTTCTTTACAAACAGGGTATAAGAGACTTTCTGTTCCTCTAAACACACCCTGGCTTTCCCTGCCTGTCCTTGCTGAGAGCCCAGAACAGCTGGGAATGGCCAGGCTGGCCCAGGGGGCTCTCCAGGAGCTGAAGACACCAAACCAAGGCCTAATCAGGGACATTGAGTCCAGCAATGCAATGTGGCCAAGGTCTCTGCGAGGTGGCCTCCCTCCAGAACTGTCCTAAGAGATGAAAAGAAACAAGGAGGAAATGATCTCTGTGAATAAAGCCAGGATTACTCTTAGTCCTGGTCTTGGAATTCAAATCCTGCATGTGGACAAATCTTAGATGGTTTTTTGGAAGACAAAAGAAATCCTGCAGGGTTCAAGCACTCATACCTAAGGTGTGAGTAGTTAGGGCTGTTATTACCAGAGTGGCAGCACCAAAACCTGAGCAAAATAGGGCCCTTGGGCACATTTCAGATCTTGGTACTCCAGGTCACAGTGCCAAGGAAGGAGCCACTAAGCCAGTGCTGGGGACAAGAGCCTCCCCAGGGTCCTGCTGCCTTGTGGCACCAGGGAGCTCATGCTGCACCAAGGCACAGCCACTAAAGCCTGCAGCTCCTGTGGGGAGCACAGACCTGGGAAATGCCTGCTGTAGAAAGCCTGAACTCTGCTTTTGTCTTGAACTTGGTCTTGCTTGAACTCTGGTCTTGTCCAAAATCAGACTATTCTGGTGCCCACAGCAGGCCCCTTGAGAAAGCCATCTGATCCTCAAGCTTCCTAGAGATTCATGGATTTACCTCACACGGTGCCTCTGACCTAGAAAAACCTGCAGATTTCATCCTGTGTTTTATATGTATGGCCTTCCTGGATGTGGAAAGTGCCCAACTCCTAAATCAAGTCCACTCTTGGCAGATAAACCAACACTTAACAGGAATATCCCTGCCACAGGAATAAATATTTAAAGATTGGGGGTTTGGTGAATGCCACTGCAGGCACAAGAAAACTGAAATGTTTTGGAACAGAGCCCAGTTTTACTGAGTACCCAGTACTTGTCCCTAACCAGGACCTGCACAGGGATCACATGGAGCAGTACTGCCCAGCTGGCTGTGAGGGCCAGTTATTGCAAGAAGCAGAGAAAAAGCAACTTCAAAAGGGATTTGGAGGGGGTCTAAGCACATAACTGTAAGCACTGGGAGGCACACAGGGGTGGAGGCACAGAGCAACCTTCCCATGCACACACAGGCAGGGCCAGGGCAGCAGGCCTGAGGCACACGGCCAGAGCAGGAGTCAACACACCTGGGCACACAGGAGCTACAGGAGCCCCACGACAACCCCTCTGAGAAATGAAGGAGAGTTTAAACAGAAAGATACCCCAAAAGTAGGATTTAAACTGTATTTTTGTCCTAGGTACAGGTGCCAACTTAAAGCTTGGATAGAACACCAGGCAGAGAGACAAGTGAAGAGCTGGTGGGGATAATTATGGTGTGAGTGCACCATTTGTGTAAGCCCACTGCTGGGTGACAGTGCTGTGGCAGTGCTGTGGCAGAGCTGGCCCAGAGCAGGGCTCAGGGGAAGGAGCCTGGCAGTCACACCTGCCCTCACCATGCCCCATGGAGCTGCTGAGCACCGACCCAGCACTGGGGTCAGTCTGTGCCTTGGGAGCTCTTCTCCATGCCAGGCATTGCTCCCAGATGTGGAAGTCACCCAGCATTTCATCAGCCTCCCTGTAACCTGTGACTCTGCCACTGCATTCCTCTGCACACACCTTGCCCTGGGATGGAGGCATGTGAAAATTAATATTTCTCTTGGGAATTCAAGCCAGTAAAATCATCCTTTCACAAAGCCAACCCACCCACTGGGGCCAGAGCATCCTCCAGTGCAGCAGAACACAGCAGCAGTGACTGCTCCCTCAGTGCAGCAGAAACACACTGACCTCAAGGCACTGTGGCTGTGGATGTGACATCTGGTCAGAGAGAGAAAGCTAGATAAGCTTTCCCATGAATTGGTCTGAGGCAGCTGGAGAGAAAGAATGATAGTCAAATACTAAACAATCCACAGGTGGTGTTTGTAATAAGTTGTTTTCCTTATGGCTGTTTACAGAGGGGTGTCTTCTTAATTAGCCAGTGGTGGTGGTGGTTTGGTTTAAGGACCAATCAGGCCCCCTATAGTGAACTAGAATATAAAAAGGAATGGGTTCCTAATAAAATTGTTATTAGCCTTCTGAAAACACATGGAGTGTGTCACTCATTTATCTGAGTCACTTCTGACCCAGCAGAGACACTGTGGGCTCTTACCTGAGCGCTTGGTGGCCATTGGAGTGACATTTGTCCAGTGTCCAGTGTGGGGGTCATACCTCTCAACAGAATTCAGGATGTTCAGCCCATCGTAGCCTCCTGAAACAAAACACAGGAGCAAACCAGGTTCACCTGGGGAGAATGCTTTCTGTGCAGAGAGCAGTACCATGCTCTTCTAGTATTGAAATTACATCCGACTTCCAATCCTTAGAATCTGGTTTAAGCCCAGAGAAGAGTAATAAACATAATCCTATTTATACTGGCCCTATCACTGACCCTAAGCATCCTCCTAACTGCACTAAACTTTTGACTCACCCAATAACCCCCGACTCAGAAAAACTATCCCCATATGAATGAGGATTCAACCCCCTGGGATCTGCTCAACTCCCCTTCTCAATCCTCCTCTTCCTAGTAGCCATTCTCTTCCTCCTATTCGATTTAGAAATTGCCCTACTCCTCCTGCTACCATGAGCCACCCAACTACAATCCCCTACCACCACCCTAACCTGAACCTCCTCACTCCTCCTCCTCCTTGCCTTAGGACTAGTAGGACAACACAGGAGCAGACCATGGGGTTCACCTGGGGAGAATGTTTTCTGTGCAGAGAGCAGTACCATGCCTGGTGGGCCCTGAGCACAGAGTGGCACTGCCATCAGCACAGCCCATCCTGGTGGGGCAGAGCATCCTGCAGCCAGCCCAGAGCCAGCTCTGCCCCACACTGCCCTGGGAGAGCATCACCTCCCCAAAGCAGCAAACCAGGCCAGCCCCATGGAGCTGCCTCTGAGCACACTGCTGGTGCAGCCCTGCAGATGTGCAGCTCCCAGGCCTGTGCTGAGGCTGGATGGTGTAGGCTGGGATCTCTCAAGAGCTGTTTCACAAGCAGATACTAAAATCTCTGTGCAGCCCCAGCAAAGGAGCAGTGTGCTGTCATCCACCCTGGGGAACAGCATGAGGAAGAGGAATGAACATGGTTGGTTTATTCAAGGCCAGGTTGGGCAGGGCTTGGAGCAATCTGGTCTAATGGAAAGTGTCCCTGCCCATGGCAGGGGGTGGAATGAGATGAAGTCCCTTCCAACCCAAACCATCCAGTGGTTCTATGAAACCAGTGCCTAAGATCTGTGAGTCCCCAGGAACAGGACTGCCACAGAGGTGGGTGCAATGCTGGGCCTGCCTTTTCTGGGGCCTAGAAGGTGACCCACAGAACAAGATTCAGAGTGCTTTGTTCTCTGGCAATCTCTCTGTATTCCCTGCTGATGTGGTGCCCTGAAACTGAGTGCTACAGGAAGAAGCTGGAGAACAGACAGCTCAGGATACATTTCTGGAGCACTACAGCCACCATTGCAGGAGCACCCCCTGGCCCACAGCTACCTGCTTCATCTCTGGGCATTCAGACATTGCCCAGGCCACACAAAGCCTCAGCTGGCATTGCTTATCCTCCACACTCCAGCCATCCCTCAAATGCAGTGTGTGTAAATTGTGTTTAATTTGCAGTGTGCAGCATTCCCTGCAGTCCAAGCTATTGTGATGGGCACAGTGAGGTCAGGCAGCTCTCACTGACACAGCTGTGAGTGCTGTGAGGTTAAACCTCCTCTAGCATGGACATGACAGGTTGGGGCTGCTCAGGCAGCACTTGAATGTTCCCTTGGGTAAAAAGGCAGGCTGTGCACAGCTCAGAGGTGCTGAGGGTACCTACCCAGGCAGTAGATGACTCCATTGGCCACCACGAGGCCTGCTCCCTCCCGTGCTGTCTGCATGTCCCCCAGCATGCTCCACTGGTCGATGTTGGGGTCGTAGCGCTCCATGCTGGTGTGCCGGCGGCTCCCGTCGAACCCGCCCGAGACGTAGATCATGTCTGCAGGGACAGAGGAGGCACCAGGCACAGCCAGTCAGCCAGGGACAGAGGAGACACAGCCACAGCCAGGGACAGAGGAGGCACCAGGCACAGCCAGGGACAGAGGAGACACAGCCACAGCCAGGGACAGAGGAGACACAGCCACAGCCAGGGACAGAGGAGACACCAGGCACATTGAGGGACAGCGGTGACACCAGCCACAGCCAGGGACAGAGGTGGCACCAGCCACAGCCAGCCAGCCAGGGACAGGCAGCCCTCCAGGGGTTGTTTCACACGGAGCAAAGCTACGGCATGGACTGCAAACCACAAAAAACAGACCATGGCACACCAGGGGCCAAGATGAACCCAGGCTCTCAGCCTGGCTCCCAGGCCCAACAAACAAACACAAGTTCCATCTGGCCCTTAAATCTGCTTCTTGCTGATGGATGAAAGAGAACACATACAATCCAGCTATGTTTTTTCATGCTGCAGAACCACTGAAACTCTGCCATGCCCAAACCCTAACCCTGCCCATGGTGAGCTTCATGTCAGTACCTCCCCAAAGTCCTCACTCCTTCCCTGCAGATGTTCCAATCACTGCAGTGCTGGATGGCCACAGCTGTACTGGCTGTCCTGTGCTCACTGTTGCCCAACACTGTCACCACCCTCAGAGCTTCCCACTCCCTAAACTCTCCCAGAGCCCCTTTCCCCCAGTTCACAGATACATGCTGCAGGAATGCAGCGGAGGCAGAGCTCCTCTCAGGATATGTGGGCAAGTTTTCCATTTCTGCATCCCAGTGATGATAAGGCAGAATCTCAGGCTCCCCTCCTCCCGCAGAGCCAGCCCACTCTTCACACAGCAGCTCAGGGCACCTCAGGCTGGAGCTGAACAGGCTGCTCTGCCCTGGTATTGTAAATCAAAGGTGCTCTAACAAAGGGGAGAGAGAATGATGCATCTGACTCCATCATCAGAAGCCTAATGAATTACTTTATATACCATACTGTGTACATTGTATCTAAACTGAATCTGCCATGCACTCACCCTCGCTCACAACTGCACAGAACTGCACTCATCTCTGATTCTCTTGTGACTGTCCTGTGACAGTCCAACTCACACACACATTCTTGGCCCTGACAGGCCAAGGGAACAAAACACCCTCACTTTGGGTAAACAATCTCCATATTGCATTCTACTTTAGAACAACACAGGCACAACAAGTGAGATAAGAATTGCGTTTTCCTTCCTCTCTGCTTGTCTCACAGCCTCTCTCTGTTCAGAGGGTGTGTGAACACCACACCCTGGCTGTGAGCAGGACGTACCTCCAAGGGTTGTGGCTCCTGCCAGCCCTCTCCTCACGTTCATGGGAGCCACAGAGTACCAGATGCCATCCTCATCTGAGGTGTAATCCAGGCACTCCACGGAGCTGAGGCGGGAGCGCCCGTCGTAGCCCCCGATGACGTAGATGCGGTCGTGCAGCGACACCGTGGCCACGTAGCGCCGCTTGCGGGTGATGCTCTGCGACAGGCAAACAACACTGAGGTCAGGAAACAGCACTGGGCATGGAGACCAACCCCTCACAGAAACAGCACTGGGCAGGGAGACCAACCCCTCACAGAAACAGCACTGGGCATGGAGACCAACCCCTCACAGAAACAGCACTGGGCATGGAGACCAATCCCTGCCCTTCACCCTCTCCTGCTGCTCCTTTGGGAAATGCCCACTGCCCCAGGGCAGGCAGCTCTATGGATTTAAAGAGCACAGCCTGAGTGACTGTGCCTGCCCCCACCTGGCTGTGCTCTCTTCTCAGGACTGTGTCTCTCTGCACTCAGATATTTCATTTATCCTGTGCTGCTGCATAACCCCCAATGCATTTGGGATGATTCTGTTAGCCTCCTATTACAATGGGAAAAAGTAGGGACTCTGAATATTTGATGAAGCTATCAGCCTCCAAAAAGGATCAGAATTTTGGAACACCAGGTGATACTGAGTCTGCCCTGACTGGTGATACTGAAGAAGAGGCAGTTCTCCACCATTTCACACAGATAAAGGTGATTTTAATTTGAGTAGAAATACTCCTTAGTGCAGGAATTCTCTCTTCCCATTATGCTCCAAAACACTGCAAGCAGTGGGATCATGCAGCAGCCTTAAGACTGCACTGACTACACGGTTCCTATTGACATTCCAATTATCATCACTAACCTTAAAGCTTCACACCCCTTCACTAAGAAAATGATAGTTCTCACTCCCACAGCCAAGATGTGGGTCTCTGCAGGCTCAGCTGATCAGGTCTATGACAACAACCCCCTCTCCCTCAGTCACTCTGCACTCTCATGTAAATCTCTAAAGAATTTCTGTCAGAAATCCTCAGCAGATTGCACAGGACAGCCCAAGGAGGTTGTCATCCAGCTGGTGCTGCAGATCAGTGTTTGCTCACAGCCTGCTCAGCCCAGTGGTGCTCAGAAACATTCCCTTACCGGCAGGAAACTCCACTCCTGGGTCTTGGGGTCGTATTTCTCCACCACATCGATGGGGGACTGCTGGCTGCCGAAGCCGCCGATCACCAGCAGCACCTCGTTAGCTCCTGAGGGACAGAGGGACAGCAAAGCCAAGTCAATCCCTTCATAACCAAAGGGTCACCTCAGGGGAACAACCTGGAGAAACTCTGAGCCTTCCCTGGCACAAAGCTGCCTCTAAATCCCTGTTTTGGTCTCGGCTCTGGAGAAGGGACCTAACCTGGCTCAGGCACTCACACTCCCTTGTCACTGTCACATTTTCTGGAAAAATATCTTTGCCAGGATTTCTTCTCCTGGGAAGATGAGAGAGAGAAATGAAAACAATAATTATCTGATTGCTTCTCCTGTGTTTGCAGCTTTGGAATGTGGTCTGGATATCACTTACCAACAGGTGCCTGTTTGATTGGTTTCATGTGAATTGTTTTTACTTAATAGCCAATCACCATCAGCTGTGCCAGACTCTGAGGAGTCAGTCATGAGTTTTTATTATTCATTCTTGTTAAGCTTCCTGTCTGTATCCTTTCTCTTTCTTTAGTATAGTTTTAGTATAATATAATAAGAATAGAATAGAATAGAATAGAATAGAATAGAATAGAATAGAATAGAATAGAATAGAATAATAATCAGTCTTCTGAGAACATGGAGTCACATTCCTCATCTCTCACCTTATCCTGGGGACTCTCACAAACTCACTCCCTCTGTGCTCAGCAAGAAAGAGAAGGGAGAAACTCTTCAGAGCATGTGGCAGACAGTAGACTGAGGTGTTAGGAGCTGGCTGCTGGAGGGCTGTTTCTCCTAACATCAGAGGCTCTTTGAAAAGACAAGCTGCCTCAGAGACAGGTGGTGAAATTCACTCCTTTATATCTCCTTTTGTACCCTTTCTGCTATTTTTCCCAAACCTCTCACCACCCCACAGAATGTGTAGGAAAATGTCTGTTTCCCTGCAGCCTCCTCTTGGTCACAAGTGACATCCAGGCCTGATTTGGGGGACTTTGTTCACCACATAACTGAGAAACAAGTCAGGATGTCTGAAGCTTGGAAAACCAATTAAATATTTTCCCAGGAATTGTCTCTTAAATCTTGTGTATTTTATTTCAAAATTGCCTTCCCTCTATTTTCTCTGAGATGAGATGAATTCTCTGAATTTTTCTCATTTGCTCCATAACAGCTGTGACCTGGAGAGTTGCAACTTCCCCTCTAATCCCTGTCTGGAAGCCTCAGGCTTCTGTCTCAGGTTTAGAACAGTTCAGCATCCCCTCCACTCCTTGGCCCTTTCTGGAACAGGGAGTTTATCACTAGAATTTAGGGCTGTCCAGCCTTTCATTGCACAAGGACTGAACACCAAGCAACAAACATTTAACAAGACTTTGTCTGTCACAGAGCAGAAAAGCTGCCACCTCAGATGAAGAATAATACAATAAATAACTGGGAATGATTCACAAGAGCTCCAATATCCTGGAAATCCTCTTTTTCAGCAAGAAAGCTAAAAGTGCAATCACTTCAGCTCCTCCCATGCAAAGTCAATACATGCCTTGATCACAGCTGAAAGTGACCCACAGCTGATATCAGATGGTATGGAATCAATTAAAACAGCTAGGGCTGAATCCAAAGCACGAACCTCAACAATAATGTGCAGTTTTAACCCATACAATCAGACAATAAAACAGTTTTTAAATCTTTTTTATCAGGTGACCTATTTCAACTAAGAATAAAATGAAATGTGTTTTTTCTAAAATCACAGAATCACAAAATGGTATGTGTTGGAAAAGACTTAAAAGCTTGTCTCATTCCATGTTCAGGGACAGTTTGCACTGTCCCAGGCTGCCCCAAGCCCTGTCCAGCCTGGCCTTGGACACTTCCAGGGATGGGGCAGCCACAGCTGCTCTGGGCAACCTGTGCCAGGGCCTCACCACCCTCTCAAGGGAGAATTTCTTCCCTAGATTTCCCCTCTTTCAGTGTGAAACCATTCCTCATTGTCCCATTGCTGCAGTTTCTGATGAAGAGTCCCTTTCTGGCTTCCTTGAGGTCCCTTCAGATACTGGAAAGCTGATGCCATGACAGGCTGAGCTGAAGTGCAGCTCTTTGAAACTGGCACAGGAATTCCCACAAAACGTGCTGAGGCCTGGACTATGCAGGAACAGCACAACAACATTTCCTTCAGGCCAGAGAGGTCTGGTCAGTGTGTCTCTGACAAACCTGATCTGCCCTCCTCCTTTTGTGGTTAAAAGAGGCCACAAAGGGATTTTGGAATCTCTCTCCACCACACCTGCAGCAGCACTGGAGAACACAGGGAGAATTCCTTGCAGGGAGAGTGGTCCCTGCTGGCACTGATGGCAGTGCCCTGGGAGTGCACCAGGACACAGGCATGGCATAGAAGCCAGTAAAATCCTTTTCCTTCTTCTGGTAGGTCAGTCCTACTTTTATGTTGCTCTTGAGTGCTCACAGCCCAAAGACAAACATTTTCTGTACAATTCAGTGACTGTGCTTAGTAGAAGTCACAGAAATAAAGGAAGATACCATTTGTTTGCCTTAACAAGGCTAGGGAGAAAAAAAAAAGGCACTTCTGAAGGGGAAGAGGGACATCTCCATCTCCCTCCTTGCTGCAGAATGAGCTATTTGTCGGGGATGAGCTATTTGTTGGGTGCAGGGAAAACTTGGGACTCTCAATGTGAGAACAGCAAGCTTCATCTATTAAAAAAAGCATCAGACACTTATACAACAAGTAATAAGCTCATAAATATTCTGTAATTTACACTGTCTATTAGCTACACTACAACATCAGCTCTTCCCCGTTCTTTAAAAGTTACATCTCTCTTTTCTCATATCTCTTTCACTATTTGTTATCATACTACAGCTAGACTCAAAGACACACTATCTTGCAAGTACAAAACTTAAAATTAGCCACAGCCTTTTACTTTTCTAGTTCTTAGCTACTCTCCCAACACCTCCTTGCACCTTCCCCTGTTCAATTTGCTGTGGAAGCTTGCTGTCACTGTAAGGCAGCTGCCACTTACCTCACAGCTCTACTTTGGACTCTGATTCCTACCTCTTCAGACAGGAAGAAACTCTTCCCATAGTTCTTGGACAGCTGCATGCTGGGACAAATGTATCTTCAGGCACAAGGTACTCAGGAGACTGATTTTGAGGCCACAGCAAGGCCTGAGATTAAAGGCAATCAGCTAGACCCACACTGGCACTAAGCAATTGTACCCTATAAAAGAGGCACCTCTGTCCTTTGCTCCAGTCCCCTCTCTGTCCATTGGGGACCATGGCATGACAAATTACTGCCGTGAAGAACACCAGCACTGTCACAAGGCATTAGACAAGGGCTAACACAACAGCTGCCAGTGCCCTGGCCCCTCTCAGGCCCCTTTCCTGCTGCTCACCCAGACGTGCTCGTGTCCTGGGTCCCTGCATCTGGCTGCGGAGCTCGGGCCGAAGGTGGAATTTCTTGGCTTCGTCCACGAGGTCTCTGCACTGCAGGCTGCAGCGGATGAAGGGCTGGGAGGGGAGAAACATGAGTCACTGCTACATGCAATGTATTTTAAGAAACCTCAGAAGAACTGTCCTAAAGCCAACTCTCATCAGCTCAGACAGCATGAAAAGGACTCGTGTGCGGGCCCTGGGAAATGCAAAGGGAACTGAAGATGTTGAGCAGATCTGGCTCCATCCTCACAGTCTGGCACTGAAAGCTCCCTGAAGAAAATGGCTGCATTGGAACACTAAGGAAAAGCCACTTCTGCTCCATTTAAGCCAGCAGAAGTATGACTAAGAAGGGGAATTGGAAGTGAAACCACACTTGTCTGCCCCATATAACCTGTCCTGCACCTGCCATTGGAGAAGAGAGGGAGAGCACAGCACAATGAAACTGTTTAGCTGAGTTACTGCCCTGATCACTGTGCACACGGGGACATGGAGCTGTGAAGAGGCAACAGGAACACTGAGGTCCTGTTGAAGAGTGAGGGGCATCCCAGGACAGCCTCATCTCCTTGAACAATGCTGTGTAATTCCCTTCCCTAGCCAAGGGCCTGGACCAACCTCCCTTTAGCTCAGCACTGATTTTCCCATGGCTGTTGGGTGTACATGCTGCTTCAGCAAGTTCAGATTCACCTCTACAGGCTCCTGGTGTCTGTGTGAGGCAGCCACATGGGGCCAACACTCCACTCTCCACACTGACCCAAGCTGAGGATGTGCCACCAGTGTGTGGCACTGCCAGGTCACCCTCCACATTCACTCTGAGAGCTGAGGGCTGTACACACTCTGGCTCAGGCTGGATTTGGAGCAGATCTATTTGTTTTAGTACCAGTCCCTTTTCCTTTAGCTTAAATTTCAGTTTGAAGGGGACCATGATAATCTGACTGAACACCCTTTAGCTCTGGCACAACCTAACACAAGAGCCCATTAGGTTGTCCTGATTTAACAAAATCCATAATCTATCACATCTGAGATGACTGTTGCTACATCAGCCTTTTCCTGACATAGACAAATGTCTGTCATTCACCATTCAGCACCTGTCAGGTGACAAGGACAGGTGACCCTTGAGTACATCCCATCACCATCTAACCTGAAGGCTGGTTTGACCTTCTCTGGGCCTTCCTTTGAAATCTTGCCTGGGGTCACTTCCTGTCTGGAATTGAATTAGCACAATTAATTGAATTGACAATTAAAAGCTTAATTGTCAATTTGCATCATCCCCATTTTGGATTGCCTCTGCAGCACCCCAGAACACAAAGCAGCATTGTTAGCCATGGCTCTTGGCTGTGTGTTGGTCCTGCACCCACACAGCTGATGCCTTTCTCACTCAGAGGCACTTGCTGACATCTGCACCTCAGACACCTCCTGAGGAGCCATGACCTCCTTGAGATGAATGCCAGTGATCCTCAGTCTGGGGAAGGAGACATGCCAGTGCTTAGGAATGAAGGCAGAAAGCACTTGGAGACTGTAAGGATGACAAGAGAAAGGTGCTGTGGATATCTGCAGAGACAGCTGACTAATGGCTCTGGAGAGGGCACCCTGGGGCTGCAGAGCAGGATGCTGTGACTGCTGGCCCAGCAAACAGCTCAGTGTGACAGCAGCACTGTGCTGAGCAGGGACAGCTGCACAGTGTCACCAAACTGCAGCAGAGAAAGGGCTCTGCAGCCATCCTGGGGCCAGCAGAGGTCAGGCAGGAGCAGCAGTGGCTGCTGTACTGTAGCAGACTCCATAGAATTGTCTCAGACCCCTTGGAGGGCTGAGACTTAACAGTAGGAATTGCTGAGTCATGATGAGACAGCAAAATGAGCTCCTGTCTTCTGCCCCTCGGACCCCAGCTTATCTCTGTAACCCCACAGGTCACTTTCCCCTAACCCCTACTATTGGACAAGTTTGGATCCCTCTGTACCCTATAAAAAGGGGCTGGTTTAGGGCATTCAGCAGAAGGAGAGCCACTGCTGGAACCCTTCACAGACCCCTCAATAAAACCATCGCTGTGGAACCACCAAGATCTCTCCTTCTCATCTCTCTCGCTGCTTCTCCCCCGAGCCCACCGGCGCCTTAGCAAGCAAGAGCTGGAAATCCTAAGAGAGCTGATAATCACTAAAGAGCTGAAATCCACTGAGCTTGCTTAAGGCAGCAGTGGCTACGAGCAGCCTGGGTATCCAGGCACTCTGTCTCCAGGAGGCACTGAGCTGTCTGGATAGCACTGCCTTGCTGGGGGCAGAGCCTGCTCTGGGGCAGGGGTCTCGGCCGTACCTCGGTGTCGATGACGTCGGTGATGTAGCGCGGCGTGAGCAGCGGCATCCGCACGTACTGCAGCAGCTCCGGCAGCGACGCCTCGCGCTCCTTCTTGGAGTGCTTCACCCAGTTTATCACGGCCTCGAACACCGGCTCCTCCGAGTCCACCTGCACACGAGGCACATCCTGATCAGGGGCAGCACAACAGGAGCCACTGCCATGGAGCACGGAGTGCTCAGCTGCTGCACTGCTTCACAGCCAGCAGGACCCTTCAGCTAGGAGTCCCTTAGGGAAATCCCCATAACCACAGTGAACTCCCCCACTTTCTTTTCCTTAAACCTGTGTTCGCTTTTTCCCCTGCAGCTGAGATCAACCATGGGCAGTGCAAGTCCCAGAGCAGGGAGTGCTATGGTGCAGAGCAGAGCCTGCAGCTGAGAGCTCCATGCACTGTCAGGGGGAACTCACAGGACAGCTCCCCCAGCTCTCTGGAGCAGGAGCTGTGATCCTGCAAAATTCCAAGTGCTACCAAAGAGATGATTAAATCACGTTTCCTTTGCACAGCAAAGTGTCTGCCCTAGGCCCTGACAGCCCTGGGCCTATACACTGCCCCTTGGACACTCCAGCCAGAGCAGGTACATTTAAGGTTTCAACTCACCCTTTAAAAACTACAAAGGATTTCAGAGTGGAAAATCCCAGGGCATGAATGCTACTGTTTATTTCTACTGTTTATTTTATTTTATCACTAGTTTATTTCTGTCTCCATTTAGGACTAGCACATGCTGGTGCTTACACAACTTCTGGACATTACACTGACTAAATCATCCAAATTTGATCCTGTAATGAACCACAGATGCTTTGGACACCTATGATTACCAAAAGCAAAAGAACTGTAAATATATATATATATATGAAAGAATTATATATTACTTATATATATAAGAATTATATATTACTTATATATATCAGAATTATATATTACTTAGTACTAATATATATATATAAGAATTATATATTATTTATTACTTATATATTACCTAGACTTTGTTTTCTTCTTGCACATCTATCAGATCATCCAACGTAAAAGGAAATCAGACATGAATTTATTATCACACAGTCTGTTAACTGAGACTAAATATGAAGATAAAAGAAGAGCCTGTGATGAAAGGACTGAGCCTTCCCACCAGCCTATGACTGGTCCCCTTTGAAATCCAGTCTGAAGCTGTCAGGCAGAATGTTTTGAAGGAGGGAGCCACAGAGGTTAATTATGTAAGGCATTCTTCTACACCATTGTTTTATATTTGTTACATTGTAATTTGGAATGGCCTCTTTCTCTTGGAATTACAGGGGAAGGACAATTAGAGCTCACAAAAGGAGAGCAGACTACTGTATTGTTTCCAATTTCCCCACCTCCTCTTTAAATGCAATAATCCTGTGTTGATTTATTCCCTCCTGAACTGAATGTCCTCAGATATATTTAACAGCTTTACCATTCATTGAATCATTTCTGTTTTCTGATAAATGATGAGTAACACTAAATGCAGGATCACACTGAGGACCTGTCATTGCACTTCCTGAGCAGCCCAGAGATTTTCTGAGGGTGTTCCCTTACCACACTCTTGATTCCACACAGCAGCTCTGTGCTGGCACATCAGGACAGAGATCTGCTCCTTATTCCACACTGGTCTGGGCTGGAAGGGACTTTAAAGCCCATCCCATTCCACCCCTGCCATGGGCAGGGACACCTTCCACCAGACCAGGATGCTCCTGGTCCAGCCTGGCCTTGGACACTTGCAGGGATGGGGCAGCCACAGCTTCTCTGGGCACCCAGGGTCTCAGCATTCTCACAGGGAAGAATTTCTTCCCAACATCAAATCTAAACCTCTCCTCTTTAAAACTGTTACCCCTTGTCCATGTAAAAAGTCACTCTTCCTTTTTTTTTATAAGCCCCTTGATAAGGTTTCCCTGCAGAATCCTCTTCTCCAGCTGAACAGCCCCAGCTCTCCCAGCCTGGCTCCAGAGCAGAGGGAACATCTCCAGCCCTCAGAACATCTCTGAGGCCTCCTCTGGACCCTCTCTAACAGGTCCCTGTGTTTCCTGTGCTGAGAACCCCAGACCTGGACACAGCACTCCAGGTGAGGTCTCACAAGGACAGAGAAGAGCGGGAGAATCCCCTGCCCTGCCCTACTTGTCACATGTTCTTAAGGTACAATAGTGCATGCCCAACACACTGCCTGCTGCAAGGTCCAGCCCTTCCAATCCATAAGGAATGTCACCTTCCTTGAGCAGATCATCCAAGAAGCTTGGTTGGGTTAATCTGAAGTTCCTCATTATTTTCTGCTCCCAGTAGCATCACAACCCAGAGGAGCTCAGCCCCTCACAGCACAAAACTGCAGCCTGTCAAACACCAAGCACACTCAGCCCCCTCCACTGCAGATCCCAGCCAGAGCTGGGTCCTTCACCACTGCCTCACATGGTTTTTCTCAAGCAGTCTCACTAACAAGGGGATGTTGGCATGGCTGAAGAGACCACTTTCAAGGAATACATCAACAATTCTCCTCTGGCTACCCCTGCACTGGCTTTTCAGGAATCCCACCAAAGATATCCCATACTTTGCTTCCAAGCATTCCTGTTCCACTGAACTCTAAGCAGTGATTGCTTCAAGCCTTTCCACTGCAGTGAACATCACCTCTCGACAAAATCCACCTCAATAAATAGTCAAGCTCTCCCCTCATTACCAGGGAATGTTTAACTTATTAATAGAAAAGTTGGAAATTGTATTTGACATGTTCCAGTGACATAGCACACCCTCCAGAAGCTCACCTTCAGGGAACTAAATCTCCCTGTAACCCCTGGCAGAGTCAGACCACCCTGCACCATCCCAGGATTCCTTGTGCAGCAGGCACACAGAAATGAAAGCTTGAGGCTATTTCTGAAATGTAGGCATTGAGACAACTTATCTTCTCCAGGGAAAGGAGGGAATGAAGGGCCAATAACTCTGCAAAGGGAACTAACTCACTGTGGTTGACTTGCAAGAAACACTTGTGTGACAACAAATTCTTACAGAGATGCTACATGGTACTGATAAAATTACAAACTAGCAAAAATAAAAATAGATGCCTCTTGAAAATTAAATTTCAAATTCAGGAACTGTGTGAGGAGCCCGTCCCAGGAGTATGGACTAATTACTGACTGGTTTCAATATTTTATTTCAATGCTTTGCACAGTAATGGTACTTTTCAGGTTTTACCTGAATTTCATCACACTTGATGAGCTTTTCAACCTCTTCTTGATTTAAGAGGATAAACTCTTCATGCTGAACCACCTCTGGAAAATGTTTCTGGCTGAAGACCTCTGCAGCTTGCATTAGATCCACACAATTGTGTGTCTCAGCAAAATCCCGAATGCCCAAACAATTTGATGGATCCAGCTGGCTTTCTAGAAACTCACAGCAAGCTTGTTTCACACCTATGGAAAATTGGAGGGGTGAATGAGCACTGCACACTTACTATCATTCCACTGCTTTGGCAAGGCCCTCAAAAAAGAAAGTTCTAAGCAATAATGAAAATCCAATCCAAACAACAAGTAAAAGTACTACAGAAACATCCACATGCATGCATTGCTTTGGAGACTGAAGACACTTGGAGCAGCCAGACCACGTGTTTGGGCTGGTGTGAGCTCTGCCTGTTCTATTCCAATGAACAAATTACATCAATCTGATACTAGGAAGACTCCAGTGTGAGTTGTACTCAGCTTCATGGATTACAAACCACTGCTGTGTCTGCCAGTGGATATGGCACCAGATTTCCAGGTCTGTGATAACTTTTAGGTAAATTGTCTGGGATTTGGGATAATTTACCAGGATAGCTCCACAGGTGCATGTGCAATGACAGCAACCAGTCTGTTACTGACCCAGACACACTGTGAGGGCAGGTCAAATGGCATCGAGGATTGCTTATTATAATAATCTAACTGAGCTGCAACATTTATGTGCTACACAGCTCACAATTCTTCTTGGGAATCCTCCTGCAGAAGTACAGTAGCCCAAAGAATGGAACCTGTTTTACCATTTTGTTTTGCACCCAAATCTGTTCCTCTACCAATGAGACCACAGCACACAAGAAAAGAGGAGTTGGACATAACTACTTATAAATATCATTCTTCCCCCAGTCTCTCTTCCATGCACAGAGGGACAAACAAACCAAATCTCTAAACAGCAGCAATGATGCAATTTGTGCTAATGTTTCAATTACCTTTCAGCTGAAGCAGACATGCTGCTGGAAGCAATTCTTGGACGTTTTCTACTGTCACATGCACAGTTTCTGTATATACAAAGTCCAGCAGGATTTCCATGGTGGAGGCTGTCAGGCCCTGGATATCCACACAAGGTTTATCCTTCTCTGAGAGCTGTAAATTAAAAGGGAGACACAGCTTTATTTTTCATTAATGTGATCAGAAATCCCACAACCCTCAGCAGGTTTGAAAATAAGATCTGTCAGAGCTTTCAGGAGAGATTTGTCCTTTCTATTCTGGTGCTCACTGAAAGGATATAGGGAAGGAGGGAATTTCCTTCCAGAATTCACTTATAGAAATGAGTAAGAGACAAAAGTTGTTTATGGATCAAAAGGACAGTCACAGTAAAACCTGTGAGCTGAGATCTGAGTCAGCAGAGATCACATGTGTCACCTGTGCAAGACAACTAAACCCTCCTCCATGCAGTACTGCAAGGGAATTCCCCCCTGAGCTGGATGTGTGGGACATGCTGCAGTTCCCATGGAGTTTCCATCTAAATGTTGGTCCAAACCAGGTTCTTCTACCTGGTGTGAAAGAGGCCAATCCACACCCAGAGTCTGGGTATTTGATTCATTTCACTTCCGTAGAGAAAGGGGGGGCTGTGGGCCAAAGCCCCCAAATCCCCAAAGGCAGCCTGTTTACTATTAATACATTTTAGCAAACAAAGGCATTAATGTTCATTGGGGTCTGAGGCCATATATCATGTAAATTGTAGGATAGACCATGATATGAACAGTGCAATGGGGAAGAAGGTAAGGGAGTAAAGTCTATTTTTAGGCTGATAGGGATTTTGAAGTTTATAATGAATTTTCATTCTCAGAAGGAGGTGAGGCTTTCTGTTCCAGAGTGGATGTAGATTGCTATTGGGATTAGGCTGATCAAGAAGGAGGTTTTGACTGTGTTTGTAATTGTGTTGGGGGTGTTCTTGAGGTTGTTGGATAGAAGTGGAAATAGGATGGGGGTGGAGAGGGTTACTCGGGTTAAGAGTAGTTCTCTTATTGATTAGCCTTCTATCTTCTATTGGTTAACCATTTCCCTGCTTCTGATGCTAATTAGTCCCATGCTCAGTTTTTCTCTTCCTCTGGGTCAGAGGACTTCTGGAGTTGGTGGCTGTGAGTCAGCAGTCTCTGCCCCTGCCAGAATTACCTTCTGCCCATTCAGAGCTGAATTCAGCACAGCTGCTGCGCTGGCTTTATCAATTTCTTCCTTATTTTGGGAGTTTTGCCAAGTGTCTCTGTGGCCCAGAAATTTGGCTCCTCTGTGCCCCCTATCAGTAGGACATCCTTCTGCCTGAGCTTTGGTAACTTCTCCCTGGGCATGTCCAGCCCTAAACCTGAACAAGTCAATTCTACTGACTCATAATTTTCCTTTCCAACACCTGGATATCTTCACCATTCTTCTCTAAAACCAAGCTAAAGAAAAAGCTTTCTCAACTTGTCAGTTTCCTGATACATTCTTCAAGCTTGTGGCGAACTTCAGTCCTAACATGCAACAAAGTAAAATGACACTTTGTGCAGTGATGGCACTTACACAATCCAGGCTTTGTCCCTCGACTATTTAATCACCTCTATGATTAATTTTGGAATAATTATTTTTTCCAAGGAACATTATCCTCTCAATGGTCAATCTTTGGGAACAGCAAATTCTGTGAATCCATCAAATTTGTACAAAACAGATTATATTTCACAAAGCATCAGTTTCATGCTTGAGTGCCTCCAGCACAGAGCTGCTGGCAGAGCACCTGATGATTCCTGACCAGTGGACTGGCTGGTGGGCTCACTGATCACACCCTGCACGTTGCTGCCAGCTCAGCAGCATGGCTGCACCTCAGGAGATAATGATCTTCCTGTGGCATGCTGCAAAACCAGCCCCTGGCTGCTGGAGCAGTCAGCACCAGTGCAAGCACAATGCATGTGAAAGCCCGTGGCTTCTCTTGCCAAGAATGAGCCCAAAGTTGGTACAGCCAGTTGGGCAGAGGCTCAGGGAGCAGAAAGCATGGCCAAACATCATCTGAGCTTCACATCTGCCACAGCTGGGGAAAAAGGAGGTGACACAGAAACAGAAAATAAGAGCAGTGGAAGCTCCTCCTGCAGAGGCACTCCATGACACAGCAGAGATGTGGGCTGGGACTGAGCCCTGTCTATCATGCAGAGACACACTTGCACAGAAGTACAGGAGGTAAGGGTGACTCTTGAAGGAATTTGAGGGAATTCAAATCTCTTGACTCAGTGAACAACCTTTATGGCTTCCAAAGTTGGGAAGGAACAGCAAATTACCTTGTCTGACCTGCTGTGTGACAGGCCAGGCATTGCATTCAGAAGCTAAAACCAGTTCCTGCCTTGGGCTGGACAAAACATTCCTGAACCAAGACTAAGCTGTTTGTACCACAAAGGACACAGGTGCCACCAAAGTTCAGAACTGATCAGACAAGATATTCAGGTGATTCTAATAAGCAAATGAAGACACAGACCATACATATTTAGGATCAAAGATGTTACAAACTTCTATTGACCTCCTGATAGCTGTAAGCATCAGCTCTTCACACATCAGCTGGAGCTGATAAAGAAGCTCCTGACCCACAATCAACCAACCATGCACATACTCTTTTTATATTGGTAACCACAACACAAACCACAAGGACAACACCAATACCATACACATGATCACTTCCTGCTTCTCTTGTACTTCTGCTACACTCCACTGCTTGGTTGTTATTTTGCTCAGTTTACTCACATGCAAAGAATGCCCAGTAGGAAGGAAGTATTTTATGTAAATTCATCTAATGTGTGTGATGCAGAATTGGGATCCTAACATCATACCTTAAAGAAGGGTCTCATTGTGGAGACAATTTGATTCTGAACACAGAATCATGGATTGGTCTTGGCTGGTAGGGACCTTATGTGGACCCTCTCTGTCAGTCTGAAGCCATTTCCCTTTCTCCTGTAACCCCAGTGAAAACAGTCTTTCCATTTTCTTGTTGGTTCCCTTCAGGTACTGGAAGGCCACCCCAGAGCCTCCTCCAGACTCAACAATCCCAACTCTCTCAGCCTTTCAGGCTCATCAGGACTCTGAGCTGAGCTCCAGCATTGGAGAACTGCCTGCAGTGCTCAGTGCTGGGCTGCTGGGACACAGCCAGTCCCTGCTCCATCCATGCAGCCCCATCCTTGGCCTCAGGATGCAAAATGATGGTCATCCAATGCAACCAACACACAGGCCAGGCAGCTTTCCTCTCCAAGGTGTTCACTGGTTACTTCTGAGGTTGCTCAGTGGCACCAGCCACATCTCTGCTGTCAGAATTCCAGATTGGTTTTCCACTTTGCTGTTTAATATCACAGCTCTGCTCACTCTCCCTGAAGGGATTAGCCCATATATAAGAAGTGTGCAGCAGTACAGATCCCAAAATCAACCACAGCATCCAGGAAAACAGCTAAGGACAGTCACTTTGAGGCCTCAGGAGTTTTGCCTCGAGATGCCCAAGGTGCTGAAAGCCTTAAGGCAGGGGCTGAGGTTACAACTCTTTTGTGAGACACAATGTTGCTTTCTCCATTCCACCCATAAATCATTCTGCTGGGTTTGGCTGGGGTAATTTATTTCCCTCCCAGTGGCTGGCATGGGGCTGTGTTTTGGATTTGTGCTGAATGCAGGGATGATGATGGAGATGTTTTTGTTATTGCTGAGCAGTGCTCACACAGAGCCAAGGCCTTTTCTGCTTTTCACACTGCCAGGCTGGCAAGGGGGCTGGGGGTGTGTGGGGAGCTGGGACAGGTGACCAAAGTGACCAAAGGCACATCCAGGCCATTGACACCCTGCTCAGTACATAGAGTGGGGGCAGAAGGAAGAAGGAGAGGGATGTTTGCAGTGATGCTGTTTGCCTTCCCAAGTCACAGCTGTGTGTCCTGGAGCCCTGCTCTCCGTGGGATGGCTGAACACCTGCCTGCCCATGGGAAACAGGGAGTGAATTCCTGGTTTTGCTTTGTTTGCATGTGGAACTTTTGCTTTCCATATTAAACTGTCTTTATCTCAACCCATTAATTTTCCAGCTTTTACCCTTCTGATTCCCTCCCTGATCTTGCTGGTGGGGGAGCAAGCACGGGGCTCTGAGGGGCTTGGCCACTGCCTGGGGCTAAACCACAACAATCAAGCAAGAGAATGGGTCTGAAATTTTGCAACTCCTTTCTTATCCAAGGCTACTTCTTGCTTTTGCCCTTACTAATAGATACACAAAAGTACTCTGGAATAAGCCCAAATTTCTTCTGACAAGGGGAGAGAACTGCTGGCATGACAGTGCTGATGTGTGGCTCACTGTACCCTGGAGAGCAATCACAGCACGGAGAAGCTGACCATGTAAGAGCCTGGAAACACCAATTGTTTACTTTCAGAATAATATTTCTCTGTTCTGGGGGGAAAGAACCCTTCAATTTCTAGAACACAGCCTCCAAGAGAAGACAGAACAGTTTCCTTCTGAGGTGGAGCCAGTAATCAGCTCTTAAAAGATCCCAAGTTATGTTAACTTGGACAAACAAAGACAAATGCCAGTGCAAAGCCAAGATCCAGGGGAGATAAAACTGCTCTGCAATTTTCACTACAAGGAACAACCCTGCAGGTAAAACTGATGGTGTTTCAGTGCTCCCACACTGCTCAGCACAGGGGCAAAGCAAAATGTTGTAAAAAGCCTGGGCTTCATCAGGTGATCAGTGGCTTCTCCTCATACTGTAAAACAGAAACATAAAATGGGAAGGAATTAATACTAAGCTAGACTGAGAGCTTTTTAGCATGTTAAAAGTCAGAAGTGAGAGAAGGAAGGAAACTTGAGACACAGAGAGGCAAAGGCAGTTCTTTATGACAACAATATTGCTGACAGTCTCAGTGTTGTACTGGCTATGCACAGATGTGACACCAGGAATACTGTGGCATAACCCCAGGAGAAAAGGTCAGGAATGCCATGGCAGAACCCCAAGATCAATTTTCAGCAAAGCCTTGGCAACCAGAGCCAAGCAGTCCCCAGAGCTGCAGGAGGCAATGCATGGAGTGCTGAGGAAGCCTGGCAGGGGCTGTCAGCCCATGACACCACACACACACACACACACACACACTCTGAGCTCCCTGGAGTCCCAGCCTGGCCAAACCCTGCACCCATAAGGGCCTGGAGAATGTCCAAGCACTGTCCCATCACAGCCCTGACACACACAGGAAACATGGCCACTCTGAGGCTCACCAAGCTGCCCCTTCCTGGAAGGAAGTGTCCCACAAACACTCTGCAATTGTTGCCCCTTGGCAGGTTGGGCACTTTAGGGTTTCCATAACAAAGAAACAAGTTTGGAAGAAACACAAACCAAGCAAAAGAAAAGAAACCCTTAAAGCACAGGCATTGTGGGAGCATGAGAGAGCAAGCAATTCTGCCCACTGAGCACAGCTGCTTTCCCAGGAAGAATTTAATTTCCTAGGAAGACTCCCATGTCTGAAAGAAGGTCACAATGATGTTACAGTTAACAAAAGTGTAACAAAGCAAGGAGAGACAGCCCGGATCCAAAGCACAGCAACCCCCAGCCTTTGTTAGCAGCCACAAAGAACATTCTGGAGCACATGGAGTGACACTGCCTAGAACAAGGCCAGAAGTCAAAAGCACTGACAGAAACGTGGAGGCAAACCCAGAGAAGCAGAGACACCTCTGTACTGCCTAGAGCTACTGGAGAACAGAGAACTCGAATCTGCTTTGTGTGTTTTCTTCATCTAATTGCATTCCTTTATGCAGAGAAAGAGCACAAACCTGATGAATTAACAAATTTCATGAAGATATGCACAAAAAATTATATTGGTCTGAGGTCAGGGCACACATGCATCATTTTGGTTTCTTTGCACAGGACTTAAACACCTGCTGCCCTGACAGCACTGAGCTAAGTGGGCACACAGAGAGCTCTGCCACAGCCTTCGTGCCCGGGTAAAACAAAGAAAAAAATCACTCTCTGCTGCAATGACTCTTGGGCTAGCAGGGAGGGCTTTAGGACCTGTGAGCTACTGAAGAATGTTTCTCCCTGCTCATGGGCAAGGTGGCAGGATAAGGAAAGCATCTTCCATAAGAAAAAGCTGCAAAGATTGACTCCAACTTACAAAGACAAAGCCAGGCAAAGCATCTGACATTCAGCAATGAGTGCCAGCTCCAGCTGAGGCAGTGCCTGTCAGTGACTCAGGGAAACTGCACACAGGTAGTGCAGGTCTCACAGGGAGGGCTGAGAGCCAAGGTGCTCACAGGTGACATGTGCTGGGTGGCCCAGAGCCACCCCAGCCCCAGTGACACCCCCACACAGCCCAGCCCTCAGCCAGTGCCAAGGGCAGCCCAGAGCATCATCAAACACCCTCCCTTGCACTGCAAGGGCTGCCCAGAATCCCCAGCACGGCTCCCACAGCACTGTGCCAGGGCAGGAAAGATGCCCGGAACCACGGAAACCACAAATCAGCACTAGAAAAATAAAGAAATGTATCAGAACTCTCTGGCTTGGCAGCTCAGCCTGGCAGCTCCCTGGGCGCAGGGTGGTCACAGCAGACCATGAATCAAGGCCACAAGCTCTTAACTCCCCACCAGGTCATAATAAATGGCTCTGGGGCAACCATAAGACACAGAATCACCTCGAGGGGCTCCAGGGACACTAGGACAGAACCCAGAGGGCTCCAGGGCCAGCACAGGGGGATTCACAGAGACCAGGGAAATATCCAGGGCCACCATGGGGGCTCCTGAGGCACCCACAGCCACCATGAAGGGATCAAGAACCACAACGGGGGCATCCTGAGCAACCACGGGGAGTATCCAGCGCACTCCAGGATCACCACCAGGGGATCCTGGGCCCCCACGGGGGGATCCTGGCCCAGCTGCTGAGCAGCTCAACAGAGAACAGCCCAAGCACTGGGCGGCCCTGCCTCCTCCACCCACGGAGCACCCAGGGCCGGCGGCAGCACCGACCTCGCTGGTGAACATGGCGCAGAAGTAGTCGCTGCAGGCGGCCAGGACGATGCGGTGGGCCGGGAAGTCCTTGTGCTCCACGCGGAGGGTGACGTCGCAGAGCGTGTTGCTCTTACGCAGGGCGTTCATGGCGTTGAGGATGGACTTGGCGTGGGAGTTGGTCATGATGTCCTTGGGGGGGGCCATGGCGCGCGGCACCTGCGGGCACAGCCAGCACGGCCACATGGCACGGCGCCCGCCGCCGACAGGGGGCGCTGCCGCCGCGCCGCCCTCAGCGCCCGCCCTCAGCGCCCGCCCCGCCCGCCCGGCGCCCCCGCCCACCGCGACCCCGCGCCGACACCCGCCCGGAGCCGCCAGCTCAGTCCGGCCCAGCCCGGCCCGGCTCGGCCCCGCCTCACCCCGCCCTGCCCCGCCCGGTCCCGCTCGGCTCGGTTCAGCCCGGCCCGGCCGCACTCACCGCCGCGGGGAGAGGTCCCGGCCCGCACACCTCGCCTCCCCCCGCCCTTCCCTCTCCCCCTGCCGCGCGCTCTGATTGTGTCATCGCGCCGCGCGCACAGCGCCCCGCCCCTGGGTGCCGGGCGGTTGCCGAGCAACGAGATCGGGGCGGGTCCCACAGCGCCCCCCAGCGGCCCCCGAGGGACCCGCAGGACACTGAGGGGCGGCGGGAACGGAGCTGGGGGAGCTGGAAAGGGGCTCAGCCTGGAGAAAAGGGGGCTCAGCCTGGAGAAAAGGAGGCTCAGGAGGCCCTTCTGGCTCTGCACAACTCCTGACAGGAGAGGACAGCTGGGAGGAGCTGGGCTCTGCTGCCAGGGAACAGGGACAAGAGGAGAGGGAGTGGACACAGGCTGGGCTAGGGCAGGTTCGTGTTGGATACTGGGGGAAATTTCTTCCCTGGAGGGGTGGTCAGGCCCTTGCACAGACTGCCCAGGGCAGAAGGCATGGAATGGTGGAATCACCATGCCTGGAAGCCTTCAAAATATGTGTGGAGGTGGCCCCTGGGGGTATGGTTTTGTGGTGAAAATGGCAATGCTGGGGGAGTGGTTGGACTCCATGATCTTAGAGGGCCTTTTCAACCTTAATGATGCTGTGATTCCATGATTCTGGGTTCCCTGCAGCAGTGCTCTGAAGCAGAGCCCTCACAGAGCCCTCACAGAGCTGCCTCCTTCCCCTGCTGTGGCTCCTGCCGGGTGACTCCCTGGATCTGGCTCTGCCAAGCTGGGAGCCAGGCACTGGCAGCCTGCTCTAGAATCCCAGGATTTTAAAATTAATACTATTTTTGAGCTCTTCCCACACACACAACTCAACATCTCCGGCAGATCGCCTCCAGCTGACAGCCCTGAGCCGCCTCCGCTCCCCTTCTGCCCTTGAGCTTGCTTCCAAGCCTGCCTGGGGATGAATTTTAAAACCTGAATCCATACATACAGTCAGGTGCACAGTCATTGTCAACAACCTGAGATAAATTCCCAGCTAAATATAGAACAGAGTATGACTTAAGGAATCTGTACATTGAGGTTGAGATATTATCCTGGCCTGCCTAAAGGGTGATCATTAATTCATAAGCTTTGTCCTCCAGGGTCAGTGTTTGGAAGCTGTACATGGAATGAGATTTTGGAGGATTTGTTTGACCTCAGCCATGCTAAAGAAGCAAATGATTGGCAAGACCCAGCAGCTGGAGATGAGAATCCAGTGTTTGGCAAGGAGGGCAGTTTATCACTGCCTTCAGAGCTGCAGATGCTCTGCACAGGGGATTTTTGAGTCTGCAGCACCTCGTTCTCTAGATCCAACTCAAGCAGAAATTGTTGTTCTGGAGGCAGGTACCAGTAAGTGTGTGAGACTGCATCATCCCTGTTCCTCTGGGAGCTCAGAGTCAGGAGGGGTGTGTGACCAGGGTGTGAGAGCAGACTCAGTGCATGGGAGATACAGCCTGAAGGAACAAGGAAAGAGGCAGCATTTGCCTGCTCTGTGCTTTCTGTGCACCTCATTTCCCAACAGTCAGCCTCTGTACTCACCTGGACTGATTGTCCAATGCTACAGATGAAACCCCTGGAGTACCAAAGGCCAGTTTGGAACAATGGGTGGCTCCCCTACCCCCTGCATGGGTGCAGCCTCACGTCCAGTCTGGGGGGCAGTTTTGGGCACTGCAATGTAAGAAGGATCTGAAGTTATTGGAGAATGTCCAAAAGAGGGACACAGAAATAGGGGAGGGTCTGGAGGGGCCACACGAGGAGCAGCTGAGGGCACTTGGTCTGTTCACCCTGGGACCTGAGGTCAGAGCCCACTGGGGGCTGCAGCTCTGATCTCTGCTCTGTGTGACAGTGACAGGACCTGAGGGAACAGCTGGAGCTGGGCCAGGGCAGGCTCAGACTGGGTATAAGGAAAGGCTCTTCCCCAGAGGGTGCTGGCACTGCCCAGGCTCCCCAGGGAATGGGCACAGCCCCGAGGCTGCCAGAGCTCCAGGAGGGTTTGGGCAGCGCTGCCAGGGATGCCCAGGGTGGGATTGTTGGGGGTCTGTGCAGGGCAGGGGCTGGACTGGATGATCCTTGTGTGTCCTTTCCAGCTCAGGTATTTTATCTATAATTCTATGATTTTTTTCAAGAAAAAAAAATCTGAGGAAAATTAAGGCAGCCATGGTAAAAATTGCATATTGAAATTAAATTTTATGTCTTAAAGGATAAAAAGTACAACACAATTTACTGTATGTTTGTTATTTAGGTATATATTCTTATTTGAATGTTGACATATGCATTGCTCTCTACAGTAATGTTCTTCATATATTTTTATCCTTTTAAATAAATATTATTGAAATATGAAAAAGGAACTAAAATAGAGAAATTGGAACGATCAAATTTGTGTAAACAAGGCAAGGTACATCATAGGGCTCAGAAATAATGTACAAATAAATTCACTGCAGCAATGTTCTTTAAGAATAAGCAAACATTCAGAATAAGCAAATATTTCAGAATAAGCAAATAAGTAAAGCAGGGGCTTTGAAAATGAGCATGTCATCCCATGTGTGGGAATGCATTTCAACCCCGCAGTGGTGATGCTGTCTAGAACACTCTGTACGAACACACCATGCTCCAAAGTCACCTACATGCACCTGGACAAGGCCCTGAGTCACCTGATGTGATGTTGGTGTTGGTTCTGCTCTGTGTGGGGTGGGACCAGCTCTCTAGAGCTCTGATTTAAGTTGTGCTTTGGGTCTGGGTTAATGTCCAAGCCAAGTTCCTTGGTTTGTCTTGATAGGACTTGTCTGGACCTTGGAGTGCCCCCTGGGATTGCACAAAAAGCTCCCACATGGTATGGTGCAAGGGAGAAACTTGGGAGAACTTTATCTGTAGCTTCATTTTGGGTTTCTCCCTCAGACTGGCTTGGACTGAGACACCTTCTGCCACTGGAACAGGCCCAGCCCAGTGAGTGGAGGATCCACCTGTGCTGTGCTTATGTGAAGAGGCAGTTGGGATGTGGTGGAATGTCTTTGGAGGTCTGTGTTCGATGACTTTTGGGGTGGATGGTCCTGAATCTCACCTGCAGCAGAGCTGGTCAGGCCAACTCTTGTGCCCTCAGGACTTCCTGGAGAGTGCTGTGACCCAAACATGGCACTCTGTTCCAGACTGCAAGGCAAGGTGTATTCTGTTACCATCTGTATGGCAGTTGTCTTTTGTCAAGTGGGCAGTTTGCCTTATCTCTCTCTGAGTGATCACAATCACTCCTCCCTCAGGAGGGGCCATCTGCTGATAACAGCTATTGAATGTCCCTGCATGGCTGATAAGAACTACAGCATCCCATTGGGAGATGGGAGCCCAGAGGGAGGAGCCAAGCATTGCTACCCAGATATAATCTGGAGATTCGGGAACACCAGCACAGCTTCTGCACTGGATTGCCCAGAGGAACAGCAGCTGCCTCTTCTTCCCCTGGATCTTCAGAGGAAGAGACTGCACCTTTCTCCAGGATCCCTGCTCCAGCAGAACCAGCCCTGACACTGCAGGAGGGCTGAGCCACAATTCCAATGGGACTGCTGCCAACAGCCTGACCCACAGGGTGTCAGGCTGTGTTCTGACTCTGTCAGTGTTGTTCTAGTGTACTGCATTGTTTATTTTTTCCTTTTATTTTCTTCCCTATTAAAGAACTGTTATTTCCTGCTCCCATATTTTTGCCTGAGAGCCCCTTAATTCAAAATTTATAGCAATTCAGAGGGGTGGGGAGAGTTTACATTCTCCATTTCAGGGGAGGCTCCTGCCTTCCTTAGCAGACTCCTGTCTTTCCAAACCAAGACACACTCCGTGGTGACTCAGGTGTTCTGCCAGCCCAGTCCTGGGACATCAGGGACACAGTTTCCAGCAGTTGTGGGAACACTCTTGGCTCTCCAAGCCTGTAGTGTGTCCTGCCACAGTGTCTCCTGCACAAGCCAGGCTGGGGAAGCTGCTGTCACACTGCCAAGCAAACCTGGTTTTCTGCAAATCCAAGTGAATACACAGAGTCAGTGCCTGCAGGTCCTGTAGGTTAAGGACACTGAGATGAGATCCCCAGGAAGCACAGCTGCTCTGGCTGTGCTCCAGCCCTCCATCTCCCAGACATACTCACTCTTTCTCTTAGAAAGACAAGTCAGACCCTTTTACTTGGGCACAGCATCTCACCAGATGCCCAGTGTGAGATGTTTTGCATTTGCTGTTTTTGTGGATCCCAGCTGGAATCCCTCTCACTCCTCCCTTGCTCCCTTGTCTGTAGCTCTCAGGGAGAACAATCCTTGGAGTTGTCATTGCCCAGCACAGTAACCTGGGGAGGGTTGTTCTCCCACACCTGTTCACTTGGGAGGGTGGTTGATATGGCTTGGACGAGTGTAAGTCTGCCACAGGGAGGAGCAAGGATTTCAGGGAACAGATAGATGGATGCTGGAAGAACTGAGAGTGCATTCAAGCCACCTTCAGTGCTTTGGTTTGAAAACACAGGTGTCTGCTAAGGAAGGCAGAAGGCTCCCCTGAACTGGAAACTGTAAACCCTCTCTTCTGAATTGTTATAAATTTGAAATATATGAGGACTCTCAGATATGGGAGCAGGAAATAACAGTTCTTTATTAGGGAAGACAATAAAAAAATAAAATGCAGTAAACTCAAACAACACTGACAGAGTCAGAGCCCAACCTGACACCCTGTGGGTCAGGCTGTTGGCAGCAGTCCCATTGGAATTGTGACTCAGCCCTCCTGCAGTGTCAGGGCTGGTTCTGCTGGAGCAGGGATCCTGGAGAAAGGTGCAGTCTCTGCCTCTGAAGATCCAGGGGAAGAAGAGGCAGCTGCTGCTCCTCTGGGAATCCAGTGGAGAAGCTGTGCTGGTGTTCCAGAATCTCCAGATTCTATCTGGGTAGGAATGCTTGGCTCCTCCCTCTGGGCTCCCATCTCCCAATGGGATGCTGTAGTTCTTATCAGCCATGCAGTGACATTTCATGGTCTCTTATCAGCAGATGACTCCTCAGAGGGAGGAGTGGGCGTGGAAGACATAAAGAAAACTGCCCACTTGACAGAAGACACCTGCCATACCGCTAACAGCTGGTAAATAGAATACATATTGCTTGGCAATCCAGGGCATTCAGGAACTCACAGGGCCTGTGTGACTCAGGCACTGCACTGTTCAAGGGGTGGAGGTGTGCAAGAACTCTGAAGACACAAACCAGATGTGCCCCTGAGATAGCAAGGAGAGCTTTAGCCTGAGTACAGGCAGGACCATTACAAACAATTCTGATTGATAAAAAAAAAGATTTATTTGAAATACTTTAGTTATAAAAAGGTTTTTGGAGGTTTTTGTACTTCTAGACACAAGACTGATGTGTTTTATTGTTCATTCACAGAGAAAATGTTTTCTGTTGAAGTTTCTGTTATTAGAAGTTTCCTTCTTTTCCAGGACTTTGATCCCTTTGGTCCCACACTGGGCCCATTCTCAGGGCTTGCAGGGCATGCACAATTGTGGTGCTGTGGGGGAAGGATGGTTTGGGGAAGGCAGAGGAAGAAATGTTGGAACTGGGTTGACTGTAAGTCTCTTATGTCAAAACTAACAAAAGCCACCACAAGATTTGGGAATATCCTCTTGAGAACATTAATCCTCTGGAGGATAATCCTTTACCAGCCAGAGGCACTCAAAGGCTACTGCCAAGTGCCTCCTGTTTTCAGCTCCTGCTTGGAGCAGCTCATCTGAGGAGCTTGTTCTCAATTCCTGTGCTGCAGTTTCCAGGAGAAACATTCAGTTACTGCATTTCAGCTCCTGTTGCAAGCCCTGTGTTAAGAAATGTTTTTATTCTCTTCCAGTCCAGTAATCCAATGGATGTTCTTCAGCTGAAAAGAAGGAAGAGGTAATTTCTTATATCAGAGAAACTGATATTCCTGGAAAAACAGGCCAGTGTGCACCCAGGCTCTCCTTCAAGTCTGAGCAGCAGCAGGGAGCTCCAGATTCTTCTTCAGCAGTGGTTTACCAGTTTGGGATGGGCAGGACTGTTGTGGCTGTGATGATGGAAGAAGCCAGACTCTTTGATCCCTCACTTCTTACACAGTGGTTTTCAATCTGGCTGCACTGTGGAGCAAGTCAGCTCCATCCCTGTGGGAGAAACTCCTGCCCACTGTCAGGGAAGTGGTGGGAGAGGGATCCAGACTGGGCTGCTGATCTCAGTGATCTGCTGGGAATTGTTGCAGTCATGAATGGAAATGTTCATGGCAGACTCAGTTTGCTCCTCCCATGAGTTGCAGGGTAGTGTCATCTCCAGCTGCCCACAGTATGGCTGTTCTACCTTTCCATGAGGTCACAGTGACTGTGGTTGTCTCCACTTTGCTCTTCACAGCATGAAGTGGCTTCAGCGAATGTGACTTAAGAGGGAAAACTCACAAATACATCACCCAGACCTTTAAATTACATCTCTGATCTTTCCCAAAAACACCGTTACATAACCATTACATAAACTGTCTCCAAAAAATCTAAGAAATGCCTCTTGTAAAAATACCCCACCTCCATCATGGAACTATTGTGAAAACACACAGAGGAGACCAAAAACACTGCCAAGGAGCTATCAAGAGTAAGCCCAAATTCCCACAGAGGAACTATTGTAAACCTAACCATAAAAAATGGAGGGATCATTGTACAAATCCCTTCAAAAGGTCCCCATGAGAATACTTCCAAATATCACACAAAAGATTTTTAATACTGGATGCTTTGTGGGATTTTTTAGTTGGTTTTTTTTTTTATGGTCCTTTTAATGAGGTGTTTATTGCTATGCTTTGACATTACAGATCACTTCCAAAATGGCTTCTATGTGATGTTATTGGGGCAATTTTACAATCACCAAGATGTTCCCAGTAAATCCATATGGTTTTGACTCTGGGGCAGCTTTACAATTGCCTTGATGATTTTCACAATTGTTTCATCAGTGACGCCTTGAGGGCATTTTTAAAATGTCCCTTGAATGGGATCTCTGAGACTTTTGATAAATTTCTTTGCTGGGACCTTAGATCTATGTATTTTCATAACTGCCTTTGGCTGTTGTTTCTGGTGTGCTGTGTCTGTAGTTCAGCATTTTTTTCCAGCTTTCAGAAAAGTCACGGAATTGTTGGCTCCTGGGCTGGGACTTGGATAATTTTTCAAATTGTTTTGTTCTTTAGGTGAGAACTTTGAGTCAATTTAAAATGACTTTGGGATATCAAGGTTCTGGAATTGGGGGATGTATTCAGGAACACTGTAGGAGAAGTCTCACAAGGGTGGTCTGGGAAGGACTTTGAAAACCTCCTGTGATGAACTGTTCTTCAAATGGCACGTGTCTGTTGGGGGGCGAATCTGTCACATGGATGGGATTGGCCCTGAGCCCGAGTGCCACCAGCACAACAGCACAGACCCCTGCGATGGTGTGGGGACTTGCAGGGCTGTGTGTGTGTTTGTGAGTGTGTGTGTGTTTCTGTGTGTGTCTGGGTGTGTGTGTGTGTGTGTGTGTTTCTGTGTGTGTCTGGGTGTGTGTGTCTGTGTGTCTGTCTGTGTCTGTGTGCATCTATGTGTGTGTGTCTGTGTGTGTCTGCGCGTGTCAGTGTGTATCTATCTGTCTGTGTGTCTTTCTATTCTCTGTCTGTGTGTGTGTGTGTGTGCCTGGGTGTGTGCGTGTCTGTGTCTCTGTGTCTGTGTGAGTCTGTGTGTCTGTGTGTGTCTGTGTGTCTGTCTGTCCCTGTCTGTGTGTGTGTGTCTGTGTGTCTGTGTATGTCTGTGTGTGTGTCTGTGTGTCTCTCTGTCTGTCTGTGTGCATCTGTGTGTCTGTGTGTGTCTGTGTGTGTCTGTGTGTGTGTGTCTGTGTGTCTATCTGTGTGCGTCTGTGTGTGTGTCTGTGTGTCTGTATGTCTGTGTGTGTGTCTTGTGTGTGTCTGTATGTCTGTGTGTCTGTGTGTCTGTGTGTGTCTGTGTGTGTGTGTCTATCTGTGCGTCTGTGCATGTGTGTGTCTGTGTGTGTGTGTGTGTGTGTCTGTGTCTCTCTGTCTGTCCGTGTCTGTGTGTCGGAGCTGCAGCAGTGCCCGCACACCGCACGAGGGCAGGGCAGTTCCGAGCCGGCGCCAGCGCTGGGAGCGCTCCGGGAGCTCTGGGTGTGAGAGGGTGTGTGTGAGTGTGGCTGGGAAGATCGCGGGGACTTCTTCTGAAACCCCCAGGCAGGAGATGAGCGTCTCTCTAACCTTACCAGGGCAATACTGGAGTGTTGTAGAACCATTTGAGTTGGGACGGACCTTGAAGCTCATCATTTCCCAGCCCCTGCCATGGGCACAGACACCTTCCACTGGATTAGTTTGTCCCAAGCCCTGTCCGACCTGGCCTTGGTGGTGTAGTTCTGGGACACGTCCTGGGAAGCTGGGAGAATCTTTATCCTTGATGGGCTCCGAATTTACCAGGAGAAGGTGCTGAGCAGCCTGTTCTGGCCTTGGGGTTATCCTAGCTATGGGAGGGGATTAGACTGAGGTCTTCCAGAGCCCTACTCTGACCAAAATGGTTTTAGAATTCTTTTATCTCTCTGCATAAAGGGCTGTATTTTAGTTTAATCTAAATATCCTATTGAGGACCATAAATGTTCCAGTATTTATTTTGTATGTAGGTTCTATATATTGCATTATTATATTATATTATATTACATTACATTACATTACATTACACTACATTGCATTACATTACATTATATTACATTACATTATATTATATTATGTTATATTATATTATATTATATTATATTATATTATATTATATTATATTATATTATATTATATTATATTATATTATATTATATTATAATTTTTTAATATTTAACTTGGCCCTGTGTAGAAGCTTTACAAGATCCCTTGGACAGGCTGGTTGCTGTTATAGCATCTGGGACATCTGGGACAGTCTAAATTATTTCAAAATCATAAATTGCCACTAAGAGATGTTCTGTCTGGTACTGCTGTTTTTACTAACACATTTTTCTTACAGGCTTTCTTTGCATAGGGATGGTGCTCCAAAATCCCTGTGTAGTTCACCAGGGCCAGGTGAAACTTCCTTTAGCTGTGTTTTGCAACCCTCAATGCTTTACAATGTATTTTCTAAACCAGTCTGTGTTTTAGTCAGATAAGGTCCAGAGAATATGGAGCTAGGTCAGTTCACATTTTATTTGTTCATTCACAAAAAGTTCTGGATGGAAGTGAAACAAAATGAAAAAGGCAAATGTTTCTCTCCCTATACACTATTGAAAAAGCTGATGCTTTGAGAATCTTGATATCTGCAAAATTTTTCTGTAGATTCCTCTGTTGCTATTGGATTCTGGAGACCTGCTCCCTCTAGACTGAAATGGTAATGCCCACCTTGTATAGGTTTCATTAAGAAACCCATAAGGGTTTTTCTTTTGCCTGTAGCATTGCAATGGAGCTGTTATTGTGCTCTGAGTGATGGGGTTGTTGGTGTGGGAAATGGACAGGAGGCCTTTTATGCAGGAAAGATTGCTGCCATCATGTGCTTTAAGGTTTTATGGGGCCATAGGCAGTAAAAGTCATAATTCTTCTATAAGCAATACCTCCTGTCCCTGAAATTCTGGTAAATAGGAGATCACACTGAATAGGAAAAATGAACTCACCAGAAAATTAAGTTCCCCAATACTATGGATTGTCAGAAAATGAAGTTTCTTTTTATTTTCTCTTTATTTTAACTCCTCAAGGTCCATCCCATGGAGGTGTGCACCCAGAGCCCCCATAGAACCAGGCTCTGGCAGAAGATTGGGCATGCCTGTCCTTGATGGCTGTGAGATGAATCTCATCCAGCTCAGCAGCCTTTAGCTAACTTTCTTTATTCCCAGGGTCTGACTGAGCTCTAACTTCTGGTAAGTTCTGTTGGTTTTTTGGGTTTTTTTTTCCCTTTTCAGAAACTTTCTTTGGAGCAAAAATGTCATATTTGTATTTTAAAAAAAACACTTTCATGTTGGAAGGACCTGTTTCTGGAAGGTGAACTGCATCTCACCCCATGGTGAGCACATGGTGAGGCTGCTGCAATTTCTGCTGTCATTTTGAGCATGTGGAAGGCATTTAGAGGTGAGGGTTGCATCCCTGGGCACAATGTTTGGAACACAGACCCTCAGTTAAGGATTAAGCACTTTATATGCTGATTTTTTCCTCTTTTTCGCTTGGTTGATAAATTCACTTCACTATAAGCTCCCCAAGGCTTTGTTAACAGCAGTCATTAAACACTGCTAGAAAGAAGGAAAAAGGGCTTAGAGAATGTGTCTGTGCTCCTGATCACTGATGAGGCAGTGACAGAGCAGGTACTCAGGTGAGGGATTCTGCTGCTGAGAGCTGGCAAAGAGATCCCTGAGCATGTGAAATGTGAGAAACCAGGAGCAGGCACTGGAGAGAGGTAAGGCAGAAGCTTCAGTTCAGTTAGAGAAGGAAATACCTCCTGCCAGAGCTGCTGTGTAGAGGGGGGTGAGGTTCTGTGAGTCACCTGGGCCAGGGGATTTAGCATGTATTCCTTATGATCTGTGCCACAGACCTCAAGGGCTTTCCTTCTCCAACACTTCTTCTTATGATGTGTCTTGTGATGTGCCTCTCCAGACTCCTGTGCAGATGATCTTTAAGGTCTCTTCCAACCCAAACCACTCTATGATTCCATGATTTTCTCTCTGCCCTCTCCCCTATACTGGCTGCTAAAGGTATCTGTAGCTGCCTGTGGATAAGGGAGATGAGGAGATGTGGAGTGGCCTGTGCAGTACAACTTCTCTGATGCAAAGTCTTTTTGCTGTTTCTTGCTCACGTGGGAGGATGAGGAAGGTGGTGATGTACCATGTGTGGTGTCTGGCTGTGGCTTCCCAGCTTTGTGTTCTGCTGTTGTTTGAAGACTGGAATTTTCAGATAAACCTATAAGAGAAGGGGTTTCCAAAAATCCTAACCCTGGTGTGCTCCTTCCATGGAGATCTGGACAGGTGAGGGCTTCTGAGGGATGGGAGTAGAATCCAAAGGACCAGGCTCCAGTTCAGCCTCAGGAGCAGTGACACTGCAGTGACAGGAGTGGCCTGGTGGAGAATCCACTCAGTGCCTGTGGCACTGGAGCTGCACTGGAGCTGCAGTGGAGCTCTGGGGGCCAGAGCCCAAGGCAAGAAGCTGTGAACTGCTGACTCTTTACACACCAAAGGGCCCAGGGTCCTGTGGCCAGGCCAAGGACTTGGACACTCAGAGACATGAGGGGAGCCAAGGACCCCCAGACTTTGCTGTCCTTAGACTGTGATGGGATAAAAGCCCAGAGTTTTCTCTGTTTGGGGTGCCTCCTCAGAGGCCCCAGCTCAAGCTGTTAGTTTGTTATTTAGCTGTTGTACCATGATTAAATTCTTGTAAGGATCTGGGCATTTGAGACTCTCATGGAGTCCTCTGATGGGAAACCCAGGATGGAGCTGGTGAGAAACTCTGGAGTGACTTGATGAGTGTGGGGATGCAGCTACAGAGGGACCTTGGTCCCAGCTTGGGTGGTGGGACAGTGACAGCCAGAGTGGCTCCTGGATGTTGGGACAGGGCAGTGCCTCTGTGTGATGGCCATGTGCTCTCTTGGGAATTGCCATTCCCTCCCCATTGGCCTTGTCAGCACATCCCCATCCCTGCCTGTGCTCCCTGCAGAGCACACAGGGCCCCAGCCTGGCTGTCCTCATGGGCACAGATCTGCTCCAGCAGTGCTCTTGGAAAGGCTCTGGAGCATCCTCACAGTCACCTCAAACCCCTCATTCCCTGCAAGCCTCCAGGGCTCTGGGATGTTCCTTATTGACAGAATCACAGAATCATCAATGTTGGAAAGGACCTCGAAGTCATCACGTCCAACCTGTGCCCAGTCCCCAACTTGTCACCCAGCCCAGATGTCCTGGATTGTAAGATAAGTGTGTGTTCTATCACCATCTGTCAGAGCTGGGGCAGTTCTCTGCTGTTCATGGGACAGTTTTTTCTTTATCTCTCCCACAGCCAATCCTCCCTCCAGGAGATCTCTGCTGTCCGTGGCCACTGAGTGTCCCTGCAGGGCTGATCCAATCCCACCATCCCATGGGCAGATGCTCCGCCCAGGGGAGGAGCCAAGCATTCCTACCTGGATCCAATCTGAGCTTGGCACAGCACAGCAGCCTTTGCCCCCTGCATTGCCAGAGGAGCAGCTTTCTGCTGCCCTGCATGGCCAGAGGGAGCCCAGGCCCATCTGCAGCAGCCCTGGAGCTGCAGAGGAAAACTCTCCCCTTGTGCAGGATCCCTGCTGCAGCAGAGCCACAGCTGGCACTGCAGGAGGGCTGAGCCCCCATGGGATGGGGCTGGGACACCTCCCTGACACACAGGGGGGCAGGTTGAATTCTGACTCTGTCACAGTTGTTTTGTATTACTTCTTTGTTTATTTTATTTATTTTTAAAATTTTCTTCCCTAGTAAAGAACTGTTATTCCTGCTCCCATATCTTTGCCTGAGAGCCCCTTAATTTCAAAATTATAATAATAATTCAGAGGGAGGGAGTTTACATTTTTCATTTCAGGGGAGGCTCCTGCCCTCCTTAGCAGACACCTGTCTGTTCACACCAAGACACTAGAGCACTCAGTGCCACTTCCACGTGTTCTCCACATGGAATGGGGACTCCAGCCCTCCCTGGGTAGCCCCTTCCAAATCTTTCAGGAAAGAAATCCCTCCTGATGTCCTCTTGCAGTATGGTAGAAAAATTATAAAAGAAAGGCCTCATAAAATCAGACCTGCTCTGTTAGATCGTGGCTGGCCTGCCATTCCTTCTAAGTGCAGCTAGCACTTTGCAAGTTCGCATGTGAAAGCAATCCTGGTGTGAACAGTTTGTTAACATAACATCTATTCCTGGGTGATAAACAACTAGCACCTCCATAAACATTAAATCTATCACATGAGAACCAATGAAGAAAATATGTAAACAATTTAAGAGTAGAGAGATTTGATGGACAAGTAAAATACCTTTTACTAACCAATAAAGTGATTGGCAAGAAAGCTCCTGACCAATTGGAGTCACACATGAGGTCTGTAAAATATAAAAATGAGTTATGTGGATGAAGAGTGGGTTTCTTCCACCATGAAGAAAATGGATTCTCACCTGATTTATTCTGGTGATGTCCTTCCTGAACCTCCCCTGATGATCCAGCCCCTCAATGTTTTTCTTGAAGTGAAGGCCCCAGCCCTTGTCAAAAGAGAGAATTGGACTCTTCAAAGCTTTGCTCACTCACACTGGACACCTTCAGATGTGCAGGGCAGTTTTATTTCTCTTAGAAATGATTTTATTCTGTGTAGGGTGATGAGGTTTGTACATAGCAGGAATGCATTCCCAGAAACAAGACTGAGCTTCCAGAGGAAGAAGTTATGTAGTAAAGACAGAGAGATGGGGATCAATGGAGGGTTTTAACAGCCAGGCAGTCATGGCAAGGCAGGAGAGGGTAAGCCAGGCTCAGGAACTGGAACCTGCTTTGCCTTAATGTGTCTTTTCCCTTTGCCCCTAATGTAACTGTGCCCACTGGGACGTTGCCCTCACTGTTTTCCTCAAATGTCTCCAATGTGGTGACAAAAGAAAATGTGAAATTCCAGCTGTGGAATTTTCCAAAACATGAGTTTAAGTAAAAGGGGAGGAGGAAGGGGGAAAATAAAGGTCTAAATGTGAGTGGAGAAGGAAGAGGAGAGGTGGGTTAGCAGGGTTAGGCAAGGAAAATAATCCAGTTATTTTAATTGATTAACTCAATTGGCAAAATTGCAAGAGAAAACCAGAAGATTAAAAGCATAAAAGGCTTTTTCCCTGAGGGCTTGGAGTAAAACAACTGCAGACTTTTTGGTGCAATTGTTTTTTTGTTTGTTGACTGGCTTCATGGGGCAGCACAGCAAAGGGGAGGAAGAGCCCAGCTGTGTAGCAGCCAGAACTACTTCTGGGCACCCCTTGAACCTCAGTGGCAACCTTGGATTCAATTTGCCATCTGCTGAACAGCTGATTTTGGGAAAAGTTGTCAGTGGCACCAAAACAACTCATCTGGTTCCATCCTTCTCTCTTTGCTGGTTCAGGGAAGCATCCATAATGAAAGTGGCCATTGTTGTTGTTGAGAATTAATTTCAAACCTTTCCTAGGTGGTGTGGAATGGCTGCTGGATTTTATACCTGGACTGGCAGCAATTCATGACCAGCTCTTCCCACACACTGTGGTGTAAACATGGATGAAGAATGATATTTTTTGAGAGGAAGAGCCAGTTTTTGCCTCTACTCACCAAGTTCCTGGCTCTTTGCTGTCTCCTACAACTTCTAAAATGAACACTTCAGTTATAAGTGTTAAAATTATTATTATTATTATTATTATTATTATTATTATTATTATTATTATTCCCCAGTGTTTGGGGTCAAGTAGTATAGTGATTAGGAAGAATAGTAGGTAGGTGAAAAATTTTGTAACAGGGGTCTGAGGCCATATATCATGTTGCAAATTGTAGGATAGATCATGATATGAACAGTGCAATGGGGAAGAAGGTAAGAGAGTAGAAGACTATTTTTAGGCTGAAGGGGATTTTGAAGTTTATAATGAATTTTAAAGATCATCTGCTTGGATGAGAACAACTGTGCATCTCCCTCTGCTTCCCTCCTGTGCCTCTGCAATGTGCTGGGGAACCCTGGGCATGAGGCTGGGAGTGTGCTGGACAACAGGAGGATCAGGACCATGGGTCATGTTCTACAGGTTGGAAGATTTCTTTGTCTCTAAGGCTATCCCAGATTGCTGGCTAAGGAAGGGAGACAATATCCCAAAGAATCTAAACTCCCCAAGCAAAGAAAATGCTGTTACCAGGTGCAGGGGAAAATGTGAGATTAGTTTGTAGATGGCTTTGATGTCAATTTGAATTACAATTCAGGAAAATCACTTAATTGGTGTAAAGAAGTAGATCTTATAATATTGAATTGAAACCATTTGGTTTTCTCTGCATCTGGACTGAAGGCACTTGAGATCATAGTTCATGTTCAGACTCAGGTGTTCATTGTTTCCTATCACTAAAACAGTCTCACTGCTGTGAGTTCTGCAGCTTTTCATTAGAAGTCACAAAATGGCCAACAATCTCTTGTTACAAGGTCTTTTAAGGCTAAACTATCCAATTTAGAACTGACACCTATATTATTTTCCCTTTTAACCCAATCACTGATCCCACAGAGCCAGCACTGCGGACTTTTCTGCCCAATTACAAAATGCCACCCAAACCCATGGAGAAGGAAGAAGGTGAAGAAGTACCACCTGCCTCCACCCTAAAACCTCCATCTTGCTTCATATTTATTTCTATATTCTAAAATCCCAAACTTTAAGTTTTCCACCCTGTGACATTGTACACTTCTAACCAACTACACACCTGTAATCCCAGTGCTATTAATCAATTTTTGAGGTCTTCTCCACAGTCTCAGGTCAAATGCAATGTTCTCTTGTGGGTCTGTGCCTTTAAGCACAGAAGGTTTAAAATTCTCAGCATCCAGGATTCCAACATTATAATATTTCTGTGATGTGAGTGGTTGGCCAGTCTCCTCTGGTTTTGGTTGTTGATGTTGATGTTGATTTGTGTCAGTCACTACCTCCAAACCCAGCACTGTGTTCCCTGTGATGACCACATCTCCCATGTCCTCTGGTGGGTCCTGCTCTTTATTTTGCATTTGATTTCAGAACACTTTGAAAAGGAATAAATAAAAATTGGATTCTGATTGTCCTGATGGTCAGAAAGTCCCTGTGCCAATGATGTCATAAATGAATGAACAGTTCCTCAGCCCTGCTGGAATACTTTGGCAGCCCAGCATTCTACTCTGTTAGTTTTGGGTGATGGAAACCACACTGAGTAAGGCAAGAGCAGGTTTGATTTTTTAATGCTCTTCTATTCAGGCTACTCAAGGAAGCACCTGAGCTGCTGCTCCTCACTTCTGAAGGGAAAGGGACATCACCTGCTGCTTCTGAGCAATACCTGCACAGGTGGGTAATGCAGGACCCTCTGCATCCCCAGACCAGGTGAGGTGGAACCCTCAGAGATGCCCCTACACCTGACTCCCATAAAGGGCTGGCAATACAAGAGCCTCCCAAGAGCTCTGTCACTATGGCATGGGGGAGATGGATTTTATGGAGACAGATGGGCATGCCAGCCCTCTCCTTTGGAGAGCTATCCCTTGAATGGGCTGTGATAAAATCTTCTCAAACTCTCTTGGACTGAGAAATCCTCCTTGGTCATGGTGAGTTCCCAGCATGCTTTGGAACCCCATGTAGATTTTTAGGACTGATTGGTTTTCCCCCTTTGTACCACCCCTGCTTTTCCCCATAAACCTCCAGTTTCTTCCCTGTTCAGCAGAAACCTGTTGTCCCTGGCCTCCTTTGCAGGGTGCAGGAATAAAGGAACTCTGTGGAACAATCTCATGGTGCTCCTGTCTCGTTGTCCCTGTGCTGGCCTGGGGACACCTCACAAGGCAGAGCTGAAATCACTGCTCAGAGCTGAAATCACTGCTCAGAGCTGAGCTGGCTGCCCCTTGGTGGGGTTACCTTGCAGCTGAAGGACTGCCTGAGACCCTAGAAAATTGTCTCTTGGGGGACTTCTCTCTGGGAAGTTTGTGGTGTCCAGGCTGAGCCATCAGACCCCCGACCAGCTGCCTCTACAGATTTGACTCATGTCCTGAATGTGCAGCTCCTGCTGCACCCCCCTGCAGCCAACATCCAAAGGGCAGAGTGTCTTCACTCTCTCTGGGCTGCTATCTGTGCTTTTACACACACCTGTGGTCCTGGGGGACAAAGGAAGCTCACTCCTGAGTGAGCACTGCTGCTGGATCCCTTGTGGAGCTGCAGAAAGGGCACATCTCAGTCGGTGTCTTGGGAAGAGAAGAGGCAGCTGCAACATTCCCCAGGTCCCCCTCATCCCTCACTGCACACTGAGGCTGTACAAGCAGTCAGATGATCCTGGGAATCTGTTTCCATTCATAAGTAGATGCCAAAGTGCTTCAGAAAATATCTGTCTGCATCCTTAAGCACTGTGTGTCACTGACACCTGTGCCCTGTGGGAGCCCTTTAGGACAGGAACTGTGACCATTGTGACCATTACCCTGCCCCAGACAAACCTTAATTCTTTCAGCCCTGTGTGTATTGAGGGTGGGGGGCAGTCACAGAAGAGGTCAAGGTGTTTGACTCAGTTTGTGACTGACCAGTATTTGAGTGTGGTTCTTCTTCCTCACAGCTGCAAGGAAGTTACTCCAGTTTTGAGGCATTCAGGAAGCTGGAGCTTTTTACAATTTTCCAGGCTGGCTTTTCACACTGGGACCTCAGCTTTTCCTGTGATTTTTCCTAAGTGTCCACTTGACAGTTGTATGTACAATGTCATCCTCAATGCATCTGAAGAGAAGATGCGGGGTCTGGCGTTTGCTGTATACCTGGGATCACAGATGCTTTCACACACTTTGCTCTTATCCAAGGTCTGAGAAGTCTCTGAACAGAATATTTCCAAGAATACTTCTGCTTCCTAACAGAATCCTTCCCAGAACAGGAGAGTGTACTGGCCAGAGGGATCAGAGCAGGCTGTTAACTCTCCAGGCACTTCCAACTGTGACCGTGTTCACAGGGGTCCCAGGATGAGGGAAGAGACGAGGATTTGACTCCATGTTTCAGAAGGCTTGATTTATTATTTTATGATATATATTACATTAAAACTATACTAAAAGAATAGAAGAAAGGATTTAATCAGAAGGCTAGCTAAGAATAGAATAAGAAGGAATGATAACAAAGGTTTGTGGCTCAGACTCTCTTTCCGAGGCAACTGGACTGTGATTGGCCATTAATTAGAAACAACCAACATGGGCCAATCACAGATGCACCTGTTGCATTCCACAGCAGCAGATAACCATTGTTTACATTTTGTTTTTGAGGCTTCTCAGGAGGAAAAATCCTAAGGAAAGGATTTTTCATAAAAGATGTCTGTGACATCCAATTTCTGCACCATGCTCCTGGCTATCACCTCTCAAATGGTGTCTCCATTTCCTCTGCCTGTGGGAAACATCCAGCTGGAGCAAGGCAGATTTCAGATGGATGTGTGGCTTTAGCCCTGGGATCCCCACTCACTGTGCTCCTACCTGAAGGCTCTGGGGAGAGGCAGCTCTTGGCTGCATGAGGGCCATGTGGCCTTTACCCAGCACAGAACACCACGAGGTTCTTGCTCCATGCCCTTGCCTGCTCCCAGTTCTCTTTGGGTCCAACCCTCTGTATTTTATAGCTGAGCCCTCTGTGAGAACATCCACCAGATCTCACCTTTTCCTGTGCCAGTCTGCCCATCTTTGACTATTTCACCTTGAAACTCTGACAGAGACCATGGAGTGGAGCAGATACAAGGGAAGTCTCCACCATGGGCAGTACAGATTGAAGATCACAGTGTCTTTCATTTGGAGAACAAAAGCTGATCTGTTTGATCCTCATGATGCTCCTGCTCTGGACCACACCAAACAGGAGCCCTTTCCTGGGTCTGGGATGGAAGGAAGAGGTGTGTGGGGATTCAGGGCTGGGAGCACAGTGTCCATATGGAGAAGAGTGGGGCCTGGATGGCAGGGAAAAGATGCCAGCAGGAATTACAGCTAACAAAATGTTCACAGATGAAAAGCTGAGATGAAGTGCCTCAGTTTTGCTTCAAGGAGTTCAAACCAGCAAGTGATGTGTGAACAGGAGCCTGGAAGTTGCCATCAGGTCTGGGACAGTAATGGAAGAGATTGCCTGAGAAAGTGAATGTGGTTTTGTGTCACTGGAGAGTGGGAACAAGGTATTAACCCCTTGGTAACTCTAGTCACCTGCCAGACCTGATGTGTGGTCCATCCCAGTGCTGAAGATGGGCTTGCATCCTCCAAAATGTCTGTTTTCCTTTGGCCTCCGAGGAGGTCAGTGTCAGACATTGCCACCCCATGCACAGTTTGTTCCTCATCACTTGCACGCCCGTGACCACGGCCGTGCTGCCCTCCCAAACGTTCCCAATCATGGCCCAGTCTTACAGAAATCACAATGTTGGTGGAAAAAACAATGAGATTGAAAAACAATCCCGTAGGGTGCTTGCTCTGCTGGCTCTGTTTCAGAGGAGCTGCACATCTCCAGCCAGGAGGGCTGGACGAGGGGAGAATGAACATCTGAGCGTGCCTGCACGCTGCCTCCACATTGTCCTGCCACACAAAGCTTCCGGGTCCCTCAGGGCCAAAATCCTCCTCACACATGCCATTTTTCCCTTCAGGCTGTCCTGGCAGTGCCTTGCTGACGTGCAGGGGAAACCTCAGAGGTGCCCAGCCCTGACAATGGCTTCCAGAGCAGTTGTGCCTGTCACCCTGCCACCCCCAACACTGCTCCTCAGCCAGAATGCAGCCCACAATGGCCTGAGCCTCCTCCCTGTCAGCTTGGCCCAGCACCTCAGTGCCCTCCTGCCCACTTGGGCTGTTGCACTGTGTCCCCATCAGCTCAGAACTGTGGCCTTATCACAGTGGGACTCCCAGCCTAGCTCCACTTAAAATAATGAAATCTGAATGATTTGGGGCAGAGGGGACCCTAAAACTCAACTTGTTCCACCCCCTGCCATGGCAGGGACACCTTTCAGTAGCCCAGGTTGCTGCAAGCCCCGTACAGCCTGGCCTTGGGCACTTCCAGGGATTGAGAAGCCACAGCTGCTCTGGGTAACCTGTGCCAGGGCCTCCCTACCTTCACAGCCAAGAATTCCTTCCCAATATCCCATCTAACCCTGCCCTCTGGCAGTGGAAGTCATTCCCTGTGTGCCGTCCCTCCATCCCTTGTCCCAAGTCCTTCTCCCCCTCTCCTGGAGCCCCTTTAGGCCCTGCAAGGGGCTCTGAGGTGTCCCTGGAGTATTTTCTCCCCTAGGTGAGCACCCCCAGCTCTCCCAGCCTGGCTGCAGAGCAGAGGGGCTCCAGCCCTGTGATCAGTGTGGTGGCCTCCTCTGAATGTGTTTCCCCACATCCACATCTACCTTGTGTTGGTGGCCCAAGAAGTGGAGGCAGCTGCAGGTGGGGTCTCACCTGACCGGAGCAGAGAGGAGGCAGCAGAGCAGCCTCATGAGCTCTTGCTGGTGGAGGATGGGGAGCAAGAACTTCCCTGTGTTCTGGCCTTGCTGAGGTCATTTCACACCTGTGCTTGTGGCCAGAAGTGGGTGACACAGTCTAAGCTGACTCCACCATGGGTGTGGGACTGACCAATCCAGGTGGGATGTGCTGCCTGCAGAGCCCAGAGTCACCCCAGGTACCACAAGGTGGGCAGGGGGGCACCAGTAAGGACCACACCAGCTGCTAGGAAGGGAGGTGGTATCGCAGACATGTTTTCATGAAAAATCCTTTCCTGAGGATTTTTCCTGCTGAGAAGCTGGGAAGCCTCAGGAACAAAATGTAAACAATGATTATCTGCTGTTGTGGAGTGCAACAGGTGAATCTGTGATTGGCCCATGTTGGTTGTTTGTAATTAATGGCCAATCACAGTCAGCTGGCTTGGGCTCTCTGTCCGAGCCACAAACCTTTGTTATCATTCCTTTCTGTTCTTAGCTTAGTTAGTCTTCTGATGAAACATTTTCTTCTATTCTTTTAGTATAGTTTTAATGTAATATATATAATAAAATAATAAATCAGCCTTCTGAAACATGGAATCAGATCCTCGTCTCTTCCCTCATCCAAACTGTCACAAGGTGGAGTGGTGTAAGATTGCTTTTACTTTTTAATTTTTAAAAATAATTGTTGAACTTAGTGCTTGGTAGAGTGGAAAGACGTGTACACTGTTAGAGATGTGGGGAAAGGCACTTCAATGAGCATTTTCCAGAGAGCTCATACTCTGGATTTATGGCCTGCAGCAGAAATAGAAAGGTGCTGCTTTCTGTTTCCTGCACATCCACAACCTTTCAGTGTTTCTTGGGCACCTCTTTGGTCAGTAAAAGGATGTACTCAGTGTTTGTGCTCCCTCCTTTCCCTTAGCAACTCTGCAAGGAGCACAGCCCAGAGAGGCCTTCAGGCTGTGCCTGCTGCCATGGGCTCTGAGGGGCTGCTGTGGCCTGGGCAGCAGAGGGAGCAGATCCCTGCTCCATGACAGTTTGTGCTCAGTTAAGCAGATCCCTGCTCCATGACCAGTTTGTGCTCAGTTAAATTCCCCTGACTGTCCAGCAGCAGCAATGTGTGGGAGGGCTCGGTGCCCATGGGAGCTGGGTAAGAGGATCCTGGCTGGTGCATTGAGCAGTGCTCCAAGGAGCTTTGTTCTCTCTGAGCTGACAATTCCTGAGTTGCCAGGAGATGGGCATTGGCTTTCAGAGGCAACTGAGCTTCCCTGGATGGAGCCAAGGGACTCTTTCCTCCTGAGCAGTGAGGAAAAGCTCCTGTGCTTTACAGCACATCTGCTTTTGGGGCTCAGGGCCCTTTGGGGTGATCTGGTGCTCTCTCAGTCCCTCCCTCCCCAGAGATGCCCTGCAGTCTGTCCTTGGCTCACTGGGGACACCCTGCAGGCCTGCAGACATCAGTGAGGCAGAAGAAGGGTGCAGTGGGGATCCTGGGTGAGCTGAAGTAATGGCCAGCACATCCATGGGCAGCATCTGCTGTGGAGCCCTGAGGGATGGGTGAGGTGATGCTGAGGGTCTCAGTCTGGCTGCCCTGGGCTGGCTCTGGCACAGACAGGGCCTGCAAGGCTGCTGGCCATTGCTTTATCTGGGAGGAGAGGGTGTGGGAAGCCCCCATTGATCAAGGAGCCCACACAACCCAGAGAAATTTTCTGCAGACCCACAGTGGACCTATCCTGGGGGAATTGTTCATGGGAAGGGCAGTGCTTTCACCTGTACCAGCACTGTCATTATCTCAGGGTTTTCCTGGCTCTGTTTTTAATGAGCCAAACATGAAACCAGATTTGGAGCATGTGTAGGATATCAGAGGTCTGGATCAGGATTCAAGTCTCACAACAGGCCATGTTTTTCACAGTTCCCACCTGAAGACTGTAGCAGAGCTTTGGATTTTGTCACTAAATTTGGGGGTCCCACCCTCTTCTCTAATCCTTGGATCTTGTTCCTCTGATTTCTCGGTATCTCTCAAGTTTTTAATCTTGAGATAAGACCACAGGCCTCAAGTGCAGTGGAGGGAAGCAGAGCCAGGTTCTGTCTGGTGAGTCTGGCTTTGCATAGACCCTGTTACATGATGTTCTTGCACTTTGATGCCACAGATCTGTCCTGGTCACAAACTCAAACCCCTGAGCAGCAGATCCCAGGGTACAGGGTCTCACATGGGACCTGGAGAGGCACCTGGTGCCACAGTGCTGCTGCATGAAGGTGATTTGGCTCTTCCCTCCTGAGAGCAGGGCTGGGGAGGGTGGTGTCAACTCACATGGACACAACACAATTGTCCAGCTCTCACTCTGGCAGTGCAGACAGCACCCAAGGCACAGCCGCTGCCAAGGGAGCCACCAAGGTGCTCCTCACGTGAAAGAGGACAGAAACCAGCCACTGGTCAGCAACAGGGCTCATTTATTATCTCATGAAAATGAGTGACAAACAGCTGCAGTAACGTCAGCAGAACCAAAGCTTTGCCCAGGCCTGAGCTCTGAGCACAGGGCTCCCTGCTGCACTGGGTGGCACTGGGAGGGTTTGTGATGGAGTCAGAGGATTTGGGAGATCCCTGAGCTGCAGGGAGTGGATTTGGGCTGTTCCCAGTGGCCTGTGTCCTCCTGATGCCACCATCCCACAATGCTGATTTCTCTTTCCTCCTTCTACACCAGCTGCCTGCCCTTAAAACAGGAGAAGGCACATGCAGTGCCCAAAATGGCTCCATTGTGTGTGGGACATGTACCCAGAACAAAGAGCCTCTTCCAGGAGGGAGGTTTGGGGGCGATGAGGCAGCAGCCAGACCCATTTTCACCATGTCTGACCAGGAGCAGGTGGCTGCAGACAGGAGTGCCCCAGGTGTGCTGTGCTGTTTGAGGGGCCTGCTGTGTCCTTGGGTGCCTTGGCTCGGTGCTGCTGGGTGACCTCAGGCAGAGCACATGGGATTCTCTGGGAACTGTTTGGGTTTGGCTGCTGTGGGTTCCAGAGACCCCTTGTGAGACTCTGTGGGTCAGATTGAAAGGCTGAGCATCCCCAGCTCCTGGGCTTGGCTGGAAGTGAGGGTTGTGTCCAACCCATGAGGCTCCCAGCGAATGAATGGGGATTCCCAAAGTAGAGGCATCCAAAACTCAGGTGTACACATGGATATGCTGCTTTTGGTGGCGTGAGACAGGCACCAGCCCATTTCCAGGGTGTGTGGGACCTGCAGAGAGCCCTAGAGGACAAGGTCTGGGGTTCCTGTGGGTGGCCATGTCATTGCAGGTGGCCATTTCCAGAGGTTGCCACAGAGCCATGGCTTTGGCCAAGAGGTCTCTGCCTCGGGAACACAAGCTTGGCTTTGCTGCAGGCTCCTCCTGGCTGGTGATGCTGCAGGGTGGGCAGGAGGAGCTTTCCCTGACCCACTTCCTGAGCCAGGGGGGCTCTCTCCCAGGCAGTTCCTAGCAGAAGTGAGACTCACACAGGGATTGTCTCCTCCCATGGCCAGCCCTGAGTGTCTGGAGCTCAGTCAGAGCCCTTCTAGGCCAGGGGCAGCTGGCAGAGCAGTGCCTGTTGCCCAGGCAGGTGTGATGGGGATGAGGGAAGACAGATTGTACTGGTGCTTTTCAGGGAGCCGTTTGTGTCACCTTGCTGGCCCCTGGGCACTGGTGTTGGCCCTCGGTGTGGGCTGTGGGGCCGTTCCCACGGCTGCTCCCAGCAGGGTTATAAGTGAGATGTGTAGGGCGGCGGCGTGGCTGGGGAGGGGAAGAAGGTTATCCGGAGGCTGCTGCCAGACAGATCCCGGCTCTCTGGAGTTATCAGCACCTCACTGTCATTGAGGCAGGGGCAGTGCTCAGAGCAGCCCCTCTCCTTGCCCCTGGTGCCCACCCTTTGCTGGCAGGGGATGAGCGCCATGGAGGGGAAGCTGTAGCTGTCAAGGATGGGCCGCACTCCCAGGGAATCAGGTGTCTCACACATGTGGTCGATGTCAGAGAAGTTCACCAGAGCCTGGGTGGAGTCATAGGAGCTTTTCTCCATGTCATCAGCCCTGCAGGACTGGGGGAAGCTGCCCTTGTCCTGCCCTTTCTGCCTCAGCAGGCGGAAGTCATCTCTGAAGTGGGGGTTGAAGAGCAGGTAGAGCAAGGGGTTCAGGCAGGCGGGCAGGGGCAGGACCACAAGGAAGACGGATTTGATGACCTCTGGGGTGATAAGGAAGAGATTGAGGGTAGAGGAGAAGGTGAGGAAGGCCACTGGGCAGTAGAGGAGGCAGTTGGTGAAGATCAGCCAGGCCACATGCTTGACCATGGCGCAGTCCCAGACAGCGCTGAACTCCCCCTTGAGCAGGCTGCAGTAGAGGCGGATGTAGGTGCCCGTGATGGTCAGGAAGCAGAGCGTGTTTGTCATCACCAAGGCCACGGTGAAGCCCAGGCTGCTGGGTTTCCCCTCTGGGATGGGGTATGGGAGGCACAGAGGGGATGCTCCATATTCCCCAATGGAGAAGAGAGGCAGGACGGCGGCCACAGAGGACAACAAGAGGCAGCAACAGGCGGCGGCCTTGACCTTGCCCAGGGACGGGGACTTCCCATATCCCCGCACGCAGGAGGCCGAGAGGCTGCACTGCACAGCAGCCAGGGTCAGCAGGAAGATGGCAGCCTGGGAGGCCAGCACGGACAGGAACCCTGTCACCCTGCAGCCCGCGCCCGTCTCCCATCGGGCGCCGTAGCGGGCGAAGCGGCCGTAGGTGAGGCTGTCCACAAGGGCCAGCATGCTGCACGAGATGCCCGTCAGCAGGTTGGCCCCGGCGATGGAGCCCACCAGGAACTTCACCGGGGACAGGTAGCTGGGGGAGGCAAAGACAGCCAGGATGACCAGCCCGTTGCAGAGCACCGAGACCAGGACGATGAGCCAGACTCCCAGGCGGATGATCCAGCTCTCAAACAGGTGATCACAGGGCTTGAAGGGACCTGCAAGACAAACCCCAGAGTTACACCCAGCAGGAACTGCTTCTCTCCAAGCCCCAGCTCCCTCCTGGCCCACCAGCCACATGAGTGCCTTGGAAAATGTGACATTGTCCCCCCTCTTCTGCAGCTGCCCCTTGGGTCTCCCCTGTGCTCCTGCCCTCACACTGGAGTGCCTCTGGCACCCTCTCAGATCTTGTCTAGGGTGGGAAGAAGGTGCAGGGTAGGGTCAAAATAAAATATAAGAAGCAACAAACTGATCAGTGCTCCTAAAATGTAAAAAAGTCATGACTGCAGACTCCTCTGGTGTGAGCCTGTGATTTGGGCTCCTCTGCCATTCCCTGCTCCTCCTCACGTTCCCCCTGGGAGCTGGTGGTGTGGAGATCTGCCAGGATGCTGCATCCTGCTCTGGCACTGCCAGCCTCTCTCTGTGCACTCAAGACCTTGGCTAAGAGGTGTCTGCATCTCTTCATTCACTCTGCATGAATGGGGATGGGGATGTGAGGTGAAGTGTCTGGGCATGAGGGAGAGAGAGAGGGAGGGAGCTGGGGTGGCAGGGAAGGGACAGAGGGGTCTGGGCAGGCAGAACATGGAAGAATGTCAGGAGAAAAAAAAGAAGTGGATGGGTGGGGGAGTGAGTAAAGGACGGTTGTGGAGGGGCAAAAAGAGGACCGGTTTGGAAGCTGTTTGCCAAAGAAAAAAGAAGAAAGTGGGGAAAGAGAGAGTGGGCAATGCTATAAAATTGCCTCTGGGAGGGATTGGGATGTTTCAGTGAGTGGTTCAGTAAAAACAAAACCAGGGCAGTAGAAGTTTTAGGTGTTAGAGAGCAAAAACATTAGGGGAAATGGAGAAAGCTTTTTCATTTCTAAGGAGGTGAAGCTCAGAGTGCCAGGCAGCAGGACATGCCTCCATCTGAAATCTTATTCCTTTTGCAACAAACTCAGTGGAACAACTGATAAGAGTCTGTCCCGCCCAGTGTCCCACAGCAGGCTGGCTGGAACCAGAACTCTGCAGCCTCCAGGTGTGTCTGTGTAGGACACCACTGAGCTATGAACAGGCACAAAATCAGAAGGAAACTTCCTTGAGCCCCAATCAGCATTGCAGCCCAGTGCCTCCCCTTCCTCAGGACACAGAGCAAAGTGTCCCTGCAGTTTGCAGTGCCATGGGTGTGATCAGGACACCAAGGACAAGGCTGCCATGCAATATTCCAGGCTGGCTGAGGCAAAGCTGAGTGTCAGGAAATCAGGAGAGCCAGAGCTGAGGGCAGCAGGTCGGTGGATGGAGGAGCTGGTGGTACCTGGGGTTCCTGCTCAGGTTTTCCTGACATGGGCATCCCCTCCTGACAGGGCAGCTGCATCCAGTGGGGAGAAGGAGACTCCTCACCTGCCCCCACTTGGCCTAAGCCCAACCTTTCTGATCTATAAGGTCATGGGGAATCCTGGGGATTGAGAGAAGCACAAAAATCCCAACTCTGTTCAAAGGGTTTCCCTGGCTGCTCACCTGGGCTTGGTGTGCACTGAATTGTGGGGTGCAGCTTGGATTCCTCAAGCTCCAGCTGAAGATCATCTGCATCCAGGTCATCTGGGGAGGAAAGAACAAGAAATGGTGCTCAGATAAGAACCAGCAGAACCATCAGAGCTCACTGGGCCAGGAGCTTTTCCTGCTGCCTGTCCTGCACACAGACCTTCCCAGCCAGTTCAAAGCAGCTGCTGGTGTGCAGTTTGTCCCCTGCTGTAGAGGGAGAAGATCTTGTAAATGTTGGTGGGTTGCGGTGTAGCCAACCCCTCTGTTTTTAGGTTGCTCCTAACATTTGAAGTGTGACAGCCCCAGATCCCAGAGCTGTGGGACTGTGGTTCCCTCCTCCCAGCACTCTTTATTAAAAGTAAAGAAATCCTCCAGCCTGTGTGGTTAAAGAACACAAAGCCTTCAAATGCAGCTTCTCCATGGGAGCTTTCTGGGCAGGCCTTGTCCAATATTTGTTCATCAACAGGGATTTTGGGGCTTTGTTCAGAGGGAACCATCAGCCTCTTCTTGCAGCACAAATTTTTTGTCAGCAGCAACCACCAGCAAGCAGTTCCTCAGCAAAGAGACAAGGGAACACAACATTTATTGTGTTATTTTATGCCCTGTAAAACCTTGGGACTATGGTGCCCTGTTTTTGATCATGGATGTTCCCAGGATTTGCTGAGGGATTTGCAGACTCTGCAGCCACGGGGTTTGTGCAGCCAGGCTGCAGAGCCCAGCCCTGCACCAGCATCTCTGCACCCCGAGCCAGGCTGGGCTTGCTGAGGGTCAGGCAGAGCCCTTGGCTGAGAAGGAGCTGCTGGAAGGGGATGGGGCTGAGCCCTCAGCTGAGTGTTCAGTGCAGGCTGTCACCAGGGTGAATGGCATCCTCTCAGCCTAATCCACAATGTTCTTTTCTGCTTTGTTCCTTGCTCCTGATCCCAAAGTCCTGCTGGCTGGACACGGTGAGGACAGCTCTGTCCTGCTGCCCCATTCCCAGCCGTGGCACCAGCACAGCCTTCAGCTCCCAGTGGAGAGCTTGGGAGGGTTTTCTGCCAGCAGGAGGAAAGGGAAAGGATGTGGTTTTGTTCTTGTTACAGCCTGGTAGCCAGAGAGTTGGATCTGTGGCTGTGGGATGAGCTCTCTCTTGGATGAATGGATGGTGCTGGAGCCCAGGTGTGCACTGTATAAGCCCAGCTTATACACTGGCCAGGAAGGCAAATCCCCACAGATAAGGCTGACCTGAGAGGGATTGATGTGTCTAATCTGTTTAGAAGTGGTGCCTCTCAAGAGCTGTGCTCCCTGCCTGTGTTTGAAAATGTGACTGGGATTATTTGATTAAAGGATGATGACAAATAACGTGCTATCTTTAGTGCCTCCTGACAAGCTTCATGGCTTTCTCGGCTTCAGGGAGCTTTGGAAAAAAAGGTCATTTTTAAAATCTGTCTGTGTAAGAATTGAAATATTACTGCTGCTTTGGAGCCTGGCAAGGAAACCCTCGCAGTGGGATGGAAAAATATTTCATCCTTGTATTTTATAGTCTTATAAATCTCCAGTGTCTTTTCCAGCCACAGTGCGGAGGCTGTGATGTGCAGTCACGATACCCAAATAAAACAGACACAGCCTTGCCTTGCTGCGCTCTGCTGAGACCCAGCCCTTGGGAAAGCGTAACCTGTGCCATCCATTTTCTCCTCAAAGCCTGGTTTTAAGCCCAGGTTCAACATTTTCCTGAAGTGAAGGATGATCTCTTGTTTTGCCTGGACTATGAGCCTGCTGGGAATTACAGAGCAATCCTTAGTCAGCACAGTGGGATTCAAAGTGAAAAATGTACCTCTGTCTGCTAGAAACCAGTGCCTCTCCAGCCTGGGAGCTGTGAGAAAGGGAAATGGCTGTTGTGTCCCAGCAAGGCAGGCTGCATTGATTTTGAAGAAGCTGTTACTTGAATTTTGCTTCACTTTCTGAGGTCTTATGAGAAAAGCCCTCTGTGCCAGTAGTGCCCTTTCCATGAGAAAGGAGCTGCCTGTACCAAAGTCAAGTGAGAGGAAGAGGAGCAGAACTGCTGGGGAAGGGATAGAACAGAAAACACTGGGCTGAATGCTTTTCCCCTAAGTGCTGCCTGCTTAGTGCTGTCTGTGTCAGCCAGGGCAGCCCCATGGCTGGCAGGGTCCTGCCCTCTCCTCGGTGTGAGGGTGGCTGCAAGAGGCCTGGGCAGATCCTGTTTGGGGTCTGGAGAAGCTTTTTGAATGATAGAAGTAGAGGTGTGTCTCTGAGGACCCTGCAGGGTTTGCAGGTTGTTGGGGAAGATGAAACAGGAAAGCCTTATAAATATGATTGCCTGGCAAAAGATTTTGGGAACACAGAAATATCACACAATGTGCTCCCTTCTCACTTCCAACAGCTTTGTTCCATCATTCCAAACACGTTGTAAGTGAATTCATCCCCTCCTGTCCTCAAACCAGAGGTCCCCAAGAGAGGTGCTGGGGTGGTGATGGAAGTGCCCCAGGGCACTTTCCCTGCCCTCCTCTGCAGCACCACTGGGAGCTGCTGGGGGCTGCTGGGGCTGTCCTGGGGGCAGATCCCTGAGCCATCCTTGGGTTCCTGGTCAGCCACAGGGGCAGACTTGGGGCAGGGGATGTCTGCTAAACACTGCCAGCTGTAATCCAGAGGCTGAGACAATTGGGATTGCCCAGCCTAGAGAAGAGAAGGCCCCAGGATTTAGGGACCCTCCCAGTGTCTAAAGGGGTGCCAAGAGAGCTGGAGAGCAGCTGTGGCTGCCCCTGGATCCCTGGAAGTGTCCAAGGCCAGGCTGGACAGGGCTTGGAGCCACCTGGGACAGTGGAAGGTATCCCTGCCATGGCAGAGGGACAATGAGAAGAGCTTCAATGTTCTTCCCAAACCCAAACCATTGTAGAATTCAGTGATATCCCAAACACTGAAAGTGCTGAAAGTGAGACCTTAACTATCCATTTTGGCAAGGTGACAGAATGGTGAGATGTGCACTGACCACTCGAATTGGGCCCCAGGTGGGTGTTACTCAGATGAGAATGGACACACTCAGGTGGTGAGGGAGGGTTCCCAGCACTCAGGGCCCTGGGGGGATGGGGAAGAGCTGATCCCACCCTGGGGTCTGTGGCACCACCTGTGCTCTGGGTCTGGGGTCAGGGGCTCCCTCAGGGCTGGGCTTGGCTGGGATGGGGATGGGATGGAGCAGGAGAGGCTGCAGGATGGGATGGGGATGGGATGGGAGCAGGAGAGGCTGCAGAATGGGATGGGGATGGGGATGGGATGGGAGCAGGAGAGGCTGCAGGAGCCACAGCCAGGCAGGGCAGGGCACTGGAGCCTTTTCCTGTCCCTGCATGGCTGCCTGGGATGAGCTGCCTTTCACTGCCCAGCCTAAGGTTCTGGGAACATCTTCCCTCATTTGGGAAGCAATGCTCAAGGCTGAGAGGACAGAGCTCTCTGGAAATGTTCCCTGTCCCTCTCCAAGCTCTCCCACAGCATCCTGAGTGCCCTGACAAGCCTGGCTGGACCTGCTGTCACATAGCCCTGAGGTATTTTCTCTCCAGCTGACCACTTTCTCTCTTGCATGAAAGGAATGTTTGGGAGCTTTTCTCCTCTTTAATGAGGAAGTGTTACAAGGTTCATACAACCCAGCCAAATGCCATCGGTGGCCATCAGAAAGAAAGCACAGGGAACAGAAATAAAGCCATGATTAATTAAGTAAAACAGCAATATCACAAACCCCATATCATCAAGAGCAGACCCTGCTGCTGGAGGTCTGCAGAGTCATCTGCAAAAGCTGCACATCACAAGGAATGGTGCTCCTGTGCATTTCACATTTGCACCTCTGTGCTTTGATATTCCAAAACAGATCCAATGCTTTAACATCTGAAAATGGGAGCCTTTACGAGCAGCAAATATCCTCATTTGGCACATCTCAGAATCAGTCAGGAATCAGTCAGCATTCCCCTCGTGGAGGTGGGACTGGCCTGGAGGCCTGGGAGCCTGGGTAAGTTCTGGTCTGCTGACAGGGCCAGGTGAGAGCATCCTTTGGCACATCAAAGACTGAGCAAAAGCAGCTCTGTGGCCCCTTGTCACAAACAAGATCTTCCCACAAATGCCATAATTTGCTAGGCAAACCCCACAACTATCTGCTCTAGGACTGCCACAGTATGGGCTGCACTAATGATGGAAAAAGTGACCTGGCTCAGCTGAAATCCTGCAGCAATGACTGAAACATGACTCCTCTGTGCTGTCTGGCCAGTGTTACCACCAAGTCTACCATGCTTCCTGGAGCCACAAATGCCAGCAGGAATCACATTGGCTGCCCTCTGGCTGGGCTCTGTGCATGTCTAAAGGTCATCCTCAGGAAGGATCAGTGCAGGAGCAGGAGCACAGGGCTTGGGGGTCCCTTGCTGGCTCTGTCATAAAGTGTCTTGGTCATCCTGCCCAGAACACAGTGAGAGGAACAGCAGATTTGTCTTTACAAATGAGCTGTGGGTCTGCTGGTAGATAAAAGAAGCAATGGGAAGGATTCCACTGATTGATGAATGGAAAAAGATATTTGCTTTTACAAATAAACTTTAGGTTTGCTGATAAATGAAATTAGACATTGAAAGGTGAAATAAACAATGAGGAAGGAAAGCCCCTAAATTCCGTAAGAATTGAAAATTAAAAGGGAGGGTTGTACATTAGAGGGAAATCTTTGGTATCAGGTGTTTTGGGAAGTCTGGACCTTTCAAGTACCTCAGAAATGGGGAATGAGAGAAGGGAAATGTGGCCAGGAAATTGGGATAAAAAGGAGGCTGCATCCTCCAAAAATCTGAGAGATCCCAGGGGAATGCCCCATGGCCTCTCACTTTATTCAAATAAAGTCAAAGGACTCCTCTGTCTCCTTTTGGACATAAACCTCTGGTGTTTGTGGGTTAATTTTCCTAACAGCAGTGTCCAGCAGCTCTGGGTCTGAGGGTCCATCCAGATGCAGTCCTGCCTGGTCAGGCTGTGCGGGACACAGGGCTGGGGCTGGGGCTGGATGCCCAGAGCTCCTGGGGCAGGTGGGTCAGGGCTCTGCAGGGCACAGCCCTCTCTCCCTCTCCAGCTACCATGTGGATTTGCCTGCAGGATGTCTCAAGCCTTGGAAGTGCACTGTATTTACACAAATATATAAATAGAATTAGCATCCAGGCTGTGCTCTGAAATGTTTGCACTCTCCAGCAGTTACAGAGGAAGCAATGGGGTTCATGTTTTCCTTTGTGCTATTCTGAGATTCTCTTGCAGAGGGGTCACACCAGCCTGCTGCTGGAGCTGCTGCTGTGCTGTGGGGCTGGGAGTGCAGTGGGGCCTTGGACTCTGCTGGCTCCTGGAGCTGGCCTCAGGCAGTCTGAGCAGAGCTGCACTGTGGAGCACAGAATAAATGGACTCCTGGACAGAAAGTGCTGCTCAGCCATGGAGCTTTCCTTCCCTGCCTTGGCCAGTCGCTGTGCTGTGTTCCCCAAGCATGTCCTGTTGTCACACCTAACCCTGTGTCACACCTAACCCTGGCCTTGGCTGTAACACCCAAGAGAGAGATGACAGCTCTCGCTGCCTCCAGTCAGAGGGATGTTCTAGGTCTTTGAGCTCATTCTCTTACTCACATTAATCCCAGGGTCCTTCCTCTAGAGATGTAAGAACAAAGACATGTCCTGCCAAAGGCTCCACATTGCCCAGAAGCCAAATGACCAAGATGACCAAGCCCAGTTGTCCCAGGTAGCCTCAGCCACCTCCCAGTGCCTTGAGCAGCCTCCCTCCATGGCCAGCAAGGCTGAATTGACAAACATGCCCAAGGTGTGGGGGCTGCAGGTCCTTTGGCTCCATTGTGAAGGTTTGAATGTGCCAGACCTACTCTTTGTCTCACTCAGGGTCACCACAGGAGCCTGCTCAAAGCAATGGGCCCCCTGTGCTGCAGAAGGCTCAGCCTGCCCTCCCTGAGGCAGTGTCACCTCTGAGAGTGGCACCAGCCCTGCAGAGGTAGGATGGCACCCCAGCTCTCAGCCATGCCCAGGCTGATCCCCATGCAGGCTGTCTACTCACAGTGGCTGTCAGCGTGACCTGGGAACAACTCCAAGGTCCTCTTGTGGGGATCCTCCTCCTCAGGAGCCACGTCTTCTGCCTCCCACTGGCTGGACACCCTGAAGAAGCTGCTGCAGCTCCCGTAGGCACAGCACTGGTAGGCATAGGGCACCTCCAGGACTCTGCACAGAGGAAAGCAGAACTTCAAGGTGTGTCCCTGTTGAGAGGTTTTTGCGGATTGAGGAGTTCTTGCCAGACAATGGCCATATGCAGCCGATGCACAATCCAGCCTGCTTGTGCTAATGGACAATGGACACGTTCACAAACAATGAATAATGGACGTAATCAGAAATGGGGTCGGTATATCCTTGAAAGAGATACAGATAGAAGAGTCATCAGGACTCAGCAAGTTTGTCAGGAGCTTGGGAAAGTAAGAAAAACATGAGCCATGGGTGGGCCAGACGACCACAGCAAGATACTTGAAAAATTATCTGATCCAATCAGCATTCTAATTTAGACGCGTGAACAGCTAGGATTAACCAATCGTATTAGCTAGAGACACGTGGACAGTAGAGATTTATTATAAATGTCTTTCAGGGATAATAAATTTGGCTTCACTGGATTATATTGGTTATGGTGTAATGACCCTGAACCTCCACACCCTGCATGTCCCCTCCATGGCCTGACTCTCCATTGCTTTTCACTTTTTGCTTAGTTCCTTCAGTTGTTCAAAGATGAAACTCATCTATGCAGAGTCACAAAGTATTCTGGGCTGGAAGGGACCCACAAGGGTCATCACGTGCAGCTCTGAAGTGAATGGCCCCTACACATCCACAATGTTGGTGCTATTAGCACCGTGCTCTAACCAGATGAGTCAAAAAAACATGGAACACTTCAGGAATTTCTGTGCAGGAGCCATGCTGATGTTCTCTGTATCATTCCAGTTTTGGTACCTGTGCTGCTGACATGACAAAAGCTGGTCTGTGTGCTGATGGTTACAGTGGAGAGGGACTTTGCTTTGGTGAAGGACAGGGTGTGGACCCAGGGCAGCCCATGGTGTCTCTGCATCACTTTTGGTGCTTAAGACACTGTCAGCCAATAGAATGTTGTCAAACACCAGGTTTGGAAACTGCTCTAAAGTTCCCAGATAGTTCCTTGTCCTGGTTCCAGCCAGAACAGGGTTAATTTTTGCAGGAGGTGTGAGGGAGCATGGCCAGGACACAGAGGTTATTCTGTACCATTTTACTCATTGCTGGGGGCTAGGGGGAAAGGAGAAAATGTGGTGGAAGAGCCATCTGGCATTTGTTTGTTTTTGGGGGCTTTCCATGTAAATAACTTTCTTTTCTTATACTTTTTGTTATTAATATTGTTGCTGTTAGTGTTTGTGTCTTATCTCATTGCTGTTTCCAGTAAATTATTCTTATCTCACCCCATGATCTTGGCCTTTTGTGCCTCCAGTTGGGGAGGAGCGAGCGGGTGCACGGTTTTAGCAGGAACACTAAATTGGAGAATACCATTCCTAAACCACCACATTCCTAAAAACCCTTCTGCTGTTCTCCTCAGAATAAACTAGCCCCTCTCTCCAACATGCAATGGAGAGAAATGATCTTCAATTTTTACCCCAAGGCCATGTTTTCCCAGGCATCCTTTCCCTCCCTCAAGAGGAGAAGATGCCCTAGAGCAAAGCTCCCCTTGATTGCTGTTGAGGGCACCTTCAAACTCCAGTTCCAGGAGTCCCAGCTCAGGCAGGGAATTCTCAGGTCTCCCAAATGAAGAAAGTTATTTAAATATGTCTGATTTCTGCTTGAGAGTTGAATTGATAGTTGCTAATTATAGCATGTATTTGAAGGTTAATTCAGCAGCACTGAGCATCATCTGGATGCAATACCAGGCTGTCTGTCAGCAGCTGCATTTTTGGCTTTGCTGGAAGTCAGGGAGACTGCTGATGAAGGCAAAGGAACCCCAGGTTTTCAGACAATTAAGGTCCTCTGACAAGATCAGTAAATATGGTAAAACTCTATATTCTAAAAATATGCTTTTGTTTTATGTTCCCAAACATTTCTGGCCAAGCCCCGGGAGGGTCTGGAAATTCTGTATACAACTCGTTTCCTGTTATAAGCTCCAAATTAGATCCTATTATTGAAAGGTGGTAGGGAGGTGCAGCTCCTCCCAGCAAGGCTCAGAACTGCTCCCAGATGACTCCTGCAGACATGCCCCAAGAGTAAGGCTGCTTAATGGCAGCACCCCAAATTTAGGGAATGTTAATGGCTCCATTGCCTGGCCTGGTTCACTGAAGCACTGCTGCAGGCTCAGTTTCTCTGCTACAAACACAAACCAGCTCAAGAGATGTGAATGGAACTAATTTAGAGGAGAAACACCCTGGAAGTGCTGAACTTGACACACCCTGCAGAAGGGACTGACTCTTGGAGCAGGTCCAGAGGAGACCACGGAGCTTCTCCAGGGCTGGAGCCCCTCTGGAGCCAGGCTGGGAGAGCTGGGCTGCTCACCTGGACAAGAGAAGGCTCCAGGGAGAGCTCAGAGCCCCTGGCAGGGCCTAAAGGAGCTCAGCACTTGTGAGGGTGCAGCTTCAGCCCTGTGCCCAGTTCTGGACTCCTCAGTTTAAGGAAGACATGGAGGGGCCACAGTCAGGAAAGGGAAATGGAGCTGGGGAAGGGTCTGGAGAGTAAATCATATGGAGAGTGGCTGAGGGGGCTCAGCCTGGAGAAAAGGAAGCTCTCCCCCATCAGCAGCAACCTTATCCTTACAAGTGATGATTTGTAACAAGGTGGGATTGGTCTCTTCTCTGGGCACTGCAGGGAGAGAGAAAATGGCCTCAAACTACATCAGGTGAGACTCATGTTGGAATCAGGAGGAATTCCTTCAAGGAAGGGCTTGTTAGACATTGGAAGGGGCTGCCCAGGGAGGTGGTGGAGTCCCCATCCTGGCAGGTGTTCAGGGAAAAACTGGAGGTGACACTGAGTGCTCTGGGCTGGTGATGAGGTGGGGATAGGTCACGGGCTGGACTCGATGATCTCAGAGGTCTTTTCCGACATTAATGATTTTCTGGTTCTGTGAAGAAAGCTGGAGAGGAACTTTGGACAAGGGTCTGGAGGGACAGGACAAGGAATCCTCATTTCCTACAGGAAAGGACAGGGTTTGGTGGGATATTGGGAAAAAAATTCTTCCCTGTGAGGGTGGTGAGGCCAGTGAGGCCCTGGCACAGGGTGCCCAGAGCAGCTGTGGCTGCCCCTGGATCCCTGGAAGTGTCCAAGGCCAGGCTGGACAGAGCTTGGAGCAACCTGTGATGGTGGAAGGTGTCCCTGTCCATGGCAGGGGGTGGGACTGGGTGAGCTTTAATGTTTCTGTCCAACTCACACCATTCTATAGCTGTATGATCTTGGGTGTGGAAAACCCTTCAAAAGCTCCTGGAACCCCCTGCCATTTGGGAACCCATCATAAAGCATTTCCTAGCTATGAGTTTAAAAAGTCAGAAGGAGAGAGCCCTGCACTGCTGAGGCAGCTGAAGGGAGAGCTCCACACTCCTCCTCAGGCCTGAGCTTTAACCCTGTGCTGGTGCAGTGACCGTGACCCCAGCCCTGTGTGGGAACTGAAGAAGCTCCAGCTTTGGGAACCCATCCTGGATGAGTGGGAGCATCAGCTCAGGCATTCTTGGCTTGAAGGGAACTCCCTGGGACACCCAAGCCAGAGATTACTTCATCTGGGAGGAATTTGTGCTCCCTGGACCCTGGGCGTCTCAGCCCAAAGGCAGGTGCCACACTGGGACCCAGGAGCCAAGGAGGGTCTGAAAGTCTGAGCCTGCAGCACAGCCCTCTGCTCTGAGCATTCTGCAGCCTCTTCTTCATCAGCCTGACTCCTCCAGGCTCCTCATTAATCCATAACAGACAAGACACGGCCACACAAGCAGAGTTTATGGAAGAAAACCTGGATGTCATTAGGTAGGACTGCTTCTGGGAATGTTTTCCATTGAGAGGAGCCCTGAGCTGGGCCTGCTCCACGTTTTCCACTTGTGTGTGTGCGTTTGGGGTGGGGGTGGTGGCCTGGGAGCACATCACTGCTCTCCCATGGAACATATTAAACATGAGATGTGCTAGCAGCAGATGGATCCTCCTCAACCCATGGGCCTGGAAGTGTGGGGACAGCAGCAGATGGGCCAGGAGAGCAGGAGGCTGAGTGCTGTGAGCAAACACAGCCCAGAAGGGAAAGAGCCAACACCCCAAGTACCTCATTTTGGGGAAGCTCTCCTTGCTGAAGGGCTCAGAGAGAGCTGGGTTGCCCTGGAGCTTCAGGTGGGTCAGTCCAGCCAAACCATCCAGGGGCAGCGTGACCAGCTGGTTGTCAGTCAGGTCCCTGTGAGGGGAGAGCAGAGAGGGAGAGCATGGTCAGGGCTCTGCTGCCAGGGGTCTCTCAGCCAAGCAGAGGGCATTGCCTTGTTTCTCCCTTGATGTGATGCTGAAATGGGGCTGGTGCTGCTCTGGGGCCAGGAGCTCTGGAGATAAACACTGCAGGGCTGGGGTTGGTGGCCATGCTGGCATCTCCCTCCCTGTGCACATCTGTGCCCCACAGATCTCATTCCACTGTGGGGCAGGGATGACTGCAGGTCCCAGCCCATCAACCACCCAAGGGTTTTAGAGAGGGGGCTTGTCGCAGACATCTTTTTGTGAAAATCCTTTCTTAGGATTTTTTCTGCTGAAGCTGAGAAGTTTCAGCAAGAAAATGTAAACTGGTTATCTGCTTCTGTAGAATGCAACAAGTCCATCTGTGATTGGCCCATCTTAGATGTTTATAATTGATGGCCAATCAAAGGCCGAGCTATCTCGGACAGAGTTCTGAGAGAGCTGCCTTTTGCATTCATTCTTTTCTATTCTATTCTTCGCTTAGCCTTCTGAGAGGAAACCTTTCCTTCTATTCTTTTTAGCATAGTTATAATGTAATATATATATAATAAAATAATAAATCAAGCCTTCTGAACATGGAGTAAACATTCTTGTTTCTTCCCTCATCCAAAAACCCTTGTGAACACTGTCACAGGGGCTGAGAACTGTGGCCCTCCAGAGCCAGCACAGATGGTCTGCAGTGACTTGCAGAAACAGCCCATCATGCTGATCTTCCTTAAAGGCATCTATGAAAGCATCAGGAAATGGAGGTTTAGTGTTCAGGATGAGAGCATCTTGAAGATGGCCCCTCCTGCACTTCATCATCCCTTTGTTAATAGTATTAATAGGAAACCTTGTGTTTGTTGTGTCCACATCAGCGCTGAGACATGAACCTCAACACATCAGTCTTCCAACATCTCAATCCCAGATGTTCTGGTAGCCCAGGGAGTCAGTCTGAGGTGCTCAGATACCTCCCATCCCTAGTGACAGAAATATCCCTGCAACTTACAGCTTGGTGAGGGAGTGCAGGGTCACAAAGGCTTCTGGGTGAATAAACTGGATGGAATTCCAGCTCAGGTCTCTGCAAGGCAAGGACACAGCAGTAAGAAGAGAGCAGAGCAGGGCAGCGAAGCTGCTGACACTGGCCCTGGTGGGAGCACATGTGGGATCTGTAGCCCCTTGGTCAGCAGCAATTTCTGTCCCATTGCAGCTCCCCACAGACAAGTCTGAGGCTGTGGGTGGTTTCCAGCACAGGGCACAAGAGTTTGCCTTGCAGGAGCTCCTCTGCTGAGATCAGTGGGAAAGGATCCATGAAAAATGTTCTTTTCTGGCTTAATTTCTGTCAATTTGGGAATTTTTTGCCAATATGCCAAACAGGTCATGCCTCAGTGCCAGAGCATCCCCAGTGCAGTCACAGTGCTGAGTGGGGCACAGGCAGACAGGGCCAGTATGGAAACCCAGAGCACACTGGGAATATTTCTGTGTCTGCTCTGGGGTGCTCTGATCCCCAGGGCAGCACTGACTTTGACCCTCATTCATGGAGAAAGTTTCCTAAACTTCAAGATAAACTGGAATCCACAAAAGTGTGAAATAGATTATAGAGAGTAGTGTAGATGTATCATTTAGGTGGGAAATTGAGGTTTTGGGATTTTTAGTGTGTTGTGGATGGAAGCAAGATGGCGGGCACAGGGTGTTGTCCTGGGTTTCTTCTTCATGCTTCTTCTTCCTTCTTCTCCATGGGTTTGGGTGGCATTTTGTAATTGGGCAGAAAAGTCTGCACTGTGGGCTCTTTGAGATCAGTTATTGGGTTAAAAGAGGAAATAATCCAGGTGCCAGCTCTTAATTGGATAGTTTAGCTTTAAAAGACCTTGGAACAAGAGACTGTTGGCCATTTTTGTGGTGCTTTTCCACCGTGCTGAGCCTGGTGTGGACAGCATGCAAAACTTTAAAAAAGATAATAATAAATAGGAACCTGAAGACCAAAAAACCCCAGTTCATCTCTCTTTCCTGACACAGAACTGCTCCAGAAGGGTCTCCCCTGACAGGGGATCCTCCAGGGAGGGCCCAGCCTGAGCCCCAAAAGGCAAAGAATCAGCAACAGGGAACCCAACAGGCCAGGGCTCTGGGGAAGGTGAGTTTGGAATGTCTCCTGCCATGCACAGGTGCTTTGGGTTCACTGAGTCCCCTCAGAAAGCTCTGCCCCCATCCAAGTGAGACAGCTCCACTCCCTCTGCAAGCAGGGCAGAGGGAACCAGCAAACTGGGACACATTTCTTGCCCTAAGGCTGGCTACAGGCCAAACTTCATCTCTCCAGCTCCAAGGGAGCCAAGGCACCTGCTCAGGTGTGTGTGACACTGGGTGGGATGGATCCTTTCCCAGGGACCAGAACACACCCAAAGCTGCCAGAGCTTTCTCTGTGTGTGTTACTGGGCTGGGGCAGCCTGCTCAGGTTCCCTGGGTGCCTGCAGTGCCACCTGTCACACCTCAGGTGTAACCATGGTGTCTGTGACACTCAGGGCATCCCAGGAACTGTTAAATGGCACTCACATTGCTGCACCATGGGAGCAGGTTTGGTGGGATTTAGCTCACTTCCTAACAGAACAGCAAATAAAGGCTGTCAGGGCTCTTCCCAGATGGCACAGAGCCAGGGGTGCCCTTCAGGGCCTTGCCTGGCACCTGGGAGGGGACTCTGTGTGTGTGGGGAGTGCCTGGGTGCATCTGTGGAACACAAACTGCTGAGGAGTTTCAAACCAAAGAGGATGGGTGTTCCAGGAGTGCATGGCCCAGGACCTGCCTGTGCAGGACAGGGGTGCTGGAGCTCAGGTGCACTCAGGTACTGCCCTGGGTGCCTCCTGGCATTCAGGAGCCTGTCTGTGATGTGGGCTCTGCCTTGGCAGTGTGTGGGGTGTGGGCATGAGGGGGCAGGTAAGGAGGGAGGGCTGCAGGCACAGGGGAAGCCAAAGGATGGTTTGTGCCCTCCTCCTTCCTAAGGAGGAATGGAAAAGGGATGTTGGGGAGGATGAAACAGGAAAGCCTTATAAATATGACTGCCTGGCAAAAGATTTTGAGAATATGGAAACTATAAGTGAGACCGAAATGAAAGCAAGCTTTGAGATCCCTCAGTTGCTGAACAACTGGAAAACAATGGTGTGGCCAGCTGAAGGTGATCCCCTTTGGATGGAACAACACCCTCTGCTTGCAGACAGGCCCAAGGGTCAGAGCAGACCCTGCCAGCTTGGCAGAAGGGGCCCAAAGAGGAGTTTTTAGGGTTTAAAATGTAACTCAGTGTGGTAATGTAATGATTCTTATAGGCTGTATGGAAATGCTGTAGGATTTGTATGTTGGACTAGATTGGTTAGTGAGAATTAGAATATTCAGCACAGAAGAGGATTTATGGTATTGTAATGGGAACTTCCCCTCTTACCCCTTTACGCTCTTACCCCTTTTACTTTCTTATGCTTCTACTCTCTTGCCCTTTTACTCTCTCTCTCTCTCACCCTCTCTGCCCCTCTCCTCTCAGTCCTGCTCCAGCTGTGGCTGGCAGCTCCCAGCAGGGCCCTGCACCCAGGCCCTTTGCAATAAACTACAAGTTCCCAGCCCTGGCTGCAGAGATCTCTCATCTCCGTGCATCCTGACCATTCCACCCCTGATGCTCTGACAGAGGGACTCAACAGAAAATCCTCCCAGCAGAGACAGGGGCAGGCTGGGAGCTCCCCCAGCCCCCCTGGGCTCACAGCCCCCTCCCCAGCACGGCCCCAGCTGTCCCCTGGCAGGCAATACTTGCATGGAGCGCAGGGCCAGCAGCTGCACAAAGGTGTCTGCTCTGATCTCCTGGATCTTGTTGTGCTGCAGACCCCTGGAAAACAGAGACTGGTTTGAGAAGAGAGCTGAAGGCAGTGATGGAGCTCTTTGTCCCAGGGCAGCACTGTCACTGTGGAAGTTGCTGTGCTTGGGAGACGTACTCTGATTGCAGGAGTTAAGCAGGATGAGCAGCAGAATGTGTCAAAGCCATTCTCTCCTACAGCAGCTCCAGGGCTCAGACAGCCTCTGTTTTGATGGCAGCATAGCTCAGTGAAGAGCTGTTGATGTGCAGTGGCCAAAGGTGCCCTGTTAACCCCAAACCCACACTGGTTTCCCACTTTGCTCCTCCCTAAGCCTCCAAATTGCTTTTTCCAGAGGAAAATCTGAGAGCTTGGAGTGAGTGATCAGCAAGCAGCCCTGTGTGACCCTTCAGGAAGGACCATGGGGTGCTGCCCTTTGCCTTGGGGAGGATGAAGGTTTGAGGGCTGAAGGTATCTCAGTGTTTCATGAAGAATTCTCTTGATGTCTGGTAGAGCCCACTGTCCACATCTGCACGTGAAGTGCCTCCGCCCTGCACATCCCCTTTCCAGCTCCTTCATCCCCTGGGAAGGGGAAAAAGCAGGCTGGGAGTTCACAGACTCTGTGACTGACCTACACACTCTCCACACCCTCAGGAGACATCCTGTATCCTGACCAAAACCTCATTTTGGTCCCTTAATAAGAAAAAAAAATTAATTTAATTTTAATATTAATACTTAATATTAATATTTAATACTAATTTGATATTAATCTTTGTAGAGATATATAGGTATAATCTGACTTCACTAGCCAAAAACTGGATTTAGTGTGATTCTATATTAATGTTAAGTCTGAATTTGGCATATTATAAAATTCTGTAAGAAGGACTCAGGCAGAATATGTGAAACTACAGGTTTGAAATTCTGAGCATTTGTCTTTTTTTGGTGTACTTTCTATATTTTTCAAGTGTTTTCCTAAGGGTACTCTCACAGCTGCCCTAAAAAGCAGCAGGGGCTGTGCACTCTCATTTCCATGTAGTTTCACAGTGTTTTAATGTCCAGTTTGCTGAGGCTGGATGAGCTGCTCTGACTATCCAGGCTGAGGTGCTATAGAGAGCAGGGACAACCTCTCCTGTGGGATTTTTTAATGAGGATACTGCTCAGGTAGCAGAATTCTGTGAAATATCATGGAGTCTATCTTAATTGTTCAATTAAAAAAGTTTTTCTCAAAAAGGCCAAGAACTTGTGCTCTGTTTGAGGTGTAGGGCCCCATTTTGAGCTGAGTGTGAATAACTTTGTCTCAGAGCAGCAGCAATGCCTCCTGAGGCCTGGAGAGGACCCAGTTCCAGAGCTGAGGAAGGAATCCCCCTTCTCTGAGGAGGGGCTGGCCCTGGACAGGGAGGACAAAAGCTGCTTTGTGCCCATGGCATGGAGCCCTCCTTGGAGCAGAAGACATTTATGGTGGACATAAACCCATTTTTGATTAGCTTATAGCAGGGCTGGAGTTAGAGAAGGGAATTCAGTGCTGTCACATCCCACTTCTGTTTGAAGTGGCTGGAACCTCTGACAGGGCCTGAATTAAGCTCCTGTACACAGGGGATGTATTTTTATTCTGTATGTACACAGGGGCAGAGTGGAGTGTGGGAACCCAGGACATCCCTCTGTCTGTCCAGGACAGACCAGACCCCTGCCAGGGGGCTCAGAAGCCCTGGCATGGAGCCCAAAACACCTGAGGGTTTGATTATGACCCATAGAGCAAATTACCAACCTTAGATGAAGATCTGCCACCCACAACAGTTTAGGTAGAATATTAGTGAAGTTATCACAGGGTGGAAAAGTAGATTTTGGGGTTTTTAGAATGGGGGTTCAGGGGGCAAGATGGAGGGATCTGGGTGTGTCCAGCCTTTCTCCTTCTTCTTCTTGGCCTCCATCTTCTGCTGTGATGGTGGCACTTTTAGATTGGTTTAGAGTAGAAGCTCACTGTCTAACATAGGTGATGGGTATTGGAAAGTAACTGTAAACATTGTACAGGTAGTTTTTAGTATAAAGACATAACACTGCCCTGGGGGCAGGCAGAGTGCCTGGGACTGTCCTGCTGGATGGACCTGGGCAGGGCAGGAGAAAATTTTTTATAGATAAGATACAATAAACAACCTTGAGACTGAAAAATAAAGAGCTCTGACTCCTCCTTCAAGCGCTGGGCTGGGAAAAGAGACTTTCCAACACATCTCAGGGCCACTCTGACAAGCTAAAGATCCCAACTGTGGAGCTCTGGTCCAGTTGCACTCCAAACAGTGAGTTACAATGCCCAACTTCCCCAGTGCTTGGGAGTTCTGTGGGTGGGAACCATCCCTCTCCTCAAAGCAACCCTTTTTCCCCAGAGCACAGCACAACAAGGACATTTCCATACTCACAGCTCCTCCAGCTGCTGGCACCGGTGGAAACTGGGCAGCTCCTCAATTTGGTTGTGTGACAGCTCTCTGCAGGGAAAGCACAGCACAGGAATGTTGGGACGCCAAAACCCAGAGCCCCTGAGCCCTCCCTTGCAAGGCAGGTACTGTTGGAGAGCGAGGTGACCTCACTTCATCCTGCACAGCTCCACTTTTGGCAACCCAGAGAGTGGGATCTGCACCCTGCAGCTGCTGCTGGCTCTGGTTTGTGCAGGGTGAGGGCTGCCCCATCATTTCTTGTCACAGACATCTTTTATGAAAAATCCTTTCCTTAGGATTTTTCCTCCTGAGACGCTGAGAGGCCTCAAAACCAAAATGTAAACATTGATTATCTGCTGCTGTGGAATGCAACAGGTGGATCTGTGATTAATCTCATGCAGTTGTTTCTAATTAATGGCCAATCACAGTGAGCTGGCTCGGACAGAGTCCAAGCCACAAGCCTTTGTTATCATTCCTTCTTTTTCTGTTCTTAGCTAGCTTTCTGATGAAATCCCTTCTTCTATTATTTTAGTACAGTTTTAATATAATATATATAATAAAATAATAAATCAAGCTTTCTGAAACATGGAGTCAGATCCTCCTCTCTTCCCTCCTCCTGGGACTGCTGTGAACACTAACACAATTTCTGTGGAGGGTGAAGGTCTGCCCCATGATTTCTGTGCAAGGTGAGGGCTGCCCCATGATTTCCCCACTCGCCCACCCCCAGCCCAGCTCCCCTGTGGGCTGATGGAGCTGCTGGTACAGCTGGGGTGGGCTTGTCCTCCCCAGCCTCAAGTCAGCTGGGAAAGGAAGCCCTCCTGTGCCGCTTCTGCCATGCCCAGCCCTGCTTTCTATGGGCACAGCACAGAGATTTATCTGCCAGAGCTTGCACAAGCTGCAGATGTGCCTGGAGGATTTGTCCAGCTCCCTCATGGCACAGCAACCCCACTGCCCATTGCCTGCTCCCCCTTCAGCCTTTCCTGGCTTTGTCCCAAGGCCAGGGAAGGGGTTGTGGCATTGGCAGGGATTTGGTTCAGGACATTACAGACTTTGGCAACCCCTGGTCCTTGTTTTTTCCAGTGCTGTCACTCGAAAGCAGTTTGCAGCAAACTCCTCTTGCCACTGGTTCATGGCTCAGTGTATTGTCAGCATCCAGAGTGGCTTGATAGTCAGAGGAAAACCCACCCTGGAACAGCTTAATGAGAATTTATTGAAGCTGAAACAGGCTGGGGAAGGAGCAATGTTTAAACCCAGCTCTTTCCCCACCAGCAGAGACTGGATTTGTGGTTGTTCAAGGGAAATTTACCCCAGGGTAAAGTTTTGTATGTGGTTTCTCTGCCGACTTTCCAAACTCGGTTTCCATCTTTCTGCCAATAGATTACTCCTCAAATATTTCAATTATTTTTTTTTTGCCAACCCACTCACCACCAGTTTTCCATGGTGGAGAGGAGGAGGGAGGGAAAAGCAAGCAAAAGGTTTCTGCTTGGCTCTGGGGGCTGTCACCCAGGATGGAGAAAGTCCTGAGCATCACTCACTGTGTCAATGCATTGGGCTTGACAGGGCTGGAGCTCAGCTAACAGTGATGGGGAGAACCAGCCCCAGGAGTTATTTCTGGCTCCTCCAGAGTGAGGGTAACCAGGTGCAGCCCAGAATCTACAAACAGAGCAGCCTCAGTCACTCCTGCTCTGTTGGGAGCACACCAGGATGAAGGTGCTGATGGCACCAAGGGACTTCAGCTCTGCTCAGGGGAATTTCACCTATTTCTGCTTGAGGAGAAAGACAAATCTTCAGAGCCCAAGGAGCATTTGGACTACTCTGTGCAGAGCCAGGAGCTGGACTCAATGATCCTTGTGGGTCCCTTCCACCTCACGATTGCACAAAATCTGTGCCCTGGGCAGGAGCTCTGGATGGAAGCAGCAGGATGATACCAGGTGGATGCCCAAGGCTGCCCTGCCTGTGTGGGGCATCCCAGGATGGTTCTGACCCTCTGCCCCTGCAGTAGCTCCACAGTCCCTGTGCAGGGTCCTTGCAGACAATCCACACCTGGAAATGCAGCTGTTCCTGTCACCTATGGCCAGAGGTGTCACAGCCACAGCTCCTGTGGCTGCCCAGGGACAGCCAGAGAGCAACACTGGCTCTGTGGGGACAGGGGCTGAGGCATTTCAAAGGCAAGAGAGATGTGAACATGCACAAACATTGGCCCTCACACTGTCTCCAAACCCAAAAGCAATGCAGTTAATGTCAGAAATTAATGTTTACTAGGGAAGAGGAACAAGGGGCAAGGAACAAGGTGGTGTGTCCCAATAAAACTGTCCCACATGGTGGTGGGCACAAGGAACAGGCTCTGCTGTGAGGAGTTGCAGTCTGATAACTGCAAACATAAACAGAGCTCTGGGACCCAGAGCCTGGGCCAGCCCAAAGGCTGCACTTTCATAGCAACTCATCCATTGAATTGGTCCAGATGTCTAAAGATGGGAGATCTTCCCTACAGGGACATCTGGAACCAAAAGCCTGTAATCTCCTAAGTTACAAATTGTCTTCTTTTATTTTTATGTTTTACTCTTGTTTCCAATTTCTGTGATCAAGAATTCACTCCTGTTGCTTTCCTGGAACAAACTTGTTTTCTTTTTCAGCTTGCTTGTATAAAGACTGATGAGAGGCAAGCCTGTTGTTGCCCTAAGGCTGCAAACTTGTATAAATCTGGCTCATGACTCATTTCCTGAGGATGTCTTTCACTGCAAACATAGTTGGGGATCTCAGGAACCAGGGATGTGATTCCTGAGATGGTGCAGAACCTTTCTGAGATGTTGATTTCATCATGTACCAGGCTAAAGGAGAGAGCATGATGCCCCAGCATCATTCAGTGCCTGGCTAAGCAGGCAGAGCCAAAGAAACAGACCAAGCAAAACCCTGACCTGGCTGTGCTGCCCCAGGTGAGGAAATGAGACCTTGTGGCCTCACAGGTCCCCATCAGGTCAGACCTGATCCCTCTTGGGATATGAACAGGATCCTTCCTCCAAGTGATGGCACTTGCGGCAGATCCAGCTGCAATAAGCCAAGGCTGGGGCAGAGGGTGAAGGTGATTTCCCCCTTGTGTTTGGGCTGAGAGGAGCTGTGAAGGGCTCCCATCTCCTTTTGCTCTCTCTCTACTCCCCCTGCATGGTGCAGGGCAAGGGGGAGGTGCTGGTGCAGCCCTGGGACCAGAGCAGCACCTGGGATGGAGCAGCGAGGGCAAGAGCAAGCAAGAGCTCAAAGCAGTGATGGAGAAGGTGGAGATTTCTGCATGGAAAATGATGGGAACAAGAACCACAGGAGGGTCTCCCACAGCTGGCCCTTTCCCTGAGCTGGACAAAAGGAAAGCTCAGTTCCTGAGGGCACTTTGTAAGGACCAGGCAGGACAGAGGCACGGGTTACTCACAGGACTCGGAGGCTGGGCAGCTGCTGGCACATCCTTCTGGGGAGGAAATGGATTCCTGCCCGGGTCAGGGTCCTGCAGGGATGGAGGAGAGAGAAGAAATGCTGTTGCTGACAGCCTGCACACAGACTCTGTGATCCCAAAGCCCAGTCCCAGATAGTGGCAGGAGAGACAATAAAATACATGGAGAGGATAAAACCCTGCCTGACAGCTTTGGAAAGAGGCACTGCTGCTGGACCTGGCTAAGGTGAATGTGAAGAGTTCTGGGCCACTGCTGAGTACTGAATTCACAGCTGTCCCTGGCCTTGCTGGTGGCAGATGGCAGTGTCCTCTGATGGCTCTGACATCCCTGCTCCCTCTGTCCAGGCTGGACAGGCCTGGAGGCAGGGCTGCCTCAAAAGCTGTGTGTGAGGGATGGATGGATGGATGGATGGATGGATGGATGGATGGATGGATGGATGATGGATGGATGGATGGATGGATGGATGATGGATGGATGGATGGATGGATGGATGGATGGATGGTCCCCGTGTCCCCAAGACATGGCAGGGCCAGGCCATACCCTGCCCGGGGGTGCTCCAGTGTGGGCTCAGTGTGGGGATGGTGTCCAAGAGAGGAGAACCATGTGTGGCCAGGGGCAGCGTGTCCTCCAAGGCCCTGGGGACACAAGGAGGGGACCAGAGCAGCTGTAGGAGCCCCAGCCTGGGTGGCAGATGTTCCCTGAACTGCACCATGGTGCTGGTTCCAGTATGGGCAGAGACACTGGGGTGCAGCAGAAGCACTGCACTCACAGGTGCAGGAGGGGAGGAAGGAAAAAACAAACAAACAAATGAAAAAAAAAAAACAAGGCTGGAGTACACTCAAGAGTCCTGAGAGAGCCACTCACAGGGAGGAAAGCTGGTTCAGGAGCCACAGGGGTGAAACGAAGCAGAAGGGTGAGCGACCAGGGAGAGGCAGAGCTGAACACTGCACAGCACTGGGAAAGTTGTCCTCACTGAAACAGCCTGGAGCACCTTGGAGGAGGAAGAGCACAGCTAGCAGGGTAAGAGGGAGAGAGGTGCCACTCACAAAACTTCTAGGCTGGTGGTGCCTTTGAGGTCTGGGAACTCCCTGATGTCCGTGGCTCCATTGAGGGACCTGCAGAGAAAGGAGGCTGCAGTGAGGTGGGCAGAGCACCTGGAGGCACCTGCAGCTGCTCAGGGCTCCAGGCCCACCAGCCAGGGGGGTAAATCTGTTCCTCACACCCAGATGGGATCAGGGCCCAGCCCCAGAGTGTCCCTGTGGCTGGAGCAGACACTGTGTGGATACAGCAGGATGGAGCTGGGGCTTCCATGCAGGGAGGCTTGGCAAGCTCCAAGCCTCTCCCAGCCACTGACATTCTTGGCACCATTTCTACCCAAATTAAAAAAAAAAAAACCCAAACAATTACCATGGGGAATGTAAGCAGGGCATCCCACCCAAGCCTCCCTGGGTCTATGCATTTGGATCTAAAGAATGCAGAGCTATTTGAATGATTTATTTTATGTCTTGGGTGAGGCTTATAAATAGAGATTTATGAGGTTGCCTCTGCCTCAGTATTTTTAGTGCTGTGCCACAACAGGTTGGCTGAACTGCCAGAGTGGGGCAGCTGCTGTGGTTCAGGGGGTGCCCAGCCTGTGCTGGTGGCCCTGGAGCAGGCACAGGGCCAGACCTGTGCAGGAGGCAGTGCCACTGCTGCCTGCCCAGTAATAACATTTGTGCCATGGTGCTGGGACGTGTTCCTCCACTTCTCCATCTTGTGGAGAAAGGCAGATGCCTTCAGTGTCCTTCTGTTTGGGCAATTATGCAGCAGCAGAAAAGGCTGTGGCACTTGTGTGTGGCACTTTGCTGCCCCTGTCCCAGCTGTGGAGACCCTGGAAAGCCCCAGTGCCTGTCAGCTGTGTGGGGAGGAGGAATTAGTGGCTGGCTCCAAAATGCCCTTTCAAAATTAACCTTCCTCAGAAGAAAGCATCTGCAGTGTCTGCTCCTTGGAGTAACCTTTGGGGTTGGACAAGAGAGTGGCTTCATGGTGCTCTATTGGCACAGGGGCTTGGAAAAAGGGAGGGAGGAGGCCACAAAGGTGCCCAGTGCACAAGGCTTGGAGCTTGGATGTTACCTCTCTGGGGATGTGCTTGGTGAACTTACAGAGTGTGGAGCTTTGGCAAGTACTGGAAAGCAGACTGTCCAACAAACTGGATGGGATTGTCATAAAAATGGCTGCAATGGGAAGGAGGAACAGGTCAGAGTCTGCTGCACACAAAGAGAAGGTGCTGTTACAAGTCAAGAGCCTCAGAGCTGCCAGCAGCAAGCCATGCAGGAGATGCTGCTGGTGAGGAATTCTTGTTCCTAGATAACCACAAGCTCTCCCATGGCCTGTTTTGTCTGGACATTGAGGTCTCCTGCTGCTCTGAATGGGCCCTTTGGGGTCCTGCTGAACCAGATGGGCTGGAAAGGTGTAAAACCCTTCTTCAGTCCGACTGAGAAACAAACACCTTGCACTGGAGGACACTCCTGTGGTGTCACACACAGCACCAGCACCTTTCCCACCTGTCACAGTCAGTGCAGTGAGCTCTTCTAGGACCCAGTGAGATGTGGGAGGAGTTGAGTCACCTCCTACAAGAAGCACTTCCTCCCCACTAACTTTGTGTCACAGACATCTTTTATGAAAAATCCTTTCCTTAGGATTTTTCCTCCTGAGAAGCTGAGAAGCCTCAGGAACAAAATGTAAACATTGATTATCTGCTGCTGTGAAATGCAACAGGTGCATCTGTGATGGTCTCATGGGGTTGTTTCTAATTAATGGCCAATCACAGCCCAGCTGGCTCAGACTCTCTGTCCGAGCCACAAGCCTTGGTATCATTCTTTCTTTTTCTATTCTTAGCTAGCCTTCTGATGAAATCCTTTCTTCTATTCTTTTAGTATAGTTTTAATGTAATATATATAATAAAATAATAAATCAGTCTTCTGAAACATGGAGTCAGATCCTCCTCTCTTCCCTCATCCTCACACCCCTGTAAACACGGTCACAACTGCGGAAGGCTTTAGATGGGCAGATGCAATGGGGAGATGAACATTCTGGGAGTGCTGGCCCCATCATCACCCTGTGGATGCTGCCAAGCAGATGGGATGAGGCTGGTGGGTCTGGCTGGAGCACTGAGTGGTTTCACCCAGTATCACCATGGCTTTCCTGATATTGGTATTTCTATAATTTAAGTCCAGTTTGGACAAGCAGAGCTTTTGTCACACGATTTTCAAGATTTGTGTGGTTCAGAGAAGTATCCAAAAATCCCTAACTGTGCCTGGGTCAGAGCAGACATGACCTGACAGCTGGGTGTGTTTATCTGCAGAGCTTTGTGTCCAGGTCTGGGCAGACACACAGGGATCTGCAGTCCCAGCTCTCTGACACGTGTGGCTGCTGCTGAAGCTGGCCAGCAGCTTTCTGAGCACAAGGAATAAACAGCAGCAGATGTCAGCCAGGGCTTAGGTGGTTTCCATGCAGACCACCTGTGTTGTGTTACTTCCTTGCTATCAGCAAACATCAGCTGCAGGGAAATCCTTGCTCTTGAGGATTCCCAAACTTCACATCCCACAGCACCCAAGGGCCTCAAAGATCCTGAGCTTGGGACTGATCTCTTGTCTTCCTGAGGGGAAGAGAATCATCCCCTCACTCCCATGGCCATTTCTTCTCTCTCACCAGCTCTCCTGAGGCAACACTGTCCTCTGAAAGGAGAACCCACAGCAGCTCTGAGGAGCCCAGAAGCAGCAATTTCAGCCTACTTTGGCACATGGATGGCAAATATCAGATTGTTGTCATTTGTCAGAAATCCCAACTAAAGACAGCAGGAAATGCCCCTTTCTGGGCAATGTAAAGATATAGGAAACATTATTTAATTTTCTTACATTGTTTGGAGGAGGGGATTCCCAACGAATGCGTTCTCTGGAATAGCTTTGATGTTGTTGTTGTGAAAACCACTGTTGGGAGAAACAAATATCTTGATATTAATTAAATTAACCTTCTTTTCTCAACACTTTTAAAGCCAGAGAGCCTTCAAAATATTCAACAAATAGGAGATATAGGCTCCTTCCCAGGTGCAGCATCATCCCAGCAGGTGAACAAGGATTATGGTTTGGCAGGGCAAAATCTGCTGCATTTACTCTGTGGGTGTTCCATATGTGGCTCCACCAACCCCACCAAGGGTACAAGGACTTCAGGTTTTAATGGAATATGAATCCCAAACACTTTACAGGTCAGGAAACAGAAACAAGCAAATACAAGATTTTCTATCCACCAGGAACTACAATTTTTCAGGATGGTTTCCATAACAGCCACACAGCTGCCAACCAGAGCGTGCCAGGAATCATCAGCCCTTGTGACTTTAAAGGATTTGTAGCTGGGATATTTTTGGTTAAGTTTGAGAACCAGCTGACAGAACCAGAGGACATAGTCTCAAGCTGCACCAAGGGAAATATAGATTGGATATCAGGAAAAAATTTTTACAGAAAGTGATAAAGTTCTGGAATGTTCTGCCCAGGGAGGTGGTGGAGTCCCCATCCCTGGGGGTGTTTAACAAAGCCTGGATGTGGCACTGGGTGCCAGGGTTGAGTTGAGGTGTTGGGGCTGGGTTGGACTCGATGATTTTTAAGGTCTCTTCCAACCCAGTGATTCTGTGAATTCTGTGAAAATTTCTATCAGCAAACTTTCTCAGCAGAAGAGAGCTCTGTGGGCACAGTCTGACCTCCTGTACAGCAAAGGCAGTCACAGGCTCCTGTGTCCAGGACTTGGACCAAGCTCTGGGTGATGCCCAAGTTGTTTATCCCAGAGGAGGTGATTAGTTGATGACTATTTGGAATTTGCCTCTTCTTTAGTGAAGGCATTTCAAAAGCCATATTGGAGGGGATTAAAGATCTTATTCTCATTTTGAAGGTGAGGGTAATGATGATATTGGGCTGAACACAGAAATCTCATGAGAATTCTTCCAGTAAAGAGCAAAGTAGGGTCAGATTTTTACTCCAAGGCTCCCAGAAACATGAGAGCAGCTGCTTTTGTCCCACCAGTGTGACACAGGAACTGTGGATCCACATCAACTCACCCCACCCTGGGGCTTCTACCTTTGTGGGTGATAAGTGGGATGCTTTCTTATTTTTAGTGTCTCCCAGGCTGACCCGTTAGAGGAAGGAGAGCTACCCACTAAAATGGTCATAAACTGGTAATTCCCTATTATAAATTTATCCTAAGGGAGATATCCTATAAATTTATCCTCAATTTCTTTGCATTAGAGGGGGTGGCACAGTGCCTGCAGAAACTGTGGCCTCACAATATCAAGTTTAAGTCCAGGTTGTGGTCCCAAGCTGGGGAATGGACATCAGAAGCAGCCAGAGAACAGCTGGAATTTGAGCCCCTGAGATGCCACAGGAGAGTGAGGAGCAGAAGGAGGAACCTGCTCCAAGGCTGGCAGAGAATCCCACTCCCCTCCGAGGTGTGGAGGCTGATGGGGAGCTGGGCAGGGCTGATGGAAATCAAGGGGATAAACTTTGAGGCAGTGGATAGGGCTGGGAAGGAGAAGAAAGGCCTGGACTGAGTGCTCTCCTCAAGTCAGAGCACACCCGATGCTTTATTGGTCACTCTCTCACAAGGATTGGGTTTGAAAAGGAATAAAAGGAAAATCTCACAGCTCCTGCAGTCGGCCCAGTGTCCTGATAGCCCCGGGGAATTCCAGCAGCTCGTTGTAATTCAGATCCCTGAAAGACAGAGAAGGGAAAAGCATTAATTAACATTTCTGTAGGGACTCGACCTTTGAAGCTGGGAACTTGGTCCTTAACATGGGAGACAGGTTTTTCCTACCATGCTGATCCAGCACTGCCTGGAAACACAATCTCACCCTTTCCTGCAGCAGGAATATTGCAGAAGGAACATTCCCTGCTCAGAGCACGGCCAGGTGAGAGCCAGTCCAAGCCATGGGCCTTTAGCTCTCAGTAATTTTTCTGGCCTCCCCAGGTCAAAATGGGGTTCTTTGAAGGACAAGAACCATGAGCAGCATCAGTTGTGTGGGGCCCATGGAGGCTTCTCTGGGCCCCCTTGCTCTGTGGTGCAGAGGGGATCAGGGACCATTCCCTCAGTGGGGTCGTTCCTCATTCCCCCTCTTGGGGACTCTGGTCTCCCTGCCACTGGCACATGCTGTGACTGGGAACAGTGGCAAGAGGAGTCTATAGGAAGGCTTAGGCCTTCTTCTGATATGTTGGGGAAGATGAAAGAGGAAAGCCTTATAAATATGATTGCCTGGAAAAAGATTTTGAGAAGATGGAAACTATAAGCGAGATTGAAATGAAAGCAAGCTTTGAGATACCTCAGTTACTGAACAACTGGAAAACAATGGTGTGCCCAGCTGAAGGTGATCCCCTTTTGATGGAACAACACCCTCTGCTTGCAGACAGGCCCAAGGGTCAGAGCAGACCCTACAGCTTGGCAGATGGGGCCCAAAGAGGAGTTTTTAGGGTTTAAAATGTAACACAGTGTGGTAATGTAATGATTCTTATAGGCTGTACGGAAATGCTATAGGATTTGTATCTTGTATTAGATTGGTTAGTGAGAATCAGAATATTCAGCACAGAAGAAGATTTATGGTATTGTAACGGGAACCTCGCTCTCTTATGCTTTTGCTCTCTTACCCTTTTACTCTCTCACCCTCTCATCCTCTCTCCCCTCTCCTCTCTCAGTCCTGCTCCAGCTGTGGCTGGCAGCTCCCAGCAGGGCCCTGCACCCAGGCCCTTTGCAATAACCCACAGGTTCCCAGCCCTGGCTGCAGAGATCTCTCATCTCCGTCCGTCCTGACCATCCTACCCCATAGCTCCTACACTGATGGTTGAAGCAAACTAAAAGAGACATTTGAGTCTGAATGAAATCTCAAGAGTTGTGTTTGCTCTCCAAGGATGGGTTTAACCTCTGGAAAAGGATTTATTTGACTTTTGGGGAAGTGCTGGCAACCTGGGAGGAGCAGCCCTTCAAAGGCACCGATCCTGCTGCTGGCTGGAGGGTGCCCATGGAGACTGGCTGGGCCTTGGGTGTGCAGCATTTCTCTGACATGCCAAACTTTCTCCTTGGAAGGCAATTTCAGCTGTCACAGTAACATTTGGCCCTGTCCTGGCCATCCCACTTTGCAATTCACTGAAATCTGAAAGCCATGAGACTGCTTCCTACCTGCATGACACTCAAGTTTTAAGTGGTAGATACTTTGGAACATGATTACTGGCTCCTGGAGATTACTGTATAATTACACTTAATGAATCTCAAAATAATTACCATGTAACCTGGATTGTGGTTTATGGAACAGAAATAACTGAGCATTTACACAGCAATGGGCTGCTGCCCAACTACCCTGTAATTCTCATCCTCTGGCCCAGGCTTGGTCATTGTGTTATGATCTCTCTTGGCCCCCTTGTCTCTTACCTCTTCTCTCACTACCAGTGCCCCTCTTGGGAACGACTCCATGGCACCAGCTCAGCTTTGCCCTGCAGGTGTTTACACAGGAAATCAACCCAGAGAGCCTCTCCAAATAGGTCCTTCCAGGACTTCCAGTTTATATGATTTATGTCTTAGGGAATGCTTATCACACAATTACAAGATAGGGCACAAACCCAAGAGAAGAAATGGAATGAGGTTGTTGTGGGTGGACTTTGTCAGGTTTAGCTCTGACAAGGTCCACACCAGGTCCTGCTGCTGGATTCCCTGAGAAGCCCAGGTGCTGGGGCAGGTCCTGGTTTGGCAGGGTTTGTCCCCTGACACTGAGGGCAGTTTTCCCTTCTTCAGTTATTACACAGGGATCTGGATGCAGGTACTCTGTGCAGAGATCTGAGCTGATGAATCAATCCTGCTGCTATAGGAGCCAGGAAGGGCTCATGCTGTCTGATAGTTGGCAGTGCTGGTACTCAGCAGGGGAGGAGCACAGGGCTGGTGGTGAGACCCTGAGCTCTGCCTGCCCAGAGTCAGCCCTGCAGAGTGGTGGCAGGGTCACACCTGAGGCTGCTGTGCCTGTCCCAGGGACCAGCAATGCAACAGGAGTGGTGTCCCCTCCTCACATTAGGCAGAAGAGCTCTGCCTCTCCCTGAACTTGCTCTGGCACACTCTGTTCTCATCCTGCTCCAAGCAGATCAGTGCTTTTCCTCAGACTTCTCTGCTTGAGCCCAAATTGATCTGTTCAAGGATAAATAGCCCTACACATGGCTGCTGATAGCCTCACTCTTGGCTTGTAGCTCCCTGTCAGCTGCTTGGGTGCTCTTGGCCAGAGTCTGTAGATGACACTGCCAGGTTCCATCAGGGCCTGGCTGAGGGCTCTCACTGCACAGGCTTGGTTACCAGGGGCAGGACTGTTAGTGGCACATCCCTTGTCTGCTGCTCAGGAAGATACAGGAATGGATTTCCCAAGTGAACAAGCAATGGGAAGTGCAGGCAGGACCCCACAGGGCATTTTCAAAGCATCAGTAAAATCTGATTAACCTCCAGATCCCTGCACTGGTTGAAATCAGAGGCATTAGCAGCCTAAGTCGACTGACTAAGTCCCAAATGATGCACATAAGGTACATAATACATTTAAAAATTTCACCCTGTAGTGACTCCCTGAAATTAGAGGGAGATTCCACAGAGCTGCAGAGATCATTCAAGGCTGGGTGTCTGCCTGTGCCACTTCCCTCCCCTGTACCACAAACTGGGGCTGGGATGAGCCTGTGTGATGCCAAGGGATGGTCCCTGGAGAAGAGTCTCTGTGAGCCCCAGGTGACATTCAGCCCATCACTGCAGTGTCCCTGCCACTGTGGAGGCTTCCTGAGATGGCACAGGGCTGTTTCTGTGAGCTGCCAACAGATGGAAAGTATTTCACAGCAGAGAGGAGCCTTGGCTCACCTGTGATTCACTAACAGAACAAGAGATCTTAGATCTGCCACCGGTATTATTTACAGGGAATAATTCATCGTGCTGTAATATTTGCTTCTGTCTTTAAAAATGTGTTTCCTTTCCAGCCTGCACCTCTTCCAGGCAGGCTGGTCTTTCATCAGCAGATGAAGGTTCTGTTTGTACCTCCCCATGTGAGCAAGTACGTGCAGGACCAGCTCTTCCTGAGCGAACACACAGCGCTCCCAGCCCTGGCAGCATCCTGGGGCCTCCCTCCCCTCTGCACTTGACACATACAAAGAGCATTCATTGTGTTCAGCAGCTCCTGCTGGGTGAAAGCCCATCTTGGAATGCTGGCAGCCACTGGGCTTGTTGGAAAGTGGAAATGTGGAAATGCAACCAGGTGTAGTGCTGCTGCTGCACCCCAGCTGCCAGTGACCCCGTTCTGTTCTGTTCAGAGGAGACAATGCCTGTGCTCGCTCCTGCCCTGCTCCCTGGGTTTGGGGAGGTGAGCCTCCCTCCTGGAAAGAGCCCAGCTGCTGAGGGGAGCAGGTCCCTGGTGCTGCTCACAGGTGGCAGCTCTGGATGGAGTGCTGCTCTCACGCTGGCGTGTCCCCAGGGCAGCTCCCGGCCCAGCCCTGCCCAGTTCATGGGGCTCAGATGGATGGAGGGGGCTGCAAAAAAACAGCACTCAGGGTGATCCTCAGGTGCCATCTCTTCCCTGCAGTGGGGCCACTCTTCCCAAAGCCCAGACCCAAACCATGACATGAAAAAATTTCCCTGTCCCTGTAGCCCCACATTTCTCTTCACAGAGAAATTTCTCTTTACAGAGAAATGTAAGGCACATCTTCCCAAGAATATTTCTGGGTTTCACATTCTCTGAACCTCAGAGAAAGAAAACACAATTCTTATCATTTGCTGTGCCTGTGTTTGTGCAAAAGTAGAATGCAATATGGAGATTGTTTACCCAAGTGATGGTGTTTTGTTTCCTTGGCCTGTCAGAGCCAGCCAGAGTCAGGACTGTTGGCTGACAGTTGTGAGATTCAGAGCAGTGTGAGCAGTTGTGTGCAGGGTTGAGTGCTTGGCAGATTCAGTTTTAGATGTATAGAATAATATAGTATAATAAAGTTATTAATTAGCCTCCTGATATCCGTGGAGTCAGATGAACATTCTCTGTTCCTTACCAACGCTGGAGTTGCTGTTGATTTGCAACATGTCCCTTCTTCTGTCACAGAACTGGAGTTGGGCCCTGGTCCAAGCAATGGCCCAGAAACAGCATTCAACCCCCACCAGAGTGCTCCTGTCCATGGGAAGTTTCTGTTCATTTGGTGAAATCCAGTCCTCAGGTCTTTCCACAGGTGCTGTCAGGCTCCACCTGGCCCAGACATCTCCTCTCTGTCTGCTGCCAATGGGGAATTTAGCCCATGTTCCTGCTGGTGGACCACCAAAGCTTCTTCCCCAGGACTCAGATTGGAAGGACTCACAGCTCAGTGGGTCAGGGATGATTTTGCTTTTTGATTCCAGTGGCAACAAAATTTCCTCTCCTGAGCATGTCAGGGAACTGCCCATCAGTCACAAACCCTCTCCAGGAGCTGGTGGATGTAGGAAAGGTTGAACATTGAAGGGTTCCCTTCCTTTTCCTGCCTTCCATGGTGTACTTGGGCAATGCTTTGTTTCCCCAGCTCCACACTCTGCCACCTTCCCACTGCTGCCAATTTGGGATGAGGCAGAGAAAGCTGCAAAAAGCCACTTCACTGTTCCCACTGCCCTGCTGTGGCATGGGCTGGGGTGGCCCAGGAGGGCTCTTGGCCCAAGGGAGCTGGACCTGGCAGTGCTGCCCCAGCCCTGGGGTCTGACCAGTCCCTCCCAGTGCAGCTCTGATCTCCACTGAAAGCCCCAGCAGTGTCCAGAGTGTGGCTGTTCCCCCCAGGACTCCTGTCTGCTCTCCTGTCTCTTTGTGTGTGACCCGTGGGGTTTTCCACATGAAAAAACTCATTGGTTGTTGTTCATCCTTAATAACTCAGCACAGAAATTTCCTTTTAATTTTCCCTCATTCTTATGCCAAGGAATAGGAAAATTCCTCAGCACAGCATTGTCTCCTGGAATAATTAAAGGAATGATTAAAGAACAACCCTTCCCTCCCCAGCACTTTGATTTCATCCGTTTCTCATCCAGAACATCAGGAATATTCCCCTGGATCAGTTCAAATATCCCTTTCCTGTGCCATGAGGAGTTCCTGCTCTCTCAAAGAACCTGGGAACAAAATTAGAAATCGGGGAGAAAAAGCAACCGAGGGAAAGGATCCTCCAGCCCCAAATGAATCCTTGAATTCTGCTGTTTACTCAGGGAAAGAACACAAGGAATTTTTTTCTATCCTCCCTTTTTTAAAAGGACAGGAGTGTTGTCCTTTTCGGCACAAAGGAAATCAAAGACAGCATTACTTGGTGGAACGATGGCAACACCCCATGGCCATGGCTATGCCAAGCAATAGGGATACCTCACAACAACAAAAATAAATTAAAAATGATCAGCATGACATAAGGGAAATTTCCCCATTATCAAGGGCTTTTGAAAGTGAAATCAGTCAGGCAAGAGGTTCAGAATTGATGTGCAAGAGCAATGGCTGTGAATAATCCCTTTCCTGAGCTAGGCTCAAAGCTACCAGCTCTAGCACGGCAGTGGGATGGCAGGAGGAGCCTCGTCTGTTCTTCTGCTTGAGATGAAAGCCTCTGAAAGGTCACCCAGTCTGCCCAAGACACAGTGAACTGGCTGGCTTTCCATTGTTTTCATTGCTAGAGGGAGCCTATAGCTTCATATTTGGAAGATCTTAACCAACACTGTTGTTTATTTAGAAATAAAAGTAAGTTGACATCAAAGGCCCAGTTATTTTGGGCTTTAACTGCCAGGGTGATTTGAAGCTGACAGCAAGCAGCCTGGAACTATTAATATCTTCAGTCATGCCAAAAGGAGAGAAGGAGGGGAAAGAGTCTCAGGTCAATTTTCTGCCTGTTAGGGACTATTAGTGGTTCCACACAGGAAGCCAAAAAAAAAAAATTATATAGTACTATAAATTCTTCCATAAGCCACAAAACACCACAAATTTGCAGCTAATAAACCTGAAGATGAAGTGAGATTAGAAGCTGTAGATGGGACATTTGCTGACTATTTCAGTCCCAGTGGGGTTGGAGATGTTACCATGGTGCCTGGAGGGGACTTTTTGTGCAGCCTTCTCTGAGGACCTGCATTTCCACCTGTCCTGTGCTGGCACCTCATCAAGCTGCCAATAAATGTAATTACTGCCTCTGCTAGTTGTGCTGGTTACTGTGGGCAAATCAAGCACTGGAAAGGATTTAATTGGTAGTCTGGAAGCCCAAGGGGGCCATGGTGACCATGTAGTTTGACCTCTTGCCCAGTACTGAGCAGACAGCTTTACCCAGACTCCATACATCCAGTCATGGCTTGCCAGATTAGGTCAAACATGAAAAATAACTGCACAATCTGGTGCTGTATTTTATGGGATCACAGACTCATTAAGGTTAGAAAAGCCAAGATCATTGAGTCCCAGCATTAACTCCACACTAGAACACGTCCCTAAGCACCCTTAGTGGCTTTTTTAATGCTTGCAACACTTTCCGTTGTGTAGCACCAGCCCAAAGCCCACTCTCCTGGCAGTGGCTGTTGTGGCAATGGTCCCCTGAATGGGGAATAATTAGCATTGACTCTATCATTGCAAGAGGCTGAATAATTGCTTTATTCTTCTATATCATACTATACTATACAAAACTATACTATACTATACTATACTATACTATACTATACTATACTATACTATACTATACTATACTATACTATACTATACCATTAACTTCTAACTCTTGCAGACTGTCTGACATAGCTTTAACTTAATTGGTCAATTAATCTAAACACTATCTAGTGTCTAATTAAGAAACTACTCTTTGGTAAACAATTTCTATAACACATTCTACATGTGCACAACGACAGGTGCAGCAAGTGGAGATAAGAATTGTTTCTCATTCTCTTCTCTGAGCTTTCTCCCAGCTTCTCACAGCTCTCCAGGAAAATCCTGGGAGAGAACTGTGTCTCTCTCTTTTCAGAGGATATGTGATTACCACAGGTGGCAGCAGTCTGTGTGTGCCCTTGTGTAGCCACATTTCTCCTCACAGAGAAAAGCAAAGCCATCTTCCCAAGAATATTTCTGAGATTCACATTCTCTGAACCTCAGAGAATGATCATAACAAGTCTTATCTCATTTGCTGTAACTGTGTTTGTGCAAAAGTAAAATGCAATATAAAAACTGTTTACCCAAAGTAATAGTGTTTTGTTTCCTTGGCCTATCAGGGCCAGGTGTGTGTGTGTTGGGACTGTCGGCTGACAGTCACGAAATTCTGCACAATTGCGTGCAGTTAAGTGCTTAGCAAATTCAATTTAGATATAATATAACATAGTTATATTATATCTAGTTATATCATAGTTATATCATAGTTAAATTATAGTTATATCATAGTTATATCATCTGACAGTCAAAATTCTGTACAGTTGTGTGCAGAGCAGAGTGCTTAGCAAATTCAGTTTAGATATAATATAACATAGTATAACATAATATGAAATAATATAGTATAATGAAGTAATTAATTAGCCTTCTAATAAAATAAAGTCAAATGCATCATTCTCTCCCCGTCATTGAGACAAAACTATACCCAACTTGGCCTGGGGGATGAGATGCTGCCAGTGCTGTAAGAAGTGAGAGGAGGGAAGGGGGATGTGGAAGGACCTAAACACATCAAACATTTATCCATCACCTCTGCCAGTCACAGAGCAGAGAGGAGTCCTGGGTGGAGCAGCCACACACTGGACACTGCTGGGATGTTCAGTGGGGGTCAGAGCTGCACTGGGAGGGACTGGTGGCTGCAGGGGTGCAAGGCACAACCCACAGACAGTCAGCAATGGGCCATCAGTGCCACAGAAATCCTGTAAAGTGCTGCAGAACCCTGTCAGTGAGAGACTGAGATATTTCCAGGCCAGCAGAATGAGTCCTGGTTCAGAGACTGCTGCTTGCTCCTGGCAGGAATCATGTACCCCAAGTACCTGACAACCTTCCCACAGTGGGCAGCTCATCTCTGCTCCTTTGGGGCACACATGCACTCCTCAAGTTCCCTCATAGCCTGGCTTCTCCTTATAACTGGCAAATAAAAAGGGGTTTTCTATGGCTTGATAATGTCCCAATGAAAACACTGACCCTAGCAGATGAATCCCATGGTGGGTCTTACCTCTCCGTGGACATCCCCCTCTTCCTTTAGGGAATGCCTTCACTTTCTTTTTTTCTTTATAAACCTGCAAAATATCGTGTCTGACTGGGCTTGTGTTCTGCCAAAGCTCAGCCTGGTTACAAGGCACTGAGATGTTCAGAGCAGAGCTGCACCAGGGAGGGCACATTCCCAATAGTCCAGGCACATGCCTTAGGGGGAGAAGCTGTGGCACACTGGGAGGAGGGCCCAAGGGACACCCAGTCAGTGCCAGATGTGTTTGCCAGTTCAGTTTTACAGGCGACTCTCACTGTTTGGAAAGGTCACTTTCCATTTACAAAGTGATCAGAGCAGTCAGTGAACTTTATAGCTCTGTTCCTGGGCCTGGCACAGGGACCTGTGCAGCCAGGGCCCTGAGCTGTGGCCCTCTTTCCAAAAAGCCACATGTACCCTTCCTTTCCCCATCCCCTCAGTCTGGGTACCTGAGTGCCTTAGGTTACAAGATGTGGCTGGGGCTGTGAATTCTGTCCGCATCTGTCAGAGCTGGGGCAGTTCTCTGCTGTTCATGGGGCAGTTTTCTTTATCTCTCCCACACCCAACCCTCCCTCCAGGATATATCCTCTGTCCATGGCCACTGAGTGTCCCTGCAGGGCTGCTCCAATCCCAGCATCCCATGGGGAGATGCTCCGCCCAGGGGAGGAGCCAAGCATTCCTCCCTGGATCCAATCTGAGCCTGGCACAGCACAGCAGCCTTTGCCCCCTGCATTGCCAGAGGAGCAGCTTTCTGCTGCCCTGCATGGCCAGAGGGAGCCCAGGCCCATCTGCAGCAGCCCTGGAGCTGCAGAGGAAAACTCCCCCCTTGTGCAGGATCCCTGCTGCAGCAGAGCCACAGCTGGCACTGCAGGAGGGCTGAGCCCCCATGGGATGGGGCTGGGACACCACCCTGACACACAGGGGGCAGGGACTGCTCTGGCTCTGGCAGTGTTTTTTTGTATTATCTGCATTTCTATGTTTTTTTTTACCCTAAAAAGGACTGTTATTCCTGCTCCCATATTTTTGCCTGAGAGCCCCTTAATTTCAAAAATTATAATTTGGAGGGAGGGGGTTTGCATTCTCCATTTCAAGGGAGGCTCCTGCCCTCCTTAGCAGACACCTGGCTTTTCAAACCAAGACCCCGAGCCCCTCCTGAAGTCCCTCCCATCCTCTGGCAGGGCAGCTTGGGATCACACAAGCAAGCTCTGCTGAGCAGCCTGGGGACTGATGCTGACACTGGAGCATCAGGATGCTGAGGAAGTACCGAGCAGCTCAGTGCAGCAAACAGGGTGTCCTTGAGGGGTCAGATCCATCAGCTGCTTAGGGATTTGTACAGATTTGGGATTAACATCAAGAGACTGCACAAAAGACTTCAAATTAAAAATGCTGATGGAGAGAGATCCACTTGAGGAGCAAGGTACCATTTGACAGACAGTATTCTGGGAGAACAGCAAAGCCTGCCTGGCCCTTAAAGAGTTAAATAACCCTTGTATGAGCTGTGCTGGAGATATTTCCCATTTCCTTCTTCCTGCCTTCATTGCCCAAGGTGTACTTTATATTAATTTTCTTACTTTCTTTTCTTTTTTTTTTTTTCCTCTCCCATAGAAAATTCAGCTCTCCAGAGGAGTTGGTAGGTTCCAGCTCTGCTCTGCGTTTACAGACTCGACTAATTACCCAGATAATGGGATGGGTGCTGTGGTAAGGGCATTTCCTGTGAGGCAAGGTTAGGCAGATAAAGTGCCTGGAGCCAGAGGGTTTTGGATTCAGCCCTTCTGGGAGACGTTTCTAATTTATTAGTGCTATTTTTTAAAAATAAATTAAAAGGTTTTTAAATGAATGGAGATTTGCTCTTTCCAAGTGATTTATCTCCTTTGTGTGATGGGCGGAGGAGCTGGCAGGGATGCAGAAGGGGAGGGAGAATCCAGGCAGAGAGGAAACAGCGGGGTCATCTCAGGTGGAGGGGATGGGCAGGGCTGCGTGGCCTCCCTGAGCACGTCCATGGCTGGAGATTTCCCAGAGGAGCAGCACTTCTGGGGCAGATTGTTCCTATTTTGGCTGCAGCCCAGAGACCTCCAGCACTCTGAGCTGGTCCTGGGGAGCAGCCATCGATTCCCCAGCCCTGCCTGTGCCCCAGGAGCCACCTTGGCGCTGCTGGGGCTGGCTGGGAAGGCAGGACACTGCCAGGACAGGCTTCTGCTCTCTGCCAGCACCAGGGGCTGGCTGTGTGAGTGTGCCAAGGCAGGGCAGCCCTGACACTGTCCTTGCTCCCTGGGACCCAGCTGTGTCCATGACAGAGCCCACAGCAGGGCCACAGCTCTTACTGTGCATTTTCCCTTTGCCTCAGCAGCCCCAGACAGAGCTCTGAGCAGATGTTGGGGAATGTTGTTGGGGAAGATGAGACAGTAAAACCTTATAAATATGAATGCCTGGCAAAAGATTTTGAGAATATGAAAACTATAAGCAAGATTGAAATTAAAGCAAGCTTTGAGATACCTCAGTTACTGAACAACTGGAAAACAATGATGTGGCCAGCTGAAGGTAATCCCCTTTTGATGGAACAACACCCTCTGCTTGCAGACAGCTCCAAGGGTCAGAACAGACCCTGCCAGCTTGGCAGAAGGGCCCAAAGAGGAGTTTTTAGGGTTTAAAATGTAACACAGTGTGGTAATGTAATGATTCTTATAGGCTGTGTGCAAATGCTGTAGGGTTTGTATCTTGTACTAGATTGGTTAGTGAGAATCGGAATATTCAGCACAAAAGATTTATGGTATTGTAATGAGAACTTTTTGTCCTCTTATTCTTCGCTTGCTCTCTCTCTCTGCGGCTCCTCTTTGGGGCCTGCTCCAGCTGTGGCTGGCAGCTCCCAGCAGGGCCCTGCACCCAGGCCCTTTGCAATAACCCACAAGTTCCCAGCCCTGCCTGCAGAGATCTCTCATCTCCATCCATCCCCACCATCCTACCCCGCAATGCTCCTACAGAATGGGAGGTGGATTTTGTGGTGGGGACCCTGCACATACTTTGCCAAGGTGCTCCCTGGCACTGCCAGCCCAGCTGAGCCACACCTGAGAGCACAGACCTGCCAGAGCCACTGCTGCTGCCCCCCTGGCTTGTACCAGAGCACCCAGGGACTCTCATCAGGATTCCTGCTGTGTGTGTGTGACAATCACCCCCCTCTCCATCCCTCTGGGCCACCACCATCCCTCTCCTGCTTGGACAAAACAGTCTGATAGGAGAAAAAAAAGCTTCCCCCTTTTCTTCAAAGGAGACATCCCATCCCAGGGCCATCCCATGGATCTTCCCAAATCCTCCACCAAAGCAGTTGTGGAAGTGATTCATTGAAAATGCCACTGGAATGGGATCTCCAATGAGTCACTCAGGAAGATCCCTGAGGAGCCTCTGTCCCCTTCCAGCTGCACTCTGCACTTGCTCTCTGGGCTCTGCTCTGCCCTGTCATGGGCACACCGAGGGCTGAGGGCTGCCTGATAGCAGGGAAGGGGCAATGGTGAATGATGGTCTGTGTGTGCTGCTGTTTGGAGATGGAATTTGGGGCCAGCTCTGAGGTTCGGCTGCCATGGCTGTCCCTGAGGGACACACACTCAAACACCTGTGGCTGCACAGGTTCAGGGCAGCTTCCCCTCCCATCCCTCTGCACAGAGCAGTGACCTGGAGCTTGGTCATGCAGGGGGGCTTCACTCATTCCCCTTCAGCTGTGATCCATGAAATATTCATGTTTTGGGCACACAGAGGGATAAACTCAGGATTATCACGATCTGCCTAATGAGGCCAAAGTTGAGCACTGTGAGGTGAGGGTATCCTGAGAGGGTGAGGCAATTATTCATCACCTTTGGACTGTGCTCAGACTGATAGCAAAGCTCAGGGACCTTAGGACACTGCTCAGCTTTACAGGTGAAGGTGGTAAGGAGGAAACCTGGGCATGAGACCAGCCTCCCTGTGGAAATTGGTGTCACAGGGATCCATCCCCTCATGAGAAATCCTTTCCTCTCAGAGCAGAGGGGAAGCTGGCCCCTGTGTTAGCACCATGCAGGCCTTTGGCTGTTCCTCTGAAACAACAGCCATGCTCTCCCTAGCATTCTGCCCCAGCCCTGTGCACAAGGTCTGGTGTTCCCAAAAACCAGTCTCGGCCATTGCAGGGATGCTCCTGGCTGCAGCTGAACTGCTCCTTCCATCAGCTTTCCCTTAATACTTCTACTCACCAGGCTTATGACACTCAAATCTCATCACAGAATTATGGGATAGTTTGGGTTGGAAGGGGCCTTAAAAATAATCTCTTTTCAAGTCTCTGCCATGGGCAGGGACATCTCTCAATAGAAGATGTCTAAACCCTTTGCCCTTCTTGCTGCTTTGTTAAAGACTGAGAAATTGAGTCTAGGATAATCAGGAAATGTAGAAGTCAAGATCTTTCCATCCAAATGGCAGAAACAGGTGATGCTGCCAGATGTTTTACAGCAGGAGTTAAACATCCCAAAGGAGGATACACCATGGGGCAGGACTTACAGGAGAGATCTGGAATAGGGGAGCAATGCAAAGAGCATTGTGTCTGCAGTCTCAGCTCTTGGCATGCCCTGCATCTACATCTTGCAAGAAATGGGGCTTCTCTTGACTCTTTTTCATTTCAGCTCCCCATCCCTCACCCTCTCAGGATACCTTCACCCCTCTGTGCCAGGCTGTTTGCCATGGTCCAGACATTCACCCTGGCCACCTCTAGCCATGCCAGGGGGTGATGAATGTCCTTCCCTTGGTGTTTATGGTCTCCATGCCCAGCAGGGCAGTGCTGCCTCCTCCCTGCATTTCCTGTGGGCATCTCCTGACCTTACACCTTGTGTGGAGGATGGAGGCCATCACCCAAGGTGGCTACAGGAAGAATGTGTCACATCAGGGTATTTACACTCCCTTTTACTCCATGTCTTTGGGAAAGGGCTAAAAACTGCCAAGCTGCTCCCACTCTGACCATCTAATCCTGGTTCCTGGGGCTTCTTCCCACAACCTGCAGGGCTGTTCTGTGCCATCTCTCAGGCTGGTGGGAGCTGGAGAGGGAATCTCACTGCTTTACAGGGCTCTTTCGAAACCCCTTTGGAACCTGGCCCAGGCTCTGAGCTGCTTCCAGCCTACCCTACCTGCCAGCTCTCCTTCCCAGAAAGAGAAGGCTGGGGGGGCAGCTGGGGAGCAGCCAGGTCTTGCCCTGACAGAGAAAATTTTCTTGGAGCTGATTTCTCCAGTTTCATGCTGGCATTTGACTCATTGAGGCCTGGTGGGTGCTGCACATCTGCCTGTCCCCCATCAGTGAGAAGAACACTGTGCACTTGGCAGAGCTGACTTGTGCACAGGAGCTGCAGGTCAACGCAAGGGAAATGTGAAGTCATTCATCCAGCTTCACCTCTTTCTAGATTTGCTGCCCTCCTGAAATATCAGGGCCAAGCCCTCTCCAAGAACAAAGATGCTCCACTGGGATCTGTTTTTGCAGAAATGCTGGGAGTTGGAGCAGGTGAGCAGTGTGGTTGTGGTTATGCAGCTCACACATTGCTGAGACCTGCACGGGGCAGTGCCTGCTGCTTCTCTCACGGTTTTGGCATTTAATAAAAATAGAAGTTTTCCTGTCTAGCTGAATAAAAGAAGAAATATTTCCCTTAAGGAGACAGAGGTTTTTGCACCTAAAACTTCCCAGGCTCTTCTGAAAAACCTGAAACAATGTTTTCCATTCAAATATTACAGTTCTTCAACTATTGTGCCTGGTTTATAATCAGCATCTGGCCACAAATACTCATTTTAGGAACCCTGGAGAAATTTCTGTCTTCACCAACCCTTACCATCCTGCTGCCTTCCAGGAGGTAACACCCACGGGGTAACTGAGAGCATGGTTTGGCCTCCACAAGCCAAGAAAATGTGCTAAGTGCTGTCAACAGAATGTAATCATAATCTGAGTTAAAGGATAAATGTGGAGACTATAATCGTCTCCACATGCACAGGAGCTGAGAGGTGGAAGGTAGATGCAGGTCCAGCAGCTTGGCTGGGACACTGCAGCCAAAGGTTTGGCAGTTTTTAGCCCCAGAGCTTGCCCAGTTTTGCTCAGCAGACAGGTGGGTGCTAAGGATTAACATAGGGGTGGCTCCATTTGAGGAACACCCATTCCTCAGGGGTCACTGAGCTGGAATTCCTGGTGGCCCAAAGGAGAGAATTGGGTGTTCAGGCCAAGAGGAGCAGAAGGCCTCTCATTGCTCTGGAGGACCCTTTTTCAGAGCAATCAGACATGGAGGAGAGTCTGGAGCTCTCTGCCCCAGCACTGTCCTGGGGTTGTGGGACCCTCACACCCATCCATCCTGCAGGGCCTGGGCACAGCAGAGCCCTGTTCCACCAGGACTTCGCTTGGAGGCTGGATCCTCCCAGGGCTCCTGATCAGCAGAGCAGAGACAGGGCTTGCAGAGCTGCAGAGCCCCCAGATTGCTGCACAGCCCTGGTCCTGCAAGCACTGGGAGCAGCAGCAGGGGATACGGAGCTCCCCAGGTGCTGGGTGACATCTCATATGGGAGCAAAAAGCAAAGAAAGTGTGAGAGTGGGAGCAGGAGAGAGGGAAAATGAGCATTCAGCAGAAATGGCTGTGGAAACAGAGTTATCTCCCAGGGCTATGAAACCATTTAGTCTTTTCCCCAGCAAACAAGGGGCCATTTTTTTCTTCTGCAGCTCCATCCTGCTTGGGATGGGTAGCAGCACCTCTAACCACCCTGGCTGCAGAGAAGGGTTGCCCAGATGCAGGCTGGGATGTTGCTGCATGTCTGTCTGCTACAGCTGTAGCCCAAACAAGGTTTTCTTCCATCAGTGAGTTCTCTCCTTCCTCCTGCATCTCCTGCCTTTGTGCTGCCTGGGTGCCACAGCTCTGCCCTCACACATTTAGCCTGTGACCACCAGAAATGATTGGGGAGAAAGCCAAGCTGGGACCCGTGGGTCACCAGAGGAGACCATCCATCAGCCTCCCACCCCTGGCACAGCTCAGCCTCTCCCCAGCTGAGCCCTTCTGGGTGGCCCCAGGATCTGCCAGTCTGCAAGGCAGAGACAATGTGTGTCATGGTCCTGCCCTGAGGAGTGTGTCTGGGGACCAGGGGTTTGCCTGCTGCTGCCACTCTTGCCCGATAGCTGCTGTTGGCACCATGCTGGGCACAGAGGGGCCCTGTCTCCTTGAGTGGCACTTGAATGCTGGGAAGCAGCATCTCCTCCTGCCGTGACCTGGACCCCCTGGTTCTCCTGGCAGGAATTGAGGGCCTGACTCCGACCCCGAGCTTGCATGAAGGGACATATTTCTGCACAATTGAAGGCATCAAGCACCTCTTCCAGTCTTTCAGAGCCTCAATTCATTTGTTTGCTTGTTTATGTTTCCTCCTGGGCCCATGCACAGCACATGAGGCCCAGGCCGCTCATGCAGCTGTCACAGCACAGGGAATGTGTGGCCAGGCTGTGGGATGAAACTGTCCCTGAGCTCAGAGTGAGCCCCCTGCTGCTCATCATAGATGGTTTGGCTTGGAATGGACCTCAAAGCCCATCTCATTCCACCCTCTGCTGTGGCAGGGACACCTTCCACTATCCCAGGTTGCTCCAAGCCCTGTCCAGCCTGGTTTTGGACATTTCCAGGGATGGGACAGCCACAGCTGCTCTGGGCACCCTGTGCCAGCATCTCAGCACCCTCACAGCCAAGAATTTCTTCCTACTATCTGATCTCAATCTACCTTCCTGAAGGTGTGTCCTGGAGGTGAGTTCATTCCTGATTCCCATCCTCCCTGCAGTCTTCTGAGGGATTGTTTCCCAGCCACACCAAGCACAATGAAATCAGCTGGCTGCGGGTGATGCCAGCAGACATGAGATCCCCTCAGAGATCCCCTCAGAGATACCCCACAGGGATCCCCTCAGAGATCCCCTCAGAGATACCCTCAGAGATACCCCTCAGAGATCCCCACAGAGATCCCCACAGAGATCCCCTCAGAGGTCCCCTCAGAGATCCCCACAGACATCTCCCACAGAGATCCCCTCAGAGATTCCCCGCAGAGATACCCTCAGAGATCCCCTCAGAGATCCCCACAGAGATACCCCTCAGAGATACCCCACAGGGATCCCCACAGAGATCCCCTCAGAGGTCCCCTCAGAGATCCCCACAGACATCTCCCACAGAGATCCCCTCAGAGATTCCCCACAGAGATCTCCACAGAGATCTCCACAGAGATCCCCTCAGAGATCCCCTCAGAGATACCCCACAGACCCCTGAGGACTTTGCAGACCCCAAACTCGAGCCAGCCTCTCACTTTGGTGGTCAGGTGGTGGAGAGGCTTTAGGACCATGCCCATGTGCTGAGGAAGGAGACAATCTCTGAGAAGCGAATGCATGCCAGCTCTTGGGATTGCACCTGGACTGGAATGGTGTCCAGGGCCTCGGAACCCCTTGCCATGCACCCTGCCCACATGCACAGATCCCCCTGCAGCAGCAGCACAGGCACAGGAGGAAAGCCCAGGCTCTCACTCCCCCATTGGCATCATGCCCTGGGCATCCACTGGTGCCAGGAGCCAGCCCTGCTGCTGCCCTCAGTGCCTGGGGACCAGGGACATGTGTAGGGCTGACCCCCTTTCCTCCATGTGGAAATGAATTTGTAGAGACTTCTTAAAGCTTGACAGAAGGCTCAGATAATGTGTATCTGTATGTAAACTTTGAGATAAGAAATGTTGACTTAGATATGTTATGGAATAGGACATTGTTGAGAGAGAAATGGAACTAGAAATAAGTTTCAAAGGATGGTTTTGTAAATAAGACTGGATACTTTGGAGAAATAGAACTATGAAAGATGCATTGTAGTGGGACCCACGAGGGGTAATTTTAGATAATTGGTTTTAAGGCATTTGCAGCATGGCATGGCAAAAAGCTGATAAGCCAAGAAACACTTATAATGTATTGAAATTAGGAAATAGTTGGCTTCTGATTGTGATGCTGTGAATTATAACATCTGTATTGTCTCATCCTTCACATGAGACTGAAAATAAAATAAAATAAAAGTTTTTAAAATGCCTCTCAGTTACCCTATCTGTGGGTCAGAAAGGGGGTTAATCTGACAATGCATGCTGTGCTGAGGGATGAGCCCACCCCATGTTTTTAGGGCAGAGAAGAAAACAGGCACTCACAGGGTTTCCAGGCTGTGCAGCCCATCAAAGCCGTTGGCTCCCAGGCTTTGGATCCGATTGTTGTGCAGGTGCCTGTGGACAAAACAGAGAAGGTCACTGGGGGTGCAGGCTGACCTTTTCCTGTGGTCCAGAACATCCTGTAAGCTGAGCACAGCCTGGGCTGGGATGCCAAGGGCACTTATGGGGTTCCCTCTCTTACCCCATGAGACACATGTTGGGTGCAGTAGTGCTTGCAGAGCTACTGAGCTCCCACTCCTCTGAGGAATTCCAGGCTCATGTAGGAGTTTCCCTGAGATCTCCACCTTCACAGCTGCCAGGTGGCTGTGGATGAACATGCTTAAGCAAGAAGCTTCAAGAAACACCCTAGAGCTCACCTTACCCTGGGCTCAGCCCATCTGTGGCTTCAGCAGCTGCTCATGGGCACTGGGTGCTATCTAAGGACACAATTGTATTTGGGCTCCTTGGAGTCTTAGTACCAAGCAAGAAGACTTTGAATGCAAAATCATCCTGTTAGTCACAGTTTATTATCTTCATATGTGAAAGGGGAAAAAAAAAGGAAAAAAAAGAAAACACTGCCAGCTCCTGGACCAGCTCCAGTCTGATTGCAGTGAGAGTTGTCTTCAGCTCAGTGCTTCAGAGTGCCTGGCTGAAGTGCTGGGGCTATGCCACAGGCTGATGCACATTCTCTGCACCATAGGAACAGTTTTTTCCTGTTCCCCTTCATCCTGCTGCTACATGCCACAAACATCTATTGCTTACAGGCTTGGGAGCTCCCAGCCTTAATGTTGGCACTGGGAAGCCATGTGCTGGGGGGCCCTGCAAAGCCACCTGAGGTAATTCTGCCTTGGAAGCTCTGTAGGTGATGAGTTTCTGGACTTCTGGGTTCTGTGTTTCCATGAATCCTTCACTCCCCTGTCTCAGTCTTTTGGCAAACCCAAGGCCTTAATCCCTGGATTCCTTGTCATGGGTTATCAGAGACTCTTGTGTATACGTGCACATCTCAGTGCTTCTTCCATATCACTTCTTTTGCAGCTATGACTTTGTGGCTAATTGTGCATCTCCTTCTGAAATCCCACTCAAAGGCACCTCTGAGTCCATGGACAGAGTTCTTGTGAGCAGCCTGAGAAAAGTCTGCTGAAAACAGGAGGAGACAACCCACTGCTGCCCAGTCTGCACTCCTACCAGCCTGCACTTCACCCCCTTGGTGATGCTCTTTTGCAGTGGTGGGCAGTTATCCCTTGGTGCTGACTGCCTGCCAAGGTCTCTCAGGGGGAGTTTCCCCATCAGTTCAGATTCTCTTTCAACACCGAGTCCATGTGGTGAATATCTGCCATACCACTCCCCTCAGGGATCCTTTTGTCTTATGCCCATGATAGCACTAGCAAGGGATGCACCAGCCTTTGTCCAATGCTGCTGCCTCCTCCCAAGAGCCTGGGGGAGGCTCCATCCTGGCAGGTGGATCAATGATTTTTTCATTATTTGCTGCTTGATATAAATGTGTCTCAGCTTGAAAAATCTCTTCCTCCACCTGGATTTGAATGTGAGCTGTTTGGCTGAGCACAGGCAGCTCCCACTGCCAAATATTGTAGGGTAAAACAGGAGGAAGCTGAGAGTGCTGCCCTAGCCAGGCTCTAGGGCAGTTTGGTAGGGACCTGCAAAACAGAAACCAGCCTGAGAAGGATGTTTGTCACTGGGATGAGAACATACAAACATTTCAGAGGAAGGGGAAGGGAAGGAGAAGATATCTGATAAAATATGTTTGCTTCTTTGAGCAAACGGGAAAAAAGAAAAGGATGTTGCCTGCAGGAAAACTTGGATTGTGACTTTAAGAGGAGAAAAGAAGCCTGAGATCAAAATGAGAATCTTATGGGAGAATTTTCTCTTTGTCACAAGAAAAGAAGTTCGTGCCCAGATGGTTTCCTCCATCAAAAGTTAGCACTTCTGGTCATGCTGCCTTCTCTTCAGCTGGTGCTGAAAACCACTTTGAGTTCCTTTGCCACTGGATACTGCCTTTGGCAAAGAGAGGGTTGGGGTCTGGAGTTGCTGTGGGATCACATGAAGAGGTACCACAAGAACAACATGGCCCAATCCCCTGTCTGCTGTGAGGGGACAGTGAGGGACAAAGGAATGCTGAGCATCCAGAATTCAGCATTCTGGATGCTCCCTGGAGCTTTGTCAGAATGGTGTGACTGGACACCTTGTCTGAGCTCAGACATGCTGCCCAGCTGACTGCTATCATTGCAGCCAGGCAAGGAGACAGCAGAGAGAAGCAATCACCTGCTGTGTTTATATTTGGCTCAAGAGTGCTTTGTTTGGAGGCAGAGTAATGAAAATCATCCGAAGGAAGTTCTTTGTTGGTGAGAAAATTATGAACGACCAAAAAAGGGAGTTATAAAAAAATTTGCTGTCCAAGTTGAACTCTAGAGTTACCCAACCACATGGCAATAATAGAAACAAGAGAGCTGGAAAGGTAAACACTTGAAAAGACGTTCCTGCCTTCCATCCTGCCTCATTTTTTCTCCCCTGGTAAACAAATTTTAACAAGTGGAATTGCAACATCTCCAGTGCTTGTCAATTTGAGCTCAGCCCACACAACGTTATATTCTGCCCTGTAAATTACAGCTCAGCTGGTTTGATAGTAGCTCAAGGTGCTTGATTCAGGGCTATAAACAACCCCTGTGATGCAAAAACATGGGAAGTCTTTAAGCTTTTGCTGTAACCCATCCGTCACCCTGGTAGGGGCAATGGGCTTTAGGAGCTGAGTCTCTTCCTTTGCAGGTCAGTGCCATGGGGTGAGGATGGGTTTGGGCAAATATCCATGGAAGGCTGTGCCCAGAATGGGGACAGTCACTGCTGTTTTGTGGGCTGGCTGTTCTCAGCCATGCACTTCCATCAGAAACAGGAACAGCCGTGGCTGCACTGAGCCCTGGCAGGGTGGGAGCTCCTGCAGCAGCACAAGGGCTCCCACCTGCCGTGGGATGAGTGAGCACCTTGGTGAGCCCTTGCTGAAACCAACATCAGTGACAGCGGCTGCAGAATCCCACACGGGCTGGCGACAGAGGCTGCAGCCTGGCTGGTGCCTCAGGTGGTGAGAATTTAGAAGCAAAGCAGGAAAAAATCAAACTCTACAGGATTAATTCTGACCTGCAATAAGAAACATTCAACAGACTCTAGGAAGATTTTCTCTCCTTGCCAACAATTTCTTATCAGAACTTGGGAATAAATGGGATTTCCTCCCTCATTCATGCAGCACCCTTAGTCAAATTTGTTCAGTTTTCATCTGGCTTCCTTTTCCATTTAGTTTTTCAGAGAATTCAAAGGTTCTGGAGAACAGTCTGAGAGACAGCCCAACACAGGCAGCACCTTCAACTCTGGCAATGCCACCTCCAAGGGGACTGCACATTTGTCTTACACAGAAGCGAAATAAGCTGAACTAGTGCCTAAATACTGCTTTAATGAAGGTGCTTGTCTTCATGGGCAAGGAAAGGGAAATTTTATCAACATCTGCATTGAACAATGCTGAAAGCAGATCTGGTAGGACAAACGTGGTGCTGATACCCACACTGGTAACTGGATGTCAATGAACTGAAATGGGTGCAGAGAAGAGCAACAAAAATGATCCAAAGGCTGGAAAAAAAATAGGATGAAGACTTAGAGAACTCAATCTGTTTAGCTTATTAAATAAGATCAAGGGGATGAGTGCAGTGTAATGTATAGGATTCTTCCTGGTTAGAAACTGGGTACTAAAATGGTTCTGTGATTTAACAGAGAAAAGAATAATAAGAACAAATGTCTGAAGTCAAAGCCAAAGAAAATTTAAATGGGAAATATGAGTCTTTTTTTTTTTAACACTAAGGATGATTAACCACTGGAACAGACTACAAAGAGAAGTGGTGGATTTGCCATTGCTTTCATTTTTAATGACTTCATTTTTTTCTTTTAAAAAAGGACAAATGCAAACATTTTCCATCAATTATTTGCATTAGATGATTTGAACCAAGCTCAAATCTGACATCATATGAATTCTCCCCTGACGAGCCACAGCCATGATGAGCTTCCATCTTTATTGTGGCAAAATTGTCCTTTTCCTCAACTTGGCCATGGATAAGTAGAGAAATCTAAATCATAAATGGTGCAAATTCCATGGATTGTTTCCATTACTGGAGGACCAGCATGAGGCTTATCTGGTGAAGAATAAAGCTCGATCAGAAATGACATTCTCAGGGTGCACTGGAGCACGATTTGCTTCTTCCTCAAGTGCTGGAGAAAGAAATCCACTTTTGCCAAGGCAGCAAGCTTGGTCCTCTGAGAGAAAAGGCACTTTTGCCAACAAAAAGGCTCATGAATGGGACCCAGATGTCCCAGGCAATATTGTTCTTAGTGATAATGAATTGCACATGCCTGGCACTCCCTGCCAGCACCAAAGTTCCCAACAGCTTCTCAGAGAGACACTGGTAACCCCCTTGCACAGGTGAGGGCAGGGATTCACAGGCTCATCCTGCACCAGGCTGGGCTTTGGGTGCTGGGAGGCCCCAGGGGCCACAGATGGCACTGGAATGACTGATCAGCTTCCCTGGGAAGCTGGGGTGTGTTGATGGCTGCTCCTGGGCAAGGAAGACACTGAAGAGCAGTGGTCCCTTCTGAAAGTCTCAGCCAGAGTTCCACCAGAACAAGGACAAAATGAGAATGGGAACCCAGGAGTCTTGCAAGCAAGTTTTCTCTTCTATCCACTAAACCATTCTGCTAGAGAGAGAGCTGCATCATGTCCTTTAATGACAAAAACTGTGAGAAAGAGGAATTCTACTAAAGATCCTTCATTTACTGTCTTCACACTTTCAGCTGGAAGGTGCTGCTGAGTGACCTTGACAATAAATTATCAGCTCATATTCAGCTTGTGTGAATGCCCAGTGCAACAGAGGGGAGAACCAGCCCTCTATGAGCACACACACTATCAGGCTTTTATAAATCTCCAGGGGAGAGGTATTGGTGCTTAGTAGATACGAAAAAAAGCAAATGAAGTGACAGGGATAGCTAGAAGTGGAAAAATGGGTACAGAACAGCATTGTACCATGATATAAACCAGAATTAATTAATTTTTGGCTTTGATGCAGTGTACAGAGTTGGTCTCTTCACCTGAAGGTGTGAAGGAAAAAATAAGTGTAATATGAGAACTGACTTCTGATTTTACACAGACAGGTAGCAACAGGACAAGGGAAAAAGAAGGTAGATTTTTTTTTTTAACTGAGAGAGAGTAGATTTAGGTGAGATGTTGGGAAGAGATTCTTCCCTGTGAGGGTGGGCAGGCCCTGGCACAGGGTGCCCAGAGCAGCTGTGGCTGCCCCTGGATCCCTGGCAGTGCCCAAGGCCAGGCTGGACAGGGCTGAGAGCAGCCTGGAATAGTGAATGTGTCCCTGTCCATGGCAGGGGGTGGAATGAGATGAACTTTAAGCTCCCTTCAAACCCAAACCATCCTGAGATTCCATGTTGCAAACCAGGTAAGAGGATGGGGACTGGAAGAGCTGAGCTGAGGGAAGGGTGCAGTAGACATGACAAATCCAGCAGTGGCACAGAGGAGATGGACACACAGCACAAGGATCAGAGGGTGTTAAACAAAACTAACTGGTAATGGCATGGGAACAACTTTTCCCAGAGTCCTTTTTTGACCAGGTAGGCAAGGGTGAGGGCCAGATCAGAGGAGTGGAGCTTCTCTTTTGCTCCCATTATGGGGCCAAAATGATTCCTAGAGGTTTGCAGGATCCAAGGCTCCCTGTGGACCCAAACAAAGAAGGATCTGGGTTTTGACCTAGTTTGCTCTAACTTAAGGGGTTCTCTGCTATGTGATGAAAGTAAAACTACTTGAAGATTTTCTCTGTTGAGGTCCCTCATTACAGAGCAAACCTCTTTCCTGCTTGGCCTGTTTTGGAAAGTTCACTCTGGCTCTGTGTCCCACACACATCCCAGCACCTCTGCTAAGAGCTCCTTTGGTGACAGCAGGGAAGAGGGGAACTGCAGCCCTCTGCAGAGATGTGGCAGCAAGGACACATCTGCAGCATGGGGGATTCCCTGGCAATGTAAGATTTTTCTTGAGAACCCCTCTGAAGAGTGGGACTGCAAAAGGTGCTGTGATTCCTGGCTTGAGACTTCTTGCTGAATTCAGCTGTCAGAGGAAATGAGGGACACTACTGAGAGCTGCTGTCAGACACTTCATTGGACTGTCAGCACAGCAGCATGGGGGTTTCAGATGCTGACTGCTGAATGAAAAATCTCAAGATTTATGCTCAAGAAAGATGTTGATTTTTGTAAAGCAACCTTTACTTCATACAAACCATCAGCTGAAAAGTATTCAGGATTATTTCTGTGCGCAAGTACTAAGATACATTTGGCCCTGAATAGATCAGACTGGAAGGTAACCACCGATTCCCATGAAGTATCCTGATCAAATATCCACCTCTCTTCTGCCATCAAAGCACAGTGCCAGCACCCCGGCTCATGGAGCCTTTGTTATAAAATCTGGGAAAGGATGGTGCCAGTTACAGAGATTCATGGATTTCATGATGAGTGATGAACATGGGGCTCTGCTCCCTGAACAGCCTGCAGCCCTAGTTTGAAGCTTGCAGCAGCAATAGATGGGAATAAGATCAGGGAATTCCTCAGCAAAGGTGTCATTTATTACAGACACCAAACCTTTAAAGTATTCCAGATTGAGGCTCTGATGTCAGTGCTTGTGGCAGTGCCGGATGGTGAAATGGTTCTGCTCAGGGCACAAGGGGTGTGGAGGAGGAACAGCACAGCTGCACCTGGGAGGCTCCTGTCCTCAGCCATGGTCAGTCATGGTCAGTAATGGTCAGTAATGGTCAGCAATGGTCAGCCATGCTCAGCTGTGGTCAGCTGTGGTCTGCTGTGGTCAGCCATGGTCAACCATGGTCAGCCATGGTCAGCTGTCATCAGTCATGGTCAGCAATGATCAGCCATGGTCAGCTGTGGTCAGCCACACTCAGCCATGTCCCGCCGTGTCCCTGAATCCTGACCAGGCTACACATGAGGGTTTCCCCTGTGCCCAGCCCCTCTGCCCGTGCCTTTCCCCACACCAGGGGCTCATTCTAACTCTGCAGCTGGGAGTTCTGTGTCTGTAGCAGCAGGCAGATGCTCCATGTACCTGCAAACCCCGACATTTGCAGAGGAAGGCCACAGACCAGCTGCACCCTGGGCGGAATGCCTTCTCTCCAGCTTGGCTGCCTTTTGGGAACATTGGCTTGTCAGCTCGGTGGGTGAGTCTGGAGCAGGGACATGTCCCTGCCTGGGACACAGGAGGGACACTGGGTGACTTTCCACTGGTGATGTGTTGACAAGGGCTTGCATGGAAGCATGGGAGAGATTGATGGGGCCAGTTCTGCCAAACACTTGTGATCCCACAAAAATGCAGCATCGTGTCCCGCAGAGCCTGGCAGGATCACACATGTGTTCCCTTCCAATTGTGTGTGGTGGGACATTATTCCCTCCCTTGTGACCTAATGGTCAATGACTTTTATTTCTCAAGCCTGCCTGGTTAATTAAGGAGTTGCTTCTTGCCCACAGTATGGGATGAGCCGGAATGAAAGCAGCATGCTTTGGAGACTGAAATGAAACCCCAAATGTCAGCTCACCCGCTGAGTGAGCTATTAAAGCCGACTGAAGTGGTTGCATTGTGGTGGCCAGGGGTTGCCTTAGAGAATGAGCACTATTGTGGGTGAAAACTACTTTTTTGATTTTTCTCAACTTGCTTTTTGCTTTTCTCCTAAATAAGCCTTTATGCTTTGTCTAAACAGATGAATTTGATGCTTAATAAAACTCTGAACTGTGCTTTGTCCAAGCACTTTCCATGCTGGATGGTCTCAGTAAACACTTTAAATTTTGAAAGGGAAATAATTGCTAAACTTTCACTAGGGCACTACATGCTGAGGTTACTTAACACCCTGCTATCAGTACAAATTACCAAACTAGAGATGGCATTTCATGTGCATAGAGGAGCTCTAAAGCATTTGGCAATCACACTCCAACTTGCTTATCAACACCAAAGAAGTAACAACCATCCAATTTGCACATGTGAAGTTCCTCTTAAAGGGAAGATAATCTGTTGATAGAAAGGATGCCCCTCCAGACCAGCTGCCAGAGGGATCAGTTCCCTTCTGCCGGAGGCTGTGCCTGGTTTGGTGTCTCACTGCCCATGGAGGGAGCGCTTCCATCCCGGAGCAGCGCTGCTCTCCCTCCCCAGGAGCGTCTCCATCCCAAAGCAGCGCTGCTTTCCTTAGGGAGCGTTTCCATCCCAGCAACGCTGCTTTCCCTAGGGAGCGTTTCCATCCCGGAGCAGCGCTGCTCTCCCCAGGGAATGTTTCCATCCAGAGCAGCGCTACTCTCTCTCCCCAGGGAATGCTTCCATCCCTGAGCAGCGCTGCTCTCTCTCCTCTGGGAACATTTCCATCCCGGAGCAGCGCTGCTCTCTCTCCCCTGGGAATATTTCCATCCCTGAGCAGCGCTGCTCTCCCCAGGGAATGTTTCCATCCAGAGCAGCGCTGCTCGCTCTCCCCAGGAGCGTTTCCATCCCAGAGCAGCGCTGCTCTCCCTCCCCAGGAGCGTTTCCATCCCAGAGCAGCGCTGCTCTCCCTCCCCAGCGCTCCCAGTTCTGGCCAGGAGATTCTAACAACAAGAACTGGACAGTAACCACCGCAGAACATCTGACCTGCAGATGTACCACACTCATGCAAATAAGCAGGCACTGGCTTGGACAAGGTGTTGACGTTAGACCTTTGGTTTAAAATCCTATTTGGTAATAAAAGGGGGGGGGGGGAGGAAGGGAGTGAGCTGGTATGTTTTCCAAGGAATTAAATTATTACTTTTTTGACCTGACTGCAGATTGCTGCAATTTAATTATTTTTTCATGTTGCTAGAAATTCCTGTAGTTTTAACCCAGGGATTGGAGGGACAAAAAAAAATGAGGTTTTTGTTGCTTGAGTCTTCAAGGAAAAGAATCTGGTTTTTGTTTCCAGTTACTGATTTTTTTTTAATACAAAACATTTATTGAATTATATTAGGGAGCTTTCTAGCTCTTCACTGAAAAGTGGGGAAAACATGATGAAAATCAAAAGAGGCAAATTTAGCAATTCATATCAAATGAGGGGAAACAAACCCTCTGCCCCTCTGAGCCCCTGGGCAGCACCTTGTCCCAGCCAAGGGAATAAGAAGTGGAGGAGGCTTACAGCACCACGAGGCTGCTGAGGTTCTGGAAGGCGAAGTCGGGGATGTGCCAGATCTGGTTGAGGGCCAGGGTCATGGCCTGCAGCGCTGGCAGGTGGTTGAGGGCGCGCACCGGGATCTCCGTCAGCGCGTTATCGTCCAGCCACAGGTGACGCAGGGACAGCAGCCCCTCGAAGCTCCTGTCGGGCACCACGGAGATGAGGTTTGCATCCAGGCGGCTGCGTGGGAGAGAAACAGGTGGGGATCAGTGAAAGCCCTTCCCCAGGTGTTGGGCAAAGGGAGAGGGATGGATTGATGGCCAGGGAGATTGGACTGGGCTGTAAATAGGAGATGGATTGATGGCCAGGGAGATTGGATTGGGCTGTAAATAATGATTAACATGAGAAGGTGTTGTGATGTTCCCACCTGTGCTGGGAGATGTTTGCCTGTGGAAACCCAGAGCACATTGGGAATATTTCTCTGTCTGCTCTAGGGTGTCTTGACCCCCAGGGCAGCACTGGCTTTGACCCTCATCCATGGAGAAAGTTTCCCAGACTTCAAGAGAGACTGGAATCCACAAAAGTGTGAAATAGATTATAGAGAGTAGTGTAGGTATGTCACTTAGGTGAGAAATTGAGGTTTTGGGATTTTTAGTGTGTTGTGGATGGAAGCAAGATGGAGGGCACAGGGTGTCATCCTGGATTACTTCTTCATGCTTTTTCCTCCTTCTCCATGGGTTTGGGTGGCATTTTGTAATTGGGCAGAAAAGTCTGCATTGGGGGCTCTGTGGGATGAGTTATTGGGTTAAAAGGGAAAATAATCCAGGTGTCAATTCTTAATTGGATAGTTTAGTCTTAAAAGACCTTGTAACAAGAGATTGTTGGCCATTTTGAGCCTTCTAATGAAAAGCTGCAGAACTCACAGCAGTGAGACTGTTTTAGTGATAAGAAATAATAAACACTTGAGTCTGAACATGAACTATCATCTCAAGTGCCTTCAATCCAGACCCAGAGAAACTGATATCTGCTCACCGCCTAATGATACCTCAGGTTTGGGCTTTTCTATTTTTCAGATTCTGTACTGCTTTAGTGTGTGGGTCTGGGCTTCATATAAAGGGATTGTAACCTCTCTTCACAGAGTAGGGAGACAAAACAATTCCTTCTCCAGCTGGGGACCAAGAACAAATGATCCAAATCTCAGGCCCAAGAGAAAAAACAACATGGAATGAAGAGAGAGAAACAAGAAGGATGGGACTGCGTGGGCTAAAGCTGTAATAGGACAATTAACTCCAATATGCAAATGGAGCAGAACTGTGCCATCCCAACCACCAGGGGTACCTGTGCAGGAGCCAGACCCTGTGTCACAGGGCAGGAGCTGAGCCTGTGCTCTGCTATCACACCTTTGGGCCTGTCCTCCCCTCCATTTGCCAGTTGCTTCTTTTTAATCATCGTGGAAAGCTTAAGCCGGTTGAACTTGAGGTTTAATTTGCTGAGAAATTTTAATTTTGAACATTTGTTTTTGTTTCAAAATAGAATGACAAGCCAAAAAATATTAAGGTTATTATGAAAAAACTTTAAAACTTAGATTTTGGAATCGTCTCTCTAAAGACCTTTTATTACAATGATGGTGAGCAGGATACAATGTGTTATCTGTAGATTTTGAAACCAAATTATAAGAGGAAAATACTTCAGATTTGGACTAAATACCAGGAACCAATTATACAAAATTTAAATTTCCATCCACAGCCAACAGAGCTTATTTTATTTTTCCAAGCTATCTAAGGCAGAGATCTCTGAATTCAAATTGCAGAGAGGAAGCACTTTGTCTCTTATCAAAGCATGAGAGAAGGAAGTTAACAGTGCTGTCATGGCCCAGCCCACAAATCAATGATCCTCCAGAAAGGAATGTGGTTAAGAAATTAGTATTCTTGACTATATAAAGTAATATTTTTGATGGAAGTTGAACACCAGAGCAAACCCCCAGACACTGTTACCCCCTCAGGTACAACCTTTTTGAAAGAGTACCAACATTTCATAGTTTACAGGACACTGAAATAACTGCAGGAGGAGGAGACCAAAGGCCCCATCATGAGTGGGAGAGGGGAGAGGCTGGGGGCAAGCCTTGCTTTCTGCAGGGGGGTGTGGGTGGTAGGTATTTCCTTGGGGAAATTCTCAGATAATCCTGGGAAACAAACCTTCCCTACATCACAGAAAGAAGCATTTCCTGCCCTGGGTGGACAAATCTGGAGATTTGTACCTGGTTAAGAAGTGCAGTCAAACCATCCTGAGATCTTCAGAAAAATGTCCTTAAAATGCAGAATACAAGCTCTGGTGCAGCATCACCTTAGACTGGAATGATAACCCAGGGTGGGTTAAACCCTATTCCATTACTCCCATTTTTCCACATTAATGTGTTAACCTCAGAGGGTGGTGAGGCCCTGGCACAGGGTGCCCAGAGCAGCTGTGGCTGCCCCTGGATCCCTGGAAATGTCCAAGGCTGGGTTGGATGGGGCTTGGAGCCACCTGAGATGTAGAAGGTGTCCCTGCCCATGGCAGAGGGTGGAACTGGATGGGCTTTGGGGTCCTTTCCAACCCAAACCATTCTGTGACTGATTCTGTGATTCTGTGATTCTGTTCAGTTGAGAAGACCACAAAAGCACATCACACCCAAAGCTCCACACCCACAGGTTTTGTGTCCTTGCTCAGAGGGCCAACACAAGACAATGGATTTTGATTTTTCCTTTTGAGAGAGTGGGCACTGCAAGTTCTGCCCCAATTTACTTACTGCCTCCCCAACTACAAACAAATCATAGAATAATATAATTCATCTTCTTGAGACAACAATTACAAAGAATAAAGATCAGAAAAGCAAACCCTGCAGCAGCTCAGAGTAAGGCTAAGGATTCTATTTGAAAATTTCATCAAAATGTTTTTGGACAAACAAGAACATTTTGAGCAAAATTAAAACTTCTGCACAAAATGGTAATTTTTGTTATTTTTTTTCCATTCCTTCCTCGGCATAAGAATTCTGTTAGGTTTTGGCATCATAAACTGTTAAAATAATAATAATAATTAAAAAAAGCAGCACTGCTTATTTTTCCCAGAGATACTCTTTCATCCAAATCCCTATAAGTTTAATGAAAATTGTTTTAAAGTGAATGCTCTGTTTCAAGTTTAATTAATTAAAGAAAAGATGATGAAAATACCCATGAGGGTAGTTATAAGTACTCAAACCCAAACTAAGCTTTCAGAAATGGAGATGCTAAACCAGAGCCAGGGGCTGGTACACCAGGCTGAGCTGGGCTGGGGACAGGGACAGGGATAGGACAGGGATAGGGACAGGGACAGGGACAGGGATAGGGATAGGGACAGGACAGGGATAGGGATAGGACAAGGACAGGGATAGGGACAGGAACAGGGACAGGGAAAGGGATAGGGACAGGAACAGGGATAGGGATAGGGATAGGGATAGGACAAGGACAAGAACAGGGATAGGACAGGGATAGGAATAGGGATAGAGATAGGGATAGGGATAGGGATAGGGATAGGGATAGGGATAGGACAAGGACAGGAACAGGGAGAGGGGTAGGGACAGGAACAGGGGTAGGGACAGGGATAGTACAGGGACAGGGACAGGACAGGAACAGGGACAGGGACAGGAGCAGGGACAGGGAGAGGACAGGAACACAGATAGGAATGGAACAGGGATAGGGACAGGGATAGGGATAGGATAGGAACAGGGACAGGGACAGGGACAGGGACAGGATAGGAACAGAGACAGGGACAAGGGAGCGAGGTGGAGCCCATGGCTGTCCCACTTTCCATCCCATTTTGCTCATGAGCTCCTCAGTATGACCCACAAAGGAGTTTGGTTTGTGATGCTGCCCCAGGACCTGGGGAAACCATGAATGCTGCTGGATTTGCTCTGCAGCTGTTTAGCAACACTCAGGAAAGGCCCTTTTCCCCCTAGGGATGTCCATGGGTATGAGGAGTGCAGCACGGATCCTTGGTGGAGGTTTTTGAGTGCTTGGGGCCATCCAAGGAATTTGTTGACACTCCTAGATGGTTCCTGGCTGTGGACATGCTGCAGCCTCGTGTGTCCACAGCTCTGTGCCTGCACAGCTCCTGCCAGTGAGAGGTGACCTCTGCAGGGCTCAGATAACCTCAGCTCTGCTGCTCCTCAGCTCTGCAGGGCTGCCTGGGCACCTCCTGACAAGGTGTGATGTGTGGCTGCTGTCTGTAGGAGTGCCAGGGGGTAGGATGGTGGGGGATGGATGGAGATGGGAGATCTCTGCAGGCAGGGCTGGGAACTTGTGGGTTATTGCAAAGGGCCTGGGTGCAGGGCCCTGCTGGGAGCTGCCAGCCACAGCTGGAGCAGGACTGAGAGAAGTAAAGAGAGAGAAGGCAAGAGAGTGGTAAAGAGGATGAGAGAGCAAGGAAGGGTAAAAAGAGCAAAATTCCCGCTACAATACAATGAATCTTCTTCTGTGCTGAATATTCTAATTCTCACTAACCAATCTAGTACAACATACAAATCCTATAACATTTACATACAGCCTATAAGAATCATTACGTTACCACACTGAGTTACATTTTAAACCCTAAAAACTCCTCTTTGGGCCCTTCTGCCAAGCTGGCAGGGTCTGCTCTGACCCTTGGGCCTGTCTGCAAGCAGAGGGTGTTGTTCCATCAAAAGGGGATCACCTTCAGCTGGGCACACCATTGTTTTCCAGTTGTTCAGTAACTGAGGTATCTCAAAGCTTGCTTTCATTTCAATCTCACTTATAGTTTCTATATTCTCAAAATCTTTTTCCAGGCAATCATATTTACAAGGCTTTCCTGTTTCATTTTCCCCAATATCTGTTCATGAGACACTCTCTGGGGTCACTTTCTGGGAAGCTCCAGCCATGTAATTTCTGTCAGTCTGCTCCAGAGTGTGGAGATCAGAGCTCAGATTACTCAGTGGAGCAAAAGGGAGACTTTCTGCTGGTACAATGAGCTGGACCTGAGAACTGTCAGATTCAACAGCCTGCTTGAACCACAGCACAGGAAAATATCTGGAGCCAGGTAAGTTAAAATGAGGAACTAGGATTGGCAGGTGGAGGCATTTCACATGCAGCGTGGTGGGCAGGACTCCTCATTGCCTTTGCAGCCCTGCTGAGGGGACATGGGCTCAGTGACAGCTGCATTCCTGGCACCAAGGGATGGTTAATTGCTCCTCAGGGAGCTGCTGGCTCTTTCTGCAATAGATGTGCATTCTTGCTAATAAAAGCTGTGCATCTGGGGATTGCTAATTGCTATGGCTTTCAGACAGCTCTCTACTCTCTTCTGGAAGCAGAAAAGCTGAAGTTCTTGGCACAGGGTTGTTAGTAATTATATCAATTATACTAAACAAAAACCAACCCAACAGTTCTCTCCTTTCTTCAGTGTGTGACTCTGGCTCTGTAAGTGTTTTGTGTTATGATTTATACCTGAGGTAATTGGGCTGATTAGTGGGTAAATGAGACAGCACAGGCCAGGGCTGGCTCCTCACCTTCCACAGAGATGTTTTAATCTTTGTTTCACCAAATCACTCAGTTGGTTTTCCTTGCAAGCTTTAACTCTTTGTTTGCTTGCAGAGGAAGGCACCTCTGGCAGAGCTGCTGGATGGCTCAGGAGAGGAGCTCATCCCACACCTGCTCTGAGCAGAGAGGGTCACACACAGGGACTCCAGATGTCAGCATGGCCAGGACTTCCAAGTGACTTCACAGGCCCAAGCAAGGCTCTGCTGAGCACTGGCCTGTCTGTTGCATGCAGAAGGAGCTGATTTTAAGTGGGACATTCAAGAGCAACAGCTTATGAAAACCAGCAGCTGCTCAAAGTCTCAGTTTCTGGCTTTAGAGCTGCATCTGCTGCTGAGAGTTACAGGGTGATTATATGGCTTAAACATGACTCAAGTCCTCAAAGTGCCTGCAGCCACCTCAGGCCTGGGGACTCAGGGGTAGTGAGAGAGGGAGAGGGAGCTGCCTGCAAGGACATCCACAGCCCACTGCTCTGAGGCAGCTTTTTCCCTGGGCAGATGATCACATCTGTGCAGAGCCATGGTGAGAGCACCAGGTCAGCTCCACATGTGAGTGTGCCTCAGCTTGCCAGCTGCTTCCTTTGCTGCTGCTGCTGGGGAGTGACAGCCCTGGGGAGGCAGAGGAACCGTGTGGGATGGGAAAGGGAAGTGTTCCCTTGGGCTGGACATTTTCAGCTCAGCTTCATACTGAGTTCCAGGGCCCAACATGCCTTGGAAGAGCCCCTTCATTGTTTGGATGTTGTCTGTGTTTGAGAAATGCTTGTGGAGAAATCAACTGCCTTCCAGAGAGGATGGTGGCATCAGGAACACTTTTAGAAGGAACCAGGCAAATAGGGAAGTTCTTTTCTAAGGAGAAAAGGTCAAGAGCAGGAGGTTCCTCCTTTCCAGTGACCAGAAGACAAATCAATGCCAGCAGTGCAGCTTCTGGGGAGGTCTGGCAGGGGTGGGGTCTGTGCAGTCCTCAGTGCAGTGACTGAGTTGTGAGGTTTGTGTTAATCCTGAGCTGATCTTGTGTTTTTTGTGTCACAGACCCAGCAGTTTCTGAGAACTGTCTTTTCCCGAGAAATGCTCCCAGAGTGTTACAGAAGATGTACAAGTGTGTTTCTGAGCTGTTGGTGACATAACTGGCAGAAGAACCAGAACAACCAGGGGATAACCAGAACCAGCCTCTCTGTTCCCTAACAGATGTGGTGCAAATGCCTCACCCTATGACTGGCAGAAGCAAATTTACCCATCTCTTACCATTTCCTTCTGGCTGTGAAGCCTTTACAGGGGGAGCTGCAGCCTGAAAACCAACAAAAATGCTCAATACCATGCTGTCAGGACACGTCCCAGATTTTGCTGCTGTTTTTTCCTTCCTCACACACATCAGAGCCAGAGAGAGCTGTCTGTCTGCATGTCTTAGGCCACTGATGTGCAGTGACTGCCCTCCAGCACAGCCTGGGATGTTCACCATGGCCCAGTCACCACAGGGGCAAAAAATATTGTGAGCCCATCCTCACAGTATTTTTTTGCAACACCTTGGGATGTTATCTCCCTTGATAAAGCTGGAGGAGACTTGCCACTGAAGATAAAGAGCACTGAGTGGTGCAGGTGCTCTCTCCAGAGCAGGGAGCTCCTCTGTGGTTCCCCGTGTGCAGCAAACCACAGGACACAAAGAAAGTTCATTCTGGAGGGAGATTTGTGCCCATTGAAGGTGTGAGGGCTGAGCCAGCAGCACGGTGAGGAAGCACTGGCTGACACCCCTGCCACCCCACCCCAGGGACAGCAGAGAGCAGCTCCTGCCTCCCTGGCCCCAGAGCACACACGTGTGTCAGCTGAACAGGGCTGAGCTCACCAGAAACGTCTAATTGGTGCCTCCAGGCAATCGTGTCTCTCTTCCTGTCTGAGTTTATCTTGAAAGGCTCGATTGAGTTACCTCCTCTCCCATAATAGGATCGAAGTTCCTTATAGTAACATAAGAAGGAGATGATGTCATTGCAGCTCCACTTCTCCGATAACTCACTCATGACTGGGGCCAAGAGCTCAGCTCCTTTCTCAGGCAGAGCTCCCAGCCTGAGTCAGGAGCTGCCTGGGGAGCCCCAGGAGCTGCTGAGGGCATGGCCAGGGAGGGCTCTGGGGCCACCCTGCCTGAGCCCACTCTGTCCCCACTGTTATGAGTAGAACAGCTGCCCCATTTTTTTTAAAAGGTTGCAGAGTTAACGGGTTGGGCCAGTTGCTGCCAGGGTAGAGTTCTAACTGTTTGTTATTGCAATCACCTGTTGCTGATGGTTAAGAATTCCCTCTTTGTCGAGTGGCACCCTGCTGCTTCCTAGAGGATGACACCCAGATGGTGAAGGGGAAGTCTGTGCCCATCTTGCTCATAGGCCCCCTTTAGACACAAGAAGGAGCTCTGAGGTTTCCCCTCAGAGAAGAAGAGCCCTCTCTTCTCTCCTCTCTTCTCTCTTCTCTCTTCTCTCTTCTCTCTTCTCTCTTCTCTCTTCTCTCTTCTCTCTTCTCTCTTCTCTCTTCTCTCCTCCTCTCTCTCTTCTCCAGGCAGAGCAGCCCCAGCTCCCTCAGCCTATTTCCAGAACAGGAAGGCTCCAGCCCTCAGCATGGCCTCCTCTGGGACCACTCCAACAGCGCCATTTACCCTCTGAATCTACAATTCATTATGGCAGCAAAGACACAAGAGGCAGGCAGAAAGAGAGACCCCTCACCAAACCTTGCCAAAAACCCCTAAAACAACGAGCCAACACAAAACTGATGAATCAAAGTGATGACTAGATGTGAGGAACAGAATCTAGTATCTGTCAAGACCTCTTAACCCCTCACCCTATCCTGAAAAGGATGTTGGCTAGGCAGAAGACCTCAAATGTTAAACCAGAAAGCCCAGGGATATTCCTGATGTTCTCGTGAGGATGGAACCCCAGCTCTGCCCACAGACCAGTGGACAAAACTGAACTCTTCCTCCTCCTCTGAGTCACTCCTGGGAGCAGCAGTGGTCGGAGCACGGGCCTGTTGGTTCTTCCCACCTGAGCTGATCATTTTTAATAAAGGCATTAAAAAGGAGAAAAGTCTCCTGCCCATGCTTATTTCACCCCCTGCCACAAGGGAGGGCAGCTCTGGGGTCACTCTGCTCGAGCCCACTCTGTCCCCACTGCCACACTGCCAGCTCCACTCCTGCTGCTCCTTGTGCTCAGCCCTTCTGGGGCTTGGCACACACAGAGGCTCTGGGGCCCTGAGCCTGCCCAAGGAACCCAGGGAGGAACAGGGTTCTTCTATCAACTGATACCACCTGGGAGATGACAAAGGCAGCCAGGGACTGCAGTACTTACCTGGGAAGGGAAAGCTGGGTTAAATTCCTGCCTGCCTTTTGTGTCTTTGCTGCCATAATGAATTGTAGATGGGGAAATGGAGCTCTTGGAGTGGTCCCAAAGGAGGCCATGCTGAGGGCTGGAGCCCTCCTGTTCTGGAAATAGGCTGAGGGAGCTGGGGCTGCTCTGCCTGGAGAAGAGAGAAGAGAGAGGAGGAGAGAAGAGAGAAGAGAGAAGAGAGAAGAGAGAAGAGAGAAGAGAGAAGAGAGGGCTCTTCTTCTCTGAGGGGACACCTCAGAGCTCCTTCTTGTGTCTAAAGGGGGCCTATGAACAAGATGGGCACAGACTTTTTAGTAGGGGCTGTAGCAATAGGACAAGGGGTGATGGTTTTAAACCAAAAGAGGGGAGATTCAGACTAGATACAAAGAAGAAATTCTTTATGGTAAGATGGTGAAACACTAACAGAGGCTGCTCAGAGAAGTGTCCCTTCTCCTGGAAGCACCGAGGGCTGGATGGGGCTCTGAGCAGCCTGGTGTAGTTGAAGGTGTCCCTGCTCATTGCAGGGGATTGCACTAGGTGACATTTAAAGGTCACTTTCAACCCAAAGCACTCTATGATTCTGTGAATGACACATTATTGCCCTGTAGGCCAGCTCCTCCACCTGGCATCCCTGCTGTGCCACAAAAAGACTCTCAGCCCTCCAGACAGACTCACAAGTGTTGCCTGGCTCCATTTCCAGCTGGAAACTTGTGCAAACCATCCCAGGCAGTGAATGGAGGTTCAAGACACAAACATGTTTGCAGTTGGCTGTGGAACAGGACCCGGTGAGAAAGTTTGCAAGGCTCTGTTTGGATTGCTGTGAGTCTTCCCTCCTGACTCAATGGGGCATGTTTCTGTGGGAAGCTCTCCACGAGGGATGCTCAGGAAATGAAATCAGAGCAATACCTAGACTCCACACAAAGTGTCTTTGGTGTAGACAAGAGGGCTTTGTTATCCCTGGTTGCAAACACCTCCAAAACCCCTCAGGTCAGAACGGTGCAAGAAGGATTGCCAAAATCTCTGTGCAGCTACAGAAACTGCTGAAAGCTGGGCAGCTGTGCCAGCTACCAGACCAGCCTCTCCCTGGGCCCTGGCACTGCCCCCTTGGCCATGGTGTCAGGCCCAGGAGAATGGAGGGGGCTCAGGAGGCAGCTGGAGCCTGGGCAGGGTGGCTCAGAGCCCACCCAGCAGCAGGGCCTGCATGGGAACCAGGGTGTTTGTCAGGCACAGGGCAGCTGGGGAAGAGGAGGGAGAGCAGCCCTTGGGGCAGAAGGAACAGGACATGGTGAGCTCTGGGGAGAGGGCTCTGAACAGATCTGGGCATGCTGGAGTGCTGGGTCCAGCCCTGGGGCCCTCAGAGAGAAACACACAGGCCTGTTTATGTGGGTCCAGAGGAGCCCATGGAGATGGACCAAGGGCTGGAGCCAGGCTGGGAGAGCTGGGGGTGCTCACCTGGAGAAAAGAAGGCTTCAGGGGACCTCAGAGCCCCTTCCAGGGCCTGAAGGGGCTCCAGGAGAGCTGGAGAAGGACTTGGGACAAGAGATAGCACAACAGGACACAGGGAATGGCTTCCCACTGGCACAGAGCAGGGTTAGATGGGATATTGGGAAGAAATTCTTGGCTGTGAGGGTGGGCAGGCCCTGGCACAAGTTGCCCAGAGCAGCTGTGGCTGCCCCTGGATCCCTGCAAGTGTCCAAGACCAGGCTGGACAGGACTTGGAGCAGCTTGGGACAGTGGAAGGTGTCCCTGCCCATGGCAGGGGTGGAACGAGTTGAGCCTTAAGGTTTCTTTATGCACAAACCATTCCAGGATTTCATCATTCTATGACAGATGTTGCCAGTTTAAGTGTGCCCATTCCTTGCCCATCTCCCTATCTCCAGTTTGCCTGAAGCTCCTCATTGGTGTGTAAGGAGCTGTGGATGAACCACAGCTCCTTACACACCAATGCCTGAACACCTGGGACCCATCTTCCTTTGGCACTGGCATGTCTCTTGTGTGGAGCAACTGTTGTCTCTCATTACCATGGAGCCATTCCCAGGGACACACAGCATGGCCTGGGTGCTCATGTGGGTGAGTGAGCTCAGGTTCATGACATTTATGGGTTATACCATGACAAGGTTAATGGAAACACATTGGAACCTTCTTTATGACTTTATGAAGGAGGAGTGTGGATGACAGCTGTGATTGTTATTTCTTCAGTGCTCACAGTGTGCCCAGGACACACACTGGGGGCAGCCAAGGCACTTCCTGAAAGCTCTTCCAGCCTGAGATGGGAAGTGACAGTGTGTTTGAGGAGGGTGTGAAGCTGGAGCCAAGTTTCAGTGTGTGTCAGAGTCTCTTCTGAGGGACCTCTGCTTATTGAAAGGTGGGTTCTGCAGTCACTGCAGTGTGGGCAGAGAAAGGGGAAACAATCTGGGGAGATATGTGAGCACCAGGGCCCCTGCTGCATTGCCACAGCCAACAGAGAGAAGTTTGGAGGTGACTGCAGTGCCTGGTGGGCACAGCCAGGCAGGAATAGGCACTGCTGGACAAGCACAGCTCCAAACACCCCCTAGCTGGGACCTCTTCACTGGCAGCACAAGTGGGAATTCTGGAGGTGCTGGGGCGTGGCAAGGGACTCCCTCACCATTCCCATCACCATCCTCATCCCCATCCCCATCACCAACCCCATCCCCATCACCATCGCCATCCCCATCGCCATCCCCATCACCATCCTCATCCCCATCCTCATCACCCCCTTCCAAGTGCTGCCAGCCACCAGCTCAGAGAATGGGGAAATTGGAAAGTGAAGTCTCAAGAGAGAAGCTGACATCATGGACATGCTGGCCCCACTCGAAGACACTGGGACCTGAATGATCTACTCTCTGCACATTCCAGGAAGGGATTTCTAAAGAAAGGAAGCTGCTGCTTTTTACACATCATGAGCACAGATGAGGCAGCGGATGCAGCTGGGGCAGTTTCTCTGTCTTGTATCTCCACACACCATCCTTGAAGGAGATACCAATTCATGCAGATAGCTCTTTTCTCTATTATTTTCCGGTTCTTGACTGAAGTTTGCTAAACTTTTAGCTGTTAGCCTGGTAAACCACACAACACTCTTGTCTTCCTGGGAGAGGAATCCTGGGATCCTTCACAGCATTGGCACTTACAAGCCTGAGATACATGGACATTGCCTTTGCATAAACTTCACAGCAACTCATTGCTGAAAAACAGCAAGTAATGAATGGAAAACAAATGCAGCAAGGATTTGTTGTGGCACTGCTGAAGTGAACTGCTCCTTGAGGATGATACATTCAACAGCTTGTGTGTGGTCATTAAATCTTCCTCTTAAAAATGCCATTGAGACCATTGTACTGGGATAACCACATTGCATTTCATGGTTTTTTACTGCTAAGCAGAAAAGACTCAAATCTGACCAGCTGAGTTCCTCCTACTGCCAGGAAAAAAATCCATGTCTGTGATGCAGCACCAGCCATGCCTCCTTTCTGACTTGCTCTGAGAACAGAGCTGCAAATTCAAATCCCTCCAGCTCTGGGGTGTAGAGAAATTCCTCCCTGGTTAGAGGGTAAGCTGCTCCTTGCATTTGTACTTTTTGGGTGAGATGATCTCTTCTGACAGATTTCCCTGAGGGCTACACAGATGTGCAGGGGACTGTGGGGAGCAGAGATGCTCAGCCCTGCTTTGGTGCCCCTGCTCTGATGGGGTGTGCCAGCTTGAGGGGCTGATTCTGCTGGATAAAAGTGAGGGGTGGGGACAGGGACATTTTTCTTTTGGTTTCCAGGTGTAGGAAAACCACGTCTCACTCAGCCTTATTCACACAGTGAATAAAAAACCAGTTATAGGGTCTTTCTATAGCCAGAAGAGAAAAGCAGATTCCTCCAGAGAGTGATTCATGCCCCAGAGAGGGCTCTGAGATAACAGAGATGATTCACCCTCTGCAGATGCTGATCATTTTCCACTGCTCCTGGGTGAGGTAATATCGAGCCAGCCACGGTCAGGGGAGAAAAATCCACCTGGTTTGCCTGAGGGAGACGTGGGCACAGCAGAAACTTATCCAAAGGGAAGGAAGGTTGTGTAGTGAGGCCATGCTGGTGACTCAGAAGAATTTGATCTCCTTCCTGGCAGAATTTTAGGATCCTCCACCATGAGGGAAGGATCCAGCACTCCAGTCACAGCAGAGGCACAAAGACACAGTCCCCTTGTCCCAGGCACTCAACATCCCAGCTACAAACCCGGCCCAGGGTCTTTGTGGCTGTGCCAAACACCACAGTGGCTGATCCCCCCATTTGTGGGCTGCAGGGAGCTGCTTCCTGGGTCCTAGCAAGAGCACAGTGACCAAGATACAGGTTATGCCCCAATAAAAGAGAGTGATGCATGTTCTGCCAAGTGGATTTACCAACTCTGGCTTTTGGAAATACATTGCTGCTCATCATTGCAGTAAAAATGGTTTTCAGAGGTACTGGGGAGCACACTCTGAACAGCATGGGGACATGAGCTGAATGGCAAAGAAGGCTGCTGGAACAGCCAATAAGGTCCAGCCATGCTCTTTGTTTTCCACTCAGGGATACTCTTGAACCCAGACCTGGTTCAGGCCCATGTAAACAGAGGAATTAGTCCAAAACTGGAATGTTGAACTGCATTTGTATTCTAATGCACCTTTTTCTCCTGAAACCTGGTCTGATCTTGCTAAGCCATTGTTGCCAGTCCTGGTGACAAACACAGAGCTGCAGTGGCAGCTCAGCCTGGCTGGAGGGAAGAGCCAGGGCACGGCAGGTTGGAGGACAGCCCAAGGTACATAGAACCAGAATAATGTTATTTGTTCAAAGTGTGCCAAAAAGCAGAAATTCCTCTGAATTTGCTTTATCATTGATGGATCAAATGATGAGAAGTCGCCTCAGGAGAAGACACCAGTCCCTTCCAGGGACATCAGCCCACCTGAAACAAAATGGCATCATCTCTTCCCTGTCTGTGCACTGGCTCAATTACACAAGCCACTGTGCCATTTCCAGGTGACTCCCAGGCTGTGCAAGCTGTACCTGGGAGCTGGCATCATGGCAGTGCAGCCAGAGAGGCTCCTGCTTCCACCCAGCTTCCAGGAGCACTAGCAGCAACGAAACTTCAGCAAAGACTTACCCACCATGGCTACATCAGTGCCTAAAAATGAACTGCAGTGCATCCAGATGTGTGGCACATCTGCCTGCAGTGGTCACTTCAATGTGGTGAATGTTTGCTCTTGGACCCTCCCAGCCTGTCTCCTTTGGAGAAATATTATCAAAGCCTGAAGTGCCAAAATGGAGATCAGGCTTGTGAAAACAGGAGTGGGGACAGAACTCTCTGACTCAGTTGTGCTGCTGTCCAGAGCTGGAAGAGGGGCCTCAGGGAAAAGGGGATTTCAGAGCTGGGATGGGAAGGTTTTGAGCAGCCTGTGCCCTCACAATGAAAGGACAGCATGGTGCTGGAACTGTGATGCCCACCCTGGGCTCATTTCCCTGCTGCAGAGGAGTCCATAAGAGGGGAAATCCAAGGTCCTGTGTGCTCAGCAGCAGCAGCCATCACCAGGGAAACATCTGCAGTCACTCTACTCCAGCCCATCCTCATGCACTCCATCAGAGCAACCTCACTGCTCTTCCCTGGCCTCCTTTTGTGCTCCAGAAAGACTCTGAGGCCAGTAAATCAGAGCTGAGGTGGGCTCACCACAAGACAGCTCCTGTGCCAGCAGGGTGTTGGTCACTGCTGTGCTTTATTGACTTTATAGGTGTCAGTTTGTCCATAGATTTTATCCCCTAAACAACCCATGGAAACAACAACTTCCCCAAACCTCACAGCATCACCTGTGATTTATAGAGAGGAATATTGCTGTGAACAGCAAACTGTCAAATCTCAAACAGATCAAAGAAGTGAAATGAGGAATGTACAGACTGAGCTCTTCAGGCCATGTTGATTCCAAAGGAATTTTTTTCTTCCTTCTGTCATAAGAATTTATATGCTTGTGAGAATCTGATCTGGTGGGGAGAGCCTTTCTCCTTTGTCTACATCAAAGTCCACATGTTCTCAAATTGCTATAAGTCATCTTTTGCATTTTAATCTCTGGCCATACGTATGAAAATAATTAGCTGCCTTAAGGGACAGGGGAGGAAGCAGCCTTTATTGCATTTCCACAGGAGTCCAAATGGTGGCAAACTAATAGGATGGAGGAAGTGGATTGTTTTAGTTAGACCTACAATTAAACTGTGTACAGGGAGTTACATGTCAGGCTGATTTAGCATTTATTGATTATGGGTCAAGTACAGCTGGAGTGAAATCAGAATATAATGGGAAGTTACAGCTTTAGCAAGCAGGAAGATGATTTCAGTGTTTTTAAGAACAACATTTATGGCAGAGTTTCTCCTCCACTTTGCACCCCCTCAGGTTGTGAAGGCCAGCGGAGCAGAGCACAGCCCTGCTGTCACACAAGGGTCACAAACAAGAACGTGCCCTTGGTGGGATGGTCTGATGGGACCAGAGAGCTGCTCAGAGGAACCATGGCTGATTTCAGCTGGGAACAGCAGGTTTGTGGCACAGTGGCAGGAAAATTCTGCAAATATTCCAGAGGGAGGCAAAAGTGTGATGGAGAAAGGGGAAATAAAATGAGGGCAAGGCCAGGATCAGAGGGAATGGGGCTGCTGCACACTGGGGCTGGCAGTGGCTGCCTCTGCCCTGCTGCAGAGCATGGCTGGCTGTAGGGCACTGGCACATGCTGGCAGGAGGGAAGCAGTTCCTTTTCTGCACACAGGAGGAGTTGCCAAGAGACAGAAGAAGATGGGGACACAGTCACAGGTTGTTTTCCAGGATGCCATCAAGCCCAACAGCAGGAGAGTCAATCCTTGTGGGATACGGAGCTAGGGAATGAGCCACAAGGCTGATTTGCCAGCAGAATGGAGCATCTTGCCAGGGAGAGAAAACGCAAAGTGCAGTGTGGAAAAGGGGTAAGGAGAGCTCAGTCTCTTGGTGCAGGATCTTGAGATTCAACTCTTCTGCCTGGCAGTAAATCCTCCCTACCCCCCCAGGCTGATATAGACAACACTCACCCTCAAGAGCCAGACACATGCTAAACACCTTCCCAAAATGCTGATCTGCAAGAAACTCTCAAAAAAGCTTTCCATAGGCACTTGAAAAAGAAAAAAACCAGGAGTTTATCTTGATCTCTTAATCCACCAGGTTTCTTTTCTCTCTGCTTTCTCTACCTCGACAAGCTTGGTAATTATAATTTATAGCACCTGCTCACTTTGAAATACCTTGGACTCTTTCTGCCTGGCAGAGGAACAGACACAGTGCCCATCTGCTTTAGGTAAGTGCTCACAAACCACAAAGTCGTTAATTAGACTGACACACGACTCTTCCAGCATGCACATGGTATGTTGTTACTGCACCTACAAACCACTGGCAGCCAGACACTCTGCCAGGGGAGCACAACTGCATCTGAGCATTATGTAAGGCCTTGGCAGCCTTTGCAGGGCTCAGAGCATTGCCATCAGGTGTGCGTGTTCTTTCTAATCCTCCCCACTGGCCTTCCCAACACGCTCCCCAGATAAATCAAACCTGCTGGGAAGCAGCTCCCTCGTGCTTGGTGGGAGGCTCGGTCTCCAGAGCTTGGACTTTTCTTTTGAAATCCAAATTCCTCTTTGTGTTCATCTAGAGAAAGCTGCCAAGGTGTCCTTCCTGACAGCTCCAGACAGTGATGTGTCCCCATCCTGGAGCTGACAGCTCTGGTTCTGGTCTGGGCATGGTTCTGGTCTGGTGAGGGGTTTTTGGAAGCACAGGGGTGTCTGATGTGGATGGGACTATCTGGGTGGGTGTGACGCTTGCCCCTCAAGCTGGCTGAAACGTCTGGCTGGGGAAAGCCAAACCCTTTCAGGAGGGATGGTGCAGACCACCATGGTCCCTGATGACCAATGGTTGGTGATACCCAGTGGTCCAAGCTGGAGCAGCCAAGCTTTGGGTCAGAACATGGCATGGTGACATGCTACACCTACCAATGCCCTTTTGGCACAGAGCTATGTGGGATGGATGGAAACCTGCTCCTGGCTGGCTGGGATTCACAGCACCTCAAGGAGAGTTTGCAGGAGGGAGCCCTCTTCCCATGTTTGAAATGTTATTTATTAGCCAGAACTCAGAGCTGCATCTTCCTTGGTTAGGAAGGATATGGGGGGATCACACAGGGCAATGGGAATGTCCAAGAGCAGGAATCCAAAGGAGAACACTCTGACTCTGCCATCTCACTGAAACTTGTCTGAACCATTTTTTTTCTGGTTTGCTGTCTGTCACCTTGGTTTTTTAAGATTTTCCAAGCCTTATGATGTTGACATTATTGTAGCAAACTTTCTCACACACTTTCTGTAAATAACTGATTGTTTTGCATTCCTTTATGGAGGAGGAGAAAGTTGATGGACTGTTGGTTTGTCCAGTGTCATTGGAGAGGTGGCACTGCCACCCTCCAATCCACTGTCACTCTTGGAAAACTATAAATGTTGGAGTCAAAAGATAAACTTCCCTTTTTCTTCACCTTGAGAACAGTGGTGTGAGCTTGTGTTCTTTCATGTCCTAAAACGACAGCTGTCTGTCCAGTGAAGGATCTTCAGTAACTTGGGCTCCCAGGAGCCAATGTGCCTTATCAAGAGTTGTTAAAATTCATGTTCTGCCTGTGCTGGTTGCACAGCATGTCTTTTGTGGGGGCACCACCCCTGCCATGAAAAATTCTGCACACCTGAAGTCCATGGGTCGGCAGCTTTGAGAAAGCTCCTTACCCACAGACAGGTCCCCATCAGAAGGCAAGAAGAGAAGCAGAGCGGTGTAAGCATGCTCTTTGTGACACCTCTGTTTCTCCTTTTTATTTGTGTTTTACAGATAAATGTGTTACATTTAAACAAAAAAAATTTGTGTGGCTATTACATGCTCGTTTCCTTTCAGAGTGAGAAACCAAGACAGGTTTATAACTAAATGTGTGTGACAGAATGTGTTTTAGAGCCAGATGTGAGCAGGCCCCAGGTGCAGAGAGCTCCTGCTCTTGGTACAGAGGATAAGCTGTGTTCAGGCTACCACAGAGCCAGAGGTGAAAGGCACAGGGGGTGCATGTGCAGTGCAAGAGAGCCCCAGGCTTTCCTGGGTTTGAGGACTCTGGAGCAGAGAATTCATGCTCTGATTGTGCCCCAGCTCTGATTACTCTGCACAGGGTGATCTACTTCAACCTGCTCCAACCTACTTCAACATGACAGGCTGCTACTTCAACCTGCATCAGCACCTGGGCACCTGTCTGTGAGTAAGGAGCTTCCTCAAAGCTGCCAACCCATGGGCTTCAGGTGTGCAGAGTTTCTCATGGCAGGGGTGGTGTCCCCCACTAAAGACATGCTGTGGAAACAGTGTGACCGTGTTCTCAGGGGTCCCAGGATGAGGGAAGAGATGAGGATCTGACTCCCTGTTTCAGAAGGCTTGATTTATTATTTTATTATATATATGATATTAAAACTATACTAAAAGAATAGAAGAAAGGGTTTCATCACAGGGCTGGCTAAGAATAGAAAAAGAATGAATAACAAAGGCTTGTGGCTTGGACTCTCTGTCCGAGCCAGCTCACTGTGATTGGCCATTAATTAGAAATAACCCCATGAGACCAATCACAGATGCACCTGTTGCATTCCACAGCAGCAGATAACCATTGTTTACATTTTGTTCCTGAGGCTTCTCAGCTTCTCAGGAGGAAAAGTCCTAAGGAAAGGATTTTCCATAAAAGATGTCTGTGACAAACCAGCACTGGCAGAACACTAATTTTAACAACTCTAGATGAGGCACACTGGCTCCCTGGGAGCTCAAGATCCTTCACTGGACAGACAGCAAACCAGAAAAAAATGGTTCAGGCAAGTTTCAGTGAGATGGGAGAGTCAGAGTGTTCCCCTTTGGATAAAAATGAGGAATATCTTTCCTTCAGCCCTCTGAGTGACAGCATTTATTGAAGTTTCCTCCTGCCTGGCCTCTGTCTCCTTGAACAGGTACATGAAGCTGATCTCCTGCTGTCAGGGACTCCCAGATTCCCTGCAGATTTCCAGCTAGTTCCTCATCTCAGAATCTGCAGGAGCTGCCTGCCCTGCCCAGCACTCTCAGCCAGCAATCAGAGGGACTCAGGGCAGGTCTGGATGCTCCTCCTGCCTGGGGCTAGGCTTGGACCACAGCAGTGCCACAAAGGGACCCTGCAGCTCAATTCCACGGCTTGGGTGGTGTGCCCTGTCTCATCCTCTCTAAATGCCAGAAGCCAAGGCAGCTGCCACATTTGGAGACAACTGGAGCTCACTGACATAGGTTTTTGCTGCATTTCAAATCTACTTCTGTGCTGTGCAGACAGTGAATGCCAGTCTTTCTCTGTCCCACAGTGGCTAGAGCATCCCCTTCTGTCCCATTTCTCTGGTCACCCCATCTCTTGAATTTTTGGCAAGTTTTTCTGATAGAACTTAGCTGAAAATAATTGTTCTCAGTCTCCACTTGGTTTTGCTGCTTCTGTTGTAATCATGAGAAAAGACCTGGTCATTAAGAATCTGCCTTTCGTCTGCTGGGTCAGTTAGTCCCTGAGGGATGCCCACTTTCCCTTCAAGTCCTGCCTAAATCCCAGAATGACAAACATGGGCACCAAATGTAAACACCTGAAAGAGCAAGAAAATAATCACCACACAATCCCCTTCTGTCTGCTGCTGGTTCCACCCCACTCCTGTTGGCTCCCATTTTCACTCCTTCCCAGCTGTCCTGCTTGCTTAGGATGTGTGGCCAACATGCAAACAGGGAGTTAATATTTCACCAAGTGCCACACAAGTCTGGGCTGTCATGGTGTGCCTTAAAGCCACTTCCCCTTCTGAATGGAAAAAAGGAATCTCTGAGCAGCACAAAGACACTGGGGCTCACATGGCCTGACTGGTAATTCCTGAAAACAGAGCTGTGGGTGACCTATAGGTGTTCCAGGCTGGCAAAGTTTTTGGCAATGGATACACAGGAGTCTCATAAACTTGTGGAAAATGACTCAGATATTTGAAAAAGAGGGGGGAAAAATCACTTCAATGCAATCTGCATGGAGTCTCTTGGTCTGAGGTGAGTAGCCACATTTGGAGTGGCAGTGGAAACCAAGCAGGGCATCTCAGCCCTGTATTCCCCTTCAAACACTGGGCTGTGTCACCAGACCTGGTTCTTTGGACCTCACCAGGCCAAGGGTCTCTGCAGGGCAGCTCTTGTGGGAGGAGGAGAAAGCTGCTCTGTACAGCTGCCTAAAAGGAGGTTACAGTGAGGTGGGAGTAGGACAATGAGGAAATGGCCCTAAGTTCCTCCAGGGGACATTCACATTAGGCATTGGAAATTATTTTTTCTTTGAAGGAGTGGTCAGACACTGGGATAAGCTGCCCAGGGAGGTGGTGGATCATTGTCTCCGGAGGTGTTCAGAGGTGTCTGGATGTGGCCCTCAGGGATGTGGTGTGGGGTCAATGTGGTGGTGCTGGGCTGGTGGCGATTAGATGATCCTGAGGGTCTCCTCCAACCTTGATGGTTCTGTGATTACATCAAAGTGCAAATCATCACCTTTGTCTGCACATGCCCTCCACACTTTAAAGAAGTCAGGCTGGAGGCAGAAGAGGAGTTTGGTGTGGTGCAATGCAGGGCAGAGCTGGCTGTGCCTGTTCCCTGGAGAATAACCATCCTGTGGAGTGTCCACCCTGGAGAACAGCTCCCTCCTGTCCTCTTGTGCTCAGGGCAGGTTTCACTGCAGGCAGGTTTCAAGCCTAGTCTCCCTCAGGATGTCTAAAGCAGCCTATTTCTTCCAAAATTTTGCTTTTACTCTTCGGTTTCTGCAGGAAGAGCACTGGATCCCAGCTGGCCCTAGCTCCTGACCCAACTTTGGAGACACCTGGGAGAGCCACCCTGGCTGAGGTGGCCCTGAGATGCACTGGGAGTAGGTACCTCAGTGCTAATTCACACAAGGATCCTCCCACCCTGCCCCTTAAACAACCCCAGAGTGCTACAGCTGTCTTCTTGGGGTGGTTGGCATTTGCCCTGTGGTATTTTGGCAGGGGCTGAGGAGATGGAGCATGTGGACCTCCCAGCCCTGGCAGTAGTGAATGCCCAAGGACCGGTGGCCAGAGCTGCACTGGAGGCTGTGGCAGAACCTTCAGAAGCCAAGGGTGGCTCTGCTCTGGTGGCACTGGCTGTCACACACTGGCAGGGCACAGGAGAGACAGGCTGACGGACAAGGGGTGTTCTGGAGCAGTTCCTGGGGCTGTGACCTGCTGTTGGAACCCCCCCTGGCTGCTGAGAATTTCAGTTTCTGTGCTGCCAGGCACTGACCCCCAGGAGACACTGCATTGACCTGAGGCCGTTGAGAAGCTTCCAGAATGGAATGATAGAACTGGGATTGTGGGTGTGGAGTTTGAGTAGAGGTGTGTGATATCACAGGGTAGGTAATATCATAGGGTATGGCCTCTGTAATATCACAGAGTAGCATGTAAAATCTAAAACTTAAGAGTTTAAGGGTTTGGAATATAGTAATATATATAAAGCAAGATGGAGGTTTTAGGGCACAGGCTGCTCCTTCTTCTTCACCTTCTCCATGGGTTTTGGTGGTTTTGTGTAATTGAACAGAAAAGTCTGCATTGTGGGACACAAGGGATTAGTTATTGGGTTGAAAGTGAAAATAATTCAGGTGTCATTTCTTAACTGGATAGTTTTTCCTTTAAAGACCTTGTAGTGATAGATATGGGGCCATTTTTGTACCTTGTTAGTGAAATACTGCAGAACTCACTGCTTGTGAGACTGTAATATGGATAAGGAAAACATAAACATCTGAGTCTGAACATGAAATATCATCTTGAGCTCTTTCAATCCTGACCCTGAGAGAGGCAGAAAAGAAGCCAAGAACCAGCACACCTTCCATGCCATGCTTCCCTTGAAAGAGAAATCACTTGGAAAACAACCTGATCTCAAAATCCCTGGAGTGGGGGTCTTGACTCTGGCACTGGTGGTGATGTCAACACAATTTAATAATAACCACAACCATGTGCCAGTGATGTTTCAGCAACAAATGTTTCAAATCTCTTCTGGCACAAAGAACATTCACATCCTGCACAGCCAACACCCCCATTGAAAATTAATATTTAAATTCATATTTACAGAAACTACTACTGGGTACTGGGAGGGCCACACATGAAGAACTGTGCCCAGTGTAAGGAGGATGAGGAGGAATGAGACAGGTCCAGTGGCTGAGCCAGGGTCCCAGGGCATTGCCCCATGAACAGAGGTGGAAGGAGCAGGGAAGGGGCTGAGAGGAGAACTGCCAAGGGCCTGCAAGCAAAGATGATGGAGCCAAGCCCTTCAGAGTGGTTCCAGGTGATCAAACAAAGAGTAATGGCCACAAATTGCCTTCCAGGAGTTTTAGGTTGGACTTGAGAAAAATTTTCTTCCCCAGGAATGGCAGCCCCAGGCTCCCAGAGAGAGGGGGATCTCTGTGCTTGGAGAGACAAAGCTGCAGCTGCCCCCTGAGTATTTGGGATAGTCCTGCTCCAAGCAGGAGACTGCCAGAAAACGTTTCTGTGGTAAAAGGGCTGTGTAAGACTGGGACTGAAGTTAAGGATTAAGGGATAAGGGCAGATTTGCAGTGGTTCAGCCCAACTCAAACACTCTTACAAGCTTCAGCTGTGCTCCCTGCACCAAACACACCTTCCCTAAATCCACTGGCACTCCCGGGTCTGCTCTCAACTCTGCCCATACTCAGGAAACAGCAGAATTCCAAAGTGCTGTGATTTTTAGGGAACGCAGGAGCCCAGACCTGCTGTGGGTACAGGAAAAGCACAATCACAGCCCCAGCATCTTCCCAGGGCTGAATTGTTGAAGTCTTTAAAGCAGTTCTACCCTGCCACAGTCATCCTCCATTTGGGTTAAACAGCCCAGCTTGCCCTTTGCCAGCCCAGAGTGAGCTCTGTGCTCCCTTGCAGGTCCTTTCCCCACTGTGGTCCACAGTGCAGAGGACAGAGACTCTTTGGGTGGATATTTTCCAATGTTCCTTGAAATATGCATTGGCTCTGGTGGCCTTTTCATCACAATGCACACATGGGGAGCTGTAATTTCAACATCCTCCTCCAAGACAGTGTTTCTTCCTTGAAAACTGCCCTCCCCTCTCTTCCACTCTAAGTGACAGTAATCTTTGAATAAATTGGAAAAGAAAAGGAAGAAGGAACAGAACATCCTTGACAAAGGAACTAATGACTCAAATGCTGGGAAGCCTGGGGTCCCCAAGGGACTGTGCAGCTCGCAGCATTGATTTTTAATGACTTACAGAGATTGGAGATTTGGAAGATCTCTCAGTGCCTCTGCAGGGATGCTGCTCAGCTGATTGTTCTGCAACATCCTATAATTAGAAAAAAGAAAACTTTGTTAAAAACCCAACAACAACAGCCTGACACGAAATGGAGGATGTTGCTGCTTGTTTATCAAGTTGTTCTGGGCTCTTGCTGGAAAGCTGGAAAGCGTCACTTTGACCAGCCAGGGCTCTTAAGCAAGCTTAAGGTGGCAGGCAGGTGAGCTGCAGCCCAGTGTGGCCCAGAAGGGCCAAGGGATGAGTCTGGTGTTGCACAAAGGGCCCTCTGCCCTGCAGATGTGCCTGAGTTATCCCAGACTGACACCAGTGTTCTGGGCCAGGCTGTCCCACATTTATCCTGGAGTCAGGCAGCCTTTGCCCATGTGTGTTCCCTCAGTGGTTCCCTCCAGAGGGGATGGAAACCAGCCCTGGGCAGCTTTCCTACCCCACTGAGGCACAGCAGGCACAGAGCGTGAGGAGGAGCTGCTCACAGATGTTTGCCCAGGGATCCCACAGCTGGCAGCAGGAACTGGAACTGCTGTGGAAAAAACCAAACCAGAGGCTGCAGAGAGAGCAGAGACAGCAGAGAGAGCAGGTGCCTGGGGCTGGTGGGCTGGACAGGGAGAACCCAGGAGGAGCCTGAGGGGTGGAAATGAGTGCAGGGCATGGAGGAGGAGAGGGGACATGGGGACACCTACACAGGGATGGGAAAGGAGGAGACAAAGGCGACAGTGCACCCAGGGGTGTGGAAGGGGCTAACAGCAAGCCTGTTAGCTAAAGGAGTGAGAAGAAGCTGATAAGCAAGAAGAAGCTGATAAAGAGCTCTCTCCAAGGCTGCAACCAAAGACACCAAGAGAAGAACTGAAGATAAGAAGAGACGAAGTATTTTTAGAAAGTTAGTTGAAGTCATTGTAACTTTTCACCGATAGTGTTTTGTTAATTTATTGTAGCCAATAGTTAAGGTAGAAGAAGCATAAACAATTAGAAAGTGTATAAAAAGTCAGCCATGTTCAATAATAGAGTTGCCATCTGGGACCACTTGTGGTCTCTGCTTTGTGCCGTGACTGCCTCGACAGCAACACAGGGGTGGGATGGGTGTTTTGAACACCTCTAGGGAGGGAAACAGAGTGAGAACCACACTCCAAGGGCTGCTTCAGACCTGGTCAGACACAACCCTCTCTCCCTGACCCACTGGAGCCCCACACAGCTGAGTTCACTGCTGTCATCATCTCAGCACCTTTGCAAAGGCTGTTCCTGACTCTGGACATGCCTCTGTCCTGAACTTTGTTCCTTCCAGAGCTGGGACATCACTGACACAAGCTCCCCCAGGTGACAGACACATTTCACAAGGTACTTGGGCCTGGGGAAGTGCCTAAAAAGGAAGGTTTTACATGCTGAGGTTACTCAAAAACCTCCTTAGAGTGATTGGAGATGGCAAGAAATAGGAAATGGTGCTTGGGGTCCTATCATAATTTACTGCCAGTGTCATGGCCTCAGTGGTGAGGGGCAGCCCAAAGAACATGGACCCACTGCAGTGACTGCAGCCTTTCTGCCAATGATTCAGAGTCTGATATGGAAGGAAAATTGGAAAGAGACATCTTTTAAAAAGGAAAGCTTTAGGGCACAAAACTGTTCAACTTCTGGAAGAAAACGGGGACTTACCAGTAAATTATTTGTATGAACACAGAAGAAAGAGCAAGGAAATGAGGAACTGTCAGTAGTAGCTCGTGAAAAATGAGCTGTGCCAAAATTTCCTTTTTATACACAGTAAAAAAGCATAAGAATGGAGAAGAAAGAAGAACCAGCTACCATAACTTAAGCTTTTCTTTAGCAAAATGTTAAATTTTGACATTCAGTGCAAGGGAGAAGATGTGTTTGGCAGCAGAGAGGCCACACTTTAATAAATGGTTTCCTTCCAAATGAAGAACATGATTAAGGACTGACAGCATCTCACCTGGCATTTCTGCCAACAACTTGTACATGTGAGGAGAGAGGTTGGTGTGGAAGAGCAGGTGGGAAATGCAAAATTCCACAGGGAAACTGAGGGAAAGGGTCCTGTCCTGGATTGCCAAGCAAATTGTATTCTATTTACCATCTGTGTGGCAGTTGTATTCAGTTCAGTGGGCAGTTTTCCTTATCTCTTCCACAACTGGGCAGACACCTGCTGATAACAGCCATTGAATGTCCCTGCATGGCTGATAAGAGCTACAGCATCCCATTGGGAGATGTGAGCCCAGAGGGAGGAGCCAAGCATTCCTACCCAGATATAATCTGGAGATTCTGGAACACCAGCACGGCTTCTGCACTGGATTGCCCAGAGGAACAGCAGCTGCCTCTTCTTCCACTGGACCTTCAGAGGAAGAGACTGCACCTTTCTCCAGGATCCCTGCTCCAGCAGAACCAGCCCTGACACTGCAGGAGGGCTGAGCCACAATTCCAATGGGGCTGCTGCCAACAGCCTGACCCACAGGGTGTCAGGTTGGGTTCTGACTCTGTCACTGTTGTTCTAGTGTACTGCATTGTTTATTTTATCCTTTTTTTTTTCTTTTCCCTATTAAAGAACTGTTATTTCCTGCTCCCATATTTTTTGCCTGGGAACCTGTTAATCTAAAATTTATAGCAATTCAGAGGGAGGGAGTTACGTTTTCCATTTCAGGGGAGGCTCCTGCCTTCCATAGCACACTCCTGGCTTCCCAAACCGAGACAGCTCCATAGATGAACAGGGCTCAATAACTGCACAAATACAGCTGGGCACTGGCTACAGCTCTGCCTGGGCTAGTGGGAATCACAGGAGAGCCAGGGCAGGGCAGAAGTGCTCTTGGGAGAGAACAGAAGCCCTGAGGGTGACTGCAGGGAGTGTGATGAGCAGGACACCAGCTGTGATGCTTCTGCTCCTCCTGATGCTGGGCAAGCTCTGGCCAGGCCACGCTGTCCCACCTGGGCCCTGCCCTGCAGGACACAAGACAGCAGCAGAGCAGCAGATGACAACAGGCAGAAGGATGGGGAAATGCCAAATCCTCACCTCTGGGGAGCCTGGAATAGGAACTGCAGGGCTGGTAGAAGAGTGGGATGGATGGGGCTCCTCCAGCCGTGTCCCCCTCCTGCAGCTCCTGTGCTCAGCTGGGCCCTGGGCAGCACAGGGGCCCTGGGCTCACAGTGGCCACTCCAAGCCTCTGCACTGTGGCACTCACAGCTGCTGCCCCCCAGCTCCTCTGCTGTGCCCCTCACAGCTCCCTGCCCCTCTCATCCCCTCTGCCCCTGCCTGGGGGTCTCTCCCCTCCTGCTGGCCGTGCTCGGGCCAAGGGCAGGGGCAGCGAGCACCAGGAGCTGCCTCTGCTGCCCCCAGAGCCCCTTCCCACGGGGGGCACCCTGCCAGGCTGCTGGCACCCCCCTGGCACGGCTGGCACCCCACAGCACGTGGGGCTGCTGGCAATGGGCCCTGCAGCTCCATCACCACGGGCTGAGCTTCTCCTTCCGAGCTGTGCAAGGGCCCTGGGAGCCCCAGGGATGGATCCCGGGGGTTCTCTGCAGCCCCTGGGATGGAAACCTCATCCAGGTGGGCAACAGGGACCAGCACAGCCCCTGGGGCTCCTGCTCCTGCAGAAGGATTTGTTTCTGCAGCCCAGGTGTGCTGGGGAGATAAACTCTGGGTCCTGCAGCCCAGTGAACTGGAATAATAATTAGCGTCTGTTAAAAGTCAAGAAGATGCAGAGCTGGACACCAGAGAGATACAGAGTGGGGCTTCAGAAAGTGCTTTCAGGGTTTTGGTGGGACAAACATTGAATCTCAGTGGCTCTCTGAAATGTGAGCCTGGTGTTTGGTGTTGGTCATTGGAAGTATCTGAAGTCAGCACTAAAGCAAAGCCCATTGTCACACTTCTGCTGGATCCTGCTGCCTGCCATTCAGTACAAGTCCCTCCTCCAACCAGTAAAACAGACTGAGAGACTTTCCAGACCACCATCAGCATGGACTGGCTCCAAAATGAAGCCATTTTGGTGCAGACAAACAATATTTAAGGAAGATGTTTCAGAGACCTCAGAAACCACTGGAGTGGTGGACAATGCTGTTTTTCACAGCAGCTAGAGAAGTTTTCAGATGCTGGGACTGGGACAAGAACCAGTGCACTTCACATTGCACATAATGAATCCAATAACTCATCATCAGAGCATGACACAGAGAAACCAAAAAGCAATTCCAAACAGGGTTTGATAATAGTCTAGGGACAGGGCCACCCTGGTGTTAAACAAGAAATTCTTCATTGGGCCTCAAGCTCAGGAAAGCTCCAGCTGTTCTTACAGGGAACTTAGGTTTTAGCAGGGGAAGACATGCTGTGTTTATCCCTGGATGTCCCAGGATGGCTTCTCTCACAGGACAGCCCCCATCAGGACATGCTCACTGCACTCACTCCTTACACATCACGTTAAACCAGCCTTGCATATTTCTTGTTGTTTATTTTTCATAAAAAACATACAACATGATTTTGGGAAAAGTTCAAATAATTGTACCAAAACCTGGTGGAAGATGCCAGGTGGATGATCCCACACACCTGCAGGATCACACCTGCTCTCTGTGCCACCTTTAGGACTGGTTCCTGGGGCTGCTCCATACCAGGGTGCTCAACAGGAGCATGGCAAAAGGGTTCAGAGGACAGCAGGGCATCTGAAAAGCTGGGACAGGTCTGCTGGGTCCCTCCCTTCTAAGTTGTGGCGTTTTGCCCTTTGGGGTGCTGCTCTTGCATAAGAAGAGGGAAGACAATGCTGCAGCTCACTGAGGAGACCACCTGCAGCATCCAAGGATGGCCAACACATTCTGCTTCAAGAGGTCACTGCACCATTGAATGTCAGCAGCATTGAAAAGAGGGAACAATTCTCAAATCAATCATCTGTCACCTCCTGACTCATGGTCCTAAAAGCCTGGGGCAGGCTCTGTTCCCTCCCCACATTCCTGCTGCCCCCAGGGTAGGAAGCTGCTCTCCAGGGTGTGGGCAGGGAGGGTGGTGCAGGGTCTGTGCGGACCCCAGGGTGCTGGATCTCTGCTGCAGGGCGCCTGCCTGGGGCACAGACAGTCTGTGAGGCTGCACCTCAGTACACAAAATCACAGCAACCCCGAGATCCCAGATCACACTGGCCTCAGCCTCTGTCTGTCAGCATCTGTCTGTTCCTGCCTCTCCCTCAGGTCCTGCCTTCCAACAAAATCCCTGAATTTCATTGGCTTTCCTACAGCAAGGTGCTGCTTCAGAGCAGCCTGGAGACAACCTTAGAGCTCAAATCCTTCTGGATTTGTTTCTGCAGCCAAGGTGTGCTGGAGAGATAAACCCCTGGGTCCTGCAGCCCAGTGAAGTGGAATAATAAGCATGGAGCAATCCTGGTCTAGTTGATGTGATTTCTCACTTGCTGAGTCTAATTTTTCTTAGAATTTATTCAGGGTGGTGAGGCCCTGGCACAGGATACCCAGAGAAGCTGTGGCTGCCCCTGGATCCCTGGGAGTGTCCAAGGCCAGGTTTGGGGCTTGGAGCACCCTGGTACAGTGGAAGGGGGTGAAATGGGATGGTCCTTAAGCTTCCTTCAAATCCAAACCCTTTTGCGATTCTATGACCTTGCTGGTTGACGAGCCAACTTCTGGACAGGCTGAGGACACTGATGAACATGACAAAGACTGCTCAGAGCAGCAATGACTGAAGCCCAGTTGTGGATGGAGCACTGTCACCTTGCTTGGTACTGCTCAGGTGGTACCAGACACCAGCAGACACGGACATTCCACCTGCTGCCCACAGCAACCTGGCTGGAACCACAATAAATCTCAGCTCCCCAGAGGTGGGGTTTCATTTTCACAAGCAGGAAGATTGATTGTTGGCAGGGGCCACGCCTGAACGACCAGAAAAATGTTGGGATCAGGTCCCATCACAGCAGGATCCTTGCACAAGAGAGCTCAGCAGACACACAGCCCTCAGAGGTGCAGGCCTGTGCATGATAAAATGTCCCCATCCTGGGAGGCTGAAGTGACTCAGCCAGCACAGTCAAAGGGCTGTTATTGCTGGAGGCAACTGTGCCTGGAGCCCATGCACAGGGATTAAAGGCATTCCAACCTCTGCACGTTCCTTTTCCCTCCCAAAGGGAGCGTCTCTTGGATGGGCCACACCATTCCCTTTGTCTCAAAGCCATTTCTGCACTGCACAGCTCAGGGCTGGCCAAGAGATGGGTCTCTCTAGGGATTGCTGAAGTGTCCCAAGCCACCTCCAAACCTGCCATCCCGCGGCAACTTGATTTTTCTGTGATGTTGTTTGATGTGTGCTCACACACCAGGTGAGTCAGCACCTGTCCTGGGCCTCAGGAGGCCCTGAGGAGGCTCAGGAGGAAGAGAGGAGGGGACGGTGAGGGGGGCACTGGGCACGGCCCATCCAGGGCATGTGGCGTGTGCTGAACAAGGCCACTCCTGTTCAGCCTACCTGTATGGAGATGAACCATGGGCAGGGCTGGGCCAGGGTGTGCTGGGAGGGGGGTCAGGCAGTGCTGAGTGCACACCCCAGAGAGAGCTGGGCAGAGCTGGGCAGTGCAGGGCACTGCTGGGCAGTGCTGGGCAGTGATCACACCCCAGGCTGTGCTGGGCAGAGCTCAGCAGTGCAGGACAGTGCTGGACAATGCTGGGGCAGTGCTGGGCTGTGCTGGGCAGTGCTGGGCAGTGATCACACCCCAGGCTGAGCTGGGGCAGTGCAGGGCAGTGCAGTGCTCACACCCCAGGCAGTGCAGGGCAATTCTGGCCAGGGCAATGCTGGGGCAGTGCTGGGCAGTGCAGTGCTCACACCCCAGGCAGTGCAGTGCTCACACCCCGGGCTGTGCAGTGCTCATACCCTGGGCAGTGCAGGGCAATGCTCACCCCCCAGTACAGAGCTGGGCAGTTGCTCACACTCTGGGCTGTGCAGGCAGGCTGGGCAGCCCAGGCTCTGCACACTCCCCCAGGCTGGTTGGGGCTTGCTGAGGAATTGAGTGCCAGGGTGGGCCTGCCGTGGGAGCAGAGCAGTCTGCAGCCAGGAGGATGCACTCAGGCATTTGCCCTCCATGCTTTGGGGTGAGGTTGTGGTTGCACTTGGAGTCTTTCCCCGTGGAGTTTGGTGTGGGATTCCTTCTTGGCTAGAGAGCCCTGCTGTTGGTGCAGCCTGTTCAGCAGGAGTCAGAGCAGGGGCACTCCTGGCTATGCAGGGACACCTGAGCAAGGGTGGGATGTCTGGGAAGCTGTGGCAGCACAAGTCAGCCCATGGGCAGCTGGGTTGGGACCTTCCTGCTGATGGAGATCCAGGCAGGACACCTGCCTGGAGAAGCAACCAGGCAGCTCATGAGGAGCTCTGGAAGGATGGAGAAGTTTCCAGTTTTCCAGATACTCTCATTAAGCAGCATATTCTGCCACCCTGGAAAGGGAGAGCATGGACCAAGGAGTTGATTTTGAAAGGGAAGGAGTTTGCAGAGGGGTCAAAGCAGCCTGTGGAGTGGCTTCCAGTGATCCTGGCAATGAAGCTTGCACTGAGGAGCATCAGCCCTGTGGAGAGGAGGTGGGTGCTGCAGAGCAGCCCCAGGAGAGCTGCACTCCCAAAGTCTCTGCACAGGGCTGGACGTGCCAGGGCAGAAAACCCATGAGCAGCAGCTCCTGCTGCTGAGCATCCCCCCTGTCAGCCTGCCCTGTCTGAGGGGGCTGAGGAGACCCTTGCCCTTGTGGCTCCAGGCTCCATGCAGGAAGACCCCAGCCCATCCCAGCGGATCTGGGGCACGGTGTTTGGTTGGGCTCTTCCCCTGCTCCCTTCCTGATGCCCACACACCTGCTTCCTTGGGTGTACCCCTGCATGGTTTCTGCACAGGCCTATCTCCATGGACACTTTCCAGGTGGTTTTTGTGCAGCGAAGCAGCCAGAGGAGGCCGAGCCAAGAATCTGCTCCAGGTTCCAGCACCTCTGGGATTCACTCCGAGGGCAGGGAGAGACCATCTGCACAGGCGGGTTGGTGGAGGAATTCCCAGGGTGTTTCCCATCCTTTTTTAAACATAAACTGATTCTCTGGGAAGACTGGGAAAGCACCAGGCCCTTTGACAGCCCAAGAAACATGTGAGAGTTTACTTGTGGACCTGCACATGATTGCAATTAGCCCTAGGGCTCTAGCACACTAAAATTAAACCAAGAAAATTGTTTCCATCCCCAGATATCAGCCTGCCTCCTCAGGGGACTCCCTTGCCACCAGAGGGAAGATCTTTGACCCTGCTGTGAGTCAGCTGCTGAATTGCCCAGGTTTCAGCTGGTCATGGTTGGGGCAGCCATTCTCAAATTGTCACTTGTCAAACCTCAGCCAGCCTGGGACACAGCACCCATGTCTGTAAACACAACATCCCCAATATCCCTGCTGCCATCTACTCCAAAACCTGCTATTCCTCGTGTTCACAAATGGAGATGATGGATTTCCTGACTCATTGCAGCAGCAGCTGCAGTGAGAGCCCATGGCAGCACAACATTGCACTGCAGACAGGCCAGGAGAACCATCAGAGACTTTGGAAAGGGAAATGCTCCCTGTGATGTGGGCTCTGGTAGTGCCCCTGTTTTGAGGGAGCAGGAACTTTGTTAAATAAGAGGTTCATGGGTGGAGCAGTCACTGTGAGCATCCACCCTCCTCCCCCTGTCCTTGAAGGTCTGTGCCCATCCTCAGTCCCCTCTCCTCCAGGTTAAGTGACTCATGTCACAGACATCTTTTATGAAAAATCCTTTCCTTAGGATTTTTCCTCCTGAGAAGCTGAGAGGCCTCAGGAACAAAACGTAAGCAATGGTTATCTGCTGCAGTGGAATGCAACAGGTGCATCTGTGATTGGTCTCATGTGGTTGTTTCTAATTAATGGCCAATCACAGTCAGCTGGCTCAGACTCTCTGTCCAAGACACAAGCCTTTGTTATCATTCTATATTTTTCTGTTCTTAGGAAGAGATGGGGATCAGCCCTGGTTTGTCATGTACACATTGTGGGGTGCCAAGGGGTCTGCCAAAACAAGGAAGAGAGAATGAAATCTGCCTGTATATTCTCTTTCTATTCTTCTTTCTATTCATCCTTCTGATGAAATCCTTTCTTCTATTCTTTTAGTATAGTTTTAATATAATTTATATAATAAAATAATAAATCAGCCTTCTGAAGCATGAAGTCAGATCCTTGTCTCTTCCCTCATCCTCAGACCCCTGTGAACACTGTCACACACTCATCTGATTCATTATTCACCACCAGACCCCAATCCTTCTCACTGGGCTGCAGGACCCAGAGTTTATCTCCCCAGCACACCTGGGCTGCAGAAACAAATCCTTCTGCAGGAGCAGGAGCCCCAGGGGCTGTGCTGGTCCCTGTTGCCCACCTGGATGAGGTTTCCATCCCAGGGGCTGCAGAGAACCCCCGGGATCCATCCCTGGGGCTCCCAGGGCCCTTGCACAGCTCGGAAGGAGAAGCTCAGCCCGTGGTGATGGAGCTGCAGGGCCCATTGCCAGCAGCCCCACGTGCTGTGGGGTGCCAGCCGTGCCAGGGGGGTGCCAGCAGCCTGGCAGGGTGCCCCCCGTGGGAAGGGGCTCTGGGGGCAGCAGAGGCAGCTCCTGGTGCTCGCTGCCCCTGCCCTTGGCCTGAGCATGGCCAGCAGGAGGGGAGAGACCCCCAGGCAGGGGCAGAGGGGATGAGAGGGGCAGGGAGCTGTGAGGGGCACAGCAGAGGAGCTGGGGGGCAGCAGCTGTGAGTGCCACAGTGCAGAGGCTTGGAGTGGCCACTGTGAGCCCAGGGCCCCTGTGCTGCCCAGGGCCCAGCTGAGCACAGGAGCTGCAGGAGGGGGACATGGCTGGAGGAGCCCCATCCATCCCACTCTTCTACCAGCCCTGCAGTTCCTATTCCAGGCTCCCCAGAGGTGAGGATTTGGCATTTCCCCATCCTTCTGCCTGTTGTCATCTGCTGCTCTGCTGCTGTCTTGTGTCCTGCAGGGCAGGGCCCAGGTGGGACAGCGTGGCCTGGCCAGAGCTTGCCCAGCATCAGGAGGAGCAGCAGCATCACAGCTGGTGTCTCAGGGCAGGGGGTCCCAGCCCAGCAGCCCTTTGCTGGCCAACACCCCCAGGGAGGTTCAGTGTGAAGCCTGAAGGGTGATTTGCCCTCTCTGAGTCCTCTTCTCCCTTGATTTTCAGCAGAGCCAGAATGGTTAAGTATAAACTCAATGCTTTGCCTCTGCCTAGAGTGAGGAGACAGGACTTTCCTCCATGCTCCTGTCTTTAATACCTGACATCTCAACATCTCTCTGATGTTTCCTGTCTCATGGGGTCTTCAGATCCCCATCTCCAGATACCCTCTGAAGAGGGGAATATCTGTGTGGTTTTGGTGGAGATTTCCAGGTGAAATGCCCCGATCCCTCACTCCCCAAGCTTCTCAATGCAATATTTCCAGGTGAAATGCCCTGGAGTGGGGTGGGACACTGGTCTACCCATGAACTTTCTATTTCACTCCTCAAGCTTCCCAATGCAATATTCCAGGTGGAAATGCTCTGATCCCTCACTCCTCAAGCTTCCCCATGCAACCATTTCCAGATGAAATGCCCTGATCCCTCACTCCTACTGGCTCTGGGTCCCTGGTGAGCCTGTCCCTGCTGCCTGTGGCCCTGTCCTAGGGCAGAGCTCACCCTCCCCTCTCCACAGAGGCTCTGAAGGGAGGCACTGCTCCAGGAAAGCTGCATTTGCCCTCACCCAGGCCTGACACAAACAGAATTGATCAAAAGCACCTTGAAAAGCTCCCGTCCCCAGAGCAGAAGGCTCCTCTTGTTGAAATTGGGTGGGAGAGCTGCGGTTTTTCCTCAGTTCCTTTGATTTGTTGCCTAATGCAGGGGATGGATAAATCTCTAAGCCCTGAGATTTAGGGCAGGATTCATACTTTACATCTTCAGAAGACGTAGTAAACAGCCTTATACTCTCTAATCCTGGGAGCAGGTTTGTACCTGCTCTCCCTGCATAAACTGGACCAGCTACAACAATTTCACATTGTGGCTGAGTTCAAAACATCCCCTTGGGGATGAAATGTTTATTGCAGAAGATTTTTAAGATGGTTCCTCAGGGAGAAAGGGACTCCCACCTCAACATCCTGCACAGCCCCTGGGGGCTGTCACAGGGACACGAGAACAGAGAGACTCCATGAGGAGTGGGACACCTTGGGAAGGTGTGAGTGTGGGTGTCACAGCAGAGACAGCTCAGCTGAGTGGGGATTCCAAAGTTTCCAGATGGGATTTGTCTCTCAGAGCTTCCCCACAGGGCAGCAGGGGTGGGTGCTGCCTGCAGTGACATTTATTGAGCAGGATTTGCCTGCTCAATGATCTTTATTGAGCACGGTTAGCCTGCAGTGACATTTATTGAGCAGGGTTAGCCTGCAATGACATTTATGGAGCAGGGTTAGCAGATCCCTGATGGCTGCAGAGCTCCAGGGTCCAGCTGCCTCCATGGGATCCCTCAGGTCACACTGCCCAAGGATCCCAACCTTTCCCAGGTCACTCCAGAGCCTTGCAGAGCCCTCCTGGGCTGTGAAGGGCTTTGTGGTGAGGGCAGCTTTCCCAGCTTACCCTTTCCCAGGTACCTGGAGCTTGGAGTTGCTCCAAGCCAGCCCCAACACAGCAGCAGAGCAGATGGGGCCAGTTTGGGGTCTGGGCTCCACATCTGGGGGACACCACTTGAGGGAGATTTCGGGAGTTTTATGCAAAATGTGAACCTCTGCAGATTCTCCCAGGGCACACTGTGGGCACACCATGCCCTGGGGGGACCTGCTCAGTCTATGAGGTGGGACACAGCTCCCCATTGGGGTGGGACACAGATCCCATTGTTGGGGGACACAGCTCCCCATTGGGGTGGGACACAGCTCCTCATTGGGGGGACACAGCTCCTCATTGGAGTGGGACACAGCTCCTCATTGGGGGGACACAGCTCCTCATTGGCGTGGGACACAGCTCCTTGTTGTGGGGGACACAGCTCCCCATTTGGGGGGACACAGCTCTTCATTGGGGTGGGAAATATCTCCCCATTGGGTGGGACACAGCTCCCCAGTATGGGGGGACACAGCTCCCCATTGATGGGACACAGTTCCTCATTGAGGGGGACACAGCTCCCATTGGGGTGGCACACAGGTCCCCAGTGAGGGGATACACAGCTCCCATTGGGGTGGCACACAGGTTCCATTGTGGGGGACACAGCTCCCCATTGGTGGGACACAGCTCCCCATTGGGGTCAAACACAGCTCCTCATTGAGGGGGACAGAGCTCCTCATTGGGGTGGGACACAGTTCCCCAGTGAGGGGGGACACTGCTCCCCATTGGGGTCAAACACAGCTCCTCATTGTGGGGGGACACAGCTCCTCATGGAGTGGGACACAGCTCCTCACTGGGGGGACACAGCTCCCCATTGAGGGGGGACACAGCTCCCCATTGGGGTGGGACACAGCTCTTCATTGGGGTGGGAAATATCTCCCCATTGGGTGGGACACAGCTCCCCTTTGTGGGGGAACACAGCTCCCCATTGGGGTGGCACACAGCTCTGCAGTGGGGTGGGACACAGCTCCCCAGTCACCAAGGGCAGGTCTGCCAGGGTGGGTTTAACACCTGACCCCACAACTTGAAGCTTTGCATCCCCTCGGGATGGCTGCAGGTCCCTGCTCATGGCCAGGGGCTGGGGAGAGGCAGGGACAGGGATTGCCCTGCAGAGAGGAACAAGTTACTTACAGGATCTTCAGGCTGTAGAGGCCAGAGAAAGCTTCCCCTGGGATCCTGGAGATCTGGTTTCCAGAGAGGCGCCTGCAGTGGAAAGAAGAGGTGTCAAGATTCCTGTGATGACATTCCCTGTGTGCAGAGGCTTCACAACCCCTCCATGCTGCACTATCCCCTCCAGGGGAGGCTTCAGCACCTGCAAGCTGGGCCACAACCCTGAGCTGGGCATCATCCCCTGAAAATCCCAGCATCATCCCCTGGCCCAGCCCGAGGAGCAGCACAGAAAATCCCAGCTCCTGCCAGACCTGAATCCAGCATTTTCAGCATCCAGAGACAGCCCATGGCTCAAAGCCATTTCCTGGATAGACACAGGTCCCCAGCACAGAAATACAGCACAGGCAGTGAGCAGCCCACAGACCCTGCTCCATGCCAGCCTTGGCAGAGAGACTGGAGCAGGGCAGAGCTGTTTCTGCTCATGGCAGGACTGTCCCTAAATCCTGGCTGGTGAATGAGGGTCAAAGGATGGGAGAGGAAGCAAAGAGCAGCACCAAAATGGGAAATGAGACATATCTGGGACATAGCGCAAAGAGCAGGGGAGAACATTCAGAATTTCCTGAAAGAATTTATTGAAGAAAACCTGTGGGATTTGCCATTGTACAGCTTCACCTGATCTTAGAACTCAAAATTGAACAAGGCCCAGAGAAGGCTGGGGAATTAAAAGGTATTTGCATTTTTCATTGACATTAGAAACTGGATCACTGTTACCATTAGGACTATGGTGGGGGCATGTGGTTGAGCCAGGACTGAAGTCCAGGACTTCTGAATCTAGGCTGGACCTAGAGAAGAGGTGACTTTTCTCTTTTTTCTCCTGTTCTGAGGACAAACATGGATGAAGTCCCAGCCCCCATCAGCCAGAAATCATAAAGAAAGGTTCAACAACCTGATTAAGACCCTAAATTGCCACTAAAATTGGGCAAGAATCTTGTCTGCTTGACTTGGAGTGGAATATTGCATCTCCAAAACAGAGACAGTGAACATCATTTGTGACCAGGCTCATCTGCATTCTCACAGAAAGTCCAAACCAGGCCCAAGAGGTTGGGCACAAACAATCCAAGACTTCTGGCACAGACATGGCAAAGGTATTCATTAAAGTTTTTTTCTTTTTAGGCATTTTTTAGGGGAAGGAGGCAGGTGTGGAGGCTGAGCAGTGCAATCCTGGCTGGAAGCAGAGTGCAGGGCAACTCTTGGGATCTCTGCTGCTCTCAGTGACCCTGAGATGTGTTAAAGTTTCTTTTCCCAGCCTGGTGCTCGAAGAAGGAGTCAGAACTCTTCAGTTCTCGGTCTCAAGGTGGCTTATTGTTCCTCATCTATAAAATTCTTTCTCCTGTCCAGCTGAGGTCCATCCAGCAGGACAGTCCCAGGCACTCTGCCTGTCCCCAAGGCAGTGTTATGTCTTTATACTAAAAACTACATGTACAATATTTACAATTACTTCCCAATACCTATCACCTATGTTAGACAGTGAGCTTCTACTCTAAACCAATCTAAAAGTGCCACCATCACAGCAGAAGATGGAGGCCAAGAAGAAGAAGGAGAAAGGCTGGACATGCCCAGATTCCTCCATATTGCCCTTTGAACCCCCATTCTAAAAACCCCAAAAATCTATTTTTCACCCTGTGATAAATTCACTATTACTCAACTTAAACTTTCGTGGCTTGTAATTCTTCATGTAAAGGTTGGTAATTGTTTTTTGCAAGGGCTAAATCAAAGGCACAGGGGCATTTTGGGCTCTGTGCCAGGGTCCCTGAGCCCCCTGGGCTGGGGCTGGAGCCCTCCTGGGCAGCCAGAGGGATTTTCTGGGTTCTGACAGGGATCCAGGGCTCTGCAGAGGTCACTGAGGGGACCAAGGTGTTGTGGGCAGCCAGGCTCACCTGTGGCAGAGCCCGTGTGTGGGTGCCTGAGCTCTCCCTCCCCTCGGGAATCTGCAGAAAATCTCTCCCATAATGAGGCCTCTGACAGCACAAACAGCACAGGGTCGTCTCTTTAATGTGTGCGAGCAGGTTGGAACCTGCCTCCGGCAGCACATGATCCGCCTGGCAGGCTGGGCTATTTGTCACTTAGGGGCTGTGATTTGGGGTAATTGCTGCTTTTGATTGCTGATTTCCACATGGGAGGGAGGGAGTGCTGTCCGGGAGGCTGCAGTGCTTGCCTGGAGGGGGGGGGGGGGTGTTCCTGCACGGCATCCTCAGCCTGCTCCTGCATCCTCCTCCTCCCTGGCTGTCTGTCTGTCCTCACCTCCCCGCAGCTCCGGGCTGCTCACACTTATTCCAGGCTCACTGTGCCTCTCTGCTCACTTCCCTGGGTGTGTTTGAGTGTTTGCCAGGTTCCTGAATGGATCTGGGACCTCCAGGATCAGCAGCCTGCTCCTGCATCCTGCATCCTCCTCTCCTCCCTGCCTGCCTGTCCTCACCTCCCCGCAGCTCTGGGCTGCTCGCACCTACTCCAGGCCCCTCACACCTATTCCAGGCCCAAAGTGCCTCTTCTGGCAACTCCGTGCCTCTCTGCTCACTTTTCTGGGCGTGTTTGAGTGTTTGCCAGGTCTCTGAATGGATCTGGAACCTCCAGGATTAGCAGCCTGCTCCTGCATCCTCCTCCTCCCTGGCTGTCTGTCTGTCCTCACCTTCCTGTAGCTCCAGGCTGCTCACACCTATTCCAGGCTCAAAGTGCCTCCCTGCTCACTTCCCTGGATGTGTTTGAGTGTTTGCCAGGTCCCTGAATGAATCTGGGACCTCCAGGATCAGCAGCCTGTTCCTGCATCCTCCTCCTCCCTGGCTGTCTGTCCTCACCTCCCCACAGCTCTGGGCCCCTCACACCTCCTCCAGGCTTAAAGTGCCTCTTCTGGCAGCTCTGTGCCTCCCTGCTCACTTTTCTGGGTGTGTTTGAGTGTTTGCCAGGTCCCTGAATGAATCTGGGACCTCCAGGATTAGCAGGAGAGGAATGTGGAGCTGAAATGGAGCCCCAGCTGGGGCTGCTGGCCTCAGGGTGTCCTGGGAAGCCCCAGATGCTGATGGAACACTGCAGAGCCAGCTGGTGTCACCTCAGCACTGTGGGCAACACAGAACATAAGGGGGAAACAACTCTGTGTTGTTTTGAAGCAGATGCCCAGCTTTCACTGGGTGAAATGAGAGGATTCACAGGTGAATTTAGAGGCCCAAAGCACCCCCAGCCCCAGATAAGGCCCCATGCCTCACTGCTGCTGCAGATGTTTCTGTCCTTGGCCATGTTGCACCAGGCTGTGCCTTGTCCCTGGCTCACCTCTGGTCTCTGGCTCTTCTCTCCATGCCTTTTCCTCCTCCCTGCCCCTGAGGCAGCCCAGCTCCTCTCCCCAGGCTCAGGGTCCATGCCAGGCCAGGAGCAGGCCCAAAGGGAGGCACCAACCACAAGCACCTCTCTGAACTCTCCTCCCAATGCCATTGACAGCGTCACTGGGGTCCAGCATGGGCTCTGCCCACTTCTGTGCAGGGGCTGGGAGGTGGGACATGTCTGTGGTTGTGCACACAGGCTGAGTTTTCCCTTTCCTAGAGGGCTGCATGGCTGGCTGTGCACACAGGGTGTGGAGGTGTGGGGTTTGGGGGTTTGCTGGACCTCCAGGACAGGTGCTGATGCTGCTGGGGGTGTTCCCTGTGTTCCAGGCAGAGGAGCATGGCTGTGCCACCTGTCTGAGAGCAGACCAGGAATGGGTGAGCCTTTTGGGGTGTCCTGTCAAGGGTGAGCACTGGAAACATGTCATGGAAACACAGAACAGTTTAAGTAGGAAGGGACCTTAAAGCTCATCTCATTCCACTCCTTGCCATGGGCAGGGACACCTTCCACTATCGCAGGCTGCTCCAAGCCCTGTCCAACCTGGCCTTGGACACCTGCAGGGATTGAGCAGCCACAGCTGCTCTGGGCACCCTGTGCCAGGGCCTGCCCACCCTCACAGCCAAGAATTCCTTCCCATTATCCCACCCACCCCTGCCCTCTGGCAGTGGGAAGCTGTTCCCTGTGTCCTGTCCCTCCATCCCTTGTCCCCAGTCCCTCTCCAGCTCTCCTGGATCCCCTTTAGGCCCTGGCAGGGGCTCTGAGCTTTCCCTGGAGCTTCTCCTCTCCCGGTGAGCACCCCCAGCTCTGCCAGCCTGGCTCCAGAGCAGAGGGGCTCCAGTTCTTGGAGCCTCTTCCTGACCATCCTTTGCTTCCATGCCATTAACTCCTGTACCAGTTCATGTCAGAGACCCAAGACATAAAAATCTTCCTGTGTCTGACCCTTCCTCTGTCCATGGTCACTTGGCACTCTTCCAGGTTCATGGTTCCCTCTGTCCCTCTCACTCAAACTCTCCAGAAATCCCCCTGCTTGGCAGACAGGCACCCATTGAATATATCTGCAGAATTCAGATCCCACAGGAAATGCAGTGAAATGGTTATTTCCTTTCCATTTAAAATGGAACAATAACATTTGAAGTGATGCTGCCAGTGTGACATCCCCTGAGACAGCTCCTAATTCACTCCTTCTGTGGAGGAGCTTGGGTGAATAACCCCACCAAGGAGGACAGAAAGGCACTGCCTTTGCCCTAAGCACAGGGAAGAGGAGCTATTCTTGCAGGGCTGAAATTCTGGTCCACATGGGCTCAGCTCTAGGCCTGCTCAGGGCTCTTTTTAAGACAGACTTAATTCAGTGCTATGTCCTGTTCTCCTGAAGTTTACACTGTGACATGGGGTTGGGAGAAAGAGAAAGCTCTGCGTTTAAAAAGTGGCTGATAGAAGGAGGAGAAAAGGGGCAGGTAGAAGGGGAGGGTGACAGCTGGATGTGGCTGGCTTACTTCAGAAAGCTCATGGTGGATTTTAGATCCTGCCCCCCCCGTCTCCCCTTCTACCACTCCCATGATTTCTGGGAACATTCCTCCAGGCTTTGATCTGCATTCCCAATACACTCCAAGTTGGAACAAACTCATGGTTTACCACTGTATGGTTGCTGCTGTTCAGTTACCACAGGCTCAACCCTCCTGTATCTTGAGCTTCTTGGTCATGCTACAACTTCCATGGCATGCCCGAAGGCTGTGCTGGGCAAGATGGCTCATGTCAGGTGCTCAGGCAGCTCAGGGATGCTCTTATCACTCACATTAGGAGGCAGGAACGTTGCCCATTGGCAGGACAGGACAAACATGTGTGTCCATATCCCAGTAAAATTCTCCCCTTGCCAAAGTTTCATTGAGCGTGTCGGCCGCCCCTTTGATCTCCTGCTCAGGGTGGTTTCTCAAGCACTCACCTCTCAAGGCACTGTGCCCAGACACTCCATGCTCCTGCCTAAACTGTGTCATCCTGCCAAGCCTGGGCCTTCCCCTGAGCACACAGGGGACCACAGGCCCCGTGTCATGCCTGGGTTTGTTCTTGTGCTGGTGCAAAGCAGGAATGAAGCCAATTAAGTCAACAAGTGAAAACATGGTGCATTTGAGGAAAGGGCCAGGCCTGGACTCTTCCTTCTCACACAGGAATCTGCAGCTGGTCCTAGTGTGGTATCTCCTGAGGATGCCTCTAATGTGGTCTGTGCTGTCTCACTCCATCCCTGAGGAGAAGACTGTGCCTGTTTGTAGCCCTGCTCGCTGTGCCCCCTCAGTGCCTGTTCCAACTCGATAGATTGATCGCATTTGTTCTTTTGTTTATGGTCCTCAAGCCAGTTTTCAACCCACATGAATGCTCATATGCAAGCCAGTTTGCATTCATCTGCCAAGTAATATTAGTAAGACACAGCTCCTTAATGAACAGGACACTGAAAACCTTCACTCCATCTCTTTATATTATAAACTGCAAAGATTTTCTGTTTCTTCCGTCCAAACCTTCAGAGCAGTTTTCACTTTTAACTCTACTTTTGGTGCCCCACTTAGGGTACCCCAGAACATAATTAGTCATATGGAAAGCAGTTTTCAGGGAAACTAGGGCCAGCTACCCCAACTAGCAAGGATTTTTCAGTTGGTGAACACTCTCTCTGGTCTGAATGGAGTAGAAATAGAATGGAAATCTCTAAATTTCCAAAACATTTTGAATTCATTTGGGCAGCTGCAATATCTTGGCCTCATTGGTCAATGTTCATGATAGACAACCCCTTAGAAGCCCTTCTCTCCTGCACCTTGGCCATTGCTAAGGACAGTCCTCACCCCATGCACAGGGATGATCTTTGGAAGGCTTCATCAGAGGAATTATCTCTCTCTGTGCTTTTGCTCACCCACTGAACTGATGGAGCAGCACCATCCTCTGCCAAGGACTGGTGCCAGAAAGTCCTGGATCAACCAGAGCTGGTCTCCTTTTTGCCAACGAGTTGTGCTCTGGTGCCTTCTCTACACAGGAGCTGTGCAGAGTCCTGGGGGAACCACAGAGGCCAAGAATTCAGAGCTGCAGCTCTTTGGCTATGGCCACCGGGAAATGGAGGGCTGTGCCAGGCAAGGTGACTTCCAAGGAGCTGTGATTCTGCTGTGGATTCTGCCTCCAAATCTCAGCATGACAAAACAAATTCATGGCCCTACAAACATTTGTGTCTCCATAAGACCTGTCCAGCCTAATGTGTCATGAAACCCCACCAAAGCTGCTGTCTCAGGAGTCCCCCTTCAGACACTGCACTGCTGCAGAAGCAGCTGCTCAGCCCAGTGCCAGCACATGTGAGCATTGCCCAGGAATGCCAGCCCTGCTGCACAGAGGAGCTGTCAATCCCACAGGAGCCATGCAGGACTGCATTGCTGCCTCCTCCAGGAGTGACACTGCCTTGGAGTGAGAGCCTGTGCTGAACAGCCCCCCAGAGTGGATGTTCCAGATGCCTGGAGGCTGATGGGGGGCTGGGGGTGCTCTAACAGCAGGCAAGGGCAGCCAAGGGCAGCCCTGGTGCCCCATAAGCTGTGATGGCTCCATTGGACCACATGGGAAGGGGAGTGAGAGGGGGGTTCCCTCACAGGTACAAGGCAGGAGAAGAGGGCTGCTGCATTCCCATGCCTGCATGTCCTAGGGTGATGTTATGATGCTTGTATCCCCATTCCTGTGTTCTGTTTATGCTGGATATCATGTTCTGTGTCTTCAAGACTGGCTCTGTAGAGCGAATGTTTTGTTTTGGTTTTGTTATCAGCCGCTCCCCCATGGCTGGCGGGACACAGAGACAGGGCAGTACATGGTGCTGCTTTTGCTTTTTGCTTGGCTTTTTGCTTTGTTCTCGCTTTTTGCTTCTGCTCATTAGTTAGTTTAGCTAAGCAGCCCAAATTTTCCCTTGACTGTTTCTCCTTTCCCTTTTTTTGGACCTACTCGAGCCTGCTTCGGACTGGGACCTGGGAAACACCGAGAGTTTGCACCTTGTGGCCTAGCGTGGCCTGCTCTGGGCAGCAACCATTCCCAATGCTGGAAGGACTGATAACAGAGAGGCCACTCCCAAGAGAGACGTTCTGAAGTTGTCATCTTTTTCAGAGCAGTAAGAGAGTGTTGTCACCTGGTATTGTTCATTCTGTGTGCTGGGGGGTGCTTGGCCTGTTAAATAAACTAATTCTTTCCACTTCTCTCCAAGGAATCCTTCCTGACCCAGCTGTGGGGAAGGGCCCTGTGGGTTTGCTTTCTGGAGGGGCCCCCCTTTTGGATCTTTTCTCCCAAATTTACGCTAAACCAGGACACTACATTTTATTTCATTTTGCTTTTGTGCCATTTTTTGTTCCCCAGGCTGGCAGAGCAGGCAGCAGTGGGTGCTGAGCGCGGTGCTGAGCCTGCTCCCCATGCCGGTGAGTCCCTCTGCCCCCGGAGTCCGAGAACAGGCAGGTGAAAGAGCCAGTGGCTGGGAAGGGGTCTGATCTTGCCGCTGTGCCCCGAAGCAAGAGGTGAATGGCAATGAACACCTGCCTTTGGCTGCAGTTTCCCTTCTTGGCACCGAGCACTCGCGCTTGGATTCAAAGCACGGTAACAAAGCCCTCGCCGGCGAACACATTTCAACATGTTATTATTCCCAGGCCGGCTTTCAAGATCTCTTTCTATTCCTTCTGTACTGATTGCTCTTGTTTCTCTTGGCTCCCAGCTCTGGCTTTTCAGGCTTCATTAACTGGAATTTATTAGCAACTTTAAACAATCTTCCTGCTGCCAAAAAGAGAGAAAGAAAAGAAGAAGGGGGGGAAAAAAAAAAGGAAAGAAACAAAGAGGAGACATACTAAACTCTGGGCTGTTCCCTGCCTGTGTGAGGCCCAGCTCTGAACACCTCTATGTGTGCAGGTTTTCTTTGGAGGTAATGTGTGGTGAGTGCCTGGGCTGGGACTGTGCCTGCTCATGTACCCTCTCCTGTTTCTGGATGGGAGGCTGGGGGCCAGAGGGGTGCACGGCCACTGAGGCCCCTCTCCCACTCCTCACCAAAGGCAGCTGAGCCTGGAGGACCAGGTCTGTGGGCATCTCCTGAGTATGAGAACTAATTGCACTCACAACACCTTCCTGAGCAGCTCTCAGTGAATATTAATGGCTCACGGGGCACACCTGAGGGCCTGTTCTCATTGCTGGACAGTGAAGCTCTGGCAGTGAAAATAACCTTACCCAGAGCACACAGGGAGTGAGCTGGAGCAGTCCCTGTGCCCTCATCTGTGCCCTAACCACAGCATTCCCCCTGATCCCATGGGGACACGTTTGGTGTGCAGAGCAGAGAGGAGCCAGTGCAGAAATGACCTGCGGGACACAGCCTGGCTGGGTGTCACAGTGACACTCTTGGGGGATGGCTCTGCTGTCCTCAGGGCCCTCATGCCACCCTGTCCTGGTGTTTTCCACCCAGTGTGGAGAGGCCTAATGTGGGCCCACAGCCTAGATTTGCAGGGCTCCACAGCACTGAAACCTGGCATGTGTGTCCTTGTTGTCCCTGGGACACATGGGCTGCATCCACCCATATTTGCAGCTCTCTTCCCCTTTCCCACTATTCCTTTTCTTCAGCTGAATCCCAGCTCCATGCACAAGCTCAGCCATAAGTCCAGCTGATCTCTGACTTCTGGGAAACTTCACTTGCATGAGGAGCCTGGGGTGATGCTAAAATAGAGGAACAGAAGGAGGAGAAGTGGTGAGGGACCCTGGGCTACTGGGGCTAAATCTAATGAGAGAGAAGATGGAATCAGAGAATCATGGGTGAGAGCAGGAGGGGAGAACCATGAGGAGGAGCCAGAGGAACCTGGGCTTTCTCTGACTGTTGAAGATAAGGGTTGTAGATCAAGGACAAGGGGTGTCAAGAGTTCCTGGGATGTTTCTGATCATTTAATGGAATCTCAAAAAGGACATTTGAAAATCTGGGTTGAACTTGGCAATTTTTTTGCTGAGGAACCTCTGATTTTTTCATAAGGTTCAAGCACCTAAGGTATCTTTGGCAATAAAGCAAATATAATTTGAAATACCAGTTTCTTTTAGGACTTTACCCAAAGTAAAAGACTAAATGTTAAGAAGTAACCTGAAGATGAAACAATTTTTTCTCTCTCAGGCTAAAAGAAATTTTTGGGGTTGACCAAAGCCCCAGAACATCAGTTTTAGTTCGCCTTGAACTGAATTGTGTAAATTTTGTCTTTGGTTGCTTCAGCCTGTCACTCACATGGTTTATCCAGCAGGTAATAGGGAACATAAGGCTGTAGATATTGAACTATGAGAGAGCATCCAAAGGAGGGCAGTGAGGATGATGAAGGGCCTGGAGGGGAAGTTGTGTGAGGAGCAGCTGGGGGCACTTGTTCTATTCAGCCCCCAGAGAGGAGGAGTGGCAGGCACTGATCTCTCTGTGAGCACTGACAGGACCCAAGGGATTGGCCTGATATTGTGTCAGGGCAGGGAATTGGTCATGGCCCCAGGCCTGACATTGTTAAAAAAGCATTTGGACCAAGGTGTGACTCTTGGGGGTGGTGCTGTATAGGGCTGGGGGTTGGACTTGGTGATCTTTGTGGGTCCCTTCCACCTCAGACCATTCTTGGTGATCTTTGTGGGTCCCTTCCATTCTTGGTGATCATTGTGGGTCCCTTCCACCTCAGACCATTCTGTGCCTTTGTGACTCTGTGTAGGAGGCAGACTGGGGCCATAAAGCCACCCAAAATCCCTGGGGGTGAGGAACCTGCTGAAGGCTTTCCATCTACCTGAACACAGGCGCAGCCAGGATGAGCTGCAGCAGAGCCCTCCTCCCTGTCAGCCCTTCCCTGCTGGAGGGGACAGGCAGGGAGAGCTCCCTCCTGCCCAGGAAACCCTGGCATGGTGGGTTTGGGGGTCCCTCACTGCTCAGCAGGGCTTTCTGCTCTTCACTCCCGTGGCATGTCCCAGCTCTGCCATGGGGATGAAGACAAAGGGCTTGGGCTGGTGTGTGCTACGTGTCACCCTGGCAGACACTGGGAATGTGTCCCAGGCAGATGAAATCAGCAGAGATCTGAGCTGTGAAACCTGAGCAAACTTCCCTTGAGGATGTCTAAACAAGCAGGATTTGTTTGCTTGATTCTTATGCGTGTCCTGGCACAGAGGGTGATCCCAGCCTGAATGTCATGGTCCTGATGTAATGTTGTGGGATAAAAATTTGGTGAAGATATAAATGAAAAGAGCAGGGGAAATGCCAGGCAAGTTGCATTATTGGTCAATGACAGCCCTGTGAATGCTGTAAAAACTGTCTCTGTCTAGCTGTTGTTGTTGAATCACTTTTAATTTGCCATAATATATAAAATGTTTCCTTGTTTGATTTAATATAAATTACTTGATTTCCATAAATAGAATTACTATCTTACTGCTATCAAATTCAAGCAGGCCCTTTGTTATGCACAGGTGTATGATGCTGCAGTTTGCATTTCTTCCCCTGACTGTAATGTCAATCCTTTCCAAAGGGAGACTTGTGACACACAGGACCTCCAGTAAAATATTATCTAATAACTTCCAACTATTTTTTCAGATTTTCCTCTTTAAATTTTTCCCCTTTGCCTGTTTCATTCATAATTATTTTTGGCTGTGGGGAGCTGGCTCTTTTGGAACCTATGAATATTTATTCCTTGCTGGTTGAGGCTGCTCTGTTTGTGCGTGACGTAACCAGGACACGGTTGCTTGCAGCAAGACAACTGCTAATTGTGCACAGAGTGTGTGAAAAGCCTCAGCACCCCCAGTGAAGGTGCTGGGTGCCCACATTTCAACATGGATGTTGATAAAATGAAAGGAGAAAGGCTGCAAGATGGGTGCAAAGTGCTGAAGAGCCCTTTTCTGTCGGCAGCTCTGGCTCCAAAGCCAGAACAGGATCAAAAATGTTTCCTTGTCGGCCTGTAAATGCCTGCTGGAGTGGCTGGGGTCCTTACAATTCCAATGAATTTGGAATACAGACAGAGGATGATCAGTTGCAAGACCATTTGAAGTAAAATCTGTAATATAAAATCACAGAATCCTGCAATGATTTGGATTTGGAGGGACCTTAAAGATCATCTCATTCCACCCCTGCCATGGCAGGGACACCTTCCACCAGCCCAGGTTTCTCCAAGCCCCATCAAACCCAGCCCTGGACATTTCCAAGGATCCAGGGTCAGCCACAGCTTCTCTGAGCACCCTGTACCAGCATCTCACAGGTGTGAGGGTGATATCTGTAATTCTGACATTTTGGAAAACACCATTTATGAAATGCCAGTGTTGTGCCTTGTGGTGGCAGCAAGATCTGATTCAGAGAAGTGAAAGTTGTTTCATTTAGGCAGATTAAGTGGCAGTAACTGTTATATACACAGTAAGCTCACAAAACACATCAAATGAAGCATTAATATTAGGATTTCATGAATGCAATAACAGTGTTTTGAAGAAATTGTGTTTTCCAACAGAAGCTGTTGTGTTGAAAGTACAACAGCATGAGAATAACACCTGGAGGTATTTCTCATGGTCAAGTGGAGTAAGACCATACAGGTGCAATTTACTCATGCAGAAATGGTCAACCTCAACATTCTGCCCCCCGGGCTCCCATTTTTTTGGGGCTCACAAAGGATTCCAGTGGTTTCTTGTGCTGCTGGGTAATTTTCACACTTTCAGAAGTGGGGCCACTCCTTCACTGACACACAGCCACATGCTGATCCCCAGGACTGGGACTGCTGCTGTGTCTGAGTGTGTCTGCTCAGACCTCAGTGGGACACCTCAGCCTCTGGGGAAGCTTTTTGCAGGATGGCTCTGTGTGACATCCCTGGGGGGCTCAGTGTGACATCCGTGGAGGGCTCAGTGTGACATCCTGGGGGGCTCAGTGTGACATCCCTGAGGGACTGAGTATGACACCCCTGAGGGACTGAGTGTGACACTCCTGGGGGGCTCAGTGAGACATCCCTGAGGGGTGCATGTGACATCCTTGGGGGGCTCAGTGTGACACCCCTCGGAACTGTGTGTGACACCCTTGAGGGACCCTGTGAAGCACCCAGGGGCTCGTGTGTCTCTGGGCTGCAGGAGGCTGTGAAGGGTGAGTGAAACTCTCTGATTTCTAGCTCTGCCCCAGGGTACAGTGCTGATTTCTGAATGAGAGATTAGGTCCTCTTTTATTTGGCTTTTGGCACCACCTCAGCCTGAAGGTGACGACCTCAGCGGAACCCCATAGCAGGAGCAGCAAACAAACCCTGTCCCATACAGGCTGCTCCCAGCTGAGCCTGCAGCTGCAGGAGCAGCCCTGGGAGCTGTGGCAGTGCAGGAGGAGCCTGTGCAGTGTCCCCCCAGCCCCACAGCACCCCCTGCCCATGCAGCACCCCATACTCACAGCTCCTCCAGGAAGCGCAGGTGCCGGAGCGCGCGCGGCTGCAGCTCGCTGATGTTGTTCATGCTCAGGTCTCTGGCAGGGAGCAAACACAGAGGTTTCTGATCAGTGGTTTGCACAGAATGAACCTCAGTGCCAAGCTCTGGGTGCCCTCTGTGCTCAGTGGGAGGGTGAGAAGCCTCTGCAAGCAGCATTTCTGCATTAGCAGCTGATCACAGCCTGGGCTCTGCCTGCAGAGGGATGGATGGATAGAGAGGAGTAGCCAGAGAGAGCTGGCTCCTTCAGGGTGGTCTGCCTGAGCTCCTCCAAGTTCTGAAGCAAGTTAGGACATTTCCCAACAGCATCAGCAGTCCTGCTGTCTCATAAGCTCTGGAGAAGGAACAGGAAGCCCCGTGACACTGGAAAGGACAGCGTGTCCCTGGACCCAGCAGCATATCTCTGTCACCATGGCCATGCCAGCCCCCACAGGAAGATGTTCCAGTGTGGGGACACACATCTGCTTTTGAGGAGCCAGCAGCCCATTAGAGAAGGGGTCCATCCCACTGGCCTGCCTTTCTCTACACTGTACAAACCAGAGAAGCACACAGCACTGAGGGGCAGAGCTTGGCTCCCAAACTGAGGTTGGGAGGTGAAGGAACCTGGCTGATTGTGCTTGTCTCACTCTGCCGTCTCCAGCTAAGGGCTCATCTCCTCTGCCTGGCTTCCAGAGAGCCTCTGGAGGAGGCTGTGCTGGTACACAGAGGGTCCAGGGTGGTGCTGAAGCCCTCTGCCCATTACAGTCACTGTGAGCTGCCTGAGCAGAGCTCTCCCCATCTCAGGCTGTGAGAGAAGCTCAGTCTGTCCCAGGTGATTCAGTGCACAAGCTGGTATGTGGGGAAAACAAGGATATTCCAGGCTGTTCTTGGGGTCAGTGCACAAGGTAGTATTTGGAGAAAAACAAGGGTATTTCAGGCTTTCTTGGGGTCAATGCAAAAGCTGGTATGGGGGGAAAACAAGGGTGTTTCAGGCTTTCTTGGGGTCAATGCACAAGGTGGTATTTGGGGAAAACAAGGATACTTCAGGCTGTTCTTAGGGTCAGTGCACAAGCTGGTTTTGGGGAAAACAAGGATATTCCAGGCTGTTTTTGGGGTCAATACACAGGGTGGTATTTGGGGAAAACAAGGATATTTCAGGCTGTTCTTGGGGTCAATGCACAAGCTTGTATCTGGGGAAAACAAGGATATTTCCAAGCTGTTCCTTGGGTCAATGCACAAGCTGGTTTTGGGGAAAACAAGGATTTTCCAGGCTGTTCCTGGGGTCAATGCACAAGCTGGTATCTGGGGAGACAAAGATATTTCCATGCTGTTCTTGGGGTCTGATAACTGCAACCCTGCCCTCATGAGCAGCTGCACATGAAGAAACCCACACTGCTCACCCCAACCTAGACCAGGCTGTGTCCAGGTGAGCAAGGGAGCACTGACCCTTAAAGCTGAGGTAAGATGAGGCAGAATTAAAAGCTGGGGTGGTTAAACCCGATGGGAATAGATGGGGCATATCCCCTGGTGAGCAAAGTAACGTGGGCAGTGTCTGTGGGTGCTGAGAGCCCTGTGGGAGGCACAGGGGCTGCTCTTTGTCACTGGGCACAGCTCAGCTCCTGCTAGCACTGAACAGCACAGCCTGATGGGTGTGATGGGAAAATGAGCAGAAACAACAACCAAATAAAGGCAATTTATTTACTCTTTCCTTCTGTGAGCCTCACAGACTTGTGAGCCTGAGGAAGGCCCTTCCCTGCCCTGCCAGGGCACTGAGAATGCCTTGGCATTGGGAGAGGCTCGTGCCAAGCACAAGGACAGAAGCACGAAGGAGAAAAGCCCCTCAGGAGAGCCCAGCAATGCAAGAGGGACCTCTCTGGGCTGTTCCACCTGCTCAGAGCCCCTGAGGTCCCCCAGGTCACGTAGCAAATGATCTGCAGCATCTCAGCTGGCTTTGGGCTCTGGGGAGGAAATTGCTTCACTGAAAAAGGAGTTCACTGAAAAATGTACTGAGATCCTTTGTATTCCTCAGTAAAAAATGCTGGAGTTTTGCTGGGAAAGAGCAGAATACGTGGGGGGCATAGGCTTCTACATTTTGACCACTTTCCCCAAAAAACCAAACCACCATGTTTTAACCAGCTCCATTTGGCATTGGTGTCACCGCAGGTGACACACCAGGAAGGCTGGAAGCTGTCTTTGCATATTCTCTGGAGAGATGTCCTGTGACAAAACCACACACTTTTGTGAGCCCTTTTGAGAAAGACTCCTGGAGAAATTTACTTTTTCCTTTAAAACTTTTCTCTTCTCCAAAAAAGTAGTAGGAAAACATGCCAAAAACCTATGAGAATTCAGAATTCTGTTTTCAGAATGAGTGCAAAAAGAAAATTATTGCCTGCACTGTTCCGTGTGCAATGCTGCATTCTGTATTTTGGTGAGCCTGGGACACAAGGGTTAAAATATTATTTTGTGCTGCTTCTATTTTTATTTTAAAACCCCCAAGGGCAGTTGCTACTTAGCATCCATTAAAACAGCTTTTTTTCCTACATCAAAGTGTCTCCTGTTTGTGTTGTAATGAATCTGTCTGATGTTTTGACATGTTGTGGAACAATGTGAAAATAACGAAAAATAATGTAAAATGAAAGACTGTGAGAGAAAACACAGATCTGAAACATCCAAGATCTCCTCAAAACTCTGAGATATATTCCTTAAGTTGCCTTCTGCTGGTAGTATAGAGAATACCCCTTGCCTGGCACTTTCCAAGCCTCATGGAAGTGATTTCTGTGTGCCCAGGTGTGGTGGGGACAGCTGGACAGTGGCTGGGTCCAGGTGGCTGCAGGCATGTCCAAACTCATCAGTCTGGACCCATCAGGATGGGACTCATCAGTCCCAAAAAGCAGCAGGGCTCTGGGTGGCTGAGGATATGGGAGAATATAAAATAATAATTTCTCTTATTACAATTATTTTATTATAATTTATATTATTTATAATTTATTAAAATAATAAAATATCTTTTGTTATCTTTTAGAATCCCAGATGGTTTGGGCAGAAAGGGACCTCCAAGCTCATCTCATTCCACTCCTGCCATGCCTGGGCCACCTTCCACTCTCCCTGGTTTCTCCAAGCCCTGTCCAACCTGGCCTTGGACACTTTCTTCCTGCCCTGATCCACAGCTAAAAGGAGAAAATCAATACCTAAAAGGAGAAAATCCATACGTAAAAGGAACAAAATACACTGGTTTATGAAAAAATCTTCCAAAAGGCAGAGGAGAGATGCCCTTATCCCATCACCCTGGAACCTCACAGCTCCACAGAATATGGCTTTTCTTTCCAAGCCCCCCTCCTGGCCACAGGCAGGTCTGAGACAAGGGGGTCTCTCCCCATCTCTTTGGGCAGTGAAGAAGTGCCCAGCCTTGGACACTTGTTTCCTCCTGCCCTGATCCATACCTAAAAGGAGAAAGTCCATACCTAAAAGGAACAAAACACACTGGTTTCTGAAAAAATCTTCCAAAAGGCAGAGGAGAGATGCCCTTATCCCATCACTGGCAGCCTCACAGCTCCACAGAATGTGGCTTTTCTTTCCAAGCCCCCCTCCTGGCCACAGGCAGGTCTGAGACAAGGGGGTCTCTCCCACCATCTCTTTGGGCAGTGAAGAAGAGTCCAGCCTTTTTTTCAAGGTTGTTACATAGAAAATATTTTGAGTAAATTTATTTAAAAGTTGCTGCTGTTTTGGCTGTTTGAACACTCTGGTTGTTTGCAGTGCTGCAGGACTCAAGTGTAACACATCTTCACTGGAAAGGGCACCCCAAAGGGCAAATCCTGGCACAGTGCTTTGCCAGCTAATGAACAGCAGGGCAGAGGTTCCAGGGACTCAGTTTTGCCATGAACTCTGCAGTGTGACACCTGCAGGGACCCCCAGAGCAGGGGCCATCACACCTGACCTGGGGTGCTGCAATCCCTGGCCTGGCCCTGGCGTGAGGACAGTGGGGAATGCGCAAGGACAAATGGTGTGAAGGAGGAGCAAATTCCTCCAAGGGCTGGAAATAAACTTCCCAAGCACAGCCCTGGACCTGGTGATTTTTCTAGCCACAAAAGTACGAGATGTTTCTCCACAGGCTGTCCATGCTTGTGTGAAAGCTGAGGCACAGGATTCTTGCCTGAAGTGTTGTGGGAGTAAATATTTGACTTATTACTCATTTAAAGATGTTGTTGACTTGTTGCTGTGTTTTCCCAAGCTTGTGATTTTCCTCTTAGTAAGGTTTCTTATGTTATGTACATCCCCAACACATGCAAGGGTGGAAATGCTTCCTGTCAGAGAAATCAGAGGAGCTGTTTATCTCTTCAAGTGTTTGGGGGTGGTTACTTCAGTCAGCCACATTCAGCTCATTTAAAAGGAGCCCACAGTATTTGAACCTTATTGTTGGATTATTTTTTTTCTGCAGCACCTAGCAGAATAAAGAGGGATCCATGGATAAATGGGTCAGGGGCTCCTCTGACCTTTCCCAGCTGGGTCGGTGACCTTGGCTTTCCAAGCTAGGACTCTCTTCTGGATGACTGAAGAAAGAAGAAGAACCCTTCCAGGGAAGCCAGATAAGTTCTGGGTCCCTCGTGTCTGTGCATGGCCCTTGTCATTTGCACAGCAGAAACCATTCTAAAAGTGAGCTCTGTACCAGAGCAGGCAGTACAGAAATGCACAAATTATTCAAATCCCAAAGTCCCTAAAAGAAACTCTAAAAGAAATCAGAAAGGTAGGAGAAGAAATGGGGTGCTGCAGCTTCAGCCAGGCTTGCAGGACCTGCAGAGGAGCTGTCAGATTCTTGCCTTGGAGTTCATGATACCTCCCAGCAGTGGTGCTCTGGGACAAGCCACCCCTCTCCTGTCCCAGAGCTCCCCTGTTCCTCCTTCCCCTGTCACTGCCCTGTCTGTCTTCTCTACAAAATATCAAATAAAGGCAGGAATTCTTTTGCTGTCAAATCACCCTTCATGGCTGTGGTCTGGAATGCTGCCAGCAGAGTGAACTACTCTACTACTCCCAAAACTGAAACTCTGCTCTTGTATCACCCTGCTTACCCAAGAAGCCTTTTAATGCCTCTTGCATTAGGTGTAGGATACACTTATGCTTTCAAATGGCACTGCACCAAAGCCATCATGGCTATAATTAGTGTGATTTAACTTTCCCCCCTTCCCCAACTCATTCTAAACATTTATCGTAAGCATTTCTAACTTGTACCTGCAGGAAAACTGAGACACAGTTCATGGAAACTGAGCTCATGTGATTCAGCCTCAGACCTTACAACTCCTCTGGCCCTCGAGGGGTTCCTTAAATTGTTTGCTTTGATGTCACCTTCTTTCATGAACAACCTTTGATTATTCACTGATTAGCTGATCTTCCTTTACCAGAAAAGGAGGTGACACACACATGGTGCTGGGCTCGCTGCTGGGACTGTCTGCCATGCTGTGAGATGGTGAGCACAGAGTTTTAGCTCAGGGGTGATAGGAGAAAAGAGATAAAAGTGTTTTTCCTTGGCATCAGTGCTGGGCAGGATGTGGGGTGCTCTGAGCCATGGAGTGCAGCAGGCACAGGGTCTGCAATGCCCCCAGGGTGTTCAGCAGCCCAAGATAGGAAATGCCCAGTGATGATGACTGAACCTTAGAAGCCCTTCTTCCTCCTCCAGACCCTTGCTTATCTCTCTGTAGGACTGTAGGTCACAGTCCCCTCGACCCCTCCTATTGGACAATTTCTAAAACTCCTGTTCCTTATAAAAATTCCTACTTTTGCTCAGTTTGGTAGAAGATTCAATAAAAACACTCCTGTGGAACCTCACACAGCCTTCTCCTCTTTCTCCCTGCCATAAGGCACTCAGCAAGTAAAGAGCTGAAATCACAAATGAGATGATAATCACTAGAGCTGATATCACTTAAACTTGCTAAGGTGGCCTGTGGGAGCTGTTTGGGAACTGGGACAGGCTGTGCTGAGCAGGGCTGGGCTATCCAGGGCCCTGCAGTCCCCCAAGGACACCCCAAAACCCATTTGGGGCTGCATTAATGGAGCTGTGGATGTCCCTGTGGGGAGCTGTGGGGATGTCCCTCTGCAGCTTCTCTGAAGAAGGCAGAGAAGGCACCTGCAGGGCTGAGGGGATCTGCAGGCACTGGGCCAAAAGGACAGGAATTTATGCTGCTCTGAGGGGGCTGCATGAAGGACACCCTGCAAGTCTTGCCTGAGCAGCATCCCCAGGATGCTCCTCTAGGGACAGCAGGATTGGTGCCCCTGTCACAAACCCAAGGCATCTGAAGCTGCCCACTTGTTCCAGGTTGCAATGCAAGATGTTTTCAATTACCATCTGTATGGCAGATTATCTTTTGTCAAGTGGGCAGTTTTCCTTATCTCTCTCTGAGTGATCACAATCACACCTCCCTCAGGATGGGACGTTGCTGATAACAGCTATTGAATGTCACTGCATGGCTGATAAGAACTACAGCATCCCATTGGGAGATGGGAGCCCAGAGGGAGGAGCCAAGCATTCCTACCCAGATATAATCTGGAGATTCTGGAACACCAGCACAGCTTCTCCACTGGATTGCCCAGAGGAACAGCAGCTGCCTCTTCTTCCCCTGGATCTTCAGAGGCAGAGACTGCACCTTTCTCCAGGATCCCTGCTCCAGCAGAACCAGCCCTGACACTGCAGGAGGGCTGAGCCACAATTCCAATGGGACTGCTGCCAACAGCCTGACCCACAGGGTGTCAGGCTGGGTTCTGACTCTGTAAGTGTTGGTTTGGTTTATTGCATTGTTTGTTTTATCCTTTTATTTTCTTCCCTATTAAAGAACTGTTATTTCCTGCTCCCATATTTTTTGTTGACTGAGAGCCCCTTAATTTAAAATTTATAGCAATTCAGATGGGTGGGGAGGGTTTACATTTTCCATTTCAGGGGAAGCTCCTGCCTTCCTTAGCAGACTCCTGTCTTTCCAAACCAAGACACCACTGAACTGGGGGAAGGTGAGCCCTGCCCATGAGCCCCACAACTCCTCCCAGACACAAACCAAAGTGTTTCCTCAGAGATGGGCTGCAATTAAATAATGCAAGCACAATTAATGCAAGCAGAAGCCAACAGACCTAAAGCAACACAGGCTGAAGCCCCTCTAGAACAACACAACAGGACCAGGGTGCTCAGCCAGGAGGGTTTGAAGGGGAACCTGCAGGGGTAGGGCTTGGCTGAGGCCAAGCAGAGACACCTCAGAGCTAGATGTGCATCTGTCCATAGAAAATTGCACAGCTGGCAGAGAGATTCTCCTGCAGGAAGAGCAACTCCTGCCTGTGGCTGGGAGAAGACATTCCCCAACCACTTCTGTCTGCTCCAAAGGGGCAGAAGGTCTGGTCCTTAGCTTCAGTCCCCTGATGTGCTCCCTGTGGGTCCCTCTGTCACTGGATCTTCACAGAGCCCACAGTGGGGCACCCCATGGGCCTCTGCCTTCCCTGGTACCTCACTGAAATCCAGTGTGTGTAGCTACAGGTGGAAATGAGGGCAGACATGGCCCCAGTAACTGGACAGGACTTTAGGTATTTTGGGAAATGAAGCTCTTGTCACCCCAAAGGATAAATCTGATTGAGATCCTGGTGTGAGCCTACTGAAGCTGCTGAGAATCCCAGATGGTGACTGTCTTCTCAGCCCCTAAATTACTCTGCTGGATGAATATGTTCATATTTTTCAAGATGTTCAGGATGTTAATGTGCTCTCTCCCCAGCTCAGGCTCAACCCAGCTCCTCTCACCGTTGGTGCTGAACCTGTGGCATGCTGGACCATAAAAATCTCTTTCCTTACACTCAGGCAGGTGAGCAGAAATGTTTGTGATTGTAAGAAGCTAATGACCTGCTATTCTTTCGATTAATTAGTTGCACAATTACAGCATTAAGGCCTCCCAGTCCAGCAGTGTGATTTCATGAGGAACTGAACAAACCAGACCAAAATTCCCATCCTTATCCTGGAAAGGCCCAGCACTAGGCCTGTTCTTGTAAGGAATGAAGCACCCTGAAATCCCTGGGTGCTGAGCACTGTCTGTGCCTCTCTCCTGGCCACTCTCATTAGCATCCAGTAAAAATGCACAGTTACACCACCAGAAAAGAAGCCCAAAGGCAATAAATGATGGTTTCAGAAATACTTCACATTATACTAGAGTGATTCATAAAGGTTCTCACTATCTCTTTTCCTCTTTATCTTGAAATCTCCAAGGTCACCACAAAATGCCTGAATTGCCTGGGGCAAAGCTGGGGCTGATGGTAAAATGGTACCTGGAGCCATAGAACCAGCTGAAATTCTTCCTAACAGCCTGCAGGTTCAAAACTACACTAAAAGTAGTCTCCAAAAGAGAAGGAGAAATAGAAGATAAAGAGATCAAAGCACTCAGAGCTCATTTACATCACACCATATCTGGAGGCACCAGCACTGCTTCAATCCCATATCACTGCAATGGGCAAGAGCTGAACGTGTTTCTACTCCCACCTCTCCACGTTTGAAAATAGATCAGTCATCTCAGATCATCCCCCACGTGTAGGCCCTAGCCCAGATCTCCACAACATTTCAATAATGAACTCTCAGCCAAGGCCAGTTTGCCAGGGTGGGATTAAAGCCATTCCTGCAGCAGAAGCTGGGTCTGTGCAGTGGGAGCAATGACCCTGGGCAGGTAAAGCTCTGCCACCCTGGCTGCTCCTCCTGCACCTCTCCCTGTGCCCTGTGCCAGGCTGTGCCCTGTGCCTGCTCTGGCTGTGCCCTGTGCCAGGCTGTGCCAGGCTGTGCCCTGTGCCTGCCCTGGCTGTGCCCCGTGCCAGGCTGTGCCCTGTGCCACGCTATGCCCTGTGCCTGCCCTGGCCATGCCCTGTGCCAGGCTGTGCCAGGCTGTGCCCTGTGCCTGCCCTAGCTGTGCCCTGTGCCATGCTTTGCCCTGTGCCAGGCTGTGCCCTGTGCCTGCCCTGGCTGTTCCCTGTGCCAGGCTGTGCCCTTCAGCAGGGCAGCAGGAAGGGGCTGAGCGGGGCACTGGTGCCTTTCTGCCCCTGGGAATGGCTGGTGTGGGAAACAGAAGAAATCACTTCTAGAAACCTCTGCCAGGCCAGGGCTGCCATCCCAGCCCAGGGGCAGTCAGGGAGCCAGGGGATGCAGGAGGGTGTGGGGTGAAGCCCAGGGCAGGTGGAAGCTCAGGGCACTTGGCAGCAGGTGAAGGAGAGAGGGATGAGAACAGCAACCTCTGTGCCAGGGGCAGGAATGAGACCTGGATCAGAGCATTAGGGCACTCTTCCTACATAGGCAAAATGGTGAATTTTGCACAGTGTGTCACAGAGTCACAGAATCATAAAATATCCTGAGCTAGGGGCCCACAAGGATGGAGTCAACTCCTGGCCCTGCACAGGACAGCACCAAGGATCTCCCCATGTGCCTCAGAGTTGTCCAAACACTCCGTGAATCCATGGAGATTTTCTCCTTGGTTGTGTCTCCTGTCTGTAGCTGTCCTGGCTGCCAAGGAACAATCCCAGCCCTAGTGCTGTGAGGAGGCAGGGAGCAGACGGCTTCTCTGAGGAGCACAACAGGCACGGACACCCCCTGGCCTGTGTGAGCACTGTGGTGGCTTCTGTGCCATCACACAGAGCTGGCCATGGGGAATCTCCCACTGTTGGAGAAGATGAAACAGGAAAGCCTTATAAATATGATTGCCTGGAAAAAGATTTTGAGAATATAGAAACTATAAGCGAGATTGAAATGAAAGCAAGCTTTGAGATACCTCAGTTACTGAACAACAGGAAAGCAATGGTGTGGCCAGCTGAAGGTGATCCCCTTTTGATGGAACAACACCCTCTGCTTGCAGACAGGCCCAAGGGTCAGAGCAGACCCTGCCAGCTTGGCAGAAGGGCCCAAAGAGGAGTTTTTAGGGTTTAAAATGTAACACAGTGTGGTAATGTAATGATTCTTATAGGCTGTATGGAAATGCTATAGGATTTGTCTTGTACTGGATTGGTTAGTGAGAATGAGAATATTCAACACAGAAGAAGATTTATGGTATTGTAATGGGAACCTCACTGTCTTACTCCCTTACTCTCTCACCCTCTCATCCTCTCTCCCCTCTCCTCTCTCAGTCCTGCTCCAGCTGTGGCTGGCAGCTCCCAGCAGGGCCCTGCACCCAGGCCCTTTGCAATAACCCACAAGTTCCAGCCCTGGCTGCAGAGATCTCTCCTCTCCATCCATTTCCACCATCCTACGCCCAATGCTCCTACATCCCACACCAAACAGGGGAGGCTCTGACACAGCCCTGCCATTCTCCCTTTCACCCCCCAGACAGAGCAGCCAGTGCTGCAGTCTGCTTTGAGTTGGATGTTGGGCAAGAATCACAATTTTTCTTCTCTGTTACCATTCTGCAAGTTCATGGTTTTGGTGATTGCCATGAAAGAGAGGTCCAGAAGGAATTAGTTTGGGTTGATCAAAATAATAAAAGCCATGGGTTTTTTCCCCCACTTCAGTGTTGACATTAAAAAAATCATCCCAGAAAGGGCATTCTAAACCAGAAGTAATTTGAAAAGAAAAATGCTTTCTGTCCAGAGAATGTCAAAGCAGGGCTTCCAAAACTCTTTAAGACTCTTTTTACATGTTAGCCTAACTTAATAGGGTTCAGAGCTTAATGGATGAGCTGGGTCAACCTGAACATTTTCATTCTAAAATAACCTCTAAACTAAAAAGAAATATTTGGGCCTGAATGAGAGCAAGGAACACATTTTTAAATCAAGAAAAATGAGATTACAAGTATCTGTCCTTTCTTCCCACCATGTCCTTTGGAGCAGCCACAGCTCAGCAACGTCCTGACTTTTTGCAACTAAATGGTCTCCACTATGAAAAGTGGAGAGTCTTGAAAGAGAATGAAAAGAACCTCATTATTTTCTTGAATTAAGAAATTAATTCAAGAAAAGAATGAATGAAAAAGAATGAAAGTGAAAAGATTAGAGAACATCACATCCCCTGGTGTCCAGAGTGGGGGCTGTTCCCTGTCCTCCTCCAGGTCTCTGCTGCATTTCAGGTCCCCCCTTGCCAGACTTTTTGGCGGCAAAATTCCTCCTGTGGGAGGAATTATTGTCTTAACCTGGAACAGCTACCAGGGAAGGTGAACCCAGCAGCATCTTCCTGTTTTCTGCACAGCCAAAGCCTTTTGGACAAGACAAGGAGCAGCAAACAGCAAACCAACACAACTGGTGCATCCCCAGCATTCCCCATGCAAGGGTCCCCGAAACCAAATGGGTGTTGGAAATGTGTCCCCTCCCAAATACTGCAAGAATTAAGCCAGTTCTGGAACCAGGACAGCAGCTCAAGATCAGCCAGGGATGGTTTTAAGCCACAGGGCTGTTCTGGGAAGCCAGAAACTCCCTGGTAGAGGCTCCTGCACAGACTGGAGCTGTTCTGGTACCACAGCACCTCAGAAAGCAGCTTATCCACTACAGCCTGGCCTGCCTGCTCTGGTCCTGCCCACAGCTCCCAGACCTCTCTGGGCAGCTTGCCCCAATGCTCAGACTAAAGGGATTTATTTACAGCCCACCTGGTGCCACCTGCACAATGGTCCAACCACTCTCGGAGCCACATAGTGGGAACAGCAATAAATTCCTGTGGAAATGGTCCTGGGAGAGAACTGATGCACCTGGCGAGCAAGGCTTACTAAAGTGTACCAAACAGCAGACACTGATGTGTGGAAACCCAGGGCACCCGGAATATTTCTCTGTTTGCTCTGACCCCCAGGGCAGCACTGACTTTGACCCTCATCCATGAGAAAGTTTCCCAGATTTCAAGACAGATGGGAATCCACAAAAGGGTGAAATAAATTATAGAGAGTAGTGTAGGTGTATCACTTGGTGAGAATTTGAGGTTTTGGGATTTTTAGTATGTTGTGGATGGAAGCAAGATGAAGGGCACAGGGTGTTGTCCTGGGTTTCTTTTTCATGCTGCTTCTTTCTCCTTCTCCATGGGTTTGGGTGGCATTTTGTAATTGGACAGAAAAATCCCCATTGCAGCTCTTTGGGATCAGTTATTGGGTTAAAGGGGAAAATAATCTAGGTGTCATTTCTTAATTAGACTGTTTAGTCTTAAAAGACCTTGTAACAAGAGATTGTTGGCCATTTTTTGTGCCTTCTAATGAAAAGCTGCTGAACTCACAGTAGTGAGACTCTTTTAGTGATAAGAAATAATGAACACCTGAGTCTGAACATGAGCTATCATCTCAAATGCCTTTAGTCCAGAGCCAGAGGAACCCACAGCTGGTATCCTGACCCTGAGGCAGACAGGAACAGGACATGGGACAGGGTGTAAGGATATGGGTCAATGTACACATGCAGGACTCCTCTGTTTGCAGGAGATGAGTGAGGAGGGTCTGACAGAGGCAGGATGCTGGCTGGATGCAGTAGGAGGATGTGTTTTTTTATGTACGAATTGCTGGTAAAGAATTGTATAGAGTCTCTCTATTCAGACACAAGACAAAGATACAAGACAAATTAACATAGAATAAATCTCTCTGTGACTATTTAGGGTGATTGTTCAGTGCTACATCTGGCTCAAGGGTGCCTAAATCACTGATTGTCAGGACCAGACAGTGGGTCCAGCAGGCTGAGGGCAGCACAGCAGCAGAGGTTATTGAAAGTTGTCTTCTTGTGGCTCCCAGAGGCTCTGGGTGGATTTCCATGAGCAAACACCTGAGAGTGACAGGCTGGCTGTGCTGGAGACCTGGTGTGACCCAAGTGCTTCCTGGGTGAGTACCTGGCTGGGACTGGCTGCAGACCACCTTGGTACCTGTGCCCAGGTCAGAGAATCTGCAGAGAGCTCTGGGTCTCCTTCAGGGAGCAGGCTGAGGGCAGGAAGGTGTGGGTTGTACACAGACATGATTCCAGCTGCACATGGGGTTCCTGCAGCCACTGTCACCCACAGCCTCCCTGTGATTGCACCAGCTCTGCAAAGAGAAGATCTGGCCCCACAGATTCTGGAAAAGTTGGAAGCCTAAGGAAAGGCAGAACTTGGGTTAGGGAGTTCCACCTGTACTGGGAGCTGGAAGCCCTCGTGCACTCCTTCTGTGTGCCCACCATTAATTGGTGTAAGAACTCCTTGCACATCTGGCCCAGAGCAGCCACATCTGTCCTGTTTCTCTTCACTGCACACTTCCCCCCTTTGTGATGGTGTTCACAGGGGTCTGAGGATGAGGGAAGAGATGAGGATCTGACTCCATATTTCAGAAGGCTTGATTTATTATTGTATGATAAACATAATATTAAAACTATACTAAAATACTAGAAGAAAGGATTTCATCAAAAGACTAGCTAAGAATAGAATAGCAGAGAATAACAAAGGTTTGTGGCTCGGCTCTCTGTCTGAGCCAGCTCACTGTGATTGGCCATTAATTACAAACATCCAACATGGGCCAATCACAGATCCACCTGTTGCATTCCACAGCAGCAGATAACCATTGTTTACATTTTGTTTCTGAGGCTTCTCAGATTCTCAGGAGGAAAAATCCTAAGGAAAGGATTTTCCATAAAAGATGTCTGTGACACCCCTCTGTTGCCAGCCCTGATCCCCAGGGCTGTCCCATCCCTGCTGCTGATCCTTCTTGTCCCCAGCCCAGCCCCAGTGACCACAGGGAGCTGCTGGCCGAGGCTGTGGCTGCAGGGCAGGAGCTCCAGAGCCTGGGACTGCCAGAAGTACAGGTCAGCACTCTGAGAGTGCTCACTTCTGTCACACTGAGGAGTCTGGCAGCACACAGCAAAACTTGTCATTCTCTGGCTGGCGGAAAATCAGAGGGAGGCTCTGACAGGCGTCAGTCACTGTGGGGAAGGGCTACAGCAGTGAGGGAAAAGCTGCTGAGATGGAGAAGAACTGGGACAAGGCACTACTGGGAAACCAGTGGGCCAGGCTGCCTCTCCCCTTGGAAGCCACATTTCAGTGGGTTTAACACCAAATCATGTATGGAATCACACCAAACCATGTATGGAATCACACAAAACCATGTAGGGAATCACAGAGTCATTAAAGGTCTCCAAGATCACCAAGTCCAGCCTTTGACCGAATGCCACCATATCACTGTAGGCCCTCAAGCAGCCATCAACAAAGAATGCGTTAAAGCTCTACACTACAAAAATATAAGAACTTTATGACTCCCTCCCCATTAACAGGCTAACCTATATTTAAATAGGAGAATTAATGTTGGAATGAGTAACCAGGGTCCTCCCTCTATGACACAAGCTTGCATCCATACATTATTAACAAATCACCAATATACAACAAATCAAACAAGCAGAGTATTAAATATCTTGTTAACCCAACAGAGGAGTGTCCATTAAGAAAGATTAAAACCTGTAAAAGGAACTAGGCAAACCCATCAAGGCCTGACTGTTTACCAAAAACGCAGCCTTCAGCACACCAAAAACAAGTATTGAACCATATTATGGCAAAGTACCACATCTGCACCACTGCCCTGGGGACAAGCTGATCCCAAAGTCCTGAGAGTGGCAAGTGAACAGTAAAGGAGAACTGGAGGGTTGCAGTAGATGCACTGCTGAATATTAGTACAGTTTGTGCCTGTCGCTATGTTGAAGATTCCAATGCAAGTTGTTTTCCATTACCATCTGTATGGCAGATTATCTTCTGTCAAGTGGCCAGTTTTCCTTATCTCTCTCTGAGTGATTACAATCACACCTCCCTTAGGAGGGGACATTGCTGATAACAGCTATTGAATGTCACTGCATGGCTGATAAGAACTACAGCATCCCATTGGGAGATGTGAGCCCAGAGGGAGGAGCCAAGCATTCCTACCCAGATATAATCTGGAGATTCTGGAACACCAGCACAGCTTCTCCACTGGATTGCCCACAGGAACAGCAGCTGCCTCTTCTTCCACTGGATCTTCAGAGGCAGAGACTGCACCTTTCTCCAGGATCCCTGCTCCAGCAGAACCAGCCCTGACACTGCAGGAGGGCTGAGCCACAATTCCAATGGGACTGCTGCCAGCAGCCTGACCCACAGGGTGTCAGGCTGGGTTCTGACTCTGTCAGTGTTGTTCTAGTGTACTGCATTGTTTATTTTATCCTTTTATTTTTTTCTTTTCCTTATTAAAGATCTGTTATTTCCTGCTCCCATATTTTTGCCTGAGAGCCCCTTAATCTAAAATTTATAGCAATCTGGAGCAGTGGGGAGGGTTTACATTTTCCATTTCAGGGGAGGCTCCTGCCTTCCTTAGCAGACTCCTGTCTTTCCAAACCAAGACACACTACTTGGAAGTAGGCAAAATTTGGAAACATCCTACAGGGGACCAAATCTAATAAATTTTGTAGTTGAAAATGTTTGAATGGCTGATTGAAATGTTTTATGCTCACATCAAAACATTTCATTCACTAAAAGCCAAGCCATGACAATGCAATATTTAATGGCAGGCAGCACCTGCACAAACTAACCCGAGGCTGAATTTGGAAATATCAAAAGTAAAATGAAACCCCAATTGAAACAAAATCCTTCACTTCAGACTCAAACATCTCCAGTATGTTTTCATTCAAAAAATTCTACCACATTTCTGTTGCCTGGAAACTTTTACATTTGAAGAAGAGCAGTTTTTGCTCAGGGAAGCTCACTCAGAGAAAAGCCTGGTTTCCCTGGCATTGCAGGGGGATCCTTTTGCTGCTCCCAAGCAAGTTACCATCTGTGGGTGCCAGGCACTGCAGGGAAGGCACTGAGGGAACCTTGAGCTTGATTCTGAGCTGATCCTGCCTTGTGCTCACAGGGATCTGAGACACCACAGGCTATCCCAGACAGCACTTAGAGCTTTCCCCTAGGGGGGAAACTGCATCCAGGCCCAAAAGACTTGGACAAAACTTTGGGCAAACAAAGAGCCATGGTTGTGTCCAGCCCAGAGCTGGCAGAGACACTTCCGAGCTGTGTCTCTTGTTTTTCAATCCCAGCTGTGTCTCTTCTTTATGCTGTGAACCCCAGCAGCCAGGTCAGCAGGGTCCTCCCTGGGCAGAATGGCTGAGAGAAACAGGAGAGGTGGGGAAGAGCTGTGGGGCAATAAGAGCCCTGTGCCTGTGCATTTTGTCATGGATTGAGGTGCCCTCAGTTCAGGTTACGCTCTCCACCAGCAGGGAGGTGTATCACAAGGATACAGGATGGGTCAGGCTGGGTGCAGCTCTGAGCAGCCTGGGCTGGTGGAACCCTAACCCTGACCCTGTCCCCTCCCTCAGCAGGGGAGTTGGAGTCAGATGTGCTTTAAGGTCCCTCCCAAACCAAGTCAGCCTGTAATTTACAATCCTATGTAATTCTATAATCCTGTAGTTCTAATCCCTTGCTTTGCCCTGAGAGGAGCTGCCCCTTGCAATGATGGGGCAGCAGAGCCTCCCTCAAGGTTTGCACTTTGCTGTTTTAGTCTGGTTTGTGTCATTAACTTTAGTCACAAGTGTGAAAAGCAGCTGTTCAAAGAGCTACCTGTGCAGGCTGGGATTTTCAAAGACACTCAAGTAAGGCCCTGAAAATTGCAAAAAGCAGCAGCAGCACCTCTGCAGGATGGCTGCCTTGAGAGGAGAGAACCTGGCCTAACCCAACACCTGCTGAGCAGCCAGGCAGTGCCCAGGGCTTGCCTCTCAGCCCTTGTCTCGGAGGTGGAGTTGTCTGTGCCAAAAAGGGCAGAGAAGGAACAACCATGTCATGACAGAGTGAATACATGTAATGCACTCAAGCAGGAAGGGAAGGCAATAATTCACTCTGGAGCAGGCCTGCCTTGGGATGGTCTGGCACAGCAGATGATTTATATTTAGAGCTGGGCTTGGCAGGTGCTTTTATGGACCAGAAGTTTGGTTTTCAATTGTATTCAACCTGTCCCAAAAGTTGTTCAAACCATTCCAGCTCGTGGCATGGCCAACTATTAACTAGGTCAGTTGGGAAAGAAGTGCACAAAACTGCCCTCTTCTGTTTCCTGGGAGCTGGGCAGTGCTGCCTGCTGCCAGAGGCATGACACATTGATCAGAACTCTGAGCCTCTTCAACATCCTGCCCCAAATATCTGGGTGGAGTGGCAGGAACCCAGAGCTGGGCTCCTGCTCTGTCTCAGTCTTGGGTTTTTGGTTGTTAATTGCAGGCCCGAGATGTGCAGGATGTCTCTGCTTCGGCCCGCGGGTCCAAAGAAAGAGTCTGGACTCTTCACTTTTCGGTCCTGAAGTTGTTTATTAATTCTTATCTATAAATTTTTCTTTCTGCCCAGCCGAGATCTGCTCAGCAGGGCAGCCACGGCACTCTGTGTTGTCCTTTTATACTACAAACTACATATAACATATTTACACTTAATTCCCAATACCTATCACTTATGTTAGACAGTGCACTTCTACGCTAAACCATTCCCAAAGTGCCAACATTACTGCAGAAAATGGAGAACAAGAAGAAGAAAGGCTGGACACACCCAGGTTCCTCCATCTTGTCCCCATAACCCCCATACCAAAAATCCTAAAATCTACATTTTCACCCTGTGATAATTTTATAATTATGCTAGTCAAACCTGTGTGACTTTCAGGTCCTTATACAAAGTTGGTAATTTGCTCCAAGGGTCATAATCAAAGACCCTGTGTGCCCGGGTCTCTGAGCCTCCCGGCGGGGTCCTGGCAACTCTGGACACCCAGAGGGATGCACTGAGTTCTGACACCCCAGCCCTCTCCCCTGCCCTCCAGCCCCCTGTGCTGCCATGCTGAGAGCACTGAAAATTGAAAGCCAGAGGAGAACACTGAGATTGAAAGGCCAACTGACGCCACATTTTTCCAGCACTGTGACAGACAACTTGTCCATGGGGCTGTCCTAGGATGGGTTTTGCACCAGCCCTTGGTGTCAGCTTGTGACAAGGCTAATGCTCCTGAAGCCAGTGCTGGCCACTCAACACCCACACAGGAGGGGTGTGGAGGGGCTGGGGCACCCTGTGCTCAGCAGCTCGCCCACTTCACTCTGGAACCTGGATTTGGGCCTGTTAGACAAAGCTTTGATGCCAGAGCCATGGGGATGGACAAGCCTCTGCTGGTGGCCAGGCCAGCATGAAGTGTTTTCCTTCATCATGAGACTCTGAGTAAATGAAAACTCAAAAAAAAAAATAGAATTGCTCCTGCAAATGTTTCTGTCTTCCCTTTATTTTGTGTAGGAGGATGAATTTGCAGAGTGAGAAGGAAGTATCACCTTAACTCAGGGAAGAAGAACAGACTCTGAGGTATTCACAGGCAATCCCAGCCTGAATTCCAATGGCTGAGCTTGCGTATGGGGACAGAGTCAGGAAAAGGAAAAAAACCCCTCCAGAATCTGACACATTCAGAAGCTTAAATAAAATTTAAAATAGCTCTTTTAGTATCATTGAAGTCCTGGATCTAGAGTTTTACAAGAGCACTGGCTTTCCTTCTGGTGCGGGGTTGATATTAGGTATAGAGATATCCCTGGGCATCTCCCACTGACCTCTGGAAGGGCTGTCAGAGGCCATGGCATCAGTCTGGACATGGATTTCATCCATTGCCTTCCCTCAGCATCCAGCACCAGAACTTTGGGGGTGCACAGCCCCAGGCTGGGGCTGTCCCCAGCATTTCCCCCTGGCACTGCCACCCTCTGCCCAGATTTCTGCCAGGCTGTGCCCAGCTGATAATGGCAGTGCTCCTGCTGGAAGTGTGTGTGCAGAGCTGTGCTGAAGGGGCCTAACACATCACCCTGCAGCTCCCTGTTGGTGTTCTCACCAGCTCTCTCACCTGTGTCCAGGGCCACAACCCAGAGCTTGGAAAACTCAGTGAGGCAGCACTGACAGGAGGGGCTGTGACCCAACTGTGTAAAACTGTGCAGCTGCAATACTGAGCCAAACCAGCCACTCAGGACAGACACAGCACCCGGCTGGAGCAGTCCAGAGCCCAAGCAATGTGGCAGCCTCAAGTTTTGGGTGCCAACCAAGTGGTGTTTGCACCTGAAAGGATGATGAGGTGTTGGTGCTGCTGCTGGAGCATTTCCTGGTCTACGCCTGCTGCACCCACACCACAAAGGGAAGGGATTTCAAAAGCACCACGGGCAGTTGAGAGTTGCAAAAGTGTTTTTTCCTAGCTGAAAACAGATCCCTCCTCACCTCACACAGCCCACAAGGCCTCACCTCTTGCACTGACTTTCTCACCATGCACCCACACACTTGTGTGATCTGGCTTGTGATGCTGCCTGTCATGTCCTAATGCACTATCAAAGGCATCAAGGAGAAGTTTAATTCTTACTGATGAGGTAAATGAAAGAAGGTTGGGACATTTTTTTGCTCTGAATAAGGAAGAGGGGGGTCACCAACCAGCCATGGTTGAGAAATCTGGCAAAAGTGTCAAAGCAGGTGGGGTAAGCTGCACCCAGGGGCAGGAAACCTTCCCAGCACAAGAATTCAGGCTCTGGCCGCCATCTGTGAATGCAGCTGCTGCTCAAAAGGCGAACCTTGGTGCTCAAAAGGTGAACCTTGGAGCTCAAAAGGCAAACCTTGGTGCTCAAAAGGCAAACCTTGCCTCCTGCAAGCACCCCGTGCTCGGGACCCTCCCTGGCTCTGCTTTGCTGGCAGGGCAGGACAATGGAGGCAGTTCCGGAAGCAAAGAAAGTTCAAATTCCTCCAGCCGATTACCTCATGGCAATAAATCTTCCACCTCTCCTTCCCAGCCACAGGTGAAGCCTGTCTATTGTCTGGGGAGCCTGTCTGTCTGCCCAGCACAAAAGGGAGAACAATCTGTGGGTTTGTGTAACATCCGATGCATTAAAATGCAGAATAAAGCAGGAAAGGGCCAAGGAGAGCTGGGTGGGGAGGAGATCTCCAGAGGCTGCTGGGATGCTGGGGGTGTCTGCTTTGCTTCCAGCCTGCTGGTGCAGGTGTCATTCAGGCTGCAGGCTGGTCAGGGTGTCACATTCACATTCTCTGAAAAATCCCTTTGCCCAGCTGTAGGAGCATTGGGGGTAGGACGGTGGGGATGGACGGAGATGAGAGATCTCTGCAGCCAGGGCTGGGAACTTGTGGGTTATTGCAAAGGGCCTGGGTGCAGGGCCCTGCTGGGAGCTGCCAGCCACAGCTGGAGCAGGACTGAGAGAAGTATAAGAGAGCGGTAAAGAGGATGAAAGAGAGAGAGAGGATGAGAGGATAAGAGAGTAAGAGAGCGAGGTTCCCATTACAATACAATACATCCTTTTCTGTGCTGAATATTCTGATTCTCACTGACCAATCTAGTCCAAGATACAAATCCTATAGCATTTACATACAGCCTAGAAGAATCATTACATTACCACACTGTGTTACATTTTGAACCCTAAAAACTCCTCTTTGGGCCCCTTCTGCCAAGCTGTAGGGTCTGCTCTGAACCTTGGACCTGTCTGCAGGCAGAGGGTGTTGTTCCATCAAAAGGGGATCACCTTGAGCTGGCCACATCATTGTTTTCCTGTTGTTCAGTAAATGAGGTATCTCAAAGCTTGCTTTCATTTCAATCTCGCTTATAGTTTCTATATTCTCAAAATCTTTCTCCAGGCAATCATATTTATAAGGCTTTCCCGTTTCATCTTCCCCAACACCCAGGATTTTTTTCCTGGGAATCTGAGAAGCCTCAGAGAAAAGGAAAACAATTCTTATCTCATTTGCTTCTGCTGTGTTGTGCTCATGTGGAATGTGTTTGGGGATTGTTTACCCACAGGTGATTGTTTCATTGGATTCTGCTGTGAATTGTTTTGTCTCATTGGCCAAGCTGTGTTCAGATTCTGGAAAGAGTCAGGAGTTTTCATTATTATCTTTTTAGCATTCTGTAAGTATTATTACTGTATTCTTTAGTATAGTATAGTATAGTATTCTTTAATATAATATAGATCATAAAATAATAAATTAGCCTTTTAAGAACATGGTGTCAGTTTCATCATTCCTTCCTGCCACAGGGCACCCCACAAGTGCAATAGTCAGGGATGTGCTGGGGAGGGCTGGGATCCCTCAGGGCTTTCAGAGAAGGGGTTCTTGCCTGGGAGGGGCTGCTCCCCACAGCACTGTCCAAACCCTGTCAATGCACCCTAAAGCTGCCTTCCCTGAGGCCAAGCTGCCCAGTGTTCAGGCAGCTAAGTGGCAAACATCCCCTGAGGGCTGGTGCATCATCTGCTGGTTCCATCTGTGGTGCCCCACTGCACTTCCAGGCACTGGTCTGCACCAGAGGAAAATGGAAAGAAGAAAGTATTTTGTGCTAACAATATGCAGACTTTCACAGAGCAACATCTCTTTATTATTGCCATCAGAGCTGATGGTCCTGCACTGATTATGGGCCAATGGATGTTACTGGAGGTGCACTCTCCAGCCTTGCAGCTTGCTGAAGCCACCCTCACCTTTCCTTTGGTTCTTCCCAGGAAAGACCAAGGTTCTGGGGAGTTAAATATCTGCCCAGTCCATGTTTCATGCACTTTATCCTGCTCTGTGGCTGTGGGGAGATGAGGAGCACTGTAGCAGTGTCTGCATTCTGAGGCATTTTCCATAATCTGGAGGAACCAGGAGATGCACCTGTGAGCTGATGGGGCTGGAGTGCTGCACAGTGTGAGTCCTTCCACCTGCAGCCCTCTCTCTCAAGCCCAGCTATGGCCAGACTCCAGATCCCATCTTACTAGACCAGATTACTGAGAGCAGGAGATAGAAGCCCTAATGAAAGCAAAGAATTCCTTTAAAGCAAACTTCTGATGAGACAGTGAGTGAGTCCAGAGCAGAGCATGAGACTGAGGAAAATCCAGTGAGGAGCAGAGATCAGGCTTGGTGATGTCTGACCTCTCCCTGCCCTGCTGCACCACCAGACCAGGTGCTCTGCTGCCCACCAGCCCAGTACTGAGTGTTTGATGTCTGGGTGCATGTCGGAACTCAGTGCATCCCTCTGGGTGTCCAGAGTTCCCCAGGACCCCGCTGGGGGACTCAGAGACCCTGGCACACAGCCCAGAGCACCTGGGGATTTGATTGTGACCCCTAGAGCAAATTACCAGCTTTGTATGAGGACCTGAAAGTCACAGAGGTTTAAATAGTATAATAATAAAATCATCACAGGGTGAAAATGTAGATTTTAGGATTTTTGGTATGGGAGTCATGGGGACAAGATGGAGGAACTTGGGTGTGTCCAGCCTTTCTTCTTGTTCTCCATTTCCTGCAGTGATGTCGGCACTTTGGGATTGGTTTAGTGTAGAAGTGCACTGTCTAACATAGGTAATAGGTATTGGGAATTAAGTGTAAATATGTTATACGTAGTTTGTAGTATAAAAGGACAGCACCACCTCGGGGGTGGTCACAGTGCCTGTGGCTGCCCTGCTGAGCAGATCTCAGCTGGGCAGAAAGAAAATTTTATAGATAAGAATTAATAAACAACTTCAGGACCGAAAAGTGAAGAGTCCAGACTCCTTCTTTGGACCCGCGGGCCAAAGCAGAGACATCCTGCACATCTCGGGGCAGCAATTAACAACCCAAACCTGAGAGGTGCAGGAGAGGAGCAGATTCTGGGTGGGTGTGAAGGGCACATCCCTGGTACATGTTTGACAGAGCACATCCCCTGTGCTGTGCCCTGGGAGCCTCTCTGTGTGCAGGAGGTGCAGGCTGGACACAGGATGGTGGGGCAGGCACAGGATGCTTTTCTCATTTGTGTTCAGCACTGCTGCACTCTCTGTTCAGGGCTTTGGCAGGCATTGGCTGCACTGGGCACCTCTTGTCCTCTGCAGCTCCAGTGCAGCACTGTGCCACCTTGCTCTCTGCTTTCCCCAGGACCCAGAATAATCTCCAGTGCTGCTGGCTCTTCTTTCTGTGCAGCCTGGGCCAGGAGGGTGTTCACCTGTAGCCCCCAGGCAGCAGAGAAAGGGCAGCAGACAGGAGCTGGATCCTGCAGTGTGGAGGCACAGGAAGGCTCTGCTGTATTCCTAACTCCAGGTGACTCCTCTGCCCTGATTGAGTGGAGCTGACCTTGGACACACTGACATTTATGTGGGCAATCCAGGGAATGCTTTGGGGTTTGACTGCCTTCCCACTCAGGATGTGGCCACGCACCCTGGGATATGGGCAGACACTTTATCATGGTTGGAACAGCTGCTGGCAGCCAGATTGAGAATAAACCATCTTGAGAGCCATGGCTTGACTTGCTTCAGGTCCCTGTGGCTCTTTAGGGTGGAAGGAGGAAACTCTGGATGCCAACGAGACGAGGAGCATCACCCTAGGCTGGGCCCACCCTCTCACCCAACTCCAGTTTGCTGGTTTTGTCTCATGTAGTTCAATTGTGCAAAATGCTTCTGGGGGAAAACAGTGATTGTGTTATTCCTTACCCATGTTTTGGACTCAGCTTTGGGATCAGAAGCATTTCATTTCCCCAACAGACTTAGGCACAGAGAAAGGAAACCTCTACACTGTGCTGAGAACTGGCACAGCTACCATGAACCACCCAAGTGCTGAAGGTTGTGGGGTCCTGGGACCATCACAGCCCCAGAATGATTGTTTGAACCCAGTTTGAACCCAGTCTCATCTGCTGAGTGATGGATGATGGCTGGTGTCTCCTCAGCAGGCAGCACAGGTGCCCATTTGTGAGCCAGCAGTGCCCACACATCGCCTTGAGCTGTTCCTCACAGCCACAATAAAGGTCACTGTCCTGAAGGGCCCTTGGAGTGCTCCCCACACTGTTCCTGACATTTGGCAGGGCTGGATCAAACTGCTTTTCATGGATGTTTTTGTGAAATGGGGCTGGGAGTGTGCCACAGCTTCTCCATCTGTCAGTGCCCCAGCAGAATCCCAGAATCCCAGACTGGTTTGGGTGGGAAGGGACCATAAACCTCATTTCATTCCACCTGCCTGCCATGGACAGGGACACCTTCTACTAGCCCAGGTTGCTCAGAGCTCCATCCAGCCTGGCCTGGGACACTTCCAGGCATGGGGCAGCCACAGCTGCTCTGGGCACCCTGTGCCAGGGCCTCACCACCCTTACAGAGAAGAATTTCTTCAGTATATTTAACCTAAATTGCCCCATTTTCAGCTCAAACTCATTGCTCCTTGTGCTGTACTACAGTTCCTGATGAAGAGTCCCTGCTCAGGAGCTCCACATGCCCACACCAGTGTTCACCAGAATATATTTGGGCCATTGCTGTGCTGGGCAGTCACTGCTTCCCTCTGAGCTGTGCTGGGAGCCACTAGAGGATGGAACAAAGCAACGAACCCATTGCAGAGACAGAGAAAAGGGTTTTTACTGATATTTTCTTTGCCAAATGCTCTTCTAGAATGATAATTCAAGACTTGGCAAGTCAGCATTAGGTTTTCTAATTTGTGGAGGCACAGGCTGCAAAACTCTGGAAATACTAAATGCTCTGGTTTTACAAAAACCCTTGGAATACATTATTCTTTATGAAAACTGACATAGTAAAATAGGCTGAATTGCTTGAAATCAGTTCAGACAAAACGCTGTCTTCAACTGAGAACAAATGCTCCTGCTTTTCAGCTTGTGAGAACAATTGGAATATATTGTTCTAGGATATTTTTTCTGTTTCCTACAGTTTGTCCATCTCCATTTACAAAGACCACCAGCCAGGAATCAGAAAGGACCTGGTGAAAAGCCAGCTAATCTGATCAAGGCTGACTGAAATATTCCCAGTGTCTTTTTCAGAACAACAGCAAAGCTTGAAACACAATATTTGCTTTCTGTTTTCTACCTAGAGAGCAGTTCTCCAGCAGCAATGTCTCTATCACTTCACAGACACTCTGGGGCTCCAATTAGGAAACCTGTTAGCAGGATTATCTGAGCTGCAGGTCCAAGCAAGTGCCTCCCATTATATATTTCAGTGTCTTTGTGGAGTCAAACATGGTTTTGTTTGACCCAGCCAGGTTCCTTGACTGGGCACTGGAGGACACCAGTCAATTCTTCATGATTCACTTTCCCAATGGAAACTTGAGACGTTCTGGCAAACACCACCATGTTCTGAAGGAAATATTCAATTTGAGGACAAAAGTGCATTTTGCCACTTAAAAAATCCCTAAGCCAGGAACTTCCCTCTCCTATTAAGCAGCTCCTGCCTGGAGGAACAGTGCCAGGAGCTGCTTGTTTTGGAGCCAGATTCTCAGAGGAGCTCAGCTTCCCTGTAGGCACCTCAGCTCAGTCTGGATTTCATAAAGAAGTAGCACCAGCAGTTCCTGTTGACATAATGGCTCAATTTCTGAGCACCCAGCACCAAATATACTGAGCACTTTGAATCCAGCTGTCATGGGTTGAGCCTGGCGTGGCACCCACTGGAGCTGCTCACTCACTCCCCTTTGCAGCTGGACAGGCAGAGACAATTCAATGAAGGGTTCATGGCTTGAGATCACACTGATCTCAGTTTGGAGGGAGGGGGTTTACATTTTCCATTTCAAGGAAGGCTCCTGCCCTCCTTAGCAGACACCTGGCTATTAGAACCCAGGACATCCCCCTGACTGTCCAGGATGGCCAGGATCCCTGCCAGGGGGCTCAGAGACCCTGACACAGAGCCCAAAACACCCGTGGGTTTGATTACGATCCATGGAGCAAATTACCAACCTTGTATGAAGATCAGCGAGCCACAACAGTTTAGGTAGAATATTAGTGAAGTTATCACGGGGTGGAAAAGTAGATTTTAGGGGTTTTGGTATGGGGGTTCAGAAGGCAAGATGGAGGGATCTGGGCATGTCCAGCCATTCTCCATCTTCTTCTTGGCCTCCATCTTCTACCGTGATGGTGGCACTTTTGGATTGGTTTAGAGTAGAAGCTCACTGTCTAACATAGGTGATAGGTATTGGGAAGTAATTGTAAACATTGCACACGTAGTTTTTAGTATAAAAACATAACACCACCCTGGGGGCAGGCAGAGTGCCTGGAACTGTCCTGCTGGACGGACCTCGGCAGGGCAGGAGAAAGAATTTTATAGATAAGATAAAATAAACAACCTTGAGACTGAGAAATGAAGAGCTCTGACTCCTTCTTCAAGTGCCGGGCTGAGAAAAGAGACTTTCCAACACATCTTGGGGTCACTGTGACAAGCTAAAGATCCCAACACATGGCTTTTCAAGTCAAGACACCCACACTGCTTCTGTTCTTAGCCCACACTGTCCTGTTCCCTGTTCCTGCTCTGCTGCCAGCCAGTGGCTCTCAGACCTCCTTATGTCCCTCTCCAAAACTGTCCCCGTGTCCCCCACCTGCACAGCTGGCTGCCCTTCTCTCCATGGCTGGAGAGGAACATCTGCAGGGCAGCTCACAGACTGCATCCCCTGGGAGAGGTCATTCCTCAAAAGCTGTCATGGGCAAAACACGCTCTAATTAGAAATATTAAATTAGTTTATTACAAACAAAATCAGAGCACGATAATGAGAAGTAAATAAGCCCTTAAATATACTTTCCTCCCACCCCTTGTCCTTCCCAGCTCCACCTCCTACCCCAGCAGTGCAGGGAGACCAGGAATGGGGGTTTGGGTCAGTCAGTGCCCTGTGGCTTCTCCTGCTGCACAGATCTCCCAGGGGATCCTGGCCTCCCCTCAGGCATCCACCCACCCCTGTGTGGGCTCCTGCAGGGGCTGAGGGGGAAACTCTGCATCCCTGTGGATCCCCATGGGCTGTGGGTGGATCTCTGCATCCCCATGGATCACCACAGGCTTTGGGTGGATCAATCTCTGCATCCCTGTGGATCCCCATGGACTGTGGGTAGATCTCTGCACCCCCTGTGGATCCCCAGGGGCTGCAGGGGCAGAGCTGCTTCACCACAGCCTGCAGAGGAATCTGGGCTCTGGTGCCTGGAGCACATCCTGGTCGTTCCTCTCCACTGCCCTTGGTGTCTCCAGAGTTGTTCTCCCATGTTCTCACTTTTTCTGGCTGAAATTAAAACTGCTCAATCAACCTTTTTGTTTATCTTTCTTCTTAAATCTGCTGTCACAGAGGTGTCACCAGCCTCTCTAACTGGCCCAGCCTTGGCCAGCAGCCTGTCCATCTTCAGAGCCATCAGGGATTGGCTCTGCCAGACATGGTGGAAGCTTCCAGCAGCTTCTCACAGAAGACACCCCTGTAGCCCCCTGATACCAAAAGCCAGGCCATGAAAAACCAATACACCAACCCAGAGAGAGATCCTTCAGAGGGACTTGGGGCTGTCTGACCCAGCATGGAACAAGAGGAAGGAAGCAGGACACGGTTCCTGTGAAGTTAATGATATTTGGGAAAGGCAGAAGAGTCAGAGAAGTGGTACATAATTACCAGAACTAGTCTGTAATATCATCATGATGGGATCAGTAACCCATGCTTTTATCATTTCATTTATACCAATTCTGTATCTCAGTTATATTCACTTTTATAATCATTTCACTGTCAGTTCACACACAGAGAGAGAACCCTGCACCCAGAACAGCCTTGAAAACTTCTGAAGTAGAATTTTTCTACAAAAGTGCTTCCCAGCGTGGGAACTTGCTCTGAGCGGCAAAGGGAGGAAAGGCCTGGCAAAATGAACATTTTCCTAAGCTCCTGAGTCAAAAGCATGTGGAACTGGCTGGGGCAGTACAGCAGGACCTGCTGGAGTCAGCAGGGGAAGCAGGGATTTGAGACCAGAGCACGGAACTGATTCATGGGGATGACAGAGAATCACTTTTCTCTCTTCTGCCATGTCCTTTGTAAGCTCTGGACCCTGAGCTTGTGAGATTTGGATTTAATTGCAGATCAGGACGAGGGCAGGCACCACTTTGGGCCATTCCTTATGACTTCAGCAGAGCTACCACACAGTTTTATAGACTATAACCCAGGCTTTACAGACTGGCTCTGCTGTGGCTTCCTCCCAGCCCTCCACACCTGCCTTTTGATCACCCTGAGCACCAAGCTGGCACATTTCTCAACTTGCCTGCAGGAGCTGCTCCTGGCTGGTCATTACAGCCCTGCAGCCCATGCTGGGTGCACACAGGTGCCAGTTGCTCTCTGGGTTTCTCAAAACTGATTTTTCCTCATCTGTTCTCCTGACAGAGCTCTGGCACCTGGAACAGGCACAGATTTCTGTGATGCTCTCCCAGTTCTTGGTTCCTCCTTCCTTCTGCTCCCAAAATGCCCACTGATAATTTTCTCATTTCCTTTCTCTTGACCAGTTATCAGCCCACACCAACTGAATCCCTTTACGAGAGTTTGATGTGGGCTCACTTTGGAGACTCTGTAAATTCAGCCACTAATTTCTGTTGGACCAGATGCCTGTTGGCGCCTTCAATGAATGTTTTCCTTTTCTCACATCCTCCTCTTTTTATCTCGTACCAATTTACCTTTTGTAATTTAGTCTACGAATTCTATTCCTTACTTCTACCTTCACTCCATCTGATGGGCTTAAGGGTCTGTGAGTCTTTGGGTTGCCCCTGGAGGCTTTTTGAAAGCTGATGTTGAATTTGTCCCCTTGCATTTTTCAGGCACCAGAACTGATTTAAGCACTGGACTAAGCACAATGGTTAGGAGGTCAATACCCTCAAATTTGGGTGCCTTTAGGAGCTGTGTGAATTCCACCTGATATTTGTTGTTATTCACCCTACACATTTGTTTTCAGATTTGTCCACATTAAGAATGACTTTGAGGGAAGCACCCACAGTTTGTTCTCAGGGGAAAACAAAGAAAAGTATTTAATTTTATGGTGATGGCCTTGTGTTTGAGCAGCTCTTCCCATCCCTGCCACCTTTTGGCCTGTTGGATTGCCTGCATATCCTGTGTTGGAAATATTATTAGTGGCTGCAATTACAGAGAAAAGGCAATTAGCTATTAAGAGTTGTCTGGCTCCTTTGCCCCATTTCCCAATCATGTGAAGGGGTACAAGGGACTGACTCCCTTTGCACAATCATAAAATTCCCAAAGCCATTAGGAGTGAGGGGATAACATTGATGTTTGATGTTTGTCTCCATCAGCCTGTCATCAGCAGTGAGGTCACCCCAGCCAGGATTTGGGGAGGAAGATCCCTGGCATTGCCCCAGCCTGGGTGAGTCAGACCAGTCCTGCTCCTGCCAACACAGGACTTGGCTGTGGAGACACAAGGCTGCTCCTCCCACCTCTGGGCAGGTGACCACACTGCCCTGGGAGGAGATCTGTCTTCCTTTAGCCATTGTCAGACCAGCATGAAAGCACCTGGAGAACAGCTCTGAGAGCCAGAGGGGTTGTGTGTCCCTCAGCTGTGCCACATTCTCTTTGTGGGCAAGTAGGATGGCTTATTTCCATTGTACATCAAGGTTTGGGAAATCAGCTAAGAGTGATGAGAAAAGAGAGCTTTACTCTTGATCTTGAAAATTAGATTGTAGGGTATGTCTTTACAAAACTGCAGCTCAGAGACATCTGAAGTTTGGCAAGAGAATCCTCAGAAGATAAAACAAAAATTTACTTTTGGACCAGAAACAAAATTGAGTATTTGGTGATGCCCTTTGGCCTATCTAATGCTGCAGTTACCTTGCAAAAATTTTAATTATGTTTTTTGGAGATTTACTAGATTCCTTTATAATAATGTTCTTGGACAACAGCATTATACTTTTCACAGAACATGGACCAACCTGAGCAGCTTGTAAAATCAGTCCCAGAATACTTGAGTTGTCACAAACTCATATGCCAAAGTAGAGAGGTAAAATTCTGAAAGGTTTTCCATAAAATTCCTGGGCTGCTTCAGCTCCCCAGAGGCAATGGAAATGAGCTCTGAGAAATCACAGACGTGGCCACACCAAAGACAGTTACTGGGTTCCAGTGCTTTCTTAGCTTCATTAGCTTTTATCACCAATTAATTAAAGACTTCACCAAATAATCTTCCCATTTCTGGACTTACTAAAGAGGGGGATGTTTGAATCTCACCACCTCAGTTTAGAAGCCTACAATGTACGTGCCTACATCTGAGCTAGACTTTGGATTTCCTTTCTTGTCCCATGGGGAGAAACCAGTCCTTTCACTGTGTGATTCATGCTGCCTGGTTTGGATGGGAGCTTTAGGTGGAGGTAAATCACGCCCTGCTTGCTGAGGAAATATGGGATGATTTTGAACAGGTTTTTATAATTGTCCCATTCATAATACCCACAGACCCTTCCCACCAGGTCATTGTGAAAGCAGCTCTTTCTCACTGTGCTGGAGGAGCAGTTCCAGCCAGGTAAAGACCTTTCAGCCACAGCTTGCTCCCAAATGAGCTATTCTTGGTGATGACAGCAGCTGAACTCAAGAGAATTAGCAGCAATTGATGAGCTCCTGCAGCCAGGGTGGGAACACAGGGGAGGATAAAGCACCATGGTCACAAAACTCAGCCACCATTAACCCACTCTGTCTCCTGGTTTTCATCTTTCTGCTCACCATCTTGCCTTTTGGAAAGATGCAGAAAGTGGGTTTGGATTAAAACCAGCTCTGGTCTGCAGTCGTGGAGGTCAGAGTTAAAACCACCTGGGGTTTGTCACTGCGAACTGTTCAGCCACCCTAAAGAAGATTTTGCTGAATCATGGCTCACAGTCTTCAAGCAAAGCCAGCTGCCCATGCAAGGCACCATTCAATGGCTTCATAAAGGACTCAGAGGCAGCAATTGAATGTGTAATTAAGTTTGTTGGTGACACTAAATTGGGAGGACACAGAGAGCTCAACAGATGAGAGAGCAGAACAATTATGGAATCATGGAATGGTTTGGGTTGGAAGGGACCTTAAAGTTCATCTCATTCCACCCCCTGCCATGGGCAGGGACACCTTCCACTGTCCCAGGCTGCTCCAAACCCCATCCAACCTGGCCTTGGGCACTGCCAGGGATCCAGGGGCAGCCACAGCTGTGCCAGGGCCTGCCCACACTCACAGAGGATTTCTTCCTAATATCTAAACCTAATCTCTGTCAGTTTGAAGCTGTTTCCCCTCATGCTGTCACACCAGGCCCTCATAAACAATCTCTTTCCATCTTCCTTGCAGGCTCCCTTAAGGTACTGCAAGGCCCCAGTTATGGCACCCCAAAGGCCTTCCTTCTCTGTGCTGAACAATGAAGCTTTAACCAGGGCAAGTGCTGGATTCTGCACCTGGGATGGAGGACTTTGGGTGTGTGGGCACGCTGGGGAATGAGGGGCTGGAGAGCAGGAAAGGAAAGGGACCCTGGGCTCCTGGTCCAGTCAAATGAGCCAGAAGGGCCAGTGGGGTCCTGGGGGGCACCAGGCCCAGCTGTGCCAGGGAGGAGATTATCATGGCAACAGCCCCCTGAACAGGGAATAATTGGCATTAGTCATGCTAATGAGTCATTAGCATTGACTCCATGATTGCAGAAGGCTGATCAATTGCTTTATTATCCTATCCTATCCTATCCTATCCTATCCTATCCTATCCTATCCTATCCTATCCTATCCTATCCTATCCTATCCTATCCTATCCTATCCAGAAACTCATAACCCTTACAGACTGTCCAATACAGCTTTAACCTAATTGGTCAATCAATCCAAACACCATCCAGTGGCCAATTAAGAAACCACCCTTTGATAAACAATCTCCATAACACATTCCACATGTGCACAACAACACAGGTGCAGCAAGTGGAGACAAGAATTGTTCCTCATTCTCTTCTCTGAGCTTTCTCACACCTTCCCAGGAAAATCTTGGGAGAGAACTGTGTCTCTCTCTATTCAGAGGACATGTGATCACCACAGGAGATTGTCCTGCTCTGCTCTGGGGCAGCCTCACTTCAAGTGCTGGGACAGTTTTGAGCAGCACAATATGAAAAAAATCTAAATCTGTTAGCATATAAAGGAAGGGTGCTGGGATGGTGAAGGGTCTGTAGGGGTCCCATGAGGAGCCCTGTGGTCACTCAGCTGAAGGAGAGGGGACTAAAGGGAGAGCTCATCCCAGGCTGCAGCTCCTCATGAGGGGCAGCTCTGCTCTCTGTGACAGTGACAGGAGCTGAGGGAGCAGCTGGAGCTGGGCCAGGGCAGGGTCAGGCTGGAGATCAAGGAAGGTTCTTCCCCAGAGGGTGCTGGCACTGCGCAATGTGGAGGTTCAGGGACATCACACCATAACCAATATGATCCAGTGAAGCCAAATTTATTATCCCTAAAAAGACTATATTTATAATAAATCTCTACTGTCCACGTGTCTCTAGCTAACACGATTGGTTAATCCTAGCTATTCACATGTCTAAATTAGAATGCTGATTGGATCATCTAATTTTTCATGCGTCTTGCTGTGGTTGTCTGGCCCACCCATGGCTCACTTTCCTGAGCTTGCTGACAAACTTGCTGAGTCCTGATGACTCTTCTTGTATCTTTTTCAAGGATATACCGACCCCATTTCTGAATTTGTCCATTATTCATTGTTTGTGAACGTGTCCATTGTCCATTAGCACAAGCAGGCTGGATTGTGCATCGGCTGAATATGGCCGTTGTCTGGCAAGAACTCCTCAATCTGCAAAAAACTCCCAACGGGGCACTGCCCAGGCTCCCCAGGGAATGGGCACAGCCCCGAGGCTGCCAGAGCTCCAGGAGTGTTTGGGCAGCGCTGCCAGGGGTGCCCAGGGTGGGATTGTTGGGGGGTCTGTGCAGGGCAGGGGTTGGACTGGATGATCCTTGTGGGTCCCTTCCAGCTCGGGAGGTTCCTGATTCTGTGGTGTGTGATGCTCACATCAGCCTGCTTGCCCTGGCTGGGGGCCCACAGTGGAATGCTTGGTTCAAGGTATGAACAAGCCACGTTTCTGACCCAGGAGGTTGTTCAGAGATTAGAAGCTTCTCACTCTATTATTTTTGACCAGCCTAGCATGCCTGGGGACAGCCAGGACTGTGTTTTATAGGCCAAACCCTGCCAATAGATCAAGGCTGAGGAGTTGGAGGTGCCTCTGCATCTGTAATCACACCAGCTCTCTTTAGCTGATGTTTTGATGTAAGCTTACATTTCCTACCTCCACAGAATCAGAATGGCTTTTTATTGGCCTTATTAATCAGGTTAATTAAGATAATGCACCTTCTACTGCGTACCTACCCTCCTGCTATTAAGGAGCAGCTCAGCTTTCCTTAATTTGTAAACTTGCTGCCTGCTGGGATTTCTCACTGCAAGTCTCAGATTTAATCCATGTTTTGGAAAGAACTTCTTATCTTGTTAGCTTTAAATTCTGTGTATTCTCTTTAAGGTAATGGGTAAATATAGAAACTAAACTAAACTCTGGGATGATGGTTTGGTTTGACTGACCAGGTGTATTTTATCCTGCTCCCCATAGCATTCCTCCTTTCATTTATCTCTACAATTGTCTGGACCGACAGGTTGAGGTCTATCAATTATTTCAATCTCTGGCACACTAAATTACAAAAGGCCAGATTTCTCACCTAGGCCAGACTGTGCCTTCTGTACCCTTCTGTCTTCAGAAGGGTTTACAGTCCCTTCTGAAAATATCAAAGAGAGTCTTTAAAGCCCAGCCAGATTTTCATTGTTGGGAGTCTCCAACTTCATCAAAAGAAGAGACAGTCTAGACAAAACACCTACAAACTTCACTCTCATCTAAAAATGTAACTGTTGTTTTTGTGGGGAACCTTTCACAATTTCTGCCCAGATCCACCCAATAAATTACATCTTTGCTGCTTTGAGTTCTTCCTCTGTTTCATGAATCCCCATGAAAAAGCACTTCCCTCCCTCTCATCTACCTTGGTGACCTTCCAGAGCACCAAATCAAAAAAAATACTGATTATGAGGGAGCTCACAGGGCAGCATTTCTTTGCTTTGAGAGTTGTGCACAATTGGAGAACTCCTGAAAAGGCAGTGAAATCTCATGAAAATTTGCCATCCATCAGACACTGGGAAATCCAGGATACACTGTGGTGGATGGAGTTTCTACAGAGGCTCCATGTCCAGGGAAACCCCTACCAACAATGCTGGACCTGCATGATAAATAATGGGCCAATAATCCCAAAAGCTTCCTACATTCAGCTGCCAACAGCTCCCCAAATCTCTGCCCTCTCTTAATAATTAATTAATCATCTCTTACTGATCCCTGCTTTGAGCTCTAATCCAGCCTTTCCCTGTCCCATAGACCTTATTTCTGCCTGGAAAAACATCTCTGTTTTGTTCTGGTTTCAGCAGTTGCTCCAGTGGAGACCCACAGCACAGCATGGGAGTGTCAGATGAGGTCCTGAAGGCTTTTTCCCCCTTTCCACGTTCAGGAGAACAGACTAGAAACATCTAAAATGCTTGGAAAGGAGAAGGATGAAGGGCCAGCTGCCTACACAAGCACTCTTAGCAAAGCCAGTCCTTGGCCATGACTTTCTGAGAAGCCAGACAGGCAATTCCCTGATGGGAGGAGTGCAAATGGCACCAGAACAGGACTTTAACACTTTTTAAGTCACCTTGCTCTGTCCCAGGCATGGTGCCCTCCACGTAGAGAAAATAAAGTTATTGCTGGGACACAGCTGTGATCAGAGGATGTTGTTCCCTCTGGAAATCCCAGCTGCATCCCCCAGGGCTGTGCAGCCCCCAGGGCAGCCCATCCTGGAACCTGCTCCCTCACAGCTGCTAAAGACAATGCAGTTAAACAGAGGAGATTCACAGGCACAATTAAGTTATGAGAATTCTAGGGGGAAACAGGAGTTTCTGACAGCAGGACTGGGTATGAGCGCTCACACTGGCAGGAAGGTTGGAAGCTCATGCTTTGACATCCCTGCTGGTTGCTGTGGAGTCAACAGTGAAGGGACCCTCAAGCAGGGTGTTTCTAATTCCTTCTTTTGACAGATGTGATTCAGTGCAAATCCACTTGGCTGCATGACCTGGAAGCTCGTGGATGAGGAGGATTAAGGAGCAGGTAATTGCCAAAGACTCAGAGCGCCAAACTCTTAAATCACCGAGGAGGACGCGGATGAGATGGGTTCATCTCCTCAGATCAGTCCCCACATTCCTGCAGAGGCAGCAGAGCCAGAGGAATGCAGAGCCTGCACACATCACTAATAATGAATTGTTCCATTGTGACTGGTGATGGGAAGGTTCACTAATTAGAGGGAGTTTTGGAACTGCAGGGGGTTACCCTGGCAGACCTGTGGGCAGGTCCCGGTGCTCTCCTGGGTTGGGAAATCACGAGCAGAACTTGTGCAAACTCCCCACCTCTGGATGCCACGTGCTGGACCCGGGCCTGAGGGCTCAGCACTGGATTTACCCAGCTCCTCCTGGTACAGGGAGGGCAGACTGGGTGGGACAGCAGGGGGGCAGAGCTCTGGGGAGAGGCAGTTCCTGCCTGATCCGTGCTCTGACCCAGCCCTTGCACGTCCCCATGTGCCTAATGCCACATGCAGCTCCTCTCCAGAGTCCTGGCCATCCTCACAGTGCTGGGGACACTGGCACCACTCACAGCCACCAAGAGGTGACCTGGAGATCCCTCAGGTAGAAAGAGCTGCCAAGGACCCTCCCTGCCACAGCACCAAGTGTTGTCTTACATATATACGTACATATAAGAAAATGAGTTATATTATCATTATAGTGCAAGGATTTTGTACTACCAGAGCTTCATACCACCTCAGTGCTTCTCACAGGCATCTCCTCTAAGCACTCACTGTTCCTGGTCCTTGCAGTAACCATCAGACTCTCACCAATCCACTCTTTTATAACAATGTTCTTATTTGTTACAGGTGTGGCCTATTAACATCAGGTCTGCTCCTAATCTTTGGTAATTGGTTCAGCTGCAACTCTTTACATTCTCTACCACCTTCATTTACCCATACTGCGTCCCCCTACACCAGGCTGCTCCTGCTGTGCATTCCTCCCACAGCTCCAGGCAAGGAGCTGGCCCAGATGTTCTTCATCAATGAGAGAGGAGATCCCACCAGCCCCTTTTGCTCCATGGCAGCTGCAGAATGTGGGAGCCTTTTCCTGCTCTGGTGGAAAGCCCTGAGTGCCAGCTTTGCTCCCTCCCTTCCATTGATGGTGCAATGAGCCCAGAACCTGTGGCCTGGTCTCCTGGGAGAAAGGCAGCGAAGCATGTGGGCCACGTCTGGAAATCAGATGCCCTGTGGGTGATTCATTGGCATTCCCTGTGCTCATGCACCAAAAGATCATCTGTCCTGTCCAGACAAGTTTCACCAGCGTGAGCAACAGTAAAAGGCAGCAATATTCCAAAATAACAATATCTGAGAGGCTGGAGCTGTCAGGATCCACCTGTGGGAAACAGCCCCCAGGTGTTCTCAGGGAACATCTGGTGGGCACCCTGTAAGGAATGAGAGAGTGAAACACCTTTCCTAGAACACAGAAAGCCATCAGAGACCATGGCAGGCTCCTGGCTGATGGAGGTTACACATTCTGCAGCCTCACCACTCCAAAATCCACAGGGCAAACAGCTCTGGTCACCCTGCTGAGTGCCAGCTGGGGAAGTCCCAGTAGCAGCTGGTCAAGAGAGGGTTAAATACCAGGCACCTCCACCCCTGCAGGTGCCACCCTAGAGGCTGAGAGGAGCAAGGAGGGCACTTTGCTGCTCCCTGCCCCTTCTGTCCCCCTGAGCTCCTGCTGCACTGGCCACAGGGCAAGGATTGCTGTGGTTCATCCCTGGCCTACACAGAGGCTCCTTTCCCAGAGATTTTTCCCTCCTCCTTTCCCAGCAGCTTGGGATCTGCATTTGAGGAGGATGCTGGGCAGGTGGATTCCCTGCTCCGTCCTTGTTGCAGACTCCATAGAGCTTGCAAGATCTCCATGGAGGATTGAGACTTAACAGTAGGAATTGCTGAGTCATGATGAAATAGCAAAATAAGCTCCTGTCTTCTGCCTCTCGCCCCATAGCTTATCTCTGTTACCCTATAGGTCACTTTGCCCTAACCCCTACTATTGGACAAGTTTGGATCCCTCTGCACCCTATAAAAAGGGGCCGTTTAGCCCATTCAGAAGAAGAGTTGTCACTGGAACCCTTCACAGACCCCTCAATAAAACCATCGCTGTGGAACCACCAGGACCTCTCCTTCTCTCTCTCGCTGCTTCTCCCCTGAGCCCACCGGCGCCTTAGCAAGCAAGAGCTGGAATCCTGGGAGAGCTGATAATCACTAAAGAGCTGAAATCCACTGAGCTTGCTTAAGGCAGCAGTGGCTACGAGCAGCCTGGGTATCCAGGCACTCTGTCTCCAAGAGGGACAGAGCTATCTGGAATTGCCTGTACCACTCAGGGATAAGCCCATATTGGAAGATCTGGGTCTTATCACCTCCTCCTTGAGCAGGCAGGGTTTGCTCCTGGCTTCTCCCACAGCTCTGGGTGAGGGCTCCTGGCACACAGCTCGTGGCTCTGCAGGTGACCTGCCAGGTGTCACAGTCTGTGTCACAGTCTGTCCTGCCAGGTGTGACTGGCACTGTCTGTGTCAGTCTGTCCTTCATCCCCCAGATGCTCTGGACATGTGCAGTCTCTGTCTGCTTGAGCTCTGGGCACCTCCAGTGCCTCACAGGAGCCTCAGTGCTGTGCCAGGGTAAAACCAGCTCTCCTCTAACCAGCTCTCTTCTAAGGTCTGCTTGATCACAGAATCATGGAATCATTGAGGCTGGAAAAGGCCTCTAAGATCAAGTCCAGCCATTAACCCAGCACTACCAAAGCCACCACTAAACCATGTCCGCAGTGCCACATGCACACATCGTTTGAACAATTCTAAGGATGGTGAGTCCAGCACTGCCCTGGACTTCTCGTGCTAGGGCTTGACAACCCTTTGAGGAAGGGTTTCTCCCTAATATTTCCTAATATTCAGCCTTATATTCTCTAATATTCAACTTGAGGCTGTTTCCTCTTGTCCTGTCCCTGTTCCCTGGGAGCAGAGCCCAACTTCCCCTGGCTGCCCCTCCTGTCAGGAGTTGTGCAGAGCCAGAAGGGCCCCCCTGAGCCTCCTTAGCTCCAGATCCCTCAGGGTCCCCCCAGCTCCCTCAGCCACCCCTCACCAGCTGCTGCCCCAGACCCTTCCCCTTGTGGTGCATTGTTGGGTCACAGCAACATCTCTGCTCGTGCTCTCCCTTCTGAAGATCTCAGCCTCACCAGAAAGCACCTGGAGCTCTGTTTCAGAGAGCACAGAGAGCATTGATCCCAGCCCTGGAGGTCTGTCACACATCCCAGACCTGGGCTAGCCAAGGAACTTTAAAATGAGGAGCATTGTGAGACAGAAATGGGTAACAAAAGGGGGACAAAGCTCCTCCAGCACAACTTGTGGCTCCCTCCTGTGCTAAGAGCTGCAGCCATGCAGGTGGGGTAGGTCACTGTGGCAGACATCTTTTATGGAAAATCCTTTCCTTAGGACTTTTCCTCCTGAGAAGCTGAGAAGCCTCAGGAACAAAATGTAAACATTGATTATCTGCTGCTGTGGAATGCAACAGGTGGATCTGTGATTGGTCTCATGTGGTTGTTTCTAATTAATGGCCAATCACAGTCAGCTGGCTCGGACTCTCTGCCTGAGACACAAACCTTTGTTATCATTCTTTCCTATTCTATTCTTAGCTGGCCTTCTGAGGAAATCCTTTCTTCTATTCTTTTAGTATAGTTTTAATGTAATATATATCATAAAATAATAAATCAAGCCTTCTGAAACATGGAGTCAAATCCTCGTCTTTTCCCTCATCCTCAGACCCCTGTGAACACGGTCACAGGTCACCCCCAGCCAACATTCCTCAATGTCTCAGGGTAACAAAAAGCCCTTTTATATCCAATCATGAGCCTGGTGGGTCTGGTGAAAGTTCAGTCTCTGTCAGGAATAGAAGGGCTGGCCAAGGAACCATGGAAAACTTCTGTTTTCAGACACAAAACTGCACAGATCCAAAAGTCCCTCACATCTGCCAAGCAGAATAATGTCATAACTTAATATTAATTTTTATTTGGACCTTTAGAAAAATGATGGTATGGTTGGGCCCTGCCCCAGAAGGCTGGTGCTGTTTTATGGGACTCTGGGCAAGACTGTGGGACTGAGCTACAGGCATCAATATTACGTCTCTACTGTTGTGAGAAAAATGGCCAGGGAGGGTGTCACAAAGCTGATGAAAATCATTACAGAAAGATGGAGATATAGAGTGAATAAGTCAGATTGATTTATCAGAATTGGATTGATTTATCAAGATTGAGAAGAATCCTACCCACAGCAGCAATGCTCTGGAAGATCAAGGCCAACAATCAGATTAGCTAAAGCCTGATTCTAATCTGCTGTGGCCATGAATTAACATGATGATAACAGGATCTGGGAAGAGAGCCTTGATCTCCACACCAGCCTGCAGAAACCTGCCAGGGAGAAGTGCAAGCAGGTGGAGCTGGGGGTGTTGATGGGGATAGGAACTGGTCCTGGCTGGGATGGAGAGAATTTTCCTCAGCAGCCCGTGGGGCTGTAGTCTGGGTCTGTGCTATGCTGAGACCCCAGCAGTGTCCTGGCTGTGCTGAGGAGGGCTTGCACAGCAGCTTTCCCCCTCTCTTCTCCCCCAGGAGCAGTCTGGGTGCACGTGAGAAGGACAGAGCACAGCTGGACAGCTGTGACCTGAGCTGGCTAAAGGATGTCCCACCTCCTGTGGCACCAGGCTCACTCTGAAAGCTGTGGGGAAAAGGGCAGCAAGGGGGCACATTAGTGGCTGTGACATTGACATTTGTGTTCCCAAGGAGCCCTGAGGTGTGACAAAGCCTTGCTCCCCTGGGAACACCTGCCTGGTGTGGGAAGCAGTGCAAGATCCCCTTGGTTTGTTCCTCCTGCACACCCAGCTTTGCTCTCCCTCCTAAATTTCCTTTGTCTGGACCCATGGGAGTTCTCAGTGCTGCCTTTCTGATTCTCTCCCTTGTAGGGGGATACAGTATGGGTAAATGAAGGTGGTATAGAATGTAATGTTATCCCCTAAAGAGTTGCAGCTGAAACAATTACTAAAGATTAGGAGCAGGCCTGATGATAACAGGCCACACCTGTAGCAAATAAGAACAGAGGTATAAAAGAGTGGATTGGTGGGAGTCAGATGGTTATTGCAAGGACCAGGAACAGTGAGTGCTTAGTGGAACTGCCTGTGAGAAACATTGAGGTGGTATGAAGCTCTGGCGATATGAAATCCTTGTACCATAATGATAATAGAACTCATGATATGTAAGACAACACTCCCTCCTTCCACTGGGGAGAGGGATCAGCAGGCACAAGCTGCCTTGCAGGGCCAGGCCAACCCTGTCCAGTCAGTCTTGCATTGGCTGCAGCTCATCTTGGCAGCACTGCAGCCAGAGTGAGACCTGTGCTGTCCTGTTTGGAGATCTCCTCTTCTGAGAAGTCCCAACCCACACCAGCTCTTCTGTTTCTTGGACTGTAGCACAATAACCCTTGAGGAGCCACTGAGCATCCCACCTGCCTTCCTTCTGGGCAGCCCCACCAGCTGCAGCTCAGTCCCAATCTTGGGCTGTGTGGAAGAGATTTTACAGCAACTCCTGTGAGCCACAGAGAAGTTTGAGAAGAGAATCCATGTTTACCCCTGAAAGGATTTTCTAGCAAGGTCACTGGGATAGAAACCAAGAAAGAAAGAAGGAGAAATCAGAGAAACCTGCAAGTGCCTGTTCCAATGAGCACTTTGTTTCTTGTGACCAATGAGTAAAGTGTAAACTTATGAGTTTTGTAAGAATGCATAAAAAACATGCATGCTATAATAAAAACAGTTTGAAGCCTTCTGAAAATGGCCTTCTGTATTGTCTTTGTCTCAACAGGGCTGCCTGCAAAGAAAAGCTCATGGCATAGAGGGAGGGACTCTGCTCCCCACCAGCTTCATCAGGCAAGATTTCCTGCTCCTGCAGTCTCATGTGTACCCATGGGCTTTATAACTTGATTTCCCCACCTAATCTGTTGCCCTCTGCTGCCATGGCTTTGTCAGCCAGCACCATTCTGAGCTCACCCTTCCTCTCTGAGCTGAGCCTCAGTGTGCAGCAAAGCACAATCCAGCCAGTTCCATAAATGTCATTGCCATCCACACAGAGCTCAGACCCTGGGCCAGAGCAGCATTCTGCATCTCTGGAGGCAACAGAAACAGTCCTGGAAAGGGACTATGCTGGGTGACAGAGATGGATAAACTGCTGGGATCCCAGGGAGAGCTGCCTGGAGGTATTTGACTCCTCTTGCAGGAAATGTGATGAACAGGGAGCAAAAAACAGTTGTTGACACTGTAAAATGGAGAATAGCATTTTTATCAGAACTGAAAATTGCTGGTGGTTTTCAGCAATTTTTGGCCGATAATTATCTGTGTTCAGACCAAAGACTTCCCAAAAAGAAACATTATGGCTGAAAGCTTTTGAAAAATGCCTTTTGGACTTCTGGCCTTCTCAAGAGGACATTTCAAAAACAGCAGCTGTGAAGTTCAGCCAGAAGAAGCCGAGGCTCCAACCCAGAGGATGCATCCTGGTTGTGGGGACACATGGCAGACAGGATGCTGTCACTCCTCCCCTCTGACGCGGGCAGACGTCCCTTGTGGTGCCAGTGCTGACAATCCAGGCATTTCTGAGCCCTTCCCTGGGGAGCTGCTGCTCCTGCCAGCACCTCAGCCAGAACAGCCTGGATCTCTGTGGCCAGGCAGCCTCACAGCCCTGCCTCCCAAAACCAGCCATGATTTACAGGCACAGAGTCTGGGACAGCAGAGCAGGGAGCAGCTCCGTGCTGTTTGGTAGCAGGCTCTGAGCTTGCTATGACCCCATGGAGGGCTGAGGCTTAAAGATGGGAATTGCCAAGTTATGATGAAATAGCAAAATAAGCTCCTGTCTTCTGCCTTTCAGACCCCAGCTTATCTCTGTAACCTCATAGGTCGTTTTCCGTTAACCCCTACTATTGGACAAGTTTGGATCCCCTTATACCCTGTAAAAAGGGGCTGTTTTAGCCCATTCTGGTTAGAAGAGCTGTTGCTGGAACCGTTCACAGACTCCTCAATAAAACTATTGCTGTGGAACCACCAGGACGTTTTCCTCTCCTGTCTCACGTCTGCTTCCCGACTTGCCTGGGCGCCTTAGCAAGCAAAGAGCTGAAATCATAAGAGAGCTGATAATCACTAAAGAGCTGATATCCATTATGCTTGCTAAGGTAGCCAGGGGCTGAGAGCGGCCTGGGTATTCGGACACTCTGTGCCTGTGAAGGACTGAGCTGTCCAGCCTGTGCTGCCTGCTTGGGGGCGAATCAGCCCAGCAGGGAATCGGGATTGTCAGAACTCAGTGCATCCCTCTGGGTGTCCAGAGTTGCTGAGGACCCCACTGGGGGGCTCAGAGACCCTGGCACAGAGCCCAGAGCACCTGGGGATTTGATTTTGACCCCTGGAGCAAATTACCAGCTTTGTATGAGGACCTGAAAATCACACAGGTTTGAATGGTGTAATAACAGAATATTTGCAGGGTGAAGATATAGATTTTGGGGTTTTTGGTATGGGGGTTATGGGGACAAGATGGAGGAACTTGGGCGTGTCCAGCCTTTCTTCTTCTTCTTCTTGGTCTCCATTTTCTGCAGTGATGTTGGCACTTTGGGATTGGTTTGGAGTAGAAGTGCACTGTCTAACATAGGTGATGGGTATTGGGAATTAAGTGTAAATATGTTATATGTAGTTTATAGTATCAAAGGACAACACAGAGTGCCTGTGGCTGCCCTGCTGAGCAGATCTCGGCTGGGCAGAAAGAAAATTTTATAGACAAGAATTAATAAACAACTTTAAGATCGAAAAGTGAGGAGTCCAGACTCGTTCTTTGGATGCGTGGGCCGAAGCAGAGACATCCTGCACATCTTGGGGCAGCAATTATCAACCAAAATCACGAGACGGGATTACTGTTTGGCACTCGTTGCTCACTGGGGCTCGCAGCCCAAGGTGGGAGATGGATCCCAGCTGCATTCCTCACCAGGAGATGCCTGCAGGGATTTGGGCTGAGGGGCTCTCCAGCCGAGCCCAGCCGTGGTCTGGCAGTGCTGGAGCCCCTCGGGAGGCCAGGCTGTGTCAGGGATGCTGGGAGCTGGCTCCTCTCAGCCACCTCTGCTCCTGAGCAGAGAGCTGGCAGACTCTGTGGTGTCACCATGAAGCCACAAGGCATCAGAGTTCTTGCTTTGTGTTATCCTTGGGGGGGTGTCCCCATGTGTTGGAACCCAGGACATTCCTCTGGCTGCCCTGGATGGCTCAAGACCCTGCAAGAGGCTTGGAGACCTTGGCATGGAGTCAAAGACACCTGAGCATTCAATTTTAGCCCATGGAAACAATTACCAACTTTGTGTGAAGATTTACAAGCCACAAGAGTTTGAAGAAAATAATAGTTAATTTGTCACAGGGTGAAAAAGTAGAATTTTGGGGATTTAGAAGGGGGGTTCAAGAGGCAAGATGGAGGAGCATGGGCATGTCCTGTCCTTCTTCTTGTTGTCCTCCATTTTCTGCAGTGATGGTGACACTTCTGGATTGGTTTAGAGTAGAGACAGACTGTTTAACATAAGTGATAGGCATTGGAAAATTATTGTAAATAAAGTACATGTAGATCTTATTATGAAAAACTAACACCACTCCAAGGGCAGTCACTGTGCCACAACCCAACCTGCTGGACAGATCTCAGCAGGTCAGAGAAAGAATGGAATGGATAAGGGAAAATAAACCTTGAAAAGCAGAACCGAGGAATCTTGACTTCTTTGGTTGTAGGGCTGGGAAAAAAAGACTTCAATACCTCAGGAGCCATTTCAGCAACACAAAACCCAAGACCCACACACAGGGAACAGCCTTTCCTCTGCTGTCCAGTGCCTGGTGAGGATCTCCCCTGCCCAGCACCCACTGCTGCCAGAGCCCCTGGAGGCACCAGTGCTCCTGGAGCTGCTGGAAAAGCTCTGCTGGTCACTGAGATTGGGAAGGGCTGCAGGGCTGAACCTCCTGTGAGGAGGGTTCCCTGGGTTTATCCATCTCACCCTTCCAAAGGCCAGAGGAACTTGGATTTGGGAATCATGCCTGCATACAAGAGTTCTTCTTAATAGTATAATATAATATAGTATAGCTTAATAAAGCAATTGATCAGCCTTCTGCAATCATGGAGTCAATGCTTATGACTCATTAGCATGAATAATGGCAATTATTCCCCATTCAGGGGACTGTTGCCATGATAATCTGCTCCCTGGTACTGCTGGACCCCCACGACCCAGCTCTTCCATCAAACCCCAGAGCTGTCAGTGCAGCAGAGCCAGTCAGCTCCACTTTTCCTGGGTAGACAAAACCCAACTCCAAGCTGAAATTTCTTTAAGACACATTTTGTATTTCAGGATCTTTTGGTGCTACTCTTCCTGCGAGGAGCCAGGTCGCTCTTGTGGGAGTTTAGCCATGGAAAAACTGCTGTGGATGGACCTGACTCATCCTCCCCCGCTCCCCAGTGTGAGTCAGGTATTGTGGTTCAGGTAGAAAGTGAAACCTGATGCTCTGCAGAGCCTGTGACAGGAGAGAATCCCCACAAGGTTGTCCCGGGGAGTCCCCTCCAGTGCCTGGCCTCACTTATGGCCCCTGTTAATGAGAATGGGGCAGGACCAAAAAGCAGTTGATGGCGAAGGCTGTGCAGATCCACGGTGCATTAAGGATGGAGCTGGTCCTGGATCAGGAATGGTGTGGCCAGCAGGAGCAGGGAGGTCATTCTCCCTCTCTACTCAGCACTGGTGAGGGCACACCTGGAGTGCTGTGTCCAGTTCTGGCCCCTCAGCTTGGGAAGGACATTGGGACACTTGAGTACGTCCAGAGGCTGGAGAGGGGCTGGGAACACAAACCCTGTGAGCAGCCCCTGAGGGAGCTGGGGGTGCTCAGCCTGGAGAAAAGGAGACTCAGGGCTGCCCTCATCACCCTGCACAGCTCCTGAAAGGTGCCTGTGCTCAGCTGGGGCTGGGCTCTTTCTGCAGCAGCACTGACACAACCAGAGCACACAGCCTCAAGCTGCACCAAGGGAAATACAGGTTGGAAATCAGGAAAAGGTTTTGCATGGAAAGAGTGATAAAGTTCTGGAATGGCTGCCCAGGGAGGTGGCGCAGTCCCCATCCCTGGGGGTGTTTAACAAAGCCTGGATGTGGCGCTGGGTGCCAGGGTTGAGTTGAGGTGTTGGGGCTGGGTTGGACTCAATGATCCTGAAAGTCTCTTCCAACGTTGTGATTCTGGGATTCTCCATGTGCTGCATCCAGGCTGCCCTGGCAGTGAGTGCTGGAAGAGGCTGGAGAGGGCAGGACACGGCTCTGGGCCCAGCCCTGCTGCACTGCAGGAGGAGCAGGGCACAGGAGCTCTCTCCACACCCAGCGACACCAGGAGCTGCCCCAGCCTCCACTGCGGCCTCTGAGCTGTTCAACCCTGGTCACTGAGAATTTTAAACTTTCTCTGCTGGCAGACACTGACCCCCAAGAGAACACTGCATTTGACCTGAGGCTATGGAGAAGGCTCCCAAAATTGATTGATAGAACTGGGATTGTGAGTGTGGAGTTTGAATAGAGGTATGTAATATCACAGGGTGGAAAGCTTAGTTTAAGGTTTTAAATTATAGTAATATATATAAGGCAAGATGGAGGTTTTAGGGTGGTGGCTGATCCTTCTTCACCTTCTTCTCCATGGGTTTGAGTGGTATTATGTAATTGGACAGAAAAGCCTGCATTGCCAATTTTGGGTGATTAGTTACTGGGTTAAAAGTAAAAATAATTTAGGTGTCATTTCTTAATTGGACATTTTTTCCTTAAAAGACCTTGTAGAGAAAGATAGTTAGCCGTTCTGTAGCGTGTTAGTAGAATGCCGTAGAACTCACAACTTGTGGGACTGTTATATAGATAAGAAATAATAAACATTTGAGCCCAAACACAAAATAGTGTCCTGAGTGCTTTCAATCCTGACCCTGACAGAGGCAGAGAAGAAGATAAGGAGCTGACACTGAGGCCTGTGAGGACAACAGCTCCCAAACTCCTCACAGCGAATGCCCCAAACACCAGGGACTGATTTTGTGATGTCTACAGAGCAATCAGGGTGTCTTGTAAAGAATGCTGAAAATGTCTGATTTCACTTTTTATGCTAAAACTGCTCTGGATTTGCTCCTACTGAAGACACCCTTCCAAAGGCCAGAGGAACTCACATTTGGGGATTATGGCTGCATACAGGAGTTCTTCCATCACATCCCAGAGCTGTCAGTGCAGCAGAGCCAGTCAGCTCCACTTTTCCTGTGTAGACAAAACCCAACTCCAAGCTGAAATTTCCTTAAGACACATCTTGTATTTCAGGATCTTTTGGTGCTACTTTCATCTCCAATCCACATATTGCAGGCCTATAATAATAATAATAGCAATAATAATAGTAATAATAATCGTAATAATAGTAGCAATAATGATAATACCTTTTGTATGTACATAGCACCTTTCATCCAAGGATCTAAGTCACAATTACAGCCCCACACATTCCTGCACATTACAGCCCTATAATTCTAAGACTGTTCAAGTATCCAGACTTCAAAGGGAATGTGGATTTCCCCTGCAGCCCAGTCATGGTGCCCAACATGCTGGAGATGTTTCAAAGGTGTTTCAAAGGTGCCTTGGCAGTAGCCAGAGGTAGTCAGAGGAGCTCTCTGAAGCTAAAAAGAGCCTTCATGGGTTCTTCCCTTCCCTCTCCCAGCCCCTCTTTAGTGTCCCTGGGAACTCAGCACAGCCCTGGGATGAGGGTGATGCTCCCATGGGACCTTTGTGTCTGTGCAGTGGGAGGGGAAAAGACAGAAAAGTTGTTGAAAGGAAAAGCAAATGACAGCACAAGCTCATCTGGATGACTGTGACTTCCAGCAAAGGCAGAGCCCACAGCACTTTGGTCAAAAGTAAGTTCACAGAAAAATTGTGTTCCACTAAAAAAATCAGTGAGGCTCTGAGAAATGGTGGCATTTTTCATTGTAAGACTTTTTTTTTTAAAGGGTTCAAAGATGACTCAAAAAAGAAAAGTACTCTGGTTTGGGTCAAAGCAAAATGGTTTGGGGAGATTCAGAGAAAACTTGCTGTGTTTTGGTTTGGTTTAGTTTTAATTGCTTGGGAAACCTGAAGAGAACATCCCTACTTGTTTAACCCAAGCCAGCCTTTTCCCTCCTTAGCAAAGAGCTGCACCAGCTGCTATTTACCCCATCCATTCAGGAGGAATTGTGCTGCAATAAAGGAGCTTCCTACAGAAAACAGAACTGGGCTTTACAGCGTCTCTGAGAGCTGCTCTCCCTGCTCTGAGCTGCTGCCTTGGCTGTGAGGAGTTTCTGAGCAGCTGCTCTGACTTGTGGCTGCTCCGTCAGTGATGAGGTCAGTGCACATGAAAGGAGCCACTGAATCTGAGAGTTCAGTGCTGCTTTTCTCTTGGTGTTGTGGCTGAACAAATGGAAAGCTCAAGAACTTTTTAATAAACTTCTAAAATGTATTTTAGCTTGAGAGGTCTGGACATGTGGCTGGAAAGTGGAGAGAGTCTCCAACTTTTCCAGAGCACTGGTTAGAGCAATTGATTTCAAATCACATTGGGAAGGAGTTGTTGGTAGTGCTTTAAAGATGGGGAGACTGAGGCACAGGAAAAGAAAAAGGCTTTGGGGTCAACCACAAGGCTGGGACAGAGCTGGAGACCTGTTCCTCATGCTGCACTGTCCTTTGTGTCTCCCAGCTGTATCACACAAGCTTGTGGGACACCTGTCTCCAAAGTTCTGAGTCCTTGTGTACCTTCATCTCTCGGATTTTGGTTGTTAATTGCTGCCCTGAGATGTGCAGGGTGTCTCTGCTTCGGCCCGTGCAACTGAAGAACAAGTCTGGACTCCTCACTTTTCAGTCTTGAGGTTGTTTATTAATTCTTATCTATAAAATTTTCTTTCTGCCCAGCCGAGATCTGCTCAGCAGGGCAGCCACAGGCACTCTGTGTTGTCCTTTTATACTACAAACTACATATAACATATTTACACTGAATTCCCAATACCTATCATCTATGTTAGACAGTGAGCTCCTACTCTAAACCAATCCCAAAGTGCCAACATCACTGCAGAAAATGGAGACCAATAAGAGGAAGAAGAAAGGCTGGACACGCCCAGGTTCTTCCATCTTGTCCCCAAAACCCCCATACAAAAAATCCTAACATCTACATTTTCACCCTGTGATCATTTTATTATTATACTGTTCAAACTTCTGTGACTTTCAGGTCCTCATACAAAGCTGGTAACTTGCTCCAGGGGGCAAAATCAAATCCCCAGGTGCTCTGGGCTGTGTGCCAGGGTCTCAGAGCCCCACAGCGGGGTCCTGGGGAACTCTGGACACCCAGAGGGATGCACTGAGTTCTGACATTCACCAGGAGAAACCCTTTCCCCAGAGTATCTGTGAGCTGTTAGATCTCCCCTGAAGGGGACTGTGTGCACCCCACAGTCTCCCCAGAGCTCTCCATGGAGGAGCAGGGCGGTTTTCACAGCTCACCTCAGACACACCACACTAACCAGCATGGGCTGCTGCGCATTTCCTCTCCCCCTTCTTCAATAAATCACAGCTTCCAGCATTCATGCTTTTGTCACTAATAAATCTTCTGCTGTCTTACACCACATGAAAGCACAACAATGCCTGAACTGGCAGGCACTTCCCTGCACAGGAGCAGCTGCAAACACAACCTGCAGCACAGGAACCTGCTGCCTGGCCCTGAGCTGCAGAGAAGTTACACTCAGCAGGTAAAGGAGGGCTGCTCCATGCTCTAGAAAGCCCCACAGGCATTGCTTTAATTCTTAAAGATTTTTTAAGCTTTCTGATGTTTACATTTTTGTAACAAACTTTCTGTAAATAACTTATTGTTTTGTATTCTTTTATGAAAGAAGAGAAATTTGATAGACTGTTTGTTTAATGTCATTGGAGAGGTAGCACTTTCACTTTCTAACCTACTGTCACTTTTAGAAATCTATAAATGTTAGAGACAGAAATTAAACTTCCCTTTTTACCTTGAAAACAACAAACACAATAATGTGTGCATTATTTTGTGTCCTATAGTGACACACATGGAGCACCAGGGCACACATCAAACATCCCTGTGCAACAGGACCTCATCAATCCATGGAGCACACTGCCACAGCAAATCAGGGCAGCACACAAAACTCACCTGCACCTCTGATCAGGGTCTTGTCCTGGCTTTTGTTCAATGTCACTGGAGAGGCAGCACCTTCACTTTCTAATCTACTGTCACTTTTAGAAATCTATAAATGTTAGAGTCAGAAAACAAACGTCCCTTTTTACCTTGAAAACAACAGTGTGTGTGCATTATGTTATTTCATGTCCTATAGTGACACACAGGGAGCACCATCAAACACATCTGTGCAACAGGACCTCATCAATCCATGGAGCACACTGCCACAGGAAATCAGGGCAGCACTCAAACCTCACCTGCACCTCTGATCAGAGTCCTGTCCTGGCTGTGCTGCCTTTGCTCACACACCTGAGCCTAAAGGTGCATCTCTGTCCTGTGGTAGATGAGGGGACCTTCCAGTTTTGGGATGATCTGACCACTGCCAGCCCTGTGCCCAGAAGAAGAGATCCAGAGAGCAGCTCTGTGGATCTGCATCTCGTCCTTCCCTGGGAGCAGCCAGCTGAGCACGAGCAGCACAGAATTCCTGGCTGTGCCTGAGCCAGGGCGAGCCAGAGCTGCTGGGGAGGGCAGGGGAGGCTCTGAGAGCTGCTGACAGGGCTGGAGCCCCCTGCTCTGCAGCCAGGCTGGGGAACTGGGGGTGTTCACCTGGAGAAGGCTCCAGAGACAGCTCAGAGACCCTTCAGTGCCTACAGGGGCTCCAAGGGAGATGGAGAGGGACTGGGGACAAGGGCCTGGAATGATAGGACAAGGGGGAATGGCTTCCCACTGCCAGAGATATTGGGATATTGGGAAGGTATTGTTCCCTGTGAGGGTGCCCAGAGCAGCTGTGGGTGCCCCTGGATCCCTGAAGTGTCCAAGACCAGACTGCACAAGGCTGGGAGCAACCTGGGATAGTGGAAGGTGTCCCTGCCATGGCAGGCAGGTGGAACAGGATGAGCATTCCATTTCTTTCCAACCCATTCTGTCATTCCAAGATGAAATGCTCACATGGCTGTTTCCTTTCTCAGCCCCCAAGCCCTGAGGGGCTGGTGCAGGGGGACACTTTCAGGGACGCAGAACCAGGGACAAAGCAGAACTGCAGAGATTGTTTCCTGTGACTAGAATTTTTTCTTGCATCCTCAGGGAAAGACAGAAGATGACTTTCTATCTAAAGGTGCAAATGTCTTTCCTGCAGGTTTCATGCAAAGATGAATATTTGCTTTACTGAGGCTGAGAAATACCCACAATTGTGACTTCTCTTGAAATTTCAAGACACAATTATACCCAGAGCCATCCCCACATCAGGTGACATCCCTGGGGAGGTGACTTGTGCCTTCTGACCCTGCAGGTCCCTGAGATCCCTGTGCTGCCACATGTCACACTGCCACAGACCCCATTCTCCATGCTGGCACAGTCAGCACTGGGAGGTGGCACAGGCAGGGGAGTTCCAAACTGCAAGGCAAGGTGTATTCTGTTACCATCTGTGTGGCAGATTATCTTCTGTCAAGTGGGCAGTTTGCCTTATCTCTCTCTGAGTGGCCACAATCACTCCTCCCTCAGGATGGGACATTGCTGATAACAGCTATTGGATGTCACTGCATGGCTGATAAGAACTACAGCATCCCATTGGGAGATGGGAGCCCAGAGGGAGGAGCCAAGCATTCCTACCCAGATATAATCTGGAGATTCTGGAACACCAGCACAGCTTCTGCACTGGATTGCCCAGAGGAACAGCAGCTGCCTCTTCTTCCCCTGGATCTTCAGAGGCAGAGACTGCACCTTTCTCCAGGATCCCTGCTCCAGCAGAACCAGCCCTGACACTGCAGGAGGGCTGAGCCACAATTCCAATGGGACTGCTGCCAACAGCCTGACCCACAGGGTGTCAGGCTGTGTTCTGACTCTGTCAGTGTTGTTCTAGTGTACTGCATTGTTTATTTTATCCTTTTATTTTTTTTCCTTCCTTATTAAAGAACTGTTATTTCCTGCTCCCATATTTTTGCCTGAGAGCCCCTTAATCTAAAATTTATAGCAATTCAGAGGGGTGGGGAGGGTTTACATTCTCCATTTCAGGGGAGGCTTCTGCCTTCCTTAGCAGACTCCTGTCTTTCTAAACCAAGACAAGGGGGAATGTCCCAAATGGCCTTCAGGGCTCAGTGTCACCTCAGCAAACCTTTCAGCCTGGGTGTAGGGCAGCACCATGCCTGCCTGTCCCTGGCCTCCCTGCCAAATTTCTGCTCCCTTGCAGCCCTGTGGTTCCCACCGTGGCACATCTGATGGGATGACACGTGGTGCTTGGGCTTCACCCTCCCTTTGAAGCAAGGGAATGCTCCTAATTGGAGCCCCACGGGGATGTTCAGAGCTGGAAACCATCCTGTCTCCCGGGCTCTCTTTGTAGTGGGGCCTGTGGCTGCTCACCAGAACAGACAGCCTGTCCCTAGAGCATGTCCTGCCCTTACAGGTGTGTTCCACTGCTCCACTCCCATGGGCACTGCTTTTCATTTGCAAATCCTTCAAAGGCCTTGAAACTGCCACAGGAAGGCTGCAAACAAGGCAAAGGGAGACAGAGGGCTGTGGATAGCCTGAGAGACCTGTCCATCCATGGAGGGGAGGAGATTGGGAGCTGCCCTCCTTCATCCCTGACAGCAAAGCCTGCTGCAGCTGGGAATGGTTTTACATGAGCTCTTTTTGGGTCCTTGATGATTCCCTGCAGGACTGGAGGCATCACTTGAGCTTCCCTGGATCCTGCCCCTGCTCTGCGTTCTGGCACAGCTCCTGCCTCCCCACGGGCTGCAGCCTGGCAGGACGTTTGTCCTTGGTCCTGCTGCTCCTCACAAAAACCTTTCCTGCTGTCTTTCCTGCTCCTACCAAACTCATGCCATCCCCTCCCAGCCCTGCCCTCTCCCTTCCCACCCCTTTTCAGAGCGCTGCTTGCTGATCCCTGTCCTGACTCCTCTCCTGTCCCTTTGGTCCCTGTCCCAGGGGCAGGACCCCGTCCCTGAGCCCAGCCCAGCCCCTGGGGCAGGACCTGAGGAGCAGCAGCGAGTTCCAGAGGCAGGGAGCCATTCCACACCCCGGCTGGGTGTGCGTGTCCCGGGCACTGCCCTGCCGTGGGCAGAGGATGCATCTGTTCCCAGAGGGATCCCTGGGCTCCAGGAGTGCTCTGCTCCCGCTGCACCCCACAGGGGTCTCTCAGCTCCCCAGAGGAGTCCCTGGGCTCCCCCCACTCCCAGAGGGGCCCCTGGGCTCCCCAGAGGGGTCCCTGGGCTCCCGGTGCTGAGCCGGGAATGCTCTGCTCCCCCTGCTCCCTAGAGTGGTCCCTGGGCTCTCCCTGCACCCCAGAGGGGTCCCTGCGCTCTCCCTGTTCCCCGAGGGGTCCTTGGGCTCTCCCTATTCCCAGAGGGGTCCCTGGGCTCCCCCATTCTCAGAGGGGTCCCTGTGCTCCCCGAGGGGTCCCTGTGCTCCCGGTCCCCCCCGTTCCTGCCCCGGGCCGCCGCTGCTCCCTGACCCAGGCAGGTGCGGGGGGGGAGCGGCGTTCGCAGCCCCAGCGCTGCCTTTGGCACCGGAGCCCCCAGCAGAATCAAAGCGCTTTTCAAAGCAAACCTTCAACTGCTTTAATCGCCGGCGAGAGCTCCTCCCACACACATCTAAGGGCCATGAGCTCAGTGTTTGCGTTGCCCCGGGCAGATTTATGAGGTTATTCTTCAAGAAAGGGCGGGAGAGAGGGGAGGCTGTGGCACATCGCTTAGCCCGAGGGGCGGGCAGGGACTGAGGGGAGCGAGGGAGGCTTTGAGCTGCAAGGACCTTGAGGGGAGCGGGCGGTGCAGGAGAGGAAGAGTGGCATGGGGCTGGGCGGGCTGGAGCCCCCGGCTTGGGGCCGGACAGCTACAGGTCCTTCCATCCCCCGGCTTTCCCATGCCTCCATCCCCCGGCTCCTCCATCCCTCAGCTTCTCCATCCGGGGTTCCTCCATCCCCGGCTCCTCCATCCCTCCATCCCCGGTTCATCCGTCCCCCGGTTCATCCATCCCCGGCTCCTCCATCCCTCAGCTTCTCCATCCCCGGCTCCTCCATCCCTCAGCTCCTCCATCCCCGGCTCTTCCATCCCCCGGTTCCTCCATCCCCTGGCTTCTCCATTCATCCCCGACTCCTCCATCCCAGGGTGACCTGGGCACTGGCAGCTAGCTTTGGGATGGGGCAGAGCCATCCTGCATCTCTCCTCATTCAGAAGTTGAATTCAGCCACTCTCGTGGGTCCCTCCATTCTTGATCAGCCTAATCCAAATAGCAATCTACATCCACTCTGGAGACTCACCTCCTTCTGAGAATGAAAATTCATTATAAACTTCAAAATCCCCATCAGGCTAAAAATAGACTTCTAGTCCCTTACCTTCTTCCCCATTGCACTGTTGATACCATGATCTATCCTACAATTTGCAACATGATATATGGCCTCAGACTCTTATATTACAAAATTTTTCACCTACCTACTACTCTTCCTGATTGCCATATTCATCCTAATCATTGCCAACCTCCTATTTGTCCTATTCATTGGCTCAGGAGATTCCAGAATTCTGTGGTATCTGAAAGTGTCCCCATCAAGAGTCAGAGATCTGCCCACATCCAGAGGCTCATCACCTCTTCAACCAGCACTGCAAGAGAAGCCTCTTTGCTTTGGAACTGGGATCCTGGGGAGGTCTCAGGTGTGATGGCACTGTAGGCACAGCCCTTGTCACCTGCATTGTCACCTGCATTGTCACCTGCAGCACTGCCTGTTGTAGCTGGAAGGACTTGAGGGATGCATCCCTGTGCCCGTGTTCACAGGGGTCTGAGGATGAGGGAAGAGATGAGGATCTGACTCCTTGTTTCAGAAGGCTTGATTTATTATTTTATGATATATATTAAAACTATACTAAAACAATAGAAGAAAGAATTTCATCAGAAGGCTAGTTGAGAATAGCAAAAGAATGGAATGATAACAAAAGCTTGTGTCTCAGAGAGTCTGAGCCAGCTGACTGTGATTGACCATTAATTAGACACAACCACATGAGACCAATCACAGATGCACCTGTTGCATTCCACAGCAGCAGATAACCGTTGTTTACGTTTTGTTCCTGAGGTCTCTCAGCTTCTCAGGAGGAAAAGTCCTAAGGAAAGGATTTTCCATAAAAGATGTCTGTGACACACCCCTTGTTCGTGGACCAGTTTCCTCCCCAGCATCCCAATAATCCTGACCCTACCCACACTGGGCAAACAGCAGCCAGGTAAAGGGAACACTGCTGGACTCAAACCTCGTGGCATCCAGAGCAGAAGGGAGCAGAGCCTGTGGCAGAAAAGGGGCCTGGGAGATGAAGCAGCAGGAGGAAATTGGAAGAGATGTCATGAAACTCATTGGAAATTCAGAGACTTCTGAACTTCCTTTCCCTTGGGCCTAGAACAAAGAGCCAGCATGTCAATATTTAGCATAGGACAAAAAAAAAAAAAAACAACCCTGTGTTTTAAAAACAGCAAAATGTTTTGATTTGGTAGTCTTGAAGTCCTGCAATGTGAATATTAAATGGCCTATGGGTAAATGTAATACCAGCAGGTGAAAATATGTAAATGGAAACTCTTTTTTAGAAAGACACCATGAAATGAAAACATCTCTCCTGACTGAACTTGTTACTACATTTCTACCATTTACAGCCCCATGAACACTGTCCATTTTCATTAAGCTTTTCCTTTTCAATTAAATGAGATATTGCTTGGAAAACCATCCCACCAAACATGCTTCTCAGGCTGCTCCAGGACTGACTTCACTATTAAGGCATGCTGAGAGCTCTGGGGCTCGGCCTGGAGAAAAGCAGCTCTGGGGAGACCTCAGAGCCCCTTCCAGTGCCTAAAGGGGCCTAAAGAAAAGAGGGAGAGCAACTTTTACATGGGCAGATAGTGACAGGATAAGGGAGAATGGCTTCCCACAGACAGAGGGCACCTTTAGATTTTATGTTCATAAGAAAGTCTTCCCTGTGAGGGCTGGGGGAGGCCTTGGCACAGGGTGCCCAAAGGAGCTGTAGCTGCCCCATCCCTGGAAGTGTTTGGGGTCAGGTTGGATGGTGGAAGATGGAATGAGATGATCTTTGAGGTCCCTTCCAACCCAGACTGTTCTGGTGCTCTGTGATTAATGGTCCTGCAATTCTGGCTTTGCTCTGAGCACTCCCACCCACCCCTCACTCCCACCAGCCCTCCTGAGCTGGGCTCCCTCACCACTATTTTGTCTGCTTGCTGAGGAGTTTGGCGTCTTTGCACTGCCCTGAGCCTGGGGTCCAGACACACAGCCACAAAGCATCTGCAGAATCATGCTCATCATCCTCAGTGCAGGGATGAAGACACACTGAGCACTGCCAGGGGACCAGGGCATTTCAGCTCCTGCTGGCCCAGGAGCTCCACCTTGCCCAGAGGACACAAAAGAACATTTGGAATCACTTGCTGAGGAGCTGTGCTGTTCCCTTGGTGCTGTTCAGGTTCTCTCACAAGCTGTGCCTGGTCCCAGATTTTCTCAGTTTGGTTTTCTCCTCCTTGCAGGCTGGGGAGAACAGGACAGGAATTCCTGTTTGTGGTTAGTGCCCATCTCCATGCTCCAGAGGGAAACACCAGCCAGAGCCCTGGATTCAGTGCCAGCAGCTCTCCCTGAAGTCAGTCCTTGGTTTGGACCAGCCCATTTGGGTGTCCCAAAGTGCCATTGGCAGCAGTGCTGGGAGAGATGCTCACCCTTGGGGCACTCACAGCAAAAAGCCACTGTCACCCACAGGAGAGCCTGAGGCTGTGACTGAGGTGCTGGGCAAAGGGAGTTGAATCCTTGCCTGCCCCTAAAGTCTTTGGGCTGCTGCTGGCAAGGATGCAGAGCACACCTGTGTCCCTTGGAGTGCCTGTATGGAATCAGCAGATGGACTCTGTAGAGTCCCTTTGAAGGAACCCAAATCCCTGAAGGCAGGAAACCCTTCTTAGTCTTGATATTTCAGGTGTGGGGAAAAAAACCTCCTCAAAGCTGATAAATGGTGCATATAAACCTGTGAATGCACTGCAGTGTGCAGAGCCCAGCTCTTCAAGTGCCCCTCACTAGCTTTATCTCCTTCATCCACAACCCCAAGCCCATAAACATTTCCCATCATTCCTGTTTTGGTTTCCTTTCTCCCAGGCATTCCCAGGGAGGAGATTGTGGGCTTTGGACAGTACAGGCATCCTGGATTGCAAGATAAGTGTGAATCCTATCACCATCTGTCAAAGCTGGGGCCATTCCCTTCTGTTCATGGGGCAGTTTTCTTTATCTCTCCCACAGCCAATCCTCCCTCCAGGAAATATCCTCTGTTAATGGGCTATTAATTATTAATAATCTGCTGTCCATGGCCACTGAGTGTCCCTGCAGGGCTGATCCAATCCCACCATCCCATGGGGAGATGCTCCGCCCAGGGCAGGAGCCAAGCATTCCTCCCTGGATCCAATCTGGGCCTGGCACAGCACAGCAGCCTTTGCCCACTGCATTGCCAGAGGAGCAGCTTTGTGCTGCCCTGCATTGCCAGAGGGAGCCCAGGCCCATCTGCAGCAGCCCTGGAGCTGCAGAGGAAAACTCCCCCCTTGTGCAGGATCCCTGCTGCAGCAGAGCCACAGCTGGCACTGCAGGAGGGCTGAGCCCCCATGGGATGGGGCTGGGACACCACCCTGACACACAGGGGGCAGGGCATGGTCTGACTCTGGCAGTGTTTTTTTACTTAATTTTAAAATCTTTTTTATTTTCCTCTCTAATAAAGAACTGTAATTCCTATTCCATTTTCTTTGCCTGAGAGACCCTTAATTTCCAAATTATAATAATTTGGAGGCAGGGGGTTTACATTTTCCATTTCAAGGGAGGCTCCTGCCCTCCTTAGCAGACACCTGTCTTTTCAAACTGACACAACAGGGCAGGAATGGTTCTTCCTATCAGTGTGCCAGCAAGAAGACAGTCAGGCAGAGAGCAGCCCCAGTCTGGTGCCAGTTGTAGCAGCATTTGTTAGTCCTGGGCTGCATTGTGGCCTGAGAAGTGGGAGGGTCTGGGAGTGAGTCTGCACCTCCGTGGTGTGTTTGGATGGGTCCTGCTGCAACCTGGGGCTCCTGTGGTGACCTTGGCATGAAGAAGGAGCTGTAGATAGGCCCTGGCACTGGGCAAGCATCGGGCACAGGATGGTGGCTCACTGGTCTGTACACAATCACCTGGGGCAGGAGGGCAGCACTGGCCCCAGGAAGGATTTAATTTACACTTTGTGTTGGGATTTTGTGCTCTCTGCATTTTGGCTGCTCCCTCTTTCTCCCTAGGGTGTGTGAGTGTCCCAAAGGCACACAGGGGTCCCTGTCACCCCTGCAGGGAACCCCAGGGAGGTTTAATCACCCCTTCGGCCCCAACACCCTCCAGGGCTGTCCTGCCTGCCCAGGCTTCCCCAGGGGAGCCCCACATCCTGCTGTGCCAGCTCCTGGGGCAGCTCCTGGGTGCTCCCCATGCTGGGGGTCTCTGGTGGCTGCCCCTACCACAGAGGGGGCTGCAAGGAGCAGATGTTGCACATGGGGAGGGGCTTGGGCTGGGGGGGGCTCCTTCAGCTCTGCTGCTGTGCTGCTGCAGGCACCAGCTGTGTGTGAGCCTGCAATCCTGCTGCCTCACTCACCTGCTGCTCTGTGGCCCTTTGGGAAATGCAAATATCAAGAAAAAGGCACCTTTCCCTGTGCTGGACCCAGCACTGTATGACACGGGAAGTGTTTCTCAGCTTCAAAGCATCCCTGTCTCCTGCACATCCCTGTCAGGGCTCTGGGGCACCTGATTCCAGATGGCAGCTCAGAGGAGATGCTCTCAGAGGGTGAAGCAGGGCCCCAGACTCGCAGGGAGATGCTAAATTCCAGACAGGGTCTCAAAATGTCTCTGCAAGGTCAGAACAGCTCTGAAGGCTCCTGGTCCCATTCTCCTCAAGGTAAAAGAGTGTGGGGAGTGAGGAGCACCACAAGAAGCGTGGTGATGTCTGGGAGCAGCCAGGACCTGCTGCTTTTCCCTCCCCCAGCTCCAGGTGTGGCAGCAGCAGCCTGGCAGCCCCATCAGCTGTGTCCTGCCCCAGTCTGCCAGCCCCATCAGCTGTGTCCTGCCCCAGCCTGGCAGCCCCATCAGCTGTATCCTGCCCCACATCTGCCAGCCCCATCAGCTGTGTCCTGCCCCAGTCTGGCAGCCCCATCAGCTGTGTCCTGCCCCAGGTCCCTGCTGGTTTCCCAGGACACAGAAAGCTCTGCAGGCTGTGCCTGCCTCCACAGCAAGGTGCGCAGGGCCAGGATCACAGCAGGCACTGGTGTTTCTGGGGATGGGCACAGAGCAGCAGAACTGCCTGACCCTTCCGTGGAGCTGAGGAAACCTGAGACCCCAGGAAGGGGGGGATGGCTCCTCCAGCTGAGCTTTGAGCCATGGGGCTTCTGGTGTGTGGCACCCTCCAGGTTTGAGATGAGATGCCCCTCATTTCTCCCCCTGCACTATCTGCTTCCCCTCTGCTACAGGGCTGTGCTCCCCTGTCCTGGATTGCCAAGCAGATTGGATTCCATGTGCCATTTTATGGCAGCTGGTTTCTGTTCAGTGGGTAGTTTTCCTTATCTCTTCCACAATCACTCCTCCCTCCAGGGAGAGATAATATTATATTATAATAGTGATTATCTGCTGATAACAGCTACTGAATGTCCTGCATGGCTGATAAGAGCTACAGCATCCCACTGGGAGATGGGAGCCCAGAGGGAGGAGCCAAGCATTCCTACCCAGATATAATCTGGAGATTCTGGAACACCAGCACAGCTTCTGCACTGGATTGCCCAGAGAAACAGCAGCTGCCTCTTCTTCCCCTGGATCTTCAGAGGCAGAGACTGCACCTTTCTCCAGGATCCCTGCTCCAGCAGAACCAGCCCTGACACTGCAGGAGGGCTGAGCCACAATTCCAATGGGACTGCTGCCAACAGCCTGACCCACAGGGTGTCAGGTTGGGTTCTGACTCTGGCAGTGTTGTTTTGATTTACTGCATTGTTTATTTTATCCTTTTATTTTCTTCCCTACTAAAGAACTGTTATTTCCTGCTCCCATATTTTTGCCTGTGAGCCCCTTAATTTAAAATTGATAACAATTCAGAGGGAGGGGGTTTGCATTTTCCATTTTCCATTTCAGAGGAGGCTTCTACCTTCCTTAGCAGACTCCTGGCTTTCCAAGCCAAGACATCCCCACTCTGCCCCACTCTGTCCCACACACTGCTCACACCGAGAGATTTGATCAGTCCTCACAAAACCAGGAGCAATAGTTAGAGTGTTACTGCTCTCTTTAACTATTGACTGGAAGGGGTGTAGAGAAGATGGAGCCAAGATCTGCAGGGGAAGGATGAGAGGTAATGGGCACAAAAGAACCATAGGGATTTGCAATTTGATATTAGGATAGATGGGATGGTAAAGAATGAGAAAAAGGTGAGGGAGTCTTAGAGATATTCCTAAGATTATTCAGTAGGTTTGCCAGCTGAACAAGATCCTGACCAGCCTCACAAGATGGACCCATTAGAATGTGGATAAGAGACCTCCAGAAGTGTCTTCCAGCCCAGGATATCTGGGCAATCCATCCAGTACCTCCCCATGTATGTGGCTGGGTATAAGAACCTGTCCCATCCCTCTAGACCTGTGCAGGGTGTGGGTGTTTGTGCTCCCTGAGCAGCTGATGTCCACACGTGGCCATGGCACCACTGGTGCTGCCTTTCCATCCCAAGGTGCTCTCTGCTGAGACAGATTCTCCCTTTCTTTCCTGCAGTGACAGCTGGACAGGCCAGCACATCCCCAGGGGGACTGGCAGGCACAACCAACACGGTGTCTTTTGGTTCTTTGTGAAAAAGGAGCAGCCTCAGCAAATTGAGATCCTTTCTACACCCCAGCATTGCCACCTGTCCCCCTTGCAGGGGCTGGTAGCCAGGTACATGGGACTGAGGGGGTCAGGATTATAAATTGTTACAGAGCAGGTGAAATATTTCTGATTTTATTTTCCTCTTGGATGTTAACTTTTAAAGAGTCCACTCTGTAAATTTTAACTTTTTTTTGCTTTTGAACCTATTTTGAATGTTAAATATTCCCATGTGACTAGGAGGAACAGTTAATTTCCAGCTGCCTCACGTTAGAAGACCCTTGGCTGGTGTTTTATTTTTGCTTGTTCATTTTGCATCATTGCCACTTTTCCTTTCTCATTAGCTGCTCCTCACCCCTCCTGGGGCAGGGGCTGCCGTGAGCACCTGCACCCAATGCAGGCACCTTCCTGGTGACAGCCATGGGGACTGCATCAGCCCCTGTGATTCCCTGAGCAATCTGAGGTGGGGCTGCTCCTCCAGCTCACGTGCAGGGTGTGCAGTGGTGACAGGGATCCCTATGACAATATTGTAAGCACAGAGAAGTTTTTCCCATTTCCCCATCCTCCTGTGAGCCCTTTAGTGCAGTGGCCTCTCTGCTGCACAGGACCCTTCCCCAATGCAGCTCCACTCTCCTGCACCCCCAGCTTGCTGCAGTCCTCTCCAGGGAGCCCCAGAAGCTCCAGCCCCCTGTGCTGCAGCCCCAGAGCAGCTCTGACACACACTGAGGGACAGAGATGGGGTAGGTGACACAGGACACCTCAGCTAAAGGGGAAATCTCTCCCCTCTCCTGGACCACAGCTGCAATTTCATCAGCCATGGAATTTTCACACTGAAAACACCTGGTTTGGGCTGGATGGGATCGGGGTCATGTTCAGAGAGGTGCAGGAGAGAGCAAGAATGGGATTCTTGCAGGAACACAGCACAGGGGGAGGTGGCACCGGCAGGACGGGGCAGGGACACCAGCTCATTAGTGTGAGGCAGTGTCTAATCAAGGGTGATTACTGATCCTCTCTTTTGCTCCGGAGGAAATGCTGCTCTCACAGTGCCAGTGGCTTGCTGACAGCACAGGGCACGGAGCAAAGGAGCTGGAAAGGTTTGTGAGCCGCTGCCCACCAGCTCCGTGCTCCTGCTGCCCTTCCAGGGCTTCCTCTTCAGCCCTCGTGGCTCTCCAAGCACTCCAGCATTTCTTTACATATCTGAATGGGGAGTTCAAGCCTGTATTTCCACAAAGAGCTCAGATCTCACTCCAATATCCACACTTCCTACAAAATTTATGCTGATTTGCTATGACAAACTCCCCACCTGTACCTGGGGAGCTGATGTCACACAACTCGCTGCCAGTAGTGACAGCAGCAGGGAGGAACCCAGCTCTCCAGGGCTGCTCCAGTCATTCCCAGCCCGTCCCGACTCTCCACCTCCACCACATCCGTTCGGTGCTCTCCCTCCCTGGCAGGGTTAGCGGGGAAGCACCAGACGGGTCGGTTTTCCCCAAAGAGGAAGGAGGAACACTGAGGCACCCCCGACACCACCGGGACAGACGCGGGAAACGGGGCCAGGACAGACACGGGGAATGGGGCCGGGACACCGGGAATGGGACCGGTGCGGACACGGGGAGCGGGGCCAGGACTGACACGGGAACAGGGCCGGGAGAGACACGGGAACGGAGCCGGGACAACCCATGAGGGAACGGGGCCGGGCCAGACACGGGAGAAACACGGAGAGCGGGGCCGGGACAGACGCCGGGAGCGGTACAGACACCGGGAATGGGGCCGGTACAGACACGGAGAGAGCGGGTCCGGTACAGCCCATGGGGGAGCGGGGCCGGTACAGCCCATGGGAACGGGGCCGCGGCCAAGGGTCCGCACCGGCAGCATCCCGAAGTGCGGGGTGCCCCACGCTGTCCCGAGGGTCCAGCCCCGCTGAAATCCAGCATTTGTGACAGCGCCCCGCTGCACCGCTCCGGGCCGGCAGCACCTCCGAGCATCCCCCCGGTCCATGCACGGGGATCCGTGTCCCAGCGCTCCGTGTCCCAGCGCTCCGTGTCCCTGCTGCAGCCACCGTGGGCAGGGTGACGGCGGCACTGAGCTCCGGGAACACCGGAATGTCCCTGGGCTCATGGGACAGCTGTGCAGCTCCCAGCCCAAGGGACAGCCCCGTGGGGATGACCTGCAGCACCTTCTCTGAGGAGTGGCACCAACGCGTGCCCCATCTTGTGGCACCCCAGGGTGAACGGGGTGCCATCCTGTGCCATCCTGTGCCATCCTGTGCCATCCTGCGGCACCTGAGGGTGAAGGGGGTGCCCGATGGGGGCTGCCCCTGTCCCCACAGGAGTGGGCAAGGTTCTGCATTCTCCCACATTTGCCTGTGACTTCTCACTCGTGGGCAGCCGGTTCCAAACCAGCCCGGGGGACAGTTCTGTGCAGTCACACCTCATGCCACTAGTGGTTCCCTCTCCCGGGGGAAATACAGCCTGCATGACACATTTCTCTCATCTTTCATGGTCTCCAGCGAGCATCGTCCTTCTCCTGCCTTATTTCCCTCCCAGCTAACCCAGCACAGCTCGGGCCATCCAGTGGCTGCACAAGACTGCGCTCCTCAGGCGAGCGGGAGGAACAGAACAGCTCTCACCTTGCACTGGCACCCAGCACTGGCACCCACCACCGGCACCCAGCAGCTCTCACCCAGCACTGGCACCCAGCAGCTCTCACCCAGCACCCGCAGCTTCCACCTGGCTGTGCAAAATCCCCTCCTGGGCGGGTTTGGGTGCTCTGCTCTGACAGCTGAGCACCTGCGTCTCTTGGGGAAAAGCACCCCCATGGTCTGTGTGCCACCCCAGCAGTGAGCACAGCATGAACATCCATGCCCAGCACTGCCTGCGGCTGCCGGCGCTCCCTGAGGGCACACACGGCTTCCCCTGGCACTGCCCTGGCAGCATTCCGAGCCGAGAATGCCGCGCTCCTGCCCAGCCCGCTGCCAAAGAGCCGCGGCTGCAGCGCTGGGTACGAGCTCAGAAAGCATCAGGGATAACCTGTCCCCCTGAGAGGGATGTTTCCTCTCCCGGTTAAACCCTGAGATTTTCGACTGCCGTTTATCAGGATCCTTAGCCATCACCAGAATGATTGCACCGAGACTACCTCGGGACTAGAAATGAACGCAGCAGTCTCTGTCAATTAACCCTTCGGGGCACGAAACATTCAGATAATCAATAATTCCTCAATAAAATTAATACATAAATCACCACAACATTTACCAACCCCCCAGACCTCTTCCTTTAATACTCATTTTAAAAAGGCAGCTCGGACACTGCTGGTGGCCAGCACAACCCGAACCCCGCAAAGCTCTGAGTTATTGCAGCTATTGAAATGCTTGACAGAAGGATCCCAGAGCAGTTCGCGCTAATTGCTGTGTAAAAACACTCCATTATGTGCTCAGACAATCAAAATCGACCCGGCAAGTCAGTTCAGGGTGCGCTGCAATCCCGGAGGAGAGCGAGCAGAACATCGCAGCACAAACAGCACGGGAGGAGGGGAGCCTGGCAGCTCCTGCCCCAAGAGCTGCCTTTTCCCTCGTTATTTCGCTTGGTTTCTAATTTCCACAGGAAATTTAATTTCGGGAATATGTGGCACCAGCTTCCAACGCGGAGGAAAGCTGCAAACTGTCGGGGGAAGCGTAGCAAAGAGAAGCAGCGTTTCGGTCAGGCTGTACTTACAGGTAGGCGGTGAGAGGGCTCAGGCTGGCGGGGAGCTCCGAGAGCCCCAGCTCGGAGCAATCCACCGAGAGCACGATGCCATCCTGCTCGCAGTGGCACTGGGGCGGGCAGGAGGGCGCGCCCGGCTCGGCGGGCACCGCCTGGCAGCGGGCACTGCCCGCCAGCACAATGCCCCACAAGAGCAGCAGCCCGTCCATGGGCACCGGGCAGCTCCGGGGATGCGCAGGCATCGCTGAATGATCTTGGTTATTGGGTTTCAAGGGCTGGGCAGGGGCGTGAGACACTCCAATGGGAGGAGTTAAACTTTCTACTCTTTCCTTCTCTCTCTCTCTCTCGTAGAGCTGGCAGGAATTTCATTCAAAGGGAAGAAAGGAAAGAAAAAAAAAAAAGCCAAAAGGAACCTCAACAAATAAAGACCTGTTCATAGCTCCAGGACGCAGGGTTGTTTTGTAAACGTGTTTTTGTGAGATAGCAGGGCAGGGGAAGGCAGAGCTGCCTCCAGCAGGGCAGGGGAGTGAAGCAGCGAGGCAGGAGCACCCAAGGCACTTCAAGGGCTGCAGACTTGGGGACGCTGACATGGAACCCCAGATAAAGGCATCTGTGTCTGTGCTGGCTGCTGAACTCAGCTGGGACTGGAAAGTCAGGGGAGAAGGGACTGAGGAGCTCAGGACAGCTCTCTGCTGGCAGGGACCATGCCCGAGGCTGTCTGTCCGTCTGTCCTGAGCTGTCCCTCTCCAGCAGCCTGGGATGGAGCAGCAGTGTCACAGGGCTCCATGGGGGACACGGTGCTGTGTTGGCTCTGCCCAGGTGCGACCCTGTCTGAGCTGTGCTTGCAGGAGCTGCCCAGCCCTGGTGGCAGGAGAGGGGCTGGGCTCCTTCCAGAGCTCTTCCTAACCCTGGCTAAAGTGGACAAAGCACAGGAATAATCCATTGAGTGGGGGTTTGAAGCACCTGGAGCTGTGCCACAGCCTGGCTGAGCAGGGGGCACTGCCCAGGCTCTCACAGTGTCCTGGAACTGCGGCATGGGCACCACACCAGGATGCTGTGCCAAGGAGCTGCTGAGCTCTGGGGCAGCACAAACACCTGCCCAGCAAAGGGTTCTGACACCCTGCACAGGACAGCCCTGTGTCCCCTCTCATGCCAGCCATGGGCTGTCAGGGTCACTGTGATGCTCTCAGGAGGGGTCACTGCTGTCACCCCATGGCAGGGGGTTGAGGGACAGGGGAGAGCCTGGCCCCACAGCTCTGTACAGAGCCAAGCACCTCCTCTGTAACAGGGACAGCAGCTGCATGTGGGTCCCACCTCAAGACAGAAATAAGCTGTCCATGAGGCTTTCGAGCGATCTGGACCCTGATTTGTTCCTCCCTGGTTTGTTCCTCCCTCTCACCCTGCATGGAGGAGGCGAATGGGGCACAGAAAGAAGGGCCCAGGTTTGGGTGGCTGCAAAGTGCACCCAGAAAATCACTCCCTCTGAACCCATGCAATGGCAAAGTGCCCCATGGCCAAGGCACAGACTGAGGGGTGCTCTCACAGCCCTGCTTCCTCTGAACAGGCCTTTCCTTCTGGCAGGAGAGTTTCCTGACTGATATCCCCATTATTGCAGGATAAAGGAGGCTGAAGTGTTATCTGGGGTCAGGAAGGGGAACTGGCACAGGGGGAGACTGAAACAGCTCCAGCTCATGGGGCTGGGGTGCCTTGAGACCTGTGAGAGCAGAATCTGCACCCCAAAAAAGTGTTGAGATGGAGCTCAGGGTTCAGGGCTGATGCACAGACTCTGACTGAGGGCTCCTGGCTGGGGTGATGCTGGATGTGAAATATTTCACTTGCAAAATTCAGATCCTGCAGCTCCAGGACTCCCTGAGCCTGCTGCAGTTATTGGAGAGATCACCCCCAGTGCAGAGCAGAGCAGAGCAGAGAGAGGATTTTGGTCTGGGAGCAGGAACTGGTTGAATTGGAATTAATCTGCCTCCATCATGAACAGTGCTGGGGATGTCATTAATTAAACATTTGCAATGTCTTTTGACAGCTCCAAGTGTAAAACACAAAAGCTTGGTGGGGAGACAGGAGCCCTCCTCAGAGGGATGAGTCCCTGGGGCTCTCAGCTTGCCCTCCAGCTCTGGGACACTGGCAGGGCCTGGGAAGGCTGGAAAGACTCTGACAGCAGCCAGGAACTGGAATTTGGGCTGGAGAAAGTTCCCTGCAGCTGGATCAAGGCTCCATTGGATCCTTGTGTCCTCTCCAGGGAGGACAGAACCTCTGAACTGTAGGTTGAGGTGAAATCCAGGTGGGTTTTCATGGCCCAAACAGGATTCCATCCTCATTTTTCCATCCCCCCTGTAAAATACAGCTGGATCAAGGCTCAGAGCTCCCTTGGATCCTCATGCCCTCTCCAGGGAGGACAGGTGGGTTTTCGTGGCTTGGTATCCTCATGGATTCACTGCAGCTGGATCAGAGCTCCCTTGGATCCTCATGTCATTTACAGGGAGGACAGAGCCCCTGAGCTGTAGGTGGGGCTGAAATCCAGGTGGGTTTTCATGGCTTAGATAGAATCCTCATGGATTCACTGCGGCTGGATCAAAGCTCAGAGCTCCCTTGGATCCTTGTGTCCTCTCCAGGGAGGACAGAGCCCCTGAGCTGGAGCTGAGGGTGATCTCTCCCTCCTGGCAGCAGCAGCAGCAGCTCTCACCTGTGACCCCTGTTCCTCCAGCCTCAGCTGCCAGCACCAACCACATCACCCCCTCCTGACCATTCCTCACTCATAAATTGTCCTCAGCACCAGTGTGATTAACTGATCACACTGTTAGTGCAGCTCTTGCAGAAAATCACACTGAAGAGGCTCCTATTGCAAACATACATTTCCTCAGGAAGGTTCTGACTGCAATTTTCACATTTCTGTGCAGCTGCATGTCCTGACATTGCAGAGCTTTTCTCCACGTGCTTCACTTTGACTCCTCTGTTTGCCTTTTATTCCAGGCTGGCTGGGGAGGTTCATATCCATGTCTTATTTCTTTGAGATCTTACAACAGCAGCCAGCATCCAAAGCATCACTTATTCCAGTGGGTCCTGGCAAAACTGGGGGTCTGCACACTGAGTTACTTGGACCACAGAGCTTTGATGCTCCCATAGTCTTGTAGTTTAACATAGGAAAAAATTAAAGAAGTTATACAAAAACTCTTTATATAAGTAACATGTACTTATAAGCATATAAGTATACTTATATATATATAAGTAATATAAGTATATATATACTTGTATATATGTGTGTATATATATATATACTTATATATGTAAGTATATATATATATATTTATATATATAAGTATTGAACCCCTGAAAAACTAAACACACCTCCATGAAAGACCCATGTTAAAGATGAAAAAAAAACCCCAAGAAACCAAATTTATTAATCTCAAAATTAATAAAATCTCAACAAACCAAAACCACTGCACATGCAAACCTGGAATACCTGAATAAGCCCCTCGGGGGTGGAAGTGCAATTTCCAGCCCAGTCTGGCTGAAGCTGCAGCTCAGAGTGATCCATGCCATCACTGCGGGCTCGGGGTTGGGGTTTTCCTGCAGCTCAGCCGTGTTTGTGTTGTCCTCTAGCGGCAGCGAGGGGAGAGCGCTGCCCCTGCCGGGTTCTCTGGGGCTGGATTGAAGGCACTTGAGATTATTGTTCATGTTCAGACTCAGGTGTTCATTATTTCTTATCACTAAAACAGTCTCACTACTGTGAGTTCTGCAGCTTTTCATTAGAAGGCCAACAATCTCTTGTTACAAGGTCTTTTAAGGATAAACTATCCAATGAAGAACTGACTCCTAGATTATTTTCAGTTTTAACTCAATAGCTAATCACTCAAAGTTGGCAATGCAGACTTTTCTGTCCAATTACACAAAACCACCCAAACTCATGGAGAAGGTGAAGAAGGAGCAGCCCCTGCCCTACAACCTCCCTCTTTCCCTATATATATTACTATATTCCAAAACCTTAAGCTCTAAGTTTTCCACCCTGTGATATTGCACACCTCTATTCAAACTCCACACCCACAATCCCAGTTCTATCAATCAATTTTGGAAGCTTCTCCATGGCCTCAGGTCAATGCAATCTTGGGGGTCATATCAGTTTCTCTGGCTCTGGACTGAAGGCACTTGAGATGACAGCTCATGCTCAGACTCAGGTGTTCATTATTTCTTATCACTACTGTGAGTTCTGCAGCTTTTCATTAGAAAGCACAAAATGGCCAACAATCTCTTGTTTCAAGGTCTTTTAAAGCTAAACTGTCCAATTAAGAGCTGACACCTAGATTATTTCCTCTTTTAACCCAATAACTGATCCCAAAGAGCTGAAATGAGGGCTTTTCTGCCCAATTACAAAATGCCACCCAAACTCATGAAGAAGGAGGGAGAGGAATCATGAGGAAGAAACCCAGGACAACACCCTGTGCCCTCCATCTTGCTGCCATCCACAACACCCTAAAAATCCCAAAACCTCAATTTCTCACCAAGTGATACACCTACACCACTCTCTATAATCTATTTCACACTTTTGTGGATTCCAGTTTATCTTGAAGGCTGGGAAACTTTCTCCATGGATGAGGGTCAAAGTCAGGGCACCCCAAAAAGGCAAATCTTACTCATCTCCCCTGTTTTGGCCCCTGCACTGATGGAGAAGGGCAATGGTTGGATGCTGCTCATCTGGAGCAGGATAAACATGAAGAACAACAAGGCCCAGAACTCAGTGGGCAGCTCAAGCCAGGGGTTTGTTTTGTTTTAGTGCTCTGTTGTCTTTCTGTCCCCCTCTGGGTTTCGTGGCTCTTAAGCTGCAGGGCTGGAAAATTATTCATCCCAACCACTGCTCCCACAACACCTTCTGCAGGCATCTGTGGCTGCAGACTCCACTGCAGCCCTGGGTGGGAGGCCATAAATTCATCATCATCATCATCATCATCATCATCATCATCATCATCATCATCATCATCATCATCATCATCATCACCACCAGCCCGGCCTCCTGTCAGGCAGGAGCAGCACAGGCTGTGCCACAGACACACCCTGGTGGCACAGCCATGGCACTCACTGGGCACAACCTGGGGGACAGTTTGTGGGACAAATCCCTGTCCTGGGCTGCCCTGGGATGAGGGGTGGGCGAGGTTTTACTGTGACTCCTGTGAGCCACAGAGAAGTTTGAGAAGGGGATCCATGCTTACCCCAAAAGAATTTTCTAATAAGGTCATTGACACAGAAACCAAGAAAGAAAGAAGGATAAGTAAGAGAAACCTGCAATTGCCTGTTCCAATGAGCACGTTGTTTGCCTTTCCTGATCAATGAGTAAAATGCAAACTGATGAGTTTTGCAAGAATGTATAAAAAGCATGAATGCTGGAATAAAAGCAGTTTGAAGCCTTCTGAAATGGAGTGTTTTACTTTGTGTTGTCTCTGTCTCAACTAGGACAGAGGAGCTCCCACCACAACTGCTGGAGGAGCTTCACTGCAGGTGTCTGCAGGCTCACCTTGTGCTGGGAGCACCATGCAGATGTGCTGGCCAGATGTGAGAGCTGAGGCAGGACTCACTCCTGGAGCCATGGAGGCTCTGTGGGCAGCACCATGGCTCCCCCACCATGGCTTTAACTGCTCTCCTCCTGTCTCAGGCCAGTGCCCTGGAGCCCTGTGCCACCAGCTGTGGGTGACACCCCGTGCCCTGTCCTGAGGCTGTAGCTCTGTGCACAGACAGGACACCCAGGGACACTTTCCAAGGGGCTGTGAAGGTTCCTGGTGCCCTGCCCATCCATGGGAAGGATGGACAGTCCTGTGCTGTGCTGAGCTCCAGGATGAGCTCAGCCTCCAGGAGGCTCAGGATGAGGCTGGTGTGGTGCCAGCAGAGCTCAGCCCGGCCCTTGCTTGGTCACTGCCATCAGGGCATGGCCTGGGGCGTGCCCAGGTTGGTGTTCTGCTCTTCTCCATGGAATCAATTCTGTCCCATCCTGAGCCTCCCTCCTGTGCCATCAGCCCAGAGCTGAGGACACAGGGGTTTGGGACTACTCCTTCTTGGGGTGAGACCCCCAGCACTAGGGAGATTCTGTGCTGCTGGGCAGCTCCAAACTTCACCTGTCAGCTCCAGACTCTGGGAAAATGGCACAACCTGCTCTGGACCAGGTTTGTCTCGGGACTCTAGCTGCTCACAGTGACCCCAAGATGTGTTAGAAAGTCTCTTTTCCCAGCCTGGTGCTCGAAGGAGTCAGAGATCTTCAGTTCTCAATCTCAAGGTTGTTTATTGTATCTTATCTATAAAATTCTTTCTCCTGTCCAGCTGAGGTCCACTCAGCAGGACAGACAAAGGCACTCTGCCTGTCCCCAGGGCAGTGTTATCTTTTTATACTAAAGACTACATGTACAATATTTACAATCACTTCCCAATACCTATCACCTATGTTAGACAGTGAGCTTCTACTCTAAACCAATCTAAAAGTGCCACCATCAGAGCAGAAGATGGAGGCCAAGAAGAAGGAGAAAGGCTGGACATGCCCAGTTCCCTCCATCTTGCCCCCTGAACCCCCATTCTAAAAACCCCAAAAGTCTACTTTTCACCCTATGATAAATTCACTATCATTCTATTTAAACTTTTGTGGCTTGTAATCCTTCATATAAAGGTTAGTAATTGTTTTTTTCCAAGTGCTAAATCAAAGGCACAGGACATCCTCTGTGTCACCCCTTGACACAGGACACCTCTGCCACCCTGCACACAGGACATTCCCTGCACACAGGACACCTTCAGTGCTGCAGGCAGGGCTGCTCAGCCCCTGTCCCTCTCCCAGCTCCAGGCTGCAGCACTCCTGGCCTGGGGGATCCCAGGTGGAGCAGAGCCTCAGCCCTATGGAGGGCTGGATTTGCTCCCACCCTGGCCAGGCTGTGTGGGCACTGCTGCCCTCAGCACAGCCCAGACCATCCTGGGCGGCCCATGGGCACCCTCAGCCCTCCTGAGCTGCATTATTCTGGCTGCAGTCAGTGTTTGGAAATGTTTCTGTGTCCCCCCATCCTTGTGCCAGGCTCAGCCAAGTGTGCTGTGCCCTGTCCCTGCTCTCAGCCTGCACCAGTGCCCATACAGTGACTCTGCTGTCCTGGGGAGGTGCCAGCATGCCAGGGGCTCTCAGGAGGATCAGTGAACACTCCCAACATGAAAAGCCTTGTGAAGCTCAGTGGATGCTCTCATGTGCACAGAAGGATTTATGATGTTGCCTTGGGAGGAGCCCAGCTCACAGGGAGCCTGATGGCTTTGTGGCTTTTATGTAACCAGTGAGTCCTAAAGCACACTGGGGCTGCAGGATGAGGGGCACAGGAGGGAAATGTTTGTTTCCACAGCCAGGATCAGGAGCACTGGGCTTTGCAGCAGCAGCACCTGCCCTGTGTGTCTGTGCCACCATGGGAGGACACCTGCCAGGGGGCTCAGAGACCTCGGAGTCCTGTGTGCAGGGTGACACAGAAGGTGTCCCATGTGCACTGTTGACACAGAATTTGTCCTGTGTGCAAATTTTAGATTGGTTTAGAGTAGAAGCTCACTGTGTCCTGTGTGCAGGGGTGACCCAGAAGGTGTCCTGTGTCCCTGTGGTGGGAGCAGGGGGAAACCTGAGAGAGGGAAAAAGGATTCCCAGCTGCAGAAGAGCCTCATCCCAGGGCTGGCATGGCTGATGCTGAGGTGCCCTGGGTGTCCCATCCTGGGGCAGATCCTTGTTGTGGAAGAAGGAGAAGCTTCTACTGCAATCACAGGGGCGTTAGGAGGAGTGGCCAGCTCAGTCACCCACCTGGGGCTCTCTGCTGCTCATGCCAGCTCTTGGGAGCCCCTTATCAAACCTGTTATACCTCCTCACCCCAGCCCAAGACAGGACATGGAATAATGGGCAGGATTTTGGGCCACACTGGAGCAGGGTCTCTGCTTTGACGCTGCACCACAACCCCACCCTGCCTGAAGGGGAGCAGAAGGGCACACAGGGTCCCAAGTACATTTTTTCTACATGAGGAACATGCTTGTGAAACCATCTTCTTTTTTTTAACTCTTCTTTCTGTCCTGCACTTGCAGCTCAGTGAACTGAGTTGCTTCTTGTGATTTCAGCTTGTGCATGGCCAGCCCTGCTTGCAGAGCAGCCACGTCCCTGCATGGACAGCCCAGAGCAGCAGCACTGCTGAGGTTGCCAGTGTGCAGCTGAACCAGGGGCTCTGCCCTGATCCTTGGGCAGGTTCACAACTCTGAGCCCTGGAAATGTGCCTGGCTGGGCTAGACATTCCCTGCACAAGTGTTGCCTCAGGGGAAGGAGCAGAGAGAGTGAGCAGAAGATGCTGAGCCATGGACTGCAGCATCTGGAGTGCCAAGGGACACTGCAGTGACCCATGGATGGGGACAGAGCTGCTCTTTTGGGGACATCTGCTGTGCTGGAGCCTTCACATCAGCTGGAGCCATCAAAAGCCAACCCCCCTTACAAGCATACACTTTCCTAGGGCTCTTTATTGTTTGTACCTAAGAGCATTCCAGCTGAGACAAGGCAGCTCCCCCAGGGCTGTGCCCACAGCAGAGCCCAGGGGCACTGCAGCCCATGGTGCCCCACACTGGTGCTGAGCTCAGGGGCACCACAGAGCCCCACAGTGAGCACTGAGCGGGCACAGAGCCCTCCAGGCACTAGAAATCTCAGGGGAGCTCCAGAAGAGGAGAGGATCCTGCCCAGCCCCTTGCTGTGTGTGCAGTGGGATATGGCAGGACACTGTCTGTGTGTCCCAGGACACTGTCCGTGTGTCCAGGAGTCACAGCTGGCACCACGCTGGGGACACTGCCCAGGCAGGGAGGGCACTGCTCCTCCTCTGTGCCAGGGGTCCCACGGTGCCCCCAGCTCTGTACAGGAGCAGGCAGAAGGTGCCAGAAGGGTCAGGGGGTGTCAGGGCTGGTTCTGAGCCAGGATGTCCTGGATGCAGCTGTGCAGGAAGATGTACTGGTCCTGCAGGAGAGAGAGGTCAGAGTCAGCTTTCTGACATTAACCTTGCAGCTTGCTTTTAAAAATCCCAATAAAGGAGCAGTGTGTGGTACCAGAGCAGGATTTGCTCTCCCCAGCAGTCCATGGTGGCTCTGTGTCACCACAGCCACCCAAGCCTGTTACACCATGCTTGTTTCCCCTTCCTCATCCCCTGTGATGGGGCTGAGAGGAACATCCCATCCCAGCCAAGGTACAGAAGAACAATTTCATTTGGCTCCCCCTCCAAGGGCCACAGTGGCTTTTGGGTGTGCTGTGGTGTTTGCATCCAAAACAAGAGCAAAGAGCAACTCCAGGGATGTGCAGGGCATCACTGGGGTCTGGCAGTGACTGGGGACAGGAGGGAAGAGCCCTGGAGCAGCATCTGCCCTGCTCTGCTGTCAGCTCCTGACTCTCTACACTGGGACTGCACCAAGGGAAAATGGGGAAGATCCCTGGACCTGGAGTTTCCCTTGGTGGGGGAGCTTGTAGAGTCAGGAGCTGACAGCAGAGCAGGGCAGATGCTCACAGGGGTATAGAAGGATCTGTGTGGGTTTAGCCCAGCTGCATTGTTTGTCTCTTTTTAGTATCACCAAACTGATGCATCAGGTCCAAATGTGAGCTCTGAGGTCCTGAGTCCTCTGTGTTTGAAATGAGGCTCTGCCCAAACACCAGGCTGCCCCAAAATGACACCAGGCCACAAACCCAGGGCTGAGTAGGGAAGATGCGAGGATGTAATGGGGTTGTGCTCAGGGCACAGAGCTGGAGGCAAGGGCAGGCAGCCCATGGTGTGGGCTGGCATCACGTGCCATGGCCAGGGGGATCAGGGCTGCAGAGGGGCCCCAGAGCACTCCCAGAGCTCATTAATGCTCTGGCTGAGCCACAAGTCACGAGGAGCCTCCTCCCTGTGCTGGGGGCTCGGCCTCATGATGGGTGAGCACACAATGGCTGAGGCTCAGGGTCACACAGGGAGTGCAGTGAGTCACAGATTGTGAAACGGGCAGGGGCAGCCCAGGCACAGTCAGACACTGCCACATGCAAGAGCACATCCCCTGGGACATGCACCATGCTGCTGGGGCTGCTGGGGATTAATATCTGACAGTTATCCCTGAACATCCATCAAAGGTCATCTTCCCCCCAAAATCCGATGCCTCCAGCATGGCAGCAGCCGCTGACCCCCCAGACACCAAGGGGTGCTGGCAGGGCCCCAGAGGGTGGAGAGGCTGCAGGGCACCCCTGCTGCTCCTCTGCTGCTCCCCTTCAGCAGGACAGCAGCGTTTGATGGGCCCTTGAAAGGCAAACGTTACACCCTGCTGTGCCTTGATGGGGAATTGTTGGGAAGGATGAAAGTTTGACAAGAAAGTCTCACATATATGTGTGCCTAGCAGAAAGATTTTTAAATGTAGAGTCTGATGAAGGGATAGAAATAAAAGCAAGTTTTGATACAGAAGAAAAGAATTGCTGAGCCAGTCTTGCTGGATAACCAAAGAGGAAAAGGGTGTGTTAGTTAGAAGGGGTTTTTACGGCTTAGAGCAAAGGATAAACCCACCCCAAACAAGATGTTTTTACCAAGCAGGAAGATAGCACAGGCAAACAAGTCAGCAAAGTTGCAAGTAGAAAAAAGGTCTCAGAATTTTCCCCTGCAAGAAAACTGAAAAACAACTGCTAGCTTAAACTGTAATGTACTGACTTTGAGTGATTGGAGAACAGTAACATGAATGTGGTAATTATAGTAGTTATGATAGGCTGTAGATAAAAGTTAAGGTATAGATTGGTTCTACTGTATTGAGATGCTCGGCAAAGAAAAGTATATAATGCAGTGTAACCAAAACCAAGGGTCTCCAGGCCTGCCTGCAGCTGGAGCTGACAGCTGTAGGCACAGCTCTGTCACCCACAACCCTGCACTGCTGTGACATCTTGGATGTAATAAATTGCATTTTTGAGAGCTGCCTGGAGTCCCACATCCCTCATTTCAGCTCTTGCAGGGAATTGTGTCCCTGCAGGGCCGGGCACAGTGGGAGCACAAAGCGGCTCGGGAGAGGGGCAGGGGATGCCTGGCCCTGCTCTGGCTCCCACCACGCACATGGTTCACATTAATTAAGAATGTAATTAGCTTCTTGAAGGAGGCTGTGCAGCTGGGAAGCCTCGGAGAGACCTTGCCCAGCTCTGCTGTGCCCTGTGGGGAGTTTCCAGGGCTGTGCATCAGCTCACTCAGCAGCTGCTGCCACTGGAGCATGTCCAGAGACACTGGTGCCACCACAGGCAGCCACCAGGGCTGGGCTGGCATGCAATGGCTCAATCAGAGAGTGCCACAGCCCACAGGGCACCTGCAACATGGCACTGTGTCCCACTGTCCCCCTGGCAGGCAGCCCCAGCTGTGACAGCAGCTCTGGGGCTGGGGGATGCAGCAGGGAAGGAGCTGGCTAAGGGGACACCCAGCAGGAAAAGTGCTGGCCATGGGACACCCAGCAGGGAAGGTGTTGGCCATGGGGACACCCAGCAGGTTTTGGGTCTGGGGAATGCAGCAGGGAGGGTGCTGGCCATGGGGGTACCCAGCAGGAAAGAAGCTGCCCATGGGGACACCCAGCAGGTTTTGGGTCTGCAAGATGCAGCAAGAAAGGTGCTGGCCATGGGGACACCCAGCAGGGAAGGTGCTGGCCAAGGGGGATGCAGCAGGGAAGGTGCTGGGCACAGGGACACCCAGCAGGCTCTGGGTGCCCAGGCTGACAGCCATGCCCAGGAGCAGGCAGGCTGTGTAGGGTGACACCAGTGCTTCACTCTTCCTTGAGCACAATGGGAAGAGTGTTTTAATTACTGTGAGTTCACATGCAATTTAACTGATCTCAACTCAGAACCCAGGAGAGGGAACACTCTCACCTGGGCAAAGCCAGTGCCCTCAGCCCTTGGTGGCTGGCAGAGCCTCAGGGTGGGGAAGGAGCAGAAGGAAATCCCTGCTGAGGTTGGACAGGCAGCACCCAGGATGCTGCCAGCCCCAGGAAGGGGAGTAGAGGACTCTGCTGCACCCTGCCCACCCTCCCCTGCCCTCCCCACCTACCAGAGTGGGGGTCAGGAGGCAGCAGCTCCTGGCCAGCTGGAGGCTCACACCGTAGATGTCCACAGTTCTCTCAGCTTTCATCTGGTGCAACAGGCAGTCCAGGGAGATCAGGGTGCCCATCTGGCTCATGTCACCACTGCAGGGGACAAGGGGGGGTCACTGGTGCCAGGCCAGGCTGAGCTGAGCCCCTCTGGGGAGGGCACAAGGAGCCATGTGGGCACTGAGGGACTCTGAGCTGTCTCTGTGGGCATCAGGGCTGCTCCCAGCACTCTGCAGCTCCCCAGGGATGGCCTGGGCCCCTCAGCCTGGCAATGCCCACTCCACCCATGCTCCCCAGCCCAGCCCTGTTTGCCCTGTGTTCTCCCAGCCCCTGGCAGAGCACTGTGATCTCCCGGGTCTGAACTTCCATTGGCTCCCATGGATGCAGGGCATGGCCCATCTGCAGCAGCCCTGGAGCTGCAGAGGAAAACTCCCCCCTTGTGCAGGATCCCTGCTGCAGCAGAGCCACAGCTGGCACTGCAGGAGGGCTGAGCCCCCATGGGATGGGGCTGGGACACCTCCCTGACACACAGGGGGCAGGGCCTGCTCTCACTCTGGCAGTGTGATTTTTTTTTGTTTCTACTGTTGCATTTGTATTTTAATTTTCCTAATAAAGAACTGTTATTCCCGCTCCCATGTCTTTGCCTGAGAACATTTTAATTTCCAAATTATAATAATTCAGAGGGAAGGGGTTTACATTTTCCATTTCAGGGGAGGCTCCTGCCCTCCTTAGCAGACCCTCTGTTTCCACAGGGGGTCAGCTCCTATTCTGACTCTGGCAGTGGCTTTCCTTTTTGTACTATTGCATTTGTATTTTTAATTTTCCTATTAAAGAACTGTTATTCCTATTCCCATATCTTTGCCTGAGAGGCCCTTAATTTCAAAATTATCATTTTTTGGAGGGAGGGGGTTTACATTTTCCATTTCAAGGAAGGCTCCTGCCTTCTTTAGCAGATCTCTGTCTGTTCAAGGCCACCCGGATTCTGGCATGCCAAGCCCTGTGCTGGCCCTGGTGCAGGTGCAGCCCTGGTACCTGCAGTGCAGCAGGACAGGACCCCCTCTCCTGCGGGGGGGGCTGCCCCTCCTGACAGCCCCCAGCAGCTCCACCAGGCTCTGCACATCAGGCTGCTTCTTGCTGCTCCACAGCGTGTACAGGAACCTCTGCACCTGCCTCTCCTTGGCCTTCTTCTCCTGTGAGACACAAAGAGCTGATGTGGGTGCTGGGGAGGGATGGGGGAGTGTAGATGCAGAGGAGCCCCAGCTCTCCTATCCTTGGGCTCTCTGAGCTCTCCTGAGCTTTCTGCCAGCCTCTGGAAAGGTGAACAGGCATCTCTGCTGGGGCACTGCCCACCAGCCACTCTGGCAACCTGCTCTCCTTCCCCACAGCACCCTGACCTGCTCCTGGAGGGGGAACAGAGAACTCCAAAAAGCTCAGACAGACCTATCAGCCCCCAGGGCTTCTCCCATCTGTCGCAGACATCTTTTATGGAAAATCCTTTCCTTAGGATTTTTCCTCCTGAGAAGCTGAGAGGCCTCAGGAACAAAATGTAAACAATGATTATCTGCTGCTGTGGAATGCAACAGGTGCATCTGTGATTGGTCTCATGTGGTTGATTCTAATTAATAGCCAATCACAGTGAGCTGGCTTGGACAGAGACCTGAGGCACAAGCCTTTGTTATCATTCTTTCCTATTCTTAGCTTAGCTAGCCTTCTGATTAAATCCTTTCTTCTATTCTTTTAGTATAGTTTAATGTAATATATATAATAAAGTAATAAATCAAGCCTTCTGAAACATGGAGTCAGATCCTCATCTGTTCCCTCATCCAAAAACCCCTGTGAACACTGTCACACCCATCTATTTCCTGTGTCCACTCAGTTCTGGATGCTGTAATCCAGACTCACTCCTGCACAGTTGGCTCTCTGCTCTTGCAGCCTGGGGAAGCCCCACAGACCCTTCAGCCCCTTCAGCCCCATCCCCATCCCCAGCCAGGCTGTGGGAGCCAGCACAGCCCCATGGACACACACGTGTTTCAGTTTGAGCTGGGTGCATCTCCATCCTGAGACAAGCTTCTCTGTGTCACACTGGATGGTCAGGGTCCTTGTGCAGAGAGAGTCTCCTTCCAGGGGCCAGCACTCCTCACCTGGGACCTGTGTGCAACCAGAAATTTGGCTTTTTGTTGGTGGGCATTGTCTGTCATACCAGCCACCCTCTCTGGGGTCTGGTGCACTCCCAGCACCTCTCCATGTCAGTCCATCCCCCACTAAAACCAGAGGGAGCTTCAGGAACACCAGCAGGTTCTCCTGTGGGAACCCAGAGCTGCCTGGCCGCTCTGTTTAGAGCTCTGAGCTGGAATCTGCCCAGCCAGAACAGAACCCATCTCCCATGACCAGCTGTGGCTGCACCTGGGCACATGAAAAGTCCAGCTTTAGCTAAGCTGCACCCAGGACTCAGTGAAGAGTTGAGGGCTCTGCTAGTTCCAGCTCCCCTGAACAGATCCCCCCTCTGCCCTGGCACAGGTGGGCACAGTGCCTTACCTCCCCCTTCTCCTGCCATGGCAGAAGTGTGAGCATTGTGTGAACATCCTGCTCCCACACCAGGGTCCAGAAGTCCTCCATGGTCAGCTTGTCAGGGCCATGAACAGCCAGATAGTCCCTGCTGGAGCTGCAGCCCTGGGTGGGAATGGGAATGTCACTGTCACTCTGCTGGCCCAGGTGGCTGCAGGAATGGTCAGGGAGAGCAGAGAGCTCAGCAGGTCAGGAGGCAAGGAGAGAAGGGAAAGCAGCAAGGGAGGCAGGAGAGGGCAGCCCAAACTGGGCAGGGGAGGGAAGGGATGTCCTCAGTCCCTGCAGCCCCCTCTTCTCCACACAGAACCACTACTGGTGACATTTTTGCCCAACATCTGGGAAGAATGATGTATCTGACTCTATTGATATCAGAAGGCTCATTAATTACTTTATTATACTATATTATTCTATACTCTATTACACAATATTACATTACATCTAAACTGAATCTGCACAAGCACCCAACTCAACTCCACTGCCCAGTATCCCATGACTGACTGACAGCCTGCACACGTGCTTGGCCCTGATAGGCCAAGGAAAAAAAGCACCATCACTGAGGGTGAACAACCTCCTGTTCCAGACTGCAAGGCAAGATCTCTTCTGTTACCATCTGTATGGCAGATTATCTTTTGTCAAGTGGGCAGTTTGCCTTATCTCTCTCTGAGTGCTCACAATCACTCCTCCCTGGGAGGGGACATTGCTGATAACAGCTATTGAATGTCACTGCATGGCTGATAAGAGCTACAGCATCCCATTGGGAGATGGGAGCCCAGAGGGAGGAGCCAAGCATTCCTACCCAGATATAATCTGGAGATTCGGGAACACCAGCACAGCTTCTGCACTGGATTGCCCAGAGGAACAGCAGCTGCCTCTTCTTCCCCTGGATCTTCAGAGGCAGAGACTGCACCTTTCTCCAGGATCCCTGCTCCAGCAGAACCAGCTCTGACACTGCAGGAGGGCTGAGCCACAATTCCAATGGGACTGCTGCCAACAGCCTGACCCACAGGGTGTCAGGTTGGGTTCTGACTCTGTCAGTGTTGGTTTGGTTTATTTAATTGTTTATTTTATCCTTTTAGTTTCTTCCCTATTAAAGAGCTATTGTTCCTGCTCCCATAATTTTTGTTTCCTGAGAGCCCCTTAATTTAAAATTTATAACAATTTGGAAGGCAGAAGGGGGCTCATTTTCTCCATTTCAGGGGAGGCTCCTGCCTTCCTTAGCAGACTCCTGTATTTCCAAACCAAGACTCCTCCATGCTGCATTCTGCTTTGGCACAACACAGGAGCAGCCAATGAGATAAGAATTGTGTTGACCATTCTTTTCTCTGCTTCTCTCAGGTTCAGAGACTGTGAATCCCACAGACCACAGTGAGAGGGAGCAGTGGAGCATAGCAGGAGCACAGCCAGGATGGGAACAGGCACAGGGTGGGTGCTGCTGCTGGGGGTGAGGTTGGGAAGGATGAAAGTTTGACAAGAAGGTCTCACAGATATGTGTGCTCAGCAGAAAAAATTTTAAATGTAGAGTCTGAAGAAGGAATAGAGATGCAAGCAAGTTTTGATACAGAAGAATTGCTGAGCCAGTCTTACTGGATAACCAAGGAGGCAGAGGGTGTGTTAATTAGGAGAGGTTTTTACGGCTTAGAGCAAAGGATAAACCCACCCCAAAAAAGAAGATGTTTTTACCAAGCAGAAATACAGCACAGGCAAACAAGCCAGCAAATGCTGCAAGTATTAAAAAGGTCTCAGAATTTTCCACTGCAAGAAAACTGAAATACAACTTCTAGCTTAAATTGTGATGTACTAACTTTGATTGACTGGAGAACAGTAACATGAATGTGGTAATTATAGTAGTTATGATAGGCTGTAGATAAAAGTTAAGGTATAGATTGGTTCTACTGTATGAAGATGCTCAGCAAAGTATATAATGCACTGTAACCAAAACCAAGGGTCTCCAGGCCTGTCTGCAGCTGGAGCTGACAGCTGTAGGCACAGCTCTGTCACCCACAACCCTGGACTGCTGTGACATCTTGGATGGAATAAACTGCATTTTGGAGAGCAGCCTGGAGCCCCACATCCCTCATGCAGGCCCTTACAGGGTGGGACTCACCGGGACACGCCAGACCTGCAGCAGTCCTGAGAGAGGGCCCTGCTCCAGCAGGGAGAACTTCACCCTGGAGCGATCATCTGCAAAGAGAGCAGCAGCAGCTGGAGGGATTTCAGGCACTCCTGAGCTCAGACAGGTTTTGCAGACTGACTGCCACACAAACCCAATCCTTCCTTCACCATTTCTGGGCAAAGGCCCTCCCTCCTGCAGTGCTCATCTCATCTCCAGCCTGCTGGCTCCCACAGGCCAGGTGTCCATCCCTGCTCCTGTAGTGCAGCTCACTCAGTGTCTGAGCCAGTGGAGATCTGCCTCTCTCCAAGGATGCCTGTGAGCCCTCTGGGGCTCTGTTCAGTGTTTGACATCTCCATGGAAATTCACTATTCCTTCTGCTGACTTGGATTACCCTCCCAAACCACTCCCTTGTCACTTGTCCCTCCATGGCACACCTCTGAGCAGACTCCATGAACTCCCTGTGCATTCCCACAAGTAGCTGAAAACAGCAATCAGATCTCCCCTTTTCCTTCTCCAGGTTTTTCCTTCTCTCCCTTTTCCTATTCCAGTCCCAAGCACCACATGCTTCATCCCAAACACCTTGGTGACCCTCTGCGGGGGTCACCAAAGCCTCAAAATACTTTCTTATGCTCTGGACTTCTGGCTCTGGTCCAGGATGGCTCCATACAGGAGGAAAAGGAGCAGGAGGAAAGAGGATGCAAGGTGTCCCAGAACTCACAGGGCAGGATGCTGGAGGAGGGCCGTGCCTGCTGGCTGCCTGAAGATGGAGATGCAGAGCTGGCTTCTTCCTTGACAACCTCCAGGAGAGCCTGCCATATTGAAGTGAAGGGAGACGACCCACCTTAATTGATCAGCATCGAACTCCGATTTATTGATTCAATCAATCACTTTTTATAACAGTGTTAATTAAGCTCATACATATTGCAAAATCCGAGCTCATCATAGGTCACAGATTAAACATTAACCCCTCCTTTTGTTTTCAATACCTGTGGTGTGTTATTGAAACCAAGATTTGTGTTCTCACCCTGATATGAAAGGTTCTCAAAACCTCCATGTCTTTTACATTCCCAAAACAGCCAAAGATAGAATGTTTACCTGTTATGAGAAAACTGCCTGAGAACTCTGCTGTTTATAAAAACGTGCCTGGGAAACAGGCTTGGGAACTGCTGCTTACAGCTGCCTTTTACTTTTCCATCAGCTGTATATTTTCATGGCCTTTTTTCCTTCAAGCCATGTCTGAGCAAAATTCTCCAACACTGCCAGGGTGAGGGAGAGGAGGTAGTGAGGGAAGGGGCAGGACAGGAGGAACTGAGGACACCTGGACTGGGCACAGGGGTCATGGCAGCACAGGCCTGAGCAGCAGAGCCATGAGAGCAGCTCTGCAGGGCTGCCAGGAGGGGGATGCTGCTGCCCAGGCAGGACCTAGGAGGGAGGGAGGGAGTGGTGGACAGACCCTGAGCAGTGCAGAATGCAGGAGGGAGCTGCAATGCCATGGAGGGGGGACACTGCCAGGACACCCAGGGAACTGGGGCCATATGGGACCCACTCAGGAGGCACTTCCAGGGTGTCCCCCAGCTCCAACAGGTTCAGTCACTCCCCCCAGGTCCCCTCAGCACACACAGCCATGGCAGCACCCCCTGCACCTGCCCAGGACAGCTCTCACCTCATACTCCCTCAGGAAGCCCATGTGGGACTTGGCTGCCTTCTGGGCACAGTGCTGGGCAAAGCTCTTCAGAGGGATGGAGCAGGACCTGGGGAGAGAGCCAGGGCACAAGGCTGAGCTCACTGAGCAGCTGCCAGGCTGTGCCTGCAGCACGTGCAGGGCTTGAGCAGACCCTCACTCCTCAAATGCCAGGGGTGTCCCAGGCTGCCAGCCCAGACTGTGACAACCTGCTGTCCCGTAGACAGGGGTGACACAGCCCAGGGCCTGTGACAGCCTGCTGTCCCCTAGACAGGGGTGACACAGCCCCGGGCTCATTCCCAAGAGGCAGTAAGGACAAGGACACCCTGTTCTGCATGAGGGAGGAGACAATCTGACCACAAATACAGGTGTATGACCTCCAGATGCAGCCCCAAGACAATGAGATAGGTGGTCCAAAGCCATGCCCAGCTGGACCCTGCCCCATCCTCCTGGCCTCCATTAGGAGCAGGTCCCAAGGTCACCCAGCTGCCATCAGCCTCTCCAGTTTCTCGATCTCCAGGGTATGTCTGTGGGCTGGGAAGCCAGAGGCTGAGGGAAATGCCTTCCCCAGGAGAGCTCTGCACATCCCTGGTGTTGGGGTACCCAGGAGAGACTGCACTTTGTGCTGTGCTGCAGAACAACCACGCCCAGCAGCAGCTGGGATGGCTGCTGGGCTTCCTGTCCTTCTGTCCAGGACAGAGTGGCAAAGCACAGCCAGGCCTCACCTCTGTGTCCCCGATAAATCCAGGAGAGGCTCCTCCAAGATCTTGTCCAGAATGCAGCTGTGCAGGAAGATGTACTGGGACTGGAAGGCAAAGGCAGACAGAACACAGACCATGACACTGCAGGGACAGCAGCAGAGGGGGCTCTGGTCCCTCTCCTGAGGGCAGTGCTGACACCCTGTCCCAGCCCCAGGACACAGCCTGGGGAGCACCACAGACCAACAGCATGGTGTGAATTAAAAACTGCCTGCAAAGGGCCTGACCCTGCTCCTCAGTGCTCCAGGGTGTTTCTGAGCCTCCTGGGAGGTCTCTGAGACTCTGGATGTTGCTGTTGTGGGTCTAGCAGGGCATGAAGCAGCTGAAGCAGCAATTTCCACTCCAGCTGAGCTGCTGCTCTCAGCAGCAGAATGGCAGTGACAGCTGAGGAGTAGCCTGGGGGTGCTGGGGCTGCCTGCCCAGCTCATCCAGAACTGCAGTGGGATGGAGGGAGGGGCCAGGGGAGAGAGGGGCAGAGATCTCACCAGGGTCTGAATCATCAGGTACCGGTTCATCCTCAGGGAGTACACCACACCAAAGATGTCCACCACCTTCTCCTGCCTCATCTGCTGCAGCAGCCGGTCCAGGGCAATGAAGGTGCCTGTGCGCCCCACGCCAGCACTGAGGGCAGGGACACACAGGGTTAAACAGGCCTGACACACAGCCCTGGCTCCCTCCTGCTGCTGGACACGCTCCCAAAGTGCTCCCTGGGCACCCAGGCAGGGCATGGGGCTGAGGAGCACCCACAGCCTGCCCTGGGCTGGTGCTACCACCTCCCCGTGCCCTCTGGGGTTTCTGTGGCTGAGATGACCCCCCAGGTATCAGAAAGTCCTTTTTTCCCAGCCCTGTGACCAAAGAAGTCGAGATTCCTTAGCTCTGCTTTTCAAGGTTGTTTATTTTCTCTTATCTATCCCATTCTTTCTCTGACCTGCTGAGATCTGTCCAGCAGGTTGGGTTGTGGCACAGCCACTGCCCTTGGGGTGGTGTTAGCTTTTTATACTACAAACTACCTGTACTTTATTTACAATAATTTCCCAATACCTATCACCTACGTTAGACAGTCTATCTCTACTCTAAACCAATCCAAAAGTGCCACCAGCAGAAGATGGGGAGGAAGAAGAAAGGAAGAAGGAAGAAGGAAGAAGGAAGAAGGAAGAAGAAAGAAGAAGAAAGAAGAAGAAAGAAGAAGAAAGAAGAAAAAAGAAAAAGAAGAAGAAAGAAGAAGAAAGAGGAAAGAGGAAGAAAGAAGAAGACGATGAAGAAGACAAAGACAACGAAGACAAAGAAGATGAAGAAGATGACGAAGGAGAAGACAAAGAATGAGATGACGGAGACGAAGGAGAAGAAGAAGGAGAAAAAGAAACACCAAAATTTTACTTTTTCACCCTGTGACAAATTCACTGTCATTCTACTCAAACTCTTGTGGCTTGTAAATCTTTACACAAAGTTGGTAACTGTTTCCATGGGCTAAAATCAAAGGCACAGGGTGTCTTTGACTCTGTGCCAAGGTCTCTGAGCCCCTTGCCAGGGTCTCAAATCACCCAGGGCAGCCAGAGGAATGTCCTGGGTCCTGGCACTGCCCCACACCCTGGGTGTGTAGGTCTGCACCCCTCAACACGGAGCAGGAGACTCCAGAGAGCAGCTGTGTCTCTCCTCACTCACAGATTGTGCATTCCTCATCCCCCTGCCCTCTCCCATCATCCCCCCCATCCCAAGGGCCAGAGCCTCACCTGCAGTGCACCAGGGTGGGCCCTGCATCCTTGGTGCTCTGGATGTGCTCCTGGACCAGCTCCCTGAAGGCCATGATGGACGTGGTGGACTCGGGGATGCCGTGGTCGGGCCATGCTGTGTAGTGCAGGTGGGACACGAAGCGCTCTGCCCCCAGAGCCTCCTGCAGGGAATGCTGGTGGGTGTGCAGCCCCAGGGCAGCCTCACAGCCCTGACAGCACCTGGGAATCTGGGGACACCTGGCTCAGCTGCAGGAACAGCCACATCAGGTCTGCACTGCCTGCTGGATCCAGGGTTTCATCAGAAGCTTTGCACAATTTCAATGTTTTCCAAACTCTGTTCCAGGGAAACATCTCTGATGTTGAATCACTGCCTCACCTCATGGAGTGTGAGAGCAGCAGGAGGTCAGGTTGTGAACCTGGGTTAAAGAACCCTTTGGTAAGAACATGAGAGATTTGCCTCTAAATGGGAACTAAACTTGGTATTTGAGAAAGATTTTCTATCTTAGAAAAACAGCACTGAGAACTGAGTTCTGTCAGCTATAAATCAATTCTGTAGAACATGTTTACATGTATAGCTGCATTTTTCTGGCATTGCTTCCCAGACCTTTCCTCAAGTAATAGAAATCCCATAATCTTCCTAACTCATCTGATTAAATATTAAGTATTCTTACCGTCAGGAAGCCTTTCTAATGCCCAATTTAAACCTTCCTTTGTGTAATTTAAGCCCACAGCTTCCCAACCTACTCACTGCAGCCATGGAGGAGAACAACATGTCAATGCTGTTACATCCAATTACATGTCAGAATCTGTTTCTTTAAGCAGAAATGCAGTTTTGTGTTTGCAAGATTGAAAGATCAAATGAAACATCTGTCACATTCTGCTCATCCATGCTCCCCACAGCCCCTGCAGCAGGGGAATTGTTGGTAATTGTTTCTCCCACTTTGAGACCTTCTCCCAGCATTTAACTGACTGAATGTTTTGAAGTGGAATCAATCTCTTCTTTTTCCACTCTCCTAAACACTTTATTGCTGTGGTAGACTACTGTAGGCTAGCTACTAGAGCTTTTCATTTTCATCATATCTGTTTGACATCCTCAGGCCCTATGTCACTCCTTTCTGTATTAGTCAGTAGGAGGTGCCAAAATATTGGCAAGAAAAGTAATTTTTTTTTCAGGCCAAGACAGAATGAATCACCTCCATTTTTGTGTCTTGCAACCAGGATGGAGGGAGGGAGCACATCTGCCTTTGGGAACATGTCCTGGAAAGCACAGGGAACATGTGCTGGAAACCACAGGGAACATGGCCTGGAAACCACCACAGGGAACATGGCCTGGAAAGCACAGGGAACATGGTCTGGAAACCACAGGGAACATGGCCTGGAAACCACCACAGGCTGTCCTGGGGCAGGGACATGGAAACCAGAGAGCAGGGGTGGAGAGCAGCACGACACATGCTGGACATCCCTGTGTCACCCTCAGTGCTCCTCAGGGCTTGGGTCTTCTTCCCTTCCAGAAATGGCAGGGAAAGGGGAGGAGGAATGCCAGTGCCCACCCCAACCCCCTGCCCAGAGCCCCTGGAGTCTGCACTCACGTGCCACAGCTTGAACTCCCGCACTGTCCACTCCTCAGAGCTGCTCTGCATCAGCAGGTGCACCCTCACCTGCCCATAGGACACTGGGGCAGACTCTGATGGCCAGTAATGGTCACACAGCACCTGGAGCAGGACAGGGCACAGTGAGGGAGCAGATCTGGCTCCAGGGAGCATCTGCAGCAGCCGTAGGGGAGCCAGGACAGGTCTTGGGGAGCAGGCAGGGGTGTTTCCCCTTCCCTCTGGGAGCTTTGCGCAGCTCTGCCTCATAGCCCCTTCATTTGGATCTCAGCCTCCTCCAGGAAAAAGGACCTGTGTGGGTCTCATCCAGTCCATGTGAGGTGGCTCACCCAGAGGACATGGCAATGTCAGATTCTGCAGAAATATCTGAGGGTGATGGGCATGGTCCAAGCTGAGCTCCCACCCCAAGCTGCACAGATCAGCCTCTCTTCCCCCAAAGCTGTGTGGGCTGTGCCCATCCTGGAGCCATATCAGAGCAGGGTTTGTGGAGGGCACAGCCCCAGCCCTGGGCTCAGCTCCCACCACCAGGGCAGGGCTGGGGCTGGCAGGGACCTACCCTCCCATTCTCCATGCACACGGTCAGCATGATGATGTTGCAGACATTCTGCTCCCACACCAGCCTCCAGAAATCCTCGATGGTTTTCTTCAGGGGCCCCTGGGTGGCAATGAACTCTTGCTGGGATGTGTAGCCCTGAGCAAGAGGCACACAAGAGCAAGGTGAGTTACAGGTTGCCAAGGCAGGTGGGTCCTGCCCTGGCACCAGTCAGTGCCTGCTCTGTTGTTGTGGCAGAAGGAGAAATTCCTGCTGCCCTCAGCCCACGTGGGCACAGTTCCCAGGCAGCTGATCTCAGCTGATTTCACAGGAAGCATGAGCTGCCCAGCCACACTTTCTGCATATTTGGAATAAAGTGACCCACAGCATTTCCCTCCAAGCAGTTCCTCATTCAGCCTAACCAGAAAAAGACAGATCTGTGTTGTTCCCGTGCTTCCCCTTCCCTGCTGAGGGCAGGCTGAGCATGCAAGGTCTCAGGGTGTCTTTGCCCTTGGACACACCATGCCCCAGATGCACACAATGCCCCTGCATGCAGTGTGCCCTGCCTGTTACCTGGGAACACCTCACACAGGGGGCAGGAAGGCACAGCTCCAGGCTTGTTCAATTGCAGCTGCACAGACCAGAGGGGAAAAGAGCAGGCAGAGAGATAGGGCAGTAAGCTAGGAGGTGATGGAAGAGGATAGGTGAGAAGAAAGCAGAGAGACTTCCCATACTCACAGCATTTTTCCATCTCACAGGCTCCATCAGTGCAACCACCCCTCTCCACCTTCCCCCCAGCTCCTGCTGGCCTGTGCCAGCTGTGCCCAGCTGTTCACCAGCACATCTCATGCCCACCAGCCCTCACAGAACACAGAAACCCGGGCAGAGTTTCTGTGACGGAGCCGTGTGGCTACATCTCAATGGGGAAGGCAAGTGGGCACTCACTGGCATGAAGTTGGCATTGATGTAGTCTGAGTGAGGATCCTGCCCCAGCTGGCTCAGCTTGACCCGAGAGTGATCATCTGAAAGAGACCCCACACAGGTGAGACCCCAGGGACCCATTCCCAGGACATGGCACTGGGTGAGCCCCAGAAGCCTTCACCAGGGTGAATGGTGGGACTGGGTGAGCCTCAAGGACCCTTCACCAGGACTTGGGACTGGGTGAGGCAGTGGGAGAAGGCTCAGCAGCTCCTGCAGGGAGGCACCTTCTCCCCACAGAGGTGGGCACTGCCTGGGCTGGGCTAGCAGGGCACTGGCAAACAGACCTGGGGTCATGAGGGCCACCAGTGAAGCTCATGGACCCCCTCTGGTCTCCTGGTGGGACCATCCTGGGCTGGGCAGGATGGTGGCTCAGCCCTGCCTCAACCACTAACCCTTGAGTCTCCAGCAGGAAAATGGAAACCGAGCCCATTCCAAGAGTCCTCCTGCTGCCAGGAAAGGAGCCAGGCACTGACCCTGGCACGGATGCAAGGTGAGCCTGTCCCTGAACAGCGCCCTGTGAGCTCCCTGGCAGGGATGCAAGGTGAACCTGCCCTGTGAGCTCCCCCCTGGAGGCTGGGGGAGAAGGAGGATTCAGCACTTACAGGGTAACACATGGGGGTATCTGTTCTTGGAGACATTTGCTGGCAGCTCAGCCTCCACCTTGGACTGCTCCTTCCCAACTTCCTTCAGCTCCTGTAGGACAGGGGGAAAGAGAAGCACAAATATTCCTCTGGAGAGCTCCTGGTCAGCTCAGCTCCCTGCTCATGGCCTGTCTGGAGGGTGAAGAGGATTTCCCTCACATAGAGAGCTGCTCCTCTCCTCCCTCACATGGCCAGTGCACTCTGAGCCATGGAGGCTTTTCCCACTGCCTTTTCCAACAGCATTGTCCATATTTAAAAGAAAAGCTCAAGAACAAATTCTGGGGGAAAAAGCCTTGGAAATCTACCACAAAGCTCACAAAAAACAGAAATATCTTGTGCTGCATCTGCCCCTGCCCCTATCCTCACTCAAGAAGCCAGGAAAGGGTGATCTGAGGAGGGTTTGAAATTGATGATGGGAATTTGAAGCAGCTGCAGCACAACAGTCCAGAGGCTGCATGTGTTGGCAGTGGGAGCCAGGGAAGGCAGCCTGAGGTGAAGCTCACAGCCTGCCCCTGGGTCTGAGAGTGCTCCTGGACCTCCCCTCTGGCTGCAGGCTCTTTCCTACCACTGTCAGGGTGGTTCTCATCACCTCCCTTCTCCCCTTCACCTCCAGTCAGGCCTGGGGCTCTCTGCTCTGTGCTGGTTCACCTCACACCACATGTGCTTTGACCAGAATTTAAACAAAGCAAGTTCTGAGCAAAGGAACTGCTTGACACTTGGTCCATCCAATCTTTGACCTCCAAGGCTGCTCCTCAGGCTGGCTGGACTGCCAGAGATGGGTGACCAACCCTGGAGAGGAGCACTCCATGTTGGACACCCAACAGGATGAGCCACCAGGTGCAGAAACCAAATGTCATCTCTAGGAGGTGTGATATTTTCTGAAAAATTCCTTCGCCAGGATTTCTTCTCTTGAGAAGCTGGGAAGCTTCAGCTTCTCCTTCTCTGGAATGTGATTTGGAGAATTGTTTACCCAGCATGTGAATTGTTTTTAATTAATGGCCAATCACAGTCCAGCTGTGTCAGACTCTGAGTCTGACACGAGATTTTATTATTCATTCTTTGTGAGCCTTCTGATGTCTCCTTTCTCTTTCTTTAGTATAGTTGTAGTATATTGTAGGAGTGATGGGGAGTAGGACAGTGGGACAGATGGATGGAGAGATCTCTGCAGCCAGGGCTTGGAACTTGTGGTTTATTGCAAAGGGCCTGGGTGCAGGGCCCTGCTGGGAGCTGCCAGCCACAGCTGGAGCAGGACTGAGAGAGGAGAGGGGAGAGAGGATGAGAGGGTGAGAGAGTAAAAGGGTAAGAGAGCAAGGCTCCCATTACAATACCATAAATCGTCTTCTGTGTTGAATATTCTCATTCTCACTAACCAATTAGTACAAGATACAAATCCTACAGCATCTCCATACAGCCTATAAGAATCATTACGTTAACGCATTGAGTTACATTTTGAACCCTAAAAACTCCTCTTTGGGCCCCTTCTGCCAAGCTGGCAGGGTCTGCTCTGACCCTTGGGCCTGTCTGCAAGCAGAGGGTGTTGTTCCATCAAAAGGGGATCACCTTCAGCTGGCCACACCATTGTTTTCCAGTTGTTCAGTAACTGAGGTATCTCAAAGCTTGCTTTTGTTTCAATCTCACTTATAGTTTCCATTTTCTGAAATTTTTTTCCCAGGCAATCATATTTATAAGGCTTTCCTGTTTCATCGTCTAATATAATATAATATAATATAATATAATATAATATAATATAATATAATAGCCCTCTGAGAACTTGGGAGTCAGATTCTCATCTCTCACCTCATCCTAGGGACCTGTGGTGGTGTTCACAGGGACAAGGGAAGAGATGAGAATCTTGACTCCATGTTTCAGAAGGCTGATTTATTATTTTATGATATATATTATATTAAAAGAAAATGATATATTAAAACTATACTAAAAGAATAGAATAAAGGATTTCATCAGAAGGCTTGAAAGGAATAGAAAAGAATGATAACAAAAGCTTGTGACTCTCAGAGAGTCCGAGCCAGCTGACTGTGATTGGCCATTAATTAGGAACAACCAACATGGACTCATTAAAGATGTACTTGTTGCATTCCACAGCAGCAGATAATTACTGTTTTTCTTTTCCTCTGAGGTTTCTCAGCTTCTCAGGACAAAAATCTTGGCAAAGGGATTTTTCAGAAAATATCATGGCGACAGGGACCCACAATCACCAGCACAAGGAGGGTCTCATCTCACCTCAAACTCCTGGAAAAAAGCATGATTAGCATTTGCTGTCTTCATCTCATAGTACTGCTTGAAGTTCTGCAGGGGCACTGGCCGGTGGACGTTCCTGCAGGAAATGAAATCCAGAGGAAAGCTTGCCTTAGTTACTGGGAGGCCTGGGCAGCCTCAGGGGCCACTGGGACAGCCCTGCTGGGACACCTGGATGCACACAGGGAGGGTTCACAGCCACCTCACTGCCCAGGGAAGGTCCAACAGTTAAATACTGGAGGGATTTCAAGGTGATGAGAATATTCTCCTGCTGCAGGAACTCACAGGGGAGGCCTGGACAATGCATGGACTTGGAGCAGAGCTGGGCAGTAAATACTGACCTTGGGAAAGGCTGATTTATAAAATAACTGAGGGGAGGAGACAGTTTGACTTTTCCTGAGTCAAAGCTTGAAAAAGGAAGTAGGTAAAGGCCAGTGGGAGCTGCAGTGGGGCCAAACAGAGGGCAGACTCCAGCACCCACCTCAGGCTGTAGGTCACCATCTCCTGGGGTAGGCTGCTCTTCTTGGTTCTGGAATCAAAGCACAGAGTTAGGGAATAATGTGTTCTTACTCTATGATTTAGAAGGATGAATAATTGCTTTATTAAGCTATTCTATATTACACTAATACTATACTAAATTAAATATTAAAGAGATATTATACTAAAGAATATTACCCTCAACACAATTACAAACACAAAATCTTCTTCTTAATCAGCCTAATCCCAATAGCAATCTACATCCACTCTGGAACAGAAAGCCTCACCTCCTTCTGAGAATGAAAATTCATTATAAACTTCAAAATCCCCATCTGCCTAAAAATAGACTTCTACTCCCTTACCTTCTTCCCCATTGCACTGTTCGTATCATGATCTATCCTACAATTTGCAACATGAATTGAAATAAAGAATAATTGAATAAAGAAATACTAAAGAAAAACCTGTGACTATCTCCAGACAGTCACGACACATAGATTTAATTTGTCAAGGAATTTAAGTAACTTTCACTAGTGTCTAATTAACAAATTACTTTGAGTAAATAATCTCTAAGGCACATTCCACATATTGACACATCCAAAACAACAAAAACAGCAAATAAAGATAAGAATTGTTTTCTCTTCTTCTTTGTGCTTCTCATTACCTTTCTCAGAGAAAAATCCTTAAAAACTTGTGCCTGCTGCTCTCTGTGAAGAGAGCTGTGGCTACACACAGGAGCTGTTACTTTGCCTGCAGTGCAGACATTGATGCCTTGAGGTACTGTGTACCACTGGCAGGCACATTTTAGGATTTTGTGACCTAACTGCACATGGGCAGCTCCTCTGTCCCCTCTTCCTTTGGATTCTGAGCTTGCCAGGCACAATTCCACCAGCCCACGTGCTAGTTTGTCCAAGTCTCTTTTTACACCCTCTCCCTGCTCTCCTCCAGGCTTGGCACTGAAGGTTGGGCATTAACACGTAAGATATGGCTCATGCTCACCTCCTTGCTTTGAGCTGTTTCCAGTAAACCAAAGCAAAAACAGCTGCAAGTGTCAGAAGAAACCCCACAATGATTCCAGCAATTATTGGCATTGAGAGTGGAGCTGTGTCTGCACTGGATCCAGCAGCTGGAATTGAAAGGAGAGAGTACAGAGAGAAGAATCAGTAAAAATGTTTTTTATGATGAGGGTTGTGAGGCCCTGGGACAGATTTCCAGAGCAGCTGTGGCTGCCCCATCCTTGGAAGTGTCCAAGGCCAGGCTGGACAGGGCTTGGAGCAGCCTGGGATAGTGGAAGGTGTCCTTGCCCATAGAACCATATGAGCTTTAAGTCCCAACCCAAACCATTTTATAATTCTATGATAAATGGCTGCATTTATTATATTTACTATAGCCTATGAGCTCCCTCTGGCTGCTCTTTACCTCTAACCTGCACAGCCAGGTGGGGAAGTTGCTGCTCGCCAGCTTACCTGAGAACATGGTGAATGTCACAGCAGGGGCCACTGGGTCATATTTGGTGAAGGCAGCAATGCTGAACCTAAAGGCAAAGCAGAGTTCTGAGTCAGGACAGCCTGAGCTGAGCACAGCACCTAGAATCCAGCACCCAGGGGGACAGAACTGCTGCCTGGATAAAGCTAGCTTTCTGTTATGGATTTAGGGAATGTGTGGAAAAGGTCTTCCCTCCCTTTTCTGCCCCTTGGACCAGTTTATTCCACTTGGGAAAGCATGAGAAATGGTTCAGAAAGCACCAATGGGAAGCAGCTCTCCTCCAAAGGGTTATCAGCAGAGAAAGGTAGAGTCTGGTCACTTACAGGACACAAAAATTAAAACCACATCATTCATGTCATCTGGTTAGCAGGGCTGACAGGGAAGAGCTGAGCCCTGTTTGACATTTCAGCTGGAAGGGTCATGTCAGGACCCAGGATATCCCCCTGTCTGTCCTGAGCAGCCCAGACCCCTGCCAGGGGGCTCAGAGACCCTGGCACAGAGCCTAAAATGCCCCTGTGGTTTTGATTATGACCCAAAGAGCAAGTTACCAACCTTAGATGAAAATCTGCAAGCCATGACAAATTCAGTAGAATGATAGTGAATTTAACACAAGGTGAAAAAGTAGATTTTGGGGTCTTTAGAATGGGAATTCAAGGGGGCAAGATGGAGGAATCTGGGCATGTCCAGCCTTTCTCCTTCTTCTTCTTCTTGGCCTCCATCTTCTGCTGTGACATTGGCACTTACAGATTGGTCTAGAGTAGAAGCTCACTGTCTAACGTAGGTGATAGGTATTGGGAAGTAATTATAAATATTGTACAGGTAGTTTTTAGTATAAAGACATAACACTGCCCTGGGGGCAGGCAGAGTGCCTGGAACTGTCCTGCTGGACGGACCTGGGCAGGGCAGGAGAAAGAATTTTACAGATAAGATACAATAAACAACCTTGAGACCGAGAAATGAAGAGCTCTGACTCTTTCTTCAAGCACCAGGCTGAGAAAAGAGACTTTCCAACTTTTCTTGGGGTCGCTGTGACCAGCGAGAGATCCCGACAGGGCCAGACGTGCCCAGACCCGTCCTTGCACACACACTGTTCCAGACTGCAATGCAAGATGTTTTCAATTACCATCTGTATGGCAGATTATCTTCTGTCAAGTGGGCAGTTTGCCTTATCTCTCTCTTTGAGTGATCACAATCACTCCTCCCTTGGCAGGGGACATCTGCTGATAACAGCTATTGAATGTCCCTGCATGGCTGATAAGAACTACAGCATCCCATTGGGAGATGGGAGCCCAGAGGGAGGAGCCAAGCATTCCTACCCAGATATAATCTGGAGATTCTGGAACACCAGCACAGCTTCTGCACTGGATTGCCCAGAGGAACAGCAGCTGCCTCTTCTTCCCCTGGATCTTCAGAGGCAGAGACTGCACCTTTCTCCAGGATCCCTGCTCCAGCAGAACCAGCCCTGACACTGCAGGAGGGCTGAGCCACAATTCCAATGGGGCTGCTGCCAACAGCCTGACCCACAGGGTGTCAGGCTGGGTTCTGACTCTGGCAGGGTTGTTCTAGTGTACTGCATTGTTTATTTTATCCTTTTATTTTCTTCCCTATTAAAGAACTGTTATTTCCTGCTGCCATATTTTTGCCTGAGAGCCCCTTAATTTAAAATTTATAGCAATTCAGAGGGGTGGGGAGGGTTTATATTCTCCATTTCAGGGGAGGCTCCTGCCTTCCTTAGCAGACTCCTGTCTTTCCAAACCAAGACACACACACAAGTGGCTGGTGCATCCTCTTCCCTGTGCAGGTCTGCCCCTCCATCCCCTCCTGGCAGCAGGCACACCAATGCCCACAGCTCCCTGACTTTCCTCCTGAGCAGTGACCTGGAAGGGCCTTTCTTGTGCCCTAAATGCAAACCAGAGCTTTTAAAGGCAGCACTGGATTTTAGCAGCCAAGGGTTTGTTGCCTGTGTGTGCGTCCCCACACCTGGCTGTCAGGGCACAGAGCTCCCCTGAAAATGAGCCTGCCGATGCCAAGGCATGAAAGATGAGGGCTTGTGGATAAATAACTCACTGAAAGACAGGAAACAAGAACAGAAATTCTGAGTGGGAATGAGTTGTCAGCTTTTCACCACCCTAATAATCATTAATCCAGCAGCACAGTCTACTGTGGATATTTAGGTCGGATATTTAGGCTGAGTGTTCCATGTACTGAGGATATTTAGGCTGGATATTTAAGATATTTAGGTCAGATATTTAGGATATTTAGGTCAATGCTGTTTGTGCTGAGAACATTTATGTTTTTAGGGCAGCCAAACTGAAAGAAGGCAGTGGTGTAAAAGTAAGAAAGCTGTGGTGTCAAAGTACCTTCTAGTCCTGAATAACTGGACAGTTCAGTACATGTTGGTGACTCATGGGATGGAATCATGACAGGTGGATTAATGACAGGGCCTGGTGTCCCTAAAAAGCTGCTCCCCTGAGGGAGGTCCCTGCTGGATGGACACAGGTTGAGAGTGCACTGTCATCATTCTCCTGCCAGGCAGGATCCCACAGCACACAGAACTGCTCTCTGCTCTCCATGACCCCACTCTGCCTGGAATTTCCCAGGCAATGGCTCTCTGGAAACTCCCTTTTTTTCCTCCGTTAGGAAAAACAGCCATTTCCCACCCCCTGGGTGTTATCACCAATCTGAGCCAGTGCTGCCCTAACCAGCAGCTGAAGAGACCCTTTAAGGCACACGTGTACAATATAAAATATTATATTTAATAAATATAATATTAAATAAATATTATTAAATGTTATATGAAATAAATATTATATAAATATTAAATATATTTATATTAAAGAAGGAAGGAAGGAAGTGGCGGAAGGAAGGAAGTGGCGGAAGGAAGGAAGTGGCGGAAGGAAGGAAGGAAGTGGCGGAAGGAAGGAAGGAAGTGGCGGAAGGAAGGAAGTGGCGGAAGGAAGGAAGTGGCGGAAGGAAGGAAGGAAGGAAGGAAGGAAGGAAGGAAGGAAGGAAGGAAGGAAGGAAGGAAGGAAGGAAGGAAGGAAGGAAGGAAGGAAGGAAGGAAGGAAGGAAGGAAGTGGCGGAAGGAAGTGGCGGAAGGAAGGAAGGAAGTGGCGGAAGGAAGGAAGGAAGTGGCGGAAGGAAGGAAGTGGCGGAAGGAAGGAAGTGGCGGAAGGAAGGAAGTGGCGGAAGGAAGGAAGGAAGGAAGGAAGGAAGGAAGGAAGGAAGGAAGGAAGGAAGGAAGGAAGGAAGGCAGGCACTCTCCCATGGACTCTCATTCTCTTTTCCTAATGCTCTCAATGGTTTTATCATCATCAACCAAACTTGCTGCCAGTTTCTTTAAAGTGAAATGGGACAACATTCCAGACTGGGGGATCACAGAAATGCCTGTGGATGTGGTCCCCATTTGATGAAACTGTGAGTTGCTAAATTAACATACCTGACTAAAGATACCATTCTTTGTTAGCAGTGGAAAACCTGGTTTTCCATCAGCAGTTTTAAAGGTACCCTACAAGAAAATATGTAGGATCCTATTCACTGTCAAATAAGACTCTGAACTCATGACTGTTGGATCCATGTGTGTGTCTCATGGGGAACTCAGACCTCAGCCTGAGTGTTTGCTAACCCCAACTCTGGACCTCACACTGAGTAGGCACCACTGGAACTGTTTCCAAATCAGTTTCATTTTTGCACTGTCTGCACATGGTTATGAGTCACAAATTAAGGTCCTACAAATTACAGCATCTGGTTTAGTTCCTATTCTGAGGCTGGACATCTGCTCAGCTCCTGAGACAACACACACAGCCCTTGGCAGCCTCAGCTTTCCCTCTCCCTGCCAACTACACTGCCTAATATTCCCTGCATGCCAACCCTGCCTTCCTCAAATGCTGCTGGGTGGAAAACCCTTGGGGATTTGGGGGTGTGAGGCTGAGGTGACATCCAGGGAGCTGCTGGCATTCCTGCAGGGACACATGCAGTCCTTTTTCTCCTCCAGCCCCTTCCCCTCAGGAGGGATGCTGACATCTCTCACCTGTACTGCTCGTTGGCTTTCAGCTTCCCATTGCAGGTGGCCCTGGAGTGGCCACACTCCTCTGTCCCCACAGGCACCCTCCAGGTGTTGGGGGAGCTCCTCTGATGAAAGGGGTTGGGAAGGAGCACTGCCAGGTAGGAGTCCTCTGTGCCATAGTAGTGATCGTACCACGTGCTGGACATGATCTCCTGCGTGGGCCTCAGCACTGCAGGGGAATGTGCAAGGTGACAGTGACCAAAGGGACATCCAGGGCTCCTGCTGCCCTCCAGGGAGCCAGCACAGCCTGGACCTGCAGGGACACTTACGGGAGTCGTTGGTGGTGGCAATGACACCGTAGTACTCGATCTGGCCGTTCTCCTCGCTGAACAGCTCAGGGGAGATGATCACTGTGGAGCTGGCCTCCACTGGGAACACCTCTGCACGCAGGGGAGGGGGCAGAGCTGCAAGAACAACCAGCAGGCACAGAGAGTCAGGGTGTCCCTGCTCCCAGATCCCTCTGCTCAGCCTGGGATGGTCCCAGCACACAGCCAGAGCCCCAACCCACTGCAGCCCCAAGCACTGCAAAGCCATGGGGCTCCCAGGCACCCCAAAGAGCCCCAGCTCTGACCAGCAACACAGGTGTCTCCTCCTGGGGTGTTTCCCTGTAGAAGGATGTCACGGACATCTTTTATGGAAAATCCTTTCCTTAAGATTTTTCCCTCCTGAGAAGCTGAGAAGCCTCAGGAACAAAATGTAAGCAATGGTTATCTGCTGCTGTGGAATGCAACAGGTGCATCTATGATTGGTCTCATGTGGTTGTTTCTGATTAATGGCCAATCACAGTCAGCTGGCTTGGACTCTCTGTCTGAGCCACAAACCTTTGTTATCATTCTTTCTTTTTCTATTCTTAGGAAGAGATGGGAATCAGCCCTGGTTTGTCATGTGCACATTGTGAGGTGCCAAGGGGTCTGCCAAGACAAGGAGGGGAGAATGAAATCTGCCTGTACATTCTCTTTCTATTCTTCTTTCTATTAATCCTTCTGATGAAATCCTTTCTTCTATTCTTTTAGTATAGTTTTAATGTAATATATATCATAAAATAATACATCAGCCTTCTGAAGCATGAAGTCAGATCCTCGTCTGTTCCCTCATCCTCAGACCTCTGTGAATACTGTCACAGAAAGAAGGGACTCACGCTCCACTGCTGTGCTGCAGAGCAGAGCCACAGCCTGGCTCCTCAGGGTGTTCATGCCCACGGTGCTCACAAGGATTTGGTAGGAGGAGTTTGGCTCCAGCCCCTCCAGACTGGCCTCGCTCGAAGGGATGATCAGGGTGAGCCTGGAGGTGGGGGGTCCTTCAGAAAGTCTCTCTGCCACCATCTCATAAGCCTCCACGTCTCCAGGAGAGCTCGTCCAGTTCAAGTAAAGGCTCCTTGACTCTGGTAGGCACTGCACATCCTTCACTGGATCTGGCTCTGCAAAGGAGACAGGGACTGGACTCAGTGGATCAGAGAAATCCCAACCTGTGCCCTGCCAGCAGCTGCTCCCCAGGCCAGTGAGATGAGCAGAGCTGGACACCTGCAGTCTGGGATCCTGCTGTGCCATGGGCCACAGGACAGTGGGAATGAGCTCACATCTGACAGGAGACATTGGCAGTGGAGATCTGCAAAGCCTGCTCTGCTCCACAGGGAGCCAGGAGATCTCTGTGGTGGAGCTAGCTCAGGGAGCCAATGGCCACCAGAGGGTCACTTTGCTGGCTTTCCCCATCTTCCACCACAACACCTCCCATGCCTCTGTTGACACTCCAGACTTGAGGCCCCCCAGGTGTTTCCCCCTCTCCCATCCTGCCCCCTCCCTCCCTCCCTCCCTCCCCATGGCAGTGTGTACCCACCCACGGGCACTGCCAAGGGCTTGGTGCTGCTCCAGTAGGGCCCAGCCACGCAGCTCAAGGACACAGAGTAGTTCCTGCCTGGGATCAGCCCCTGCAGGAGGTGCTGGCCTTGTCCCCTGGCCAGGGAGTGCCTCCAGGGCAGGGAGCTGTTCCGGGGGTCCCGCAGCCACAGCTGGCACTCGTCCTGCTGGCCAGGGACACTGCCCCAGGAGATGAGCATGGAGCTGTTCCCTTCAGCCACTGCCGAGAGATTCTGGGGAACTGAGGGGGCTGCAACAAAAACCACATCAGGAGCAGTTACTGCTATGCATGTGCTCTCTTCTGTTCTACAGAGACACAAGGAGGACTTGGGTGACACAATGAGACTCCACATGTTCAGAGATAACATTGCCACAAATGACCTTTAAATGGCAGCTGAAGGACACACAGAGTGAGGAGTGTGAGGAGATGGATTCTTCTTCCTGCTAATTAGCAAGTTTCATTAGAAACCTGCCCAAAGGGCTCTGCACATGACTCCCTGCACCCTGCCAGGGGACGGCTGAGCGTGGGAGCAGGCACTGCTGGATTCCCCAAGCAAAGTATGGGGACTGTGGGGACGAGCACATGAAAAGGCTTATTGTGCTTATCTGCATTTCCACATTCCATAAAAAGAAAAAAAAGCCCATCCTCCCCTTATACCCCATGCCAGCAATTCTCTGAGTGCCTGGAAAAAATGCAGCAGGAATGGTGGGGTGTGCCCCCCAGCTGTGAGGCCTCATGGCCCCCAGGCTGTGGGTGTGTGGGTGTCATCTACCAGAGCAGCACTGCTGTGCTCTTGTTCAGTGCCTGGAGGAGCCAGTGGAGCCATGAGCCATGGGCTGCCTCCTGGAATAGCACTGGTGGCTGCCAGGCCCTGCCCCAGGCAGCAGGATTGCCCTGCCCCACTCTCCTGCCCACCAAGGCTTGCCCAGCCCATGATCCCATTGGTACCTCCCACCCCACCTCATCCCATCCCTAGAAATATCCAAGGTCAGCTCAGACAGAGCTCTGAGCAACCTGATCTAGCTGAAGATGTCCCTGCCACTAGCAGGGGGGTGTTGGACTAGATGGCCTTTAAAAGGTCCCTTCCATTTCCACCCCAAACCATTCTCTGATCCCGCAGCTCCCAGGCTGAGTCTCTGCCCCTTCCCACTGTGAGCCCACCCAGCTGGGAAGGCTGAGCCTCGAGCAGGATGCAGAATGTCCAGCTCTGACACTTACTTGTCCAGTCACTGATGTTCCCTGCCGAGGCTGCGTAGGGCCCTGCCACAGACACCACCTCCAGCAGGTATTTGTGTCCTGGAGCCAGGCCAGAGAAGGTGAATTTGCTGGTGCCTTTCCCAACAGAGACATTGGCTGCCACAGTGCCTGAGCCTGAATGGTAGAGGAGGAGCCTGTAACCCTCCTGTCCCTGGGGCTCAGTTCTCCAGGACGCACTCAGCCTGTTGGGGTAGCCCTGGTTGGTCATGTACACATTGCGGGGTGCCACGGGGTCTGCAAGACAGGATGGGAAAAACGTCAGCCAAGGGACTGGACACTGCCTGGGGCTCCTGGCAGTGCCATCAGAAGGGATGCACCAAGCTTATTTCTCTAAGAAAATAACTGTGCATTTTACAGTTTAGATAAATTACTTCTAACAAGATTTAGGATGCACCACACTTACTTCTCTAAGAAAATTAACTATGTATTTTACAGTTTACATAAATTACTTTTAACAAGATTTAGGATAATTTATGTTAAACAGCACTTAAACTTAGAAGGAGTAAACTTTAACCACAAAGAATAATAAACTTAATTTTAATAGAATATTAAAGTGATAAAATGTAACTCAAGAGTACTTAAATATAGTGAAACTTGACTTAATCTTATTAACATTCAACTTACTGAATGGTTATTTTTTATCAACTTATTGAAAGGTTATTATTTATAAATGTTTAACTTATTTTTATATTATTAACACAAAAGGTATCAAAATTTAGATACAATAAATAAAATATATATATATTAAAAGATCTCTATATTAAACAGCACTTAAACTTAGAATGAATAAACTTTAATAACAAAGAATAATAACCTTAATTTTAATAGAATATTAAGGTGATAAAATGTAACTCAAGAGTACCTAAACTTAAATATAGTGAAAGTTAATCTTATTAACATTCAACTTATTAAAGGTTATTATTGATAAATGTTTTAACTTATTTTTATATTATCAACCCAAAAGGTATTAAAATCTAGATAAAATAAATAATATATATATATTAGAAGATCTTGATATTAAACAGCACTTAAACTTACAATGAGTAAGCTTTAACCAGCTTTAAGCACAGTAAAGTGATAAAATGTAACTCAAGAGTACTTAAATATAGTGAAACTTAATCTTATTAACATTCAACTTATTAAAATGTTTTTACATTATTAACACAAAAGGTATTAAAATCTAGATAAAATAAATAAAATACATATATTAGAAGATCTTTTAGATTGACAGCACCCTTAGCCTCCACTGTGTGGCTCCACCCACCAGCCCAGAGGCAGCTGAAGGCTTCTGCAAAGTTCTCTGTGCTTGTCAGAGCAGGGACAGCCCTGTCCCCTGGGAGGGGTGAGGAGGGAACACAAAGGCAGCCTGGGGACAGGGGAAGGTGAACTCCCCACTGCTGCTCCCTCCTGCCTGGCTCTGCCCTGAGCACGGCTCTGGAGCTCCAGCTGTGGTGGAGCTCATCACAGAATCACAGAATCACAGAATAATGGGGTTGGAAGAGACCTCTAAGATCACTGAGTCCAACCTATGCCCCAACACCTCAACCAGACTATAGCACCAAGTGCCATGTCCAATCTTTTTTAAACACATCCAGAGACGGTGACTGCACCACCTCCCTGAGAAGAGCATTCCAGAGCTTTATTATTCTTTTAGTGAAAAATTTTTTCCTAATATCCAGCCTATACTTCCCTGATGTAGCTTGAGACCGTGTCCTCTGGTTCTGTCAGAGACCGACCCCACTTGTCTAAAACCCCCCTTCAGGGAGGTGTAGAGATAAGGTCACCTCTAAGCCCCCTCTTCTCCAGGCTAAACAGCCCCAGCTCCTTCAAACGTTCCTCACAGGATTTGTGTTCCCAGCCCCTCTCCAGCCCTGTTGCCTCCTCTGGATGTGCTCGAGCATCTCAATGTCCTTCCCAAGCTGAGGGCCCAGAACTGGACACAGCACTCAAGGTGCAGCCTCAGCAGTGCCCAGTACAGCGGCAGAATGACTCCCTGCTCCTGCTGGCCACACCATTCCTGATCCAGGCCAGGAGCCATTGGCCTTCTTGGCCACCAGGGCACTCTGCTGGCTCATATTCAACCAGCTGTCGACCAGGTCCCTCTCCTCCTGAACAGTATCCAGCCACATTGGCCCCAGCTTGTAACATTGTAAGGGATTTTTGTGGCCAAAATGTAGAACTCAGCACTTAAACTTATTAAACTTCATCATGTTGAACTCTGCCCATCCATCCAACCGATCTAAATCTCTCTGCAGAGCCCTCCTTCCTTCCATTAGATCAACACAAGCTCCCAGCTTAGTGTGGTCTGCAAATTTACTAATTAAGGACTCGATGCCCTCATCCATGTCATCTATAAAAATATTAAATAGAACTGGCTCCAGCACAGACCCCTGAGGGACACCACTGGTGCCTGGCCCCATGTGGACGCAGCACCTTCACCATCACTCTCTGTGCCAGCCATGCAGAGATGATGAGAGTGGGCAGAGCCCTGCTCACTGCCATTGCCTGGGCTCTGCTGTGAAGGTCAGCAGGGCCATGGCCTGGGCCATGAGCCTTCCTGATTGCCCAGCAAGGCACACATCTGCTGGAACCCTGGATGCTGAGAATTTCAGACTTTCTGTGCTAAAAGGCACAGACCCACAAGAGAACACTGCATTTAACCTGAGGCTGTGGAGAAGCTTCCAAAACTGATTAATAGCACTGGAATTACAGGTGTGTAGTTAGAAGTGTGTAACATCATAGGGTGGAAAACTTAAGAGTTTGGGTTTAGAATATAGAAATAAATATGAAGCAACATGGAGGTTTTAGGGCAGAGACAGGTTGTTCTTCTTTACCTTCTTCTTCCTTCTTCTCCATGGGTTTGGATGGTATTTTGTGACTGGACAGAAAAGTCCAGTGCGGGCTTCGAGGGATCAGTTATTGGGTTAAAAGGAAAATAATTTAGGTGTCATTTCTTAATTGGATAGTTTAGCCTTCAAATACCTTGTAACAAGAGATAGTTAGCCATTTTGGGCCTTGCTAATGAAAGACTGCAGAATTCAGTTTTGAGGCTGTAACACTGAGAAGAAACAATAAACACCTGAGTCTGAACATGAACTGTCATCTCAAGTGCCTTCAATCCTGAAAGAGGCAGAAAAAACAAGCAGAGAACCCACACACACCCCCTCAGAATAGGTACTCACACGTCCAGTTGCTGACATTCCCTGCAGGTGCCCTGAAGGAGCCAGCCACCGATGCCACCTCCAGCAGGTATTTGCTGCCTGGTGCCAGCCCCGTGAAGGTGAAGTTGTGGCTGTCCCTGCCCAGCGAGGCTGTGGCTGCCACAGTGCCCAGGGCTGCCCGGTACAGGGTCAGGCTGTATCCATCCCTGCCCCCAGCTGGGGCCCCCCAGGCCACGCTCAGCCTGTCGGGGTGCCCCGGGCTCAGCAGGCGCACGGCGGCCGGGGGCAGCGGGGCTGGGGAGGAAACACAGGTCAGTGCCACAGCTGGGCACAGGGACAGACTCCATGGGGAGGAAACACAGGTCAGTGCCACAGCTGGGCACAGGGACAGGCTCCTTGGGGAGGAAACACAGGGCACTGCCACAGCTGGGCACAGGGACAGGCTCCATGGGGAGGAACAGAGGGCACTGCCAGCAGTCACAGCTGGGCTCAGCACAAGGACATGCTCCATGTCTGTGCCATAAAGTCCCCCTGCCCCAGAGCAGGCTCTGCCCCCAGCAAGGCAGTGCTATCCAGACAGCTCAGTGCCTCTTGGAGACAGAGTGCCTGGATACCCAGGCTGCTCGTAGCCACTGCTGCCTTAAGCAAGCTCAGGATTTCAGCTCTTTAGTGATTATCAGCTCTCTTAGAATTTCCAGCTGTTGCTTGCTAAGGCGCCGGTGGGCTCGGGGGAGAAGCAGCGAGAGAGAGGAGAAGGAGAGGTCCTGGTGGTTGCACAGCAATGGTTTTATTGAGGGGTCTGTGAAGGGTTCCAGCAGTGGCTCTTCTTCTGCTGAATGCCATAAAACAGCCCCTTTTTGTAGGGTACAGAGGGATCCAAACTTGTCCAATAGTAGGGGTTAGGGGAAAGTGACCTATGGGGTTACAGAGATAAGCTGGGGTCCGAGGGGCAGAAGACAGGAGCTCATTTTGCTGTCTCATCATGACTGAGCAATTCCTACTGTTAAGTCTCAGCCCTCCAAGGGTTCTTAGACAATTCTGTGGGGTCTGCTACAGTGCCAGGCCTGTGCTGCAGGAGCTGGGGAGCCACCACACCTTGTGTTAGGGACAGGACACCCAGCAGCAGGACACAGAGATCTGATGGTCGTAGTGCAGCAGGACAGGTGCTCCCCGAGGGAGGATCCCCTCTGACAAACACCTCCTCATCCTCACTTCTCTCTTTTCTACTCTCTCTCACCTCACCTTTAATGATGTTCACTCTTACTGGTCCGTCACATGCCAAGCCCTCCTCATCTAGGTCATGCTCATTCCCACAGCCCAGTGGGAGCACCTGCACCCTGCCATGAGCACAGGGGTGTGCCCACACCCAGCTGCTGGGCAGGTACAGCCCTGGCACAGCCCCTGTTCTCTGACCACCCCTAGCACCTTTCTGGGTGGGCAGAAGTGTTGGATTAGCCTATCTCCAGAGCAGAGACCTGTTCTCCTGGGAGGACTCTGGAGTGGTTTTTTGTACACTGATTCATTTCATAAACCTTTATGGTGGTTTCTACCTGTGGGAAAGGACTCCGTGACCCTCCTGTACACAGGTACAGTACAGGTGCCCTGTACACATCTGTGCTCCTGTGCACAGGGAGATGGGTCAGCACAGGTAGGCAATGCCCCAGCACAGGCAGGGAATGTCCCAGCACAGGCAGGGAATGTTCCAGCACAGGCAGGGCATGTCTCAGCACAGGCACATCTGGGCAGCCCTATTTTGTAGTAGGCCCAGAGCCTGCAATGCCCCCATGGCGTTCAGCAGCCCAAGTTGGAAATGCCCAGTGATGATGACTGGACCTTAGAAGCCCCTTTTTCTGCCTTTGGACCCTTGCTTATATCTCTGTAAGACTATAGGTCACTTTCCTTTAACCCTTACTATTGGACAATTTCCAAAACCCCTGTATCCTATAAAAACCCCTACTTTTGCCCAGTTTGGCAGAAGAGCTGTCCCTGGGAACCTTCACAGAAGATTCAAAAAAGACACCCCTGCGGAACCTCACACAGCCTTCTCCTCTCTCTCCCTGCTTCTGCCTAAGGCACCCAGCCAGCAAAGAGCTGAAATCACAAATGAGCTGCTAATCACTAGAGCTGATATCACCTAAGCTTGCTAAGGGGGTCTGGGAGCTGCTTGGGAGCTGGGACAGGCTGTGCTGAACAGAGCTGGGCTATCCAGACCCCACTGGGAACTGGGACAGGCTGTGCTGAACAGAGCTGGGCTATCCAGACCCCATTGGGAACTGGGACAGGCTGTGCTGAACAGAGCTGGGCTATCCAGACCCTATTGCAGCCCCCCTGGGGATACCCCAAAACCCAGCAGAGGCTGCATTACTGTTTCATCAGCATGGCCCTATGCAAGCCTACAGCTGGACATGCCAGTGCCATGCAGCCAGCAGTGTGCCCCTGCACTAACTGCTGAGTGTTGCACAGGTGTGTGCACATCTCCAAAGCCACCAGGTCCCCATGAACCCCCCAACCCTCCCCAGGACAGCCCAGTGTGTGACATTTCCCACCCCTCTGCAGAGGACACTGCTTCAGGTACTTACATGTCCAGGCACTGATTTTGGGTGCTGCTGCCTGGTACTGTCCTGCTGTGGCAGTGACCTCCAACGAGTACTGGTGTCCTGGTGCCAGCCCCGTGAAGGTGAAGTTGTGGCTGTCCCTGCCCAGCGAGGCTGTGGCTGCCACAGTGCCCAGGGCTGCCCGGTACAGGGTCAGGCTGTATCCATCCCTGCCCCCAGCTGGGGCCCCCCAGGCCACGCTCAGCCTGTCGGGGTGCCCCGGGCTCAGCAGGCGCACGGCGGCCGGGGGCAGCGGGGCTGGGGAGGAAACACAGGTCAGTGCCACAGCTGGGCACAGGGACAGACTCCATGGGGAGGAAACACAGGTCAGTGCCACAGCTGGGCACAGGGACAGGCTCCTTGGGGAGGAAACACAGGGCACTGCCACAGCTGGGCACAGGGACAGGCTCCATGGGGAGCAAACACAGGTCAGTGTCACAGCCACAGCTGGGCTCAGAACAAGGTGTGGTTTGTACCTGTGGGAAAGGACTCAGTGAGCCTTCTGTACACAGGTACAGTACAGGTACCCTGTACAGATGTGTGCTTCTGTACATAGGGAGATGGGTCAGGGAATGTCCCAGCACAGGCAGGGAATGCCCCAGCACAGGCACATCTGGGCAGCCCTGTCTGTGCCAGGCCTGTGCTGCAGGAGCTGCAGCAGCACTGGAGCTGGGGAGGAAACACAGGGCACTGCCAGCAGCTGGGCTGGGCACAAGGACATGCTCCATGGGGAGGAAACACAGGTCAGTGCCAGTGGCTGAGCACAGGGACAGGCTCCATGGGGAGGAATCACAGGGCACTGCCACAGCCACTGCTGGGCACAGGGACATGCTCCAGGTCTGTGCCAGGCCTGTGCTGCAGGAGCTGGGGCAGTGGGGCTGGAGAGGAAGCACAGGGCACTGCCAGCAGCCACAGCTGGGCTCAGCCAGCACAGGGACATGCTCCATGTATGTGCCAGGTCTGTGCTGCAGGAGCTGGGGCAGCAGTGGGGCTGGGGAGGAAACACAGGACACTGCCAGCAGCTGGGCTGGACACAAGGACATGCTCCATGGGGAGGAAGCACAGGTCAGTGCCACAGCCACAGCTGGGCTCAGCACAAAGAGATGCCCCCATCTGTGCTGCAGGAGCTGGGCAGCAGCAGGGTGCCACAGGCTGGCTGGGGCTCTGTGGCAGCTGTTTCCTGCCTGGCTGCTGGCTGACACTGTGGGTGGCTCTCAGGGACAGGGTGTGGCACAGGGTCAGGCACAGACTCCTCATGCTGCATGCAGCAGAGAACAAGCACTGGGTACGTGCATGGGTGGCAGAGGTAAGCAGGACAGCTGCACCAGTATGGTGCCTGGCTGAAATGGGAAAGGAACAGAAGAACACAGCAAGGAGAGCATCACACTCACATGTGCAGTGGGTGAGGTTGGGGGTGCTGGCGTGGAAGGGCCCAGCTGTGGCCCTCACTGCCACGCTGTACCGGGTGCCAGGGCTCAGTTTCCTCAGGATGTGGCTCCTGGCATGACCACCCAGCAGTGTGTGCCCCACAGGAGTGCCAGATGCTGTCTCATGGGCATCCACCACGAAGCCTTCTGCCCCTCGGCCCAGCACTGCCCAGGTCACCACCAGGGCTGAGGCTGAGGGGCTGCTCAGGGTGAGGTTCACAGGGGCCAGGGGATCTGCAAAGCAACAGGGAGACAGACAGTGAGCCCTCCTGCTCAGTGCTGAGAGCTGTGCCCAGGGCTCCTCCAGGCAGGCTGGACCAGAGCTCCTCTGGAGAGAAGCCTGGGCACAAAGGGCCAGACAGGGCACATGGTTTTGGGAGTATCGTCCCTGGGGTGGGCTGCTGGATGGGGAGATAACCAGAGCCTCTGGGGTGGACTGGGGACTGGCTCTGTGTCCAGGATGGAGTGAGGACAGTGAGCAGAAGGGTGGGACCATCACACAGAAGCTTTGGACACAGCTTGGGATGGGGAAGGTGGCAGTGGTGCTCTGGAAAGATCAGGTAGAGGCTCACAGTGGGGTGCCCAACCCAGGCAGTCAGACTCACATGTCCATTGGGTGACGTTGATGGAAGAGGCTTCTAAGGAGCCTTTCACAGCAGTGACCTGCACAGCAAACTTGCTGCCTGCTTCCAGCTGAGTCCAGCTGGTGTTCAGGGCATCTGGACTCAAGGTCTGGACCTGAATCCTGCTCTGGGTGCTGAGGCTGTACAGGGTAACATGGTAGTGGTCCCTCCTGCCTGGGGGCTCATTCCAGGATGTGTAAAGCTCTGAGGAGCTGCCTGGGTTGGTAAGGCTCAGGTTTGTAGGTGCAGCTGGAACTGTGAGGAAAAACAAGACACACGAGTCAGAGAGGAAAAAATACACTTCTGAACATGCAGCCATCTTCATACACGGAGACTGTGAGAGGCAGGAAATGACCACAGGCCAGCTTCACCAGAAACCAGGCCAGGGTGGCCTCCTTCTCCTCCTCCTCCTCCTCTTCCTCCTCCTTCTCCTTCTCCTTCTCCTTCTCCTTCTCCTTCTCCTTCTCCTTCTCCTTCTCCTTCTCCTTCTCCTTCTCCTTCTCCTTCTCCTTCTCCTTCTCCTTCTCCTTCTCCTCCTCCTCTCTCCTCTCTCCTCTCCCCTCCTCTCCCCAGGTGCCAACACTGATGCCACCACCCATGGGTGCCAGCTGCTGACCTGTGCAGCCGGTGGTGTTCTCGGGGAGAGAGCGGTAGGGCCCAGCCACTGCCCACATCCTCACAAGGTAGCATGTCCCTGCTTCCAGCTGTGCCACAGTGACATTGGTGCTGTCCTTCCCTGCTTCCAGGTTCCTTGGCCGTGCAGAGGAGCCCTCCTGGAGCAGGCTGAGCAGGTATCCATCCCTGTGGCCAGCAGCAGCCTCCCAGTGCACAGCCAGAGCCTGGGCTGTGCTGGCAGGGCTGGCAGACAGGGCACGAGGAGCCAGGGGGACTGTGGGAGAGAAACAGCGTCACTGGGGCACACCTGGGCTGGGCAGCACTGATCTAGTGAGGGATGGAGCTGGCAGCTGGAGGGCTGGGGCATGCACACAGTGGGTGGAGCAGGGAGCTGTGCTGTACCGGTGTAGCCGATGGCAGTCTGAGAGGAGATGCGGTGAGGCCCGGCCTGGGAAATGATCTCCACGCGGTACCTGGAGCCTGGCACCAGCCCCTGCAGGGCCAGCTGGGTCACTCCACGGGGCACTGACACATTCCTGATGATGGACAGTGACTCGGCCACTGAGAGCTGCACCAAGTGATCTCTGCCACCTCCGGACTCCACCCAGCTCACGCGCAGCTCCTGGGGCTCCCGGCCAGGCTGCACACTCACGTTGGCCAGGGACAGGGGATCTGCAGGGAACAGAGCATGGGCACCCATGAGGTGGTGAAGGTGTCACAGACATCTTTTCATTAAAATCCTTTCGTTAGGATTTTTCCTGCTGAAGCTGAGAATTTTCAGCAACAAAGTGTAAACAATGGTTATCTGCTGCTGTGGAATGTAACAGGTGGATCTGTGATTGGTCTCCTGTGGATGTTTGGATTTACTGACCACTCACAGCAGAGCTGTTCTCGCTTTCTGCCGGGACACAGATCTTTGTTATTCATTCTTTTCTATTCTTAGCTTAGCTAGCTTCTGAGAACTTTCCTTCTATTTCTTTTTAGTATAGTCATAATGTAATATATATAATAAAATAATAAATCAAGCCTTCTGAACATGAGGTCAACATTCTCGCCTCTCTCTTCATCCTGCAACCCTTGTGACCACTGTGACAGTGAAGGAGCCAGGGCACAGCCTGCATCTCGGCACAGGGCCGAAGGAGAAGTGGGGACACCTGACCACTGCATTCCCTGTTCTCCTGGGGACATGCAAGCTGCCTGTGCATGTCCCCAGGGTGCTGCTTGCAGGCAGGTGCTGAGACCACCCAGCTCCCAGTGGGCTGCTCTGCTCCACAGACAGGGAGCAGCAAGCCCATACAGGTCTCTGTGCTTCCTCTCTCACATCCCTCTCCCACCAGCCCCTGGCTGGCCTTCAGATCACCAGAAGGTTCAACTTGACTGGGGAAAAGGATCTTTTGGGGCTCAGCACACAGCACCTAACCTATGACACATGCTCTGTCTTCCGGGACAGGGAGCATGCAGGTGTCACTGGAGCCCTCCCTCCACCCAGACAAGTTTGTGTCACTGCCAGTCTTACAGGCAGTGCCAGGATGTCCCATCCCTACAAGAGACTGGGAACACTTCTGACTCACATGTCCACTCAGTGGCAAAGTGTGACGAGGATCTGTATGGGCCAGCGAGGACAGTCACCTTCAGGAAGTACTGAGTGCCAGGGGACAGCCCCAGGAATGTGAAGTTGTGGGTGTTTGGCCCCACTGAGGTGTTTCTCTGTGCTGCATGGCTCTTGCTGTACAGCTGGAGGTGGAACTGGTCCACATCCCCAGCAGCCTTGTCCCAGAAGGCAGAGAGCCCCATTGGGCGCCGGGTGTTGGTCAGAGTCACTCCAGATGGAGCCAGGGGGTCTGAGAGAGAGGAGAGAGACAGGCAGTGAGGGGAGACAGCCAGGCAGTGAGGGGAGGCTGTGCTGGGCACCCTGCCCTGTCTGTGCCTGCTGGAGTTAGGTCAGGAGTCAGCACAGCAAACCCAGAGCAGACACGGGAGCGGGTCCCCACCTTCCCCTGGGTGACATTTGGGAATGTTTTCTGTTCCTCCTGCACTGCAGACCCTTTTACTTCCAACATGGCTCCAGCTGACTCCCCATTCTATCTGTCTGCACCCCTGTCTCTGGTCCCCACCTCCCCACACATGGGCCACTCTGACTCTGAGCAGTTGTGACCTGCAGCAGGGTGAGGTAGCACTGTCACACTCACATGTCCAGTCAGTGGCTGATCTCACAGGGGATCTGTAAGGCCCAGCCACAGCAGCCATCTCCAGCGTGTACTGCCGCCCAGGGACCAGGTTCTCCAAGGTGACATTGGTCCAGTCACTCCCCACAGTCACATTCCTGACCTGCTCTTGGGATTTGGTTTCCCAGAGGGTGCCTGTGTAGCCAGTGCTGCCAGAGGAAGCTGCTCTCCAGGAGGCTTGCAGAGAGGTGCTGTGGCCCCCATTGCTGAGGGTCAGCTGCTCTGGGGCCAAAGGGTCTGGGAAAGGAAAGGTCTGGAATCACCTGGCAGAAATGCAGCTCCAAATGTGCTGGGGCAGGAATCCCTTCCCTGGGAAAACCTCATCCAGGTGCCTGGACCACCCCTGCTGACACCCACACACCAGCCTGGCAGGGACTGGGACAGCACAGCTCAAACTGGCAGAGAAAAAATTCTTCTGGTGCTGGAGAGGGTGGTGCGTGGTGGAGGGGGTGAAGGCAAGGACAGCCTGAGCAGTGACTGAGGAGAAGGGCACTGGGCTCAGCTGCCCCTTGTGCCTGGTGATTGGGAAGCAGCAGGGTCACACACATCAGCAGCACCTCTGCCTCCTGCTGAGCCTTTTGCCCAGTTATTGGATTAAGGTGTACAAGATGTGTGCTGTCAGTGCCCTGAGGTGTGACATCAGGGGAAGGGATTCCTCTATATTTCCTAGTATTAAAAACTAAACAATCAATCCACATCATTCCACAATCACCCCAAAACAGATAGAGAACTAATCCTAAAACCAGAGAAGGAAGGGGTTTCCTTTTCTCCCCTCCCCCCCGCCCCCCAAAAACACCCAAACAAAAATATAAATCATGATCACAAATCATCAATTAATCATCCACTAAACTTCAACATTCTTGTAGCTTATAAAAAAAGCGCAACCCTGAAGATGTCAAGGTGGCAGCCACACACCCCCAAGGACAAAAGACTCAGTCCCACCATCAGGGGCTGTGGCACTCACATGTCCAGTTGGAGATGCACTGGGGTGAGGATGTGTAGGGCCCAGCCACGGTGCTGACCTCAAAGCTGTACAGGCTCCCAGGGTGCAGGCCCTCGTAGGTGAAGCTCGTGGCACCCCTGGGCAAGGAGCTGTTGTGCACAGGGTGCTCTGCAAGGCTGAGGAGCAGCAGGTAGCCCTCCCCTGGGGCCTCCTCCCAGCTGGCCAGCAGCCTGTGGGGGCTGCCCTGGCTGGACAGGCTCACACCAGAGGGTGCTTGTGGTTCTGCAGGGGACAAGGACAGCATGACATGGGGCAGTGCATCAGGCATGGCTTTCACAAGATATTTTCTGCTTTTCAAGTTGCTCTAGGTGACCCTAGAGCAGGGGGGTTGGACTAGATGATCTCCAGAGGTCCCTTCCAACCCTAGCAGTGCTGTGATTCTGGGACACTGCAGATGTCCCCACCCTACGCAGGGGCAGAAGGGGCTGCAGGGAGAGCTCTGGGAGACCCCCAGCACCATGGGTTGGGTGGGTACCTCCGCACAATTGTCCATCCCCAGAGTGGCAGCTCTGGGACAGCACCAGCTGTGGCTCCACAGGTCACCAGGAGAGACTGGGCACAGGGAGATGCCCCCTCTGGGGGCTGGTGGTGTTTCCCTGCCCATCCAGCTGTGCTGAGGGGAAGGCAGGAGCTGCAGGAGCAGAGCCCAGAAGGCACAAAGCAGGATCTGGTCTTGCTCTGTGCCTGGCACAAAGCTGCCCAGGACTCTGAGCCCCCCCCCCATCAGGAGCTGTGGGGAGGCAGAATTTCCTGCTCTTGACACCAGGTGTCCCAGGTGGCCTGTCCCTGTGCCTGCCTCACCCCCAGCCCCCTGCAGGCAGCACGAACAGCCCCAAGGACCACACAAGGGCTTTCTGCTCACCTGTCCAGGCTGCTGAGCTCTGAGCTGATGCCCTGTAGGGCCCTGCCACCGCCACCACCTGCACAGAGTACTGCTGGCCAGGGTTCAGCCCGTGGAAGGTGACGTGGTCGTTGTCCCCACCCACGGAGATGTTCCTGCTTGGAGCACTGTCCTGTCCCTCCTGCAGGGTCACCAGGTAGAAGTCCCTGTGTCCCCCTGGGACACTCCAGCGAGCCTCTAAGGAGTTCTGCTCCTCTGCACTGCTCAGAGTCACATTGTCAGGACTCAGGGGGTCTGGAAGGGAACAGGGTTGTGTGAGTCAGGGTTATGGGGCACTCTGTACCCCTTACACTGCTGAGCCTCATTCCTGCAGGGTTACATCGAGCCTTAGACATCCTTTTGGACTGAGCCATCTGCACTCCCCAGCACAAGCATTCCTGGACTAACAGAGTCCAGACAAAGCTGGCAGCCTTGCTGGGAAATTCCTGAAAGTCTCCTTGCACTCCATTCACATCCCACCATGAGCTTGCTGATATTCCCAGGAACTGGCCTGGACCAAACTCCTGGCCAGATGCCCCTGGCTCGTGTGTCTGGCATGGGGGAATTCTGTTCAGTGGAGCAGGTCAGAGCTGCAGACAGCAACAGCAGGGATCAGCCTCACTCCAGAGCAGAAAGAAACCAGCTGGAGCTCTGGAGGCCTTCCAGAATCCCATCTGCACGGAGCAGGGAGCAGGCTCAGCCTCCCAGGCTGGCAGGTGGAGCAGGAAGGAGCTGGAGATTTGGCATCTGGTGGCACCCAGCTCCTCTCAGCACACACATGAGCAGTGTTTGGCCACTGCCAGGACAGGTCACTGGCCACAGCAGCTCCGAGTCTGCAGCTTGGCACTTCCCTCATGTGAGGGCCAATGGTGTTCAGTATGAATCTGCTCTGCCCTCTTCATTTCACTCCTGGTTTTCCTGGAAACATCTGGGAGAGCCAGTTCAGGACTGGAACCCTTTCCTGGGCCATGGACATGGTGTCACCAGCAAAGTCCTCCTCCTTCAGGGCCCTCATCAGGCTGAGGCCAGAGCAGAGAGTGGCTGGGGGAATGCTGCAATAGTGGATTCTGGAGGGCTGCCCTCATTGTTCTGACCTGCCAGAGGCTCCTGCATTCCTTGGCTGTATTTGCACAGCATTCATCATGTTGGGAACATCCACCAGGATGAGGTGATCAGGTGCTACCACAACATATCCTTGACAACAATCAAAGAACACCAAAAATCCATTTCATAGAACCACAAAACTGTGGAATGGTTTGGATTGGAAAGGACCCTAAAGCTCCTTCATTCCCTCCCCCTGCCATGGACAGGGGCACCTTCCACTATCCCAGTCTTCCAGCCCTGTCCAACCTGGCCCTGGACACTCCCAGGGATGGGCAGCCACAGCTGCTCTGGGCACGCTGTGCCAGGGCCTCAGCACTCTCACAGGGAAGAATTTCTTCCTAATAACTGATTTAAATCTCTCCTATTTTAGTTTAAAACCATTCACCCCTTGTCCTATCACTGCCCATGTAAAAAGTCTTTCTTGTTCTTACATAAGCCCCTCCCAGAGGCCTCCAGTTCAAACCAGCTCAGCTGCTGCCCCTTTGCCCCATTTTTTCTGCTGCCCTTGTACAGCCATGAGAGCCAAGCCCCTGAGGCACTGAACACCAGTGGGATCTGCTGTCCTTCCATCCTCCTCCTGGGGAGAGCCCAGAGGCTGCTCCCACTGCATGCCAGGGAGAAGCACGCCAGCACAGGGGGATCTACTTGCTGGAGGAATCCACTGGCCCCACCACAGCAGTGCCCCAGAGTTGGGTCCTGGAGCAGCTTTTGGCCAAGCAAAATCACCCTGTGCACCCAAGGATTTTTGGATTCAGAGGCTGGACCAGAGGCAGGGAGAGAGCTGGGGCCACCAGGCTGATACTCACATGTCCAGGCAGTGGCATTGGGTCCCAGGGCAGTGTAGGGCCCAGCTGTGGCACTGAGCCCCAGCCAGTAGTGAGTGCCAGGATGCAGATGCTGGAAGGTGTAGCTGCTGAGGCCCCTCCTGGCTGACAGGCTCATGCTGACCTTCTGGGTGAGGAGGTTGTGGAGCTCCAGGTGGAGCCAGGCAGCCCCTGCAGCCCCTGCCCAGGAGGCCACGAGGCTGGTGCTGGAAGCTGGGCTGAGCCTCAGCTGGGTGGGGATGGAGGGAGCTGAGGGGAAGAGAGGACACAGCAAGGGTCAGCACTGGGGACGGTGGTCCCTGGAGCCTCCTCTCTCCCTGTGTGCCCACAGCTGCTCTCTGGCATGGGGTGAAGGTCTGGTAGGGATCTGCTGAGGGATGTCTCTCCTGTGCCCCCTCCCACACAGGCTGCCTCCACACTGCCATGTTCTTTCAGGCTGCAGGGGTGGCAGGCGGGGCACTGCAGCACTGCCACAGCTCTCAGCAGTGAGGAGATCCAGGATCCCCAGACTGCCCTCTCTGCTGGGAACAGAAAAATCCAAGCCCTGGGTGCAGAGTTTTCCCCTTGGCCCAAGCACTCAGCTCACAGTGGGGATGTGAAATACTCCAGCCATTCCCCACCATTCAAGCTCCCCATCCCAAGCCTGGAGACCTCCTCCCCTTGCCAGCCCAGCACATGTGCTGCACCCTTCCTAGCACCCCTCCCTCCCTGGGCACCCATCTCTCCCTACCTGTCCACTGGTGGGCACTGGTGCTGGCCTGGCGGGTCCCAGCCAGGGTGCTGACCTTCAGGGCATACTCACTGCCCGCCTGGAGCCCCTCAAAGAGGAAGGTGGAGGTGCTGGGCAGGAGGGACACGTTCCTCAGCAGGCTCTGGGAGTGGCTGTGCCACAGTGCCAGGCTGTAGCCATCCCTGTGGCCGTGCCCGTGTGCCCAGGCTGCACGCAGAGAGGAGGAGCTGCTGCTGCTCAGAGTCAGGTTCAGGACAGCTGAGGGACCTGCGTGGGACATGGACAGACACTGCTGGCCGCTCCTGCCACAGCCTGAGCTGGCAGGCTGCTCACAGGCTGGTGGAACTTGCCTTTGCCAGGCAGCTTCACAGGAGCCAGTCACAGAATCCTGGAAGGGTTTGGGCTGGAAGGGACCCTAAAGCTCATCCAGTCCCACCCCCCTCATCAGGCTGTGTTCAGTGTGAATCTGCTCTGCCCTCTTCATTTCCCTCCTGGTTTTCCTGGAAACATCTGGGAGAGCCAGTTCAGGACTGGAACCCTTTCCTGGGCCATGGACATGGTGTCACCAGCAAAGTCCTCCTCCTTCAGGGCCCTCATCAGGCTGAGGCCAGAGCAGAGAGTGGCTGGGGGAATGCTGCAATAGTGGATTCTGGAGGGCTGCCCTCATTGTTCTGACCTGCCAGAGGCTCCTGCATTCCTTGGCTGTATTTGCACAGCATTCATCATGTTGGGAACATCCACCAGGATGAGGTGATCAGGTGCTACCACAACATATCCTTGACAACAATCAAAGAACACCAAAAATCCATTTCATAGAACCACAAAACTGTGGAATGGTTTGGATTGGAAAGGACCCTAAAGCTCCTTCATTCCCTCCCCCTGCCATGGACAGGGGCACCTTCCACTATCCCAGTCTTCCAGCCCTGTCCAACCTGGCCTTGGGACACTCCCAGGGATGGGGCAGCCACAGCTTCTCTGGGTAATCTGTGCCAGGGCTTCACCACCCTCACAGGGAAGAATTTCTTCCTAAAATCTGATCTAAACTTCTCCTCTGCCAGTTTAAAACTCTTCCCTCCTGTCCTGCTGCCATCTGCCCATGTGAAAAGTCCCTATTTCTCCATTTTCAAATCCCCTCAAGACACTAAAAGGCATTTTAAGGTCACCCTGGAGCCTTCTCATCTCCAGGCTGAACAGCCCCAGCTCTCTCAGCCTGTCTCCAGAGCAGAGGGGCTGCAGCAGGGATTCCCCAAGCACAGCCCCATGACCTCTCAGACCATTCACCAGCCTCCTATGGGCTGTGTGGGCTGCACCATCCCCTTGGATCAGTCTCAGCAGCTCCTCTGAACAGAGCAGGGAGGCTTGGTCAGGCCCAACACATAAAGGTGAAGCCACCATCACCTGGAAGCTCACCTGCTGACAGGTCCTCTGTTCCTGGTGGCCCTGTGGTCCTGCCACCTCCCTTTCTGTGACAATCAGCTTCTGCTTCTGCTGCCTGACAGCAGCCCTTCCACTGCCCAATGTCCTCCCTCCAGCTCTACTCTCCTGTGCTAGGTTTCCCACCTTCACCTGCACTGATTTACTCAAGGATCTTCTGGAGAGGTGCAGGCAAGGGCTGCCATCCCCACCTGAGCTGTAGAACCACCAGCCCTGTCCCCTTCTCCAGCCCTTGGCGCAGAGCAAGGCCTGAGGGTGAGAAGTGATTGACAGAGATGTGCCAAAATTGTGGAGCAGATGCTCCTTCCTTGTGGCTACTTCTTGACTTCCAGGCATGACATTTTCCACCCCTCAGCTCTCTGTGAGCCACACCATGGGCTGGTTCATCATTACCTCCTTTATTCTAGGAGGAGACACAGCATGAACCCAGCCCATACAAGGAGCAGGGGCTGGGCAAGGATGAGGGAATGATCCCTACGACTCTGGGGACCCAGGAAGGACTTAAATTCTTGTGAAAGTGAGGAAAAGCCCAACCTCCCACAAACCACTAGGACTCCAAACAGCACAACAATCACTGGTAGGAGCACTGAGGTCCTGGGGAGGCCTTACTTGTCTGTGCTGTGATGGTCTGGCTGCTGGTGTCCCTGCAGGCCAGCGTGGCTGTCACCTCGATCTCGTAGCGTGTGCCAGGAGTCAGCCCATGGAACCAGAAGCTGGTGGTGTTGGGTCCAGCAGAGGCATTCTGCAGCAGCATGCCTGACCCCAGTGGGGACAGGGCAAGGAAATACCCCCTGGCACCTCCCTCTGGCTCATCCCAAGACAGGAGGAGGGAGTCTGAGCGGTCATGGTCACTCACACTGACATTCAGGAGGGTGCCTGCAGAGGCAAAGCCAAAACTCTCAGCAGGGATTGGTGGTGTTGGGTGCCAGCCTACAGGGCCAGCTCCCAGACACCCACCCCTGCTGAGGTACACAACTACCCTGATCCCAAGGACTCTGAACAGCCTTTTCGAAACACAAGAACATTCAGAAACCTTCATGGACTCAGGTCAAAGAGATGCTCCTAACATGGAGCATCTGCTCCACTGGAGAAAGACCAGAAGGCTTCAGTCACCATGGGCTTTGTCCAGAAGTTCCCTGGCTGGGTATAATCCATTGCTCATTACCTTGGCTGGCCTGAGCCCACCAAAAAGATGTGGAAGGGCTCTGGGTCCACCATGGAGGAGCAAGACAGGGGGGCAGGATGGATGTGGCAGCAGGCAAAGGCTGCTTTGGGGGATCCATACAATGAGTCACCCCCATCATGCCCAGTTCAGAGGTGACATGGGAGGAGTGGGACACTGCATGCATGGAGGAAATGTGGGACCAGAGTGGCCCTGCTGAGGTGTGTCCCTGCCCTGGCTGTGCTGCAGCAGTGAGGACAGTGCACTGGGGCTGTGGCATCCCCATGGAGTGTCTGGGGACAGGGAAGTGGCATTCAGGGCTTGGCCTAACTGCTGGGTCAGTGGCTGAAACTGCTATTGAATTCCTGCCCTTAGAGCTGCTCAGGGTCACCCACACAAGAGGAGCCAAGTAGAGCCTGTCTGTCAGGCCCAAGCTGGTGGTGTGACCAGGGCAGGGTCCATCTCTGCCTCCAGCAGATTGTTACACATCTCCATCCTCAGCCTTGGTGTCAGTTATGGAACCATTTAGGTTGGAAAAGCCCTCTAAGATCATTGAGTCCAACTGCTCCCGCAGCACTGCCAAGTCCAGCACTAACCCAAGTCCCCAGGTGCCACATCCATAACCTTTCTATGGCATTCAGCCTTTGGAAAATGCCAGAACAGCTCTAGTGCTAATAAGACATTTGTGAAATAATTAGCACTTAAAATTTATGGTGTGCAGCGTATTCTAACAGGCTTACACAGGGTCTGGCACAGTGAGACAGCAGGAACCAAGCACAGTGACTGCCCCAGAGGGCTGCCATGGGGCACCTTTGAAGCCAGGGAGGAGCAGTGTGGGGTGAGCCCAGGGCAGGGACAACACTGGCACTGCTCAGGAGCTCTGTGTGTGTGTCTTCCCCAGAGCTGAAGACTTTCAGAACCATGTGCAATTTCTGTTCCATGCAATGCTGTGGTTTGGAGTCTGCTGGTGAGGGCAAAAGGACCAGAGGACATCAGGTGGACATGAACAAGAGCATGTAGTGCCCCACAGGGCCATCCCTGAGAAGTTCAAGTGTGTATTTAGGATCAGCCAGCTCAGGAAAGGTAACATTTAGCTAACTAAATGCAGCTGAGTGCCATGGGTGAGGTGTCTATACCTGGGCCAGCTGCCCTGGGCCACCCTTGCTGTCAGCAGACACCCAGAGCACCAGGCAGAGCTGACCTGAAGGCAACCCACAGCTCACTGTCCAAACAAACAGGATGGTTTGTTACTGCAAGCTCTTTCTTATCTCCTGAAGGTGTGAGCTCTCAGCCCATGTTTCTCTGCTTCTCTTGAGTTTCCGTCAGCTCCATCACCTGCCTCCCTCTGTCACCCTCCTCACATCTGCAGCACAAATGTACCTAAAATGGGCCAGAGGCCTGTGACCCAGCACTGCTCATGTTCCCACTAACACCACCACACACAGCACATCCACACACACCTCATGCCCTGACAGGTGCATGGAGTGTGCATGCACCTGTCAGGGCATGAGGAACTGGAACAGGCTGATGCCATGTGGGCACTGTGCTGGCCCCAGGCCTACAGCAGCCGTGGGGCTGCCTTAGAGATTCTGATCCTATCCAGATTCTGATCCAGCTCCAAGGCTCTGAGCAGAGCACCTATAGTTGTGCTGAGCAGGGCACCTATGGCAGTGCTGCCATTGAACCCAGCTGGTGCTCTGTGGAAGCAGAGAGCTCTGGAGCCTTGTGCTCCCATCCAGTTGGTTGCTGGAGAGGGATGAGACTGACTCTCCCCTTCCCTGGGCATGCAGTCAGCCCAAAGCAGAATATTTACAAAGCTACTCTTAACTCCAAGAGTCCTGGTCCAACACATCTCATCTCACCCCTCCAGGCATGAGACCATCCTGCCCTCCTCAGCCTAGGAACCTCCTTGCTGTGACTCACCTCTTTCACCACGTGCATCCTGGCCCTCCAGCCCTGCCTGGGCTGTGTGGTTGCATCCCTCGCCCTGGGGGATTGAAAGTGTCAGGTGAGAGAGGAGCAGGATGAGACTGGCACCTGGGAGATGTGCCCTGTGCCAGGCACAGCTCCCACCCTGTCATGGCATCTGTGGGCTCTGATCCCTTTTCCTAGGAGAGCCTGGGTCACTTCTCAGACCTCCCTTAGCCAAGGCAAAGAGACAGACTTGGCAGATGCAGCTTGTGGGCTTCCCTGGCCTTTTGCACGGGTCTTGGGGCTGCAGACAGGCCATGCCCACAGAGAAAAAGGCCACCAAACCAGCCAGGACACAGAAGTTCTGCAGAGAGAGGGAGGGACTGAGCTCTGCACGGGGCCAGGCAATCTCATTCCCTCTACAGGCACACCTCCTTCCCACCACCAAGGGAAGGGAGGGACCACAGACCTCAGCCCAGCTGCCACCCCAGCGGGCAGAACAGAATCCCCGGAGCCCCTGGCACCCTCCCGGCAGCGGCGACACCCGTTCTCTCACAGCCTGCTCCCAGCAGGGTGTGCCCGGCTTTGGACTGGCGTCAGTTCCCCCCACGTTAGAGGAAATGTCTCCTGCCCACTCCCTGTCCTGCTACAAGCCACAGCAGAACCATCATTTTCCTGGCGTTCTTTTCCCTCGGCTCTGCGGGCAGACTCGTGTCGGCTCCCCACCGATCGCGGCGCTTTTGGCAGAGGAGAGCGGAGCGGCTGGGGAGCCTGGGAACAGCAGCCGGGCCAGGAGCCGCGCACCACGGCAACAACGGGGACACGCCGCGGTCCCGGGCAGCGGGCCCGGAGCACCGGGGGCGAGGGGCAGCGGGGGAAGCGCCGCTGGGACGGCGAAGCCGCTGATGTGGCGCGGTTGCACGGCCAGGGAGAGGCACCCGCAGCCCCGAGCCGCGGCAGCCCCTGCGGCAGCGAGCTGGCAGCCGAGAGCCGCGGAGCCAAAGCGGGGCTGGGGAGCCGAGCGAGCGCTTACCTGTGCCAGGGTCCCTGGGAGCCGCGGCACGCACAGCACCAGCAGCGGCAGCAGCAGTGACCTCATGGGGACCTGGTGGCAGCAGATCAGAGGGATGACAAAGTTGGGGTGTTTCTCAGCAGCGGCTGTCCCCTGCCAGCCCCGTGTCCCACGGCAGCCAGCAGCCGTGTCCCCGCATGCTTTCCGAGCGCGGGTGACAAGGTGGCATCAGTGGGGACCGGCCAGCCCGTGGCACCGCGGCCGGGCCCGCTGGCCCTGGGCGGGGGCAGAGCTCGCCTCCAGCCCGGGAGAAGCCCAGCGGGGGCGGCCGCCTCTCGCCGGGCGCATTTGCTGCTGTCGCCGCAGGTTCGTGTCCTGTGCGGTGACTCCGCAGCTGGCCCGGAGAGCGGCTGCGGGCTGCGGGCAGCGCTGCCGGCCGGGGGGGAGGCGCTGCTGGCCGGGCTCTCGGGGGAGCGCGCTGCGGCGGGGCTCGGCCGGGCTGGAGCCCGCTCTGGCATCAGCGGAGCTCCGGGAGCCGGGGCGGGAGGGGCGGGAGCAGCGAGGAGGGGAGGAGACCGGACTGGACTGACGGCGGCTCCAGGCTGGGAGGGCGAGCCCGAACCAAGCCCAGCGCGGGAGGGAGGAACGGAGGGAAGGAGGGCGCAGGGCTGGGCTGGGGTGCGGGAGGGAGCCGCGGCACGAGTGTGGAGCGAGGAGTGCTGTGCGCCCTCTGCTCTTTCTGTGCACCCTCTCCTCTCTCTGTGCCGCACCTTGGGCACCCTTCAGCTCGGTGTGCTCTAATTGCTGCGCAGGTGCGGCTGGGGAGGGGGTTTGGGCACGCCAAAACGTGGCGTGGGGATGGGGGTGTTTGTGCAGTGCCCCCATGGCGGGGACAGTGCGCACTCTGAGAAGCTCCTGCCGTGGCATCTCACGGGCACAGAGGTGCCCAAACCACGCTTTGCCCATCGGAGGGGCGAGCTGAAGCGAGCAGTGCCCGGGTGGGAAGGCGCTGTGCTTCGGGGGTTGCCCCGGGGACCAGGCTGTGCCCCGGGCTGCGTGCAGGGCGGTGCTCTGCGGTGTCTGTGCAATGCGTGGCACGGTGCCAGCTCTCATTCACAGCAGAGATGCCATTGGCTTCACATCAGCGCTGGGGATCTGGGACAGTGCTGGAAGAGGTTCAGTGATGCATCAGTCCGGAAGCCAGCACAGCCTTTGTGGCCGTGGGAGTCTATCCCAGTGGTCAGCACGGCCACCTATGGGGGCTATTCAAGCTCTGCTCATTACTGTAAGGCACCGACCTGTCAGAGTAGAACACATCCCCCACCTATCTTCTAGAACACCAGAATCCTTCAACAAGAGACACAGAAGTTTGTCAGGTGGGACCTGTGACAGACAGAACAACCCCCAGTATCTGGACAAGGAGACGAGAATGCTCCAGCTCTTGCATGCAGTTAAGAGGAGAGGGGGATGCAGGGGACCTGGTCCTGGATGCATCTCCAAACCTAAGTCCATACCCCAAACCTTCTGACAACCCCCAGGCTGATGGAGCCAGCTGGGAAAGGGCACAGGGAACATGAATCCCCCTCCCTTGGCATGGGCAACAGTTAATTTCCCAGGTCCCAGCCAAATGGGACTGGTGTCAGCAGTCCAGGTCCGTGGTCACAGTCACGTCTCTGCAGAGGTCCCTGCCTGGACTGGGCTGAGGACAAAGGAGCCCTGGCCCTGCAGCTCAGCCCAGCAGTGAGGGCCAGTTTGTCACTTCTGTCTAGGACTCAGATGTTCCCCCAGCAGAAAGGTACAGCTCTACCACCAGAGCCTCTTCGTGTCATTGTCTCCAGACATCCCCCTCCCCTGCAGCCTGAACACAGAGATCAGGGTGGGAGCAGAAGGCAATGCCTTGGCTCCAGCACAGGCAAGATTTTTAACATTTAGTGCCCACAGCTCCAAGCGCTGAATGCCAAAAATGCCATGGGTGCATCTGCTCAAGTGATGGATGGTCAGGGTAACAGCTGTGGCTCTTAGAGATCTCCTGATAAGCCTTGGGACTGAGATCCACCAGCACCTGGGGTGATGAGGCTGACCCATGAACCAGTGCCACAGCCAGCTCTGGGGATACCCATCCCTGCTGCTGGGCACCAGCTTGATGGGCAGCTGGCCACCCCCCATTAACCTGAGTGCAAGGTGAGTGCTCACAGGGACTGGGGTGAGCTCCTCCAGCCCCTAGGATAGAGCACCTCCCCAGAAATGAGACAGGGGGAGGTTTGGCCCTGATTGCTGCCGTCTCCAGTGGGCTGGGGACTGTTTTTAAAGGCCCCTTTCCAGAGCTGGGCAGCTGCAGCCGGCTGGGAGGAGGCTAGAGCTCCTCACTGCAGGGAGGGTTTGCCAGGTTTACCCGGGGGCCCAGGCAGGAGCAGGGAGGTTACAGCTGGCTGCTCCCCAAACACGTTTGCAAAGGGGCTCTCACTGGGTGTCCCCTCACAGTCCATTGTGGGGTGCAGGCTGCCAGCACAGGTGACCACGCTGTGGATGGGGAGTGTGGGATTGTTTGCTGCCATGAGCAGCCTGTAGGGGTCACCTGGAAGGTGGCTGGGACAGAGGCAGGGCAAGCAGTGCTGGTGTCCCTGGAGTATGGCAGGTGATGGAAGAGCTGAATTTGGGGAGCCCCTGGCTGATGAAGCAGGGGATGGAGGTGAGGATGGAAGGCCTTGATGGGCTGAGAATTGTGATCCAGGAACATGGGACAGGAGGCACCCTAGATTTTGAAGGAAAATTCTGCAATAAGATGCTGCATGCCCCAGTGTCAAGGGCAGTGTCCCCTGCAGTGGTGGCACAGACAGGAGGTTTCCCTAGAGTCAAGGTGGGGCTCCTGCAGCTTCAAAGCATACCAAAGAGCAGTTCCAGGCCAGCAAGAGGACAAACCCAGCCACTGGGACACTCCAGCTGGGTTGTGCCTGCCCGGCCAAGCTGGAGAGAATCCGAGTCCATGCATGGTTACTGCACCTGCCTGGGCACAGTCTCAGTGCCCTGCACCAGCTGTCTCCAGCCCCAGCCACAACCTCTGCTGCTGCAGCCATGCATGGGCCACCACTCCCCCACTGAGGCAGCTGCTCTGGACAATGACTTGCCCAAGGAGCAAAGGGTCTGTTCTACCTGTTCGGGTCTCTGAGCTGGGCAGCCAAGCAGGGATTTCTGGAACACAGTGTTCCCTCAGATCTTGCTGCCATACTGTGCCACTGCCCCACACCTCCCCAACCAGGAGGAGGGGTAACCTCACTCGGCACAAGGACGGGCTTGGGGAATGCCTTGCTGCCCACCAGGATGGGATTGGCCTCTGAGCATGGACCAGGAGACATCCCAGCAGCTTTCAGAGCCTCTGCATGTCCTGGTGGCACAGCAAGCTGTCACCCCCTGCCATGGGGACATGTGTGAATACCAGCCCTGCTTATTTAACCTCAGGTCCCAGTGGCTGTGCTCCCTCAGCTCAGGGAGTTTGGGCTGTGGCTGCAGTGGAAGCAGCCCAAAGCACTGCTGGGAGCCAAGCTGAGGCCCTGTCCCTGGAGCTGCAGGGCCCAGCAGCCTCCCCACGGGACAGAAGCTGCTCATCCTGTGCCAGCCCTGCCTTCCCCACGGCCACCTCAGTGATACCGAGCCACCTCAGGTGGGGACACAGAGAGGGAGAGCCCTCCTTCAGCTGGGGCTGCTGGATCTCCCCTCCAGTCCCCCCTGACCATGAAGCCTTCGGCTGTGCCAAACCTAAAGACAACTGCACAAGTTTCTCCACCCAGCAGCTGGAACCAGGCCTGGAAACTCAGGGGCTGCCGAGTCATCACATTTTCCGCGAAGCAGTGAACGAATGCTACCGCAAGGAGCAGGGGGATGGGGACACCCCGCAGCCTGGGGCGATGGGGACACCCCCTGCCCACGGGGATGGGGACACCCCGCAGCCTGGAGAGATGGGGATACCCTGCAGCCCGGGGGGATGGGGACACCCCCTGCCCGAGGGGTTGGGGATGTCCCCCTGTCCCGGATGTCTCCAGGGCTCCCAGGATGGCTGCAAGGCTCTTGGGATTGCTCCAGGGTTCCCAGGGTGGCTTCAGGGCTCCCGGGATGGCTGCATGGCTCAGCCCACCAGGGCTGGGAGGGGACAGGGGCTGTGCAGCCAAGCCACCACCTTTAGGGCCTTTAGGAAGGGGCAGAGCCCCAGCAGGGACTGACTGCTCATGCCCTGTGCTCCAGGGGCATCACCCAGGAGCAGAGATGGGAAAGGGGACTCAGCGTGCCTATCACTGTGGTGTCAGGGCTTGCTTGAGGTGAGGGACAATAGCCACAGTGCAGAGCAAAGGCCTTGCCTGGCAAAGGCTCTGGGCTGTCCTCCCGAGCAGAGCCAAGCCCAGAGCAGAGCAGGGCCCACCCACATTGTGCTCCATGCACTGGCCTTCTCTCCAGGTGCCCTGGGCATGGAGCTGGCAGTATTGGTTTGTCCCAGCTAAGGCATCTCCTCGACTTGAGCATGGTCCTGCACATCTGGAGGAGACAAGGCCTCCCTGGGAAGCACCTGCTGGGGTGAGGACAGGCAGGGCGGACAGCAGAGTGCCCACCTCACCTAAGGGTCCCAGCTGTGTCACAGGGTCTGTGCCAGGTGACAGTAGCAGGTGATGCTCCCAAAGCTGGGCACGGGCAGGGCCTTGCAGGGCCCCTGTGCTCCAGGGGCATCATGTGCCAGGGGACAGCATGTGGCCGAGGACACTCCCACAGGGGCTCAACCTGTCACTCAGAGGGCATGGCCATGACCTGGTGCTGTGGACAATGCTGGCACCACACAGAGGAGATTCTGCTGCTGTCTGGACATGCCCTGATGTCTCTGTGAGAGCTCTGCCATCCCTCCCTGGGCAGGATTCTGTACATCCAACCTGGCACCATACAATAAAATATGCCCAGGGGCCCCATTATATGTGATACTAATATACTGCCACTGGGACTGGGCTGGGAACAGCTCTGGTGCTCCTGTCCTGCCTCAGGCCAGCACCAACACTTTGGTCCCTGTCCCTCAGTCCCTCCCAATGCCCATCAGCACTGTGAACTGCTCCAGGCCACACTTTCTCCCCTCTGCTACTCTGAGGTGCTGAGTGCTGCCCAGGGCTGCAAGGGAGGAGCAAGAGGAACAGGCTGCTCCCAGGGCAGAACCTGCAGAGGATGCAGGTGCCAATGGGACCTCTCGCTTTCCAAGGTTCACACGGCATGGTTCTCCAACCCTAAACCCTAGAGCACTGAGATGCTCCTTCTCCAACCCCTGGCAAGCGTTTAATCATTCCCATCTGGAGCCCTGCCAGCACCGCTGCCGCCTCCTAACCCGCTTTGATACCTTGGAGCTCTTCCCATTTTGCCGAGGCGGGAGGGCAGGCAGGCAGTGGGGGACGTCACCCCTCTGCAGGGCAGGGCACAGCCATGCTGTCCAGGCTGGGGACAGCGACGGGTGGCAGGAATGACTCTGTCACCATCACCTGGGTGATGCTCTTGGCTCGCTGCTCTCAGCCCTGGCAGCTGAGCCGGGATGCCTGCGGGTGCGAGGCAGGCGCCTTGCAGAGCTGGGAGCGCAGGGCTGCGGTGACTCAGAGCGCGCCCAAAGCCGGCAGAGCCGGGCAGACCTGCTCTGCACCCCCGGGCCGTGGGTGCCGCCCCTGGGGCTCAGCAGGCTCTGCTTCTCCTGGCCAGGCAACAGGCACTCACTGGGGAGGGCTGAGAGCAGCCTGGATAGTGCCGGTCCCAGACCTACTGCACGGTAGTGCTGGGGCAGCACCTGGCTCCAAAATCACCCACCCTGTCACCAACAGCCTGTGGAATCCTGGGGGGCTCTGCTCCCACCCAGCACAGGCTGGCAGCAAGGGTGCCCGATGCTGCAAGGATGCCATGCACACAGAGCTGAGAAGTAGCCCGGAAGCAGGTCCCAGTGCCCACTTGTGCCACACAGGGCAAGGAGCTCAGGCACAAGATTCCCCCTGTGCAGGGACAGCCGCCGAGTGCCACGCTCTGCTCCTGGCACAGCCGTGCTCAGAGGCTGCCCATCCCCTGCTGCCTCCTCTCGGGGCTGTGGTGCCAGGTTTGCCTGCACCGTGCCAGGGCACAGGAGGTTCCACACTCCTTTCCCTGCTGCACATCTGGCTTTGACAAGGTGTCTGGGAAGAGGGAGAGGGACAAGGAATGGGACCCGTAGCTCACCTGGAGGGTGTCCCTGGCGTGGTCCACAGCCTGTTCCTGCGCGCTGGCGCGTGCGGTGTCAACTTGGCACGCTCACACTCACCCGTTTGCTCTGCTGGTGCACGGCCCTGACGTTCAAGTCTGGGCTGGACCGGCGGGAAGGCCCGCCTGGGCTCGCCCAGCTCTCAGCTGCAGGATGCTGGGGAGGAGGGATCAGCTGGACAGAGATGTGTCCCGTGGGCCCTTGAGGCCAAGGGTCTGCACCCCAGGGGCAGGAGCTGTGTGCCAACACTGCAGCCTGGGCATGGCTCACTCCTCCCTGTACTTTGCCAGAGTTTGTTCCACATTCTGTGGTTTCAGCCAGGTGCTGGGGATCTTGGTCGTGCTGAGCATCCCCTTGTGCTGCTGCTGCAAAGAGGATCTGGGAGAGCCCCGGGACGGTGATGAAGGCAGCACAGGCATCCAGCCCATGCACCAGCCCTGAGGGTGTCTGTGGGTTGGGACTGCCAAAGGCTTTGCTGCCCAGAGCCCCATCAGACCAGGCTCCATCCTAAAGCGAAGGCATTCTGACCTCTCAGTCCCTCATCGGGGGGATGGGGACGAGCTGGTGCATTGGCTTGGAGGTGCAGAGCATCCCAAGAGCTGTCCAGAATGGCACTTATCCTCACCCTGGTGAATGGGGGACAGCTGGTCCCTGGGGACAAGGAGAAGGGTCTGCCAGGGGGTTTGAAGCAGAGCTGGGAGCAAGTCCCAAGGCACTCCCATCTTGGTGGATGGGCAGGAGGAGGTGCAATAGCCAAGGCGCTGAGTGTGAGCACTCCTGTCTCCTCCAGTCCCAGCTGTGGGCAAGGTCTGCACCTCACAGGTCCCATCTCCTTGGCAGAGGCTGGCAGGATGAGCCCAGCTTAGCCCCACATGAGAGCATTGGGTTCCTGCAGGCTATGCAGCCCACGGTGGAGGAGTTCTGCACCCAACCCTTGCCAGTCTCACAAAGGAGGGCCACACATTTCAGCTGCCACTCAAGGTATTCAGCCTTCCCCCAAAGGGCACCCATCCCCATCTTGGCTGGGCTAAGCTTTCTGTAAACAGGGAGAGGGACAGCAACAGGAAGCCCCAGACACTGCTGCCACAATCCACAGTGAAAACCCAGCCTCCAAATTTGGAAAGCAGCTCAGTTTCCAAATATCGCCATGAGCTGGAAATCCCAAGTCAAAATGAAACCAGCCCAGCCTCCAGTTCAAAGTTTCCTGTATAAAAACAAACCTTCAGACAGCTGCATTTGCACACAAAAGGTTTTGTTTTCAGGAGGAAGGTTTCTTTTTCAGAGGAGTAAACATGAAGCCTGCCCATCTTTCATGTCACAGGGTAGGAAGGAGATCTGCCTAGCAGCTCAGGTCACAGGCAGGGCATTGTCCCCTCTTAGTGCCCAGCTGCTTTTCTCTCCCATGTGCCCTGGCCTGTGCCAGTGCCAACACCCACGCCCCCACCAATGCCACCACCACCGTGTCCTGAGGCTTTTTACACCCATTCCTGTAGCTGTGACACCTTTGAGTGTCCCCGAGCATAGGGACAGGCCTTTCACTGCAGCAGTCCTGGGAAGCTGCAGCGTGGCACCCAGGGGTGCTCCTGTCCCTGCAGTGTGGCTGCAGCCCTGGCAGTGCCTGCTTATGCAGCTCCTCAGCTTCTCCTGGCATCTCCTGCAGCTCCTGAAGCCAAACACAACACGAAGACTGCCAGCAGTGCCTGATGCTTTCTGCATCCAGCCCTCAGCATAGGCAGCTCACAGGAGGAGCTGGGGGATCCCTTCTGGGTTCGACTCCCCCAGCCCAGCTGCAGGGAGCCCCAGCACCACCCCAGCACCACATTTGGGGCTGGCACAGGCTGGCTGCTCCCCAGGGCGCTGCTGTGGGCAGCCACACATCCCAGTGGTAGCTGCTGCCTGGGACATATCTTGGCCACAGGCACAGCTCCCACAGCCACTGGTTGCCAAAGGCTCTGCTGGCACATGCTCAGCCTCGCCGGAGGCTGCTGCAGTTCTGGAGCAGGGGTGAGGCAGCCTCAGAGGGATGCAGGATCAGCACCCTCCACTGTTGCCTGCTGACAGTTTTGTCTGTTCTTTCAGCCACAACCCCTGCTGCTTGACTAGGGTCAGTGGGACCATTCACTAGGTCTTCCAGGGTGACAGAGAGCTCAGCCTTGTCTCTCCAGGAGTCCCCAGCAGAGTATCCATTGAATTTGACATCCTGATTTGGGGGTTTGGGGGAATGGAGTATCTGTAAGGCTTGGAGACCTGCCCAGATGCCAAACTTGGAGTGCTGGTTCCTACCCAAGGCACTGGCAGAAGCTATTTTCACATCTGACCTGGAACACACCTGCTTTGCCTCAGTTTACCATCCACACACCAGGAAGCAGAGGTGCTCTGCTGCTGGAGAGGAGGGACAGCAGGCTGGAAACAGTGATGCAGCAAGCTTTTCTGAGCCTCCTCATGCCCTCCCGGGCTCTCATTAGCAGTGTGTTTGGCATCTGGGCTGCAAAGCCACGCTGTCCTGCATCACTCGTGGGTGGTGGCTGGCTTGGGTCGGGCTGGGCTCCCTGCAGGGCCTAGAGGAACAGCCCCAAGGCTCAGAGGGATCAGCCGGGCTGCCGCTCAGCTTGAGCCACTCGGCTGGGAGAGCCTAAAACAACAAACATCGCAGAATGAGGGAATGTTTCACTGCTTCTTCTGGTTGAGTGGTTTCCTGTTTTCTGAGGAGCTCTTCCAGCACCTCTGGGGCAGAAGACTTGCCTGCACAGAGCCTGGTCCCAGAGCAGCCCCCTGTCTGGGAGGCAAGTTCTGCAAGCTTGACATGTCAAATCTTCATCTTGACATCTGGCAGAGGAAGAGGTTGCAAAAGATCGGCTGCGACCTTTGCCAGAGACCTGCAGCAGGAGTGCTGGGAGTTAGGATTTTTCCTTTTTTTCTTCCTCTCAGGGAACTTTGTCCCATCTGCTGCCTAAGAGATGATAGGAACTGGTACTGAAGAGACAAAAGAAGTGGCCAAGGTGGGGCAAAGTGTGCAGCTGGCTACTCTCTTAGCTGGGGGGGTTTCTCTTGGGAAGGGCAGAGATGCCCCGGGATTTTGGCAGGGGGTGAGGGGCTGGGCTCAGCTCCTGGCTCTCTCTTGCTCTCAGATCCGAGGGGAACGGTCGAGTTGCTGCCACTGCAGGGACAATTCACTGCCACCATAGAGTCAAGCCCTGTACCGCTTAGTCAGGAAAATCCACAAATGCCAGAGGTTCATGTCCAAAGAGGAGAGAGAGGAGTCCTGCACCTTTATTCGAATAAAGGGAGAGAGTTCACTGGCGGACTTCTCTCTCCCTAATTTTGGAGGGCATAGCCTCCTTTTATCCCAAATTCCCGGCCCCATGTTGCCTCTTCCTTTCCCCATTGGCCGAGGTGCTAGGAAGGTACAGCCTTCCCGAACCGCCTACCACATATTCCTCCTTGAACCTACTATTTTACGCCAAAGTTCAAAAGTTCAGGCTTGTGCAGACACTTGTGTTTCAGGAGCCAAGCTGTCTGGGCTCTACAACAAACCTGCTGCCCGAAGTTAGTAGAGACATTATGACCCATTTCAAAGACGTTAACACCCATACCTTCACCCATCAAATTCTTTGTAAAGACATTAGCTTTCCTCTCAGCTTCTTCCTTACTGTGGGTGAGCCTTTGTTGTACGAATGGCGTTGAACTGGGACCTTATTAACACCCGATCTCACTGGAAAAGGGCCCTCACCAGCTACTGGGGCTCCTCAGGGGAGAAACCCAGGACCCGACTCCTCGGCCTCTGCTGCCCAGCCCCGCTGTTTTCCGCCGTTCCTCTGGGTTTTTTCCCTACACATTAACCCAGCATCCCATGCCTGCCGGGACACCTGCGGCTCAGCTACAGCTCAGAGTTTCTGCCTCATTTCATTTGCCATCCCGGGTGTGCCTCTGCCGCTCCAGCCGCTGCTCCGAGGCTCCCGATACAGCCCCTCTGGCCACCCTGAGGGCACCGGGCCCGGCTGTGCCGTGGGTGTGAGGGAGCCCCTTCTCCATCTCTGCTGCCACCGTGAGGGGCACCGTGCCCGGCTGCTCTGTTGTGTGAGGGAGCCCCATCTCCATCTGACCCACCACCCTGAGGGGCACCGGGCCCGGCTGCCCCGTTGGTGTGTGAGGGAGCCCCTTCTCCATGTCCTCGCCATCCAGAGGTGGGCACCGGGCTCTGCCCTGTGGGTTTGTGAGGAAGCCCCTTCTCCATCTCTGCTGCCACCGTGAGGGGCACCGGACCCGGCTGCTCTGTGAGTGTATGAGGAATCCCCTTCTCTATGTCCCCTGCCACCCTGAGGGGCACCGGGCTGGCTGCCCCGTGGGTTTGTTTGTGAGGGAGCCCCTTCTCCATGTCCCCGCCACCTTGAGTGGCACTGGGCCTGGCTGCCTCATGGGTGTGTGAGGGAGACCCTTCTCCCTCTCCCCCGCCATCCAGAGGGGCACCAGGCCTGGCAGCTGCCCAGGGGCTGTGACAGGAGCTGGAGATGTCCCTGGCAGGAGCAGTGCCCAGGCAGGACATGATCTGCCACAGTGCCATGATGCCAAGCTGGCAGGGGCGGCATGGCAGGGCAGGGTGCCTGCCCCAGCTGGGAGCAGAGCTGGCTGCCTTTGTCCTTTCTCTGCAGCCCTGTGGGTGCTCAGCTGCTGCTTCTCCGTCCTCTGCCCCACTGACCTCTGCTGACAGGCAGACCTCTGCTGCCCCGCCCTGCTGCCACAGCCCTGGGCCCCAGCACCAAGGTATGCTCAGCATCACAGAGGAACCCACTCTGTCGCAAAACACCCCTCAAGAGCCAGAGGTGAGGTGTGGGGGTAGAGGGACGGTGAGCCAGCAGCTGCAGCACTGCACAGTGACCATGGCACTGCCCACCAGGCACCACACCTGTGATGTGCTGCTAGCCCCAGGGGTGGGAGGCCCAGTGCTTTGCTCAGGGTCACCACAAACACCACCCTGGTGCCCGCCCTGACCCCGTGCCCTGCTGGCAGGAGCAGGGCAGGGTGCTCAGCAGCCCTGGGGCTGGTACAGCTGCTGTCTGGCAGGGTACTGCTCTCATGGGCAAGAAACCAAACACTTCTGCTGCATCTGGGGCCCTGGTGACACCAGTTGATGCCTGCATTTCTCCTCCAGTGCTGAAAGCTCCATGGCTCCATCCATGGACTTGCTGGCAGGAAAGGCGTTCTCAGAGCAGCTAAGGACCCCTTTCAGCCCCAACAGTGGAAGAAAAGAAACTAAAACTAAAACCATACAGTTTCTTTGCTTTTCCTCCAGATCTGGGGCATCTGTGGTTCCAAGCACTAAAAATCTCACAGTTTCTTTGCTTTTCCTCCAGATCTGGGGCATCTGTGGCTTTAACACCCTGGCTTCCCCACTGTGAGCAGACAGGAATATTTCTGACACCTGCAACTGGGACAAAGCAGACCCCATGTGCTGCAAGATCCTGTGGCTCCCACCTCTGGGCACAAGACCAAGAGGACTCAGAGGAATCACAGGCGGAGCAGACATGGCACAACATGGCAGCTCCCTGGATTTCTGCAATCCAGAGCAGCTCTCAGAAGCAGACAGGCCCACATTCTGCTGTGGCTGGGAGCTGGAGGAGCAGCATCGGGCAGATCCATCAGCTCTGCATTGCTGCCCTCTGGCTGCCTCTGCCTGTCCAGGCCGGGCTCCTCCAGCTGCAGGGATGGGACCTGGGTCTGCCAGGGCTCTGCCTCTTGCCAGGCAAGAATCACCACAGAGTTGTTCAGCTTGGAAAATCATCACAGAGTTGTTCAGGTTGGAAAAGCCTTCTAAGATCACCAAGTTCAACCACTGCCCCAGCACTGCCCTGCTCACCACTAAGCCACATCCACAAGTCCCATGTGAGATATGACTGCTCACTTTTTGAAAATTTTGAAGGTTGTGAAAAACGCCAATCCCTTGTTTTTAAAATTTTAGAAGTTTAATAGTAATAAAATGATTATAAAAATAGTAATATAATTAGAGTAATAAAAATTTGGACAATTAGGATTTAGGACAATACGAGACAATAAAAACAAAGAGTTACAGACAGTCGGGGTGCCTCTTTCTGGGCAACATAAGCCCAAAAAAGGACCCACGTTAACAGAGGAGTAACCCTTAAAAACAATAACATGTTGTATATTCATACACCTCATGCATGATGCATAAATTCCATTCAAACACAGGATTCTGTCTGGTCAGTGCCAGCTTCTTCCTCTTAATTCTGACGGTGTCTTCAGGGCTGAGTGAGGCGGGAAGAAGTTTGTTTCTTCTGATAAGAGAGCAATAAATTCTCTTTCTCTGAAAGATATAGGTGTCCTGTGGCTGCTAGCCCTTTGGGAGTACCTCATTCCTCTCTTTTAAAAAAGTATCTTACACAGCATAGTTTCTATTTGAACATTATGTTATAACCCAAACTATATTTAACAGACTACTTAAGAAAATTAATACAGCATCACTTTCTAACATAACACATGTAAAATTCATTTTAATATTTGCAAAAAGCCAATCATAAAATATGCATTTTTCACACATGCAAGAAGAGAGAGTTGTTCAGGTTGGAGAAGTCATCACAGAGCTGTTTAGGTTGGAAAAGTCTTCTAAGATCACCAAGTTCAACCACTGCCCCAGCATAGCCCTGCTCACCACTAAGCCACATCCCCAAGTGCCATGTGAGAAATGACTGCTCAGTTTTTGAAATTTTTGAAGGTTTAATTAACTTTAACAAAAAATACAACAAAAGGGCTAAATAAGGAAAAATTATAGCGCTGGGAGCCCCTGTGACTACCAGCCATGTGCTCATCTTCAAAATAGATGCTCCCCGTTTTGTATCTCCAGCCCCTCCTAGACTACTGTCACTTAACCCCTTCCTTACTGTCCAGGGGTGCAGATCACTTTCTCACACCTTGGGTGGAGCTCAGGTGTTGCCATAGTAACGAGCCAACCCTCCCAAATGCCCTGAGTACCAAGGCCATCCCATGATTACAGTGAGGGGGAGTACACATCACAGTAACACAACTCTACATCTACAAAATTTCTTTTAACACACACAGAATGTTCACCCTCCATTGTGAGAGCCACCATCTCATCACTCATCTACAGCAGCCACATTTACCTGCCTTGTCTCCATCCTGGGCAGCCTGTGCCAGTGTCTGATCACCCTTTCAGTGAAGATTTCTTTCCCTAAAATTTAAGCTGCTGGCACATCCTCCATGGCCCTTTGGCCCCAGGCAGCTGCATGTACAGTCTGTCCTTAGCAAGGTTAAGAATCTTAACCCCTGAGCAGTGACTCACTTGTTATTGTTGTTGTTAGTAATGAAGGGATGGGCTTATTTTTGGGTTAAGAATGATTTATCGTTTAGATAAATATTAGTCTCAGAGGCTGTGAGATTTTAAAGGAGTAAGCATTTGGTTGCAGTTTAAAGTAGTCACAAGTTTCTTTGTTATAGGGTAATATATAACTTTTTAAACTAATAGATAGTTGCTACAGGGTTTATTTTGTTATCACTTTTAATTATTTATTATTAATCTCATCACTTTTAATTATTTATACTGTATTACTGCTATTTTTATTCAAAGGGCTTCCAACTCATGTATACACATATGCTTTTATTATAATTTTTAATAATTTTTAATAGTTTATTAACTTTTAAGTTTAATATTTTTTATAACAAATCAAATCCTTCAGTATCTGTAGAAGTTTCTGTTTATCCAACTCCCACAACTTGCCATTGGCTGGACTCAGCCCACCTATTTCTGCAGCAGACACTGCCTGAGTGTGAGCTATTTTAAGCCCTTTTCTAGCTGTTAACAAAGGCTAGAAGAGGATCTGTGCCTGTCAAGCCTTAAATTCTTTTTGCTAGGGTTGGGATTAAATATGTGATTTTTTTGTTGGGACCCAGATGTTTATTAGTTCTTATCTCTGTCACAGTCTCACAAATCCTGAGTTCTACAGCACTTCACTCTAACAAACTAAAAATGGAGCCCTGTCTCTCTCTCTACAAGGCCTTTTAAGGATAAGCCATCTAATTAAGAAATGACATCTAAATTATTTTTATTTTAAAAAAACTAACTAATAACTAATAACTAATTAATGGTAATTGATAATTAATGAATAATTAATATTTAATTAGTAATAACTAATTTACTAATAACTAACTATGTGTGGGCTGCAATGTGGACTTTTTTATCTAATTACATACATTACATTTCATTACATTACATTACATTACAATACCACTTAAACTTATGAAGAATAAGATGAAGGTTTATCTATATTACTATATCTTGCTTTACCTATATTGCTACATTCCAAAACCTTAAACTCTAAGTTTTCCACCCTGTGATATGACACACTTCTATTCAAACTGCACACCCACAATCCCAGTTCTGTCATCCCATTTTGGAAGCTTCTCCACGGCCTCAGGTCAGTGCAGTGTTCTCCTGGGGGTCAGTGCCTGTCAGCACAGAAAGTCTGAAATTCTCAGCAGCCAGGGTTCCAATGTGTGCCTTTCAAACCAGGACAAGCACAAACCCTCCCTGGAGACCCCAGAGCAGCCCAGCCTGCAGGAGGGCAGTTTTATATTTGTGGGGTGCCTCGTGGCAGGAAGGAATGTTGAATTTGACTGCATGTTTTTAGAAGGTTAATTTATTATTTTATGATACTATATTATATTAAAGAATACTAAACTAAACAATACAGAAAGGATACAGACAGAAGGCTAAAAAAATAATAATGAAAACTCGTGACTCTTTCCACAGCCTCAACACAGCTTGGCTGTAATTGGCCAATAGGTCAAAACAATTCACATGAAACTAATGAAACAACCACCTGTTAGTAAACAATCTCTAAACATATTCTAAAAGAGCAAAACACAGGAGAAACAAATCAGATAACTATTGTTTTCCTTTTTCTCTGAGGCTTCTCAGCTTCCCAGGAGAAAATCCTGGGCAAAAAAAGTTTTCCAGAAAATTTGACTGTAACAGGCTGTTATAAATGAATACTCCAACTTAATAATGAAGGAAATGTATTAAATCATCAAAGTATAAATTTGGAAAAAGCCACAAGCAATTTGACTCTGAGTCAGGTGATCCAGAGTCAGGGAGACTCAGGATTTGGCCTCTAACACACCAAAATCCCTGTGGGTCTCCAAAATGTCATTTCTGGAGTCTGTTTTATACAGGCTTTTGGGCTCTGGAAGGGCCTCCTCTTTAGCATATTTTAGCATATTATCGTAGGTTTTTCTTTCTTCCTGACACATTTCCCGGAACTGGTGGATAATTGCTGGAATCCTGTCAGGTGAAAACTTTCTGGGACAAACTTCTGATGATGCCCATCAAATGCCTCCTGCTGGGGTCTTGTCAGACAGAAGAAAATCCCTTGAAATATTCATCCCTGGGGACAGAGTCCTCCTGGTGTTGCAATCTCCATTCTTATCATGTAGCCTATTCCTGCTTGTTGCCCAACACTGCCTTTGTACACAGAATGCTGTGGTTTTAATTTCTGTGAAAAATGCATATTTTATGATTGGCTTTTCACAAATATTAAAATTAATATTATATGTGTTGTGTTAGAAAGTTATGCTGTATTAATTCTCTTAACTAGTGTGTTAAATATAGTTTTAGGTTATAACATAATGTTAAAATAGAAACTATGCTATGTAGGATTTTTTTTTTTTCCTAAAGAAAGGACTCACACTGAGATAGCAGCCACAGGACACCTGAATCTTTCAGAGAAAGAGAATTTATTGCTCCATTATCAGAAGAAATGAACTTCTTCCCACCTTGCTCAGAGCTGAAGATGACGTCAGGATTAGGAGGAAGAAGTTGACACTGACCAGACAGAATCCTGTGTTTGAATGGAATTTATGCATCATGTATGAAGTGTATGAATATGCAACAGGTTATTGTTTTTAAGGGTTAATCCTCTGTTAACATGGGTCCTTTTTCAGGCTTATACTGCCCAGAAAAAGATACCTGGACGTCTGTAACTCGTTGTTTCTATTGTCTCATAATGTCCTAATTCAAATTATCCAAATAATTATTACTCTAATTGTTTTACTATTTTTAAAACCATTTTATTACTATTAAACTCTTAGCATTTTAAAAACATTTTAAAAACAAGCTATTGGTGTTTTTCACACTTTGCTTTAGCAGGAATTATTGGATCACATGTATCACACAGGGCAGCGCCGTTCCCCGTGCCCGTGGGTGCGTGGGCGCAGCTCCTCGTGCAGCAGTGACAGCTCTGTAACCGCTTCCTTTCTCTCTGGGGCTCTGTCTCCTGCCCCTCCTGCCCAGCTCGTTTCCTGTCACTGATAATGGCACTGCTGAGAGGTCACCGGGCTCGCTGTCCCCCTGAGGGAGCAGCTCAGGGACTGGGGCAGCAGGGCTGTGCTGGGCAAACTCAGCAGGGCTGATGGGCAAAGCCAGCAGGGCTGTGCTGGGTAAAGCCAGTAGGGCTGTGCTGGGCAAATCCAGCAGGGCTGTCCTGGGCAAACTCAGCAGGGCTGTGCTGGGCAAAGCCAGTAGGGCTGTGCTGGGCAAACCCAGCAGGGCTGTGTTGGGCAAACTCAGCAGGGCTGTGCTGGGCAAAGCCAACAGGGCTGTGCTGGGCAAAGCCAGCAGGGCTGTGCTGGGCAAACTCAGTAAGGCTGTGCTGGGCAAAGTCATCAGGGCTGATGGGCAAATCCAGCAGGGCTGTGTTGGGCAAAGCCAGCAGGGCTGATGGGCAAATCCAGTAGGGCTGTGCCGGGCAAACCCAGCAGGGCTGTGCTGGGCAAAGCCAGCTGGGCTGCCAAGGTCCCACTTGTGAGAAACAACTGCTCACTTTGAAAGTTTGAAAAGGTTTATTAAACCTTGATGAAAGTACAACAAAGGACTAAATAAGGAAAAACTCTCAGCGCTGGGAACTGCTCTCTTGGACACCACGTGGCCAGTTCATCTTCAAAATGGATGCTCAGGCTTTTATACCCCTGGGGGTTGCCTCAGCCAGCTCTGGCCTCTCTCAAAGTCTGTCAGTCAGCTCTTCTTTGCCATTTATCAGTGCAGACTGCTTTCTTGTAACTGGACTGGGGGTCAGGTGTTGCCAGGCCTCACCCCCTAAGCACCAAGCTTTTCCATTCCCACCTGCCCCAGGTAAGGAACACCTGTGCAGCTTCTTTGTACCTGTCCTACACAGCCCAGGCTGTGTGATGGCAGCAATACAGGGGGGAAAGGGAACTATGGGGAGAACTTAGGACATCTAAATACAGTAACATAACTATATATCACTAAAGCTTTTCTTGATATTCACACAATAGTCATCCCTTAATTATGAGAGCCAATCATCTCATTATACATCTATAACACTCTACTGCAGTATGCCAAGGCACCCAGGATAGGAATTACATGATGAATCTTGAGGACTTTCAGGCCTTTTTGTGCCTTTTTCACCGAGACCTATTGCTGGTCAGGGGTCTCTGTACAAACCACATATGGAATGGGACTGCTAGGAACATGTCTTGAGCTGTTTTATTTTCCAGCATCAGTCTCATTACATGGTTATGACAATGGGAAGATGCCATCAGCTCACATCCCAGGCAGCAGCAAAAAACTCAATGTTACAACTCACTTTATAAGTTTTTTGACCAATCACACAAAGCAGAAGCACATTGACAGTAGTTCTATCCAATCACTATAAGCACAGGTACCTTTGGTTAAAACAATGCTTGCTTATTTCAAATACAATACTTGCTTGTAAGCCTTAAAACATAATGCACAGAGCTCCATTATTAAGCTTAGAACTTCCTAATATCTCACTAGATAAACTTTTCTGCAGCTTAGGGAGTTATTCTAGACAAGTGTTAATACACAGACCATTGTTCTATTTGTCCTTACTTTTCTGCTGACAAACCTTATGGCTGCTGCTTAGCTCTAACTGCAGTTCTGCTGTCTCTGACGTCTGCCTTTTGCACTTTCTAAAAACCTTCTCATTTTAAAGATTCCCACAAGACCTGCTCTGCCCTGTGTGCTGTGAGGTTGGAGAGGAGCTGGGGGGTGTCCTTTTCCTGTGTGCCTTTTTTAGCAGGCAGTTCTGTGTCCTGGAGCCTCCCAAGAGGATGTGTGTGCCTCCTAGCCAGCCCACAGGTGTCCAAGCAAGCTCACTCCCCAAGGAAAACCAAAGCACACAGCATTTTCCTGACAGCATTTCTAAAAGCACAGCTCTCTTGGAGGCACCCAGGAAAGCACAGGACAAGCCCAAGTGACACATGGATGAGCCAGGTGCTGCCACAGGTGTGTCCCCAGCAGGCTGTCCTGGTAACCAGGTCATTCTGTGGCCCTTGCTGGCCCTCTGTGACTTCTCCATTGGCATTTGTTGGCTAGAGTGTCAAAGTCTCAGCACCTTTGAGGGCTGGTCCCATGTCCAGGCTTAGATCTCCTTTACCTGGGGACACAATTTAGTGGTGAACATGGCACTGGTCATTTAATGGCTGGACTTAACGATCTTAGAGGGAGTTTTCAACCCTAATGTTTCTGTCATTTCCTGATTATATACCTCATTATTATTTCCTATTTATTATTTATTATTATTTCCTGATTCTATACACCTGCCTTAGGAACAGTACTACACTGTAAAATGAACAGGAGGAGTTTCTTCCCACATGAGGAGAGGAACAAACCAAGCTGATATAAGGCACTTTCACTCTGGAGATCGCCTTTCCCAGGGGAACTGTTCCCGTGCCAAGGCACCTTCTTTAGTCCACAGCAGCACCAGTTCTGTATCAGTGTTAGCCCATCCCAGTGGTGCTGGTGCTGGTGCAGCCCAGCTCTGCTGCTCTGTTGGCAAATTTGGAGGAAAGCTCAGCTTGTTTGCAGGAGATACAGGAGAGTATCTAGTTCCAGAAACCAAACATGGTTCCACTCAGCAGTCATAGAACCATAGAATATGCTGAGCTGGAAGGAATCCATCAGGGTTATCAAGTTCAACCCCTGGCCCTGCAGACACCCAACAATCCCACCATGTCTGAGAGCTTTGTCCAAATGCTCCTGGAGCTCAGACAGGTCTGGAGCTGTGACCACTACCCAGGGGATCCCACTCCAGTGCTCAACCATCCTCCGGGTGAAAACATTTTTCCTTTAATCATTTAAACCTCCTGTGACACTGGATCCAGCTGTTTCTTCTTGTCCTGGTCACAGAGAGCAGAGACTGGAACTGCCCTTCATGAGGATGTTGTAGAGCTCAGTGAGGTCTCCCCTCAGTCTCCTCTTCTGTAGGCTGAACAAACCGAGTGATTCAAAGAAAATAATCCAAAGTTAAGCAGGAAATCCAGGTCCTAAACTCTTCCTCTGATTCTCCTTGAGGAGACGGCAGGCAGCATCAGCGGCAGTGCCTTGGCAAAACGAACCAGCCATTCCATAATTGCTGCCAGCTCCAGCCAGGCACAGCACAGGAGCAAACCCTGCCCAGAGCGGCACCGGCCACGGGGAAAGGTCGTGCATCCGCCGGGATCAGCCCGGTCCCGGTGGGATGCCGGGGCTCCGGGCTCGCAGGCAGCGCTGAGCGCTGAGCTCTGAGCTCCGCAGCCCGCCCGGAGGATGCTCCTGCCGGGGCTGTCCTTGGGAACGCGCTGCCCTGGAGGACGCTGGAGCAGCGAGAAGCCGCTCTCGGGAGGAGCCATCGGCGGGGCTGCTGCCCTGAGCCCCCGGGCAGTGCCCGGCCCCGGGCCGGCGGGCGGGGGACACGGACACAGGTGAGGGGCCGAAGGCTCGCTGCCCCCGGGCGGCTCTGCGGGATGCTCGGCATGGCTGCACCGTCCTCATCCTCCTCCTCGTCCTCCTGTGCCCTGGCGGCAGCTGGCACACAGCCTGCTCCGTCCCCAGGCAGCTGCTTCACCTTCAAGCCTGCGAGCGATGTTCAGGCAGCGGAGGAGATGGGCTCATTTCCAGCAGCCTGCAGGACATCCTGACTGCCAGCCGTGCCTACGGAAGCAAAACCATCCCTTCCTGAGAGCCGGACCCAGAGGTGACGGGGCCTGGTGGGACAAAGCCGAGGTGTGGTTGGCAGCCCTGGGGAGTGAAATTGTTGGGCAGTGTCTGTGCTTTGGGTGCCAGCATTGCCACTGAGCTGGCAGTGCTGAGGTGACTTTGGGGCTGCAGTACTGTGGGGACAGGATGAGGGGAGAGAGGTGCTGGGGTGTGGATCAGGGCAGGGAGGCTGGGTGAGAGAGCCCATGCCCACGAGGCTGGAGGGCAGAAATGGGCATAAGGATTGGCTGGTCATCAGTGGGAAAACAGGTCCCAGTCTGGAGCTCGAAGGTGCTCTTTGCACAGAGGGAACTGGTTATGAAATTATGGCCAGAGGTGCAAGATGACCCCATGGAAGAGGAGTTTTAAAATGCAAGTGAACAAACAGCAAGTACCAGGGATAAATTCAGATGTTCCTTTCCAGAGCACCAACTCCATAGGGACCCCATATCCTGCTGAAAGTAAAGCCATACCTATAAGGACTCTTCAAGGCCTTGAGACTGTGCCACAGAACTCTTGAATCCTAACATCCCAACAGATAATCCTAATCCATGGACAGAGGACACAGGGGATCCCATGTCTGGCACTTCACTGGCTAGGTCAGGGTGAATGGCTGGTGTGGTAACAGCTGGGACTCTTCCCTCCATGCGCATCCCTCCATCACCAACCCTCCCAGCACCACTCTGGCATCACCCCTGACACCCCACTGCCACCAAGGTCAGAGCAGGAAGGAATGCTGGGGGACAAGGGATGTTCCTGTTCTGGGACCTCACGGGAGGGAGGCAGGAAGGTGAGAGGCACAGCAGTGACCTGCCTGGAGCCATTTCCTTCAGTGCTGCTTCCTCCCATCCCCTGCTGGATTTTGCCCCTGGACACTGTCATGTTCCTTTTTACTCACACCAGGTTGCAGTGGCTGTCCTGGTGTCCTGGTCCTGTCCTTACAGCAAACTGACCCTGGGCTGGGATCTGCCCCCAGACTGGACATTGTCTCCCCTCAAAGCCAGGTGTGCCCTGGCCCCAGTAGTCCCTGCTTGTAGGATCCAGCAGCTCTGCTCCAATGCTGCAGAGCTTGTGATGTGACATGGGACAAGCAGGGCTGCACACGAAAGGCACAGTCCTGGCCAGAGCATCCCCCAGCTCTCTGCTCCCCACTGCTCAGACACCTCTGTGAGCCCAGCCAGGGTCCCTCAGGAGGAGCCAGCTGGCAGCATCCTCCTCAGGCAGGTGCATTCCAGGGAAAGGAATGGAAGGAGGGAGGGCATGTCTGAACTTCCCTGCTTGAGGTCTCTGCCCACCAGCAGGGATGAGCACTGATGAGTGACCAGGGACACCTGCAGGTGTGGAAAATGTAAACCCCCTCCCTCTGAATTATTACAATTTTGAAATTAAGGGGCTCTCAGGCAAAGATATGGCAGTAGGAATAACAGTTCTTTATCAGGAAAATGAAAATACGAATGCAATAGTAAAAACAAACAAACAAACAAACAAACAAACAAACAAACAAACAAAACCCCATTGACAAAATCAGAACAGTCCCTGCCCCCTGTGTGTCAGGGTGGTGTCCCAGCCCCCTCCCATGGGGGCTCAGCCCTCCTGCAGTGCCAGCTGTGGCTCTGCTGCAGCAGGGATCCTGCACAAGGGGGGAGTTTTCCTCTGCAGCTCCAGGGCTGCTGCAGATGGGCCTGGGCTCTCTCTGGCCATGCAGGGCAGCAGAAAGCTGCTCCTCTGGCAATGCAGGGGGCAAAGGCTGCTGTGCTGTGCCAGGCTCAGATTGGATCCAGGGAGGAATGCTTGGCTCCTCCCCTGGGCGGAGCATCTCCCCATGGGATGCTGGGATTGGATCAGCCCTGCAGGGACACTCAGTGGCCATGGACAGCAGAGATCTCCTGGAGGGAGGATTGGCTGTGGGAGAGATAAAGAAAAAACTGTCCCATGAACAGCAGAGAACTGCTCCAGCTCTAAGAGATGGTGATAGAACACACACCCCCATTTCCAACCTGAGACACTCTATCCTCAGGAACCCCTTGAACTCAAAGCCACCCAGATGAGAGAGGTGCCCTCCACACTTAGAGCACAGACCCAGTCCCAGCCTCAGAAAGTCTCTGCATGTCTGGCAGCCTGTTATTCCAGCATAGATCCTTGTTTGTTTGCTCTGGTTCCTATTGGGAGCAAGTTTCTGCAGCCACCTTGTTTAGTGCCTCAGTGCTGGTCATCCCAGCCATTCCTGAGCTCTGTCAGGGACAGTGGGAAGAAAGAGCAGTGTGTGATGGGGCTGTCTCTAGGCCTTACAGATGTGTTCTTTCATCCCACACAGGGCACAGAGAATTCCTCAGTCTATCCTCTGGCCATTCTAGGATCTGCAGGTAAGACAGAGGTGCTGGTGGCTTTTTCTGCAGCATAAGGCTGTTCTGCTGCTGGCCAAGCCCTGCCCTTTGCTCTGGTGCTTGGGCCTTCTGATGTCCTAGCCCTCGGGTGGCATGGGGTGGCAATGGGTGGCACTGGCAGGGTTGCCCAGGGAAGCTCTTCTGGCACACCTGCAAATACACAGGTGTGCAAAGACGCGCAGCTCTCCAGCAAGGTGACAGCACAGTCACCTCAGTGAGCTGGGCTGGGGTGGCTGTGGCCAGAGCAGCCCTTGGAGCAGACACAGGGAAGGGTTTGGGGTCTGTGGGGCTGTTGGGGTGCAGCAGGAGCTGCTGCAGCACAGCGGGGTGGGGGCTGAGGAGGAAGGAAGCTGCAGAGCCCGGCACGAGCAAACAGGAAGAGCAGTGGGGATGTGTCAGGAAGGATGTGCAGTGCCCCAGGGGCAGACCTGGCCTACCTGAGTCAGGCCCAGGGACCTGCGACCCCAAATCCACCCCTGCCCTTCCCTGCTGGGGAGGGAGAGCCCACCTGTCCTACCTGAGGTACCCAGGGGTGGTCGTGGGTGCAGAGGGCTGTCCCACGTGGGCAGGGGTTGGGATGGTGGGGTGGCACAAGGAGCACACGGGCAGGCATGGAGGGTGGGAGGCACTGAGTGAGCCCTGGCACATTCCAGGGGGATCAGGAACAGCCAGGGCATGGCCTGAGCAAGAGGACAGCAGGCATGGGGGGATTCATGGCAGCATGGGGGGATTCAGTGCAGCATGAGAGGATTCATTTCACCATGGGAGGATTCCTGTCAGCATGGGGGGATTCATTACAGCATGCAAGGATTCACAGCAGCATGGGGGGGATTCACTGCAGCATGGGAGGATTCCTTGCAGCATGGGGGGTTCATGGCAGCATGGGGGGTTCATGGCAGCATGGGAGGATTCATGGCACCATGGAGGGATTCATGGCACCATGGGAGGATTCACCCTGGCTTCCTGAGGGGCTGTGGTGCGCCCAGAGCAGCGCCACTTCACCATGCCAAGGAGCCTGCCTCACACCTCCTGCCCTCACGGCTGGTTCCTGCCCATCCCTCCATCCTCCAGGCTGGCCATGGCGTGTCACAGAGCCCATCGAGCTCACCCCACAGCCCTATGGAGCTCCTGTGGAGCCCGCCGGGGCTCCGGGGAGGCCGGGCCGTGCCCGGGGCAGGCGGGACGGGGGGAGCAGGGCCGGGCGGGCCGGGCCGAGCTGCGGAGCTGTGGCCGGTATGTGTGTGGGCGGCTGCCGGGGTGGGGGAGAAGGAGGGAGAGGAAGCAGCAGAGGCAGCAGCTCCTTTGATAAGCGGCTTCCTGAACACTTTCAAACCGTGCTGTCAGGCCGAGCGTGCCGTGCCCACAGGCCTGGGCCAGGAGCAGGACCGAGGAGCCCTCACGGCAGGGCAGCAGGTAGGCAGCCCTCAGGGCACCAGGCTAGGCAGGAGAGCCCTCAGGGCACCAGGCTGGTCAGGACAGCCCCCAGGGCACCCTCAGGACTCCAGGCTGGGCAGGAGAGCCCCTGGGCACCAAGCGGGACAGGAGAGCCCCCAGGGCACCCTCAGGGCCCCAGGCTGGGCAGCAGAGCCCCTGGGCAGTCCCCAGGCAGTGCCAGGCTGCTGGGCAGGAGAGCCCTCAGGGCACCCAGGCTGGGCAGGAGAGCCCTCAGGGCACCAGGCTGGGCAGGAGAGCCCTGAGGGCACTCAGGCTTTGCAGGAGAGCCCCCAGGCAGTGCCAGGCCTGTGCCAGGGTGGTGGGCATCTGTGTGTGGATGGCAGCGCCATGTAGGCCAGGATGCTGGGCAGGCCATGGGAGCTGAGGTGCTTCCCTGGCATCTCTCAGGTGTTCCTGGCCAGACTGGGATGTGAGCCTGGGCTGTCTCTGGCCAGCAGCTGCTCTTGTCCTGCCTGCATTGAGGACATGGGGATGGTGTGAGTGGCAGTGGTGGCCTTGCCACTCTCAGAAATGCCACTGGGCAGCAGGGAATCCTGGGCAGCTCCTGCCCCAGCTGTGTTCCCAACCACCACGTGGAACACCAGCTCTCCACAAAACCTCCCTGAGCAGATGGGCTGCCTGGGATCCCACTCTTTGCCCCCCAAGAGCTCTGACTCTGCATCATTCCCTGGCTCTGGGTCTGTCTCCTGCTCATGGAGGAAGCAGGGGATGAGGAGGAGGCTCAGGGGGTGAGGAGGAGGCTCAGGATCCCAGGGTGCTGCCTGCACCATGAGGAACTGTGCCCAGAGGTGAGTCAGCATCACCTGCACCTCCCCAGCCCTGGTGAAGGAAGATGTCTGACACCTTCCCCAGCTGGGCTGCCCATGGCCTTTTGCTCAACGTCCCAGATAAAGCAGTTTCCTCTCGACAGTTTCTGTGACCTGCAGGATGGAGGAGGCTGTCCCAGGGCCATGGGGATGTAGAGGTTGCCTGGTCTGTGTGTCCCTGCAGCAGGAGATGGCCAGGCTCCACGCAGTGGCTACAGCTACCTCATGTCACCTGCTGAGCGCTGCTGTGCTCAGACATTCCAGCTCCCAGTCCCCACCATGTCCCCAGGATGAAGCAGGGGGATGTGATGGGGAAGGGCTGGGAACACGGGGCATGTGCTTCCATGGAGGTGGAGAGCATCTGGGGCTCCCCCAAACCCAGCTGTGCCTGCCACCAGAGTGGGTGTCCTCCCCTCAGGGGACGCAGGTGGCCCTTGGTGCCCTGCCTTGGTCACCAGTGTGGGCTGCAGTGCTGCAGGGAGGGTGACTGTGCTGGCAGCTCTCCAGGATATCTGCCTGCATACAGGGGCTGGGGGTCCTGCTTCCAGGACAACTGAGCACTTAAAATCCATCCTTGCTTGCAGACCATCATGGGGGCTCCATCCAGCCTTGTGGTGTCTCTCACATCTGATTTTTCTTTTCCAGCTGCTTCTCCTCTGATGGCTCCATGCTCTCCCAGGAGCTGAGTCCCCGCTGTGTTGCCCTGCTGTGCTTCAGGACGAGGGCTCTGTGCTTGCTGCAGCATGGTCCAAGCCTGCTTGGTGTGCTCCAGAGTTCATAGGGGCAGCCTGGCAGCCCAGGCAGCTGCAGAGAACATGGACAAGGCAGAGAAGCCCAGTCCCCCTGCCAAGAAGCACGTGCGGCTCCAGGAGAGGTGAGTGTGCCTCGGGGTACCCATGGCACTGCTCATTCCAGGGCTCCCCTGACACTCCTTTGCCAGCCCTCTGCCTGCAGCTGCCAGCTCTGAGTGTGAAGGCAGCTCAGGATAAATCCCAACACCTTCAGTCCTTCAGGGGACTTTTCTTCCCAGCAGAAAGGCAAAATGTTCAGCTGTCAATCATAAAATGTTCAGCTAGCTCCTGTTCCTCAGTCTGCTGGGGTCTCCATCTGCCCTTTGCTCAGTGTGGGGTGGTTTTAGCTGATGATGCAGTGGGGTGGGCTGTCCTTCTGTCCCAGGGTGGCAGTAGGTCAGCCAGGGACCCTGTGCCTTGCAGGAGGGGCTCCAATGTGTCACTAGTGCTGGATATGAGCTCTCTGGGGAACGTGGAGCCCATCCAACCTGTCTGCACGCCACGGGACATCACACTGAAGTTTCTGAGGACATCCAGCCACGTGCTGAGGAAACAGGAGCTCCAGCAGCACGCCCAGAGTCTGGCACAGCTCCAGGAGGAGTTCTCGGTGCGATGATCATGATTTTCCCTATCCCTCTTCGCAGGAGGGGTGCCAGGGGCTGGCAGTGGTGGGGCTGAACATTGGGCTCTGAGCCCAGCTGTGCCCCACAGCCCCAGGGGGAGGGCAGGAGGTGTGGGCAAACAGAGGGGAGGGGTGCCCAGGTCTCACCTGATCCCTGTGCACACATGTCCTGTTGGGTCCCTGCAAAACCCTGTCTTGCCCTCCCATGCCATGCTCCTCTCCCAGCACTGCCTCTCTGGAAGAAGTCCCACCACAGCTGGAGTAAAGCCAGGACTCATCCCAGGAGCTGGCACCTCTGCTGATGCCTCTGGGTCAGCTCTGCCCTGCTGGGCAGCCAGGTGTGCCACCACCAGGGGACATGAGTGGCAGCAATGGCCTTTTCCTCATGGCTGTTTTCTCCCCCTGCAGAAAATCCCACCCAACTTCGTGAGTCCGGAGGAGCTGGAAATCCCTGGGCGTGCTTTCAAGGACAGATACAAAACCATTCTCCCCAGTAGGTGCCACTGTGTCCCTTTGCCAGTATTTGCCTGTGGGTGAGGGGTGGCTCAGAGCAGCCCTGGCACTGGGGTGGGCGCCCCTGGGTGCTGTTGCTGCCTGTGTTGCAGGGGTGTGCACAGTGCTGGGGTACCTGGGGAGCTGCTCCTACCCAGGTGTGCAGCACTCCTGGGGCCTTCCATGTCCCAGGGGCATGGTCCTGGGAGGGTAAAGGCTGAGGGAGTTGTGGAGGGGTACAGCTGGGGTCTGATTACCCAGGAATGCTGGGTTTTTTCTTTAGAAAATCTTTTAAGGTTCTGTGGATGTCCTGGGGATCACTGCGGGTGAGTCAGCCCACCTGCTCACTCTGGCACCTGCAGGTTTGGGCTGTGCCCTGCCAGGGGAATGAGGCTGAAGTGGGACAAGAACAGGCCTGGGGGAGGGTGCAGACAGCTCTGGGCATGGCATGGAGCAGGAGGACTCAGGCTTCAGCCCCTGGGGTGGAGGAGGGAGGATGGGTAGGATCAGTCCCTTGGGTGAGACCTGTGACATCTTTCAGATCCTGAGAGCCGGGTCTGCCTCAGGAGGGCTGGGAGCCAGGAGGAAGACAGCTACATAAATGCCAACTACATCACAGTGAGTGTCCTCTCCTCCCAGGGCTCTCAGGGCATCAGGCTGCGTGTGCCACACTGGTCACACATGCTGGGGCACTGCCACCTGCTCTCCTGTGGCTGCCCTGCTGGAGCTGGAGATGTGGCTCCATGTGCACAGGGCAGACACACTGCTCCTGTGGTGGGAGAGTCTCACAAGGGAGCTGCTCTCAGCTCCTGGGCACACTGAACACCCCAAAAGGCTCCCTGGCAGTGGCTTCTCCATCTGCTCCTCACACTCTGGCCCACTGTCTGGCAAAGGCATGGGAGGCAAGCTGTGTCAGCAGGTTATGGCAGCTCAGAGATCCTCAAACCTCACTCATCCTCACTCATCCTGGGATTTCCTCTCTGCTCAGGGAGCTTGCTGCAATTTCCCAGGAAGGTAGCTAATTAAAATGGGGTGTGGCTTATGCTTAGCACATGGTGGATTCCTTTCCAGAGACTGAGAAATCCCCAGACCCTAGAGTGTTACATAGACAATTTAGTTTTGGTTCCATCCCTGTGCAAACCTTTCCAGGCTGCAGTCTCTGCCAGAATGGGATCTCTGTGAGCCAGGTACCAGCTTTGCCCTTGGGGCAGGGTTCTGGCTGAGCCACTGATCTCACTGCAGCACCCAGCCCTTGGGGCTGCCCAGGGCCAGAAAAGCAGAGGGGGACTCTGGGTGCTGTGAGTGAGCCATGAGGGAAAGCAGGATGTGGACAAGCAGCCCACAAGAAGTGCTGGCTGGGATGACACACAAACCCCTGGGAGGTGGAGCTGTCAGGAGGGCAGTCAGGAGCATTTCTCTTCTGGTGCTGTTTGTGGCTCAGACCCACAGCAGCAAGCAGCACCCAGCAGGGAGGGTGAAAGCTCCCTGAGACAGGAGCACTGTGCCCAGAGCTGCTGGGAGCTGCAGGGACAGTTTGCCCACGGGCAGCAGAGGAGCTGTGTGTTCCTGAGGCAGCCTGGCAGCTGCACAGCAGGTGACACTGCCACCCTGTCCCTACACCCTAGGTGTGGGACACCCAGGAATGCTGGGATTTTCTTTACAAGGTCTTTTAAGGCTAAACTATGTCATTAAGAAATGACACCTAAATTATTTTCACTTTTAACTCAATAACTCAAATGATTACTCAAAGTCCACAATGTGGGCTTTTTTGTCTAATTACAAAACACTACTTAAACTTACGAAGAAGAAGGTGAAGAATAAGGATTAGTAACTGGTTTAAAACTAGTTTATTTTAGTTATATATATATATATTATTGTAGTCTATTTTAGTTATATATATATTATTGTATTCTAAAACTCTAAATTTTCTACTCAGTGAAATCACACACTTCTAACTGAACACGTTGTCCTAGTGCTATCAGTCAGCTTTGGAAGCTCTCTCTACACGCCCAAGTCAAACACAGTGTTCTCCTGGGGGTCAGAGTTTGTCAGCACAGAAAGTTTAAAACTCTCAGCATCCAGAACTCCAAAATCTCTTGTTGCATTCCCCCTGTCTCACCTGACTGCTGGCAATGCACAAGCACTGCCCATCCCTGTGGCACACACACCTGCACACACCTGTGCCCACTCTCCCCTGTGTGCAGCTGGTATTTCCTGACTCCTTCCTTCCCCTTGCCTCCTCAGAGGTGTTGCAGTGCAGGAATTTGTGGGCACATCAGAAAATTGGCAGCCCAGCCTGCCTGGGCATGCCTGGGAGGCACAGGAATCTGGGAGGGCTCTGCAGGTGTTTGATCACATCAGCCCCACCTGGGATTGATGCTCTTCCTGCTGAGGTGTTCCATGAAATGTTTCTGAGCATGGCTGTGGGGGGAAGGTGGAATTCCCAGGGTTGACACCCCCAGGGAATGACACTCTTGATTGGAAAATCACTTTTCCTAGGAAAAATAAATCATTTTAAGGCATGAAATTAGGGCTCTGCAAAATGTTCCTGAAAACATTCCTGTCTCTTAGCTGGGCCAGTGCGACTTCTTGTGAGACCAAAGCATTAATAGATTGCTGGCAAGGCCTGGATTTTCCATACCTTTGGCAATTTTATACCATGAGAAGTGTCTGGAGGCAGAGGATGCCTGGAGCTGTAAAGCAGAGATTCCTGTTTGTCTCTGTGGAAATTCCCCCAGTGAGGAGTGCACTCCTTGTGTGAGCTTTGCCTTGCCAAGGCATCCATGGCTAGTGGCACACTGATAGTGCCCTTGGGTGTGCTAGGATGGACTTGGTCCTGGAGATGGGACCAGTGGGGTGGGGAGGATGCCTGGTGGCTCCTCAGCAGATCTGTAAAAGCATTTTAAGGACAGGTTTAGAAGGAAACAGCACGTGCAGCTCAGCCTCTGAAGCATAGAGGAGAAAAGCGTGGTGGGGGCTGGAGTGAGCTGGGCACAGCCCCGCTGCCCTCAGGGTGCCCTCAGGGTGGGCCGGTCCCTGACAGGCTGTGCTCGGCAGGGCTACGCGGGCCGGCCCCGGGAGTACATCGCCACACAGGGCCCCCTGCTGAACACCGTGAGCGACTTCTGGCAGATGGTGTGGCAGGAGGAGGCGCCCCTCATCGTCATGATCACCGAGCTGCAGGAGCGCAAGGAGGTACCAGGGAGCCTGCCCAGCCCTGGGCACAGCGGGAGGGGGTGCTGATGGCAGCAGAGCGCTGTGTGAGGCCACATGTGGGGCCGTGCACCCACTCACTGTGCTTCTGTCTCAGAGGGTTCCATGATGAATCACAAGTGGAGGAGGAGATCCCCAGGGCTGCAGCCTTGGCCCTGTCTGGTTTTCCTCCTCATGGCTGTGTGCTCTGGGCTCTCTTTACCAGCCAGATAATAAAGGGTGAAAGCTGGATAAAGGGTTTAGGGCAGCCCATAGGGATGGGGCAGAAGCAGTGGGCAGCAGTGCCCTCTGGCTCCCCAGAGCTCTGCCTGGGCTGAGAGCTCTCAGCCAGGGGATCCAGCCCAGGGGAGAGGGCACTGCTGCTCACTGCTTCTGCTTCTGGGATGGGAGCCAACAGCACCTGCCTGGGGGAACTGAGAGCTGGAAATGCTTTCCTTGGCATGTCCTTGCTCCCTTCTCTCCCTTCTCTCCCTGTGCCCTGGGTCCTGCTGCATCTGGAAGCTTCCTGGGCTGAGCAGGGATACACATCCCTGGGGCCTGAAAGCCAGGGCAGGGCATGGGAGAGGGTGCAGGGATAGGGATCCATCCTTTCTTTGCTTTCCCTTTGTACCCCTTTACCTCCACCTTCCCTACTCCCCTACCGCCCCCAAGGTGAGGATCCCTCCCAAGAGCACTGACTCAAGCACAGTTCAAACGTCCTCGAGGAGGGTCCTTGGGTGCCTTGAGCATGTCCACAGCCACAAACCTGCCTTGTTCTCCAGAAATGTGTCCACTACTGGCCTGAGAAGGAGGGCACCTACGGCCCCTTCACCATCCATGTCCAGGCGGTGAGCGAGTCTGTGGAATACGTGGTGCGGGACCTCTCCATCCAGGTGGGTCTGAGCCTCATCCTGGGGGCACAGAGGGAGCACCTGGGGCCCAGCAGTGCCCCTGGCACCCCTGGCATCTCTGGTGAGATGGCAATGCTCTGTGACATGAAAGAGGAGGGTTCATGATTCTCAGGAGGGCCCTGCCAGAGGAGGGGTGTGCAGAGCCTGGGGAGGCTGGGAGGGAGCAGGAGCCAGCCCTGGGGTGCAGAGGAGAAGGGCTCAGCTGGGCAGAGCAGCACCAGCCTGGTATTTTTGCACTGTGTCACTGGGCTCTCTGTTTCACCCTGAGCTGACACCAGCCAGAGGATCTGGCTTGCTTTGCCTGGACTCTGGGACAGTATTTGAACACTCTGCATCTGTTCTCATCCTCTGGGATGGGACACATCCATTGGCTCTGGCCCTGGGGTCTCTCCCTCATGTCTGGCAGAGGCTCGAAGAGGGATTCAGGAGGAGAGTGGCTGAGATGGGTGCAGGCTGCTTGAGCTCTGCTGAGCTGAACTCCCCATTTCATCTGGCCCATGCCCTCACATCCCCATTTTTCTTTGTGCTGTGCTGGAGAAGCTTGGGAAGGAATGCCGCAAGGTCAAGCACATCCTCTTCCCCTCCTGGCCGGACCAGCAGACACCTGAGTCAGCCAAGCCCCTGCTGCACCTGGTGGCCAAGGTGGAGGAGGCTCTGCAGACTGCAGCCAGCCCAGGGCCCATCGTGGTGCACTGCAGGTAAGAGCTTGCACCTCACTGAGCCCTGTCTGTGCTTTTCCTCAAGGTCAATCCCCTGTGAGTTGTCACACACAGGTCCCAGGTGGTGCAGAAAAACCAGGGCACAGCCACCCACAGCAGAGCTGTCCTGGCAGCTCAATGGTGGCATTAGAGTGGCATATCCTGCACTGGGGTCCAGCAGGGTGGGAGCAGGAGGGGTCTGCATTGGGACTCAGCCACCAGCCCTACCCTACACCCACAGCTCCAGCTCTGGAAGGTCCTGCTTGAGCAGGGAGTTGGAACCAGGTGACTCCATGGTTGGTCCCTTTGAACCTGACCCATTCCTGCTGCCTGTGCCACCCAGCATGGCCTGTGGCTTGGATGTGGAGCCATGTTCCAGGACAACCCTCCTGCAGGAGGTGGCCTCTGCCTGTTCTCTCCTTGCTGAGTGAATCTGGGGACAGTGGAGCACAGCACCCAGCTGTCCCTAGGGAACATGCAGCATGCACTGCTGCAGGCTGAGTGCAAAGCTGGTGCTGGGGTTAGAGCCCAACTGGGAGGGGAGGGGCTGCAGAGCCCCCTGCACTGCACAAGGATGGGCACAGACTGGTTTTGTGCTTGCAGAGCAGCCTCAGCCTTCTGTGCCAGACAGCAAGAGCTCCCTGCCATGGCAGAGTGACCTCAGCCCATGGATTTGGTGCCTGGCTCAGAACCTTGGTCTGGCAGCTGGGGCCAGGACCCAGCATCCCTCTAGGCAGAGATCCCAATCCAGGAGTGCAGCAGCTCAGCAATTCCAGCACAGGCAGTGGGTGCTGAGGGTGCTCACAGCTGTGTCTGCCCTGCAGCGCGGGCATCGGCCGCACCGGCTGCTTCATTGCCACCAGGATCGGGTGCCAGCAGCTGCAGGACACGGGGGAGGTGGATATCCTGGGCATCGTGTGCCATCTGCGCATAGACAGGTGGGTACACCGGGCAGGGGGCTCCCTGCTGGGTGCCAGCCTGACAGCAGGGCTGGGGGAGGGATGTGGCAGAGGCATGGGCATCCCAAGGGGCACAGGCACGATTTCTGCTGGAAACCAGACAGGTGGCTGGGAGAAGCAGGTGTGTGGGTAGCAAACAATTTCCAGTCCCAGGCTGGTTCTGCAGTCAGAGCTGTTGTAGCTCTGAGCTGAGGACACAAGGGAGGGAGAGGTGCTGTGAACCTGGCAGCCATCTGCTCCTCCCCTCCTGCTCAGCCACTAAATCCAGAAACACTCCACCTGGCCACTTTTCAAGAAGTACAGGTGAAAATTAGCACCAAATCAGCTGCTAATCTCATTTTGAACAGCCCAGCAATGCTTCTGAACCCCTCTATTCTCTGGGCTGCTCTGCTGCCTGTTTCAGAGGCATCTTGACACAGCTGGTGCAGCGGGAATGTTTGTGCCCTGGGAGCAGAGAGCTGGAGCAGGGTTCTGTGTCTGTGAAGTGTCAGTGGGCCCTGCCTTTCCCTTGCAGGGGTGGGATGATCCAGACGAGCGAGCAGTACCAGTTCCTCCACCACACGCTGGCTCTCTACGCCTCTCAGCTGCCAGAGGGGGCAGCCCGCTAGTGCAGGGCTCCTGCCGGGCCTGTGGCTCCCTGCTCGGACCTCTCCTGCACCAGCCTGGGGACACCTTCACCAAAACCCCTCCTGATGCTGCCAGGCCACAGAGCAGCAGCATGAGCATCCCTTGGGATGAGCACAGCCCAGCCAGCCCAACTGTGGCTTTGGACCCTGGGGATGAGCAAGGTGAGGTGCTGCACTGGCTGCTCCACATGGCCACTGCTGCTGCCTCCAGGCAGATTTCACCCACGGAAAGCAGCTTTGGCTTTTGAGAGGTGCAAGATCCTGACCCAGAAGAGCAAGCTGTGTGGAGGAACTGCAGCTGGCAGATGCTGGGAGCATGGTTTGCCTTTCAGCTGCACACAAATGTCCACCCTGTCAGACACAGCACTGGTGGAACTACCCTGAAATAAACAAAGCCTCTGTCCTGGCTGTGCATCCTTGTGGGCAGGGCTGGGCTTGCTCCAAACATGCTCCTTGAAGCTCTTCTGGCTAAAGACACACCTTGATGGCTTGGTGCACAGTCACTAACAGTGTTCCACAGCTTGCTTTCCTCTCCACCTTCAGCCAACACCTCCTCAACAGCCTTAAAGCAGAATCATAGAATTATAAAGGTTGGCAAAGACCTCCAAGATCATCGAGTGCAACCTCTGATCAAACCCCACTGAGCTCACTAAACTGCATCATGAATTTCCATATATATTTGTTTCTTGAACACCTCCAGGGATGGTGAGTCCACCACCTCCCTGGGCACCCTGTGCCAGTGCTTGAGCACCTTTCAGGGAAGAAATTTTCCACAGTATCCAACCCAGACCTCTCCTCTCTCTATCAGGGGAGATTCCCAAGTGCAGTTTGCAAGTGATGTCTTCCCAATTGCCTTTTGTTCCATAAATTATGAATTCTTGGGTTTTTTTTCTGAAATCAGAACAAAATAATATTTGGCTTTATTAGGTTGTCTTTTTAACTGATAAATGCAGGGGGAAAATACAGAAAATGGAAAAACATTTTGTCATAAAGCATGGAGATGGAAATACTCTGGGAAGTATTTTGAAGTACTATAAAGGTATTCAAAGCTGCCCTTGCCAATAGGCATTGGACATCCCCTTGGGCAGTGAGGGCTGGGAAGGAGATGGGAAATGCCCAGTCTGTGCCCACCCATGTCATGAGCCCTGACATGACCCAGTGTGAGATCCAAGGAGAAAAGGCTCAATTTTCCTGCTGGAACATGTGTGTGCATGACCTTCCCCCCTCCATGGCTCCCCAAAATGCAGTTGAATTGCTGCCCAATGGTCATCCCTGCCCACTTCCCTCCCTTGGCACCAGGAGCAAATCTGCTTCCTGGCCCAGTAGCAGGAAAAGGAGCAGATCTGAAGTGCCATCCTTTCACCTGCTGCATTTCCATCACCCTGGCAGAGAAATCCCCCTGCTCCTAGTGCCAGCTCAGCCCTTCCTCAAGCCCCAGCCTGCCCAGCAAGGACATTTGGGGGGAATTGTGTTCTCTGTGGGACTCCTGTGTGATACTCAGGCACTTGGAGAGGCTGTGGAGCTTCTGCAAGCTCCCTGCAGGTCAATGCATGGCTCAGGACTTTGCCTTCTCAGGTAACTTGGTGTAACACTTGTCTTTAATGGTGTCTCTGAGGCACCCATAGAGGTTTGAGTTGTCAGACAGGCTTTATTCAGCATCCCCCTCCTCAAGTCTTTCATTACCCACTGCCATCAGGCAGGAGAAGTTGAAGACTTGCAAACTGCACCTGGACAGTTTTCCTGCACTCTCTGGACAGCAGGACACACAATTTTCCTCTTGCTTTCAGTCTGCTGTCCAGAGGAGAGCTCTCAGGGCAGGCTCAGGCCTGAGGGTTTCCCAAGGCATGCAGGAGCAGGAGCAGGATCCCAGCTGGGCCAGGGGTGTTGGCACCTCCTCCCAGATTCCCCATCAGGTGCTGGGAGCTTTTCCAGCTCAGCTGTCTGATGCAGATTATGATCAGTTAAGCAGGTTTCCTGCTTTGATCTCAGTTTCTACCAGCTCCATCTGCTCCACACTCACCTGGCCCCTGTGGGAGTTCTCTCCATGCACTGACCCCCTGAACCATCCCCTGTGCTATTGCCAAACCGTCCCTGGGCTCAGCCCATGTCAGGGGTGCAGCAGGGTTTGTGTAGCTCACTTTGGGGTCATTGGGAGTGGGGCTGGCCCAGCCTCATCCCCAGTGGGTGCAGCTGTGAGCAGCACTGACAGCACTGAGCCATGGAGTGCCCAGGTGTGCTGAGCAACCACAGAGGGAACAGAGGGCACACAGGGGCAATGCATGAACATGAGGGTGGGCTAAAGAACAAGAAGGGCCAGTTCTTGAAGCCCTCTGAAGTGATGTGGTGCTGCTCTGTATGGGTTGAAGCCTTCTGATATTGCATGGTGACACTCTGTGTGTCGTGCCCATCTCACCTGTGACATGTGCTGTGACAGGTTTGAGCTGCTCTGGCTGTGTCCTGAGAAACTGCCTGAGGTTCATAAAGAGCACAGGGTGCCAGAAGACAGAGAAAAGGAATCTCTCTAAAATCTTGTGCTCTCCCATGCCCTGGGCTAGCATTAAGCCCCTGAACTTGGCCAAGGATTTTAGCACAGCCAAGATTGCTGCTGTTCCTCAATCCCCTCCTTAAACCGCAGGTATGGTCCCAGGTGTCCTTATCCTGCTGCAGAGGAGGTACAGCCCAGCCTGGCAGAGCTGGGGGCCCTGGGTTGCAAACGTCCTGATAACCATGTCCCCAGGAGGCCAGCTCCTGCCCAGGGCTCAGGAAAAATCCTTCCTCCATAAAGTTATAAACCAGTTTGGGTTGCAATTCCATCTAGTCCCAACCCCTTCCACCATCCCAGGCTGTTCCAAGTCCAACCTGGCTCCAGGGATGGGGCAGCCACAGCTTCTCTGGGCAGCCTGTGCCAGGGCCTCACCTCCCTCTTTGAGAAACATTTCTTTCTTACATCTAAGAAAATATATTAGGTATAAAGATATAAGATCCTGTCCTATCCACATAACTGTAAATTTGGCCTGGGGTTTTCCAGACTGGTAGTCCTTGCAACAACTCACTGGGATGGGAGGAATAAAGCATGGTGGCCACATGGCACACATCACTGTTGTGACACACACCAGTTTGGTGGTGGCAAGTAGACCCAGAATGCTCCAAATTCACTTGCAGCTGGTGGAAAGCTTCAATGCCGTCAAACACAGCACTGCTTCAGCAGGTCCTTGGAAAGGCAGAGCATGTGCCAAAATCTAGCAAGCATTTTGATTAATTAATAACAGCTTTGCTCTCAGGTGAGGGATGGTAACCACAGGCTCCAGCAGCACCTGTGGACTCCAAGTAATCAGTGACCAAACTATGACCTGGAAAGGAGACATTTCAGGGCACAATTTGACGTTTCCAGGCAGCACTGGGGTGCCAGGATCTCAGGAGGGCCCCATGGGAGCACCTGCAGCAGGTGGGAGCCCATGGAGGATGAGGCCCACAGCAGCACCCAGAGCCAGAGGGAGGCTTGACTGGGGGCTGGGAGCAGCAGGGACACTGAGGGACATGGCAGTGACAGCTCTTGGTGCTGCTCCTTGGTAAGCGAGGGTTAAACTCAACCAGGGGAGCACCAGGAAAAGCCTCCCCTCACCCATGTGGGCTGGCACAGCCCTGAGCTCTGCTTCCTTAAGGAATTTGGTTGAGCAACCACATCAAACCCTCTGGGAATGTCAGACATGCTCTGGAGAGGTCTGGGGCTCTCAGGTCTGGAGAGGCCCTGGGGTGGTGCCACCTCTTGCTGCCCAGTCCCCAACTCTGGCATGGACACCATGGGGTGACACCATTGGGACAGTGCTGCGAGGGTGCAGCCACAGGGACCAGATCTGCTGGGTGACCCCTGCAGGTGCCACCATGGACCCTCTGCAGGGAGTAGGGTTGGGACGCTGGTTCAAACCACTGGGAAACAGCCAAATGTCCCCAAACCTGTCAGGGCTGACTCCCCTTGATGGGAATAAGGGAAATAGGGTGGGTGGAGTGGGGATAGTGCATGAAAATGATCTGTTTTGCTCATTTGGTTGTATCTCCCAGTGCGGGGATGGTCAACAACTGAGCTGTAGTGGCTGCTGTGAGGGGTGAGTTTGGTTTGGGCACTGGATGGGCAGTGTCTGTGGCAGGGACTGCAGGAACACCCAGGGGCAATCTCTAACAGCTTCAGTGCTACAGGAATGCTGGGGTGGGGGGAAGCCCCAAACTGGTGTAGGGACATTCTTTGGGCTGGAATGTTTATCAAAAATCTGATTTCCCTCTGTATTCATGGGGCCCCACCTCGAATGCTGGGTAGAGTTTTGGGCCCCTCATGAAAAGAAAGGCACCTCAAATGCTGGAGCATGTCCAGAGAAGGGAGTGGAGCTGGGGAAGGGTCTGGAGCACCAGGAGGGGCTGAGGGAGCTGGGAAAGGGGCTCAGCCTGGACAAAAGGAGGCTCAGGGGGCACCTTGTAGCTCTGCACAACTCCTGACAGGAGGGGGCAGCCAGGGGGGTTGGGGTCTGCTCCCAGGGATCAGGAACAGGACAAGAGAGAATGGCCTCAAGTTGCACTGGAGGCAGTTTAGATTGGATATTAGGAAAGATTTCATCACCAAAAGGGTGCCCAGGCCCTGGCACAGGCTGCCCAGGGCAGTGGTGGAGTCCCCATGGACACGGTTCAGTGGTGACCATGGCAGTGCTGGGATCACAGTTGGACTCGATGATATCAGAGGACTTTTCCCATCTGAACAATCCTCTTATTCTATGAAAAAAAAATATCTTCAAGGAGAAATTCCATGCAAGATTTGGAAGATTATGAATTTTTCACTGGTATAAGGAGTTCTGAAGGGGTGATTACAGAAAACAATGATATTTCTGCTTCCCAGGCCTCCCTTTAGGAGCACAGGGATCCTGAGCAGGCTGCAGCAGCTTGGAGAGCAAAACACTTTCTGTCTCCAAAAATAAAGTCAGCTTCCCTGTGACTTATAGCACATGAGGGAAACTTCCCCACCATTAATTGTCAGGGCTGTGAGGTGAATTGAGCTCTAACCCAGTTTCCCCATTTCCTGTGCACACCCATTTGTCTCAGGCAGCTCCAGCAGTGGATTCAGCATTTTGTGTCTCACAAAGCACCAGCAGCTGCTGCAATAAAGGACCTGCTGTGAGGGAACTGCAAACAGCCTGGTGTGTCAGTCCTTGCTTTAGGCCTGGCTCAAACCCCACGTGGATGGAATGAGCCCTGTTGGAGTGGCACAGCCAGGGAGCCCCTGTGTGGGAGAGCAGAGCAGAGCCAAGGCATAGCCACAAGGCAGATTTGCACCCCCAGCCCAGCAGAGCTGAGCAGGGCCAAGGGAAGAGGGTTTAGAGACTGCTGAGCCTGATGGCTGAAGGCTGCTGAGGCAGCAGGCTGGGTACGGCTCTCACAGGAACATCCTCTGAGGGAGCTGTGCCTTTGGGTTTTGTCTCGTTCTGCAGGTGGGAATTGCCAGCTTCTGTGGCATTGCTCGGGGCTCCTGGCACCCCCTGCACCCCAGTGCCACCCTGGCTGCTGGACCCAGCTCTGCTACACACCCCACACCTGCACCCCCAGTTCTGCACTGATCACACCCTGCACCCTCCAGTACCCCAGGACCTCTGCAACCCCTGCACCCTGCATCTCCCCCACCCACACTGCTCACACTGCCTGCACCCCTCAAACACCTGCACCCCCAGCACCCTCAGCATCCCTACAGCCTGCTCCTGAACTATCTCTGCACCCTGCAGCCTGCACCTGAACCATTCCTGCACCCAAACCATCCCTGCACCCTGCAGCCTGCACCTGAACCATTCCTGCACCCACTGCAGCCTGCGCCCAAACCATCCCTGCACCCCTGCAGCTTGCACTCAAACCATCACACACACATCACCTGGGGAAACCGAGGCCTGAGGCCAAGCACAGCCTCCAAAGGCACCAAAGCAGTGACTGTCCCACCACTGAAGAAAACAGGAGGTGGATGAGGTCCTCCCTGTGCCCATGGAGCTCCCATCAGAGCAGGTGCACCTCCCTCAGGGCTGGAGCTCCAAGTCCCCCCTCACTCACTGGTGCTCCCTGAGCCTCAGGAGCCAGGGGCCCTGCTGGGGCCTTGCCACCCTTGGTGTTCCCTTGGCACAACTCCTCTGGATGCCACCAGCCCTGGGCAAGGGGCACCCATGGCCAGGGGCAGCTCCTGCTGCGGCTGTACCTATGGCAGGTGACACCAGGGGGACAGTAGGGCAGGAGGGCAGAGGGGCAGCCCCACGGGCTGGCTCTGCCCTGCTGGGTGTGCCAGGGCTCCCAGTGGCACTCTCAGGTGTTTGGGGGGCTGGGGTGCAGGTACAGGTGCAGGATTGGGGTGTGCCCCATGGCATGGCTGGAGGGGCTGGTGCCAGCTGTGCCAGGGCACTGCCAGGGGTGCAGGGAATGCACCTGCCGGGTGCAGGTGACCAGCACGGGGGTGATGGAGGTGGAGGTGCTGGGTGCAGGTGACTAGCACGGGAGGCACAGGGTGATGGAGGTGGGGGTGCCGGCTACAGCAGGCACCAGGTGAAAAGGTGCTGGGGGCACAGGAGTGCAGGCTGGGGGATATTGGGGCTGCAGGAAGGCTGTGGGTGCAGGGGAGCTGGGGTCCAGGTGTGTCGGGATGCAAGGGTGGGCTCGGGGGGATGTGCAGGGCTGTGGGGTGCAGCGGTACGAGGGTGCACCCATCACCTCAGGATCTGAGGGTGCACTCCCCTCCTCAGGATCTGAAGAGCCCTGGGTTACCAAGGGTCGGGGATGCCGGCAGTGACCAGGGCAGGGCTGTGGGATATTCCGGCCTGTCCGGGCTGTCCGGTGTGTCCGTGCTGTCCCGGGGCCCGGCCGCTCGGTGCAGCGGCTCCTCCGGGCCGGCAGGGGGCGCGGCAGCGGGGCGGGGGAGGCGGCGCGCGGGCCCCACCCGGTGCGGCAGCAGGGCCCGCGGCGCGCGGACAATACCGGCGGCGGCTCGGCCTCCATCGGCTCCGCTCGGCCCCGATCGGCTCCGCTCGGCTCCACCCCGACTGGCCCCGCCCCGACTCGGCCTCGCTCGGCTTCACTCGGCCTCGCTCGGCCCTGCCCGGCCCGGCCGCGCTCGGCTCGGCTCGGCCCCGCTCGGCTCGGCTCGGCCCGGCCCAGCCCCGCTCGGCCCGGCCCGGCCCAGCTCCGCTTTGCTCGGCCCGGCCCGGCTCGGCTCCGCTCGCCTCAACTCGGCCCCGCTTAGCGCGGCCCGGCCCGGCCGGCACCATGCTGGCGCTTTTCAACAAGCTGCTGGACTGGTTCCGGGCGCTGTTCTGGAAGGAGGAGATGGAGCTGACCCTGGTGGGGCTGCAGTACTCGGGCAAGACCACCTTCGTCAACGTTATCGCGGTGAGCCCGGGGACGCTCTGCATCGCCCCATCCCCGAGGGGTCACGTGCCCACCAGGGCTTCACCCTTGGACCCCCATTGCACCCCCATTGCACCCTCATTGTACCCCCATTGCATCCCCATTGTACCCCCGTTGTAACCTCATTGTACCCCATTGCATCCCAATTGCATCCCCATTTCACCCCCACTGCATCCCTATTGCACCCCCATTGTACTTCTATTGCACCCCCATTGTACCTCCATTGCATCCCCATTGTAACCCCACTGCATCCCCATTGTACCCCCATTGCATGTCCCCATTGCACGCCTGGATATTCTCAGAACGTCTCCACCCTATCGCACTCCAGCCTGAAAATGCCTTTATGGAGGGGGTGCAGGCTGTGGGTGCGGGATGCAGCAGTGGGGTACAGTGTCGGGTACAGGCTGCAGTGGGGTGCAGTGTGGGGCACAGGGTGGGCTGCAGAGTGGGGTACAGCAGTGGGGCACACGGTGGGGTGCAGGGTGGGTTTCAGGGTGGGGTGCAGGGTGGGGCACAGTATGGGATGCAGGGTGCAGGCCCGGGGCAGCCCAGGCCATCCGCAGCGTTTGCTCCCCACATCCCCGGAGCCGAGGGAGTGCTCGGGTCCGGCTCGGCCCTGCCCTGTGTTCCGGAGCCCCGGCCGTGCTCAGCGGTCGGTACCGGTGTCGGTGCCCTGTGGGCCGGGCAGTGCCGCCCGGGCACTGCGGGAGCTCCGCTCTCGGTCCCATAGCAGCAGCGGGCGCTTTGTCATGGTCGCTGCCGCCGCCTCAGGACGGCCCTGCCGCGCTCGGTGCCGCCGGGGATCCTTCCCTTGGGGCCGGTGTGGAGGTGTTTGCCTTCCTTCCTCGGGAAGCACGAGGTGCCTCACCCAGCAGCGTGCTGTGGGTGCGGGCCGCTCCTGCAGCAGCACCGAGCGGGGCAGGGCAGGGCAGCGATCCCACCCCGGGCCCCTCAGCCCCGGCCTCTCCCTGGCCGCGCTGCTCATCCGCGGGCTCCCTGCATCCAGCACAGCTTCGGGAGCTGCTGTCCTGGATCCCGAGCCCAGGGCGTGGCTTCACTCGTGGGGATGCTTGGCAGGCTCCGCTCCGGCTTTTTGGGTTGTTCTGGGGCTCTCAATAGTGATGGTGCAGAGCGGGAGGATCCTGAAGGGTGGGTTTGGGCTGTTCATGGAGGGAGGTGGATGCAGATCCGCCCTGGTTCCCCCACTGGTCCCTGGTCCCTCCGAAGTCTGCCTGCCATAGCACCACAGAGTGAGTTGCTGGTGCTTGCTCAGGGTGCTGGAAGCTGCTGGGCTCTCAGAGGGGATTTTCAGCTCATGGAGGCTCTGTTGCACTGGAGCCATGCTCTTTGGGAGGTGCTGAGCGACATAAATGCCCTTCCTGAAGTGTCTAGGGGCAGAGAGAGGACACCCCAAAATGCTTTTCATCCTGGAGATGGTGGCACTCCTGCTCTCTTGCTGGAAGTCACTTCTCAGTGCTCCAGTCTCCTGCTGGTTCCTCCCATAAACCAACACCAGCATCTGGGGTCAGGGAGCATTTTGCATCTGGGGCAGTGACCCTGAACACCAATCCTATTTTTGTGAGACCTCTCCCTGCCATTTGCATGTTTAATAGTCAATTTTTGTAATCCCATGGCAGGGTTGGACGTGGTGGTGCCACGTGTGAGCTGCTCCTGCTCTTGGTCTGCTGGGTGCTGCTGCCTGTTAACAGCACTCAGGCTACCTTAAAAATGGCAAACTAATTTAGTGTTGGTTTTAATCACCCAGTTAAGCTGTGAATGGTGATGGGCTTTATCCCAGAGCTGCTGCACTGTTCTGCCTGCAAAGGACAACCCTGAGGGTTGGTGTTCCTCAGTTCCCTGTTCCCCATGTGCCTCCTCCTCTCCCAGCCACATCTGGAGCAGACAGAACTCACTGTGAGCATTATGGGGTTTGCTTCTGTGAGCAAATACTTTGTACCTGGCACTTTAACTGTGGGCAAGACCCCACTGGCAGGACCCATGCACTGGGACTCTCTGCTTAGCCAGGATTGCTGGTGTGGGGAAAGGGAATTTTGGGGAATTACAGCAGCTCTTGAGGTGGCTGAAGTTGGCACCATGGCCTGCTGGTCTGCCAGGTTTGTTGTGGGGTGTTTGAGACCCTCACACAGCAGTCAGGCTCAGGGTGCTGAGTTTGGCCTCTCAAGTTATTTGGAAAGTTCAAGTTTTGTGGCAGATGGACACAAAAAGGGGCACCCACTTTTGAGAAGATATCCTGGAAAGAAGGACTTGTTGGGCACAGTGAAACAGGAGCATGGCACAGGAAATGCCAACTCAACAGGAACTGACTGACAAGGTCTGGAGGTGCCTGGCTTTAGGGTGTTGCAGTGGGGTTGTTGGAAGGGGAAATAGCTGTGATTTGGGCTTTATGAGGGGATAAAACCTGAACTGGAGAAGCGTGGGATTTTGGGGTGTTGGAGAGATATCACAAGAAGGCAGAAGGTCCTTTCTGGGACCAGAGCTGCTCTGGGGGTTTGGCACCAGCCTTTTCTTGCAGGAATTGTAGCTGCAGCTGACTGAGAAGTTGATTCTGGTTCCCTGGCAGGTGGGCGCTCCCTCCAGCAGCCAGGAAGTGCTTGTGCCCCACAAGGGCTTTGCTGAAGGCTGCTGTGATCAGGGTGACACCTCCTGGGTCACCTGCCTGGGGTGGGAACTTTGATTTTCAGGACTTATTTTTCTTTTCCTAGCTGTTGGTAGCTGAGGCTTGAAGTCTTTCCTGCAAGGAGAACTGTAGATACACATCTGGTCTTGATTTACCCTGAAGCTAGTGGGCTTTTAGCTGCCTTTTCTGCAGTCTGGTGGTGCCATGGGTGACTCAGGGGTGTTGAGAGCTCCTCAGAGGGTGCTGGGGCCCAAAACCTGTCAGTGCAGGCTGTGGTTAGAACAAGAGAGCATTGCTGCTTTTTAACATCACATGCTTTCTACCTGTGCTGGAGCCTTCCAAGAGAGTGGAGGCACAAGTGCCGGGGTGTTGGAGATGTGGTGGGGGTTCTGGGGCACCATCCTGTGCTCCAGCCCTGCCTGGAAAGTGATTGAATGAGACAGTGCTGCAAGAGGGAACATGGAGCTCCTGGAGCCACTTCAGTGGAGGCTGTGAAGGTGCTGACAGGACTGGAGCATGTCTGTTATGGGGACAGGCTGAGGGAGCTGAGGCTGCTGGGCCAAACAGCCTAAAAGAAATGGCTGAGAGGGGCCCTCATCAGTGTCTGTCAGTGTCTGCAGGGAGGGCTCAGAGGATTCACCAGGCTCTGCTCCCTGGGGCCCAGCACTGGCACAGAAGGAATGGACAGGAGCTGATGCCCAGGGAGTTCCACCTGGACATTTGGAAGAACTTCTTTCCTGTGCAGTGACTGTGCACTGAACAGGTGCCCAGAGAGGTGAGGAGCCCCCCTCCCTGGGGACATTCCAGAGCTGTGGGGTGATCCTGGTTGAGCAGGGGGGTTGGATCAGGTAACCCATTGTGGTCCTTCCAGCCTGACCCGTCCTGTGAAACCACATCAGCCTCGTGTTTGGCTCCAGGTAGGATGTGGATGGTGGATGGTGGGGCAGGTGCCAGCTCTCCAGCAGGGATCTCAGGGAAGGCATGGCCTGGTAGTGGCTCAGAGCACTGCAGAGCTCAGCAGCTGCTCCCACCCCTCCTCAGAGAGACACTGACCCCTTGGGCAGCCAGCTGACCCACCTGGGCAGGAGGTGCCCTGGATGAGCCTGGGAGGGAATGTGCAGCTCCAGGTGTGCAAGGTGCCCAGGGTTTGCTGGGGTAGAGCAGAGAGGTGCTGAGGAAGTAGCAGAGAGATGTTCTAATGCATTTGCACTGGTCTGTCCTGTCACCCACCTCTCCCAGGAGCTCTGGGTATGCCCCACTGGGTGGGAGGTGGCTGTGGGTTCTCATTCTGCCTCAGATGCACACCTGGGCCCTCCACAGGTGTGTCTGTGCTCCTTACCTTCATAATGCAGAAGGTGTCAGGTTTTATGGAGGTTTTCTCCATATTCCTGGAAGAGGAGGAGAATCTGGCTGAGGCATGGTCTTGTCTTGCTGCTGCAAGCTCTGTTAATATGAGCCAAGAGAAATGGACAATGTGGCTTTCCTGAGATAGGATCCCAGAGTGGTTTGGGTTTTAAGGGACCTTTAAAGATCACCTTGTCCAACACCCTCACCATTGGCAGTCACATACAGGCACCTTCCACTGGACTGGTTTGCTCCCAGCCCCATCCAGCCTGACCTTGAACATTCCCAGGGATGGGGCAGCCACAGCTTCTCTGGGTAACCTGTGCCACAGCCTCACCTCTCACATCATAAAAGACTTCTTTTTTATATTTTTATATAAAATTTTCCCTCCTTTTCAGAGCTGAGACAGAGTTTAGCAGGGCCTCAAGTCCCACCTGGCAGGAGTGCCAGGCTGGGCAGTTTTGGGGATGCTCCAGGCAGTGGTGGGAGACACCCAGCCAAGGTGCTTTGGGCTCGTGCCTCTGTCCCAGGGAGGGCCATACTCTGGTGATGGAGATACAGCTGCAGAGAGCCAGGGCTGGGTTCCAGCTCTGCCATCTCTGCCCTCTGGGGAGCAGGGCTGCAGAGCAGCCTGCAGTGATGGATCTAGAGCAGGTCACATCACTCCAGTGCCATCCTGTGCTGGGACAGGGTGACACCACAGTGAGGAGCAGGGCCTGGCCACCTCAGCCCTGTGTGCTGCTCACAGGAGCAGGGAGCCTGAGGTGGCTTCTCTGCATGTGCCAGTGAGCCAAGGTTCCCAACCCTGTGTGGGCCGGGGTGGTGGCTGAAGTGACACATGTGTGTGTCAGGATGGGCTCAGCATGACCTGGGGACACCACTTATAACAACCCTTCACTTTGCCCTGGCAAAAGCTGAATTCTGGCCACCTCTCCCAGTGACCCAACTGGGGTTGGGCAGAAAGGTCTCTTGCCTTCCAGGCAGGGCACCAAGGCAGAGTGGTTTGGGCAGAGCAGTGGGTGACCCTGGTAAAACCAGCAATGAACTGGAGTCTGCAAAGACCTGATCTGCTATTTGTGGCCACAAAATCCATCTTGCCTCCAAAATTTTTGTGCTTCCCAGTGGAATTGGGTTGAACTCGATCTTGAAGGTCTCTTCCAACCCTGTCATTCTTGAATTCTCTGAATTCTGTTGTTTAGCAGTTGGTGTGGCTTGGCATCATCTTCAGGGTGAGCATGGATGCTATGTCCATTACATAACCAGAATTTGGGGGAAGAATGTGTCCAGTGAAGCTTTTGCTTGTCTCCATCTGGGTGCTCCCTGCCTTCCTGGCAGTGGAGCTGTGGATGGCTGGACCCTGCAGGGAGTTGAAAATGCATTGAAGGCAGCAGCATCAGGGGTGGTTGGAGAGGGAAGAGGAAACTCTGTGTTTCCAGCACTGAGAGCTGCTTTCAGAGAGCAGCTGATGCAGGATGAGCTGATGGAGGAGGAGCATGTGCAAGATGCCTCTGTGGGTGCTGGGACAGCACGTGGGAGCGATGCTGGGGCACAGTGCCTTGCATTCCCTGCTCAGCCTGTTCTGGACAGCTCAGGTAGTTTTGTTGTGGCTCCATGGACAGCCTGGAGGCTGGGAGAGGGGTTTGGGGCAGGAGCAGGGCTGTGCTCACTCACACAGACATGCTCTGTCCCACTTGTGGGGGAAGGAGGAGGTGACTCCTGGCTCCTGCAGCTCACCCCTTCCTGGAAGAAACTTCTGTCACATGGGAACCTTATCTAGTGTGGCTTTTGCACAGCCAGCAGATGCCAGGATGTGTCGGCAATCCCTGAGGGAAGTGTCTGCAGCTTCCAAGAGCTCTTCAGCAATTGCTCTCTGTGCCCACTGATCAAAGCCTGAGAATTCTTTAATTTCACAGAGCTCAGCTGTGTGTTAAACCTCAGCCCACAGCAGATGTGCCCTGTGGATCCCTGCCTGCCTCCCCTCCTCTCCCCATGCCCTTCCTCACAGTTCTGTGTGGGTGCAGCATGGCCTGAGCACCCTTTGGCTGCTGGCTTGTGCTGCTGAATGCAAAAGGGATGTGAAAAGGGGAAGCAGGGGGTATTGCAGAGCCTTTGGAACAGCTCAGGAAATCCCTGAGGACTTGCTGATGTGGTGCATCTGGAGGAGCCACAGGCTCAGCCAGGCACAAAAATCTGTTTATGCCAAAATAGCATAAACTGACTTCCTGTTTGAGGTTTGTGTTAACTAAGAGAAAAGCCTTCAAGAAACTGAGGATTTTAAGGCAGTAAAGACCTGCTAGGATGAGTTTGGCCATGGTTGGTGGTTCCTGCAGGTTTCTGGCACTGATGGCTGAAATCCCCAAGGCTGCACTATCCTGGCTGTCAAACATCCTGCCCTGCTGGCTCCTCTGCATTCCCCAGCATCCCCCAGGATGCATTTACAGGCCATAATTCTGGTTTGAGGTGAAGGGCTGTGCCAGCTCCTCTCTCCTGCCCCAGAGCTGCCACATCCCTGCTGGGACTGCCTGTGATGTCCCTCTGTGCTGCTGCACCTGGGCCCATCCTGCAGCCCTGGGATTTGAGCAGCACACTGGGGTGGGCTTTGCCAGACTGTCAGAGATGAGTGATGAGATGGTGGCTCTCACAATGAGGGGTGAACCTTCTGTGTGTGTTAAGAGAAGTTTTGTAGATGCAGAGTTGAGTTACTGTGATGTGTCCTCCCTCTCATTGTTATTATGGGATGGCCTTGCTGCTCAGGGCATTGGGAGGGTTGGCTTGTTACTATGGCAACACCTGAGCTCCATCCAAGGTGCAAGAAAGTGACAGCAAGGAAGGGGTTAACTGACAGGATTTTAAGGGGGTCTAGAGATATAAAAGGGGGAGCATCCATTTTGAAGATAAGCATGTGGCTGATAGTCACAGGGACTCTGAGCACTGTAATTTTTCCTTATTTAGTCCTTTTGTTGTATTTTTGTACAGATTTTATAAACCTTTAACATTTTAAAAGTGAGGGTTGTTTCTCACAGGACCCCTTGGTGAGTGCTGGGCCCAGCAGAGGGATGGCTCCTGCTCACTGCTCCAGCAAGCCTGACCTGTTCCACAGCAGGCTGGGCTGCTGAAGCCCCACAGGGATCTCATCATCTGCTGCATAAACTCAGCAGACACTGGAGCTGCACTGGAGCAGCTCTGGGGGCCCTTTGTGATCCCCAGGTGACCCAGCACAGGCAGGGTGCAGAACTGGGGGAGCAGTGCAGACAGCTCCCACCTGAAAGCAGAAGTCAGTCTGGTTTGAGCTGGGCCATGAGTGATCCAAAGCAGAAGCATGAACCATGCTGGTGCCCCCAGGACCTGCAGCTGGAGAGAAGCTGGAGCAGGAGGTGCCTCCCTGGGTGGGGAGCCCAGCCTGAAGCCCTGGGAGTCCTTCCAGGGGTGCCTCACCTGAGGTCCCTGCAGAGGAGCAAGGTCTCAGCCTCCTGCACAAAGGGTTTGAGAGAACTGGGATGGGCAGTGCCCCAGCCCATGGGGACAGCAGTGAGCCCAGGGCTGAGGGTGGCAGCTGGCTGCAGGGTTGGGGCTGCACTGGGGCACCCAGGGCACCTGTGCCCATTGCAGCAGCCACAGAGTGTGGTTTAGGAATGGTATTCCCCGGTTTGGTACTCCCCAGTTTGGTGCTCCCACTCCTGTTAGGTGTTGGCTGCCTCTTGCTTCCCTTCCCCTCCAGCTGGAAGCACAAAAGGCAAAGGTGATGGGTTGAGATAAGAACAATTTATTAGAAACAGAAACAAGATAAGAAGACACTGAGAGCAACGCTAATAATAACAAAAATGTACAAAGAGAGTGTGATTTACATGCAAAATGCTCAGCAAGCCCGGCACAATGACACAATGGCTTCCCTCTGCCCCCAGGCTTTCTCCCACTGGAAAAGAGCAGCATTCCCATGGCCCTGGTGGCACTGTCTCCTGGGCTTTGTGCTCCTGGTGTGGACCTGCAGGAGGGCAGAGCCTTGGGGTTATCCCAGGCTGTCAGCCTTGCTGCCCTGGCCCCATCCTCCACCTCCTAATGCTGTCCCCCCTTGTTCTTGCAGTCAGGACAGTTCAATGAGGACATGATCCCAACAGTGGGCTTCAACATGAGGAAGATCACCAAAGGAAATGTCACCATAAAGGTAAGATTGTTGTTACTGCTGGTGAGGGCTCTTGGGATGAAGGGTGAAGGTGATTCTTCTTCTGGAGATGGAAGAATTCCAGGGATCCCAGCTGCAGCTCACAGAATAGAAGCATGGCAGCATTAAGGGTGCAAAGTCCCTTTAAGATCAAGTCCAACCAGGAGTGCCATGTTCACCACTAAACTGTGTGTCCAAGTGCTACATCCAGGTGTTTTGTTAACATTTCCAAGGATTGTGGTTCCACCACCTGGAAGGGAAAGCTTTGCCCTGTTAGGGTTGCAGGTACCCACCAGAGGAGGTGGTGAAAGGGCTGTAGGAGATCCAGACTTGTGCAATGAGAGCCAGTGGAGGTTTCCTTGGATCTCTGGCTTACTGGTAGGAACTTGTGGATGTGGTCACCTTGCTAAGGGTGGCAGTGCTGGGAAAAACAGGTCATGGCTTGCAGTGGTGGTCTCTGCCTTGGGAGCAGAGGAAGAGGAGGGTTCTACCTGGATTTTTCAAGGGCTGGGGTTGTACTGGGAAATAGCTGTTGGACAGGCTTGAAAAGCTGGCTGGGGGACCTCTGGCTGCTGCAGGAACACCTTTGGGAGTGTGCTGAATGTTCTTAAATGGGAAATGCCTCAGGGGAATGGCAGCAGGTGTGATGGGCATGGGAAGGAGCACCCAGCATGGGCCAGGGGTCCCTCTGTGCCAGCAGAGGCACCCACAGGGGGTTCAGCATCCTCCAGCTCCCCTGCCTGAGGGTTCTCCCTTCTTTATCAGATCAGGAGCCTTCTCTGAGGTTTGGTGCACAGCCAGAATGCCCCAGGAGGGGAGGAAGGGTGTGGGGTGCTGGGCACAGTGCCAGGGTAACAGTGCCATGTCCCTGTCACAGCTCTGGGACATCGGGGGACAGCCGCGGTTCCGCAGCATGTGGGAGCGATACTGCCGTGGAGTGAGTGCCATTGTGTGAGTATCCTGAGCCCTGCTGGCACCCCCTGCCATGGTGTGAGTGTCCCAGAGCCTGCTGTCACCCCCTGTCATCCTGTGAGTGTCCTGAGCCCTGCTGGCACCCTCTGCCATGGTGTGAGTGTCCCTGAGTCCTGCTGTCACCCCCTGTCATTGTGTGAGTGTCCCTGAGTCCTGCTGTCACCCCCTGCTGCTGCTGCTGAGCCTTGCCAGGGGCTGGGGGCATCACCCCACCCTGGGTTGCTGGGGTGCATTTGCTGCATGAGCTGGACACCAGTGTCAGGAGCTGGAATCACTGAATCATCACTGAGTCATGAAGGTTGGAAAAGGCCTCTGAGATCATTAAGTCCAACCATGAACCCAACACCACCATATTTATCCCCGAATGGTTTTTTAATATCTCCAGGGATGGTGACTCTACCACTGGCCTGAGCAGCCTGTGCCAGGGCCTGACCACCCTTTTAAAGAAGAAATTTTCCCTGATATCCCACCTAAACCTTTCCTGGTCCAACTTGGGGCCATTTCTTCTGGTCCTGTTGTTTGTTTCTTTAGAAGAGCCTGACCCTCACCTGGCTCCATCCTCCTGTCAGGGAATTGGAGAGACAAGAAAGTCCCTCTTGAGCCTCCTTATTTCCAGATAGTTCCCCTGGGGATTGATGTGTACATGGGCTCTACACAGGTCCCTCCATCTGTGCCAGACCCTCCTCTTCCCTTGCAGCATCCCTCAGTCCTGCTCTGTTCCTCAGAGCTCCCGTTTCCAGGCTCCCATGCATCCTCTGTGCTGGCTGCTCACCACAGGGGCTCAGCCCTTCCCACAGGAGAGGCTGCTTTCCAGCTCAGGATGTTCATGTGCTGCTAGATAAATCTTGTGCTGAGAGCAGGAGTCTCACCTGCTCCTGAGTCAGCAAATCTGAGTGTCCCTGGCTGTCCCCTGCTTGCAAACAGTGCAGGAAAAGCAATCCCAGGGAGTCCAGGGATGAGCATAGCAAGGCACTCATGGAAAGCAGCTTGCCTGTTCCAAAGGACAGATACTGGTCTTGGGACACCATCCTGGGGTTACTTAAACCCAGACAGAAAATAAGATTTATGGGATCTTTCCCAAGTGACCATCCCCTGAGATTTGGAGGGCTGCTTTCTGTGCTGCCCTTCCCAATTCTAAACCTTACTGCTTGTTCTGCATGTTGGGACATGGCCTCAGACCTGCAGAGTGTTTTTATTACACTTTTTATTACAATGAGCTTTGCTGGAAATGACAAAATCTCTGTCCTTTCACTCCTTTTGCTGCATCCTTCCATAATGTCATCATTTTGTGGTTGTCAGGAAACAAAAGGACTTGTCAGCATCCATGCCACACTCCAGTCTGCCCTCATCACATTGAACTGTGTCAGGTGCCTTTCCCTTTGCTCTCAGCTCCCCCCTGTGCCCAACATGTCAAGGGCTGGGGCTGTCCCTGGGGGTGTTTTTTCCTCTTGGCACAGATTCCCATTTTCCTGTGTTAAGCACTTTAGTAGTTAGTGCTTTTCCTATTTTCCTATTTTTAAATAACTTTTAAAAGTAATTTGGAGCCTCAGCAAAAGTGAACTGAGCTGTCTTAGGGTTTTTACAAACTAGCTAGGATTTATCTCTGCCTCTAGAACTTCCTAGCAAAGGACATTGTTGTGGAATGTATTCCTATTTTTCTTATTTTTAAATAACTCCCCAAAGCCTGATGAGGTGGTGTTTCTCACCCCTTCTCTCCCAGCTTCCTGATCTTTGAATTCAAGGCTGCTTTGATCAGTTGCTCACCCAAGTTTTGGCTTCACTGACATCATGTGCAGGATAAAAATTGGCCTTTAAGAACAAAATCCTTTCCCAAATCTCCCCTTCTGCTCAGAGGAGCATTGGTGGCCCCCAGCTTCACATCCTCGTGCTCCATGGTCCCTCCCAAGATTCCCTTCCATAATGTCAGAATTTTGGTCCTTGTGGTTGTCAGGAAACCAAAGGACCTGCCAGCATCCAGGTCACACTCCAGCCTGCCCTTGTCACATCGAGTTGGGTCAGGTCCCTTTGCTCTCAGCTCCCCCTGTGCCCATCCATCTATAGATGAGGAGGTCCTTCCCCTTCTTGGGTCATTGTCACCTCTGCATCCTCAGCTTCTCCTGCCTGCTCTGCTTGCCCTGGGTGTTTACATGGCAGCTCCATGTGCATGTTGGAGACCAAGTGTGTCCTGCAGCTCCTGCCTGGCCTTCCCTCACCCACCCTGTCACCTGCAGAGACAAGGATGAGCTGCTCCCCCACTCTGAGAGACATGAGGGGCTCTCAGCTCCACAGCCATCCTTGGGAAGAGGTGGAAGGATCTTGTTATCAACCCCCTCCATGTGCTGGCCCTGTTCCCAGTGAGCTGCTGTGGGAGGAGGTTTGGGGTGGCACAGACACAGCATGGAGATCTGGGCACCTGTGCTCAGGGCTGTCCCTTCCCTTGCAGCTACATGGTGGATGCTGCTGACCAGGAGAAGATCGAGGCCTCTAAGAACGAGCTGCACAACCTGCTGGACAAGCCCCAGCTGCAGGGCATCCCGGTGAGCCTCAGTCCTGCTGCCCAGGCTGGCACTGCCAGGGCCTGCAGAGAACATCCAGGGAGGGCTCCCCTTCCTTGGAGCCATCACTTCCCTGCTGCGCTCTGAGGGACCAGCTGGGACAGTGACACTTCCTAGGGCAGAACTGGGCCAGGCACACAGAGGGACCTTTGGAGCAGACAGCACAGATCAGTCCCCCTGGGTGAAATCTCCTCTCACACGGATTTGCACTGACTTGTGCTGTGACAGGAAGGGGCTGTCTCCTGTGAGAGGGGCAGCTGGGCTGTGACAGGTGCAGGAGGTGGCACATGGGGCTGTGACAGCATCCAGGTCACACTCCAGCCTGCCCTTGTCACATCGAGCTGGGTCAGGTCCCTTTGCTCTCAGCACCCCCTGTGCCCATCCATCAATGCATGAGGATGTCCTTCCCCTCAAGGTGCAAGAGGTGGGACGTGTCACAGGTGTGCTCTACCTGTGTGTTGCAGCCTGAATTGCTGCTTGTAAAGTTCAGGGTAAAGAAGCAAAAAGGGACTTTGCATAATATCCACAGATGTGGAGTGAGATGTTCAGGTCCCAGCACACACACCTGGAGAGTTCTGCTTTCTCCAGGGGCCTGGGCACTGACCCTGGTCTTGGGCAGTACAAAGGTGTCTTGGTTTGGAAAGACAGGAGTCTGCTAAGGAAGGCAGGAGCCTCCCCTGAAATGGAGAATGTAAATCCTCCTCACCCCTCCAATTTGCTATAAATTTATATTAAGGGGCTCTCAGGCAAAAATATGGGAGCAGGAAATAACAGTTCTTTAATAGGGAAGAAATTAAAAGGATAAAATAAGCAATGCAGTACACTAGAACAACACTGGCAGAGTCAGAACCCAACCTGACACCCTGTGGGTCAGGCTGTTGGCAGCAGCCCCATTGGAATTGTGGCTCAGCCCTCCTGCAGTGTCAGGGCTGGTTCTTCTGGAGCAGGGATCCTGGAGAAAGGTGCAGTCTCTGCCTCTGAAGATCCAGGGGAAGAAGAGGCAGCTGCTGTTCCTCTGGGGAATCCAGTGGAGAAGCTGTGCTGGTGTTCCAGAATCTCCAGATTATATCTGGGTAGGAATGCTTGGCTCCTCCCTCTGGGCTCCCATCTCCCAATGGGATGCTGTAGCTCTTATCAGCCATGCCGTGACATTCAATAGCTGTTATCAGCAGATGTCCCCTCAGAGGGAGGTGTGATTGTGATCACTCAGAGAGAGATAAGGCAAATTGCCCACTTGACAGAAGATAATCTGCCATCCAGATGGTAATTAAAAACATCTTGCATTGCAATCTGAAACAAAAGGTGAGTGCCAGTCAGGGAATAGGGAAGGAGTGGCTCAGGAACACAGGAACAGACAGAGGAACAGGGGAAGGAGCCAGTGGGGTCGAACAGCTTTTTGAGGGAAGCTTCTTGTGTCTCCCTAGACCAAGGAATGCTCTCCAGGGTCTCCACACCAGTGGGGTGGGCTGTGCACCATCCATCCATTCCAAATCAGCATCCTTTGGAAGGAGCTAACTGAAGACTTGCCACGGATCCCCAATGTCCCTGCCCGCTAAATTCAGCTCCTGACACAGCAGGCTGCAGTCCCAGGCCTCTGGAGACTCTGTTCTGAGAGAGGCTCCTGGTGGAACCGGGCTGGGGGAGATGCTCACCCTGAGCTGCTGCAGAGCCCAGTGCAGGCTGGCACTGCCCCATCAGGTGACAGTCACATGGCTGCTCCGAGGGACACACCAGTGGTGACACAAACAGCTGGGTCTGCTTTGGGCTGCCTGCCTGCACTGTGGGGTCTGCCCAGCACCCAGGGCTGGCTCCTGCTGGATGCACTCAATGTCAGACATTTCACTTTCTGCTCAGAGACAGGAGAGGCTCCTGGGAGGGTGTCCTGGTGCCACAGCAGATGCTGCAGAGAGGATGAGCTGTGGTGTGACCGTGTTCACAGGGGTCTGAGGATGAGGGAAGAGATGAGGATCTGACTCCATGTTTCAGAAGGCTTGTTTTATTATTTTATGATATATATTATATTAGAACTATACTTAAAGAATAGAAGAAAGGATTTCATCAGAAGGGTAGCTAAGAATAGAAAAAGAAAGAATGAATAACCAAGGCTTGTGGCTTGGACTCTCTGTCTGAGCCAGCTGACTGTGATTGGCCATTAATTACAAACATCCACATGACACCAATCACAGATGCACCTGTTGCATTCCACAGCAGCAGATAACCCTTGTTTACATTTTGTTCCTGAGGCCTCTCAGCTTCTCAGGAGGAAAAATCCTAAGGAAAGGATTTTCCATAAAAGATGTCTGTGACACTGTGGGGCCATGAGCACTGGGAGCAGGGAGTACCCAGGAGATGCTGTGCAGGGCTAATTAAGGCAGTTAATTGAAGTGCTCTGACTCCTGAGGGCTGCTGAAGGGGTTTCTCTGCCTGGGACATCCCAGTGGAGCAGCCAGGGCTGTGTGCTGGCACAAGCAGGTCCCTGCCTGCTCTGGTGGCTTCAGGTGTCTCCTGTCCTGCCCTGCAGGTCCTGGTCCTGGGGAACAAGAGGGACCTGCCCGGTGCCTTGGATGAGAAGGAGCTCATTGAGAAGATGTAAGTGTGCCAGTGTCACCTGGGGTACAGGGATGTGACACAGTGGGACCTCCTTGGGCACAGGGGGGTGGCACAGTGTCCCCCTGGGGCACAGGGGGTGTGACACAGTGTGCCAGTGTCCCTTGGGGCACAGGGGAGTGACATAGTGTGACCAGGGGGTGTGACACAGTGTGACGTCCTTGGGCACAGGGGGGTGGCACAGTGTGCCAGTGTCCCCCGGGCACAGGAGATATGACACAGTGTGACCCCTCCCCATTCTGCTGTGTCCCCCAGCAGGGTTGCCCATGTGGGGTGGCACCATGAGCCTGGGGTGGCACTGAGGGCCTGGGATGGCACTGTGGGCCTGGGTGGCTGGCAGACACGAGTGGCTGAGGATGATGTCTGAGGTGACACCTTGTGGAGACACAGAGGAGCTGGAGGCAGCAGTGCCAGGGCTGGTGCCACACGGTGGCGTGGGGGCCTGGCACAGCGTGGCACTGCCTGCTGGAGCTGGTGTGCCCCAGATACTGCCCTGACAGAGGGACTGGGCTCCTCCACAGGGGAAATCTGGGATGCTGCAGTGACTCCCAGCATTTCCAGAGCACCTCTAGACCTGGGCACCTGTGCAACTGCCATTGCTGCCCCTGTGCAGCTGCCAAGGTGCCAACCCTCCCAAAACCTCCCTGCCTCTCTGCAGGGCTGGGGGGACATGTGGAATTTGGTGGTTGGGGTCTCTGTGGGGTCGGGTCCCTCCTGCCCTGTCACACAGCCCCCCCAGAGCCCCCCCAGGCATGGAGCCATGGTGCCTGACCCACACACAGCTCCTGGGGAGGTGCTGCCCTGCCCTGTGCCCTGTCTCAGAGCCCTGAGAGACCCTTCAGGGGCTGCCCAGGGTGTCTGCCATGGCCACCCCACCCAGCCCAGAGTGTGCAGCCAGACCTGCTCCCTTCCCCAGGAACCTCTCTGCCATCCAGGACCGAGAGATCTGTTGCTATTCCATCTCCTGCAAAGAAAAGGACAACATTGGTGAGTGCTGGGGGCATGGGGAGTGTTAGCTGGGTACAGGGGGAGGTGACAGCCAGAGACAGAGGCTCTAATGTCCCCTTGCCTCTGCAGACATCACCCTACAGTGGCTTATCCAGCACTCGAAGTCCAGGCGGAGCTGAGGGCCCTGGCTGGATGGAAGCTGCCATTGTCCCAGCCCATCCTCTCCCTCCTGCTCTGTACCTCCAGCTCTCTCTCTAGATGGGTATTTTTAGGGGACCCCAGGCTCTGCTGACATTGGGGCAGAGTCCTTGTTTTTATTGTAAAGAAGATGTCTGACTGCCCTCCTGTCCCCTGTCCTCTCCTGCCCTCTCTTCCTCCATTTTGGCACTGTTCTGTTGTTGTCTGTGTATACAGTATATATATATGTATATATATTTTAATTTTTTAATTTAAGGGATAGTGCTGTTATTAAATTGGGCCCTGTGAGCAGTAGGAAAGCTGGGGCTCCCCAAGGCCAGCCAGGGGTCAGCATTGGGAGGAGGAGGAGGAGGAGGAGGAGGGTAGCAGAAGGCAGCCCTTGGGGATGGGGCTGTGCCAGCTGCAGGCTGGTCCCTGGGGCTCCCCTTTCCCTTCTCTGGTTGTCCTGCTGCTGCCTCCAGGCAAGGACCACCCTGGGGGTGTTGGGGGTGCCCACCTTGCCCCACCTGCCTCGGGTTTGGGGTTGGGGGGATGTTTCAGTGCCACCTGCAGGCTCCTCACCCCTCTGGGGGACAGGGATTGGCCACAAGCCACTGCCATCAGCCTCCCCCGGCTGCCTCCACTTCCCCAGGCCTTCTTTGGGGTCCAGGGCCACTTGTCCCCCTGCCCCACATGTCCCCTGCTCTTACGCCTGGCCAAATCCTGCCCAGTGCCCAGCCTGGCTGCTGGGGGATGATCTGGGGCACTGGTGCCAGTGCTGGGGGCCCAGCAGTGCCAGCAGCCCCTGGGGGAGCTGGGGCTGGCACCTGCAGCCCACCTGTCCCCTGTAACCTCCCAGGGGAGCTGAGCTGGCTCCCCACGTGCCAAGGGGCATCACCTGTGCCCAGCTGGGGCTGCTGGCTCTGCCCTGGCCAGGCACATCCCTTGGGATGCCAGGGAGGGAGGGAGGGACACGTGGAGGCACCTGGAGAGATGTTCAGAAATATCTGTGCACCCTCAGTGCTGCTCACAGACCCAGGGGTGTGCTCTGTGCCTGCTCCCCATGCCCCATTCCCCATTCCCTGCTCCCCATGCCCCATTCCCCATGTTTGCTCCACATTCCTACTCCCTGTGCTCTGCTGTTTGTGCCTGGTCCCCATTCCCTGCTCCCTATTTCCCACTTCCCCTTTCCTGCTCCCCATTCCCTGCTCCCCATTCCCCTCTCCCCATTCCTCCCTCTCCATTCCCCTCTCCCCACTCCCCATTCCCCACTCCCCATTCCTCACTCCCCATTCCCCACTCCCCATTCCCTGCTCCCCATTCCCTGCTCCCTATTCCCCATTCCCCACTCCCCATTCCTCCCTCCCCCATGCCCCCTCCCCATTTTCCCCCTGCTCTGCTGCCCTGGCTGGGGGGCACAGGAGCTGTGGGGCAGGGCCAGCAGGGCCTGTGGTGACAGTGGTCAGGTCTGTGTGTGCACAGGGGGTGACAAAGGCTGTGCCATGTCTGTGCCATGGGCTGGGGCCTGGCCAGGTTTTTTGGGGCCAGTCTGGGGCACTGGGCTGGCACTGGAGCTGGGTGAGCAGGGGAGGCAGTGCTGGTGCCAGTGCAGGGCTGGGGCACGGTGGGGGCCCTGCAGCCCCCCCAGCCCCTTCCCACTGGGCTCCTGGGTGTCAGGCTGGGAATTTACCTTCTGTTCTTGTTTTTGCAGAATTGCACAAAGAGAGGTTTCTTTTTTTTTTTTTTTTTTTTTAATTTAACGACTTGTAAAGTGTTGTCTCCCCCCCACCCTCCCTTTTTTTTTTTTTTTTGTAAGAGATATTTTGACTCAGATTTGACCTCTGTTGGGAAATGATTCTTGTAACTGTACAATTTTTTTGCCTCCTAATAATAAATTAACAATTTTGCGTTGCGGCTGTGGTTGCTGCCACGTTACTTCCTCATCATCCCTGCCACCCATCCTTGGGGGCCCTGCCTGGGAGGGAGGTCCCTGTCCCCTGGGTGCCATTGGGCACTGTGTGGCCATTGAGGAGGCACCTCTGATGGTATCAGATCCTTGTTTTCTTGGCTGGAGTGCCAAGACCAGTTTGGGCACTCCATCCATGGAGCTTCCTCTGGACCTTCTGTGTCTCAGAACTGCTGCAGAGCCCTGCTGGTCTGGGGTCCTGCAGTGCTCCTGCCCCCACTCCCTGCTCCCTCTGGGGGCTGTGCCCACTGCTGCAGGGCTGCTGTGTCATTTGGAGGTGCCTCCATGTCCCCAGGAGGGGGTGACCATCGCTGCTGGGGTCCTGGGGTGGCCCTGCCCTGCCCTGTCAGCTGCCCCGGGGTGGGAGCAGGGCTGGCCCGGGGGTGCTGCCACAGGCACGGTGCCAGTGCTGCCCGCACCCCCTGCCCCTCCCCATGCCTGCAGCACAAGCCTGGCTTTGTTCACGCTTGGCCCAGGCTCAGGAGGAGCGATGTGGAGCAGGCACATGAGAGGTGCCCTCCCCCAGCAGCCCAGAGCCCCCAGACCCTCCTGGGACCCTGCTGACCCCATGGGCACTCCAAAGGTATGGCCTGGGTATGAGCCCCCTGCATCCCTGAGCCGAGATGAGACCCCTCCTCTCCCAAACCGTGGGGCCCCGCACGGGCTCGCAGCGAGGAGGATGAAAGGAAAAACCCAGTTTTGTGCTCTCAAAAGAAAACTGGGCCTTTTGTTTCCCTGGAAACGGCTGTGCGAAAGCGGAGCGCGCGCGGGGCCGGTGGGTGTTGCGCACAAAGCCTGCACTGAGCCCCTGCCTTTCACTGCCCCTGGCAACCGGCTCCTTCTCGCTGGCACTCCGGGGCTGGGTGGCTGCCAGCCCCCGGGACAAGGAGCTCTAACAGCTCCGGTGCACGGGGCTGCGTGGCCAGGCTGCCCTCGGGCAGATCCGTCCCGCCTGCTCCTGACCCCCCTGCTCCCTGACCCCCCGGCCCTGCTGGGAACATGTGGGCTTGGAAACCCTGGTGCCCTGAAACCGCCCTCCTGGGACAGTTCTGTGCCTGCAATGGGCACAGGAGGAGGGCCAGGAGCCCTGTGGGGCAGTTTGGGGGAGATGCTTCACCCCAAGGGGTGTTGGGGGTGGTGGTCACACATCATCTTGCCCAGCAGCACTGCCCAGCAGCAGCACCTTGGTTGTGCAGAGTGCACATGGGGAACCAGGCTGAGGGGTACCTCAGTCGTGTGCTGGGCTGGCTGGACTTTACTGAGACCAGTTCAGGACCAACCACCCCAAACCCAACACTTCAGAGGGCACCCTCTCACAGCATCACCCCAGAGGGAGGCAGCAAAGGGGCTGGGGGCCTTTCCCCATCTCCCCTGGCTGCTCCCTGCCCCCCCAGCTGCCCATGCCCACCCCAGAGCCCCCCAGTTTTAGGGAAGAACCATTCCAGGGGCTCCCAGGGCTCAGTCCAGCAGTGCCAGCGGCTGCAAGCACGACGTGCTCTAGGTTACTGGTTTATTGAGCTCATACAGGGCACGGCTTGGATCCGTGGGATACGACCAGTTGGACCTTTTCCTCTTGTGGAGGGGCTGGCAGGAGGGGAGGGGACAGGAGGAGGGCAGTTTGTGTTTGCTGTGTCCTCTGGGAGCCATCATGGTCAGCCTCTGTAGTTTCAGGTGAGACCTTTCCGGCACGATGCCATCTCCAGAGCAGAGCCCCGGGGAGCCCGGCCAGGCAGCCGGGACAGGAGGGTGCTGCTGTCCTCACTGACCTCTGGGCAGAGGCAAGAGGGTCACCAGGGTAGCCATGGGGACTGGCATTTCAATCCCACCTGCCCCATGCTGGCTTTGAAGCCCACGGCGCAGCCCCCTGAGCCGTCTCTCTCTTGTTCCACGTCCAGACACGAGTACTAATGGCAGAACAAGGTTTGGTCTTGGGAGGAGGTGGTGAAACGATCGCTACGGCTCCCTGGTGGCACTTTAGCATGGCGTGCCCAGGGCCAGGAGGGGCGGGGGGGTCTCCCGGGGCTTGTCGAAGAAGATGGAGGAGGACATCTCTGTTTTGAGCTTGCTGTCGGCGCTGCTCTCGCTGGAGGAGCCGTCGGGGCCGCAGCCCTCGCAGCAGCAGCAGCAGCAGTCCATGAAGGCCTGGCCCAGGGGACGGCAGAGACACAGGAGCAGCACGGGCGTCACGGAGCACTTGAAGAACAGGAAGAACTGGTTGATGAGGTTGAGCAGATCCAAGGTCTGCTTGGACACGTCGGGGGACATGTAGGCCACCACGATGTTGCAGACGTTCTCGGGGGTGGTGCAGAGCCCGTAGATGACAGTCAGGGCGATGATGGTGCAGTTGAGGTGGCCCTCGGCCTGGCCCTGCTTGGCGCCCCGGCTCTCGCCCTTCTTGTCGGGGCCGCGCACGCGCCGCGTCACCAGCTGGCAGCTGACGGTGAAGAGCACGGGCAGGCAGAAGTAGCAGCCAAAGTACCACCACATGCGGGCGTTCTGGTAGGTGAGCACCAGCGAGTAGATGGACTCAGGCAGGTTGGACGAAGGTTTCATGGTGCAGAACTCGCTCATCACGCCGGACACGGGCGACGTGTCCCGTGCCAGCTGCCAGAGCAGGATCTCGGGCACCGAGAGCGTCATGGAGCCCACCCAGATGACGGCCAGCTTGGCGATGATGGACTGGCACTGCTCGATGGGCCGCGTGCTGGCCTGGGGGCTGGTGGCTGCATGGAACCTGTCGATGCCCAGGGCACACAGGCTGAACGTGGTGACCCCCAGCGACGAGACCTGGTCAGGGAGGAGGCACAACAGGGACATCACAGGGGGCTTGGCTCTGCCAGGCTGGGGGCAAACCCCTGGCATAGACCAGAATGTTGACTCCATGTTTCAGAAGGCTTGATTTATGATATATATGTTATATAATATATAAAATTATTATTGACTATAATGCATATTATATATATATAACTTATATAATACATTATTCATTAATATAATATATAAAATTATTATTGACTATAATTGTAATATAATATTATGTACTAATTATTATATTATAATATTATATATTAATTTCAATATGATATTATATATTCTATTACTGTTATATTAATATGCTATATATTATATATTATAATATAATATAATATAATATAATATAATATAATATAATATAATATAATATAATATAATATAATATAATATAATATAATATATATTATTTATATTATATTATATTATATTAAATTATATATTATATATAAATCATAATATATTTTTTATATATTATATTAAAATAGAGATATATTAAAACTATACTAAAAGAATAGAAGAAAGGATTTCATCAGAAGGCTAGCTAAGAATAGAAAAGGAATGAATAACAAAGGCTTGTGACTGACCAAGACAGTCCAAGCCAGCTGGGCTGTGATTGGCCATTCATTAGAAACAACCAACATGGGCCAATCACAGATGCACCTGTTGCATTCTACATCAGCAGATAATCAGTGTTTACATTTTGTTCCTGAGGCCTCCCAGCTTCTCAGGAGAAAAAACCCTATGGAAAGGATTTTTCATGAAACATGTCTGTGACACCTGGCTACCTAAGACCACCACCCTTCCTCCAAAGGCTGTAGGGAGGTCGCAGCCTGTGGCTGCATCCCAGGGTTTGGAGCCACTTTTCTGTGACTCCTGAAAGGACAAAAATGTCCCCTGCCCCTGCAGTCCCTGCCCAGCTCCCTTTTCTGCAGAAGGGAGAAGTTTAGCTGGATGTCTGTCTGTCTGTCTGTCCATCCAGCCAAGGTGGGAACAGCAGGGTTGTCCTTCAGGCTCTTCCTTCCCCAGTTCTGGATGGCTCTTGCAGAGCAGGGCCCATCACACCCACCAGGGTTCCCAGGGCTCCCAGGTTCCCAAGGCCTGCCTGGACAGGCCAAGCGAGTTGAAGGCGCCCTTGTCCCAGATCAGCTTGGGGCAATTTCCGCTGCATTGAGAATAGCAAGAAAAACATCCCCTCTGCCAGAGGAGGAGGCCAGGGCAGGGAGAGGATTCGCTGTGGCTCTGGGAGGGCTGGCCAGCACCGACCAGCACTCCCAGCCCCAGAGAGGGAGCCAAGTCCCACAGCCCTTGGCCAGCATGATGGCAGAGTCACATGCTGGTGTCCCAGTGCTGGGGCCATTCCTGGCCTCACGAAGCCATCAAACCCGTGCTGAAAGACCTTCCCAGCACTCAGGAAACCTCCCAGGGCTCCACGTGGTGCCCTGGGAACAGCCTGGAACAGCCTGGAACACTGCCCCCCCTGACCCCCCAGCCTTTTCCTTGGCCCTGGGCTGGGCACTGCAGCAGCTGATGGCCAGAGTGATGCCAGCACTCAGCAGCACATTCAGTTACGCACAGCAGCATCTCCCCAGACACAGAATCAGGACACCAGCCCCATCCTGCACCCAGCAGCACCTCCCAGCATGTCCCAGCTCCTCTGCCCAAAGCCCAGAGCCAGCACCCAGCACACTGCACTTGCTCCATGGCTGGCTCCTGCAGCCCCTGGTGCTGCTGTGCTGCTGCCCCCTCCCCTTACACCCTTCCAGGGTTCTTTCATCTCTCCTGGAGCCCTTGGTGCTATGGAGCACCCATCTCCAGTGCCCTGGCAGGGATGGCACTGATGGTGGCATCAGCCAGTGCAGCACATCCCTGCACACAGCCTGTCCCCAGGAGCCCCTGTGACCAGCTTTGCTCCCAAAGCCTGGCCCTGTGCCAGAGCACTGAGGGTGCATCTGCTTCCCACAGCATCCCTGCAGTGCCTGAGCCACAGCCCCAGCACACAGACAGACAGGAGCCCTGGCCTCCAGAGAGGTTCCCTCTCCCAGCTGACTCTGCTGGGATTTGGCTCTGGCCTGGCTGTAGCTCCTGCAGCTCCACCAGCTGAATCCCTGGAGCTCTTTCTGCCCATGCAATGGGGGGCAGGAGGGCAGAGCAGGACCCCACAGCAGGACCTGTGACACCCTCATCCTTCTGCAGCACCAACATCCCACCAGCATTCCTATCCCTGACTCCTGTGGGACCAAGCTGTCCCAGGGCACCCTGAATCCCCGAACCTGCTGGTGCCACCCCCAGGGTTCTCTCAGGGGCACAAGGAGCCCATGAGCAGCAGATCTTCCTCAGATCCTCCTCAAAACAGGGTCTGTTTTGGGGACATCAGCCCTCCCTTGGGCAAACTCCTGCCCCTCTCTGAGTGCACCCAGGTGCAGTTGGAAGCCTGAGGTGGAGGACAGGGTTGGGGCAAACACTGGAGTTTGTGAGAGGATGGGTGGGACACCTCAGAAAGGAGAAATGCCAGCTGGGCAGGGGCACAGGGGGGCTGCAGGGCTCCCCCAGCAAACACCCCATGCTGGGGTGGGCTGTGCAGGTTTGGGGCTGAGCAGCTTTGGGGCTGTGCTCAGAGGGACACCCCAGGCCATCTCCCTGCACCCAGAGGAGCCAGGGGTGCTGCTGGAGCTTTAGGGCTGTGCCCAGGGAGCCCTGCACAGTGCAGACCCTGGGCATGGACAGGGCACTGTCACAGGGGTCTGTCACAGGGAACTCACAGGTGACTGTCACAGGGGATTGGCACAGGTGACTGTCACAGGGGACTGTTCTGGGGCAGGGCATGGAGCAGACAGGAACCCAGAGCACTGGGGTGGATGCCCAGGGGAGGGGAAGTTCTGAACCCTGGTCTGACCAAGCCTGAGGGGTTCTTCAGTGGCCTGACCCTGTCCCTGAGCTCTTCCAGCTGTTTGCACCCTTTGATAAACGGGGCATTGATCACAGAGAACAGGCAGGTCTGTCTGTCCCACCAGGGCACAGCTGGACCCCAAGGTTCCCTCGAGGATGGGAGATGAGCACACTGAGGGTGGGTTCCTGCATCAGCCCAAATCCTGCCCTCTGGGGCAGTTTTGCTCATTCTGCCATCCCCTGTCCCCACAGTCCCTCTGCCCTCCTCAGTGGTGCCTGGCTCTCCCTGAAGTGTGAGGACAAATACAGATGTCAGGCTTCCAGACCTCATTCCTGGGCTGTCCCATTCCACCTGCAGCCCCCTGCCCTGGGCCATCCTCAGCAGCCCACAGTGGCCAGCACACTGCAGGGCTGAGCCCCCAGCTTTGGGGTGGGACAGGAACAGACAGATGGGGGGATCCTGCTGACAGAAATCCCAGTGCTGGCTGGATGAGGTCTGATGGGCTTTTCCCAGCCCTGGCAGCATCAGTGCTGCCTGCAGAGCCAGAGGGAAGGGCACTGGGGACTGTCCCTCAGCTCCCTGTGCCCCATGAGGGATCTCTGGCTGTCCTTGTGCCAGGTCAGCAGCCCCACAGCCTGCCCCAGAACAAGGGGGCAGAGAGAAGCTGAGTCCTGCATCCCTGGGGCCCCGTGCAGCCCTTACCTCCATGAAGGGCACGATGCGACAGGACACGTCCCCCAGCAGCCTCTTCTTGGTGATCTCGTTGAAGATGACCACGGGCAGGCAGAAGAAGAGGATGAGGAAGTCCCAGAAAGCCAGGCTGGCCAGGATGGAGTTCCAGGCACTCTTCATGTAGTAGTTGTGCCACACGATGCACATCACGGCCAGGTTGGCCACGATGCCCACGGTGAACACGACGAGGGACAGGAACACGACGGCGTAGGCGCTGTAGGAGCCCTCGGTGACCGGGTACAGCGGGTTGTGCATCTGCAGCCGCCGATCGGACACGGTGCTCAGGTTGGCTCGGGGCTCGGGCCCGTCCCGCTCCGTGGGGACCCCGGGGTCGGTGCTGGAGGGGAGCAGGGCCCGGGTGGGCTGGAGGCTGCCGGAGCTGAGCGGCCGCGGGAATTCCACCCGCACCCCCGGCCCGTACTGCTGCACCGCCCGCGAGTCCTCCTCCGTGCCCCGCCGCTGCCGCTGCCTGCCCGCGGGGACCGGGGCTGTGTGCTCAGCCTGCCCGTGCTCGGAGCTGCCCCGCATCCCCTCCGGTACCGGGGCTGTGTGCTCAGCCTGCCCGTGCTCGGAGCTGCCCCGCATCCCCTCCGGTACCGGGGCTCTGTGCTCAGCCTGCCCGTGCTCTGTGCTGCCCCGCATCCCCTCCGGTACCGGGGCTGTGTGCTCAGCCTGCCCCGGGCCAGCCCTGCCCCGCATCCCCTCCGGTACCGGGGCTGTGTGCTCAGCCTGCCCCGGGCCAGCCCTGCCCCGCATCCCCTCCGGTACCGGGGCGCTGTGCTCAGCCTGCCCCGGGCCAGCCCTGCCCCGCATCCCCGCGGCCCCCGGGGCCAGCAGCACCAGCAGCAGCAGCAGCAGCGGTGGCGGTGGCGGTGCTGGCGATGCCATCGTGCCCGCTCCGAGCCCCCGCGGCTCCGGCACCGCCGCTCGCTCCGGCTCCGGCAGCGGCTCTGCGAGCCCGGGCAGCGCTGGGCAGCAAAAAGCGGCTGGAGGGGAGCCGAGCCCTCTGCTGGTCACCCACCGCCCGGGAGATGGACAGCGGCCAGACTGGGCAGGCCCACAGCACCGACACCCCCAGCATCTGCCTCAGCATCCCCCAGACATCCCCTCAACATCCTCAAACAGCCCCCCGACATCTCACAACATCCCCCAAACACCCTCAAACCTCTTCCCAGCATCTCCACAGCCCCGACACCCCCAGCATCTACCTCAATATCCCCAAACAGCCCTGCAGCATCCCCCTGACATCCCACAATATCCCCTAAACATCATCAAACCTCTCCCCAGCATCTCCACAGCCCCGACACCCCCAGCATCTACCTCAATATCCCCAAACAGCCCTGCAGCATCCCCCTGACATCCCACAATATCCCCTAAACATCCTCAAACCTCTCCCCAGCATCATCACAAATCCTCCAGTATCCCCAAATATTCCCCAATATCCCTCCAGCATCCCCTCAGGATTCTGGATGGTCCCTTGCTCTACTCACAGCCACGCTGTGCTCAGCTGGCACTGGGTGCTGGGCTGGGCTGACACAGACAGGAGGAGTGAGTGCCCCCAGATCAGAGGGCTCAGTGAAGCACAAAACCCTCATCCCCCCTGCCCTGGAGCTGCTCCTCAGAGTGTCACAGGCAGGGGCAGCCAGGGCCCAGCTCTGCCCGAGGGCTCTTCCCTCTCATGATGCCTCAGGTTTAGTTTTTCTATTTTTCACATTCTATGCTGCTTTAGTGTTGGGTCTGGGCTTCACATTAGGGGATGGTGAGCTCTGTGCACAGAGCAGGGAGACAAAACAATTCCTGCTCCAGCTGGGGACCAAGGACAAATGATCCAAACGTCAGCCCAAGAGCACAAACAACATGAACTAAAGACAGAAAAACAAGCAGGATGGGACTTCATGGGTTAAATCTGTAATTGGACAATTAACCCCAATATGCAAACGGACCAAAACTTATAAAAGTGAGAGACTCCCTGACCTGTCATCCATTTTGGTTCACCTGGGCTGTAGCCCTGGCTTGGTGTTGGTACAAACCCCTCAGGGCACAGGCCTGGAGGGAAATCTAAGCACAAGGATTGAACTGAAACCCCTGGAGAAACTGAGATATATAAAGCTACAAAGTGAAATAGAAATATAGATTTAGAATATAGATTTTAGCTTTTAGTAGAAACTTATACTCAGTGCCTTGGCTATCTAATAAGCTGCAATAGAGAACAAAAGCTTTTTTGTCTTTAGGCACAATTCTGCCATAGTAGTGGCATATCTATAAGGTTGCTTTGCCCCAGATAAAATGTAAATTGCTGGGCTCTTGTGCTGCCCAAGGTGGATCCATTGAGGCCTCCTAATAAATCCCTACTTTATTCTTTAGCTCTGTCCAGCCTCTGTTTTAGCTCAGCCTTCACCAGGCATCTCTCACCCTGCTTCTGCAGCCACGTGCTGCTCTCTGACTCTCAAATGCTCTGAGTTCTGAGCACCATTTGGAAATCCTCATGAGAAAAGGAGGATTTTGGCTCCTGCTGGGCTCTACAGGAGCAGACTGGCAGTGCCCAAGGTCTGACCTGCAGCCTCAGAGGATCACTGGCCTGGGGAGGAACAGCCTGTGCTCCCTGAGAACCAAGGATGTCACAGCACTCCTGTGAGCTTCAGGTGCCTGTGGATGTGACTGCCTGCTCACAGAAAGGCAGATAAGCCTTCCCATAAATTGGTCTGGGAAGTCTTAGGGAGGCAAAGAATGGTAAACAAATGGTGAACAATCTGCAGGTGGTGTTTTGAATAAGTTGTTTTTCTGGTAAGGTGTTTACCAAAGGGTGGTTCCTTGATTAACCAACTGGGTTACAGGTGTTATTGAGAAGCAGGCAGGTTCTGGCGAACAATGTTGGTTATAAATATCATGAGACTGTAATAAAAATGCATTTTTAGCCCTCTGATAGTGGATGGAGTGTGTCACTATCCCCACAGGTGACTCAAAGGCTGCAAGGATTCCAGGGAATCTGAAAGTTCACGTGAGTCAGGGTTCATGACTGCTCTGCCCTTGATCCACTGCCCTGTACCTGAAATGACCCAGGAGAAAAAATGCCCCAAAGAGCTGAACTGGGTCCAGTTTGAGCAGGGCACAGCGCAGTGCCCGGGGTGCCAGCAGAGCCAGGGCAGGGGCAGCCCGGCCAGCCAAGCACACAGAGGGTTAAATGAAGGATGAATAATTTGAACTTGCTCCTCAGCAAACCCCAGCGCTGCCCCAGCTCCCTCTGCAAGGCTCAGGCAGGAGAGATGGGGGCACCAGTGCCCACAGCAGGCTCAGGGGGGATGGCACTGCGCCTTGGCCAGGCCTGGGCAGAACCCACCCACTGTGCCAGGGCCAGGATGGGCAGCTTGGCAGCACCCAACACCCCTGAACACCCTACAACAGCACCCAAATATCCCCCAAAATCTCCAGCAGCACCCTAAGATCCCCCAGCACCCACCCAACATCCCACAGCACCTCCCAGCACCCCCTAGGACCCACCCAGCACCTCCCAACACGCCCTGACAGCACCCAGCACCCCACAGCATCCCCCAGCACCCACCCAACATCCCCAACACCCACCCAACATTCCCCCAGCATCCCCCAGCACCCATCCAGCAACCACCTAACATACCCCAACACCAATCCAGCACCCCTCAGCATCCACCAGCATCCCCCAACATACCCCAACACCCACCTAACACCCCCCAGCACCCAACCCAGCACCTCCCAGCACCCCCCAATATTCCCCAGCACCCCCCAGCATCTCCCAGATTGCTGAGCAGGGCATGAGCAGAGGCAGGAGAGGAGCAGGATGAGCAGCTCCTCCCTCAGTGTCCCATCAGCTCGGAGGAGGGAGCCCTTGCAGCGCTCTCCTGCCAGGTGCTGGCAGCCAGGTGCTCTGCAGGAGCTGAGCTATTTTTATTTTTTTTATTTTTAGTTTCATTCCATGGCATTGCACAAGGGTCAGGCGTTGTCACGGAGCTGCCCGGAGACAGCAGGAGGGGTCACTGGGGCAAGGTGACACTGCAGAGGCACAGGGGTGACCCCAGGCTGGCTCTGTAACCAGGGAATCACTGCCCAAGCTGCTCCTTTGGGATCCTCCTCTTCCTCCCCTCCCTGTTTCCAGTGGCTCACGGTGAGCTGGAGCCAGGCTGGCCCAGAGCAGCCCTGACACTGCCTGGCAATGGCACATTCATCTCCTCCAGCTGGATTCTCACAGGTCAGGCTGTTCCCTGGGAGATGAGAGTGTGTTTGGCAGATTCTCCTGGGAGGGGCCTCACCAGAGCCCAAATATTCCCCTGGAACCCAGGAGAGGATTTTCCTCCACCCCCCTTGCAGGGATTTCATTCAGCCCTCTGTGGTTTGGACAAATCTGAATAAAAATCACACACTACTGACATCCCAGGGACAGCCCCAGCAGCACATTCCAAACCAGGAACACATTCCAAACTCTCTGATGGAACAGGGACACGGGTCAGGAGGGTTCCTGAGCCTGCACTGCACCACCCAACAGACTGGAGCTCTTCAAAGCTGCTCTCAGGGACAGGAGAGCTCTGCTGCAGCCAAGGGCAGGTGTAAAACTACCTAGGGATCTGTAAAACCACATGGGGATCTGCAAAATCACTTGGGGATCTGGAAAACCACCTGGAAATGTGTAAAACCACCTCAGGATCTGTAAAACCAACTGGGGATTCTGTAAAACCACCTGGGGATCTGCAAAACTAACTGGGAATCTGTAAAACGGTCTGGGGATCTGCAAAACCACATGGGAATGTGTAAAACCAACTGGGGATCTGTAAAACCATCTGGGGATCTGCAAAACCACATGGGAATGTGTAAAACCAACTGGGAATCTCTAAAACCACCTGTGAATCTTCAAAACCACATGGGAATCTTCAAAACCACTTGGGAATCTGTAAAACCATCTGGGAATGTGTAAAACCAACTGGGAATCTGTAAAACCAACTGGGGATCTGTAAAACCACCTGGGAATGTGTAAAACCATCTGGGGATCTGCAAAACCACCTGGGATCTGTTTCACCCCATGCCCAGGTACCCCCACAGCTCCCCAGGTGCTGGGGAGGTGGAACAGGGACACATCTGATCCATGGTGGGGAGGATGATGAGGGTGCAGCACCAGGACACCAGGGGCAGTGGGTGGGCACTGCTGGGACCCCCAACCCTCTGAGGGGTTTCTCAGAGTCCCTCCTTGCCCTGCAGGATCCCCCTGGGCTCTCCTGTCCAGCATCTCCCTTCTGGAGGAGCCCAGTGGGGTGAGATGTGCATGGTCCCTCTGCCACTGCTCACTGAGCTGGGAATTTCTGAGGGAAAGGAGAGTTTTTCCTGGGAATTTCTGGGGGAAAGAAGAGTTTTTCCTGGGAATTTCTGAGGGAAAGGAGAGTTTCTCCAGGCCATTTGCTCCAATCCAAGCTCGCAAGAATGGCTGAGATGGAGAAAGTTTGAAAGGCTGGGTAGAAATAAGGTACCTGCAGGGGTGGTGCTGGTGCTGAGATGGGCAGTGGGATGGGCATTGGGATGGGATGGGATGGGGTGGGATGGGATGGGATGGGATGGGATGGGATGGGATGGGATGGGATGGGATGGGGTGGGATGGGGTGGGATGGGATGGGATGGGGATGGAGCATTGGGATGGCAGTGGATGGACAGTGGATTGGGAATGGATGGCCAGGGGATGGGCAGAGGATGGGATGGGATGGGATGAGATGGGCAGTGGGATGGGATGGGCAGTGGGAATGGGTCCCCTGAGGGCAGATGGAGCTGCCTGTGTGCAGCGTGAGGAGCATCTGTGCCAGGAGCTCTCTGTGCCAGTGATGCTGAGCTGCTTGCCTCAGGCTGGGACGAGCTGCCCTGTCCCCAGGCGTGCAGCACCTGTCACCCTGTCCCTGAGGCTCCTGTCCATGACCCCAGGCTCCTCTCCAATGGGGTTATCATGTCACAGAGCTGCCCACCCCTCTGGCCTTGGCAGAGTTCCCCATCAGCCCCTGGCAGTGAGAGCAGACCCAGCACAGCTCAGCCCTCCCAGGGCCCTGCAGGGCTCAGACTCCTTCACCCCTGCTCTCTCCATGAAAACATCTTTTATTCTTAACTCAGAATCAATGTCAGAACCCCACGAGGCTTCAGCCAGCCTTCTTCCAGAGCTCTCTGTGACACACACACACAGCAGCAGAGCTGTCCTGGTGGCCCTGCAGCGGTGGCACAGGGGACACTGCTCTGTTTCCCCATCATTCCCGTGTGAGCTGCCATCCCTGGCTCCTCTCCTGCGGCAGACTGGGGCACGTGGGGCTCACAGAGCCCGTGGGAGGAGGAAAACGTTCCCTTTGTTTCCAGCAAACAGCGGGGCTGGGGAGCAGGGCAATAACCGGGCTGGCCACGCCTGTTTGCCAGGAAAGCAGCGAGAGGGCAGGGAGGGGACACAGCAAACACAGAAACACACATGGGCACAGCCGGGCCGGGCTGCTGGAGGCTGCGGGCACCACTGAGGGTCCCTCAGGGATACACCCTGTGCACTTCTGTCATTTGTCCTGCATAGAGGGACATTGAGGCCACCCAATGTCTGTGCCAGCCCTGTGACACCGGGGCACAAAGCTGAGCCTGTCCACGGACACTGGGGGTGCCCATCAGTGTCCCCATGGCACTGATCCCCTAAACTGGAAATGCCCATCAGTGTCCCCATAGCACTGATCCCACACTGGCACTGATCCCCCACACTGGGGTGCCCATCAGTGACCCCCATGGCACTGATCTCACACCCTGGGGTGCCCATCACTGACCCCACACCCTACCAGGCTTCTGGAACAGGAGAGGGGATCCTGGGGGTTCCTGCAGGGACAAGGAGGGAGTCAGAGAAGCTCATCCCCTCCAGCCCCAGCTCTGCCACTGCTCCCTGCAATGGGGGATGGTGTGCAGTGGAAATTGAGGTTTTGGGGAGTGAAGCACCCTCAGTGTTTGCCCTGCACACCCCGGTGCCAACCAGGAGTCAGCACAGGCTCTGGATCTGCAGTTTCTCCTCCCCTGCTCCTGGAGATGATGAAAAGCTGCTCCTGTCTGCCCGTGGCACTGCTGGGGTGAGCTCAGAGCCCCCAGGGCCTTTGGGGGATCCTCTGGGGGATCCTCTATGGGATTCCAGCCCCACTCCATGCGTGGGTGTCCCACTAGTCACTGCAGGACAGGAACACCCAAACCCATTTACAACAGGAAACCCCAATGACAGAGGGATTTCCCTGAGCCCCAGCAGGACCTGAGTCCCAGGGACAGCCCAGGGCCAGCCAGGCACTGCAGGGCTGTGCAGGGAAGTGTTCCCAGCCCTGGGCAGGGGCTGCACTGCTGCTTTCCCAGAGGAACTGAGAGCCCACAGCCAGGTCAGCTCAGGCAGAGGCAGCATTTGCACGTGAAACTGAACCAGCAATGCTCTGCAAGCAGCAAAAGGCCATTGGGAAAGGCTGTGAGCTCTCCCCTTGGTGGTTCACCTTAAAGCTCCCTGTAAATGTCAGGGAAAAATCAAAAAGGCAAAAATGTGACTTGGAGCAAAAATACCCCCAAGTGCAGAAAATAAACCATCCTCAAGTCCTCCACCTTTCTTTTGGGATGAGTATTTGGTTTCTCCATTTGTGTCATTTCAGTCCCTCTGTCTTTAGCAAGAAATCCTTCATTTTTCCCTGCTGTGGGTGAACCTCGTGCTCCCTTGCCGCTGTGTGCCCCACTCTGGCCATCCCCTGTGTGCCCAGGGCCTCCAGAGCTGTGCCAGCTGGGCTTTGGGGGGCAGCTGCACAGGAGGGGCTGCAGCAGCTCCCCAAAGCCCTGGAGCCATCCTGCTGGAGGTGATGTGCTCACTCCCTGTTCCAGCACCACCCTCAGGGTGCTGCAGCATCCCTGGCTGCTCTCAGTGAGCCCCTGCAGCCATGGGGGCCCAGCCCTGCTGGCACTGGGGCTCCAGAGAACCACGGGGAGCTCTGGGGGCAGAGCTGGTTCAGCTGAGTTCAGCTGGTGTGGGCTGGGGTCACCTGTGCTGCTGCACCCCACCTGCTCTGGCACTGGGGGAGCCCCTGTGGAACCAGCCTGCCCATGGAGCCCCTGTGGAACCAGCCTGCCCATGGAGCCCCTGTAGAGAGCTCTCTGTCCATGGAGCCCCTGTGGAACCAGCCTGCCCATGGAGCCCCTGTGGAACCAGCCTGCCCATGGAGCTCCTCTGGAAAGTTCTCTGCCCATGGAGCTCCTGTGGAACCAGCCTGCCCATGGAGCTCCTGTGGAAAGCTCGCTGCCATGGAGCTCTGAGCCAGGCACAGCTCTGCTGCCAGCCACGCTCTGCCCTGGCTGGTCTTGCCTCTGGGCAAAAGTCAAGGACATTTGTGCTTCCAGGAACACTCGTGTGGGAACTCTGTCCTTTGGGATTAGTGTCATTTGGGAACATTGTCCTTTGGGAATAGTGTTATTTGTGAATACTGTCCTTTGGGAACATTGTGCTTTGGGAATAGTGTCGTTTGTGAAAAGTGTTGTTTGGGAACACTGTCCTTTATGAATAGTGTCCTTTGTGAGCACTGTCCCTGGGGAACACTGTCCTTTCCTTTGGGAACATTGTCCTTTAGGAACACTGTAATTTGGGAACACTGTCCTTCCCTTTGTGAGCACTGTAATTTGGGAACACTGTTTGAGAGTGTTGTAATTTGTGAATACTGTCCTTTGGGAACACTGATGTTTGGGAATATTGTCATTTGGGAATATTGTCATTTGGGAACACTGTCATTTGGGAATACTGTAATTTTGGAATACTATCCTTTATGAACACTGTCCTTTATGAACACTGTCCTTTGAGAACACTGTAATTTGGGAAACACTGTCCTTTGTGAACATTTTCCTTTCCTTTGTGAACACTGTCCTTTGGGAACACTGTAATTTGAGAATACTGTCCTTTCCTTTGGGAACACTGTGATTTGTGAATACTGTCCTTTGGGAACATTAATGTTTGGGAATATTGTTGTTTGGGAACACTGTCCTTTGTGAACACTGTTGTTTGTGTTTCCTCAGAATGCTGTGAGGGGAGGTGGTGCAGGGCACTCTGTGCTTTGTGTGCCCCTCAGGGCAAGGGACACCTCCAAAGGCACTGGGGGCACAGCTGGCACTGGGGGCACAGCTGGCACCAGGGGCACCAATGTCACACCAGTGCCACACCAGTGCCACACCAGTGTCACACCTGCCCTGCAGGAGGGGTCTGTGCCCAGCACCGAGCCAGGTGGGCTGGGAGCTCTGGGAGGGGCCCAGGTGCACCCAGGGGCTCCATGAGCACCTCATGCCTGCAGTGCCCACCAGCCCCTCGGGTGGTGACCCCAGTTGTCCCATCTGCAGGGGCTCCATCCACACCTCCAACCCACATTCTTCATCTCCTGAGTGGCCTCTCCTGGCTGTCCCACTGCCAGCCCTCCAGCACACAGCTCACCCTCTCCATCCTGCCCAGATCCTGCACCCACGGGCAGCCCCTGATGCTGTGATGCACTGAGTGACCCCAGAGTGACACAGTCTGTCCCTCACGTGCCACCCACAGAGCCTGTGCCACAGCTCAGCCCTCCCTGCAGGGCTGGGGCAGCACCAGGGGCTGGTACAGGGTGGGCAGGGGGCACTGGGGGCCCTCCCTGGGGAGATCTGGGGGGTCCTGCTGGTTTTGAGCTGAGCTGGCAGTGCCAGGATGTGGGGGCAGGACACAGTGCCCTGCATGCCCAGCTCTGGGGCAGCACAGTGACAGGGCACCATGGTGACATTTGTCAGCTGCCCTGGGCTCCCAGCCTGCCTGGGACAAAGGTCACCCTGCAGAAACTTCAGCTGCTGCCTGCTGGAAAATTCCCTGCTTTGCACACATACAAATGAGGGTGGGGAGCTGTGCCCACACCCTGGCACTGCATTGCCTTCTCCAAGCCCCAGCCAGGCTGGGGGTTCCATTCTGCCCCCACTAAGGTCACCATCACATATATTGGCCCCACAAAACCTGTCCTTGTCCTGGAGGTGTCCTGGCACAGGGCATGGCTGTGTCCCAGCCTGGCTGTGACCTGGAGGGGGCTCATAAGAAATAAGATACATAGAAATGTCCACATTTTATTAATTGTAATGATAACTGGTGTTATAGACTGAAACATTCTGCCTACTTTGTCTGCAGCTAGGACTGGTTAAAATCAAGAAAGGAGTAATTATTTCTAAATATTGTCATTATTATCTGAATAATTGCATGAGTATGTGGCCCTGCCACACAGACCCCCTTGCTCTGGGGCCAGAGAGGCTTTGCTGGAGCCACATCCAGTCAGGGCTCAGAGCATGCAGCAGGTCCCATCCCCACTGCTGTGCACAAGTGTGGGGAAGGGTTATGCCAGGCTCCTTGGAGGCCATGGGAGGACACAGGCATCCATCTGTGCTCTGCCATGGCAGTTTGGTACCTGTGCCCACTGCAGGGCACTGCACAGTGCTGGTGCTGCATGGTTTGGGGGGCAGGAGCCCCCTGAGGTCCCAAAGCTGCCCACCATGAGCTCTGAGGACACCCACAGACCAGGCTCAGCCCAAAGCTGCACACCATCAGCACCATGAGCTCTGAGGGTACCCACAGACCATGCTCAGGGCAGGACAAAGGACAGGAAGGGAACATCCTAAGCCTTTACCTACAAAGCCCTGTTTCTGCCTGGGATGCCTGTAGGATGATGCAGGAAGGGAAGAACCTCCCTGCCAAGCTTTTTACCTTGCAGACTCTCTGCACTGTGGGATCCCACCTGACAGCCATGAGGACCTGCCCAGGGGTGGGCAGGATGTGCTCCACAGTGTTGGAGCTGCTCTACCCAACACCTGCAGGATCAGCAGAGGTGCAAGTGGGGTTCCTGAGGCTGTCAGCACCATCCATGCCAGGTCCAAGCCCTGCCAGCTGCAGGACAGAGCTGTCACCCATGGCTGTGGCAGCACAAGAGCCAGAGGGAGAGGATGCAGAGATCCCCAGGCCTCCTGAGCAGTTTCCCCTCTCTGCAGTGACTCAGCCCCATCAGTGAATGGCTCAGCACTGACTCTCTGACCCACAGGGCCTTCAGCCAGCAGCCCACAGGGGCCTGGAGCTCCTCAGTGCCACAGGGGCCAGCACCATGCAGAGACTGTCCCTAGGGTCAGGTCACAGCTCCAGCTCAGAGCCAAGCCAGGCCCTGAGTCACCAGGTGACGAAATGCTGCTGGAATGTCCCAGGTGTGGCAGCACCATGGGTGATGTGAGGCAATGCAGCAACAACTGCACCTCAGTGCTGACAGCACTCGTGACTGCAGCTGGGGGAGGTCTCTGCTGTTCTCAGCTTTGGGCACTTGCTGAGGAGCTGCTGAGAGATCACTCAGCTGGCACATGTCCAATGCCTGCCAGGATTTGGGTTCCTCTTCCCTGGGAGAAGCCACTGACCTCCAAGGAAGGCTCCTCACCCTGTGTCCCTGTCCCTGACAGCAGAGCCTGAGCACAGTCTGCTGCCTACAAATCCTGTAGGAACTTTTCCTGCCCACTCCTCAGAGCCAGGGGCACCAGCTGGGGACAGAGCCAGCCCCAGGCACCACATCCTCTCCTGTGACAGCACCTGAAGGAACAGCTGGAGCTGGGCCAGGGCAGGCTCAGGCTGAATCTCAGGAAAGGCTCTTCCCCAGAGGGTGCTGGCACTGCCCAGGCTCCCCAGGGAATGGGCACAGCCCCGAGGCTGCCAGAGCTCCAGGAGCTCTGTGATAAAGTTCTGGAATGTTCTGCCTGGGGAGTTGGTGCAATCACCATCCCTGGGGTGTTTAACAAAGCCTGGATGTGGCACTGGGTGCCAGGGCTGAGTTGAGGTGTTAGGGCTGGGTTGGACTCCATGATCTTCAAGATGTCTTCCAGTCTGGTGATTCTGTGATTATGTGAGTTCTGTGAATTCTGTAAATGCGTGTTTGGGCAATGCTCTCAGGGATGCACAGGATAAGATTTTGGGGTGTCTGTGCAGGGCCAGGAGTTGGACTCCATGATCCTCGTAGGTCCCTTCCAGCACAGGAGATTCTCTGGTTCTGTATTGGAGCAGGGCCCAGGGCTGGCTGCAAACCCAGCAGGGATGATTTGTATTTGGGGCAGAAGGTTCCCTTGGTTCCACCAGGCTGTCTGAAGTCCTAACGGTGGCCATGCAGGTGGCCATGTCCTGCCCAGCCTGGCAGTTCTCTCTCTCCTGCCTGGGACACTCAGAACACTGAAACATTTCTCTGCTCTCCCTGTGCAGGAGCAATCCTGGGGCTCCAGCAGGGAGCAAGGTCAGAGGGGACAGCAGCAGAGAAGGATCCAAGTGCTGATACTCCATGATATTTCCAGCACCTCAGGACCTCACATCCCTTTGTCTGAGTGAGCCCCAAAAAGGGACAGGAGAGCAGAGGGCCAGTGCTGAGCAGTGCCAGGGGGCACAGCCAGGCTGCTCCTGCCCTGTGTGCCCGTGGATGTAGGGAACCCATGGAATGCAATATCTGGGACATCCCAGTGTGCAGCAGGCTGGCAGATAAGATACCATGGGCAGGTATTTCAGCAAGTGCTGTGTCAGGCTCCAGGACCAGGGAAAGGACAGGCTGCCAGGTAGGTGCCAATGCTGCCAGGCAGGTGCCAATGCTGCCAGGTGGCGCCAGGACACTGGTGCCAGCCCAGAGTGCCAGCCCACTCCTGCAGCATGAGGAGATGCCAGCAGATTCCCATGTCTTCCTCCTTTCCCAACACTTTAACAGACAGCAGTCAGAAAAGACACCCACAATGAGAATGAACAGCTAAAAAGCAGCAGCTCTGCTGAGTATTGTAGAAGGTGAAGAGAGCAATGTTTGGAGGTGAAAGATCCTGTAATAACAATAATAACTGATGCATCCAGAACCTTCCCCAGCGCTGTTTTGTCGCTGCCAGTTGAGAGAAGCCCGTGCAGAGCAGACCTGACGTGGCAGCCCTGTGCTGTGTCTCAGCCCTCAGGCCCAGCCGTGCCCCTTGTGCAAACACCTCAGGCTGGGGGTGGAGAGAGGCTGACAGAGACCAGGAGAAGTGTGAGAGACTGAGTCAGTTCCACTCAAAATAGAAACCCCCTGACATCAAGGTCTGGCCCTGAGTTTTGGTGCGTGCTTGGAAGGAAGTCCTTGCCCCTCCTGCATTTCTGCTCTGATGTTCACCAGCATAATTTGATCAGTGCCATGGTCCCAGTTAGGAGGTCACCAGTTCACTGGGGACAATACCTGCTTTTAGGGGCAATATCAGACACAAACAGTCCCTGGAACTTGGGGAAAGCTCTGCAATTTTTGCTGTCCAACATGGCCTTTAGCCTACAGTGCCTTTCTCATCCCATCTCATCTCCTGTGCCACTGGCAGAGACACCTCTGGTCCCACATCCTGTTCAAGCTGGAGACCCATCTTCAGGCATCTCCTCCTCTGAGCTTTGTTGAAATGGAACAATTTGCTGAAATGACCTTTTCTCTTTTCCCTATCACTATTTGCTCCCTTTTCTTCTTGTCAGTATTGGCAGATGCTGAAGTTTTCTAACCTCAGCCTGGAAGATGGAAGGACCCTTCCAATCCCACTGGTCTTTTCCCACTCAGGGATGGAGAAGTGACAAGGAGCATTAACTGCTGGCTGCCAGTCACTCAGTGTTGCTGTGGTTTCCTTGGAGTCTCCTTTGGAGGGCTGCTGAGCCTGGGATATCCTGACAGAATGATGCTGATGTGTCACTGCCGAGGTCTCCTCTCACAGGAGCCCTGCAAAACCCATCTGCTGCAGCTCCAGGTTTTCCATGATGGTTCCCATACTCCTCCCTCCCCTTTCTCTGATTCCAAACACCTTTGTGACCTTGGCTGACCGAGTTGTGCCCAGCCGCCGTGCCAGGAGGAGGGGCTGAGCCCTCGGTGTGGCCGGGCAGGCGTGGGCAGTATCTGCAAACCCTGAGTCAGGCTGCAGGAATGCAGGCGGGATGGGGTGGCAGGCAAGGACAACAAAAGGACAACAACACGACCCACGATGCAGGGGATCTCCCAGGCTGTGGGTGATGTCTTTCCCTGCAGGTGACACAGCCACAAGCCCTCATGTTCACACCTGTAGCAACATGGGGTTTGGATGGTGGTTGCTGCTATTTCCCAATAAGCATCTCCTGTGGAAAAGCTGCTTGGGTAAACATTCAGAGAGAGCAGTCAGGTTCACACACCACACTCACCATGGCTAGCTCAGCACAGAAAGGCAGAAGGGCCTTTTGCATTATAAGTTCCAGTGAAGGTTTATTCCACCACACCAAAGGGAAAATAGGGACAAAGACACAACCATGTGCTGTGCACTGGTTTAAGTGTGGGGTCAGTGGCAATGACCTGAGGGCACAGGGCAGGGCAAAGGGCAGCAATGGGGGAAAAAAAGGGGAAATGGGGGATGAGCAGTTGGGGTGGGCAGGGTCAACTGGCCAGTGGGGGAAGCAATCTAATGTAGATTGGCAATAGTGCTGTACAGTACCATGGGGGATGTCTTCTCTCTCAGCCTAGGTAGGGAAAACTCACAGTAGATCTTTCCAGGGCAAAGCCTGGAGGTTTCTGAGGGGTTTCGTACATTCCCCCACACACCTGCACCTTGCTGTGAGCCCCATCTCTGCTGAGTAGTGGTGTCCCCTGAGCAGCCCCTTTCCTGTGCCCTGCACTGGGGTGACACCACAGGGATCTTCTCCTGGGTGAAGCCTGTCCAGCCATGTGTGGGAGCATAAAAAATGACAGAGATAAGAACTAATAAACATCTGAGTCTGAACATGAAATATCATCTGAAGCACTTTCAATCCCAACACTGACCCAGGCAGAAAAGAAGCAAAAGAACCAGCATTACTTTAAGTCACTGCCACTGTGTATCCCCAGTGTCCCTCACACTCACCTGCACAGGTGTGACCAGGAGAGCAGTGCAGCCCTGGGATGAGGATGGTGCTAGCTGGGGCCTCACTGTGCCTCATGTGTGATGGTCTTCACAGGGGTTCTTGGATGAGGGAAGAGATGAGGATCTGACTCCAGGTTTCAGAAGGCTTGATTTATTATTTTATGATATATATTACATTAAAACTATACTAAAAGAATGGAAGAAAGGATTTCATCAGAAGGCTGGCTAAGAATAGAATAGCAAAGAATGATAACAAAGGTTTTGTGGCTTGGACTCTCTGTCTGAGCCAGCTGGGCTGTGATTGGCCATTAATTAGAAACATCCATCATGAGACCAATCACAGATGCACCTGTTGCATTCCACAGCAGCAGATAACCATTGGTTACATTTTGCCCTGAGGCCTCTCAGCTTCTCAGGAGGAAAAATCCTAGGGAAAGGATTTTCCATAAAGGATGTCTGCGACAGTCATGGGTTCTCTTTATGGCCACAGCACACGGTGCCAAGAGCTCTTTTTACACCCTGCAGGAACTTCATTATCATGGAGTGTCTGATCCACCTGCCAGGCTGGATTCTTGCCTCTGGCTGGTTTCCTTGCTGTGGTGCCTTTACAGGTGCTATGATGGTGTCAGGGGAGGAGGATGATGAAAGGGACATGTTTGTATCTCGTGGCCATCCTCCCACTATCAAAGCACAGCTCTCCTGCTGGGGTTACCAACACCCCAGCCCAAATCAAAGTCCAGCCATCTGGGCTGATGCAAACAACAGATTGCTCAGCATCTTCCTGGTCTTGACTGTGCCCTGTGCAAGCCACACTCATAATTTTCCTCTTTAAAGTTCCTTCTGGTACTTCCAAACCCAGCCAGTCACACAGACACTTACTTCATCCCAGGCTCAGTGTACATGTTAACCTGACTTTACCCGCAGGATGACAAACCTGGGCCAAAATGTTCTTCTGAGGACCACAAAGATCTCTAGGACAGGAAAACCAGCAGCAATAGTTAGGTGCAAAAGAGGGACACTATGAAAACTAAGAAACTAAAAAAGGTAAGGAAATTAAGAAATTCAAATTTAGCAATCAGAAGAGTTTCTGAGCTGGAAGTGGCCATACAGAGGACACCCCAACAATCCCACCCTGCCCCTGAGAGTGTTGTCCAAATCCTCCTGGAGCTCTGGCAGCCTTGGGGCTGTGGCCTGAGGAGCCTCTTCAGTGCCCAATCACCCTGTGGGGGAAGAACCTTTTTTTAATATCTAATTAACCCTCCTCTGGCCCAGCTCCAGCTGCTCCCTCAGCTCCTGTCACTGTCACAGAGAGCAGAGATCAGAGCTGCAGCCCCCAGTGGGCTCTGACCTCAGGTCCGACCATGCCCTCAGCCCCTGCAGCCCTTCCACCACCCTCCTAGCCATCCTCTGGCTGTTCTCTAACAGCTTTATCTCCTGCCTTTATAACCTGCTGGATGTTGTGTAAATATGACCCTGGAGGCAGAAAGTGAGCGTGTTTGTCTGTTCATAGAGGTTGGAGCAGAGTTACAGCAAATGTTTGTGAAAAGCAAGCGTGGGAGCTGGCTGGAGGTAAAGTGATATCTTTGAATAAGCCAAAACCGTGTCCAAACACCAAGGAGGGGAACCTGGGCAAGTGAAACGTGAAACCATGGTCAGGCAAGCCAGCTTTTTGTTGGTTTTTTTTGAGGAACAACTTGCTGAAGGCATAACAACCAACGTCCAAGTGGTTTGTGAGTAGACAAAAGGTGGTTGCCTGCCAAAGAGGTTGAAGTCAACAGTGGAGTACAACAGAACCACTCATGAAAATGAGCTGTAAGGAGAAGTGAGATGGATTCCTCACACTGCTGAGGCACTCAGGGGCTTCCCAGGCTGTGCTCTTTCTGCACAGTGAAGAACTTCAGGGGGTTCCTCATATGAGGATGCCAGGAGAGGAACATTTCAGAACACACTCATTTACATGAATGGAGAGAAAAATGTCAGGATCTTCACATGGAGAAATATCTTCATGTAGAGGTTTGGGAGTTCCCAGCTGGGGCTGCTGCCTGGCAGGGGATCCATGTCCTGTGGCTTAGCAGTGAGCTATGTCACAGACATGTTTTATGAAAAATCCTTTCCTTAGGATTTTTTCTCCTGAGAAGCTGAGAGGAACAAAATGCAAACAAGGATTATCTGCTGCTGTGGAATGCAACAGGTGGATCTATGGTCTCATGTGGTTGTTTCTAATTAATGGCCAATCACAGCCCAGCTGGCTGGACTGTCTCAGTCAGTCACAAACCTTTGTTATCATTCTTTTTCTATTCTTAGCTAGCCTTCTGATGAAATCCTTTCTTCTATTCTTTTAGTATAGTTTTAATATAATATATATCATAAAATAATAAATCAGCCTTCTGAAACTTGGAGTCAAATCCTCATCTCTTCCCTCATCCTGGGACCCCAGCAAACACCGTCACAGAGCTGTGTTAAGAGTCAGTGATGCTGGCAGTGAAGTGCTCCCCAAAGACTGAGCTCCCCAGCTGGGTGTCTGGGGATCCTCTCTGGGGCTGGTGCTGCTGGTGGCACTAAAGGCCCAGAGGCCCTCAGGGTGCCACAGGATCAGCGGTGAGGGTGGTGCCTCACAGAACTCCTCAGGACCCCCTGTGTGGGATGGAGCAGGACAGGACAGGTCTGGAGGCACCATGGGAGACTGAAGCACAAGAACACAGTGGTGCCTCACACCCATCTCCCCCGATGCCCGGTGTCTCTGCCTGCCCAGGTGCCAGCTCCAGGACCCGCTGTGGATGGAGTCCCTCCCACTATCCCAAGGAACCCAGAGACTGTTCAAAGCTCTCAGACTGCAGCCAGCAATCATTTCCCACCTGCAATGTTTTGTTTTCTCAGGCTCCGGGGCTTGTTGAGACCACAGACTGGAGCAAGGACTGGGAACTGACACTCACAACCTGCCCCAGGCCCTTGCTGGCCACCAGTGGCCATTGCCACAAACAGGGATCACAGGGGAGGCTGAGGGGAGGCTCTGCCTGCTGAGGGTGGGATATGAACCAGGGCTGGGCTCCAGCACTGCTGGGAGAGCCAGGGGAAGGCTCTGTCCCACAGGAGACACCCGCAGGAAACAGGGCAGGGGATGGGGCAGGGACAGGGACAGGTGCTGGGGCTGGGAAAGGGGCTGAGGGGCTGGGGCAAGAACAGGGAAGGGGCTGGGGCTGGAGAGGGTCAGGGACAGAGAAGGGGCTGGGACAGTGCAGGGACAAGGCCTGAGCAGGGATAGGGACTGGCACAGGTGCTGTACCCGCCCTCCTCCCTCACAGCCCCGAGCGCCAGGAGCAGTGCCAACCGCCATTACGGCGCCCAGCAAGGAACCAATGAACCTCCAGCACCGACCCACGCAGCCAATCAGCGCCAGGCACCCATCAATAAACCCTCAGGAGAGGCCCGATAGCCAATCAGAGGCCTCCTGCCGCATCCGCACTTGAGGGAGTGGTGGCTGTGTTCTGATTGGCCGAGTGAGCCACCTGGTTCTGCTGCAACCAATTAGGAGCGGCGGCGCCGTGGGGTTACTCAGGGTCAGGATTTCCCGCGCCGCATCAGCCATGACGTCACCGTACCTGAGGCTGAGGGGCCGCAACCTGAGACACGCCCGGGGCACACCTGGGGTACACCTGGGGTACAACTGGGGCACACCTGGGGTACACCTGGGGCACACCTGAGGTACACCTGCGGTATACCTGAGGTACACCTGAGGTACACCGGGGCACACCTGGGGTACACCTGGGGTACACCTGGGGTACACCGGGGCACACCTGAGGTACATCTGAGGTACACCTGGGGCAGAAACAGCACAGTCTCCAAGGAGGTTATTCCTGGTTGCCATAGAAACTGGGGTTTTGGTGCCCCCTCTGTCTCTCACTGTTGTAAAGATGTGATAATTGAAATGGCACTTTATTTCAGCCCCTGGAGGCTGGTGGAGGAATGGATCCCAGGTGTGCCACCTGCCAGACACCACCAAGGGGCTCCATGAGTTCCTGTCACACCTGCACAGGTGATGAGAGGTGGTCAGGGAGGAGCTGGTCCCACATGAGGGGCGAACAAGGGCTGGGAGAGGCTCAGGTGTGTGTGCCAGAGCTGAGCCCCACAGCACCGGGAGCATGGGGTGGGCATGGCCCCTGGGGAAGAGGGGCTGTCCCCTCCCCTCTGTGCATGTCACAGCAGTGCTGCAGGGAGGTGGGGCTGGAACATGTGACAATGGATGGAAACACTATTGGATGGACACATCATTGGATGGTTACCCATTGGATGACCACATCACTGGATAGCCCCACTGTTGGATGGCCACACTGCTAGATGACCACACCCTTGGATGACCACACCATTGGATGGCCACACTATTGGATGGCCACACCATTGGATGGACACACCATTGCACAGCCACACCATTGGATGGACACACCGCTGGATGGAAACACCACTGGATGGACACACCACTGGATGGACACACCATTGGATGGACACAATATTGGATAGCCACATCATTGGATGGTCACCCCATAGGATAGCCACACCATTGGATTGGCACACCACTGGATGGCCACACCGTTGGACAGCTACACCATTGGATGGACACACCATTGGATGGACACAGCACTGGATGGACACAGCACTGGATGGCCATACCACTGGATGGCCACACCATTGGATGGACACATCACTGGATGGGCACACTGTTGCATAGCTACATCACTGGATAGCCCACCACTAGACTGCCCCACCATTGGATGACCACACCATTGGATAGCCCCATCACTGGATAGCCACACCACTGCACACTGCCACCACTGCACAGCCACACCATAGCACAGCCACACCACAGCACAGCCACACCACTGGCTGTTCCTGCCCCCAGCCAAGGGGAGAGGCTGCAGGCTGCAGTCACACGGGGAGCTGTTGCTCTGTCCCTGATTTACTGCCTGGGTGGCTCCTGCCTGTGCTGTGCTGCACTTTCCGCAGCTCCCTGGATACCCTCTGAACCCAGGAATGGGGACAGCAGTCTGATATCTGCCAGGCACTGCTGGGCCTGGGAGCTGCAGCTCATCCCAAGAGAGGAAGGGGCTGGGCTGAACACACATTTGGGGACCCACTGGAGAACGGGCTGAGGCTAAACATGCCATGCCCATGAGTGCACATGGCCTGCAGGCAGATATTCCTGGCATGGGGTGGGTGAAGACATTTCTGTTTCATGTGTGGGCCCTGCCCTCTCTGATGTTCCTGTTGTGGAGCTGGGGCAGGAAAGCAGTCAGGGTGAATGCTGGGGCACTGTCAGGGTGGAGTGAGTGCCTGGCAGGAGCAAGGATGGCTGAGAGAGCTGCCAGGCCAGGCCAGGCCATGGCACTGCACAGTGCCTCTCTCCATCCCTCCCCACACAGCACAGTGATGCTGGGGGACCAGCTCAGCTGCCCACCTTGACCCAGCCCCAGCACCAGTTTGTGCCTGCGGTGCCAGCTCCTGCCAGCTTGAACCTTGCTCAGAGCACAGGCAGTAAATATCCCAGGGACAATGCAATGACACAGGCTCTGCTCAGCCCTTGGCACTGGAGCTGCCCTGAATCATGCCATGGACACGGGCCAGCAGAGAGGCCAGCAGGAGACAAGCCCACACGTGGTTTTCTCCAGAGGGCCCAGCCTTGCCCAGAGCCAAAGTAGGTTAACTGGCAACGGTGTTTTGAGGTTAACTGCTGCACACAGGTCATGCTCAGCGTGACGAAGGGTCCGGGCTGGCCAGGAGCCAGCAGGATGCAGCAGGAGGTGACACAGCTCTGCAGTGCCTCATGGCCAATGTGGCAGCAATCAGCATGGGCCTGCTGGAAGCTCCTGAGCTCTGCCTGAAGGCTCCAGGACTTTTGTCTGGGGTCTCTGTGTGCCAGGTGGGCACAGCAGGGGCACTGATACCCATCGTGCTGAGTGTCCATCCCTGGCAGGGCTGTGACAGCAAAAACAAGTTAACCTAGAGCAGACAGCAGGGAGATGGGCCGGACACCCTCCTTCCCAGCCTGACACTCTCCTTCCCAGCCCCCTGTGGAAGGAAATGTTGGTGTTTCTGCTTCTGAGCAGCATTTCCCATCTCAAGCTCCACAAGAAGCTGAATTGAAACAAAACACTTTGTGCATCTGTTGCCTTTGATTTTCCTCTAGGGAAGTTTCTCAAAACAGCATGTTTAGCTCTGAAACTGTCCATCTAAAGGGACTTTCCCCTGCCTCTCTGTCTGCCCACACAGGACACGTATCCTGGCAGCTGGCAGGAGGTGCCCAGGTGGCTGGGATGGCAGTCAGCACAGGGTGAGGAATGCAGGGGAATTTCTGTCCCTCTCCCTGGGCTGACATCATGTGGATATGAGTGCTGCCATGTGCCACCACCTTCCCATGGTTTGCGACTGTGTTTTGGTGCACCTGGTGGTTTTTGGACACTCCACTACCTCAGTCTGGGTTACTGCTGGAGCAGAGGGCTCCCTGCCCAGCTCCCCACCATGAGCCAGCCAGCCCGCGGTGGGAACAGCTCACTGCCCAGCTGTGCTGAGCCTGGCGAGCAGGTTCGGGCTGGGGAGGATGGGCTGCGTGTCCTGGAAGGCAGCAGCCACCCAGGTGCTGTAAACACATTGCGAAAGGCTGAGCTGAGCCTCACCCGCTCGCATCAGCGCTGAGTCACCCCGCGCTACCTCCGGGCCGCTCCTCCCGCCGCCATCCCGCCAGAAACTACTGCTCACTTTGGAAATTTAAATAGCTTTGTAAAACCTTGACAAAATACAACAATGGACTACATAAGGAAAAATTCACAGAGCTGGGAACTGCCTCTTGTGCACACCACGTGGCCAGTTCATCTTCAAAATGGATGCTCAGGCTTTTATACCCCTGGGGGTTGCAGGGGCCAGCCCTGGCCCTTCCCAAAGTTTGTCAGTCAGCTCTTCTTTACCATTTACCAGTGCAGACTGCTTTCTTGTAACTGGACTGGGGGTCAGGTGTTGCCATGCTGCACCCCCTAAGCACCAAGCTTTTCCATTCCCACCTGCCCCAGGTAAGGAACACCTGTGCAGCTTCTTTGTACCTGTCCTACACAGCCCAGGCTGTGTGATGGCAGCAAAACAGGGGGGAAAGGGAACTATGGGGAGAACAGAGGACACCTAAACTACAATAGCATAGCTATACATCACTAAAACTTTTCTTAATATTCACACAATAGTCATCCCTTAATTATGAGAGCCAATCATCTCATTATCCATCTATAACAATCCTGCCCCTCTCCTCTCCACAGTGCCACCAGTGAGGGTCCCCTCTTCTGCCAGGGGCTGGGGCCCAGATCCCCCTCAGCGTGCCTGAAATGGGAGTCAGTCATGACTCCTGCCTGCTGCAGGTTCCCATCCATGGCAGAAGGGCTCCCAGGCAGGAGGCAGCTGACTCAGTTTACCAGCAAGAGGACTGAGCCATCAGACCCATCTCCACAGGGCCCAGCACATCAGGCTCTACCCCCATGAGAGGAGGACAGCATGACCAGCACCAGGTTTCCAGGAGGAGTCTCAGAGCTGGGGGCAATTTCTGCACCCTGCAAAGGTTTGGCAGTGCACCCCTTCCAGGTTCCATCAGGGTGTTCCATCAGGGCCAGCCACTGCTGCTGGGAGAGGGAAATGACTCTTATCCAAGGACAGTGCAAATGCAGCCTGGAAATAAAATGCAGGCACTCTGCTTGCATGGAAAATTTGCCTCTCTGAGCCAGCAGGAACCCTCTCCCTGGCAGTGGTGCTCAGCTGGTCCCCACTCCTTCATCACTGGGCCCAGTCAGGACTGGTGCTGGGAGACTCTCAAGGAGATCTGTACACCTTGCAGGACCTCTGAGAAGAGCCAGCTGTTCCAAGTTCCATGAGAGAGGACTTGAGCTCTCTTCCACTTGTTTTGAAATAATGGAGTTCCTTGGCAGGGAAACAAGTCCTGATGGCAGCATGGCAGGATGGTGCTGGCAGCCACCTGGTGCAGGGTGACACAAGAACCTGTGGCACAGGACACTGGGCTGGGAGTTCCCCAAATCTCCCAGCCTGGGCAGCTCCAGAGCTTATCAGAGCTGTGGCTCTGCTCCCAGCACCCATGGGCAATAGGAGCAGCACAGGCTGGGGGGTCTGCACTGGTCTGCACTGGGCTGGTGACTGCAGAGCCCCTGCTGTAGCTCAGCCTTGCCATGGACCATCAGCCCAGGCGCTGCCCAGTGCAGGCTGCCCTCAGCAGCTTCATGGGGAAGGTGTAAGCAACCCTCTAAGGTGGTGTGATGTTGGGGAAGATGAAACAGGAAAGCCTTATAAATATGATTGCCTGGCAAAAGAGTTTGAGAATATGAAAACTATAAGCAAGGTTGAAATGAAAGCAAGCTTTGAGATCCCTCAGTTACTGAACAACTGGAAGACAATGGTGTGGCCAGCTGAAGGTGATCCCCTTTTGATGGAACAACACTCTCTGCTTGCAGACAGCTCCAAGGGTCAGAGCAGACCCTGCCAGCTTGGCAGAAGGGGCCCAAAGAGGAGGTTTTAGGGTTTAAAATGTAACACAGTGTGGTAATGTAATGATTAATGGAAATGCTGTAGGATTTGTATTGTGTACTAGACTGGTTAGTGAAAATTAGAATATTCAACACAGAAGAAGATTTATGGTATTGTAACGGGAACCTCACTCTCTTATCCTTTTACTCTCTTACCCTTTTACCCTCTTAACGTTTTTCCTTCCTACAGTGTTGGGTCTCAGGTCCTGGCTCAGCCCAGCACCTGCAGGGCCAGAGCACCTGTGCCATGTTAGAGGAGCAGCCTGGTGTGAATCACCTGGTTTCTGTGTGCCTGGAGCTGGCCCAGGCACAGCCCACCAGCCTGGAGAGGTGCAGGGGCTGGGCAGGCTCAGCTCAGCTCAGCTCCTGGGGCTTCCAGGCATTTCTGTCTCAGACAGGTGAACCCCACAGTGACGTGTTCTGCTTTGCTGGTTTGCATACCATGGGGATCTCCCTATCCCTTGGCTCTGCATGTGCTGCTCTGCATCACCCTGGGCACTTCCACCCACTCCTTCCTCCAGCACAGGGCTGCCCTTGGCTGTGAGCAGCCTTGCTGAGCATGAGCCATGCTGCCTAGCACTGAACAGAGTGCCCAGCAGCTGGGAAACCTGCTCCACACTGGCTGCTGCTGCTGGAAGATGCCCTGGAGCAGGCTTCTTTCCTTAGCCACAAGATCTAAATCTGCTCTCATCACCAAGCTGGGGTTTCCCTGAACTCCTTTCACTCCAGAGCTGGCAATACTGGAACAGCTGTAACACCTGAGGAGGTGGAAATATGGTGTATGTGCCAGACCTGCCTGCTCCAAGTGCTCCGAGCTCCTTGCCAGGCTTTCCCTGCTCACCTCCATGCCCTGTCCCCAGCACCCAGCACTGCAGCAGAGCTCTGTCACTCACACCTGCATCCCCAGATGTTGGAACTCAGGACATCCCTCTGGCTGTCCTGAGCAGCCCAGACCCCTGCCAGGGGCTCAGAGACCCTGGAACAGAGCCCAAAACACCTGTGGGTTTGATTATTACCAACCTTATATGAAGATCTGCAAGCCATGACAAATTAAGTAGAATGATAATGAATTTATCATGGAGTGAAAAAGTAGATTTTGGGGTTTTTAGAATGGACAAGATGGAGGGACCTGGGCATGTCCAGCCTTTCTCCTTCTTCTTCTTGGCCTCCATCTTCTGCTCTGATGGTGGCACTTTTGGATTGGTTTAGAGTAGAAGCTCACTGTCTAACATAGGTGATAGGTATTGGGAAGTAATTGTAAATATTGTACATGTAGTTTTTAGTATAAAGACATAACACTGCCTTGGGGACAGGCAGAGTGCCTGGAACTGTCCTGCTGGATGGACCTCAGCTGCACAGGAGAAAATTTTTTATAGATAAGATACAATAAACAACCTTGAGACCGAGAAATGAAGAGCTCTGACTCCTTCTTTGAGCACCAGGCTGGGAAAAGAGACTTTAACACACCTCAGGGTCACTGTGAGCAGCGAGAGATCTGAGACACCCAGCTCAGGTCAATTCAGCTTGCCCTCTGGGTGTTTGCCATTAGGCACTTGTGAAATACCCACCAGCCAGAGTAGCTGCTGGTGAGAGCTGGGCTCAGGCTGGCACAGCTGGACCAGCCACCACCTGGCAGAGCCCCTTGGGCTGCAGGGGCAATGGGCAGAACCCACAGCTGAGGAGAGTCTGGGCCAGCAGTGCCAGTCTGGGCTAGCAGTGCCAGTCTGGGCTAGCAGTGCCAATCTGGGTTAGCAGTGCCAGTCTGGGCTAGCAATGCCAATCTGGGCTAGCAGTGCCAATCTGGGCTAGCAGTGCCAGTTTGGGCTAGCAGTGCCAGTCTGGGCTAGCAGTGCCAATCTGGGCCAGCAGTGCCAGTTTGGGCTAGCAATGGCAATCTGGGCTAGCAGTGCCAGTCTGGGCTAGCACTCCCAGTTTGGGCTAGCAGTGCCAATCTGGGCTAGCAGTGCCAATCTGGGCTGGCAGTGCCAATCTGGGCTAGCAGTGCCAATCTGGGCTAGCAGTGCCAGTCTGGGCTAGCACTCCCAGTTTGGGCCAGCAGTGCCAGTTTGGGCTAGCACTCCCAGTTTGGGCTAGCAATGCCAATCTGGGCTAGCAGTGCCAGTCTGGGCTAGCAGTCCCAATTTGGGCCAGCAGTGCCAATCTGGGCCAGCAGTGCCAATCTGGGCTAGCAGTGCCAATCTGGGCTAGCACTCCCAGTTTGGGCTAGCAGTGCCAGTCTGGGCTAGCAGTGCCAGTTTGGGCTAGCACTCCCAGTTTGGGCTAGCAGTGCCAGTCTGGGCTAGCAGTGCCAGTTTGGGCTAGCACTCACAGTTTGGGCTAGCAGTGCCAATCTGGGCTAGCAGTGCCAGTCTGGGCTAGCACTCCCAGTTTGGGCTAGCAGTGCCAGTCTGGGCTAGCAGTGCCAGTTTGGGCTAGCAGTGCCAATCTGGGCCAGCAGTGCCAGTCTGGGTTAGCAGTGCCAATCTGGGCTAGCAGTGCCAGTTTGGGCTAGCAATGCCAATCTGGGCTAGCAGTGTCAGTCTGGGCTAGCACTCCCAGTTTGGGCTAGCAGTGCCAGTTTGGGCTAGCAGTGCCAGTCTGGGTTAGCAGTGCCAGTCTGGGCCAGCAGTGCCAGTCTGGGCTAACAGAGTTTATACATTCCCTTCTCCAGCAGTAAGGGAGCTGTTTAACCCACGGGCTGCAGTGTTAAGTGTAGCTCTCTTAGTAAATAGTAAGGGAATCAGTGGGCCATGATTCAATACAAATGTATGATATTGTGTATCAACAATAATTTGAAGACCTTTTAGCCACTCTACAGCTTCTGATTCCCTGTGAAATAATTTTATCCATATATAAATTCCATTTACCAACGGAAACAAGATTTTAACTCTAATACTCATGAATTATATATTTAACTACTGTATGTAAAAACATAAAAAACAGATTTTAGGCTACCAGAACAATGAAAATAGTCCCAGTTTGGGCTAGCAGTCCCACCAATCTCCTGGATTCCACCTCTCCAAACAAACAAAACAAATAAAAACCTCCTGGGCAACTCAGCCTCCATCCTGCCCTTCTATCCAGCAAACCTGGAGCACCGTGTGTGCTGGGTGCTGCCTGTGTCTGGCTCACCTTTAGTGTCCTCCAGAGGCACCTGCATGATCTCATGTGCTGCTTCATGGCTGGCCTGCCCCTTTCCTTCTTTATATCACTTGCAAGGACTTTAAAATAACTCTGCTTGCAGCCAGGCCTGGCCTGGTGTGCTGGTTCTTGGCTTCTTTTCTGCCTCTCTCAGGGTCAGGATTGAAACAGCTCAAGATATTTCATGTTCAGACTCAGATATTTATTTTTTCCTTATCCATGTTACAGTCTCACAAGCAGTGAGTTCTGCAGTATTTCACTAACAAGCTACAAAAATGGCCCCATATCTATCACTACAAGGTCTTTTAAGGATAAACTATCCAATTAAGAAATGACACCTAAATTATTTTCACTTTCAACCCAGTAACTAATCCCTTGTGTCCCCCAATGCAGACTTTTCTGTCCAATTACACAAAACCACCCAAACCCATGAGAAGAAGGTGAAGAAGAAGGTGGAGAAGAAGGAGCAGTCTCTGCCCTAAAACCTCCATCTTGCTCCATATATATTACTATTCTCCAAAACATCAAACTCCAAGCTCTGCACCCTGTGACATCACACACCTCTACTCAAACTCCACACCCACAATCCCAGTTCTGTCATTCCATTTTGGAAGCTTCTCTATGGCCTCAGGTCAATGCAGTGTTCTCCTGGGGGTCAGTGCCTGTTAGCACAGAAAGTCTGAGATGCTCAGCATCCAGGCTTCCAACACTGGTGCTCAGGCACTCTCATCCCAACAATATTTTCTGTTCTCAGGCTCAGAACATCCCTCTGTGTTTCTTCCCCATCCTGCAGACCTCCTGCTCCACTGTGCAGGTTTGTGAGGAGACTGAGGGGGTCCAGACCACCCCCACACCCCTGGGATGGCTGGGTGTGGATATTCTCAGTTCAGTCGAAGAAAGAACAGAGATAATCTCTCCCAGGACTTAGATAAAAGAATTAAAACAATTATTATCTCTCTTTCTGTAACCATTGTTTGTAGATACGGTTCTCCAGAGTGTGCTATCCATAGTTCACCAATAGTGTGGGAGGTTTTTCCTTTGAGACCAATCAAGTCGAGTCAGATTATGAAAAGACCCACTATCTTCATTAAATTCTGATTCACCCTATGAAGAGCAGAGTCTTTGATTCCATCCCTGACTCAGCAGTTCCAGCAGGGCTTTGCCCAGAGGGCTCTTGGAGCACGGACCTGCATGGCATGATGTCTGGGTGCTGTCAGGGTGGGCAGGCTGGCACAGGGGCAAGAATCACTTCAGGCAGCCCCAGGGTGTGTTCCAAGCCAGGCAGACAGCAGGCTGGGGGATGCAGGAGAAGCTGGGAGTGTGGGTGGCTCAGTTTGGAGACAAGTTTAAGAGGAGACACTCTGCAATGAGCAGTTTCCTCTAAAGAGCATCAATAATCCCCCTCCACTGAAAAAAAAGAATGTTAGTAAAGGAAAGTGGAGGGGAAAAAACCCAACAGTTTATTGATAATAGTGCCCACAAGGCAAGGAAGAAAAGCGTTTGAGAGGTTTTTACTTTGAGACCAATCAAGTCGAGTCAGATTACAAAAAGATCCATTATCTTCATTAAACACCTTATACCTTCTGATGCACCCTATGAAGAGCAGAGCCTTTGATTCCATCCCTGACTCAGCAGTGCCAGCAGGGCTTTGCCCAGAGGGCTCTTGGAGCATGGCATAAATGTCTGGGGGCTGTCAGGGTGGGCAGGCTGGCTCAGGGGAAAGAATCACTTCAGGCAGCCCCAGGGTGTGCTCAAAGCCAGGAAAACAGCAGGCTGGAGGATGCAGGAGAAGCTGAGTGTGTGGGTGGCTCAGTTTGGAGACAAGTTTAAGAGGAGACACTCTGCAATGAGCAGTTTCCTCTAAAGAGCGTCAATAATCCCCCTCCACTGAAAAAAATGAATGTTAATAAAGGAAAGTGGAGGGAAAAAAACCCAACAGTTTATTGACAATAGTACCCACAAGGCAAGGAAGAAAAGGAAACAAGTGCTGAACACCAAACTATCAGAACTCACACCCTCCTCCCCCTCATCCCCCAATAGGAACAAAGACTCCAAAATGCCCAGAGAATGGGGCAAACATTGAAGAAATAAATATCCCTTCCCAACACGAGGTGTGAGATGGTGCTGGCTGTCACCCCAAGGGAGGTGCAGCTCCACTGAGGAGTTCCAGCAGGGCAAACCCTGGGGGCTCTCTGGTGTCACCCCCTGTGCAGGGCAGAGCAAGCAGCTGGGATGGATTCTCTGGTCTGCTTTCTCTGCCCAGCTCAGCTCCCCAAGGCCTGGGGCTGGAACAGGGCTGGAACACTTCCAGCAGTCCCACTTCTCCAGCTCCCAGCCAGCAGCTCTTCACTGCACCCCAAGGCAGTGCAAGATTGCTGCTGCAGCTCCTCCAAGCCAGGCAAGGGAAAAGCTTTTTCCTGGGCCAAAAACCCCAATCAAGTCAAGTAAAACCAAACCACACAGGCACCACAGAACACCTGGGGCAGTGAGGCTTTGAAAATGCCAGATGAAAGGCAGCAAATCCAACTTTTGGCACGATGGAGGTGCTTGGCTCCTTGCCTGGGTCGGTGCCAGCCCTGCCTGCACCATGCTCAGGGTACTGGAGCTGGGTCTGGAGGTCTGTGGCACCTTTGGGAGACCAGCACTGAGCTGGCATTGCTGCCTGGAGAGCAGGAAAGGGTTAGCAATGCTCAGTGCTGTGCCTGGTGATGCCTGCATGCAGCTATGTGAGGTATGTGTGGCACCAGCACACCTCAGCAGGGGAGAGACTCTCCTTGCCCTGGCTGGGAGCCTGCACACAGCTCTGCTCCAGCAGGATGGGGGTCCCCTCACCCCACTGACAGACAGGCTGGCTCCAGCTCTGCTCCCTGGTGAGTTTACCTGTCAGAAAAGCAGATGTCCCCACTCCACTGGCCCTGCACAGCCAGGATTTGCCTTGCAAAAGCAGGAGGTGACATGCAGAGAGGGCAGCAAGCACCCAGAGAAGCTGCACACTGCTGGCTGTGCTCCTGCTATCCATGAATCCATCAGACAGGGTGAATTATCACCCCCACAGATCCCCACACCATTTCTGCTCTGCCTTCAGAGCCCATCCAGGTGCCCACCAAGCCTCCATGGGTGCAGGGAGGGCTGGGCTACTCACTGCCACTGCAGCCAGGTGCTGTGGGACCATGAAAGGCACTGGCTGATGTTGGGGAAGATGAAACAGGAAAGCCTTATAAACATGATTGTCTGGCAAAAGATTTTGAGAATATGAAAACTATAAGCAAAATTGAAATGGAAGCAAGCTTTGAGATATCTCAGTTACTGAACAACTGGAGAACAATGGTGTGGCCAGCTGAAGGTGATCCCCCTTTGATGGAACAACACCCTCTGCTTGCAGACAGCTCCAAGGGTCAGAGCAGACCCTGCCAGCTTGGCAGAAGGGCCCAAAGAGGAGTTTTTAGGGTTTAAATGTAACACAGTGTGGTAATGTAGTGATTCTTATAGGCTGTATGGAAATGCTGTAGGATTTGTATTGTGTACTAGATTGGTTAGTGAGAATTAGAATATTCAACACAGAAGAAGATTTACGGTATTCTAACGGGAACCTCGCTGTCTTACCCTTTTACTCTCTTTTACTCTCTCACCCTCTCACCCTCTCTGCCCCTCTCTTCTCTCAGTCCTGCTCCAGCTGTGGCTGGCAGCTCCCAGCAGGGCCCTGCACCCAGGCCCTTTGCAATAACCCACAAGTTCCAAGCCCTGGCTGCAGAGATCTCTCCTCTCCTCTCCATCCATCCCCACCATCCTACCCCTGATGCTCCTACAGGCTGACACTGCTGGCCCTTACCCAGCTCATTTCATTCCTCATGCTCCAACAGCCACAGAGGGAGGAAATCACTCCCCAAGCACAGCCCAGGGGTCACACTGGATCCAAAGGTGTCCCCAGAGCACCTGTGGGGACGCCCTGTTCACCAGGGACCAGGCCTTGGAGCTTATCCAGGCAAAGTTTTACCTTGTGCCCCAGCAAAGGCTGTCCCAGCCCAGGGAACTGGCAGGACCGGTCCCCACCCTGCAGCTGCTCACTAACAATGCCTGGTTTGACAAAGGAAAAGCAAACCACAGCCTCCACACAGCCAAAGTGGGACCAGAGCGATTCCCAGGGAGCCAGGGAGAGGGAGAGGAAGGTGTCACTGCAGATTGCCAGGCTGGGAAAAGGCCCAGCAGACCACATCAATCATGAAAATCCTGGGGCTTTTCAGATGCTGCTTTTTGAGTTCAGACAAAATCCCAAAGTGGGACAAGGGGGTGTTGAGGGGCTTCTCATCTCCAGGTGTTTCTCTGTCCTTGCCTTGTCCCCAGGTGACCTGAGCAGGCTCCAGGCTCTGCAGCATGGCTCCCCTGTCACTTGAAGGGGTATTGGGGACACTTAAAGATGATACAGAGGCTCTATTATTAAAAGGGATGAAAAGACAGTTTTTTTAAAATTAGAAATCTACAGTTCTCTATTTTTTAATAGAAATCTACAGGGTTTATTTATTAGAAATCTACAGTTCTTGTAGAAACCATGGTGGACTTAAGGTCTGATTGGCCTTTAGGCATCTTCTCTCACACTATTAGTGAACTGTGAATAACACATTCTAGAGAACCATATCTATAAACAATGGTCACAGAAAGAGAAATAATAATTGTTTGACTTCTTTCCTTTAAGTTTCCTACTGCTTCTACACAGCTTCCCAGGATTTTCCTGGGAGAACCAAGTCACTTTGTGTTCAGAGGATGTGTAATTACTACACTCCCCCAGCAAAGTCCATGTTGCCCTGAGCAACACAGGCTTAGGGCTTGCTGCTGCTGCTGCTGCTGCTGGCCACCAGCACAGCTCAGGGCCCTGAGCCTTGGGCACTGAGGACACCCAGGACAGTGCCTGGCACCTGCGGCTTTGGGGGCTATGCCAGGAGTGCCCACCCTGCAGTGCCCTGGCCTGGGGACCTGCCCAGGAGCCCTGGCACGTCCTGCTCCTGCTGTGAGGTGCTGGCACAGCAATTCCCCCATGTGCAAATTCCCTGTAGGACCCAGCCCAGAGGCTGCACTGGGGCTGGGGAGGTCCAGGGCTTTTCCCAGGGGAGCAGGAAGGTTTGGGGTACATCCTGGGGAATAAAGGCCCTCTCACAGTGTTGGGGAAGATGAAACAGGAAAGCCTTATAAATATGATTGTCTGGCAAAAGAGTTTGAGAATATGGAAACTATAAGCAAGGTTGAAATGAAAGCAAGCTTTGAGATCCCTCAGTTACTGAACAACTGGAAAACAATGGTGTGGCCACTGAAGGTGATCCCCTTTTGATGGAACAACACCCTCTGCTTGCAGACAGGCCCAAGGGTCAGAGCAGACCCTGCCAGCTTGGCAGAAGGGGCCCAAAGAGGATTTTTTAGGGTTTAAAATGTAACACAGTGTGGTGATGTAATGATTCTTATAGGCTGTATGGAAATACTATAGGATTTGTATCTTGTACTAGATTGGTTAGTGAGAATTAGAATATTCAGCACAGAAGAAGATTTATGGTATTGTAACGGGAACCTTACTCTCTCATCCCTTTTACTCTCTTACCCTCTCATCCTCTCTGCCCCTCTCTTCTCTCAGTCCTGCTCCAGCTGTGGCTGGCAGCTCCCAGCAGGGCCCTGCACCCAGGCCCTTTGCAATAAACTACAAGTTCCCAGCCCTGGCTGCAGAGATCTCTCCTCTCCATCCGTCCCCACCATCCTACCCCCGATGCTCCTACATCACAGGGCTGTGCATTGGGTAAATTCAACCTCCTGGCACTAAGTGCCCCCCATTTTCCATCCTGCTGCTGTCCCTCACCCACCCAGAGAAGGAGGGGAGGCTGCCAGGCTTGTGCAGCAGCACATCCTCCTGCACAGCAGCTCATTTCACACAGGGACAACCCAGCACACAGGGCAGCATAAAGCCTGTATTGTTCCCAGATGGAAATGATCATCCCGGTGACCTGGAAATACAGAGGAGCTCTGTCAGCAAAGCTATAGGGTTTCAAAAGCTGAGATCAAAGGGCTCTCTGGTTCAGACTCTGCAGGCCCTCACAGACACCTGTAATAAAGACACATCCTAATTAATTTGCCTGCCAGAGTCACCAGGGCCGTGGGGCTCGTCCCTCACTCACAGAGAAGCAGGGGGGACAGGGACCTGGCAGGAACAAAGCATTCTTGTGTGGGGATGGCTGGGTGCAGGGAGCTTTGGCAGAACAGAGCAGCATTTGCTCCCTTCTGCCTGCTGTGAGCCCCAGCCATGCTTCTTGACCTGTCCCACCTCACACTACCCTGGCTGGGCAATTCCCACTGCTCCAGCCCATCCCATCCCATCCCATCCCATCCCATCCCATCCCATCCCATCCCATCCCATCCCATCCCATCCTATCCCATCCCAACCCATCCCAGTGATGCCCCACTGGCTGGGCAGCTCCCACTCATCCCATCCCATCCCATCCCATCCCATCCCATCCCATCCCATCCCATCCCATCCCATCCCATCCCATCCCATCCCATCCCATCCCATCCCATCCCATCCCACTCCAGTGATGCCCCCCTGGGCAGTTCCCACTGCTCCATCCCACCCCAGTGATGCCCCCCTGCCCCCTGCACAGGGGGCACACAGGGAGCAGCCAGCCCCACACTGCAGCAGTGCCACTGGGGACCTGCCCTCTCCCAGCACAAGCTGGCACCACCAGCACTGTGCACTGGGACCTGTTCCACGCCCTGTGCAGAGCCTGGAATCCCTCCCAGAGCAGCTCTGCAGAGTGTTTTCCCAGCCTCTTATCTCCTGGACTTCAGACCCCACCGTGGGACAGATAAAGTATCTGTAGACACACCTCGAGCACACAGCCATCAGCCTGGCAATGCTGGGTTTCTCCCTCTACTTTCAGTTGGCACAGGTGGTCCTGGAAATGCCAGGGCACCCTTTGGGTCAGGGTGGCTCCTGGCACTGCAGGGACACTGTGGCCCCTCTGCCACTATGGGTAGTGTAGATGAGGGGAGTGAGAAGTTATTTTGGGTACCCTTTTCAGAGGTGTAGAAATAGCTCCCAAAGGACAGGGACCCTCCTGTGCAGGCCCAGCAGAGACCTCTGCTGTGGCACATGGGGGATGAGCTGCTCTGTTCTCAGCAGGTCAGGCTCAGCAGTGTTAGGAGGAAAACCAGGACTGTCCCTGACCTCAGATGTCACAGGAGAAAATTAGCACAGCTCCCGAGCAAATAGCTGTGCTAATTAGAGGAGGAGGTGACATATTGTTCAGAGTCTCCTGTGGCCAAGGGTCAGCCAGTTCTGCCCAGGGTTCCCAAGCAGCCAGATGTGCAAGGTGCCACCATGCCTCTTTTGGGTCAGATGGGCCCCCTGTCTGCCCCAGGTGCTGCTGGTTTGAACTCGGTTTGTCCTTCCACAGCAGCACTGGAAAGATGCTCCACCTCCTCCCTTTCCTGCCCTGCACTGGGGCAGCCAGAGGGAGCTGGGAGTGGAGGGATGGGGCTCAGGGGTGACAGCAGCAGGGGACATGCCTGGGGATAAGAGAGACAGGTACTACATGTGGGGTGGGGGACACTGCTGATGGTGCCCAGGGTCACCAGCTAGTCCAGGATGCTTCTCAGGATGGCCCAACAATGGCAAATTTAGTGTGATGGCATTAACCACCCTGCTGCTGGGCACTGCCTCTGTGTCCCCAGGAGCCATCAGGCTCTCCGTCCTGGGGAGTTTGGCCCACCTGGTTCATGTGGTACAGTTAAATCTGCACACTGTGAAAGCAGCCTGGGGGGACAGGGGGACACTGCTGGGGCTGTGGCAGCCAGAGAATGTCCCCACCCCTGAGAGAGGTGAGGGGCTTTGGCTGTGCCCTGGAAAGCCCCAGGCAGCTCTCACCATGCAGGACTGGCACAGCTGCAGGACTGGCACAGCCTCTGTTTGCCCTCCTTTCTGCTCCAGCCGTGTTTGCCTTCACACAGCACCCAGTGCTGAGCAAACAGCACATGGGGACAGCCAGCAGCTGGCAGGGAGGGACAGCCCTTGGGGGAGTGCCAGGGCTAGGATGGTCAGGATGGATGGAGAGGAGAGATCTCTGCAGCCAGGGCTGGGAACTTGTGGGTTATTGCAAAGGGCCTGGGTGCAGGGCCCTGCTGGGAGCTGCCAGCCACAGCTGGAGCAGGCTCCAAAGAGGGAAGAGAGGTAAAGAGAGAGAAGGCAAGAGTGTGGAAAAGGGGATAAGAGAGTGATGAAGAGTGAAAAGAGCGAGGTTCCCAATACAATACCATAAATCTTCTGTGTTGAATATTCTCATTCTCACTAACCAATCTAGTACACAATACAAATCCTACAGCATTTCCATACAGTCTATAAGAATCACTGCATTACCACACTGTGTTACATTTAAACCTAAAACCTCCTCTTTGGGCCCCTTCTGCCAAGCTAGCAGGGTCTGCTCTGACCCTTGGGCCTGCCTGCAAGCAGAGGGTGTTGTTCCATCAATAGGGGATCACCTTCAGCTGGCCACACCATTGTTTCCCAGTTGTTCAGTAACTGAGGGATCTCAAAGCTTGCTTTCATTTCAACCTTGCTTATAGTTTTCATATTCTCAAACTCTTTTGCCAGACAATCATATTTATAAGGCTTTCCTGTTTCATCCTCCCCACCAAGCCCTGGCTGTGTCCTCAGGCCTGCCTCTCCCTGCTCTCCCCAGGGCAGGCTTTGCAATAAAAACACAGATCCAGTTTGAGCTGGGAGGCTGCAGGGTGGGGGATACTGGCAAGCCACAACTCCAGAGCAGGAGGGTTGTTGAAGGATTCAGCAGCTTGCTTTCAGGGGTGAACAGGCCTGCATTAATTATCCTGTGATGGTTGTGGGGATGACACAGGAACTTCTACATGGGAAAGGCAACTTGCCCTGACTGGGTGGTGCTGGGAGCAAGTCTGGGTCTGAACAAGTGTAACCATGACACCTGAAGCTGCACCCTCCTCTATGCCATTCTTGTCCCATGGTCTCAGAGCACTAAACTCTGCTTTTTGCCCTTGGGGTTTGTTATCTCATGTTTGGTGGCTGCAAACTGTCCACAGGTAATGAGTGGGGTGAGCTCAAGCACCCCAGGGACTTGTGAGGCTTCTCCCAGATGTGGCCCCTGGGAACCTGCACAGATCAATCAGATGGGCTGGTGTGAACTGACTTCTCCTTGTTCAGAAGGAGAACACAGAGACATCCACAGCCCAGTCTGCTGACAGAGCAGAACCTCTCCAGACTCAGCCTGTGATGAATTCAAAGCAGGGAAGTTATGCACTGGTTGGTGCAGGTGTGTTTTTCAGCAGGAATGGAACAGTTGATGGGCTCATTTCTGTCCCTTGTGAGCTCTGAAGCCAAACTGGAAGAAAGCCCATGCTATACAAGCAGAAGAATAAACAACCCAGCTCTGTGCTTGGAGAGTGGCTCACAGTGTTATGTGGGCTCACAGCTCCATGTAGGACAAGTCTGAATAGACAGAGTTTGTTACAAGCACTGTCCAGGTGTCCTGTGTGGTCATTGCCCTCCTGTGGCCATTCCCAGGCCAGCCAAGTCCAGCTGTGTGTGGAGAAGGCTGGAGATGGTCCAGGCTGCTCTGGCCACCCCATCAGCAGCATCAGCTGTGCTCAGAGAAGCAGCTGCAATAGCTCATGGTGCTCCACATCTCCAGACTTGCTAGACCTCATCCTAAAGCTGTGCTGGCCACCAGCTTCTCCTGGTGATGAGCTTAAATCCCACTGCTCCCACTGAACTTGCCCCAGCCTCACTTAGATATGAGGGCCGTGGTCAGGACTCAGTGCATCCCTCTGGGTGTCCAGAGTTGCCAGGACCCCACTGGGGGGCTCGGAGACCCTGGCACGCTGCCCAGAGCACCTGGGGATTTGATTTTGGCCCCTGGAGCCAATTACCAGCTTTGTATGAGGACCTGAAAGTCACAGAAGTTTGAATGGTGTAATAACAAAAGGATCACAGGGTGAAAATGTAGATTTTAGCATTTTTGGTATGGGGGTTATGGGGACAAGATGGAGGAACTTGGGTGTGTCCAGCGTTTCTCCTTCTCCTTCTCCTCCTTCTTCATCTTCTTCGTCTTCTTCTTCTTCTGCAGTGATGTTGGCACTTTGGAACTGGTTTAGAGTAGAAGTGCACTGTCTAACATAGGTGATGGGTATTGAGAATTAAGTGTAAATATGTTATATGTAGTTTGTAGTATAAAAGGACAACACAGAGTGCCTGTGGCTGCCCTGCTGAGCAGATCTCGGCTGGGCAGAAAGAAAATTTTATAGATAAGAATTAATAAACAACACCAAGACTGAACAGTGAAGAGTCCAGACTCATTCTTCAGTTGCGTGGGCTGAAACAGAGAAAAAGAATTTATTGCTCCATTCTTAGAAGAAATTAACTTCTTCCCACCTCACTCAGAATTTAAGACATAGGTTAGGACTAAGAGGAAGAAGTTGACACTGATCAGACAGAATCCTGTGTTTGAATGGAATTTATGCATCATGTATGAGGTGTATGAATGTGCAACAGGCTGTTGCTTTTAAGGGTTAATCCTCTGTTAACGTGGGTCCTTTTTCAGGCTTGTGCTGCCCAGAAAATATACCCGGACTGTCCATAACTCTTTGTTTTTATTGTCTCGTTATCCTAATCCAAATAGTCCAAATTATTATTACTCTAACTATATTACTATTTTAATAACCATTTTATTACTATTAAACTTTTAAATTTTTTTTAAAAACCAAGTGATTGGCGTTTTCCACAGTCCCCTTTCCCAAAACACCTGCAGCAGGGCTGGGGTGGGCTCTACATGGGCACTGAGGGTACCTGAGTGCTCTGGGCTTTGCTACCCTGCAGGACACATGCCCAGCTTGGGGTGCTTGGGCTTGCCAGGTGAGGTTATTACATTATACTGCACTATATTAAAGAGATATATTATATTATATTATATTATATTATATTATATTATATTATATTATATTATATTATATTATATTATATTATATTATATTATATTATATTATATATCTACTAAAGAAAAATCCATTACTCTCTCCTCAGACAGCCAGGACACAGCTTTGACCCAATAGGCCAATTAATATAAACAACCATCAAAGAATCCAATTAAGAACTCTCTTCAGGTGAACAATCTTCTAACATATTTCACATGTGCAAAACAACAGGAGCAGCAAATAGAGATAAGAATTGTTTTCTTTGTGCTTCTCCAGGAAAAATCCTGTGAGAGAAAATGATGTCTGTCTCTGTTTGGTGTGCCTGGGTTTGCATGCTGCCCCTCAGGGTTCACCCTGGGCCACAGAGCCACCCCTGCACAGCTGCCCGCACCCCCAGGTGCTGTGTTTTCCTTTCAAACAAGCCCCAGGCATTCACCTCCATAAATAAATAGAAATCAGGCCCAGCAGCACGGCACGACAAAGAGGGCACTGTGTGCAGGCTGCAGCGCTGCCAGGCTGGCTCAGCTCGGCTCAGCTCCCTTCTGCAGAGTCAGGGCACGGGAGGGGCCCAGCCCGGCCTGGGGACACCCTGGGGCTCCGGGGTGCTGAGGCGGGGCAGCTCCTGCTCTGGAGGAGGTGGGGAATTTCCACAGCAGCTGAGCCCAGCCCGGCCCTCGGAAAATCCTGCGTGGCACAGGGAGGGAGCCACGGTGCCAGGCCAAGGTCAGCGGTGCCCACAGCAAGGTGGGGCTAGGGACAGGCCTCCAGACCCCATGGCACCAGGCAATGCTTTTGGGCCATGAACTGCCCTGGTACCAGGCAGACAGAGGGTCCTGCAGCCCTTCCAGTGACTCAGAAATCCACGGTGCCAGCCCAAGGTCGGCGATGCCCACAGCAAGGTGTGGGGCAAGGGACAGGCCTGCAGACCCCATGGCATGTGTGGCATCAACAGGCAATGCCTCTGGGTCTGTGGGGTCCATGTGAACTGCCCTGAGCAAAAATTCAGAGGGTCCTGCAGCCCTTCCAGTGGCACAGGGAGCCACAGTTCCAGCCCAATGTCAGCGGGGCCCACAGCAAGGAGTGGGGCAGGGGACAGGTCTGCAGAACCCATGGCACGTGTGGCAGCACCAGGCAATGCCTTTGGGCCATGAACTGCTCTGGTACCAGGCAGATAGGAGCAAAATTCAGAGGGTCTTACACCCTTCCACTGACACAGGGAGCCACGGCGCCAGCCCAGTTTTGGGCAGTGGTCAGCGGTGCCCACAGCAAGGTGGAGCAGGGGACAGGCCTCCAGATACCATGGTATATATGGGGCAGCACCACACAATGCCTCTGGGCTGTGGAGTCCATATGGGCTGCTCTAAGCAAAGTTGAGAGGGTCCTACAGCCCTTTCAGTGACACAGGGAGACATGATGCCAGCCCAAGGTCGGGCAGTGGTCAGTGGTGCCCACAGCAAGGTGTGGGGCAGAGGACAGGCCTCCAGACCCCATGGTGTGTGTGGCAGCACCAGGCAATACTTCTGGGGTTGTGGGGTTAATGTGACCTGCCCTGGTCACCAGACAGACAGGAGCAAAGTTCAGAGGGTCCTACAGCTCTTCCAGTGGCAAGGAGAGCCACAGTGCCAGCCCAAGGTCAGCAGTGCCCACAGCAAGGTGGAGCAGGAGACAGGCCTGCAGACCCCATGGTGTGTGGGGCAGCACCACACAATGCCTCTGGGGCTGCATGGCCCAAGTGAACTGCCCTGGTACCAGGCAGACAGGAGCAAAATTCAGAGAGTTTTACAGCCTTTCCAAATGCATGGGGAGCCATGGTGCCAGCCCAGAGTTGGGCAGTGGTCAGCAGTGCCCACAGCAAGGTGTGGGGCAGGGGACAGGCCTGCGGACCCCATGGCATATGGTGGCAGCACCAGGCAATGCTTTTGGGGCATGAACTGCCCTGGTACCAGGCAGACAGAGGGTCCTACAGCCCTTCCAGTGGCACAGAGAGCCATGGTACCAGCCCAAGGCTGGGCAGTGGTCAGTGGTGCCCGGCCTTGGGCTGGGCAGGGAATTGGCCTCCAGAACCCATGGCACGTGTGGAGCAGCACCAGGCAATGCCTCTGGGGCTGTGGGGCCCATATGGGCTGCCCTGAGTGAAGTTCAGAGGGTCCTGCAGCCCTTCCAGTGGCACACGGAGTCACAGTTCCAGCCCAACGTCAGCGGTGCCCACGGCAAGGAGCGGGGCAGGGAACAGGCCTGCAGACACCATGGCACGTGTGGCAGCACCAGGCAGTGCCTCTGGGGCATGAACTGCCCTGGTACCAGGCAAACAGGAGCAAAGTTCAGAGTGTGAAAAATGAGGTTTATTTTCTTGGTAAAATTTAAGTTTAATACAAAGACAGTAGGAGGCAGAAATGAAGCAAAGGGTTAAAAACAGCTGTGTGCTTGGCATTTAGCTAAGAGTACACTGTTATTTTTGGAGATACTCTTTAAATACTTTTTCTATTCCATTAGCTTGTTGCATATTTATAGACTCTCATGCATATTTATATTTTCTATAAGCTAGTGCACATATTCTAGGAACTATTTTGTATGGGTTTTTTTGGATCTGTTTTTTTAGAGAATGTGTGTTTTTTTGGCTTGATTTTGGTTTGTTTTCTTTATCACTTCTAGTTTGGGCTTTGGTTTATAGTTTCTTCTGATGGTAGATGCTAGTTGGTATATCAATAGTAGGGTCTTTATTACATGTTCACTGGATGTTATTTTGACTAAATAGACAGTTCACTTATAACTATATTAGCTACTACTATGTCTATGTCTACTATTAGCTACTACTACTATGTCTTAAGTTTTTGTTAATTTAGTAGAATTATTTTTTGTTGTTAAATTTAATAGAATTTGTAATTTAGTAGAAATAAAAGCAAAGTTATTTTAACATTGCAAAGTTATTTTAACATTATACATATAGTATTTATTTTAATATTAGAAACAATATAATATGTATTGTACATACAAGACCCTCTTGTACATCCCTTCCCCTCCCTGACAGCCCTTCCTGTCTCTCACAGGATTTTTCCTGGAGAAGCACAGAGAAGAAGAGAAAACAATTCTTATCTCTATTTGCTGTTCCTGGTGTTTTGCACATGTGGAATATGTTTACCTGTGGAAGATTGTTTACCTGAAGGGAGTTCTTAATTGGATTCTGGTGATGGTTGTTTATATTAATTGGTCAATGGGATCAATGCTGTCTGGAGACAGTCATGGGTTTTTCTTTAGTATGTATTGTGAAAAATGTGTATTTTATGATTGGCTATTTGCAAATATTAAAATTAATATTATATGTGTTGTGTTAGAAAGTTATGTTGTATTAATTATCTTTAGTGTGTTAAATATAGTTTTAGGTTATAACGAAATGTTAACATAGAAACTATGCTATGTAAGATACTTTTTTAAAAAAAGGACTCATAGTGAAATAGCAGCTACAGGACACCTGAATCTTTCAGACAAAAAGAATTTATTGCTCTATTATCAGGATAAATTAACTTCTTCCCACCTTGCACAGGCAGGATGATGCCGTTAGGATTATGAAGAAGTTGATGATGACCAGACAGAATCCTTTGTTTGAATGGAATTTATACATCATGTAAGAGGTGTATGAATATGCAACAGCTTATTGTTTTTAAGGGTTAATCCTATGTTAACGTGGGTCCTTTTTCAGGCTTATGTTGCCCAGAAAAAGGTACCCAGATTGTCTGTAACTCTTTGTTTCTATTGTCTCATTATCCTAATCCAAATTGTCCAAATTATTATTACTCTAATTATATTACTATTTTAATATCCATTTTATTACTATTAAACTTTTAAAATTTTAAAAATAATTCATTGACATTTTTCACAGTATCTTTTTTATAGTATTATGTAATATATATTTTTATAGTATTTAATGTAATATAATATAGTCTTAATAAAGCAATTGTTCAGCCTTCTGAATCACTGGAGTCCAATGCCAATCATTCCCTGTATTGGGGACACCGTGCTAGTCAATGAACCAGAGCTCCCCAGAGTCTGCAGCCCCCCAGGTTCACACAGAGCCACCCCTGCACCCCAAATGCCACCTGCAGCTGAGAGAGCCACCAAGGTGCTGGAGGAGTAGAGCTGTGCCAAGGCTTCCACATCCTCCTTCTGGGAAGCCACTAGTTCAGGCTGATGTCCTTGGGTCCCTGGTGTCCCTGCCTGCAGGGATGGGCTGGAAGGTGGAACGGCAGAAATGGGATCCCCAGCCACTGTGGGACAGCAGGGACAGGAGCTCCAGAACATCCAGCCCTGGCTCTGGCCACTGCAAGGAAAAGGTAAATGGCTAAACTGAACTGAGATCCTGGCCACCCTCAGCAGCCCTGGAGACCCAGCAGGATTGCAGGATCCCCAGCTGCCCTGGGAGACCCAGCAGGATTGCAGGATCCCCAGCTGCCCTGGGACCCAGCAGGATTGCAGGATCCCCAACAGGACTGCAGGATCCTCAGCAGCCATGGGAGACCCAGCAGGATTGCAGGATACCCAGCTGCCCTGGGAGAGCCAGCAAGATTGCAGGATCCTTAGCAACCATGGGAGACCCAGCAGGATTGCAGGATCCCCAGCTGCCCTGTAGATCTGGGTGGGTGCCAGGAACCTCCCTGCTTCCCACATCTCCATTGGGAGCCCAGCCAGCTGGTCAGGAACCCCAGATCCTTGTGCCCAGTGCTGGGGAGGTGCCCAGGAATGCAGCTGCAGCTGTTACAGACCCACCAGGCTGCGGGAATGCTCAGTCCCTCATTGGGTTGAGCATGAGCTGCTGCTGGGCTTTGTTTGTCCCAGGCCAGAGTTTCCCTGTGCCCTTCCATCCCTGTGTGTGCCCCACTGCGTGTGGGCTGTGCTGGGGTGCCCTAGGTGAGGAGAGACGGCTCAGCATGGGTGCTGGCACTACCTACACCTGCCCTTTCTGTTGCTCATGACCCCAGGACTGTTTGCCAAATGAATGTCAGGGTGGTGCCACACCCTGTCTGCCATGGCATTCACAGAGCTCCATGCACGGGGGCCGTGCCCACACGTACACAGCTCCCACAGTGCAAACACCACCTGCCTGCACTGCCCGGGGGCTGCAGGAGCGTCCCTGTGCCCACCAGGTGGGTGAGCTGGTGTGTGTACCCCACCATGGCTGCCTTGCCAGGGCCCACCCAGCTGTGCTCCTGGGCAGCTGCATGGCACTGCCAGCCCTGCCTGGAGCAGAGGGGCACAGCCCCAAGCTCAGCCTGCTTTGGGAGGGGGTTGAGATGTCTGCAGCTCCTTTGCAGGACCTCAAGCTGTTTGTCTTGTTTGGAAGTGGCTGGGCAAGATGCTGCTGGCTGTCACTCAGGGCTGGAGTGGCCCAACTGCCACATTCCCAGTCTGAGAACCAACAGCTTCCATGTGCCCAGATGGATCAGAACAATTCCACAGCCCTGGAGCTCCTTCCTGCCTCCCCAGGCTCTTTCTGCCACCTGTCCAAACTGGGCAAACTCCTTTTGGGGAGGCCGTGGCCCTGCAGGGCACAGGGAGAGGGCAAAGCAGCCCTTCTGCTCTGCCCTGGAGGGACCCAGGGGCCCCTCTAGCACCCGGGGGCACTGGGCACGGTACAGCTCAGCCATGCCTCAGGTCTGCAGGTCTCACAAACCCTCTTTTTGCACTGCTGGTGTGCCCCTGCACTGAGCTGGTGCCAGCATGGGGTCATCCCTCCTTAGGGCACCCTTCTGCCTCCACACAGGGGGGTTGCCCTCAGCTCTGCTCTCCCCTCCATCCCCAGACCCTGGGGTGTGGGTGCAGCCCAGCCTGATGGCCCCCAAAAGCCATCAGGAGTGAGGGACAGCTCTTCTGGCCATGCACAAAGGTCACAGAAAGAGAAGTGACTGCACAACATCATACTTCAACGTGAAAAGAGAAAATTTCCAGCCATTGTCAGGGCAGGGAGGAGCTGCAACCATTTCCCAGGCCAGTGTCTGGAGCAAGGACCAGATGCACTGTGGGGACAATGCTTGGCCTGTCCACAAGAAGGGGGTTCTTGTGGTCCTCCAGCCCTTGGAGCAGAGGTCCCTTCTGGCTCTTGCCCTGGGCTAGGAGTCCCTTGCCAGTGTCCAGCTGTGTGCTGGTGACAGGGATGGCTCTGGGACACCTTGGGCTTGGCAGGTTTGGGAGCATCCTCACCTCTCATGATGCTTCCCCAGCCCCTCCTCTGTTTTCTGGAGGCCTTGGCAGCAGCCAAATCTTTGTGCAGACCAAATGTGGCACCAAGTTTGCAGCCCTGAGCTCTCCAAGACAACTCTTGGTGTCAGACCCCGTCCAAGACCCCAACCTTCAGCCCAAGGGGTAGAGCAGGGAAGGACATGGATGGGGGAAAGATGGGGCAAGGATGGAGAGTGTCTGAGTACAGTGTTGGGATGTGTGTGAGAAGACGATCTGTGTGTGTGTGGGAAGGGGGCACAGCACTACAGCCCCCCAAAGGCATGAGGGATGAGCACATGGGGCCCAGGGGCTCTGGCTGTGCCATCTGCCAGCAGGAAAAGCAGTGGCTGGAGCAGAAGAGAAGGAACAGCACTCTGGTAAGCATCACCAGATCTCCAAGGTGCCCAGAGGGTGCAGTGCCCTGGCATGGCAGAGCAGAAGGGCTGCTTGGCTCTCTCCCTGTGCCTTGCAGGGCTGTGGCCTCCAAAAGGAGTTTGCCCAGTTTGGTGGACAGGAGGCAAAGAACAGCCTGGGGAGGGCAGGAGGATTCTCCAGGGCTGTGGAATTGTTCTGGTCCATCTGGGCAGGTTTCTCAACTGGGAATGTCACAGTTGGGCCACTCCAGCCCTGAGTGACAGCCAGCAGCATCTTGCCCAGCCACTTCCAAACAAGACAAACAGCTTGAGGTCCTGCAAAGGAGCTGCAGACATCTCAACCCCCTCGCAAAGCAGGCTGAGCTTGGAACGGTGCCTCTCTGCTCCAGGCAGGGCTGGCAGTGCCATTCTGCTGCCCAGGAGCACAGCTGGGTGGGCCCTGGCAAGGCAGCCATGGTGGGGCACACACACCAGCCCAGCTGGCTGGCACCCAGCTCAGTGTGCACAGGAAAAACCAACGAGTGTCCCCTGGGGCTGTGGGGGCCACAACAGGGGGGACAGGGGGACAGGGGAACAGGGGAACAGGGGACAGGGATGGGGGTGGGGGTACAGGGGAACAGGGATAGGGGAACAGGGATAGGGGACAGGGATAGGGGATCAGAGGGAAAGGGACAGGGGAACAGGGATAGGGGAATGGGAGGACAAGGATAGGAGAACAGAGGGTGATGGAGCTCCCTGGGGTGAAAGCAGCAATCAGCTCTCCATGAGGCACACACACACACACACACACTGGCCAGGGTTCAAAGCAAACTTCTGCCAGCTGAGGGAGGTGAGGAGGGCTGAGGGTGCAGCACAGCAAGGGGGGCACTGTGCGCAGCTCCTGGTGCTCAGGGCTCTGGGGAGAGCAGTTCTTCCTCTTGGGTCCACAGCAGCAGGCTGGGAATCCCAGGGCAGAGCCTACAGCAGGCTTTAGCTTGGTTCCCCCTCTTGTTGAGGAGCCCCAGGCATGGAAGGAGGCTGTCATGCTGCAAACCCCATCCCAGGGCAGCCTGTTGATCCCATGCAGGTCAGATCCCTGACCTGACCCAGATATGACCTCTCCCGCTCCCACCCCACCTGTTCCGGCTTTGATGATAATTATGCCCTGCAGTCTGTTCGCTCTCCGTGCCACACCTTGCAGGCGCGGGCAAAGTCTGCTGCTGCTCCGTTCGTGCCCTGTGGCAGTGCCGCAGTGCCTGGCGCTAAATCCCTCCATAGCCCCCCTTTCCTGGCGCTGCTGTGAAACGGGGAGGGGGCTGCACCCTGCGTGCCGGCCCAGCCCTCCTGCCCCATCCCCTGCCCTCACCTGTGGGTGCCCCGGCCCTGCAGACCTTGAATAACCTGTTCCCCCTCCTCCTCTTGCCTCATGACAAAGCACCTGGCATGCGGTGCAGGGAAACCGCAGGGAATGAGCTCATCGCCACCCCGGGGGCACTGCGGGACACTCACAGGGTCAGCGAGCTGCAGCCACGGCCTTTCCCCATCCACCTTTCCCTGTGGCACTCCCCATGTGCCTGTTTCCTCTGGATAAATGGGATTTGCTCGCTCTTTGGGGACAGGAGGGGGATCCAAGCTAAAGCCTGCTGTAGGCTCAGCCCTGGGATTCCCAACCTGCTGTTGTGGACAACTGTTCTCCCCAGAGCCCTGAGCACCAGGAGCTCTGCACAGTGCCAAGTCCCCCCTTGCTGTGCTGCACCCTCAGCCCTCCTCACCTCCCTCAGCTGGCAGAAGTTTGCTTTGAACCCTGGCCAGTGTGTGTGTGTGTGTGTGCCTCATGGAGAGCTGATTGCTGCTTTCATCCCAGGGAGCTCCATCACTCTGTTCCCCTATCCCTGTCCCCTTGTCCCCTGTTCCCCCTATCCCTGTTTCCCTGTTCCCCTGTCCCCTGTTTCCCTGTTCCCCTGTTCCCCTATCCTTTATCCCTGTTCCCCTGTCCCCGTTCCCCTGCTCCCCTGTCCCCTGTTCCTCTATCCCTGTTCCCCTATCCCTGTCCCCAGTTCCCCCGTCCCTGTTCCCCTGTCCCTCTGTTCCCCTATCCCTGTTCCCCCATCCCTGTCCCCCGTCCCTCCATCCCTGTTCCCCTATTCCCCTGTCCCCTGTTCCCCCTGTTGTGGCCCCCACAGCCCCAGGGGACACTCGTTGGTTTTTCCTGTGCACACTGAGCTGGGTGCAGCCAGCTGGGCTGGTGTTTGTGCCCCACCATGGCTGCCTTGCCAGGGCCCACCCAGCTGTGCTCCTGGGCAGCTGCATGGCACTGCCAGCCCTGCCTGGAGCAGAGGGGCACAGCCCCAGGCTCAGCCTGCTTTGGGAGGGGGTTGAGATGTCTGCAGCTCCTTTGCAGGACCTCAAGCTGTTTGTCTTGTTTGGAAGTGGCTGGGCAAGATGCTGCTGGCTGTCACTCAGGGCTGGAGTGGCCCAGCCAGATCCAGGAGGTGTTTGTGACTCTCAGGTAGTGCTGAGGAGCTGGGAATGCTGGAGGTCTCTGACCCCAGGTGTCCCTGCAGCTCCGAGGCCATCTCAGAAATATCCAGTGTGGGGTCATAGAGGCCTTGGGCACTGCCCAGCTGTCCCCAAACAGCCAGCACAGCCTCTGTGGGACACAGCTGGGAGCAAGGCTGCCAGAGCAGGCAGGGTGGCTGCTGGCCAGCAGGTACAAGCCTGTCTTTGCCATCTCCTGAAAATGGATGGGCAAGAATCCCCCATGGGCTGCTTGCACCTCCACCAGGCAAGGCTGGGGCTCAGCTCCTGACACCTGAGGGTTCTGCTGCCGTACAACAGGGAGCACTTACCCTGCACCATCAGGGTAAGCTGGGCTGGATCAGGGCTTGACAGCCCACTGTGATTCCTTGGTCCCATCAGCTCCCCTCAGGGATTTCTGCCCATCCCAAAGCCCTTCTCAATCCAGGGAGCTGGGAGCAGAGGGACAGGCTCAGGTGTGTATGGCTGGCTGAGGGTGAGGGGACACCTGGGCATCTTCTGTGGGTGATGGAGATGGGACATGTGAGCGGCATGGGCCACCAGCATGTTGGGTGCAGCCTGCAGCTCACACTTTGCTGTACCTGTGTGTGTGCAGTGCTCTGTGTGTCTGTGCACTGTGTGTCAGTGCACACTGTGTGTCTGTGTGTCTGGCTATAAGCCTCATATTCTGCCTGGATCAGTTGTCTCTGTGTTTGGGAGTGTTTCCAGTGTCACACACCCTGGATGTGCCCGTAGCTGTGTCTGCAGTGTCTGACCCCCAGGACTCCTGTGTGTGTGGCTGACAGGACATGCTGCAGGATCACAGAGTCACCCTGCACACAAGTGTGGGAAGGTCTGGGTTGGAAGGTGCCCTGAGGGTCATCCTGTTCCACCCCTCTGCCATAGGCAGGGACACCTTCCACCAGGCCAGGTTGCTTCAAACCCCACCCAGCTTGGCCTTGGGCACTTCCAGGGATGGGGCAGCCACAGCTTCTCTGGGCACCTTGTACCAGGACCTCCCCACCCTCACAGGGGAGAATTTCTTCCTGATATCTAATCAAAGTCTCTCCTTTTTCAGTTTAAAAGTCTTCCCCCATGTCCTGTCATTATCTTCCTGTGTAAAAATAGCCCACTCTCTTTAGTATAAGCCTCTTTGAGGCACTGGAATGGGCTCTAAGGTCTCTCTGGATCTTTATCTTTTCCAGTTGAACAACCCCAGCTCCCTTTCTCAGGATACCCTCACCCAGCAGTGCTGGTTTCCCTCCGTGGTGGGGCAGAGCTGTCCCTGCACACGGCCCTGGAGGTGGGGGCACACTGCTCCTGTCCTGCAGCAGGTGACTCGTGGCAGGAGCCAGCAGGTTGGGACAGGCAGCGGGTGCCAGCCACTGCCCCCACCCTTGCTCTACCTGTCAGACAGGTGGAGCTGGCCCGCTGCCACCGCCTGCCACCGTCACTGCTGGGAAGGGAGGATGCAGGAGGGATGGGTATGCACAAAGGCTGGGGCCCTGCCCACAGCTGAAGTGACCCTTGGGACCTGCTCCCTGCATGGCTGGGGAAGGGCTGCCAGGACCAGAGGCTCTGGGAAACATCAGGGCTTCCCTGCCGGTGCCCAGGGTGAGGGGATGTGGGAACCCAGAGCATCCCTCTGGCTGTCCAGGATGGCCAGGATCCCTGCCAGGGGGCTCAGAGACCCTGACACAGAGCCCAAAACACCTGTGGGTTTGATTATGAGCAGTGGAGCAAATTACCAACCTTAGATGAAGATCAGCGAGCCACAACAGTTTAGGTAGAATATTAGTGAAGTTATCACGGGATGGAAAAGTAGATTTTAGGGGTTTTGGTATGGGGGTTCAGGAGGCAAGATGGAGGGAACTGGTGTGTCCAGCCTTTCTCCTTCTTCTTCTTCTTGGCCTCCATCTTCTGCTGTGACATTGGCACTTACAGATTGGTTTAGAGTAGAAGCTCACTGTCTAACATAGGTGATAGGTATTGGAAAGTAATTGTAAACATTGTACATGTAGTTTTTAGTATAAAGACATAACACTGCCCTGGGGGCAGGCAGAGTGCCTGGAAGTGTCCTGCTAGATGGACCCCGGCAGGGCAGGAGAAAATTTTTTATAGATAAAATAAACAACCTTGAGACCAAGAAATGAAGAGCCCTGACTCCTTCTTCAAGCACCGGGCTGGGAAAAGAGACTTTCTAATGCATCTTGGAGTCACTCTGACAAGCTAAAGATCCCGACAAGGGGACAGACAATCAGTTCCTCATGTGCTCGTCTCCTCTTCTGCTGTGCCCAAAGAACCCTGAGGCACATGCCAGGGCACCCTCCCTCTTAGTGCTGTTGTTGTTGAAAGGTTTCCTGTACACGGATTCCTGTGGGGTGGAGGACGTGGAGGGATTCTCCTCAGGTAAACCCGAAGGGACTCAGTGTCCATCTGCCCCTCTGCATCCCACACAGAACACCCTGGCTACTGCCAGCAGCACACCTGGGGCACACAGACACTTTCTGTGCACCCTGCTCTGGCCAGGCCAGCAGCTCGGATGGCACCACAGGAGCCCAGTGCCAGCCACAGCCAGGCTGGCTGTGCTCACCTGGGTACTCTGGGAAGGTAAAGGAGGAAAACTGGGACAGGCACCTCCACACCCACCCAGAGCCTGTGGCACAAGCCACACTGTGCCCACTGTGTCAGAAAGAGACAAGGCTCTCATTGTCCTGCTGCTGGAATAATGCGGATCCCACAGGGATTTTCCACAGGGAAAACACAACTCTCATTCCTCAGGACTGGCCCCAAAGTCGCTGGTTTTTGCAGCAGCACTATGACCCAGGCTTCTTGTCAGTTCACCCCGCTGTGCACCCCCAAACACACCTTATGTAATGGCTGTGGTGTTTGTGCTCCCACAGAGTGCTCTGAAACTGCTTTTAGAAAGGCCTGGAGCCATGAGATGTTGTCAGCCCCACCCTTTGGCCAGGAGCAGGCTCAGGCCTGGGCTTGCTCAGCCTCAGTCCTGCAGGCAAGGCTGGAGGGGTGCCAGCTCTGCAGGGAGCTGGGCATCACCCAGGAGCTGCCACCTGGCACCACCACACCATGGCAGCCCCTGGGCCACTGCCTGTGCCCAGCTCAGGCTGGCACCCACAGCCTGGCACGGTGGGCATGGTCACCTTACCCTGGGATGTTTTAGCAGCAGAGACCCCCTCCACCAAAGAGGTGATGAGGAACGCCCAGGCAGGGAGAGCTGCCCCCAGCCAGCTCAGTGTGAAGTGAGTGCAATGTCTTCCAAGGTTTTGTGTTGGGGTGACCAGGACTAGATCCTCATTCTTCACCTCCCTGGCTCACACCATCCTTCAGAGGTGAAGTGTTGGGGTGTTGTGAGGGTCCCCAGCACTAGGTGAGAGATGAGAATTGACTCCAAGTGCTCAGAAGGCTGATATATCATATTATATTATATTATATTATATTATATTATATTATATTATATTATATTACATTACATTACATTACATTACATTACATTACATTACATTACATTACATTATATTATATTATATTATATTACATTACATTACATTACATTACATTATATTATATTATATTATCAATGATATACTAAAACTATACTAAAGAAATAGAAAGGAGACGTTAGAAGGCCAGACAAGAATGAACATGAAATCTTGTGACTGACTTCTCAAAGTCTGACACAGCAAATGGTGATTGGTTATTAATAAAATTGGATATAATTTAGATTATTAATTAATCAAATAATTAATTAATATCATTAATTTAGGTTGTTAATTAGAATTGGGTTGTTTGGATAAACCATCTCCAGATCACATTCCAGAGGAGGAAAACATGGAGAAGCTGAGGCTTCTCATCTTGCCAGGAGAAGAAATCCTGGTGAAGGGATTTTTCAGAAAATATCCCAGTGCCAGTGGAGGGGCTGTGGCAGCTCAGCCCCAAGCACAGCTTTGCCCTGGGGCTCTGGCAGGGAGCAGGGCTGCCCAGGAGACATCAAAGCTGTGCTGTGCCCAGGGGTGTGCCCACAGCTCTCAGGGCACTGCCAGCCCTGTCCTGCCAACAGGCACATGGAAACCTCTGTGACAGGAGAGGCTGAGGAAATATGGAATTGGTCAGCCTGGAGAAGAGGAGGCTCCAGGGTGAGCTCAGAGCCCCTTCCAGTGTCTAAAGGAGGTCCAGGAGAGCTGGAGAGGGATTTTGGACAAGGGCCTGGAGTGCCAGGACAAGGGGGAATGGCTTCCCACTGCCAGAGAGCAGGGTTAGATGGGATATTGGGAAGGAATTCTTGGCTCTGAGGGTGCTGAGGCCCTGGCACAGGGTGCCCAGAGCAGCTGTGGCTGCCCCATCCCTGGCAATGTTCAAGGCCAGGTTGGATGGATCTTTGAGCAACCTGGGATAGTGAAAGGTGTCCCTAGCCATGGCAGGGGTGGAACAAGATGGTCTCTAAGTTCCCTTCCAACCCAATGGTTCTGTGATTCAGGGGCAGGCAGGCAGGGAAATCCAGCAAACACCCCAGCACGACACAGTGCATGGCACAGCATGGATAGTTCACTCTACCTGTCTCCTGTCTGCACTCACTGACCCCTGGGATCCTGCACACAGGAGGGCTGTGATGCTCCTGCCCAGGGCCATGGTGGTGCTGGCCTCCCTGGGCTGCCACAGGGTGACACACGGGCTGTGTGGCTGCTCCCATCTCCTCCCTGCATGCCCTTGGAACATCTCTGGCCATCAGCAGCCTCCATGACATCCCAGTGCCCCCAGAACTCTTTGTGGAGCACCAGAGAGAGACATTTCCCTTTCCATTCAGGCCCCATGGACTCAGTGAAATGCTCAGCAAGGGGTTCCCTGTGGATTCATTACAGAATCACAGAATTTCTAGGTTGGAAGAGACCTTTAAGATCATTGAGTCCAACCCAGGTTCTAACACCTTAACTAGATCATGGCACCAAGTGCCATGTCCAGTCTTTTTTTAAACACATCGAGGGATGGTGACTCCACCACCTCCCTGGGTAGATGATTCCAGTATTTGACCACTCTTTCTGTGAAAAACTTCCTCCTTAATTCTAGCCTGTATCTCCCTTGGCACAGCTTGAGACTGTGTCCTCTTGTTCTGTCTGTTGTTGCCCGGAGAAAGAGACCATTGCAAGGCAGCAGGGTGGTATAACTTCTGTATTCCGGTTCTCGCTGCTCCCTTGCATCTCCTCCCAGGTATTTCAGACACCATTGCCCCTCATCTTCCTTCTCCTTCCTCTGTGGCTGCTGGGATGTGCTGTGTGCTGGGATTCTGCAGCAGGGGATCAAACACCTTCATTTCCTATGTGTACTCTCAGTGAAAACTCCCAGAGGAGCATGGGGCCATGACTGGGTGGGAAGGTGAGCAGCAAGTGCAGGAGATGAGGGCTCCTGGTGACTTCACTGTGGAATTAATCTGCCCAGCTGGGAGCTGCTGCCTGAGGGGGACACAGCTCTGTCCCCATCACACAGCCCAGCATCTGCAGCTGCCCCTGTCCCCAGTCCCCATCCCATCACCAAACCCCAGGCTCAGTCCCAGACTCTCCAGAGCACAGGGCTTCAAGGACCACACATCATGATGACTTGACCAAGAGCTTCTGGGCTTGTTTGCATGTGGACTGCTCGGGAGGGAGCAGAGAGAAGAGCTAGAGGTGCCTGATTGCACTTGGGAAGATGGAGAGCTCTTGGGAGGCAATGGCCAGTTGGGGTGAAACATCTGTGATGGAAATAGGTGGGAAGGTGGAGCTCCCAGGAGGCATTGGCCAGTTGGAGTGAAATTTCTGTGTGATGGAAGGTGGAGCTCTCAGTAGGCACTGGTGGGAAGGTGGAACTCTCAGGAGGCACTGCTCAGCTGGAGTGAAGTGTCTGTGTGATGGAAGCAGGTGTGAAGGTGGAGATCTCAGTAGGCATTGGCCAGTTGGAAATGTCTGTGTGGAAGGTGGAGCGCGCAGAAGACACTGGCCAGTTGGGGTGAAATGTCTGTGTGATTGAAGCAGGTGGGAAGGGGGAACTCTCAAGAGGCAGTGGCCAGTTGGAGTGAAATGTCTGTGGTAGAAATAGGTGGGAAGGTGGAGCTCTCAGGAGGCAATGGCCAGTTGGAGTGGAATGTCTGTGTGATGGAAGCAGACCTTGACAGCCTCTTGGGCATCTCCAGCCCACCAGGGATGCCTTGAGCTCAGCTGGGCCCTTCAGTTGGTGCTTTCCCATTCCTGGAGTGCCCAGCTTGTGCTCTCTGCCCAGTGACTCCATTTGAGGCTGGTGGAGTGCCAGGTTCCATATCGTGTTTGGTGGATAACGAAGGGCAGGGCTGGCCAGAAAACAAGAATGCAATGAATATTTCTTTTGATTCCACAATGAAACACTGCAATTCTTGGTGGCAATGAGGAAGAGAGGGGAATGAAGGAAGGGGGGAGACATCCACCCAAGAAGGGTGCCAGAAACCAAGGGCTGAAGGTTTGGTGGTCTCTAAATTCTCTTCCACATGTAGCCCAACCTGGGCAGTCTGAGATCTGGTATTTTCTCTAGGAGGGGAAGCATCTGAGCAGGAGCAGGAGCTGGGGAGGATGCAGAGAAGCAGCTTTGTCAAACTTGTGTGAGAATAAATCTTTGGGCTGGAATCAGGTCATGCAATCAGACTCCTAGAATGGTTTGTGTTGGAAAGGATCTTAAAGCCCATCCAGTTCCACCCCCTGCCATGGCCAGGGACATGTTCCACTAACCCAGGTTTCTCCAAGCCTCATCCAGCCTGGCCTTGGGCACTTTCAGGGATGGGGCAGCCCCAACATTTTTGGGCAAACTGGTTATGAATCTGTCTTTGAGGAACAGGGACCATCTACTGTGGTCAGCAGGAGCTGGAGGGCAAGCAGAGCTCTGCTCCCAGAGAAGCATCAAGAGCAGCATGGGGGACAGCCCCTGCCCATGGGGAACAGGGCAGCTTCTGCTTTACACCAGGCTGCAGGGAAAATGCCTGGTGCTCAATCAGCAAATGGCAAACCAGGAGCCAACCATGTGGGAGCTTGGCCCCTGCAGTCCCATCCTGCATGAACAAGCCAAGGATGTCCTGGCACAGCCCCCAGGCTGGAAGCAAGGGGTGGGTGGGTGCACAAGTTGAGGTGCTGAGCACAGGGAGAGGGGAAAAGGGCACAGACAGAGGCGTGTGGGGTGTCCCAGGGGTGTTCCTGTTCCCCAGGGGGGTACCTCGTGCTCTGGGGGTGCCCCTGATGTCACTGGCTCCCTGCTGCCTCTGGTTCCAGGCAGTGCAGCAGCTTCCCCATTCCTGCAGTGGGAACAGCCATTCTCTTGCTAAACAATCAAACAGCCCAGGGTTGCCAGACGAGCTCCTGGCAGCTGCCCTGGCCGGGCAGGCACCCCTGGCAGCTCTGCTGGAAATATCCAAGAAACTGCCAGGCAGGGGGAGGGTGTTCTGGGAGCCCAGGTAAGGGCCCCCAGGTAGCTGCTGCTGCGCTGGGGAGCAGATCAGGGGTCTGCCCAGCCCTGGCAGCAGGCTGGGTTGGAGCCTGCCACAGCATCCCCTGGCAGCACTGTCCTGCCAGCTCCTGTGTGATGTGGCGCCTTGGGAAGCAGCTCTGCCCTCCACATCTGATCTGAGCAGCAGCCATCACCTCTGCAGCTCCACCCTCAGAAATGCAGGTGTGTAACACCCCATCCCTCACAGTCTGGCCCCCCAAACCTTCCCCTTCCTGCCCCAGCACAGCCCCTGACACTGCATCCCTCAGTGTTGGGATCTCTCGCTGCTCAGAGTGACCCCGAGTGTTGGAAAGTCTCTTTTCCCAGCCCAGCGCTTGAGGAAGAAGTCAGAGCTCTTCATTTCTCGGTCTCAAGGTTGTTTATTGTATCTTATCTATAAAATTCTTTCTCCTGTCCAGCTGAGGTCTGCTCAGCAGCACAGTTCCAGGCACTCTGCCTGCCCCCAGGGCAGTGTTATGTCTTTATACTAAAAACCACCTGTACAATATTTACAATAACTTTCCAATACCTATCACCTATGTTAGACAGTGAGCTTCTACTCTAAACCAATCTGTAAGTGCCAACATCACAGCAGAAGATAGAGACCAAGAAGAAGAAGGAGAAAGGCTGGACACACCCAGATCCCTCCATCTTGCCCCCCTGGATCCCCATTCTAAAACCCCAAAATCTACTTTTTCACTTTGTGATAAATTCACTAATATTCTACTTAATTTGTCATGGCTTGCAGATTTTCATCTAAGGTTGGTAACTTGCTCCAGGGGTCATAATCGAACCCACAGGGGCATTTTGGGCTGTGTGCCAGGGTCTCTGAGCCCCCTGGCAGGGTCTGGGCTGCTCAGGACAGCCAGAGGGATGTCCTGGCTCCTGACACCTCAGCAGTGGTTCCAGCTGCTCCACACCCTGCTCTGCCATGCTGGGAGCTCCTCTGCACTGTCCCCAAGGTGTGCATGGCTCCCACTGTGCCTTCCCTGCTCTGCACCCCTGAGCAGAAGGGTCAGGAAGGGTGAAGCCAGCAGTGAGCTCGAAGGAGCAGAGATGGTCCCTGCTGTGGTGATTATTCCAACGGGTCCCTGCCTCCCACCAGCTGTCCCCATCCCCACTGCATTCCCATCCACTCTGATCTGCTCAAGGATGGCCACAGGCTGGCTTGGCTGGAAATTCAGGTCATGCTGTGGTGCTCAGGGCAGTTCATGGGCTGGCCTGTGGGATATCGGACATCTTTGTGCTGCTCCAGTGAAGTCTCTCCCCTCACCCAATTTCTCTGCTCCCACTCAGCACATTTCAGCCATAATCTGCTTTTGGCCACAGCTCCTAGGGAAGCAGTGGCCAGGGCAAGCTGTTCTCTTCCCTAAGTGGGACCAGGGCTGAGCAATGGCCCCTGTTTCCCTTCCCTTTAGGAAGTCTTGAGGAAGACAAAACTGTAATGCTGAGACTTGCAGGGTGCCCAAGACATTTCCTTGAGAACTGTGAGCCTGTTCACCCTGGGACCACCTGATGGGAAAAATCTGCCAGCAGACCCCAGGGTGAAAGTGTGAGGGGAGGCTGTTTTGGAGGAAAATCCTCTTTTTCTTGAGTTCTTGTCATGGCTCGCCACAGCCATAAAATCCAGGTGCCTCCAAAGATAATAAAATAAACAAATCATCTGTTTTTCCTGCCTGGGATGGCTCAGTATGGGCTTGGGGGTGGCTGGAGGGGTTACCCCAATGTGTGCTGGCTGTGCACTTCTGTTGGTGTATGAGTGTGCATTTCTCTAGCCTTGCTCTTTCTTCCTTGCTCTCCATCCCACTGACCCACACAGGTTTCATGAGAGGCTGCAGGATCTGATCTGTGCCCACACAGCTCTGCCTCCTCCTCCTCCTCATCCTCCTCCTCCTCATCCTTGTCCTCATCCTCCTCATCATCCTCATCCTTGTCCTCCTCCTCCTCGTCCTCCTCCTCCTCCTCTCTCACAAGGTACCCACACAGCTGGGGGACTCCAAGGGACAAGGGAGGTGGCTCCACACAAACAGAGGGTTGGGTTAGATGATATTTTAGGTGGGCATTCTTCCCTGTGAGGGAGGTGAGGCCCTGGCACAGGGTGCCCAGAGCAGCTGTGACTGCCCCTGGATCCCTGGCAGTGCCCAAGGCCAGGCTGGATGGGGCAGTGGAAGGTGCCCATGGCCATGGCAGAGGGAGTGAACCATTGTGGTCTATAAATTCCCTTCCAAACCATTTTCTGACTTTATGATGCACAGACCCTGCCTCTGCCCCAAGCTCCTGCCTGCTGTGCCACCCACTCAGTGGCAGTGGTGGGCACTGGGGACACTGGGGGCACAGAGGCGAGGCAGACAGGTTCCCTGCTGGTTAAACATTGTCCCAGGCCAGTTAGGTAACACAAACTGCAGCGGGAGAGAAATGAAACTGCTTGAGCAAACAAGGCGCGCTTGGCAGGGCACCAGGCTGCGTGACAAAGTTCTCCCCTCTCCCTGCCAGCCTGCTGGGCTTATCTATTTACAGAGAATAAACACCTCACCCACAGCCCCAAAGCTGAGGGACAGCAGCCAGGAGCACAGCCAGCTCCTGTGAGCCCCAGCCTGGGGTTGGGCTTGCCCCACTGCTCATGGTTGTTTCTGCTCACAAACACACTCATGGGCACTGGGCACGGCCTGGCATCTCCTGTGTGTGCCCCTGGCCTGGCACCTCCTGTGTGTGCCCCTTGCCCCTCCTGCCACCCCTGTGGCCTGTAGGAGCTCCAGAAGGTCAGGGATGGAGCTGGAGCACCTGCACTCACTGAAGCCAGCAGACACCAGGCAGGAAAACCTGTTCCCTGGGGAGGGTTATGCAAGGAGCCTGATGGAGGTCTGGCTGCAGCCCAGACCATGGACTGGCTCCAGGGTCACACCCAGGGCCTGGGACCTCTTCTTGCACCACAGGGCAGCCCTGATCTCCTCAGCCCAGCAATACAACTCCAGCCCAGCATACTGGAAGGCAGGAAAAGAGGTATTCCCTATGAGACCAGGCATCCCAGGTGGACCAGCAGGGCAGCTCCATATAGAAACAGCAGTTGAACCCACAAAAAAGATGGGTCTGGCCCATGGGCACTTTCTGCCCCTCAAAGCAGCTGGGTCATGCCCTTGGTGTTGCTGCAGCATCTCTAGGAGGATGCTGAAGCCACCAACATCCCGGTCAAGCTGAGGCCAGGCAGACTGGGAGCAATTCCTGCACTGCTCAGGGGCACAGCCCACATGTCTGTTTGAGAGCTTGCTTTGAAGGGTTACTGCTCTCCTTTGTAGTGTGTCCCAGTCCTGAGAGTGCTGGAGGGGGGATGCTAAACTGTGCCACGTCTCTGGCAGTAATGAAGGGCAGCAGGGGAATGTGGGCAGATAGGACAGGGAGGATGGTTTTAAATTAATCAAGGAGAGATTTAGATTAGATATTAGGAAAAAATTCTCTATGGGTGTGGTGAGATCCTGGCACAGGTTACCCAGAGCAGCTGTGGCTGCCCCATCCCTGAAAGTGTTCAAGGCCAGGTTGAGCAGAGCTTGGAGCAACCTGGGATAGTGGAAAGTGTCCCTGCTCATGGCAGGGGATGGAATGAAATGAGCTTTATGTCCCCTACCAACCCACACTGTTCTAGGTTTCTGTGATTCTATTATAATGGCTGGATCCCCCTGCCAAAAATGCATCTCAGGCTTTGCAGAGCACTTTTACTGTCTAGGCAGCAAAACCTCCTCTCACCCTCCTGCTGGTGCTCTGGCTTCTTTCCTCAGTCCCTCCAGGCAGTGGCTGAAACCATTCACAAGGATTCCCAGACCTTGTCCAGCTCCAAGCTCAGAGGACAGGTCCCAGAGCTTTTCTCTTTGGGGGTGAGCAGGAACTGAGCAGTGCCCAGTGCCCTGTGTGCCCCATTCAGCGGGTGCAGGGTGCCAGCAGGTCAGGGTGGCACCAAGATCTGGTGTCACTCATTGTGAAATGCAGGGTGTGCCAGCCAGGAGCCAACTGCTGCTGGCCACAGTCATGGCAGAAACACATCAGAGAGTCTGCTTGGCCTCCAGCACCCCGAGCTCCTTCTTGCCACCCCAAGACTGATCCTGTGGGTTCGAGAGATCCTCTCAGCACTCTGAGACAACCTGGTGCCTTCCTCACAGCTGGGCTGGATGGGGAGGCACCATGGCATTGGGCAAGGAGGGGAACATGATGTGTTTGGGCTGCCCACACTGCCCGGTCACTGCTGTCCCCCCTCCTGAGATGTGGCCCTTGAGGCACCCAGGTCCTGGCAGAGGCCAGAAAACAGCCAGGCTCAGAGATGGGCAAGCATCAATTATCCTGTAGTGCCTGTGCTGCTTCTTGGTATCCCTCCATGTCTCCCTGGCCAGGGAGAGGCTGAAGGTGCTCCCCCAGGTGCTGCCCCAGGCTGTGACTGGGTATTAATGTGAGGGTGTGAAAGAAACCCCTGCCCAGATCAGCCAGGGCTTTGCTTCCCTCCAGCCTGCAGCTGGTGAACTCTGGCTCCAGGAAAGGCTGGAACTCCAGAGGGCTCTGAGAAGGGCCAAGGTTTGGGAGTGGGTGTGAGCTGCCCCTCCCTGGGTGGCTTTGAGCCAGCTGGGACAAGCCCACCTCACCCTGAGGAACACCCTGTGCCTCTGTGCCAGCATGACCAGGCAGGAGATGGTGGCAGACGAGGTCCATGCCATGGCACATCCCAACTAACATGAGCCTGGTCCTCACTGTGTGTTTAAGAAAAACAAAAGAAATTACAGATAGGTACAAAAACCCCAAACAATTTATTCATCTTATATTCACACTCAAAAAGGAGAAAACCACATGCACCTGGTGGGTGCCTGGCTGGGTGGCACCAGTCTGACGTGGCTGGCACAGCACCAGTCTGTGCCCTGTGACATCAGTCCAGCTGAGCATCACCACCTGCCACCACACACTGTGTGCCCCACAGCACACGCTCTCACACAGGAACATCTCACTCATGAAAAAATAGATCTGTACATTCACTATGTACTTGGTTTGGGTCTTACATAAATTAGAAGCTGCTTCTGGAGAAAATGCCTGTCTCTAGACACAGGCCAGGCAAGAAATGCAGCATGGCCCTGCTGTCCCACATCCTCTTCTCACTCACTGAGGGCTTTCTGGGGCCGGGTGAAGCTCCACAATGTTCCCATCTTCTCTCAGCAGGTGCCACACTGAGAAGCTGCTACACAAAGGGGGTCTCACCCAACCCACACGCACTGAAGAGGACAGGGGGCACCTTTGGCATGGTGCAAGCAGTGAGAGGGAAGACCCCACAGCTGGGACAAGCTCTGTTCAGTCACAGGTGACACAGATGTGCTGCTCCTCTGCCCAGGCAGGAGGTGGGTGATTGCAGGAGACCTGCTGGGCTCTCACAGTGGGGCTTGAAGTTCTCTTCCCCGTTGCATCTGTTCAGGCTTTGGAACAGCCACAGTCCCCACAGCTCCAGCTGGAGGTATGGATCCAGCAAGGGAAGTTTGCAATAACCTACTGGAGCCAAAACAGGGGCTCTGCACACCTCGGCGCAATTCCACACGCTGCATGGGCCAGCAGCTTCCAGATACAGCTGCAGGCAAAGTTTCCTGTCAAGGAGCCCAGCTCAGGGCTGGCCCTGAGGGGCTGATCAGCCCCTGGCTCATCCAGGACTCCTACAGCTCCTTGTTCCTGTTGAGCACCTCCTCTTCCTTCCAGCCGCTGGAGTTCTTCCCAAACTTGTACACCAGCCGCCGTCCATCGACCCTCTCCAGGATCTCTCGTTTGTAGTAATATCTGTGGGGGACACAGGTGCAATTAGGGCCCTGAGGCTCAGGTTTCTGTGGCTGAGATGACCCCCCCAGGTATTAGAAAGTCTCTTTTTTCCCAGCCCCGTGACTGAAGAAATCAAGATTCATCGGTTCTGCTTTTCAGGGTTTATTTTTCCTTATCTATTCCATTCTTTCTCTGACCTGCTGAGATCAGGTTGTGGCACAGTGACTGCCTTTGGGGTGGTGTTACCTTTTTATACTACGAACTTTGTGTACTTTATTTACAGTAATTTTCCAATGCCTATCACCTGTCTCTACTCTAAACCAGTCCAAAAGTGTCACAATCTCAGCAGAAGATGGAGGACAAGAAGAAGGAGAAGGACAGGACACACCCAGATTCCTCCATTTTGCCTCTTGAACCCCCATTCTAAAACCCCAAAATTCTACCTTTTCACCCTGTGACAAATTCACTATCATTCTACTCAAACTCTTGTGGCTTGTAAATCTTTACACAAAGTTGGTAACTGTTTCCATGGGCTAAAATCAAAGGCACAGGTGTCTTTGACTCCGTGCCAAGGTCTCTGAGCCCCTTGCCAGGGTCTCGAATCACCCAGGGCAGCCAGAGGAATGTCCTGGGTGCCAACACTGAGGAGCTGCTGGAAGGCTCAAGCTGAGCCCTAGTGGGGCTGAGCCCCCCCAGGACAGGGCAGGGCACTCACCTCATGGCTCTGCTCAGCTTCTCATAGGTCATGCTGCTGTTTTTCTTCTTCTGGCCCCAGAGCTGAGCCACAGCCTCCGAGCGCAGGAACTTGAAGACGCCCTCGCGCCGATCCTCCCACTTCATCAGCCCCTCGTTGAGCTCGGGGTGGATCAGGATGTCCCGGATGAACTCCCACAGGTGGGTGCCTCTTGGGGCTGGAAGAGGACATTGAGCTGTAAAGCAGGGAAGCTCTTGCAGGTCCTTGGACCTTTGGCTCACCCTAAACCCCCCTGCCAAGGCCCTTCCTCCCATCATTCCCCACAAAGCCAAGAAGCCCAGAGAGGCAGTCCGTGCTCCTCACGTACAGTGCTTGCTCTTCCTGTTCTCCAGGCAGTCTCTGCTCTCCTTGCTGAGTTTTCGGGGCCGTCCCCGTTTCCTCTTGCCGTGTTTGCTGTCGCCTTTTTTGCTGCCTGGAAAGTGCTCTGTGCACACAGAGAGGGGCACACGTCAGGCTGGGCAGAACATGCTGGGCTACAGACCTCCCTGTCTTCCCACCCTCTTTTCAGGCCCAGGTACCAGGGCAATATCCCCTGAGAGCAAGGTCACCCCATTCCCTCCAGCCTCATCCCACCCTCATCCCCAACTCTATGCTTAGGGCAGCATGCTGCTCCTTCCCCAGACCCTACTGATTCCTTGCATTCCTGGTGTCACCACCAGCTGGGATCAACACCAAACACTGACTCCTGTGCCCAGGATCCCTGGCTGCAGCCTTCACCCATCTGCCACCACCCAGCCCTTCCCACAGGATCACACTGCCCTGCCCATCACCCTGCTCAACGGAGAGAAACAGAAGCAGAGCACCCAGGGAAACAGGCCTTTCCCTCCTCTCAGTGTGAGGATGGGGGTTCAGGTGTTGTTCCTAAATCATGGCCAGGTAGGAAGTGCAGAACTGCCTGGGAGCCAGCCCTCCCCTCCCAGCTCCTGTCTGGAAGGAAAAACTCACCATTAGGGAAAAGCTTTGATTCTGCAGGGTCGAGGTCGAGGTCACTTCCACCGGAGTCCTGAGAGTTGGGGCTGTGGGACATCACAGGCCCTGAGAGGCAAAAACGATCAGGGTTCAGACCTCTGAGCATCTGGAGGATTTTCCCCCTGGTTCCCACCCTTCCCCTGCCACCAGACTTCAGCGAGACCCAAACCCACCCTGTCAAAACACTGACCTGAGACATCAGAGCTGCCTGGGGACATGGAGCCCGGCAAGCAGGTGAAGTCTGTGAAAGGGTTTGTGGGCTTTAAGTCCTCCAAGGAGTCCTTGGCACAGGGATTTCCCAGCTCTGGAAGGGGCAGAGAAGGGATGAAGGGGTTAGCCTTGCTGCCATCAGTATGTGATCCTTGGGGAAAGGGCTTGGCCAAGGCCCCTCTCTTACCCAGCTGGCTGGAGTTCAGGAAGGTCTGGGAAGTCGCATCCTCTTTTTCCAGCAAATCAATGATCCAGTTCAGCTCATCAGAGGCTACAGGGGTGAAGGACTGGGATTAGCAACGCCTGTTCCATATGAAGGGGAATAGTGCAGAGTAGGAGCTGAGCCCAGCCACGCTCGGTCAGCTCTGTGCCCCCACACCCTCCCACGCAGCCCCCGCAGTGCCCAGCAAGTTCTGGCCTCCTGGGCTAGTGGAGGCCTCTCAGACTCATTCTTGAGCTGCAGGAGAAGGAGAGCCTGGTGTACTCACTGATCTCGTGCAGGCGGTCGTAGAGCTCGTCCCCCAGGGGCCCGAAGATGCGGCGCATCTGCTCGCGGCTGCAGTGGCACAGCGTGCGCCCGTCCATGTTGCAGCAGGAGAAGTCGATGGAGCTGGCATCGTACTTGTTCTTCTCCACGTGGTAGCTGATCCACTCCAGCACCTGCACCTTGCTCCAGAGGTAGGGGAGCTCACTGAACCACTGGGGTTTGTCTGCAAAGGATGGAGAGCAGGGCTCAGAGCAGGGTGGCTGTGCCAGCACTGTGTGCCTTGAGTGGGTGTGCCACTGGGCACCTGGTGTGGGGCAGTGGTGATCCTGAGGGACACACAGGCCCTGCTCTTGAAGAGCTATGGGCCTAAAGGGTCCGCAGTGCCCTGCCCCAGAGACCCCACACTTCCCCCACAGCTGGTTTCGGTGCCATTTGTCCTGTTTGTGCTGTGATCCAGCCTGCTCTGCTGGTTTCTCATGGTGTCTCTCTGAGCACCATCACATAAGCACCCATCACCAGGACTGCTCCTGGTGAGCCCTGGCAGCCTGTCCCCTATGCTGTGCTGTGGGAGGAGGACAATGATTCCCCCATCTCCTGTATAAATCAGATACATGTGCTCCCTTGTGCCACCCAGGGTGTCCTCCCACAGCCTTTCCCTGGGGAAACTGAGGCATGGTGGAAGGTGCCGACCAGTCCCAGTGGGACGAGGACCTTGCAGTCCTCTTCCCAGCCAGTGGCACTGCCTCACAACTGCCCCAATGTGCCAGCTCCCCAGTGCCACTCCCCTGCTCCTACCTGTGCTCTGTGCTGGGGGCTGGCTGGCCGGGAGGCCGAGCCCCAGGGTGCTGTCATCCCCAAGCTGTCCCAGCATGTCCAAGCCTGGCTGCACCTCGTCAGGCTGGTACATGGCGCTGATGTAGTTGGAGAAGATGTTGCTGATCTCACAAGATCCTGCCATGGAGCTCTGTGCCAAGAGATGACAGTGAGCCCAGAGAGCCCAGTGAGCCCTGGGCTCAGCACCTACAGCACCCCAGAGTCAGGCTGGGTGAGGTCGGGCTGTCTCTCCCTCCACCCATCGTCACCTCTAGGTCACTTCTGCAGAAATATGCACCCAGCACCTGCTGGCTGGGGCTGACTCACAGCTCCTCGGGGGCCAGCACAGAGGGAGGCTGAGCCACAGTGAGCTGGGGACATGGTGTCACTGTTTGTGAGCAGCCCTGTCCTAGCAGCCTGGCCTCACCCAGCAAGAGGTGACAGCCAGAAGGTGGCCAGCAGAGAACAGTGACCCTGGCCTCACCCAGCAAGAGGTGACAGCCAGAGGGTGGCTGGCAGAGAACAGTGACCCTCACCCAGCAAAAGGTGACAGCCAGAAGGTGGGCGGCAGAGAACAGTGACCCTGGCCTCAGCCAGCAAAAAGTGACAGCCAGAGGGTGGCTGGCAGAGAACAGTGACCCCCAGCCCCTCTGAGGGTGAGGGGTTTGGGCACTCCTGAGCCCCCTGGCCCAGCCGGCTGCCCCTGCCCGCTGCTGTGCCACAGCTCCAGTCCTCTGCACAACAAGCACATCCCAATCACTGCAGCCAGGAGGGCACCAAGCCCTGCCCAGCCCTCACAAAAAGCCAAATAGTGCTGTCCATTTTGGGTGCGTCTGTCCCGCTGCCCCCTCAGGGCCCTCACTCCCGGCTGAGGCGGGACAGCCAAGATGGAGCCTGGAGAAAAAGCCAGAGCACATCCCCGCTGAGAACCAAGGTGCAAGGAGAGAGCAAAGCAGTTGTCCTGGCCTCGGGGACATCAACAGGCCCGGCAAAAAAGCTTTGGTACCTTCTGTGGTGGCAAATCCAGCAGCGGTGGGTAATCCAGAGAGGAGGCAGGGGAGAGGAGCCGGGGAGAGGAGAGGAGGCCGGGCCGGCCCTAGGCTCTGCTCATGGGCCCCGGGAGGCTGGTGCCGATGGGCAAGCCCTGCCCGTGCCTCTGCTTTTATAGCTTGGGCGGTGTAACAATCTGGCAGCCCGAGGGGAATTCCAGCCCCAAACGTTCATGCTCCCAGATCCAGGTGATTTGCATAATATGAACCACCGGGTCCCGGCCCTGCGCTGCCTTGCCGGGAAATCTGGGCTGGCCAGTTTAATCATTGTCAGAGCCCGTGCCCCAGCGGTGCCCAGAGTTTCACCCACACTGCCTTCACGGGCTGCTTTCTTGCCAGGCTCGTGTTTGTTTGCTCACAGCAGCAGGTTCACTGCAGCCAAAACCACCCGTGGGGTCGGGTGGGCCCTGTGGGGTTTGCCTGGGCAGTGGAGCCAGGAGCTGATCCCAGTCCTTCACTGTGCCCTGGGCACACACCTGGCCAGGTGGGCAGCCAGCCCTGGCACTCAGCAGGTGCAGTGGGGGTGCCTTGGGTGGCACAGATTTCCCAGAGCAGGAGCAGGTCTCAGTGACCAAGCAGGATAAATGCTGGGGACAGGGCACATGCTGGGAGCAGGGCTCGGGTGGTTTTTGTGGGACAGGTGGTTTTTGTGGGGGTACAGCAGAGACCAGACAAGTGCCTGAGAACTGCTGCCAGGCTCGTGTTTGTTTGCTCACAGCAGCAGGTTCATTCAGCTCCTGCAGCCAAAACCGCCTGTGGGGTTTGGTGGGCCCTGTGGGGTCAAGTGGGCCCTGTGGGGTCAGGTGGGCCCTGTGGGTCCCTCCCAGGGTTTGCCCGGGCAGCGGAGCCAGGACTGCCCTGGGCACACACCTGGCCAGGTGGGCAGCCAGCCCTGGCACTCAGCAGGTGCCCTGTGCCTGGAGCACAGCCTGGGGTGGCACACATTTCCCAGAGCAGGAACAGGTCTCAGTGACCAAGCAGGACAAACACTGGGGACAGCGCACATGCTGGTGGGGACAGGTTGTTTTTTGTAGGGGTACAGTGGAGACCAGGGAGGTGCCTGAGCATTGCTGCTCTGTCTGTCAGAACGGGTCGATTTTTGCCTGGGGGAGGTCTGGGAGAGGCTGCAGAGCTGGGACAGCCCCTGCCCTGCCATGTCACACGTGCCTGGCACCCGCAGGCACACATGCTCACCAGGGACGCGTGCCAAGGGACAAGGCAGGGTCGTGGGATGCATTTGGGGAAGTACCTTTGGTGGCTCTTGCCTCTCTGGCCTTGGGCAGGGGTACCTGGGGCCCTTTGAGGTTTATTTGTGCTGGGTTTAGCCCAGCTGGCAAGGGAGGCCTGTGCTAGGCCAGTCCCAGCCAAAGCTGGGGCACTCCTTTGCCTGGTTCTGGTTCTTTGCTGAGCCACCTGCAGACTGAGGCAGTCCTGGACCCCTGGAAGCAGAGCAGACCCTGGCATCACAGAGTCCCTTGTCACTTCAGGTCCTTATCACTCCAAACCTGGCAGCAAACCATCTCCTGTGCTCACAGGCTGTTGCAAACATGGATACTCCAGCCTGGCACATGGGCCAGCAAGGGCAGGGTGGCCCATGTCCTGTCCCCTGTGTCACATTCCCGTGTGCCAGCCAGGAGGCACCAGGTCCCACCAGCTGATCACCCACCCCAGCTTCATTCCTCCTCAGCACCCTCACGAGAGCTGGTGCTGCCAGGCCCTTCTGTTCCCTGGGCACAGCATCCCACAGGGACATCCCCATGGCAGGGAACAGCTCTGTCTGTCACTGCCACAGGGCCACCAGGGAGAGAGACCCAGAGGCAGGGATGGAGCCCAGGGCTGCCCCGTGCCCAGGAGCTGGCTGCACACTGGGCAGTGCCTGTGCTTGGAAAGCTGCCCCTGGGGAAAGGTTTTTCCACCCTCCACTCCACTGCAGGTGTCCCTGGAGCAGGATTGGGATGTTTTTGCCATCCTCTGGGCCACCAGCCAATGGGTGATGAGGTGGCCCTGTGCCATTTGGGAATCTCCTGCCCCAGCTGTGCACAGCCCACCCACCCACCCACAGCTCTGCCCATGCCAGGGAATCTGGGATCTGCCTGGCAGGGCTGTGTGGCACAGAGCACCCTGAGCACCCCCATGCCAGGTGTCCCTTCCCTGCAGACTGACCTCAGGGAGACACCACAGCTGGTCCATGTGCCCAGGCAGTGCCACTGTGACAGAGGGGCTCCCAGGGATGACAGCCTCAGTGTCCTCCTGAGCTTGCCCCTTCCTTCCCTGGCCTTTGGCAATCAGGAGGCCAGAGCATCTGAGCTCTCTTCCCCACCCCCTGCAGGTGCCCTTCCCTTTCCTGCCTGCAGGAATGCCCTTCCTGCCCCTTTGGCCCCTTGGGTGCCACAGCTTGGGCCCTGTGATGGGCCCTGGGGAGATCACCATGGGTAACCCTCCCCAGAGATGCTGAAACGCTGTGCTGGGAGCTTGGGAGGGCATAAACTTCTCCTCAGGTGTCCCCTAAAGCCCTGGGGCACAGCAAGGTGCAGAATGGGACCCATGAAGCAGCCCCAGCCCCAATGGGCTCAGAGCAATTCCTCCCTCAGCATAAGGATGGGTGGCACGGGGCTGCCAGCATCTCACTGCCACAGCTCCCAGGGCTGTGTCCCTGCTGTCCCCTTGCTGCTGGCACGTGGGGTGCATGGCACAGGGCACTGCAGCAAGAAAGAGGTGGCCATGAGTGTGACATGGTGACATGATGACTGGCAGGCAATGAAAAGTGTCTGTGGTGCCATGAGTGGCTGAGGCACCAGGTGGGAGCAGGAGCGATGTCGCCTGCCCTGCCAGGGGGAGTTGGGCCCTTGACACCCCCATGCTTGTCCTGGCAGCACCATGGAGGCTTAGCTAAGGTGACAGCCCTGTCACAGGCTGAGGGTGACACAGGGCATGGTGCTGGGGGCTGGGGCACCCGTGGGCACCGCCAGCCCCCAGAGACACCTCAGAGCTGGGCTGGCATTGCTTGGAATGGGCACTGCGGGCATGTTTGAAGCCGGGCTGTGGCCCCAGGGTGTGGAGGCAACGGTGCCCAGGCAGGGCAGGGGGTGCGGGGTCAGCGGGCACAGCGCGGGGCTGGCAGCCCCCAGACCTGCTCGCTCTGCCCAGCCCCACAGCGCTGCCTGGCACAGGGGCAATGGGGGCTGCAGCAGCTGAGCCCGGCCCCAGGGGCTGCAGGGGCAGCTCACTGTCAGCATCTCATTGCCACAGCTCCCAGGACAGCTCGGTGTCCCCCTCCCCACCGTGGAGGCTGCCCAGCGTCCTTGGGCTCTGGCATCGCTCACCTCGGGGGCTCAGCGGGCACCACACGGTGGCACCGTGTCACACATCCCCCACGGCAGCAGCCCGCAGCGGCAGGGCCCTGCCATCTCCCCATCGCCCCCAAAACCTCCTATCTGCACTGCCCCAACACCCCCCCTCCCCATCCCCCCGGACACTGCACTGCATCGCCCCAGGGAATCCGGGGGCTGCCTGGCAGGGCTGTGTGGCACAGAACACCCTGAGCCCCCGGCAGGACCCTCATCCCATCCCCATCCCCGCGTCCCCTCCTGCGCTCCGGGCACGGCGGTGGCGCAGCCAGCGCTGACCCCTGCTGGCGGCCCCGCGCCACCGCCCTTCCCTTCCCTTCCCTTCCCTTCCCTTCCCTTCCCTTCCCTTCCCTTCCCTTCCCTTCCCTTCCCTTCCCTTCCCTTCCCTTCCCTTCCCTTCCCTTCCCAAACCTTCCCAAACCTTCCCAAACCTTCCCTTCCCAAACCTTCCCAAACCTTCCCAAACCTTCCCTTCCCAAACCTTCCCAAACCTTCCCTTCGGCACTGATGTGATGCTGCAGGCTCAGGGATGCTCTGACTCCTGCAGGGGTTGGCACTGCCTGGTGGGCACCCTCCCCCTCCTCCTCCCCAGGAGAGGGGCAGCCCCTCAGCCCCTTCCACCGCCTCAGCCCCTGAATCTGCCCCTACTGACATCAGTTCTGCCCCATCTGCCCAAGGATCTGCTGCCTGCAGGTGTCTGGGTCACCTGAGAATCCTGGAAATGTTCCTTTGGAAAAGCCCTCTAAGATCATTGAGTCCAACCACTCCCCCAGCTCTGCCATGTTCACCATGGAACTGTGTCCCCAAGTGCCACATCCACAGGTCTTCTGACCACTTCAGGGATGGTGTCTCCATCACTGCCCAGCCCTGAGCACCGTTTTGATGCAGAAATTTCCCCCTATATCCAACCTGAACCACCCCTGGAACAACTTGAGGCCATTTCCTCTTGTCCAATCTTCTCCCAGCCAAGAGGATTATAGAGTCACAGAAATGTTTGGGGTAGAAGGGACCTTTAAGGGCCACCACGTGTAATCCTTGTCATGGGGAGGGACATTTCCCACTCCATCCAGAAGGGATGCAGCCACAGCCCCTCCTCCCCATCTATCCCCCAGCCCCTGGGCCAGGCTTATGGGCACAGGAGGGGATGGGAGGCTCCTGGCTGTGCCCTTTCCCTCCTCAAAACCACCTCTGTTCTCATGCCTTCATGTCAAGAACATTTTATTTGCAAAGACAAAAAGGCAAGAAACAAACAGCCATTGAAAAACGTACAGCAGGAGAGCACAATAACTTACACTATTTACAGGAACACACCAAGGTAGAAAACACACACACACACACAAACCCCTCATACTCTGCCAAACCCAGCCAGGGCCGGGCTGCACAGCCCCCACAGAGACACCACCAGCCTCCAGGGCAGCTGGCCTCTGGGAAAAGCCCCAAAAGTGTGAAAAGGCATCTGCTGTTGTGCTCCTTGTGCAGGGAGGAGTGATGGGGCAGGGGACACAGTGCTGCAGCTGCCCCACACCAGGCTGGGGCAGCACCTGGGGGTGCCAGGCCAGGAGGAGCAGCTGGGAGGAACCAGGGCAGAGGATGTGTGGTGGATGAGGGGACGAGCCCTGGGGAGGAGGAGGAGGAAGGTGCAGGGCTGTGGTGGGTGAGGGGATGAGCTCTGGGGAGGAGGAGGAGGAAGGTGCAGGGCTGTGAGTGAGTGAGGAGATGAGCCCTGGGGAGGAGAAGGAAGGTGCAGGGCTGTGGTGGGTGACAGGATGAGCTCTGGGGAGGAGGAGGAGGAAGGTGCAGGGCTGTGAGTGAGTGAGGGGATGAGCTCTGGGGAGGAGGAGGAAGGTGCAGGGCTGTGGTGGGTGAGGGGATGAGCCCTGGGGAGGAGGAGAAGGTGCAGGGCTGTAGTGGGTGACAGGATGAGTTCTGGGGAGGAGGAGGAGGAAGGTGCAGCGCTGTGCTTTTCTGGGAGCTGGGTCTGTCCCAGTTACAGCTGGAGCACCGTGCAGCACCTGGAGGGGCTGGGGGTCCTCGTCCCTTCCCAGAAGGGTGAGGGGGGCTCAGGAGGACGAGCAGCCTGCAGGAGACAGTGAAGCTCCAGGGGGAATGTGGAAAGCAAACTGGAGCCCTGTGCTTGGCAGGGATCGTACCTGGACTCTCCAGTGTGGGGCACTGGGAGGACTGGTGAAGGACTGGTGAGGAGAACTGGAAGGACTGGTGTGGGGCACTGGGAGGACTGGTGAAGGACTGGTGAGGGTGAGGAGCACTGGGAGAGCACCATGGGAAGCAGGCACTGGGTTTGCAGCACCAAGGCAGGAGGCAGCAGTTGAGACCCCAAAGCAGCTGCTCAGAGGTGGTGGGGAGGGAACCTGGGGGGACAGGATGGGACCCCAGAGTTCCCAGCCCAGCCTGTGCCATCAGAGCTGTAGGTGACAGGGAGGGGACACTGCTCAGGAGGGCTCACAGTGGTTTGGGGGTCCAGTGCTTTCAGGCTCCTGCCTCTGGTCCAGCCCTGCTCCCTCCACAGAGGCTGGAGCTGTGTGCTGGGGGTGAGGAGACCCCCAGAGCCAGAGATGGGCCCTGGGAAAGAAGCACAACCCAGCAGCCTGAGGCAGGAGTGCAGGTATGAGCACACCCTTGTCACAAAGCCAAGTGCCCAAGGACAGAGGAAAGTGAGGTGTGTGGTACAAAGGCAGCTCCAAAGTGTCCCTGCCCTGGAGGGGCTCTGAGACCACCAGAGAGGACTTCAGGTGTGCAGCCAGCACAGGGCACAGGGATGGAACAGCTCACCCACAGGCAAAGAGCCTTCAGCCCAGTCCTCCTCCTCCTCCAGCCTCAGCCCATGGTCCCATTGGAGCTCTGGAGGGCCAGGGACCAAGGAGCCACCCCTCCTGGACCCACTGCACGTGGGACCTTGTGCTTTAGTGTTTGGGAGGACCTGCACCCCAAACTGGCTCAGAGCTCCCTGACCCCTGTGCCAGGGCAGCTGCCAGCCTGAGCTGGGGCTCCAGGGCTGGTTTATGGCCAGTGCCTGGCACTCAATCTAGACACAACTACAGGTTTTGGGAATGAAAAATCCATCACACAGCAGAATCAGGTTCTCACAGACCATGCCCAGCTTGGGCAGAGGCTTTCCCAGCACCTGCAGCAGGCTCTGGGCACTGGTGGCTGGAACCAGCCCACCCAGCAATGTGCTCTGCACAGACATCTCCCAGCCCAGAGCTCCATCACAGCCACAGAGTGTGTGAGAGAGCAGAGGGAGAAATTTGGGCTGGGCTGAGCCTTTCAGAGCAGCAGGCTCTGGGCAGAGGTGGCTGGAAGCAGCTCACCCCAGCATTGTGCTTTGCACAGACATCCCCCAGCCCAGAGCTCCATCACAGCCACAGAGTATCTGTGAGAGCAGAGGGAGAAATCTGGGCTGAGCTGAGCCTTTCTGAGCCCCCTTTCCAAGGGGGATGGAGCCACCCCCAGGCTGCCAACCAACCCAATGGCAACACCACAGATCCTCAGAATCCCATGAGGAATGGGAGCAAAATCTCGGTGTTGCAGCTGCTCTGGGGGATCCCTCTGGGGCAGGGACCCCAGCCCTGCTCCCTGCCCAGGAGGAGCAGGGAGGGGACACAGGGGGTGGCTCAGACATGCAGCAAGGTGGGAGCGAGGCCACGTGTCCCCAGGATGAATTCAAGTGTCAAAACCATAACAATAACAATAATTAAAAGAAAAAAATAAAAATTCTTACACCACCAACTCCCCACCCCATCCCCAATAGGAAACCAAATGAGAACAGCACCCAGCTTGCACCGTGAGGTAGCTAAACCAGATCAACAGCAAGAAATGCTCTTCTGCATGAGAAACATCAACCCACGCAGGAACTAAGAGCTACACACACACACATACACACACACACAGAGCTATGGGGTCACAGTCACCCCTGGCCTGGTTCCAGCCAGGACAGAGTTAAATTTTGCAGTAGCCAGGAGGGGACATGGCCAGAGCCCAGAGGTTCTTTTAGGCCACCTCACATCATTGATGGGCAGGGGGAAGGGACTCTTCCAATCAGGGTAACACTGTGGAGAGCATTTGCACGTGATTTGCTCTCTTTTGTACATTTTTGTTATCAATATTGTTGCACTTTTGTTATTAATATTGTTGCTGTTCATTTTTCTTATCTCATTGCTGTTTCCAGTCAATTGTTCCTATCTCTGCCTGTGATTTTTTTTACCTTTTGTGCCTCTAATCCTCCTCTCCATCCCACCACAGGGAGGGAAGGAGGTGAGGGTTGTGGCAGCACACAGTTGTAGTGGGAACACCAAATTGGGGAATAGCAGTCCTAAACCACAACAGTTTTTTGTTGGGTTTTTTTGGCATCCAAGGTAGGGCTTGAACAGTTGAGATAACAACAGATCTGCCCAGAGTGGCTTGCAAGCAAATTAGATCTCAGCATTTTCTGTATTGGGTACTGAGCCACTGGTGACAGCATTGCCTGCTCTGCCCATGTGGGTACCCAACCCTGCACATACTCCTGTCTGCTCCCATCACAGCCTGTCTCAGAGCAGGGAGGGGGATCAGGATTGCTCTGTTTATGACACGATAACATCAAGGGTCATTCGGGCTGTTTTGAGTGTTGCTCTTCTACCCCTACCTGGGGCACTTCCTTTGGGACTCCATTAATAACAATCATGACCACCCCATGGGGGAACATGGGAGGATGATTTTTGCCAGACCTTCACCCACTTTTCTCCCTTGAGGTCTGAAGCTCTGAATTCCCTTGGGATGTTAAGGAAATAATTTTGCCAGGTGTCCTTAGTGCAGTGCACATAGTCTTTGGAGTCAAGAAAGAGATTTCTGGGGAGGTTATTCAGAGCTCTGAACAGAACAAACAGTGTTAAAGGTGACTCCCCAACTCTGATGATGATCATTATTGTTTTTCCTTCCTACCAACCCATGTCTCAGCTGTGTAAAAAGACTGTCTAAGACTGGAGCAGCCCAGGTCCAGTTTAGGACTGGCCTTATCCTCCAATCCAGGGCTGTGGACTGAGGAAATGTGCCATGTCACACCAGTACAGAGCAGAGCCTCTGCTGCTGGGAGCAACTGGCACACCACAAGGCATCCTATAGTTTTACCTGCATGAGCACAGAGAGGACAGTCAGAATTGGGAAGGAAAACCCACCTCTGCCCCAGAAGCATGGCTGTGTGAGCTGAGAGGGAAAACAACAACTGCAGGGATTCATCAGGGATAAATGCCAGCCCAGCTTCCAGTGGGCATGTGCTCAGACAGAATCAAAGGGCTAATGTCAATTCTGATCGCCCTGAATGCACCTCCACAGGGGCAGCAGTGAGCAGTGAGCACCCAGAGGGCCCTGCCTGCAGCCAGGGGGAGAGAGCAGCACTGGGCTCTGCTGGGCTGTGCACCAAGGCTGGCCCAGCAGATCCACAGCAGTGTAAGGCTTGGTCACAATGTACTGATGCCATGGAGACACACAGGGGAGGATCCATTTCTCCTCCTCAGAGGAGAGGTCTACTCTGGTCAGTAGAATATGGCTGTGGTCAGGTCAGGGTGAGCAGTATGCATGTGAATCATTTCCTCTTTTCTGTAATTTTGTTATTAACATTGCTGCTGTCTTCCTGTTTGTTTTTTATCTCACTGCTCTTTCCAGCAAATTGCTCTTATCTCAACCTGTGATCTTCATCTTTTTACCTCCAATTCCCCTCTCCACCCTGCTAGGGATGGGGATGGGGGTTTTAGTGGGAGCACTAAATGGGAGAATGCTATTCCTAAATCAGGACTCTCCTCCCTTCAAACCCCCTGCCTCAGGACAGCAATGCCCCAGCACCACCTCCCTCCATCCATGGGCTGTGAGAGCCTGGACACAGCAGCAGGAGAGGCTCAGGACTGGCCACTCAGCCCTGGAATACTGAACAGGCCCTTTCAGCCTGCACACAGGGAGGTGTTGGGGGCAAAGGCAAGGAAGGTCTGACCCTGGGAGCCCCCTCCAGCCATGGCAGCAGGGAAGGCTCAGGGCAGGCACTGGAGATCTCAGAGCACACAGATTCAATACTTACAGCCAAACACTTCCCAGAGACAGCCACACACACACAGAGCCCCTCCAGCCAAACCAGCTGAGGGATGAGTGTAAAAACCCCTCCAAGACAGGCCTGGGGGGGAGACACCTTCTGCAGACCCCCATGGCTGTGTGCCACTGGGTGCTGAGCTCTCTGTGCACTTTTGGCCTGCACAGGTCACACAGGATGGATGGGAGCCTCTCCTCAGCACAGCCACCAGTCCTGGCAGTGCAGGGCTCAGCCACACTCCCAGGGAGCAGGGACTGTCCTGGCAGGGTCACTCTCACACACAGACACACACTCACACACATGTACCATTTACCCTCCAACAAGGCAAGCCAGCAGGATGGAATTTTCCCAAAAAAAGGCAACCCTCCCCTTCCCCCACCAAATCAATACAGAAATTCCTGTCTTTCATGATGCAGAGATGCAGAGGGATCCCCTCACTCCAGCCAGAGTGCCTGGAGCAAGGGCTGGTGGCAGATGAGCTGGGGCAGGTCAAGGTATCACCATGGTTGGAGAGAGCAGAGGGGAAATGGTCTGTGCTTGATGGGGCAGGTCCTGGAGCCCCTGGCCTCCAAGATCCCAGTTCAGTGCTGTGGGATCACATGGAGAAATCCTTAAATTTGAGTTCAAGTGCTGCTTCTTCTGTGACAATGGGGAAAGGAGAGTGTGTGAGGCAGGAACACCCATCCTGGGGCCTCCTTGGCCATTCCACAGGGCAGGACAGAGCAGGGGATGGTCCAACGGGCCATAGAGAGATGGAGGGAAGCTCCAGTGTGAGACCAGGGACTTACCAGCCCCCCTTGAACAGGAGAGAATGAGGAAAGAGCCTGCAGAATGTCCTTGGGGAAACAGTCCTGGGTGGAGCCCCCAGACCCTCCAGGAGATGAGATTGTGCGAGATGATCCACTGCAGGATTGTCCTTCCAGCACAGGGGGAGTCAGGGACTTGTGCAAGGTCAGTGTGCAACCCTGTCCCCCTCTGCTCCTGCCACAGTGACTCTGGCTGCTCCCTGCCTTGCTGGCTCCTCTCCAGCCTTGCATCCATGCAGGCCCAGCCTGAGCAAGCTCCAGTCCAGGCAGAGGTGAGGGCAGAACCCAAGGGAAGGACAGACAGAGCCACAGCAGTGGGGTGCCACATCCAGCCTCGGCCTTTTTGCCCTGTAACCTCCATTCCTGCTTCATTTCTTCATCTCAAGGGGTTAACTGGTGCAGGAACCCAGCACAAAGCCCTGATGGGGTCAGGATGTTCAGAGCAGGGCTGAGCAGGCTGGGCATGTGGGAAAGAGCCCAGAGCCAGGGGGCAGTTGAGTTTACAAGTGGGGTTTGGAGAATGTCAAAGGAACTGCAGCAGGTCAGTCTGGAAGCTGCCCAATGGAGAACATCCCAGGCTTGCTGTGCCTCATGAGATGGGACATGGCAAAGGAGCTCAGAGTGCACCCTCCAACCACTGGGGACACGTCCACACAGGAAAGGGAAGGCTGGGAGTACCAGGAAATCCTTCTGCAGTCCCCACACCAGAGGTGTCTCACAAGAAATGGCTCCAGAGAAGCATCCTCTGTGTGGTGGTCCTGGCCAGCAGACACCAAATGTCCTCGTGGAGTGGAGAAGACTCCTGCAGGAACCAGCCCAGGAGCAGCACAGCACGGCAGAGCCATGGCAGGAGGGAGCTGGGTGTCTCTGAGGAGTCAGGGACCTCTGACCCCCAAAGTCCTTACAGCAGGATGGTGAGAGATGAAACATTTCCTGTTCACTGGAGAACCATCAGAAACCTCAACAGGAGGGCAGGTGGAGCTGCTGCTGCCCCACAGAGCTGCTTCCTCACAGGAGCTGACCAGAGTACCAGATGCAGCATTGTCCACCCCGTTGGGTCAGGCACAAAGAAACCCCTGTGCTGGGCTGAGCTCCTGTGGGTGGCTGAGTCCTCACAGAGAGCAGGGGAGGTGCCCTGCCCCTCACCCTGCCCACGCCTTCCAGTCTTTGTGCAGTTCCTAGTTTGACCCCGCAGGCAACCTCCTCCCACTCCAGAGCTTCACTGTCAAGTCGCTGAGGAGCAAAGGTGAGAGGGACAGCATGACCCAGGGGTTGGGGCAGGAGCCCCACAGCACTGCCCACAGGGTGCTCACTGCCCTCCCCTCCCCAGCACAGCAACATGCAGCCCCCCAAGCTTCCAGGCCCTTCTCCTTTGGCAGGAATTGTCTGGTGCACTTTGGGGAGAAGGCAAACCCAATGGGGCTCAGCCTCCAGCTCACCCCACTGGCAGCAGCTGGGGACAAAGGGAATGGGTGACCCCACACCAGGACTCCTACCCGCCCTGAATGAGCTCCAGCAGTGAAATCCAGGGAGCTGCTTTGCTCCTGGGGCATGGGCTGATTTGGGGGTGGCTGCTGACTCCCAACCCACTATCCATGCAAAGGCACGGGCAGGCCATGGCTTCCCACTGAGGTGCCAAAGTAGATGTGGGCACTTGGCGAGGAAAAAAACAAAAAGAAGTGAAACCAAGGCAGGGGATGACTGGGCCAAGGGGGTGAGTCCATTCTAACAAAGACTTATCAAGTGGAGAAAAACTCAGAATAGTTTCATACCGTGAAGAAGCAGCTCAGACCAGAGAAAAAACGGGGGGGAGGGAAAGAGAGAGAGGAGCAAAAGCAACAGTGAGAGGAACAGAAAGAGGGGAGGGATGGAGAGAAAAGGGAAGGAGAGACAGAAGAGGAGCATATGAGCAAGAGAGTCAAGAGCAGGAGGGTCAAGGCAGACTAGTAGCACGGCCCTTTATGGCAAGGACGCGTCGTGGAAGGCAAGGGGTGAGCCCAGGCACGTAATTCCATAACTTTACCCGGCAGTCACTGTGGCACAGATGGGAGGGGGGGAGAAGGAGAGGCAGAGAGAGACAGAGAAAAAGGAAGGGAGAAAAGGGACAGGGTCGAAAAGAGGATATCAGAGTCTTGCTGCTGAAGAGCTCCCCGAGAGCAGCAGCCAATGCCCAGCCCCGAGGGAGAGGGGTCCCTGCGTGGGGAGTAACCCAGGGCATCACCAGAGCGTGGGCAGGGGGTGGCCAGGGACAGCTGTGGGCACTGCAGTGGGCAGGCCTGGCCGTGGGCAGCTTCAGTGGGCACAAGGAGATGAAGGAGGGACTAAAAGCTGCAATTCCCTCCCCGCTCCCTGCTCACCCACCCAGCCCCAGGGGGGACAGCTCACACCCAGGGTCTCCCCCTTCCCAGGGGCCACAGGGGCAGAGTGCTGGGGGCTCACCTGGAGGCCGTGAAGATGTGCTTGGAGTTGGTGCAGATGGCGTTGATGGGGCTGTCATGGCCCTTGATCTCCCCCACTGGGGTGAAGTTGTCCACGTTCCACACCTTGATGACGCCTCCTCGGCAGGCGCTCAGCACCATGGGGCGCCCAGGGATGAAGGCCAGGGCACACACCCAGTCCTTGTGGGCATTGGGGATTTGCTGGAGGCACAGAGCACAGCCATGACCAACCTCACCTGCAGCACCACATGCACCCATCTGGCTCCCTGTCCCAGCTCCTCACTGACACCTCAGGACTGACTGGGACCTGGTGGAACTGGAGGTGCCCAGGTAGGAGCCAAGGGCGTGAGCTCAAAATCACGGCTTGGTTTCTCCCTTGGGCAGGAGACAACCCAGAATTCAGGGTGGAACACAAGCCTCCACACTGCAACTGATGCCTCAGCCTGTCTGAAGGAGAGGCAGCAATCCCAAGCATCCTGCTGGACAAATTATGGGGGCACAGCACACCCTCACCCACACATGATCAGGACTGTAAGTGCCCGCTCCACTGGCACCAGGTTCCTGGACAACCCCCCAGGCCCCAGTAGCAACCCCCCTGTGCCCTGTGCTCCCCTCCAGACCTGGATAAGTTCCTGCTGCTCCAGATCCCACTTCTTTATGCCATTGTCCCTGGAGCCACTGAAGAGGACATCTCCCTGGATGGCCAGGCACTCGATGCCATCGTAGTGAGGGGGCTCGAAGTTGTGAGTGGGGCTGATATTGCCCACCATGCCCTCTGTGATCTCAAACACCTGGGGGAGAGCAGCAGGTAACAAACCACGGATGGCACTGGGGACTCCCTCCCCTGGACAGTTTGGGCACCACTCTCTGTGTCCCAGGCTCAGGGACACAAAATCAGAGTGATTTTGGGAATGGGACTGGGCATTGGTTGCTGAAGGCTTTTGGGGCTGAGGGTCCTGCCACTAGCAGAGGAGATCTGCCACCAGGGACAGCCCCACTCTGCTACATTTTAGTCATGGTGAACCTTCACACTCCTCTGGAGCCACACTGACAGCTGAGGGGGATCTGTCTCACCATCTCACCACCCCTCCCCACTTCCCTGGGGACAGTTCTAGTGAAACCTGCTAAATCCTGAAAGGAAGGGACAGGCTCCTGCTGTGCTGGAGCTGTGACTGAGCAGGCACAAGACATCTTTATCAGTGGGGGATTATTGAGCAGAACAGGGTGAACTGCTCATCTGGGTCAGCCCTCACATGCAAATCACAGCCAGAGAGTCTGGAGAAGTTGCATTTCTCTTATGCATCAAAAGTGCATTGTGAACCAAGCAAAAGGCAAGATTTGGGAAGAGGAAACAAGGGAAAACCTCACATGCAGAGGTGAAAACAGAATCTGGGCTCAGCTCTCAGGAGGAGGGAAGAGTGAGGGGTTGCCAACATCTGGGCTTCCCTACAGGACTTGAAAAATGTGAGTGTTAAAGTGGTAGGTGCTGCTGCCTATGTCTTGTCCCCAGCAAGCCTCTCCTGTTGAAAGGCAAGGCTTTAACAGTTAGGCAATGCAGTTAACAGTTAGGCAAGGAGTTAACAGTCAGGCAATGCAGTCAAACCTCCACTCAACACTCACCACAATGGCTCAGTGATAGAGGCAAGAAAGGCTCTTTTGCAAGGGTTTATTCCAGCAGGGTAACTCAGTCCCAGAAGGACAAACCCGGGGAAAGAGGAAGAACCACGAGGAGCCAGAGCTCATAAAGGGGAAGGGGTGGGGGGCAGAGGGGCCTGGCCACCAGGGGTAGGAGGGTGGTACCAGGGATACCAAACCAGTGACAGGGGAAGGAGAAACCAGGGGAAGTTGTGACACCAAGTCCATACGGGAGACTGTTTTCCCTTTGGGAGGGATGATCTATGGTAAGTGTTAATGATGTTTCCAGGGCTCAGGGCTTGGGGATTGACCAAGAGGGGAGAGTTCATGGGATGCTACAGGACTGGGGGTGCTGCTCCCCAAGGAGCAGAGTACCTTGACATAGTGATCCTTGGAGCCTGTGACCACCAGGTCGTGGTTGCTCGGGGTCTGGCTCACTGTCAGGCACATCACGGGCCCGATGTGGCCGCTCAGCTTCCCCACGGGCTGCAGCCTGCGGGGAGCAAGGGCACAGCTCAGCCCCTGAGGGCAGCAAGGGCACAGCTCAGCCCCTGCAAGGGCACAGCTCAGCCCCTGCAGGGGCAGCAAGGGCACAGCTCAGCCCCTGAGGGGGCAGCAAGGGCACAGCTCAGCCCCTGTGGGCAGCAAGGGCACAGATCAGCCCCTGTGAGGGCAGCAAGGGCACAGCTCAGCCCCTGTGGGGGCAGCAAGGGCACAGCTCAGCCCCTGCAGGGGCAGCAGGGGCACAGCTCAGCCCCTGCAGGGGCAGCAAGGGCACAGCTCAGCCCTTGCCCGTGCTGGGGCTCATCCTGAGGGCCCTCACACCCCCAGCCTCCCCCAGCCCTCCCTGGGTGCCCCAGCCAGGGCTGCTCCCTCTGGGGCAGAGCGGGCATGGAGAGCTCATTGTCCATGATCCAGGGGAGGAGGGCAGGCTGAGTGTGCCAACATCTGGCTGGACAGCCTCAGAGTGGGCCAACATCTGGCTGCAGAGTCCAGGCTGCAGCACAGGGTAAATTAATCTTTAATTCTTAAATTAAGATTTGTTATTATAAAGTATCTTAATTTTTTTTTAATTTAAAATATTAAGTTTTAAATAAATCTTAAAATTAAGAAAAATTTTAGAAGTCTTAAATTTAAGAAGACCTTAAAGATTTATGATCTTAAAAAAATCTTAAATTTTTAAAGATTTAAAATCTTAAATGTTAGATTTAGGAAAAAATTAAAATCCTAAATTTAAGAAAATCTTAAATCCTAAATTAATCTTTAATTCTTAAACTATGATTTATGATCTTAAAACAGCTTATTTTTTTAATAATTTAAAATCTTAAATTTAAAAAAACTAAAATCTTATATTTAAGATCTTAAATTTAAATCTTAAATCTTAAAAAATCTTAAATTAATCTTTAATTCTTAAATTAAGCTTTATAATCTTTAAAAATCTTACATTTTAAAAAAATGTTAAATCTTAATTTTTAAATAAAACAACTTTAAAATCTTAAATTTTTTAAAATTTAAAAATCTTAACTTTAAGGTCTTAAATTTAAATCTTAAATCTTAACAAATCTTAAATTAATCTTTAATTTTTAAATTAAGATTTATGATCTTAAAAATATCTTCAATTTTTTAAAACTGAAAATATTAAATGTTCAATTTAAAAATCTTAAACTTAAGATCTAAGAAAATCTTATATTTAATAAATAAAAAGATTTAAGAAACACTTAAATTTACATCTTAAAAAATTTTTAACATTATTTTAAACCAAAACTACTACTACCCCATAGGAAAGCATCCTGAAAACCCTTATTCCAGGCAATTCCTGCTGTGGAAAAGGCTTTCAATTTGCCTCAGGGAATGATTTAATTGGTCCCTGGGGATCATTTCATGCCACTCTGAGCCCCTGCCCTGCTGAGCCCCAGCCCTGCCCAGCTCAGCCCCAGCCCTGCCCAGCTGAGCCCCCATCCCTGCCCAGCTCAGCTCCCATCCCTGCCCAGCTCAGCCCCCAGCCCTGCCCAGCTCAGCTCCAATCCCTGCCCTGCTCAGCCCCCAGCCCAGCTCAGCCCCATCCCTGCCCAGCTCAGCCCCCATCCCTGCCCAGCTCAGCCCCAGCCCTGCCCTGCTCAGCTCCAATCCCTGCCCAGCTCAGCTCCAATCCCTGCCCAGCTCAGCTCCCATCCCTGCCCAGCTCAGCCCCATCCCTGCCCTGCTGAGCCCCCATCCCTGCCCAGCTCAGCCCCCATCCCTGCCCAGCTCAGCCCCATCCCTGCCCAGCTCAGCCCCCGTCCCTGCCCAGCTCAGCCCCCGTCCCTGCCCAGCTCAGCCCCCATCCCTGCCCAGCTCAGCCCCATCCCTGCCCAGCTCAGCTCCAATCCCTGCCCAGCTCAGCCCCCATCCCTGCCCAGCTCAGCCCCATCCCTGCCCTGCTCAGCCCCCAGCCCTGCCCAGCTCAGCCCCCATCCCTGCCCAGCTCAGCCCCCATCCCTGCCCAGCTCGGCTCCAATCCCTGCCCAGCTCAGCCCCCATCCCTGCCCAGCTCAGCCCCAGCCCTGCCCTACTGAGCCCCCAGCCCTGCCCAGCTCAGCTCTAATCCCTGCCCAGCTCAGCTCCAATCCCTGCCCTGCTGAGCCCCCATCCCTGTTCAGCCCCCATCCCTGCCCAGCTCAGCCCCATCCCTGCCCAGCTCAGCCCCCATCCCTGCCCTGCTGAGCCCCATCCCTGCCCAGCTCAGCCCCATCCCTGCCCAGCTCAGCTCCAATCCCAGCCCAGCTCAGCCCCCAGCCCTGCCCAGCTCAGCCCCATCCCTGCCCAGCTCAGCTCCAATCCCTGCCCTGCTCAGCCCCATCCCTGCCCTGCTGAGCCCCCATCCCTGCCCAGCTCAGCTCCAATCCCTGCCCAGCTCAGCCCCCAGCCCTGCCCAGCTCAGCTCCAATCCCTGCCCAGCTCAGCCCCCAGCCCTGCCCAGCCCCATCCCTGCTCTGCTGAGCCCCCATCCCTGCCCAGCTCAGCCCCATCCCCGACCTGCTGAGCTCCCAGACGCGCACGGCGTTGCCAGCGGCCGCGTAGAGCGCGGTGCCCGCGGGGTTGAGCGCGATCTGGTTGATCTGGTGCTCGCCCTGCACGCTGGTGACCGTGCGGTTGCTGGTCCCGGCACACGCGTCCCCAGAGATCACCTGGCCCGACGACCTGAAGGGGCAGAGTTCAAAGGGGTGATGGATTCTACCTGCTGGGGAGTAATTAGGGTTGAGTCTGTGATTGCAGGAGGCTGGGCAATCACAGAATTCACAGAATGACCAGGTTGGAAGAGACCTCAAAGATCATCGAGTCCAACCCAGCCCCAGCACCTCAACTCACCCCTGGCACCCAGCGCCACATCCAGGCTTTGTTAAACACCCCCAGGGACGGTGACTCCACCACCTCCCCGGGCAGCCATTCCAGAACTTTATCACCCTTTCCATGACAAACTTTTTCCTGATATCCAACCTATATTTCCCTTGATGTAGCTTGAGACTGTGACCTCTGGTTCTGTCAGTGCTGCCTGGAGACAGAGCCCAGCCACATTTGACTACAACTGACCTCCCACCAACTACAACCCTTCAGGAAGTTGTAGAGTGATGAGGGCAGCCCTGAGTCTCCTTTTCTCCAGGCTAGACAACCCCAGCTCCCTCAGTTGTTCCTCACAGGGTTTGTGTTCCCAGCCCCTCAACAGCCTCACTGCCTCCTCTGGACATGCTCAATGTCTCCATGTCTTTCCTAAACTGAGGGCCCAGAGCTGGACACAGCACTCCAGGTGTGCTCTCACCAGTGCTGACTAAAGGGGCAGAATGAGCTCCCTGCTCCTGCTGCCACACCATTCCTGATCCAGGCCAGGAGCCATTGGCCTTCTTGGCCACCAGGGCACTCTGCTGGCTCATGTTCAGCCTGCTGTCCATCAGCACCCCCAGGTTCCTTTCTAGGCACTGTCCAGCCACAGCATCCCCAGCCTATACCTTTATTCTACTATCCTATATTATGTGGCTTTTCTCTTCCCAGAGAAAAGCAAGGCACAATTTTTCCCAAGGATTTTCTGGGAATGTCAGAGAGAAGCCTCAGAGAAGAGAAAAACAATTTTTATATCTATTCTCTGCTCCTGTTGTTTTGCACCTGTGGAATGTGTTAGGATATTGTTTACCTGCAGGAATTTAGTAATTGGGTTCTGCTGAGGATTGTTTTGTTTCCTTGGCCAATCACACAAATCCATTGCCTGACTGTTGAGAGACAGTCACAAGTTTTCTTTAGTATTCTTTAGCATTTTTTGTACTATAGAAAATACATAATACAGTATCATAAAGAGAGTGTTCAGCATTCCAAAGCCTTGGAGTCAGATGTCAATCATTCCTGTGACAGGGGCACCCTGATATTTCTATAATACTATATTATACTATAATACTCTATTATCTATAATATTATATTATCCTATTAAAAAAACCCCATCTGTGGAGACAGATAGGCATGCCAGCCCTCCCCCTTGGAGAGCTATCCCTTGAATGGGCTGTGATAAAATCTTCTCAAACTCTCTTGGACTGAGAAATCCTCCTTGGTCATGGTGAATTCCCAGCACGCTTTGGAACCCCATGTAGATTTGTTGGGATTGATTGGTTTTTCCCACCCCTGCTTTTCCCCATAAAACCCCAGTTTCTAGCCTGTTCAGCAGGGAGCTGCTGTCCCTGGCCTCCTTTGCAGGGTGCAGGAATAAAGGAACTCTGTGGAACAATCTCATGGTGCTCCTGTCTCTTTGTCCCTGTGTTGGCCTGGGGACACCTCACAAGGCAGAGCTGAAATCACTGCTCAGAGCTGAAATCACTGCTCAGAGCTGAAATCCCTGCTAAGAGCTGAGCTGGCTGCCCCTTGCTGGGGTCACCCTGCAGCTGAAGGATTGCTGAGACCCCTAGAAAGTTGTCTCTTGGGGGACTTCTCTCTGGGAAGGTTGTGGTGTCCAGGTTGAGCCATCAGACCCCCACTGCCCTTGCAGACAGTCTGATACAGCTTTGACCTAACTGGTCCTTGAATCCAAAACGCCGTCACCAGTGACCAATTATAAAATCACCCTTTGGTAAAGAAATCTCCATAACACATTCCACATGTGCACAATGACAGGTGCAACAAGTGGAGATAAGAATTGTTTCTCATTGTTTTCTCTGAGCTTTCTCCCAGCTTCCCAGGAAAATCCTGGGAGAGCTGTCTCTCTCTGTTCAGAGGATATGTGGTTACCACAGGTGATGCCTTGTCAAGGCTGAACAGAGCCTAGAACAGAGGTTGGACAGAGCTAAAGAATAAAGTAGGGATTTATTAGGAGGCCTCAATGGATACACCTTGGGCAGCACAAGAGCCCAGCAATTTACATTTTGTCTGAGGCAAAGTAGCCTTATAAATATACCACTACTATGGTTGAATTGTGCCTAAAGACAAAAAAGCTTTTGTTCTCTATCGCAGCTTTTTAGATACCCAAGGCACTTAGTATAAGTTTCTACTAAAAGCTAAAACCTATATTCTAAATCTATATTTCTATTTCACTTTGTAGCTTTATATATCTCAGTTTCTCCAGGGGTTTCAGTTCAATCCTTGTGCTTAGATTTCCCTCCAGGCCTGTGCCCTGAGGGGTTTGTACCACCACCAGCCAGGGCTACAGCCCAGGTGAACCAAAATGGCCACAAAATGCATGACAGGTCAGGGGGTCTCTCACTTTTATAAGTTTTGGTCCGTTTGCATATTGGAGCTAATTGTCCAATTACAGATTTAACCCATGAAGTCCCATCCTGCTTGTTTTTCTGTCTTTAGTTCATGTTGTTTGTGCTCTTGGGCTGACGTTTGGATCATTTGTCCTTGGTGCCCAGCTGGAACAGGAATTGTTTTGTCTCCCTGTTCTGTGCACAGAGCTCACCATCCTATAATATGAAGCCCAGACCCACACACTAAAGCAGCATAGAATGTGAAAAATAGAAAAACTAAACCTGAGACTCTTATCTCAGGTTTTGGAGGATGAGACCAGGAGGATGAGACCAGAGGCACTGAGGAACCACAGGGCTGTCCCCAGGCTAGCACAGCTGGGTCCCACACTGAGGAAAGGCCCTGGAGTGTCCCCGTCCCTCTGGCCACAATGGGACCAACAGGAGCTTTGTCCCACAGGGCAGTGCCCAGCCTGCAAAGGCAGCCAAGGATCAGGGTCTGTGCCTGACTCAGAGCATCCTGCCCTGGTTTTCTGAGTTCCCTCTGCTCTCCTCCTGTGCCTCTCTGCTTCCACAGAAGGGCTGGTGAGTGCTGGCATCCAGCACAGGGCAGAGAGGTCTCAGCCTCTGTGCCAGGAGGGAAACCAAGGCAGGTGAGCTGAGGCTGGATGGGGAAAGGAGACCTGTGCCACAGCAAGTGGGTAACTCTGAACTGCTATAGGAATGAGCCCCATGTTGATGGAGTGACAAAACTGTCCTTTGTCCCCTTAAAAAGGAAAGAAACCCAGAAGTTTCTCTCCTCAATTAGGTGAAAAAGCCACCTCACAGGCCTGGGGGACTTCACCTCAAACTGAAGGATAGCCAATTGCACAGAAGCCAAAAAGTCCCACCTGGGCAATTTACTAGAAAAAAGAAGAGAACAAAGAAACAAATCACTTTTGTGGGGTGCTTTAGCGGGAGCAAGAACGTCTTGTACTTGGCTTTTTTTTTTCTCTGTTTGTTATTTTGCCTTTTATTAAACCATTTTGTTTCCAACACTACCACAGAAGCCATCCTGCTGATTTTGGACCTCCAAAGGTAGCTGAGCTATCTTAGGTGAGTAACTGACCTCCAAGAGCTCATGAGACCTGGCTCAAGGAGGCTCCTATTACTCCGTATCATCCTGTCCTAACCTTGGAGACCTACTCCAGACTGGCAGCCACAGCTACAATCTGTTCCATGCTCCTTTCTGGTCCTCAAACTCCTCACAGAGCCCCACGTTTCCCACTGAAGAGGCTGTGATTTACGCAGACACTCTGCTGTTTGGGGCTGTGCCCCCCATGGGAGCTCCCAGCTCTCAGAACAGCTGCAAAACCTCTTCAAAGCTCCGGATCCTTAACAGTGCTGGATTCTGCACCTGAGACACAGCAGCCCTGGATGTGTGTACACAGCAGGGAACAGAGAGCAGCTGTGGGAAGGGACCTGGGCATCCTGGTCAATGTACATGAATCAGCAGTGCCCTGGCGGCCAGGAGGGACATCTATGGCCTGGACACACCAGGCACAGCATGGCCAGCTGGGCAGAGGGGATTGTCCTGCCCTGCTCTGCACTGGGGTAGCCTCACCTCAAGCCCTCAGGGCAGTTTTGAGCACCACAATATAAAAAAGACATTAAGGCATTGGAGAGCATCCTAAGGAGGGCCATGACAATGGTGAAGGGTCTGGAGGAGAAGCCTCATGAGGGGCAGCTGAGGGCACTTGGTTTGTTCAGCCTAGAGGGGAGACCTCACTGGGGTCTTCAACATCCTCATGAGGGGCAGCAGAGGGACAGGCACTGATCTCTTCCCTCTCATGACAAGTGACAGGACTCACAGGAATGGCTGGAGCTGAGCTGGGAGATATTCAGGTTGGATGTCAGGAAAAGGTTCTTCCCCAGAGGGTGCTGGGGCACTGAACAGGAACAACTGGGAAATGGGCACAGCTCCGAGCCTGTCCGAGTCCAAGTGTTTGGAAAAGCACAGGGTGGGATTGTTGGGGTGACTGTGCAGGGTCAGGAATTGGATGTGATGATCCTGGTGCGTCCCTTCCAACCCAGCATATTCTGTGATTTTATGACCCTGAGTCTTTGCTGCAGGAGTCCCCATGAACTCCCTCACCCCAACCTCTCCCACCCTCCCTGTTCCTTAGGAAAGCAGCACTGCAAACTGGCACTAAGGAGCTGTATGTGGCCATGTCCCCAGCTCCTGTAGGTTCTGTAAAGGCTTCTGCAGAGCCAGAGGAGCCCAGAGTGCCCAGGTGCCCGAGCTGACGTACGTGAGGGTGCGGACGCAGCGCGCGGAGTCGCGGATGTCCCACACCTTGATGTAGGACGTGGACACGGTGAACACCAGCCCCGTGTGGCTGCAGTACTTGATGGAAACCACATTGTTGGGGTGGCCCTTGAGAGAGGCGATTTCCTGGCCTGTCACCAGGTTCCACATCTTGCAGCTGCGGTCTGTGGGAGGAAGAACATGCCCAGGAGTGTTAGTGGTGTCTCCTCCAAGGACATATAGGCTTGAGGACAATATTCCCTCTAAGCATGTCCCCCCACCCACAGGGCCAGAGGAAAGGAGCCAGCCAGCCCCAGCACAGGGGCAGAGCTCAACACTGAAAAGAGGAACCATCCCTGTAATGCCAACACTTCCCTTGCATCCTCCCTGCCCATCACCCACCTTTGGAGCCCGTGAAGAGCAGCTCATCGGTGGCATCCAGGCAGAGCACAGGCTTGGTGTGTCCCTCTGCCACTGAGACACACTGCAGAGGGGCTGTCCGGGCATTCTTGGTGCCACCCACCGGGTTGATGATGCCCCTTCACAGGAGAGAGAGAACAGGTACAGTGTGGGGTGGAGGGGCACGGTGCCCACAGCCCCAGGGAGAACATGAGCAGCCTCACACCCAGCCCAGAGTGAGACACTGCTCCACCTGAACCTGGCCTGTCTGAGCTGAGGTCTCTGTGGAAACCCCAGAATGTCCCCATGGGCACCCCCTGCCCACCTCTGCCCCTGCCATCACACAGGGCAAGGGGGAGGCTGCCCAGTGACCTCTGCTCTCCCCCTAACCTCTCCTGCCTCACCAGCACAGACCCAGGACAGTGCAGGAGACTCGGCTCCATGGCCTGAGGTCCATTTGTGGACTCTCCAGCCTGAAACTGAAGCTCTGCTGGGATTATGTTTCAGAGTTCCAGTATCAGCACCCCATCCCCTGAAGGCTGTCACCCTCTGGCTGGTGGCATTTGAAGACAGATCCCAAGGGTGACAAAGGACAGCACCAGCATCTGCCCCCCACATCCCTGCTGCAATGGCTGTTCCTGCCCCCACTGCTGGCTCTGGGCAGGACAGCACCTACCCCTGCCAAGGAACACTGCTCTGTGTCCTGGGGGACATCATCTGCCAAACCCTCCACCTCAGACATGCTCAGAGTGCTGAGCACCCCCAGCCTGACCCTCCTGTGTGTGACCTGGTCATCAAGCACAGCCTCAACACTCCCAAGCTGTGCTAATTTTGTCTTACAGGCAGAGAAACTGATGTATGGGGCTAGAGAAGGGCAAGGTTTGCATTAGTTGTGAGGACAAGCACAGGCTCATTAATTGGGTTTGGAAATCACATGCATGTGATGTTCCTCAGCTCTGCACTTACCAAAGCCAAGCCAACAGCCCTCCCCTCACCCCCAGAGCTTCCAGCAGCCTCAAAGCAACACTGAATCCAAGGGGAAATCCCTGCACTGCCAATCTTCCATGGACTTTGAGTGGCTGCCTGACTACAAACTGCCCAGGGTGACCCTCTCAGAGTGGGCTGGTGTCACCTCCCCTGTCACAGGGGCCTGCAGGAGCTCAGGGCACAGGCAGAGGGGACACCTGGTTGCTGGACAGCTGATCATGGAATCATGGAATGGTTTGGGTTGGAACTTTAGACACCATCTCATTCCATGTCCATGCCATGCGCAGGGACACCTTCCACTAGACCAGGTGGCTCCAAGCCCCGTCCAACCTGGCCTTGGACACTCCCAGGGATGGGACAGCTGCTGTGGAAAACCTGTGCCAGGGCCTCAGCACCCACACAGGGAAGAACTCCTTCCTAACATCTAGCCCAATCTCTCCTCTTTCAGTTTTAAACTGTTCCCCCTTGTCCTGTCACTATTTGCCCATGTACAAAGTTGCTCTCCCTCTTTGTAACAAGCCCCTTTAGGCACTGGAAAGCTGCAACGTTCCTAAAGGATGGGGGAAATGTGGCCCTTGTTCTGGGAAACCTCTGAAGTGGTGGATGCAGGGAGAGAAGCCCAGGAGAACCAAGGCTGAGCTCTGCCACAATCTGACTTTGTTTCTTTAGGGACAGACTGACCTTTTCCAGCACCAGGGCAGCACAACCAGGCACGAGCTGAACCTGAGATAGCTGCCTGCAAGAAGCTTGCACAAAGCATGTACTGCAAGCACCCTTCCCCACCATCTCACCATCCTGCTGGAGAGCTGGGGAAGGGCTGGCACCATGAGTGGTGGCCTCATGCTGGCAAGAACCCATCAGAGCTGGAGGAGAACATGCTGCCAACCCAAAGCAGCCAGCACCCACCAGTGAGCCCAGCACCACGCACCAAGGGCTAATCCAAGCAGGAACAGCCTGAACTGACAGCACCAGGTACCAGAGGTGGCATGCCAGGGGGACAGACACACAGGCTGGGATGGGGGAGAGCAGCAAGCTGCAGGCAGAGCATGCAGGGACAGGGAGAGCAGGCATCTGACAGAGAGAAGGAGGAGCAGAGGAAGGGATAATAAATAGAATTGTCTATACCTCAGCACCTCCGAGACAGAGGAATCGCTGTCATCAGACCTAGGGGCAGAAAATTAGCAGGATTATGGGAGAGAAAACCCAGACTAGAGAAGGCAGCAGTGGAGTCAGAGGTGGAAGATTGTTATTGCATCCAAGCCAGTGTAGGACAGAGAGAAGGAGAGGAGGGAAGGAGAAGGAGAAGCACACATGGAGAACCAGGGGAGAGCAGAAGAGCAGGAGGGCATGTGAGGAACAGACAGCAGGTCTCCATCAGGGAACACCAGCGCTGCTAGCAAGCCCAGAGCAGCACCTGACCTGCCGCCAGGAGAGGCTGGAGCAGCACTTGTGGCTGGACGCCAGTCCATCAGCTTCCTCTGAGCCCTCATCCCCTCACCCCATGCTGCTCCCTCATCTTGCCAGGGATCCAAGTCTGTCTGCAGGCAGAGGCCAGCACTGTGAGCTCAGAGGGGCACAGTGGGCAGGAGCACAGCCCTGCCACGGCAGCTGCTCCATCACAGGGAGGAGCAGGGAGTGAAGAGGTGACAGGACACTGGCTGGAGCCAATCCAAGCCCTGGTGTTGCTATACACCCCCACAGGACCCAGTACAGGCCATGTGCTATCCTGGTCTGGGTTCCCTTTGCTCAGACACCCTCACCCCAGCAGGACTCACTTGTCCAAGGCAGATCCCTGGCTCTGGGTGCTCGTGAGACGGGAGAAGACGTTGCGGTCGTTGCGTGGACGGGTGGGTGGGGAGGAGGGTGGTGTGAAGCCGATGTCTGCAGGCCTGAGCCAAAGGATCAGAGGACACATGACTTGGGAACTGCTCACCTGGCACCTGACAGGGCCCAGAAAGAATCCTGGGCCACACAGCCCCCCTGCCCATGCCAGTGTTTGTCCCGAGCTCACCTGGCAGGCTGCCCACGGTCGTAGGATTTCCGCCGGGTCAGGGGCGAGGTGTCCGAGCCCCGGGACTGCCTGGGACTGCAGCAAGTGAACAAAGCACAGTGGGTGCCTGCCCTGCCCAGGATCCCTCCACAATCAACACCTCTGCCCTCCCCCAGAAGAGCAAACAAGAGATTGGGCTGGAGTCACAATCTCGAGGCAGAGTGCAGAGGCTTTTGGCAGCCCAAGACACCTCCAAAAAGGCTGATAACCCAGAGCAGGGAGTTGGGGACCCTTGTGGTTGTTCTCCCTGCTTCTGAAGTATCCCCTGTCCATCTCCCCCCTTCCTTCCCTGCTCCTGAGCTATCCTCCTCTCCATCTGCAAAGGACACCAACACACTCTCCAAGCCCCACTGTGGAAATTCCCCACAGCATGCTATACCCAAGCATGGAGAGATGCAGGATTGGGCTCCCCTACCCCTCTGCACCTCCCCAGGCCAGGCACAGCTCCCCAGGCCATGCCCCTGAGCCTCCCAGGCACTGGTGGCCCATGCTCACAAGGTGCTGCCCCGGGTGGGCAGGCTGATGGTCCGTGACACCTTCTCCTTGTAATAGGGGTCCCGGATGGAGAAGCCGATCCCGTCCTCCTTGATCTCCATGAGGGACGCCAAGGACTTGGTGATGTTCTTGGTGGACACGTCCAGCGTGGGTCCCAGACACTCAGCTGACACTGCCTTCATCTGCCCCGAAAGCTTGGGCTCTCCCTAGAGCAGGGCAGAGGGCTCAGGATGGGCACATGGGGACAGTGGGAGCAGCCAGCAATGGGGGCTGGAAGAGTTTGTGCTCTCTGGCCACAAACCAGCTCCCCACATCCCACTGGGATGCCCATCAGCCAGCTCTCCAGCAAACATGGCCGCCTGTACAGAACAGTGGCTGCTTTCCTCCATGGGGACATCCTCAGTGCCACTCAGATTTGGGAGGTATTGCCTGGTGTGGTGGGTGCTTCCCAAGTCTCCTGTGCCACTCAGATTTGGGAGGTATTGCCTGGTGGGTGCTTCCCAAGTCTCTGGTGCTCCAGGAGAGGACCACTGCACCAGGAGACCTTGGTTCTGCCCATCCATAAATCAGCCACACTGCCTTATGCCAAGCCTGGCTTGCCAAGGTTCAGGCTGCAGAGCAGAGGCCTGAAGCATCACTGAACATCCCTCCATCCCTCCTCCCTGACCAGGACACACAAAAAGGCCAACTAACCTTGAACTTAAAGTCATCCTGGCTTGCTGAGCCCTTCATGGTGAAAGACTGGGAGATGCTGCAAGGAGAAAGGAACAAAGATGGATCTTCGGTGCCAAACTCTCTTCAGAAAGCTGGTGCCACTGCTCCACCAGACTCCTTGGGTCACCCTCTGCCCCCAGCACCCTTTCTCCAAGGAATGACCAAGCCTTCACTCCTTGCTTGTGTCCAAGAGACATCCTGATCCCCCCACCAAGGGCTGGGCACCACAGAAAAGCTCAGGTGGGGCTCTGTTCATCCATGCCCCTCTACAAGGTCCATGAATGGCATCAGGCAGTGCCAGGCTGGGTGCTCACCTCCCATCTGAGGCCAGGCTGAACTCTGAAACTTCCTCATCTGTGCTGGTGTAGCCATTCTCTGTGAGAGGGAGACAGTGCATCAGCAGAGGGGACCCAGAGGGGACACCACTGTCACCAGCCCCTCCTCCAAACCCTGCAGCAGAAGGGGCAGCCCAGGAGGGCATGAAGGATAACCCAGTCCCTGTCCCTGTTATCCATGGCCAGGAGGAAGGTGTAGGGGGTGACTCAGTCCTTGTCCCAGTTATCCATGGCCAGAATGGTGTGGGGGGCGACCCTGTCCCTGTGATCCATGGCCATGAGGGCATGAGGGATAACCCTGTCCTTGTCCTTGTTGTCCATGGCCAGGGCACACAGTCCCACCCAACATGGCCTTTGGGCAGGGTCCCAGCCACCTCCAGGTGCTTCCTGCAGGCCCAGTCCAGGTGGGCACCCAGCCCACAGGCAGCACTCCTGGCCTGAAGCTGCCCCTGCCTCAGGCCCCACCTTGCTGGACATTGTGGATCAGTGCCTGCAGCTCAGGGTGGGACTCAGCCTTCTCCCTCAGGGCATCCAGCAGGGCGTGGTTCTGTGAGGAGTTGGCCACATCGTTCTGCCGCAGGCGCCCCTCCAGCAGCCGGATCTGCGCCTCCTTCTGGGCCACCTGCAGCCCCTGCACAGGCAATGCTGGCACTCAGCAAGGTCCTGGCACCAGGTCCCCACCCTGGCAGCCAGGAAGAAGCCCTGTCACACATGCACAGCCCTGCCAGCCCCACACCTTGTCGATGGAGGCTTTCAGGAAGTTGTCCAGCAGCAGCCGGGCTTCGGCCAGGGAGCAGGAGCTGATCACCACCGAGGTGTCCGTGGAGTCCAGCTCCTCCTGAAACACACAGGGACAAAGGCTGGATCAGCAGGGCAGCTTTGCTGCTGGATGGGCCTCCATGGCAAGCACAGCACTTCCATCACCCTGCAAGCACTGCCCAGTCCAACCCTCACCCTCCCCAGTCTGCCCAGTGGCTCCTGGGTGTCACAGACATCTTTTTATGAAAATCCTTTTCTTGGGACTTTTTCTTCCTGAGAAGCTGAGAGGCTTCAGGAACAAAATGTAAACATTGATTATCTGCTGCTGTGGAATGCAACAGGTGGATCTGTGATTGGTCTCATGTGGTTGTTTCTAATTAATGGCCAATCACAGCAGAGCTGGCTTGGACAGAGAGTCTGAGCTGCCTTTGTTATCATTCTTTCTTTTTCTATTCTTAGCTAAGCCTTCTGAGATGAAACTTTTCCTTCTATTAGTTTTAGTATAGTTTTAATGTAATATATATCATAAAATAATAAATCAAGCCTTCTGTAACATGGAGTCAGATCTACGTCTCTTCCCTCATCCTAAGACCCCTGTGAACACAGTCACAACTCGGCAGATCCAGCCATGGGACTGTCCAGTGCTGAAGGGCTCATGCACTGCTACAGAAATTCAGGCTCCAGCACAAAACTAGACCATGAACAGACACCGGGCTCACCCAAATCCACAACCCAAAGCCTGGTGTGAATTAACAGCAGCGCTACTTCCCTGCTAATCAAGGTGACAGTTGGGGACAAGCCAGGGACAGCACACAGCCTCCATTTCAGGCTGCAGGCATTGAGGGGAGTTGGGAGCTGCCCAGCGGCATGCCCAGTATCACAACTGGACACAAAACCTAGATGGTTTCTGCTAGGAAAAAGCCAATCCTCCTGGGATGTTTCCAGTGCCTGAAGCAACAACCATGGGTACAAGTGACCACCAGCCCCATGGGCAAATGGGGGCTGCAGCCTCTCTACAATTTCAGGGCAGCAGGACACCAGCATGTCCATGGACATGCAAGGACCTGCCAGAACTCCTCTCTGTAATTAATCACCTAATGAGAAGTGGCTGTGTGGGTGAAGCCTCACCAAGAGTGACAGCTCAGAGGACTCTGGGTCCTCTGAGCAGAGCCCAGCCCCAGCTGGCTGTGCCCAAGGATGCTCTTTGCACAGAGGGATGCTCTCATTTTCTCCCTGCCAGTCAGACCCAGTCCTTCTGCCCACCTTGGTCTCCTCAATCTGCATGATGGTGGCCTGGCAGTCTGAAATGCTGTCGTTGATGTAGTCAATGTTGGCCCCCAGCACCTCAATCTCCTCGTTCAGCTCTTGCAGACCCTTCTGCTCCTTGGGGCTCTCTGCCTGCAGCTTTGCCCGTTTGCTCAGTAACGCCTCCTGCAGCAGCGACAGCTCCTCACGTTTCTGGGGAAAAGGGAAGGGAATTAGCACTGTCCACATGGCCACCTCCCTGTCCTGCAGCCACCAGCCAGCCCCCTCTGTGTCCCCAGTGCCACAGCCACCTTGATGAGTCTCTCCATGTCTGCCTCGAGGTTGACAATGGTCATTCTCTGCATGACAATGTCGAAGATGCGCCGCTCCAGCGACTGCCACTTGAGGCGGGCAGCTTTGCTGAAGGTCTGGCTGGACCCCTTCTTGGGGAACTTCTTCCTACAGCCAGAGGGAAGAAGAGGCATTTGGGCAGATGGCCACACCGTGCTGGAGAGCCAGGCTTGCCCTAGGATCTGGGATCTGGCTGGCCAGAAACAGAGGATGCATCTGTGCTGTTTCTGCATTGCCCAACTGTAGGAATGTGCTCTCTGTTGATGGAGTGACAAAACTATCCTTTGTCTCTTTAAAAAGGAAAAAAGCCCAGAAGTTTCCTTCTTTGATTAGGTAAAAAGACACCTCATAGGACTTGGGGGACTTCACCTCAAACTTAAGGATAGCCAATTGGACAGGAGCTAAAAAGTCCTGCCTAAGCAATTTATTAAAAAAGAAAAGACAAAGAAACTAATGGCTTTTGTGGGGTGTTTTACCAGGAGCAAGAACCTCTTGCACCTGGCTTGGTTCTTCTCTGCAAAAAGTTTTGTCATTTTGCCTTTATTAAAACTTTTGTTTCCAACACTATCACAGAAGCCATCCTGCTGATTTTACGTCTTCTAAGGTAGCTGAGCTATCTTGGGTGTGATACAGATCTACGAGAGCTCATGAGACCTGGCTTGAGAAAACCACATATCACCCAACTTTTCCTCTTAGCAAAGCGGGACAAGAGATGAGTCCAGCAGGGTTTGTGCCACAACATTTAATCCTCATTGAGGGCCAGCTTTTACCTCAAGCCCAGGTGACAATCACACTCCGCCAGCATAGCTTATCACAGGATCAGTGATTTAGTATGGCTCAAGTGGACACTAAGCAGCCACCCTGCAATTTCCACCACCCACCAAAAGCCAGGCATGGGATCCCTGCGATGTCTCACCCCCGACCACCCAATCCCTGCCCTGACCTGGCAGGCCGAGCCCCGTTAATGGAGGCCGAGGAGTCTCCCAGGAAGTTGTTGATTTTCCTGTTCCACTGGCGCACGATGCTGGAGACGGAGCGAGCGCCGCTCTCGGGCTCGGAGGAGGTGGTGCTGGCCGAGACCTCGGCCCCTGAGTCCAGCATGGGCGGCTTGGGGCCCGTCCTGCCCGCCACCCTGTCGGACATGGGCTTGGCCAGACGGCGCAGCGCTGACACCTGCCCAGGGAGGACAGAGGAGAGGGTCTGTGGTGTTGCATTTTAGTTTAATGTATGCTCAGTCTCACCCCTGGAAAATGTAGGGTTTGTTCCAAGCCTGTGATCCTCCCCTGAAGTGTCACGGATCTGTAATCCCATTGACCCAAGGCTTATTCCGTGCCTGCTATTAACCTGTGCGAGGGAGACCAGGCTCTCTCTTGGCCCTTTTCCCCCTAGGCTCTCCCTCTCTCTCCCCCTTTCCCCCCTTCTCCCTCAGAAACCCTGCTGCTCCCAGGGGTGGGACCCCCAATAAATCCTCACCTAATCTGGAGTCTCCTTGCCTGCCTGCTGCTACCAGGGAACACACAGCTTAGGGGGGACTCCCTTAAAGGAACAGCAAATGGTGTCAGCTGGGCAGCCCCACCCAGCCTAAACACATTGGTATCACCCCCAGGTCCCCACAGGTCTGAGAGCAGCAAAGCCCAGGGATATTTGTGCCTCATGGGGCTCCCCCTCCTCCCTCAAACCCCCCCCACCGCTATCAGGCTCTGCTGCTGGGGATGGGGAACTCTGCTGCTGCCTACATCCATTTCCCACCTGGTTCTTGAGCCATAAAACCTCTCCCTGCCTTTTGGGGACCCCATTCCCAAAGCCAGCCTTATTGAAAGATGGGATTTCTCTGAGCCAAGCACTGGGGCCCAGACCCCCATGGAAGCTGGGGGCTGTGTGGAGGAAACCCCCTTTCCTCACCTCCTGCGTTTTCCTCCGCAGCACAATTTCCTGCTGTCGCTTCTGAGATTCCAGAGCCCTGATCTGGAACTGCAGGAGTGAGAAAGAAAAAGACACCCCTGAGGTCCAGCCCAGATGTGGTCGCAGTCCCAGTGCTCCCTTTGGCATAGTCTCACTCCTGATTTTAACAACGAACAGGCTCCCAGCCCTGAGCTGGCTCTGGCTGCACATTTCCCCTCTCACAGCATCCCCTACAACTCCAACAGGAGCAGTGGGAAGCCTTTGGGAGCTGTTCATCCAGCTGTGCTCTGCTAGGACCTCCAGTGAGGCTTCACCAAGCTATCTGTGAGCTCCTGGAGTGCCAGAGCAGGACAAACCCCCTCCCCAGCCAGACCAGTCACAATCTTGAGGCAGAGTGCAGAGGCTTTTGGCAGCCCAAGACACCTCCAAAAAGGCTGATAACCCAGAGCAGGGAGTTGGGGATCCTTGTGGTCCTTCCCCCTGCTTCTGAAGTATCCCCTCTCCATGCCTCCTGCACATATGGCAAGCCGGGCTCTGACCTCCTGCCGGCGCTGCTCCTTCTTGAGCTGTGCGATCTCCCGGTTCCTCTTGGTCTCGGCCAGGCGGCGCCGCTGCTGCTCCTCCCGCATCTGCTTCATCAGCGCCACCTGCAAGGAGGGGCCACTGTGCCACCGCCCCGGGGCACCCCACACCCAGCACACAGCGCTCTGCGCTGCCACCACAGTGCAAAACGCTGCTCCAGGCTTGGCCAGGATTCCTCCCCGCCCCGGCACATCCAGGTACCTTTGCCTTCTTCATCTCGGCCACCTCTGCCTGCAGCTTGCGCAGCTCCCGCTCGTAGCGGCTCTGGTTCTTGAGCAGGCGAGCGTGCTCCTTCTGGGCTGCCTGCAGCTTCTGCAGGTCCCTGTTCATCTCCTTCAGCCGCTTCTCATAGTCTGCCTTGATCTTGTTGGCCTTCTCCTCGGTGTAGCACTCCATGGTGCCTGGTGGGTGGGGAGAGAGCTCGCAATGCACCCCAGGACCCTCCTGCACCCACAGACCTGCCTGGAGGCACCAAGCACTGTGACCCTCCTGTCCCATCTGAGCCCCCTCACCCATCAGGAACCGGGGTCTGTCTGGGAATCCTGCTGGAAGAACTCAGCATGGAGTGGAGATACAGGGTTGGCCTGAGCAGAGCTGCAGACTGGGACACACAGCCACACACAGGGGTGACCCTGCCCTGTTTAAGCCACACCACTGGCTCTTTTGTGCCTCTGTTTCCCCAGGAGTCCCCACAGCTCATGAAGTGGTGCTCAAGGCTGGAAGAGGCTTTGCCACCCTTCTGCAGCACCAGCAGGGTGCAGAGCTGTGCAGCTGACTGATGCTGCTCCCATGGCAAGGCAAGCAGAGTCTTGGGGGCACCAGGGATTCAAGGAGAAGCAGCGGGATGGCAAAGCTCTACCAGAGCAAGGGCTGGATGCTTTGACTTAGAGTTAGCTGGGTTTGAGCTGGAACTGGGGTCTGGGAATGGGATCCCAAGGGTGAGGCAGTTCTCACTGAGGTTTTGCAGGACACGGTCCCGCTCCAGCTGCGTGTCCCGAATCTTGTTCTGCAGCAGGATCAGCTTCTCCTCATACTGGTGCTTGAGGGTCTGCAGCCGCCGCTGGCTGTTCTCCAGCTCATCAATCAGCTTCTGCTTGATCTCAATCTCACAGGTCAGATCTGCCAGGTCGGCCTGGAAATTCACAGCTGGAGGCAGAGGAGAAAGTCAGGCTGGGAACCATGGGGAGCATCACTTGCATGGCCCCACTGAGTCACAGTGTCGAAAATTGCAATGCAAGATGTTTTCTATTACCATCTGTATGGCAGATTATCTTTTGTCAGTGGGCAGTTTGCTTTATCTCTCTCTCTGAGTGACCACAACCACACCTCCCTCGGAGGGGACATGTGCTGATAACAGACTATTGAATGTCCCTGCTTGACTGATAAGAACTACGGCATCCCATTGGGAGATGTGAGCCCAGAGGGAGGAGCCAAGCATTCCTACCCGGATATAATCCAGAGGTTTTTGAGCTTTCTCCACTGGATTGCCCAGAGGAACAGCAGCTGCCTCTTCTTCCCCTGGATCTTCAGAGAGAGACTGCACCTTTCTCCAGGATCCCTGCTCCAGCAGAACCAGCCCTGACACTGCAGGAGGGCTGAGCCACAATTCCAATGGGACTGCTGCCAACAGCCTGACCCACAGGGTGTCAGGTTGGGTTCTGACTCTGGCAGTGTTGTTTTGATTTACTGCATTGTTTATTTTATCCTTTTTTTTCCCCTTCCCTATTAAAGAACTGTTATTTCCTGCTCCCATATTTTTGCCTGAGAGCCCCTTAATTTAAAATTTATAGCAATTTGGAGGGGTGAGGAGGATTTACATTCTCCATTTCAGGGGAGGCTCCTGCCTTCCTTAGCAGACTCCTGCCTTTCCAAACCAAGACACACAGCACATGGAGAGGGCAGAGGGCTGATGGGAACCCCCACTGCTGGGGAGCAGCAGCCCCCACAGAGCACTGCAGCACCCTGGGGCTCTCCAAATCCCACAGAGCAGGCATGGCTGGGGCATGGTGAGCTCTGCCTCCCCCAGACCAGAGCTCATTGCCAGAGATGCCAGCAAGTGCCCCTCCATGCCCATGGCTGCACACAGATCTCCACTTTACCCTTCTCCTCTGCATCCGAGTCCGAGTCCACCAGGCTCTCTTCACTGGCCGAGTCCTCATCTTCATCCTCGCGCCCATCCTCTTCCTCACAGCCACTCTCATCTTGTTCTTCCTCCTCCTAAGAGATGAGTGCCTAATCTCAGCCAGCAGGATGGTCTGTCCTTCTCCCCACAGCTTCTCCCTCCTCCAAACCTAAGCTCACCCTACAGCAATGGGCCACAGCCCCCCAAATGGGACTCAGCCTCCCACACAGCATGCCCAGGGGCTGCAGCACCATTTCTGGACCCCCAGCACATCCTGTTGAGAGGAACAGCAATTTGACCCATCCATCCCTTCCTAGCTGACCCCTCTTCATCTATGCTGATTAAATCCAAGCCCCCAAAAACATGGACTCCTCATTCTACATCCAGGCTGACTGGGGAGTATCCAGCTTCCACCCTGCTCCAGCATGGAGCCCTCAGCAGAGTGACCCTTCCAGCCTGAGCTTGGTCCCTGTCCCATGGGTGGCAATTTCAGTGCTCCACCACCCAGACAACCCCCCTTATAGCATGAGCACAATGCTCACTCACCTCTTCCACCTCGTTCTCATCCGTCTCCTCCCCATTATCCTGCTGCAGTTTCTGCCTTTTCTTAAACGCCTCCTTCTCTGGGCTAGGGGGAACAGAGGGGGGCTGGTGAGTCCCAGCATGAGAGAGGCCAGAAACAGCTTCTGCTGGGCCACCTTCCCCTCCCTGCTGCTTTTGGACCCTTTGGGGGAAAACAGTCTCTGGAATTACGTGATGGGAAACAGGAGACAAAGGGGAGACGAGGGGAAGGGAGACGAGGGGAAGGGAAGGTTTGGGAAGGGAATGTTTGGGAAGGGAAGGTTTGGGAAGGGAAGGGAAGGTTTGGGAAGGGAAGGTTTGGGAAGGTTTGGGAAGGTTTGGGAAGGGAATGCAGGTGTGTGGGCTCTGGCTGTAGCAGAGGAGACCCAACCCCACAGGGACAGACCAGCACTCAGCCTCCCCCTTCCCCTCACCTCTTCCTCTGCTGCCGCCGCTCTTTCTTCTTGAGGCGCTCCAGGTCCTGCTTGGCCCGTCGGAGCACGTCGGAGGCCTCGGTGTCCAGGGCGGCCGCGGGGCTGCAGATCCCAGCCAGGCCCGGGCCCGGGGAGGAGCCCACGGGGAACGGGCCCCGCGCAGAGACCCGCGAGAGGCTGCGCCGCAGGGACTCGTTCATGGACTCGCTCTCCAGCAGCTTCGTCCTGGGGAGTGCAAACAGCACAGTCCAACAGGGGCCACCCCACTGGCTCTACAGGGGGTCTTGCCTGGGTTTAGAATCACAGAGTGGTTTGGACTGGAAGGGACCTTAAACCTCATCTCATTCCACATTGCTGCTACAGAAGGGGCAGGGATGCCTTCCACTAGACCAGGTTGCTTCAAGCTCCATAGACTTACAGATGTGGAATAACCACAGCTGCTTTGGGCAAACTGTGCCTCTGCCTCACCACCCTCACAGGGAAGAATTTCTTCCTAACTTCTGATTTAAATCTCTCCACTTTTAGTTTAAAGCCATTTTCCCTTGTCCCATTACTACCTGTCCACACTAAAAAAAAACCAAAACAACAGCTCTCTCCCTCTTACTTATAGCCTCCTTTAGGCAGTGGAAGGGGCTCTAGGGTCTCCCCAGAGTCTTCTACAGACTGAACATGATGTGCTCAGGTGGTGTGAGCCAGAGACAGTCACTACTAAGCCACTCCATCTACTGATGGGTCAGAAAGCCACAGTGCTGCCAGACAGGGTACCAGGATCAAGCAGGGTGGCATGGACCCACCTTTGGGAGGCAGCAGTCCCTGGAAGACCCCAGGCACTTCCAATAGAACTTCCCCCTCCATTGTTTTGCGGAGATAATCAAAACTCCACAACTTTTGTGAAAGTTGTAAAGCCGGGGTGTTTATTACAGCGCTGGACGCATGTGGGAATCGTTCCCCTCAAAATGACATGTGTACTTCTGGGAACTTCAGGTTCTTTTTTATCTCTCTCTCAGATACATATGCATACAATTTCACAATAGGTTTATATATATTAATTTTTACAAATTTTGTGTACATTTGCTGGTAGTTCCTCTTTATCAGAAAGAATTCTTAAGTCAAGTTGACTTGCTCACACAGCAGTCTCTGTCTCTCTCTATCACTCTCTGTCTGCCCCCTCTTATCTCTGTCTTTCACTGAAGCAGTTTCTCTGAGCCTAGGCTTTTTGCAGCCAGACTACACAACAAGCTACATACTTAAAGATGTACCTTCTACCTAAATCAAAATAGATTTCTACCCTGGAAAATTTCCACTCTGCCTCACCACCAATGCCCATACCGAAGACAACAATAGCCAAAGCACTTCCTGCCACCAAGGCTGGGCCTCCTTCAACCCTGCATAGCAGCAGTGGAAATCACACAGCACTGAACTGTGTGAGCCCCCCATCCCCAGCCCCTGGCCCCAGGAGCCCAGACCTCCCAGCAGTGTGCCCGCTCACCTCAGCTCCTCAATCTCCCGGATGTAGTTCTGGATCAGGGTGCCGATGGCTTCGTTCCCATCACCTGCAGCACAGAGACACCGCTGAGAGAGGCACACCCTGCTGTCCCCCAGCCCCCGGCCCAGCTGCTCCCTGGGCTGGCCCCCCATGCCATGCACAGCCCAGCCCCACCTGCTTTGGCCAGCATCATGTTGGCCTCCTGGCTCATGAGGTAGGTGACCCTGCTGTTGATGGCGTCGATGGCCTCCTGCATGGCCTTGACGCGCATGCGCAGCGCGCTGTTCTCCTTCTGCAGCATGGCGTTCTCCCGGAACAGGTCGCTGTAACCCTCCGTGCCATCCTCCCCGATCACACGCTTGCCCTGGGGGCACAGGAGGGCAGCCCCTGAGGGCAGGGCAGGCTGGGGCACGGAGACACACCTGGGGCACCCAGACCCACCTGGGGCACACACAGACACACCTGGGACACACAGAGACACACCTGGGGGACACACAGAGACACACCTGGGACACACAGACCTACCTGGGGCACCTAGACACACCTGGGGCACACAGACCCACCTGGGACACACAGAGACCCACCTGGGGCACACAGAGACACACCTGGGACACACAGAGACCCACCTGGGGCACACAGAGACCCACCTGGGGCACACAGAGACCCACCTGGGACACACAGAGACACACCTGGGACACACAGACCCACCACTGCACCCCTGGGGGAAGCCCCACACAGAGAGCAGGGACAAATCCAGGGACCAAGAAAGCCTGAGCTGAACATGTAGAGGGTCAGAGAGGCTTCAGGGCTTCTCCCTGCCTTACCACCCCTAAAACCTGGCCAAGGTCCTGAGCTGAGCTTCTGTTTCTTAAGCCTCCTGACTTCTCCTAGCAGTTCCTTCTAGGGGGAAGGGGATGGGTCTGTCCCACTAAACCTGCCTCAACTCAAACAGAAGAAAGGGCCTTTCTGCACCTGTCTCTGCCCCTTCACCAGGGTTGCTCCATCAGCTGGGTTTGCCCTTGGTGGAGTCCATTTTCCTCACAGCAGCTTTTGTGTGGTGCTGTGTTTGGGATCTGTGCTGAGCACAGCACTGATCCCACAGGGATGATTCAGCTCCTGCTGAGTCAGGAGCTGTTCTGCCCCTCACCCTGAGCCACCAGCGCTGGGCCAGGGGTGCACAAGGAGCTGGGGGGACACAGCCAGGACAGCTGTTCCTCTCTGACCACAGGGATATCCCAAACCACAGGATGTCATGCTCAGCATATAAAGCTGGGGGAAGGAAGAAGAAACAGGGAATGCCTGGAATGTTGCCCCAAGTCACTGTTACACTTGACAGAGCTCTGCTGGGCTGGGCATGGCTGAACATCTCCCTGTGATGGGTCACGGGGAATGAGTTCCTTGGTTTGCTTTACTTCTTAAACTATATCTAAACCAAGGAATTTTCTCACTGTTACTCTCCCAATTCTCTCCCCCACTGTAGCAGGCCATGGGCTTGCTAGGGCCCCTCCACAGACATCTTTAATGAAAAATCTTTTTTTTAGGATTTCTCCTCTTGAGAAGCTGAGAACCCTCAAGAACAAAATGCAATCAATGATTATCTGCTGCTGTAGAATGCAACAAGTAAATCTGCGATTGGTCTCATGTAGTTGTTTCTAATTAATGGCCAATCACAGTGAGCTGGCTCGAACAGAGAGTCCAAGCCACAAGCTTTTGTTATCATTCTTTCTTATTCTATTCTTAGCTAGTCTTCTTATGAAATCCTTTCTTCTATTCTTTTAGTATAGTTTTTATATAATATATATCATAAAATAATAAATCAAGCCTTCTGAAACATGGAGTCAGATCCTCATCTCTTCCCTGTGAACACAGGGCCCCGTGGAGAGCAGAGGCCTAAAGACAGGAAATGCCAAGTCATGGCAAGCCCCTGTCTTCTGCCTTTCAGACCCCAGCTTATCTCTCTGTAACCCTATAGGTCACTTCTCCTTAACCCCTGCTATTGGACAATTCTGGATACCCCTATACCCTATATAATGGGTATAGGGGTATCCAGAAGAGCCATCGCTGGAGCCCTTGACAGATCCCCAATAAAGCCATCACTGTGGAACTCCAGAGCAGCCTTCTCTCTCTCTCTCTGCATCTGCCGGCTGGCCAGCGGTGCCTTAGCAAGCAAAGAGCTGAACTCAAAGAGCTGATAATCACTAAAGAGCTGATATTCCTTATGCTTGCTAAAGGTAGGCAGTGACTGAGAGCTGCTTGGGTTTCGGGCAGTCTGTCCCATAGAGGACTGAGCTATCCGGCCCGCACAGCCTGCTCAGGGGCAAACTGCTCTCAGCAGGGACACCCCCTCCCACTGGGGGCAGTGAACAGCTGGCTGCAGTGCTTCCCTTGCTGGGGACAGCAGGACCTGGCCCCACTCACTGCCTTGTACTCCATGAGCTCCATCTGCAGCCGGGCGATCTCGGCGCGCAGGGCGCTGATCTGCTGGCTCGTCTTGTCCTGGTTCACCACCACCTTGTTCTTGATGTTGCGAGCGCGGTTGGCGTACTTGAGCGTGTTCAGGGTCTCCATGAAATCCCGGTCAGAGGGGCTCACGCAGGCAATCATGATGGTTTGGCTTGGGGATGCAAGGGCAGGGTGAAAGACAGTCCCTGCACAGCTCAGCAATGCAGCAGGTGCAAACTCAGGGCTCAGCACAGAGCACGTGCCCCCAGACACCCGTCCTGGATGGGAGCCCATCCTGGGCCCTTCTGGGTTTTAAAACAAGGTATGAACTGGGTTCATCCCTCCCAGAGCCTGAGCACCTACAAGACCCCTCAAGCACATCACACAGCACTGGGAAAAGCAGCCTTTCCTCAATGCCTCCCTCTTTGGAGAAGAGGCAGGGAATTCAATCCCATTCTGGGCACCAACACTTGCCAAGTCCCAGATCTGTCAGGGCTCAGGAGCATTTTGCATCAGCTGATTTTGCCAAAGCTGCTGATTGCATCTGAGGCTGATATGTCTTTACATCTGCAAAGTCATGCTGTGCCTGGAAGAAGGCATCTCTCTCTGTCCTGAGACAGCTCCTCCATAGCTCCTGAGCCCCCTCAGCCCCATGGGCAGGGGGACAGCCCCTGCAGCCCTCAGCCCAAGCTCAGCCCCCACCTGGGACCCCCTTACCTGTTGCCCCCGAGGGAATCCTGCAGCAGGCGGGTGAGCTTGGAGTCGCGGTAGGGCACGTGCACAACCTTCTTGCTCTGGTCTCCAAGGGCACTGATGACATTCCCCAAGGCCAGCTACCAACACAAAGGGAAGCCCCCCAGATTCAGCCCAGGCTGAGGATACAGCACATCAGGCCTGGGGCACACTCTGTAGCACAGGTTTGGGTTGCACAAGGGGCAGGCGTGCGGCTGCCCTTAGCCTGGGCTGTGCCTCACTCCATGCTGCACTGACAAGAAGCACCAAGCCCCAGAGTGGGTTTTTTAACTCTGATTAGTAGATCTCACCCTTTTGGGAGCTGCACCCCTGTGCCCAGCTGCACCCTCCCCACAGCACGAGTCTCCTTTGGCAGCAGAGCTGTGCTCCCACCACTGGCACTGTGACACAGCCCAAACCCCAGCCACAACAGCAGCACCCCAACAGCTCAGGGCAGCTCCAGGCAACACCCAGCAGTGTTAGAGGTTTCTCCTGTCAAGCTTTGCCCTGGCAGCCCCCCTGCCCAGCAGTGCAGCCCTACCAGCCCACAGTTGATGGAGATGCCCTCCTTGGCTCTCTCGCCCGTGGCACCTGTCCGCTTCAGCCTCTCCGAGCCAGCCAGGTCCACAAAGTGAAACTTGGCTGTCAAGGTCTCGTACTCAGCAGCAGGTTGGGATCCATCCAGAAGGCTGCTCACCTCCTCATTCACCTGCAGCCAGGGACACACCAGGGGTCAGCACCCCAGAGGCTCCCTGGCCTTCACTCAGACATCAGCCAGAGTCTGAACGTTCACCCTCCATATCCAGCCCCTCAGAGATGGGGACAGCATCCCAGAGCAGCTTGCTCTGAGCCATCCTGCCCAGGATCAGCTCACCCTCAGCTCCCATTAAATCCCAGTGCAGGATACAACTGGAAAGAAAAATCCCTGCTTCTCTTAGACTTCAAACCCCCTCCCCTTCCCAAGGGAACTCCATGCATCAGCTGGGTATGGAACCCAAGAACAGCCTGGCCATGAGGCAGGAGCACATCTCACCAGCTCTGGGCGGGCACACACTCTTGTCTGGCACAGGTAAATAGTGAAGATGGCATGGGATCTGGAGCTCTGCACGTTCATCTGGGTGCTGGCCGTGGTGCGGGAAAGAGCTCCTTGCTTTAGGCACTGGATCAGCTGCAATGACACCAGGCAGGGAAGGAAACCTTACAGAACCCTTCTAGGGAGTCAGGACAGACCCTGTGCAGCTCTGTGGACACACTGACCTTTTCCAGAACAGCCCCAGAACTGCACTCCCACCCTGGGAGAGATCTCCCCCTCTCGGGAATTTTGCTGTTAATGGCAGCTCTGAGATATGTGAAAAGTCTCTGTTTCAGCCTGCGTGTCCGAAGAACGAGCTGGAGTTCTTCAGTTTTCGTTCTTAAAGTTGTTTATTAATTCTTATCTATAAAATTTTTCTCCTGCTCAGCTGACATCCACTCAGCAGGGTAGCCACAGGCCTGACTCTGACCATCCCCAGGGTGGTGCTGTCTTTTTATACTACAAACTACCCATAACATGTTTACAATTACTTTCTAATACTTATCACTTATGTTAGACAGTGCACTTCTATTCTAAACTAATCCCAAAGTGCCAGCATCACAGCAGAAAATGGAGAACAAGAAGAAGAAGAAGAAAGGCTGGACACACCCAAGTTCCTCTGTCCTGTCCCCAAAACCCCCATTCTAAAAATCCCAAAATCTACCCTTTCACCCTGTGATAATTTTATTTTTACATTATTTAAACTTCTGCGATTTTCAGGTCCTCATACAAAGCTGGCAATTTGCTCCACAGGTCATAATCAAACCCACAGGTGCTCTGGGCTGTGTGCCAGGGTCTCTGAGCCCCCCAATGGGGACCTTGGCAACTCTGGACACCCGGAGGGATGCACTGAGTTCTGACATCCCCTCACCAAGTTGTCCCCACACAGCACATCCCTGGCCACCGGCACCCAGCTGCCACCCCTGCTTTGTGTGTGCCCCATGCTGCACCCACCTCATCCTGGGAGCTGATGAGGCGTGAGGTGACCCCCGTGGTGTAGATGCTCCCGCTGGCATCCTCGTGGATTTTGATGTTGGATTTGCGGTGGCGCGAGTCGGGGTCGCGGGTGCTGTCAAACAGGTCCAGGATCTCCTCGTTGTACAGCTGGGCAGGGCAGCAGTGGGTGTGGGTGAGCAGGGGAAGCACGAGGCTGCTCAAGCCTGGCACTGCAGGAGTGGCAGGAGCAGCCCTGGCATCGCAGGACTGGCAGGAGCAGCCCTGGCACTGCAGGATTGGCAGAAGCAGCCCTGGCACTGCAGGACTGGCAGAAGCAGCCCTGGCACCCTGTTGCTACTCCCCCATAGCTGTGTGCTCACACTGCCTACAAGGCTGAGCAGGGGAGCTGGGGTGTGTGCATGTGCACCAGAGGAGGGACAAGCACAGAATCATAGAACCCTTCAGACTAGAAAAGCCCTCCAAGATCATCGAGTCCAATCATTTACCCTGGCACTGCCATGTTCACCACTAAACCATGTCCCCACACATCTTCTGACCACTTCCAGGGACGGTGACTCTGGTGCATGTGTACCAGAGGAGGCACAAGCACAGAATTGTGGAATTCTTCACACTGGAAAAGCCCTCTAATTCCATTGAGTCCAACCATTCATCCCAGCTCTGCCATGTTCACCACTAAACCATGTCCCCACACATCTTCTGACCACTTCCAGGGATGGTGACTACACCTCTGCCCTGGGCAGCCTGTGCCAATGCCACACCACAACTTCAGGGAAGGAATTTTTCCTAATATCCAACCTAAACCTCAACTGGCACAACTTGAGGCTGTTTCCTCTCCTCCTGTTCCTTGTCTCTGGGAGTAGAGCTCAATCCCCATCCATCCCCACCCTCCTGTCAGGAAGCTGTAGAGACAAAGATCCCCCTGAGCCTCCTCTTCTTCAGTCTGAGCCCCTCAATTCCCTCACCCACTCCTCATCAGACTGGTGCTCCAGAGCTTGCCATGCAAAGCTCTGAGCTTTGGGTCGGTCTCTGCTGCCCAAACCTGTCCAGTTCTGGTGCCCACAAGCAGCTCCACTGAGCAGACACCCAGGAGCTCCACATCCCCCTGATCCTCCTGGCTCACCTGGCCACAGGAGCCAGTGAAACCCCACTCTCATCACAGCTCAAGGCATCTCTGTCAGGTGTACAGGGGATAAGGGGGTGCTGAACAAGCAGGAAACCCAGAGCTGACTCCATCCATATCCTAACTCTGCAGCCCCTCTCAGCCTGGGGTTTAGGGACACCCCTGCCCATGTGTCCCCTGCTGCCACCATTCAGTGTCACTCTTGCACCCACATCTCAGTGCACAGGGCTGGGTCACCCCAGGACTGCAGGTTCCTGGCCAGCACAAGGGATCAGACTAATCCATCCCTGCTGCCCCTGGTGCTGCCAGGCTCCTCAAGGGTCTAAACCTGCTCCCAGAACCTGCTCCCAGCAGCAAAGTCACAAGACAGGGATCAGCCAGAACAAGTCCTGTGCCCCTGCCAGGACAGCAGAGCTGGTGACTAGTGCCTGACGTGGCCATGTGCTGCTTTAGCCATGCAGGACTTCAGCACAGGCAGGAAACTGCCCCCATTTCCACCCCAGCACAAAGGATCCCTAAAGAGAAGCCCCTGGGCAGAAAACCAGGAGCTTGGACAGGCCAAGTGATGGCAATGGGAGGACACAACAGCACCACAGGGGCTCTGCAGATGAAGACATAAGTGGGAAGGAAGTGACTTTGGGCCCTCTCCAAGCCATCAGCATCTGAAGACACCCAGATGTGATGGCAAACAAAGCCAAGATCACAGCACAGGGCCCCTCCCTGCCCATCTCCTCTTAAAACCTCAACCTCAACCAGATGAAGCTTGCTTGGGGCTCAGCTTTGCTCAGCACCACCCTGTGCTTTCTCACTGGGGCCTTAAAACAGATCCCACTTGCACCTCTTCACTTTTTCAGCCCAGGAGCAACCCCCACGAAAAACACTGCCAACACACAAGGTCCATGTGCTTCCCAGGACAAACTTCTCCAGGGAATTAAGCAGTTAATGGAAGAGGTTTTGAACAGGAGAACCCTGGGCAGAGGCAGCAGAGGATGCATTCTCAAGGTCAGAGATGCAACAAAGGACATGGAAAATAGCCCAGTCCTTCCCCAAAACCCCCTCCCCACCCAAGAGTGGCACTTCTCCTCCTGTTTACTGGGAACTCTGGTCCAGAGTGAAACAGGAGGAGAAGAAAGGGCTATCCTTGACCTCAAACAGGGGTAAGACAGCCCAGAGCCCCTGGATCCCCAGGAGACCCAGCCATAAGACCCTTCCCCATGGTGGGAGCTCCCTCCACTCAGTTTGTAGCCATGCAGGTGCTTCGAGTCCCCACTGCACCAGCACACATCCCCAGTCCCGTGCCTGTCACAGGGCCCAGCTCTGCCAGGAAGATCTGGAGGAGCCCAAGGCACAGGAACAAGGGCAGGGCAGGGCCATGGTGCCCCCCAGACTGCCATTAGCCTCTCACCTCCAGGAACTGGGCGCTGACTTTGAACTCGGGCGCTGCCAGGCCCTGGCTCTGCGCCGCGCGCCGCCGCTCCTCGATGCCGCTGAAGAGGTGGCTGATGGCCCGGGGGATGATGCCCTGCTCCTCCTCAGAGATGCTCATGTCGAAGCCAGTGCCCATGGTGTAGGTCTTCCCTGCTCCAGTCTGTGCAGAGACAGGGAGAGGAGCTGGCTCAGCTCTGCCCAATACTTCCCATATTCTCCTTCTGCTACTTCAGGCTCCACAAAGGCCACCGCGACCCCCAGTGACACATCAGCTCCCACACTCCCAGCCCTGCCACCTCTGCCCCCAGCTCTCACCCAACCAGGGACAGCTCTGTTCTCTCCACACCCAGGATCTCACCTCCTTACAGGGTGCAAATATAAGTTCTGTCTCATCATCCACTATTACCTTAGTAAGTTCACTTTTCCTAATTTCCATGTCACTTGCAGAGGCTGAACAAGCAGGAAAGCCCTGCTGCTCCAGAGCTGACTCCATCCATATCCTCACTCTGCAGCCCCTCTCAGCCTGGGCTGGAGGGACACTCCTGCTCATGTGTCCCCACTGCTGCCAGTGTCACTGCTTCAGTGTCACTCTTGCACCACATCCCAGTGCAGAGAGCTGGGTCTCGAGTGGCAGATTCAAAGGATGCCCTGTACTTCTGGGGGGCATTGGGCCATCCAGGTGTCCTTTGTCCCTTTGTCCCTCCCCTCCTGTCCCTGCTTGGTGGCTCCCTACCCCTTCCCTGCCCCTCTCCCCGGGGTTAAAGGAGCAGCAACCACAGGCTCAGAGAGTTCTGTTGGAGCTGGTGCTGCATTCAGAGGCCTGTGGGCCAGAATAAAGCTCTGCATCCAAACCCTCCATCAGAACCAACTCCTTTCCTTCACCATCACCTCAAAGCTTCTCTGCCAGAGGGAAACCTGAGGAGCAGCCCCTGTTATGGGGGGAAGCTCCATCCCAGCACCACCTGAGCTCCTGCAGGCCTGGACTTATCCCCACGGGCCCAGTGCAGTGCAGCTCTCAGCCAGCCCAAAGTATCTGTGGGGTGAAACACCACACACCCAGCCAGCCCAAAGTGTCTGTGGGGTGAAACACCACAGTGCCACTGTTTGGTTCAGCACCAAGGGCCAGAAAAGCTCAGGCACGTTCTGTCTGGCTATATTGGTAATATATCAATACTCAACACCCTCCACCTTCCTCAGCCTCCCCAGGTGCCCTCTCAGCCTCCCTGGAGAGCCCACACTGAGGGCAGAGCCCATACCTGCCCATAGGCCAGCACAGTGGCATTGTAGCCCTCGAAGCAGCCCTCGATGAGCTTGCCCATGCACGTGGTGTAGATCCTCTCCTGCCATGTGTCCAGGTCAAAGACAAAGTCATAGGTGAAGGCCTTGTCCTTGCCCAGCAGCACCTGGGGCTCACCAGGTGTCACTGAGGTACAGATGTGACATCCCTCTATCTTCTCTTTGGGCAGCTGAGGGCGGATCCTGTGGGAAGAGAAGCAGGGTGAGGGCAGCACAGGCTTGGGGGACACCAGCATGGCCCTGAGGATGAGAGCACAGCCCATCCTGTGAGACATGTCCCAGAGTGCCTAGTCCAGCACAACCAAAGGAAAAAGACTGCTCCTCACTGCTCTGCACTGCTGCAGCCTCACCTGGAGTGCTGGATGCAGTTTGGGGCACCATAGTCTAAGAAGGACAGAAAGGTACCAGGGAGTGTCCAGAGTGGGGCATAAACAGGGTGAAGGGACTTGAGGAACCATAGGTGAAGCAGTTGAGGTCACTTGGCTTGTTCAGACTGGACAAAAGCAGCCTGAGGTCAGACCTATTGAGGTCTGCAGCTTCCTCACACGGAGCAGCTCAGATCTCTGCTCTCTGTGACAGTGACAGGACCCAATGCAAAGCTGGAGCTGTACAAGGGCTGGGTATTAGGAAAAGGTTCTCCCCCCAGAGGTGCTGGCATGGCCCTGAGGCTGCCAGAGCTCCAGGAGTGTTAGGACAATGTTGTCAGGCACAGAGTGGGATTGCCAGGGTGTCCTGCACAGGACCAGGAGCTGGAGCCATGAACCCTGTGGGTCCCTTCCAGCTCAGGACATCCTACAACCCCCGCTGGAAATGTGGCTCATGCAGGCAGGGGACCGACAATAGAGAGCATACAGGGCAGGGGATGCTTCAGCTCCTGCAGCCAGCCATTACCCTGACCTGTTTGCAGCTGAGAACAGGGGGTGACACATCCCAGAAACACCACCAGGCACCTCCAGGAGGTGACACATCCCAAAAACACCACCAGACATCTCCAAGAATGGGTGACAGGCAGGGCTGGGCACACAGAGCCTGCACCCAGAACTGCCCCCAGCCCCTCACAGCTGCACTGGCTCATCCTCCCCACTGCCCCTGGCAGGGCTGGGCACAGACAGGGGCTGTGGCACCGGATCAGCCCCAGCCTGGCAGAGTTAGGGCAGCCAGGCCAGCACAGCCCCGCTCAGTCTGACACAGACACAGCAAACCACAGCTACAAAGGCTTGAAATGCAAAATGCAAAACCTCAACAAGACAAGACAGTCCTCACCGTTTGAAGCTAAGCACCACCCAGCCCAAAAGCTGTCCCCAGCCTTGGACTTGCAGATGGGACTGGGACAGGCGAGGCTGAGCTGGCTCCTGGCTCGGGCAGAGCCTGACCCACCCATCCCATCCCACCCAGTGCACCCAACCCCTGCCTGGGAATGTGGGAGCAGAGCTGGACCTGCACAGACACTGCCCCTGTGCAGGACTCACAGACACTGCTGCCCCTCTGCAGGACTCGCAGACACTCTGCCCCTCCGCAGGGCTGCCCAGCTCTGCCCGTGCTGATGCACCGGCTGCAGGAAGCTGGGGGCTCCCAGGGGACTCATGGAAAAGGAGTTTGGAGCCAAAGCCGTGCAGATAGCTCTCATTAGTGCTAATGAGTGCTCAGCTCCAGTCCCCGGGTGCTCCATAAACTCAGCTATTAATTCCTTCAAACCACATCCCTGGCAGCCACATCCAGACCTGAGCAGCCACAGTGTGCACTGGGACTCAGAATCAGGAATCTCCTGGGCTGGCCAGGATCATCCAATCCAACCCTGCCCTGCATGGACACCCCAACAATCCCACCCTGGGCATCCCTGGCAGCGCTGCCCAAACACTCCTGGAGCTCTGGCAGCCTCGGGGCTGTGCCCATTCCCTGGGGAGCCTGGGCAGTGCCAGCACCCTCTGGGGGAAGAGCCTTCCCTGATACCCAGTCTGACCCTGCTGTGGCACAGCTTTGTGCATCACTGTATGATCTTCACCCACCCAGGAGGGCCCTGAGCTGTTTTTGGGGGTACAGGGTGTCCCTGGCAGGGCAGGCAGTGCCAGCACCCTCTGGGGGAAGAATCCTTCCTGATATCCAACCTGATCCTGCCCTGACACAGCTTCATGCATGAGTTTCTGATCCTCACCCACCCAGGAGGGTCCTGGGCTGTGTTTGGGGGTACAGGCAGTGCCCAGCACCCTCTGGGGGAAGAATCTTTCTTGATATCCAGCCCGATCCTGCCCTGGCAGAACTTTGTGCATGAGTTTCTGATCCTCACCCACCTAGGAAGGCCCTGGGCTGTTTTGGGGGTACTGGGTGCCCTTGGCAGGGCAGACAGTGCCCAGCACCCTCTGGGGAAGAACCTTTCCTGATATCCAACCTAACCCTCCCCTAGCAGAGCTTTGTGCATGAGTTTCTGATCCTCACCCACCCACGAGCAAGGCCCAGGAGGGCCCTGGGCTGTGTTTGGGGGGTACGGGGGTCCCTGGCAGGGCAGGCAGTGCCAGCCTCGGGGAAGTTCTTCCTTTGGGAAGAAGAACCTTTCCCTGATATTCAACCCAAACCTGCCCTGGCCCAGCTTCATGTACAAGTGTCTGATCCTCACCCAGCCAGTAGCAAGGCCCAGGAGGGCTCTGGGCTGTGTTTGGGGGTACAGGGGTCCCTGGCAGCACCCTCTGGGGGAAGAACCTTTCCGGAGACCCAACCTAACCCTCCCCTGGCACAGCTCTGGGCAAGAGTTTCTGATCCTCACCCAACCCAGTAGCAAGGCCCAGGAGGGCCCTGGTCTGTTTTTGGGGCACAGGCAGTGCCCAGCACCCTGCACCCCTCACCCCACACAGCAGCAGACACATGGGAACTGCTCTGTGCCTCTGTGGATATATTTAGCTCAGCAGCCACAATAAAAAGCAGCTTCTGATGTGCTCAGTCCCAGACTCATTCCTGTCGCCTTCCCAGGGTTCCACCCTCCTCCAGAAAGAATTATCCCTGACTTTAATTACTTTTGGAGCAAGATGATGTGCTTCCCTCATCCCCGCCCTAGACATGAACAGCTGCCCCAGGGGATGGGCAGAGGAACCAACTGGAGCCACAACACATTTGGGAATTTTCTTCCCTCTCAGGAAAAACGAGAGCAGGTTTTCAGCAGAACATTTCTTTGTCTCTCCACTCCTCCCAGGGGGTTTAAATACCTGCAAGGGGGGTTTGGACCAGCATGAGCAGCAGTGCTAGAGGGGTGCGCACACATGAATTTTCCATAGGGCATTGAGGAACCCACTTTGAGCCTGGCCATGCTGGGCAGTTCCAGTGCCAACAGACCAACACCAACATCTGCCCCATTCCCCAAACCTCACTGTCCAGGCAGTTCCAAGCACCCCAGAGACCCATCCCTCACCTTGGCTCTCCCCAGGACCTGTGGGGCTGGGGAGGGCCCACGGGCCAGTCCCCAGTGTGCTCCCCTGTTGGGGAAGATGAAAGAGGAAAGCCTTATAAATATGATTGACTGGCAAAAGATTTTGAGAATATGGAAACTATAAGTGAGATTGAAATGAAAGCAAGCTTTGAGATCCCTCAGTTACTGAACAACTGGAAAACAATGGTGTGCCCAGCTGAAGGTGATCCCCTTTTGATGGAACAACACCCTCTGCTTGCAGACAGGCCCAAGGCTCAGAGCAGATCCTACAGCTTGGCAGAAGGGCCCAAAGAGGAGTTTTTAGGGTTTAGAATGTGGTAATGTAATGATGTGGTAATGCAATGATTCTTATAGGCTGTATGTAAATGCTATAGGACTTGTACTAGATTGGTTATTGAGAATCAGAATATTCAACAGAGAAGAAGACTTAGGGTATTGTAACGGGAACCTCATTGTCTTAAGTCTTATTCTTACCTCTTGTCTCTTACCTCTTGCCTTTTACTCTCTTACCCTTTTACTCTCTCACCCTCTCATCCTCTCTGCCCCTCTCCTCTCTCAGTCCTGCTCCAGCTGTGGCTGGCAGCTCCCAGCAGGGCCCTGCACCCAGGCCCTTTGCAATAACCCACAAGTTCCCAGCTCTGGCTGCAGAGATCTCTCATCTCCATCCTCACCAGGCTAACCCCCATCAATCCCACAAAGGAGAAATCCAGCAGGACCAGGAGCATACCAAGCCCTCAGCTCCCTGCCCTGATGGTGACAAGGAACAGAGAGCCAGGCCAGAGCTGCACAGTCCCAGCCAAACGCTCCTGCCAATAAAACCTTCCCAGGCAGGCAGGGCAGCAGGCAGGAGGTGGAAGGACGGATGGACAGACACCCAGAGGGGCAGGCAGGGGTGCAGAACACCCCTCCACAGCCGGCAGCTCCCGCTGGGTGATGACAGGCTCCCAGCAGGAGCCTGATCCAGCAGCAGCATCCAAAGGCACCAGCACGAGCCAGGCAGGGACACACACAAAGGGGAGCCCGGCTGGAGCGTCCCCAGTGCTGTCCCTGCCCTCCCTGCCAGGCTGGCAGGCTCTGAAAGCTCTGTCTCCATGGCAGGGCTGCCATGGGCACCGAGCATCTGCAAGGAGGAGGGACAGGATCCTGCTACTGAGGGGCAGAGCTGAGGCACAGCAGCTCAGACAGGCACAAAGGGGGAGCTGTTCTGCACTGCTGCCCCGTGCCAGCCTAGGGGAGCTGTTCTGCACTGCTGCCCTGTGCCAGGCTTGCTGAGGGTGCAGGAGCTGTTCTGCACTGCTGCCCTGTGCCAGCCTTGGGGAGCTGTTCTGCACTGCTGCCCCGTGCCAGCCTAGGGGAGCTGTTCTGCATTGCTGCCCTGTGCCAGCCCTTATGGGCGCTGGAGCTGTTCTGCACTGCTGCCCTGTGCCCAGCCCTGTGCCAGCCTTGGGGGGTGCAGGAGGGGCTGGGGGCCAAGTGCCAGGTGGGCACTGAGAGGCAGCTCCACAGGCAGGGTCAGCCTGGAGGTCTCTAATCCCTCCTGGCAGGGATGTCCCCATTCCAGCATCTCAAGCCCTGCAAGAGGCACAGGGATGGGGTCAGCTGGGCACTGCCAGTATCCCCAGTGAAGGCACACACACCATGGCAGCCCCAGCACTCTCAAGGGAGGCTGTCTCCTTGCATGGGAAAGCACAGCCTGGCTGACGTGGATTGCTGGGTTCATGTCCTCCTCACCCAGCTGTCTCAGCTTCCTGTCTCCCAGCCCAGCACCACAACAGCCCCAAGGGGCTCAGAGCATCCTTTGGCCCCCAGCACTTTGCCAAAGCCAGCAGCACACTCCACAGCCCTCCAGCACAGAGCCAGAGCTGTGAGAGCCCCACCCTGCCCCACCAAAGTGCCCGTGGGCACACAGCAGCCACACCACCCTGCTGGGACACAGCTGGGACCCAGATCCATCACTCAGCATCACCCATGTCACACAGGGGTGCTCCACCTCCCAGCAGCCTGAGCACACACACCCTACAGCATTTCCCAGCGCTGTCAGGGGGCTGTAGGGCAGCTGCTCACAGATTTGGGGATCACAAAGAGCTCCTGTCCCTGCAAGACCTCTCTGCTGGCTGCCTGCTGACCCTACAAAGAGCTGTTCCTCTTCCCTCCCAGGGAGGCTGCCCAGCCAGGAAGGGCTGGCTGCCCAGGGAGCAGAGCCAGAGAGCTGGAGAGTGATGGCTGGAAGAGCTCCATGGGATTTTCCCTGTTTGTGCCAGGTCCCAGAAGCTCACAGCCACCACCTCTTGTCCACCTTGTCAGCAGAGGGGCAAGGCTGCCCACAGCACTGCTGCTGAGGCACTGCCCCTCACCCAGGCACAGCCTCTGTGGGCTGGCAGAGCTGGGGCTGGCAGAGCCCACCAGGGGCACAGCCCAGCCCTGTGAGCCTGTCAGGACAGGTGGGCTGGGCAAGCCCAGACAGCACCTGGCTCCTCTCCTCATGCTGCCTGCACTCATTCTGCTCCTGCCAGTGTTCCCACACCCCCTGTGCTTGCCCTGCTCCTCTCCTCATGCTGCCTGCACTCATTCTGCTCCTGCCAGTGTTCCCACACCCGCTGTGCTCACCCCACACCCCTGCATTCACCCCATTTCCCCTCCCCACACGACCCTGCATTCACCCCACTGCCATCCCCACACCCCTGTGCTTGCCCTGCTCCCATCCCCACTCCCCCCATGGCCCCAGCTCTGCTCCCAGGGCCACCAGCTCCATCAGAGCTGCAGGAGCAGCTGCCCAGCAGCCCAGCCCTGCTGTCCCCTCTGCTCCCCAGCTTCACCCTCCTCTGCCCCAAGCTGTGCTGCTGCCCTGTGATCCCACCAAGGCAGCCAGGAGGAGCAGCTCTCTCATCCCCCAGTACATTCCATGGCTCAAGGACAGCCCAGGCACCACAGAGCCAGCACCATCCACCCAGCTGTGTGGGGCTCTCAGCTTGGCCAAGCAGCTCCCCATGGCAGGATCACAACAAAGTGCTCCAGGTTTTCCGACACCTCAAGCATGGATGGGGCTGCCCACCCTCCTCAGTGGCTGCCCAGGCTCAGATCCCATAGGAGAATCTTCCCCCTCCCTGGGAAAGGATGTCCCAGCCCCATCCTGCCTGAGCATGGGGACCAGGGAGAGGGCTGGCTGCCAAGGGCTGCCTCTCTGCTCCCAGGTTATATTGGACACAAACCAAGACAAAGTTCAGCATTTAATTACCACGGCAGGGAAGTGGCTTAGCAATCAGAGAAAATTGAATCAGGCTCCCTGGAGACTGCCAGGTCTGGTCAGCAAACAGTCCAATTAAGAGATATAGCCAGGCACCTCCCAGAGCAGGGAGCACAGCACAGAGCCCCCCGTGCCACTGTGCCCTGACAAACCCTGCCAAGGCAGGGTGCCACAGCCAGCACAGCTGGAACAGCACTGGGCCCAAACAAAGCTCCTGGACACCCCACAGAGCTGGGGTGCACCCAGAGCCCCACTGGGCACAGCCCAAAGGGGGACATGCCTCTACATTATCCCCCAAGGAACCCCACAAGAACACCCCCCAGCCTGCTCCTGTGCAGGGCAAGCTGCCTCACACCCCACAGCCCCCTGGGCTCCCCCTAATCCACCACTCCAGACTTTCCCAGGCTTAGAGAAACCTTTAAATCAGGCCGTGGCAGGCACCATGTGCTGCTCATTAGCTCTGGCAGGAGCACGGGGCTGTGAGCTGCACCATCTGCTCTGTGCTGGGACCATGGCAGGCTGAGGGACAGCATGGGACAGCAGCAGGGACACCCAGCCTGTGGCAGGGATCAGCAGGGACACCCAGCCCATGGCAGGGATCAGCAGGGACACCCAGCCCATGGCAGGGACACCCAGCCCATGGCAGGGACCAGCAGGAACACCCAGCCCATGGCAGGGACACCCAGCCCATGGCAGGGATCAGCAGGGACACCCAGCCCATGGCAGGGACACCCAGCCCATGGCAGGGATCAGCAGGGACATCCAGCCCATGGCAGGGACACCCAGCCCATGGCAGGGACCAGCAGGGACACCCAGCCCATGGGAGGGACACCCAGCCTATGGCAGGGACACCCAGCCCATGGCAGGGACCAGCAGGGACACCCAGCCCGTGGGAGGGACACCCAGCCCATGGGAGGGACACCCAGCCCATGGGAGGGACCAGCAGGGACACCCAGCCCGTGGCAGGGACAACCAGCAGGGCCCAGGGGATGCAGGGGAGAGGGGACCAGATCCAACCCACTTTGGAGTCTCCCTGCGTTCCAGCTTCACCCCATAAGTGCCTCAGGCCAGCCTGGGATCAGCACGAGGATGTCTGCACACAACAGAGCCAGCAGTTTAGTGCAGTGTTTCCCACCAAACCCCAGTGGGTGGGAAACACAGTGTGACAGCACATAGGATGTGACACACGCCCCAGCAGGGCCCCAGCTCCCCTCCAGCCATGCAGAACAGCCCCAAACCATCCTCAGCAGCAGTATGGCAATGAACGGGGAGTTAAAGGAAACCATCACTCACAACAGACCCTGACAGGCCATCAGCCTGACCGGCAAAGCACAGCAACCCCCAGGTCTGATGGGAACAGAGGGACACCCCTTCCCTAACCCTAAGCCAGCTCTGCACCCCAGCACTGAGCCTCCCCAATCCCACCCACAGGATCTGTCCCTTTCCCAGGAGCCCCTGAAGGGTCCCCATGTCCCAGTTCAGCCCAGCACCACTGTGGTGTGCCCATGCTGGAGATAAGGCTGACCTAGAGCCAGGGCTGGCACCTCCCAGGGCACCCAGTGCCACTGGGGAAACAACAGCCTGACCTGGGCAGGAGATTCTAAAGCCCTGGAGCCCAGCAGGAACACCAGAGCAAAACTGCACACAAGACATGGGAGCAGGTGGTAAAAAAGAACTGCCTCTCAAGCCCCTCCCCAGAATACAAATAAAGGGATATAAATAACTAAATAAATAAATATCAATAAATAAATGAATATGGATAATATATATCATATTATATTATATTATATTATATTATATTATATTATATTATATTATATTATATTATATTATATTATATTATATTATATTATATTATATCTATTCTATATATAATATATTATATATAATTTGATTAATATACACCATTGATATAAAATAGAAATAAATTCATAGCATAAATATAAATAAATTTATACAATAAATATAAATAATACATATAATTATATATAGAATGAAAATATATATATCATTTATAGAAATAAATAACATAAATAAATAAAAATAAATAGAAATAAATACATGCCAAGCCCTTGGCCAGCAGGACAGGGGATGCTCTGAAGTACCCAGGAGTAAACCCAGCCCCTCACCTGGGCAAGGAACAGAGAACATTTTGACCCAATGCCTCCTTCAGGTAGGTGCACCCTGAAAAAATGGATGAGCAGAGACCACAGCACCATGGACCAGCTGGGTTGTGCTTTCCAGCCATGCAACACTGGGCCAGGGAACTCAGTGCTTGAAGGCATGGGGAAGAGGAGGAGCAGGAGTTCAGCTCCCTGCCAGCATCCCAGAGCAAAGCAGGGATGGGAACATCTCCCTGCCAAAGCTGGGCATGGCCAGCGGGCAGGGAGGTGCCCACAGCCCCAGGGGGCACAGACTGGGGAGCTTGGCACCAGGCTCCACCACAGCAAGCTGTGACAAGAAATCTTCCCCACCCATGTCAGGCTCCAAGGAGCTGCAGGGCAGGGAAAGGGAATCCCTCAGTGCTGGGGCTCAGCTCTGAGCTCCCCCCTGGCAATGGGGGCAGTGACTGAGTGGCATCCACATGGAGAGAGCAGAGGGGCAGATCCCGAGCAAGAGGAGGCACCTGCACCCACAAAGCACACACCAGGGCTGCCTCCTGCTCTGCCCAGAGAGGGAAGGGGTGCCAGGCAGGTGCCAGGCACTGTCCCTTCCACCAGGCCACAGTAAAACACATCAGCAGCTGCCCAGGGTGCAGAGGAAGCCCCTGCAGACTGATCTCCTGCAGCAGACCCCAGCAGCAGCTGTCCTCACAATCCAGCACATCCCAAACCCGGCTGTTTAACCAGTGGCATCACCCTCACAATCCAGCACATCCCAAGCCTGGCTGTTTAACCAGTGCCATCGGGTGTTTTGACAGCCTCCAGCAGGAACCAGCCCTGTGGGACCACCAGGGCCACCCCCGGCCCCAGCAGGAGCAGCAGCACAGCACTGGCCAGGCCTGGCTCTGTGATTCACAGAGGCCTCACAGAGGATATCGCCTTCCCTCCCGGGGGGCCAGGGCCATGTTTCTGACAGCTTTGTTTGGGGCTTCATCCGCAATTTTCTCCTGCCTCCAATTTCAGTGCTGAGGCAGCAGCTGGCCCCGTCCTCGGGCTGATCCTTGGGAGGCCCTGGGCTCTGCTGAGGCTGCAGGGTGCTCAGCTGACTCCCCTGCCAGGGGTGCTGTGTGCGGGCCCCAAACCCTGCCCCAGCTGCTTTCTGTGGGCGCTGGCACATCCGGGGGTGCAGCCCTGCTCCCCCCTCACACATCTTCATCCATTTCTGAACATTTCCGCTGTAAATCCGATTGAGAGCCTGGCTGAAGGCAGGCACAGAGCCCACACCTGGGCTCAGCACCCCTAGAGCCCAGGGTGCTCACCAAAAGCTCCCTCCAGGCTGGGGAGCCGCTGTCCCCCTGCTCTGGGGACAAACACACAGCCCTGAGTCACAGCAGGCTGCAAAACCCAAAGTGAAAGCAGAGCAGCAGCGTGTTTGGGTGGCTTCACCCAGCAGCAAAACACCCACAGGATGGGGCAGGGCCCTCTGCCATGGCTGAGCTGCCCTCAGCAGATGCAAAAGGGGTGGAGAGGAAGGGGCTGGGGTGCCCACAGCAGTGGTTTGCCAGACCAGCACCCCGAGGACAGAGCACCCTTCTGAAATCCTTCCCTCCGTAGATCAAGGATCCCCTGACCCTGTAGATGGCAGATAGAGCACCTCAGGGCTGTGCCCACCACCCTGACAATAAAACAGGCTTCCGGAATCTTTCCCTGAGGGGATCAGGGCTGTCCCTGACCCTGCCAATGGCAGACAGAGCACCCCAGGGCTGTGCCCAGCACCCTGAGGACAGAGCAGGCTCCTGGGATCTTTCCCTCGTGGATCAGGGCTGCCCTGACCCTGTAGATGGCAGACAGAGCACCCCAGGGCTGTGCCCAGCACCACGATGGGCTGCTCCCCTCCCCCCTTCCCCTCCCCCTCCAGGAGACAGTCACATCCCGTGCCTTGGGGTGGAATTGATTGCCTTATCTCTCCCTGCACGCCTCTAACAGCTGAGCAAAGCCAGGCCAACACCAGCCAGAGCTGGCAGGAGCCAGGGCCCCCCAGACCACACCAGAGGGCTCCAAGGCACAGCAGCAGCAGCAGAGAGGGGATGAAGGGCTGCAGGTACCAGGGCTGCACCCTCCCTCTGCCCACTGCAGCCCCTGGACAGTGGCAGAAATTGGGTTCACACCACCTTTCTACTGGGCCCAAATCCACCCCAAAACAGCTGATGTGGAAAGGCTCCAGCTTCACTTCCTCAGTGAGTGACCCCAGCTGGCAGCAGACACTCTGGGCTCACAGAGAGCATCCCAGCAGGCAGAGAGCCCCAGCCATGGGGCACCAGAGGTGCCAGCACCCTGGCAGGGCTGGAGCCAGCTGATCCCACCAGCAGACCTCTGCCAGCTCAGCCTCTTGGCCAGAGCACCCCGAGGGTGGATGAGGATGAGGGCGGGGGGACTGAGCTGCGAGTCCCTCCCCAAAGGAGTATGAAGATGAGGGGAAGGTGACTCTGAGGAAGAGCTGGGAGTCCCTTCCTGAAGGTGTAGGAGGATGAGGGGAGGGGGACGGAGGGTGGATGAAGATGAGAGCAGGAGGACTCTGAGGAGGAGCTGAGAGTCCCTCCCTCCCTGAGTGTGTGTGATGATGAGGGGAGAGGGACTCTGAGGAGAAGCTGGGAGCCCCTCTCTGAGGGTGTATGAGGATGAGGTCAGGGGACTCTGAGAAGGAGATGAGAGTCCCTCCCCGAGGGTGTATGAGGATGAGGGGAAGGTAACCCTGAGGAAAAGGTGGGAGTCCCTCCCCGAGGCACCAGCCCCACACGGGCTCTGGTGAGGGCCACAGAGCATCACAGCGGGGCAGCTGCAAGAACAGCAGAGCACTGGAGGTTGCAGAGTTTAAATAAACTTGAAATACGACTCAACTTCCTTCCCCAATTTCACAAGCTCCGTTTCCTGCGTCTCCTCGGCAGGCCAGGCATGCTCAGTGCCATGGCAGCTCTGGCACAGGGGATGCTCTCTCTCTCAAAGCAGCCCTCAGGAGGTGCCCTGAGGGAGCAGCTCTGCCGCCAGCCAGGCCACTCAGGCCTGCAGCCAAGCAGTTTAATGGCTTGGGGGTCAATAGATGCCATCAGCCCTGCCTGACACTGCAGAACTACTGAGCTCTGCTTCCTGCAAGCAGCACAGTCACTCCCACGGCCTGGCGCCCTGTGGCTCCCGGAGCTGGCAGCACCTGGAGGGGCTGAGGGGACAGGGGCTGCTGAGGAGCACCAGGCTCAAATTCCTGCGCCAAGCCTCAAACCAAACCTCCTGGACAGGAGTGGGGAGCTGCTGCATTGCAGGCACCCATTTGAAGGTCATCTCCAAGGAGGAAGCAGCGGCTGCTGCCTGAGGAGCACTGGCCCCCAGGCCCTGCTCTGCACCACCATGGCAGGAGGCAGCTCCCTGCAGGCACTGGTACCCCAGCATGGCCTGGCTGAGGCACAGCCCGGCTCTGCCAGCTCCTCCGTGCCTCAGGAGACACAGAGACACCCTCAGAACCTGCCCCAGGAGACACCATCACACTCAGAACTCACCCCAGGAGACACCATCACACTCAGAACCTGCCCCAGGAGATACAGGGACACTGGGAATCCACACCAGGAGACACCGTCACACTCAGAACCTGCCCCAAGACACACCATCACACTCAGAACCCAACCCAGGAGACAACATCACACTCAGAACCCATTCCAGGAGACACAGGGACACTCAGAACCTGCCCCAGGAGACACAATGACACTCAGAACCTGCCCCAGGACACACATTGACACTCAGAACCCGCTCCAGGAGACACAATTACACTCAGAACCTGCCCCAGAAGACACAGGGACACTCAGAACCTGTCCCAGGAGACACAGAGACACACTCACAAGTCACACTCCAGGCTAAGGGGCAAGCAAAGCAGACCCGGCTGGCTGGGAGGGTGAGGGCCAGGACAGGATCCAGCCCTACCCTTGCACACACTGCAGCCCTGAGCTGCAGGTACAAGGTACAGGAAGAAATCAGCCCCTGGGCCAGGAGGAGCTGCTGGGCCTGCGTTTCCTCCTGCTGACAGCAGCACTGCTGCAGGTACCAGCCATTTCCCTCCCAGCACGTGGCAAGCCTAAACCAGGTCCCCACAGCTCAGCTCCCAGGCTCTTTGGAGAGCAAATGGGGCAAGGAGGGTCTCCAGGAGAAGATGGGAGCCTGTGAGCCTGACAGTGAAACACCACAGCACCTCTCCCACCTTCTCCTGCCAGACCAAGGCAATCAGCAGGAACTGGGATGCACAGATCAGTATCTCTGTTCAACTGTCCCCACCCTCCTACCCTGGGACCACAGAGATGGGTCCTGATGGCTGTGGCAGCTCCTGACATCAGCTGGATCACCCCCAGCAACACCACCATCACTTCCCAGGGTCCTTGGCCCTTCCCCAGGTCCCACCTCCCTCCCACCAGCAGCACAGACACAGAGACCCCAAAGAAAGACACAGAGACCCCAAAGAAACAGCACAGCTGGCCCATTCATGTCATTATCAAGGGACAAAAGGGGAGCTTTGATCCATGTCCTGCTGCATCCCAGAAACATTCAATCTCCTCTGTGCTCTGATGGCTGAGAGAGGTGGGATCTGGGGCAGGTTTACTTCAAGGCTTTTAGAGAATCCTGCAGCCTGGCTGCTCCACCGGCAGGGTGTCACCAGCACTGACAAAGGAAAACCTCACTCTGCTCCAAGCCTGGGGCAGGAGGGAACCCAGCCCCAGCCCCCCGGGGCTGCTGTGGCAGAAAAGGTGGGTGGGTGGTCTGCAGGGAGAGCAGCTCAGCCTCGGCACACCCAGCTGAGCATCAGAGCCACCTTCCTGCACGGCGTCACAACCTGACGGCTTTGTTTGCAGCCTCCTCGCTGCCAGCCCTGCTCCTTTGTCCTCCCGACTCACCTCCAGCAGCACATCGCGCCGTGTGCCCAGCGCTCACCAGCTGCTCTGAGCGGGATGTTGGCTCAAGGAAGGGGTGTGAGAGGGCTGGAGCTCTCCCCCCTGCCTGGATCCTCACCATGAGCGCCCCAGCCCCACCGCAATGCTGCACACCCCAGCCACCTCCCCACTGCGGTCCCCCAGCCAAGCACCAGCCAGCCCAGGACCCCAGGGCTGGAAGGGATCAGGAGAGCCCCGCAGAAAGGACTCCACAGCCGCCCTGCCGCGGGGCACCCACCCCATGGCCAGGATGCTGCTAAAAGGCACCATCTCGAGAGAAATGCAGGATGGAGACGGGAAGAGTCCGGCCAGGAGGAAATGCCCACCCCCATGGTCGGCATTAATCGGTTCCCGGGTCAGTGTCCTGGCACAGCCACTCTATCCTGGCACAGCCCCCTGCCCTGTGCAGCCACCCCAGCAGCCGCAGCAGGGGCTACCCTCACTCCTGCAGCTCCCCCATCCTTCACAGCCAAGCCTGGCCCCGACCCTCGGCCTCTCCAGAGGAGAACGGCAAAAAATCCCCTGGGGCTGCAGCCAGGGCGAGCAGGATGGAGGGCAGGGGGAGCGGGGAGGTGTCGCGGTGCACACACACACACACGCGTGCACACGCACACACAGCCCCACACCCACCGCTCTCCCTCCATCACTGCGCTGCACCAGCAGCATCTTTTGTGCTCCCGCTCCGAGCGGGCAGGGCTCGGGCAGTGCCCCCCGAGCCCCCGCAGCCGCCAGCCCGCCCTGCCCGTGCCGGCGGGGCTCAGAGCGGGGGGCCGCAAGTGTGTCCGCTGCGGGACGGACTCCCACGGGGTGCCATCCGCTCCGCCACCTCCATGGCCCGGCAGATGCGGCTGCCCGGGCCGGTCCCTTCCCCCGCGGGAGAGAGGGTCTGGTCCCGCTCCGTGGGATTGGGATCCCTTCTTTCGGCGGGGATCCTTCCTCCCGGGGGCAGAGAGCGGCACAGCCCCGCCGCCCCGCACCGGGCCGGGCATGGCGCTCACAAAGACCGGGTGACACTGGGGGGTGTCACCGTTCCCGCGGGGCTCGGCCTCGCTCGGCCCACGCCCCCCGAGCTCCGCAGCCCCCCGAGCCCCGGCGGGCTCCGAGGCCGCCTGCAGCTCCTCTGAGAGGTGCGGGGCTGCAGGCGCATTGTTTCCAGCACAAAGGACACCGCGATACCGCATCGCTTCCCACCACCCAGCGGGGGGGGCGGGCAGGGAGCCCCCACAATGCCCGGCATCCCGGTGACACCGCGGACGGCCAAAGGCACCCGCGCAGCAGCCGGGAGCTGCCCAGGCTGGGTGGCCGCCGGCTCTGCAGGTGGAGGAGCCGGGGGTCCCGGCCTCGCCCTCCGCCGGCGGTGGGGGCGGGTGGGGGGAAGGCAGCGCCGAAGCCCGGTAGGGAGAGGGGGGAGACACCCCGAAACGGTGCGGAGGGGGTGGGGAGGGGAGCGGCGGGGTCCGGCACAGACCGGCCCGGCGGGGTCTCACTGCCCCGGGCTGGGGTCGGAGCCGAGCGGGCACCCAGCACCCCCCGCCTCGCAGCCGCCGCTGCCGCGCCCGCCCCGCCTTTCGGAACCGCTGCCGGGCGCACCGAGCTCCGGGACACGCGGCCCGGCCCGCGGGAAGCGCCGATCCCGCACTCACCTCACGGCCACCTTCACGCAGCTGTCCGGGGCCGCCATGGCCCCGCACGGCACCGCGGCCGCCGCTGCCCCGGAGCATCCGCGGGGCGGGAGGGGCGGGGCCGCGGCGGGTGCGGGGCCGGGCCAGGTGCGGGGCGGGGCCGGGCCGGGACACGCCCACAGGGCCGGACAGCGAGCACGCGGAGCAGGGCGCGGGAACCCGCTCGGAGTCGGGACACGGACACACGGACACAGGGACACGGGCAGGGACACAGGGACACACGAACACACGGGGACACGGACACAGACACAGGGACACGCGGACACACGGACAGGGACACACGGGGACACGGACACAGGGACATCGGGACACACGGACAGGGACACACGAACACAGAGACACGCGGACAGGGACATAAGGACACGGACACACTCACATGGACATGCGCACACAGACAGGGGCACAGGGGCACAGGGACACATGGACGGGGCATGGACACGGGCATGGACGCAGGGACACATGGACACAGACACACTGATACGGACAGACAGGGACACACGGACACAGTCACACTGACACGGACACACAGACAGGGACACATGGACACTCAAACGGACACGTACACAGGGGCACAGGGACACACGGACAGGAACATGGACACATGGGTACACGGACACAAGGATACATGGACAGGGACACGGACACGGGCATGGACACAGGGACACACAGACACACGAGTACAGGGACGCACGGACACAGGGACTGGGAGACAGGGACACATGGACACAGACACAGGGAGACACAGGGAAACACAGGGACAGGGAGAGACGGGCACAGGGACACACGGACAGGGACACGGACACATGGGCACAGGGACACAAGGACACACAGACAGGGACACACGAACACACAGACACACGAGTACACGGACACGGCCCGCGCTCACTCCCATTCACACTCACACTCGTCAGCTCCTGCTGCCCTCTGCCGGGTCAGTGGCCCCGCTGCCGCCTGCGCCGTCCCGGGATATACCGGGCTGTACCTGGCTGTACCGGGATTCACCAGGGCTGTGCCAGCGCTGCTCGGGATGTACTGGGCTGTACCGGGATTTACTGGGATGTACCGCCATGCACCGGGATGCCTCGGCATGTACCGGCATGTACCGGGGCTGTGCCAGCGCTGCTCCGGGCTGTACCGGGGCTGTGCCAGTGCTGCTCCCGGCTGTACCGGGGCTGCTCCGGACCGCACCGCCTGTTGGTTGGCATCGCTCCAACTCCTCCTCGGCTCCCCCGGATCCTGCCCCCTCTGGTGCTGGGGGGTGACACCGCGGAGCAGCAGGACACAGGGCAGGGCAGGGCTGAGCTTGGAGCTCCTGGCAGAGCCCCCGGAACCGGGGCCTGGCAGCCCTTGGGCTGTCCCAAGCTGTGGAAAATCTGTCCTCAGAGGATGTGCCATGCCAGGTTGGTGTCAGGTGCCAGCAGGGCTCCCTAGCGTGCACAGTCCCTACTGCAGGGCTGGGCACCCACACAGGACAGGGCACTGCCCACAGAGCCACCGGCTCCATCCTCAGAGCTGCTCTGGGGAGGGAAACACATCCAGAGGCCATCAGAGAGCAGGGCTGGAGACTGACAAGCCCTGGGGAGCTGAAGGAGTCCCTGCTGTGCCTTTCCTGAGTTGCACTCCCATTGCTGGGGCTGAGGGCAGCTGGACACAGCCAGGCCTGGCTCTGCAGAGGAAGAATCTTCCAGCAGGGAGGGACCTGCAGGGCACTCCCAGCTCTGCAGGTTGGGGTCAATGTCAGGAGCACGAGGGCAAACTGAGGCACTCAGAGGTTTCTTTGGAGGAGCCCAGGCTGTATATTGGGAAAGGGACAGCCAGGACACACCAGCACTGGTGGCTGATGGCTGGGCTGTGCCCAGCACAGAGCCCAGCACCTGCCCTTGCTCTGCAGTCTGGGTCCCTTCACCCCATCCCCATGTTTGCCCTCCCAAGGTGCCAGGACCATGGGCCATGCCCTCACAGGACTCTGCATCCTGCAGGAGCTCCTCAGTTCTGCTGGCATGGGTAAGTCCCAGGACACTGTATGCTGGTACAGAATCATGGGGGTGAGCAGGACATGGCCTGTCTGCCTTCCTGCAAGGATATGAGGAGCTGGTGTTCCTTTTTCTTTGTCCCATGCTTGCAAGGTGCACGGTGCAGTTCCCAGCCTGAGCTGCTGGTTTTCCTGAGGCTGGACTCTTCCCCACAGAAGCTCCAGGCAGAGAGGAGCAGTGACTGTGTCCTGGTGTTTCTCTCTTCCTACACTCACCCACATGCCAGCTGTACCACAAACCACATCTGTGCCCCAGTTCAGCCAGGACCAGCTTAAGAAAGACACACCTTACACATACCTGGGATGGAGCAAATCATCCCCTGGGCAGCCCCGGAGGTGCAGAGCCCCCACCACAGTGCTATTGTCCCCACCACGGTGTCACCCTTTATGTTTAGAGTCTCCAGTGACCATCTAGGTGTTTTGGCAAGTGATACCTGCAGTCCTGCATCTCCCTAAACCCACCAGGAGACCACAGCCACTGACCCCATGGTGTCCTTGGCATTCCCTGGCAGAGCTGAACTGCCAGCCCCCGTGCTCCTCCATCAGTGTGTGTGTGTGTGTCAGGGGGTGTAGCTCCTGCCCCAGGGCACAGAAGCAAGAGGAAGGGGTGCAGCAGGGTCCCTCACACTGCCCATCTCTGCTGCCTGCATGCACTGGGGGAAGCTGCAGGCACCAGACTCCTTTTGGCGCTCAGGCTGCAGCTGGAGCTCTGCAGTTCCCTTGATTGAGTCAATAAAAGCCCTGCTGGGGAGCAGACTGGCTCATTGATCTGCTCCTCCCCTGGGACCCATCCACTCTCTGCATTTTAATATATATTAAAATATATTAGGTGATCAAGAGCCCCCCAGTTCCCAGTTAGGCTGGGCTGGGGGCCCTGGGGAGCCAGATCCCATTGAGGAGCTGGGCTGGGAGATGGGGCTGCCCCCAGGCTCAGCACCCCAGTCCCATGGAGGGCACTGTGGGTCCCCAGGGCAGCCCAGAGAGGAGCAGCCTGCTCAGCACCAGCACAGGCAGGGCTGGGAGCACTGCAGGAACAGCTCACACCCTCCTGGCCCCACTGAGCTGTGGGAGGAATGGCATGGCTGAACGAGACCTTCCCAGGGACAGGGAGGGATGCCTGACTCCAAGAGCACAGTGGGGAAGGAGCAGAAATGGCTTCACAGTGTCCAGCTCTCCTCTTGGCCAGCCCCAGGGCTGCTGCCCCAGAGGCTTTCACACCTCTACCCCATCTCCAGCTCCACACACAGCTGGGACAGGGAGCCAAGAAGACCCCAGGCTCCATTTTGCTGCCCAGCCCTGGCACATCTCCTCCTCACAGGCCAGACTTGGCTGCAGGCTCCAGCAGAGACACGAGGATGCAGGGTCCAGCTGCTGGGATTTCAGGAGATCCCCAGAGCTTGGCAACCTCAAAATGAGTGGACTGGAGCTTCCACATGAATCACTGCCAGCTCTGGTGACACAGCTGGCTGTGCAGGCAGGGTGGCAGAGGAAGGACAGGAGGGGCACCCAGAGTCACACAGCAGGAACACTTTAATGATCTGTCCAGCTCTTGCAAAACCCTGCTGGAACAGCACTGTCCTGTTCTGCACCAGCATCCCAGAGACCTGTCCCAAAAATGACACCACAGCTGGCCAGAGCAGCTCAGGAGCCCAGGCAGAGGCAGGAACAGGGTGGCTGTGCTCCTGCAGCCCTGGGACAGAGCCCTGGCACTGCAGGGGGAGCTCAGAGGCGAGTGGCAGCGATGTTCTTCTGGGAGGGAGATCCCCTGAGCCCTGGGGACCTGCCTGGTGCCACAGCTGAGGTGTCCAGAGGGGCAGAGCCAGTTCTTGTGCCCTGCAGTGCTTCTCTTCCCTTCAGCAGCTCCACAGCTGCTTTCTCCACTTCATCCACCTGCAGCTGGCTGCTGGCTGCCATCTCATCCCTGGTCACTGCTAGGAAGGACGAGTCCTGGGCCAGAGCCCCGAGGCCTCCGGAGATCAGAGCCTGGCAGAGGAGGAGAGCACAGCCTGGGTGCTCAGCCTGGGCACTGCCATGGCTGCAGGCACCCACCCACCCTCCCTCTGCCCTCTGTGCTGGCACACAGCTGCTGCTTGCCCTTGTGGCTGAGCTGTGCCCCCCAATCTCCCATCATGGCACAAGCATGGTGTCCCTGGAATTCCCTTCCCTCCCTGCTGTTCCCTCTGTGCCCTTGCCTTACCTCCTGAATGAGGAAGGTGATGGCTGGGGTGGAGGATGCTCCTGGCTCACTGGTTTCTCTCTGCTGGAACCTGGAGCTGGATGCTGTTCCTGTCACGGTGCCATCCTCTGTGGGCAGCTGGGTGAGAGCAGCACAGAGCTGCAACGTGTGCTGGGACACTGCCCAGGGAAGATCCCTCCCATGTCAGTGTGGGGGCTGCAGGGCCTGTCCCTGTCCCTGCCCAGTGCCTGGACTGGAAATGCCATCCTGCTGGAGCTCCTGGGCACCCCCAAAATGGGATCAGCAGGGCCACATGGACAGAGAGCAGGGAACCAGCCCTGGCACATGCCAGGCATGAGGCACTGTGCCCAGCAAAGGGAGCATGGGGCAAATCTGATGCACCCCTTCTGCCCTGCCTCTGGAGGCTGATGGGCAGCCAGGGGAATGTGCTTCCAGCTGTTCCAGCTGTTTGAGGAGCTCCCCATGGAGCTGTTAGAGCAGCAGGGTGGGAGCCCAGCTCCATCTCCAGGCTGATCCATGAGAAAAGCTCCAGCAAGGCTGGAGGTTTATCATAATACACTTTCAATTAACCTTCCTTTATATTTCCTAGTATCAAAAACAACAACCAACTGCCATCACCATTCCATAATCACCCCAAAACAAACATAGAACTAACCCCCCCAAAAAAACCAAACAAAAATATAAACCATGATCACAAATCATCAACCAATCACCCACCAAATTTTATGTTCTTGGAGCTTATAAAAAGCATGACACTGAAGATGTTCAGATGGCTGCCACACACACCCAATGAGCCCGGAGAGGGGCTCCTTCCCAGCACAGCTGTGCCAGGATGGCAGGGAGGAGTCCCAGGATGGAAGGCAGAGAGGCTCACCTGTGTCCCCCACATTACACATCCCGTCCCCTCTGACATGCACTGCCCCTTTACCTGCTGGGGGAGGAGTGGCCCTGGCAATGAGAGACCCCCGGAGGGGCCCCCTCTCCTCCTGCTCAGCCTCTCCATGGGGATGGGGCGGTTCTGCTCTGTGGGAGGGAAGGGTGGGGACATCACTGAATACACAGAATGACCAGGTTGGAAGAGACCTTCAAGATCATCGAGTCAAACCCAGCCCCAACACCTCAACTCAACCCTGGCACCCAGTGCCATATCTAGGCTTTGTTAAACACACCCAGGGATGGGGACTCCACCACCTGCCCAGGCAGCCATTCCAGAACTTTATCACCTTTTCTGTAAAAAACTTTCTCCTGATATCCAACCTATATTTCCCTTGGTGCAGCTTGAGGCTGTGTGCTCTGGTTGTGTCAGTGCTTCTGCAGAAAGAGCCCAGCCCCAGCTGAGCACAGGCACCTTTCAGGACCTCTGCAGGGTGATGGGGGCACCCCTGAGTCTCCTTTTCTCCAGGCTGAGCACCCCCAGCTCCCTCAGTGGTTCCTCTCAGGGTTTGTGTTCCCAGCCCCTCTCCAGCCCTGTTGCCCTCTGCCCTCCTCTGGCATCTCAACATCCATCAGATGGGTACAAGAGCAAGGACACCACTGCCAGACAGAGATGGGACCAGGCTCACTAGACTGGGGAAAACAAAGGGTTTAAGAGTTCAGCAGCACCCAAAGTCCCTGTTTAAGGAAACAAGCATGGTCTTGTGGTCCTTCTGCCTGGGGATGGCCAGTGCTCCTCAAGCTGAGGCACTGTCTCCATGTTCCATCACCTCAAAAGGTGGAAGGAAGTAGGAGGGTCTCCTGGAGCTCTCCAGAGAGATCCTGCTGTGCTCAGTGCTCTCAGCAAACCTACTGGGGCCTGCACCTCCTGCTTCCACCAGCACCACCAGCCCCTTCCCCCTGCCCTGGCCCTGGGCTGGCCCCAGTGCCCCAGAAGAAGAACAAAGCCCAGACTCACCCCAGGCCGGGCGCCTGCGTGCTGCTGGCAGCGTCCTCCTCAGCATCTCATCCTCATAGTGCACCCTGGCAAGGCAGGCAGGAGGGTCAGCCTGGCTGGGGGCACACTCTGAGCCAGCTCAGCCTGAAAGGCAGCCCTCCCACCTTCCCCAGCCTGGGGGGACAGACCCATAGGGACAATTGGGATGGATGAACAGAGTGGAGGCCCCAGAAAGCAGGACTAACTACATCCCATTGGTCAGTTTTGTCCCTTCTACCCGTGCCCAGGTCCCAGCCTGGCCCTTGGCTCTCAGAGATTGGCAGGTGAGGGGCAGGGGAGATTCCTGCAACCCCTGGAGCCCTGCTGCCACCTCCATGCTCATGGCACCGAGATGAAGGACGGTGGGATGGGAGCCCTGGCCAGGCAGGGTGCAGCCAGCTGCCAGGACAGCCCCAGGGCAGGCAGTGGCAGGGCCAGCACTGCCCTCCTCACCTGCACACCGAGGCTGAGCCCCTTACCCCTGCAGCCAGCTGCTGCTGTTGGCGTTGTTGATGTTGGTGTTGGCTTCCTGGGGGAAGTCATCCAGGAACACAGGAGAGTCGAGGTCCTCAGTGCCCACCTCGGTGAACTGCAGGGGCCTCTGGCTGGCCACCTGGGGCTGCAGGGGGCTGCTGGGCTCCATGAAGCTGTCCACCTGGCCAAACAAGCCACCTGTTCTCTGCAACCAACAGGGAGGGCATCAGGGGGAGCCTGGAGCTCCAGGCTGCTCTGGGGCCATTCCCACATTGAAACAGTGATTGCTCTGCTCAGGCCTTGAGAACCACACAGTCCCCAAAGCTTCACTGCCCAGGTGGGGAAACTGAGGCACAGAGGGTTGATGGCTATGCAGCAGTGTCTTAGGTGGGAAATGGGGGTGTGTGCTCTATTCCCATCTGTGGGGCAGTGATCTTCTGTTCATTGGGCAGTTTTTTCTTTATCTCTCCCACAGCCAATCCCCCCTCCCGGAGATCTCTGCTGTTACTGGGTCATTAATTATTAATGATTTTCTGTCCATGGCCACTGAGTGTCCCTGCAGGGCTGATCCAATCCCACCATCCCATGGGGAGATGCTCCGCCCAGGGGAGGAGCCAAGCATTCCTCCCTGGATCCAATCTGAGCCTGGCACAGCACAGCAGCCTTTGCCCCCTGCACTGCCAGAGGAGCAGCTTTCTGCTGCCCTGCATGGCCAGAGGGAGCCCAGGCCCATCTGCAGCAGCCCTGGAGCTGCAGAGGAAAACTCCCCCCTTGTGCAGGATCCCTGCTGCAGCAGAGCCACAGCTGGCACTGCAGGAGGGCTGAGCCCCCATGGGATGGGGCTGGGACACCCCCTGACACACAGGGGGCAGGGACTGCTCTGACTCTGGCAGTGGTTTTTGGTTTTGTTTTGTACTATTTTATTTGTATTTTTAATTAATTTTCCTAGTAAAGAACTGTTATTTCTATTCCCATATTTTTGCCTGAGAGCCCCTTACTTTCAAAATTATAATTCTGGGGGAGGGAGTTTACATTTTCCATTTCAAGGGAGGCTCCTGTGCTCCTTAGCAGACACCTGTCTATTCAAACCAAGGCAAGCAGCACTGGGATAAGCCAGGCCATGACAAATCCTGTCACCTCTGCGGGACAGCCTGAGGTGGTGGCACCTGGGGACATAGAAGGAACTCTGCAACCCCACAGCTGCCCAGGCTGTCTCTGAGGCTCCCAGGGATGGGATGTGAATCAGTTCCTGTAACACCAGAGGTGTCCCACCTGAGCCTGGCAGAAGGTGTGAGTGGGAACCTCCAAACCAGCAGGTAAATATCCAGCACAACCCTGTCAGGCACATGGGCTGGCTCCTTTCACAGAGGGGAAACTGAGGCAGAGAGCAGCTTGCCCAAGATGCCACCACCAGGATGTCCTGATGCTCACAGAAAGGACAGAAGTGCTGCTCATCCTTGTGAGACTGAGCAGCATGTCCTGCAGAATGTCCCCCAGAGCCGGCAGCCAAGCTGAGCCACCAGCACTCTGAAATCAGGGCTGGTGGGACACCAAACTGTGCTGTGCATTCTGAACTCACCCTGTAAATCCCCTCTTCCAGGGCAGCCTCCACCATGGCTCTCTCCAGCTCCTCCTCTGCAGTCAAGTCCCCAGAAATGGCCCGATGGATTTCAGGAGCAGCTTCTTCCTCAATGCTCCTCAGCCCAGCCTGGGGAGAACAGGAAGGCAGGGCTGGGTAAGCCCAGCACCCTCCCCTTGCTCTTTGGAGAGGGGAGCATGGTGAGGCACTCTGCCCCTGCCAGGTGTCCTGCTGAGGACAGGCCACAGGTCACAGCCTGCAGCTGGCTGGGCTTGGTGCCACTGCTCCTGAGCTGCTGCTGTCCCACAGGCTCTGGGAAAGGGAATGCCCTGATGGAGGTGACAGCCAAGGGCAGGCTGGGCCTCTGTCCCTGATCTGGAGCTATTTCCTTGCTTTGCACCTTTGGGTCCTGCTCTTTTATCTCCCCAGGTGATTTCCTCCCTACAAAGTCAGGAGAGCCCAGGGACATGCCAGCCTTGTGGCCAGGCACAGAAACCCTCCGCCAGCACCCCTGGGCCTGCTGTGCAGGCACCTCTGACTGCAGGGGTCCCTCTCAAGGTCAGCCACGTGTACCCCCCTCCTCTGGTGCTCTGTGAGGCTGGGAGAACACCAGGAACATGGAGCTGAGGGGAAAGCAGGGACAAGGCCGTGGGACTGGAGCAGAGCAGGTGGGTGAGGGCTGGTGTAGGGGGATTGAATAAAAGTAAATAAAGGTAGTACAGAAAGTGATCTTATCCCCTAAAGAGTTCCAGCTGGGTTAATTATCCATTTTATATTAATTTATATTAATTTTATTGATTTTAACAGGCCATAGCTGTAGCTGATAATAAGAAGAGTGTTATAAAAGAGTGGATTGGTTGGTTGAGGGGAACTGGAGTCAGTTGGCTGCTGTGAGAAGAATGAAGAGTCAGTGCTAGAGGAGATGACCATGAGAAACACCAAGAAGGTATAAAACTCTAGCAATATGGAACCTTTGCAATATAATGACAATAGAACCTTTGTGATACAATGACAACAGGCTGGTATGAGCAGCATTTGGCACAGACAATGGTCTGGGGTGGGAGTTTCCAGGTGTTAAAACCCCTTGGTGAGGCACCAGGTCCTGCAAAGCCCTCTCTACACTGGAGTGAGTGGAGCAGAGAGTAAAAGCCCTCCTCTGCTTTGAGTCACGTGCAGCCTGCACACCAAGGTCACACGGGGGTCCTCTCAGTGCTGGGGACTCATGGCCAGCTCAATGCTGGTTCACTTGGGCCACCACACCTCCAGACACGAGGCTCAGGCTCCCTGCAGCTCTCTGAGTCCCCCAGGCTGGGGGAAGCCTCCTCCAGGGAGAACCCCCCCTCCAGCATCACCCACACACCAACCTGGATCTCCACAGGGTTCTTCTTGGGCCTGTACCCATAATACACCACCCACACACCAACCTGGATCTCCACGGGGTTCTTCTTGGGCCTGTACCCATAATACACCACCCACACACCAACCTGGATCTCCACGGGGTTCTTCTTGGGCCTGTACCCATAATATACCACCCACACACCAACCTGGATCTCCACAGGGTTCTTCTTGGGCCTGTACCCATAATACTCCTCCTGGCGCTTCATGAACTTTCTGAAGTGCTCTTGGATCAGGAAAGTGGCATAGAATTTGCCCACTGTCACCTCATCATCTGGAGGGAGGAAACCAACGTGATGGTGAACCCAACATGAAGGTTCTGCCTGTCCCAGGATCCCATGGCTGGAGCAGTGGGACCCTGAGCAGGAGCTGCTGTGTCCCTCTGGAAGGGACACCTGGGGACATACCTCCAATGGGTGGGATGACTTGGTCCAAAAGCTTCATACTGGTTCGCTTCCAGATTTTTTTGATGATAGCTCTGAGCTCCTCATTGGCCTGTTCAAAATTACCTGTGAGGAAATGTTATAATAGCGTCCTCGAGCCAGGTCTAAGCTCTCGGAGGCCTATAACACACCGAAAATAACTCAGCTACCCTTAGAAGCATAAAAATCAACAAAATAGCTTCTGTTGCAGTGTTAAAAACAAAAAAAAAGCTTAATAAAAAGCAAAAACAAACAAAAGAAACCGAGTCAAAAGCTAAACAGTCTTATTCCTAGTAAAACACTTTACAAAAGCAGTTAGTTTCTTTATTCACTTCTTTTTCTACTAAATTGCCCAAGCAAGACTTTTTTGCTTCTGTCAAACTAGCTATCCTTAAGTTTAAGTCCCCTAAGTCCTGTGAAATGTCTTTTCACTTAATCAAAGAAAAAACTTCTAAACGTCTTTAAAAAAACAAAGAATAATTTTGTCTCTCCGTCACCAAAGAGCACACTCCTACAAGGAAAGCCAGCAGGACAGAGCAGTTCATTCCCAGGGGTGTGAACAGGAGTGAAGACAAAGCCTGTGAACACCTGGCCAGTCTGGAGGGTGTGACAGCTCCTCTGTCTCCCACCCTACAAAGGTGAGCTTAGGAAGGCTTTGATTTCAGCCAGAACACTTCACAGATTTTGACTTCCCCTTTGGTGCTCCCACAGGATTCACCATTCCTGAAACCCCAGTTTACCTCCAAGGTCTGCTGTGCTCCTCCCAGGCTGCCAGGTTCCCACCCCAGGCCGAGGGAAGCACCATGGCACTGCTGCAAGAACTGATCCCAGGAGCCCACCAGAGCCTGCCTTGGCTCTGCCACAGCACAGGCACACAAACAAGGGTTGCAGTAAGGCAAAAATCGTAAAGAAAAGCTTCATAAAATCAAGCTTGCTCTCCTAAAATCAGTGGCTGGCCTTGTTAGGCTAGCCCTTTGCAAGTTCCCATGTGAGAGCAATTCTGGTGTGAGCAGTTCATTAACATAACAATCTATTCCTGAGTAAAAAACAGCTTGCATCTCTATAAACTGTTTTTATGCTGTTACATAGAAAAATGAGAACTATCTCTCACAAACAACTTGCCCTGCATGTACACACTGAGGGTTTGAGTGACCTATTAATACAGGGTAACAATTTATTACTAACCAATAAAAGTAATTGGCAAGAAAGCTCCTGACCAATGGGAGTCCCACACGAGGTCTGTAAAACTGTCTAAAAACCAGTTATGTGAATAAAGAAAGAGCTTTTTTCCACCATAAAGAAAATGGAGTCCTGCCTATTTTATTTGCATAACAAGCTGGTGGGACACACAGCAAAGCTCAGCAAACTGCTGAAGGAAAGCAGCTCCTCCCTAGCACAGATTAATTCAGGGGCCTGGGAGTCCCTGCAATGAGGGCTCTGGGCAGAGCCAGCCCATCCCTGCCACACTTTGAAGCAGGAGGTGAGCACAGCAAAGTCCTGACCTTCAGGAGCTGAACCACCTCAGCTCTGTGCAGGGCAACAGCTCCTCTCCCAAGCTAAATTAAAATGATGGGACCTGGACCAGCCCCACTCCTGAGCTGTTTGGGGTGGCACTGGTGGCACTTTTCTGCCCAATTACATAATGCCACCCAAACCCAGGGAGAAGAAGGCAGAAAAAGCATGAAGAAACAAGCCAGGACAACACCGTGTGCCCTCCATCTTGCTTCCATCCACAACATACTAAAATCCCAAAGCCCTAAATTTCCAAATGATACACCTCCACTACTCTCTATAATCTATTTCACACTTTTACCCTGTTGAGATTTTCCTGAATCTCAACATCTTCTCTCCCAGTCCTCAGCTGCTGCTAGAATGAAGCATTCTTTTTAGCTCTCTTTTAGCTTAACATCATTAGATTTCCATTAAAAGGTGGCATGTGACTTGCTTTCATGCACAGTGGAAAATTTTCATCATGCTCTATCATTCTATCCTTCTTTCCAAACCTAATGTGCACTTCCTCCTGTTTGAGGCAACACTGCAATGTTGACACTGAATGTCTTCTGTTTGAATTTAATGAATGGTTGTTATTCATTTTATCCCAGACAACAACAAAACTCAATCTATGTTGTTGAAAATTGTAATGCAAGATGTTTTCCATTACCATCTGTATGGCAGATTACCTTTGTCAAGTGGGCAGTTTGTTTTATTTCTCTCTTTGAGTGACCACACCCACACCTCCCTTAGTAGGGGACATTGCTGATAACAGCTATTGGATGTCCCTGCATGGCTGATAAGAACTACAGCATCCCATTGGGAGATGGGAGCCCAGAGGGAGGAGCCAAGCATTCCTACTCAGATATAATCTGGAGATTCTGGAACACCAGCACAGCTTCTGCACTGGATTGCCCAGAGGAACAGCAGCTGCCTCTTCTTCCCCTGGATCTTCAGAGGCAGAGACTGCACCTTTCTCCAGGATCCCTGCTCCAGCAGAACCAGCCCTGACACTGCAGGAGGGCTGAGCCACAATTCCAATGGCACTGCTGCCAACAGCCTGACCCACAGGGTGTCAGGTTGGGCTCTGACTCTGGCAGTGTTGTTCTAGTGTACTGCATTGTTTATTTTATCCTTTTTTTTTCTTTTCCCTATTGAAGAACTGTTATTTCCTGCTCCCATATTTTTGCCTGAGAGCCCCTTAATTGAAAATTTATAGCAATTCAGAGGGGTGGGGAGGGTTTACATTTTCCATTTCAGGGGAGGCTCCTGCTTTTCTTAGCAGACTCCTGTCATTCCAAACCATGACATATGTGCAGGTCAAAGAAGGGAAATTCACAAGGAAGATTCTCTGTCAGGCTGTAGAGGAAACCAGGATCACTGCTTACCTTCTGTCTTGATCTTGAGGGCTGTCCTCACCAGGGCGAAGAGGGTGGCATTGAAGGTGACGGTGCCGTCACTGTTCAGGGGCATGTTCATGCACACCAGGCGCTGCACACACAGCAAACCAAGCCTGTCAGCAGGGCCACAGCAGCCTGGCAGCCCCCAGGCTCACTGCCTGGCCTGCCCAGGAGCTGTGGCATTCACATTCTCTGAGCTGAGAGAGACATGATTCTCCCTCCCAGGATCTCTCCTGGGGAAGGTAGTGAGAAGCTCAGAGAAGAAGAGAAAACAATTCTTATCTGAATTCACTGCTTCTGTTGTTTGGCATTGGTGGAATGTGTTATGGAGATTGTTTACTGAGAGTGATTTGGTTATTGGACACTGTGGGGTACCAGTTGTGGGTTTCTCTGGTTCTAGATTGAAGGCACTTGAGATGATAGTTCATGTTCAGACTCAGGTGTTCATTATTTCTTATCAGTAAAACCGTCTCACTGCTGTGAGTTTTGCAGCTTTTCATTAGAAGGCACAAAATGGCCAACAATCTCTTGGTCCCCCATCCACAGGGGGCACATTCCTACATGTCCCTGGCTCACACACCACATTGGCTCTTACCTTACAAGCCACACGGTGCGGGCAGAACTTCCCAAAGCCCAGGGGAGGGTTGATCCGCCTCAGCAGAGTCACCACATCCAGGTGTTTGATCCTCCCCCTGCAGAGGAAAGAGCAGAGGGGCAGCAGAGCTGCCTGGCAGTGCCTTGGGGAGCTGCTCTGGGGGCTGAGCCCTGGGCAAATCCCCACCCTTCCCTCTGCTCCTCCTGGGGAAAGCACAGAAAAGCAGCTGCTCCCTGTGGCCCTGGAGAGCAGGTGAAGGGTGCATGACGTGGGAAGGGTTGGCAGCTGTCGGGATCTCTCACTGCTCAGAGTGACCCCAAGATGTGTTGGAAAGTCTCTTTTCCCAGCCTGGCACTTGAAGAAGGAGTCAGAGCTCTTCATTTCTCAGTCTCAAGGTTGTTTATTGTTCCTTATCTATAAAAAATTTTCTCCTGCCCTGCCGAGGTCCATCCAGCAGGACAGTTCCAGGCACTCTGCCTGTCCCCAGGACAGTGTTATGTCTTTATACTAAAAACTACATGTACAATGTTTACAATTACTTCCCAATACCTATCACCTATGTTAGACAGTGAGCTTCTACTCTAAACCAATCTAAAAGTGCCAACATCACAGCAGAAGATGGAGGCCAAGAAGAAGAAGGAAAGGCTGGACACACTCAGATCCCTCCATCTTGCCCCCTGAACCCCCATTCTAAAAAAAACAAAATCTACTTTTCCACCCTGTGATAACTTCACTGTTATTCTACCTAAAGTGTTGTGGCTTGCTGATCTTCCTCTAAGGTTGGTAATTTGCTCCATGGGTCATAATCAAACCCACAGGTGTTTTGGGCTCCGTGCCAGGGTCTCTGAGCCCCCAGGCAGGGGTCCTGGCCATCCCGGACAGCCAGAGGGATGTCCTGGGTTCCCACAGGCAGCCTCACCACAGCTGGATGGAGAGGGAACTGAAAGTCTCAAACTGAAAGTCCCAAATCTCCTGATGGCTTTTATCAAACCTGGACCAACTCTGGCAAGTCCACAAGAACCTCTGAGATGCTGGGAGCTGGCTGGTGGCAGTGCCACAGCTCACCCTGCCTGCATGTGTCCCCTCCATGGAACACCCCTGCCACTGTCATATTTTCTGGAAAATCCTCTTTGTCCACGATTCTTCTCCTGGGAAGCTGAGAAGCCCCAGAGAAAAAGGAAAACAATTATTATCTCATTCGCTTCTCCTGTGTTTTGCTGCTTTGGAATGTGGTTGGAGATTGTTCATCCAACATGTGAATTGTTTTTACTTAATGACCAATCATGGTCAGGCTGTGTCAGACTCTGGAAAGAGTCACGTGTTTTCATTATTATCTTTTAGCCTTCTGTCTGTATTCTCTCTCTATTCTTTAGTATAGTTTTAGTATACCATTCTATAATATAATGTAATGTAATGCAATATAATAAAATATAATGTAATAGAATATAATAGAATATCATGTAATATAATGTAATACAATGTAATTAATATCATGTAATGCCATGTAATGCCATATAATATAATGTCATATAATGTCATAATATATTATAAATCATAAAATAATAAATTTGCCTTCTAAAAACATGGAGTTTCATAATTTCTTCCCTTCGATGGGGGACCCCAGAAAACACCACACACCCCCTCCATGCCCACCCACCCACCCAGCCTCACTCACTTGGCCTCGGGGTCGTACTCAGCCCAGATCCTCTTGAACTCGTCCAGGTGATGGGGCCCCAGGATGGACCAGTCCCGTGTCAGGTAGTCAAAGTTGTCCATGATGACAGCCACGAAGAGGTTAATGATCTGAGGGCAGAGGAAAGCATGAGAAGGACCCAGCCAGGGGAGACAGAGCAGCATACAAAAACAGGGCAGATGTGTTCTGGGATGTCCTGCAGTCAGAGGATGCTCAGTGAGGGTGTTCCCATGCAGAGAGGAGCCTCCTGCCCAAGCAGGTCATGTGAAAGGACAAGGACATCAGCATCTCATCCCTCTCCACCCCTGCTGAGGCCAGCACAAACACATCTGGAAGGCAGCACACAGAGGCTGTGGGAAGACACTAAAAGGGATCCTGCGTCCTCCAGGAGGGCAGTGTCAGTTTACAGCATGGCTGGGTAGGTGGGGAGATGTCAGAACTCAGTGCATCCCTTGGGGTGTCCAGAGCTGCCAGGACCCCACTGGGGGACTCAGAGACCCTGGCACACAGCCCAGAGCACCTGGGGATTTGATTTTGACCCCTGGAGCAAATTACCAGCTTTGTATGAGGACCTGAAAGTCACAGAAGTTTGAACAGTATAATAATAAAATTATCACAGGGTGAAAATGTAGATTTTAGCATTTTTGGTATGGGGGTTATGGGGACAAGATGGAGGAACCTGGGCGTGTCCAGCCTTTCTTCTTCTTCTTCTTCTTGGTCTCCATTTCCTGCAGTGATGTTGGCACTTTGGGATTGGTTTAGAGCAGAAGTGCACTGTCTAACATAGGTGATGGGTATTGGGAATTAAGTGTAAATATGTTATATGTAGTTTGTAGTATAAAAGGACAACACAGAGTGCCTGTGGCTGCCCTGCTGAGCAGATCTCGGCTGGGCAGAAAGAAAATTTTATAGATAAGAATTAATAAACAACCTCAAGACCGAACAGTGAAGAGTCCAGACTTGTTCTTCAGCCACACGGGCTGAAACAGAGACACCCTGCACATCTCAGGGCAGCAATTATCAACCAAAAACCTGAGAGGTGGGCTGGGGGGATGAACCCAGGGACAGGTTCAGGGGCTCACCCCATGCACACACAGCCAGGACAGGGGTGCCAATGGGAGCCAGCACACTGTGGGAAATGGGTTTGTAGAGACATCTCAAAGCTTGACAGAAGGCTCACATAGTATGCCAACCTTGAGATAAGAAATGTAAACCTTGAGATAAGAAATGCTGACTGAGAAATGCCATGGAATAGGACAGACATTGCTGAGAAGGAAAGGGAAACAGAAACAAGTTTCAGAGCCTTACAAATTAGACCAGACACTTTAGAGAAACAGAACTATGGAAGATGGTTACCAGGAAGGCACAGAGCATGTAGAAGCTGATGAAGTAGAAGTAGGCAAAGCCAGTGCCACAGGTGTACTCCTCTCCCTCGGCGTAGTCGGACTCGGGGTCGCAGCGCCGGCCGTAGCTGCAGTCCAGCAGGATCTCCTGCCACGCCTCACCTGTGGCACACCTGGGGACAGGGCACACCTGCTGGTCCCTGGGCATGCAGGGAGGGCTCTGCCCAGCCCAGCACACCAGGGAATGGGAAACACAAGCTTTTGTAGGGAAATCCAAACCCTCCGCTGGCATAATATACTGACATTTCCAAAAATCAATGAAATAAGATTCGCACCTTAGCACAACACTAGGCAGAGAGCAGAACTAATAACTACCAGCTGTGAAACAATGCCTCAGAATGCCAGTTAAAGAGCAGCTTTGGTTTCTAACACTGCCCATAAAATGTTCATGTTATCAGAAGCATGTGGGCAGCCCCTTGGAGCAAACCAATGGCAGATCCACTCCAGGAACAGTGGAGGAAAACCTGCAATCTGTAAGGGCCTGAGGTATCAGTGGAACACAAGAACAGCGAGTGCTGGGTGAAGGCCACCCAGATTTATGTTAGTAATTGGTGTTTTGACTGAATCACTGGCAAAAGGCTGTTTGTGAACAAAACAAGGAGCAGTCAGGATTCTGGGCTTGCTGCTATAGGGACACTGAAAGCTTCAGAAATGTCTGGAGTCAAGGAAAATCTTGGGCTGGGCTCCTGCTTCCCATGAGTTTCCTCACAATTCACAAATTAAAATCCAGTCTGGGAAGGAAATACTCAGAACAGCAACCCCCAAATGCCCCTCTCTCCAGCAGCCCCACCAAGAAACCCCACAGCCTCTCCTGAAGCACTCCCTCTGCTGCAGGAGATCTTCCTGAGGGACAAAAAATAAATCAGCTACTGAAATGCTGGTCCTGCCTCACTCCAAGTTGGGCATTCCCACTGGCTCAGAGCCTCCTGGAGCTGCTCACATGGCATGACAACACTGACCTGAAGAGCAGCAGCACAGCCTGGGGAAAGGTCTGGAAGTTGTTGTTTCGGTTGATCTGGGTCCCATCCACCATGGCAATCTTCCCAAACATCTGCAAATGACAGTGGCAGGTCTGCAGTGTGCCATCCCTTCCTTGGCACCAAACACCCTCTGGTGCCTGAGCTGCCCTTCCTCTGGTTTATTTGGCTTTGGGAATCCCCAAAAGAGACTGGGACTGGATGTGGGTGCTCTTGGACATTCCTGCCAGCGCTGAAAGCACCCCTGACTACAGCTGCACTTCATGTGGGCCACAGAGACAGGATCTGAACCAGGACAAGCACTGGTGCCAATTGTGATGGTGTTCAGAGGGTCTTAGGATGAGGGAAGAGACGTGGATCTGACTCCATGTTTCAGAAGGCTTGATTTATTATTTTATGATATATATTATATTAAAACTGTACTAAAAGAAGAAAGGATTTCATCAGAAGGTTAGCTAAGAATAGAAAAGGAAAGAATGATAACAAAGGTTTGTGGCTTGGACTGTCTGAGCTAACTGGGCTCTGATTGGCTATTAATTACAAACATCCAACATGGGCTAATCAAAGATCTACTTGTTGCATTCCATAGCAGCAGATAATCAATGTTTACATTTTGTTCCTGAGGCCTCCCAGCTTCTCAGGAGGAAAAATCTTAAAGAAAAGATTTTTCATAAAAGATGTCTGTGACAGCCAATGGATTGTGCCAATGGATTGTGCCACTGCCCCCCGAAGTGCTCTGTGCCATGTGCCCCAGCTGCCCTGGCTGCAGCCCAGGGGCAGGAGGAGGCTGCTGGGGTGCCAAACACCCTTGCAGACCAGGGCAAACAGGTCCCATCCTGTACAAAGTGCCAGAAAGAGCCTAACAGAGAACGAGTCCCTCCCTGTCCCCCCTCCCCAGTGCCATCAGGCTCAGAGCACCTGATGAAGATCAATTCCCACCCCCTGCCCCCGTGCTCCTCACCTGCATCCCAATCACAGCATAGATGAAGAAAAGCATCACAATCAGCAGGGCCACGTATGGCAGAGCCTGTGACAAAAGGACCATGGCTTGGGTGAGACACAGCCCAGGGACAGGGCCTGGGCTCTGCAGGTGCTGCAGGAGCTGGACCTGTCCCTGTGTGGGGAGGGGACAGCTCAGCTGTTCCTGTCACACCCTCCTGCCAGCCCCCAGTGCCCTCTGTGCTGGGACAGGGGCTCAGCACAGCCCAGGGCTGAGGGCAGTGCCCAGCTCAGGCTGTGAGCATGCCCTGAATACACCCCTGGTGCAGAGCCCAGTTCATTGGGACCAGGACAAATGGAGCCAGCAGGTACTGCCAGCACCTGGCCCAGCTCTGACACTCAGAGCTGCCACCTTCCCACCCACGGGGCCATGTTCTGCACACCACAGCCCCCAGCCCAGCCTGAGGCCAGCAGGAACACTGGAGATTTCTCCTCTTCTTGTATAGGAAGGAATGTGCCCCTTGCTGACAGAGTGACAAAACCATCCTTTGTCTCCTTAAAAAGGAAAAAAGCCCAGAAGTTTCTTTCTTCTATTAGGTAAAAAGACACCTCATAGGACTTGGGGGACTTCACCTCAAACTTAAGGATAGCCAACTGGACAGGAGCCAAAAAGTCCTGCCTAAGCAATTTACCAGAAAAAGAAGAGAACAAAAAAACTAATTGCTTTTGTGAGGTGTCTTACCAGGAGCAAGAACCTCTTGCACCTGGCTCAGTTTTTCTCAGTAAAATGTTTTGTTATTCTGCCTTTTATTAAAACTTTTCTGTTTCCAACACTACCTCAGAAGCCATCCTGCTGATTTTATGTCTTCTAAGGTAGGTGAGCTATCTTGGGTGGGATACAGATCTCCAAGAGCTCATGAGACCTGGCTGAGGGGACCCCTGGTGGGGACAGGCTGCTCATGCTCCCAGCCAGTGCTGCCAGCCCTGGGCATGTGTGTGTTTGGGAGGCAAGCAGAGCTCCTGACAGACCTGAAAGGACTTGATGAAGGTCCACAGGAGGGTCCTGACCCCTTCCCCTCTGCTCAGCAGCTTCACCAACCGCATCACCCGGAAGAGCCGGAAAAACGTGATGGAGACGCGGCCGTTGTCATCAGGGTCCTGCAGGACAGACAGACAGTGCTGGGCCCTTCAAGGCAGGGACTCCAGGTCCTGGGGGGGAGAAAGGCAAAGAGATCCCACCCCCAGGCACCAGCCATGCACACAGGGTCAGACTGCAGAGTGTGCTGGCACTTCTCCCCTGGCTCCTCTCCCCATCTTCCCAGGCCCCCACGCTCACACTGGGATAATTCAGGGAGGACGGCATGCTGGCACATGGACTGGGAGAGCCCTGAGGGTCACAGGGCCACCACAGACAGCCTTAGTCCCACCAGAGTCTTGCCCTATTTGTAGGGTGAGGTATAGGTTGGGCACCAGGCACAGGGAGGGTTAATGAGAGCTGTTTAAGCAGGGAAGGGCAGTTTGGGGAATGTCGCATCAGGACTTAAACCAAAAGAGGGACTGAAGAGAGGTGACTGCAGGGTGCTGCCCGTGTCCCCTGGCTGTGCAGGGTGGGAAGGGGTGTCTGTGTGTGTGGTGTCACCCCAATCCTCCTCAGCCCTGAGGGAGGAGCTGGCTCTGGTGGCCTCGGTGGCACACAGGGCACATGCAAAGGCTGGCAGGGGCAGGCAGGGAGGCAGGCACACACAGCTGGTACCTACAGTGCTATCACAGCCCCCACCCAGGCAGTACAAGCCACCACTGGGTGCCAGGATGGTCTGCGGAGAGAGAGAACAAGAGAGTCAGCACAGGGGGGTCAGGGAGGGACACAAGGAAAGAATACAGACACAGAACAAAGAGTAACATGGAACTGGGGAGAAGGGGCAGGCAGGCAGAGCCCCAGCATCCCTCAGGCTCAGGGACAAGCTGGTGTGACTGGTGACAGGCAGAGGCAGCACCTGGGTGAGCAAGGAACCACACAGACCATGAGAGTCCTCCCAGTGCATGTGGTGTGTCCTGAGCATCCCCACATGTTGGGGAAGATGAAACAGGAAAGCTTTATAAATATGATTGCCTGGCAAAAGATTTTGAGAATATGGAAACTATAAGCAAGATTGAAACAAAAGCAAGCTTTGAGATACCTCAGTTACTGAACAACGGGAAAACAGCTGAAGGTGATCCCCTTTTGATGGAACAACACCCTCTGCTTGCAGACAGGCCCAAGGGTCAGAGCAGACCCTACAGCTTGGCAGAAGGGGCCCAAAGAGGAGTTTTTAGGGTTTAACATGTAACACAGTGTGGTAATGTAATGATTCTTATAGGCTGTATGTAAATGGTATAGGATTTGTATCTTGGACTAGATTAGTTAGTGAGAATTAGAATATTCAGCACAGAAGAAGATTTATGGTATTGTAACGGGAACCTCATTCTCTTACCCTTTTACTCTCTTACCCTCTCATGCCCTCTCTCTCTCTCTCATCCTCTCTCCCCTCTCTTCTCTCAGTCCTGCTCCAGCTGTGGCTGGCAGCTCCCAGCAGGGCCCTGCACCCAGGCCCTTTGCAATAACCCACAAGTTCCCAGCCCTGGCTGCAGAGATCTCTCCTCTCCATCCATCCCCACCGTCCTACCCCCCAACGCTCCTACACCCACAGACTCTCAAGGACGCAGACACAGGGAAAGGACCTGTGCTCAGGGCACAGAGACCATTCCCCAAATTCTGCCCAGCCTTCTGCACAGCCCTGCTGCAGCACACAGAGCACAGCAACAGAGCAGACCCTGCCAGCCCAGTCAGGGCACCAGGCTCCTCCTGGGGCCTGTGCTGGGTCCTGGGCATCCCCACCTCAAGGCCAGCAGGATTTTGGTGTACAGCCAAGGAATCCCTTGCTCCAGAGGGACTGAAAACCACTGTGGAGTCCAGGGATCCTGAAATGCTGAGTTCTGAGAGCAGGCTGGGGAAGGACAGGCAGTGGGAAACCGAGGCACAGGTGCAGAGAGCTGCTGTGCAAGGATGAAGAGAAGCTGATGGCAGATAAAGGCAGGAAATCTGGGGGATCATGAAGGCTGAGAAGCCAGGGGGCAGAGCATGGGTGTACTGATGGGCAGGGCTGTGCAGAGAGGGGCACAGGGCTCTCACAGGAGAGGAAGGTGGGTGGGTTTTGCTCATCCCAGCTCTGTGAGGCCTGGAATCCCCTACAGGGAAGGTGAGTGCTCTCAAGGGTCTCTGGCAACCTCACCTTCCTGCACAGAGAACATGGAAGGTGACCCACAGGTCACAGCAGTGCCAGAGCCAGCCCTGCCCCTTGGAGGAGACACTGCCAAGCCACTGGAGAGGATCAATCCATCAACACCCCATTATTCCACAGCTGCCCCTGGAGCCCCACCAGGCTGCTGGAGGAAGCACACACCTCCCACAGCAGAGGGGCATATCCAGGGCAGGACACAGGGCTGGATGTGCCAGTGCCAGGGAAGGCAGGGGCATGGTGGCTTCCTGGCCCTGCTTTGGAAATGCTCCCAGCAGAGCCCTCCTCAAACAGGCCCTGCCTGAGGCACCATCCCACAGCTTGCCTGAGGCTGGAGCTCACACACACCTTTGTGCAGGGGCTGCTGTGTAAAGGGACACACACAAAGGAAATTTCTGGAAATCTGATGGGTCTGATGGTTCCCCTGAGCCAGCTGAGTCCTGGGGGTCAGGGAGCTGTGGGAGCCCTTTGAGTCCCACCTGCATTGACCTGGATGTGTGGGTGCCTGTGGGGCAGGGGCTGGCACACAGCCTGCTGCTGATGGGTTGGTCCTGAGTTCCTGTTTTCCACAGGATTCCAGTGCCTACAGATCCAGGAGACCAGAGCAGAGGGGTCAACGTGGCATGCTGGGCAGCTGGGGACATCTAAATTGTGCTTTAATGCTGAAAGGGCCACAGCTGTGCTCTCCATGTGCTGATCCTTGCTTGTCCCTCCTCAGAACCAAGCAGATCAGGGAGAGAGGAGAGGACAGCATACCCCTGCAGGGCTGGGCACACCCAGCACTGCTGCCCCGTGCCAGGGCAGGTGCCAGTGCAGCCCTGGGTGGGAACAGCCCCCTGCCCCTGGACACTTACATCAATCTCACTGAGGATGACATCAATGATGCTGCCAATCACTATGAGGAAGTCAAAGACATTCCAGGGGTCTCCGAAGTAGCCCTGCCAGGAAGGAGGCAAAGAAGAGTGATGTTGAAGATTGCCATGCAAGATGTTTTCCATTACCATCTGTATGGCAGATTACCTTTGTCAAGTGGGCAGTTTGCCTTATCTCTCTCTGAGTGCTCACAATCACTCCTCCCTCAGAGGGGACATCTGCTGATAGCAGCCATTGAATGTCCCTGCATGGCTGATAAGAGCTACAGCATCCCATTGGGAGATGGGAGCCCAGAGGGAGGAGCCAAGCATTCCTACCCAGATATAATCTGGAGATTCTGGAACACCAGCACAGCTTCTGCACTGGACTGCCCAGAGGAACAGCAGCTGCCTCTTCTTCCACTGGATCTTCAGAGGCAGAGACTGCACCTTTCTCCAGGATCCCTGCTCCAGCAGAACCAGCCCTGACACTGCAGGAGGGCTGAGCACAATTCCAATGGGACTGCTGCCAGCACCCTGACCCACAGGCTGGGTTCTGACTCTGTCAGTGTTGTTCTAGTGTAGTGCATTCTTTATTTTATTCTTCTTTTTTTTGTTTTCCCTATTAAAGAACTGTTATTTCCTGCTCCCATATTTTTGCCTGTGAGCCCCTTAATTAAAAATTTATAGCAATTCAGAGGGGTAGGGAGGGTTTACATTCTCTATTTCAGGAGAGGCTCCTGTCTTCCTTAGCAGACTCCTGTCTTTCCAAACTAAGACAAATGAACATGCAAGGGTGTAAGTCAAGGAGGACACAGAGGAACCAGAAGGTTCTTCAGTGACTCTGCCCCTCAGAAGAAGGGATGGTGGTCATAGTTTTGCACCCTCTGCTCAGTTATTTGGTCCTGTCTTGCACTGCAGTGCGATGAGGAGGGTGGATCAGGATGGCTGCAGTGGAGCTATGATCCCACTATGGCCCTGACACTGAGGATGGGAATAATGTCCAACTGGACTGGGTGGGATTTGGCCAGCAAAGGTAGCCCTGACAAGCAGAAATCCCCCCAGAAACTCCAAGGTCCTGTGCATGGGGGTCCTTAAGGGTCCTGTAAGGAGAAGTTCTGTGGAGCTGCAGGGTTGGGGGTGCTTGTACTCGAGATGCCCAGTGCAGGATAAATGGACCCCATGGCCTGCCCTGCTTTCCATGCTGATCATGCTCTTCTCTCACCTTGACTTTGAAGGCCATGAGCTTGAGGATCATCTCCAGGGTGAAGAGGATGGTGAAGGCCACATTGAGGATGTCTGAGACGTGGTTCATTTCTTCAGACTGGTTGTAATGCTGAGGATAAGGCAGAAGGAGCCATTAGCTGATGGCAGATCCAGCCTCCATTGTGAGCTCTGTGAGATCTGTGCTGGATGCAGAGCCCCCTCCCACAACTCAGCACAAAGGAAATTTCCCCCCTGCACCCCCTTCTGTGGGCTCCCCACAAACCACCAGCCCCATTTTGGTCCAGAGGCCCTGATCCAGACATCACACCACAACACACCCCTTTGCAGAGGCTCTCGTGGGAATGGCAGGGCTGAGCCAGCCTGGGCACCCCCTCCCTCCACCAGCCCTGTGCCCTCACCTGCATGCCCAGGCAGATGGTGTTGAGCATGATCAGGAAGAACATGAGGTACTCGAAGTAGGAGGAGGTGACCACGTACCAGATCTGGTACTGGTAGGGGTTCTTGGGGATGTAGCGGCGCAGCGGGCGAGCCTTGAGCGCGTACTGCACACACTGCCGCTGGGGACAGACAGACACACGGACACGGCGACATGGGGACACAGGGATACAGGTATTGGGGAAGATGAAACAGGAAAGCTTTATAAATATGATTGCCTGGCAAAAGATTTTGAGAATATGGAAACTATAAGTGGGATTGAAATGAAAGCAAGCTTTGAGATCCCTCAGTTACTGAACAACTGGAAAACAATGGTGTGGCCGGCTGAAGGTGATCCCCTTTTGATGGAACAACACCCTCTGCTTGCAGACAGGCCCAAGGGTCAGAGCAGACCCTACAGCTTGGCAGAAGGGGCCCAAAGAGGAGTTTTTAGGGTTTAACATGTAACACAGTGTGGTAATGTAATGATTCTTATAGGCTGTATGTAAATGGTATAGGATTTGTATCTTGGACTAGATTGGTTAGTGAGAATCAGAATATTCAACACAGAAGAAGATTTATGGTATTGTAACGGGACCCTTGCTCTCTTACCCTCTCATCCTCTCTCCCCTCTCTTCTCTCAGTCCTGCTCCAGCTGTGGCTGGCAGCTCCCAGCAGGGCCCTGCACCCAGGCCCTTTGCAATAAACTACAAGTTCCCAGCCCTGGCTGCAGAGATCTCTTGTCTCCGTCCATCCCAACCATCCTACCCCTGATGCTCCTACACACAGGGACACAGGGAGGGCAGCTGTCAGCCCACAGCACTCCCAGCCACACTACACACCCCCTGTCTTAGTTTGAAAAGGAAATGAGTTTTTTGGGAGTTTGTGGTCAGCGATGAAATTTGAATATTGGCACCTAGTGTAGCCACTGAAGGCATAGATACGCCTCTGAGAACACATAAAATTAAAACGAAAGAACTCCCAGAAGAAAACTCTCTTAGTTCCAGTTGGTGAAAGAGGTCAGAGCTCCCGTGCCCAGCTGTGGGCTGTGTGGGAGAGGGGAAGCCATGAGGCCAGAGTGAGGTAGATCAGGCCTTGGACAGAGAAAAGAGGTGAAAGCCCCTGCAGGATGGAAGGGAGGAGGAATGTTTTCAGAAAGTTTTCATTCTGAGTTCTGTGTGTGTGCATTTCTTTTATATATTGTAAGTTAATAAAGTGAGTTCTGTGAAGACACCACATGAACCAGGGGTGAAGGGGGCACTGAGATGGCTGCACAGGCCTGTCCCTCCCCAGCAGCCCAGGGCCATCTCTGCTGGGTTTCTGTGGGGTTCACATCACCCTGGCACCCCCAGCTCAAGCTGCCCGTGCTGCCTAAGTGCAGGAGCGTGACAGCACTCTGGGGCCAGCAGCTGCCCCTGGTTGCCCCAATGTCCTCCCCAGTATGTCCCACATCCTCTGCCAGTGCCTCTGCTGCTTTCAGCCTTGCTGTCCCCCACCAGAGTGGCAGCATGACAGCAGCACAGAAGGGCTGGCACCACCTCTGGAGATGTTCTAGTCACAGTGTGCTGCCCAAAGCAGGGCCAGCTGGAGCATGCTGCCCAGGACAGCTGGCTTTTGTAAAGCTCCAAAGATGGAGGCTTCACAGACTCTCTGGGTGACCTGTTCCAGTGCTTGGCCACCATCACAATAAAAAAAAAAAAAGGATTTTGTAAAGTCTAAATTGAATTTCTTGTTTTCTTCAGTTTGTGTCCATTACATTTTTCCTGTCACTGGGCACAATTGAAAACAGCCTGGCTCAGTCTCCTCTGTGCCTTCCCATTGGTGTTTATACCCACAGGTCAGATTCCTATGAGCCTTCTCAGTACCACACTTGACTCCCAGACCCTCCTTGGATGCTCCACACCCTCCATCATCTCAGTGGCCCTTTGCTGGACCCACTCCAGTACATCCATGCTGTTTTTGTACTGGGGAGCCCAGAGGTGGACACAACCCTCTCTTCCAGCTCACTCTGGGCACCCCACTTGTCCAGGGAGGCCCAGTCTCAGTTTCTGGTCCCCTCTGCCCTTCCCTCAGGCTTGTTTTGTGCTAGACATGGGTGCAGCTGGCCCTGCCCCAGCAGCAAACAGGCCTGGAGCAGGTTCAAACCATCTGTGTCACAGCATCACCACAAAGAGGGGCTGATCCAAATCAGCCACCCCAGCAGTGCCAGCCCTAGGGCTGGTCCTCCCTGCCCTGTTCCAGCAGCTCCATTACCTGGTTCTTGTCCAGCTCACAGTTCTTGTACTCATTCTCCCCTTGCTCCTGGAAGGTGACGATGACAAAGCCCACAAAGATATTCATCATGAAGAAGGCAATGAGGATGATGTAGATGATGAAGAACATTGCAATCTCCACCCGGTAGTTGTAGATAGGGCCTGCATCCTCAGCATTGGTGTCAATGGCCATGTACAGCAGCCTACAGAACGGAAATCAAGGCAACAGAAACCCTAACCGGGGGGAAAGACCATGACTCCTCTTGCAGAGAGCTTTGGGGACATCCAAGAATGGTGGGACAGGACTGCCTGGGTAACCCTGCCAGCTCCACAGCCACTGCCAGGGGGACTGGTCCTGCTTCTCACCCTGGACAGCTCTTCTTTCTTTACCCTGGCCAAGGCCCATGTGTCTCAGGTTGGAAATGGGGGTGTGTATTCTATCACCATCTGTCAGAGCTGGGGCAGTTCTCTGCTGTTCATGGGACGTTTTTTCTTTATCTCTCCCACAGCCAACCCTCCCTCCAGGAGATCTCTGCTGTCCATGGCCACTGAGTGTCCCTGCAGGGCTGATCCAATTCCAGCATCCCATGGGGAGATGCTCCGCCCAGGGGAGGAGCCAAGCATTCCTCCCTGGATCCAATCTGAGCCTGGCACAGCACAGCAGCCTTTGCCCCCTGCATTGCCAGAGGAGCAGCTTTCTGCTGCCCTGCATGGCCAGAGGGAGCCCAGGCCCATCTGCAGCAGCCCTGGAGCTGCAGAGGAAAACTCCCCCCTTGTGCAGGATCCCTGCTGCAGCAGAGCCACAGCTGGCACTGCAGGAGGGCTGAGCCCCCATGGGATGGGGCTGGGACACCTCCCTGACACACAGGGGGGCAGGTCATATTTCTGACCCTGGCAGTGGTTTGTTTTGTATCACTGCATTTTTTATTTTATTTTAATTTTATTTATTTATATTATTTATTTTTATAATATTTAATTTTTATTTATTTTTTATTTTATTCATTTTATATTTATTTACTTTTGTTTTATTCTTATTTTATTTTAATTTTCTTCCCTAATAAAGAACTGTTATTCCTATTCCCATAGCTTTGCCTAGGAGCTCCTTAATTTCAAAATTATAATAATTCAGAGGGAAGGGGTTTACATTTTCCATTTCAGGGGAGGCTCCTGCCTTCCTTAGCAGACACCTGGCTGTTCAAACCAAGACCCCATGGCAGTGCCCTGCTCCCAGCACAGACCCTCCCTCAGCAGGGACTCACTCTGGCCAGCCCTCGAAGGTGGAGACAGTGAACAGAGACATCATGGCTGAGAAGACATCGTTGAAGTGGAAGTCGCTGTGCAGCCAGACACGATCCTGGACCTCGATCTGTGTGGGGTCTGCGTCCACGTAGTTGATGAACTGACCCCTGCAGCAGAGGGGACACAGAGCTCACAGGGCAGGCCACTGGCCTGGCCCTGCTTGGTCCCTGGGAGGGGAGCACAGCCCTGTGCTGGTTCCTGATTTTCCCCAATGCGTTGTGATTTCAGGGTTTACCTCAGAACCCCGGATCCCTCCCCTGATCATTCCCTCCAGGTGTGTCAGTCACCTCTCCTTTCCCCTCCCAGCACTGTCTGTCACTCCTGGAATTCTAGAAGGGCCTCGAGTGGCAGATTCAAAGGATGCCCTGTACTTCTGGGGGGCATTGGGCCATCCAGGTGTCCTTTGTCCCTTTGTCCCTCCCCTCCTGTCCCTGCTTGGTGGCTCCCTACCCCTTCCCTGCCCCTCTCCCCGGGGTTCAAAGAACAGCAACCACGGGCTCAGGGAGTTCTGTTGGAGCTGGTGCTGCATTCAGAGGCCTGTGGGCCAGAATAAAGCTCTGCATCCAAACCCTGCATCAGAACCAACTCCTTTCCTTCACCATCGCCTTAAAGCTTCTCTGCCAGAGGGAAACCAGAGGAGCAGCCCCTGTTATGGGGGGAAGCTCCATCCCAGCACCACCAGAGCTCCTGCAGGCGTGGATTTGTCCCCACGGGCCCAGTGCAGCACCCAGCCAGCCCAAAGTGTCTGTGGGGTGAAACACCACACACCCAGCCAGCCCAAAGTGTCTCTGGGGTGAAACACCACACACCCAGCCAGTCAAAAGTGTCTGTGGGGTGAAACACCACAGTGCCACTATTTGGTTCAGCAGCAAGGGACAGACAAGCTCAGGCACGTCCCATACACTATATTGATAATATTCCAATACCCAGGGACAGGGAGAACAGGATGACACCTCAGGTTCACATTTTGGATGCAGCATTCCCATGCAGGAACACAAGCATTCCACACCACATCCCCCCAGCTCCCAGCCCTGGCCACTGCCCAGCTGGGAGCTGCAGGGAGCTCTTACCTGCACTCCTTCTCTGTCAGCTTGGATGGGTCTGTGCACCTGTAGAACTTGCCCTGCATCCAACAGACACCAGAAGAGGTCATGGTGGTGCTTTGACTTTAGAAGCCCTGGGGAGTTTTGACTTTTTCCCAGCCCCCAGTCAGTGCCCCCTCACCACCTCAATGCAGACCCTGGCCCTCCCCACTGTGCCAGCCAAACAAACCAGTTCACAAGGCATTTCCAGAGGCATGGCAGACCTGGGGTCAATCCCAGGCTGAGAGCAAGAAACATTCCCTGGAGATGGGGGGAACAAACCTTCCACAGCCCTGAGCTGGGGCTTGCCTTGCTCACCCTACCTGGGAGTCAACTGTCTGAGAAATAGGGGAGAAAGCAGTACCCAGGGAATTAACTAAAAGCTAAGGTGTACTGGCAGCTCTGCTCAGTCTGCTGCCTGTCCTGGAAGCTCTTTCAACATCAGATCAGAGTTTAAGCACAGTTATTAGAACAAAACTGAGCTCAGCCAGGGCCAGCTCTGCCTTAGAGCAGCCAAAGCCCAGAGAGCAGGAGCAGTGCTGTGAGAAAGGAACCCTTCACAACCAAAGCACAGAGGAAATCAGCCAGAAAAGCCTCCTGCCCTAGAAAGAGGAAACTGAGGCACGAAGGGAGGTGAGGCAGCCCTTTAGAGGTGCTGCCTGGACCTGACAGTACCCTGGGTGCTTCCTGCCCTCCTCTCACTGCAGGCTCTTCTGTGGCTCCTCTCTCAGACCACAGAGAACATAGGCTCTGCTGACCCAGCACTGCAGGCACCATCCTCAAGGTGATGTCTAGGAGAGCCTGGCCAGGATGTGCTTGAGCAGAAGGTCCCTCTTGCCCAGCTGAGCTCACCTTGAAGAGCTGAACTCCAATGCAGGCAAACATGAACTGCAGCAGGGTCGTGACAACCACGATGTTACCAATGGTCTTGATGGCCACGAACACGCACTGGACCACGTGCTGCAGAGGGGGAGAACAATGCAGATGTGACCACAGCTCTGTGTCCCACACCCTCCCTCTCCAGGAAGAGTGGGAGCCTGCCAGAGCAGAGGGATTGGGCAGAGCCCTCCCATAGATGGGTGGTGGGAATTGGGAACAGGCACAATGCCTGCCACACAATCTCCAGGTGGGACTGCCCTGGGAGGGGGTCCCCTGTCCCAGCCCCTCACTCACCTTCAGCCCCTTTGCCCTGTTAATGGCTCGCAGAGGCCTCAGCACCCTCAGCACCCGCAGGATCTTCACCACAGAGATGGTGCTGGACCTGGGCAGGAAGGCACAGATGAGCTGGGGCCACTTCCCTGCCCAGGCTAGGCTGGCACAGCCCCACCAAGCAGCCAAGGAGGGCAGGCTGGGGCCAGCAGCGAGGGACAGGGGATGGCAGAGTGCAGATGTCACCAGCCACCACCCCACACAGGGCCAATGACACTGGCAGCTGGAGGAAGCAGATCCAAAATGAATTTCTACCCACAGATGTTTGACACTCAAGGAGTGTCCTTTGACCTCCTTGACCAGTTTGTGGGCATGCTCCCAGTTGTCCATGTCCCCTAAACATGACATGATGGTTGCCGTAGACATCTTTTATGAAAAATCCTTTCCTTAGGATTTTTCCTCCTGAGAAGCTGAGAGACCTCAGGAACAAAATGTAAACATTGATTATCTGCTGCTGTGGAATGCAACAGGTGGATCTTTGATTGGCCCATGTTGGTTGTTTCTAATTAATGGCCAATCACAGCCCAGCTGGCTCAGACAGAAAGCCGAGCCAAAAATCTTTGTTATCATTCTTTGCTATTCTATTCTTAGCTAGCCTTCTGATGAAATCCTTTCTTCTATTCTTTTAGTATAGTTTTAATGTAATACACATCATAAAATAATAAATCAAGCCTTCTGAAACTTGGAGTTAGATCCTCGTCTCTTCCCTCAACCAAAAACCCCTGTGAACACCATCACAGATGGGCATGGTCCCAGTTGTCCATGTCCCCCAAACACGACATGATGGGCACATGGGCAGCAACTGGGCTGGCTGCTCCTCCTCCAGCCACCATCCCCAGCTGCCTCACCAGCCTGAACAGCCCAGGGCCCACCTTGTGGCACATGGAGGTGCTTACTCAAATCCCATGGAGATGAGGGAGACAGCGACCACCAGTAAGTCAAGGATGTTGAAGGAGTTCCTGCAGAAGGAGCCTTTGTGCAGGAAAGCACCGTAGGTTGTCATCTGGGGAGCAGAAGGAGGTAGGAGAGAGGCTGGGCAGGGATCAGGGGAATGGTTCCTCCAAGGGAAGGGGCACAAGGGACCCTGTCCTGCTCAAACCTCTGCAGCCAGGCAGGAACCTGGCTTCAGGTGGAAATGCTCTGTGCAGCACTGGTTGCAGACAAAACCCTCCCAGTCAGTCAGCAAATTAAAGAGGAGAATAGCAAAGACCCTTGGAGTGGAACAACATGTGACTTTTGTCCACAGATTTTCACTGGTTTCTCTTTGCCACTTTATCTTAATGGCATGTCAGAATAAAAATGCTGGTGACCCTGACCTCACTGGAGAGGACACACGGCCTCTGGGACAGGTCACACACCACCCAGACTGCATGAATGAACTCTCCAGGAGGATCAGCTGGAAGTTTCTCCTCACTGAGACCTTCAGGAGCATGGATGCCTGAGGAGAGGGAGTGTAGTGGAATCATATCATGTTCATATCATCATCATGTTAGTCCTGAGGTGGTTAGGAGGTCAGGGGCTAGGCTCTGCTATGTGCTAAGAATGTGCTTGGTGTGCCATTGACAGTTAGATATTTTCTTGGAGGTAGAGGCTCAGTAGGAGCACAAAGACACAGGCTTGGATTATCACTACTGCTCCCTCTAGGATAGTTAGCAAGAAGAGAACTTAGTAGAGTTAGGAGTGAAAGTGCTGGTATTGATGCCTAAGAGTGTCCATGGCCACAAAAGTCTAGACCTGGAAGTTTCTCCTCACTGAGACCTTCAAGAGCATGGATGCCTGAGGAGTGGAGTGTCCATGGCTACAAATGTCTAAACCTGTCGCCGTTGAGTTACGAATGGTTGAGGAAAGGTGACATTGACTCTTATTATTAGAAGGTACAAAGTGAGATTTATTAGGAACTTTGCATATTTATAGGTAGGATTGTTCACTTAGAACTTGACTGGTTTATAAATAACACTCCTTATACTATTGGTTAGTTAGGAATAACACTTTTTGGTAAAATATTTTTTATAAACATCATGTATACATATTCTACATGTATAGAAACACTAGGTGTAGAGATTAGGATAAGAATTGTTTTAACTCTTTCTCTGAGCATTCTCACAACTTTCCTAGGATAATGCCTGGCAAAGTTACCTGTTTCTCTCTCTGACTAACCCATGACATCCACACAGACCTATGTGCTAGGCCACGCTCATGGCCAGGGACTCACCTTCAAGACGATTTCAACTGTGAAGACAGAGGTGAAACCAATGTCAAAGTATCCAAGAATCTGGGGACAGAGACACCAGCACAGGATGAGACTTGGTGACAAGGGAAATGTTCAGTGTGCTCAAACATCCTGAAGCTGTCCACTCTGTGGGCTGGGGAGGCCATCTACCTCAACAGTCTCTAAACCTAGCAGCAAGAAGACTCCTGAACTTTTCCCAGTTTTGCTGATTTTCTCCACTGCATGATCCAACCTGCAGCTGGGACAAAGCTCTCCCTGGCCAGATGAATTCCATGTGAAAGCATCTGATCCCCAAAAACCCCAAGTGCCCTGGGAAGCTGTCTCATGTGAGATCCCCCAGGCCCTGCCAGACCCACTGTTACCCTGAAGGACAGGAGCTGTGGCTCCCATTGTTGCATGCCAGCAGCATTCAAGGGCACTGCACACACTAGAGGCCCAGTCTGCTGTCTCACAGGATGTCTCCTTCCCCAATAAACCACCACAGTTTCAAACCAAATTAATTCTGCACACCCTGCCAGGTGGATCTTTTCACCCAGAAGTAAACTGAGACATGGAGCAGTAAAACCTTGTCCCAGCTGCACCCTGAATGGTAAGCGCATCCAGCATCTCCTGCCAGAGTGCACTGCCCTCCCAGAGGCAGGGTTGGCATACCAGCCTAGGAACAGCATCTGGCAGGTAAATCCCTGCTGACTGGGGAGCTGGGAGTCTCCATGAGGTCCCCTCTGTTGCATTGTGATTTCAGGGTTTACCTCAGAACCTGATCATTCCCTCCAGGTGTGTCAGTCCCCTCTCCTTTCCCCTCCCAGCACTGTCTGTCACTCCTGGAATTCCAGAAGGCCTCGAGTGATTGGCAGATCCAAAGGATGCCCTCTACCCCTGGGGGGCACTGGGCCATCCAGGTGTCCTTTGTCCCTTTGTCCCTCCCCTCCTGTCCCTGCTTGGTGGCTCCCTGCCCCTTCCCTGCCCCTCTCCCCGGGGTTCAAAGAAGCACTAACCATGGGTTCAGGGAGTTCTGTTGGAGCTGGTGCTGCATTCAGAGGCCTGTGGGCCAGAATAAAGCTCTGCATCCAAACCCTCCATCAGAACCAACTCCTTTCCTTCACCATCGCCTTAAAGCTTCTCTGCCAGAGGGAAACCTGAGGAGCAGCCCCTGTTATGGGGGAAGCTCCATCCCAGCACCACCAGAGCTCCTGCAGGCCTGGACTTATCCTCACGTGCCCAGCACCCAGCCAGCCCAAAGTGTCTCTGGGGTGAAACCCCACACATCCAGCCAGCCCAAAGTGTCTCTGGGGTGAAACCCCACAGTGTCACTGCTTGGTTCAGCAGCAAGGCCCAGACAAGCTCAGGCACGTCCCATACACAATATTGGCAATAATTCCAATACTCTCCCATCTGTCCCAAACCCCCCATCTCTGTGGGCACCTTGTTGCGGAAGGACTCGGCCCGGATGGGATCCTCAGCTGCCAAGGAAATGCTGCTCAGCAGGATGAAGAGCAGGATGAAGTTGGTGAACCAGGTGGCATTAACAGTTCTGTGGCACAGGACCCGAAACCTGCCAGGGACGGAAATGCCAGGGGATACCTCAAGGGGCATCAGACAGAGTCATGCAGCCTGGCAGAGGGATATGGGCAAATCCTGAGGACAGGAAGGCCCTGGGCATGGAAGGATGTCTGTACCACTCCTTCCACACAAAAGGCTTTTCCCCATGAGCTGCTTCCCTTCAGAACTGGCTGTCATGCTCCAACAAGACCCTGCTGTAAACAGCTGGTGCCAGAGACACCTGGGCCATGCCTGGGCAGGGACAAGGGGCAGTGCCTACTTGTTGGTTGGGCTGAAGATGAAGAATGAGCTGGCTTCAGGCATGGGCACGGCCTTCTCTTTCAGCTGTAGCTCTGCAAGGGGACGTGGCCGAGGACTCAGGGGGATTTCAGGCTCATCTTCCTCATCATCACCTGTAGGGTGACCATGAAAAGGGAAAAGAAAAGAATAATCCAGAGAGGAAGAGGGAATATGATCTTATGGACAATCTTATGGACAATCCTCTGATCCCATGATCCTGATTTGGCATGCAAGCCAGAAGGCCCCCAGCACCCCAAGGCTGGTGGAAGCTCACTGCATCCTTTGCTCCTCACACACCATCCCTCTGCAGTGCCTCCTCAGCCTTCCTGCTGCCCTGCCAGGGACAAACCTTACCTGGGAAGTCTGCAGAAGGGTAGGGGTCTTTGATCTCATTGACATTGGATTCAAATTCGTCCACTTTCAACTGAAATAAGGAGAGACAGAGAGGAGGATGTGCAGCTGCACATGCCAGCTGGCCAGACCCTCTCATCTTGGAAGCCACAAGCAGCATCTCTGCCTTGGGCCCATACAGCAGCACAGAGTACTGGCCCAGGCTGGAACCTGGTGAGGGGATGCTGCAATTGAAGCAAAGAGGATGGGAAACAAGAATGTGTGCTGAAGCCATGCAAATATGCCAGGAGGAAATAAGATAGGGAGCAACTCCTGAGTGAGCTTCTAAGAGCATCTCTGGAAAGTAGAAAGGAAAGTTGCTGCTGGCCAGGTGCTCCTCAGGGGCAGTTCAGCACAGCCAGCACAGCTGAACAGAGGGGTTTGCACATGGAGGTGCTGGTGTGGACATAAGGGAGATCTGGGATGCTGCTGACTTGCTTTGCTCCACCCCACACTGGTGTGCACCAGCCACTGGAACTGGCTGTGGCCAAGGGAATGAGCTGGAAGAAAAGGATCCCCAGCAATGGAGCTGTTTCAGCATGTCCTGCCTGGCCTAGAGAGCCCCATCACTGAGAGCACCCATCACCGAGAGCACCCATCACCAAATGCTAAAGCAAGGAGTGATTCTGGACAAGAGGCCAGACCCAGACTGGCTCCAAGCCTTTGTCTCTCCTGGCTGGTGGGAGGGAGCCAGGGCCATCCCCCCAGGAGCCCTCCAAGGCTGACCTCCACCAGAACTGACCTTGGCTGTTGTGGGAATCCCTTCTCCCTTCGCTTTCTGCTCCAGCTTCTTTGCCAGCATCTGCTTGTCCTCTTCAGTCTTCTCTGGGTAACCTCTGAGCAGAGAGGAGGGTAGAGCAGGAACTGAAGTCTGGGCAGGGGCCATGGGAGAGCTCATGGTGTCCCCTCAGAGCCAAACAGGTTGTTTGGGAGCTCCCAGGGCAGGGATGGCAGCACCCACCTGGACATCTTCCGCCGTTTGCGCTCCTCTGCCTTGGCCTTCTGGGCCAAGGTCAGGCTCTCAGCCTCGGCCAGGTTATCAACTGCAATGGCCAGGAACACATTGAGCAGGATATCTGGGGAAAAGTGCTAAGGACACAGACATGGTTCCTGTCTGGAGCCATCCATGGTCTCCAGGGTGCCTTAGAAACCCTCCTGGAGCTTGTGCTAACCCTGGCTGGTGATGCCTAACCAGCATCCATCCCTTGTGAGCACTGAGCTCTGAGCTGGCTGCCTTCTCTGGCTAAATCTCTGCCTGCCAGGCATCCAGACCTGCTCCAGATGTGCTTTCCTCCAGCCCCCAGCCCTCAGCCACCACCAGTGCCAGCCCTGAAGCCCGTAGTTTGTTCCACTGCTCTTCACAACCAAAAAGCTTCAGGCAAGCACTGAAACACTGAGGGAAGCCCCTGCTTGCCCCTGCCCAGTCCTAAGCATGATGCTATGGGGCCTGGGCCTGGCTTTGCAGGCAGAGGATACAGTTCCCACAGACAAAGAGGATGATGAAGTAGATGCAGACCAGCATGCCAGGAAAGGACGGGCCCCCGTAGGCCATGATCCCATCATACATGATTGAATTCCAGTCCTCTCCAGTCAGGATCTGGGAGCAGAGCAGTAACAAAGACTTAAGAGCATCCCCAGCAGAGCATGACAGAACCCCACAGACTGATCCCACCCTTCTGGCTCCATGGTCAGATCCTCCTTTCTGCTCAGCCCTGAACCTGAATTATTGCTCACAACTCCAGCTGCATTTCCCTGCTCCTGTCTCAAACCCCCACAAACCCACATCCCCCTGAGCCCCAACTCCTGCCTGGAGACCCCCAGCCCAGGGGACACCCCCAGCCCCTGCTGCCCTTCCCACTGCCCCAAACCTGGAAGACACTGATGAGGGCCTGGGGAAAGTTGTCGAACGTGCTGCGCCGCACTTTCATGTCCTCGAAATCAAACTTGCCCCCAAAGAGCTGCATGCCCAGCAGGGCAAAAACTATGATGAAGAGGAAGAGGAGGAGGAGCAGAGAGGCAATGGAGCGGACTGAATTGAGCAGAGAGGCCACCAGGTTGCTCAAAGATGTCCAGTACCTGGGAAGAGCAGAGACAGAGGCATGTGGCAGGTGAAAGATGGGGAAGGCTGTGGGCAGGAGCAGGCAGGCACAGGGAACCCAGCCAAACAGACCAAGGTGTTGTGCCAGCAGCCCAAAAAGGGGGACTCTGGACCCAGACTGGGCTCTGGGACTGCTCCAGGCAGGCTCCAGGAGGCAGAAATGAAGCTGAAGGCATGGTGTGACAAGCAAGATAACACTGCTGCCTGCAGCTGTGGCATTCACATTCTCTCAAAAAATCCCTTCACCCAAGATTTTTCTCCTGGGAAGCTGAGAAGCCTCAGAGAAAAGGAAAACAATTCTCATCTCATTTGCTTCTCCTGGGTTTTGCTCATGTGGAATATGTTTGGAGATTGTTTAGCCACCTTCATTGGATTCTGGTGTGAGTTGTTTTGACTCTTTGGCCAATCAGGGCCAAGCTGTGTCTGGAAAGAGTCAGGAGTTTTCATGATTATCTTTTTAGCATTTTAGTAAGTATCCTTTCTGTATTCTGTAGCATAATATAGTATTATAAAGTAATAAATTAGCTTTCTGAGAACATGCAGTCAGATCCATCATTCCTGCCTTCATCAGGTCATTTCCCAGCAAATACATTACACAGCAGCCCCACTCACAACACCCTAGAACCCAGAGCTAGAGTGGGGCCTCAGCTCTGTCCCACTCTCCCCTCCCAGTCAAACCTGGACACAAACCCCGGTCTGGCCTTGTCCCTCTGCCCAGCAGCTCCCAGCTCTGTTCACTGCACCTCCCCTGGGGACAGTGATGCCCCAGAACTGTGAGGGATGCCCAGGCACCCTGAGCTGCAGCAGCCAGCGTGCTCTGCACACTCATGCACACACTCACACACCCCAGAGGCACACGGAGCACAGGTGTGCACACACACAGAGCTCAGCTCCATGCACTCACTCACACACACCCCACATGCACATGGAGCACAGGTGTGCATGCACACACAGCTCAGCCCCACGTACACACACGAGACAGAGTGAAAATTTTTCCAGAGTAGAAATCCATTTTGATTTAGGTGAAATGTACATCTTTGAGTTAAGTCTGTAGTTCAAAAACATAGCTGTTTAGTCTGACTGCCTGTTCTTGTAAAAAGCCTGTGCTCAGAGAGACTGCTTCAGTCGAAGGACAGAGATAAGGGGGGGTAAATAGAGAGACAGAGAGACTGCTATGAAAGCAAGTCAACCTGACCCAAGAATTCTTTCTGATAAAGAAGAATTAGCGGCAAATGTCACCGAAATTGGTAAAAATGAATATGTATGAACCTATTGTGAAATCGTATGCATATGTATTTGAGAAAGAGATAAAAAAAGATCTGGAGTTCCCAGAGGTACACATGTCTTTTAAGGAGAGTAATCTCCACATGTATCCAGCACTGTAATAAACATACCAGCTTTACAACTTTCATAAAGTTGTGGAGTTTTGTTTGTTTCCACAAAACACACACATACGCTCAGAGGGTCATGAAGCACAGGTGTGCACACACACAGAGCTCAGGCCCATGTACACACACAGCTCACACCCAGAGGCACACAGAGCACAGGTGTGCACACACACAGCTCACACTCAGAGGCACATGGAACACAGCTGTGCACACACACACACAGATCAGCCCCACGTACACACACACACCCCCTCAGAGGCACACAGAGCACAGTGTGCACACACACACATAGCTCACATTCAGAGACACACAGAGCACAGTGTGCACACACACACACAGAGTTCACACACACAGCTCACACTCAGTAGCACACCGAGCACAGGTGTGCACGCACAGAGGTCCCTCTCACCCACCCAGCTCCCTCCCCGACCTGGTGATCTTGAAGATGCGGAGGAGGCGGATGCAGCGCAGCACGGAGATGCCCAGGGGGGACAGGGTGCCCAGCTCCACCAGGATGAGCTCCAGGATGCCCGAGCACACCACAAAGCAGTCGAAGCGGTTGAAGAGGGACATGAAGTACTGGCGCAGCCCCAGCGCGTACATCTTCAGCAGCATCTCGGCCACAAACAGCGCCAGCAGCAAACGGTTGGCATTGTCTGGGGGGGAGATGAGCCTGTCAGAGCAGGGACTTCAACCCAGCATGGCCAGGCAGCCAGGGAAGGAGGGCAGAGCTGCTCACTCTTCTCTGGCTCACTGAGCCCTGAACTGCTGGTTTTGGGGATCACACGGGGAGGAAGATGAGAGGGTGATGTGCAGCTGCATGCTTGTGTGTGAGCACACATTTGTACAGTGCACATGAGTCCATGAAGGGTGGGGACGTGAGCTGTGCACGGGTATGTGGGGCTGAGCTCTGTGTGTGTGCATACCTGTGCTACGTGTGCCTCTGTGTGTGTGTGTGCATGGGGCTGAGCTCTCTGTGTGTGTGTGTGCACACGTGTGCTCTGTTGTGCCTCTGAGGGTGAGCTGTGGGTGAGTGGGTGCACACCTGTTCTCCACACGCTTCTGGGTGTCTGTGTGTATGGGGCTGAGTTCTCTGGGTGTGTGCACACCCATGCTTCACATGCCTCTGGGTGTGTGTGTACATGGGGCTGAGCTCTGTGTGTGTGCACACTTGTGCTATGTGTGCTTTTGGGGGTGGGTGTGAGTGTGTGCAAGGGGCTGAGCTCTGTGTCTGTGCCCGTGTGTGCTCTGTGTGCCCTCTGGGTGTGAGCTGTGAGTGTGTGCACACCTGTGCTCCACATGCCTCTGGGGTCTGTGTATATGGGGCTGAGCTCTGTGTCTGTACATGGGGCTGAGTTCTCTGTGCGTGTGCACACCTGTGCTCCATGTGGCTCTGGGTGTGTTTGTGTATGTGAGACTGAGCTCTGTGTGTGCGCACTTGTGCTGTGTGTGCCTCTGAGTGTGAGTTCTGTGTGCATGCACACCTGTGTTCCTTGTGCCTGTGGGTGTGTGTATGTGCGGCTGAGCTCTGTGTGTGTGCACACTTGTGCTCCATGTGCCTCTGAGTGTGAGCTGTGTGCACATGGGGCTGAGCTGTGTGTGTGTGTGTGTGTGTGTGCACTCCTGTGCTCTGTGTGCCTGTGGAGGTGTGTGTGTGTGCGTGCACGGGGCTGAGCTCTGTGTGTGTGCACACCTGTGCTCTGGGGGTGTGTGAGTGTGTGGAGGTGCAGTCAGTGGGGCTGCATGCACAAATGCATGTGGCTGCATGGCGTGAGTGCATGGACAGAGATGCCAATGGACACACACTGTGTGTGCTCACCATGCAGGATCGTGTCCCTTAGAGTACAGAGCGTGGTCAGTGTGAGCTGTATGACAGCAAGGATCAAACACACACTCTCAGTGCAGGCTCTGAGTGTGCCTGAGAGCCTCTGTGCTGTGCCAGTGTCACTTTGCACCCACAGCAGGAGCTCACACAGCTCTCTGAGGCACCAGAATATCCTGGGCCCTCCTCCTCTCTCAGCCTCTTTGCTCACCTTGCACCCGTGTCAGCCACTCTGGCTGGAAGTGGTGCTCAGAGGCGATGGACAGGGTGTTCAGTGCCACCAGCAGGATGACAAGCCAGTAGAAGAACTTGGACTTCACCACATCCCTGCACTTCCTACGAAACATTCGGTTCCAACGCCTCCACTGACGGCTGGAGAGATGGCAAAGGAGCAGGAGAGATGGCAAAGGATCAGCAGACATGGCAAAAGATCAGGAGAGATGGCAAAGGATCAGCAGAGCCAGCAGTGGGTCAGACCCAGGCCTGCAGGGCAAAGCCACCCCTGCTCCCTCCCTGGAAAGGGATGAGGACCATACCCTGCCCCTGGAACTTGGTGCAGTCACTCAGGCACTGCAGCTCATTCACCCTCCTGGCTCAGTTTTGGCTCCAGCCCCTCTCACAGGGGGCTTGCAGGCACAGTGTAATTGCAAATTACACTGTAATTGAGGAGCAAACTGCAATTTTAGTGTCCTAAATTACACACTGTGCTGCACAGGCCATGGGAGGATGTTGAGAGCCTGGTCCCACAGCAAAGACATTGTCCACCTTGAGGAGCTTTTTGCCAGTACCATATCCAAATTCCCTGTTTGCTACTCCAATGTTTGCATCTCCCCCCAAGCACCAGCCCCTGCCAAAAACTGGGGGCTGACCAGGAAAGCCTGTGAGAGACAGTGGAAGCACATGCAAACAGATGGTTCAGAGCATACTTACAAGAAGAGAATCCACTTGTTCATGCCCTCAATTTCATACAAGCTCTCTGTCTCTGACCCTCCTTCATCCGATGGCATCATACCTAGAGGGAATGACATCACAGGCTTTCCTTGGAGCCCTTGGGAAGAGCATGTGGGAGGGAACCTCTTCCAGAAGTACACCAGGAAGAACTTCCCCACCAAGCAATGTGAATAATCCCAGGGAGTCAGCAGTGGGATTATTCAGAAGTGAATAATCCCCACCAAGCAATGTGAATAATCCCAGGGAGTCAGCAATGGGATTATTCAGAAGTGAATAATCCCCACCAAGCAGTGCCACCCCAGGGAGTCAGCAACCAAAGTTTGGGCAGAAGGCTTTGAGGGTCAGGGGCAAACCAAGCACGAGGTAGCAAGTATTCCAGCATGGAGAAAACTGGGGCCAGTAGGGATCTGAGCAAAGGATGAACAGAACATGGGCCACAGCTCTGGAAGAGCTGTTTGTCTGTCCCACTGTTTCCCAAAGCTCTTTGCACACATGCATTACTCAGCTTGAGGCATCAAGAGTGCTTTCACCAGGCAGGGTGGCACAGCAAACCCTGTGGCTCTGGGGTAGAAATCCCCAGGCTTTGCTGAGCTTTTGGCTAGGTGCCTCTACATCCACCTCCTCCCCTGGGCCACTTTTAAACCCTAAAAACTGTCAAGTGATGGCAAGAAATTAATGCATCTATTAGTGAGAGCTTGTGGCCCTGATTGTATGACACACTCCTCATGGCCTTTTCAGCCCCTCTTGCCAAAGGAGACTCAGGCCTTGCTTCTTGCTTGTGGTCTGCTGTGGCATTCACATTCTCTGAAAAAATTCATTCGCCGAGGATTTTTCTCCTGGGAAGCTGAGAAGCCTCAGAGAAAAGGAAAACAATTCTTATCTCATTTGCTTCTCCTGTGTTTTGCTCATGTGGAATGCGTTTGGAGATTGTTTACCCACAGGTGATTGTTTGATTGGATTCTGGTGTGAATTGTTTTGACTCTTTGGCCAATCAGGACCCAGCTGTGTCAAGACTCTGGTAAGAGTCACGAGTTTTCATTACTACCTTTTTAGCAATCAGTATCTTTTCTGTATTCTTTAGTATAGTATAGTATTCTTTAATATAATATATATAATAAAGTAATAAATTAGCCTTCTGAAAACATGGAGTCAGATGCATCATTCTTCCCTTTGATGAGCGGTTGTCTGCTTTTATGTTAGTCTGCAAGTATTAAACACTGTGGTTGAAATGGATTTACCATCAGGGATAAATTATTGCTAGTTTGGGTCAGATTCAACCAAATTATTCAGGAAATGTAAAAAAGGAGGAAGGAAACTGTCCTGTAAAAGCTGAAACTTTTTGTTTGGTGGGTTTTCAGGCAAAATGAGTCTTTGTGATTTCTTCAAAGACTCCCACCTTGCCTCTCTAGGCAATAGGAACCCAACCCTCAGGCTGAGGGTGTGTGAGCAAGCAGAGCTGGTACCTTCTCCCCTGGCCCGATCGCTGTCCATGACCTCTGCGTGGGTGATCCAGTCCATGTAGCCCTTCAGATCCTCCTCCAGCTGCTGCTTCTCCCGCAGCTTCTGGAACGTTCCACGCGACTTGGCCTTCTCGCGCTCCTTGGTGAACTCGCTGGGACAAGGCAAGCAGCAGAGACTCAAGGAATGGCCTGAGGAGCTCAGGAACTCTCGGAAGCCACAGCCCTGTGCCAGACCAGGCCTTGGAAAGCCCTGAAATAATCTTAGGTTGGAAATGGGGGTGTGTGTTCTATTCCTATCTGTGGGGCAGTGACCTTCTAGTTATCTGCTGTTAATTGGGCACTTTTCTTTATCTCTCCCACAGCCAACCCTCCCTCCAGGAGATCTCTGCTGTCCATGGCCACTGAGTGTCCCTGCAGGGCTGATCCAATTCCAGCATCCCATGGGGAGATGCTCCGCCCAGGGGAGGAGCCAAGCATTCCTCCCTGGATCCAATCTGAGCCTGGCACAGCACAGCAGCCTTTGCCCCCTGCATTGCCAGAGGAGCAGCTTTCTGCTGCCCTGCATGGCCAGAGGGAGCCCAGGCCCCAAGGGAGAAGGTGAGCTCATCACAGGGCAGGTAAACAGGTAAACAGGACACTCTTGTCATGGTCACATGGAAGGGACAGGTCTGCCATTGTCCTTGCCCACTCTTCTGCTCTCTTTCAATGAATTTATTTTCTCCAGTGTGGTCTGGCAGGACTGTAGACCTGCTGCCTTGCCATGCTGGTGTTGCCATGTGTTAGTAACAGGTCTCAGACACTATAATTTTCCTGATCTCAAACATAATTTAGTTGTATTGGTAAAAACATTTCAGAACATTTCCATGCCAGCAACTTACTCCAGGATCAGATTACTATAGTCCAGCTTGTCCTGCACCTACAGTCAGCTGTAGACAAGCATCAGGTTCCTGTGGTTTGTCTTGTGCTTTTAACTTGTTTTAGTTCTAGCAACACACAATTTGTTTTAATGTTACACTGGCATGGTTCTAGTCATAAAAGAGGCCTAACAAATCCAAGTAATTAGGGTATAACTAACACTGTGAACTAATAGAGGTGATTAGTGTGGTCTACTTGCAAAACAAGGACTGAAACACATAAAAAAGACCCTGACCCTACACAGGCCTGAGGAGAAAAGCCCCCCTCACTCCTCAGGACAACACATATTTCCCAGCAACAAAATTGGGGTGGTAGCAGTCCCACAGCAATGCATGGTAGGTTGAATGTAACATCTCAGGTTTTAACTGTACTACTGGGGGAATTAACATTAATTGAATTTGGCCTAGATTGTCACAACAGACTGATGACAGCTCATTGATGTACTTGGACGAGACTGCTGAAGCAGTAATTAGACTAACAATCCTTCCCTTGGATGCCTTGCACTCATCAGAGATTTCTCCTTGGGCTGGCCATGACAAAACTGTGTGTGCTCACAGCAGAAGGCACTGGAGGTGAGGAGTGTCCAGACCCACGGCCATGGGGTGCCTGCCCCTGCTCAGCTCCATCTGCTCTGTGAGCAGGCAGGAGACACCACAGCCCATGTGCTCTGCTTGTGCCTCAGGAAAAGGATTGATGTGTTGAAAATTGGGCTAAAGTCTTGGAAAGCCATGGACACTAACACAAAAAGTAACCCACAGATCAGTGCTTCTAAACATAAAAAAAACCCAACAACAACAACAACAAAAAACCAAACAAAAATGAACAAAACAAAACAAACATACTCCCCCCCCCCCAAAAAAAAAAGAAAAGAAAAAAAAAGTGAAGAATGAGAGAGGGAAAAGAACAGAACTTTTCCAGGCTTTTTTTTCAGGCTTTTTTCTTGTATAGTTCAAACCTGTTAAAACTCCTCTGCTGGCAGAAAGGATAGGGTGGCACTTACCCACTGAGCACCCCCAGCACCAGGTTGAGCACAAAGAAGGAGCCAAGCAAGATAAGGCTGACAAAGTAGATCCAGGGCCATTCATTCCCCATGGCATCATTTACCTGGCAAGGAGAGATGCAGGTGAAATATTCTGAAGGCACTGTCCTCCATCTGTTTCCCCTTAGAGCCCCTGAACAGTCTGTGGGATCTTTGCCCCCTCCAAAAGAGTGCTTGGGATGGTGGCACATAAACCTGGCTCCAAGCCCTGGCTGGTTAGAACTCTGTCTCTGGCTTGCATCCAGACCAAAACATTTTGGGAGCAGATTAAAATATCAGCCCCAAGCTTAAGCTTCAGCATGACTGTCTCCCAAGGACTGCAAAACATGGTTTGTGCTGGAGGAGCATCTACCAGTCATTGCTGTGCCTGGCCCACACCCCTTCACAGGGTGGGAGCTGGAGCAATCTCCTGTTGTCTTAGGTTGGAATTGAGGGTGTGTGTTCTATCACCATCTGTCAGAGCTGGGGCAGTTCTCTGCTGTTCATTGGGCAGTTTTTTCTTTATCTCTCCCACAGCCAACCCTCCCTCCAGGAGATCTCTGCTGTCCATGGCCACTGAGTGTCCCTGCAGGGCTGATCCAATCCCACCATCCCATGGGGAGATGCTGCGCCCAGGGGAGGAGCCAAGCATTCCTCCCTGGATCCAATCTGAGCCTGGCACAGCACAGCAGCCTTTGCCCCCTGCATTGCCAGAGGAGCAGCTTTCTGCTGCCCTGCATGGCCAGAGGGAGCCCAGGCCCATCTGCAGCAGCCCTGGAGCTGCAGAGGAAAACTCCCCCCTTGTGCAGGATCCCTGCTGCAGCAGAGCCACAGCTGGCACTGCAGGAGGGCTGAGCCCCCATGGGATGGGGCTGGGACACACCCTGACACACAGGGGGGCAGGGCATGGTCTGACTCTGGCAGTGGTTTTGGTGGTTTTTTGTACTATTATATTTGTATGTTTAGTTTTCCTAGTACAGAACTGTTATTCCTATTCTCATATCTTTACCTGAGAGCCCCTTAATTTCAAAATTATAATAATTCGGAGGCAGGGGGTTTACATTTTCCATTTCAAGGAAGGCTCCTGCCCTCCTTAGAAGACCCTGTGTTTCCAAGCCCACACGTACCCAGTAGAGGACCTCGGTCCAGCCCTCCATGGTGATGCACTGGTAGACGGTGAGCATGGCGAAGCCAAAGTTGTCGAAGTGGGTGATGCCATGGTTGGGCCCGGGCCAGCCGCCGCGGCACTCGCTGCCGTTGATGCTGCAGTGCCGCCCATGGCCCGAGTTGGTGCACGGGGCTGGCTTCTCCGAGCCCACCGTGGCAATCACGTCTGGGGAGAAAAGACACGGGGTGAGCTGCAGGTCAGGCCGAACACAGCAGCCACACTTTATCCTCCTCCAAACTGCTCCTCTGTGTCAGAACCCAGGACATTCCTCTGGCTGCACTGGATGGCTCGAGACGCTGCCAAGAAGCTCAGAGACTTTGACACAGAGTCAAAAACACCTGTGCCTTCCATTTTAACCCATTTTAACCCACACAACTTTGTGTGAAGATTTACAAGCCACAAAGGTTTGAATAGAATGATGGTGAATTTATCACAAGGTGAAAAGGTAGAATTTTGAAGTTTTTAGAATGAGGATTCAAGAAGCAAGATGGAGGAATCTGGGCGTGTCATGTTTTTCTCCTTCTTCTTCTTGTCCTCCATCTTCTGCTGTGATAGTGATACTTTTAGATTGGTTTAAGATAGAGACAGACTGTCTAACATAAGTGATAGGTATTGGAAAATTATGGTAAATAAAGTACACGTAGCTTTTAGTATAAAAAGATAATACCACCCCAAGGGCAGGGACTGTGCCACAGACCAACCTGCTGGACAGATCTGTCCTCAGATCTGGACAGATCTTAGCAGGTCAGAAAAAGAATGGAATAGATAAGAGAAAATAAACAACCTTGAAAACCAGAGCCTAGGAATCCCGACTTCTTCTTCGAGCGTGGGGCTAAGAAAAAAGACTTTTTAATACCTCAGGAGCCATTTCAGCAACAAACAAACCCGAGACCTGCTCAGCTCCATCTGCTCTGTGTGCAGGAAGAAGGCACCACAGCCCATGTGCTCCAGGGCTGGGCTTGCTCACAGCGGTTTGTGCCTCAGGGAAAGGATTGATGTGTTGGGAGCTGGGCTAAAACCTCAGAAAGCCATGGGCACTAACACAAAAATAACTCACAGATCAGTGTTTCCAAGCATGCAAAATCAACAAAAAAAAAAGGGGTGAAGAATGAGAGAGGGAAAAGAACATAACTTTTCCAGGCTTTTTTCTTGCACAGCTCAAACCAGTTAAAGGGCCCTTTCAGCACCCCTCACACCCAGCTGGGTCCTGTTTCCAGCACCCCTCAGCCACACTCCCAGGCCTGATGCTGGCCAGAGCACACTTTCTGCCAAACACAGAGTCCCTGAGGTCCCCCAGCAGCACACAGAGACAGCCCTGCTGCCCTCCCCAGCACAGCTCCACCTGTCCCGAGGTAGTAGCAGGTCTTGTGCATCCTGCCCTTGAAGAGCTCCTGGCCCACGATGGCGTAGATGATGATCATGAAGAGCACCAGCAGGGCGATGTGCAGCAGGGGCACCATGGCCTTGATGATGGAGTTCAGGACGACCTGAAGGCCTGCACAAACATGAAAGGAGAGCAGGTCAACCTAAACATTGTTAGGTGTACTTTGTATCCCTGCCAGCCCACCAACAAGTAGCCTTTGAAATGCCCCTTGCCAAGGGAAGAGGGGCATGGGCAAGACTGAGATCTCTGAAGGGGGAAATCCTTTTTTTCTATGTAGGAATGTGCCCCTTGTTGACAGATACAAATTGTCCTTTGTCTCTTTAAAAAGGAAAAAAAGCCCAGAAGTTTCTCTCCTCAATTAGCAAAAAAGACACCTCATAGGAACTGGGGGACTTCACCTCAAACTTAAGGATGGCCAATTGGACAGGAGCCAAAAAGTTCCTCCTAAGCAATTTACTGGAAAAAGAAGAGAACAAAGAAACTAATTGCTTTTGTCAGGTGTTTTACCAGGAGCAAGAACTTCTTGCATCTGGCTCAGTTTTTCTCTGTAAAGAGTGTTGTTATTTTGCCTTTTATTAAAACTTTTCTGTTTCCAGCACTACTACAGAAGCCATCCTGCTGATTTTATGCCTTCTAAGGTAGCTGAGCTATCTTGGGTATAATATAGAGCTCTTGGGTATAATATATATCTTGGGTATAATATAAGCTCCAAGAGCTTATGAGACCTGGCTCGAGGAGACCCCTATTTCACTTCTACCGACCAGGAAAGCACGTGGAAGGGCACAACAGAGCCAGGCAGAGCAGCTGAAGGCTGCTTCATGCTGCTCCCTTGTTCTGGTGCTCTCATCCTGGCTGTATTCACATGAGTTACAGAAGAAGATCCCTGCTCTGAGATACCAGAGTGAGATCTGGCCACCCCAAGGTACTGCCACTGAGCCACAGAGGCAGCCAGGTGTGTGCCACCCTGCAGCTCCCCAGGGCTCACAACTGTCACTGACAAATTTTATGAAAACCCTTTTGCTAGGATTTTTCTCCTGAGAAGCTGAGAGGCCTCAGAAATGAAATATAAACAATAATTATCTGATTGCTTGGAATGTGGTCTGGAGATGGTTTACCAACAGTTGCATCTTTGATTGGTTCCATGTGAATTGTTTTATACATGATGACCAATCACAGATCCAGCTGTGTAGGGACTCTGGTCAGTCACAAAATTTAATTATTCATTCCTTTCTAGCTTTCTGATGTCTCCTTTCTTTTTCTTTAGTATAGTTTTAGTATAGCATTTATGATACATTGTGATATGATATTATATGATATGATGTAACATAACGTAATAAAATATAATGTAATGTAATGTAATATAATGTAATATAATGTAATGTAATGTAATGTAATATAATATAATATCATATATCATATCATAAAATAATAAATCAGCCTTCTGAAACATGGAGTCAAGATTCTCATCTCTTCACTTGTCAGGGTTGCCTGCAAATTCCAACCACCAGGAATGCAGGAACAAGCAAGAGCTCGTGCTTCCTCTACACTTTCCTTGTGGCTGGACTCCCCAGCTGTGTTGGGAGTCTGGTCAGTCACAAGATTTAATTATTCATTCCTTTCTAGCTTTCTGATGTCTCCTTTCTTTAGTATAGTTTTAGTATAGCATTTTTTATATGATATGATTAATATAATATATTGTCATAAAATAATAAATCAGCCTTCTGAAGCATGGAGTCAAGATTCTCATCTCTTCCTTTGCTGGGGTTGCCTGCAAATTCCAACCACCAGGAATGCAGGAACAAGCAAGAGCTCGTGCTTCCTCTACACTTTCCTTGTGGCTGGACTCCCCAGCTGTGTTGGGAGTCTGGTCAGTCACAAGATTTAATTATTCATTCCTTTCTAGCTTTCTGATGTCTCCTTTCTTTAGTATAGTTTTAGTATAGCATTTTTTATATGATATGATTAATATAATATATTGTCATAAAATAATAAATCAGCCTTCTGAAGCATGGAGTCAAGATTCTCATCTCTTCCTTTGCTGGGGTTGCCTGCAAATTCCAACCACCAGCTGCAGGAACAAGCAAGAGCCCGTTTCTCCTCTACACCTTCCTCGTGGCTGGGCTGAATCCAGCCACACCAAGGAGCCTGTCCCATGTCCCCCCAGCCTGGCCAGGCCCAGAGGGTCCGTCCAGCCCAGCCCTGGGTGGCAGCAGGGCCTGGCACCTACTTGGCACTCCGGACACCAGGCGCAGGGGTCTCAGCACGCGGAACGCTCGCAGCGCCTTCACGTCAAAGCCGCCTTTGCCCCCCGAGGGCCCTGCCTGCTTCAGATTGACCTGCTCCAGGGTCATGGTGATGAGCCTGAAAGAGCCAGGGCACAGGGAGGGGAGGGAGGAGGAGAAGGAGGAAGGACAAGGAAAAAGAGAAGGGAGTGAGAATGGAGAGTGAGAAATCGGAGCTAAGAGTCAGAGCTCTGCAGGCAGCAAAGCAAGGTCAGCACTGCCGGCCGTGCTCAGCCTCGCCCAGGGGCAGCTCTTGGCAAGGCCAGCTCCACTGCTGACAGCCAGGGAGCTCCCACCCCATGTGCAAACCCTGGAGGACCCCACACCACCCCCTTTCCCCAGGGCAAGGAGACCTACGGGGCACAAAGGAGTCTAGACAGGAAGAAATCGAAGTTAGAGAGAGGAATAGCAGATTTGTCTTTGCAAACAAGCTGTGGGTCTGCTGGTAGATAAAACCAGCACTGGGAGATAAAAGAAACCACGGGAAGGATTCCACTGATTGATGAATGGAAAAAGATATTTGCTTTTACAAATAAACTTTAGGTTTGCTGATAAACAAAATTAGAAATTGAGAGATTAAAGAAACATTGGGGAAGACAAACCTCTAAATTCCGTAAGAATTAAAAATTAAAAGGGAGGGTTATGCATTAGAGGGAGATCTTTGGGAAATCTTTGGTATCAGGTGTTATGGGAAGTTTGTACCTCTCAAGTACCTGAGCCAATGGGGAAAGAGAGAAGGGAAATGCAGCTGGGAAATTGGGATAAAAAGGAGTCTGCGTCCTCCAAAAATGTGAAGACCCCAGAGCAATGCCCCATGGCCTCTCCCTTTATTCGAATAAAGCCAAAGGACTCCTCTGTCTCCTTTTAGACATAAACCTCTGGTGTTTGTAGATTAATTTTCCTAACAGAGACGATCCCAGGGAATGTCAGAGCAGGAACAGGGGGCCCATGAACTTAGTCAAGAAGGTGTCCCCAAACACATGGCAATCAAAACTGTTTGTGAAAGAGGCCTGGCAGCAGCTGAACAGCAGCAGCCTCCCCATTTTCCCTTACCCTAGGGTCACAATGGAGAAGTCAAGCACGTTCCAGCCGTTCCGGAGATAGGCGTCCGTGTGGAAGAGGAAGCCGTAGGCAATGATCTTCAGCATGGCCTCGATGGCAAAGAAGATGAGGAAGGCATATTCAATCTTCTCCTGGGGATTGCAAAGGCAAGCAGGAGAGAATGCTCCATTAGAACACACTGTCACCTCCCCTGGTGACATCCTCATCCTGTCATCCTCACCAGTGACTCTGCAGCAGCCCCTGCTGCCACCCCTACACACACCAAGGGGACCCTAGGGACAAGGGTGGCATGCTGAGCCACCACTGCCACCCTCTGGCCTGCAGCATGACCCCCCCCAGCCCTTTAATGTCCCCTGCCAGGACCTTGAGGCTTTGGTTCCTCCAAACTGCTCCAGCAAAGCCATCTGAAGGTGCCAGGCCCAGGGCACTGCTCCTCTCTGGCTCTCCTCCTGCTGCTCATCCTCATTTCCCCACACAGCCTTCCTCCTACAGGCAGCACTGACACCTTCTCATCCTCTCCAGCTGAGGGCTCACAGGGTCTTTGTGTCCTGGAGTCCCCACGGAGTCACCATGGCTCTCCTTTTGCCTGGGATGATAAGGAAGCTCCCAGGGCTCAAGGACTCCTGCTTAATGCCAGACATTTGCCTGGCAAAGTTATGTTATGAATAAGAAGCTTGGCTAGGCCAATATTCAAACAGCAATCAATTTATTAATTAATATGGTAAAGTATGAGCAATACAGCGCTGGGTACAGTGGGGGAAGTTTTCCCTCCAACTGCACACACATAGTCAAGGCTTACAGGTGTTTATAGGGGTACTCATCAGCTTTCTCAGCAGTTTCTATTCCCAAGTTTTACTGATCAGCAGTTTCTATTCCCAATTTTTATGTCACAATTCTATACACTATTGTGATTTAGTTTTTCTCAGGATGTATCCCAAAAAAGGAGCATCCCCAGATGGTGCTGGTCTGGTTTCTGAAAGAAGGAAGCAGAATCCCATCTGGTGAGGTCCCGCTCCCCAGATGTGGGTCCACCTTTTAATTGCAAGGACTATAAATCTCATAACAGTGATGTCCAGCTTCCCTTGGTCGAAACCATAAATCCTTGAGGTGATGTTCATCTTCCTTTCTCAAGCTGTTTTTCTCTGCTTTATTAAGGAGTGAGATAAGCATGTTTCCTTTATATATATTCCAAAGCTAGAGTTTCAAGGATACAAGCAATATTCTAAAATTATACTTCAAAACATTGGTATTGCAGAACTTTTTAAGGCATAACTGCAAGCAAAGAGCAACATCCTTAACGCTTTAATTCAAATGCTCCTAAATCAACTAAGGTTAATTGTGAACAAAGGATGGGTTCCAAGGCCTTCTTCCATGCTTTACTTTCCTCAGTTATGATTAGAATTCATCTTTATAACTGCCCCATGGTCGGTCTCCACACATCTCACAATCACAAATACACACATTGCCTGTATGTACCTGACACCAAACACAGCTTTGTATTTCACAGTGACCAACTAGAAATGGGTCTGGGGCTCACTGGCAGAGGGGCTGCACCCCCTCACAGGCAGGACCTGGCACCCATGGCAGGGCCTTGGCACAGCCCTGCAGCCGCTGGGCCAGGGCAGCTCATCTGTCCCTGGAGCACAGCCCAGAGCTGCCTGTGCCCAGCTGGCTCTGCCCGTCACTGCCATCGCTGCCCTTGCTGACAATGTCCCTTCCAGACTAAAACCGTCCTGGAGCAGCCAGGTGGAGAGGGATATTGATATTTCTGGTCTTTCCTGGTCCCTCTCCTCAGCTTATACCCCCTGAAGGACAAGGAGCATCACTGCTCAGAATCTCCAGGGAATTGCCCTTGGAAAGGAAGAAACCTCTCTCTGAGACCAAACTGGGAGTGGATCTTCACTGGGAAATACTGCAGTGCTCTGAGGGGTCCCCATGCCCTGCCAAATGGAAAATCATCTCCTTTTACAAAGACAGGGCTGGAGCTCAAGAGAGAAGCATTGCTGGCTCAATTAACATCTCCTAAAGCAGTGACTGTGCTGTGTCCCCACATGACTGTCACCCACACAATGCCATTTCTTGTTGGATCTGAGGGCAGCCAGGGTAAGAGCAGAGATCCTGGCATTGCCTCTGTCTTCAAGGTTTCAGCAACAGCAACTTAACACTGCTCACCTCCCACCCTGAGGGGACAAATGCCCCCCAGACTGTCTCCCAAAGCCTGTGCTTGCAATCCCATGCAAACACAACTGCCATGAGGATCATTTCAGGCATGGAGGGGCTGCAGAGCCATGCCAGCAGCCACTGGTGTGAGGGAGTGTCTCCCCAGCTGCAGAGGGAAAACAGAAAAGCCCACTGCAAGCTGCAGCAGCCCTGCAGTGCTGGGGCTGGTGAGTGTCAGGGCCCAGCCTGGAGCAGGATGCAGCTGCTGAGGCTGATGTCAGGATCCAGCACAGCAAAAGTCAATTCCATGCCCTGATTTTCCAGCAGAACAGACGGACGCAGTCTCTCACTAGAAGGGATTTTCCTCTGAAAACCCATGCCCTGAATCAAAAGGTAAATTGCTGTTCCCCAGAGGACCCTTTGAGATGCCCACAGCACATGAACAGTGCTGCTTCAAGGGTATTGGGTGCAGCCAGTGAGGAGCAGCAAGGTTCAAACCTGGGCCAAGGAAGAGGCAGAAGGCAGCTCCCTGCCCCCAGCCTGGGAAGGACATAACAGCAAATTCCCAACTTCTGTGGGCAACCTGTGCCAGGACCTCAACACCATAAATGCATAATTTTATTTTTTTAATAACTAATCAAAATCTACCCTCCTTCAGTTTAAAACCATCACCCTTTGTCCTACTGCAACAGACCCAGTTAAAAAGTTTGTCTAAGTCTTTCTTATAGGCCCCTGTCTTAGGGTGCAAGATGTAGCTGGAGGTGGGAATTCTATCACCACCTGTCAGAGATGGGGCAGTTCTCTGCTGTTCATGGGACAGTTTTTTCTTTATCTCTCCCACAGCCAATCCTCCCTCCAGGACATCTCTGCTGTCCATGGCCACTGAGTGTCCCTGCAGGGCTGATCCAATCCCACCATCCCATGGGGAGATGCTCCGCCCAGGGGAGGAGCCAAGCATTCCTCCCTGGATCCAATCTGAGCCTGGCACAGCACAGCAGCCTTTGCCCCCTGCATTGCCAGAGGAGCAGCTTTCTGCTGCCCTGCATGGCCAGAGGGAGCCCAGGCCCATCTGCAGCAGCCCTGGAGCTGCAGAGGAAAACTCCCCCCTTGTGCAGGATCCCTGCTGCAGCAGAGCCACAGCTGGCACTGCAGGAGGGCTGAGCCCCCATGGGATGGGGCTGGGACACCTCCCTGACACACAGCGGGGCAGGGACTGTTTTCACTCTGGGAGTGCTTAATTTTCTTTTTTTTACTATTAGATTTGTATTTTTAATTTTCCTATTAAAGAACTGATTCCTATTCCCATATCTTTGCCTAAGAGCCTCTTAATTTCAAAATTATAATAATTCAGAGGGGAGTGGTTTGCATTTTCCATTTCAAGGAAGGCTCCTGCCTTCCTTAGCAGACACCTGGCTTTTCAAACCAAGACAGGCAGGCAGGGGTATCTCACACAGCTGCATGTGCACTTTTCCAGGTGCCAGTACCAGAGCAGTAGCAGTTCCTGCAGTTTTATCGAGTCTGTGCATGCAGATATGCAGGAGTGTTGTCCATTGCCACAGCTCCTGGAAGACTCCAGGAGATCCAGGGTGACCCCAAGCTCTAGGAAAGCCACATGCACTCACGACTCTGCTCCATGCCAAGCTCCAGGCACAAAGCCCAGTAACTCCTGAAAACCAGCAATGGACAGCAAACCCTCTCCGGGACTGTGGGACAGCACTCAGCTGCCCAAAAACAGCTGCTCAAGTGCTCCTGAGATAGCACAGCCCTGGGTGACAGACATCACACTGCACTCACAGCTAATTACAGGTAATTACAGCTGGGACTCCCTACAACTGCATCACACACCCACATTCCTGTCACTGAATTGTACCTGAGGCTTTGGAAACACACAAATTCCCCAACCCCGGGCTGAGATACAACCCAAAAGGGGGTTTTCAGAAGAACACTCTTTGCCATCAAACATTCATGCTACCTAAAATCCCTAAAGCCATTATGTGTGCCACTGTCATATTCTCTGGAAAAATCCTTTTACCAGGATTTCTTCTCCTGGGAAGCTGCTTTGGAATGTGGTTAGAGATTGTTTATCCAATAGGTGGTTGTTTGATTGGTTTCATGTGAACTGTTTTTACTTAATGACCAATCACCATCAGCTGTGTTGGGACTCTGGAAGCTGTCACAAGTTTTAATTAGTATCTTGTTAAGCCTTCTGTAAGCATCATTTCTCTATTCTTTACCACAGTTTTAGTATAGCATTCTTTAATATAAGTACATAAAATAATAAATTAAGCCTTCTAAGGACATGGAATCAGATTCATCATTTCCTTCCCACCATAGGGGACCCCAAAAGTACCTCAGTGTGTGACACCAGCAGCGTGCTTGCGCACAGGGCTACTTAAATTAAATACTTAAATAAGTAGCACATCTGTGCTACTTAAATTCTCTTCTTGACAGTTTGAGCTCCAGCTCTGTCCCCCATTCCCTAGGACTTCCATGTCGTACCTGAAATTCCTAAAAAGCCCATAGGGCTGAGGACAGCTGCTTTTGGGTGGTCTGACAGGGTGGGCTCCCTCCAAGCTGTCACCCTTGAGTCCCACTAAAACTGAAAAGAGAGTTGGCTTTAAATTGACAAAACGTACATTTAAATATTAGGAAGATGTCCCTGTCCATGAGAGGGGGTAGAATGAGCCTCCTCACCCAAATCATGTTACAATTCTATGCTTCTATGAAAAGTAGGTATTTCAGTGTGTGCAGCATGTCAAACACCACCCACTGGAGCTGCAGAAATGGCTCAGCTGCCCTGGGAGATGAACTGTACTCTAAATTTGACTTTATTTCCTCACTGCTCACAAACAGAGGTTGGGCAGCCAGGTCACACACAGCCATCTGTATTTTTTTGGGTGAATCTCTGTGAATAACCTGCCTTGTTAAACACATTCTGAATTTGCTTGCTCCTGGAGTAAGATTTCCAGTGAAAAACAGTGGGATTTGAAACTCTGGAAACTCAAGTAAAAGTGAAAATAAATGCTGTGAATTATTGAACAAGTTGAAAAGTCAAAATAATTTCATCAGGGTTGAAGAAAATGTTGTGATTCCATTAGAAAAAGACAAAATCAGATACAAACAGGATTTTAAAAACCCTTCTGGATCAAAAGAAATCTAATATAGAAAGAGTAATAATGAAATGTGTTAAAATGAAACAACTGTACTTCTACCAGGACAGAGCAAAATGGATTCTTAGAAAATAATATGGTTATGATTATTTCATTATTTTCATTTTTATGGTATTTCATTTTTTCACCCCTCCATAAATGAGTTCTGATTAACCAAGCTTTCATGAGACTAATTCTAAGTTTACCTAGTGTAGACTCTGACTGCAACTCTTCCCTGCCTGGAAACTCAGTGTGGCTGCTCTGCAGTTTTCCAGTCTTGCAGGAAGGCAGTGGCAGCAGGGCTCTCCTAGGAATCCTCCCCTCCTGAAACTCTCCTTGTGATGCCTTAGAATTTTATCTTTTAGCCCTAAAACCTCCATCTTGCTTTATCTATATTACTATATTCTAAAACCTTAAACTCTACGTTTCCCACCCTGTGATATCACACACTTCTATTCAAACTCCACACCCACCATCCCAGTTCTATCATTCCATTTTGGAAGCTTCTCCACGGCCTCAGGTCAATGCAGTGTTCTCTTGGGGGGTCAGTGCCTGTCAGCACAGAAAGTCTGAAATTCTGAAAATCTGAAATTCTCATCATCCAGGGTTCCAGCAGCAGGCCTATGCTGAGCATAGCCTGATGCCCCTGGTGATGGTGTCTGGCTAAATTCTCAGCTGGCTTTGCTCCTACAGAGCCACCAGAACCTGGTGACAAAGGGACAGCAAGCAGGAATGAAAGAGCAGCAGCCTGGGGCTGCCTGGCTCTTGACACCTATTGCTGTGGCAACAGGCTGAAACATCCCCCAGCAGGCTATAGCATAAATAATCTAATGGACAAGAAATAAAAATAGATGGAATTTCATTTATGCAGTGAATTTACACCACTTGGTCCTTGCTCATGGGAAAGCTTCTGGGGCAGCATCAGCCCCTCTGATCACCCACACACCTCTTATCCCCACACACATCTGGGCTTGCCCCAGCTCTGCCCCACAGGGCTCAGCCTCATCCCAAGCCCTCTCCCAGAGGGAATTTCCATCCCCTCTGTCCCCATGGTCAGCCTTGCTTTGCCCCTTTTTCCTCTCCCCTGGGGTAACTGCACCTCCCAGAGCTGCTGTGCCCCCAAACCAGCCCAAGGGGTCAGGGAGGCTGGTCAGACCAGCCAGGAGGCTGAAGGAACACCCCAGGACCTAACCCTCCTCACCCTGAAGAGTCCTGGAACCCCATTTCATTAAAAAGGGGATTTAGATGTCTTAATTCAGTCATTATACTCAGTCTCTCAATGGAAATCAATGTGGATTGAATCACAGCAGGGATCTGAAGAGTAGAAAGGTGTGGCAATCTAAAAATAGTGTAAATTGTTGATCTGGGACACATCAAAACATCATATTCCAGGAAAACTGGAGCAACTGTGGAAGAATATGGAATAATGATTGGAAAGGAGTAACCTTTCTGGCTAACAGAAGCAGGGTTTTTCCCCTCTTAAATAAAAGATAACAAAATTAAAATAGAGTTTTGAAAGGAAATGTCAGAAAAATTTATTCCAAAATGCTGCAAACAAACCACTTGAGCCTTTCTGGAACAGGATGTTTCTTTTTGAAAGTGTGATAAAAAAAGTCAGGAAATTTTTTCTTTCATTAGCATCAATTCTTCCTTCATGTCTACTCCACACACAACCTGCTGCCTTTGATCTCGACCCAGAGGTGCTTTCAGCCCCTCTGAAAACCCATTTTGCAGTCACTTCTCCCCACCCCTGCCTCCCATTGACTGCAGCAGCTTTGGCTGGACCAGCACTGCCTGAGTCCCCCTGGGGCAGCAGATGGCCCCAGAGCAGCTCGTGCCACCTTGCAGCCGTGTCACCCCAAGCCACCAGCCCCAGAGAGCCCTCAGGGCTGCAGGAAGGGCTCCAGGGGCCCCTTACCAGGCTGGAGTTGGCAATGTTGGTGTCATCCTCGGGCATGGGCAGGTAGATGGCCAGAGCAACACAGTTGGCAAAGATGGTGAGGAGGATGATGATCTCGAAGGGTCTAAGAGGAAGTGTTAAGGAGTGCAGACAGGAAAGAAAAAGCAGAATAACCCCACCCCTGTCCTGTTGTATTTAGGGTTATTTAAAGGGGGTACAGCTCTTTTAAAAATGAATACAATCTCTACGAGCAGATAAATCTTGATTTCCCAATTATACTGTGGCCCTCAAGCAGCCATCAACAAAGAGTGTGTTAGAGCTCTACACTACAAAAATATAAGAACTTTATGACTCCCTCCCCATTAACAGGCTAACCTACATTTAAATAGGAGAATTAATGCTAGAATGAGTAACCAGGGTCCTCCCTCTATGAAGCAAGCTTACATCTGTACATTATTAACAAATCACCAATATACAACAAATCAAACAAGCAGAGTATTAAATATCTTGTCAACCTGACAGAGGAGTGTCCATTAAGAAAGATTAAAACCTGTAAAAGGAAGTAGGCAAACCCCTCAAGGCCTGACTGTTTACCAAAAACACAGCCTTCAGCACACCAAGACCAAATATTTAAGGTAATGCCTGCCCACTTTCAAAGGAGAACCATCTCCACCATGGGGGCAGAGCACAGAGAGAGCAGCCAGAGCTCAGCCTCAGCACATCCTCAGGGCTGCAGGACACTGGGGTTGGCTTTGCCACAGGACAAAGGGAATGGAGAGCTGGAAGTTTCCCCCTCCTCATCCTTCAGTGAACCACCCCGAAGGACCAGGAGCCTTTTGCAGAATATAGGCACTGAACCTGTGGAAGAGGTTTCACAGTGACTCCCTGTGAGCCAGAGGGAAGTTTGATAAGAGGATCCATGTTTACCCCTGAAAGAATTTTCTACCATAGAAACCAAGAAAGAAAGAAGGATCCCCACTCTCTGTTTCCCCCAGCATTCTCCCTTGAGGGCTGCCTTGGGCTCTGGTGGCCACACCACTGTGCAGCTCAGGATTACAGACCAAGGGGCACCATGCTATCCACAGCAGCCTGAGTGCTGTCAGTGTGTCCTGTGCCCATCACAGGCTTTGTTTCCTTTTCTGAACCTTTCTATCCATCAGCCTGATGACACTTTAAAAACTGAACTCAGCTGGGAAAGCTGTTCCCCTTTGTGTCCAAGTAATGAGGCAGAGCCCAGGGCCTGGAGCTTCCCTGCCTGCTTGGGCAGGGTAAGACAAGCCCTCCTTGAAGGGTGACCTCCACTGGAGCTCCTGTAACTGGAGCTGAAATCCACTGGCTGCCTGTGATTCTGGCACAGTTATGAGGCAGAAATGCAGTGGGAACCAAAACCAGACGTGTGGATAACTGGGGACAGTGTCTCTGCCTCCTGCCACAGAGCCTCAGCATCCTCCTCATCTCCTTGTCTTGCAATCTGACTTCTTTCTGTCCAGCATGCTCCCACCACACAGCATCCAGGGGTCCCCAAATCTGCCTTGCAGCAGGAATTAGGCCTCTGTGTCTTTCAGCCTTGTGGTCCTCCAGGGTTACCAGAATCCTCCCCCATCTGCCTTGAGGGTCTCCTGGCTACAGAATGACCTGAAATACCAGGGTGGTGTCACAAAGTGAGACACATCCCAACAACCATCAGGCTGTTGGACTGCCTTGCACACAACACCCAGTGAGCTGCAGAACATTCAATTCCCTCGTTCTAATAAACATACTTCTTGAGATGTGAGCAAATTTCAGCACAAAACACCCTCTGCCTCAAGTCAGCCTTTCACCCAACCTGGGCTGAGTGGAGTGATGCTCCCCCACCCTTCAACTGCTTGAGAAAGACCCCAGCCCACCCCTGTGGCTCAGCTTTGTGCTCTGACAGCAGCAGCCACACAGCAGTGATGTGCCCAGGGAACAGGAACCCATACTGCCACACAGAACCAACAGCCCAGGTGTGGCAGTCAGATTTTCTGGAAAAATCCCTTTGCCCAGGATTTCTCTCGTGGGAAGCTGAGAAGCCCCAGAGAAAAAGGAAAGCAATATTATCTCATTTGCTTCTCCTGTGTTTTGCTACTTTGGAATGTGGTTGGAGATTGGTTTCTTCTGTGAATTGTTTTGACTCATTGGGAAACTGGGGCCAAGCTGTGTCAGACTCTGAAGAGAGTCACAAGTTTTTCATTATTATCTTCTTAGCCTTCTGTCTGTATCATTTCTGTATTCTTTAGTATAGTTTAGTATTCTTTTGTATAAGATAGTATCATAAAACAATAAATTAGCCTTCTAAGAACATGGAATCAGATGCATCATTCCTTCCAACAACGGGGTCCCAGAAAATACCACACCCAGGTACCCGCACACCAGAGAGCCACAGCTAATCTCCCCTTGGCAGCCTGCATGGCCCTGCAGACCATAATAACGCAGAGGAACTGGAACGACCCGACCCTGTCACATACCCTGAGCCCTGAGTGAGGGCAGCCAGGTGCAGCTGGGTATAAATACAGGCAGGCACTGCAGAAACCTGATTCCCTGGATCGTTTGTCCTGCACAGGTCAGAGCCACCTGCACATGCCACCCTGCTGGGGGGCACCCATTCTGTGTGTTGTGAGGTCCTCAGGATGAGGTGAGAGAGGAGAATTTGACTCGGAAGGCTGAATATTATATAACATAACATAACATAATATTATACTATATTCTATTATACTGTATTCTATTATACTATATTCTATTATACTATATTATCTTATACTATATTATTCTATACTATATTATCTTATACTATATTATACTATACTATACTAAAGAAAGAGAAAGGATACATCAGAAGGCTAGACAAGAATGAATAATAAAAATCCATGACTGACTCAGAGAGTCTGACACAGCTGGCTGTGATTGGCCATTAATTAAAAACAATTCACATATTTGCATAAACAATCTCCAGACCACATTCCAGAGGAGCAAAACATGGAGAAGCTGAGGCTTCTCATCTTCCCAGGAGAAGAAATCCTGGCAAAGGGATTTTTTAGAAAATGTCATGGTGACAGTCCCTCTCCAGAGAACTGAAGTAAGGAAGACTCTCCCTATGCTGCGCACTTGCTCTGGCACGTGCTGGCCTAGCAGGAAGGATGTGTCTGAGCATGCTGTAAGATGTAAGTCCTATTTCCAGCTCTTCCCTATAGTATTTAGGGAGCCCCTGATGCAAGGAAATTATTGGTATTTAATTCTATTGATTTAGAAGGTTGAATAATTGTTTAATTAAAATATTATATTATATTATATTATATTATATTATATTATATTATATTATATTATATTATATACTATATAAAAGATATATATTAAAGGAAATCTTGTTACTGTCTCTAGACAGTCAGGTACAGGGTTTTTTTTTAAATTGGTTAAGGAAATAAAATAATCTTTAGTAGAATTTAATTACTAATTCTCTTTAGGTCAACCATTTTCTTAAAACATTTTACATGTGTAAAAACAACAGGAGCAGAGAATAGAGATAAGAATTGTTTTCTCTTTTTCTCTCTGTGTTTCTCCAGGAAAAATCCTGTGAGAGGATAATGTCTCTCTCTGTTCAGAGCGTGTGAATGCCACACCTCCCCTGCCACTCAGGCACTCACACAAGTTTCCTCCTTTCTCAGTGCCCATTTAGGACACAGGCACAGTTCCCTTCTGTGCCCACAGAGCCATCATTTCTCTTGCCAGAGGCACAGAAAATGAGAACTGCCCAATTTTGGCCCTGCTCCCACTCCTGGAGGACAGAGAGTCCCCTTGCAGTAAAGGAATGAGGTCTCAACCCCCAGCAGCACCAGAGCTGTGAGCATGCCCTCGTGCCTGCCAACAGGGCTTTGGACAAAGCAGCATCTCTGGGCATGGTTTTGGTGTCCCCACAGCAACACAGCCAGCCTAAGGTGACCAAGCCTCCTCCCAGAGTGAAGCCTGGCCAGGGATGGGATCATCCTGCCAAGGCCAGGAGCACTCAGATCACGTTCAGCAACTAAAATGAGAAAAGATGTGGTGGAAGAACTCGATTCTGTTGCACAGTCCCTAATTTTTGTTAGAGCCCAAATGTTTTGCTGAAATCAAAGTGAAGTATTTCATCTCCCACTCTCTTCCTTTACATAAAATATGGGTGAACAAAGTGATAGTTCCTGGATGCATGGCAGAAACATGACATCTTGGTATTTCTGAGCTGCAGTGCCCCAGTGAAAAGGTCAAAAAGCAACACCCAAACTACAACTCTAAGCCAAAGGCACAAAGAAGGACTACCCCTCAGAACAGTATCACCCACAAAAAGCCTTCACCTGTGACAGCACTACCAGGGAGGGATGGGAAAGGGGGCTGAGAGGACAATGGAGTCAACAGGGATTTGGGGGAGGCCCCCCACCAGGGCAGAGCACAGCTGTGGGACCAGATTGTGATACACACAAAGAGCCATCCCAAACAACTCACCAGCGTCTTGCTACCACCCCCAAACCTCCGGAGTATCACATTGTCCCCAGCCTGACCCCATCCTCAGCCCTGGATGGGCACTGTGCCCCCCCTGCCACACCAAACCCCCTCCCCTCTCAGCAGTCTGTCCCCCCTTGCTCCCAGCACACAACACACACAACACATTCACTCCCCCCAGTCCCTTGGCCCAGGCTGTCCCTGACCCAAGGCCTGACCCACTCCCCAGCCCAGCTTTCCCCAGCCAGCACAGCCACTGCCTTTGCCATGCATCCTGCAGGGCTCCCTGGGTGCCTCGCTGCCTGATGAGACAGCACAAGCTGGAACAGGCTCTCCCCAGCAGCCCACCATGCTCACAGGCACACACACACACTGCTGGCAGCCCCTGCAGCCACAAGATACTTCCACTCCACGATGCTGATGCAGGCCTTCCTCAGAGGGTTCTCCAGGGTGAGGCAGAACAGAGCCCTGGGTGGACGAGGAGCTATGGGTGGTACCGGCTTCTTGGACTTCTCCTTCTGCTGCCTCTTCTTCACATCACCCTGGGGAGAAGAGGGCTCCATGGTGTTGCTCCCCTAGCTGTCTGCTTCCCTCCTGCCCTGCAGTGGAGCCCCCCTTCCCCAGGTCCCAGCCAGCTGGAGCTCCTCTGGCTCTGTCCCCTCCGTGCAGCAGGGGAGGCGCTGGGGGAGTGAGGGCTGGAGCCTGCACTCGCATGTACAAACACACAAAGCATGAGTTTAAATTTAGATCCCATCCTGGCTCTGGGTGCTGTCCCAGCTCCTGAGGGCCCCTGCAGCTGTTCCATCTTTACCCAGCACATGGGGAGCTGGGTGAGTGCTTGGCGTGCCACGGGCTGGGCTGGGGGTGGGACAGGCTGCCCGGGCTGGCCCCTGTCTCTGACAGAGGAGGACCCGTGTCCAGGCTCAGCTCTGTCCCCAGGTCAGCTCTGTCCCCAGGTCCCCACCTGCACCCTGTCCCAGTTCAGCTCTGTCCCCAGTTCAGCTCTGTCCCCAGTTCAGCTCTGTCCCCAGGTCGTCACTGTGCTGTGTCCCAGGTCTGCTCCATCCCCAGGTCCCCACCTGCAACGTGTCCCAGGCCAGCTCTGTCCCCATATCCCCACCTTTACCTTGTCCCAGCTCAGTTCTGTGCCCAGCTCAGCTCTGTCCCCTGGTCCCACCTGTTCCAGTTTAGCTCTGTCCCCAGGTCCCCACCTGCACCAGGAAGCAGCCGGGCTGCCCAGGGCAATGTGCATTTGCCAAATCACATCCTGCAGGGTGAGATGGAGAAGCCAGCTCTGGCCAACTCCCAAGGAAGTTTCCCTGCTCATCCCATCAGCCCCTCCTCTGCAGGATTTCACCTGTGCACAACCGGACCGTGTGATACTGGGGCTGTAGGGCCTTTGAGGCTGGGTTCGTTTCACTTAGGACACCCCAGTCTCAGAGCTCCTGGGAATCATGGTGAGCCCAAAAAGTGCTCAGGTTTGTGATATATGGTCTCCTTGAGCCAGGTCTCATAAGCTCTTGGAGATCCAAATCACACCCAAGATAGCTCAGCTGCCTTAGAAAGCATAAAATCAGCAGGATGGCTTCTGTGGTAGTGTTGGAAACAGAAAAGTTTTAATAAAAGGTAAAATAACAAAACTCTTTACAGAGAAAACCTAAGCTGTGTGCAAGAGGTTCTTGCTCCTGGTAAAACACCTCACAAAATTGATTATTTTCTTTGTTCTCTTCTTTTTCTAGTAAATTGCTCAGGCAGGACTTTTTAGCTCCTGTCCAATTGGTTATCCTTAAGTTTGAGGTGAAGTCCCCAAAGTCTTGTGAGGTGTCTTTTTACCTAATTGAAGAAACAAACTTCTAGACATTTTTCCTTTTTAAAGAGACAAAAGATAATTTTATCACTCTGTAAACAAAAGGCACATTCCTATTGGCTTGCTTTTCTGGAGGCACAGAGGAAACCCTTGGCTGGCACTGGTCACTTAAACAACCACTTGCTCAGCCTTACAGAGGTAAGTCCTGCATGCAGGGTGTGGAGGATGTCTGGGGATGCAGGAACCCAACCAGCCTGGTGATGCCTTGGGAAGGCTGACCTAGAACAGAAAATCTCCTAAAGAATAAAGTAGGGCTTTATTAAGAGGTCTCAAATAGATCCACCTTGGGCAGCACAACCCAAAGTGGCCACAAAATGGATGACAGATCATGAGGTCTCAAACTTTTATAAGTTTGGTTTCATTTGCGTATTGGAGTTAATTGTCCAGTTACAGCTTTGCCTCATGAAGTCCCATCCTTCTTGTTTTTCTCTTTTCAGCCCACATTGTTTATACCCTTGGGCCTGAGATTTGGATCAGCTGTCCTTGCGTCCCCAGCTAGAGAAGGAATTGTTTTGTCTACCTCTTCTGTGGAAAGAGCTCAACATCCCCTAACATGAAGCCTAGAATTACACACAAAAGCAGCACAAAATCTGGAAAATAGAAAAGCTAAAATTTGAGGCATCACTAGGCTGGATTGTGTTCTGCCAAGCCTTCTGTTGATGAAGTGACAAAACTATCTTTTGTCTCTTTTAAAAGGAAAAAAGCCTAGTAGTTTGTTTCATCAATTAGTGAAAAGACACCTCACAAGACTTTGGGGACTTCAGCTCAAACTTAAGCATAGACAATTGGACAGGAGCTAAAAAGTCCTGCCTAAACCATCTGTAAAGATTATCTCATCCCAAGCCCCCTCCCGTTTTATCCTAACCTGCCCCTGCCAAGAGCAGCTTCCACTAGGGTTAACTTAGCAATCTGCCCCCTTCTACACCACTCTGCCGTGCAAATCAGAGTCAAATCATTTCTGCTGCAGGGTCCAGCCCCGTTTGCAAGTGAGGAAGATCCCTCTTCTCATTCAGCCATCATTTTCCCCAAAACCCCAAGTGCAAGCCAGGAGCCCTATTCCCCTGCTGCCGGTGCAGGGACAGCAAGGCCTCGGGGCCCATCTAGCGGGGATCTGCAGGACGAACATGTGCCTGGGACACCCTGGAAGCCGAGGGGAGGGCGGCCGGGCTGGGCAGGGCATCCCCGCAGCTCCCTGGGCTCACAACCAGCCCCGAGCCGCCCTGAACCCCGCCGGGAGCTGTTGGCACATGGATTAACTCCTTTTCTGACCCACAGATGGGGTAACTGAGAAGCGCTCTGAAAACTTTTACTCTATTTTTAGCGTCATGTGAAGGGTGAGACAATACAGATGTTGTAATTCACACCATCACAATCAGAAGCCAACTATTTCCTAATTACAATACATTATAAGCATTTCTTGGCCTATCAGCTTTAGCCGCACTATACTGTAAATGCTTTAAAGTCAATCATCTGAAATTATCCCTCGTGGGTCATAACAGAATGCATCTTTCATAGTTCTATTTCTAGTATTTAGTCTTATTTGTAAGGCCAGCCTTTGAAACTTGTTCCTAGTTCCATTTCTCTCTCAGCAATGTCTGTCCTACTCCACGGCATTTCTCAGTCAGCATTTCTTATTTCAAGGTTTGCATGCAGGTGCACACTGTGTGAGCCTTCTGTCAGGTTTTCTAATTTCTGATTGGCACAGGGCACCAAACCCGAGCCGGGATGACTCCAGCACCCAGGGACAGCGCTCTGCCCGATGGAGCTGCTCCCTACCTGCCCGGCAGAGAGAGACTCCTTCCTCGTGGAACCTCCTCACAGCCGTTCTCCTCTTCCTCACACACTTCTGGGCTTGCACTGTCCCTCTCCCGCTCCATTACCGCACGGGCACGGCCTGGGGAGGGTCCCAGAGAAAAGGGCTGGGATGGGGATCTGACTCCAGCAGGTGCATCTCCTGCCGCCGTGCCGTGCCGTACCGAGCCGAGCCGAGCCGTGCCGAGCCAAAAGCTGCTCCCCGGCCCGTTGTGCCGCTCGCCCGCCGCCGCTGGCGGCCCCACTCCCGCCCCTCTCCGGCCCCGCAGCTCCGCCCGCTCCCGGTCCCGGAGCTGCTGCGGTACCGAGCGGTTCCGTCCCCGCACGGGGACTCGCTCCCGGAGCGGAGCAGCGCCTCGGGCCGCCTCTGGGTGCGAGGCGAGGGGACAGCGAGTGCCCGCAGCTGGGGAGATTCCGGGAGAGCGGCCGGGCAGGCAGAGGTGCTGGGCTGACTCTGCAGCCGTGTGTGCACATGGAACCGCTCGTGTGTCTGTGTGTCTGTCTGTGTTTCTCCACCCAAGGACTGAGGCATGATTACCCAGAGGGGAGCAGGATGGGGCTTTGGTGCCGCTGGTGCTCCTGTCCTTACTTCTGTGGCCAGACACGCATGTGTGTGTGTGTGTGATAGGTGAGGAATGCCATGGGTGACTTCCACAATTAAAGGCAAATGTTATGTAAATATGCTCAGAGAAGTTTTATATTTATGTTTTACACCTCCCCTTGTATTGTTATCAGGGGTGACCTGTGTTTGGGACATTTGGGAGGGTTGGCTCGTTACTATGGCAACAGCTGACCTCTAATCAAGATTTAAGGAAATTACCTCCACCACTGGACAGCAAAGAAGGATGGAACAGATGGAGAGAAATTTGGGAGTGGATAAACGGTTAAAAGGCACAACCTCCATTGTGTGGGTGAGCACATGATGGGAAAAATCCTTTGCTCCCAGCGCTGTAATATTTTCTCCATTCAGTCTTCTGTTATATTTTTGATAAGGTTTTAATAAACCTTTTAAAATTTTTGGAAGTGAGTATCCTTTCTCCCATGGGTATGTCCATGTATCTGTATGTACACGTGTGTATAGTCATATGTGCCCACTTGTGTCACCAAGAGCACTCAAAGGTACTGGTGAAAAGCAGATTTTAATGTAAATTTGTGAAAATGCAACTTAAGGGAGTTGAATTATGATGTTCAGCCTGTTGCTGGCTACATGGCTGAAGTATGTGTAGGAAAACCAGACTGGAATTCATTTAGGATAATTTACATGGAGGGGATTTTACATTTACTGAGGATGAAAAAGGGTGGGAGTACAAAAAAGATAATGATGCAAAAGGGTTTAGCAGCACTCAATCATGGACTGATTTAACAATTAAACATTCAATAGCATTTTTTACACTTTAACAGTGACAGTAATAGACTCATGATAAAAAGCATTCATAGCAGAATCAAATCACGCACATTCAGAGATGTGCACATCTGTACTGATCTGTGCAGAGGAACCTGTCAAAAATTCCCCTTAGGTTCAGTGAAATGTGTCACATCCCTCAGTGATTCTCAAAGGTGGGGATTGCACCTTGAGGGGTGTCAGGGGTGGGGGATTGATAAGGGAACAAAAGAATGAAGAACAAATCAGCCTTGAAGGCAATGGGATCAACAACCAATAGGAGATCAAATACTAAGAATTGTGTCATTTAAGACCAATGAACAAGGATTTCTTTGGGGCTTTGTATGTATAAATATGTGAAAATCTGCTAAAGAGGCATGTGTGACAGAATGAATCTCACTGCACAACCTGGACATGCGTGTATGAAATAATTTCTGTTGCACATCCTGGCCAGAATAAAGTAATGACTAAATTCTCTTTCCTATCACATCTTTCCTATCAATTCCAAGTTTTCATCCTGGCCATAACCCAAGCTGGGAACAATGGTACCATTCTACTCAAGTTAGAACTCAGGTAAATTATTTACCAAGGCTAACAGTTCTAACTGGTAGCAGTTATCCTTTGTTATCCTTTGTTATCCATCTTGGTTGCTCACTGAAGACTCCTGCTGTTGGAACCCTGGATGCTGAGAATTTCAGACATTCTGTGCTGACAGGCACTGACCCCCAAGAGAACAAGAAAAAAGTACACATTGTGGGCTTGGTTGTGGGCAGATGGTTATTGGGTTAAAAGTAAAAATAATTTAGGTGTCATTTCTTAATTGGACAGTTTATCCTTAAAAGGCCTTGTAGAGAGAGAGAGACAGGGCCCCTTTTTTAGTCTGTTAGAGTGAAGTGCTGTAGAACTCAGGGTTTGTGGGACTGTGACAGAGATAAGAAGTAATAAACATCTGAGTCCAAACAAGAAATACCATCTCACACATTGAAACCTGACCTTGGCAGAGAAAAGCAGCAAAGAATCAGCATCCTGTTGCAGTCAGAATTATTCTCATCTTTACCATGCTCCAGTACAGTCAGGGACACTTTACCACTCAACTGGTACAGTCAAGGAGATTCTTTAAGAACCTATAAATGAAAAACACACACTTTTGAGATAATATTAGTTGAGGAGGTAATAAAAAGCTGGTCTTTATTGGAGGCCTTCAGGAGCAGTTATGAGAAAATATCCATAAAAGCCCACCTCCCACGGGGTGAACACAGTTTTCTAAATTTAGCAAATTATCATAATTGACTAGAATTCCCAATTAGAAGCACAGGTGATGAGGTAATTCCCCCTTCTTGTTCAACCCCATAATGGGTTTTCACTGTCTAAATGCTGGCAGCAACAACAAAGAGAACCACAGACCCAGTGACAGCCGGAACTACAAGACCCAGTGACCCAGAACCACAGACCCACTGACCTAGAACCACAGATCCAGAACCACAGACTCAGTGACAGCCAGAACTGCAGACCCAGTGACCCAGAACCACAGATCCAGAACCACAGACTCAGTGACAGCCAGAACTGCAGACCCAGTGACCCAGAACCACAGATCCAGAACCACAGACTCAGTGACAGCCAGAACTGCAGACCTAGTGACCCAGAATCACTGACTGACCCAGTGACCCAGCACCACAGACCTACAGCCCCAGAACTACAGCCCCAGTGACCCAGACCCACTGACCCAGCCCCACAGACCCAGACCCACAATCTGACAGTCCCAGCCCCACAAACCTAGTGCCAGTCCCAGTCCCACTCCCATTCCCAGTCCCAGTCCCAGTCCCAATCCCAGTCCCAGTCCCAATCCCAGTCCCAGCCCCAGCTCATCTCCCTCAGGCAGTGATGGTGGACAGGGGAGAGGCAGAAGGGGCTTCCTCACAAACAAACCCACAGGACAGCCAGGCCCGGTGCCCCTCAGGGTGGAAAGGAACATGGAGAAGGGGCTCCCTCACAAACCCACAGGGCAAGGCCCAGTGCCCCTCAGGATGATGGGGGACATGGAGAAGGGGCTCCCTCACACACCCATGGGGCAGCCAGGCCTGGTGTCCCCCAGGGTGGTGGGTGAGATGGAGATGGGGCCCCCTCACACCACAGAGCAGCCGGGCCCGGTGCCCCTCACGGTGGCAGCAGAGATGGAGAAGGGGCTCCCTCACACCCACGGCACAGCCGGGCCCGGTGCCCTCAGGGTGGCCAGAGGGGCTGTATCGGGAGCCTCGGAGCAGCGGCTGGAGCGGCAAATGAAATGAGGCAGAAACTGAGCTGTAGCTGAGCCGCAGGTGTCCCAGCAGGCATGGGATGCTGGGTTAAAGCATAGGGAAAAAACCCAGAGGAACGGCGGGAAACAGCGGGGCTGGGCAGCGGCAGACAGGCTTCGCAAACAGCTGCCACACGGAACCAGGAGATGTTAAGTGTTATAAGGAATACTCCAATTTAATAATTAAGGAAATTTATTTGAAAATCAAAGTATCAATTTGGAAAAAGCCACAAGCAACTTCGACTCTGAGCGATCAGGGTCGGGGAGACTCAGGATTTGGCCTCTATTGCACCAAAGTCCCTGTGGGTCTCCAAAATGTCATTTCTAAGGGGTCTATTTCATACAGTCTTTTGGGCTCTTGAAGGGGCTCTTCTTTAGCATATTTTAGCTTATTATCATAGTTTTTTCTTTCTTGCTGCTACATTTCCCAGAACCAGTGGATAATTGCTGGAATCCTGTCAGGTGAAAACTTTCTGGGACAAACTTCTGATAATGCCTATCAAATGCCTCCTGCTGGGGTCTTGTCAGACAGAAAGAAATACCTTGAAATATCCATCCCTGGGGACAGAGTCCTCCTGGTGTTGCAATCTCCATTCTTATCACATAGCCTATTACTGCAACAAGCCTTTTATTGCTTGTTGCCCAACACTGGCTTTGTACACAAAATGCTGTGGTTTTCACTTCCTTTAGCACAAATTATTTTATAACATATATCACACTAAGGGAGATGGGGTTGGGGTCACCTTCCCAGTGAGGCTGGGTGTTGGAAAGGTCCCAGTTCTTGCAAACAAAGTCTCACCCACAGTAGGAGAAGCAGTGCAGGAAGAAATTTGCACAGAGGCAGCAAATCCTCTGGGCAGCAAATCCAGCACCAAAACCTCACCTGTCTCCACTGTGATCCCAAGACAGAGCAGGAGAGAGCTGAGCTTTACCCCAATCCCCCAACCAAAATCTTCCAGCATCCTTGCTCTTCCCAAGAGAAACCCCTCAGCTAAGAGACTGCAAACTTCACCCCTTCCCTGGCCACTTTGTCCACATCTTTTGTCTCTCTTGAATATCTGTGTCTCAGTTTGAGTTACCCCAGGACAATCTGTGCTCCCATCTCTTAGGCAACAAACGGGAAAAAAATTCCATGAGTGAGAGAAAATAAAAAGGAAAAATTCTAACTTCCAACACTGGGGAAAAGGGGAAGAAGGACTTCAGACAAGGCTTACTTTGAGCTTTTTTATTTAAGATGCAGCCATCTAAACAAACATGCCTTTAATGATTGGTTTATACAGTCACACAAGACATGAGTTTAAGCATCCCTTTATTTCATAAGCACCAAAGAAGTCATTGCTCCCCTAGCAGCAGCAGAAAGCACATGAAGCAGTAAACATGTTTTTTCAGTGTTAGCACCTTTCATTCATGCACTGTTTCTGAATCCAGCTTTCATTTGGAAAAAGGACTTGTAAACTAAACAGCAAAACATTTCCCTTCCCTAACAGCCTTTCCAACCCATCATTTCCTCACAGAGATGCTGCCTGCACTCTAGGCTGTGTTTGATTGACTTCCTCAAAAAATGATAAGAAATGCTGTATTCCCTCAGGCCAGATGCCCAAATGTTTCAGTGCCTATCCCTCATACCAGCCAGGGGCAGATGCTCAGATAAATTTAAGGAGCAATGTCGTGTTTCAGCATAGTTTTCTCTCTCTGTCCCTGGTCTGTCTCAATCAGTGACTGTCTTGGTCATAACACAACATAATTCTGCACATCTTACACAATGTTAATGAAATTTTTGTATTTCCTCACTACAGACACTCCAGTAAGAATGGGCAAAAAAATAAAGGGGAAGGAGAGGAGGAAGGGAGGGGTGAAGGAGAACAGAGAAAGAAGCAAAAGGAGAGAGGAACCCTAAATGTTGCTAAACCTTGTTAGGCTAACAAAATCTTGAGTCAGGATTATGCAAGTAAATCAAAGCTGAAATTCTGTAGTGGCTTATTGCTATGCCTGTTTTTATTAAGCTGTGAGCTGTAAGCTCTCTGTTTGCGTTGCAGCAGTGTGAAAACCTCTGGAGTTAGCACTAGCCAGTACCCACTCAATAATATACTGCATTTAATTCCCCACACCCATGCATTTCCCTGGCCCTTTCTCCAAACGCTGTCATTCTCCATCTCTGGTGGTCCTGAGGAAACAATCAATATCTGTGCAGTGATTTAGCAGCCCCTGACAAAGGAACTCAGGTCTCTGCCCCGGCAATGGTTTTTCCAGCCATACCTGAAAAAACAAACACATTCTGTAATTTGAGGAGTTAGGTTATGATTGAATTGGTTATGACAACAGAGTTGGGTAATCTTTGAGAGTCTTGGGTGAAGACTCTCAATGATCCCTCTGAAAGTTACAAATAAATGGAAATTATTTGTATAATTAATAAATGGAGCTCAATCTAAGTGAGCTGGGGGAAGGGGAAGAGAACAAAAAGGAGAGCTCTGGGAGAGGAGGGAAATTCAGGGGAGATGCTGCAAGGCAGGATTCCTATCTTCTCCTTTCAGCTTTAGGAGAAGGACTGTGCTAAACTGCCCCAAATCCAGCTTCCCATCCATTGATCCCCCTGCCTCCCTCAGTCAGTAGCAGGACTGGCTTTGATCTGTTTTGCCCCAGCGTCAACTGCAAATATCCTTACCAGGGGCTGAGGCCATGAGCCTCCCGGGCAATCTTCTTGGCACACTGAATGTCATCGTCAATGTTATCATCTTGCAGTTCTGTGGAGAAGGGAGAAAACATCAGTGTGGAGGAAAGCAGGACAGAGGAAGAGCAGGGACAGACTGGCAGAAGGAAAGGAGTCCATCAGGAAGGAAGGGTGGGTGGGACACTGAGAAGATGGATGGAGGAAGCACAGACAGAAATGCCCACAGCAGCTGTTGGCAGGTGCCATGGACACAGCAGGTGCTTTCATGGAATGAACAAATAAAGGTTCTTTGTTCTGTCCTACCACTTACTTGAGCAACTGATGTGGCAGGCATTCTTGGAGCCGGGGGTCCTGCCATCATTGCACCAGTACTTGCTGTTGATCTGGAAGATGCCATAGTCCCTGCTTGGACCATTGTTATTGTATGCTTTTGTGTTATAATCACTCTCATATTTCACCAGGCACATCCCTGCAGGAGGAAGAGAGATTCCAGAGGAGAACATTAAGGAATGCTGAGGTAAATAAGGTAAATAAGAGGAAAGATATGAAAGTATCCAGGATGAATGAAGTGCTGGAGGAGTAATTAAAATGGTGATATCATAACCTTGAGAATTGGATGGGTAAATTCTTGGAAGGACAAAGCTCTAGATGGATATTTTTTGTGTGAACTATAGAAGGGAGCAAGGAAGGGGAGGAGGAAAATATGAAGTCAAAGAAATGGAGGGACAGAATAGTGCTGGAAGATCAAAAAGAAATTGAGAGAGACAAAGGTGGTACAGGCAGAGAGGTGCTGTGGCAGCTCATTATACTCACAGTCAGCAACAGTTGTGCCCTCAAAGCCCTGAAAGCCATTCCGACGTAGGATCTTCACCATCTCACATCTGGGAATTATTTTTCCCTGGGTGCCTGGCAGAGCCAAGCTAAGGAAAACAAGAAGAAAACCAAGGAAGATCATTGACTTGCTCATCTTGCAGTCCACAGCAAGATGTGCCAAAGCAGCTTGACCTGCCTGGCTGCCAGGACTGCTGGCAATGGCAGCCTTTTATTCGTGCTCTCAGGGGGAGGGATCAGCCGGTTGAGCAAGCATATCTGGGAAGTCTGGGCAGTCTTTACAGTAAGAAGCCAATAAGGAAGTGGGCCAAACTCCAAAACAAAGTCCAAAACAACTCCAAAATTCCTGGAAGGTGCCGGTACCTATTTCACTGATCCTTCAAGGCCGGGGCATATGTTTTCCCCAGACACCCCAGAAATCCTCAATTGAATATTATTCCAAATGTCATGGCTATGGTTCCTTTGTGTGAGTGTCATGGTTTAACCCCAGCAGTCTGATAAGTTACTCAATCTCTCCCACCCTGGTGGGATGGGAAAAGTAAAAGTTAGAAAACTTTTGGGTTGGGATACAGGCAGATTAATGAGTAAAGAAAAAGCCACACATGCAAGAAAAAGCAAAATAAAGAGGGAAACACTCCTTCCCATCAGCAGGAAGATGTTCAGCCACCTCCAGGAAACCAGGCTCCACCACATTAGCAGTGGTTCAGGAAGGCAAACCCCATCACTCCAAATGTCCCCCTCCTTCCTTCTTCTTCCCCCAGGTTTATACTTCAAGCAGGACACTACTCATGATCTGGGGTATGCCATGATCAGTGGGCGTCAGCTGTCTTGGCTGCATCCCCCGTCATGGTCAAGGAATTATATTCCCCAATTTAGCACTCCCATTAAAAAGTCTACAAGCTGCTCCTCTCACATTCTCCAATCCCAAATTGAGATAAAAAGAATTTACTGGGAATGGCAATGAGTTAAGAATCAACCATGAAAAATGTCCTTGAATAGAACCTCCTGCAAAGGAGGTGAAGAGGGAGTAGCCAGCTTTATATTCTTAATTCATCTTCCTACTATCCCTTGTAAAATATTTCTGAACAATGAACTACATACAACAGAAAGAAACCTGATTTATTATCAGGTTTTTGTTTGCATGGACTGTATATTACAAGCCACGGCTGATCACTGGACATTAACTTCATTGGTCACTACCTCAAGATTGTCACTACCTCAAGTGGTCACTACCACTACATTGGCTGCCTTTGACATCAGTTTTCTTTCTCCTACTCTATGCATCAAAAAGCTCAAGAAAATAAGGATAAGAAAAGATCTTGAAAGGTAAAAATAAAAAGAGGCAGTGGTTATCAAAGACATAAAGCTAAGAAGATATGGCACAGCTGAGTAGCAGGAGTCTCTCATATTGTTGTGTCTGATGAAGAAATAGCAAAAGATGACTGTGCTGGGTGTGGCTGAGGTAATTTCCCTCCCAGTGGCTGGCATGGGGCTGTATTTTGGATTTGTGCTGAATGCAGGGATGATGATGGAGATGTTTTTGTTATTGCTGAGCAGTGCTCACACAGAGCCAAGGCCTTTTCTGCTTTTCACACTGCCAGGCTGGCAAGGGGGCTGGGGGTGTGTGGGGAGCTGGGACAGGTGACCAAAGTGACCAAAGGCACGTCCAGGCCATTGACACCCTGCTCAGTACATAGAGTGGGGGCAGAAGGAAGGAGGGGAGGGATGTTTGCAGTGATGCTGTTTGCCTTCCCAAGTCACTGCTGTGTGTCCTGGAGCCCTGCTCTCCGTGGGATGGCTGAACACCTGCCTGCCCATGGGAAACGGAGTGAATTCCTGGTTTTGCTTTGTTTGCATGTGTAACTTTTGCTTTCCATATTAAACTGTCTTTATCCCAACCCTTAATTTTCCAGCTTTAACCCCTCTGATTCTCTCCCTGATCCTTCTGGCAGGGCAGTGAGGGAGCAGCTGTGAGGGGCTCGACAGCTAAACCACCATTGGATGAGAAACTCAGGATGCAGGAATTATATTCCTCTACATGTTTTCACGTTCTCAGTCCTTAAAAGGGTCCTCTGTGGTTTATTTCCTCCTCTAGCTCCAAAGCAAGCTCTTTATCCTTTCATGCTAACAATGCCACACAGCTTTGAAGAAGGAAGGATTGAGGGTTAACAGAGTATTTTGGGAGGGGATTGTGGGTGAGATGTTGAATATAAGAGCTTCTTTTTTCTTCTCTAGCAGTCACAGAGGACACTGGCAGAAGAAATCATTTCACTGGTTTCTTTATGTATTATTACATCAACAGCCATCACACCTAAGTTGGAGGAAATTGTGCAAAGGCTTCACATTTGCCATGAATTCCAGGGAAGGAATCCATGCCTCTACAACCCTCTAGCTCAGTGAGGAGCTTAGGTGGGTCTCTCTTGTTGGAAATAATACCAAGTTTTAAAATATTTTGTATAACATTAGTCAGGGGTTTTGTTTGCCTTTGCCCAAATGGAATTAAAGTTTATTTTCAAATGTTTCACCACTCCAGGCCTGATGAGCTCAACATCTCTGCAGGCTAGGGGTAGCACAGAAGATACACAAAAGGTAACAACCATCAAGAATTGTCTTAACAACAAACATCACTCCTGGCATGGTCAGAGACACCTGGTCTGAGAAAAGATAGGTAAGAGATAGATAAGAAGGAGGACCTAATTAGCATCAGTCATAGAGATCTGTAACCAATAAGAAACCAAATACTACAAACTGTGTAACTTGGAACCAATAAACCTTGAACCAATGGGTTTTGACTGTATAAAGTTTGTGAAAAATCTGGTAAAATTCATGTGTCATGGATTTTCTCTGCACAACCCAGGCTGTGTGGATGAAATTATTTCTATTGCACATCCTGGCTAGAGCAACATCCTGGCCAGAAGGAAGTAATGCATTGATTCTCCAAAGCTAAAAATGTTGGAGAATTTTGTTTTTCCTGCATTTTCAGTGACAACTGTGGTTTATTCCAGGCAAGTTTTTATTGTTTCTGGGAAAGGGATCTCCTTTACTAAGGCACTTTTAGAATGTGTTTCCTGGAGACAGTTTGTTTAGTGTAAAATTTCAGTGCTTGGCTTTACACTTGAGTAAATGGTTCTTAAAGGAGTGACAGGTATTACAAAATTTGTAAATAACTGTGAAATATGTATTTGATATTTTATTTACCCTTGCATAGTCCAGAATTTGTTTCCAAGACCCACTTTGTATAGAAGATTGGACTTTTTAAACAAAGTTTTGCACAACTTGAGATTCAACTGTCAGATAAGAATTAAAATGGAAAAAAAGAGCCTAACGTTCACAACAATAGCTTTCCTACATTATTTGAAGGAACAGGGGCAATTCTTTGTGGAAATGTAACACCTGAATAGCTTCTAGTTGCAGCAGGGTTCACTGCTGAGCTGTTCACTGCTCTTTCTGTGCCACAGTTTGAAGTTGGCTTCCTTACTAGTCAGTGGTGCTTTTTAGGATTGCTTTACTTGTCTGATTCATAAGGGAGGTGACAGTGGCACTTGTTAGAGCTTTTGCTGCCAGGGGATTCCCCAGCAACTTAGACTTGAAGCTCAGCTGAGTAGAGTGAGCTACTTCCATAAATTGGTCATGTGGAAAAATATTTTTTCTCTGAGTTGATTTTTTTTTTTTTTTGCATGGGAGTACTAAAAATGTAATTACCTCACTTTAAGTCCTGCCTTTTTAAATTTGAGACTGTGAGTTAACGGGAAGGATGAAGATAATGCCATAAATAAAATTGTTACCAGATGATAAATGGCCTACACCTGGTGAGCTAACACAAAGCTTGTTCCATAATGACTGGCCTATGGAAACTGCACAATGCCCATTGTGTAAGGAGTCTGGAAATTCACCAGCCTCAGTGTCCTGCCAGCTCAGCAAGGTCACCTGGAACATTGGGGTCCACAACCACCACGGACCACCAGAGACACTCCCCAGGACTGAAGAAGAAATGGGGAAATATGTTAATGATTTTGGGGAAATAATAAGCATGTATGAAAAAATATATGTATAAAAATCATATGTATAATCATATGTATCATATGTATGTTTAGTCTGGGACAATCAATGAATATGTATAAAAATCCAGAATATAAACAGAAACTTTCCTGTACTCAGCAAGCATAGCTTTGGGAGAAGCTATCCCCCCGTGCATCTGGCTGAATAATGAATGCTGCTTTTTTTTGGTAACAAAAATTAAATCCCTGTCCTGGATTAACTTAAGTGACAGTAAACCAGCATGAGGTTGTTACAAAGGGGTTTGCAGAGAATTCCTAGCTAAAAGTCATGTGCCATAAGTCTGATGAGGAGCAGCTGAGGGAGCTGGGAAAGGGCTCAGCCTGGAGAAAAGGAGGCCCAGGGGGGACCTTGTGGCTCTGCACAGCTTCTGACAGGAGGGGACAGCTGAGGGGTCAGGGTCTGCTCCGGGGACAGGGACAGGAGGAGAGGGAACAGGCTCAGGCTGTGCTAGGGCAGGTTCAGGTTGGACATCAGCAGGAATTTCCCTATGGAAAGGGTGGTCAGGCCTTGGAAGGAGCCGCCCATGGAGGTGGTGGAATCCCCATCCTTTGCTTTCTTATTTACTGCTTACAGTTCTACTGATCAAACAAATGTTGAAGTTCAATTCCCAGGATCGATGGCTTTATTTGTTTTAGTCAATAGTGCGAGGCTCTGGCACAAATTAGTGTGTCATGGGCAAGGAGTAGAGGTTTCCATGCATTCTGCCATTGTCTAAAACCTTGGACCTGTGGCTTCCACTCTGCTTCTGGGATGGGACATACACAGCACTGTGTCAGGGGTTTACAAGAGATGGGTTGGCAACAACTGGTCATAGAATCATAGAATCATGGAACCCCTGACATGGAAGGGACCCCTACACCTCTTTTGTCCTGAAGAGCCTGTAACTGTCCAGAAGAAACAGGTGAGGAACCTTGGGTAAAGAACTTTCTTCTTCTGAGTGAAGAAACTTCTGGGTGAAGAACCAGAACCCAGAACCCAGAATGTGGTCAGGTACTGGTCAGGTTCCCCAGTGAATTGGCTACAGCACCAAGCCGGCTGCCAGACACATGGTGTGGTTGTTGGGGCTGTCCTGTGCAGGACCTAGAGTTGAACTTGATGATCCTTTTGGGTCCCTTTCTATAGAGGGGATTAAATGATTCTATAATTCCTTATATCTTACCTAAAACTCACCTGACACAGTCCCACATGCAGAGTCTAAAATCAACATTGGGATGCCACATAATTCCCCCCATTTCCCTTCTTCCCCCTGCCCTTTCTTCTTCTTCTGTCTTTTCTTATTTATCTTGGCCCTGGGTTAAGTCTTTCTGGTTTTCCATCTTTCCGTGAACCTTCACTCGGTAAATGCAGGTATACCACGGGTTTCCCCAGTTGCTCTTCACAAGAAGTTTAACATGTGAAAAAGCTCTGGGGAGCAGCATGTTCTGTGAAGAGGGAAAAAGGGGGTGTTAAAATCAACAATGAAATCAGTGTCACCCTGTCAGCCCTGTTTCTGCTCAGGAACAAGCTCCCAAAAGAAGCTGGGAGGAGCAATAGAGATCTGAAGCTGCTACTAGGGCTGCTGGGGAGGCTGAGGGCAAGGGAAGGCACTTGGCATCCTCTGCATGCTGGCCCAGCTCCTCCATTCCCTCTGTCCCTTGCTCTGTGCTGACAGAGGGGCTGGGGATGTGCTCCTGTGCATGAGACTGGTGTGTCAGCCCACTTTGTGTCACCCTTCTGGTGTGTTACCCCAACTGTGTGTTACCCCACTGCTGTGTCACCCCAACTGTGTGTCACCCTACTGAGCCCCTGCCATGCCCTCTGCCTGCCTTCCTCCTGGCAGACTGAGAGCAATGGGAGAGAAAGGACATTCTGTGCTGGGGTGACACTGTCCAGCTTGTCAGCAGGGCACAGAGCGGAACAACAGTGATGCCTGATGGCTTTTGCCACCATTTGTCCCCATTTCTCCATGTCACAAGGTCTGTTTGTTTGGCTGGTGTGGCTGCATGTCCATTTGTCTTTTCTGAAGGCAGTGCCTGCAGCCAGGGATCTCTCAGGAGCTGTATTGCCATGGGCCTGACCCTGTCCTTCAGCCACCACAACCACGCGCTGCTCTGCCCTCCAAGCCTCACCAGGTCTCCTTCAGCAGCAACCCAGGACCCTCTGCCCAAGGAGGGAACATTTGCACCTTCCCAGCCATGGATTTGCAAGCAAACCTGTTTCACTCCTGCCCCCCATGCGTGGAGCATACCTTCAGAGGGAAAGTCTGTGTGGGGTTTTTTTCCACATTGAAGGTGAACATCCCCAGGAGAGTTTCCTCTTCTGTGTCCTCTTCTGTATCCACTCCCTTGGGAGCAAAGCACAAGGAGAGTGAGTCAGGCTCATCCCCACAAAGAGGGAATGTACAGACTTGGGTCAGCCTCTCCCAGGCCTCTGGCAGCTGGTTAGGTAAGTTCTCAGGGTAGAGCTCAGTCTCTGCCTTGCATTTTGGTCAAGAACTCATACCTGTTTGGCCAGAAGGAGTCTTACAAAGAATGGACCTCTTGGGTCAGAACTCAGGACATCTCTCTGGCTGTCCTGGATGGCTCGAGCCCCTGCCAGGGGTCTCAGAGACCTCGGCACAGAGCCCACAGACACCTGAGACTTTGATTTTGACCCATGGAGTAAATTACCACCTTTATATGAAGAATTACAAGTCAAGAGATTTTAAGTAGAATAATAGTTTGTCATGGGGTGAAAAGTAGATTTTTGGGGTTTTTAGAATGGAGGTTCAGGAGGCAAGATGGAGGAATCTGGGCATGTCCAGCCTTTCTCCTTCTTGGCCTCCATCTTCTGCTGTCATGGTGGCACTTTTGGATTGGTTTAAGGTAGAAACTCACTGTCTAACATAGGTGATAGGTATTGGGAAGTTGTAAATAATGTACACTTAGTTTTTAGTATGAAAAGATAACACCACCTCTGAGAGCAATCAGTGTGCCTCTGTCTGACCTGCTGAACAGCCCTCAGCAGGCCAGAGAAAAGATGTTCTAGGTAAGAAATAATAAAGAAGCTTGAGAATGAGAACAGAAGAATCCTGACTCCTTTTTTGACTGCTGGGCTGGGAAAAGGGATTTGTGCACATCTTGGGGTCACTCTGACCAGCAGAAATCCCAAGACCCTTGAGCCCTTGAAGTGTTGCACTGAGCACAGCAGCGCTCAGGGGAGTGCAGGTCACACAGCTCAGAGGATGCACCAAAACAAGACCTCACTCTGAGCTCCCACCAGGGCCAGACCCCCAGCAGAAGGGCCCCGCAGACTTACAAAGACAGCAATGTCTTTGGGGGCACTGACGATGGTCCCACTTGGAGAGGCATCTTTGGAGATGTGCTGCAGTGTGATGGCAGTCAGGTAGACTCGTGCTGGCAGCTTGATGACAACCTGGCCCTGATGGCCTTTGAAAGCCCAGCAGTTGCCTGGGAAAACCTTTGGCTGCAACAGAAAGCAAGAGCAGTGATGAGTGGGCCACCCTGGGTTGAAGCACTGGGCCTGACATGTCTGTGGGCTCTATTTCAGCTTGGAAATAAGGAGCTGTGAGGAAATGGGCAGAAGCAGAACTTCCCTGCCTGTCAAGGTGGTCTCATCATGGCAGAACAGAGAATATTGGTCATGAAACCCTCCTACTCAGCAGAAACAGCTCTGCCCAGGGACTCTGCAGGGCATCCCTCCTCCCACCCTGTAAAGCACTTCTTAGGGTTGACAGTGGAGACAGGGTCAGCAGGTAGAAAGTCCTTTCAGCAGCTGTGGCCAAGGAGTGTGGGCAGAATGCAGCAGCAGAGCTCAGTCTGGCTCCACTCCCCTCTGCAGAGGAAGCACTGCTTCTCAGCAAGCCCAACCCTGTGCTCCAGCTTTGGTTTCAGGAATCCAATGTGCTGTGGGCTTCATCAGTACCACTGGGCTGAGGGGAGAGCCCCAGGAATGGTTCCCAAACTCACAGGAGAGAAGAAAAGTGGTGATTTCTGCTAAGATACCTGCAGGATAGTATCAGGAGGGCTGGCAGCCCAGAAGAAGCGTAAAATCCTGCAGGGAAGACTATCTTTGCAGTCATAGGTCTGGGAAGTTCTTTGTGTGTCAATGGTGGCTCCTGTAAGGGAGGGAGAGGAAATGACTGCAAGCAGCTGCACACTGGCAGGGCTTGGTGCTCAGACAGCATTTCTGGTGCCCCTGGGCAGCTCCACGTCCACCTGTCCTGCCTGCACCACCCTGCCCTGGGGGACAATGACAGCAGCCACAGGGCTGGTGACTGCCTCTCCCACAGGGCTGAGAGTGCAGGGAGGAAGCAAAGCACAAGCCAGCCATTCCTTCTCCAGGTGCAGTGGGGAGGAAGAGAGCCCCTCCATCCACACAGGAACCTTGACATTTCTGTGCCATCCCCCCAGAACAGCCCCAGACATCCCTCCCTCCCTGTGGAGGCAGTGGCAGGACACAGACAGGCACAGGGCAGGGAGACCGGGCTGCTCATGTCCTTACCAGTGCTCTTGAGGGCCCAGTTTGTCCTGACACAGGGGTCCAAAGCTATCTGGCTCAGCTCCTGGGAAAGCCATGAGCAAACAGGAGAGGACAGTTCAGCAGGCTGCCAGCACCCACAGAGGCAGAGCTCAGTGCCAGCTGAGCATGGCCAGCCATGCCCACAGAGCTGGCAAACTGTGCTGCTGATGGAGCCACAAGGGCTGAGGAACAGGGTCTGTGGCCACAATGTTCTGACCCCACCAACAATACCAAGGAGAGCTTTCTTGGGGGCTCTGCCCAGACCCGAAATGGCTCTTTCTGTTCTCTTTCCCCAAAATGGCAGCGTCACCTTCAAAGTACTGATCTCCGCCCTCAGCTGAGTGACCTCTTCCAGCAGATTCTGCAACTTTTGGGTTTCAATCAAAGTGTGTGAATTCCTGCAAGAACAGAAAAGCAGATCTTGCCAAAGCAACCCATTCCTTCTGTGAAGCACCTGAGCTCAGTGAACAGACACATGGGCTTTCCCTACTTTGCTGAGCTTCTTTCCAGCCCAAGCTGAGCAAAAGGCGAAGACAGGAAAGAAGGACAGGAGCCTTTTGTGTTTGGAAACTGAGCACAGGTAGCACAAGGTCAGCTGACATTCTGCACAGACACAGTTCCAGTTCAGGAAATGTCTCTTACCAGAAAGCTGTCCGTCCTGATGGAAATACACTTTGCATCTTCTGAAAGAGAAAAATCTTCATTAGAACATCTACTGCCAGAGCCACCAAAATCGCGATTAGAACATCTACTGACAGAGCCACCAAAATCGCGATTAGAACATTTACTGCCAGAGCCACCAAAATCGCAATTAGAACATCTACTGCCAGAGCCACCAAAATCTTCATTAGAACATTTACTGACAGAGCCACCAAAATCTTCATTAGAACATTTACTGCCAAACCACCAAAATCTCAATTAGAACATCTACTGCCAGAGCCACCATGGCTCCCAGGGCAGACTACACAATCTGCTTCTTCTTTGGGTGGTGCTGTGTAGGAGCAGAAGAGCCTCAGATTTATCCAGCCACCATCAGCAACATCCCCTGCAGGATGTGCCTGTCCCACCACAGTCACTAACCTCCAGGAGTTCCTTTGTCCATGGTGACCATTCTGACAGGGCAGTCCCACAGAAGACACCTGCAATTCACAGCACCAGGCACTGGGGTGGGGTTTGCAGCCAGCCCCAGGGCCCATTGTCTGCTCCCTGCTGCCCTGGGGGTCGGCAGCAGGTGAGCTCAGGGGTGAGGAATGAGCGTGAAGAGAGGATGTGCCTCTGGCTGAGAGGCTTCAGGGACATGGCAGCGTGGTCTGCAGTGCTTGTGGCCCCAGTTCCACTCCCTGTTTCCCCTCACTTCAGCCAGCACCAGGACCAGGCTGTAGGGGCTGGGGAAGGACCTGCCCACCCCTCTCCTTGCACTGGAACTCCCTTCTGGGCATCCCCAGTTCAGCTTTGGAAATACCCACGCCCTTCTCGCCCTCCTTGCAGCAAGCTGCTCAGCCCAGCAGCCAGAGCATGGCTGTGAGACTGCCTAGGGTCTTGCTGGTGGTCCCAAAGCCTCTCAAGGGCACCTTTTGGGCCACAGGAGCTTCCACACACAATGGCCCCAAAGGAAAGCTGGGATCCAGGCTGTCACTGTCAGTTGTTTGCCCATGAAAACTCACCAAGAGCCACTGAGACCAACAAGATGAAGACTTTAAAGCTCTTCTTCAGCTGCAGCATCTTTTGCCTGAAAGAGAGGGAGTCCTGGGGTTGTCAATTACCCAGCCTCAGGCAAAACCCTTCGCAGCAAGGAAGTGTTATTGTTATATTTTCTGAAAAATCCCTTCGCTAGGATTTTTCTCCTGAGAAGCTTCAGAAACAAAATGTAAACAATAATTACCTGATTACTTAGAATGTGGTTTGGCAGTTGTTTACCAAAAAGTACATCTTTGATTGGTTCCATGTGAATTGTTTTTGATTAATGACCAATCTCAGTCCAGCTGTGTTGGGACTGGTCAGTCACAAGTTTTTTATTATCTTTCTTTGCTAGCCTTCTGATGTGTCCTTTCTCTTTCTTTAGTGTAGTTTTAAAATAGAATAGAATAGAATAGAATAGAATGTAAATGTAATGTAATGTAATATGTAATGTAATGTAATATGTAATGTAATGTAATGTAGGCCTTCTGAGATCTTGGGAGTCAATTCTCATCTCACACCTCATCCTGGAGACCACCACAACACCACAACAATTAATAGCCACAAGGAAGCACAGGAGCTTTGCCTGACTTTGGTCCCAGAGCTCTCCCACACCTGCAGTCTCTTGCCAGAGGTGGGAAATCCCTTCCCCTGCAGATGCCTGGCTCTCCCCTGAGTGCTTGGCTCCACAGCAGTTTGTCCTTCTGCAGCCAAAGCTGGAGGCTCAGGCTCTGGTGTGCCAGGACACTGCCAGGGGGCTTTGCTCTGCCTGAGCCTGCCCACAGCACAAGCAGTGCTCAAGCTTCATCACCCAAGTGAGGCCCAGGGCTGCAGCTTAGGGACACCCCCTGCTCTCCCCTGTGCTTGCACTGCCCTCAGACATTCTCATCCTGCCCCTGGCCACAGCAGGACAGTGTAGTGTGCACTTTGTGAGGATGGCATGGGCTCAGAAAATTTCTCCCTGAGGAGGCAAAGGCACCTGCCAGATAAGCCTGAACAACATCCCTTGGAAAAGAAACCAGAGAAAAGTTATGCCTGTCTCCTGAGCCTCTTCTTCCATGCCCACAGAAAGGGGATTTCACACATCACAGGTTGGTCTTCAGCAAACCTGTCAGCTTCCCCATGCTGCTCCAACCCCTGTGACAATCACATCCCTCCTGCTGCTCCAGCCTGACACCCTGGGCAGGAGCAGCCACTTCATACCAGCTCATGGTGCAGCTGCTGAGCTCCAGTCACCTCTGCCAGTGCTTTGGAAGACTCCAGTGGTTTTTCTGGTGAGGTTTTCTCCTCCCTGTCCCCCTGGGCTCAGCTGCCTGCCCAGCTGCAGCAGGAGGTGGTGTGTGCCCAGTGTGACAGCCACACAGCCCCTCTGGGTTCTGTCCTGTGCCACAGGGCTGGGCAGGCTCTGACGTCACAGCTGTGCTGCCTCTGCTTTCATAATTGGGGTGCCCAGGGTGGAACTGTGCATCTGCACATCCCCATTGTGGTTTGGAAAAGGCAGTGCTGGAAGCTCTGCCTGAAGGTGAGATGGTTCATCCACCATCCAACTATCACTGATGTATTTTCTGAAAAATCCATTTGCCAGGAATTTTCTCCTGAGAAGCTGAGAGGCCTCAGGAACAAAATGTAAACAATGATTATCTGCTGCCGTGGAATGCAACAGGTGCATCTGTGATTGGTCTTATGTGGTTGTTTCTAATTAATGGCCAATCACAGTCAGCTGGCTTGGACCCTTGGTCAGTCACAAGCCTTTGTTATTCATTCCATTCTTTCTCCTTTGCTTGCTAGCCTTCTGATGAAATCCCTTCTTCTCTTCTTTTAGCATAGTTTTAACATAATATATATCATAAAATAATAAATTAACCTTCTGAAACACAGAGTCAGATCCTCATCTCTTCCCTCATTCTGAGACCCCTGTGAACATGGGCACACCTGTGTGAGAAAGTGAGAGCACCAGGCTTTGCCAAACACAACCACAGCAGCTGGAACAAACCCAGCTGGCATTTCTGATGGGCCATCCAACAAAACACCTCATGTGTGCACCACAGTCCCACATAACTGAGAAAAGGACCAAAAAAGCCAGATGGGAACACAAGTCCTGTGCCTAAAGCCACTGAGAGCTGTCACTTCTGCTGAGTAACTCCAGCTGCCCCTTGGAAACCAGTGTGGCAGGACTTCCCTGTGACTCTTCTCACAATAGACCTGATCTGTTCTGTCCATCAGCATTGTTGTCCCATCACATGGATGATGAGATAATCCAGCCTGGCCTGGCTGGTGAGTTCTCTCTCTCTCTGGTACCAGGGATGGAGCTCCCAGTGCACAATTGTAGGAGTGTCCGGGGTAGGATGGTGGGGACGGACAGAGACCAGAGATCTCTGCAGCCAGGGCTGGGAACTTGTGGGTTATTGCAAAGGGCCTGGGTGCAGGGCCCTGCTGGGAGCTGCCAGCCACAACTGGAGCAGGACTGAGAGAGGAGAGGATGGGAGGGTAAGAGTAAAAGGGTAAGAGAGTAAAAGGGTAAGAGAGCGAGGTTCCCATTACAATACCATAAATCTTCTTCTGTGTTGAATATTCTCATTCTCACTAACCAATCTAGTACAAGATACAAATCCTATAGCATTTACATACAGCCTATAAGAATCATTACATTACCACACTGTGTTACATTTTAAACCCTAAAAACTCCTCTTTGGGCCCCTTCTGCCAAGCTGGCAGGGTCTGCTCTGACCCTTGGGCCTGTCTGCAAGCAGAGGGTGTTGTTCCATCAAAAGGGGATCACCTTCAGCTGGCCACACCATTGTTTTCCAGCTGTTCAGTAACTGAGGTATCTCAAAGCTTGCTTTCATTTCAGTCTCACATATAGTTTCTATATTCTCAAAATCTTTTGCCATGCAATCATATTTAGAAGGCTTTCCTGTTTCATCTTCCCCAACAGACAACAAACAACTGGCCTTGAGAACAAGGTGTGGGGATATGAGCTGAATTTCTGACTGACAGACACTTCACTTTACAAACGATAAAAGCTGCACAAACTTTCATGGAGGCAGAAATCTCCTCCACACACCTTGGAAATGTGAAGGACTTCTCCCCAGAGTTTGGGCACAAATTCTGCAGATATTTTGCCAGGAATTGAGTTGAAAGGACCTTATGTGTATTCCATCATCAATTCCATGCTAAATTAAATTGACTCCTAATCTATACTATTTCTTCACTAGCTGTAATGTAGGTACCTTTCCATCTACTGGAATATAGGTACCTTTTCATCTGCTAGCAGTTGGTTTTGTTTCATCCTGTGTAGTAAGCAGTCTGTTAAAAGTCCTAAGTCTGTTAATCTTGTGTCTATTCACTAAATAATTCATTTTGTAATAGCCCTAATTGGCCATTCTTAATAATTTGCAAATGAGACACATTTGGGGTGCAGACTACCTCAAATGGAACTACTGCCAGAAATCTGAGTCAGAGGCAGGACTTGTCTCAGCTCTCATCTCCATTTGTAAACCAGTCATGTGCTGACACTGAATTTTGTCATTAGAAGAAAACTCTCCTGTCTATAAAAAAAAAAAAAAAACATTGGAAATACAGGAACATAACCAGTGATAGAGAGAGAGATGGCAAGAGGCCCCAAGGCAATTTTATAAATATTATGGTGCCTCTCATGGATACACCTGACCCTCAGCTGTACTTTGGATCAGACCAGCTGTGGAGCAACAGGCCCCACGCCCTGTGGTGGATTTGAGAGCTGGAATGCTCCTGGCTCAGGTACAAGGAAGTGAAGCAAAAATATTTTTAAAGGTGGTTTCAAAGCCCCAAAGTGGAAAATAACTAAAGTACAGAAGGAGATAACAGAGCTAAAACAAAGACATCTATCTTCTCTAAACTACTGACGAGCAGCCAACTACTTCACTCCAATGAATATTGCCACCAGGATAAGCCAAATTTGAGCTGTCCCTGAGTGGCAGCTGGGCTGCATAGCAGTGACTCCCCTTGAACTGGAGCACCACTCAAGGTTTCAGATCCTTCATCTGAAATTAAGAGGTCCTTCCATGCCCAGGAGAGATTTCTTAGTTCCAAAAGATCCTCAGTAAGTGACTGATGCAATGCTGAATTAATAAAAAAATCCATGTAGCTGTTCATGTAAATTTTCTATAGATAATTCCATTAAACATAAGCCATTGTCATAGTCTGAGGCAAAGATTAGACCTAGCTGAATCCAGGCTTTGTGTGGAGGTTAGAAAGCAAAGGGGTCTACTCTGAACCTCACTGGGATGGTCTTCCTCACCCTCTAAACCTTCCTTAGGGAGCTGAGCTCTTGTGCTTCTTTTTCTTTTTCTCTCTCCTCAGCTCTGGCCAGCTGAAAAACATAAACTAGAACCCCAGAATAGTTTGGGTTGGAAGAGACCAGGGAGACTGTTGGATTATGCCTTTTCTGACCCAGAGATGGGGCAACTGAGAGGTGTTTTAAAAGCTTTTATTCCATTTTCAGTCTCATGTGAAGGGTGAGACAATACAGATGTTATAAATCACACTATCCCAATTAGAAGCCAACCATTACAATATATTATAAAGCATATAAAGCTGTAAATGCTTTAAAGCAAATAATCTAAAATTACAATGCACCTTTCATAGTTCTATTTCTCCAAAGTATCTAGTCTCATTTGCAAGGCCATCCTTTGAAACTAGTTCCATTTCTCTCTCAGCAATGTCTGTGCTATTCCATGTGAGCCTTCTGTCAGGCTTTGAGAATTCTCTACAAATTCATTTCCCACAGAGATCATCTTGTGGGATGATGCCATGGGCAGGGACACCTTCCACTGTCCCAGAATGTTCCAAACCCCATCCAGCCTGGCCTTGGGCACTGCCATGGATCCAGGGGCAGCCCCAGCTGCTCTGGGCACCCTGTGCCAGGGCCTGCCCACCCTCCCAGGAAAGGATTATTTCCTAAAATCTAATCTAAACCCACTATATTTCATTATTTGGAAGAGTTATTTAATATCTCATTTATTATTTGGTGTTTCAGAGGATTTTCTTTGGCTGGGCCCACACAGGAGGGAGCAGCAGGAGCAGTGGCCAGGCCCCAAATTCTGCTCCCCTCACTCAGGTGTGAATCCTTCAGCTGCCCCTTCAGTGTGAGGGTGCTCAGGGCTGGTGCTGAGCCCTGGGACACTCGGGGAGCCAGAGCCAGCCCTGGGCTCAGGGGACACCACATCCCTGGGCACAGCAGCTCCCCTGCCAGGGGAGCCCAGGAGCAGCCCTGGCCTGATGGGCTGAGCTGGGCCCAGCCAGCTCTGAGATATTGCAGATATTTGCATTTATTATGGAGTGGTTTGGCTTGGAAGGAACCTTCAAGCCCTTCTCATTCCACCCCACCATGGGGACACCTTCACTGTCCCAGGTTGGTCCCAGCCCTGTCCAGCCTGGCCTTGGGCACTGCCAGGGATCCAGGGGCAGCCCCAGCTGCTCTGGGCACCTGTGCCAGGGCCTGCCCACCCTCACAGGGAGGAATTTCTTACTAAAATCAATTTAAATCTACCATCTTTCAGCTTAAAACTGTTCCCCCTTGTCCACAGTCCTTGTCCAAAGTCCAGCTCTCCTGGAGGCCTCCTGCTCCTCACAGATTTCTTGGTCATCTCAGCTTTCTCCTTCTCAGATAAGCAGATTATCTGAACAGGATAAACACGGCACTGCTAAGCAAATATTTAAACTGTCATTTTAAAGATAAGATTAAAGAGGGAGGAGGAAAATGACAGCTAAATGGAAAGTAAACTTTAATTTAGGGCTTAAACAATTCAAGTCCTTGTGCTGTACCTGTAGCAGAGGACTGACAGTTGTACACCTGATCATCATAAATCCAAAAATCTTTCCATTGAGTTTTGAAATGAAGAGATAACTTCATCTGAAGGAAAACAAAATCTATATATGCAAACATTGACATATCTTTATAGGGCCTTCTCAGCACAAAGTTTCTCTTATGGCTGGTATGGAAAATTACACATTTTAAGTGCTATTTTAAAGCATATATGGTATGGAAAATTACACATTTTAAGTGCTATTTTAAAGTAATTTACAGCTGGATCAACAGTAGTGAGAAAACAGTCAAGAATTTGACTTGCAGAATGGGATATGATTCATGACTTTCTCAGCAGCTTTTGCGCTGGTTGAAGTTTCCACATGTTTGGGAATGACACCTTGTATTGAGCTGCTCAGGCACCCTGGCTGGGTCAGCCCTGCAGTTCTTCAGAGGGGAGAAGGAACTGAGGAAGAACTGAGGAGAAGAAGGCCAGCAGTTGTGACTTCCAGCTGATTTTCACCTCCGTGCAGAATTAAGCTTCTAAAAAAAAAAAAGAAAAACAAAAAACCCAAAAAAAACCCCCAAAACCTAAAACAAAGCCACCAAAACCTAAATTTAAAATAAAATTAAAATATATAAAAAAACTAAATTTAAAATAAATTTTAAAAAAATAAAATTACATATCTCTAGCAAGATATTTCTTCCACCCTTTGCTTCACCAAAAAGCTCTTTGGCCCCAATGGTTTTCTGGTTTTCTCCTGATGCAGAAACAGGAAATATTGGGAATCTTGCACAATTCCATAGGAAAGCTGCTGCCCCTGAGCCCTGCAGCTGTGAGGGAGATGCTGCAGTGCCACATTCACCTGTACCTGCAGCTGTCCCTGCTCATTCCCAACAGATCCCAGCTAAATCATGGCAGGAGAAACATTTCCCAATGAGGTTCTCCTCTATTTTGTAACTATACAACACAAATACCTAAATAAAGGATATTTCTCTGCTCCCTCAGAGCCAGGAGGAATTTCATTGCTGGAATTTTCATACCACCCAACAGGCAAAAATAAACAGCCTTTTATTGCTTTTTATTCTTTCACATTTGTTCCATTAAATCTTTTTTCCACTCCAGCTCAAGATCTCTTTAAGTGGAAGAGTCTTTTCTGCCACACACTTGTCATAAACCAGGAAGAATATGACCTGAGTTTCAAATACATCTGTATTTATTAAATTACACACTTTTAAATGCAAAAATAAAATTGAAAAAATGTGTCAGTACCTGAGTTTCAAATACATCTGTATTTATTAAATTACACACTTTTAAATGCAAAAATAAAATAAAATAAATGTGTTAGTGAAGAAAATTATTCTCCATTTTGACTCTTGGGTTCTTGAGCTGCCTGTGTTTAATATTATTGTCTCTGTATTTCTAGGTTTGATTGCGACAGCTCTGCTAATTGTGGATATAAGTGAGAGATTATCTGACTTTCACCAGCTCAGGTGCTCCACCTACACTTAGTCATAGTCAAAGATTTGTTTTGCTTTTTTTTTTTAATGTTTAAAAGGTTAGAATCCACTGCTCCAAGCTATAATGGGCAAAAGAGCACATTTTAAGTGAAATTAAACCATGCTTCTCTCAATTTAAATAGAAAAAGCTCTGCTTGTACATTCCTCCACAAGAATGGAAGCACCTGCAACTTCAGACGTCCATAAAATAGTTTTGTAAATATCAAATTAATAAACATAGTACAACACCCTATCCAATCAATCAACATTTGTGACCGTGTTCACAGGGGTTTTTGGATGAGGGAAGAAATGAGGATCTGACTCCATGTTTCAGAAGGCTTGATTTATTATTTTGTTATATATATTATATTAAAACTATACTAAAAGAATAGAAGAAAGGATTTCTTCAGAAGGCTGGCAAAGAATATAAAAAGAAGGAATTATACCAAGGCTTGTGACTCAGAGAGTCTGAACCAGCTGACTGTGATGGGCCATTAATTAGAAACAACCAACATGGGCTAATCAAAATCCACCTGTTGCATCCCACAGCAGCAGATAACCATTGTTTACATTTTGTTCCTGAGGCCTCTCAGCTTCTCAGGAGGAAAAATCCTAAGGAAAGGATTTTTCAGAAAATATCATGGCTACAAACATTTTCCTTTTTTACCACCAAATTTATGCCTTGTAAACCTGAACTAATAACCAAATCTGGAGCCCAGGTTGTGCTCCCAGGGAATGGGCACAACCCCAAGGCTGCCAGAGCTCCAGGAGTGTGTGGAAAATGCTCTCAGGGGTGCCCAGGGTGGGATTTGGGGGTGTCTGTGCAGGGCAGGGCTTGCACTGGGTGGTCCCAGTGGGTCCCATCCTGTCAGCACCCAGGACATTCCTCTGGCTGCCCTGGGTGATTCCAGACCCTGGCAAGGGGCTCAGAGACCTTGGCACGGAGTCAAAGACACCCTGTGCCTTTGATTTTAGCCCATGGAAACAGTTACCAACTTTGTGTAAAGATTTACAAGCCACAAGAGTTTGAGTAGAATGACAGTGAATTTGTCACAGGGTGAAAAACTAGAATTTTGGGGATTTAGAATGGGGGTTCAAGAGGCAAGATGGAGGAATCTCGGTGCGTCCTCCTCTTCCTCTTCCTCCTCAAAACTCTTATAACGTATTGTAATTAGGAAATAGTTGTCTTCTGATTGTGACAGTGTGAATTATAACATCTGTATTGTCTCACCCTTGTCATGAGACTGAAAATAAAATAAACATTTTTAAAACCCTTCTCAGTTGCCCCATCTCTGGGTCAGAAAAGGGGTTAATCCAACACCTTATGTACCAAAAAAAGCCTTACATATTCATATAATTTCCCAGAACACCTATACATATTGATTACCTAGCCCCACCTAGTATTAAAATATATTTAAATGAGTTCAAACTTCCTTTACACTTGCACAGTCCTTCATTCAAATGGGTGGGTGGGTTTTGAAATGGGGAGTGGTCTTATTAAGATGAAGACAAAGATGTTTTCCTGAATTTGACCTTTTTACTCTTGTTTGTTGTCAGGCTCTCTGACCCCTGGCTGCAGTCCAAGCTCCCCACCTGCCCTTGCCTGGTTTCAGGGCACAGGTACAAGCCACGGTTGCTTCATTTCCACAATAGCTCCACATTTTTATTCTGCTTTTTCAAACACAGTAAGACAAGTAAGTGATTTATATCTTAGCCTTAACTACTCCATCTGCCAATAATTAACCATTCCCCATCACTTCTGCTCTTCTTGGTATACTTTTAATCATTATAAATAGTTTCTATCCTTCTAACTAAATCTAGCTAAACTTTTAACTCTTTCAGTTTCTTTAAGGCCTTGATTCAATACCAGCATCACTGAGTTTCAGATACATCTGTATTTATTAAATAAATAAATGCATTTATTAAATAAATAAATGTATTTATTAAAGCATCTCTGCTTTGGGTAATTTTGGGTTCTGGAGAGGGATTTGACAAACCCTTCTCATGCAGTGAGAAGCAGATGCCACCCGCAAGGTCATGCAGCAGGAAGATTTTCTTTGGTTTGCAAGTCTGGTGGGGTGATAATGGCATTTCTCCTCTGCAAAGCCAAGAAACAAACATTAACCACACTGAGCAAATTGAGGGAGGACAATCCCTATCGGTTTCAACACTCAAAATAAATGGGGATGAGAAAAAGTAAATTTCAACAGTGGCCAAAGCAGTTTTATAAAATGCATAGAGTGCCCTGAGCCAAACCTCAGAAAGACTTTCAGTATTGATATTCATGATTATTAGACCAAAGCCTGAAATTAAGTGATAGATTCTGCTTGCCAAAATGTGAGAATATCACTGAAATGGGATACACAGGAATGAGAAAACACCAGAGGAAATAGAGGAGGTGCTGTTTTCCTTCAGCCAGCCTAAGGGTGGCTCCAAAGTCACTTAAAAAAACCAAAATCTTTATCCTGGAATGTAAAGGCACCAGCGTGGTTCCCACCCAGAGCAGCAGAGGTGGCCCAGCAGGATCAAGTGCTGCCATTGCAGGTCAAGGAAAGGTGCAGGATGTTTATGGGGCTGGTTTGATGGATCCCTTCCATGTGTGACAGCCTGGGAAAGGATGTGCTGGCAGCTGAATTAAACCAGGTGCTGAACATCAGTGTGACCCCATGAGCTGCCTTCATCACTAAATTAAATAAAAAAATACATTGCTTTCTCCATTGTGGAGGGAACAGGAGCTCACAGGTGGATTCCAGCCACACCTCAGGAGGGCAAAATTGACCTGACTTGAAATGTGTGCTTAAATCCTGCCAAGGGGCTGTGACAGGGTGTGTGAACCTGAGATCCAACAAAGGAAAATCTCCAGGAAACACTGCACTCCCTTTCTCACACCACACTCACATCTCTCACTGGGGCAGTGGGGATGGGCTTAGCAGCTGCTCTGCAGGGCAAACTACCGAGCTAACAGAAGAAGAAATTGATAAAATACAAGTTTATTCATAGCAAGGAAGAAGGCAAGGCCAATAGCATGGAAACCAATAAAATAAACCCATAAGGGATATTTGCAGTTAGAGGATACAAGCATTAATAATTTGTTGTAAACTCTTGCCAATGTTGTATTGGTTAGAGCTGTTTGTCAGGAAAATTAACCCACAAACACCAAAGAGGAGTCCTTTGACTTTATTCCAATAAAGGGAGAGGCCATGGGGCATCCCCTGGGGTCTCTCACATTTTTGTAGGATGCAGCCTCCTTTTTATCCCAATTTCCCAGCTGCATTTCCCTTCTCTCTTTCCCCATTTCTGAGCTATTTGAGAGGTACAAACTTCCCAAAACACCTGATACCGAAGATTTCCATCTAATGTACAATCTCCCCTTTTAATTTTTAATTCTTACAAAATTTAGGGGCTCTTCTTCCCCATTATTTCTTTCATCTTTCAATGTCTAATATCGTTTATCAGCAAACCTAAAGTTTATTTGTAAAAGCAAGAATCTTTTTCCATTTATCAATCAGTGGAATCCTTCCCATGGTTTCCTTTATTTCCCAGTGCTGGTTTTATCTACCAGCAAACCCACAGCTTGTTGGGAAAGACAAATTCAATATTCCTGTCATGTTGAACCATTACAGTGAGAATGCAAAATCCAAAACTACTGAGCTTTTTGTCCTGCTACCTTTAGTGTCTGAGCAGTCAGGGGTGGTGCTCAGTTTTGGATCCTGTCAGACAGAAGGATTATGATGGTAAATATTTTTGTGACATAGGCTTTTGACCGATGGTTTCAAGTTTATAGCCTCACTCAGCAAGAATGAAAATATTTATGGGCGTTTGAAAAATGCATATTATATAATTGGCTTTTTGCAAATATTAAAATAAATATTATATGTGTCATGTTAGAAAGTTATGCTGCATTAATCCTCTTAAGCAGAGTGTTAAATATAGCTCTAGGTTATAACATAATATTAAAATAGAAACTGTGCTATGTAAGATACTTTTCTTAACTAGCTCAAGAAAGGGATGAGATCATCAAGAAATTCTTTGCACAGAGATAACAGCAACAAGACACTGAGATCCCAGAGAGAAAAATCATTGCTTCCTCATTGTGAAGAACCAGTCCTTGCAGACTCCATGGAATCTGACCATTATTTACAAGATGAAAGGGGGAAGTTGATAATAACCAGAAAACATCCTTTGTTTGAAAATAATTTTTGAATCATGTATGAGATGAATGAATATGCAGCAGACTGTTGCTTTTAAGGGTTAATCCTTTGTTAGCAAAGTGTGCTTTTCAAGAGGAAAGCATCCCAACAATCCTAATTCTTTGCTTTTATTGTCCTAACTCTGATTGTCCAAATTCTTATTGCTCTAATTCGTATTACTCTTTTTATAACCATTTTATTACTATTTTACTTTTAAAATTTTAAACCAAGCGATTTTTCACAAGCAGAAGTAAGTTTGTGTTGCCATTTGAACGTGGTGCATAGAAAGAATTTGCACTTGGAAGGGGAAGATCAGTGAAATATTTTTGTTCTGGCAGAGCAGATTTAGAGCATCTTGGCCGTGCCCTGGGGTGTTTCTGGGCTGGGCTGGGAGCTCAGCTCGGGCGGCAGCGGCACCGTGTGGTTGCTGTGATGAGCTCTGGCAGTGCCCAGGAAAGGGAAGAGCTCTCCTGGCCCTGCCCCATTCCTGTGGGGGAGCAGCTCTGCTGTGGATCCCGGCTCTTGGGCACTGCCAGGGTGTGATGGGGCACTGTCTTGGTTTGGAGATCCAAACCTGCTAAGGAAGGCAGGAGCCTCCCCTGAAATGGAAAATTTAAACCCCATCCTTCTGAATTGCTAGAAATTTTAAATTAAGGGCTCTCAGGCAAAAAATATGGGAGCAGGAATAACAGTTCTTTAATAGGGAGGAAAATAAAAAGATAAAATAAACAATGCAGTACACTAGAACAACACTGACAGAGTCAGAACCCAACCTGACACCCTGTGGGTCAGGCTGTTGGCAGCAGTCCCATTGGAATTGTGGCTCAGCCCTCCTGCAGTGTCAGGGCTGGTTCTGCTGGAGCAGGGATCCTGGAGAAAGGTGCAGTCTCTGCCTCTCAAGATCCAGGGGAAGAAGAGGCAGCTGCTGTTCCTGTGGGCAATCCAGTGGAGAAGCTGTGCTGGTGTTCCAGAATCTCCAGATTATATCTGGGTAGGAATGCTTGGCTCCTCCCTCTGGGCTCACATCTCCCAGTGGGATGCTGTAGCTCTTATCAGCCATGCAGGGACATTCAATGGCTGCTATCAGCAGATGTGTCCTCAGAGGGAGGAGTGGGTGTGGAAGAGAAAAGGCAAGCTGCCCACTGAACAGAAGCCAGCTGCAATTCAACTGCAATCACTTTCACACAGAGCTCAGCCAGCTGTGTCTCACAGAGAAATGTCAGGACAGAGCAACTGCTGGAAACCCCCTGGATGCTGAGAATTTCAGACTTGCTGAGCTGTTAGGAGAGTGGTGCCAGAGAAGCCCAGAGAAGTCTGTCTGTCCTTGGAGATGCAGAGGGGATGTCTGTCTGTGTGTCTATGCCAGGGGACGCAGAGGGGATTGTCTGTCTGTCTGTCTGTCCGTCCATCCCGGGAGATGCAGGGAGGGTCATCTATCTGTCTGTCCATCCCAGGCGTTGAAAGTAGGGATGTCTTTTTGTCCGTCCGCCCGTGCGCTGGGCGGGCACGGGATGGGGACCTTTGTCGATTCATCTGTCGCGCTTTCTGTCCGTCCGTCTGTCGTTCCGTCTATCGGCCTGTCTGTCTGTCCCTCCGCCTATCGCTGTCCGTCTATCGGGGGCGTGTCCCGCTGTCCCAGCCGAGGCGGCGAGGATTGGCTGGAGGAGCTGTCGCTCAGAGCGCGCCCACCCCTCCTCCCCGGAGGCACAGGCGCGCCAGCTGATTGGCTCGCCCATCTGTCAATCACCGCCAACCTCCTCCTGTGACTGGCTGGCAGCGCTTAAACACGCCCCCCCATTTCGATCTCTAATCTACCCAGCGACAGCTTCTGATTGGCGCGGAGCGCCAGGGCGATTTTTTGATTGGTTGAGGCCATAGGGCGCCCGCCTGACCCATTCACAAAGCGCAGGCGGGGCCGGGGGTCCCGGAGGGGACAGCGCTGTGACCTCCGGGGCTGGACAGGGCACAGGGGGGGATGAGGAGCGGCACAGCACTGAGCCCGAGCCAGGCTGAGTCCCCACGCCCGGCCCTGAGGAATTATTTAATTTTTTAATAATTTTTAATTATTTTAAATTTATTTAAATTAATTTAATAATTAGATAATTTAAGTTTTAATTATTTCTATCTTTCTTTCTTTAATGTCGTTTCTTTTCCTTCCTTCCCTACCTCTGCCAAGGTCGGGATTGAAGCACTAGAGATGGAATCTCATGTTCAGGCTAAAACCTCCATCTTGCTTTATCTATATTACTATATTCCAAAATTAAACTGTAAGTTTCCCACCCTGTGATATCACACACTTCTATCCAAACTCCACACCCACAATCCCAGTTCTGTCATTCCATTTTGGAAGCTTCTCCACGGGCTCAGGTCAATGCAGTGTCTCCTGGGGGTCAGTGCCTGCCAGCACGGAAAGTCTGAAATTCTCAGCATCCAGAAATCCCAACATCTCCCCAAAGGAGAAAAGGCCATGAAAATGTAATTTAGGTCATTTAGTTCCACCTGCAGGGCAGGTGTTGGATCCAACTTCTAAGGGCAGCACCTGATTCAATTTATTCCCTTTAAACAGCTCTGGAAGAGGAGCCAGAAATTCTCCCAGAAGTTCCAGGAAGGAGCTGGGCTATGCTGAAACTGAGGTGATCCAAAAACTGATTTTCCAGATTTGCTTCCCTTCCTGAATCCATCAGGCAATGGCAAGAGAGGGGAAAACCAGCAGGAGAGGGATTCTGGAATCCTTTTGGAAAAGGCAGAGCTGGAGGTGGGGGGAGATTTCATAAAACACATTTCCTCATTTCCAGCATTCCTATTTCCTAGGGCAACCCCTGGCCCAGCTCTTCCACACCAGCCACTCCTGCTTGGTTCAGGGTGATACCATAATTTATCCTGAAATTTCAATTTGAAATTGTAATTTATCCTGGAATTTGATTTCCAGGTCTCTGCCCTGCTCAGAGCCAGCTACCAGGATTGAGGCAGAGCTGGCTTTCCCCACAACCATGACTTTATAGGAAAATACTCTCTTAATTTATTCCCTTATCAGACCCAGCTTTGATTCCCAGACACTGTTTTGAGCACACAGAGATTTTTGCAGGAGAATAAAAATCTAAGTGGGATAAGCAGGAATTTTCTGGTGTAAAATAAAGTTAACTGAAACCCCAGAGGTGCCTGCAGGATTTCAGTGGTGAGGGGTTATCTCAGCCCATGATCCCTGTTGCTGCTCTGATCTGTCAGTTGTTCTGGATTTTTTTCAAACACAAACCCCAAGGCTGAGTGTAGATTTCTTTGCAGGGAAGCAGATGGAGCTCCAGGGACTCTTTCACAGATAAAAAACACTGGAGAAGGAGGGAGGAATGCACTGAACAGATTTAAAAGTCTCTATTTTTTTAAAAGAAGTGTGGAATAACACCTGGATTTCCCCATGGACAGCACCACAAGAGGGAGACCCACTCCTGCAGCAGGCCTGGCAGTGCCCTTGGCACAGCTGCTGTCCCAATCCACCACCCCCAGTTTGGGCTCCAAATCCCTCCCTTCCCACCTTTCCCCCCCTTGCTGAGGAGCCCAGTGAGAGTAACAAAATGATTTATTTCATTCCCTCCTTGGGCAAAGCTCAGTTCTGTCCAGAAAAGGTAAAAAAACCTCTGGAGTTGGCAGAGCAGCAGATGCAGGTGCTGTGGGGAGGGAAATCCCAGGAGCTGGGTGAGCTGCACCAGGTCCTTTGGTCAGGGCAGGCCTTTGAGCTTTTGGGGGGTTTCTCCCTCTTTTTCAAATATCCTTGATGACCTCCTCCAGCTCCTCCTTTGTGTACATGTGGAATTTCATGCCAGGCTCCACCGTGGCAAGCTGCAAGAGAAGGAACAAGGGGTTAAATGTGGCAGAGGAGAGCAGGGAGCAGCTGTTCCTTGTGCTGATCTGCCAGGATCATTCCAGCTCCATGGTGCCCTAAAATAGCTGCTTGCTGCACAAATAGCTTTGCATTGACTCAGCCTCCTCAAGAGGAGCAGCAGCAGGGAATTTTAGTGGGAACTGCTCCCACTCCATGGGGGAAAAACCAGCAAAAACCTCCCAGCAGAGAATTCCTGCCTCTGCAAAGGATTCTGCTCCCTCAGGAATCAAGGGGACAAATCCTGTGTGTGAGGAAACTGAGGCAGAGATCCCAAATGAAAAGAGGGACAGCACAGATTCAGAGTCAGGAAAAGCCATCAAAAACCTCTCAAGAGAGAATTCCTGCCTCTGCAAAGGATTCTGCTCCTCCAGGAACCAAGGGGATAAATCCTGACCTGTGTGGGAGCTGAGGGGACTCAGAAATACTGGGAAAACTGAGACAGAGAAACTGAGGCAGGGATCTCTTAAGGAAAAAGGGACAGCACAGAGTCAGGAAAAGCCATCAAGGAGAGAATTCCTTCCTCTGCAAAGGATTCTGCTCCTCCAGGAACCAAAGAGACAAATTTTTCTCTAAGGAAAAGGGGAACAGCAAGAATCAGAGTCAGAAAAGCCATCAAAACCCCCCCAGGAGAGAATTTCTGCCTCTGCAGAGGATTCTGCTCCCTCAGGAACCAAGGGGACAAATCCTGGCCTGTGTGGGAGCTGAGGGAACTCAAAAAAACTGGGAAAACTGAGGCAGAGATCTCTAAGGAAATAGGGACAGCACAAAGTCAGGAAAAGCCATCAAGGAGAGAATTCCTGCCTCTGCAAAGGATTCTTCTCCTCCAGAAACCAAGGGGACAAATCCTGTCTGTGAGGATTGGATGAATGGAGGAAAAGCCATCAAAACCCCCCCAGGAGAGAATTCCTGCCTCTCCAAAGGATTCTGCTCTCCCAGGGACCAAGGGGACAAATTTTTCTCTAAGGAAAAGAGGGACAGCACAGATTCAGAGTCAGGAAAAGCCATCAAAACCCCCCCAGGAGAGAATTTCTGCCTCTGCAGAGGATTCTGCTCCCTCAGGAACCAAGGGGACAAATCCTGGCCTGTCTGGGAGCTGAGGGGGCTCAGAAATACTGGGGAAACTGAGACAGAGAAACTGAGGGAGGGATCTCTAAGGAAAAGAGGGACAGCACACTCAGGGCAGACAGCAGAAAGATTCCAGAGGCAGCACCAGGGATGAGGGATACCTGAATGAAAGCCTGAAGGAGAAATATGAGCAGAAATAGTCACAGCTGGCTCAGGGATGGGAGCCCAAAGCAGGGACAGCTGTGCCAGTGGAAATGCCAGGGCTCCAGAGAGAGCTGGGATGGCCTGGAATGAGCTGGGATATCCCATAATAGGCTGGGATGGGGACAGGATGGTGTGATGGTGTTCACAGGGGTCCCAGAATGAGGGAAGAGATGAGAATCTTGACTCTATGTTTCAGAAGGCTGATTTATTATTTTGTTATATATATATCATATTAAATATAATATATACAATAAAATAATAAATATATATTAAATATAAAATAATTATATAAAATAATATATGAATACCTATAATAATATATCATTTTTTTCAAAAGAAAATGACATTAAAACTATGCTAAAGAATAGAAGAAAGGATTTCATCAGAAGGCTAGCAAGGAATGAAAAAGAATGATAATAAACTCTTGTGGCTGCTCACAGCCTCCACACAGGTGGCTGTCGTTGGTCATCAAATAAAAACAATTTCACAGGCTGGGTAAAGAATTCTCTAAATCACATTCCAAAGCAGCAAAACGTGGAGAAGCTGAAGCTTTTTCATAAAATATGTCTGTGACAGGACAGGCTTGGGGTGGGAGATGGATGGGATGGGGATGGGGATGGGATGGGATGGGAGCAGGGACAGGGCTGGGATGGGAGCAGGGCTGGGATGCCCCTGAACTCAGGCACTGGGCACATGGTTTGACTCTCCAGGATCAAAGTATGGATGCAACCAAAAACCTGAAGGAAAGTTCTGGAGCATCCCAGCAGATCCCAGAGCTCTTCCAGGGTGATTTCTCACAATCCCCCCTTCACCAGCACAAGGAACCCCTGATCCAGGGCAGGCAGGTACCATGAGCTGTTTTCCAGGTGTTTTTCCCCACTCTCAGCCTGAGAGCTGCTGCCAGCCCAGGTTTCACCCAGACCTCTCAGACAAGGTGGAGACTCTTGGAGATGCCACTTTAGGCCCCTCAGTCATGGAGGAGTTTGAAAGGGACCTCAAAGCGCACCCAGTGCCACCCCAGGGACACCTCCCACCATCCCAGGCTGCTCCCAGCCCTGTCCAGCCTGGCCTTGGACATTTCCAGGGATCCAGGGGCAGCCCCAGCAGCACCAAACCACCCTGGACTGATCCTGGGCCCAACCAGAGCCAGATTTATGTACCAAAATCAGCTCTAAATACCAAAAAACCCTTAATGAACACTACACCCAGCAGAGACACCAATTCCTTTGCTTCTCCACACCTGTCTCTCACCTTCTCCCTACCAAAGCTTCACCATTCCCTGACAGGCTTCACAGGGAAGTCATTAATCTAAAACTGTCAAGTCCTTTCAGGCTCCTGACCTTTGCCACCGATGGATTTAACTCTTGCACAGCCACCCTTTCCCTGTTCTCTTTGTTCCTAGATGGAAAATGCCCCAGCAGCACGGCCAGAGCCAAGGAATGGGAGAGGCACATACTTCTAGGAAGCAAAGAGCTCTTCAGGTGGCACATTTTCAGCCAGGGGGTGCCTTGAGTCAATAGAAACCTTTTAATCCTCAGCACATTCCTGCTGTCCTTGCCCCCTGCACCATGCCACCCCACTGCAGGGCTGTGCCAAGCACAGTTAAGCCCTGTTAAACAGGGACATGACATCAGGATACTGTACACATTCCTCTGCCTGCACTGTACCAGGAAAAAATGTATGGCCAAGGGCTGGGAGAGCACCTGGGGAGGAGATTCCAGCCCCAAGGAATGATTTTGGGACAGAGTATCCAAGTTTCCATGTGCTGTTGGCCTTGCCCTCCAAAGGAAGTTGAATCCCATCAGGAATGGTCCCCCCACAGCAAAATTTATCACAAAAATGGGGTGAATAGCTTGGGGGTGTTTGGGGAAAGGTTTCCCAGCACTCAGAGGGAAGGAAGGGGAGGAGAGAGCAGCTCAGGAGCTGGAATGCCACACTTTGCAAAGGTCTGGTGTCTCATAACCCACCCAAAATAGAAGCAAACTCTATACACCAGCCTGGCTTCTCATCTCCCTCTCAACCCCACCCAGTGCAGGGGGTTTGGGCCTTTCCCACCCAAAAAGGAGCCTGAGGAGCAGCTCTGGGGGTCTGTGGGTGCTGCCTGCCCCCAGGGCACAGGGCACAGCCATTCCTGGAGGATCCTTGCTGCTCCCACTGCCCAGGGGATTTTTGGCACTGCCCCAGGACCAATATAGCAGCCCAGGAGCTGGGTGATTTTCATTCCTTCTAATATTACAAGCAGCAAGGCAAAAAAGAATGGTTAGATGCAGGGGAAGCAGTCTGGGTGGTATGTTGGGTTCTGCTGACTGGAGAAGGTCAGAGAATCCCTTCTGCTCATCCTGGATCTGTCACTGTCACATTTCCTGAAAAATCCTCTTGGCCCAGGATTTCTTCTCCTGGGAAGCTGAGAAGCCTCAGAGAGAAATGAAAACAATAATGATCTGATTGTTTCTGCTGTGCTTGCTGCTTTGGAATGTGGTTTGGACATGGTTTATCCAACAGATCATCGTTTGATTGGTTCCATGTGAATTGTTTTTAATTAATAACCAATCACCATCAGCTGTGTCAGACTGAGGAGTCAGTCATGACTTTTTATTATTCATTCTTGCTAAACCTTCTGTCTGTATCCTTTCTCTATTCTTTAGTATAGTTTTAGTATAGCATTCTTTAATATAATATAATTATATTTAGAATAATAAAGTTATTAATAATCATAAAATAATAAATTAGCCTTCTAAGAACATGGAGTCAGACTCATCTTATCCTGAGGAGGTGCAAATACCACATGGATCAGCCATGAAAACAGACCAGACTCTGCTCCTCTGGAAGGGAAAAGCTTCAACTTTTCCAAAATGCCCCAGAGGATGTGATGAAAAGGGCAGGAACACGTGCAGGACCTCAGGCAGCCCTGAGCTCCCCCATTCCTTGCTCCAGGGGCAATCCTGACTCCAGCAGGACTCACCTCAATGTTGGTGGCATTCAGCTTCTCCTCCATGACCTGCTTCAGGATGACCAGGGAAGATTTGATGGCTTCCTTTAACGTCATGGACTGCAAAGCAAATGGCTGATGGATGACAAGCTGCAGGCTCAGCCCCTGGCCCTCCCCTCTCCCAAATCCCCTGAGCCAGGCAGCCAAAGGAGCAGCTTAGCAAGGGATCTGCAGCATCCCTGGGAGCCTGGAGCAGGCAGGGCAGGGATATCCACAGAGACAGGGAAATTCTGCCTTTCTGAGTTTTAAAAATGGTTCATTTGGGCACATAAATCTGGTAAATTTAAAATGGTTCATTTGGGACAGGAGGGGCTGTTTCTCTTCACCAATTCCCTCCCAAAAAGCCAGATTCCCTCCAGGCAGAATCCTCCATGCTGCATTTAATCTGCTAAATCCAGGCATCCCTAGAGCCAGAGGGATGTGCAGCACAGCTGTGTTTCACTAACTCTGCACTTGAAAAAGGGTTCACAATCCAGGATTTGGGTAATTTGAAGATTCTAGTGAACAAATTAAGTCTTCCCAGCCACCATCACTAATTGTGCTTTTCATCAGGGTTTGGTTTCTTACCACCCAAAATGTGCAATTCTCTCATCATGGGGGAAAAAATTCCTATTTAATATCAAACATGACCAGAAATTCCAGCACAAAATCTGTTCAATTCTCTGAAGGTGCTGCTGTGAGCTCAGGATGCTTCCAGCTGTACCCACACAGAGCCTGATGCTGACAGCAGCACCCAGAGCTCAGGTTTTATTTATAGAGAACTTCCTGACATGGCCTTAATTATCTCACAGGCAGAGAGCAGCTGCTGGGAGCAGCTCTCAGTTGTAGAGATCCTCAGCACATACTCACAGGGTGATCCTGCCCTGAGCAGCTCAGGCCCCTCCTCTCCAGCCCAGCCCTAAATCCTCACTGGGGAGGGAAAGAGGGGATCCTGGGAGCTGGTGAGGTACCCCAGACCCACAGAGGAGACCCCCACCCCAAAATCAGCCCTTACCTTGTGGTAAACCTCCTGCAGGGAGCTCTGGGCTCCCTCAGAGGCGGAGCCGATGGCTCTGGCATCGCACTGCACGAACGTCCCTGAGGGATCCATGTGGAACCTGTGGGGACAGGGGGTCACTGCCTGCACCCCATCTGCACCCCCTCCCACCCCAGGGCACCCCAAGGACTCTCCCACCAACCCCCAGAGCTCCCTGAACAGCTGGAGCTGGGATTCATCCCCAAGAGCTTCTGGGTTCTTCCCTCAGAGAACCATTTCCCTTTGGATTCCTCATCTTATCCTATTTTTTTTTAAATAAATTCAGCAAGTTTTTTTTCCCCTGACTGGTCTGGTTCTGCCAAGCCTTTCCCACTTCCAGTGGGGCCATTTGAAGCGCTGAGTTCAGGTTACAGCTGCTCCAACACCTCCCCAAGGAATGTCACAAGGATTATGTTACTGGTGGCTCTGCCGGTCCTTTAGGGAAAGGTACAAATACACTCAAGATGAGGAGAGCTTTAACACTTCCCTCCTCCCCAGGAAACCACATTTTTCATTAAAAAAGGCAAGGGTTTGGGGCAAATATGATGATTTTCCATGCTAAACAAGCAGGTGGGGGTCTGGAAAGGGTTTAACAGGATTAACAAACATATCAGGGACATAATGGGATAAACCCAAGGAAATCCCAGAATCGAGTCCTTAAAACAGCCTGGGAATTTTGCAGTGGAGGTTTGGTCTTTTCCCTGGATTAGGTTTGGTCTTTTCCCTGGATTAGGTTTGGTCTTTGCCCTGGATTAAGAGAGCAGAACTCACAGCTGGGGTCCCTTCTCATCCACCCCTCCGAAGAGCAGAGCGACACCGAACGGGCGGGACTGCAGGACAGAGGAGGGAATGGGTCAGACAGGGGGGACAGGGGGGTTCCCCAGCACCCCCCAATCCCACCCCAATCCCACCATGGCTCCTGGGTCAGCATCTTCCTCCCCAAACTGCAGGGCCAGGTTGGACACAGCCTGTGTGACACTCTCCACTGTCATGGTCTCGTTGTAGGTGAACCAGTGATTCTGCAGGAAAATCCAAATAAAAATTCCTATTAGCCCCATATGCCCAAAATATCCCACCCCTGCATGGCTGAGGTGGGGGACACAAGGATAAATTCCCTCAGGGCACAGCCAGTTCCCCCATGGAAGCATCAGGGAGAGTGGGATGTACAAAAATCCACAGAAAATTGGATACCAAGACTTGGGGTGCCAAGAGGGAAATGCAAGGCTGAAGGGATTTATCCCAATATCTGCTTTGGAAAGAATGTCTTACAGCTCTCCAGAGCATGGAAAAGTGCTGATATGCAGGAAAAAAAATCCCAGGAAAATCCTTTGGAGCAGCACAGATTTGTACCTGGGACCTCCAAGCACCTGAGGCATCCAGGAAATTTAAGGGGATAAAAAGAAAGACAATATATCCAATATTTTACCAGAACACTCAGCCCCTGCACTCCCAACAAGCCTCCAGCTCCCCACCAGCTTCTCTGATGGAATGATCTTCCCTTTCCCGGGACTTTCAAGGAGTTTCTGGGATTTGTGCTGCTAATTTAAGAACAGAGATGTCAGATCTTACCTGAGTCTCCACTCTGGCCTTGTCAATTAAAGTCTTTGCATCAGCTATTAGGCCACTCATGGCACATCCTGCAAGGAAAAGGACAACCAGGAATCATTCCTTTCTCATTCCTGTTTCATTCCACTCATTATTTGGGATGTGTTTTCCTCCAAAATGCCCAAAACCACCAAGGGCTGCAGGGAGGAGCTGGTCCCTGAGTGGGAAGGTGGGGAAGGGATTTGTCCCCCTGTGCTGGGCACTGCTGAGGCCACACTTGGGAACAGCTCTGGGTTTCTCACAAGAAGGACAATGAGGAGCTGGACTGTGTACAGAGAGGAGAACAGAGCTGGGGAAGGGACTGGAGCACCAGGAAAGGCTGAGGGAGCTGGGAAAGGGCTCAGCCTGAAGAAAAGGAGGTTCAGGGGGAATTTCTTGCTGTGCACAACTCCTGACAGGAGGGGACAGCCAGGGGGTCAGGCTCTGCTCCCAGGACAAGATGGAGCAGCCCCAGGCTGCACCAGGGCAGGCTCAGGTCAGATATTATTTTTCCATGGAAAGCATGGTCAGACCCTGGCACAGGCTGCCCTGTGAACACTGGGGGAGTCCCCATCCCTGGAAGGGCTCAAAAAGTGAGGATGTGGCACTTGGGGACATGATCAGTGGTGGCCTTGGCTGGTTGGACTCCATGATCTTAGAGGGCTTTTCCAGCCTTGAGGACTCTGTGGGATTGATCCAGATTTGCTCCAGAACAACCTGCTGGGAAGGGCCCAGAGGCTGCAGGAATCCCAGCACAGACCCCTCTGGGAGGAGGGGATTGTTTCACAAGCTCCTGGGAGGAGGAAATTGGACTCTTGACCATGGAGCAGCAACACAGGAATTTTGGAGGTTCCCTGCCCCTCAGGGTGACATATTTGGACATGAGCCCACTGTGGGCTGCTCAGGGCATGGGTGGCATCAGTGATCCTGGAGAAACTGGCCCCAGCCAAGCTCACCACAATTCCCTGCCCTCCCAGTAGTAAATTTGGGATGAGCTTTCATGAGGGAGGTTACTGAGGCAGGGGGATGGAGCTTCAGCTGCCTCTTTCTGCTTCCTGGAGCTCCTTCTGCTGCCTCAGAGCCTGCAAAACCAGTCACCAAGAGCTGGTGTGCACTGGGAGGGATGAGCATTCCTGGCAGGAAGGGCTCATCCCAACACACAACTCCCCAGATTGCCAAGGGATGGACTCTTCTCATAAATAATTCACAATTTAGGGGTGATCTGATGCACAGGGGTGAATCCCTGCTCCATACCAATGTGGGAGTCGATCTCCACAATCTTCTCAATGCTGCTGGGCTCCATCAGGGGGGATGTGATCCTCTTCTCCACAGCCAGGCAAACTCCCTCTGAGGTCTGGATCCCAATGGCTGTGGAGCCAAGCTGCAAAACAGCACCACAGGCTCCAGCTCACACACATCTCACTGCTAACTCTGACTTATTTGCAGGTGTTTTGGTTTGGATTCAATTGTCATCCACACACAAACCCACTCAGGCTTGGCATGGTGGATTTTCAAGCTTATGGGGAGAGTGAAATCCATGGGATTCCCATGAGAACCCAGTGGGTCCCCTGAGCCTCCTTTTCTCCAGGCTGAGCCCCTTCCCAGCTCCCTCAGCCCCTTCCCCAGCTGCACATCCTTCAAGCAACAGCACTTTGTGGAGCCTGCTGAGTGTAAAAGGCCCTGGGAATTCTCCTGAGCCAAAGGGAAATGAGAGTTTTAAACTCTCTTAAACCTTTAAGGGTGAGAGAATTTCCCACATCAGTACAAATCCCTCTGCAGCTCTGGCTTAGGCACGTGGCTTTCCATAATCTCCTGTTCTCCCCAGAGTCCCAGGCAGCAATCCCACCCCAGGACTGCAGGGACAGATCCCAGGGGCTCCTGGCAGCCCTTGTCTGGATCCTGCTGTGATCCCACCTCAACTGCACCAACTCTCACCTTGAGCCCACAAATCCCTGCCTTGATCCCAAGAGCCCCTACTTGATCCTACCCTGGGCACACCAAGAGCTGCCTGGATCCCACTTTGATCCCATCAGCCCTGCCTTGATCCTACCATGATCCTATCAATGCTCTTCTGGATCCCACCAGCCCCTAATCTGGATTTTAGCAGCCCCTAATCTGGATCCCACCAGCCCTTACCTCCATCCTATTTAATCCCACCAGCCCCCACACTGGTCCTACTTTAACCCCACCAACTCCTAAACTCAATCTAGCCTTCATCCCACCAACAATTATCTTCATCCCACCTTGATCCCACCAGCCCTGCCTTGATCCCACCATGATCCTACCAATGCTTTTTGGATTCCACCAGCCCCTAATCTGGATTTTACCAGCCTTTGTCTCAATCCTATTTAATCCCACCAAACCCCACACCGGTCCTACCTTAACTCCACCTTGATCCCACCAGCTCCTAAACTCAACCCAGCCTTGATACCACCAACAATTACCTTGATCCCATCATGATCCAACCAGCCCTGCCTTGATCCCACCATGATCCTATCAATGCTCTTCTGGATCCCACCAGCCCCTAATCTGGATCTTACCAGCCTTTACCTCAATCCTATTTAATCCCACCAAATCCCACAGTGGTCCTACCTTAACCTCACCAACTCCTAAACCTGACTCAGCCTTAATCCCACCAACAATTACCTTCATCCCACCAGTCCTGCCTTGATCCCACCATGATCCTACCAATGCTTTTTGGATTCCACCAGTCCCTAATCTGGATCCCACCAGCCCTTACCTCAATCCTATTTAATCCCACCAACCCCCACACTGGTCCTACCTTAACCAAACCAACTCTTAAAGTCAATCCAGCCTTGATCCCACCCCACAATTACCCTGATCCCACCAGCCCAGCCTGCTCCCAGCCCTCCCACCCCAGGCAATTTCCTGGCACAACTGTCCCAGCTGCAGTGTGCAATGCTCCCTCCCAACACCCACTTCAAGACACGGGGTTTAATTTTAAGCCCAAAATTCCCTGGAAAGCTGCACCTACACCCACAGGCATGGCAGGAGATCTGTTTTAATTAATCAAGCCAGCATGGCCACCAACATCCCCCTGGGAGCTTTAATTCCCGAGTCCTTGATATTTGTATTACTTTTTCTGTTACATTATTACTTTATTCCTCTTTTTAGAGCTCCAAGGAGGCAAAGGAACACAGAGAAGGTGAAGTCAGGACCCTTCTCCCCAATTCAACCACCTCAGAGCTTCTTCCCTTCCTCTTCTTGCCCTATTCAAACACCCCAGAGCTTTTTCCCTTCATTACTTGACCTGCTTCTTCCAAATTTAAACTTATTACCAAACAACACCCACATTCTATCAATGTAAGAGACAGAAATATTTATCAATTAAGGACTTTTATCAATTAAGGATGTTTAATCCCCAAAAGCCATTTGGCCCTGCAAAGGTGGGTTTGCTCATAACAACCTTCAGTTTACATTTAAATCAACCCAAGAAGTGGTTTGGGTTTGATTTGGGGATGAACAGCTTTGAATTGCATTATTGCGGGGATAAATCACTTGGTAGGACAGGGGAGGGAACATTCCACTGAATTTTGGGAGAAATCAATGAGGTTTGGTCCTTCCTGACCCATAAAAGAGCAGAGCTGTGGGATGTTAGGCTGGAGGAAACAGACACAGCCTGGATTAGTCCTTGTGGGTTCTTTGTTTCTTTTTTTTCATTTTTATTGGGGTTGGGATTTAAGGTACTTGAGATGATAGTTTGTGTTCAGATTTGGGTATTCATTGTTTCTTATCAATGTTACAGTCTCACAGCTGTGAGTTTTTCAGTGTTTCATTAGTAAGGTACAAAATGGTTAATTATATCTTGTTATAAGGTCTTTTAAGGTTAAACTGTCTAATTAAGAAATTTTATTTAAATTAATTTCTCTTTTAACTTAATAACTGATTTCTTGAAGCCTGCAGTGTGGACTTTTCTGTTTAATTATAAAATACCACTCAAATCTATGAAGATGAAGGTAAAGAAGAACAATTTGTTTGCACTCTAAAACTTCTATTTTGTGGAGCTTCGTATTTATTTATATTTAATAACTTCATATCTATTGCTATATTTTAAAACCCTATTTTAAGTATTGTATTTTATGCTATTACACACTTCTAATTAACTACACCCTCATAATTCCAGTGTTATTAATCAGTTTTGAAGCCTTCTTTACAGCCTCAGGTCAAATGCTGTGTTCTCTTGTGGATCTGTACCTTTCACAGAATTTCAATTTAAAATTTAAAAAATTTAAATTTAAAATTCTCAGCATCCAGGGTTCCAACAAGTCCTGAGCAATCCCTGCATGGGGTTGGAAGGAGCCACAGATTTGGAACGGAGATTTTGAAGGAAATCTCTGAGGGGAAACTCAGAAATCCCTGAGGGGGAAACGCGGGAAATCCTGGGTGGAAACCCGGAATTTCTGAGGGGAAACTCGGGAAATCCCTGAGGGGGGAAACTCGGGAAATCCCTGAGGGGGGAAACTCAGACACTTTGAAGGAAACTTTTAAAAAGTACCTTTATGGCCTCGATGGCATATTCCACCTGGAAGAGCCTCCCCTCTGGAGAGAAGGTGTTCACACCCCTGCAAGAAGAACACACAGTGAGAAGCTCAGGAAACCAAAATCTTGCTCAAGGGTGAGGCCACCTGGGCACAGGTGGGGCAGGGGACACAGGGACATTCCACAGCCCCAGGGTGGGGACCAGGGTGGTCATGGACTCAAGGAGAGCCAGCAGGTCAAGGCACAGGTGAGAACAGGTGGGGTGTCCTGGAACACTCTGGAATGCAAAGGGAGCACCAGGAGCCAGACAGGTCCCGTTTGAGCATGGGATCCTGGAATCCTTGAGAGTGGAAAAGCCCCTTGAGGTCATGGAGCCCAACTTTTCCCCCACCCCGCACTCCTGTCCCCAAGTGTCACCTCCACGTGGTTTTTGAGCCCTTCCAGGGATGAGGACTCCATCTCTCCTCAGGGCAGTCTGTGTGAGGGCTGGACAGCCCTTTCCATGAAAACATTCCCAACATCCAAACTAAATACCCCTGGCCCAGTCTGAGGCCGTTCCTCTCCTCCAGTCCCTGTTCCCTGGAGCACAACCCGACCCCCCCAGGCTGTCCCCTCCTGTCAGGAGCTGTGCAGAGCCACAAGGTCCCCTCCTTTTCTCCCGGCTGAGCCCCTTTCCCGCTCCCTCAGCCGCTCCCGGTGCTCCGCTCCGTTCCCAGCGCCCCCGCTCCGCCGGGCATGCTCCTTTCCCCGGGTACCCCATCCCCGCACACCACGAGCTCCCCCCACCCTCGCCCCGTCCCATCGTGGCATCCCCGGTCCCGTGGCAGGGCTCGGCAGCTCCCGGTGTGATCCCAGCGCGGGAGCCGCCGGTGGGGGCGGCCCGGACCGCTCGGGCCCAGGCCCGTGACTCAGCCGCGGCGTGGGCGAGCACTCACCGGTCGTACTCGGAGCGCGTGAGAAACATGGCGGCGGCACGGCCGGGCGGTGCCGGCGGATCCCGGGGACTCCGGAGGGGCCGGGAAGGCTCGAGGGGTCCGGGGGCACCGGGAGCGCCGCGGCCTCACCGGGGGCTGCAACGCCGCTTCCGGCCCCGAGAAGCACTTCCGCCCGCGCCGCCCGCTCATTGGACAGCGGCGCTGCTGTCAGGCCAATGGGAGCGCTGGGAGGGCCGGACCAGCGAGAAGGGGAGAGGCGGGGCCTGGGCTGGGGAGACGAGAGATGGGCGGGGGCCATGTGGTGGGCGGGGCCACCGCGCGATGGGCGTGGCCATAGCCTTGTGGGCGTGGTCATATCACTAGGCGCCGATGGGGCGTGGTCTGAGCGGGAGCCGGGCGAGCGCTGAAGAGAGTGGTCATAGAGGGGGCGTGGTTATAGTGCCAGGGGCGGGGCCAGAGCAGCAGGGGGCGGGGCCTGCGGCGGGCACGGCGCGGTGCCGGGAGAGGTTCCCGGGAACGGGGAACCGGGAAAGGAGAACCGGGACTGGGGGGTCGGGAAGGGGGTACCGGGACTAAGGGGTCGGGGAGGCGGCACTAGGAATGGGACACTGAGAAGGGGGCACCGGCAAGAAGCTTCGGGAGGCGATGTGGGGAAGTGACTCCGGGACGGACGGGAATACGGGGAGGAGGTACCGGGAGGGGCTGTACGCCCCTGCCGCCCCGGGCCACACCGGCACCCCAATGCCCGGTACACGGTGCCACGCCGCCAGCCTTGCCGGCCCCGGTAGCGTTCCCCAGAGGAATTCCCGCCCCGTTCCAGCGCTCCTCATTCCCGGTCCGATGCACGGCCGGGCTCCCCCCGGGGGGCGCTGCTCTGCCCTGCGGGCCCGGGGGCGGCCCGGGGCGGGGGGCTGGCCCGGGGCCGGCCCAGGGGCGCTGCCGAGGGCGGGGCGGTGCTGCCCTCCCCGGGGGCGCTGCGCTGCCCGGTGGCGGCTCCCCCAGCGGAGCCGTCCCAGCGGGCGGCGGAGGCAGCACCGACCGCCCCCGGCCCGGCCATGTCGGAGCCCGGCGCCCCCGCGGCCGGTGATAAACCGCCCCGGCTCCAGGTAGGGCTCCGGTGCGTTCCCCCCTCCCGGTGACCGCGGCAGGCTCCCGGTGCAGCCCCTCGGTGTCCCGGCACTGTTGCTCGGGGCAGCTCCCGGTGCCCCGCGGTGTCCCGGAGGAGTCCGTGCTGTTCCAGCCCAGATCCCCGGAGCAGCGCACATTGTCCCGTTATAGCCGCCGGTGCGACCCCTGGTGCATCGCCCGGTGCCGCGGTGCACCCTCCGCTGCTCTGGTGCCGCGGTCGATGCCGTTCCCCGGTCCCCCGGGGCAGTCCCGTTGCAGCCCCCCCGTCTCCCTGGGACAACTCCCCGGTTCTCCGGTGCGGCCCCTCCGGTTCGCCGGGGCAATCCTCCCGGTTTTCCGGAGTAAACCCTTCTCCACCGAGACAACCCCCAGCCCGGAGCAGGGCCCTTTGCAGTCTCCTGATCTCCTCCCGTGCCGGGGCAATCCCGCTATGGCAACCCGGGGTGGCGCCCCATCCCCCGGTGCTGTCCCGGTGCCGTCCCGGTGCTCCCGCCGCTCTCTCCTGCAGGACCGTGTCCTTCGAGGGCTGCGCTGGGGCCGCCTCCAGGAGCCGTTGGGTTTCATCAAGGTGCTGGAATGGGTGAGTGACCCCCGTGTGTCCCCCCAGACCCCCTGTCACAGCCCCTTCCCAGCACTGCTCCCCACGGCCCGCAGTCCCCCCATATCTGGGGGGCTCCATTCCTTCCTGAAGGAATTCCAGAGCCCCCACAGCTTCCTGCACCCCATCAGCAGCGGGGGGGAGGCCTCATTTTGGGGGGTCCGGGGGAAGGGGGGAGCAGGGCCACACAGGTTCGGGCCACCAGCCCCTCCCGGTGACCTTGAGCAGGTGGCTGTGCCCAGCCCTGCCAAAGGGGACGGTGACATCGGGGTGCCGGGTCCCTGCTGCTGCCAGGGGCTCAGGGGGCACTGGGGGGGTGTGGGGGTGCGTGGGGAGGGGACTGAGGGTCAGTGAGCCCCAGCAAGGGGGATCCTGGGGACAGGGGGGCAGCCAAGCGCCCGCGGCTCTGTCCTGTGCTGGCCGTGCCATGAATGGCTCCTGGCAGATTGGGTTTCAGGGTGGCATTTCTGCAGCTCGGCCTCGCCAGGGCCGGGGGGCTCCTGGGGGGAACTGAGGTACAGGGGGGACTCAGCTCTCTTTGGGCCTCTCCCACCCGGAGAAGGCAGCTTGAGGGGCTTTCCCCAATCCTACAGCTCTTTGGTTGGCATAATCCCATCCACGGGGGCTCTGGGCTCCCCCTGCCATTGAGGCCACCATATGGGATCAGACCCCACGTGCAAAGACAGCCCAAAAACAAAAACGAGGAGAAAGTCCCTGGAGGATCCACCAACACCCCTGCTTACACCCTCAGTGCCACACATGGGCTGCCCATCCCTGCAGGGGATTATTCACCAGTATTTCTGAATCAATTCCATTTAAAACTCCCAATCTTGTCCCTAATAACCCAGTTGGATCCTTTCTTATTCTGCTCCTGAGGTATGCCTGTCTTTGTAACCACCTTGTCCAGCCCTCAAAGGATGTTCTTAGGAAGGAGGAGCTGGCTGGTTGGATTTTTGAGATGTTAATTTGCATTTACAACGTTTGAGAGACCATTCTGGATTGAATAACAGTTGTTGTTCACTCACATTCCTCATTACGTAGGGGCCTATTTCATACACTTCACGTTCAAGTTTGGGTTGAGTCTGAACTATTTGAGTCCCAGTGTGAGTTGTATAAGGTCCTGCTGTTGTAGAAAGTGCAGTGTTTATTTTAAATTTAAATGATCCCCCATTTCACCTGGGAGGGTTGGGAGCTCAGACAGGGGGAGCTGTGGGAAAACCCTTTGGGAATGGTGTTTCCCAGCACCCTCATCCAAGAGATGAAAGCAGTGGGACTCCAACAGCAAGGGAGGGCAGTGCTGGCTCCTGGGGAGGGGACATCTCCGGGGGTCCCACCATGGGGATGCTCCCAGCTGCCTGGAAACCCACTCTGGCACTCAGTACCCTGCCCAAAATTAAAGGGGGATGGGGGTGGGATTGGCCTTGATGTCCCCACCCCCCAAACGTGACCCCACCCTCAAATCCCAGTGCCATTGGAATCCCAGGGCTGGAGGGAGGCCCTGAGGCCAGCCCCTGGGGGTGGCAGCTTGCCCATTACTGAGTGCCAGGGGATGCAGCCTGCCCCCCAAGGATGAAAGGGCCCCCAGGGCTCCCCGCCTGACCCATCACCCTCTCCTGTAGCTCTTTGCCATCTTCGCCTTCGGCTCCTGCGGCTCCTTCAGCGGCGAGACCGGAGCCACAGTGAAATGTGAAGGTGGAGGGATGACAGCCATCAGCATCCAGTTCGGGTACCCCTTCAGGTGAGGGGTGCTGAGCCCTGACACCCCCAGGCTGCCCCACACAGGCTGGGGGTGCTGGGCTGGGTTAGACTCCCTTCCTGCTGGCAGGACCTCCCTGGGACCACAGCCAGGGTCTCTGCAGTGCCATGTTCAGCTGGGAATGACCCACACTCTGACCCCATGGGACATCCCCTGGCATCCCTGCCACTTCCTGACACCACCCAGGGGGATTCTTGTATATCACAAAAGACTGGGTGGGGAAGGAGGGAAATTCTCAGTCCTTGGGGAAGTCCACGGGAATCCTGATTTTTCTGGGAAGGCAATGATGGAGTTGGGCCAGATGAGAGTCACAGTTCCAACCCCTTTCCTCTGCCACCTGCCCCATGCCAGGGCACTAGATCATGGAAAAGAATCCAGGTTATGGCAGTGGATCTGTGCCCTCCATTCCCAGGGGACCACCCCAGCCTGGTTATTCTATCTATCACCATCAAACCTTCCATTCCCAGGGGGTCGCTGCAGCACTTACTCCATCCATCCCTCCCATCCCAAGGGACCACCCTGTGCTGGTTATTTTATCCATCCCTGTCACTGTCACTGTCTCCATTCCCAGGGACCACCCCAGCTCTTACTCCATCCATCCCTCCCTCTCATTGCAGGAGACCACCCCATCCTGATTATTCTAACCATCCTTGCCACCATCTCCATTCCCAGGGGACCACCCCAGCTTGGTTAATTTAGCCATCACCATCAAACCTTCCATTCCCATGGGACCATCTCAGCACTTACTGCATCCATCCATCCATCCATCCATCCATCCATCCATCCATCCATCCATCCATCCCTCCCATCCCAGTGGACCACCCCATCCTGGTTATTCTATCCATCACCATCTCCATTCCCATGGGACCACCCCAGCCTGGTCACACCACCCACCCCCACCATCCTGTCCATTCCCAGCCCCCTGACCCCCTGCCTGTCCCCCAGGTTATACCAGATTCCCTTTGGGATGCCCAACTGTGAGGATGAATCAGAAGCCCGCACCCTGTACCTCGTGGGCGATTTCTCCGCTCCCGCCGAGTTTTTCGTGACCCTGGGGGTCTTCTCCTTCCTCTACTCCATGGCTGCTCTGGTGCTCTACCTCCGCTTCCATTCCCTGTACACGGAGAACACGAAGCTCCCGTTCACAGTAAGGCAGGCTCACCCCGGGGCACGCGAGCCCAGCGCCGTGCCAGGGTGCCAGCTGATGCCAGGCTCTTGTCCTGGCAGGATTTCTGTGTCACCGTCTGCTTTGCCTTCTTCTGGCTGGTGGCAGCAGCAGCGTGGGGCAAGGGGCTGAGCGACGTGAAGGCGGCCACGCGCCCCTCTGCCCTCATCGCTGCCATGGCCGTATGCCAGGCCGATGGTGTGCTCTGCAACACTGGCACCACGCCCGCCATGGGGCTGGCCAACATCTCGGTGGTGAGGGCATGGGGGCACACATAGGGTCATATACATGGGCACACATGGGCACATACATGGGCACACACCCACAGAAACACACAGGAGCACACACATGGGCACACATGGGCACATACATGGGCACACACACACAGGAGCACACACATGGGCACACACATGGGTACACACACACACAGAGAAACACATGGGCACACATGGGCACATACACACAGGCACCCACACGAGCACACACAAGGGCACACACACGGGCACATACACAGGCACACAGGGGCACACACACAGGCACACACATGGACACACATGGACACATGGGCACACACACAGGCATATACACGGGCACATACAGGGGCACACATACACATGGGCACACACACACACAGGCACACACAGGGGCACACACATGGGCACACAGGTGTACACACACATTTGGCCACACCTGTGCCAGATTCCTGAGCTCAGCCAGGAGAGGGCAGCATGGAAATGTGGGTGAAAACTTTCCACAGCCACCTGCCTTGGTCCCACGGGATGTGGGATCCACTCTGCATCCCCCCCACTGGGATCCTGGTACTGGGAATGGGCACCCTGCACTGGGAATGGGCACCCTGCACTGGGATCCTGGCACTGGGAATGGGCACCCTGCACTGGGAATGGGCACTCTGCACTGGGATCCTGGCACTGGGAATGGGCACCCTGCACTGGGATGCTGGCACTGTGATTGGGGCACACAGCCATCAGGGAGTGCCAGGATGGGGTGAAGGATGGTGATGCACTCCCTGGCAGTGTTTGGGATGTGTGGGATGTGATGTGCATGGGGGCATGGAGCATGTGAGGTGCTTGAGGTGTATGGGGCTCATGGGGTGAAGTGGGGTGCATGGGGTGCATCTGGCATTGGGGTTACACGGTGTACATGCGGTGCATGAAGCATATGGGGCATACAGGGCCCGTGGGGTGCACAGGTTGCATGGCACATGTGGGGCACATGGGGTGCACAAGATGCCTGGGGTGCCTGGGTGGGGAGTTTGGGGTGTGTGGGGCACAGGATGTGGGTTACACATGGGGCACATGGGTGCCTGGAGTGCAGTGGGGTGCATGGGATGTATGGGAATTATGGCAGGTATGGGGTGCACAGGATGTGTGGGACACACACCATGCATGCAGTGTATGGAATTTATGGGAAGTATGGGGTGTATGGAATGTATGGGAAGTTTGGGGTGCATGGGGTGCATAGGGCGCACACTATATACGGGCTGCATGCAGTGTATGGAATGTATGGGAAGTTTGGGGTGTACGGGGTGCACAGGGCACACACGATGCACAAGGTTCATGGGGTGCTTGGAGTTCATGGGACGCACAAGGTGTGTGTGGGGTGCTGTGCTTCCCCAAGGCCGCCCTGTGGGACCCTCTCCCTTTTTCTCTCCCCTCTCCCCTTTCTTCTCCTGCAGCTCTTCGGGTTCCTCAACTTCCTGCTGTGGGCCGGGAACTGCTGGTTCGTGCTGCGGGAGACGCCGTGGCTGCGGCCGCCCGCGCCCCGCGACAGCGCGGCCGAGCAGGGCGCCATCGACAAGCAGTGACCGGGGGGACCCAGCTCGGGGGGACCCAACCCGGGGGGACCCTGCCCGGCCCCCGGGACCTCGCGCCGGCCGCCAGCCCGGGGACCGGGTGTCGCTGTCCCCGGGCTTGGAGCTGCAGGGGGACACGGAGTCCCGGGGGTCCCGCTCGGTGTCGGGGGCTCCGTGTGTCACCCCGGGGTCCGTGTCTGTGTGGGGCGCATAAAGTCCTGGCTACCAGCTGTGCACTGGGGCTCCTGTGTCTGCCTCGGTGCGGAGCTGAGCGCACCCCCGGGTGGGGCACGACCCCTGGTCCGTGCAGGGATAAACCCGTCCCATCTCTGGTATAGGGTGAGCTGTGGATCTCAGATCAGTATTGGGCTGATAGAGGGTGCCAGACAGGTCACAGGGGACCCCAGACCAGGAAAAGGATAATCAGGAAATCCAGTCTGGTATTGAGATAATATTGGGAGCACCAGTCCTGTATAGGAAGAATCAGGAATCCTAGTCCAGTAAAAGGATAATCAGGAACCCCAGTCCAGTATTGGGATAATATTGGGAGCACCACTTCAGTATAGGGACAATCAGGAACCCAGTCTGGTATTGGGATAACATTGGGAGCACCAGTTCTGTATAGGAATAATCAGGAACCCCAGTTTGGTATTGGGATAATATTGGGAGCATCACTCCTGTATAGGGATCACCTGAAACCCCGTCTGGAATGCGAATAATGGCAGGGAGTCCCAGCTCCATACAGGGATAACAGGGAACCCCACACCAGCAGTACAGGCATAACGGGGGTCCCCAGCCCCACGCAGGAATAACCTGGAATCTCAGCCTTGTATGGCAATACCCTGGGCTCACAGCCCAGTATAGAAGTAACTGTACCAGATGCCAGGCCCTTATAGGAATAACTGGGGTTCTAGGTCTGGTATGGGGACAACAGGGGACCACAAATGAGTATAGGGATACCGAGTATAGGGATACAGGGTACCCCCATCCTCACACATCCCCCACCCCCATCCCCATACAGGGATAACAGGAGACCTCAGCCCCTTATAGGAATAACTGGAGTTGTGGATCTGGTATGGGGATAACAGGGAACCCCAACTGAGTATAAGGATACCGAGTGCCCATAACCTGTTATAGGGATACTGAGTGCCCCCAACCTGTTATAGGGATATCAGGAACCCCCAGCCTGTTATAGGGATACTGGGTGCCCCCATCCCTGTATAGGGATAACAGGAGACCCCAGCCCCTTATAGGAGTAACTGGAGTTCTGGGTCTGATATGGGGACAACAGGGAACCCCAATTGAGTATAGGGATGCTGAGTGCCCATAACCTGTTATAGGGATACAGGGTACACCCATCCCCACATATCCCTCATCCCCATACAGGGATAACAGGAGACCCCAGCTCCTTATAGGAATAACTGGAGTTCTGGGTCTGGTGTGTTGACAAGAGGGAACTCCAACTGAGTATAGGGATAACGAGTGCCCCTAACCTGTTATAGGGATACTGAGTGCCCTGAACTGTTATAGGGATACCGGTTACCCCTAACCTGTTACAAGGATACCGGGTACTCCCATCCCCGTACAGGGACACCGGGTGCCGCTAACCTGTTATAGGGGTACCGGGTACCCCAATCCCCATGCAGGGACACCGGGTACCCCCATCCCCGTACAGGGACACCGGGTGCCCCTAACCTGTTATAGGGGTACCGGGTACCCCAATCCCCATGCAGGGACACCGGGTACCCCCATCCCCGTACAGGGACACCGGGTGCCCCTAACCTGTTATAGGGATACCGGGTACCCCCATCCCCGTGCAGAGATAGCAGCAGACCCTAGCCCAGTATAGGGCTCACTGGGGACCCCCGGCAGTGCGGGTACCGGCTGTCCCCAGCTCGGGGGGGTTATAGCCGGTCGGCAGCCGGGGTCGGGCCGGGCGGGGGTCGCTCCGGGACTACCGTGCCCGTGGTGCCGCGGGGCGGGCGGGGCGCGCGGCGCATGCGCGGGGCGGGGGCGGCGCGGGGGGGGCGGCGGTGCCGCGGCGGCGGCGGCGGCGATGGCGGCGGAGCGGCGGCCGGTGCCCGGCCTGGACGAGTTCGCGGGGCAGAGCTGGAGCGCCTGGCTGGAGCGGGCCGGGCCGCCCGCCGACACCGGTGAGGGCGGTGGCGGCGGGGGGGGCTTCGCGACCGGGGCCGCGCCCGCCGACCCCCGGTCCGAGCGCCGCCGCGCGGCGGGCGGGCAACGGCACCGGGAGAGGGGAGTCCGGCACCGGGAAGCGGCAGCAGGGCATCCCGCACCGGGCAATGGGAACGGGGCATCCTGCGCTGGGAACCGCCAACGGAGCATCCTGCACCGGGCGCTGGGAACCGAGAGGAGCAGGTTCTGCACCGGCTCGTTCTGCTCTGGGAACGGGGCACCGGGAACGGGGCATCCTGCGCTGGACAGTGGGAAACGGGGCACTGGGAACCCGGTACTGGGCATCGAGACCTGGCAGCCTGACCTCCAGTACCGGGAGCTGGGCGCACAGCAGAGGGTGCCGGGTGTGGGTGCCCAGGGCAGGATTCCCAGTGCCCAGTTTGTGGTGCAGGTTGTCCTGGCATGTCCTAGGATGTTCCTGGCACTGGGAACTGGACACCTGGAATGAAGCATTCTGTACCAGCACCTGGCACTGGGAACAGGGCAGCCAGACCTGGCACCCTGCACTGGGAATCAGACAGTGGGAATGGGCACCCTGCACTGGGATCCTGGCTCTGGGAACAGGGCACTCTGTGGGAAACTGGAACTGGGAATGGGCACCTTGTACTGGGATCCTGGCTCTGGGAATGGGCACCCTGCACTGGGAAACTGGCACTGGGAATGGGCACCCTGCACTGGGATCCTGGCACTGGGAATGGGCACCCTGCACTGGGAGACTGGCACTGGGAATGGGCACCCTGCACTGGGAAACTGGCACTAGGAATGGGCACCCTGCACTGGGATCCTGGCACTGGGAATGGGCACCCAGCACTGGGAATGGGCACCCTGCACTGTGAACCAGACATTGGGAAAGGGGTACCTTGTACTGGGCACCTGGAATCTGGCACTGGGCATGCAGAGCTGACAGCCAGCACTGGGAATGGGCACCCTGCACTGGGAATGTGGCATCCTGCACCAAAACATGCAGAAACAGGAATGGGGCACCCAGCCCTGGGCACCAGACAGTGGGAATAGGATATCCTGCAATGGGTACCTGGCACCAGGAACTGGGCACTGGGAATCTTACACTGGGCATCCAGACCTGGCACCCAGCACTGAGCTCTGGGAACTGGGAATGGGCACTTCCTGCACTGGGAATGTGGCATCCAGCACTGGGCATTTGGTACCAGGAACTGGGACTGGGAACCTGGCACTGCACAGCCAGACGTGGCACCTGGTACCAGGAGCTGGGCACTCAGCACTGGGCACAGGGCATCCTGTACTGGGCACCCAGCACTGAGAACTGGCATGGGGCATCCTACCAAAGTTGCCCAAACATTAGGAACTTTGCACTGAACACTGGGCACCATGAACTGGGCACCTGGAACTGGGCACCCTGTGCTTGCAGTGGGAACTGGGCACTAGGGAGCCACGCTGGGCACTGGGATTCAGGAACTGGGCAGCAGGATCTCTGCAATATGAACTGGGCACCAATGTGGCACCAGACAGCCCACTGGGAGCCCTGTGCCCGTTGCTGGGTGCCCCATCCTGGATTCCAGTGGGGTCCTGTCGACACTGGTGGGAGCAGAGCAGTAACTGGAGAGCCTGGACTGGGAATTAGTTGCCACCATTACCCCAGACCAGGCAAGAGGTACTGGGAGCCCCAGGTAGGGCACTGGGTATCACGTGCTGGGCACTGGGATATCCTGTACTGGGAACTGGGCAGGGCACACTGGGAGCCAGGTGCTCCTTACTGGGAGTGTCCCAGGGAGCTCTGAGCACTGGGACTGGCTGGGCACCAGTCATGGTGCATCTGAATGGGTCTGGGTGCCCAGTATGGCACAGCTAGGTGGCACTGGCCACCCAGTATGGCATGGCCAGGCAGGCAGGGCTGGTTACCTAGTATGGCACAGCTAGATGGCACTGGCCACCCAGTATGGCACAGCTGGATGGCACTGAGCACCCAGCATAGCATGGCCTGATAGGATGGGCACCCAGTTTGGCACAGTTGGCCAGGTCACCATTGCCACTGGCTCAGTGGCCACCAGTGCCCCCAGAACAGAGCCCAGGCACAGCCAGGGGAGCCACGAGTGTATGGGAAGCAGGGTGACCCAAGAGTGTGACATCCTGGGACCAGGACATTCCCAGGGGGGCCATGTGCCAGGACTGGGATGTTACATCTATCCAGGATGGGGCTGTCCCCAGGGGTGTCCCATCCCAGCGCCAGGGTGTCCTCAGGGATGTTCCATCCCAGGGCAAATACATCCCATGGGTGTCACATCCCAGGAATGTCCCATCCCATACTGGGATGTCCCCAGCAACATCCTGCTGGCACTGGGCTGTCAGGATGGGGACCCTGGAGATGGTGACACACCACAAGGCGACATCACTCACAGGATGCTCTGTCTCTCTGGACTAATTTTGTCTGGTTTAATTGTTCCAGGAGCAGGGATGCCAGCACCACCCCTGTGTGGGAGCACCGGGACCATCCGTGTGCCAGCCACTGACAGGATTTTGTCTCTGGCAGGATCAGGGTCAGAGCTGGAGGAGAATGGCAAGAATGGCAGCAAGAAACTGGACACCATGACCCTGATAAAGGAAGGTGAGCTCCTCTTTGGGGTGAAACCCAGCATTTTGGGGCCGTGTGAGCTGGGATCCTTGTCTGCAGTGCTCCCAGCAGCAGCAGGTGTGTGCCAGCTCACTGAGCTCTCCCCACAGACATGGACATCTTCGGGCACTGCCCTGCACATGACGAGTTCTACCTGGTGGTGTGCAACCACTGCAGCCAGGTGGTGAAGCCCCAGGCCTTCCAGAAGCACTGTGGTGAGCCAAGGAGTCTGGGGAATGGCTGTTCCACCCCATGGTGCTGGGAACAGCACTGGGAATGCCACCAGGGCTGGCTGGGGGGGTACAGCCTAGGGGCAGGGAGGGGCTTGCAGCAGTGTGAGCTTTGGGGTGGGCTAACAGTGGGGTTATGCCATGCCATGCCATCCCATGGATCCCATCCCATCCTATCCCATGGATCACATCCCATGGATCCCATCCCATGCCGTGGATCCCATCCCATGCCACCCCATCCCATGGATCTCACCCCATCCCATCCCATGGATCCCATCTCACCCCATCCCATGGATCCCATCTCACCCCATCCCATGGATCCCATCTCACCTCATCCCATCCCATGCCATGCCATCCCATCCCATGGATCCTATCCCATGAATTCCATCCCATCCCATCCCATCCCATCCCATCCCATCCCACCCCATCCCATGGATCCCATCCTATCCCAATCCCATCCCTGTGGCAGAACGCCGGCACGGCCCGCTCAGCAAGCTCTATGCCCGTGCCACCGCGTGCCACGTGGCCATGAACGGGCAGCCGGTGCCCGCCAGGACGCCCGGAGCAGCCAAAGCCCTGCAGGAGAAGCTCCCTGGTGGCCGAGGGAGAGCCCAGCCCCTCCCTGAGCACACGGACAAGGACAACAACCTCTGGTGAGCGCCGGCACGGGCAACCCTCATGCCCTTATGGGGTCACTTTGATGCCACCCCCTCCTCCCCCCAACTTTCTCTCCACAGCTTGTTTGTGCCCGTGGTGAACCTGGAGAAGATCCCCAGCATTCCCAAACCGGACGGGCACGGGATCAAGGTGCCCCCCAAAGCCGTCCCCACCAACTCCAAGGAATCCCTGGGGAAAGCCGCGGCTGCCGCGGTGCCCAAAGAGCCCCCGGTGCCCGCCGGGGTCGGGGGGGATTCGGCCATGCCGGAGAGCGTCCCTGCTCCGGGGGACAAGGATGTGGGGGCCCCCAAAGCGCCCCCCAGGTCCCACAGGAAGCTGGCGCGTGAGTCCCCCCTTTCCTTGCCGGCCATGGGGGGGGGGCGGATGATCCCAGCGGGACTTCCTGGGGCCGGAATTCCGGGGCCAGGTCTAGCACTGGGGTAGGTACCAGGGGAGTGGCTCCCCCTCTCCTCTGGAGGGATGTTGGGGGGTCCCTGCCCTCCCTCCAGTTGTGGTCATCCTGTAGGTTTAGGGCCCCCACTTGGCTGATCCCAAGGAATGGGCACAGCTCAGTTTGGATCCCCAAATTCCTCGAAAAATGGGGGTCAAACATGTCTCACATAAAAATATGGAGGTGGAACACATGCCCCCAAAAATATGGGGGTCAAATGTGCATTCTCCCCAAAATACAGAGGTTGAATACGTGTCCTCCAGAATAGAGGGGTTGAATATATTTCTCCCCAGAAATATGGGGGTCAAATGTGCATTCCCCCCAAAATATGGGGTTTGGATGTGTGTGGGGGTCAAATGTGTCACCCCAAAATATGGATGTTAAATGCGTGGTCCCCCAAGATATGGGGTCCCCCCACAATATGGGGGTTGAAGTTGTGTCTCCCACAAAAATGTGAGAATTGGATGTGTGACCCACAAAAATACAGGGGTCAAATGTGCATTCCCCCCCCCAAAATATAGGGGTTGAATACATGACCTCCAGAATAGAGGGGTTGAATATATTTCCCCCAAAAAATATGGGAGTCAAATCTTCATTCCCCCCAAAATATGGGGTTTGAATACATGGCCTCCAGAATAGAGGGGTTGAATATATTTCCCCTGAAAAATATGGGAGTCAAATCTTCATTCCCCCCAAAATATGGGGTTTGAATATGTGTCCTCCAGAATAGAGGGGTTGAATGTATGTCCCCCCAAAAATATGGGGTTTGGATGTGTGTGGGGGTCAAATGTGTCACCCCAAAATATGGGTGTTAAATGTGTGGTCCCCGAAGATATAGGGGTTAAACACATGTTCCCCCCACAATATGGGGGTTGAAGTTGTGTCTCCCACAAAAATGTGAGAATTGGATGTGTGACCCACAAAAATACAGGGGTCAAATGTGCATTCCCCCCCAAAATATAGGGGTTGAATACATGACCTCCAGAATAGAGGGGTTGAATGTACTTCCCCCAAAAAATATGGGAGTCAAATCTTCATTCCCCCCAAAATATGGGTTTGAATACATGGCCTCCAGAATAGAGGGGTTGAATATATTTCCCCTGAAAAATATGGGGGTCAAATCTTCATTCCCCCCAAAATACACAGGTTGAATATGTGTCCTCCAGAATAGAGGGGTTGAATATATGTCCTCCAAAAAATATGGGGGACATATCCCTCCATGTGGGGGTCAAAGGTGTCACCCCAAAATATGGGTGTTAAATGTGTGATCCCCCAAGATATGGGGGTTAAACATGTGTTCCCCCCAAAATACATGGGTGAAACATGTGTCTCCCCAAAATACAGGGGTCAAATGTGTATCCTCTGAAAATGTGGGGGTTGAACTCGTGTCCCCCCAGAAAATATGGGGGTTGGGCATGTGTCACCCCAAAACACAGGGGTTGTACAGGTGTCACCCCAAAATATGGAGGCTAAACCCATATCCCCCCAAAATATGGGGGCCAAATGTGTGGTCCCTCCCAAAATATGGGGGTATAACACATGCCCCCTCCCAAATATGGGGGTCAAATGTGTATCACCCCAAAATATGTGTTTCAAATGTGTGTGCCACCCCAAAATATGGAGTTTGGATGTGTGCCCCCCCAAGTTATGGGGTTTGGACATATGTCACCCCAAAAGATGAGTGTTGGGCACATTCCCCAAAACATGGGAGTCAAACATTCCCACCTGCCCCCAAAATCCCAGAGCCAATTGGTGCTGTGCCCACAGACTCTCACAGGTAACAGCAATGCCATTAGCAGGACACAAGTGAAAATGGGGGGTCGCCCCAGGGAAGGGGCAAAAAATGTGGGGCCTCGTCCTGCAGAGGAGCAAAAAGGGGAGGGAGCAGCACATGGTGAGTCCCTACCCCCTCAGAACCCCTCAGGGCTGTGTCCCCCCTCAGAGCTGCTCCGAGGAGTGGCTGCTCCATGCCCAGCCCTAGTGGGGGGTGTTGGGGTGCCCCCCCAGCACTCCCCAGCACCCTGTGCCTCCGTGTCCCCCCAGGTAAGGAGTGTGACCTGAACCGGCAGTGTGGGGTGCGGAACCCCGACACCAACAAGCTCTGCACCCGCCTGCTGACCTGCAAGGTAGTGGGAAACGGGGAGGGGACACCCCAATATCCCAGCCTGGGTGTTCTGGGGGGTCCTGAGCCCCCTCCTTGCTGTCCCTCCCCCAGATCCATTCAGTGCACCAGCGGCGGGAGGTGCAGGGTCGAGCCAAGGATTTCGATGTGCTGGTGGCCGAGCTCAAGGCCAGCACCCGCCGAGGGGACCCCCCAAAAGACAGGAGCCCCCCAGAGAAGGAGCCACTGCACCCTGCCCTGCAGGACCCCCCCTCACTGCTGCAGCCCCCCAGTACACCTCCCTGCCGAGCCAGGCTGCCCCACTGCTTGCACCCCCCCAGGTGAGTGCCCTATGGGTTTGGGGAGGGGTCTCCTCTCACCTTTCCCCACCTGAATTGGGGGAGGATGCATGGAAAGGGCAGGAATGGGAGTGGGGATCTGGGGGGGATCCATCTCACCAGTTGAATTTGGGGGGATGTGGATGGGAACAGGGATTTGGGGGGTCTTGTCTCACCAGCTGAATTTAGGGGGATGAAGGTGGGAACAGGGATTGGGGGGATCCTGTTCACCAACAGTGAATTTGGGGGTATGTGGGTGGGAGAAGGGATTTGGGGGGTCCCATGTCACCAGCTGAATTTGGGGAATGTGGATGGGAGCAGGGATTTGGGGGATCCTGTTCACCAGCTGAATTTGGGGATATGTGGGTGGGAGCAGGGATTTGGGGGGGTCCCATCTAACCAGCTCAATTTGGGGGGATGTGGTTTGGAGCAGGGATTTGGGAGGTTGTGTCTCACCAGCTGAATGTGGGGGGATGTGGATGGGAGCAGGGATTTGGGGGGTCCCGTCTGACCCCCTCCCCACGTGAATTAAGGGAAGATGTGGCTGGGAGCTGGGTTTTGGGGTTCCCATCTCACCTTCCCCCCTGCACTGGGGGTGTGGCAGGGCAGCAGGAATGTGAGTACAGAATTGTGGGGTCCAGTCTTGGCCCCTCTGCACCTGAATTGGGAGGGGAAGTGGATGGAAGTGGGGATTTGGGGTGGGGAGGGTCCCATCTCTCCCCACATGGATTGGGGGGCACATTGTAGGGATTAGGAGTGGGGATTTGGGGGGGCTGGATATTGTCTCACAGTGACCCCCCAGTATCGAGCACCCCAAAAGTTCCTCTCTGGTGCAGGGCCCGCCTTTCCTCTGCCAGTGACCCTGAGGATGCTCCAGCCACCTCTGGGGAGGGGGGCACAGGAGGCCTCCCCCTGCCCCTGCCCCTGCCCAAGGGGGGCAGCCGCGTGTCCAGCGAGGAGAGCGAGGAGGAGGGGGCTGAGGAGCCCCCCCGGGCCCCCCTGCGCCCACCCCGGCCTCAGGCGGTGAGTGAGGGGACCCCAGAGCGGGGCAGGGACCCCCAAAGCCACCAGCAACCCATCCATGCACGACCCCAGAGTGAGATGAGACCCCCAACTCCACCAGTGACCCATCCATGTGAGATCCCAGAGCAGGACCCGGACCCCCGGCTCCACCAGCGATCCATGTCAGACCCCAGAGCAGGACAGGGACCCCCAAATCCACCAGCAACCCATCCATGTGAGACCCTAGAGTGGGGCAGGGACCCCCAAAGCCACCTGCAACCCATCCATGTGAGACCCCAGAGTGAGATGAGACCCCCAACTCCACCAGTGACCCATCCATGTGAGATCCCAGAGCAGGACAGGGACCCCCAAATCCACCAGCAACCGATCCATGTGGGACCCCAGAGCAGGGCAGGGACCCCAGAGTGGTGCAGGAACCCCCAGCTCCACCAGTGACCCATCCATGTGAGACCCCAGAGTGGGACAGGGACCCCCAACTCCACCAGCAGCCCACCCATTTCAGACCCCAGAGCAGGGCAGGGACCCCCAGCTCCACCAGTGATCCATGTCAGACCCCAGAGTGGGGCAGGGACTCCCAGCTGCACCAGTGACCCATCCATGTGAGACCCCAGAGTGGGGTGAGACCCCAGAGCTGGACAGGGACCCCCAAATCCACCAGTGACCCATCCATGTGAGACCCCAGAGCTGGGCAGGGACCCCCAGAATGGTGCAGGGACCCCCAGCCCCACCAGCAACCCATCCATGTGGGAACCCAGAGTGGGGCAGAGACCCCCAAATCCACCAGCAGCCCATCTATGTCAGACCCCAGAGTGGGACAGGGACCCCCAAATCCACCAGCAACCCATCCATGTGAGACCCCAGAATGGGGCTGGGACCCCCACCTCCACCAGTGACCAGGCTGGGGCAGGGACCCCCAGCTCCCCCAGTGACCCATCCCCATGTCCTGTTCTGGCTCTGTGCCAGGTGGGTGGTTGAGGCAGGGTTGTGGGGGGGCTGCAGTGACCCTGGCACGGTGCCCCCCCAGTTCTGCACCTTTGGCAGCCGCCTGGTGACCCCGGGCTGTTACGTGTTCGACCGGCGGCTGGACCGGTTCTGCGCCGCGCTGGGCTCCATGCTGGAGCAGCACCTCAGCGCACACAGGTGGAGGTGAGGGGGGACCAGGCCTGGACTTTGGGGTCCCCGGGGTCCCAGCATGCTGTTTAGACTGAGGGGGAGGAAGGGAATGGGGATTTGGGGGGTCTTGTTGTGCCCCCCCCTCATTCAAAGTGAGCAGGGTAAGGTGGGGGTGCAGGGATGTGAGGGGAAATGAGGGGGGTCTCGTTTCATCCCATTCTGATCCATACTGAGGAGGATAAGGTGGGGATGGAGGGATGGGAGTGGGGATTTGGGACCCCCTCCCTACCTGAATCAGGAAGGATTGGGGGGACAGAGATGGGAGTGGGGATTTGAGTGGTCCCATTTCATCACCTTCTCACCCAAACTGGGAAAGACAAAATGAGGATGCAGGACTGAGAGCAGAGATTGGGGTAGGGGGGGGGTTCTGTTCACCCTCTCCTCACCAGAACTGGGGTGTAATGGAGATTTGAGGGGATGTCCTGTTTCACCCCTTCCCCTCCAAGCTCGTGGGGACAAGGTGGAGATGTAGGGCTGAGAGTGGGGATTTGTGGGGTCTCCCATCTCACCTTTCCACATCTGAATTGGGGAGCACCGGGTGGGACTAGAAGGATGGGAATGGGGATTTGGAGGGATCCCATCTCACCTTTTCACACCTGAATTGGGGATCATGGGGTTGGGCTGGAGGGGTCTGGAATGGGGATTTGGAGAGGTCCCATCTCACCTTTCCACACCTGAATTGGGGAGCACAGGGTGGGGCTGGAGGACTGGGAGTGTGGATTTGTGGGGGTTCCCATCTCACCTTTCCATACCTGAACTGGGGAGGACAAGGTGGGGCTGGAGGGATGGGGGCATGGGGATTTGGAGGGGTCTGGAATGGGGATTTGGAGGAGTCCTATCTCTCCTTTCCACACATGAATTGGGGAGGACAAGGTGGGCTAGAGGGATGGAAATGGGGATTTGAAGAGGTCCCATCTCACCTCTCTCCCCTGAACTGGGGGAATGTGGTTGGGAGCAGCAGTTTTGGGGGTTCCCCTTCTCACCCACCCTCTCCCTTCCCACAGGAAGATCCCTCCAGCCGTCGTCCCCCCTCTTCACCTCCCCGCAGCCCCCCCCAGCCCCGCTGCGCCCCTTTACGGCCCCGCAGCCCCTTCCCCGCCGCTCCGGAGCCTGTCTGCGGCCGGGGGCTGCCGGCTCCCCACCAGCCTCACCTACACCGTGGGGTCCCCGCCGGCGGCGGCCGCCTGCAGCCAGCCCGAGTGCGGCGGAGGCGGCTCGCAGTCCATCACCTCCCCGCTCCCCGCCAACACTCCCTCGCCCTCCTTCAGCAAGCTGCCCCCCGGCAAGGCCAGCAGATCCCCCCGGGCACGGGACGCGGAGCCCCGGCCCTGGCAGCCCCCGCCCAGGGCCGGCAGCCCGCCCTACAAACGGACCTGTTTGGGGGACAGCGTCAAGGGCAAAAATCAGGGCTTGGCTCCCCCCGGCAAGACGAAACTCACCCCGCCGGCTTCGCTCTCCATCGCCATCCTCAACGGGACCCCGCGGGTGCGGCGGCCGCCCCCCGGCCAGCCCTGCCGGGCCCCCCCCGCCGCCCTCGACCCCCAAACGCCGCCGTTGCCGCCCGGGCTGGGGCTGGGGTCGCCGCCCCGGGGGCTCTCCGAGAATGAGGTGAAGAAGCGCAAGAACGCGGCCACCTATTGCCGGGCCCTGAAGGGCAAGGCCGCGCCCGGCCTGCCCGGGCCCCCGGGCCCGCCCGGCCCCGGCAGCTCCGGCTCGGGGGGCTCCGTCCGCAGGAAGAAGCCGGGGACGCCCCTGGGGTTCGAGGAGAAGAGGAGCGCCCTGAAGGTAGGGCTGGGGGGTGGAGAGCCAGGGGGAACCCCCTGAGGGATTGGGGACACGGGGATTGGCGTCACTGTGCGCTGAGGGATGGCCTGTGCTGAGGGGGACACTGTGGGATGGAGGGGGAAAAGCACTGGGACATGCTGGGCTGTGGGGGGGACATCCTGTCCTGTGGGGACATATTGTCCTTGTGGGGGACAACCAGTCCTGTGGGGGGACAGCCTGTGCTGTGGGGACACCCTGTCCTGTGAGGGGACACCTTGTCCTGTAGAGACACACTGTCCTGTGGGGGACAGCCTGTCCTGTGGGGGACAGCCTGTGCTGTGGGGGACACCCTGTGCTATAGGAACACCCTGTCCTGTGGGGGGACACCCTGTGCTGTAGGGACAAACTGTCCTGTGGGGGGACACCCTGATGACCTCCAAGCCTGGGGACACCGTGGGGCTCCCCTGAGCCTGTGGAGAGTCCCTGCGGGTCCCCTGTCCCCTCTGACTCGTCCCCTGTCCCCCCTGCAGTCCAAAGCCCATTAACAGAGGGGTCACCGGGTCCCCCCCCCTGTGTCCTCCCCACCTGGAAACGCCAGAAAACCGATGAAGGGGGAAAAAAAGAAAAAATCCCAAGGAAACACGAAGGAAAAAATCCCAAACTTCCAGAAAATACCTCAAAACTCTCAGTTCTGTTCTCTTGCTGCTAAACCAGCCCCGGGAGGGGGGGGCGGCACTGGGGACCCCCCCGGACCTCCCGGGGCCCCGTCGGCCGCGGATATTTATAAGAAACGGTTGTTGCTGTTTTTGTTCTTTTTGTAAAAAAAAACAAACAAAGAGAAAAAAAAAAAAAAGAGTTGTGTGGTGGGGGATGGGGGAAAGGGGGTTCTGTGGGTTTGGGGGTGAGGGGGCTCAGTGGGGCAGGATACTGGAATTATTGGGGAGCTGGAAGGGGTCACTGGAGTTGTTCAGAGTGTTGGGGGGGCAGTGGAGTACTGGGGGCTTGTTGGGGGGGCTGTGAAGGGTTATTGGGGAGCAAAGGGGGTCTTTGGGGTGTTGGGGGGGAATGTGGGATTGGGTAGGGGTTCATAAAGGTCTCTGGGAGGCTCAGGGTGTCATTTGGGCTACTGGGGAGGATAGGGGGTCTTTGGAGTGCTGCAGGGTGGGCAGGGCCCCATAAGGGTTTTTGGGGGGCTGGAGGACTTTCTGGGGACTATAGCGGATCTTCAGGGTGCTGCTGACCCTGCTCATAAGGGTCTCTGAGGGGCTGGGAGATGGTCAATGGGGTCATTGAGATTCTGGGAGTTCTCTGGGGTGCTGGTAAATGGGGTCATTGGGGTGCTGGGGAGGCTCAGTGAAATGATGGGAGCATGCTTGGGACCACAGGAGGTTTTTGGGGTGCTCCAGGGACAAGTGGGGTTCATTGGGGTGGTAGAAGGGTACGGGGGACCACAGAGGGTCTCTGGGGACTTGAGGGGGGCAGTGGGGTCATTAAGGGGCTGGGGAGATCAGTGAATTGCTCAGGGGTGCCTCAGTACAGAGGGGGGGTCCTGGGGATCGTGGAGGGTCATTAGGGTGCTGGGGGGTTAAAGGGAAGGTACTGGGGACCATAGGGGGTCTTTGGGGTGCTGGAGGGACAGGTGGGGGACCATAAGGGTCATTGAGGTGCTAGGGGTGTCAGTGGGGTCATTGGGGTGCTAGGGGCTGCCATAGGGGGGTGCTCAGAGCCCCCTCCCAGCACAGTGTGTCGGGGTTGGGGTCACACTGGGATGGGCACACTGGGGTGACCGGGGTGCCTTCCGCTGCCCCTCCACATCACCCCCCTGCACCCCACATGGGGGTGGGCAGGGCAGCAGGCCCCCCCACCCCGGGGGGGTTCCCCAGCAGTGTCACCCTGTCCCCAACCCACCCTCACCCCAGCAAGGGGACACCCCTGGGAGCCCCCCAGAAGGGTGAAGGTTGCACAGCACGAGGGAAACACGTTTATTTTGGCCAAGGCATCGCTGGGCATTGCCCAGTGCAGGGGGGGAACGTCCGGGGTGGGGGCACAGGGGACACAGGCTGGGCTGGCATGGGGACACCCATGGGCACCCATGGGAGGGGGCACCCCCTTTTTGGGGTGCAGGAGCCCCCGGGTCCCACCCCTGCGGGGGAGGGGGCTCTGCTTGCAGCTGTGGGTTGCAGGGGGGTCAGGAGGTGTTGGGGTTCCCCAGGGGGTTGACACAGCCCCGGTGTCCCCATGGGGGTGGCACATGCTCCCCGGGGGACTCATGCTTGGCCATGCACATGCCAAGGGGGGCGGGGGGAATGGGGGGGCTGCAGGAGGGGGGTTCTGCCCGGTGCTGCCGCTCCTGGGGGCTCACAGCTGTCACTGTCACTGTCCCTCAGTCCTCCAGAGCCTGGTGGGGCTGATGCCCTGCAGTTGGTGGCCACGCTGTCCTCACAGACGTGTCCCTGTGGTGACCTCGGCGGGGCCAGCAGCGATGCTCAGTCCTGAGGGGCAATGGTGGGACCCCAAAAAACGAGGGACACGGTGGTGGGAGTCTGGTCATCCCTCCTGCCCAGGGACAGGTCACAGCAGCAGATTGTCCCCTTGGTGTGTCCCCTCACACCCTTGTCCTCTGCAGTCCCCTGGTGACCTTGGCAGGGGCCAGGGATGATCTCAGTCCTGGGGGTGGTGGTGGGGTCCCCAAAAGCTGGGGACACGATGATGGGGGTCCAGCCACCCCTCCAGCCTGGGGACAGCTCACAGTGGCACTAGGGACACAGGATGTCCCTGGGGACTCCCCACAGTGTCCTCTCACACCCTTGTCCCTTGCAGTCCCTCAGGGATCTCAGCAGGGGCCAGGGATGATGCTCAGTCCTGGGGGTGATGGTGGGACCCCCAAAAGCTGGGACATGGTCGTGGGGTGTGGCCACCCTTCCTGCCCAGTGACAGGTGACAGTGGGGGACTGCCCCATGGTGTCACATCCTTGTCCCTTGTGGCACAGTGACCTCGGTGGGGGCCAGCAGTGATGCTCTGTTCTGGCGGGCAATGGTGCCCCCAAGTTGGGGACATGGCAGCAGGGGTCCAAACACCCCTTCTGTCCATGGCATGTCCATGGGGAACAGGTGACAGCAGCAGTAGGAACACTGTAGGGGTGTCCTGGTGGACTGTCCCCATGGTGTGTCACTCACGGTCCCTTTGTGGTCCCAGTGGGGTGTGGGACAATGCTCAGTCCTGGGGGTGATGATGGGACTCCCAAAAGCTGGGGCCATGGTGGTGGGGGTCTGGCCAACTCTCCTGCCCAGAGTCAGGTCACGATGGGACACTGTCCTCAAAGTGTGTGTCCCATCTTTGTCCCTCACTGTCCCATGGTGTCAGTGACCTCGGCAGGGCCAGCAGCGATGCTCAGTCCTGGGGTGTGATGGTGTGACCCCCCAAGCTGGGGACACGGCACTGGGGGTCTGGCCACCCCTCCTGCCCAGGGACAGCTTGCAGTGGCTGACACGGGGTGTCCCTGGGGACTGTCTCCACAGTGTCCCCTCACACCACGATGGGCGTGTCGGAGAAGACGGAACTCACCGAGTCTGGGTCCGACACCTTCCTCTGCACCTTGGGGCCCTGCCGGGCGGGCACCGGGGAGGTCCCCCCGCCCTTGAACCGGCCGTTCTGCCCCGTGCCAGCACCGGAGGCCACGTGGGACCCGCAGGGCTCCCCGGTGCCCCCGGCGTGGTTGGGGGTGGTGCTCAGCACCGAGGAGTTGATGCTGTCATCGCGCGGCGCCGGCGGCTTCTCGGTGCCGCGGCAGCAGCAGCAGCGGCACGGGGTGAGGTACAGGTAGATGAGCACCAGCACCACGCTCAGGATGCAGCCCACCAGAGTGGTGTAGGCCGTGTTCAGCGTGTCGTGGGGGCCGTGCAGGGTGAAGTTGTGCACCAGCAGCTCCACGTAGAGGGTCTCGTTGAGGAGGGGCCCGGCCACCCAGCAGGAGTAAGTGCCGCCATCCTCAGGGCGCAGCGCCCGCAGCTGCAGGCTGCCGTTGGCCAGCAGGACCACGCTGCCGTTGCCCCCGTCCCCCAGCACCCGCTCCCCGCCCGGTGTCACCCAGTGCCGGCTGCGCACGCCCTGCCAGCGGCTGTCGCAGCCCAGCGTCACGCTGTCCCCGAGGTGCGCCTCCAGCACGGCCTCCCGCGCCTTGCTGCAGTTGAGAGGCGGCTTGCCGGCCAGCTCCAGGATCTTGACGAGAGCCGTGGCTCCGGGCGGGACGCAGCGCAGCTCGTCCTGGAAATCCTCCACGGCGCTGAGGTGGCGGCGGCGGCCGCGGTCCAGCAGCTGGAAGAGCAGGCAGTCGCAGACCAGGGGGTTGTTGTGCAGGTAGAGGCGGTCGCGCAGCCAGGCGGGCAGCGCCTGCAGCTCCCCCGCGGGCACGGCCCGCAGCCGGTTGGCCGACAGGTCCAGCAGCGCCAGCTGCGGCAGCCGGGTGCCCTCGCGCAGCAGCTCCAGCGGGAAGCGGGCGATGCGGTTCTGCCCCAGGTAGAGCTTGCGCAGCCGGCCCAGGTTCTCGAAGGCCGTGCGATCCACCGTGGAGATCTCGTTGTTGTAGAGCAGCAGCACCTCCAGCTCGCCCAGGTCGCTGAACAGGTTCTCGTCCAGCGTGCGCAGGCGGTTGGAGGACAGGTCGAGGTGGCGCAGGCGCGGCACGTGGGCGAAGGCCTCGGTGGACACGAAGGCCAGCCCGTTGTGGCTCAGCAGCAGCGCGTGCAGGTGCGGCAGCCGCGCCGGGGCCCAGTCCGCGCGCAGCCGCGTCACGTTGTTGTGGCTCAGGTCCAGCACGGCCGTGAAGCGCGGCAGCGGTGTCGGCACCATGCTCAGGTTGGCCTGCGAGCAGCTCAGCAGGTTGGAGGCGCAGACGCAGCGCGGGGGGCAGCTCCCTGCTGCAGACCCCCATAGCAAAGGGGACAGCAGGGACAGAGCCAGCAGCAGGGATGGCGGCACTGTGGGGACAGGCATTGCCACACGCTGACGGGATGGTGGCATGATGAGGACAATGCAGAGTGGGAGGGGGCTTCAGTCACATGGTGTCACGATGTGGGGTGGCTTGGTCACCCAGTGGCACTGCACAGGGTGGCTTTCAGTCACACGGTGTCACAGCAGGCGGCACGCTGAGGGTTCAGCAGGTGTCATGGTATAGAGGCTTGGTCACTTGGTGTCACAGTCCAAGGTGGCTTTGGTCACCTAGTGGCAGGTGCCACGCTGGTTGATCACTTGTCACAGTCCAGGTTGGCTTTGGTCTGCCAGTGTCACAGCACATGCCAGGCTCAAGGCTCGCCCAGGAGTCACAGCACAGGGTGGTTTGGTCACCCAGTGTCACAGCACGTGCCAGGCACAGGGTCCCCCGGTGTCACAGCACCTGCCGACCTGGCTGCTCCCCTGGTGCCATGGTGGGGGGTGCTCGGTGTCACAGCGCTGTCATCAGGCGCCGTGGCGTGCACCCAGTGTCACTGCCTGGGTAGCTGTGCTCCCCCGGTGTCACGACATGGAATGTGCCCCGGTGCTTCCTCAGTGTCACGGCTTGGGGGGTTCACTCCCGGTGTCTCAGGGTGTCCCAGGGTCACTGTCTACCAGGTCACGGTGCAGGGTGGCTCTGTCTCCACTGTCACGACATGTCCCCCCTGTCACGGCCCTCCCGGGGCACGTCTGGCCCAGAGCTCCTGCTGTTCCCCCCGGCCTGGATCCCCCCCCCGTCCCCGGTCCCGGCCGTGCTGCGGACGGAGCAGCGGAGGATGCTCGCTGCCTCCCTCCCCCCTTCCTCCCGGGGCGTTACCGGGGCCGGGCTCGGGCCTGGGCCGGGGATGGGGTCGGAGCGTTACCGGGCCCGGTGCGGCGGCGGCCGGGCAAGGCCGGGCCCAGACGAACCGAATCGAACCGAGTCAAGCGGAGCCGAACCGCGGGAATCCCAGCGGGGCCGAACCGAGCCGAGAGAAGCCGAACCGAGACGAGCTGAGCCGAGCGAGGCCGAAGAAAGTCGAGGGGGCCGCGCCGAACCAAGCCAGGCCGAACCGGGCCGGGCCGAACCTTCCCGATCCTCCCCGAGCTCAGCCGAGCAGAGCCGAGCCCGGCCCGAACGCAGCCGAACCTTCCCGATCCTCCCCGAGCTGAGACGAGCGGAGCCGAGCCCGACCCGAACGCAGCCGAACGGTTCCGACCCGGCCCGAGCGCGGCCGAACCGCCCCGATCCGCCCCGGGACGGGGTCTGGGGCCGGCCCGGTGCGCTCGGCCCGGCCCCATTGGCTGCGGCCGCTCTGCGCTCCGCCAATGGCGGCGGCGCGCGACTTAACCCGCCCGGCGCCGCGGCACCGGCACGGACACCGGCACCGAGCCCGTGTGCGACCCCTGTCCCATGTGCGACACCAGCCCCATGTCCGACCCCTGTCCCGGCCCCATGTCCCACCCCTGCCCCGTGTCCGACACTGGCCCCAGACCCGTGTCCCACCCCAGCTCCATCTCCGATCCCAGCCCCGGCCCGATGTCTGACTCCAATCCCGCTCCTGTTTCCCACCTCAGCCCCGGCCCCCTGTCCCACCCCGGCCCCATATCTGACCTCGACCCCCCTGTCAAGCCCTAGCCCCGGCCTCGTGCTCATTTCTCTCCCCAGCCCCAGCCCTGTGTCCTACCCTGTCCTCATCACTGTCCCGGCCCGTCCCCTCTCCCCTCTCCATCCTCCTCCTCATCTCTGTTCCTGTTCCCGTCCCATCTTTATCCTCATCCCACTCTCCCTCCCTAACTTCTTCCCCATCCTCATGCCCCTCTTTATTCCCATCCCTATCCCTGTATCCCCATCCTCATCCTGATCCCTGTCCATGTCCTCTTCTCCATCATCCCAATCCCATCCCCGTCCCTATGCCCCATCTCTATCCTCACACTTATCACCTATCACCCATCCTCATTCGCATCTCTGTCCCCTACCCCCACCATCCCCTTTCTATCCCTGTCCTCCTCCTTGTCCCCATCTCCCATTCCCATCCTCTCACCGTCATCATTCTCATCTCTGTCCACTGTCCCTATCCCTGTCCTCATCCCCATCCCATCCCATCCCATCCCATCCCATCCCATCCCATTCTTTTCATCCCCCTTTTCATCCAATCCAATCCAATCCAATCCAATCCAATCCAATCCAATCCAATCCAATCCAAACCCATCATGATTGTCATCCCCATCCCTGTCCTCATCCCCATCACCTCTATTCCATCCCTGTCCCCATTCCTCTCCTATCCCCATCCCCATCCCCATCCCTGTCCCCATTCCCATCACCTCTATTCCCCATCCTTGTCCCCATCCCCATCCCTCTCCTATCCTTATCCCCATCCCCTCTATTCCATCCCTGTCCCCATCCCTCTCCTATCCCCATCTCCATCCCCATGCCATCCCCTGCCAGCCCCATCCCACTCCCATCCCCTCTCCTGACAGCACAGCCCCACATTCCCCATCCCCCCGAGCTCCTGACCCACCCCACAGCCCCCCACCCCAAACAGAGGGGACTCCCCAGCCCCCGAGGGGCTCTCCTGGGTGTCCCAGCCCCAGCCAGCTGGGAGCCCCGCACCCCCACTCGTGGCTCTGCTTCCCGGGAGTATTTTTAGATCCAAACATTCGTGCCGGATTTTGGGTCCAAAATTAGAGGGAAAAGAGCTGGAACAAACCATGCTGGGATGATGCAGCTTTTTATTGCAAAGGGGGGCAGGGATTAGAAGGAAGCCCTGGAACACAGAACAGGATGTCCTCAGGGTGCCCCTCACCCTGTTCCCCTCACCCCAACTTCCCCCCCCCCCCCCCCTCCGGCTGGATGCCCCCCTAATCAGACGGGGAATTTTGTCCTTGGGTCGTCCTTATTTTCCCAGTTTTAATCCTGGAGTTAATCCCTGCCCAGAACCCACTGCCCGCACCCCTCCCGACAGCCGGCCCCACCCTCAGCCGACACCCCCGGGCCACACCGGGCTGTGGGTGGCCTGGGGGGGCTGGGTGTCCCAGGGAACAGCAGGAGGGACATGTGGAACGTGGGAGCACACGTGTGTCAGCACATACACACCCAGATACACAGACACACAAAACCACACACAAACACACAGACACACACGTGTGCACAGCCCAGGGATGTGTGTGTGCCCCTCACACGTGTCAGTACACACAGACACACAGACACACGTGTGTACAGCCCAGGGACCTGTGTGTGCCCTCACGAGTGTGTCAGCACACAAAGAGACACACAGACATACAAACACACACAGGCACACAGACACACACGTGTGCACAGCCCAGGGATGTGTGTGTGCCCCTCACACGTGTGTGCACACACAGATGTATCTGCCAGATGTGTGTGACCTCCCTCAGGCAGGCACACGTGACACAAGTGTGTACCCAGGTGTGCTGACACACACAGAAACACAGACACACACAGACAGACACACAGACACACACACACACAGACACGTACAGACACACACAGACACACAGACACACACACACACAGACACACAGACACGTACAGACACACACAGACACACACACACACAGACACACACAGACACAGACAGACACAGACAGACACACAGACACACACAGACACACACACAGACACACACACACACACACAGACAGACACACAGACACACACACAGACACACACACACAGACAGACACACACACACACACACAGACACACAGACACACACACACAGACACACACACACACACACACACACACACACACACACACACACACACAGGTGTGACCATGCTTAACCCGTGTGTGTCCATCAGGGGCTCTGCAGAGGAGACAGAGATGGGGGTACTGGGGTGCCAGGGGTGGGTACTGGGACACTGGTACCCCTGGGTATTGGGGTGCTGGGGTGCCAGAATGTTGAGGTACTCGTGGGAGCAGAGTACTGGGGTTCTGGAGTGCCAGAACAATGACGTACTGGGGTACCACTGCTCTAGGGGCACTGGGGTGTTGGATTGCTGAGGTGCCAGCATCCTGGGATAATGGGGCGCTGGGATAGCAGGATGTTGGGGCGTCAGCAGCCTTGGGATGCCATGGTGCTGATATCCTGAGTGCCAGGATCCTGGGTATTGGGGTGCCAAGGTATTGGGTACTGGGCTCCCAAGGTGGGAGGGGGGGGTGCTTGAAGATTGCCAAAATAATGAGTACTGGGAGGCCAGAGGATGGGATAAGGGGGTGCTTGAGGAGTGGAGTGCTGGGGTGCCAGGGTGCTGAGGCACTGGGGTGCCAGGGCACTGGGATACTGGGGTACCAGGGTGACAGGGAGTAGGGGACTGACAGGGTGCTGAGGTATTGAGGTACTGGGGTGCCATGTGCTGGGGTACTGGGGTACCAAGGTATTGAGTACTGGGGTGCCAGGATGTTGGGGTATGGGGTATGTTGGGGTCCCAAGGTGCTGGGATAGGGGCATGCTTGAGGATTGGGGTGCTGGGGTGCCAAAATAATGGGCACTGGGATGCTGGCGTGTTGGGGTGCCAAAACTGGGGTACTGGAATGCCAGGGGCTGGGATAGTGGGGTACTTGGGGACTGGGGTGTGGGGTGCCAGTAGTGTCAGGGACCCCAGGGGTACCAGAGCGGGGTGTTTGCCACAGCTGGATGTCCTGAGGTGTCCCACACAAGGGGAGGGTGCCCACAGGGGCTCCTAGGAAAATGGGGTGTCCGTGTGTCCCCCCAAGCTGTGGACCAGGACTCACTCCCGTGCTCACCTTCCCCCACAGGGGCCGGAGCCGGGGCAGGAGGGATCCCCGTGGATCTGCCGTGCTCCTTCCCGGTATTCCCGGTATTCCTGGTGTTCCCGGTGTCCCACCGGGAGCCGCCCGCGGGCCCCGGAATGCCGGGGCTGGTTCATCCGAGGTCGGGCGTTTCTAATCTGGTTTGGGTGGATTTATTTTTGGGAGCCCGTAGCCTGGCGATGGCCACGTGAGGCACGGAGACACGCGTCACCCACGAATCGCTTGTCACCCCCGTCCCGGGAATGAGAGCCGGTGGCCGCGCACCCCACCCGGGCACCCTTGGGATGGGGCCGGGGCAAAGTTCGCATCCCGAGCAGGATTTGGAAGGATGGAAAAGATGGGCACCCCTTCCTGGAAGGGAATGGCATGTCCTGGGGAAACTGAGGCACGGGGCGTGGCGGGGAGGGGCACGGACCCCACCCCATTTGCTCCATTGCTGAACTGGGAGGGAGGGAAGGGGCGCTGGGTGGGGGTAGACAGAGCTGGGAGGGCTCTGAAGCCCCTCTGAGCGGCCCCCCGGCCCCCTCCGTACCCCACTGTGAATCTGCATCCCATCCCCCTTCCCACCTCTCCCCCACGACCACCTCCTCATTGCACCCCCGAGTTCCCCCTCCCCTTCCCCGAGGGGCTTCTCCTCCATGCCCTCCCATCACTTTCGGGAGGCCAACGGGGAAACTGAGGCACGGAGCGACACGCGGGGCAGCACCCGGCGGTGTCCCACCCTCCGCTCCCCACTCGGGGGGCACAGCCAGGCTTCGGGGGGCAGCGCTCGCCCCAGTGCGGGCCCCGCAGCCCCGGGCTTGGGGGCCGTTCCCGGGGTACCGAGGCGAGGCGGGCGGCACTAGGACCCAGCAGCCGGGCGGTGCGGAGCAGCCCTCGCCGCAGTGGCTCCAGCCCCGAGCATCCCCCGCCACCCCGGGGACACCCCCCGGCCCCGACCCCTCCCCCGGCCGGAGCGGGGACCCTCGGCCTCGGGCCGGCTCCATGCGGACCCCCAGGGTAGGTGCCGCGGCCGAGCAGCCCCGCCGGAGCACGGCCTGGGGAGCCGGGGAGATACCGGGGAGATAGCGGGGAGGTACCGGGGGGGGGGTGGGCGAGACTCCCCCGGGGGTGGGAGGGGGTCCCCGACCGGTGACATCGCTCCGGGGCTCTGGGAGAGGGACATGGGCAGTGAGAAGGGGAGGGGGGAGCCGCGGCTGCACCCCCGTTCTGACAGCATCCCTGCCTCGGGGGGCACGGGTGGGACCCCCGCCCCCGTGGGGAGCACCCGGGGGTTCCGGGGTAGCCCCCACATCCCCCCCGTGTCCCCGTGGAGGGGCTGCGAGCTCGGCGTGGGGGGGTCACACAAGGCCTCCGAGCACAAGGGGTGAACCCAGGACTTGGGGGTGCTGGGCCCCTCCCCTCTCCTCATTCTCGGGACCCCCCACCCATCCCGGTCCCCCCGTGTGGTGCCCACACTCTGGGCAAAGGGCTCCACTGGGGTGCTTTGGGTTGAAATGTTGGAAATAGGGGGTTTTACCCCAGAACTGCTCATTTTTGGGAGAACAAGGCTTTTGGTTGGGAAGGGATTTGATGTAGAGGGTTGTGGAGATGGATGGGGGTGATGGGGACAATGTGTGGGGGTGTCACAGCTGTGCTGAACCCTGCCTGGGATCTCAGGTGTCCCCCAGAGCTCTCTGTCCCCTCTGGCAGCTCTGCCTTCCCCCAGGTGCCTGGGGGCTGTGGGTGGGGGTCACAGCTGGGCTGAGCCCCACCCTGTGTCACCCTGTGATCCCACCATGGCTCTCAGGGGTCCCCTCAGGGTCTCCCCTCTCTTCTGACAGCTCCACCTGCCCCCAAGTACCTGTGGGGTGCAGGTGGGGGTTCAGCTCAGCTCTCAGGGGTCCCCCCAGGGTTGTGTCTCCTCATGACAACTCCACATCCCCCCAGCACAGCTGTGGCCTCTGCATGGCTGTCAGAGGTGACCCATGGGCCCCTCCAGGCTCTCAGGGGTCCCCCCCGGGTCTTCCCACCATGACAGCTCCACCTTCACCCCAGGTACTGAGCGGGGGTTGTAATTGGGGTCCTGCTCAGCTCTCAGGGGTCCCTTCAGAGTCTCTCCCCCTTTTCTGACAGCTCCAGCTCCCCCCAGCTACCTGGGGGCTGCAACTGGGGGTCCGGCTCAGCTCTCAGGGGTCCTCCAGGCTCCTGCCCCCTCCAGTGACAGCTGCACCTCCCCCAGGTACCCCCTGGCTGAGCAGCGGGGACATGAGCGGGGCTGGGGGGCACCTTTGGGTGCTCTGAGTGCCCCCCCACCCACAGAGCACCAAGGATGTGACGCCCTGGCGATGCCCGGCCGTGCCACGCTGGATGGAGCCCTTCCTGCCCTCGCCTTGGGGCTGGAACGGCTCTAGAGGGGGGGCCCGGCCCCCCAACAGCACCGCCGAGGCCAAGCCCAAGGACACGGCCTCCAAATCCGTGGGATTGTTCTTCATGGTGCTGCTGGACCTCACGGCCATCGTGGGCAACGCCGCCGTCATGACGGTCATCGCCAAGACACCGGCGCTGCGCAAGTTCGTCTTCGTGTTCCACCTGTGCCTGGTGGATTTCCTGGCCGCGCTCACGCTGATGCCGCTGGAGATGCTGTCGGGCTCGGCCGTGTTCGAGAGCCCGGGGCTGGGCGAGGCCGTGTGCCGCGTGTACCTGTTCCTCAGCGTGTGCCTCACCTCCATGTGCATCCTCTCCATCTCCACCGTCAACGTGGAGCGCTACTACTACGTGGTGCACCCGCTGCGCTACGAGGTGCGCATGACGGCGGGGCTGGTGGCCGGAGTGCTGGCCGGCGTGTGGCTCAAGGCTGTGGCCACCTCGCTGGTGCCCGTGCTGGGCTGGCTGTCCCCCGACCGACCGCCGGCACCCGGTACTCACGGCTGCTCCTTGCAGTGGAGCCGCGGGCCGTCCTGCAAGGTCTTCGTGGTCTTCTTTGCCACCTTCTACTTCGTGCTGCCGCTCCTCATCATCGTAGTGGTCTACTGCGGCATGTTCAAGGTGGCGCGGGTGGCGGCCATGCACCACGGCCCGCCGCCCACCTGGATGGAGACGCCGCGCCGGCGCTCGGCCTCGCTCAGCAGCCGCTCCACCATGGTCACCAGCTCGGGGGCTCCTCGGACCACCCCGCAGAGGATGTTTGGCGGGGGCAAGGCAGCCGCCGTGCTGCTGGCCGTGGGCGGCCAGTTCCTCTTCTGCTGGTTGCCCTACTTCTCCTTCCAGCTGTACACGGCGCTGAGCACTCGGCCCTTGGCCGGGCCTGCAGCTGAGACTGTGGTCACCTGGCTGGGCTTCTGCTGCTTCACCTCTAACCCCTTCTTCTATGGCTGCCTCAACCGGCAGATCCGTGGCGAGCTCGGCCGGCTCCTCACCTGCTTCTTCAAGCAGCCCCCCGAGGAGGACCTGCGGCTGCCGAGCCGCGAGGGCTCCATCGAGGAGAACTTCCTGCAGTTCCTGCAGAGCACTGGGCGCCCACCGGAGCCCCCCAACGCCGAGCGGGACCTGCCCCCCGTGGATTTCCGCATCCCGGGGCAGATCGAGGAGGAGGCAGCCGAGGCCAGGGAGTGGGGAGGGGGCAGCGGAGTGTTCGTGCCTGTGGCGGGCTCTGCCAAAGCGGGGCTGTAGCGTTTGGGGGTTTGGGGTAAACGTGGCTCTGAGGGGAGACATGGTCACCGTGACTTGTTGGGGAGGGCTTCGTCACTGCCATGGAGGATTGGAGGTCCCAAAATGCTCACTGGGCTGGGGGTACCATGCTGCCATGGAGGGTGGGGATCCTCACTGCAGCCACGGGGAATTGGTGGGCCCACAGGTCCCACTGGGGTGATGGGGTGGGGCCTCCTCATTGCAGCCATGGAGAGTTGGGGGTCCCATAGCACTTGCTGGAGTGGGAGTGATCCTCACTGCTGTGGGGGATTGGGGGTCCCACAGCACTCATTGAGGTTTGGGGGGTCTCTGTCACCACAGCGGGGATTGGGGGTCCTACGGCTCTCGCTGATGTGTGTGGGGTCCTTACTGCCGTGAGGGATTGCGGGTCCCACCGCGCTCATCGGGGTGTGGGGGGTCCCCATTGCTGCCACCACAGGTGAGGGGGCTCCCACCTCCCTGGCTGGGCTGATACTGTGGGGAGTCAGCATGGCTACCACTGCGGGGATCGGGGGTTCCATGGCACCACCGGCCGGGGGGCAGCAGCTGGGGGCACAGGCCCAGTGATGGGCCAGGGATAAGAGTGGGGGGCTCTTGTTTGTGGTCTCCCCAGGAGGGGTGCTCCCCTCTACAGCCAGGGAGGGGGGACTGCCTGAGGAGGGGGTCCCCTCCATCCCCCTATGGCCCTGAGACCCCTCCTCACCCCGGAGACCAGCTCCCCTTCCCCGAGGCCCAGCCCTCTGGGGTTGAGGAGCCTGGGCCGCCTCATGAGGGCGGGCTGGGGGGCTGGGGCCGCCATGGACCCCACCGACCCCACGAGGGCTACAACTCCCATGATGCCCTGCAAAGAGAGCCCGGAAGTAGAGTATTTCCCATCATGTCTCGCTCTATCGAGGCGGAAGTAAAGGGCTTTCCTTCCCCCCCCCCATACTCCGCTCTAACGTAGCGGAAAGCGATGTTTCCTCCCATAATGCCCCTCTCTACCGAGGCGGAAGTACTCGTACTATCACCCCTCGGGACTTCATTTCCCGGCGTGCCCTGCGGCCAGGACCGGAAATCCGGCGCCGCCTCAGGAGCCGCCCGGGCCGAGGCAGCTGCGGCCCCGATCCCGATCCCGGTCCCAGCCCCATCCCAGTCCCGGTTCCCGTCCCCCCGCCCTCGGCCGCCCGGCCGCCCCCGCCGCCGCCATGGGGTGCACGCTGAGCGCCGAGGATAAGGCGGCGGTGGAGAGGAGTAAAATGATCGACCGCAACCTGCGGGAAGACGGCGAGAAGGCGGCCAAGGAGGTGAAGCTGCTGCTGCTCGGTGAGGAGGGGCCGGGGGGAGAGCGGAACGCGGCCTGCCGGGCTCCGGAGGGATTCTGGGGGGGCAGACGGGGGGGGCAGAGGGGTTCCCAAACTCCGCCCTCAGGAAGGAGTTTGGGAATGGAGAAGTGGGGGGGGATCCCTGGATGGGCTGAGGAGGGTCCCGAGGGATCCCCGGGGGAGGTGAGGAGGTCCTGAGGGATCCCTGTGGGGGCTGAGGAGGGTCCCGAGGGATCGCTGTGGGGACTGAGGAGATTCCCGAGGGGTTCCTGGATGGGCTGAGATAGTTCCCGAGAGATCCCTGTAGGGGCTGAGGAGGGTCCCGAGGGATCCTTAGAAGGGTTGAGGTGGATCCTGAGGGATCCTCGGGGGAGCTGAAGAGATTCCCGAGGGATCCCTTGATGGGCTGAGGTGGATCCCCAGGGGAGCTGAAGTGATTCCCGAGGAATCCCTAGAGGGGCTGAGGTGGGTCCCGAGGGATCCTCGGCAGGGCTGAGGAGAGTTCCGAGGGATCCCCGTCGGGGTGAGGAGGGTCCTGAGGGATTCCTGGAAGGGCTGAAGTGGTTCTCGAGGGATCCTTGGGGGGAGCCGAGGTGGATCCCGAGGGATCCCTGTGGGGGCTGAGGAGGGTCCCGAGGGATTCCCAGGGGAACTGAAGAGATTCCCGAGAGATCCCTGAATGGGCTGAGGTGGATCCCCAGGGGAGCTGAAGTGATTCCCGAGGAATCCCTGTGGGGGCTGAGGAGGGTCCCGAGGGATTCTTGGAAGGGCTGAGGTTGATCCTGAGGGATCCCCAGGGGGAGCTGAGGTGGATCCCGAGGGTTCCCTGGGGGGACCTGAAGAGACTCCTGAAAGGTCCCTGGATGGGCTGAGATGGTTCCCGAGGGATTCTTGGCAGGACTGAGGTGGATCCCGAGGATCCCCGGGTGCTGAGGAGAGTTCTGAGGGTGCCCTGGTCCCCTTCCGAGGGAGAGGGCACAGCTTATCCCATCCTTGTGGGGGCGAGGCTGTTCTGGGCTGTATTTCCCAGTGGAATGTCCCCTCCATGCTCCGTGTCCTGCTGGAATGTCCCCTCCGTGTCCCCATGGAATTCCCGGGTGGGACTGGGCCAGGCCTGCCAGAGGCACAGCTCATCCCTGAGTCCCAGCATGGAAGGGAGGGAATGCTGGGGCTGGAGTTAAATTCCCGGTCAGGGAAAGGGGGTAAAACAGTAAAAAGGATTTCCTCTTTAGCAGAGTTTTACTGTGTTTGGTCTGTGTTTTGGAGCTCTTGGAAGTGATGATGGGAGCTCAGAGGAGGCACCAGCTGCCCTCACTGAAGGGTGAGGAGCAGATTGAGATGAGATACTGGGGAGAAACTGGATACTGGGCAGAAATCCCTCCTTGTGAGGGTGGGGATGCCCTGGCACAGGGTGCCCAGAGCAGCTGTGGCTGCCCCATCCCTGGGAGTGCCCCAGGCCAGGCTGGACAGGGCTTGGAGCACCCTGGGACAGTGGAAAGTGTCCCTGCACGTGGCAGGGGATGGACTGGGATGAGCTTCTAACCCAAACCAGTGTAGGACTCTGGAGTTCTGTTCAAGTCCTCACAATTTTGTAAGCACCACTCAGGGCTGACGAACCATCTGCTCGTGCTGATTTCTCTTTTCAAGGTCTGGGTATATATTTTTGGTTATCCTGATTTTTCTGTCTCGGAGGAGACAGATGGAGTCTGTGAAGATCTGAACAGCAGCACTGAGTGGGTCCTGTTAGAGCAGGATGTGTGAAGGAACCGTCCTGCTCCAGGAATCCTTTTTCCTTTCCCATTTAGCCCTTTTTCTTCACTCCTTGCAGGAGCTGCTCTGAGCTTTGTACTTGCTGTGTCCATGGAAAAGCTCTTGGCTGTGTGTCAGGAGAATCCTTTGTTCTCCAGGTGTTTGTTTTGGTGTTAATAAGCAACACTTGCACATTCCCTGGAACAGAATAATTCTTTCCTCATATTTTTGGATGACATTTTTTCTAAAACACCCAAGGCTTGGAGGCTGAGATTGGTCTTATCAGCAAACATGGAATGGGGGGAGTATCCCAAAAATCATACAGTCATCAGCAGGAATGTGTTAAAAACCAGGTGAGGCTTTAGAACTCAGAGCAGCAGCTGATTTTGGGTCGCTGTTGGCTTTGGATGGCAGGAAAATTCCTGCATTTCCTCCTGTGTGTGCAGGTGAGGAGCTTTTTAGGAGCAATTGGAACCTTGATCTGGACCTCCCTCTCCATCTACCTGATCCCAGGTCAGGTTTGCATCTGGCTGTCACTTGCAAATCTCTCTCAGGTATTTCCTGGTTTTAAAGCTGAGTGTGGTAATTCCTGGGGATACCAGGAAATGCTGCAATCTCCCCACACACATCCTTTTTGATTCCCAGAAGGAATTATCTGCAGTGGGACCATCCTTTCACTGAGAGAAGCAGAAAAGTCCATGAGGATTTTTCCACTGTTTGAGGAAGGGTTTTTTTATCCCACATAAAACTGTCAGGATCTGCAGAGTCTCTTGTGAGTGGTTTCTTCCCCTCTCGGAGAGGGTTGGTGAAAAAAAAATGGATTTATCCTGAAGTTTGGAGTCCTCACATCCTTCCCAGCTCCATGAAAAGAGCTGCCCCAGTTTGAGGTGTGCAGAGCTGTGATGAGCAGGGAAAGGGCTGTGCCTGTGCAGAGGGAGCTGGATCCTTCCCAGCTGGGCTGTGAGGAGGCTGGGATGGACCCAGAATCTGGAGGGTTGGAAGAGGAGAGGGAGAAAATGCAAATACAGTGAAATTTGGGAGAGGAGATGTGAAATACTGCCCAAATTGGGAGGTGTGGAAGAGGAATTAAATACACATGGAAATCAGGAGATATGTGGGAGAGGAGAGGAAGTAAAATACACCTGAAATCAGGAGGTTTAGGAAGAGAGAGAGGAAGGTAAAGACACTGAAAATTGGGAGATTTGGGGAGAAAAGAGAAAGTAAAAATCCAGCCAAAAGTGGAAGATCTGAGGAGAATAAAAGAAATCAAATGCCCCAAAAATCAGGAGATTTGGGAGAGGACAGGAAGTCAGAAATCCCCAAATCAGGGTTTGAGTGTGTTTCCCTTTCTCTCCTCCATAACCCTCATCTTCTTTTGAGGAGAGGAAGGAGAGAGAATTCCAGTTGTGTTTTCTTCTTCTGGGAGCTTTGCCTTGACTTTTCCATCACCTTCCACCTGGGAGAGGGCTCAGATGCTGAGGGAAGTGTTCCCAGCAGCAGGAGAACTGCAGGGTTGCTGGGATAAAACCAACCCTGGAGCTTCTGCTCAGGGGTTTCAAGTCTGGAGGGTTGGAAGAGGAGAGGGAGAAAATGCAAATACAGTGAAATTTGGGAGAGCAGAAGTGAAATACAGCCCAAATTGGGAGGTGTGGAAGAGGAATTAAATACACATGGAAATCAGGAGATATGTGGGAGAGGAGAGGAAGTAAAATACACCTGAAATCAGGAGGTTTAGGAAGAGAAGAGAGAGAGGAAGGTAAAGACACTGAAAACTGGGAGATTTGGGGAGAGAAGAAGTAAAGATCCAGCCAAAAGTGGAAGATCTGAGGAGAGGACAGCAAGTCAAACACCTCAAAAATCAGGAGATTTGGGAGAGGACAAGAAGTCAGAAATGCCCAAATCAGGGTTTGAGTGTGTTTCCCTTTTTCTCCTCCATAACTCTTCCCTTGAGTAGGGAAGAAGGAGAGAGAATTCCAGTTGTGTTCCTTCTTCTGGGAGCTTTGCCTTGACTTTTCCAGCACCTTCCACCTGGGAGAGGGCCCAGATGCTGCAGGAAGTGGCCCCAGCAGCAGGAGAGCTGCAGGATTGCTGGGATAAAACCAACCCTGGAGCTTCTGCTCAGGGATTTCAAGTCCCTCTGTTGTGTTTCCCTTTCCCAACTCTGAAATTTGTTGAGCAATTCGAAGTTCTGGGGGTATTTTATAAACCAAATGAAACCTGAGCATTGAATAATGACTGACCCTGGGTTGTTACAACCCTGTGGGATGTAATTATTGTTCCATGCTGGAATGGCACCAGCAGCTCTGCTGGCATGGTTGGAGTGGTGGCAGCAGTGGAGTCACTCTCTGGAACAGCAGCTGAAGCTCTGGGGAGGTTGGGAACAAGCTGGGGATGGCCCAGGAGCCTCAGGCCCATTTTCCTGCTCCCATTTGCCCCCAGGAAAGGCTCTCAGCAGGCACACCCAGGGTTCTGCTGGGGGGAAACCTGGCAGATTTTTCCAGCCAAAGGGAGGAGGGTGCTGGAGCTCTTCCTGCTGGGGTACAGCAAACCCAGACCCTCACTCTGCTTGCAGTGCCTTTGCCAAGGTCTGGGGTGTTGTTCAGGGGTCTGTCACCCTCTGGTCACCTCTGGATTCCAGAGCTGTCCCATTCCCAAATCCCTGTGTCAGTGGTGGTTTTGTGGCTCTGTGGATGCACCAATGTTGGACTGTTCTTGCCCAAAACATCCTTTATCCAGCCTGGACAGCTTCCCTCAGTTTGGGTATGCTGTGTAATTACGTTGAAGTGATGCTGCTAATTAATGCAAAAACAATTAAAAGCATGATTTTGTTTTAAAATAACCTTAATTTGCATAATTCACCCTCCTCCACTACTCCAGGAGCCCTCAGCTTTTTCCTGACACTGATTTTTGCAACCTTTTTTCTTTCCTGAATACCTCAAGGCTTCCTCAGCACTGGTTCACTTCTGCTTTGTTTAAGGTAGGAAAGTGTTTTCTGAGGCAGAGCTGGTGCTGCAGTTAATGATGGTGTTAATTGAAGTGGCTTTTGGAGCTCAGCAGCTCTGCCTATTCCAGAGGATCCATCTGGGGGTCAGACCTGGCTGCTCCTCAGCTCTGGAGCTGCTGGATGCCCTTGGAATAGAAGCTCTGTGGTGTTGTGTTGGTCTCCAGATGTTGTCCCAGCAGTGGCTGCTGCTCCAGGTGTCCTTCCTTGTGGGATCTGCTGTAGGAATCCTGCTGGGGAAGCTGCAGGGAGCTGCTGTTCTCTGATCTTGGAGGTGTCTGGGTCTGCTGGAGGTTCCTGGTGACTCATGGCCATGGGAGGATTCTCCTCACACTGTTCACAAGGACCTGCCTCAGGCCAGGTTGCACCAGGGAAGGTTTGGGTTGGATATCAGGGGAAATTTCTTCATGACAAAGATTGTCCAGCCCTCCATGGGCTGTCCATTGCAGTGGTGGAGCCTCCATCCCTGGAAATGCTCAAAAATATGGGTATGGCACCTGGGACATGGCAGTGCTGGGACATGGTTGGACTCGATCTCAGAGGGCTTTTCCAACCTCAGCAATCCCATGATTATAATTAAAGTGACAGCAGGTCAGATCTCTTTGAGGGCTTTGAGCTCCTTGGAGATCTTTCCACAGTTGCACTGAAGGCTGGAATTTCCTTGTCCTCAGCTGTGGGAGCTGCAGCTTCCTCCCATGTTCTCCCACCTTTCCATGGGGTCTCTGTGTACCTTCCCCTTGATTTTCTGTTCTGCCCTTTTCCCACCAAAACCAGAGGCAGGCCAGGCAAAATGCTCCTTATCTCCAGAGTGCCTGAAGCCCTCGAGTTTTACAGGAATCAGCCATGATTTATTTAATCTCCTAGAAAATAATTTATTCCACCAGGGTCAGATGCCCTCTTTTTGCACAGTGCCATTTTCCAGCTGTGGGATGGGAATTCTTCTGCCCCCTGTGTTGTGAGTACATCATGTACTCTTGTCAGGGCAGCAGGGTGAGTGTCCATGCCCAGCTCTGGGATTTGGGGATGGACAATTTCCAGCTTGCTTGAGGAATTGGGATTCCATCTACGCTCCAAGAGCCCTCTGGATATGATTCAAGTTTCATTAAATTCTGAGGCAAAGCATTGAAATAACTTTTCTCAGAAGAGCAGAGGGAGCTGTAAAGAGGAATTTTTTAATTAGATCATGGATCTAATCTTCTGGAAGTTTGGAGTGAGCAGAGCTGTGCCTGCACCTCCTGGGATGCAGAAGTGGGATGGAGAAATGGAATTGATGCCTTAGATGGGTTTGGAGCTGCACTGAGGGGCAGGTGCTGATGATTTTTCCAGCAGGCTCTTTGTGGTGATCCCTGTGCTGTCTCCTTTGTTGCTGGGGATCCGATGCCTGGCTCTGGTTTCATGTTTTCCCAGTTGGTGTTTGGTCACTTCAGTGCATCCTTTAACCTTCTCTGGTTACTGGGGTGCTGCTGCCTGGGTCAGCTTTAGAAACAAACACCGAGTGCTGGGCACAGCCTTGGCCTCCTGGAGCTCAGTGCTCGGGGTCTCCAGCCCTGCAAGCTCCTGGGGTTTGGGGAATGAGCTTATCCCTCAGCAGGGAGAGCCCAGCTGCATGTTTGGAACAGCTCAGGGTTGTTGTTCCTGCAGAAATCCAGAGGGTGTTCAGCTTATAAAAACAGGCCCAGCACAAGGTGACTCTTGCTAATCAGGAAAATGAAGAAATATCTTTTCCAAGCCCAGGTCTTGCCACTGTTCCCTCTCTTTCCAAGTTATCTGTTGTTTCATCACCCAGCTCCTGTTTTACAGGCCTTGCTTGGCTGTTTCTGTGCTGTCACCACCCAGACTGGGATCCAAAGACACCAGGCTTGGCCTTTTTATCCCATATCTCCAAGGAAATCCTGAAATGGATTGGGTTGGAATGGACATTAAGGCTCTTGTCATTCCATGGGCAGGGGCACTTCCACTGTCCCAGGCTGCTCCCAGCCCTGTCCAGCCTGGCCTTGGGCACTGCCAGGGATCCAGGGGCAGCCCCAGCTGTGCCAGGGCCTGACACCCTCCCAGGGAACAGGGTGGTATCTCATCATTCCCTGCCCTCTGCAGTGGGAGCCATTCCCTGTGTCCCTCCATCCCTTGTCCCCAGTCCCTCTCCAGCTCTCCTGAACCCCTTTAGGCTCTGCAAGGGGCTCTGAGGTCTCCACCCCTGGCAGTGCCCAGGGCCAGCTTGGACAGGGCTCAGAGCAGCCTGGGATAGTGGAAGGTGTCCCATGGCAGGGGTGGAATGGGAAGAGCTTTACAGCCCCTCCCACCATGCCATGATTCTGTAATCCCCTGTGTGGGGATGAGGAGCTGGGGGTGCCCAGGAGGCTGGAGCTGCTGGTTTGATGTTCAGCCAAGAGCCACACAAGGCCTCTCTCCATGGGGGTCTCCAGCCATGGTGTTCAACAGCAGCCACAATTCCTTCAAAACACTCCTGGGGGAGATCAAAGAGCTGGGAAAACAAACTCAAATCTGAGCTCTGTGCTTATAGAATCCCTGGATGGTTTGGGCTGGGAGGGATTTTAAAGCTTATCCCATTCCATCCCCTGCCATGGGCAGAGGCACCTTCCACTAGCCCAGGTTGCTCCATGCCCCATCCAGCCTGGCCTGAGTCCCTTTCAGGGTGCAGCAGAGGGTGTTTGCTGCTGGTGTGTGGCTTTCCTCAACTCCTTTAGGAATTTCTGTGGTGGGGTGTTGGTCTCCAGATGTTGTCCCAGCAGTGGCTGCTGCTCCAGGTGTCCATCCTTGTGGGATCTGCTGTAGGAATCCTGCTGGGGAAGCTGCAGGGAGCTGCTGTTCTCTGATCTTGGAGGTGTCTGGGTCTGCTGGAGGTTCCTGGTGACTCATGGCCATGGGAGGATTCTCCTCACACTGTTCACAAGGACCTGCCTCAGGCCAGATTGCACCAGGGAAGGTTTGGGTTGGACATCAGGGGAAATTTCTTCATGACAAAGATTGTCCAGCCCTGGCAGGGGCTGCCCAGGGCAGTGGTGAAGCCTCCATCCCTGGAAATGCTCAGAAACCGTGTGGATGTGGCACCTGGGACATGGCAGTGCTGGGACATGGTTGGACTCGATCTCAGATGGTTTTTCCAACCTCAACGATTCCATGATTGTAATTAATGTGACAGCAGGTCAGACCTGGCTGCTCCTCAGCTCTGGAGCTGCTGGATACCCTTGGAATGTTGATATGAAGCTCTGTGTTGATCTCCAGATGTTGTCCCAGCAGTGGCTGCTGCTCCAGGTGTCCATCCTTGTGGGATCTGCTGTAGGAATCCTGCTGGGGAAGCTGCAGGGAGCTGCTGTCTCTCTGATCTTGGAGGTGTCTGGGTCTGCTGGAGGTTCCTGGTGACTCAGTGGTCACTCAGGTCTGGGTGTAGGAGACAGGGACAGGTTCCTCCAGCCTGATGGTTCCCAGGAATGGTGCAGAATTCCTGGAGATATTTCAACTTCCTGAGTGGTCACAGGATGTTTCTAAGCTTTAAAGTTGTTGTTTAGTTAAAACAGGGTTGAGGTTCCAGTAGTTCCAAGGCAAAAAAGAAAATCTCTCTGTTCTGGAGAGAGGCTGGGAGAGCTGGGAATGCTCAGCCTGGAGAGGAGAAGGCTCCAGGGAGATCTTAGAGCTCCTTACTGTGCCTAAAGGGGCTCCAGGAGAGCTGCAGAGGAGCTTTGGACAAGGGATGGAGGAACAGGGTGAGAGGGAATGGCTCCCACTGCCAGAGGGCAGGGATGGATGGGATATTGGGAATGAGGAATTGTTCCCTGTGAGAGTGGGCAGGCCCTGGCACAGCTGTGGCTGCCCCTGGATCCCTGGCAGTGCCCAAGGCCAGGCTGGATAGGTTTGGAGCAGCCTGGAACAGTGGAAGTGTCCCTGCCATGGCATGGGGTGGAATGGGATGGGATTTAAGGTCCTTTCCAACCCAAACCATTCCAGGATTCCTTCTGTGATTCTGGATCTTCCATCAGGGCTGCTGCTCTTCCTGTGCATGCCCCAGGTACCTTCTGGTGGGAGAAGCCTCATCAGCTTCAGCCCCTGTGCTCCAGCAGGCCCAGCAGTGCTGGAATTTCACTGTGTGACCCCAGGGTTGGTGCTGCTCCTGTTTCCAATATCCCATTCCTCACCCAAGCCTTCACTTTTTTCTCCTCTGCAGGCAGTGCCAGCCTCCATGGGTTTATCCTGTGCCAGTCCTGCTGTTCCCTCTGCAGTGAGGCTGTGGCCAGCCCTTGTGCCTGTTTTATTTGTATATATTGTTTTTCCCATCATTCTTGTGGAACTGGGAGTGTCAGCCTAATCTCTCCTGGTTCCTGTTGACTTTTCCAACAATAGCTGCTTTTTACAAGCCTGGTGGTACAACACTGCTGCTCCTTTCTCTGGTGTTTTTCCTTTCTCCTGATTCCCAGTGCAGTTCTCTTGCTGTTTGTGATTCTGTGATATCCCAGAGTTTTCTGAGTGTCCACTGAAATAAAAAACCTCAAGCAGGGAATATGGGATCTGTGTTAGCAGGGATGGCAGTGTTAGGAAGGTCAGGATGTTGGGATCTGCATTCCACACAGTGAGGTTGGAAGGAGGGAAGTGGGGAAGAGGATGAGGATTTGAGACTTCAGCTTTTTCCAGCTGGGGCTGCACAGGCCCATGGGGTGCTGGAGGCTGTTGGGGAGATATTCCTCATGGAACACAATCCAGGAAAGCTAAGGAGGGTCTTGGTGGGTGAGGAGAGGTGTCCATGTTCCTTGTGGGGTGGGATGAGTGTTAAATAAAGAAAATGTGTTTATCAGGGAGATACCCTTTGGGATTTAGGGTGATTTGAGCAGCTCCTGCTCCACACTTCCAGTGGCTCTCAAGCCATTGGATATTTTTGGGCCTGGACTCCTCCCAGCTTGGTTGAGGTGTTGTTTGGGCCTGTCTGAGGGGAGCTGGTTCTGTTTGGGATTTGGGAACCACGGCCAGATGATCCAGCATTGCTCCCAGCCTGCTCCTCATGTGGAGGATCCAGCCACAGTCCCAGGTCTGCAACTCAGCCCTGGAGCTTCAGGTGAACTCCTGGGGTTATTCCTGTGAAACAGCCCTGGGTCTGGGAGCTCCCAAGGGCTGCAGCACTGCAGGAGTGGGCTGGTGGAGTTCCTGCCAAATCCCTGCAGAGTCCCTGAGCTGCTGCTGGAGCTCCAAGGCACATGCCTGTGCCAGGCCCTGCAGTTTTATCTTCCTCATTTGTACTTTAATGGATTTTCCGGTGCATCCCTCTTCCCTCCCTGGAAGGATTTGTTTCAGCAGTGACCTGGTTTCTCTTCAGAAACTTGCAGATGTTCCAGGGCTTTTCCCCTTAATTATGTGTGTGGAATTCCTTTCCTGAAGTACAGTTTAATGCAGTTTTGATACAACTTCAGGGAAAAATACCACTGAAAATAGAATTTTTAGGACCTTCTGGAGCAGGAAACTGGATGCTTGTGTCTGGAAGGTGTAGGGAGTCTGACCTACCTCCTTGGAGAATTTCTAAAGCAAAAATTTAGGATTGTGTGGAATTCCTCTCTTGGAATTCCCAGCCCAAGCTGTGTTTTTTTGTTGCTCTCTTTTTTTGTAATTTCCAGCACATGGCCATGCCAAGTTTTTTGCCATGTGCTGCTCTAGGAAATCCTCTGGAAATGGTTGGATGATCATTTCCTCCCTGTGCATCCTTTGCTTTCCCAGGGCCAGCTCTGGTACAGCTGGAAAGCTGCTGCAGTTTGCTCCTGCTCAGGAGGGAGAGGGGATCTGCCTGTGGGAGCATGTACAGGGATTGCCACCCTTGGAGAGGGAATTCCAGCACTTACATGCTGAGCTTTGCCCTAAGAACTTGTGGGACGTTACTGGGATGTTACTGGGATGTTACTGGGATGTTACTGGGATGTTACTGGGATGTTACTGGGACGTTACTGGGACGTTACTGGGATGGTTACTGGGACGGTTTGGGATGCTACTGGGGTGGTTTGGGATGTTACTGGGATGGTTTGGGACGTTACTGGGAAGTTATTGGGACGTTACTGGGGTGGTTTGGGACGTTACTGGGATGGTCTGGATGTTACTGGGGTGGTTTGGGATGTTATTGGGATGGTTACTGGGATGGTTACTGGGATGTTACTGGGACGTTACTGGGACGGTTTGGGACGTTACTGGGACGTTACTGGGAAGTTATTGGGAGGTTACTGGGACGTTACTGGGAAGTTATTGGGAGGTTATTGGGAGGTTACTGGGAGGTTACTGGGAGGTTACTGGGACGTTACTGGGAAGTTACTGGGACGTTACTGGGAAGTTATTGGGAGGTTACTGGGAGGTTACTGGGAGGTTACTGGGAGGTTACTGGGAGGTTACTGGGAGGTTACTGGGATGTTACTGGAAGGTTACTGGGATGTTACTGGGACGTTACTGGGACGGTTTGGGACGTTACTGGGACGGTTTGGGACGTTACTGGGGTGGTTTGGGATGTTATTGGGACGTTATTGGGACGTTACTGGGGTGGTTTGGGACGTTACTGGGAAGTTATTGGGACATTACTGGGACGGTTTGGGACGTTACTGGGACGGTCTGGATGTTACTGGGATGTTATTGGGATGTTATTGGGATGTTACTGGGATGGTTACTGGGATGGTTACTGGGATGTTACTGGGGTGGTTTGGGATGTTACTGGGATGCTACTGGGATGTTACTGGGATGCTACTGGGATGCTACTGGGACGTTACTGGGACTGTTTGGGACGTTACTGGGAAGTTATTGGGATGTTACTGGGATGGTCTGGATGTTACTGGGGTGGTTTGGGATGTTACTGGGAAGTTATTGGGATGTTACTGGGACGTTACTGGGACGTTACTGGGACGGTTTGGGACGTTACTGAGAAGTTATTGGGATGTTACTGGGATGGTCTGGATGTTACTGGGGTGGTTTGGGATGTTACTGGGATGTTACTGGGAGGTTATTGGGGTGTTACTGGGGTGTTACTGGGGTGTTACTGGGATGTTACTGGGATGTTACTGGGAGGTTACTGGGATGTTACTGGGATGTTACTGGGATGTTACTGGGGTGTTACTGGGCTGTCACAAGCGCAGTCTGGCGTTGCTGGGTGAGCTGGGGGGGTTTCAGAAGCTGTGCTGCCTCCTGGCTCCAGCTGCTTTCCCGAGGGAATGGTTGGACACTTGGGAAGGATGCACTGGGGACAGGGACATTGTGGAATTCCTGCCCAGTGTGTCCATGGATGGGACAGTCCCTGTGACAGATGAGCTGCTCTTTGTGTCCAGGGTGGGATGAAGAGGTTCCTCACTGATATTTTGGGAAAAGGGAAGTTAAAGCTTCTGAAGCAGTTTTTCCATGGGGTTACAACATTCACACTGAGCTCAGTCCTGGTTTCTTGTGGCAGAGTGTGATCCCTGCCTGGCTGTGCTCATGGATGCAGAGGAGAAAGGTTTGCTGCTCCTTAGAAAGGCTGAAATGTCCCATCAACACCCTGATTTCCATGGGTTTGAATCCACTCTCACATCTCCTGATCTTTGAGGTCTTCCTGGCTCCCCATCTAGTCCCTGCCCAAGGTCCCAGAGTTGAAGGCTTTGCCTAAGGAATCTGTAAGAGTTCCAGTGTAACTCTGTCCACTCTTGATGTGAATTTCTAGTGTGGAGCATCACTTTGCTGTAGGCTGCAGCAGTGTTGTAGTAACATTCAAATTCTCATTTGTTATTCCCCTTCTGAAGGATTCAGCCACACTGGGTACAAAGAGCACATGGAAGTCCCCAGAGGTGGGAATGAAGGGTGCAGGATAAAAGCTCCTGAGTTGGTCCAATATGGATCCCTTCAGGCAAGCCCTTTCCAGTGGGTTGGGAAAAGGGGAATAGCAGCTTTGTCTGGTGTGAACATCTGCAAGTGTTTAGAGAACATCAAAGGACAGGAGTGAAACCTAGAGAGGTTGAAATTAGATCCAGAAAGGAAGAGTAAAACGGGAATGATTGGCTGGAGGGGAGTGAGAGAACCTTCCAGGCCCTGCATTCCATCTCCCCCTGCCATGGCAGGGACAACTTCCACCAGCCCAGGCTGCTCCAAGCCCTGTCCAGCCTGGCCTTGGGCACTGCCAGGGATCCAGGGGCAGCCACAGCTGCTCTGGGCACCTGTGCCAGGGCCTGCCCCCCCTCACAGGAAACAATCCTTTCCCAATATCCCATCCATCCCTGCTCTCTGGCAGTGGGAGCCATCCTTCCTCATCCTGTCCTTCCAGGCTCTTGTCCAAAGTCCCTTTCAGCTCTCCTGGAGCCCCTTTAGGCACAGAAAGGGCTCTGAGGTCTCCCCAGAGCCTTCTCCAGGCTGGACACCAGCAGCTCTGCCAGCCTGGCTCCAGAATCGTGGAACCCAGGGTTGTTTGGGTGGGAAGGGACCTTCAAGCTCATCTCACCCCCTGCCATGGGCAGAGACACCTTCCAATGAACCTGGTTGTTTCCAGGGATGAGGGAGCCACAGCTTCTCTGGGAAAGCTGTTCCAGGGTCTCAGCAACCTCTAGCAATTCCTTCCCAATATCCCATCTAACCCTGCTTTGGTCAGCAGGGAGCTGTTCCCCTGTGCCAGCCTAGACATGGGCAGTGTTAATCCCTTTTCCCCTGGCACTGCCCATCTCCTGGGCCATCCAGCAGGAGCTGCAGCCTCCATTGCAGAGCTGCAGGGGAGGTGTTTTCAGTGAGTGGAAATGAGGTGCCTTGTCTGGGTGGCTCTTGCTTGAGAGAGAGAGAGAACCTGGACCAACAGGAGAAACTTCTTTAGGAATAACAGCTCAGTGCTTGGCCCTGGCTGAGGAGCCAGTCTGGGGTGGTGTGTTGGTGAGGAGACAGCTCAGAGGATGTGGGTTCCCACTTTCCCCTCTGAAGTAAGGTGTGAGTAACCTTGGAGAGGGGAATTCCTGCTCTCCCAGGCAGTGTTTGGGGTTGAGAGGGGTTAAATGAATCTGGCTGGAATCAGTGCTGCATTATCAGAGTTGGATCTGATGGGGTTGCTGACAGCTAGAACAGCTTGGCTGTGGCAGGAGATTATTTTGGGGTAATCTAAGGAGGAAACAGCAGTAAATGATGCTGAGAAGGCAAAAGCAGACAGGTCATGGCAGAAGTCCCTTCTCAGTCTGGATTTGGGGCTCTTTGGGGTCACCAGAGATTTGAAATCCCAGCACTTGAATGCTGGGAATGTGGAGGGTGGGCATGGGAAATAAAAATAAGGATTTGTGTCCTCCCAGGGTTGGAGTGCTGAGTCCACAGAGTGTTCATGTTTTCACACCTGACCACAAACACTGAGCTGCTCTGGGAGAGCTGGGGATGTTCACCCTGGAGAAGGGAAGGGTGAGGGAGACCTGAGATCTAAAGGGGCTTCAGGAGAGCTGGAGAGGAGCTTTGGACAAAGGCCTGGAGTGACAGACCCAGGGAATGGCTTCCCACTGCCAAGGGGCAGGGTTGGATGGGATATTGGGAAGGAATTGTTCCCTGTGGGGGTGGGAGGCCCTGGCCCAGTTTGCCCAGAGCAGCTGGGGCTGCTCCATCCCTGGATGCATCCAAGGCCAGGCTGGATGGGGCTTGGAGCAGACTGGGACAGTGCAGGTGTCCCTCTCTGTAGCAGGAGGTGAGATTTAAGGAGACCCTTCCAACCCAAACCATCCTGGCATTCTGTGGGTGATTTATTCCATCCAGGCTCACCTGAGTCATCTGTCCAAATCCAAGCAGGTCCAGCATCATTCCTTGCCTGCAGCTGGGGGAGTCTGGAGGCCAAGGAGCCCTGAGGCAGTGGCAGAGCCAGCTGAGCTGAGCTCCTGCTGCCACAGAGGTGAAATCCTGCAGTTCTGCTGACTTCAGGAGCTCTGTGCCTGCCTTTGGCACCTCCTGGCTGGGACAGACGTGTGGGCTAAGCTCCACAAACCAGGAGAACTGATGTTTGCCATCCCTGTGCCCACTGCCCTGAGGGACTTGGTTTGGGAGTGCTGTGAGGCAAAACAACAGGAAAAGCAGGGAACTTGCTGAGTTTTGCAATCAGGAGTAACTGACCCTGATTCAAGGGGTAATTTACCTCCCCAGGATAACTGGCCCTTCTTCAAGGGTTAACTGACCCCTGTCTGGGGATAACTGACCCACCCTCAGGGATAACTGACCCACCCTCAGGGATAACTGACCCACCCTCAGGGATAACTGGCCCCACCAGGGATAACTGACCCACCCTCAGGGATAACTGACCCATCCCCAGGGATAACTGACCCATCCCCAGGGTTAACTAAACCCCCCCAGGGATAACTGACCCCTCTTTAGGGATAACTGACCCACCCCCAGAGGTAACTGGCCACCCTCAGGGATAACTGACCCATCCCCAGGGATAACTGACCCATCCTCAGAGATAACTGACCCACTCCCAGGGATAACTGACCCCACCAGGGATAACTGACCCATCCCCAGGGATAACTGACCCCTCTTTAGGGATAACTGACCCCACCCTCGGGGATAACTGACCCCTGTCTGGGGATAACTGACCCACCCCCAGGGATAACTGACCCACTCCCAGGGATAACTGACCCCACCAGGGATAACTGACCCCTGTCTGGGGATAACTGACCCACCCCCAGGGATAACTGACCCCTGTCTGGGGATAACTGACCCACCCCCAGGGATAACTGACCCACCCCCAGGGATAACTGACCCATCCCCAGGGATAACTGACCCCTGTCTGGGGATAACTGACCCATCCCCAGGGATAACTGACCCCACCCTCAGGGTTAACTAAACCCCCCCAGGGATAACTGACCCCCCTTTAGGGATAACTGACCCACCCCCAGAGATAACTGACCCCACCAGGGATAACTGCCCCACCCTCAGGGATAACTGACCCCTGTCTGGGGATAACTGACCCATCCCCAGGGATAACTGACCCCACCCTCAGGGTTAACTAAACCCCCCCAGGGATAACTGCCTCCCCCAGCCCTGCAGATGTTTTTTAGCCAGGTGGTTTTGACCAAAGGAAGGCTGTTGGGGTGCAGATGTGCCTGCAGCTCTGGGATTTCACCCCATTCCAGGGTCACTTCCCCCCTGGCTGTTCAAGGCCTTTCCTGCCCAGCTCAGCCATGGTGGTGCTGATGCACTTGGGCTGTCTTGGCCTGGAGTGAGGGATGGGAGCTGCTCTGTTGGAGAAATCCTCATCCCAGACCTGCCTCCCAGTTGGCTGCCCTTGCTGATCTCTGGAAATTGAGAAATTTCAGGGTTTTTTAGCCAATGAACTCATGGTGACTGTTGGCATCTGTGAATAAAATCCGGGAAGGATCTGCCAGTCTGGAATTCTACTACCAGTAGCAATGCACAAGGAATATCCAACTCCAGACCCCATCAACTTCTCTGTGGGAACTGGAAAAAGCACATCCTGCTTTTCCTTTCAGTTTCATGTGGTTAACTGGATGGTTTTTGTGCTTTTCAGGTGCTGGAGAGTCTGGCAAAAGCACCATTGTGAAGCAGATGAAGTAAGTGAGTGCAGACAGCAACCTTTTGTTTTTGTGGGTAAAAAATATGTGGTGCCCTTCTGGTTTGGCTTGGGAATAATAAACTGGTTTCCTTCCAGGATTATCCATGAGGATGGCTACTCAGAGGAGGAATGCAAACAGTATAAAGTGGTTGTGTACAGCAACACCATCCAATCCATCATTGCCATCATCAGAGCCATGGGGAGGCTAAAGATAGACTTTGGGGAAGTTGCCAGAGCTGTGAGTATTGCATTTATTTCCTTTAGCCTGAACTTGTTAATGAATCCTGGAATTTCAGCCTGGGCCAGAATGTTTTTTTTCAAGATAAAGTAGAAAAAATCTGTCATAACTTCAGTGTGTTGTCAGTACAAAACATCAGTATTTTACTGAGATGCTGGGTAAAAACCTTTAGTAGTTTGAATGATCAAAAAAATTCCCAAATCTTTCTCTAAATTATTTGAATTTTTGGGAATTTTGAGTTTGAAGTTTTGGGAGGTTTGAGGCCCTGCTTTTCCCCTCCTCTCTAGCTCTGCTCATTCCCTGGCCTGTTTCTTGCATTCATGTCCAGCACTTTGAGCTGAAGTCAGGAAGCCTTGATGCTTGTGGTGGTGGGAAAGGCACAGAAGGGGAGCTAGGGATTCCTGGAAAAGTGCAGGAGAAAGGAATTGTGTCAGCACAGGGATGCACTGTGACTGTTCTGCCTCGTGCTGCAGTTGATCCAGCCCCAGATAGTTTGAATTTATGGTATTTATTTTGGATTTATGATTCCAAGTCCTGGCCAAAGGGCACATCTTCACTCACATGTTCACCCAGGCTGTTGTTCAGCTGCTGCTTCAAATCTTCCTGGAGTTCTCTTCCCTCTTTTTTTGAAGCTGAGTTGGGATCTTGGAGCTGGAGCAGGGAAGCTGCTGAATCCAGGTCCTTTCTCATTACCTGCCCATGCTGAGGTGGCTTCACAAGAGCTGAATGCCATGAATTTTCACCATCTCTGAGGACAAAAACCTTGCCATGCTTTCCCAGGAAAAGGCCAAATGCATTGAGTGACCTCCAGAGATGGAGAAATGGGGTCCCTCTGCATTGAGCTGTTAACATCTGATAAGGTGGATTTGGGATCAGCACCCTGAGCTTGGCACATGCAGGGTTTGGGGCTCGGGGGGGAGGAACTGCTGTTAGGAGGAGAATGCTGGGGTAGTGGAAGGTCTCTCACAGGTCCTAGAAGGACCTGACAGGTCTGATCAGAGTAGGAAGAAAAGCAGAGGGACCTGTAGGGCAGCGTGGGGTTCCCTGTCCAAATCCACTGGATAACCTGGACAAGATCAAGCCATGATCCTGCTCTGGCTTCTGAGGGGGATTTTTCATGCTCAGATCCCAATCAGTCCATCCCATCTTCTGGTGAAATGTTTTATTAAGGAATCAGTCTCCCTCACTTCTGACAGCTCTGGCAGAAAAATGCAAATCCTCAAAGCTTTGGTCCCATCGTCTCTCAGAACTCGCTTTTTTCCCTTTTCCTGGTACTGTGCCACACCAACAGAGGTTTTCCAAGTAAAACATCAGCATTCCCACCTTTCTTGAAACATGGCACCAGATGACTGAAATCCCATGGTTGTGGTGGGGATGGAAGTGCTGTGACCATCCCTGATCAGAGCATCTCACCCCCCAGCCTGCAGCTTCCCCCCCAAAAATTCCCTCTCTGGCTGCACGAGGTAAACAACTCTGACTTTTGGGAGAAATCTGGATGGACTGGGCTGTGATTAATGAGAGCAGTGATTAATGAGTGAGAGGTGTTGCTGTTGCTGAAGGTGTGGGTGCATGTCTCAGGATGTGTTCCTGTCGTGCAGGACGATGCCCGGCAGCTGTTTGTGCTGGCTGGCAGCGCTGAGGAGGGGATGATGACAGCAGAGCTGGCTGGAGTCATCAAACGCCTCTGGAGAGACCCTGGGGTGCAGGCCTGCTTCAGCAGATCCAGGGAATACCAGCTCAACGATTCTGCATCCTAGTAAGGACCCAGCACCAGCTCCTGGGCTCTTCCCAGCTCCCTCAGTGGTCCAGGAGGGGCCAGTGTGGCTGGAGCAGGGTGGGACTGGGTGGGAAGGTCCTGTCTGCACTGGGTGACACTGGGGATGGAGGGCTGTTTGTCTTCTCCCTATGGAGCATTGGGGAAAACCCTACATTCCTTATTTTGTGCCTTGGTGGATTTAATCCTGGAGTGGTTTGGGTTGGAAGGGTCCTTTGAGGTGTCATCCTGATAACCATCCCAGTAACATCCCAGTAACATCCCACAAGTCTTAGGGAAAAGCTCAGCATGGTGAATTTAATCCTGGAGTGGTTTGGGTTAAAAAGGACCTTTGAGGTCTCATCCCACCCCCTGCCATGGGCCTGGACACCTTCCCCTGTCCCAGGCTGCTCCAAGCCCCATCTCATCTGACCCTAAACACACCCAGGGATAGGGCAGCCACAGCTCCTCTGGGCAGCTTGGGCCAGGGCCTCCCCACCCTTACAGCAAGGGATTTAATCTGATTTTGAAAAATGTGATTTTTGAATTTGCTGGTTTAATGGAAGAAACTTGGCATCTCGTGCAAAGGTGAACATGAGCCCAGGTGTGCCCAGAGGGCCAAGAGCCAGTGGTGCCTGGCTTGGGTCAGGCACAGTGTGTCCAGCAGGCCCAGGGCAGTGATTGTCCCTCTGCTCTTGGCATTGCTGAGGCCTCACCTCCAATCTGGGGTAAATTTTAGGTTTCTGATGACAAGAAGGACATTGAGGGGCTGGAACGTGTCCAGGGAAGGGGCTGCAGCACCAGGAGGGGCTGAGGGAGCTGGGAAGGGGCTCAGCCTGGAGCAAAGGAGGCTCAGTGGGGACCTTGTGGCTCTGCACAGCTCCTGACAGGAGGGGACAGCCAGGGGGGTCAGGCTGTGCTACAGGAACAGGGACAGGGTGAGGGGAAACAGCCTCAGGCTGTGCCAGAGGAGGTTCAGGTTGGACATCAGGAGGAATTTCTTCGTGGCCAGGCCTTGGCAGGCGCTGCCAGGTGAGGTTTGGAGTTCCCATCCCTGGAGGTGTTCATGGCCCAGCTGGATGTGGCACCCAGTGCTCTGTTCTGCTCTGGGGTTGGATCCTGGAGGTCTTTTCCCAGCTCAGTGATTCTGGGATTCTGTTGAAGTGGCAAGTGCTTGGCTGTGTCACCTCCATTGTCCCTGCAAAGGAGAGCAACACTTACATTTTAAACTGCCACTTTCCTGACATTCAGCTGTTTCCAAAATGGGATCCCCTCACCTGGCAGGTCAATATTCTCAGTTTTCTCCTTGCAGCTTTCCCTTTCCTCCTGTCCCTGTGCCTGGCACCTCACAGGCAGCACTGTTCTAATTCTAAAATCTTCTTGTCCTGCTCCTAAAATCAGCACAGCTGCTGAACAACTGGAAGGTTCCAAGTAGATAAACAGGCTGCTAATGGAATTTTTGATGAAATGCCTCATCTTTTTCCAAGGGCAGGTTGGTGCAGGAAGGGGAAACTGTTCCTTTGATGAGCAAAACAGTTGTTGGTTTTTCCTCTTTTTTTTTAAACTCACATTCTTGGTCTTTCTGCAACAAATATTTGACACTCTGAAAGGTGATTTACAGCTGAAAATTCATCTCAGTTTAAGCTTGGAAAATAAATGAGTTTTAATTTAAACTTGGAAAAAAAAAGACTTGGAAAAATGAGTTGGGAAGAGCTTTGTGGGGAAGTTTTAGCTGTACCACAGCTCACTGCCTGCAGGGCTTTTCTGTTCACAGCATATTTGAGCTTGAAAATAAGGCAGAACCCTTCTTAATTTGCAGCATCTTGGCAGGGGTTTGGATCAAGGCTGATGGGAATTTTCTTGGATTTGTGCATGCCTTTGCAGCAGGAAAGGAGGAAAATCAGGTTCCAAGGGAGGAAAGAGATTGATGAGGAGGGGAAAGGAAGGAATGATTGAATGGAAAGATGGAAGAAGAGGAGGAAAGCTTAAGGACCTGGGCAGAGAGCAGGAATGGAGCTGAAGGAGCAACCTTGGTGTGTGTCTGGAGGGCTTTGGAAGAGGAGGAAGATGAAGGCAGCTGGAGAAATGGAGCAGATTGGGAAGAGAGGGTGTTACCCTGCTTTTGTAGGTACCTGCATGACCCAGCTGCCCTCCAGAGGTGGGATTTTGGAGGGTTCTTCCTGTTCCTGGGTATTTGCCACCCACCCTTTTGCAAATCCAGGTCTGGCTGCTGTGAGGAGCTGGCACAGCCTGGGATGAGGATTTTACACCCAGGATGAGCCACCCAGGCATTTCCTGAGAAGTGCCCCAGAAAATTCAGCTTCCTGTCCCAAAACCACAGGAAATTGCACCAAACCAGCTTGGTGTTCTGATGCATCTGCAGCTCAGCAGCTCCATGGTTGGGAAACACCAGCAGTGGTTGATTTCTTCATGGCAAATTCACCCCACTGAAGGGCTGCTTCTTCCACAGGACTTTGTGGAATTCCCAGGATTTTCTGCTCCCTCCTCACATGGCTCCTGACCTGCCTTACCTCTGCTGTTCCCTGGTTAATTCCCTTGTCCATGCTTAGATCATGAGATATCCTGAGCTGGAAGGGACACACAAGGATCATCAGGTGCAACTCCTGGCCTTGCACAGGACACCCCAAAATCCCACCCTGTGTTTGGGGAGATGTTTTTCCATGGATGTCCAAACACTCCCTGAGCTCTGTGACAATGTCACAGCTCTGCCCTTGGGGCTGTGACCATTCCCAGGGGAGCTGTTTGAGTGCCCAAACACCAAGGGTGGATGTCCTGCACCCCTTTCTGTGGTGGGATGACACCGGCTTTGTGTCACTTCTCTTGGGAATTTCACTTCCCTGTTCCTTTCATTACCTCCTACAAACAGCACAGTGTGAGCAGCTGTTAAATCTGTGCCCCATTTGCTGGTTTTCCAGCTGAAATCCAGGTTTGTGCTGGGATTCCAGACCAGTTCTGGCTCCACAGCAGATTCTGGGGCTGAGACACGTGGAATGGAGGAAGAGAGCAGCAGACAAGTAACTGCTTGTGAAAATCAGGTAGCATCAAGAGCAAGGCTGTTGTGGCAGAGAGCCAAACATGTCAGCATAGAGTTGTTCCCAAACTCCCCTTCCTGCTGTTTCCTGCATTTCTTCCTTGTGCAGGCAGAGCTCCAGCCTGTCAGAGCACTGCCCTGGCAGGCTGGAGATGGCATGGGAGGAGAGGAGGTGGGGGATAACACTAATCCAAACAATCTCTCCTAGAATGGTGGTGTTTTCCATATTTTCTTCTTTTTATTTTTTTTTTTAAAGAGCACTTGAGTAGCTCCTGGTCCAAGCTGTTGATGTGGAAATGCTCAGTGCTTTTCCCAGCACATTCTACTAAACCCCCCTGCAGCTACCCTGGGTTTTGTGGAATGTTGCAAACATTTTTTTTTTTTTAACTTGCCTTTTTGCAACTTCCTTTTTGTCTTTCCCTCTGATGTGAGCAATGAATCTGTGGCTCCCAGCTCCTGCCTCCAGCCAGGGCTGTGGAGAAGCATTGGGACTTCTGTGCACACTTGGGGAAGGGACTTAAATCCCATCTGATTCCATGGGCAGGGACACTTTCTACACCTTCCCAGGCTGCTCCAAGCCCTGTCCAGCCTGGCCTTGGGCACTGCCAGGGATCCAGGGGCAGCCCCAGCTGCTCTGGGCACCTGTGCCAGGGCCTGCCCACCCTCACAGGGAGAATTCCTTCCCAATATCCCATCTAACCTCTGGCAGTGGGAGCCATTCCCTGTGTTCTCTCTGTCCCTGCTCTTGTCCAAAGTCCCTCTCCAGCTCTCCTGCAGCTCCTTTAGGTTCTGGAAGGAGCTCTGAGGTCTCCATCCCTGGAGCCTTCTCTTCTCCAGACTGAGCATTCCCAGCTCTCTCAGCCTGGCTCCAGAATCATGGAATCCCAGAATTCAGGGACCTTAAAGCTCATCTTGTTCCACCCCTATGGCAGGGACACCTTCCACTATCCCAGGCTGCTCCAAGCCCTGTCCAGCCTGGCTTTGGACACTTCCAGGGATGGGACAGCCACAGCTTCTCTGGGCATTCCATTCCAGGGCTTCACCACACTCACAGACAGGAATTCCTTCCCAATACCCCTTTAAATTAAACCCCTGTTTGGGGGTGCAGCAGGGGGAATGTGAAGGATATTTCCATTTCACACCTCTCCAGATTTTCAAGATAGTTTTCATTATTATTTTCAAGATAATGATGTGCTTTTTCACCAAGCATATAATGCTTTAAAGTGTTTTGTTCCTAGTTTTCATACTTTTCTTGAATTCCAAGCAGATCCCAGCCTGTGGAAGCTGTAGGTAATTATCTGCAGTCTCATGGGCAATTAGCACAGTCCTGATCAACCTTCCTCTAGTCCTGCACATCTCCTCGTGTTCCCAAATGCCAGTTCTGGCCTAAATTCCCTGACATGGTGCTGGATAAAACCTAGATTATTTCTAAGTGAGATTTTTCCTTCTCCTCCTTTTCTCCTTTACTCTTTTGTCCCCTCTCTCTTTTTTTCCCCTCCCTTCCTCTTCCACCCCATTTTTCCCTCCCCTCTTTTCCCCTCTCCTCTTTTTCCTGTCTTCTTCTTCCTCCCTCCCCCCTTAAGGATTTTCAAAGCCATTTGTGGCCCTGAAATCCTCCTTTTCAGCACCAAAAGGAATGAATTGTAAGGAAAATCACCATTGCAAGGTTTTCCCTTCCTCTTTTTTCCCCCTCCCTCTTTTTCCCCTCCCCTCCTCTTCCACTGCTTTTTTCCCCTCCCCTCCTTTCCCCCTTTTTCTTTTTCCCATCCTCCTCTTCCTCCCTCCCCCGTTAGGGACTTTCAGAGTCATTTCAGTCTCATGTGAAGGGTAAGACAATACAGATGTTATAATTCACACCATTACCATCACAAACCAACTATATCCTGATTACAATACATTATAAACTTATCAGCTTTAGCCACACCATACTGTAATCACCTTAAAACCAATCATTTAAAATTTCCCCATGTAAGTCCCACTACAATGTATCTTTTATAGTTTTATTTTTCTAAAATATCTAATCTTATTTACAAAACCATCCTTGGAAACTTATTTCTAGTTCCATTTGTCTCTCAGCAGTTTATCTTGTTCCATGGCATTTCTAAGTTAACATTTCTTATCTCAAAATTTACTTACAGATACATACTATGTAAAAGTATAGTATAATAAAGCCTTCTGTCAGGCTTTAAAAATTTTCTATAAATCCATTTCCCACATCTTCCCAGCCAAACCATACTGGAATTCTGGGATTCAGTGGTCCCTGCACTCACTGGCACAGGAATGCTTGGAGAGTCAGCAGCACAAACAAGTGACACTGTAGGCTTGATCAGCACTTTTTTTTTGTACTTAGGGCCTCATTTTAAGCATGAAAAAAGAAGGAAAACAAACCCAAAAGCCAAAATCCAAGTTGGCTTTTTGGAAGTTTGTGGTGTTGAGGGATGAGGAATAGCTGGGTCTGTAAACACAGGGATGCCAGGAGGGGAAGGAGGGATGCAGCCCCGGCCTGATGGGGGTGCAGGAGGTGTGGGAAGGGATGGGAAGTGTTTGGGATGAGGGGAGGCACAGCAAGGTCAGTGTTTGCTCTCAGAGTGTTTGTCAGGGGTGCCTGGCTGTGGCACTGGGACCAGGAGCCACTGGGAACAAAGAGATTCTGCTTTTCCAGCTTTTTGGGGTATCCTTTTCAAGTTCCCATTAATCTGAAATACAAGTGGCACTAACTGGGCTCCACAGCCTGCATTTTTGGGAGGGCACAGCTGCTTCCTCTGCCCACACTTGGCAGGACTTCCAGGCTTTCCCAGAAATCCCCTTTGCTGGGTTTTCCAACTGCTTGTATTGCCATGGGATTTGCCCTTTAGGTCTCCCTGGAATTAGTCTGGCCCAGTTTATTGTTTCAGGCAGCACCACTGAATCTGATATGCTTTATTCCCTGATGGAGTTTGTTTGCCAGCTCCATCCCCTCCTCCCTGGCTGCTCCCAAAGCCTTAATTAGGAATTATTTAGGATTTAATTAGGAATTATTCCACTTTCAGTGCCCATTGTTCCAAGGGCTGTTGGGAGCAGGTGCTTTACAGCTTCAGCTTGGCCTTGGCACTGCTGGGATAAGAGTGGGGCTCTATCTTATGGAATTGTTTTGAAAAGTCCCTTGATTTATCATATCAGTGGTGTGAGCTGTATCAAAGCCAGGCTTTGAGGAGCTGCTGGGTCAGTTCTTAGCATTCCCACTGATTTTTGATACAGTGTCTCAGCTAAACTTATGCTGGTAGGAGGGAGAGAGGAGAAGAAATCTGGGCATGTTCCTGCCTCAGCAGAAATATTACTTGGTGGAAGCTGTGGAAGGTAAACACCTTCCAAATCATCCAACTGAAACTAAAGCCAGGCCCAGCCCTGGTCACACAGCAGTTTATAAACTTGCCATCCTTCTGGAGTTGAGAGAGGGATGAGAGGAGTGCCTCTTCCTGGGCTAAATCCACTCTCTGTGGGAAAAGCCCTGTGGCACTGGGCAGGTCCTGGCAGATCCCTGGGATCTGGGCTTTGGAAACAGGGCAGGGCTCTGCAAGGCCTGGCCAGGGCAGTGCTGGAGCTGTTGGAGGAGGGATGTGTTTGTTGCTGGGGTTCCTAGCACAGTTTCCAGGCACATGGGAAGAAGCAATTCCTGGCTGACAATGGATCTGTGATAATAATGTGTGATTTGGGAGGGTTTATTGCACTCATCAGAGCCCCTGAACCCTCCCATGACACAGGGCTGGGGTGGGTAAAAGCTGCTCCCAAGGAAGAGCACAGACAGCCTGTGCCAGCCCTGCAGAGCTGTGGGATCCATCTCACCTCTGTGAGAGCAGGAGGGAGAACAAGCTCAGAGGTGTTGCTGGCTGGAGTGGGATTTCTGATCCTGCTGGGAATCAGCTGTACCTCGTGCTGCTGTGCCTGAGAGCTGAACTCCAAAAGGAATGTGCTTGGGGCTGGAATTAGTTGAGGGCTTGATGGGAAAATTTCTGCAAGGATGTGGGTTGTATCATCAGAGGCAGCTTGTTGGGGAAGGGGGTGACTGGATCTGCCTGGTTTGGGATGGTTTTTAAGGGGTTTCATCCCTCCCTCCCAGCTCCCTTGATGCATCCCTGCCCTTTAACAGCAAACCCTTGGATTTATTGCCTTGTGCTTTGAAGCAAAAGACCTTGACTGTGGCTTGCCCTGGGAGATCCAGCCCTGGCACAGCTCTGCATTCCCTCCCTACCCTCCCCAGCCAGCTCAGCTGCACCAGCACTGCCTCCAAGGTCATGCAGGAAGGGGTTAAAATCCCCAAACCCCCAAAACATCCCTCAAGACAGCCCCAGGGGGTTGTTTGCTTCGAGGGCTGTGCTGTGTGAGGGAGGTAAATAAATTCTGCGCTTTGTTCTGCAGTTTATAAAAGATTCATGGTGAGGCAGCTGACTAAAAAAAGCCTCTTGTGTTGTCTCTTCTGGTTTAGTTACCTAAATGACTTGGATAGAATATCCCAGCCGACCTACATTCCCACTCAGCAGGATGTGCTGCGGACCAGAGTGAAAACTACAGGGATTGTGGAGACTCACTTCACCTTCAAGGACCTTTATTTCAAGTGAGTGAAGGGCTGTGCCCATGCCCTGTGCCCTGCTCTGGGGGCACACCCCACACTTGCTCCTGGTGCCACTGTCCTCCTTCCCTCCGTTATCCTCTCCTCACTGGAGAGACCAGTTTGACTTTGATTTGCCTTCTGTTCTTTTCAGCTGCTTTTATGTTGGAATCGCAGACACAGGTACTGACTGCTCGTTTCCAGGACCCAATCCCAACCATAATACTAAAAGGACACTGACTGGAGTTTGAGTTTGAGTTTAACCCTTTCCTCAGAGCAGAGGAAGCGAGCTGTGTCCGTAGCCAGGCTGTGGCTCCGGGTGCATGGTGTGCTCCATGTGTTCCTCTGGGAATTGCCAGCCTGGGCCTGGCACTGCAGGGGCTGGGACTTCCCTGTCCCCTCTGCTGATGCAGTCCCTGCCAGGCTGTGGATCCAGCCTGCTCCTGGCAGTGTTCCTTTACATGTCACTAACGAGCTTCCTCTAACCTCAGGGCAGGCTGAGGCTGCATCCCTCCTCCCTCACCTGGATCCCTGTAGCTCCCCTTCCTGCTGCTTAGGAATTCCTTGCTTCAGATCCCACAAATAGCTGGAGCCCCTCAGCATTCCTGTGCTGGAGGGTGTAGGACAGTGCAGTGCCTGTGGCTCAGCCCCTTCCCTCTGTCTGTGCCAATGGTTTGGAGTCTTTCCTGCTCACATTCCTAAAAATCCTGTGTTGGCTTATTTACAAATGGGCTGTGAAATACTTTGGTGGAGTTGCAGCAAAATCCAAGTGGTGCTTCTAAAATCCAAGGGTTTTAACAGGATCCCAGGTTGGTTTGGATTGAATGGGACCTTAAATCCCATTCAGTCCCACCCCCCTGCCATGGGCAGGGACACCTTCAGCTACCCCAGGTGGCTCCACAGCCTGTCCAACTTGGCTTTGGACACTTCCAGGGATGGAGCAGCCACAGCTGCTCTGGGCACCCTTTGCCAGGGCCTCACCATCCTCACAGGGAAGGATTTATTCCCAAAATCCCACCTAACCCTCCCCTTGGGCAGTGGGAAGCCATTCAGCCTGTTCAGTCCCTCCAGGCCCTTGTCCCAAATCTCTCTCCAGCTCTCATGGAGCCCCTTCAGGCACTGGAAAGGACTCTCAGCTCTCTCTGGAGCCTTCTCCTTCCCAGCTCTCCTGGATCCAGAGCAGAGGGGCTCCAGTCCTTGGAGCATCTCCGTGGTCTTTTCTGGAGAAGGAAACTTTTGCACAGTTTTTGGGAGAACAACATTTTGGCTTCCAAACTGTGCAATTTAAGAATATTTTAAACAAAAATGCCAAAACACTCAGCATCATCAATTTATTTACGCAGCTTCTGGTCCATCCAGGGAATAACTTGTCTCCCTGTGGTGATGGATCAGGATTAGCATCTCCAGTGTGTTCTTTAATCATCTCCACCCTCCTGCCTGATCCTGCCCAGAGCCATTGATCATGTGCAGGCCCCAGACACACGAGGTGCTGTCCCAGAGGGATTTGCTCCACGAAGGGAAGCATTAATCCATCAGAAAGCCTGGTGCTGCCAGCTCTGCTCTGATATTCCATCTCAGACATTAATAATGGGATGGGGAAGCTGCAGTGACTGGAATTGGGATGAGCTGAGGTGTCAGGGATGCTTTTCCTTCATGAATCTTTCTGTGCTAATGGCAAATGATTCTAGGCATGGAAATATCCTGGATTCTCACAGAGATTTCCATCTTTCCTTCTAGACCAGAGGGTTAAATAGAAGGTGGGAGTTACTTTGGGATCATTAAATCCCCCCTTGGACAGCTCCTTGTCTGCTCTGGGAACAAATCAATATCTATGACTTAATAACTCAGATATTAACTTGATTTAATTAAATCCCAATCCTGGGCTCTCATCAAAATATTTGGATGAGCAGGGAGGCTGGAACTACCTGTGACACAAATTCCTATTTAATTAGAAATGAATTCAATTTATATAGAAATTCCATAAGCATTTGCTCAGCCTTTAACCTCTGGTACCTCAGATTATTTTTAATAAAAGAAATTATTTCTTAACCCCCTTAATCTCCTCCTGGGTCCCAGCAGGAGCTTGCAGGTAGTGTGTTCCCAATAATCCATTTCCTGTGAGAAAGTGTTTGGAGTCCAGTCAAGCAAATGAGTTGTTGCTAAGGAAGTAGGAAAGAGAACAGAAAACCAGCAGAGCTCTGGATGCTGACTTCCAGTTCTTCCTGCTGAAAACCAGACTCATGGAATGGTCTGGCTTGGGAGGGAGATGAATTCTCATCCAGGGACAGCTGGAACCAGACAGACAGGGACACTTTCCACTAGCCCAGGTTGCTGCAAGCTCTGTCCACCATAGCTTGAAAGAAAATAGAGGATACTGATTTAAAACCCCCTTTCCTGAGGGAAGCTCCTGAAACCCTGTGTGTTCCCAACCCCTGCTCTGCCTCCCCATGCCTGGGGACACCCCAGGGGCTGGGCAGGAGGGTGTGCCCAGCTCCTGAGCCACTTGTGCCTCTGCCAGGATGTTCGACGTGGGAGGGCAGCGCTCGGAGCGGAAGAAGTGGATCCACTGCTTCGAGGGGGTGACAGCCATCATCTTCTGCGTGGCCCTGAGCGACTACGACCTGGTGCTGGCTGAGGACGAGGAGATGGTGCGTGCTGTGGCATTTGTGGCTGCAGGGAAGGGAGCTGGGAGCATCCTGGCTCCATCCTGCACCAGGCTGGAATGGTCCTGACTTACTCCTCCTATAGAATTTGCAGGGTCCCCCAACAAAGGGGAGAGAATGAAGAGAATGATGCATCTGACTCCATCTTATCAGAAATCTAATTAATTACTTTATTATACTATATTATTCTCTACTATATTATACTACATCTAAATTTATGTAATGTAATATAGTATAATATATAATATAACATAATATAATATAATAGTATAGTATAGTATAGAATAGTATAGAATAGTATATAATATAATATAGTATAATATAATATAATATTATAGTATATAATATAGTATAATAGTATATAATAGTATAGTATAGTGTATAATAGTGTATAATAGTATAGTATAGTATAATATAGTATATATAGTATATATATGTAATAGTATAGTATATATAGTATATATATATTATAGTATAGTATATAATAGTATATAATATAGTAGTATATAATAGTATATAATATAATAGTATATTATACTGTATTATATTCTGTACTATATTCTATTAGATTATAGAATATAGTATTAAATTAATATATATTCTAATATTATACAAATAATATTATATTCATATTAATATTATATTCAAATTAATATTTTATTCTATCCTGTATTATATTCTCTATCTGCCAAGCGCTCAACTCTGCACAAACTGCCCAGAATCTCCTGACTGTCAGCCAACAGTCCCAACACACACACACTTGGTCCTGATAGGGCAAGGGAACAAAACACCATCACTGTGGGTAAACAGTCTCCATGTTGCATTGTACTTTTGCACAAACACATTCACAGCAAATGATAGGAATTGTTTTTTCTTTCTTTGAGGTTCACAGAATGTGAAACCCAGAAATATTCTTGGGAAGAATTGTGCCTTGCTTTTCTCTGTGAAGAGAAATGTGGTGACACTCCTCCTGTTAAATTGTCTGAGAGCTGCAAGGATGAGCACTCTTTAGATAAGCCAGTGGAATCTTGCCCCCACAAAGTGATAAATACAACCCATCCATGAGGTTTCCACCTTCCTGGTTGCTGGGAGGTGCCTGGAGTTGTTCTCATGCCTTGTTCTCTGCATGTGAGTCACTCCAGGAAGGAACAGGAGGAGATGAATTGTCCCCCTGTGCTCCTCCTGGGGCAGTGGCAGTGAGAGTGTGGCAGTGACACCCCAATTTTGAGTCTGGCCTGTGCAGCAGAGCCTCTGTCCCCCTTCCCACCCTGCCCTAACATCTCCCCTGTTGGATTTCCTTTTCCAGAACCGGATGCATGAGAGTATGAAACTGTTTGACAGCATCTGTAACAACAAATGGTTCACAGACACCTCCATCATCCTCTTCCTGAACAAGAAAGACCTGTTTGAGGAGAAGATTAAGAAGAGCCCACTAACAATCTGCTACCCAGAGTACACAGGTAGGCTGGGACCTCTGGGATCCTGGGATCATCTGTGTCACTGGGCCAGCAGTCAGTGAGTCAGAGCCTTGCACAACCGAGAATCAGTTACAAACTTTCCCCCCAGTTCTTTCCCTTTGCCTCCTGGACAGTTCTGGCCTGTTCAGTTGGCTGGTGGTGTTTTCTTGGAAGAGCTGTGGTTGGGAACAACCTTTCTTCTTCCCTGGAATAAAGTGTTGCACTCCAACAAATCAAGGGGATTTTCTTTCACTGAAAGAGTAATAAATACTGGAATGCTCTTTCCAGGGAGGTGGTAGTATCACCTGGATGTGTTTACAAAAAGACTGGACATGGCACTTGGTGCTATAGTTGAGGTGTTAGGGCATAAGTTGGACTTGATGATCTTAGAGGTCTCTTCCAACCTCATTATTCTGTGATTCTGTGAAGGTCACTTCCCCGTTTCCACACCTAACTGGGACAATAATTCCATGTAAATTCAATTTTAGAGGCTGTGGAACTTAACCATGTCTTGCTCTGGCTCCTGCCCACCCTGGAGTGTCCGTGTTCAGCGTGGATTGTTCCAGAACCCATCCCTGCTGTGGTTCCACACAGGTGGAAGGTTTTACTTGGGCACTGCTCAAGGCATTTACATGTTTAAAAAATCCTTCAAATCTCTTCAAATCTCTTGATTTCTGTGATTCCTAGAGAAGCTGTGGATTCCCTGTCCCTGGAAGTGCTTGAAGCTAGGCTGGACAGGAGCAACAAGGTGTAGTGTAAGGTGTCCCTGTTCCTGGGTAGGGGGTGGAACAAGGTGGGATTGAAGGTCCCTTCCAGCCCATGATTGGTTACTCTCTGTGGAGCCTGGCTGTCCCAGCACAGAGCAATCCCTGGATCCCATGGCCAAGGTCACTGCCCAGAGAACAGACTTCAGGTCTCCCAGAAGGAGTTAATGGTGGATTTGGATTTGTAGCTGGATAAGGCAGATGGTTGCAAGCAGCTTAATATGGACTTAAAAGCTCCCGTGAGGCGGTGGGCAAAGCCAGGGATCTTCTCCTTTGCAGGCTCCAACACGTACGAGGAGGCAGCCGCCTACATCCAGTGCCAGTTTGAGGATCTGAACCGCAGGAAGGACACCAAGGAGATCTACACCCACTTCACCTGCGCCACCGACACCAAGAACGTCCAGTTCGTCTTCGACGCCGTCACCGACGTCATCATCAAGAACAACCTCAAGGAGTGTGGGCTCTACTGAGAGGTAAATGCAGCTCTGGGTGTCCTGCTGGGAAGGGCTCACTCTGCTCCCTTCTACATTCCTGCTTTCCTTCCCAGTGTTTGTGCCTGGTGAGCCCCAGCCTCTTGCTGCCTCGTGGGGACAGCGACGAGCGTGACCCAGGAGCAGAGAACATGTGGAATCCTGGAATTCTTTAGCACAATCTTCTGTCTTAGGGACCTTTTATTGCTGTGGGATGTGGAATTAGGGCACAGTGAAGCCACGTAGTGGGAGTAGATCCTCCTGGCATCGTTGGACGACGTGATCTCCGGGATGTGCAGTGGATTCCAGCTGGATTCCAGACCTTGGATATGTAGCTTTCTCTCTTCCTTTGGTTAACAAGCCACCACTAGTCTGTTTTTAAGGTTATTTTTTTTTTTCCATCGAGAAAACTATAACTTTACTAAACTTTATTTCTTTATTTGCAAACCTTGTTTTAAAAATAATAATAATTAAAAAAGCAACAAAAAAAATCACTTAACTATGCACATGTGAGCAGATCCTGCAGAAAATATTCCTCTTAGCAGGAATTCCTTGTTTTTAACACTTGCTATGGCCAGGATTTAATATTTCTGCAGCTACCAAGGGATCCTTAGAGCTTTTTTTCCATGTGTGATTTGTTACCATCCTGCTCCCCCCAGGCTTTGGGAAAGGCTCCTGCAGCAGAAGGAGGGTTTAGGTTCTGTTGGGGGTTTGAGCCCAGTTTTATGCCAGTTTTATGGGAAGGGATTTGTGCTCAGCATAACCCTAGCTCGGTGGGGAGAGGAGCTGAGCCCTGGCTGGGGGGAAATCTGCTGCTTGCCAGCTCCCAAACCACTGATTCCTGTGCATTTTTTGGGATGAAAACGGTGCATTATTCAGTGCTGCCTTTCCCATGGCCCTCCCTGCCCAGCCCTGTCCTGAGCATGCCTTTACTTTGTCTGTGTGGTGCCAAATCCCCGTTTCCCTTTAGTGCCATCCCTAACCAGTCCTACATTCCTTTGCTGATCCATGATTGCATCCAGACTCCTCCCAGTTTGTCATGTGTACAGTTGGATCTGTTAGACTTGTTGGCAGTATTAAAATGGTGAGTAAAGATTGTAGCCTTTTCTCCACTTTATTCTTCCTTTTTCCAGGAGTGCTCCCAGCTTTTGTGCTTTGCTGGAGAAGGAGAGGAAGAGCTTTGATGGGAATTGGGTGGAATTACCTGGACAGGGATGTTCCTTGTGCTTTATCACCCACCACTGGTGGTGTTGTGCTGCTCCCAAAGACTTGAGTTGTCCTGGCACAGTTGGAACATGCCAGGAATCCCCTTGCCCATGGGATTATTGGCAGATGGATAATTACTGTTTATTTGTAGCCTAAATCTCACTGGATGCTGTGACCCCCTTGGGAATTCTGCTTTGGGCACTTCTGTGGGATGGAGGTGGGACTGTTCTCAGAACACTTGCTTAGAAATCCAGGGTAAATTCCTCAGGGAGGCTGCTGTGTGCTGGCAGGGGGAGCCCTGAGGGAGATTCCCTGTTCTGGAATCTTTTCCAAGCTGTCTGGAGCTGTGTCTGTTTGACAGTTCCCTTCCAGCCATCCTCCATGGGATAACTCATCCTTTAAACTCATCCAGGAGCTTCATCCAGGAAGGTTTTTGGCATGGTGACCCCCATCCCACCCCCAGGAGCCCAGCAGTGGCCATGGGGTGATCCAGGTGAGATCCAGAGATCCACACACCCCCAGAATGGATGAAATATCCCTTGATCCAAGCTCTGGGACACAGGAATGGAGCAAAGTGGAAGAAAGGAAGAACATCCACATCATGCATATTCCTTTATTGTGTTTTCCTACAGTTAAATGAAGCTGGTCGGGAGATCTCTGCAGGAAACAGGGAGAGGATGGATACAGGGCTCATCTATGAATTATTTACAAACAGACAGAGCAAATGCAGCTCTAAGTAGCAGAATGAAAATCTTTCAAGTAACCATTTCCTCTTTATCCAGCCCATTGCTGGGCTGGAAGTGGGATTCCCTTCCCCAGCCCCTCCTGCCTGAGAAATTCCCTCCATTTAGGGCCCAAAACAACCCCACAAACCCCTGGTTTGTCCTGCCAAGGGCTGGGGTTGGTTCCCAGGAAAGAATGAGGGACTGAGGTTGGTTCCCAGGAGGGACTTGGGGGTAACACAGCCTCCACCTTCCCCAGAAATTTCATCCTGGATTAATCCAGCTTCGATCCAAGGGCAGGAATGGGCTGCAGAGGGATGGGCAAGGGGGCCATGTCTATCCTACCTCCCAAATTCCCTTAATATTCCTATTCCTGCTGGGCTCTCTGGTGTCAAACCTCCTGTAAAACGCTGAGAACAGGGGTTCTTCCTTGGAAAAAAAAGAGGAAATGGCCATGAAAGGGAGCAGGAAGTTGAGCTTCAGCCCCTTCCAGGATTGGGTTTGGAAGGAGGCAGATTTGGGGAGGTCATAGAAAAAGTGGGAGCAGTGATGTGTGGTGAGGGTTGGTTCTTCCTTTGGCTCTGCTCAGCAGAACGGTGAGATGGGAATGTTTTCTTCTTCTGGGAGGGAGGGAGAGAGAACAGGGAGTTAAATACACCCAGGGAAGGGCTTAGGGGAGCAATTTTATGGAAACAAGGGAGAAACTCAGGTGGGGTTCAGGGATTTGTGTCACTTCATCCCTTTGCCTTCCTCTGTGGTGATGAGGATGGAGCATCCCCTCCCTCCCCCCCTTCCAAGTGTCATCTTCTGGTGCCTCCTGCCTGCAGAGAACCTGCTTGAGGTCTTTTTATTGTTTTGGTTTCTTTTTGTATCTTTTTCCTGCTTTTTTGTTAATATTCAAGGATAAGAGAAACACCAGAGTTTCCCTGAAAAGCAAAGTGCCAGAGCCAGTGGCTGGGAACTGCTTGGAAAAGGGGAGAGAGGATGGAATTCCTGCTGCTGCTCAGAATTAGTGCAAGATTTAGGATGATAAACCCTAATTAGAGTGATAAACCCTAATTAAAGTTTTAGGATGAGCTAAAAGGCTGAGAGCAGCATAGTGTGCCTTGGGATGTTCCCATCCACTGAGGCTGGGCTGGAATTGCAACTGGAGAGAAATAAAATGATTCCTTTTAGCTCAGGTGGAGGATTTGGGAATCTCTATGTGCAAGGGGGAGAATTGTCTGGCTGAGCCCACCCCACTGTGGGATGGGACTGAATCCCATGGGAGCTCAGCACAGGGATGTGACCATGTCCCTGGGCTGATGGGACCCCAGACTGCCCCTCCCCACTGCTCCCAGTCCATCCTCCCCTCCCCTGCTCTGAGGATTTCCAGGACTTGATGGCAAAACCAGAGGGACCTACATCCCACCACCCCTCAAAGCAGGATGGAGCCAGCTCTGATCATCCTCATCCTCATCCCCAGCTCTTCTTTCTTTTTGGGATGGTGCTGAGTCTGCTCATGCTTATCTCCAGCCCCTTCCCCAGCCTTGCTTTTGGGGGGGATGGAGCTGGCTCTGCTTTTCTTCATCTCCTTTCCCCAGCCCTTTTTTGGAGATTGAGCTGGTTCTGATCATCCCCATCCTCTTCCTTCTTCCCCTGACCTTTTTTGGGGATGGAGCCAACTCTGCTCTTTCTCATCCGTGCCCTCCTTTCCCAGCCCTTTATGGGAGGGATCCAGGTTTGATTGTTTTCATATCCCTCCCCTTCCCCAGCCCTTTTTTTGTGATGGAGCCAACTCTGCTCTTCCTTCTCCCCTTCCCAAGCTTTTTCTTCAATGGAACCAACTCTGATCATTTTCATCTCAGTCCCCTTCCCCAGCCCATTTTTCAGAGAGATCCAGCTCTGATCATCTTTGTCCTCCTCCCTTTTCCCAGCCCTTTTTGGGATGGAGCCAATAGTGATCATCTTCCTTTTCATTCCCTTTCCCAGCCCTTTTTGGGTGGAGCCCATAGTGATAATCATGCTTGTCTTCATCCCCCTTCCCTTTCCCAGCCTTTTTTGTGATGGAGCCAGTAGTGGTCATCCTCCTCTTCATTCCCCTTTCTCAGCCTTTTTTTTCAGAGAGATCCAGCTCTGATCATCTTCATCACCCTCCCCTTTCCCAGCCCTTTTTGGGATGGATCCAGCTCTGACCACCCTCCTGCCCTCTCCTGTCCCTGTTTTCTGGCTCCAGCCTCTCCCGTACCTGCTGGTGCTCAGAAGAGGCCGCAGTCCTTGAGGTTCTCTTTGATGATCACGTCTGTGACGGCGTCGAAGACGAACTTGACGTTCTGTGTGTCTGTGGCACAGGTCATGTGGCTGTAGATCTCCTTCACGTCCTTCCTCATGTTGAGATCCAGGAACTGGGTCTTGATGTAATTCCCTGCGTCCTCAAATGTGTTTGGACCTGCAGAGGGGGGGAATGCTTCCAAGCTGCTCCCATGGGGGTGGGTGTTGGAGGAAAAGGGGTGGAGAGCTGACCAGGCGTAGCACAGAACTCCTTTTTACCCCATTTCTGTTCTTCCAAACACCTTCCTGAGGCCACATCCATCCTCTCCTCAGCTTCAGCCTCCCAGGATTTGACTCACCACCTCAAAGAGCAGCATGGAGCTGCTTCTGCTCATCCTCATCCCCTTCCCCAGCCTTTTTCTGGGATAGAGCCAGTTCTCATCATTCTCATCTCCCTTCCCCAGCCCTATCACAACACATCCCAAAACCATCTTTGCTGGGACCACACAACTCCCCAGTCCCTGGTTTGGGGGGTCTCAAAGAGGAGGATTAAGGCTGGGAATGGTCTGGACTCACCATCATACTCTGGGAAGCAGATGCTGAGATGGACTTTCTTGATCTTTTCCTCAAAAAGGTCCTTCTTGTTGAGGAAGAGGATGATGGAGGTGGCGGCAAAGAACTTGTGGTTGCATATACTGTTGAATAGGTGCAGGGACTCATGCATGCGGTTCTGCAGGGAAGAGGATCATCATGGATTGGCACCCCCTTTGGGCCACTGCAGCCCACCCCCAAGCCCCCATTCCCAAAAAAAGAGCTTTCCCCTGTTTGCTGCAGCAGCAGCTGCTCCTGCTGCCTGCCCAGTCTCTCCTGCCCACCCAAAATCACAGATAAATCCACGTGATGCTCAGGGTAGGGACTGGCTCCAGTCCCTCCTGGGATTGTCAGAAATGAAGGACTGTAGTGATTTCACTGAGCAAATGATCCATGGAAACCTTGGAGCCTGTGACGAAGGTGCTCAGTGAGCATCAGGGGGATGCTTGTGTTGGACCATGGCTTCTGGCCATTGTCCACAGCTTCAGGAAGGAGCTGGGAAAAGGAAATCTCCAGTTTCAGAGCAGATGTTGAGTTCTTAGTTTGCTGCTGGGTCATCCTGAGGGCATAAGAATCCATCTAGGCAGAGCCAAGTCCAGTGGGGGGATTTTCTTGATATAAGGGGGGTCCTCCATCTTTGTGGGCAGCAGGTGGGTTCTCCAGGAATGGTTTTCCCTCATCCAGCTTCCCATCACAGCAGCTTTTCTGTAAGCAGAGCACTGACTGTGCCCAAATCCTGCCCTGTCCTGTGCTGGGTGGGCATTCCAGCCTCTCCCAAGGGCTCCCATGGGAAGGATGCTCTCCTGCACGTGGCTGAGAAAAGGCTGTGAGCTCCTGCCTGGCCATGGCAGGGCCCAGGGATGGCAGATCCTGACTCTGATCCAGCTTCAGAAGGTATTTGGATCCCAAGCAGCAGCCATGGGACCTGGAGGAGATGCCAGAGAAGAAACCACTCCTGCTCTTCTTGTCTTCACCCCTTATCTCTTCAAAGAAAAACCCATTATGGAGCTTCCATGTTCCTTCTCTCTGGATCTCCAAGCTGCTTTTCCAGGGCTCTGCTGGTGCATCCTTCACTGGACACATTTTGGATCATGTCCTTGTGCCCCCACACTGGGAGGGTGGGAGCTGCCCCTCCTTATCCCCTCTGCTCGCCCTGGAGGGCACAGTGAGACACGAGGTGCCTCAGGACCAGATTTTCCTTCATCCCAGTGGGTTCATGGCTCTTCCTGCCCTTCCCTGTAGCTGGCTGGCTGTGTTGCCATTCCCTGGTGGATCTCAGGATTTGCTCATGGGGTTTCCTCATAGGCAGAGCCATGGATTCATGACCCAGAGGAAGTGCAAACACCTTTATCGGGTGCAAGTGAGCAGGAATGAGCTCCATCCTGCATCTCCCACACCCTTCCTGGATTACCCAGAGCATCTGACAGTGCAAAGTGCTGTTCCTCCCTCCTCTGATCCCCCTCAGAGCTCCCTGTTCCTCTCCCCCTTAGCTCCCAGTGCCTCCAGGACCCCAACCCACCACTTCGTCATCCTCCACCAGCACCATGTCGTAGGCGCTCAGGGCCCCACAGAAGATGATGCAGGTCACCCCCTCGAAGCAGTGGATCCACTTCTTTCTCTCTGAGCGCTGCCCTCCCACGTCGAACATCCTGGGGAGGGGACAAGCATGAGGGACACACTCACACCTGGTCCTGACACCCCCCATCTGATGGTGCCACATCCTCAAGGGAGCAGGAATCACTGTGGGACGGCACTGGTGCTCCCTTGAGTGTCAGGGTCACCCCAAAATCCCTCCCCACCATCAGGGCTGGGGGGAATCATGGAGGAGTGGTCATGGAGGTGAAGGAGGCTCCCACCCACCTGAAATTCAGGTCTTTGACAGAGAACTTGGTCTCGATGATCCCTGTGGTCTTCACTCGGGATCGCAACACATCCTGCTCGTTGGGGAGGTAGTTGGGGGCTGTGATCCTGTCCAGCTGGTTCAGGTAACTGGGGGGACAGGAAGGGATGTGACCTGCTGCCAAGGGGCTCCCCATGTCTCCCCCTTCCGCCAGATTTTTGGGGATGGTTGTGGGGATGAGCTCTGCCAAACACTGGGACTCCAGGGCAGTGACATCCCTGGGGAAGCTGAGGGACATCAAGGGTGGTGGGGCTGCAGGTCAGCAGCACTCTTGGGATGGGGATGGCACTGGTGGGATGGATGATGACAGCAGTGGGATGGAGAATGTAGGACAGCACTAATGGAATGGAAGATGGCAGCAGTGAGATGGGGATAGCACTGATGGGATGGAGAAGGGCACTGGTGAGATTGGGGAATGGTACTGGTGGGATGGATGATGACAACAATGGGATGGAGGATGACACTGGTGGGATGAAGAATGGCAGACTCAGGGTATTCCCAGGAGCAGGGAGGAGATGGATTTTGCCAGGCTGGGTTGGAGCTGGCCATGAGCTGTCAGGGTGTCCCCAGGCTGGTCCCTGTTGTGCCCTGTCCCCACTCACTATGCAGCTGAGTCGTTGAGCTGATACTCGGCAGCGCGGTCAAAGCACGCCTGAACCCCCCCGTCCTTCCACAGCTTCTTGATGCAGGACACCAGCTCTGGGGGCATCGTGCCCTCCTCAATGGAGTCAGCCAGGTTGAAGAGCAGCCGGCCTTCATCCTGCGAGAGGGACCTTCATCACCAACCCTGCCATGGCCCCTGCTCCCCCAGAGAGCCCTCAGGACTGGGGGGACAGCATGGGGCTGCTGTGGGCGCTGGTTCTGGGGGCTGCCCTGGCCCCACGCCGTGGGGTGTGGGGGACAGGGACACTGTCCCCGGACTGACCGCGCAGGAGGACTCGGCGTAGTCGATGCCCAGCGTGGACATGGCGCGGATGATGGCCAGGATGGACTGCAGGATGTTCCCGTAGATAATGGACTTGAACTCCATGCACTCCTCCTCTGTGTAACCGTCCTGGTGGATGATCCTGGCAGGCACAGTGGCCTCAGCCCCAAGCCAGGACATCCCCTCCACCAGGAATCACCACCCCACACTGGGAATCACAGGTGCCACCGCCAGGTGACATGGGGGGTGACTGGAGATCCAGCCACCCCATGTCCAAGAGCTGGTGGCTCATCCTTGTGGCCTCCCCCTCCCCAGTGTGGCCCAGGCCATACTCACTTCATCTGCTTCACGATGGTGCTCTTCCCTGACTCTCCAGCCCCTGGAAAAGGGTGGGAGGGACACCTTAGTGCCCATCAGGACCTGTTGCCACCGTGATGAGCACCCCATGGGGATCAAAGCCGCTGCCCCCCACACATCTCCTGGCTACACACCCAGCCTGGCCTCTTCCCACGACCACCGTCATCCCCACACTCCTGTCACCCCTTGCACCCTGTGTGGGACCACAGCTCAGGGACCCCCAGGGTGGTGGGAGCCCCCTGAGTGCAGGTCCCCCCATCCCACACCTCCCGCCCACCGTGAGCAGTGCCCGGCGATGCCTCTGGGGCCGTAAGCGGCTTAGGGCAGCACAGGAAGCTGCTTAGAATTAGGGTGTTAATCGCCTTGACCCCAGCCCCCCCACCTGCATACGGCCCTACTGCTGGCCCCAGCCCCATGGAGTCACCCCCTGCCCCACAGAGTCACCCCCCAGCCCTGTGGGGTGTGTAGGGACCCCCAAGGAACCATCTCCCCCTGCCTGGCACCACCAGCAGGTTTTGGGGTGCTGGTGGCAGAAATTCCCCAGGTTCTCGCTGACCCCGTGAGATGTGGCACATCCTGGTGGGACCCGGGGGCTTGGTCCTTTCCCCATCCCCTCACTGTCCCCTTCGTGCCTGCTGTCCCCAAAAGCCGATGCCACATCCAGCCCTTCCCAGGGATAACATCCTGGTGGCAGGACAACATCTCCAGGCTGATGGTGACTTGTCCGAGGGGTACCAGAGCCAGGGCAGGAGGAGCCCAGGGAGTCACAGGTTCCTGGTCCCCTTCCCCATCCCCACATCCCCTCAGCCTCAATGGAGTGGGAGCACAGGGACATCTCCAGGGGACATCCCCTCCAGCCTTACCAAGCAGCAGCAGCTTGACTGTCTTGGCCTCCTTATCTGCATCCTCCTGGAGCTTCTTCTCCAGCTCCTTGGACCTCTTGGCCATCTCCTTGTCCTCGGCACTGGCCCCGCTCCCCATGGCTTCGTCCTCCTCCTCCTCCAATAACTCCACAAGCTCCTCTAGGTCCCCAGGCTTTTCCAGCTCTTCAAGGAGATAACACGCACACCTCGGGAACGAGGTGGGCACTGGGAGATGAACGAGAAATTCAAAAAAAGGAGAGCCAGGTACCCCACACCCAATGTTGGGGTGCCTCAAGCCGGCAGCACTCTTCGGTGGGTCCTCGCTGCTGGCTGCCCCCCGCTCTCTCCCTTAATTCCCCATGGATAACCTGATTTTTTTTGACCGTGGGATTTGGGGACTTTTTATCTTGCCATGTGACCCAGGAAATCCAATTAGCCCAAGATGGCAAAGATTAGGGCTCAGGGAGAAAAAAAAGGATGGAGCATCTCAGGGAGGTGGGCAAGGGGCTTTACATAAGGGGGGCATCAGCGTGACACCCCCTGTCCTTGGGGACCGGTCCCCTGGGGTGACTTGGGAAGTGGGGATCATTTTGGGGGTCCCTCCTGTCCGTGGGCTGTGACCCCATTTTTGGGGGGCATTGAGGATGGGATCATCCCCATGTTGTGTGTGTCCCCCACCCCTGGGTGCTCCAGAGCGGTGGCAGGGGACTGGGCGGTGACAGGGGGCCAGGGTGGTGGCAGGGGGGTGATGGCACCGGGGGATTCCTCCTGCAGGGAAAAGGGAGCTAATTACCCCGGGGTGGGTAACGAGGGCCCCTAATCCTGCCCCGCTGGGTGCCGCCCTCCCGCTGCCTAAGCTCTTTAATGGGATCGCGGCTCAGCCTTCCTCCTCCTCCTCCTCCTCTTCCCGGGCTCAGCACCCCCCTCCCAGGCCAGCCCATCCCCCAAACCCTGGGGACAGGTGGGTGCCTCCCCCTTTTCCTGCGGGGCTGGCTGTGGGTGGGCACCGCAGGGGGAGTCCCCGCCCCGGGGTGGGCTTTGGGACCCCCACAAGCCCTGCACGTCCCCGATGTGGCTTTAAGGTGTCCTAAATCCCCGATGTTTGGGTTTCAGGTGTCCTAAATCCCTGCACTTCACAGGGTCACTGGGGGCTCCATGTCCCCGCACCGGTGTCCCCACGTCCCACCGGGCGCATGTTCGCTGCCAGCGCCGTTGCTTGGGGACACTCTGTTCCTGCTGTCCCCGCGGACACAGAGCCCTTTCTGAGCCTCTAATGAACTCGGCGCTAATGAGGGGGGTCCAATTAAAATACCAGACACCACCCCCCCTCCCCGCGGTGTGCGGACAGTGCTGGGCAGGGGACATGAGTCAGGCTGGGGGTCCCCACTGTCCCCCGTGGCTGTTGTGGCACAGCGCTGTCCCCGGTGGGTGGTGTCACCTCGCTGTCCCTTCACCCCCTCGACAAGGGGTGGGGGGCACAGAGGGGGGTGGGTGACATTCCCTCCGCTCTAACAGCGGCTAAAAATACCCCCCCGCGCCGGTGGCAGCTTCGGGGACACTGGGGGCGCTCGGAGGGGACACAGCCCGACAGCCACCCAGAGCCACCCGGGCACCGGCAGCCCCGGCCCAGGTAGGGACACACGGAGCGACACCCCCGGCACAGTGACACCCCCGGCACAGGTGACACCCCCGCGGCCGGGCTCTGCCTCTGGGGTGGCCCCACTTTGGGTGGGGGGTGCATTAGGGGGCAGGGCCTCCTTGGGGACATTCCTGGGGGGCTCAGGGCACCCCCAGCAGGGTGTGAGGTGGGGAGTGCTGCAGGAGTGTGAGTCCTTTTGGGGTGCGGTGCCATATCTGGGGGGGATCATCATTGTCCCATTTTGGGGGGCACTGGCTGATTTCGGAGGTGCCTTTGGGGGTACAGTGTTTAACGGGGGGGTGAGGGTCTGTTTAGGGGGTGCAGCGCCAGCCCTGGGGAGGGGGATCATCATTGCCCCATTTCGGAGGTACCCCGTGCCTTTGGGGGTACAGTGTTTAACGGAGGGGGGGTGACAGTCTGTTTTGGGGGTGCAGTGCCAGCCTTGGGGAGGGGGTGCCCATCCCGGGGGTGACGGTGCCCGCTGGGGGGGCACAGGGATTCCCAGTGGGATTGGGCCGAGCTCTGGATGGGGAAGAACACCACCCTGTGTTTTTGGGGAGCAATGCTTGTTCGGGGAGGGGGGCAGTGTCCATATTGGGGGGGGGCATAATGTCCACCCTGGGGGGGGGTTAACTCTATTAACCCTATTTTGGAAGCATCGCTGTCGCTTTGGGGGGGTCCGATCCCATCTCTCGCGGGGGTGCGATGCCCGCTCGGGGGGGACGTTAGGGCTGAACCGGGGGATAACGACTGTCCCCGAGGAGGGGCTTGGGCTGTCCCGGGGGTCCCACAGAGCCGCCTGGGGGGCTGTCCCGGGGTGCACACGTCTGTCCCGGGGTGTCACGGCTGTCTGGGGGTCACGGCTGACCCCACACGGGTACAGGGCGTTCCTCTGGGGGTGTCAGGTTTGTCCGTGGGGGGGTCACGGCTGGCCCAGCGCTGTCACAGCCCCATCACGGGTCTTGCCCCCCCCTCCAACCCTCCAGCGCCGCAGCCTCCTCCTTCCTCCTCCTCCTCCTCCTCCTCGCCACATCCTCCGCCCGCCCCATCCTCTTCCTCGTGCCGGTTTCCGGCCGGGCCCCGCCGGGGACTTTGGTCCATTCCCGGGTTCCTGCATCAATCATCAACCAGGGGAGGGAGCGGCCGCTGCGGCCCCGCCGCCGTAAGAGTCCCCCGGGCGCCCCCCGTCATTCACCCCCCGCCCCCATCACCATCATCACCACCATCACCATCATCACCGCCAGCATCAGCCCCTCCGCTCCTCCCCGGCCCCCCTGGAGCCGCCATGTCCTCTGTCCCCCCGGCCAAGTGCTCCTTCAAGAAGCGGGGTAGCCTGCAGACCCCCAGCCCCGCAGGTGAGACCTCCCCCAAGCACCCGAGGGGACACCAGGGGACAGCCAGCTCACGGCCCGGGGGTGGGGGGGCGATGCTGCGAGTAGGGGGATCATTTGGGGGGGGGGCAATGCCGCCGTGCTGCTCTGAGGGTTTATTTTGGGGAGGGGGAGCCACCAGCGTGTCCCGGCACCCGGAGGGGTGGCAGCGGCGGGGGGGGCCCTGCGTGTCCCCTCCTGCCAGCGCAGCGCCTCGGTGGCGCAGTGAGAGCGGAGGAAGAGGAGGAGGAGGAAGGAGGGGGGGCGGACCCGGTTTGGGGGGGCTCCGCGGGGGCGATCTCGGGTGGCACTGGGTGGGGGGCAGTGATGACAGGGGGTGGGCAAGGTGGCACTTTGTGGTTGGCACTGTTGGGAGAGGGTCTCAGGGTGCCGCCGGGGCTGCTCCCACACGTGGGTGGCACACGTGTGTTCTGGGTGGATGGCAAATGGTGGTGGTGACACAGGGTGAGTGTGGTGACATCACCGGCGTGAGGTGGCACTACGGGGTTGTCACCTGGGGGGTCTAGGGGCATCACCGGGCTGCTCCCGGCTCTGGTGAGCCACGTTTGTCCTGGGTGGGTGGCACAGGGTGTTCTGGATGGTGGCACGAGTGGGTGAAGTGGCACTTTGAGGTTGTCATCTGTCTGGCACCCGTGTTGGGGGGGATCTTGGAGTGCCACCAGGGCCGCCACCTGTCACACGTGGGCAGCACAGGCTATGTCCCGGGGGCACAGGGGACATAGGAGAGGCACCACCAGCACATCTGATGACACCAGTGCTGTCCCTGCCCTGGGTGACACAGCCCCCATTCCCATTGGGGTGATGCAGGGAGCAAATGGGGTGGAGGCTCCTGTTTGGGGGTCAGGGGACCTGGATCTTCCCCCAGGCTGTGCTGGGTGGAGGGGCTCTTACTGGTGCACCCAGTTTAACCAGTAGGAGCTGATTTCCAGTGCCCACCAGCAGGTCTATGGTGGGTTTGGGGTTGCAGAGGACGGTGGTGGCATTGGGGTGGCATTGGGCATCCCCCATGGCCCCAGTGCTGGTGGGAGCAGGGGGTGTGGGGCAATGGGGTGGCTTTGGAGGGGGGATGATGTCACCTCCCCTACCCCAGTGTGGGGATGTGCCCTCTGGGATGGGATGGGGGCAGGGAGGTGACCCTGGCAGGGACCCCAGTGTTGTGCCCCCCATGCCATGGGGGTCCTGCAGCCCAGCCCCGAGCCCCTCATTCATTCTCTGCTGGTTTCTCACAGCCCCCAGTGGAGCCAGCAGCCCCCCCAGTGCCCCAGGGGGATTGGGGGGGAGGGGGGCTCTTCCCCTTCAGCTGCCTCAGTTTCCCCATCATCCCCATTGGGAACAGCATCCCAGTTCCATGGTGGGGAGGGGGGGCTGATTAACCCCTTCCTGGCCAGATGGGGGATCCAGACCCCCCAGCTGATGTTGTCCCACTCCCTGCAGAGCTGCGGGGAGGGCCAGGGGCCCGGCCCCTGCAGTCAGCCTGGTCCCTGCCCGGGACCCCCCACAGCCTGAAGCATTTCCCAGTGGATCTGCGCACGTCCATGGATGGCAAATACAAGGAGATCGCTGAGGTGGGTCTGGGGCACACAGCTTGCCAGGTCTGGGGGGTTGAGCCTGTGTTGGGGGAGTGGGGGGGGTTTCCCCTCCATCCTTCCTCCACTCATCCTCCCCAAACCCTCCTTCCTTCCCACTTGTTCAGCTCTGAGTGTGGGAATCCCTGTGAGCCTTTCTCTGCCAACCCAGGGGCTGAAGTTCATGGCAGGGCTGAGGCTGCACCCAGCTTGTGGCAGGGCTGCTCTGAGCTCAGCTCAGGGCTCTGGACACAGCTCAGTGATGCTCTGGGCTCAGCTCACAGCAGGGCTGCTCTGGGCTCAGTTCAGGAATGCTCTGGGCTCATGGTAGGGCTGCTCTGGGCACAGCTCAGGACTGCTTTGGGCACAGTTCATGTCAGGGCTGCTCTGGGCACAACTCATGGCAGGACTGAGGCTGCACCCAGCCCATGACACAGATGCTCTGGGCTCAGCTCAGGGATGCTCTGGACGCAGTTCATGTCAGGGTTGCTCAGGGCTCCGCTCAGGGCTGCTTTGGGCTTGGCTCAGGGATGCCCTGGGCTCATGGCAGGGCTGAGGCTGTACCCAGCTCACAGCAGGGCTGGGGCTGTACCTAGCTCACAACAAGGCTGCTCTGCAGGAGCTGTTTTGCCGCTCACTGGCTGAGAACGAGATGCGCACGGCTCCCTATGAGTTCCCCGAGGAGAGCCCCATCGAGCAGCTGGAGGAGCGGCGCCAGCGCCTGGAGCGCCAGATCAGCCAGGACGTCAAGTAAGCCTGGGGGGTTCCCCTGTGTGCACCCCAAATGGCTGGAAGGGAGCCCTGCACGGGGCCAGGCCACCTCCCCGCCCCAAGAGGCTGTCTCTGTGCCAGCTCTGTGTGCCCTCTCCCGTGGGTGTCGCACTTGGTGTCCCCTTTGCAGTGAGTTTTTGGCTGGTTTCTGTCTGGTTTCTGTTGTTTTGGCATTAACGGGGTGTTTTCTCTCCCCGGCCCCCCCATTTCTCTCCCCCTCGTCCCCCCGGCTGTCCCCCCCCTCCACCGCCGCCTCCTTGTCCCCAGACTTGAGCCCGACATTTTGCTCAGAGCCAAACAGGACTTCCTGAAAATTGACAGTGCTGCGGACTTACAGTGAGTGTCCGGCCCGGTGTCACCGGCCGGGGCCACGGGGGGGATCGGGGACCCGCCTGGCCCCGTCTGACCCAGCACACCCAAGCATGGAGCCAAGAGGTCCCTCCCAGCCACTCTCACCGACACTGAATGCACCTGGGGAGGGGGGTTGGGGTGAGCTGGGGGTCCCAGCTCTGCTGCTGGCACAGGACCCCTGTCCTGGCCCTGTCGTCCCCTGGATGGGGGGGTCTGACGCTGTGTGTCCCCTCCCTCCTGTCTCCGCTTGGGAGCTGTCTCTGTCGTGAGTTTTTTTTGTTCTTTGTGCCCTTCTCCCCACTCCCACTTTTCATTGTGCTCATCAGGGCTGAGGGATGTGTTTTGGGAAGGGGGACAATGCCACCACCAAAAAGGACACGGGTGGCACAGCTGCCACAACCTCGTGGTGGCATCTCTGGGGACAGCGTCACCATCCTGCCACCCCAGGGCTGGACAGAGTCCCTGGGGTGGGGCTCATGCTGCTCTTGGCATACATGGGAATGGGGCAGACCTGTCACTGTCCCACTGGCCACGTCTGTCCCCACAGGCTCTTCAAGGAGCAGAATGACAGCCTGGTGGACCATGTCCCCAAGGAGCGGGAGGCGCTGCTGGAGCGAGAATTCCAGCGGGTCACCATCTCTGGGGAGGAGAAATGTGGGGTGAGCCTCCCCCTGACCCCCCTGGAAACCAGGCAAGGGTCTCCAGGCTGCCAACCCCAGCTTGGGGGGTGGTTTTTTGTTTTGTGTTCCCTTTCCAGGTGCCCTTCACGGACCTGCTGGATGCAGCCAAGAGCGTGGTGAAGGCTTTGTTTGTGAGGGAGAAGTACATGGGGCTGTCCCTGCAGAGCTTCTGCAAGACCACGGCCCGGTACCTGCAGGAGCTCTCCGAGAAGCCCCTGGAGACCCGAGGCTACGAGGAGGTGCCCGAGACCCCTGTGGCTGCTGGTGAGCACGCTGTGGAGGGGTCTCAGTGCTGAGCTGGGGTGCTGCAGGAGCTTTTGGGGTGATGCTGGGTGTCTCCTGACTGCAGATGCCCCCGTGCACCCCCCGTTTGCTGAGCAGCACCCCTATGAGAAGTGGGACCCCAAGAACATGCCAGCGGATCTTGGCTTCGGGCTGAAGATGGTGGATGGCGTTGTGCACGTCTACACCAAGCAGGACATCACTGACAAGTGAGTTTTGTGAGGGGAGGGTCCTTCTCATTGGGGTGAGGAATTTTTTGGTGGCGCTGTGTTACTCTCACGTGTGTCCCCCACCAGGAGCACGGAGCTGGACCTGCCATACCCCGACCTGCAGGAGTTCATTGCTGACATGAATTTCCTCATGGCTTTGATCATCAATGGGCCCATGTAAGGGGAAGGGTCCCATGGGAGGGTCCTACCCTGGGGGGGATCCCATGATGAGGATGTGACCTGACCCCCTGGACAGCCCCAAGGATGTGGCTGTGACTCTGGCACACAGTGCTGGTGCAGCTCCCATGTGCACCCTCACCTGTGTCCAAGAGTCTATGTTCCCATATCTGTGGCGGCACCAGCCTTTTGGGGCTGGATGTTCTGCTTCCTCACCCCAAACTGAGCTCCTCTTCCCTGTTTTGGGCAGCAAATCCTTCTGCTACCGCCGGCTGCAGTACCTGAGCAACAAGTTCCAGATGCATGTGCTGCTCAATGAGATGAAGGAGTTGGCGGCCCAGAAGAAGGTGCCTCACCGTGACTTCTACAACATCCGCAAGGTACCTGGGGATCCTGAGCTAGTCCCAGGTTTTGGGGGGTTCCTGGGGAGCTCTGGGAGGGTCTCAGGGCTGAGCATCACCTCCCTGGTGCAGGTGGACACCCACATCCATGCCTCGTCCTGCATGAACCAGAAGCATCTCTTGCGCTTCATCAAGCGGGCGATGAAGAAGCACCTGGATGAAATTGTCCATGTGGAGAAGGGGAAGGAGCAGACGCTCAAGGAGGTGTTTGAGACGATGAACCTCACAGCCTACGACCTGAGCGTGGACACACTGGATGTCCATGCGGTACGGGAGGCTCCCAAACCCTGGGGATGAGTGAACCCCATCCTTGGTTCTTCTCCAGGGGGTTTTACCAGGAGATGGGGGGTTGGTGGGTGTTGGGGTAGGTGATGAGGACTCTCAGGTCACACCTGTCCCACGTTCAGGACCGGAACACCTTCCACCGCTTCGACAAGTTCAACGCCAAGTACAATCCCATCGGGGAGTCCATCCTGCGGGAGATCTTCATCAAGACGGACAACCGCGTCTCGGGGAAGTACTTTGCCCACATCATCAAGGTGGGCCACCTCCCCTCCTTGTGGTATAACTCATGTCCCCTTCTGGTGGCCAAGCAGTGACAGTTGTCACTTGTCCCTTCCCATCAGGAGGTGATGGCAGACCTGGAGGAGAGCAAGTACCAGAACGCGGAGCTGCGCCTGTCCATCTACGGGCGCTCGCGGGATGAGTGGGACAAGCTGGCCCGCTGGGCCGTCAGCCACCGCGTGCACTCCAACAACGTGCGCTGGCTCGTGCAGGTGCCCCGGCTCTTGTGAGTGAAGGGGGCACAGGAGCTCTCACTTGGGTTGGGGGGATGCAGCCACCCCACTGTTGGAATTAAATACCAATATTGCCAGATGGAACGTGCCTGGGCTCGTCTGCCCCTTGCTGCTTGACCAAGGGCAGCAGCTGTGGTGGTTTCACCTCAAAAACACCTTTGGCTGGCTGGATATTGCAGCTGGGCACTGGGGACAAGTCCAGGCATGCAGGAGCTCAGGTTTACCTCTGGTGGAGAGGCTTCAAGGCGAGGTGAAGGAAAAGGAGTCGGGTTCTGCCTGGAGGGTTTGGATCCAGAGCTTTATTCTGGCCCACAGGCCTCTGAATGCAGCAACAGCTCCAGCAGAACTCCCTGAGCCCGTGGGTGCTGTTCCTTTTAACCCCAGGGAGAGGGGGAGAGAAGGGGTAGGGAGCCACCAAGCAGGTAAGGGGGGAAGGTCTCGAGACAAATGACCCCTGGATGGCCCAGTGTCCCCAGGGTTGAAAGGCATCTTTGGAACTTCACCAGCCACACAACGTGGAATGCCAAGTTTGACGGACAGCACTCAGCAGGGGCAAGGGAGGGGAAGGGAGAGGTTGTTGGCACACCTGGGGAAAGAACCGGGGATGACTGAGACAGGCTGTTCCATCACACTGCAACACCCCACTGCTGGCTGTGGTGGGGTGGGGAGGGGGAAAGCTGGCTCTGAGTGGGGTCTGTTCCCTGCAGTGACATCTACCGGACAAAGAAGCAGCTGGCCAACTTCCAGGAGATGCTGGAGAATATCTTCCTGCCGCTCTACGAGGCCACAATTCACCCTGCCCAGCACCCAGAGCTGCACCTCTTCCTGGAGCACGTGAGTGCTGTGTCCTGCTCCTGGGGACACCCCAACCCAAACCCAGCTGGAGCGAGGGGTGGCATCCCACCCTGGGGCTGTCTGTCCTGCAGGTGGATGGCTTTGACAGCGTGGATGATGAATCCAAGCCAGAGCATCACATCTTCAACCTGGATAGCCCTTTGCCAGGCAACTGGGTGGAGGAGGACAACCCACCCTACTCCTACTACCTGTACTACATGTATGCCAACATGACAGTGCTCAACCACCTCCGGCGGTAAGGACATGGCACATCCCCAATTCCCCCATTCCTGGCCTGGAACACACACCCCTCAGGAGGTTCTGGGGAGGTCACAGGGTGATGCTGACAGTCAAACACCCCTTGCAGGAAGAGGGGTTTCCACACCTTCGTCCTGCGCCCGCACTGTGGTGAGGCCGGTCCCATCCACCACCTCGTGTCGGGGTTCATGGTCTCAGAGAACATCTCCCACGGGTTGTTGCTGCGCAAGGTGGGCGGGGATGGGGTGTCTGGGGGGGCTGGGGGTGTGGTGGGACCCCCCCTTACCCTGCTGTGCCCCACAGGCCCCTGTGCTGCAGTACCTGTATTACCTGGCCCAGATTGGCATTGCCATGTCCCCGCTGAGCAACAACAGCCTCTTCCTGAGCTACCACCGCAACCCCCTGCCCGAGTACCTCTCACGGGGGCTCATGGTCTCCCTCTCCACCGATGATCCCCTCCAGTTCCACTTCACCAAGGTGAGCATTTGTGGAGGGCACCAGCCAGTGACCCCCAGAGGGGCTGTGGGGTGGGCACGGCTGGGTGATGGGATGAAGTCAGTAGTGGGGTGGGGTTGGTGGTGCAGTGTGGCTGGTGGTGAGATGTGGCTGATGATGAGGTGGGGCCACTGGCAGCACTGATGGATTCTGGAGGGTGCTGGTGGTGTAGAGGGGATGGGAGGAGGTGGGGACCCCTGTCCTGCCTGAGGGGTCTCTGTGGTGTGGTGGGAGCTGAGGGTGTCTGTCCCCAGGAGCCGCTGATGGAGGAGTACAGCATCGCCACCCAGGTGTGGAAGCTCAGCTCCTGCGACATGTGTGAGCTGGCCCGCAACAGCGTCCTCATGAGCGGCTTCTCCCACAAGGTGAGGCCCGTTCCCTCATGCCCAATTCTGCAGTTTGCCTATTCCTGATTCCCATTTGCCCCCTTTTCTCCATTCCCTCATTTGCCCAACCCCTTCCCAATTCCTATTTGCCTCCATTCCCATCCCTAATGCCCACATTCTTCCATTCCCATTCCCAATTCCCCCATTCCCAATTCCCATTCACACCCTGTTCCCCCATTCCCAATTCCCATTCACTCCCAGTTCCTTCATTCCCAATTCCTATTCACACCCAGTTCCCCCCTTTGCAATTCCCATTCACTCCCAGTTTTCCCATTCCCAATTCCCATTCACACCCAGTTGCCCATTCCCACATTCCCAATTTTCATTCACTCCCAGTTCCCCCATTCCCAATTCCCATTCCCACTCCCATTTCCCCAGTTCCCAATTCCCATTCACCCCCAGTTCCCCCATTTGCCCATTCCCAATTCCCCCATTGTCATTTGCCCATTCCCACTCCCAGTTCCCTCATTCTCAATTCCCATTCCCACTCCCAATTCCCATTCCCAATTCCCATTCACTCCCAGTTCCCCCATTCTCACTTCCCATTCCCGCTACCAATTCCCCCATTCCCAATTCCTATTCACTCCCAGTTCCCTTGTTCCCAATCCCTTTTCACCCCCAGTTCCCCCATTCCCAATTCCCATTCACACCCAGTTGCCCATTCCCTTGTTCCCATTTCCCATTCACCCCCAGTTCCCCCATTCCCACTCCCAATTCCGTCATTGCCATTCCCCCATTCCCCCATTCCCCCTTCCCATGCCCTGGGAGCACTGGGGCAGCCCCGGGTCCTGTCCCCCCTCCCCAGGTGAAGAGCTACTGGCTGGGTCCCAACTACCTGAAGGAGGGTCCGGAGGGGAACGACATCCGCCGCACCAACGTGCCCGACATCCGCGTCAGCTACCGCTTCGAGACGCTGTGCCAGGAGCTGACGCTCATCACGCAGGCGGTGCAGAGCGCCGAGCTGGAGCCCATCCAGGAGGAGGACGTGCTCACCATCTCCCTGGGCACCCACTGACCCCCCAGTTCCCCCCCGAGCCCCCCAGGGCTCTGTCGCCGTCCCCCTGCCCGCTCCTGCTGCTGTCTCAGTGCCGTTGCAGGGTGCGGCGTTTGTTGAGTCCCCTCTGTTTCATCTTGGTTTGTTCGTTTTATGGGTGGTTCTGTTTGTTTTATTCTGTTGTTTTTAACTGGGGTCTCCTTGCTGGCTTGGGCCCTGCTGGCACGAGAAGGTGACACGGGGGAGAGCACAGCCAGGGGGTCCTGGATTTACCTCCCAGTGACAAGTCGGGGTGCTGGGTGCTGCTGTGGTGGCAGTGTGGGAGTGCCAGCCCAGCCCCACCTGGGTCCTGATGCTCCTTAACCCTGGTGCCCTCTCAGCCTGCTCTTCCACCCCGTGGGGACAACCAGAGGAACCCAGAGCTGAGGTCTCTGCTGTCGCTGGAGACACAGTGGCCCAGAGCACAGGGGGATGGTGCCTGCTGGGGGATGCTCCATCCTCATCACCACAGGGAGGAAGGCAGGGAGTGGCATGGGGAGTGTTTCATCCTCACCACCTCAGGGATGAAGGGAAGGGGCGCAGGTGACATGTGTCCCTGTCCCCAACATTCCCAGGAGATGTTTGTTTGTGGCCCAGATCAGGCTGGACCAGGCTTCTCCCATCCCTGTGGGGCACTGCCCCCTCTGTCCCTGCCGTTTCCCATCCCAGTGCTGCTCATCTGCATCTGGAGCTGGCATTCCTGGGAAAAAACAAAGTTTTGAGAAAAACCCTAACCGAGCATGAAAAATAAAAATATTTAAGTAAAACACCGGAGTCAAAGTGAAGGGAGGGAGGGAGGGAGCACAGCCCCAGAGGGAAACTGAGGCACAGAAGGGGGTTGTGTGTGCCCTCATGCCTTGGGTTTGGGGGTGCCCAGGGTGATGTGGGAGGGTCAGAGGGCGGATTGCGAGCGGCGGCGGCAGCGGCAGCGCTGGCGGGACGCCCGGGCACCGAGCCCTCAGCGCTGACGACGGAGGGAGGGGACAGGGGAGGGTCCTGTCCCCGTCCGTCCCAGTCCGCCCAGTCCGCCCAGTCCGTGTTCTCGCAGAAGCTCGGGCGAGTGTCACCATGGTGGTCACACTGGGCTACTGGGACATCCGTGGGGTGAGTGGCACCGAGGGGGGACGGTGGGCAAGGGGGAGGGCACGGCTGTGGGAGTGCCGGGGGTCTCAGAGCGATGTGGGAGTGCGGGGGGTCCCGGGGTGTGGGGGAGAGGTCCGGGGGTCTCTGGGGTGCCAAAGCGGGTGCTGTGCCCCCAGCTGGCCCACGCCATCCGCCTGCTGCTGGAGTACACCGAGACCCCGTACCAGGAGCGCCAGTACCGCCCGGGCCCAGGTGAGGCGGGGCAGGGGGGTGGGACCCCAAATCCCCTCACTCCCTGCCCCAGCCCCGCGATCCTGCTGTTTCAGAAAGGGGGCGACGCCCCCACTCGGCAACGTGTCCCGCCCCCCCTCCTGCCACCTTTGTCCCCCCCCAGTAAAAGGACCTTGACCCCTCTCAGTGCCAACGTTCTCCCGTGTCTGTCCCGGGAGGGGGCAGGGGCTGCCCCGGGGCGTGGGGGGGACACCCCCAATGCCCGCACCCCCATTGGTGTGGGTGTCACGAGTGGGGCAGGGAGTCTTGGGTGGGATACACCTCCCCAGTGCCCGCACCCCCCCATTACTGTGAGTGCCACGAGTGGGGCAGAGGGTCTGGGGGACCACCCCCCAATCTCTCTGCCCCCCCAGCCCCTGACTATGACCCGAGCGACTGGACCAACGAGAAGGAGAAGCTGGGGCTCGATTTCCCCAACGTAGGTGATGGGGGCTGTGGGGGGGGGGGGGGGTTTATGGGGGGTCTCCCGAGCTGACCCCCACCCTGGCACCCGCAGCTCCCGTACCTCATCGACGGCAACACCAAACTGACCCAGAGCAACGCCATCCTGCGCTACATCGCCCGCAAGCACAACATGTGTGAGTGGGGGGGGTCTCAATCCCTGGGGTTTGTGGGGGGTGGGCTGTGAAAAACGCCAATCGCTTGTTTTTTAAAAGTTTAAAAGTGTAATGATAGTAAAGTATTATATATATAATATAATAGAGTAATATAGTATAGTATAGTATAGTATAGTATAGTATAGTATTGCATATAATGGGATATAATAGTATATGATAGTATATAATAGTATATATAATAGTATCTTATAGTATATATAATATTATATATATATGAAATATGATATTGCTGCTACTATAAAAATAGTAGTATAATTACAGCAATAATAATTTGGACAATTTGGATTAGAACAATATGAGACAACAAGAACAAAGAGTTAAGGACAGTCCCGGTACCTCTTTCTGGGCAATATAAACCCAAAAAAAGGCGCACGTTAACAGAGGATTAACCCTTAGAAACACAGCCTGTTGCATGTTCATACACCTCATGCGTGATGCATAAATTCCATTCAAACAAAAGATTTTGCTTGGTCATCGTCAACTTCTTCCTCTTAATCCTGACGGCATCTTCAGGGTTGAGCGAGGTGGGAAGAAGTTCATTTCATCTGATAAGGGAGCAATAAATTCCCTTTCTCTGAAAGATTAAAGATTCCTGTGGCTGCTATCTCAGTGCCAGTACTGCTACTGTTAGACTGGATGTGGCACACACACGTGATCAGGCTTCCAGAAGAAAAAAGTTTTCATTCTGTGTGTTCTCTAGTTTATATACTCTTAACAAGGAACGATCTTAAGTCTTTAACTACATCACAACAACTTATTATATTCATTGATGCAAAGCAATTAACGTCAATATAATTGGCAAAAGTTTTACAGAAATTCAATGAGTCACGTTTTCACATCTACTTAGACATGTAGTCTAGTTTACAAAAATTTCTTGTATCTTTTCTTATCGGTTTCCATGCTGATGGCCTTGTCTTCTTCCTTGCTATGGATACACTTTTAAAATCATCAATTGTTACTTCTATTAACTCAGCTTTGCTTGCAGGCCAGCAGTCAAACCCCTCCATAAGTACCTCATTCCTTTCTTAAAAATATATCTCACATATGTGGTTTCTATTTTAACAGTATGTTTTAACCTGAACTACATTTAACACACTACTTAAAAAATTAATACAGCATAACTTTCTAACACAACATATATAATAATCATTTTAGTAGTTGTGAAAAGCCAATCATAAAATCTGCATTTTCACATGGTCTGACGCCTCCTCTCCCTGCAGGTGGTGAGACAGAGGAGGAGAAGCAGCGTGTGGACGTGCTGGAAAACCAGCTGATGGATTTGAGGATGAATTTTGCACGTCTCTGCTACAGCCCTGACTTTGTGAGTGCCCCTGGGGGTGTCACGGGGGCACAGATCCACCCTGTGGGGGTGTTTGAGGGTCCCCAGGACGAGGGGAGAGATGAGAACCTTGACTCCATGTTTCAGAAGGCTGATTTATAGTTTTATGATATATATTATCTGAAAAGAATATGGTATATTAAATCTACACTGAAGAAAGACAAAGAATTTCATCAGAAGGCAAGAAAATAATGATAATAAAATCTTGTAACTGACCAGAGAGTCCCAGACAGTCGGACTGTGATTGTCCATTAATTAACAACAACTACATGAGACCAATCAAAGATGCACCTGCCACATCCAACAGCAGCAGATAATCATTGTTTACATTTCATTTCTGAGGCCTCTCAGCTTCTCAGGAGAAAAGATCCTGGCAAAAGGATTTTCCATCAAATACATCAGTGACATCCCCCATGTGGGACACTGAGCTACCCCTGGCATGGGGGCACATCCCTGGCCTGGCTGCCCTGGGGGTGATGCCCCTGGGTTCTGGGGGGCCTGGGTTAGCAGCCCCCCAAACTGTGCCCCCCCTGCCCTGCAGGAGAAGCTGAAGCCGGCGTTCCTGGAGCAGCTGCCCAAGAAGCTGCAGGAGCTGTCGCGGTTCCTGGGCTCCCGGCCCTGGTTTGCAGGGCAGAAGGTTGGTGGGAATGCTGGGGGGGTTTTGGGGAGTCTCTGTGGGGTCTGACCCCCCCTGGCCCTCCCCCAGCTCACCTTCGTGGACTTCCTGGCCTATGATGTGCTGGACCAGCAGCGCATGTTCGTGCCTGAGTGCCCCGAGCTGAAGGGAAACCTGGCGCAGTTCCTGCAGCGCTTCGAGGTGAGCGGGGCCGGGACAGCCCAGGGACAGCCCGGGGCCAGCGCGGTGTCCCGGCCCCACCTCTGTCCCTGACACTCGGTGTCCCCTTCCCTGACACCTCAGTGCTGTGTCCTTGTCCCATCCCAAGCCCCATCCTAAAATCCCCAGTGTTTCTGTCTCCATCCCATTCCTGTCATCCCTGTGACCCCAGCCCTGGAACCCTGGTGTCCCCAGCACTGACATCCCAATGTCCCCATCTCATTCCCGACACTCCAATGGCTCTGTCCCAATTTCTGACACCTCAGGGTCCCCATCCCTGACCCTCTGGTGTTCTCATTCCTGTCCCAAAATCCGTGGTGTCCCTGTCCCCATCCCCGCCATCCCACTGTCCCCATCTCACACATCCCATTGGTCCCATCCCTCTCCCCAACACCTTGGAGTCCCTGTCCCGATCTCAGACATCCCTGTCCCCAAACATCCCAGTGTCCATGTGCCCCTCCCAGATACCCCTGTTGCCATCCTTGTCCCAAACACCCCGGTGGCCCTGGCCCTGTCCCAAACGCCCCAGTGTCCCTGTGCCCATCCCAGCCACACCAGTGTCCCCACCCCTGTCCCCACCGCAGACATCCCTATTCCAAACACCCCAGTGTCCCCACCCCTGTCCCTGTGATGTGTCCCTGTCCCCACGTGTCCCCATGTGTCCCCAGGCCCTGGACAAGGTCTCTGCCTACATGCGCTCCGGGCGCTTCATGAAGACCCCGATTTTCTGGCCCACGGCCAAGTGGTGCAACACCAAGGAGTGAGGGGTTGAAGCCCCCTGTGCCCCCAAATCCCCCCAATAAACCTCGAGGGACTCTCCCTTGTCTGTGCCGTGTCTGTACCTTCTCCCTGAGCTGCTGAGGGGCTGCGGGGGGAGCTGGAGGAACCCCGCATTTGTGGGGTTGGGACCCTCCTGGGTGTGGGAGGAGGGGAGCCATTCCTAGGGGACCCCCGGGATAAGGGGGACCCCTGTGGAGGCTGTGGGGAGCAAGGTGGGGTCCCCATCCCCCCAGGATAAGGGAGACACCCCTGCAGCTGAGGGGATTGAAAGGGGGGGCCCCAATGAAGCTTGAGGGGGTGGTCACATAGGGACCTATGGCCCCCAGGATAAGGGGCTTCCCATGGAGTTTGGGGGGCTGAAAATTTCCCCCAGGAAAAGGGGGAACCCTAAAGGAATTTAAAGGGGCTGCAGAGGAATTGAAAGGAATTGACAGGAATTGACAGGAATTTAAGGGGCTGCAGAGCCCTAGAACAAGGGGACCCCATGGAGTTTGTGGGGTGTCAGTGCCCCCAGAATAAAGTGGTCCCGTGGGGATGGATGGGGTGTGTCACAGAACCCCTCGGATGAGGAGGATCCCATGAAATTCAGGGGGTCACAAAGCCACAGGGATGGGGAGGTTCACAGAACCCCCTGTAATGGGGGACCCTCCTAGAACTTGGGGCGGCTGCAGACCCCAGAATAAGAGGCGGACACAGAACTCCCAGAATTCGGGGAACCCCATGGGGTTTGGGGGGTCGTGGAACTCCTGGGATAAGGGAGTTCTGTGTGGGCGGGGGGAGGCACAGAATCCTCCTGCTGAGAGCTGTCCGTCAATCTCAGTAGGCCAGCAAGGCCATCGTCTGATTGGCGAAGCTCAAAAGATGCCCCTCAGGCCTGAGGTCATTGGCCTGTCAAGGTGCCATTGTCCCCTGAGACTCGCCCCCTCCCACCTGGTTGGTAGCACACCTGTCCCTTCCCTCCCCCTGCCCCCAAGCATAAAAGGACACAGGGACCCCATGGTTGGGTTTCTTTTGGAGCTGTTACCAAGAGATCTGTGACCCTTGAATAAAGCTCTGGATTTAACCCTCCGACAGAATCTGTCTCCTTTTCCTCTTCACCATCGCCTGAACCCTTTCCCTCAGAGGTAAACTGAGTTTCTGCTTGCCTGGATTTGTTCCAAGTGCCAGCTGCAGCATCCAGCTAGCCAGGGGTGTCTCTGAGCTGAAAACACCACAGCTGCCACCTCTGGTCAAGCAGCAAGGGCCAGACGAGCCCAGGCACGTTCCATCCCAGCCAGGTAATATTGGGATCATATTCCAATATTTTGGCGCCCAACGTGGGGCACAAAGCCACGCCCCTGAGATTAAGAGTCTCATGCTCTACCGACTGAGCGAGCTGGGCAAGCTGTGCTGCTGAGCCGAGGGGAGGGGCAGGGAGAGCTCTCCCAGTCCTCCAAGGTGGCGCCGCCAATTCCAAAAGCAGCAAAACAACGCCGCACTGAGCTAAAGCCTAGGATGCGATCACTCCTGCTCCATGGGTTTGCAGCCTAGTATGCAAGAGGGAAAAAGAACAGAACTTACGGCAGAGAATGTTATTCGAGCTTCTACCCCCACTAAGGAGCAGAGATACTCACCGAAATTGAAGCTGTAGGTAGCAAGGTCAGGCAGGGTGGTCTCTTCACTGGACTAGGACCCCATGGGCAGGAGAGGCTCCAATATTCTCCTCTGGAAAATTCACTCACCAGAAAGGAAGTGCACCACCTCAGTGGGTGCCAAGATTTTCTCCTGGTTTAGGGCAAATTTGGTAGAGAATTTCCAAAGGAGGGCCCCTCCAGAAAGCAACCCCACATGGCCCCTCCCCACAACCGGTTTGGGAAGAATTCCTCAGAGAGAAGTGGAAAGAACCTGTTCATTTCACAGGCACGGCACCCCCCAGCACACAAAATGAACAATACCAGATGACACCACTCTGATAAAGATGACAAATTCAGAAAGTCTCTCTCAGGGGTGGTCGCTCTGTTCTCAGTCCCTCTGGCGCTGGGGCAGCTGCTGCAGCCACAAGGTGCAAACTCTTCGTGTTCCCAGGTCCCAGTCTGGGGCAGGTTCGGGATGGTTGAAAAAAGGAAAGGAGAAACAGTCCAGGAAGAAAGTTGGATTGTTTAGCTGAACTTACTAATGAGCAGAAGCAACAGCAAGCAGAAGCAGAGCAGAAGCAAGAGCGAGAGAGAGAGCAAAGCAAAAAGCAAAAGCAGCAAAAGCAAAAGCCGCACTAACTAGTGTCTCTGTGTCCTGGCAGGCTGATAAAAAACCTAAACAAAACTTGCACTCTTCAGAGCAAGTCTTAAAGGCAGAGAACATAATATCCAGCATAAACAGAACACATGAATGGGGATCCAAGCATCATACTGTTACCCTTGGACAGATTGGCGTTGGGATTGGAGTGGGGGTGGAGCTGGATTAAATTTGGGGTTGGAGTGGGGCTTGAGTGGGATTAAAGCTGGGATTGGTGTGGGATGGGAGTGAGGCTGGAGTGGGTTTGGAGTAGGATTAAAGATGGAATTGGAGTGGGGATGGGAGTGGGATTAAACCTGGAACTGGAGTGGAGCTGGAGTGTGATTGGAGTTAGGGTAGAGTGGGTTTGGAGTGGGATGAATGCTGGGCGTGGAGTGGGGGTTGGAGTTGGGTTTGGAATTAGATTAGGGTTGGTTGGGTTGAAGTTGGGGTTGGAGTAGGTTTGGAGTAGGGTTGAGATTAAAAAAGGGATTTGTCTTAGGGTTGGGTTGGGAGCTGGAATTGGAGTTGGGTTGGAATTGAATTGGAGTCCAGTTGGGCTTGGTTTGGGGTTGGAGCTGGATTGGGGTGCAGGTTTTTGTTGAGTCGTTTGTTGAGTCCTCTCTGTTTCATCTTGGTTTGGTTGTTTCATGCGTGGGTGTTTTTGTCTTTTTCTGTTGTTTTTAACAGGGGTCTCCTTGCTGGCTTGGGCCCTGCTGGCACGAGGAGGTGACACGGGGGAGGGCACAGCCAGGGGGTCCTGGATTTACCTCCCAGTGACAAGTCGGGGTGCTGGGTGCTGCTGTGGTGGCAGTGTGGGAGTGCCAGCCCAGCCCCACCTGGGTCCTGGTGCTCCTTAACCCTGGTGCCCTCTCAGCCTGCTCTTCCTCCCCGTGGGGACAACCAGAGGAACCCAGAGCTGAGGTCTCTGCTGTCGCTGGGGACACAGTGGCCCAGAGCACAGGGGGATGGTGCCTGCTGGGGGATGCTCCATCCTCATCACCACAGGGAGGAAGGCAGGGGGTGGCAGGGGGAATTTTTCACCCTCACAACCTCAGGTGTGAAGGGAAGGGGCGCAGATGACATGTGTCCCTGTCCCCACCACTCCCAGGAGATGTTTGTTTGTGGCCCAAATCGGGCCGGACCAGGCTTCTCCCATCCCTGTGGGGCACTGCCCCCTGTGTCCCTGCAGTTTCCCATCCCAGTGCTGCTCATCTGCATCTGGAGCCGGCATTCATGGGAAAAAACAAAGTTTTGAGAAAAAACCTAACCGAGCATGAAAAATAAAAATATTTAAGTAAAACACCGGAGTCGAAGTGAAGGGAGGGAGGGAGGGAGCACAGCCCCAGAGGGAAACTGAGGCACAGAAGGGGGTTGTGTGTGCCCTCATGCCTTGGGTTTGGGGGTGCCCAGGGTGATGTGGGAGGGTCGCGGGCGGATTGCGAGCGGCAGCGGCAGCGGCAGCGCTGGCGGGACGCCCGGGCACCGAGCCTGCAGTACTCACGCCACGGGGAGGGTCCTGTCCCGGTCCGTCCCAGTCCGCCCAGTCCGTCCCGGTGCGTCCCGGTCCCTCCCGGTCCGTGTTCTCGCAGAGCCTCGGGCGAGTGTCACCATGGTGGTCACTCTGGGCTACTGGGACGTCCGTGGGGTGAGTGGCACCGAGGGGGGACGGTGGCACCCTGCGGACGGGGGACGCAAGGGTGCAGGAATGCTGGGGGTCCCAGAGCGATGTGGGGGTGCGGAGGTTCCCGGGGTGTGGGGGAGAGGTCCGGGGGTCTCTGGGGTGCCAAAGCGGGTGCTCTGCCCCTAGCTGGCCCACGCCATCCGCCTGCTGCTGGAGTACACCGAGACCCCGTACCAGGAGCGCCAGTACCGCCTCGGCCCAGGTGAGGCGGGGCAGGGGGGTGGGACCCCCATATCCTTTCACCCCCAGCCCCTCGATCATGTCAGAAAGGGGGGGACGCCCCCACTTGGCAACGTGTCCCGCCCCCCCTCCTGCCACCTTTGTCCCCCCCTAATAAAAGGACCTTGACTCCTCTCAGTGCCAACGTTCTCCCGTGTCTGTCCCGGGAGGGGGCAGGGGCTGCCCCGGGGCGGGGGGGGACACCCCCAATGCCCGCACCCCTCCATTACTGTGAGTGCCACGAGTGGGGCAGAGGGACTGGGGGGTGGGAACGGGACACCCCCAATGCCCCCAGTGCCTGCACCTCCCCATTACTGTGACTGCCACGAGTGGGGCAGAGGGTCTGGGGGACCGCCCCCCAATCTCTCTGCCCCCCAGCCCCTGACTATGACCGGAGCGACTGGACCAACGAGAAGGAGAAGCTGGGGCTCGATTTCCCCAACGTAGGTGATGGCGGGTGTAGGGGGGATTTGTGTGTGGGGGGGGGGACGGGGGTCTCCCGAGCTGACCCCAACCCCGGCACCCGCAGCTCCCGTACCTCATCGACGGCAACACCAAACTGACCCAGAGCAACGCCATCCTGCGCTACATCGCCCGCAAGCACAACATGTGTGAGTGGGGGGGTCCCGCGCCCGGGGGGGTCCTGATCACTGGGGTTTGTGGGGGGTGGGCTGTGAAAAACGCCAATTGCTTGTTTTTTAAAAGTTTAAAATCTAATGATAATAAAGTATTATAATATAATATAATATAATATAATATAATATAATATAATATAATATAACATAATAAAATAGTATAGTATAGTATAGTATAGTAGAGTAGAGTAGAGTAGAGTATAGTATAGCATAGTATAGTATATAATAGTAAATAATGGTATATAATATATAATAATGTAATATACTATAATATACTATACTATACTATAATATAATATAATAGTATAGTATAGTATAGTATAGCATATATAATATTATATATATATAATATAATATTTCTGCTGCTATAAAAATACCAGTATAATTACAGCAATAATAATTTGGACAATTTGAATTGGAACAATATGAGACAAGAAGAACAAAGAGTTAAGGACCGTCCCGGTACCTCTTTCTGGGCAATATAAACCCAAAAAAAGGCCCACGTTAACAGAGGATTAACCCTTAGAAACACAGCCTGTTGCATGTTCATACACCTCATGCGTGGTGCATAAATTCCATTCAAACAAAAGATTCTGCTTGGTCATCGTCAACTTCTTCCTCCTAATCCTGACGGCATCTTCAGGGTTGAGAGAGGTGGGAAGAAGTTCATTTCTTCTGATAAGGGAGCAATAAGTACCCTTTCTCTGAAAGATTAAAGTTTCCTCTGGCTGCTATCTCTGTGCCAGTACTGTCACTGTTAAAATGGACGTGACACACACACGTGATCAGGGTTCAAGAAGAAAAAAGTTTTCCTTCTGCGCGTTCTCTAGTTTATATACTCTTAACAAAGCGTGATCTTAAGTCTTTAACTACATCACAATAACTTATTATATTCATTGGTGCAAAGCAATCAACGTCAATATAATTGGCAAAAGTTTTACAGAAATTCAATGAGGCACGTTTTCACATCTACTTAGACACGTAGTCTAGCTTACAAAAATTTTCATGTATCTTTTCTTATCGGTTTCCATGCTGATGGCCTTGTCTTCTTCCTTGCTATGGATACACTTTAAAATCATCAATTGTTACTTCTATTAACTCAGCTTTGCTTGCAAGCCAGCTGTCAAGCCCCTCCATAAGTACCTCATTCCTTTCTTAAAAATATATCTCACATATGTGGTTTCTATTTTAACATTGTGTTATAACCTAACACTATATTTAACACACTACTTAAAAAATTAATACAGCATAACTTTCTAACACAACATATATAATAATCATTTTAGTAGTTTTGAAAAGCCAATCATAAAATCTGCCTTTTTCACATGGGCTGACACCTCCTCTCCCTGCAGGTGGTGAGACAGAGGAGGAGAAGCAGCGTGTGGACGTGCTGGAAAACCAGCTGATGGACTTGAGGATGAATTTCATCCGGCTCTGCTACAGCCCTGACTTTGTGAGTGCCCCTGGGGGTGTCATGGGGGAAAAAATCCACCCTGTGGGGGTGTTTGAGGATCCCCAGGACAAGGGAAGAGATGAGAATCTTGACTCCATGTTTCAGAAGGCTGATTTATAGTTTTATGATATCTATTATATGAAAAGAAAATAGTATATTAAAACTACACTAAAGAAAGAGAAAGGAGACATCAGAAGGCCAGAAAATAAGGAAAATAAAATCTTGTGACTGACCAGAGAGTCTGAGACAGCCAGACTGTGATTGTCCATTAATTAAAGACAACCCCATGACACCAATCAAAGATGCACCCGCCACATCCCACAGCAGCAGATAACCATTCTTTACATTTAATTTCTGAGGCCTCTCAGCTTCTCAGGAGAAAAGATCCTGACAAAAGGATTTTCCATCAAATGCATCAGTGACATTCCCCATGTGGGACACTGAGCTACCCCTGGCACGGGGGCACATCCCTGGCCTGGCTGCACTGGGGGTGATGCCCCTGGGTTCTGGGGGGCCTGGGTTAGCAGCCCCCCAAACTGTGCCCCCCCTGCCCTGCAGGAGAAGCTGAAGCCGGCGTTCCTGGAGCAGCTGCCCAAGAAGCTGCAGGAGCTGTCGCGGTTCCTGGGCTCCCGGCCCTGGTTTGCAGGGCAGAAGGTTGGTGGGGATGCTGGGGGGGTTTTGGGGAGTCTCTGTGGGGTCTGACCCCCCCCGGCCCTCCCCCAGCTCACCTTCGTGGACTTCCTGGCCTATGATGTGCTGGACCAGCAGCGCATGTTCGTGCCTGAATGCCCAGAGCTGAAGGGAAACCTGGCGCAGTTCCTGCAGCGCTTCGAGGTGAGCGGGGCCGGGACAGCCCGGGGACAGCCCGGGGCAACCGCGGTGTCCCGGCCCCACCTCTGTCCCTGACACTCGGTGTCCCCTTCCCTGACACCTCAGTGCTGTGTCCTTGTCCCATCCCAAGCCCCATCCTAAAATCCCCGGTGTTTCTGTCTCCATCCCATTCCTGTCACCCCTGTGACCCCAGCCCTGGAACCCTGGTGTCCCCAGCACTGACAACCAATGTCCCCATCTCATTCCCGACACTCCAATGTCCCTGTCCCAATTCCTGACACCTCAGGGTCCATCTCTGTCCCCATCCCTGACCCTCTGGTGTTCTCATTCCTGTCCCAAAATCCCTGGTGTCCCTGTCCCCATCCCCGCCATCCCACTGTCCCCATCTCATGCATCCCATTGGTCCCATCCCTCTCCCCAAAACTGGGGAGTCCCACTCGCCATCTCAGACATCCCTGTCCCCAAACATCCCAGTGTCCCTGTGCGCCTCCCAGACACCCCTGTCCCCATCCTTGTCCCAAACACCTCAGTGGCCCTGACCCTGTCCCAAACACCCCAGTGTCCCTGTGCCCACCCCAGTGTCCCCACCCCTGTCCCCACCTCAGACATCCCTATTCCAAACACCCCAGTGTCCCCATCCCAAAGACCCCAGTGCCCCCACCACTGTCCCTGTGGTGTGTCCCCTGTCCCCACGTGTCCCCATGTGTCCCCCAGGCCCTGGACAAGGTCTCTGCCTACATGCGCTCCGGGCGCTTCATGAAGACCCCGATTTTCTGGCCCACGGCCAAGTGGTGCAACACCAAGAAGTGAGGGGTTGAAGCCCCCTGCTCCTCCAAATCACCCCAATAAACCTCGAGAGGCTCCCCCTTGTCTGTGCCGTGTCTGTACCTCCTCCCTGAGCTGCTGAGGGGCTGCGGGGGGAGCTGGGGGAGCTCCGCATTTGTGGGGTTGGGACCCTCCTGGGTGTGGGATGGGGGGAGCCATTCCTAGGGGACCCCCGGGATAAGGGGGACCCCTGTGGAGGCTGTGGGGAGCAAGGTGGGGTCCCCATCCCCCCAGGATAAGGGAGACACCCCTGCAGCTGAGGGGATTGAAAGGGGGGACCCCAATGAAGCTTGAGGAGGTGGTCCCATAGGGACCCATGGCCCCCAGGATAAGGGGCTTCCCATGGAGTTTGGGGGGCTGAAAATTTCCCCCAGGAAAAGGGGGAATCCTAAAGGAATTTAAAGGGGCTGCAGAGGAATTGAAAGGAATTGACAGGAATTGACAGGAATTTAAGGGGCTGCAGAGCCCTAGAACAAGGGGACCCCATGGAGTTTGTGGGGTGGCAGCACCCCCAGAATAAAGTGGTCCTGTGGGGATGGATGGGGTGTGTCACAGAACCCCTCGGATGAGGAGGACCCCAAGGTTCAGGGGGTCACAAAGCCGCGGGGATAGGGAGGGTCACAGAACCCCCTGTTATGGGGGACCCTCCTAGATTTTGCGGCGGCCACAGACACCCCAGAATAAGGGGAGCGTGGAGATCTCCCAGAATTCGGGGAACCCCATGGGGTTTGGGGGGTCGTGGAACTCCCCGGATAAGGGAGTTCTGTGCGAGCGGGGGGAGGCACAGAATCCTCCTGCTGAGAGCTGTCCGTCAATCTCAGTAAGCCAGCAAGGCCATTGTCTGATTGGAGAAGCTCAAAAGATGCCCCTCAGGCCTGAGGTCATTGGCCTGTCAAGGTGCCATTGTCCCCTGAGACTCGCCCCCTCCCACCTGGTTGGTAGCACACCTGTCCCTTCCCTCCCCCTGCCCCCAAGCATAAAAGGACACAGGGACCATGCGGTCGGGATTCTGTTGGAGCTTTTACCAAGATTCAGAGATCTGTGACCCTTGAATAAAGCTCTGGATTTAACCCTCCGACAGAATCCGTCTCCTTTTCCTCTTCACCGTCCCCTGAACCCTTTCCCCCAGAGGTAAACTGAGTTCCTGCTTGCCTGGATTTGTTCCAAGTGTCAGCTGCAGCATCCAGCTAGCCAGGGGTGTCTCTGAGCTGAAAACACTACAGCTGCCACTGCTGGTCAAGCAGCAAGGGCCAGATGAGCCCAGGCACGTTCCATCCCAGCCAGGTAATATTGGGATCATATTCCAATATTTTGGCGCCCAACGTGGGGCACAAAGCCACGCCCCTGAGATTAAGAGTCTCATGCTCTACCGACTGAGCGAGCTGGGCAAGCTGTGCTGCAGAGCTGAGGGGAGGGGCAGGGAGAGCTCTCCCAGTCCTCCAAGGTGGCACTGCCAATTCCAAAAGCAGCAAAACAACGCCGCACTGAGCTAAAGACTAGGATGCGATCACTCCTGCTCCATGGGCTGCGCAGCCTAGTATGCAAGAGGGAAAAAGAACAGAACTTACGGCAGAGAATGTTATTCGAGCTTCTACCCCCACTAAGGAGCAGAGATACTCACCGAAATTGAAGCTGTAGGTAGCAAGGTCAGGCAGGGTGGTCTCTTCACTGGACTAGGACCCCATGGGCAGGAGAGGCTCCAATATTCTCCTCTGGAAAATTCACTCACCAGAAAGGAAGTGCAACACCTCAGTGGGTGCCAAGATTTTCTCCTGGTTTAGGGCAAATTTGGTAGAGAATTTCCAAAGGAGGGCCCCTCCAGAAAGCAACCCCACATGGCCCCTCCCCACAACCGGTTTGGGAAGAATTCCTCAGAGAGAAGTGGAAAGAACCTGTTCATTTCACAGGCACGGCACCCCCCAGCACACAAAATGAACAATACCAGATGACACCACTCTGATAAAGATGACAAATTCAGAAAGTCTCTCTCAGGGGTGGTCGCTCTGTTCTCAGTCCCTCCGGCGCTGGGGCAGCTGCTGCAGCCACAAGGTGCAAACTCTTCGTGTTCCCAGGTCCCAGCCTGGGGCAGGTTCGGGATGGTTGAAAAAAGGAAAGGAGAAACAGTCCAGGAAGAAAGTCGGACTGTTTAGCTAAACTAACTAATGAGTAGAAGCAAAGGCAAGCAGAAGCAGAGCAGAAGCAAGAGCGAGAGAGAGAGCAAAGCAAAAAGCAAAAGTAGCAAAAGCAAAAGCCGCACTAACTAGTGTCTCTGTGTCCTGGCAGGCTGATAAAAAACCTAAACAAAACTTGCACTCTTCAGAGCAAGTCTTAAAGGCAGAGAACATAATATCCAGCATAAACAGAACAAAGGAATGGGGATCCAAGCATCATACCGTTACCCTAGGACAGATTGGCGTTGGGATTGGAGTGGGGGTGGAGCTGGATTAAATTTGGGGTTGGAGTGGGACCGGAGTTAGGGTGGGAGTGGGGTTTGAGTGGGATTAAAGCTGGGATTGGTGTGGGATGGGAGTGAGGCTGGAGTGGGTTTGAAGTAGGATTAAAGATGGAATTGGAGTGGGGATGGGAGTGGGATTAAACCTGGAATTGGAGTGGAGCGGGAGTGTGATTGGAGCTAGGGTAGAGTGGGCGTGGAGTGGGATTAATGCTGGGCGTGGAGTGGGGGTTGGAGTTGGGTTCGGAATTAGATTAGAGTTTGGTTGGGTTGAAGTTGGGGTTGGAGTAGGTTTGGAGTAGGGTTGAGGTTGGAATAGGATTTGTCTTAGGGTTGGGTTGGGAGCTGGAATTGGAGTTGGGTTGGAATTGAATTGGAGTCCAGTTGGGCTTGGTTTGGGGTTGGAGCTGGATTGGGGTGCAGGTTTTTGTTGAGTCGTTTGTTGAGTCCTCTCTGTTTCATCTTGGTTTGTTAGTTTTATGGGTGGTTCTTTTTGTCTTTTTCTGTTGTTTTTAACTGGGGTCTCCTTGCTGGCTTGGGCCCTGCTGGCACGAGGACGTGACACGGGGGAGGGCACAGCCAGTGGGGCCTGGATTTACCTCCCAGTGACAAGTCGGGGTGCTGGGTGCTGCTGTGGTGGCAGTGTGGGAGTGCCAGCCCAGCCCCACCTGGGTCCTGATGCTCCTTAACCCTGGTGCCCTCTCAGCCTGCTCTTCCTCCCCGTGGGGACAACCAGAGGAACCCAGAGCTGAGGTCTCTGCTGTCGCTGGGGACACAGTGGCCCAGAGCACAGGGGGATGGTGCCTGCTGGGGATGCTCCATCCTCATCACCACAGGGAGGAAGGCAGGGAGTGGCATGGGGAATGTTTCATCCTCACCACCTCAGGGATGAAGGGAAGGGGCGCAGCAGGTGACATGTGTCCCTGTCCCCACCACTCCCAGGAGATGTTTGTTTGTGGCCCAGATCAGGCTGGACCAGGCTTCTCCCATCCCTGTGGGGCACTGCCCCCTCTGTCCCTGCAGTTTCCCATCTCAGTGCTGCTCATCTGCATCTGGAGCTGGCATTCCTGGGAAAAAACAAAGTTTTGAGAAAAACCTAACCGAGCATGAAAAATAAAAATATTTAAGTAAAACACCGGAGTCGAAGTGAAGGGAGGGAGGGAGGGAGGGAGGGGAGCCCCAGAGGGAAACTGAGGCACAGAAGGGGGTTGTGTGTGCCCGCATGCCTTGGGTTTGGGGGTGCCCAGGGTGATGTGGGAGTGTCGGGGGGCGGATTGCGAGCGGCGGCGGCAGCGGCAGCGCTGGCGGGACGCCCGGGCACCGAGCCCGCAGCGCTGACGACAGAGGGAGGGCACAGGGGACGGTCCTGTCCCGGTCCGTCCCAGTCCGCCCAGTCTGTCCTGGTCCGTATTCTCGCAGAAGCTCGGGCGAGTGTCACCATGGTGGTCACACTGGGCTACTGGGACATCCGTGGGGTGAGTGGCACCGAGGGGGGACGGTGGGCAAGGGGAGGTCACGACTGCGGGGATGCGGGGGGTCCAGAGTGATGTGGGGGTGTTGGGTGTCTCAGAGCGATGAGGGGGTGATGGGCGGCTCAGTGTGTGTGGAGAGGTCCGGGGGTCTCTGTGGTGCCAAAAGCGGGTGCTGTGCCCCCAGCTGGCCCACGCCATCCGCCTGCTGCTGGAGTACACCGAGACCCCGTACCAGGAGCGTCTGTACCGCGCCGGCCCAGGTACGGGGGGCAGGGGGGTGGGACCCCCATATCTCCCCACCCCCATATCCCCCCACCCCCAGCCCCTCGATCTTGTCAGAAAGGTGGGGACGCCCCCACTTGACCGCGTGTCCCGCCCCCCACTCCTGACAGCTCGGGGGGCGTCACCTTTGTCCCCCCCCAAGAAGGGACCTTGATCCCTCTCGGGGGCAACGTTCTCCCGTGTCTGTCCCGGGAGGTGGCAAGGGCTGCCCCGAGGCGGGCGGGGAGGACGACACCCCCAATACCCCCTATGTCCACATCCCCCCATTTTTGTGGGTGTCACGAGTGGGGCAGAGGGTCTGAGCGAGCCCCCCCACTCATCTCTCTGCCCCCCAGCCCCTGACTATGACCCGAGCGACTGGACCAACGAGAAGGAGAAGCTGGGGCTCGATTTCCCCAACGTAGGTGATGGGGGCTGTGGGTGGGCGCGTTTATGGGGGGTCTCCCGAGCTGACCCCCACCCCGGCACCCGCAGCTCCCGTACCTCATCGACGGCAACACCAAACTGACCCAGAGCAACGCCATCCTGCGCTACATCGCCCGCAAGCACAACATGTGTGAGTGGGGGGGTCTCAATCCCTGGGGTTTGTGGAGGGTGGGCTGTGAAAACGCGAATGGCTTGTTTTTTAAAATTTCAAAAATTTAACGATAATGAAATATATAATATAATACAATATAATATAACATAATATAATGTAATGTAATAATATATAATATATAATAGTATAGTATATTATATAATAGTATATAAAAGTATATTATCCATTATATATATATATATATAAATATTACTGCGATTATAAAAATATCAGTATAATTACAGTAATAATAATTTGGACAATTTGGATTGGGATAATATCAGACAACAAAAACAAACATGGACAGTCTGGGTACTTTTTTTCTGAGCAACATAGGCCCGGAAAATGAGCCACTTTAACAGAGGATTAACCCTTAAAAACGACAGCCTGTTGCATATTCATACACCTCATACATGATGCATAAATTCCGTTCAAACACAGGATTCTGTCTGGTCAGTGTCAGTTTCTTCCTCTAAATCCTAACGGTGTCATCCTACCTGAGTGAGGCGGGAAGAAGTTCATTTCTTCTGATAAGGGAGCAATAAATTCCCCTCTCTGAGAGATTTAGGTTTCCTCTGGCTGCTATCTCTGTGCCAGTACTGTTACTCTTAAACTGGACGTGACACACACACGTGATCAGGCTTCCAGAAGAAAAAAGTTTTCATTCTGTGTGTTCTCTAGTTTATATACTCTTAACAAAGTGTGATCTTAAGTCATTAACTACATCACAATAACTTATTATATTCATTGGTGCAAAGCAATTAACGTCAATATAATTGGCAAAAGTTTTACAAAAATTCAATGAGGCATGTATTCACATCTACTTAGGCCCTCAGTCTAGTTTACAAAAATTTTCATGTATCTTTTCTAATCTGTTTCCATGCTGATGGCCTTGTCTTCTTCCTTGCTATGGATACACTTTTAAAATCATCAATTGTTACTTCTATTAACTCAGCTTTGCTTGCAGGCCAGCTGTCAAACCCCTCCAAAAGTACCTCATTGCTTTCTTAAAAAAAATCTCACTTACGTGGTTTCTATTTTAACAGTATGTTATAACCTGAACTACATTTAACACACTACTTCAAAAATTAATACAGCATAACTTTCTAACACAACATGTATAACATTAATTTTAATATTTGTGAAAAGCCAATCATAAAATCTACATTTTCACATGGGCTGACGCCTCCCCTCCCTGCAGGTGGTGAGACAGAGGAGGAGAAGCAGCGTGTGGACATGCTGGAAAACCAGCTGATGGACTTGAGAATGAATTTCATCCGGCTCTGCTACAGCCCTGACTTTGTGAGTGCCCCTGGGGGTGTCAGGGGGGGACAGATCCACCCTGTGGGGGTGTTTGAGGGTCCCCAGGACAAGGGAAGAGATGAGGATCTTGACGCCATGTTTCAGAAGGCTGATTTACTGTTTTATGATATATATTATCTGAAAAGAAAATAGTATATTAAAACTACACTAAAGAAAGAGAAAGGAGACATCAGTAGGCAAGAAAATAATGACAATAAAATCTCGTGACTGACCAGAGAGTCTGAGACAGCCAGACTGTGATTGTTCATTAATTAAAAACAACCCCATGAGACCAATCAAAGATGCACCTGCCACATCCCACAGCAGCAGATAATCATTGTTTACATTTCATTTCTGAGGCCTCTCAACTTCTCAGGAGAAAAGATCCTGACAAAAGGATTTTCCATCAAATGCATCAGTGACATTCCCCATGTGGGACACTGAGCCACCCTGGCATGGGGGCACATCCCTGGCCTGGCTGCCCTGGGGGTGATGCCCCTGGGTTCTGGGGGGCCTGGGTTAGCAGCCCCCCAAACTGTGCCCCCCCTGCCCTGCAGGAGAAGCTGAAGCCGGCGTTCCTGGAGCAGCTGCCCAAGAAGCTGCAGGAGCTGTCGCGGTTCCTGGGCTCCCGGCCCTGGTTTGCAGGGCAGAAGGTTGGTGGGAATGCTGGGGGGGTTTTGGGGAGTCTCTGTGGGGTCTGACCCCCCCTGGCCCTCCCCCAGCTCACCTTCGTGGACTTCCTGGCCTATGATGTGCTGGACCAGCAGCGCATGTTCGTGCCTGACTGCCCCGAGCTGAAGGGAAACCTGGCGCAGTTCCTGCAGCGCTTCGAGGTGAGCGGGGCCGGGACAGCCCAGGGACAGCCCGGGGCCAGCGCGGTGTCCCGGCCCCACCTCTGTCCCTGACACTCGGTGTCCCCTTCCCTGACACCTCAGTGCTGTGTCCTTGTCCCATCCCAAGCCCCGTCCTAAAATCCCCGGTGTTTCTGTCTCCATCCCATTCCTGTCACCCCTGTGACCCCAGTCGGGGAACCCTGGTGTCCCCAGCACTGACAACCAATGTCCCCATCTCATTCCCGACACTCCAATGTCCCTGTCCCAATTCCTGACACCTCAGGGTCCATCTCTGTCCCCATCCCTGACCCTCTGGTGTTCTCATTCCTGTCCCAAAATCCCCGGTGTCCCTGTCCCCATCCTCGCCATCCCACTGTCCCCATCTCACGCATCCCATTGGTCCCATCCCACTCCCCAAAACTGGGGAGTCCCTGTCCCGATCTCAGACATCCCTGTCCCCAAACATCCCAGTGTCCATGTGCCCCTCCCAGACACCCCTGTCCCCATCCCTGTCTCAAACACCCCAATGTCCCCTGTGCCCATCCCAGCCACCCCTGTGTCCCCACCCCTGTCCCATCCTCAGACATCCCTATCCCAAACACCACAGACATCCCTATCCCCAACACCCTGGTGTCCCCACCCCTGTCCCCGTGGTGTGTCTCCTGTCCCCACGTGTCCCCATGTGTCCCCCAGGCCCTGGACAAGGTCTCTGCCTACATGCGCTCAGGGCGCTTCATGAAGACCCCGATTTTCTGGCGCACGGCCAAGTGGTGCAACACCAAGGAGTGAGGGATGGACCCCCCCTGTGCCCCCAAATCACCCCCAAATCCCCCCAATAAACCTCGAGAGGCTCCCCCTTGTCTGTGCCTTGTCTGTACTTCCTCCCTGAGCTGCTGAGGGGCTGCGGGGGGAGCTGGGGGAGCCCCGCATTTGTGGGGTTGGGACCCTCCTGGGTGTGGGATGGGGGGAGCCATTCCTAGGGGACCCCTGGGATAAGGGGGACCCTAGCCATTCCTAGGGGACCCCCGGGATAAGGGGGACCCCTGTGGAGGCTGTGGGGAGCAAGGTGGGGACCCAATTCCCCTAGGATAAGGGAGACACCCCTGCAGCTGAGGGGATTGAAAGGGGGGGCCCCAATGAAGCTTGAGGGGGTGGTCACATAGGGACCTATGGCCCCCAGGATAAGGGGCTTCCCATGGAGTTTGGGGGACTGAAAATTTCCCCAGGAAAAGGGGGAATCCTAAAGGAATTTAAAGGGGCTGCAAAGGAATTGAAAGGAATTGACAGGAATTGACAGGAATTTAAGGGGCTGCAGAGCCCTAGAATAAGGGGACCCCATGGAGATTGTGGGGTGGCAGAGCCCCCAGAATAAAGTGTTCCTGTGGGGATGGATGGAGTGTGTCACAGAACCCCTCGGATAAGGGAGACCCCATGGAATTCAGGGGGTCACAAAGCCACGGGGATGGGGAGGGTGACAGAACCCTCTGTTATGGGGGACCCTCCTAGAATTTGGGGCGGCCGCAGACACCCCAAAATAAGTGGGCAACGCAGAACTCCTGGAATTTGGGGAACCCAATCGGGTTTGGGGGGTCGTGGAACTCCCGGGGTAAGGGAGTTCTGTGCGGGTGGGGGGAGGCACAGAATCCTCCTGCTGAGAGCTGTCCGTCAATCTCAGTAGGCCAGCAAGGCCATCGTCTGATTGGAGAAGCTCAAAAGATGTCCCTCAGCCCTGGGGTCATTGGCCTGTCAGGGTGCCATTGTCCCCTGAGACTCGCCCCCTCCCACCTGGTTGGTAGCACACCTGTCCCTTCCCTCCCCCTGCCCCCAAGCATAAAAGGACACAGGGACCATGCGGTCGGGATTCTGTTGGAGCTATTACCAAGATTCAGAGATCTGTGACCCTTGAATAAAGCTCTGGATTTAACCCTCCGACAGAATCCGTCTCCTTTTCCTCTTCACCGTCCCCTGAACCCTCTTCCCCAGAGGTAAACTGAGTTCCTGCTTGCCTGGACTTGTTCCAAGTGTCAGCTTCAGCATCCAGCTAGCCAGCGCTGGTTGCCTCTGGTCAAGCAGCAAGGGCCAGATGAGCCCAGGCACGTTCCATCCCAGCCCAGGTAATATTGGGATCATATTCCAATATTTTGGCGCCCAACGTGGGGCATGAAGCCATGACCCTGAGATTAAGAGTCTCATGCTCTACCGACTGAGCGAGCTGGGCAAGCTGTGCTGCTGAGCCGAGGGGAGGGGCAGGGAGAGCTCTCCCAGTCCTCCAAGGTGGCGCCACCAATTCCAAAAGCAGCAAAACAACGCCGCACTGAGCTAAAGCCTAGAATGTGATCACTCCTGCTCCATGGGCTGCGCAGCCTAGTATGCAAGAGGGAAAAAGAACAGAACTTACGGCAGAGAATGTTATTCGAGCTTCTACCCCCACTAAGGAGCAGAGATACTCACCGAAATCGAAGCTGTAGGTAGCAAGGTCAGGCAGGGTGGTCTCTTCACTGGACTAGGACCCCATGGGCAGGAGAGGCTCCAATATTCTCCTCTGGAAAATTCACTCACCAGAAAGGAAGTGCAACACCTCAGTGGGCGCCAAGATTTTCTCCTGGTTTAGGGCAAATTTGGTAGAGAATTTCCAAAGGAGGGCCCCTCCAGAAAGCAACCCCTCACGGCCCCTCCCCACAACCGGTTTGGGAAGAATTCCTCAGAGAGAAGTGGAAAGAACCTGTTCATTTCACAGGCACGGCACCCCCCAGCACACCAAATGAACAATACCAGATGACACCACTCTGATAAAGATGACAAATTCAGAAAGTCTCTCTCAGGGGTGGTCGCTCTGTTCTCAGTCCCTCCGGCGCTGGGGCAGCTGCTGCAGTCCCAAGGTGCAAACTCTTTGTGTTCCCAGGTCCCAGTCTGGGGCAGGTTCGGGGTGGTTGAAAAAAGGAAAGGAGAAACAGTCTAGGAAGAAATTTGGACTGTTTAGCTAAACTTATTAATGAGCAGAAGCAAAAGCAAGCAGAAGCAGAGCAGAAGCAAGAGCGAGAGAGAGAGCAAAGCAAAAAGCAAAAGCAGCAAAAGCAAAAGCCGCACTAACTAGTGTCTCTGTGTCCCAGCAGGCTGATAAAAAACCTAAACAAAACTTGCACTCTTCAGAGCAAGTCTTAAAGGCAGAGAACATAATATCCAGCATAAACAGAACACATGAATGGGGATCCAAACATCATAACATTACCCTAGGACAGATTGGAGTTGGGATTGGAGTGGGGGTGGAGCTGGATTAAATTTGGGGTTGGAGTGGGGCTTGAGTGGGATTAAAGCTGGGATTGGTGTGGGATGGGAGTGAGGCTGGAGTGGGTTTGGAGTCGGATTAAAGATGGAATTGGAGTGGGGATGGGAGTGGGATTAAACCTGGAACTGGAGTGGAGCGGGAGTGTGATTGGAGCTAGGGTAGAGTGGGCGTGGAGTGGGATTAATGCTGGGCGTGGAGTGGGGGTTGGAGTTGGGTTCGGAATTAGATTAGAGTTTGGTTGGGTTGAAGTTGGGGTTGGAGTAGGTTTGGAGTAGGGTTGAGGTTGGAATAGGATTTGTCTTAGGGTTGGGTTGGGAGCTGGAATTGGAGTTGGGTTGGAATTGAATTGGAGTCCAGTTGGGCTTGGTTTGGGGTTGGAGCTGGATTGGGGTGCAGGTTTTTGTTGAGTCGTTTGTTGAGTCCTCTCTGTTTCATCTTGGTTTGTTCGTTTTATGGGTGGTTCTGTTTGTTTTATTCTGTTGTTTTTAACTGGGGTCTCCTTGCTGGCTTGGGCCCTGCTGGCATGAGGAGGTGACACGGGGGAGGGCACAGCCAGGGGGTCCTGGATTTACCTCCCAGTGACAAGTCTGGGTGCTGGGTGCTGCTGTGGTGGCAGTGTGGGAGTGCCAGCCCAGCCCCACCTGGGTCCTGATGCTCCTTAACCCTGGTGCCCTCTCAGCCTGCTCTTCCTCCCCGTGGGGACAACCAGAGGAACCCAGAGCTGAGGTCTCTGCTGTCGCTGGGGACACAGTGGCCCAGAGCACAGGGGGATGGTGCCTGCTGGGGGATGCTCCATCCTCATCACCACAGGGAGGAAGGCAGGGGGTGGCATGGGGAATGTTTCACCCTCACAACCTCAGGGATGAAGGGAAGGGGCGCAGCAGGTGACATGTGTCCCTGTCCCCAAGACTCCCAGGAGATGTTTGTTTGTGGCCCAGATCAGGCTGGACCAGGCTTCTCCCATCCCTGTGGGGCACTGCCCCCTGTGTCCCTGCAGTTTCCCATCCCAGTGCTGCTCATCTGCATCTGGAGCTGGCATTCCTGGGAAAAAACAAAGTTTTGAGAAAAACCTAACCGAACATGAAAAAAAAAATATTTAAGTAAAACACCGGAGTCGAAGTGAAGGGAGGGAGGGAGGGAGCACAGCCCCAGAGGGAAACTGAGGCACAGAAGGGGGTTGTGTGTGCCCTCATGCCTTGGGTTTGGGGGTGCCCAGGGTGATGTGGGAGGGTCAGAGGGCGGATTGCGAGCGGCGGCGGCAGCGGCAGCGCTGGCGGGACGCCCGGGCACCGAGCCTGCAGCGCTGACGACAGAGGGAGGGCACAGGGGACGGTCCTGTCCCGGTCCGTCCAGTCCGTCCTGGTCCGTGTTCTCGCAGAAGCTCGGGCGAGTGTCACCATGGTGGTCACACTGGGCTATTGGGACATCCGTGGGGTGAGCGGCACCGAGGGGGGACGGTGGGCAAGGGGAGGTCACGACTGCGGGGATGCGGGGGTTCCAGAGTGATGTGGGAGTGCCGGGGGTCTCAGAGCGATGTGGGGGTGATGGGCGGCTCAGTGTGTGTGGAGAGGTCCGGGGGTCTCTGGGGTGCCAAAGCGGGTGCTGTGCCCCCAGCTGGCCCACGCCATCCGCCTGCTGCTGGAGTACACCGAGACCCCGTACCAGGAGCGTCTGTACCGCGCCGGCCCAGGTACGGGGGGCAGGGGGGTGGGACCCCCATATCCCCCCACCCCCATACCCTCGATCTTGTCAGAAAGGGGTGGACCCCCCCACTTGGCCGCGTGTCCCGCCCCCCACTCCTGACAGCTCGGGGGGCGTCACCTTTGTCCCCCCCCAAGAAGGGACCTTGATCCCTCTCGGGGGCAACGTTCTCCCGTGTCTGTCCCGGGAGGGGGCAAGGGCTGCCCCGGGGCGGGCGGGGAGGACGACACCCCCAATACCCCCTATGTCCTCATCCCCCCATTACTGTGAGTGCCACGAGTGGGGCAGAGGGTCTGAGGGAGCCCCCCCACTCATCTCTCTGCCCCCCCAGCCCCTGACTATGACCCGAGCGACTGGACGAACGAGAAGGAGAAGCTGGGGCTCGATTTCCCCAACGTAGGTGATGGGGGCTGTGGGCGGGATTTGGGGGGGGGGTTTATGGGGGGTCTCCCGAGCTGACCCCCACCCCGGCACCCGCAGCTCCCGTACCTCATCGACGGCAACACCAAACTGACCCAGAGCAACGCCATCCTGCGCTACATCGCCCGCAAGCACAACATGTGTGAGTGGGGGGGTCTCAATCCCTGGGGTTTGTGGGGGGTGGGCTGTGAAAACGCGAATGGCTCGTTTTTTAAAATTTCAAAAATTTAACGATAATGAAATATATAATATAATATAATATAACATAATATAATATAATGTAATGTAATGTAATGTAATAAAATATAATATATAATAGTATAGTATATTATATAATAGTATGTAAAAGTATATTATACATTTTATATATATATATATAAATATTACTGCGATTATAAAAATATCATTATAATTACAGTAATAATAATTTGGAGAATTTGGATTGGGATAATATCAGACAACAAAAACAAACATGGACAGTCTGGGTACTTTTTTTCTGAGCAACATAGGCCCGGAAAATGAGCCACTTTAACAGAGGATTAACCCTTAAAAACGATAGCCTGTTGCATATTCATACACCTCATGCATGATGCATAAATTCCGTTCAAACACAGGATTCTGTCTGGTCAGTGTCAGTTTCTTCCTCTAAATCCTAACGGTGTCATCCTACCTGAGTGAGGCGGGAAGAAGTTCATTTCTTCTGATAAGGGAGCAATAAATTCCCTTTCTCTGAAAGATTAAAGTTTCCTCTGGCTGCTATCTCTGTGCCAGTACTGTTACTCTTAAACTGGACGTGACACACACACGTGATCAGGCTTCCAGAAGAAAAAAGTTTTCATTCTGTGTGTTCTCTAGTTTATATACTCTTAACAAAGTGTGATCTTAAGTCATTAAGTACATCACAATAACTTATTATATTCATTGGTGCAAAGCAATCAACGTCAATATAATTGGCAAAAGTTTTACAGAAATCCAATAAGGCATGTATTCACATCTACTTAGGCCCTTAGTCTAGTTTACAAAAATTTTCATGTATCTTTTCTAATCTGTTTCCATGCTGATGGCCTTGTCTTCTTCCTTGCTATGGATACACTTTAAAATCATCAATTGTTACTTCTATTAACTCAGCTTTACTTGCAGGCCAGCAGTCAAACCCCTCCATAAGTACCTCATTCCTTTCTTAAAAATATATCTCACATATATGGTTTCTATTTTAACATTATGTTATAACCTGAACAATATTTAACACACTACTTAAAAAATTAACACAGCATAACTTTCTAACACAACACATATAATAATCATTTTAGTTGGTTTGAAAAGCCAAACATAAAATCTGCATTTTCACATGGGCTGACGCCTCCCCTCCCTGCAGGTGGTGAGACAGAGGAGGAGAAGCAGCGTGTGGACGTGCTGGAAAACCAGCTGATGGATTTGAGGATGGATTTTGCCCGTCTCTGCTACAGCCCTGACTTTGTGAGTGCCCCTGGGGGTGTCACGGGGGGACAGATCCACCCTGTGGGGGTGTTTGAGGATCCCCAGGACAAGGGAAGAGATGAGGATCTTGACGCTATGTTTCGAAAGGCTGATTTACGGTTTTATGATATATATTATCTGAAAAGAAAAGAGTATATTAAATCTACACTAATGAAAGAGAAAGGATTACATCAGAAGGCAAGAAAATAATGACAATAAAATCTTGTGACTGACCAGAGAGTCCCAGACAGTCAGACTGTGATTGTCCATTAATTAACAACAACTACATGAGACCAATCAAAGATACACCTGCCACATCCCACAGCAGCAGATAATCATTGTTTACATTTCATTTCTGACGCCTTTCAGCTTCTCAGGAGAAAAAATCCTGGCAAAAGGATTTTCCATCAAATACATCAGTGACATCCCCCATGTGGGACACTGAGCTATCCCTAGCATGGGGGCCCATCCCTGTCCTGGCTGCCCTGGGGGTGATGCCCCTGGGTTCCGGGGGGCCTGGGTTAGCAGCCCCCCAAACTGTGCCCCCCCTGCCCTGCAGGAGAAGCTGAAGCCGGCGTTCCTGGAGCAGCTGCCCAAGAAGCTGCAGGAGCTGTCGCGGTTCCTGGGCTCCCGGCCCTGGTTTGCAGGGCAGAAGGTTGGTGGGGGATGCTGGGGGGGTTTTGGGGAGTCTCTGTGGGGTCTGACCCCTCCTGGCCCTCCCCCAGCTCACCTTCGTGGACTTTGTGGCCTACGATGTGCTGGACCGGCTACTCATGTTCGTGCCTGACTGCCCCGAGCTGAAGGGAAACCTGGCGCAGTTCCTGCAGCGCTTCGAGGTGAGCGGGGCCGGGACAGCCCGGGGATAGCCCGGGGCCAGCACGGTGTCCTGGCCCCACCTCTGTCCCTGACACTCGGTGTCCCCTTCCCTGACACCTCAGTGCTGTGTCCTTTTCCCATCCCAAGCCCCATCTTAAAATCCCCGGTGTTTCTGTCTCCATCCCATTGCTGTCACCCCTGTGAACCCAGCACTGGACCCCTGGTGTCCCAATCCCTGTCCCCAACACCCCTGTGTCCCTGTGCCCCTCCCAGACACCCCAGTGTTCCCATCCCTGACCCCATGGTGTTCCCATCCCTGTTCCAAGCATCCTGGTGTCTCCGTCCCCATCCCAGCCATCCCAGTGGCCCCATCTCAGACACCCTAGAGTTTCCATCCCTGTTCCCAACACCCAGTGTCCCTGTCACCATCCCAGCCACCCCAGTGTGCCCATCCCTGTCCCCATCCCAGTCCCACCCCTGTGCCCGTGATGTGAGCCCTGTCCCCACATGTCCCCATGTGTCCCCCAGGCCCTGGACAAGGTCTCTGCCTACATGCGTTCCGGGCGCTTCATGAAGACCCCGGTTTTCTGGCGCACGGCCAAGTGGTCCAGCACCAAGGAGTGAGGGGTTGAAGCCCCCTGCACCCCCAAATCCCCCCAATAAACCTCGGGGGCTCCCCCTTGTCTGTGCCGTGTCTGTACCTCCTCCCTGAGCTGCTGAGGGGCTGCGGGGGGAGTGGGGGTAACTCCTCATTTGTGGGGTTGGGACCCTCCTGGGTGTGGGATGGGGGGAGCCATTCCTAGGGGACCCCCAGGATAAGGCGGACCCCTGTAGGGGCTGTGAGGAGCAAGGTGGGGTCCCCATCCCCCCAGGATAAGGGAGACACCCCTGCAGCTGAGGGGATTGAAAGGGGGGACCCCAATGAAGCTTGAGGGGGGGTCACAGAGGGACTCATGGCCCCCAGGATAAGGGGCTTCCCATGGAGTTTGGGGGGCTGAAAATTTCCCCCAGGAAAAGGGGGAACCCTAAAGGAATTTAATGGGGCCGCAGAGAAATTTAAACGAGTGTAAGTGGCTGCAGAATAAGGGGACCCCATGGAGTTTGTGGGGTGGCAGCACCCCCAGAATAAAGTGGTCCCGTGGGGATGGATGGGGTGTGTCACAGAACCCCTCGGATGAGGAGGACCCTATGGAATTCAGGGGGTCACAAAGCCACGGGGATGGTGTGGGTCACACAACCCCCATTAATGGGGACCCTCATAGAACTTGGGGCGGCCACAGACACACCCAGAATAAGGGGGACCCCATGGAGTTCGGGGTGGTCACAGAACCCTCCATACGAGGGGGTTCCCATGGGGGTAGGAGGGTCACAAAACTCCCGGGATTCGGGGAACCCCATGGGGTTTGTGGAGCCCCCGGAATAAGGGGGATCCAATAAGGGGAAATCTCAGAGATAAGGGCGACGCCCGGGATAAGAGGGTTACGTGCAGGCCGGGATGACTCAAAAAAGCCTCTGCTAATGGGGACCCCACTGAGTTTGAGGGGCGCAGAGCCCCTGGATATGGCGGACCCCCGGGATAAGAGGGGCCCCCGGAGTAAGAGGGAATCCCGGGATAAGGGGGGGGCCCCCGGGTTAAGGGGGTTCCGTGCAGGTGGGCGGGAGGCACAGAATCCTCTGCTAAGGGGGAGCCTGGGGGGGCCGCAGAGCCCCGGGATAAAGGGGGGCACCCGGGATAGGAGGGCACCCCCGGGATAAGGGGAAATCCTGGGATAAGAGGGACCCCCGGGATAAGGTGGGATAAGGGGGGAAGAAGTCCCGGGACAAGGGGGATCCCCGAGATAATGGGGATCAGATAAGAGGGACTCCCGGGATAAGGGAAAGAAATCCCGGGATAAGGGGGAGCCAGGGGATAAGGGGGACCTCCGGGATAAAGGGAACCCCCGGGATAGGAGGGGACCCCCGGGATAAGGGGGATCCGATAAGGGGGACCCCTGGGATAAAGGGGACACCCGGGATAAGGGGAAGAAGTCCCAGGATAAGGGGAAATCATGGGATAAGGGGAAATCACCGGCATAGGAGGGAACCCCCGGATAAGGGGGACCCCCGAGATAAGGAGGAATCCCAGGATAAGGAGGAACCCTGGGGTAAGGGGGGATAAGGAGCACCCCAGGATAAGAGGGATCCTATAAGGGGGATCCCCGGGATAAGAAGGGTCCGATAAGGGGGACCCCCGTGGCGTCCGGTCCCGTTAAGCCCCGCCCCCAGCCGCGCCCTGCCTCAGCCCCGCCCCCAGCCGGGCGTGGCCGTGTCACGAGGGGGGCGGGGCAGCGATCGCGCGGCCATGGCGGTGTTGGGGTACTGGGACATCCGCGGGGTGAGTGGGGACCCCCGGGACAGCCCCGAGACACCTCCGCGTGGGGCGGGGGCTGCGCGCACCCCAAAGGCGGGGCCGGCGGTCCCCCTGCGCTTTTGGGGGGATTTAAGGGGTTTTCGGGGCTTCCCCCGCTTTTTTGGGGGGTTTCGGGGGGTCCCTTTGGTCTTTCGGGGATATTCGGGGGGGGTTTGTGGGGTCCCTGCTGGCTTTGGGAACGGGGGCTGTGGCGTTTCCGGTGCATTCGGGTGGGGGCGTGGCGGGGCTCTGGGGTTCCCTTTTGGCTTGGGGGGGCTCTGGGGTTTCCTTTTGGCTTGGGGGGGCTCTGGGGACCCCTCTGAGCTTTTAGGAGGCAGCCAGGGGTCTGTGGGGGGGGGTCCCACTGATCTTGTGGGGGGGCTGCGGGAGCTCCCTTTGAACTTGTGGGGGGTCTTGGGGGGTCTCCCCTGGGTTCTGGGCGTTTAAGGGGGGGGTTTCGGGGGTCTCCTGTGTCATTTGGACAGGTTGTGAGGGTCCCTCTGGTGTTTTGAGGGAGGCGGCTCTGGCCCCTCTTCCCCCTCCCCCCGCTCCTCATTAGCACATTCCTAGTGAGCTCTAATGAGGCTCCCTTATTAGCCTTGGGCGGGACGGCAGGGGGTGCCTTTTGGGAGGCTCTGATGAGTCCGTGGGGATCCCTCTGGTGTTTTGGGGGGTCTTAGGCTGCCCCCCTAACCTTGGGAGGAACTGTGGGAGCCCCTCTGGTCTTTGGGGGGATCTGGGGGGACCCTCAGGTGTTTTGGGGAAGCTGTGGGAGGTCTCCTTGATCTTTTGGGGGTGGTCTGGGATGGATTGTGGGGTCCTGCTGCACTTGGGGGTGGGAGGGTGTTGCTTTTGGGGGGGGTCCCCCTGTGCAGGGGGTGCTGACTGGGGGTGCTGGGAAGGGGGTGCCGTTTGCCCTGCCCTGTGCCTCAGTTTCCCCGTGTGTGAGCCAGCTGCAGGCTCACAATTAGGGGGTGTTTTTGGGGTGTCTCACTGATCCCCCTCCCCAGCTCGCCCACGCCATCCGCCTGCTGCTGGAGTACACGGAGACACCCTATGAGGACAAACTCTACAGCTGTGGGGAAGGTGAGGGGGTCAGGGGGTCCCCACACCACCCTCAGCCTCTTTTGGGGCTTTTGGGATGGACACAGCATCACTAAACCCCCTTCCCTTGCAGCTCCCAACTATGATAAGAGCCAATGGATCAACGAGAAGGAGAAGCTGGGGCTGGACTTCCCCAACGTAGGTGTCAGGGGCTGGGGGGCAGGGGCTGGGGGTGTCTCGCTGTCCCAGTGTCCCCATGTCCCTCTGTCCCTTCCAGCTGCCCTACTTCATCGACGGCAACACCAAACTGACCCAGAGCAACGCCATCCTGCGCTACATCGCCCGCAAGCACAACATGTGTGAGTGGGGGGCAGGGGGCTTGGAATGGGATTAAATTTGGGATTGGAGTGGGACTGGAGTTGGGGTTGGAGTTTGATTAAATTTGGGGTTGGAGTTAGAGTTGCAGTGGGATTAAAGCTGGGTTTGGAGTGGGATTATAGTTGGGATTGGACTGGGGCTGGAGTTGGATTAAATTTGGGAAGGGAGTTGGAATGGGAGTGGGATCAAATCTGGGATTGGAGTGGGTTTGGGGTTGGGGCTGGAGTGGCCTTGGAGTTGGGATTAAATTTGGGATTGGAGTTGGGCTGGATTTGGATTAAATTTAGGGTTGGAGTGGGCTTGGAGTTGGGATGGGAGTGGGGCTGGAGTGCGGCTGGAGTGGCATTAAAACTGGGATGGGAGTTGGGATTGGAGTGGGATTAAAGCTGGGGCTGGAGTGGGATGGGGTGGAGATTGGAGTGTGATTGGAATTAGGCTGGAGTGCACTTGGAGTAGGATTAAAGCTGGGATTGGAGTGAGATTAAAGCTGGGTTTGGAGTGAGGGCTGGAGTTGGGATTGGAGTAGGGTTGGAACTGAATTGGGGCTCAGTTGGGTTTGGTTTGGGGTTGGAGTTGGATTGGGGTGTAGGATGGAGTGGGGGTGAGCATGGGGTTGGAGTTAAAGGGACCAACAACCAGCAGCAGGGCTGGGGTCAGGGAGGGTTTGGAGCAGCAGGGCTGGGGTCAGGGAGGGTTTGGGCCCCCAGTGCTGATCCCCCTGTGCAGGTGGTGAGACAGAGGAGGAGATCCTGCGTGTGGACATGCTGGAGAACCAGATCATGGATTTCCGCATGAGCCTTGTCATGGTCTGCTACAACCCTGACTTTGTGAGTGTGCTGCAGGCTGGGGGACCCTGTGCCAGCATTGGAGACCCTGTGCCAGCACTGGGAACCCCAGATTGGGAGGGTGCTCCCCAGAGTGGCAGGCTGGGGCTGCCCATCCTCACCTTTTCCTTCCCTCCTCCCTCAGGAGAAGCTCAAGCCGGGCTACCTGGAGCAGCTCCCGGGGAAGCTGAAGCTCTTCTCCAACTTCCTGGGGGACAGAAAGTGGTTTGCAGGGGAGAAGGTACTGCCAGGGCTCCCGTGGGGGCTGAGGGGCTGGGGAGGGGGTTTGTCCTCACTATGTGTCCCCTGATGTCCCCAGCTGACCTTCGTGGACTTCCTCATGTTCGACGTGCTGGATCAGAACCGCATCTTTGAGCCCAAGTGCCTGGAGCCCTTCAAGAACCTCAAGGACTTTGTGGAGCGCTTTGGGGTGAGCAGGAGCACCCCAAGGCCACCCCTGGGTGGGGCTGCCGCGGTGGGGGCACTCCTGACCCTCTGTGTGTGTCCCCAGGCTCTGGAGAAGGTGGCTGCCTACTTGAAGTCCAGCCGTTTCCAGAAGATGCCCATCAACAACAAGATGGCCAAGTGGGGCAACAAGAAGGTGTAGGAGCTCAGCACAGGGCTCAGAGGGTGGGGGGAGTCCTCACCCAGCCCCTCCAGCACCCTCCACCCTTGCGGGGGGACAGCAGCGCCAGCATGATGCCCCCCAGGGCAATAAATCATTTTTAGATGTGGCACCCTGTGCCCCCACGGGCCTTGTGGTGTTGGGGGCACTGAAGTGACCCCCACCCGTGGTTGGGGTTTGGTGGGTGTGGGGTGAGGTGGGGTCCCTGCCCCATGGGACCCATTCCCAGCGTGGCTGGGTTGGTTTGGGGCAGGAGCTCAGCCCGGTGCTGTTCCCAGGGCCCTCCCTGTAGCCCTGGGAAAGGGAAAAGGAAAGCAGCCCCGCGGCTCCCTTCTTCCCGCCCCCGCTCCTCATTAGCACATTCCTAATGAGCTCTAATGAGGCAACTCTGACAAAGCCCGGCGGGAGGGAGCCTTGGTGCCCTGCCACCCACGCAGGGTGCTGAGCGGGGTGGGCTGGGGACAGCCCTGTCCCCCGGGGCCCCTCCTGCCATCGGCTCGCTAAGGTGGGCGGGTACCAGGGATGTGCCTTGGGGGCTGCGGAGGGGTGAAATGCGGGGTCCCTCTCCCTGCCCTGTCCCTGTGCCCCTTGGCCCTGTGCCCTTGTCCCTCTCCCTGCCCTGTCCCTGTGCCCCTTGTCCCTATGCCCCTTGTCCCTGTGCCCCTTGGCCCTCTCCCTACCCTGCCCTATGCCCCTTGTCCCTCTTCCTGCCCTATTCCCCTATTCCCCTTGTCCCTGTTCCCCTATTCCCGTTGTCCCTCTCCCTGCCCCGAGGTGCCCCCCAGACTCTGCACACCCCATTGCTGTCACTTTTATTTTCCACATCAATCCCTTTACATTTTTGGGGTGCAAAGTCCCTTCGCAAACCCGAGCCCGCCGAGGGGGGTGCCTGCCCCCCTCCTTCCTTTGGGGGGCCGTTCTGTGATTTCTAGGAGGGTTTTTCTGCCTTGGGGGGACAGGCGGGATGTGGGGGTGGGTTCGCCCCCAAACCCAGCCATTCCCAGGCTGCTCCATCCGGGGTGGGCACGTGATGGGGACATTGGCGTGGCCTCGGGGGCTCAGTCCATGGGGCCGATCTGCGGAGAGAGGGATGGGATGAGAGGGGAGGGGGCGTGAGGATGGGGATGAGGATCCCTCCCCCCATGGCCCCGGACTGGGGCGGGGCTGCGGGGCCGGGGGTCCCACAGCCCCTTTAAATCCCCTTTTGTGTTCCCCCTTTTCCTGGGGGACCCCCTGGGCCGGGGGTGGGGGTCCCGCAAGACCATCCCGGGGGTGGGGCGTGGGGAGGGGGCGTGGGCCCGGGTGTCCCGAGATGGGGTACGGGGGTGGGAGTGCTCACCCCCAGGGACGTCCTGACCGGGGACAGCTTGAAGAGGACCCTGCGCCACTCCTCGGGACAGACCCCTCGCAGCTCGTCCGGGCTCATCTGCAGCAGTTCGCGTCCCCGCAGCACCCCCAGGGTCCGCACCGTGCTGGGGTGGGGGGGGACAGGAGTGAGCCGGGCTCGCCCCCAGCCCCAAATAGACCCAGGTGGGTTTTTGGCGGGGAGGGGGCTCAAGGGAGCACCTACATCCGTGAGAAGCCCTTGTCCATCAGCCAGGCCGTCACCTCTGCCGGCGAGGAGTTGGGGTGCAGGGTTGGAGGACTGTCCTGGAGCGGGGATAGAAGGAGGGGACGTCGTGGGAGCCGCCGGCCACCCCCTCGTGTTGGGGGGCGCAGAGAAAGGATGGCAGAGGGGTCCCCCACCTGTCTGGAGCTGTGCCCCGGCTCCGGGAGGGACTCCAGGATGTTGCCAGGGACGTGTCCCCTGTCCCCCCGCTCGTCCTGCACCAGCCACCACTTCCTCTGCTGGTCCAGCACCTGGGCAGGTGACAATGGGGGCAGCTGGAGGGCAGGGCCGACGGGTCCCAGCTGTGCCCCCCACCCAAGGAGGGGCCGTCCCGCTCCCACCTGCAGCGTGTCCCCCTTCCTGACGCTCAGCTCCTGCGAGTTCCTGGCCTGGAAGTCGTACAGGGCTCGCACCAGCCCCTGGGCAGGGAGCGGGGATCTGGGGGCGCGGAGGGGCTGCATCAGTGCCCACATCCTGCCCCGACCCCCCTCAGGTTCAGGGACAGGGGGACACTCACCCTCGGCCCGGATGGTCCCTCCAGCCCGTGCCCGGTGCCTGGGCGGGGGGTAGGGACCGGGAGGGTCGCGACAGAGCTGGGGAAACTGAGGCAGGCGCTGCGCTGTCCTGGAGGCTCCCCCGGCGCTCCTGCTCCATCACGGGGGGCAGCCACCCGTCCGAAAACACCGGCGTGTACGCGGGCACCCGGTCGCTGTTGGGGTACTCGGCCCTACAACATCGAGGGGGCACCGCGGTGGGCGCTGGGACCCCCCTCAAACCCAGACCCCCTGTCTCGGTGTCGGGGTGCTGGAGCCCACCTGGATTTGTTCCAGGCGGTGCCGAGGCTCTTCCAGACGCCGTAATCATCATCGCTCAGGGTGTCCTCGAGGAGCTGCAGCGCCTCGGGCAGGAGCAGCGGGCTCTGCACGGCCGGGGCCAGCTCGGGGCTGGGGCAGTGCCCGAGCACCTGCGGGGGATGGGGGATTGAGGGGGGATCCCCACCCGTGTCACACTTTCCGGGGGATGGGACCCACTCCGGGGACACTCACGAAGGACAGAGCGGAGAAGATGAGGGGCAGCAGCTCGGGGGGATCCGGCTCCGTCACGTAGGGGCGGTTCCGTCCCTATGGGGGGGGGAAAGGTGTCCCCAAGGAGCCCCCTCTGCCCTCACACAGCCCCCGCAGCCCCACAGAGCCCCCCAGCCCACCCACACCTCCCTCACCCCACACAGTCCCCCCATTCCTAACCCCACAGACCCTCCCATCCCCACACAGCCTCACATTCTCATGCAATGCCCCATCCCCGCACAGCCCCCCACTGTCACAGCCCCCCTTGCCCCACAGAGCCCCCCCATCCTCACACAGCCCCACAGAGCCCCACATTCTCATGCAATTCCCCATCCCCACACCCCCCTATTCCCACAAAGCCTCCCCTCCCCACAGCCTCCCACCTTCACAGCCCTCCTTTCCCCACACAGCCCCACAGAGCCCCACATTCTCATGCAATCCCCCATCCCCACACCCCCCTGTTCCCACAGCCCCCCAATCCCCACACAGCCCCACTCCCCACATTCTCATTCAATCCCCCATCCCCACACCGCCCTATTCCCACAGAGCCCCCCGCCCTCACAGCCCCCCTTTCCCCACACAGCCCCCCCATCCTAACCCCATAGACCCCTATCCCCACACAGCCCCACTCCCCATATTCTCCTGCAATCCCCCATCCCCACACCCCCCTATTCCCACAGAGCCCCCCTTTCCCCACACAGCCCCCCCAATTCCCCTTTAGCCCCTTCCCCACATCCCCCCCACCCCCAGCCCCCCCCTCCAGCCCTACCAACCGCACCTACCAAGAGGTTGAGGGCGTATTTCACCTTCTGGAAGAAATCCGTGTACTCATCCTTTGGGGGCAGCGCTGGAGGGGCACAGCTGGGGCTGGCACCGGGCTGGGCACACCGGAACCCCGAGCAGCCCCCGGGGACCCTCCCCTCCTTTCCCACCTGACTTTTTCAGCTTCTTCTTGGTACTGGCCGAGTTCAGCGCCGTCTTCAGCCGCCCCACGAAGCGCTCCAGGTCGCCCAGGACGTGGTTGAGGATCTCCTGTGGGGGCGGTGGGGTGTGGGGTTCCCATAGGCAGGGAGTGCCGGGATTTGGGGTTCCCATAGGTGGGGAGTACCGGGATTTGGGGTTCCCATAGGCAGAGAGTGCGGGATTTGGGGTTCCCATAGGCAGGGAGTGCCAGGATTTGGGGTTCCCATAGGGAGTACCGGGATTTGGGGTCCCCATAGCCTGGGGGTGCCAGATGACCCCTCCCGGGAGGGGTCGGTGGGGTGGGCACTTACAACATCCCGCTCCACCTCGGGCATGGCCTGGCCGTGGGCTCGGCCCCGGGCCACCTGCGGGAGCTCCGGCGCGCCTGGGGACATGGCCAGCGTCACCGCTGCTCCTGGGGAAACTGAGGCACGGCGCGGTGCCTCCCCCCTGGCCCAGACTCACGGTAATCCGAGGAGAGCGGCCCCCGCCGGGGGGGTGGCTGGGGGTCGGGCTCGGGGGGCTCTGCCCAGCGCTCCGGGGCCGCGTACGGGGGGGGCTCCGGGGGGCTGCGGGGGTAACGGGGACGGAACAGAGGGTGAGCTGAGCTTGAGGGGCTGTATGGGGGTGTGGAGGGAACAGAGAGGGTGAGCTGAGGTTGGGGTGGGGGCTCTGTGGGGGTGGGGAGGGGAAGGAGAGGGTGAGCTGAGCCCAGGGGGTTGTGGGGATTGGGGGGAGGGGGGGTCTGTGTGTGGGTGTGGGGCAGGAGCGGGGCTGGTTCCGAGAGTGGGGTGTGTGGTCTGGGGGTGTGGGGGAGAAGGAGGAGCGGCCGAGGGTCTGAAGCCAGCGATGGGAAATGGGGTGGGGGATGCACTGTGCCCGTGGGGATGAGGGGACACCGAGCTCGTGGGTGCCATGGGGGGCTGTGCCCACAGGGAAGGGGAAAAGGGGGTGGGAGGGGGGGGAACTGATCCCATGGATGGGGTGGGGGGTTGTTCATGGGGTGGGGCAGGATGGGAGAACTGAGCCTGTGGATGGGGTGGGGGGGCGGGCACATGGGGATGGTGTAGGAGGGGTGGGAAGGAGGCTGAGCCCCTGGATGGGTGGGGGGGTTGTGTTTATGAATTGGGGCAGAATGGGGGGCTGGGCCCGTGGATAGGGGGGGGTCGGGCCCATGGGGATGGTGTAGAATGGGGGGGGCTCAGCCCCTGGATGGGTTGGGGGGTCGGGCCCATGGGGTGGGGCAGAATGGGGGGCTCAGCCCGTGGATGGGGTGGGGGCGTTGTGTTCATGGGGTGGGGCAGGATGGGGGGGCTGAGCCAGGAGCTGGGAAAGTGGTGGAAAAGGGCCCCCATCACCCCTCAGGTGGGGCAGGGGGGCTTTGGGGCGCTGTGGGACCACAAGGAGACCCCATCACCAGACTCACCACAACTTTGGGGAGCGACACTTGGAGCCCCAGCCGAGCTGTCTCCAGGGATGGACCGCAGAGCCACTTACCCCCCATACCTGTGCCCGAAGTGGTTGCTCTGCTCCTCCTTCCTCTGCCTCAGCACCTTCTCCAGGCTGCTCCTCAGCGTCTCTGCCTGCACGGAGCCGCTGCGCTCAGAGCCCATCCCGGGGCGCTGCCCCCCGCGTTTCCCCGCTCAGGGCTCACCCCCAGGCGCTCGCACTGGAAGAGCAGCACGCTGGTTCTCGGAGGGTTCCTCTCCTGCACGCTGATGGCCAGCACGGCGTTGTCCAGCCCGGCCGAGCATCCCTGCACGCTTCCCAGCGGGAACGCCTCCAGCTCCTCCTGCCAGGCGGAACACCGGGAATCAGTGGCTAGGAAAGGGTTAAAGGGGTGCAGGGGGATTGTGGGGTCGCGATTTAGGGGTTTAATGAGGGTGCTGGTCGCACAGGAGAGTTTGGGGGCTGAGTCTGGAGGTGGGGCAGGGCTGTGGGTGCCCAGATTGGGGGAGCCAGGGCTGTAGGAGCTGCCAGGGTGGGGGGCAGTGGGGTGGACTGGGATTTGGGGATACCTGGACAGGGGGCGGCCCTCCAGGGATTTGGGGGTTCCCATAGCCAGGGTGTGCCAGGATTCAGGGGATGCCCTGGCCGGGGGCTATTGGGATTTGGGTGTTCCCATAGCCAGAGGGTACAGGAATTTGGAGTTCCCCATAGCCCAGGGGGTGCCAGGATTCAGGGGACACTGTGGCCAGGGGGTACTGGGGTTTGGGGGTTCCTATAGCCGGGGAGTACCAGGATTTGGGGGTTCCCATAGCCAGAGGGTACCTGAATTTGGGCGTTCCCATAGCCAGGTAGTGCCAGGATTTAGGGAATACCCTGGGCAGGGGGCACCATAATTGGAGGGTTCCCATAGCCAGAGGGTATCGGAATTTCGAGTTCTCCATAGCCCAGGGGTGCCAGGATTCAGGGGACACCGTGGCCAGGGGGTACCGGGGTTTGGGGGTTCCCATAGCCAGGGGGTGCCAGGCTTTGGGGGTGCCCTGGCCGGGAGTACCGGGGTTTGGGGGTGTCCTGTCCGGGGTTACCTTGCTCTCCACATCGCTCAGCACCAGCTCCTGGTCCTTGACCTCCAGGACGACATCCTGGCCCCAGACCCGGCCCTGCTCCTCCAGCTCCCGCAGGCGCCCCAGGCAATCCTCGGCGCTGCGCAGCTCCCGCTCCAGGGGCATCGTCAGCAGGTGCTGGGGGGGACAGGAGGCCACACGGTGCCACACGGTGTCACACAGTGTGACACAGGCCCCTCGCAAGGCTGGGGGGGCACTTTGGGGGGGCTTCTACCTCAACGTGGTGCTGGAAATCGTTCTGGACCTTGAGCAGCGTCTGCCCGTAGTCCTTGCGCTGGTCTGAGGGCACAGGCGGGGTGAGGGGACAGGGACGAGCTGGGGGGGCACTGAGGGGGTTTTTGGGGTGCAGCCCTCACTCACTGTAGATGCTCTTCCCGCTGAGGCGGGCGAAGCTGTTGGAATGTTGGAGCGGGGTCCTGTCGTCATATTCGCTCCTGGACGGACAGACGGACATTGACACGCCCTGTCCCCTGTCCCGCCCAGCCCTCGGGGGTCCCCGGGGTGGCGCTCACCGGGAGGGGCTGCTGCTCCAGCGGCCGAAGGGGTCTCCCATCCTGCCGGGGAGCAGCCGGAGCGCCTCGGTCCTGCTGTGGGATCCTGGGCACGGTCCTTGTGTCACCCCAAAAGTGTCCCCAACCCCCAGCCCGGTCCTTGTGTCACCCCAAAAGTGTCCCCAAACCCCAGGCCGGTCCTTGTGTCACCGCCGATGTGTCCCCAAACCCCATCCAGGTCGTTGTCACCCCAAAAGTGTTCCCAACCCCTCAGCCCGGGCGGTGCCGTATCTGAGGTATCGCCCCGTCCCTCCCTCCCCAATCTCCCGCTCCATCCCGGCCCCTCGGGGGTCCCCCCTTGTCCCGAGATGGGGTCTCAGCCCCGGGGTGTCCCCGCTCACCTCGGTGCTGGCTCTGCTGCTCGGGCCGTGCCTGCGGAGGGTGACAGGGCAGGTGACAGGGCAGGGGACAGGGCTTGGCGTCGGCGCCGCACCCAGCTGCTCTTTGCCCTCTCGTTAAAGCGGGGGAGGGACGCTGGGGACACGAGCACCTGGCACCGCCACCACCTCCGCAATCACCCTGGCACCCCACCCGCGGCAGGGCGTGCTGGCCCCGGGCATCCAGCGGGGATGGAGGTGTCCCCAAGGTCCCCCGCCCCGGGGCTGGTGGCGGTGACGTCCCGCAGGCAGGCAGGACCTGTCACCCTGTCACCCGCAGGACTCTCAGCCCTTGGCTGCGGGGCAGTCCCGGCTCACCCAAAGCTGGCACTGCCAGAAAATCCTTCCAAGGTGGTTTGTAGCCAGGGAGGGGCCGGGGTGAGAGTCCAGGATTTGGGGTGAAGGATGGATGCAGGAATCATCATCATCCTCAGAGCCGTGGGGTCTGCTTGGCCAGGGGGACACGGGGTGCCCGGGGGGACACGGGGTGGCCGGGGTAGTGTCTGTGGGGTTGGAGTGACCCTCTGAGCCACCTCACCCGGCACAGTTGTGAGGTTTGGGTTCATTTTAAGCCTTTTGGCTTCTCCGGTGAAATTCAGGCAGTGATGGATCAGCTGGGCCGTGTCCCCTCTGTCCCCAGGGGTACCATTTGTGCTCCCCAGTCCCTCAGGCTGTCACATCCCTGCTCACCTTCTCTCTCCTTTGTTTCCCCAGGTTTACAGACAAACCGACCCCACCACGGGGGGACCCTGGCGTCCTGCACCCCCCAGTGTCACACGGAGCAGGCGACCCCCCTGGGGAGTGTTCGGGGACCGAGGGCAGCCACGCACGGGCAGAACCGGGGGGATCAGGTATTGGGGAGTTGTGAATTCCCCCCATAGGGGCGGGGAAGGGGCGCCGGTCGTGCCTCAGTTTCCCCAGTCGGGAGGGGCAGGGTGCAATCCCCAATGCGGCCACGAGGGGGCAGCACGTTCCCGCGGCCCCCGCTGTGCCACCCTCCTCAGATGTGTCATCCCCAGATGTGTCACCCCCCCCAGGCGTGTCCCCCCCCGGCGTGTGTCCCCCCAGGTGTGCTACCTCCCCAGCTGTGCCACCTCCCCCAGGTATGCCATCCCACCAGGTGTGTCACTTCCGCGATGTGTCCCCCCCGATATGTCACCCCCCAATGTGTCCCCCCCAAGATGTGTCACCCCCAGGTGTGCCACCCCCCACATGTGCCACCGCCCCAGATATGTCCCTCCAGATGTGCCACCCCCCAGGTGTGTCACCTTCCCCCCGACGTGTCACCCCCCAGATGTGGGACCCCCCCCACATGTGTCACCCCTCCAGCCGTGTCACCCTCAGATATGTCCCCCCAGGTGTGACACCCCCAGATGTGGGACTCCCCAAATGTGCAGCCCCTCAGTAGTGCAGCCACCATGCCCGGCTGGGGATCCCCAGTGTGTGACACTTCCCCAGATGTGTCATCCATCCCCCGAGGTGTGCAGCCCCCCACACGTGCGATCCCTCCAGATGTGGCACCCCCAGATGCGCAGGGTCCCGGCTCCTGCCTGGCTCTGGGGACATTTGGGTGACACTCTTGGGTGGCGCAAGGAGCCACCTGCGGTCCCCGTGGGAGATTTGGGGTTACATCCCCTCAAAAGCCAAACCCTCCCCGATTTATTGCTGTGACCCCCCCCGGCAGGAGCGGCCCCTCCATCCCCACCCCCGGCAGGGCCAGAGCTCGCCCCGCCCCCCCCAGCTCCTCCCAGTCACCCCACTGGGCAAACTGGGAACGGCCTCGGCTGCAGATTCACTCCAAATCCCCTTTTTGTTGTTTTTCTCCTCAATTCCCAGCCAGAGGCAGCGATTCCCTGCTCACCCCAGCCCGTCTGTGCCCCCCAGGCTCGGGAAGGGGATACCAACCCCCCCAGGGAGGGCTCGGAGCCTTCTGGAGACTCAGAAATCTTTTCCCATTGCAGGTTTTGAAGCCCCCAGCACCAAAACGTGCAGAATCTGTGAATTGACCCCAAAGCGCAGCTGCTTTAGGGAGGGAAATGCGCCCCTGCTCTGCTCCTGGGGAGGGCACCCCGCACCCAGCAGGGACAGCAGTGGGGACATCCCAGAGACCCCACGGGGCATTTTGGGGGTGTCGCCAGGCCCGGGGGCACCGCAGAGGCTGCAGGGTCCGGAATTCCCGGTGACACATCGCTCCGGTGCCGCGAGGGGCCAGGAAGCAGCTGCGGCGGCTCCGGGCGCTGGGTGCCAGCCAGGGACAGACAAACCGCCAGCCAGCCTGGATCCGTCCTCACGTCACAGCCCGGGCTGCGGTGTACCCGGGTCTGTCACCTAATTGCTGGGGACCAGCGCCTCTCCGTCATTTGGGGGTGGCTGGGGACGTTTAACCCCTCAGGGGCTGGGGAATGGTTGGGTCAGAGTCCCTGGGTGAGGGCAGTGGTGGCCATGGCACGGATGGCATGGCACGGATGGCATGGCACAAAGCACAGCCCAGGGTGGTGCTGCCTCTCAGAGAGGCACAAATTCACAAATCCTGCCCTGCATGGGGACTCCTTGGGGGTGGCAGTGACAAGCCAATGTCACTGTCACTGCCACAGCTGCTGGGCTCACACCCTGTTCTGGGGTGACACAGGAAAGGACAGAGGAGCTTGGGGACACCTTGATGTCATTCTGCCTCCACGTCTTGCTTGGTCTGCCCCTGGTTCATGGTCACTTTGTCTATGGTCACCTTGGCATGGCCACACTGGCATGGTCACCACAGAATGGTCACTGTGGCATTGTCATCCTGGTATGGTCACCTTGGCATTGTCACCCTGGTTCATGGTCACCTTGGCATGGTCACCCTGGTCTATGGTCACCCTGGCACAGTTACCCTGGCATGGTCACCTTAGCATTGTCACCCTGGTGTATGGTCACCCTGGCATGGTCTCCCTGGCATGGACACCTTGGCATTGTCACCCTGGCATGGCCACCCTGGTCTATGGTCACATTGTCACAGTCACCTTGGCATTGTCACCCTGGTGTATGGTCACCCTGGCACGGTCACCCTGGGATGGCCACCAAAGGGTGATGAGGTGCTGAGTGGGTGACATCTGGGGGACCCTGGCAGTGAAGTGCCCACGTCTACCTCAGCCAGGGGTGTCCACAGCTGGTGGCTCCTGGCTGGAGCCCCCTGACCTTCACACCATCATTTTCTTGCTTTGAGGAGGTTGAAATAGAATTTTTTGGGGGATTTCAGTGAGGGAGCTGCACCTGCTGCAGAGCGTTGGGTATTTGAAATAATTACCTATAGAGCTGGACAGAACGTGCCTGAGCTTGTCTGTCCCTTGCTGCTGAACCAAACAGTGGCACTGTGGTGTTTCACCCCACAGACACTTTGGGCTGGCTGGATGCTGCAGCTGGGCCCGTGGGGACAAATCCAGGCCTGCAGGAGCTCAGGTGGTGCTGGGATGGAGCTTCCTCCCATAACAGGGGCTGCTCCCTCTGGCAGAGAAGCTTTAAGGGGATGGTGAAGGAAAGGAGTCGGTTCTGATGGAGGGTTTGGATGCAGAGCTTTATTCTGGCCCACAGGCCTCTGAATGCAGCACCAGCTCCAGCAGAACTCCCTGAGCCCGTGGTTGCTGCTCCTTTAACCCGGGGAGAGGGGCAGGGAAGGGGCAGGGAGCCACCAAGCAGGGACAGGAGGGGAGGGACAAAGGGACAAAGGACACCTGGATGGCCCAATGCCCCCCAGGGCTAGAGGGCATCCTTTGAATCTGCCACTCGAAGCCCTTCTGGAATTCCAGGAGTGACAGACAGTGCTGGGAGGGGAAAGGAGAGGTGACTGACACACCTGGGAGGGACCCGAGGTTCTGAGGTAAACCCTGAAATCACAACACAACAGCTGGGGTAAATCACTTGGGTGATCTTGTCTATGAATCCCAGGCCAGGGACAGGCCAGGAGCCCTGTGGCCACAGACAGAGCTGGTTTTCCTCCACAGCCCCATGGCTCTGGCCACAAACCTGCACCAACCTTCTTATTTTTAGTGTGAACAGGGAAAAACCAACAAGCCCGTGGCCGCTCCTGTGTGTGGGACCCATCCTGTTTTCTTCCCACCATCCATCATCCTGGCAGCTCAGCCTGGGGATTTCCAGGGGGAATGGGGGCTGGAAGGATTGTGGCACCACACAGATTTAATTAGAGGTGACGAGGGCATGCAAATGAGCAGGTTAAATCCTGCCTGGGGGTGGCCAAGCCCTGAGGATCCTCAGAGGGTTTGGAGGTGTTTCCCACGCTCTGGGAGCCAGGGCAAGGATGGATGTTGGGGTAAGCAAGGTCTGGGAGTCGTGGCTGGGTGGGAGAGGGTGAGGAGGGAGGTCAGGGAGGTCACAGCTCCACATTTATCCCATGTTCCTCTCCAGCATGGAGATCCCCTGAGGTGCTAGGATCCAAGGGAGCCCAAGGAAAGCTGGAAATTGGCTCTTTCACCTCCAATTTTGGCATTTGGGATGAATTCCCTCATGGAAGAGCTGGTGTCTTCTTTACTCCTGCATCCTGCTTCCCAGCCCTTCTCTCCTCCTCATTGCTTCCACATGGAGGGACAAACCTAATCCAAAGAATTCCTGACCTGCTCTGCCAGAGCAGCACCTCCCTCGTGGTGGGATCTGAGCCTTGGGATGTTCCTCCAACTCTAAATCCCCCCAAAATTTAGTGATGAGCCCCAAATCCTCCATCTGGGATCTGAGTGGGGTCTTGGAATGGCACAAGAGGTGCTCAGCAAAGCTCAGGAATCCCAACTTTTCCCTGGAATAAAATAAGGTGAGTTCCTTGGCTGGATGGAGCCCCTAGAGCTGCTCAGAGACCCAAACCCAACATCCCCATGGACAAACCCAAGGACACTGAGCCTGTGGCCATGGTGGGGAGCAGAATGGGATCAAGGGCGCAAGTGGTGGCTTTTCCAGGGGGAAAAATCTCATTTCCATGGCATCTTTGCAGGGAGGAGGATGAAGGTGGATGAAGGCTGAGCCTGTGACCCTAAGCTGGTTGGGCTGTGGGGGCTGCAGCCAGGAGGGAGATGGTGGGGTGGGGTGGGATGGGTGGGTTCCCTTCCCTTGGGAATGTGTTCCTGGAGACCCCGTGGGCGAAGGGATTGGGTTGGGAACCTGCAGAATCTTTTGCTTCTTTTCTTGCCAAGGTCAGGTTTCAATGTGTGAGATGGTATTTCATGTTGGGACTCAGATGTTTATCAGCTCTTATCTCTGTCACAGTCTCACAAACCCTGAGTTCTGCAGCGCTTCACTCTAACAAACTAAAAATGGAGCCCTGTCTCTCTCTACAAGGCCTTTTAAGGATAAACTGTCCAATAAAGAGATGACACCTAAATTATTTTTACTTTTAACCCAATAGCCAATCACCCATGCCCCACAATGTGGAATTTTATGTCCAATTACACAAAGCCACCCAAACCTATGGAGAAGAAGGTGAAGAAGCAGAAGCAGCCTCTGCTCTAAAACTTCGTCTCGCTTTATAGATATTGCTATATTCTAAAGCCTTAAACTCTAAGTTTTCCACCCTGTGATGTGACACACTTCTGTTCAAACTCCACACCCACAATCTCAGTTCTGTCATTCCATTTTGGAAGCTTCTCTATGGCCTCAGGTCAAATGCAGTGTTCTCCTGGGGGTCAGTGCCTGTCAGCACAGAAAGTCTGAAATTCTGAAATTCTCAGCAACCAGGGTTCAACAGGAACCCCACGAGGTGCCTGGCAGGGGGATGGGTGCAGAACGTGACACCCAGCACGGGTCAGGGGTGTTGCACAGAGGGAGAAGCTCTGCAGGAAGTTGTGAAAGGGGGAGCCGATGCCACCAGTGGGGTGTGGGGTGGGGAGAGCCCACAGAGGAGCTGCCCAGGTTCCTCCATCCCATGTCATCAGAGCTGTCTGTGGGTCCTTCCTCCCTTTGGGTGGGAGCTGGGCAGGAGGGGGTTGCAGAAAGGCACAGGGCTCCCAGGAGGTGTCTGGGGGCTCTTTGGACAGGCTGAGGAGCACTGTGACTGCTGGAACCCCCCTGGATGCTGAGAATTTCAGACTTTCTGTGCTGGCAGGCACTGACCCCCAGGAGAACACTGCATTGACCTGAGGCCGTGGAGAAGCTTCCAAAATGGGATGATAGAGCTGGGATGGTGGGTGTGCAGTTTGAATGGAAGTGTGTGATATCACAGGATGGAAAACTTATAAGGGTTTGGAATACAGTAATATAGATAAAGCAAGATGGATGTTGTAGGGCAGAGGCTCCTCCTTCTCCTTCTCCTTCTCCTTCTCCTTCTCCTTCTCCTTCTCCTTCTCCTTCTCCTTCTCCTTCTCCTTCTCCTTCTCCTTCTCCTTCTCCTTCTCCTTCTCCTTCTCCTTCTCCTTCTCCTTCTCCTTCTCCTTCTCCTTCTCCTTCTCCTTCTCCTTCTCCTCCCTCTCCCTCTCCCTCTCCCTCTCCCTCTCCCTCTCCCTCTCCCTCCTCCTTCTCCTTCATGGGTTTGGGTGATTTTGTGTAATTGGATAAAAATTCCACATTGTAGGCCATTGGTGGTTTGTTATTGGATTAAAATTAAAAATAATTTAGGTGTCATTTCTTAATTGGACAGTTTATCCTTAAAAGGCCTTGTAGAGAGAGATGGGGCTCCATTTTTAGTTTGTTAGAGTGAAGTGCTGTAGAACTCTGGGTTTGTGGGACTGTGACAGAGATAAGAACTGATAAACATCTGAGTCCCAACATGAAATACCATCTCACACGTTTAATCCTGACCTTGGCAGAAAAGAAGCAGAAGAATCTGCATGTGACCTGTTCTAGCAAAACTCCAGCTGCTGCTGCTGCCCTCAGGTGCCACCTCTCACCCCTGGACACCTCCTAAAGTCACAGGATGGGAGTCCAGGTGTCCCAGGCCCCCCAGCATTGCTTCCAGCATGGTCCAGGCTTACTGGGACACAAACAGCTGGTTTCCCCCCACAAAACAGCAACTGTCACCTGCCAAAAATCAGAATTGCATGGATAAATATTAGGAATGGGAAGTGTTTGACCTTCCCTACTGTTTGGTTCCTGTGGGAAGCTGAGCAGGAGGAGGAACCCATCCTATTCCAGCCAGTGCATCTTCTGCTGGACATCAGGAGGGCTGTGCCCTTGGATGATGTGAATATCCAGGACCATTTTCTGTCCGGGAACAGGTTGATCAGGTCCTGAAATTGATCCAAAATGTGAATTTTTTGAAGATTACAGAGACTTTGTCCAGAGACACCTCTGGAGTCATGAATGCTCACTCTGGCTTTGTCTGTGGTTTGCCAGCCCCAGGCAGCATCCCCAGCCTGAATCCAACACAAATCCGGGGACTTTTCACCCTGGTTTGGAAGATGGTGAGTGATTCATGGAAGGTTTGAGAAACAACTCATCCCTGGGAGTGCCCATTCCCTGGTCAGGAGGAGCCAGAGGAATCTGCATCCCCTGGGAGGGGGGGAATTTGTCACCTGGACATCCCCCAGGCCTGGCTCAGTCTCAAAGTGGCTTTTGAGGGACAGGGAAAATTGAAGGCCAAGCTCCACAGCGCTGGGATGTGGCTGATGCCTCCTGAGATGCTCCCAGCAGCTTCCCAGGGGGATCCTTGTTGTTCTGCAGGATGTGGGTGGTCCTGGGGTGTTGTATTGCACTAAACAGTTTTTTTAGTTGGTTTTTGCACTGGGTCTGGTACTTGCTCTGTCCCATTTCCCCTTTCCCCCCCCAAAAGCCCTGGTGGTGATGGTTTGTCCCAGGTGTACCCCTCCCCTCTCCCCTTCCTCACCAGGATCCCATTGGCTGTGGTTCTGTTCCTCCATCCCTCATTCCCCTGAGCTTAAAATCTCTTAAAAATGAGACATTCCCCCTCTCTTTCCTGGGATATTGTCTGAATCCTGAGGTGACTCCTGTCTAGGAATAAAATAGGACTTTGATCCTGAGAAGAAGACACCTCTCATATTTTGCCTTTGTCCTGTGTAATATTGTGAGGGCTGAGGACCCAAACTGCCACCAGATCAATCTCACAGCTGGCGCCCAACGTGGGACTCAGACCCACAACCCTGAGATTGAGTCTCCTGCTCTACCAACTGGTCTGGGGGAACACAGGACCGGAGCTGGTGCCTCCTCTTCCTCAGCCTCCAGCTGTTCTGGTTGGAGATGCCTTGGCCAAGGCTGGGCCAGGGGCCAGGAGAGAGCTGGGGGTCCCTGTTATGGTTTGAACAGAGAGGTGTCTGCTAATGGAAAATGTAAACCCCCTCCCTTTGAATTATTATAATTTTTAAATTAAGGGACTCTCAGACAATATGGGAATAGGAATAACAGCTATTTACTACGAAAATTAAAAATACAAATGAAATAGTACAAAAACCTCCAAAAACCCACACTGACATTATGCGTTGAATACAACCTGCCCCTCTGTGTGTCAGGGGGTGTCCCAGCCCCATCCCATGGGGGCTCAGCCCTCCTGCAGTGCCAGCTGTGGCTCTGCTGCAGCAGGGATCCTGCACAAGGGGGGAGTTTTCCTCTGCAGCTCCAGGGCTGCTGCAGATGGGCCTGGGCTCCCTCTGGCCATGCAGGGCAGCAGAAAGCTGCTCCTCTGGCAATGCAGGGGGCAAAGGCTGCTGTGCTGTGCCAGGCCCAGATTGGATCCAGGTAGGAATGCTTGGCTCCTCCCCTGGGCGGAGCATCTCCCCATGGGATGCTGGCATTGGATCAGCCCTGCAGGGACACTCACTGGCCATGGACAGCAGAGATCTCCTGGAGTGGGGATTGGCTGTGGGAGAGATAAAGAAAAAACTGCCCCATGAACAGCAGAGAACTGCTCCAGCTCTGACAGATGGTGATAGAACACCCTCAAACCAAATCTTACAACCCAGGACAGTCCCTGAGTCATCCCAGGGTCGGGCACTGGAGGTGGGAATGAGGAGGTGGGATCAGAATGAGGATTCAGCCCCTGTAGGATTCTCGTGGGGCCCTTCAGTGAAGGGCTGAGGGCAGCAGCCAGGATGGTCTGGACTCAGAGACACCTCAGCCCTAAAAAAAGAATTTCTGGGTCTAGAGGCTGGAATTGAGCAATTGCTGCCGTTTAAATAAAATAAAGAGAAAATGAAGGAAATGAAATGAAGAAAGATAAAATTAAGTATACCAAATAAAAAAGAAAATAGGTAAATAAGATGAAATAAAATAACATAATGAAAATAAATTTAACAAATAAATTTAACAGATAAAATAAAATAAACCAGATATAATGAAATAAAGGATAAAAAAGTGAAATTAAATTAATAAACTATTTTAATTAAATTAAAATAGAATAGAATAAAATAATAAAATGTAATAAAATGAAATGAAATATATAAAATAAAATAAAATAAAATCTGTTTCTAGCTTCCAAGGGGGTGGAATTACAAGGACCCAGGTTTGTGGGGCAGAGGGACAGGAGATCCTTTCCCCACCATGGCATCCTGGACCCCATCCCTGTGGATGCTCCATGCAGCACCATCTCTGCCATCACCCTTAGAGATGTTTTCTTTTGTTATTTTGCTGGGTTTTTTCCCTCTTTTACATTTTATCCTCCAGCACCCCATCCCATTGCTTTAGGGAGGAGCAGAATCCACCCAGCTCCAGCATTGGTATCGGGGATCGCAGGTGCCCAGGGGAGCCCAGCAGCACCAGGGGGCACCCAAGGCAGGGAAGGGGCTCCAGGAAGGTGGATTTGAACCAGAGGGGTGGATTTGGGCAGGAGGGATGGATTTGAGCTGGGGTGATGGCAGGGATGGTGCTGCATGGAGCATCCATAGAGATGGGGTCCAGCATGCTGTGGGGAAAGGATCTCCTGTCCCTCTGCCCCATGGACCTGGATCCTTGTAGTTCCATCCCCCTGGAAGCTAGAAACAGATTTTATTTTATTTCATTTATTTTATTTTATTTTATTCATTTCATTTCATTATTTTATTCTATTCTGAATGGATCTGAGCAGGAGGGATGGATCTGAGCTGGAGGGATGGATTTCAGCTAGAGGGATGGATTTGAACCGGAGGGATGGATCTGGGCTGGAGGGGTGGATTTGAACAGGAGGGATGGATCTGAGCTGGAGGGATGAATCTAAGCCGGAGGGGTGGATCTGAGCTGGAGGGGTGGATTTGAACAGGAGGGGTGGATCTAAACTGGAGGGATGGATTTCAGCCGCAGCCCGGCCGGCCGGAGGGATGGGTTTGAACCAGAGGGATGGATCTGAGCCGGAGCCCGGCCGGCCGGAGGGGCGAGGGCTCTGCCCCGGGAAGAGCCGGCTCACTTCCAGGCTGAGTAAGCGGCTGCTGCTGCCAAAACCCAGCGCCGACGGCCGTGGTGGGAATTTTGGGGCTGCAAAAGCGTCACTGGAGGCGGCGCACGGCCCCCGCGCCGCCACCCCCGCGGGACGGAGGTGCTCTAATGAATCCCTTAATTAGGAAGCTGCGAGAGGCGCTGCCCAGATGTTGGCTGGGGATCCAGCTGTGGGGGCGGCCCCGGGGTCACTCAGCAGAGCCCCCCGGGGACGGCGGGGTTTGGATGGGGTTTGGATGGGGTTTGTGGTGGCGGTGAGGATGAGGAGCAGCGCCGGGCCGGGTGTCTGGCCAAGCCACGCTGGCTGCTCCCAAATCCTGCCGGGACCACCCGCCCAGGGCCTGGAAGTGTCCGGTGGCGTTGGAATGCTGCGGGACACGCAGGGGTTAAACCTCGCCGAATCCCGGGACGAGCCGGCTGCTTTCCAGCCCGAGCAAACCCGGCGCGCTGCCAAACTGCAGCTGCAGGGTCCAAAATCCTGGATTATTAACCGTAATCCAGGCAGGGCATTCCCCTTGAGGAGCGCGGCCCGCAGGGAGCAGGGAATGCAGGCGGCATCACCGAGCACCCCAAATCCCCCCCGAGCTGTCCCGGGACAAAACCCAGCCCTCGTCCCTGCTCAGTCTCCATCGTCTGCAGCTCCCTCCAGCAGCTCCGGCACTTATTTACAAGTAGGATGGGAGTTGTGCCTCTGCTTCCCTTTATTTTTAAACTTATTTATCTTTATTTTGGATTTCTGACTCATCTCCACCCGTTGCCGGGAGGAAACCAGAATCAAAAAAGCCCCAGATATCGTTTGTATCAGCTGAATAAAATCCTCCCCCAGGGAGGAAAGTCCAGCAACAGCTCCAGGACCCGGAGCCGCTTCTCCTTCCCCCACTTTCGTTCTTACAGAGGAGGAAAACTCAATTTTTCCTCCTTTTTTTTTTCTCCAAACCGCAGCTGGGTCTGCAAGCACAGAGCCAGGCCTGGAGCTCACAGAATGAGGGGGCAGAGAGGTGATGGGTGCCCCCCACCCCTTGTGGGGCTGCCAAAAACAGGGGGGGATGCCAGGGGAGGGGGGTGTCATGGGAGGGGTCTCACAACCAGGCTGCCCCATTAATGAGGGTGCCTGGTTAATAGCGGTGCCCAGAGATGGGGGTGCCCCATTAATAAGGGTGTCTGGTTAATAGGGTGGCCCAGAGATGGGGTGCCCCATTAATGGGGGTGTTTTGGAGACAAGGGGGCACCCCAGAAGTGAGGGTCCACAATTAACGGGGCTGCCCCATTAATGAGGGTGCCCCATTAATGAGGACACCCCATTAATAAGGACACACGGTAGCCCAGAAGCAAAGGTCCCCAATTAATGGTGCTGTCCCATTAATGAGGGTGCCCTCTTAATGAGGGTGCCATGGAGGTGGGATGCCCCTAAAAAAACAAGGGTGCCCCTTGAATGGGGGTGACTTAAAGATGAGGGCACCCCAAGGAAGAGGTGCATTATAATGTGGATGCCTCATTGTCAGATTATGCCCTTTTCTGACTCAGAGATGGGGCAATTGAGAGGCATTTTAAAAATTTCTATTCCATTTTTAGTCTTATGTGAAAGGTGAGGCAATACAGATGTTATAATTCATGCCATTACAATTAGAGGCCAACTATTTCTTAATTATAATACCTTATAAGTGTTTCTTGGCATTTCTAGGCCAGCATTTCTTATCTCAAGGTCTGTAGACAGATGCACACTGTGTGAGCCTTCTGTCAAGCTCTGAGAATTCTCTACAAATTCATTTCCCGCACCCTGTTAATGAGGATGCCCTGAGATTGGGGTGTCCCGTTAATGAGGGTGCCTAAGATTGGAGTGTCCCATTAATGAGGGTGCCCCATTAAAAAGGTGCCCTAAGATTGGGGTGTCCCATTAATGAGGATGCACCAACACTGGGATGTCCCATTAATGAGGATGCCCTGAAATTGGGGTGTCCCATTAACGAGGGTGCCCTAAGATTGGGGTGTCCTATTAATGAGGGTGCTCTGAGATTGAGGTGTCCCATTAATGAGGGCGTCCCATTAATGAGGATGCCCCATTAACGAAGGTGCTTGGACATTGGGGTACCGAGTGCTGTTCCTCCCTGGGGAGGTTCCATGGGTCTCCTCTCATGGTGGAGGACAGGACACCAGAAGGTCCCCAGACCCCTGGCAGGTCCCACATCCGTCCTTCAGGCAAACATTCCCAGCCCAGCTGGAATGTGTGAATAATGGGGGAAAACAACCCAAAAGCAGCATCCTGGGGCTGTGAAGGTGGGCTGTGATTCTGGCACATGATGCACCTGCCTGGACCCCTCCAAATGCAGCCCCTTCCTGGGGAAGGCCAAATTCATCCCCCTGGATCTGATTTTCATTTTCCAAGGGAGAAATTCTCTGGTGATGGCCAGCTTCATCCTACCCCTGGGATGCTGAGAGGATCCATCTGCCAAAGGTTGTGGATGCTGAGAATTTCAGACTTTCCTTGATGAAAGGCACTGACCTCCAGGAGAACACTGCACTGACCTGAGGCCTTGGAGAAGGAATGGAATGACAGAACTGGGATTGTGGGTGTGGAGTTTGAATGGAAGTGTGTGATATCACAGGGTGGAAAACTTAGAGTTTAAGATTTTAGAATATAGCAATATCTACAAGTCAAGATGGAGGTTTTAGCGTGGTGGCTGGTTGTTCTTCACCTTCTTCTCCATGGGTTTGGGTGGCATTTTGTAATTGGACTGAAGAGTCTGCATTGCAGCTCTTTGGGATCAGTTACTGGGTTAAAAGGGAAAATAATCTGGTGTTAGTATGTAATTGGATGGTTTTGTCTTAAAAGACCTTGTAGCAAGAGATTGTTTGCCTTCTAATAAAAAGCTGCCAAGCTCACAGTAGTGAGACTGTTTTACTGATAAGAAATAATAAACACCTGAGTCCAAACATGAACTGTCACCTCAAGGGCCTTCAATCCAGACCCACAGAAACTGATATGACCCCCAAGAGAACACTGCATTGACCTGAGGCTGTGGAGAAGCTTTCAAATGGAATGACTGAACTGGGATTGTGGGTGGGGAGTTAGAATAGAAGTGTGTGATATTACAGGGTGGGAAACCTAGAGTTTAAGGTTTTGGAATACAGTAATATATATGGGGCAAGATGGAGGTTTTAGGGTGAAGGATGGTCCTTCTTCTTCACCTTCTCCATGGATTTGGGTGGTTTTGTGTAATTGGACAGAAAAGTCTGCATTGCCAACTTTGAGTGGCTAGCTATTGGGTTAAAACTGAAAATAATTTAGGTGTCATTTCTTAATTGGATAGTTTAGCCTTAAAAGACCTTGTAACAAGAGATTGTTGGCTGTTTTGTGCCTTGTAAATGAGACTGCAGAACTCACTGCTGTGAGACTGTAACATAGATAAGAAACAATAAACACCTGACCCTGAATGTGAGCTATTGTTTCAAGTGCCTTCAGTCCCAGCCTCAACAGAGGTGGGAAAAAGAAGCCAAAAACCAGCACTAGTCCTGATAGCAGGGAGGACAGAATTGCCCCCCGGCTCAGCAGAAAGGTTTGAAGGAGTCAAGGGAGGCTGTTGGGTTCTTATCCCAATCCTAATCCCAACTGTAATCCATCTCTATTGCAATGAGCTCAGGTCCTGCTCATTCCCTGCACAGGGAGGAGCCATCAGCTCCTGGCTGTGGATTAAATTTGTTCTTTTTTCAATCTGTATCCTGGGGGTGATCCCGCTGTCGATGTCTCCTTCTTTCCTGGGATTTGGCTTGGTTTTCCTCATGCCAGAGTGAAGGTGCTGCTGTGGGATCAGGTACCTCAGTGGCACAGAAGGGCTGATGTGAAACCAAACCCCCCTGGCCAGGAGAGCTGGCTCTGGGCAGCAGGATCAGCAGCTCTGGTGTTTTGGGCTTTTCCCAGGGGGTTAATCCCAGCTCATGTCCTGCTTTTTCACAGCTGCTTGGGATAACCTGGGGGTCTCTGCCCCAAATCCCATCCTGGCCTCTGCTGCAGCCAGGTGGAACTTTTGGAACCCATATTTATATCCTGGTGTGTCCCTTCCCATGGTACCTGGGCTGCCTGCGAGCAGGGAGTTGGAGTTGGTATTTGTATCACATTTACTTGGTTTCTCAGAGGTGAAAAGATGATTTTAATAAAGCTGAGTGGGTTCCAGACCCTCCCCAAGCTGGACAAGTGCAAGGTTGGAGAGAGCTTTGTGAGCCCACAAACGCCTCTTTGGAGGTGGGATCCAGCCCTAGAGTTGGAGCTGGGTGGGCTCCATTCCAGGCCTGTGCCCTTCTAAGTATTTTAATTATTTTTAATTCCCATTTCCCTTCCTGCATCCTGCTGCCTCCAGCCCTGGGGAGGGACGGGGATCCATCCAGTGGCTCTGAGCCCTGGGGACATGTCACACAGGGGTGGGACAAGGAGGATGTGACCCATGTGGAAACCACAGAGGGTTTCGATGTGTTTATGAGCCTGGCACAACTTCCTCTGCCCAAATTTCCCAGCGAAGGACTCAAGTTCTCCAGAGGCACCCAGGATGTGCAGTGGGTGACAACCCCTCTCATGACAAGGCTGAGGGACATCTGGGGAGGTGGATTGCATCTCTCTGTGTCCATCCCCTCATCCTGGGATGTGTGTGGGCTGGGAGCCTCTCCCATCACCGCAGAGTGATGCTCTCGTGGAAAAGGTGAGTGGCGCTGCTCACGGGTCACACTCTCACCCCCAGGAAAAGCTCAGGCAAGAGTTATTCTTGAAAAAAATAAAAAAGTCGAATTTCCTCTTTTCCTTCCTGGTGCAGGCACGTGGTGGTGAGGTCATGGAGCGCTGGGCTGGCCGCAGGACATGCCTCGGGCTCGGCGTAATCGCGTCCCCGGGGCCGCAGCCGGTTCTGGCCGGAGCGGGGGCAGCTCCGAGCCCCCCCTGCCCCTCCAGCCCCACTTTCCTCCCGGTCAAGCCGCCACATCCTGAGGCTGCCCTCGGGCTCCCAGCGCGGTTTCAGCCTCCCCGCGCTGAAAATCAGCCCCAGATGTGGGCGGGCAGCTGCGGCTGCACCAGCGGGGCTGCCCAGGGACACGGGGACAGCAGCAGGGACCCTGTCGGTGGCCGGGCCTGAGAGTCAGGAGCTGCTGGGAGTTTGGTCCCACCTGTGGGGCGGCAGGGGCTGCTCTCAAAGGAGGGGTGACAGGGACACCCAGGGGCCCCCCAGTCCTTGGGGAGAGGCGGTGGAGCCCCAGCCTCAGAGGACATGGGGCAATTCCCACTGCTCAGTGCCATCCTGGGGCTGTTTTATGGGAAGCAGGATGGTTTGGTGACCGGATCCAGGTCCCCATTGCTGTGCCACCCTCTAGCAGGAGCTGAGCTGTCCCAAGGAAGGGGTGACAGGGACACCCAGGGCCCCCCTGTCCTTGGGGAGAGGCTGTGGATCCTCAGCCCTGGTGAGTGGCACAGCCTCAGAGGATGTGGGGCAATTCCCACTGCTCAGTGCCATCCTGGGGCTGTTTTATGGGAAGCAGGATGGTTTGGTGACCGGATCCAGGTCCCCATTGCTGTGCCACCCTCTAGCAGGAGCTGAGCTGTCCCAAGGAAGGGGTGACAGGGACACCCAGGGCCCCCCTGTCCTTGGGGAGAGGCTGTGGATCCTCAGCCCTGGTGAGTGGCACAGCCTCAGAGGATGTGGGGCAATTCCCACTGCTCAGTGCCATCCTGGGGTTTTTTGGGAAGGAGGATGGTTTGGTGACAGGATCCAGGTCCCCATTGCTGTGCCACCACCTGGGGTGGCACAGCCCAGCCTTGGGGACATCGAGAATTTTAATAGCCCTGGGGACCTCTCAGGCCCGAGGTCTCTGGCTGAGTGTGGGGCTGCTGGCCCTGCTTGGAGCTCTGGGGCGGGAACCACACGCTAATGAAAAGAGGATGGAAAACTCCTGTGGTTCCTTGGAAATCCTGCACAGCTTCGAGCAGCCCACACCGGCTTCCAGATGTGGCAGCAGCAGCCACGGGATGAAATTCTGATGGATTATCCTTAATTATGAGTGCTGGAGAGGGGGTGGCAGCTCAGATTGGCTCTGCAGCAGTGCTGGGCAGGAGAGCACTGTGGAGCCCCTTCCCCATGGCTGCAATTGGGTTTGGGGTGGCTTGGCTCTGCCTCACTCTCCTCATTCAGCTGGGACTTGTCTGGCTCATCTCAGGCCCTAAACTTTGCAAGGTCCCTGGGGATCCTTGATTCATTACATTCCTCTGGGCGTGAGGAATAGTTCTGGGAGCTGCTGACTCTCCATGGCTCGGATACCCTCAGCATCCTGACCCCACTCCTGCATCCTCCCCCTGCCAGAACATGGAATATGCCCCCTACTCGTGGTCCAGCTGAGGGATCCCCTGAGCATTGGGGGACACAAGAGCCCAGGCAGGTTTTTTATCATGTTTTTGTGCTCTCGGCCTCTCTGGGCACCATGCTGGGGTGGCAGCAGCTCCGAGGACCCCGAGGGGCCAGAGGAGCCGCGGTGCCGGGGGCTGTGGGGCTGCCGGGCGGGATGATGGGCGGAGGCGCAGCAGCGCATGCCAAGATGCATCAGCCTGTGTTTTTCTGGTGGTGCCTGAAGGTTGTTTGTGCTGTCGCGGGGATGATCCAATGCTCTTGGCGTAGGTGCAAGAGCAGCCTCCGGGCACACGCGCTGCTCTCGGCCGGGAGTGGGGTGATCGTGGTTATCACAGCCCTAAACATCACTGCAGGCCCCTCCACACTGCTGTGGGACCCTGTTTCTTACCAGTTTTTCATAAGCAAAACTTTTCAGCAGTCCTCAAAACACCCCTATGTGTAGGAGCCTTGGGGGGTAGGATGGTGGGGATGGATGGAGATGAGAGATCTCTGCAGCCAGGGCTGGGAACTTGTGGGTTCTTGCAAAGGGCCTGGGTGCAGGGCCCTGCTGGGAGCTGCCAGCCACAGCTGGAGCAGGACTGAGAGAGGAGAGGGGCAGAGAGGATGAGAGGGTGAGAGAGTAAAAGGGTAAGAGCATAAAAGGCAAGGGCTAGGAGACAAGACGTAAAAGTGCGAAGTTCCCATTAGAATACCATAGATCTTCTTCTGTGTTGAATATTCTAATTCTCACTAACCAATCTAGTCCAAGATACAAATCCTATAGCATTTACATACAGCCTATAAGAATCATTACATTACCACACTGTGTCACATTTTAAACCCTAAAAACTCCTCTTTGGGCCCCTTCTGCCAAGCTGTAGGGGCTGCTCTGACCCTTGGGCCTGTCTGCAAGCAGAGGGTGTTGTTCCATCAAAAGGGGATCACCTTCAGCTGGGCACACCATTGTTTTCCTGTTGTTCAGTAACTGAGGGATCTCAAAGCTTGCTTTCATTTCAATCTTGCTTATAGTTTCCATATTCTCAAAATCTTTTGCCAGGCAATCATATTTATAAGGCTTTCCTGCTTCATCTTCCCCAACACCTTTGCATCCACAGCACCGATACCACCCAGGGTTGGATGGAGCTTTTGGTCCTTGGACGAGCAGGGAAGCGGCTCACCTGCTGGAAGGACCATTTGTTTTCTTGGAGGAAGCAGCAAGCCACCAAAATTTGAGCCTCCAATCCCACACAAGCAGCTGGAGCCGTTTCACCCCATTCCTGCGAGCTGCTCAGCTCCATTCTGGCACGGGCTGGAATTGTGATGAGCAGGGGGAAGAGAATGGGGAATGTCCCCTGGGAGTGAGGATGAGGCCACTGAGATGGGGACGGGAGCTCCGTGTCCAGCTGTGAGGGAGATGGGAAAGGCCGGATTTAGCATCAGCTCTGGCCGGGAGCGTGGGAGCAGCCGGAGCTGCAGGGTTTGCAAGGGAGATGCAGGCCCAGCTCTGTCCCTGCTCCATCCTCATGTGCCCCTTCCCATGGTACCTGGGCTGCCTGGGAGCAGGGGGATGGAATCGATATTTAAATCACATGTATTTGGCTTTTCAGAGGTGAAAAGATGATTTAAATAAAGCTGAATGGGTTCCTGATCCTCCCCAAGCTTTGTGAGCTTTGTGAGCCCCCAAACCCCTCTCCACCCCCTTACCACCACCCTCCCCCCACCAGCCTTTGCAAATTCAAAATCTCCCATTTTCAGCTCAAAATGAACCACTCGGCCCCAGCCAGGGCTGCCAGCATAGTTGAGGGGGCAGCATGTGTGTCTTGGCAGCTCCCCCAGGAGCTCCATCTCTTCAAAAACCTGCTTGAACTTCATCCCTGTGTTGGGAAAGGGGTGGATCCAGGTGTCGAGCCAGTTGTGGCTGCCCTACGAGTTCCATTCCTTCAAAAACCAACCCCAACTTCGTCCCTCTGACGGGAAAGGGATGAATCCAATCCGGGTGTGAAGCAACAACCAACTTTCTCAGAACCATCATCCTTCCAAAAACTTGCCTGATCATCCCTCTGATAGGAAAGGGATTAATCCGGGCATGGAGCCACAGCCAACTTCCTCAGAACCAACATCCTTTCTGAACTTTATCCCTCCAAAAACCCTCCTGAACTTCATCCCTCTGATGCGAAAGAAATTAATCCAGGTGTGGAGCCACAACCAACTTCCTCAGAACCACCATCCCTTCGAAAACATTCCTGAACTTCATCCCTGCCATGGGACAGGTCTGGACTCAGGTGAGCCACTGAGAGCTGCCACAGCCAAGGCTTATCAGGGATAAACCACTCCTGGCATCCCTGACCTGCCATGGTGTCCCACCTGCCAGGTAGGGCTCCAGCTCTCCAGGGCCGTCCTGGAGCTGTTGGCAGGAGGGAGGAGGCAGCTCCACGGTGCTAAAATCGCTGCTGCTAATGAAAAACAGGCTCCAAGCAGCCAAACAGCTGATCCATGGCCGCCAGCTGAGTAATGCCTCGAATTCCTGGCAGGAGCTGCTTCCTTTTGGGAGGCAAGGGCTCCTTCTCCAGCAGGCAAGGCACTGCTGTCCCCCCTGTCCCCCTTAACCCCCTTCAGGGATCAGGGAATGGGATGATGGAGATTACACACTGCGAGGGGTCTGTCCAATCCTTTGTCTATCCATTTTTGTCCCCTTCCTTGTCTGTCTGTGCATCTTTGTCACTCTCTTTGTCTGTCTGTCCATCTTTGTCCCCCTCCAGAAGATGATTGGCATAAGCCCCACTGTGCCCATAGAGAAGTGTCCTTGTCCCCCCTGTCCCCATTAATCCTCAGCTATCCTTCAGCAATCAGGGAATGGGATGATGGAGATTATACACTGCTAGGGGTCTATCCAATCCTCTGTCTGTCCATCTTTGTCCTCCTCCTTGTCTCTCTGTCCATCTTTGTCATCCTCCTTGTCTATCTGTCCATCTTTGTGCCTCTCCGTGTCTCTCTGTCCATCTTTGTCCCCCTTCTTGTCTGTCCATTTTTGTCCCTCTCCTTGTCTCTCTGTCCATCTTTGTCCTCTTCCTTGTCTGTCCATCTTTGTCCCCCTCCTTGTCCGTCTGTCCGTCTTTGTCCCCCTCCAGAAGATGATGGGCATAAGCCCCACTGTGCCCTGTGAGAACACTCCTTGTCCCCCAAGGTGTCCCTTTGGCTGGCAAGGATGTCTGTAAGATTTCCGTGCCACAACTGAATAAACTATTTAGTGCAATACAACAGATGCCCCTCAGGGCTGGGGGTGCTGCAGCTTTCAGGGATGGGGGCAAGCAGGGAAAGGAGCTCAGCAGGCCGGGATCCTGCTGCGGGGTGTGGAGCAAGATAAGGCCGTGACTCAGCCTCAGCCTCATCGCTGCTTCTCCTCCTTCCCAGCAAAGCCCCGCCGGCACCTGGGGACCGCGTCTGGGTGTCCGTGCGGACCCGGGGCCAGCGCTGATGTAAACAGCTGCGGCTGCCGATAAACAAGCGGCCCGGAGGGAGCACAAACAGCTCCTCTGTTCTGGCTCTGGGCTCTGCCGCTCCACAGAGCCACCCCAGCCCCGTGCCGGGGGGTGCCACAGGGCTGTCACCCCACCAGCCTGCAGCTGGGCGTGTGTGGGGGTCACAGTCCCGGTTTGGGGGGTCAAAGTGGGGTTTAGTCCCACTTTGGGTCAGGGACAGTCCATCACACAGAGAGGGCTGTGGCTTCCAGGAAAGGTTTGGATGTCACCTTGTTCCTGGCCATGGTGACAGACTGGGAGCCCCCAGGTGGTGCTGGGGGTTCCCTGGGGCATTCCCAAGCTGTTTCCCAAGCTGCCCCCACTTGTGCCCAGCTGCTCCTGGCACAGCCCCTGGACCCCCGGCCATGGGTCAGGACCGTCTTGGCAGAGCCAGGGCTGCCCCCACAGTGCGCTGTGAGCGCTGGGTGATGCCCAGGAGGGAATGGGGCACGCTGGGCACTGTGGCCCCCCAGCACCCTCGTTCAGGTGTGCTGGGGGTGCTGGAGAGTCACCCAGAGCATGGGCACAGCGTCATTGTCCCAGGGTGGGCATCGTCCTGCTGCCACCCTGAGCCCGCAGCTGGTGGCACCTCCTGGCCCGTGTCTCCCCCAGACTCTGTGGGTGCCCATGAGCAGCTGCCTGGGAAGGTTTGGAAGGATTTTGGCTCTTGCCCTGCCGCATTCCTCAGTGGAGGGAGGAGTGGAGCTGGAGCCTGGTGTGACTCAGCCACAGCCAGGAGCACTGGGGACATGCTGGTCACCCACACGGGGCTGTCACCCCTCTTTGGTCCCTCCTCTGACATGGGCACCCCTCCCTGACCCCAGGCTGGGCTGTATCAGTGCCCCAGGACCCCTGAGCACGTGCTGGGGTGGTGGGAGGTCTCCTGAGAGCCTCTGTGGTCGAGGAGCCTGGGTTATGATAACTCTGAGCAGGGACTTTCTCCGCCCGTGCCGGACACAGCCTGACCCTGCGGTTCCCTCACTCCCAGCCTGGCTGAATTCCCTGGCCTGCATCAGCCAGGGCTGACCCTGTGGGGAGGGGGCTGCTGCCAGGGGACCCTGACATCCCACCCTGATGGGAGCTGGGTACGATTTTCCAGTGTCCCCATGGGTGTTCCAGTGTCCCCATGGATGTTTCAGTGTCCCCATGGGTGTTCCAGTGTCCCCATATATGTTCCAGCGTCCCCATGGATGTTCCAGCTTCCCCATGGATGTTCCAGTGTCCCCATGGCTGTTCCAGCTTCCCCATGGACATTCCAGTGTCCCCATTGATGTTTCAGCGTCCCTATGGATGTTCCAGTGTCCCCATGGGTATTCCAGTGTCCCCATGGGTGTTTCAGTGGTTTCAGTGTCCCCATGGGTGTTCCAGCGTCCCCGTGTGGAGCAGGCAGCACGGGAGGGATGGAAGGAGGAGGGGAAGCAGGAGATTTGCTGTGGGATGAAGGCTCCTCACAACATCCTGAGCCCTCCCCTGGCAGCGGGCTGGGAGGGAAGTGCCTTCCAAGCCACATTCCTCCACTCCTGAAGGAACTGGCTCGGGACCTTCCCACGGGGATTTCCAGCCTGGGCACACATGGCTGCAGCTTGGATCAGGCTGGTGCTGTCCTGGCTCAGCTGCAGCACTCAGGAGACTGCGGGAGATCATCCTGGCCCTCTGGTGAATCACCGGGAAGGAACTGATTAAGACCTTGCAACATTTTCCTGCTGGAAATAACTTTCTCCACAGAGGCAGCCTGAGGCTGGTCCTAGGAGGCAGCTGGGGGGATTGGATGTGTCACAGGTTTTATTATCCCTGCTTTGGGGCTTGCTGGCTGGAAAAAGCCTCCTGAAATGAGGGATTGGTTGGGATGTGCTCTCACTCCCATGGGGGTGGGAAGAGAGGGAATTGCTGAAGGAAGAGAATTGAGGGATGCTCCAGCCTTGGCCACGGTGGAGTTGTGGCTGCAGGGGGTGGTGCTGGTGGCTGCTCCAGTCTCCTTTAGGGACAGGGACAGCCACCCTAAATTTTGCCTCCCCCAGTTCTTCTGGCTACGGCGTGGGCACAGAACAGCTGCCACCTTTGGCTGCTCCAGGCCCTTTGGATATGCCACAGGTTTTATCCCTGTTTTGGGGCTTGCTGGTTGGAAAAAGTTCTCACTCCCATGGGGGTGGGAAGAGAGGGAATTGCTGAAGGAAGAGAATTGAGGGATCCTCCAGCCTTGGCCACGATGGAGTTGTGGCTGGAGGGGAGTGGTGCTGGTGGTTTCTCCAATCCCCTTTAGGGACAGCCACCCTAAATTTTGCCTCCCCCAGATTTTCTGGCTATGGCGTGGGCACAGAACAGCTGCCACCTTTGGCTGCTCCAGCCCTTTGGATGTGCCACAGGTTTTATCCCTGCTGGATATGCCACAGGTTTTATCCCTGCTAAAAAAGCCAAAATGAGGGATTGGTTGGGATGTGCTCTCACTCCCACAGGGGGTGGGAAGAGAGGGAATTGCTGGAGCAAGAGAACTGAGGGATGCTCCAGCCTTGGCCACAGTGGAGATGTGGCTGTGTGAGGGTGGTGCTGATGGCTGCTCCAGCCCCCTTTGGAACAGGGACCATCCTGCCCTGCCTTGCTCCAGCCCTGCATCCTCTGTGCTGGTGCCAGCAGATGTGGGCACTTCTGGAGGCCCAGGAAGCTCCACAGCCTCATCCCACCTTCCCCCTTGGCTGGCAGTGCCTGTGGGGGGAGAGGGGCAACTCCTGCACAGCACCAGCGTGGTGACAGCGCTGTTCATCCCAGTTTGCAACTGGGAGAGGGACAGCCACCCTAAATTTTACCTTCCCCAGTTTTTCTGGCTGCAGCGTGGGCGTGGAACAGCAGCCACCTCCGTCACCTCTGCCACCAGCCCCATTTCTGCCCCGTGACTCAGGGATTTCGGCAGGTTTAGGAAGGGAGGAGGGGCAAAAGCCACTTCCCTGCCAAAAAAAAAGGAGGCGGCTGCTGCTCTCGCCCTCTGTCATGCTTGAAGTGGATTAATATTAACCCGTCCGTCCATACTGCCGTCCCTCTGTCTTGCTCTCCTTCTGTCCCTGCCCCACAGCTTGTCCCATGACCCAGCATATGACACTTTTCCTGTCCCTTTAAAGCAGAAGGCAATGAGTGTGTGGGACATGAGCAGCCCGTGGCCCCAGCCGGTGTGAAGGGGCCTCATGTGCTGCCACGGGGTCCCCGTGAGTCACCCTGGTGCTGGCATCACTCACCCTTGTCCCTTGGTGTCCACCCTGGTGTCCTCCCAGCGTGGGAGCTCTGAGGCTCCCAGAATAGCTTGTGATGAAAAATGGAGGTGATGTCTCAGCGTTTTGGGGAGGAAGAGGTTATCTGGGGAGGATGGCTGATTTCTCATGCAGAGCCCTCCCTCCCCGACCTGTCACCTTCAGCACCTTCAGACCTTTTTCTGCTGCTGTTGCTAAGGCACACTGAAGGTGACAAGACCTGTGACACTCACGTGCTGGTGCAGATCTGACACTATCTTGGGCTGTCACTGCTGTCCCCAGCTCCAACTGCTTCCCAGCTCTTCCCCATCTCCTCCAGCAGGTCACTGATCCCAACCCTCCACCCTTGGCACCAGCTCTCAGCTCCAAGAAAACCCCTCAGCACTTCTGCAGCCCCAGCAGAGTTTCCGGCCCAGTGGAGCAGATCCTGCAGTCCCTCCATGCTCGGATGTGGTGGCTGTCACCCACACGTGGCCCTGCCGTTGTCACCGTCCCCTGCTGCAGCTGCATCCCTCTGTGTGTGTGTGTGGAGCAGTTTGCTTTCGGTTTCCCGTCAGTCAGAGTGCTTGGCACTGCCATGGATCACCTCGTGGCCACTAATCACTCCCTGTCGCCTGGAAATAAACAGGCAGCGAAGAGGAAAGTCCCAGAGCTGGGAATGGGGCTTGTTGTGTGGCTCTGCTGGTCCCAAATCCAGCCCCTCACAGATCCCTGTGCACGGATGGGCCCAGGGATCCACCTGCACCTGAGCAAAGGGATCTGCTTGTGCACGTGGGGATCCATCTGAGCTCAAATGGACCCAGCCATGCACACAGGGATCCACCCATGTACACGTGGATCCACCAATGTATACATCAATGTATACATGGATCTGTCCATGCAAACTGGATCTGTCCATGTAAACATGGATCTGTCATGCAAACATGGATCCACCCATGCACACATAGATCTCTCCATGCAAACATGGATCTGTCTGTGCACACTTGGATCTGTCCATGCAAACATGGATCCATCCATGCACATGTGGATCCATTCATGCAAACAGGGATCTCTCCATGTACACATGATCTGTCCATGCAGACATGGATCCACCCATGTACATATGGATCTGTCCCTGCCAACATGGATTTATCCATGCAAACATGGATCTGTCCATGCACACAGGGATCTGTCCCTGTTGCACACAGGGATCTGTCCATGCAAACATGGATCCATCCATGCCCCTGGATCTGTCTATGCTCATGTGAACCCATCCATGCACAGGATTTGTCCTCGTCTGTGCAGATCTATCATGCACACGTATGCAGCTGTCTGTCCATGCACATCCCTGCAGATGCCTCTGCTGGTGCACATGTGGGTCCATCCGTGCAGATGGATCTGTGCTCACGTGGGCTGATCAATGCTCATGGATCTATCCGTGCACACCCTTGCTGATGCATCCATCCCTGCATGTTCTCATGGGTGTCCATCATATGTTTGTGTGTCTGTGTGTCTGTCTGTGCATCTGTATGTATGTGCATGTGTGTGTGTGTCTGTCTGTGTGTTTCTCTGAGTGTGTGTGTGTCTGTGTTTGTCTGTGTGTGTCTGTGTGTCTGTGTATGTCTGTCTGTGTGTCTGTGTGTGTCTGTGTGTCTGTGTATGTCTGTCTGTGTGTTTCTCTGTGTGTGTGTGTGTGTGTGTCTGTGTTTGTCTGTGTGTCTGTGTATGTCTGTCTGTGTGTCTCTGTGTGTGTGTGTGTGTCTGTCTGTGTGTTTCTCTGTGTGTGTGTGTGTGTCTGTGTTTGTCTGTGTGTGTCTGTGTGTCTGTGTATGTCTGTGTCTGTCTGTGTGTCTCTGTGTGTGTCCCCAGAGACAAGCAAGCACACACATGCGCCAGGCCCAGAGCTCTGTGTTCTGAGAGGTGTCCCTGCCCATCCAGGGGTGTTGTGTGTATGTTCACACGTTCACAAGTGCCCAGGGGTGACCATATACACACACAGGATTGTGTGAGCACACGTGCACTTTCTGTGTGCATGCATGCACAGCTGTATGTGTGCACACACGTGTGCCAGGCTCAGGGCTGTGTGTGTGCCCGTGGCTGTGAGTGCCCGGGGTGACCGTGGCCATGCAGGGCTGGTGTCTGTTCCGGGCACATCTGTGCAGATGTGTGTGTGTGCCCAGGTGAGCACACCGTGTGTGTTTGTGGTAACGGGGGCTCACACACGCGGTGCCCCGGGCCGAGCCGAGCCGATCCAATTCCGGGAAATCAGAGCCCATCCCATCGTAACCGAGCGGTTCCAGCCTGACCCAAACGGCGCCGATCCGAGCCCACCAATGCCGAGTCCAACCCTCTGAACGACCCTCGCGGTTCCGATCGGATCCAGCCCGACCCGCGGGGTTCCGATCGGACCCGAGCGGTGCAGATGGGACCCAGCAGCTCCGGCCGGTGCCGCTCGGTGCCCTCCCGGTGCTGGCCCGGCTCGGGCCCCGCGGGGCCTGGCGGCTGGCCAAGTGCTTTCTCATAAACCACATGCTGCCGCGGCGCTATAAAGGGGAGCGCGGCCGCGGCGGCGGCTCAGCCCGGCCCCGCTCGGCCCCGCCGCTGCCGCTGTCTCGCCCGCTCCGCCCGGCCCCGGTCCCACGGCAGCCCCCATGCCCCGCCTCGGAGCCAAGGTACGGCGGCCCCTCCCGCTCCCCGCGGCCGCGGAGACCCCCCCTCAACCCGGCCCCCGCTGCCACCTGTGCGGGAGCGGCGGCCCCCGGTGTCTCCGTGCCCCCATGGCGGGTCCCCTCCTCCGAGGGTCCCGCTCCCGGCGGGGGATGCTCCAGCTCCGCCTCGGTTGGCGTGGCAGCCCCGGAGCCGCGGGGCGAAGCGGCGGCTGAAGCCCCGCTTCCCGGTTCCCTCTTCCCGGTTCCCGGTTCCCGCCTGCAGCCCGGTCACCATTCCCAGCGCCGGCGTGGGGAGGCCCCGGTTTCAGCCCCGGCCCCAGCCCCTTCCGCGGCGGGGGGATGCTGCAGCCCCGGCTCCATTCCCGGACCTGCGCGATGAGGCTCCAACCCCCAGCCCGGCTCCGGCCCCGTCCCGGCTCCAGCCCCGTTCCCGGCTCCAGCCCCGTCCCCAGCCCCGTTCCCGGCGGGGTGAGGCTCCGTTCAGCCGTGGCCACATCTCGGCGGTGGCCCGGGCGGCATCTTGGAGTTTCACAAGAGGGGAGGAGGATTCCTGGATATCATCCAAGGGAAATTCCCCCCCACCCATCACCCAGGCACCCTCTCCCTGCCGGTGCCCCGGGAGCCGGGGGTGCGCCCCCACCCCAGGGTCCCCGCCGCCCCCTCCTCGGGAGTCCTGGAGCTGGGACAAGCCCCGCTTCTCACCGGGGTCCCGCCACCGATCGGGGCCTCCCCGCTTCTTTGCAGGGGGACTGGGAGGGAAATTTGGGACAAGGCCAGAGCTGCTGCATGGAAAGAGCCCGGCGGGTGCAGCTGGGGGGGTCTGGAGGGTGGGAAGAGGATTTTTGGGGATGGGTGGGTCAGTGTGTCAGATAGGCTCTGGAGAGCCAGGGCGGAGGAGGAGATTTGCAGGAGAGACGGAGAAATGGTGCGGAGAGGGGAGAGGGGCTGGATCGGGAATGTGGAGGTGGCCACGAGCCACATCCAGGCTTGTGTCACCGGGCCTTGGGAAATTCCCTGCTGACCTGGAGCTCCTAAAAATAGCAGGATGGGGATAGGCTCGGGGTTGGAGGACCACAGTGGGATTATCCTGCTGGACCGTGGCCAAGTCCCGGCTACCACAGAGGTGGTCACGCTGCGGGGTGGTAGAGAGGGGCAGGGGGCTTGGCGCCTGTGTGTGGGTTATCCCTGCTTCAAACTCTCCCCGTGTCGTGCTCAGGTGTGCCTGCTCCGCTGCTCCCTGCTGCTGTCCCTCCTCCTCCTCCTGCTCCGCATCCATGAGACGGAGCAGAACAGCTACTGCGAGCAGATCATCACCGAGAGGCACCTGGCCGAGCTGGAGGAGCTGGTGAGTGCCCTGCCGGGGCTGTGCCGTGAGATGGGGGCTCATTTGGGCCTAGACGGGCACGAAGCAGCTCTTTTTTAGTGCTGAAATAAGGAAATGGGGCGATTTTCAGCTGCCCTAGTGAAGGGATGGTACCCAGGAGCTGAGCATCCCTGGGCACAAGAGACAAATGGGCACCGGGGGTGACAGATATCGTGCCTTTATCAAGGATGGCCGTGGAAAAGTGACACCAGGAGGAATAAGAGGAGACACAAGCAGGAGCGAGGCCGGGAGGGGGACAGGAATGAGGCTGGATGGGTGCAGGGGCGCGGGGGAAGCAGCGGAGGGGCCGGCGCTGCGGGCTGCTGCGCTTTTTTGGGCGGCTGCGCAGGGGTTAAGCAGAGGAATCCGGCTGCATTCCTGAGTCCAGCTGCTTGCCTGGAAGCTGGGCTGGCAACGGGGCTGTGGGTGGGTGGCAGGCAGCGAGGGGGGCCCGGCCGGGCGATGGAGCCGGGCGACGGGGCCGGCATCCCGCCCAGCCCGTGGGCCGCTCTGGGCGCTGGCAGCAGCCCCGCAGCACGGCCAGCCCTGCCCCAGCCGATCCAGCTGCAGGGGCCATATCTCTGTCTCCGTGGCCCTTGGCTCACCTCCGAGCGGGGAATCACGCGGATGTTCAGGGGAGAAGCGGGAATCGGGGGCACGCAGGGATTTGCAGGGTTGTCGCAGATTAAATTCTGCCTTGCTGCAAGAGGGGTGTGCGGGCCAGGGACGGGAGCGGCGCCTCCGAGCCCCCGAGAGCTGCTCCGAGCTCGGTGTAACCGCCGTGTCGGGGTTCGCTTCACCTCTTCCTCTTTAACCACCGAGCTGCGGGGCCAGGAGCTTTGCTGTGGGCGAGCTCGGCTTCCTCTGCCCGAGCTCTGTCTGCACAGCACATCCCGGAGCCTTTGCTCTCCGCCCAGGGATTAAAACTGAGTCCGCGGCTGTGGGAGAAAGGGGACGGAGCAGGTTTGAATGGAAGATGTGGTTTTCCTGCCGGGGATTGCAGCCCTCTCCTCGCCGATGGAGGAGCTGGCCCTCGCTCCAGCGCCTGCAGGATAATGGAGCAATTGTTTCCGGGACGGCATCCCAGGCTAGGAGGAGAATTGCCGGCCCGCAATTCTGCCAGCCCTCGCCTTTCCAGCCTGGGATGGCAGCCCCGAGGGAGAACGTTTGGTTCGGGTGGGTTTTTCCTGCCGTTGGAAAGGGTCGTGGCATGGGCGGCCAGCAGCGCTGCGGGTGGGACCCCGGCGCTGTGTGATGCCGGGGAATGTGTGACCCTGGTGTCACGGCCACCTCCTGCACCGCACGATGCTCTTTTGCAGCCTGGATTTAGAGGAGAGAGTGGTGCGGGAGAGAGCCGAGGAAAATTAAGCAGGGCTGGGCTCTGCTGTGGCGCTGGCAGGAAGAGGAGGAGGAGGAAGAGAGGCGGGGTGGGAGCAGGCAGGGAAAGGCAGGAGAAGGTCCGTGAATTTGGAAGTACAACATCCTGATGGGAGCAGGAATCCTGAGCTCACTCCTGCCACTGCAACAGCCTTAGGAGGAGGAGTGTGGGGTGGGATGGGATGAAGCAGGAATGGGAGCAAAGTCGTCCTAGCCCTGTGCATTTGGGGGTCTCAGGCACCCCATGCCCACAGCATGGCATATCTGTGGCTCAGCACTGTCCCTGGGGATGTGGGTGACATCCTGCTTTGTCCTTCCAGGCTGACACCCAGATGCAGCACCCGGGCAGGGTCTCCTTCAAGTTCATTGACAAGATGCAGTTGGTGAGTGGTTTCTTGCTGGGGACAGCAGGGGACAGGCATTAGGGCTGGCTGGGGCAGGGTGGGAGGTCCCCAGATCCCAAGCCTCCCCTCTCATCTCCCTTTGTAGGAGGGACCCAGCCTGCTAGGCCAGGTGGCTTCCAGGTCCCACTTTGGGAACTCTGTGGGATTGTAGGAAGGCATTTGGGGCCTCTGTGCCTCAGTTTCCCCCAGGCAGAGTGGGACGCCCATCCGGTAACCACTGTCACTTTTTGTCACTGTGTCCTTGCAGAATGACTCCACCTGCTATGTGAAAGCTGCTTTTCCCCTGATGGGCAAGATCCTAGAGAGAACAGAGTTCAAGGAGAATTCGCCCAATGCCAAGAAGATGGAGACGGTGCGCAGGATGTACAAAAGCATCGATGACAACATGGACCCCTGCATCAGGGAGGAGGATGATGAGGAGAGAATGGTACAGTGACCCTAGCCTGGTGGGGCTTTGGGCCTGGGTCCTCATCCTGAGGTGCAATGGGATGTGCAGAGCATTCTGGGGTGAAATGGGGTGTCCAGAGCATGCTGGGTGAAATGGGATATCCAGAATGCTGGGATATCCAGAATGCTGGGGTAAAATAGAATTCCAGAGCATTCTGGGGTGAAGTGGGATGTGCAGAGCATTCTGGGGTGAAATGGGCTGTGCAGAGTGTCCTGGGGTGCAATGGCATGTGCAGAGCATCTTGGGGTGAAATGGGGTGTCCAGAGTGCCCTGTTGAAATGAGGTGTCCAGAGTGTTCTGGGGTGCAATGGGATGTGCAGAAGGTCCTGCAGTGCAATGGGATGTCCAGAGCATGCTGGGGTAAAATGGAATTCCAAAACATCCTGGGGTGAAATGGGGTGTCCAGAGTGCCCTGGGTTGGAATGAGGTGTCCAGAGTGTCCTGGGGTGCAATGGGATGTGCAGAGTGTCCTGGGGTGCAATGGGATGTCCAGAACATCTTGGGGTGAAATGGGATGAACAGAGCATCCTGGGGTGCAATGGGATGTCCAGAGCATCCTGGGGTGCAATGGAACGAGCAGAGCATCTTGGGCTGCAATGGAGTGTCCAGAGCATCTTGGGGTGCAATGGGATGTCCAGAGTGTCCTGGGGTGAAATGGAATGAGCAGAGCATCTTGGGGTGCAATGGGGTGTCCAGAGGATGCTGGGATGCAATGGGATGAGCAGAGCATTCTGAGGTGCAATGGGATGTGCAGAAGGTCCTGCAGTGCAATGGGATGTCCAGAGCATGCTGGGGTAAAAGGGAGTTCCAAAACATCCTGGGGTGAAATGGGGTGTCCAGAACATCCTGGGGTGAAATGGGGTGTCCAGAACATCCTGGGGTGCAATGGGATGTGCAGAGCATCTTGGGGAGCAATGGGATGAGCAGAGTATTCTGGGGTGCAATGGGGCGTGCAGAGTGTCCTGGGGTGCAATGGGATGAGCAGAGTGTCCTGGGGTGGGTGTGTGGCAGGGCTGTGGAGCAGAGCAGAGCTGGGCTGTGCATGGACATGGAGCCACGAGGAACCAGCAAGCCCTGCCTTGGGAGCGCTGTGGTATCTGTGGGGGTGACACTGGGCAGTCATGGAGCTGATGCTGAGCCTGGTGCCTCCTCCAGCTCTCACAGATGTGCTTCAAGGAGTTCACCACGTCCCCCTACGAGATGCTGGTGCTGGTGAAGGATTTCTTCCAGGACATCAAGCGCCTGCTGGAGGAACAGGAGACTTTTGCGAAGGATTGCAGCCGAGTCTATCGCAGGGTGTGCCTGGGACCCAAGAAGGCTGGATCCTCACCAGGTGAGATGCCAAGGCTTGGCCTCTGCCCATTAAACCTATGCCAGTCTGGGGGGCTTGGGCTCACTGCATGGAGCACCTTAAGAGTCGTGTGTCTGTGGGTGTGGCACGTGTCCACCTTGTCCCCTTTCCTGTGTCAGTGAGCTCTGCATCAGTGTCAGGGGAGAAGGGGCTGGCTGCCATTTGAAGGTGGGATTTGGGCTAAATCCTGCTGGAACAAGGCAAGGGAGAGATGTGAGGGGGACCAAGGAGGCATCGGGCTCGATCTCAGAGCATAACAGAGAAATGGAGGGACTGCTGTGCCACCAACACGCTGCATGACCTTGGCTGTGTCACTTCAGCTGCCTCGTGCCTCAGTTTCCCATGGCCAAGCCTTCGGGGCGAGTGTTGCTGCCGGGCTGGAGGAGCCCTGTGTTGCCGTCTGCGCTTCCGCAAGCGCCCGTGCTGTGTTTGCATGGAGGAGATGTCCCAGTGTCACCCCATGTCGGAGCTCTGCCATGTCCTTGTGCCGTGGGGACCTTAAACGTGGCTGTCTGGCTCCTGCAAGTTGCGACTAACGCACTGCCACCAGCTCAGGGGACCCGGTGACTCGGGTTTGCTTCATCCCACCCACTGCTTGTCACCCTCACACTGCTCCTGCCTGTTCCCTGCCTCTCCCATTTTTGAGGGGCTGTTTGACCCGCTTGCCTGGGGCTGCGGGGAGGGACGGGGACAATGCCCCCGACCTCAGATCTGCTGCCTGTGCCCCTCTTGGAGGCTGGTGACCCCAAGGCTGTCTCTTCTCTCTCCTTCTTTCAGGTGTGGGGACAGATCCTGACTGCAATTGCCTGTCCCCTGCCCTCCCTTCTGCCACCCAGCCCTCCCTCTCTGCTGCCGCTGGCAGGGACACGGCACCCGCTAGCACCCGGGTCCCTTCCAGCCTCCTCCATGCCACCCTCGCTGACTTAGAGGCCCCATCTCAGCCCCCCAGTAGCACGGACGGGGGCTCAGGGACCGAGGAGGTCCCGGCTGCCGGGCTAGGTGACACAGCGCTGGCCCCCGGGATGAAGCAGACAGCTCCAGGCAGCAGTGCCGAAGCCCTCCAGGATCCGGCCGGGACCCTGAGCCTGGCGCTGGGTGACATCCCCGTCCTCCGCGGGGATGGAGAGCTGGTGGAGTGGGGCACCGGGCACCTGCCGCAGGATCCAGGCCAGCAGTGGGGAGGCTCCATCCTCCCGGAGCAGCGCGGCGGGCTCAGGACCAGCCCTCCGACAGCATCGCCCGGCGCAGCCCGGATCCGCCCCGCGGCTGCGGTCACACAGCTCCGCTTCTCCAGGATGGCCCCGGAGCTGCGAGCCCCGGGCAGGGACAGGGCCAGGGCGTGGGGCTGGGGGCTCAGCCGGCTGCGGGGCCCCGAGGATGGCGGCGGGGCCGGGCCCAGCTTTGACTCTGCCTTTGTTCTGGGCGCAGAGCAGCGCAGGAAGGAGCCGCCCGCCAGCGAGGGCCGCCAGGAGCCCCTCATCTACATTACGGTGGCCAGTGTGGTGGCCGTCCTGCTGGCCACGGGAGGGCTGCTCTTCTACAAGTATAAATCCAGGGTAAGACCCCACCTCCTCTTCTACAAGTATAAATCCAGGGTAAGATCTTCCCCGGGCACCAAGATTCTCTCCTGCCTCAGTTTCCCCACTTGTCTCCTGGCCAGTGTGGGTTGAGCCCCATTTTCCCCATAGTTTTGGGGTAAGACTCCACCTCGTCTCTGTCCCGGGCACCAAGATTCCCTCTTGCCTCAGTTTCCCCACTTGTCTCTTGGCTAGTGTGGGTTAAGCCCCATTTCTCCCCATAATTTTGTGACTAGAGGACAAATTTTAATTAATTGGTGGTGTTCAGTGTGATGGGAGGATGTTATTTGGCAGATTTGCCACCCTGCTGCTGCAGCCTCCTCCCCTTCCCCAGGGCTCATTTCCCTCCATCCACACAGGTCCTGCAGCGGCCGGTGGAGGATGGAGGCTGCGACCCAGAGGAGCCAGAGAGGAGGTGGGTGTGACCTTCATGGGGGGGCTTTGGGGACCCCCACTCTGGGTGACCTTGCCCTAAACTCCCCCATCTTTCTGTCACAGGGCGCTGCAGGGAGCAAGGGAATGTTCAGAGCTGGAGACTCAGGATCTCTGAGGTGATCAGGGGCTGGGTGAGGACAAAATTGTGTTCCCATCGGTGCTGACCTTTCCATGGGCAGGGAAATTCTGGGCGGGAAGACACGGACAGGAGCAGGTCTGCGCCCCGGCGCTGCCAGCATGTGGTTTCGCAGCTCGTTAATCCATTACTGGCACTTTCTTAATATACATAGTATTTTTTCCTGTGGTTTTCGTGTGTTTCTCCCCACGCTGCCCTCCCTGGCAGAGCCCCAGCTCCTGCTCATCTCTCTGCTCCTTTTCCCAGGGCCCCAGGCAGGATGTGAAGCTGCTCGGGGGACGGATGCGGACGGAAGGAGGGTTGGCACGTGCCGGCCTCGCCGCGATCCCACCGTGACGCTGACACTCCCTCTGCCCTCGCCCCGTGCCCGTGGCCAGAGACTGCAAAAAACTCCCTGGCAGGGACAGAAGGATGGGGGGATGTGCCCTGAGTGGGACCCCTGGGCAGCAGGAAGCGAAGAAGGGCTGGAGCCATGCCTGCAGGCTGGTGTGATGCTGCGGTGCTGAGCGGGACCATGGAGTGCTGGATGTGGGTGATGGAGCTGATCCCACTTGAACACGGCCAGAGCTGGATGAAGATGGAAGGAATTGGCTCCCCAAGTCCTCTGGCTCTTCTCCCATCCCAGCAGAGTGGGTTTGGAGCAGCACCCATCACCCCTCTTCACCCTGCCTTTCCTGAGGCTTCAACTGGAGCATCCTGAATTCTGGGGGGACCCCCAGCCCTGACTTGCAACTCAAACCCTCACACTGTGAATATTTAAAGCCCACCCATCCCTGCACGGGGCTGGGTTTGGGGTGACCCTTGGCACCATCCCAGCCCCTCCCCATCCTCCTGTTGTTAGGGCTTATTTTTTATTTTTTAGTAGAGTGGATGAAAGTCTTTATCCTGCACAAGTGTTCTGGGGGGGGGCTGTGTGCCCCTCACAGGGTCCTCACCACGAGCTGGCCTCGCTGGGATTCCATTTCTTTGGTGACTGCGCTTTGGAGAAGGGAATGGGGCTGGGAAAGATGGGATCCACGTGGGTGTAAGAGCTGGAACTGTCCCAGCTGGGCACCCTGGGGCTTTGGGAAGAGCCTGGTTTGGGACACACCAGCCCTGGAGATGCCCTAAAATCCAACGGCTCCCTCCAGCCCCGGATGAAGTGTGGCCCCTGCGCTGCTCTGGGAGTTTCAAGCATTATTTTTATATGAAGGATGAAAATATGGACAAACCCAACTGTTTTTAAAGAAAGCATCACTATTAATTAGGGGTTTTTTATATAAATATATATATATATGTGTGTGTATTTATGACTGGCAGAAGGAGGGGGTTCCTGGGCGAGGGACTGGTGTAAATCAGGATAAAAGCCCTGATGCAGCAGGAAGTCTGGGGCCAAACTCCTGGTGGTGTAAGTCACCAGTTTACACTGTGGAGGAGCTGCTCCTGGGGGAGAAAACTTGCCTTTACCCATGTTGGATTTATTTTGCCTTTTTTTGTCGTTGTTGTTGTTTGGTTGGGGCTTTTTTGTTGGTTTTGGGATGGGTTTGTTGTTTTTTTTTTTTTTTTTATACAATGAAATCCTGAAATATTTTATACAAAGGCATTTAAAAGTCTATTTAAAGAAAATAATGGAAAACAACTTGTATATTTAATATTATTAATAAACAGAGAGGTGTAGTTTGGTGTAAGTGTGGGATGCAAGGGGGGACTGAGCTGTGTCAGCCCTGGGGTCCCTGAGGGGGTGATTGGGGTTGAGTTCTGGTATTTTTACCCTGACCTGCTTCTCTGTGGATGCATGTGGGAGTTCATGGCCACTGGAATGAGGGCAGAGGGATTTATCTGCCCTTCCTGCCCCAGCTCTGCTGGCATTGCTGAGACCTCCAGGCACCAACTCTGGTGCCGGGGCCCTCCAAAATCTGTGTGAACAGTTGGGAAGAAGCTGTTTAAAGCAAACACACTTGAAGCAAAGTTTCCTGGAGCACTTTGCTTCGAGTGACAGTCCTGGAAGAGGCATTTCCTCCCCCCCTGCTGCTCCCCCTGCTTCCCTTCCTTCTTTCCAGGAGCAGGGGAGCCCCACATCGTCCTGCAGCTCCCCCTGCACACATCCAGCATCTCCAGGGGGATGCTTGGGGCTCCCACACCACCTTTAGTCCCTACCAGCCCATGGGGAGTGCAGGGTGAACACCCCCATTGCTCATCCAAGGGGGTGGCAAGGACAGGAGGGGATTTGGGAGCCTTCTGCGAGTGCCAGGGTTGAGCTGCTGCCCTGTTTGCTGACAAACAGGATTCCTCGAGGGGAGCTGACTCAGCCCAGCCCTTCCTCTCCCCAGCAGCAGCCGGGGGTTTCCCAGGTCCACATCCCCTTCCCAGGGAAGTGGGACCTATATATATCCTGCTGGATCCGTGCCACGGTCATTATGGTCACATTTGGGGGGTGTTTGAGGCCAGAGGCTGCTCTTAGGGGTGGGCACCGTGCCCAGATTTGGGGGTGCTGAGGGCAGCGAGTCCCTGGCCTGCTCCAGGATGCTCCAGGGTGATCCAGGGTGCCCCAGGCACCTCCACAGCTGGACAAGAGAAGGTGGCTGGAGCTGGATGATGGGAGCTTGAGGCTGTGGCAGAGCTGGGGGGCAGAGGTGAGAGCATGCCAGGCTGCCTGGCATATTTTATTTTTTCACCGGTCCCCAACCCTTCTGTACCAACACCCCACAGTCCCTCACCCCTGACTTTTCTGGCTGCTCTGTGTGCTGGAAAATGCAGGAAAAAAGCTGAACTCTGTCTCTCTGCCCTCAGGTGCAGGCCAGGAGGGTCCCTCTGCTCCTCATGCTCCCAGCTGGGGCCTTTTCCCCACCCTGTGAGGGGACAGGATGTGATTCCCTGCCCTGGGCACCTTCCACCCCCAGCCCCTTTGATCTGGGGGGCAAAACCTGCTCTCAGCCCCCCACTCAGGAACCCCATGGGGCTCCATCCCTGTCCCTCAGCACTTGTAGGGGAGGGTAGAAAAGAACCCCCCATCCTGGGGCATGGAGGGTGAGGGCACCTGGGGGTCCCTCATGGGGTGGGTTTGGCACTGCAGAAAGGAGCTTTGATGGGATGAGAACAGGGGGTTTGAGGGAAAAGATGGATAGTGGGAGGGGAAAGCATCAGCAAGGACCTGAAGCATGGGCTGGCATGGAGTGGCACAAACTGTGGTCACCGGTGTCCCCACACCCCTGCTGCTTGTGGCATTGGCAGGGCTGGGACACCTCAGGCTCATCCCGTTGTTCCAAAACCTCCCAAGCACTCGGAGACCCCCCCAGCTGTGCTGAGACCCCCGGCAGGCGCCCCCAGAGAGCTCTGCCCGCCCTGGGAGCGTCCCCAGCGCCACCGCAGAGCTGCTGACGGGGCAGGAGCGGCGGAAAGGCCCCGCGGGCCCGGGGCACGGCGGCTCCGGGACAGGGGTTTGGCCCGGGAACTGCTGCAGGATTTAGGTGCCCAGAGGCCGACTTGTGGCCAGACAAAGTGATTTTGGTTAAAAACCGTTATCTGCTGTTTTCCCCATGGGTTTTAACCCACACGCTGATGTTTTCCCAGCTTGGATTTTAAGGGAACAGCCCCGGGGAAATGAAGGAGGAGCAGGACTCAGGCCTAACCCGTCCTGGCTGCCTGAGGGGCGTTTGGGGATGGGGTCGGGGTGGCCCCCCCGCCTGTCTGTCTGTCTGTCCGGGAATGTCCCCAGAGCTCATGTGCGGACTCTCTGGAGCCCCTCAGTGTCCCTGAACCGGGGACAGGTTGGTTGTGACCCTCCCCGGAATGCAGAGACCGCTGCAGGAGGGTGAAGAGGAGTGCGGGAGGAAGCCCTGGCCAGGCTCAGCACCCCCAAAAAGTGCTCAGCACCCCCACGCCGGGCTGGGGATGTGGGCGGGTGAGTGCGGGGACGCGGTGGCTCCATTCGGCTCGTTAATGGGTAATGAGGGCCGGGAGGGCGCTGCCCTGACCCCGGGCTGGCACCGAGCCGGGACCGCGGGGCCAGCATGGCCAAGCCTATCCGGGGCCAGGGAACCGGCACCGAGGGGGTTAACACAGCTGGGGGTGGGCACACACCTGGCATGGGCACACACACATCTGGGTTGGGCACACACACCTGGGATGTGCACACGCCTGGGATGGGCACACACACCTGGGATGGGCACACACACATCTGGGTTGGGCACACACACCTGGGATGTGCACACGCCTGGAATGGGCACACACACACCTGGGATGGGCACGCACACACCTGGGGTGGGCACACACACCTGGGGATGGGCACACACACCTGGAATGGGCACACACACACCTGGGATGGGCACGCACACACCTGGGATGGGCACACACACACATGGGGATGGGCACACACACACCTGGGATGGGCATGCACACACCGGGGGTGGGCACGCACACACCGGGATGGGCACACACACACCTAGGGATGGGCACACACACCTGGAATGGGCACGCACACACCTGGGATCAGACACACTCCTTGATATTTTGTTTTTTCACTGATTTACTTTTACCCCTGTTTTATTCAAACTGTTTTCCTGATTAATCGTGTTTTTCCTCCTGCTTTATTCTTCCCTCTGAGAAAACACCATTTTTGTTTTTTACCCTGAAAACCCTCATTCTTTAGCTTCAGCTTTTGTTTCCCAACTAATTAATGAATTAATTTTTGTAACTTATTTAGTTTCTGAATATATGTAGAAAAAAGTCATATAATTTTTGAATTAAATATATATAATTCAGTTATTCAACGTATAAATTTATGCACATTATATATATGCATGAAATGAGTTTATAATAATTTTGCAGTTCTATAATCACTTATAAATGTAAATGCATATAATTAAGTTAACATATATAATGTATATAACTTATATCTGTCATGAATGAACATCTATAATGTATATCTTATAAATAAATTAGCATATTTTTGCGCCTTTATATATAATTAATATTTCATATATATGGCTGCTATTTAATGTATAAAATTAATCTTTATAATTGTTTCATTCAGTCTAAGTAATTAATTAATTAGTTTAAATGTTTAAATAGAATGCCTCTATAAACATTTGTATATAAATTTATTTAAGTTATGTAATTATTGCGGTTAATTGGGATTTGGCCGGCGCTGAGGTTCCACGCCCCTGTTTGACCACGCCCCCACATAATGACCACGCCCACACACATCTGGCCCCGCCCCCTCAGCGCCCTCCCCTCCTTGTCCGCCAGGGGGCGCCCTGCCGCTCTCCCGCTCCCCGCTGCCTCAGCACCCCGGCGAGTGCGCGGTGACGTCACGGCGCAGTGACGTCGAGAGGCCCCGCCCCTGGCGCGGCGGCCGCAGACCCGCCGCAGGCACCGCGCCGGCGGCAGCGCAGTGAGCGTGAGGGGCCGGCCGGGCCGAACCGAGCCAGAGCCGGAGTCGCCTGCGGTGCTGCCCCGTCCGCCCCGCCGTACCCTGCCCCCTTTCGTCCCGCCGGCGGCCGCGGCTCGCCCCGCGTTCACCGCCGCATCACGATGTCGGTGCCGGAGCCCGCCGGCGGCGAGGAGAAGCAGGCCAAGGAGGTGGAGGACGCCGAGAAATATTCCTTCATGGCCACCGTCACCAAGGCACCCAAGAAGGTAGCGAGGGATCAGATCCGTGTTAGGGCGAGCAGCCCCCGGCTGTGGCGGGGGAGGACCCTCGGTTAGGGGGGAGTCCCCGGTTGCCGGCAGGAGCCCTCCCCTGCTGGGGCGCAGCCTGCGGTGGGAGCAGGGAGCAGCTCCCGGCTGGGGGAGCACAGCCCGTGGTTCTGGGGGTGAACAGCCCGTGGCTCTGGGGGAGAACAGCCCGTGGTTCTGGGGGAGAACAGGCCCTGGTTCAGGGGGAGCACAGCCCGTGGTTCAGGATGAGAACAGTCCGTGGTTCAGCGGAGCAGCTCCCGAATGGGGGGAGCACAGCCCAGGGTGCTGGGGGAGAACAGGCCCTGGTTCTGGGGAGGGTCAGCCCCTGGTTCAGGGCAGCAGCTCCCGGCTGCGGGGTGAGAGCCCCCCCGTCTGGGCGCAGCAGTAGCCCCTGGTCGAGGGGCCCAGCCCCGGTTTGAGAGGGGGATGCAGCCTCTGGTTCGGGGAGCAGCCCTCGGTTGGGAGGAGAAGCTTTTGGTTGTGGGGGGAACACATAAGACCGTGACCCGGCTTTGGCCCCACAGGTGGGGATTGTGCTGGGAAAGCTGGAACTGGTCCAGTGTGACGGTAACTGGGAAGTGGGGCTTGTCCCCATTCAGTGGCATAGAGGGAGATTGGTACCTCCGAGGGGACTGGTCCGGTCTGGGGGTGGCAGATATGGGCCAGGAGGCTGCTGGCCCAGTTTGGGGAAGGGCTTGGGTACTAGGGTACAGCCCTGGCCTGCGTTGAGGTGCAGGGAGGAGCGGTACCTGCAGGGCAGGGGCCAGAGCAGGAACCTCAGCTGTGGCATAGGAGTGCAGGGGGTCAGGATGACCCTGAGAAGGGGACAGGCAGGGTGGGCCCCTTGTGTGGGACTGTGGGGTGACAGGGCTTGGTGGTGGGGACAAAGCAAGGGGGACCTGTTATATGGGAAGAGGCAAAAGCAGCAACCTGGAATCAGCTGTGGGTCACTCAGAAGGGCGGCCAAGAGATTGCAGAGTGTTGAGTTTTTTGGGGACAGAAGTTCTGTTAGAGGTGTGGGTGGGAGCACCTTTGGGCTTAGCAAGAGGCTGCCGAGTCACCTCAGTCCCCCTCCATCCCTGAGGGAGCTCTGAGATCTCCAGTGCTGCTCCACAACCCTGTGGGCTGCTCCCGTGGCACCGAGGGTGGGTGAGCCCTTGTCCTGCCACTGCAGCAGGTGCAGGACCCCAGCGACCTGGGGATGTGGCCCTGTGCTCTGGGCTCAGTGCTGGACTTTCAGTGCTGTCAGGGAGGCAGAGCCACGTTCCAAGCCCTGCACAGCTCTGTGCAGCTGAACATTGTGTTCCCCTCGGGGCTGCAGCCGCCTGGAAGCGGTGGATGCGAAGGCGGAGCAGTCACAGAGAATGGGAACATCCTCATTCTTTGGGGGGATCTCTCCTGCCTGCTCTGGCCACGGGTGGGACTGGGGGGTGTCTGACCCTTGGGGAAGGTCAGCTGGATTTGAGGTGTCTTCTCTCCCAGGGAGCAGGGGTTGGAGATGAGGCCCTGTTTATCTGGGCCGTGGACATGGCCTGGAGGAACGAGCAGAGGAATGTGGGGCTGGGATCTGCCTCTTCCAGCAGTGGCTCAGCACAGCTCCAGCTCAGGAATTGTTTTTACCTTTTCATAACCATCATCTCTGTCAGAGAGACCAGCACAAGGCTGCTTCAAGGGGACAGCATGCTGCTAATCCCAGAGCATCCCATGGAACCAAAATAAAAGGGAATCTATTGAGCATCCTCAGAGGGAAGTTTGCCATCCTCTCAGGGGGATGAGATGTTGTATCCCCAGAATTTTCTGCTGCAGACTTGGCTGTGCAGCATGAGAAGCCTTGGTTGGACTCAGTGGCTGCTGCAGCTTTTCCTGGCTGGGTGAGGATATTGAAGGTGCCCAGAGCGACACACGACATTTGAGGCTGATAACATCAGAGATGGGGAGCGAGCTGAGCTGAGCTCAGGGAACAAATTGCTCCGGGCTCCTGTTTTCCTTGCCTGGCTAGTTCCTGCAAATAGTGCTGGGCAAAGGCAGAGGCCTTGGCAGGAGGATGAAAGACCAAGGAAGGGAGAATTGCTCTCCTGAGATAAGCTGTTGAGTGCCCCCAGCTCTGATGTCTCAGAACAGGATTGCAATTAAGCCATTAAAACGCCCTTCTGATTCCTTGCAAGTCAAAGTGGTTTTTGTGCCAGCTGCCCTGGACCTCCTGGCATGGTCAGAGGCCAGTGGAGATAGTGGAGAGAGATGATTTACCAGCATGGATGTGGGCAAGATAGTGCTGTGCTGCTGAGGCACGTCCTTCCTGGGTTTTCAGGCTCCTTGAACTTTGCTGATGCAGTTTGTGTGAGGTGTTTGGAGATGGGGAAGGTGGGAATGTGGCCAAGCTCAGTGCAGGCTCTGTCTCTGTCTGTGAATGGCTTTTCAGAGATCCTTAACTTGTGCTGGGGTGGGGAAGGTGCCAGTGTGAGCCCACAGCATCCAGCCCAGGGCCTGCAGGAGCAGCTTGGATGCAGCTGGAACCACGTTGGGCCTGTGGGTGATGTGGAGAAGTTGGTGTCTCCTTGTTGGGGTCACCTAGAGCTGGGAATCAGCCCCTAACATTGCTGTTTCCTCTTGTCAGGGACTTGTTTAAGGTGAAAAAGTGAAACAAGCAGGGGGTAAGAGATTAAATATGATCAACTCCAGGCTGAAGTAGGAGCTGACTCAGTGGAGGTGAAAGGAGGAATAGGGACGTTTTCCCCAAGAGCTGGGATTCCCTGGCTCTGCCAGAGCTCCCTTTCCACTGCAGTTTGTGGTGATTTGTCAGCACAATGACCCCAGTTTGGTCTGAACTGGGTGGTTCTTTGGCCAGGAGTGCTTTGCAGGCAGAGGTGAGTGAAGCTGAGTTTTGCACCTTCTCCAGCCCCTGCTGTGGTGCTGCTGGGGCAGATTGGGAACGCTGAGGCTGGTGGCTTATCCAGTTTAGTGAGCATGGATGTGGAGATGATGATGGCAGAGCTCAAGGGCAGGTTGTGCTCCTCCAGATCCCTGTGTGCCATCACTGCTGCGTCTGGGCATCTGCTCTCCTGCCTCCCTGGAGACTGCAGGTGCCCTTGGCAGCCGTCGCCTTCCCCATCCACGTCAGCCGGGCGGTGGAGCCTGAAACTCCCAGCGAGCCCAGCTGGGGTGCCCTGGAGTGGGAAGGACACGGCGAGGGGCACCGTGCTTGTGGCAGGGCAGGGTGCTGTCCCTGTCTGTGTCCTTGTCCCGCTGGCATCGCTGCCTGCCGGGCTCCTCCACACCTGGCTGCTGGCAGACACACGGACGCTGCAGACAGATCTTTCTCCTGCAGCATTGCTGGGCTCTGAGATGGGCTGAAGGCTCCGGTGTGGCTCTGGGGAGGTGAGTGGGGTGGCATCCCCGTGGCCCTGGAGCCGGTGTGGGTGTCGGGCGGTGCTGAGCCCCTGCGGCTGGGGCGGGATCCCGCACAGCCCCTGGCGGGGAATGCTAATGCACAGCGCCGCAGCTTTGCGGTGGCAGCCAGCCGGCTGCTGCCTGCTGTGGGGGTGGCAGAGATGGAGCCAGGAGAAGCTGGGGAGAGGGGGATGGGGTCTGTGGGGAGCTGCTGCCCCTGGGGAGGGCTGGGTGTCCTCTCCAGAGCATCCTCCCTGGTATTGCTGCACTGCTGACCTTGCTGCAGCTGCTGCATCCCTGCCCTGCACAGCCCGTTCCCAAAGACCTGTTCCTGCCCCACTTTGCTCTGTCATGACTTATCCCAGGTCCCTGCAGCTCTGCCAGGCTGGGTGATACCTTCCCCTTGGGGCTGTCAGGGGGAAGAGGCTGCCCTTGTTTGTCCTGACAGAGCTCCTGTAGCCATTGGTTTTTCCTGTCCCTTTAATTTAATTCCTTAGAGTGGCTGCTCGTAAATCCTCTGTGCCTTTGTGAGCCTGTCTGGGGCCATGGCTACACCTCCTGTCCTGCTGTTCTGCAGGCACCATGCACCTGGCTCTCCTCATTCCTTTGCCCAGATCTTCACTTCTTTGATTCCTTGCTCTGAGTTTTACTTTCTCATCATGAGATGCCTGGGCTGGCATGAGCTCATCGTCCTCTATGGATGTCGTGAGAGGGTTTGGTCTTCCCTGGGGTGCAGGAAAACCCTAATAAGTGGGGGGAAAAAAGCACAGAGGTGTTTGGAGTGGAGATGAATTACCAGGGCATGGGGCAGCCAGGTCACTCCTGGTGCTGTTAAATGATAAAATCCTAATTTTTTTCTAAGTTGCTTTTGGGACTTTCCTGTTTTGGTTTTTTGGAGGGTCTCCCTGATGTCCAGGGGGGAGGCTTGTGCCAGTGCCACAGCACTGAAGGCATTTAATTGAATTGTTGAACCAGAGAGAAGGAAAAAGGGAGGTTTTGGGGGTTTCATGGGCACAAACCATCTTCAAAATGATGTGCCAGAACCTGTGGCTTTTGCTTTCCCCTTCCTGCATCCCTGAAGGAGGCTGGGTTTCCACTGTTATATCAGCCCTTTGGAGGTGGGAGAAGAGTTGGATATCCATTCTTCCCAGTCTTCTCTTGTCATCTTTTAATGGTGTGGGGTGGAGGCCACCCATCCTGGGAGCCCCCTTCCCACATGAGCAGCCAGGTCTGGAGTGTGGGAAGAGAGCTGGAGCAGGAGCTCAGTGTTTGTTTTGACCTTCCCTGAATGCCAGGTTATCTTCTGCTGGGGACTGGCCTACCACAATACTTTCTCTGGGAGCAGCTTTCTCTGTGCTGTCCAGCCTGTGCAAATGTTGGAATGAGTTCCTGTGCTCCCTCCTAGATGTCGAGGCTGGGGTATTTCACTCTGGAAATCAGGTTTTCAAGGGCAGGTTGGAGTTAATCCTTTGCAAGTGGGGATCCTGTCTGTGTTGCTGCTCTGAGGCGTTGGTGGGTGCCTCATCCCAGATTTTGGAGCAGGAAATGTGTGGAACCTCAGCACTCATCCTGAGGGGTTTGCTTGTGCCAGGCTGTGTTTCTATCCCCAGGAGTTTCCTGGGGGTGACAGTCCATTTGCAGAGGGCTTGTTGTGTTTCCTGCTGAGCCCTTTGATCAGAGCTGCTTATCTGGGGCCTCTGGCTCACCTTCACTCAGCACATGGTGGTGACATTGCAGGTGACTGTCCTGGGACCTGCTGGTGGCCCCAAGGGCCCTCAGTGCCAGAACTTCTCCCAGAGTGAGACTCTCTGGAACCAGGGGTTGAGTCTGTAAGGGGCTGGGAGAGGAGTCAGGGAGCCCCAGCAAGGAGGAGCATCATGGTGACACCTCAGCAGGTTGTGTGGAGCCCCTTCCCAGGGCACTGCATAATTCCACGGGCTTGGGCACCCTGAGCAGTGCTGGAATCCACTCTGCCCCATCCCTCTCTGCCCACATCATCCCTGCAGGCTTCCCTGGCATGGTTAACCCTTGGGTGCTCTGGCACATCTTGGTTGATGGCCCAAAGGTGCAAAGAGGAAGCTGCTAGTTTGGAAATGGTTTGGAAATCACCCAGTTCCACCCCTGCCATTACACACCCATAATCCCAGTGCTATCAATCAATTTTGGAAGCCCTCTCCACAGCCTCAGGTTAAATGCAGTGTTCTCTTACAGGTCTGTGCCTTTCAGCACAGAAAGTTTAAAATTCTCATTATCCAGGGCTCCAACAGTCAAGAACACCTTCCACAATCCCAGGTTGCTCCAAGCCCTGTCCAGCCTGGACTTGGACACTTCAGGGATGGGGCAGGTACAGCTTCTCTGTGCCAGGTCCTCCCCACTCTGACAGGAGGAATTTGGGCTGGTTTTTTGGCAGCTGCTCTCCCCGTGTGTTCTGTGCCTCTCTGAGCCAGCAGGATGCGGAAGCTGAGGCCAGTCCTGCCTTTTGGAGCTGCCCTCATTGCCCTGTTGACTTGGGCTGCTTGAACTGTGAATTTTAATTACACTTTGGGATCAATACGGTGGCCTTGGTAACGAGCTTATTGCTGCTGCAGAATGTGTTTACTTCAGGTTGGTGACAGCCAAAGGCCTGAGGTGGCCGAGGACATGATGTTCCAGCTCCTTGAACAGGCTGCATTGTGATTGGGGTGAGGCTCCTGCAGCCCTCAGAGCTGGGTGCAGCTTCCCCTTGGCTGCCCCCACAGAGCTGGAGCTGCCTGGCAGCGCCCGTTCCTGCCTGCCTGAGGAGCCAGGGTTTGGCTGGGAGCTGCTGGAGCTGCTTTATCTGTGTGCTGTGGGTGGAGGGGATCCCTCCTCCTGGCCTTTTTCAGTGAGAAAATTTGTGCAGCCTCGAAAAGGAGGCTCCTTGAGGCTTTGCCCTCCTGAAATTTATGTTTTAGTGTCCTCCTTCCAGATGAGGGTGAGGTTCAGCTGTGTCTGCTGTTTGCTGCCTCTCCTCCTTTCACCTCCCATCAGGGAGCTCTGGATTTCACATTCCTGCACTGTGGGGAGAGTTTTGCATCCAACCTGGGCATGTTTTGGAGCAAGAACATCTGGCTGATCCCTGTTGACCTTGGAGCTGTCAGCGTCTTGCAGGCAGCACAGTGTCTCCTACATTAACTAAGCCCTTCTCCAAATATTCTCTGAACTTGCCATCTCCACAAAGAAATCACTTCCATCCCTCCTGCTTCCCTTAAAAGAAAGGGACTTCATGGAATCAGCCCTGTTTGCAGGAAAAGGTTGACTTTACTCTGACACAAGTCTGATGTTTGTCCATCCTGGTGGTGATTCCTCAGACTCCTGAGCAGGGAGGAGCCCATGCTGAAGCCTGAGGTTTCTCCTGCTTTGCATCAAAATCCAAGTAATTTCCAGGGCTGAAAAAAAATCTATTGGTAAATGAAGAATGGGCAGCTCTAGTGGAAATAGCACTGTGAGAGGCTTTGGGAGTCAGGGCAGGGGGAGGATGGATTTCCAGTTTTCCAGAACAGGCTGCTCCTGTTTCCATGCTGATCCTGAGGGGTGTTTTCACTTAAAGCTGTGTCACAGGGATGGAGGATCAGCTAAGGGTACCTGAGAATAGCTGGAGCCTCTCCTGAGTGGGATTTGCTGGTTTGGTTTTTGAAAGAGCAGTAGAAGTTTTGGAATGCTGAGATTCTCCAAGGCAGTTTGGGGAAGGAGTGCCCAGAGTGCCAAGGGGAATGATTCCTCCCCCAAAACACAGGGGCTACTTTAGGATTATGGAGCAGAAGTTTGGCCTTCTCAATTTGTTTAATTTTTTTTTTTTTGTGCCAAGCTCTCCCTTCAGACCATGAGGTGTTGCTGAAGGAGCTGTTAGACAGTGTTTCCAAGTGTTCCCTTGGTCTCATACAACTGTGCTTGGAGAGGCATTTTCTAATTAGTTTAAAAATTGATGCTAATTAAAGCTGATTCCCCCTCAGCTCTGACACACAAACACATTTCCATGGGTTTCCAGCTCTGCCAGCTGGCCTGTTGGAGGCCAGCGCTCCTCAGATTGCCCCATAAGCTGCTGGGAGTCATTTAACCCACACTCATGGAATAGGGAATGGTTTGGGTTGGAAGGGTCCTTAAAATTCACCCAGTTCCTCCCTCTGCTGTGGCTCCAAGCCCCATCCAACCTGGCTTTGGACACTGCCAGGGATTGAGCAGTCACAGCTGCTCTGAGCCCCTGTGCCAGGGCCTCCCCACCCTCCCAGGGAACAATTCCTTCCCAATATCCCATCCAACCCTGCCCTCTGGCAGTGGGAATCCATCCCCTTGTCCTTGCAAGGACATCACCTTGTGTTGCTTGTGCAGTTCTTCCAGTGTAGTGTGGTAACTCCAATTAATTCTAATTTTCCTGCTTCCTAAACAGGTGCTGTGCCATAGGCTGGGTGGGCACTGGGGAGGAATCCAGAGGTGAGAAATCTGGGATGGCTTTAGACCCATTGCTGTTTGCCCATTGATGGGGATTATGGGGTTAACCTGTGAGGCGTGACCCGAGTTCACTGCCCTGAGGGATCCCAGACATTGGACTTGTGCTGTTCCTGCCAGGAAGGAGATGTCCCTGTGTGTTTCAGGAGATATCCCTGCGTGTTTCAGGTGGATATCCCCGTGTGTTTCAGGAGATATCCCTGTGTGTTTCAGGTGGATATCCCCGTGTGTTTCAGGAGATATCCCTGTGTGTTTCAGGAGATATCCCTGTGTGTTTCAGGAGATATCCCTGTGTGTTTCAGGTGGATATCCCTGTGTGTTTCAGGAGATATCCCCATGTGTTTCAGGAGCTATCCCTGAGTGTTTCAGGTGGATATCCCTGCGTGTGTTTCAGGTGGATATCCCTGCGTGTGTTTCAGGTGATATCCCTGAGTGTTTCAGGAGATGTCCCTGTGTGTTTCAGGTGGATATCCCTGTGTGTTTCAGGTGGATATCCCTGTGTGTTTCAGGAACTATCCCTGTGTGTTTCAGGAACTATCCCTGTGTGTTTCAGGAACTATCCCTGTGTGTTTCAGGTGGATATCCCTGTGTGTTTCAGGTGGATATCCCCGTATGTTTCAGGAGCTATCCCTGTGTGTTTCAGGAGCTATCCCTGTGTGTTTCAGGAGCTATCCCTGTGTGTTTCTGGTGGATATCCCTGTGTGTTTCAGGAACTATCCCTGTGTGTTTCAGGTGGATATCCCTGTGTGTTTCAGGAACTATCCCTGTGTGTTTCAGGAGCTATCCCTGTGTGTTTCAGGTGGATATCCCTGCGTGTTTCAGGTGGATGTCCCTGTGTGGTTCAGGAGCTATCCCTGTGTGGTTCAGGAGCTATCCCTGTGGGTTTCAGGTGGATATCCCTGTGGGTTTCAGGTGGATATCCCTGTGTGTTTCAGGTGATATCCCACTCCATCAATGCCAGGCCCAAGCCTTTGCCTCAATTCCTGCAGTCCAAGGATTCGATGCCTCCTTATCTGGTGAGGAGCTTTCCCTTTGCTCCTGCTGGAGCACACCTTTGACCTCCAGGTGTTTATGAGGCAGATTTATCCGCTGTTACTATTTAACACTCAAAATGACATTTCTTTTATTGAATCCTTCCTTCTGTTTATTTTTCCTTTAACTGGCATTTATAGTGATTCTCATCATGGCTGAAATCTTGTGGTGATTTCCAGCCTAGTAACCTTTGGAATGGGTCTGTTTCTTTCCTGGTGTTTCTTTTTCTCTGCTGAGTTTTGAGATTCATGTGGAAGTCCTTAATTCTCATCTTGGACTCACAAGAAACTTGGTTTGGTTGTTATTTTTTCCCTCAGTGCTTTACCCAACCAGCCTTTCCCTGGCAGAGGAAAATGGATGTTGAGATCAGGGCTTGGCTGGTTTGTTTTGCCAGAACCTCAGTGCCCTTTTACTTCTTCACTGGGAACAGTGTAAAGGTTTCCAGGTGGAGATTTGGCTGGGATTCCTGCTTGGGGAGTTGGTGGGGAGAGTGCCAGGCAGGTCCGTGCCTCTGGGAGAGCAGCCTGCCCTGTGAGCCCTCTGGGAGTGAGAAAAACAGATCCAGGAGCACCGAATTCCACATGGCTGTGCTTCCATGCACAGAGCAGCACCCTCAGGAAGCTCTTCCAGCTGTGATATCTGAATGGAGCACTTGGGATTTCTTCTCAAAGTTGAAGAAACCAGGAGAAAGTTCTCCATGGAACCACCAGGAGAAAATTCTCCTCTTGCCAAGGCCACACCTGGGGCAGAAGCAGGTCCTTTTTCCTTTTTCCACTTCCAGCCCTCACAGGTGTTCAGGCTGTGGAGGATCAGGAGATGTTTGCTGAGCAGCTCTCCTGCTCTTCCAGCCTGCCCTGTGAGCCCTCTGGGAGTGAGAAAAACAGATCCAGGAGCACCAAATTCCACATGGCTGTGCTTCCATGCACAGAGCAGCACCCTCAGGAAGCTCTTCCAGCTGTGATATCTGAATGGAGCACTTGGGGTTTCTTCTCAAAACTGGGGAAACCACCAGAACAAAGTTCTCCTCCTGTAAAAGCCGCACCTGGAATAGAAACAGATCCTTTTTTCCTGAGGGTTGTTCTACTTCCAGCTCTCACAGAGCCCTTGGTGCTCAAGCTGTGAAGGACCAGGAGATGCTTGCTGAGCAGCTCTCCTGCTCTTCCAGCAGGAATGGTGGGGTGAGAGCAGAGGGCACTGCTGGGGAAAATCCCCCACCTTCACCTGGCCATGGGCTCTGGTGGGGCTTTGTTTGCTGCTGGGAGGATTTGAACTGGGCATCTGATGGTTCTTCCATGGGTTTGCCATAGCCTGGTGTGAGTTCGTGCAGCCCTTTGCCATCCAGGTTTGCACTGGCATGTGTGACCAGAGCTTGGAGGTGGGAAAAAGGGATGGTTGGAGTCACAGAGCCAAATCTGCCTCCAAACCTTCTCCCCAGTGCTTTGGGATGAGGATGGTGAGTTGTCAGGGTGAGAGTCTTGCTGGTCCTGATCCCCCATCCCTTTCTCCAAGCACCTTGTTTTTCCTTCCCTTCCATCCCTAAGGAGTGCTGTGATCCACAAATGCCCTTCCAGGCTGGATAACCTCCCAGGAAAAGAACCCTAAAACCATCCCTGTGTGCCTTGCTGATTCCCACCCCAAAAATCCAAATCCTGTGTCACTATAGGACACGAAAGGGCACAAGCTCACACCGCTGTTCTTAAGGTGACGAAAAGGGAAGTTTATTTTCTGACTCCAACATTTATAGTTTATAAAAGTGACAGCGGATTGGAGGGTGACAGTGCCACCTCTCCAATGACACTGATCAAACCAACAGTGCATCAACTCTCTCTTCTTCTATAAAGAAATGCAAAACAATGAGTTATTTACAGAAAGTGTGTGAAAAAGTTCACTACAAGAATGTCAACATCAGAAAGCTTAGAAAATCTTAAAAAACCAGGGTGACAGTCCTGTTGGGCTGTGGAGCAGGATCTGTGTCCCCCTGTGTGTCCCCTGTTCCCAGGCTCATGTCTAGACACTGTGCTGTGGGAACAGGGGCTGGCTCTCCCAGCCTGGTGGCAGAGCAGAGGGGGCCTGGGGCCAGGGCAGCCAAGTCCTCTAAACAAACCCAGTGCCCTGGCATGGCCACGGTGGGCATGGTGCCAGCTGCAGGGGCCAGCACAGGGACACACACTGGGAGCACTGGGAACCCGCAGCTGGTGGCTTTGGGATGGCCTCAGGGAAGCAAACGTGGCAGTTGCTCTTTTCTCCCAGTCAGGAAACTCAGAGTCCTCTCTAGGGTGGTTGTGAGAACAGCATGGGACAGTTCTGTCCCTTCTCTGAGGAGGTGGCTCAAGCAAAGCTGCTCCTCTGTCCCTTTTCACCTGGAATGAAGGAGAACATTATCTGATTATCTGACTGATGGTGCTGAAGGGCCTCGTTCCCTGGGATGCCTCTGCCCGCCCTGGATACTGAGTTGCTTCTGCAAATCATTGAATTAGAACAATTTTTCCTTTAGAAATGCCTGACCCAGCTCCTCCTCAGGAACAACCAGCATCTCTCTGTCCTTCTGCACATAAGGAATCCTTGGAGACTGAAAGCTGAAGGTGCCTATCTCCAGGTGGGCAAAACCCAGCCCTGCTCCGAGCTGCTGCTCCTGTCTCATGTGGGAGCAGGGCTGGTGAGGAGGAGGATGCTTGTTTGGGCTGTGAAACATTCCTTGTCTGGCTGAATTTCCAGCAATGACAAAGAAATGATGAACTTAAGAGACAGATCACGTCAGGGCTGCCTTGGCAGCATGGGCATCCAGCAGTGCCCTCCCAGCTTCTGCCAGGGAGTTTTTGTTTGGGAGAACATACAAAATCAGGGGAACTGGCTGCACTGAATAGTGCTGATCCCTGCTGCTGGTTTGCTGCAGCCCAAGGAAGGGTCCCAGCACTCTGGATGCTTCCAGGCTTTCTCCTGGGAGGACAGAAGTTGGTTGCAGAGACTCTTCTGCTTTAGAGGTGCTTGTGTGGCTGTAGGAACGTGCTCTGCTCCCATTTTGCTGCTTCTCCCTGGGCAACTGCGCTGTGTCCTCACATCCACGGATGTCACACGCAGAGGTCTGGAGGGTTTTAGATGGTTCATTGCTTCCTGCTTATCTTGGGTGATGTGTGGAGCCTGCTCCTGTCCTCACTCCACTTATCCACAACAGAATTGGCTGGGAGGACACTTTTCCCATGGCTGTGGATGTGCTGATGCTCACATTGTCCCTAATAATAAATAATAATGATAATAAAAGGATTGCTGAAGCAAACCTGGGAGTGCTAGGAATAGAGCCTGGAGCTGCTTCCCAGCCTGTGTCCTTTCCCCTGTGGAGCCTGTGCATTGATGAGCCATGTCAGCTGTGAGTTGGTGGATGCTTTCCAAAATCTCTGTTCCTTCCACAATCTGCTCCTGCTCTCCCCCAAGGCTGCATGGGAGGCAGTCAGGGATGTGTAGCACAACAAAGGAACTTAAATGACCTCTCTGGAGCTGTTCTGCGAATGGAAGAAGTGTTAAAATGAAAAGTGGGATTGTCCTGTGTGAGAGTGACATGCTGGGCTCATCCTGGAGCCTGGGAGTGGAATTTTCTGACTCTGTCAGCTCCAAACACTGCTCTCCTGGCTGACCACTGGGAAGGTGCTTGGGGTCAGCCATGGAGGGTGGCACACCCTGCAGTCATGAGCTGCCAGTTTGGTGAGGTGGTACCAATCCAGACCTGCAACCTGTTTGTCCTCCCTGTGTCGTAATAATCAAACAAACGAGGCTGTGTGTGCTGGGGACACTTGAGCTGCTGGGCTTGGTGCTGCCCCACCAATGCTCTCAGTGGATTTTTCCTTGTGCCCTGGAGAGAAGCTTGTTCAGGCTGGTCTTCAGCTTCCTGGTGGTTTGGGATGTGTGGCCAAATAGGGTGGACAGTGCTCCCTCAGCTCCAGCCATGGAAAGGTTGGTTTGGGCTGAACACGAGTGGGTTGTTGGGAAATGTCAGATCTGCCTGGGAATGGGCACAGTGGCAGTGGATATCCCAAAGGGAGAAAATGTCCTCCTGGCTTGGCTGGTGTCACTGGGAGCAGGCAGTGCCCAGCAATGCTCTGGAAGAACTTGGCAGGAGATGTTGGATCCTGCTGTTTTCCTGCAGAACATATCCCAAAATCCCTGCTGCTCTGAGTGCTCATTTGGCCCCTTAGGTCTCCAGCCCCTTCTTCTCCTTTTGCAGGCAGTGATGCTGAAAACCCCTGGCTTCATTCCTATGCAGAGAAGTGGGTGCTGTCTTGTTTTTCCTCCTTGACCATGAATTTCTGGGATGAAAAAATATTTTCCTTGCACTTAAACCTTTGTGCTCCACCCGCTTGGAAAAGCTGCTTCCAGCAGGATGAAGTTTGGGATACAATTCATCACCGTGCTCCTGAGAGCTGGACAGCCCCAATCCTGCTGAGCCAGGGAGCACTAAAACCCACAGCCCCCCAGCTGGGAATGCTGTTCATTCCAGCTCCCCTGACAGGCAGAGGGATTAGGAGATTTTCTCTGTCTCCTTAATGCAGCTCGAGCTGGGCACGTGGAGGGCACTGGTCACGCACCTCTGCTCCGGTTCCTGCCCCAGCTCCTGCGCTGCCCCTCGTGCTGCAGACACAGAGGAGATCCCCCGGGCAAGGAGGGCTTGGATGCTGCCATGGTTCCTCAGGTTTGGGTGCTCTTTGTGGTGTTCGATGATAATTTTAGCCAGGACAGATTTTGCTAAGCTGAGGAGTTCAGCTGAGCCCTGGTAAAGCCACGGCGGGGATTACTGGGGTAATTCAGCACTTGGTTTGCTTAGCACTTGCTTTTTCTCTCCCCTTGCATTCAATCCCCTCATTCCCGTGTTTCTAAACCTGCTGTTTCTCTTGCAGGGTGGGGTTGTGCCTCAGAGCTGGCTCAGCACTCACAGCTGGAGCCCTGAAGGGGAGGTGGATTTTGTGGGATGTTGTGGGACTGGGCAGTGCAGCATCCCTCTGTCCTATACTCTCTTTTCCACTTCCACTCTTTTCCTTCCATCCCAAATGAACTTTGCTCCTTGAGACCATGCAGGCAGCACATTTCCCTGAAGGGAATTGTTCTGTCCCATCCTCTCTTTTCCACTGCACACATTTCCCAGAAGGGAATTGCCCTGCCCCAGAGCACACATCCTGGATGCTGCAAACCAGGACAGACCTGCACCCTGCGCTGGAGCACTGTGCTTTTGTTTTTTCCCCCTCCTGGGTCACCTCTTCCCTGGAAACCTTTCCCTGAGATACAGAAAATTCCTCAGCTAACACTTTAAGCTGTTTTAATGCCAGCAGCTGTTTTATGGGGAATGTTTTTTTTATACCCTCTGGTTTGATGAGCTGCCAGAGGAAGAGCTTGATGTGAAGGCATGGAAATCTTGTGTCCTGAAATTGCTGATGCTTTTTCTTCCTTGGAAGTGCCCACGAGCAATACACTGGTGTGGAAGTAGCACAAGCCAATCCCAGGCTGTGTGGGGAAGATTGTTCCCAGGAATAGACCTTGAACAAATTCCAGCCACACCATTCCTTGTTGGGAATCGTGCCAGCTCCTGCCACACACCCTGAGCACAATATTGGTACCTGCCTGGAAGTGCTGCAATCCCAGAACCAACTTCCCTGTGGGGATGGGAGTTGTGGTCTCCTCTGGTTCATCCTTCTGCTTCCCCATGGGGATGGAGGTTTCAATGTCCTCCAGATCTTCCCTCTGATTTCCCATGGGGATGAGGGTTGTGGTCTCCTCTGCATCCTCCCTCTGCTCTCCTGTGGGGACAGGGTTGGGATGCCCTCTGGATCCTGCCCTCCTCAACCTCCCTCTGCTCTTCTGTGGGATAAGGTTGTGGTGCCCTCTGGATCCTGCCCTCTACATCCTGCTTATGCTCCCTCATGGGGGTGGAGGTTTCAATGCCCTCCAGATCTTCCCTCTAAATTCCCACAGGGATGAGTGTTGTGGTCTCCTCCTCATCCTGCCTCTGCTCTCCTGTGGGATAGGGTTGGGTGCCCTCTGGATCCTGCTCTTTGCATCCTCCCTCTGTTCCCTCATGGGTATGGAGGTATAAATGTCCTCCAGATCTGCCCTCTAAATTCCCACAGGGATGAGGATTGTGGTGTCCTCTGCATCCTCCCTCTGCTCTCCTGTGGGGACAGGGTTGGGATGCCCTCTGGATCCTCCCTCTGTTCCCCCATGGGGATGGAGGTTTCAATGCCCTCCAGGTCCTCCATCTGATTTCCCATGGGGATGAGGGTTGTGGTCTTCTCTTCATCCTCCCTCTGCTCTCCCATGGGGACAGGGTTGGGATGCCCTCTGGATCCTGCCCTCCTCATCCTCCCTCTGCTCTCCTGTGGGATAGGGTTGGGATGCCCTCTGGATCCTGCTCTTTGCATCCTCCCTCTGTTCCCCCATGAGGATGGAGGTTGTGGTGCCCTCCTCATCCTCCCTCTGCACCAAATGACCTCAAACAATTGCAAAACCAAACCTTCTATCTCCATTTATCCTTCCTGTTCCTTCCACTAATACAAATTAAATAGTTTCCATCAGAATCCAACTGAACTCTGCTGGGAGGCCTGGTTGGGGAAGCAGGTACTGGGCTGTGGTGTGTCCAGGGTGGAGGAGCTGCCTGGAAACCTTGCAGCAGCAGCACCCACAGGAATGCCTGGGGTGCTTGGCTGGGTGTGGTGATGGATCTCTCTGTGCCAGTCAGTTCCTGGAAGGGATGCTGGGGTCCCACATCGTCCCTCCTGCCCTCCCTTGGAGTGAGCCATGGGTTTCATGCCCCCTTGTCCCTTCCCAGGTGGAATACCATGCTGGTTTTGGCCCATCTCCTGGGATTCTGTAGGATTGTGGCAACGTTTTCCAGCCCTAAAATCTGTCCTGGTGCTGCAGGCACCCCAACTCCAGCCTGTGCAGATTCCTCCTTTCTGGAATGGATCATTTCAACGAAATACTTCCATTCTTCTCCCCTCTGAAGGCTGTTTGCTGCATCAAAGCTTTCAGGGAGCTTTTGGGATGGCTGTGGCACTGCAAGCCCCTCCTTGTGGCTGCTCTGGGCTGTCTCTTTCCATCATCTTGATTTCTCTAGGACTCCTCTCAAGGTCTCCTGGGTCTCGGGGATGCTTTGTTAATCCCGCTCCCTGCCATGACGTCTCATCCCTGTTAAATGGCAAAATTAAATCCTGCAGTGACATGATCTGAGGGAAGGGGCCGTGCTGGGGTTCTTTGTCAGGGTTTCCTGCATGGCAGCAGGGAGGGGGCTGCAGGCTGGGCTTGCTGCTGCTTTCCCCGATTCCCTTTCATCTCTGTTGCCTTGCACTGGCAGGAGCAGCAGTAAGGCTCACTCAGGGTGAGCACAGCAGCTGAGCAGTTTTGGGTTATTTTTCCTTTTTTTTTGGCCCAACACAGTTAAATTTGATGATCTGGTGGAAGGTGCCGGAGCTTTGAGTTGCCTCTGGCTGAGAGAGGTGGCTGTTTTGGGGGTTCTCTTCCAATGGAAACATCTTGTCCTGCAGAGGAGGCTGAAAGCCAATGCAATGTCAACTTCTTTTTGTTGAAATGTTCTCTCTTGCTGAGGTTTTTTTGTGTGCTTTTAGTGTCAGTTTTGGAAGGATGTGCGGTGTTTTTAACCTGTGGGATGCTCTGCTCCTGGGGAAGAGCCTGGAATCACCAGGGATCTGTTGGGACCACCTCAGCTTTCTTGCTGCTGCGTTTTTGGGCAGAAATCTGCTGGGATTGGTTAGGGCAGGGGCTCTGCCTCCACTTGGGATGTGGGTTGTGCAAGGAGTGTAATTCCTAAAGGAGCCTTAGGGAGCTGGGAATGGATTAAAGGGGATGTTTCAGGGTGCTCTTTATCTTCAGATGTGTCAAATTTCCAGAGTGACAAAAACCTGGTGGGATTTAATTTTTGGCATCTTTAGCCTTGTATTTGGTGATGGTAATTTTTGTGGACTGAAGGGATCTGTGGCTCCCTGTAGTTTGGGGAGGTGCCATGCCCTGAGGATCACATCCTGATTTCACATTTCTTTCCTTTGCTCCCAGCAAATCCAGTTTGCAGATGACATGCAGGAGTTCACCAAATTCCCGACCAAGACGGGCCGTCGGTCCCTGTCCCGCTCCATCTCCCAGTCTTCCACTGACAGCTACAGCTCTGGTAGGTGCCAGCTCCTTGTCCTTGTGTGTTCCTCTCAAAAACCCAGCGTGGGTGCTGCACTGAATGTGCTGCTCACACCCTGAGGCAGGATTTGTGCTGCTGCTTGTACTTGGGTGCTAAGGGAATGATTCCAGGCATTCCCAAAGCTCAGGCATTGATTGATTGCCAGTTGATAATTGTTACCTCTGGGCTGTTCTAGGGAAAAAGAGTGCAAAATTCCTTCAGGGCATTGGCTTTCCTTAGGAGCTTGGTAGTTTGAGCCATGAGTCAAAGCTGGGAAGGGAAACCTGAAGGGTAGGAGGTTGCTGGGTTCATAAGGCCTGACATAACACTCATTCATTGCTCTTTTGGTTTAGCTGCCTCGTACACAGACAGCTCTGATGATGAGGTGTCCCCTCGAGAGAAGCAGCAAACCAACTCCAAGGGCAGCAGCAATTTCTGTGTGAAGAACATCAAGCAGGCAGAGTTCGGGCGCCGCGAGATTGAGATCGCCGAGCAAGGTACAGAGTGGAGGGTGGGGCTGCTGGGCCTGGGGCAGGTTCTGGACACCAGGAGCTGAGGAGTGGCGATTCCCACTCCTGCTGCTGCCTTGGATGTCCTGTTTCCTCCCCCCAAAATGAGTGAGGTGTGCCAGCAAATGCTGATGCTGCGTCCCCTCCCTTTTCCAGCAGGAGCAGAACTCTCGCAGGGTTTAATGTTTTGTTGGCTTTGGATGGACAAGGATTTTGTAACACTTTCAGAGATATCAAAGCTGAAAATCCCACCCCTTCCTGTGGGGGTGGTAGGAAGCTGAATTACCATTTCCAGTGGGGTGATTGGGTAACTCTCCTTTTAGAAGGGGAAGATAATCCAGACACATCTAGAGCAGCTCTTCTGAGATGTGGCAGCTCTGTTTTCAAGTTCAGGTGCTTCACCTGCTGCCCCAGGGCTGGTGACTGTCCTTAGGAGCCTTCCCCAGGCAGTGCCAGTCCCAGACCCCTCCTTGCCTCTCTCCTTGTCCCTTGGTCAAGTGACAAATGACGCTGGTGTTTGGTCCCGTTTTGCACAGACCTGCCAGGCCAGGGATGAGGAGCTTTCTCCCTGTCTGTGTAACAGCTTCAGCAGAAATGTTGGGGCTGGAGGTACCCTGGGAGGCCCTGAAAGGAGGGGAGCTGTGGCAGAGAGGGGACCCTGCAGACTGAACCAGCATTAAAACCTCTCTTCCTTTTGCAGATATGTCTGCTCTGATTTCGCTCAGGAAACGAGCCCAGGGGGAGAAGCCTTTGGCTGGAGCTAAAATTGTGGGCTGTACCCACATCACAGCACAGACTGCAGTGAGTGGCTGCTTATCTGGGGGGCCTGGGCTGGGACATCAGCTTTTCCATGGGGAACAAAGTTCTTTATCTCTTTGAATGGGAGAAGGCACGTTCAGTAGAACCTGGATGTGTTTTGGAAAGGATGTGCTGGTGGCATTTGGTTCCTGTGCCCGTCACTGCTGGCCAGGGTCAGGGGCACCCTGGGAGTCTGCTCTCGTGCCAGGGTCATCCCCTGACCTCCGGGGCACCTCTGACCCCTGGGACAGCCCTGACCTCTGGGTTATCCCTGACCCTCAGGGCACCCCTGGCCCCCGGGGTGCTGCAGGCACCCTAACCCTGGGGCACCTGTGACCCCCAGGGCATCCCTGACCTCTGGGTTATCCCTGACCCCCAAGGCCCTGCTGGTGCCTGGGACACTCCTGAACCCTGGGTTATCCCTGTCCCCTGGGGCACCCCTGGCATCCTGGGGCACCCCTGACCCCCAGGATGTCCCTGTCCCCTGGGTTATCCCAACCCCAAGGCCACCCCTGATCCCCGGGACACCCCTGATCCCTGGAACACCCCAGACACCCATGATCCCTGGAACACTCCTGATCTCTGGGGCACTCCTGACCCCCTTGGGCACTGCTGGCACCTGGGACACCCCTGACCCCCCAGTTATCCCTGACCTCTGGGACACCCTGACCCTTGGAATACATTCCCTGACCCCCAGGACAACCCGGATCCCTGGAACACCCCTGATCTCTGGGACACTCCTGACCCCCTTGGACACTGCTGGCACCTGGGACACCCCTGTTATTCCTGACCCCTGGGACACCCTGACCCCCAGGGTGCCCCTGATCCCTGAAACACTCCTGACCCCCAGGTTATCCCTGATTCCTGGAACACTCCTGATCCCTGGGACACCCCTGACTCCTGACCCTAACCCCTGGCCCTCTGGACAGCTCTGACCCCTGGGGCTCCCCTGACCCCCAGGTTATCCCTGACCTCTGGGACACCCTGACCCCTAGAGCCCCCCAAACACCCCTGTCCCCCGGGTTACCCCTGATCCCTGGAACACCCCTGTCCCCCTGCCCTGACCCGGCCCACCCCGCTGTCCCGCAGGTGCTGATCGAGACGCTGTGTGCCCTGGGGGCGCAGTGCCGCTGGTCCGCCTGCAACATCTACTCCACCCAGAACGAGGTGGCCGCGGCCCTGGCAGAGGCTGGTGAGTGCAGCCCCCGCGGCCCCTCCTGCCTCCCTGGCCTCACCCGGGGGAAACCTTCCAGGGAAATTCGTATTGCATTTGTATATAGATAATTCTACATTTATACAAACATAATTATATAAACATTTATATTTCTACATGAAATATTTGTATTAAAATATAACAAATATTTATATGTTTTATTCTATATTTATGAAAATTTTATATTTACTGTAATGTATAATAATGATTATACTGAAATTATAAAATTATAATTTATATTTAGAAATATTTATACTATATAAAATATAAATAAATATTTTAATAATATATATAATAGATAAATATATACATTCACATAAAATATACAATATAATGTGAATACATGTATAGATATTTATAAAGGGCTTATAGATATATTTTATATAGAGTATAAATAAAATATAAACAAAATAAATAGGAATAAATACAAACTTATAAAAACATAAAATATATTTTCATTTTGTATTTAACCATATTTTAATTCTATTTTATTTAGTTTTATACTGTTTAGAATTAAACAGCTGATAGTAGTATTACTACATTAATTAGTGCTAATGGTAGTATTACTACAATAATAACTACTACAAGTTATTATTAGTTAGTAGTATTGTTTTCTTATTATTTATTATTATTTCTTTGGTTTTTTGGCTGTTATTTTCAAATTTTGTATTTCTGTTTGAGGAAATTAGTATTTTGGGGGAATATCTTCTAGGGAGGGATGGGCAGCTCTGATCCTGCTGTGGGCAGGGGTGTGATCTCTGCATGCCCCCCTGGCTCTTGTGTCCGTGTGTTTCTGGAGCTGGCCAAGCAGGAGAGAGCTCTGCCAAGCCCAGCAAACTCCAGGGATGCTCCTGTTCTTGCAGGTGTTGCTGTGTTTGCCTGGAAAGGGGAGTCAGAGGATGATTTCTGGTGGTGCATTGACCGCTGTGTTAATGTAGATGGCTGGCAGGCCAACATGGTAAGGAGCCTTCTCCTGCCCTTCCTCTTCCTCCCTTCCACCCTGGGGCCGTTCCTGGGAGCCTGCTGACCTTGAATTTGACCTCTATTAAAGGGGGGCTCTTGAAGAGCATCTGGGAACAGCCATGGGAATGTCAGGAGCTGCAGAGATGATGTCCTGAGTTGGCACATCCCAATGGCAAGGGAACAGCTGGTGGAGCTGCCATGAGCCAAGAAATGGGACCTGTTTCCCCTGCAGGAGCTGTCCCAGCCACTCCTCTCTCTGCCCTCTGCCCTCTCCCTCCCAAAGCTGGGAGAGGACCCCTCATAGTGGGGTCCTTTCCCTTGTCAAAGCTGATGTCCCTCCTTAGTGCATGGTCTGTGGTCACCAGTGATGTGTCCATGGGCCGTGACACCTCCCACAGCCTGCCTGTCCTCTCTTGATTGCTTTTAGAGCATCAGTGTGGTGTCCTGAGCTCAGCCTGGTTAGTTAGTGCTGCCTGTGGTCACCTTCCCAGGCTGGAAATCCTGTCAGGATCCAGCAGCTCCACACAGAATTAAGGAATCTCAGTGTTTTAGAGGAGACCCTGAGTTGCAGGGGAACCTGGGAGTCCTGGTCCCCAGGTTCTGCCCAGACAGCCCCTCCAGCAGTGCCTGAAGATGCTTCTCCAAATCATTTTCCCCATCCTGTCCTCAGCCAGTGCATTTCCCAGTGGGAGGCCTGACTGTTCCCTGTTCTTCCTTGCCTGTTCCAGATCCTGGATGATGGTGGGGACCTGACCCATTGGGTTTATAAGAAATACCCCAGCGTGTTCAAGAAGATCCGAGGGATTGTGGAGGAGAGCGTGACAGGAGTGCACAGGTGGGAGCTTTGGGAAGGCAGAGCCAGAGATCTCAGGGAGTTGCTGCTGTCTGCTCTGACCTGCCTCTGCCCTCTCCCAGGCTCTACCAGCTCTCCAAGGCTGGGAAGCTCTGTGTCCCAGCCATGAATGTGAATGACTCTGTCACCAAGCAGAAGTTTGATAACCTCTATTGCTGCCGGGAATCCATCCTGGATGGGTGAGTCCTGCTCTTTTCCCCACTGAGACTTCCACAGGGCGGGTTTGGCTCTGGCTGCTTCTTAAGCAGAAATCAGGCTCTGCTGCTTTGACCTGGTTTTGGGCTTGACTGATCCCAACACAGGTCTCTCTCTGTCCCCCAGCCTGAAGAGGACCACGGATGTGATGTTTGGAGGGAAGCAAGTGGTGGTTTGTGGTTATGGGGAGGTGAGTTCTGTGAGCTGGGCTGGCCTCCCCCAAGCTCAGCATCCTGCAATTCCCTGTGCAAAGGTCACTTGGCCTTGCTATAAGGAGTAGATCCAACCTGGTGAGCAATAACCAGGGAAATCTTGCTGGGAGGATGGAGATCAGGGATCAGATTTCCCAGTTTGCTGCAGATGAACTGGGCTGCACAGCTGACAGTTGCTGGGAACACTGGCCTGGGTTATAACTACCCACAGGTGCTCCCATCTGCTCTCCCTGGCCCAGGTTCAGCATCCAGCCTGGCTGTCACTGAGCAGGGCAGGCAGCTTCTCCCTGGGAATAATACTCTGGCAGAGGGAAATTGTATCATGAACTTGTAACTGATTCTACCCTGGAAGAGCTGGAGCTGGGAGCTGCCACCTTCCCTCCATCTGTGCTCGTTGTGTGGGTGTTTATCTTCCAGCACTGTGCAGGGACTGGCAGGAGCTGCAAAGGCTCTTCCCAGCAGGAATTTGCTCCCTAATTCATTTAGGCACCAGTGGAGCCCAGCTTTGCTTGACCAAGGGACTGTGCTGGCTCTCAGTGAGTGCTCTGGGCTGGTGCCTCATTCTCCAGGCAGGAGTTGTGCTGGGTGTTACTGTCTCCAGGGTCTGTGCTAAGCTTTACTGGACTTCAGTCAGATTCTCTGACTCTTCTTCACAACAGGAGAGTCGGAGAATCCCAGACTTCAATCCATATTTGGGCTGGAAGGGAACTTCAGACTCATCCAGTTCCACCCTCTGCCATGGACAGGGACACCTTTCCACTAGACTAGGTTGCTCCAAGCCCCACTCAACCTTGAAATCTTCAGGGATGAGGAGCCACAGCTTTTCTGAAACATTCCATCCTCACCACCCTCACAGGGAAGAATTCCTTCCCACTCTCCCATCTAACCCTGCCCTCTGGCAGTGGGAAGCCATTCCTCCTTGCCCTGTCACTCTGTCCTTTGTCCAAAGTCCCTCTTCAGCTCTCCAGAAGCCCCTTTAGGCACAGGAAGGGGCTCTAAGGTTTTGCTGCAGCCTGCTCTCCTGCAGGCTGAGCACCTTTAGCTCCCCCAGCCTGTTCACCATGAATGGTTTCCCCTGTGGGTGTGAGTTGAGTCCCAGCTGGCCCTGCCTGGGTGTGTTCAGTAGACCTGAGGTTGGAGCTGGGTGATGAGTGAGGGTTGCTCTGGAAATGTTTTTGGTCCACAAAATGGGGCTGAGTAGTGTCTGTGCAGCAGAGCCAGGTGTTGCTGTGGGTGATGTGGAGAGCTGGACTCTGTTTTTATTTTCCACTGAGGAGAGGGAGAAAGTCCAAGAAGCTGTTGCAGGAACTCTGTGCTGATGTGGGCAGCATGGAATGGAGGATGTGCCCCCTGAGGAGTGCAGGGTGGTTCTGAAATCCTGCAGCTTCAAGGCAAGGGGCAGTGTGTGCTCCTCTGGGCTGCTTGGAGAAAGGCTCCTGCAATGCTAGGGCTGCACAAGCTGAGAGTTGGGTTGGGAAAGCTCCTGCCATGGATATTTCCAGCTGGGGCAGCCACAGCTTCTCTGGACAACCTGTACCAGAGCCTCACCACTCCCACAGGGGGAAATTCCTTTCCAATATCCTGTCTAATCCTGCCCTCTGGCAGGGGGAGGCTGCTGGCCTTGGAGGGGGAGCTGGGCTTGTGGCAGTTGTGCCACTCACCAGGTACATCCTGAGCTGCTCCTGGCATCGGGCAAGTGGGTAAGATGAGGATCTTCCAGCCTGTTTAGGGCAGGGACTGTGGCTCTGGTGTGTCTGTGTCCTGCCTCACTGCTCCTTCTGCCTTGGCAGGTTGGCAAGGGATGCTGTGCTGCCCTGAAAGCCCTGGGAGCCATTGTGTACGTCACTGAGATCGACCCCATCTGCGCTCTCCAGGCCTGGTAAGGTGCTCCCATCTGCTCAGGAGTGTCTCTCTCTCTCTCTCTGCTCTTCCAAACCCTGCCAGAGGCTGGAGTGAAGCCAGGAATCTGTGGTCCATTTTGGAGAGCATGTACCTTGTTGGGGTGTGATAGGAAAGGGCTTGGGCTGCTTTCAAGGGATGGGATACTGGGCAGAAAGTGTTCACTGGCTGGTTTGGGGAGGCTCAGGCCTCTATGCCACACATTCCTGGCTCATCCAACATTTCCGAGAGTGGGTTGGACACCCCAAGTATTGCACAGCCTTCCCTCATGGCACTGGTGTCCCTGGAGGGGTAGAGGAGAGCCTGGGCTGCTGCCAGAGCAGTTTGGAGCTGCTGAGATCCCTCATGGCCTGGGGCAGAGAAGGAACAAGCTTCTCCTCCTCAGTGTGGTCCCTATTCCCCTTTTCTTGCCAGCATGGATGGATTTCGGGTGGTGAAGCTGAGTGAAGTAATCCGTCAGGTGGATGTCGTCATCACCTGCACAGGTAGGGATAGCCCAGGCTGGAGCAGGCTGAGCAGCACCATTCCCAGTGGGGTCTCAAGGGAGCTGGGGATTGAGGACATTTCACTGCTCTGTGCTCCTGATTTTCCACAACAGCTGAGCTCTGCCAGGGGCTTTTCACCCTGATTTGCTGTATGACCACAGTCCTGGCCCAGAGCAGAGGGACATCTTGGCCATGTGTTCTGAGGGTATTTTGGGATCTCCTAGAGCCTGTTTAATTCATAGGAGCAAAGATCAAAGATTTGGGCACTGCACAGGCTCCCCAGGGAATTGTCATGGTTCCAGTCCTGCCAGAGCTTAAGGGGTGTTTGGGCAATGCTCTCAGGCACAGGGTGGGATTGTTGGGAGTGTCCTGTGCAGGGTCCAGGAGTTGGACTTGATGGCCCTTGTGGGTCCCTTCCAGCTCGGGATGTTGCATGGCAGCTCTTGTCCCACATGTTCTCTGTCACAACAACAAGGGTTCAGCCCCAGGGAAGCTCCTCTGATGTTGCCCCAAGCTGAGCTTCTCTGACTCGAGTTCAGGAAAGGAGAAACCAGAGGGTTTGTGTTCCCACTGCTGTGGGCTCAGCTGTGCCCTCTGTGCCTGCAGGGAACAAGAACGTGGTGACCAGGGAGCACCTGGACCGGATGAAGAACAGCTGCATCGTGTGCAACATGGGCCACTCCAACACCGAGATTGATGTGGTGAGTGGGTGCTGGCACCCCTGGCAGTGCCCCTCTGCTGCTACACCCCTGGCTGTGAGTGTTGGCACCCCTTGGGGCTGTGAGTGCTGCCACCCCTAGCTGTGCCTGCCTGCTGCCACCCCTGGCTGTCCCCACCTGCCAGCTTCTCTGGCTGTGCCCTCCTGCCAGCCCCTCTGACTGTGCCTGCCTGCTGGCACCCCTGGCTATGCCTTTCTGTCTGCTGGCTCCTCTGGCTATGCCCTCCTGCCAGCCCAGCACCCCTGGCTGTGTCTGCCTGCCAACACTTCTGGCTGTGCCCACCTGCCTGCTAGCTCCTCTGGCTGTGCCCACCTGCCAGCTCCTCCCGCGACCCAGCCTGTGCTTCTCCTCTGGCTGTGCCCTCCTACTGGCACGCCTGGCTGTGCCCACCTGCTGGCTCCTGCCCTGACCCAGCCTGTGCCTCTCCCCTGGCTGTGCCTGCCTGCCTGCTGGCACCCCTGGCTGTACCCCCCTGCCAGCTCCTGATCTTACCCAGCCTGTGCCTCTCCTCTGGCTCTGCCTGCCTGCCTGCTGGCACCCCTGGCTGTGCCCCCCTGCCAGCTCCTGCCCTGACCCAGCCTGTGCCTCTCCCCTGGCTGTGCCCCCCTGCCAGCTCCTGCCCTGACACAGCCTGTGCTTCTCCTCTGGCTGTGCCTGCCTGCCTGCTGGCACCCCTGGCTGTGCCCCCCTGCCAGCCCCTGCCATGACCCAGCCTGTGCCTCCCTTCTGTGCCCCCCTGCCAGCTCCTGCCCTGACCCAGCCTGTGCCTCTCCCCTGGCTGTGCCCCCCTGCTGGCACTCCTGGCTGTGCCCCCCTGCCAGTCCCTGCCGTGACCCAGCCTGTGCTTCTCCTCTGGCTGTGCCCTCCTACTGGCACGCCTGGCTGTGCCCACCTGCTGGCTCCTGCCCTGACCCAGCCTGTGCCTCTCCTTGGTGCCCATCTGCCAGCCCCTGCCCTGACCCAGCCTGTGCCCTCCCGTTGCAGACCAGCCTGCGGATGCCCGAGCTGACCTGGGAGCGGGTGCGCTCCCAAGTGGATCACGTCATCTGGCCCGACGGGAAGCGGGTGGTGCTGCTGGCCGAGGTGTGTGGGGAGCTGGGCCATGGTGCTTTGGGCCTCTGTCAGAGTTAGCCAGGTGGAAAAGTGCTGGGAGAAGCTTCAGGGCTCAAAAAAGGGGTTTTTTATTTGTTTAATTTATTTTTTGTTTTCCTTTCTTGAGGGCGGGTGTGTCATATCTCACATGCAGCCCCAGAGGTGCCGTGTGACTCCGTTCTTCTGAGCTGGGGCTCATCCCACTCAGGCAAACCCCATCTCTGCAGGGTTTCCCAGGTGCTGGGTGGCTCCTCTTCCCACAGGAGCTGTTCTGGCTTTTCTAGGGACCACAACATTCCCCTGCCTTGAAGGGTTAAGATGGAAACTGGAGCAGAATTGAAATGCTTTGGTCACCGTGCTCTGTCCCTGTGCAGGGAGGGGATGGGGGTGAATCCCACCTGGGAGCTGTTTGGTTTGGATTTGGGATCATGTCCAGCTCTGTGCTGACTCCTGCTTTCTCCCAGGGCCGTCTGCTCAACCTCAGCTGCTCCACAGTTCCCACCTTCGTTCTCTCCATCACAGCCACCACGCAGGTCTGTAATGGGTGGGGCCCTGCACAAGCCTAGGGGTGGGGATGGTTTGGAAGGAGCTGGGAACATGCTGGGATTGGTCCTTGAGGTGGCACCACTGCCAGAAATACCATTTTTTTCTGGGCTGGAGTTATTGCTGGCACAGACCCAGTGTTTTGGGTACAGCGAGTTTTGGGAGAGCTTTTAAATGAGTGGTTTCATGGCACACATCCTGCTGGGCTGGAATTCAGGTTTAACCTTCCCCCAGCCAGGTTTGAGTCCTCCTAGGACAGGTTTGAGACCCCCTAGCATGGGTTTAACCTTCCCCAGCACAGGTTTAAGCCCCTCTATCACTGATTTAAGCTTCCCCAGCATGTGTTTAAGCCCACCTAGCACAGGTTTGAGCTTACCTTAAAGCAAGGCTTTGTTTGAGGTGGGAACATGGAGGGGGCTGGTGACACTGGGGACACTGAGGGAATGATGGGACTGGAAACACTGAGGGGATTGGTGGGACTGGGAATGATGGGACTGGGAACACTGAGGGGATTGATGGGACTGGGAACACTGAGGGGATTAATGGGACTGGGAACGTGGAGGGTCTGGTGGCACTGGGAATACAAAGGATCTGGTGGCACTGGCACTCGTGGGGAAGGACAGCCATGCTGACAGTGGGGAATTCCCTTACCCTCACTCCTGTCAGCCCAAGGGGACAGGGAACAGGCCTGTGTTCTGGATTTGGTTCCCAACCGTGGAAGCCAGCTCTCAGATGCAGTTTCATCTGTCCTGAAGGAATCCGTCCTGGTTTTTGAATGCTGCCAGTTTCTGAGGAGCAGCCCCTCCATTCCCATGTGCTGCAGCAGCTGGGTGGTTCAAGAGGAGAGCTGCTAACCCTGAACCATCCTCGTGTTTTTCCCTGGGGTGTTGAGCCCTGATGCTGCAAACAGGCTGGGTGGCATCACATCCCTGCTCTCTGATCCCTCCAGTGGGATTGTGCAGACCCAGTCAGGGAGGTACCTGGGGTGGGGGCCTGTCCCTCAAGGCATGTTGGAAGTGGTTGCACTGTCCCTCAAGCTCCCAGATCCTTCTCTGCCTTTGTGAGCTTTGTGCTGCCCAAGCTGGTGGCCATTCCTGACTGTTCCCAGCTTGTCCCTGTGCTCTCCACAGGCTCTGGCTCTGATTGAGCTCTACAACGCCCCCGAGGGCCGGTACAAGCAGGACGTTTACCTGCTGCCAAAGAAGATGGGTGAGTGAAGGAACTGACTTTCCCTGGGGAATCCATGTGCCAGCAGTGTCAGAAGAGCTCAAACCTGGGCTGGGAAACACTTCCAGAGGGACAGCAAGTTCAGGAAAGCCAGAGGCAATGACCTTAAAATCCGTGGGGGTTATTTGCTTTATCTTTGTTAGTGCTCTGCAGTGTGGGAGGCATCCCACATCCTGCTGCCTCCCTTCTCTGGGATTTTCCATCCCTCCTTGTGCCTTTAGGGGCACATCCAGCCCAGGCTTGGGCTCAGCCCTGCTTTGGGTGATGGGGCAGGGATCATGGGATCAGGGGGTCCACACCCAACCACAATATGGGCAGTGATGACTGCCCAGCCAGACCTTCAATCATCACTGTCCATGCTGTAGTGCAGTGTGGACCCCCTGATCCCATGATCCCTGTCCCATTTCCAGATGAGTTGGTGGCCAGTTTGCCCTCCTTGTGCCTTTAGGGGCACATCCAGCCCAGGATCTGGGGTGCTGCCCAGCCAGACCTTCAGTCATCACTGTCCATGTTGTGGAGGGGTGTGGACCCCTGATCCCCTGTTCCCTGTCCCATTCCCAGATGAGTATGTGGCCAGTTTGCACCTGCCCTCGTTCGACGCCCACCTGACGGAGCTGACGGACGATCAGGCCAAATACCTGGGACTCAACAAAAATGGGCCTTTCAAACCCAACTATTACAGGTGAGAGCTGCTGGGGCAGGAGCTCCCTGCTCCCCATTGGTTTGGAGTTCTGCCTCCAGCTCTGGGGTCACCAACAGCAGAAGGATGTGGAGCTGCTGGAGCAGGTCCAGGGGAGGCCACGGAGATGCTTTGAGGGCTGGAAGGCTCCCAAGAGAGCTTAGAGTCCCTTCCAGTGCCTGAAGAGGGCAGGGTTGGATGGGATATTGGGAAGGGATTCCTGGCTGTGAGGGTGGGCAGGCCCTGGCACAGGGTGCCCAGAGCAGCTGTGGCTGCCCCTGGATCCCTGGCAGTGTCCCAGGCCAGGCTGGACAGGGCTGGGAGCAAACTGAAACAGTGGAAGGTCTCTCTGCCCATGGAATGAGATGAGCGTTAAGGTCCCTGCCAGCCCAAACCAGTCTGGAATGCCTGTGGGTCCCCTTGCCCTGGCACAGCAGCACCTCCCATGTCCCTCACTGTCCCTTCCTTCTCTCCTAGATACTGACGGGACCATTTCCATGAAGGACCAGACCACACAAGGCAACATTTGAGAGATTATTTTTAAAAAATCATTTTTATTTTGGTTTACTTTTTTTTTGGTTAACCACCACCAGAACCTGTTTTTACATTTTATCTGTGATTTTAAGGTCAGGTTTTCTTTTCTCCCCCTTTTCCATGATGGCATCCCTGTCTGATCTTGCCAGACAACCTGGGATTTGCTTCTTGCTTTCATGTGGCTGAAGCTGCTGATTCCCAGCCCTGGCTCCAGGAGGGGCTTTCCCTTTCCTGCTGGGCCAAGGGCACTTCATTCCTGCAGCAATAGTTTCTTTTGGCTTTTATTTTGTATTTTTTCCCACCTTTCCAGCCCACGTCGGTCTCAGCCGGGCTCCCTGTGGATCCGGAGATGCCCTTCTACCTTATCTTCTATTTCTTTGTGTGGATTATCTGCAACTTCTAAATTGCCTTAAAGAGCCCAGTTTTAGCTGCTAGATCCCTGCTCCAGGTGTTCCCTGGGAGCAGAGTGGCCTGCAGGACACCTGGCAAAGGGGGTGACTGTGCCCAAGCCCAGGTCCCTGTGCTGAGGTGGCCCAGGTTTGGTGGCCACTGGCCTGGGTTTGGTGGCCACCTGGGTCCAGGGGAGTTCAGTGTTTCAGGGTGCTAATCTGAATCTGGATGGGGGTCGCTTTCCCAGCATTATCCTCATCTCTCTTAGGTTTTTTTTTTTTTTTTTTGGTTGTTGTTGTTGGTTTTTTTTTTTTAGCCAAACTGCACCTTAATTGAGTTTTAAACATATTTTTTCGTTTATTTGTTTTTTTTTCTTCCTCTTTTCCTTTTTGATCCTTACAGAGATGTTTTAGAGGGTGGAGATTGTTATTAGATGTTTTAAAAAGGAAGCATTGGGGACGTGGCTGCCTTCCCATCTCCCACTGGGAAGTGCTTGGTGGTGTTGAGGGTGTCTGGGGTGGGTTTTGGGGGTGTTTCACTATTTTTTTTTTGAGCTGGATGCAGAGATGAGCCTTCCCCATAGCCCAGCCCCTCTGCTCCCTGTCACTGTTATCCTCCCCCTCTCCTGGTGTGTCCTGGATGCTCCCATCACCTCCTCCATGCCCTCCCTGCTGACATTTCCCTTTCCCAGCTTCTGCTGGGGTGTGGGCAGCTCCTTCAACCCACCGAGTTTCCTCTGACTCCTGTTCCTTTCCCCACCCAGGGCAGGGAAGGAGCTGCTGGCACCTCCTGGGTGGTGGAGCTGCTCCTTCCCCCCTTTGCAGGGATCCACCTGGACGGCTCCTTCCCAGGGAATTTGCAGGTTTTGGGGTGTGCAGAATTCCTTGGGGCGCCAGGGGATGGGAGAGGTGCTGAGATCATCCCCCTCCACATCCTCTGACTGTTCCTCTCTCCCACCCTGCCTGGTCTCCTCCTGGATAGATTTTGGGGATCACCTGCCTCGCTCCCCAGCAGATCCCAGGAATCCCCTGGGTCCCTTCCACCATCCCCCAGACCTCCCTGGGGACAGCTTAGCGAGCTGGGATGGGCGTTTGTGGGAAGGGGGGGGACATCCCCCCTTCCTTGTGAGCCCCCCACGCCCGGGGGTCCCCATTCCCACCCATCCCGGGTGGAATCTCGGCCAAGGGCTCTGTGTCTGTATAAGCCATGCTGGGGGAGCCCGGGGGCGACGGCGGCGGCAGCGGCGGGGCCGGGAGCAAGAGGTTTATTTTGTATAGGAATGATTTTTAATGAATGCAATATTAATCCTTGCAGATGAGCAATAAATCATTAAAGTCTAATTAAACTATTAGGAAAAATGAAGTGCTTGTGGTTGTGGGTGGTTTGTTCGGTTTCAAGGGCAGGGCTGGAATCTCCCTTTGGTCACCTTGGGGTTGGATTGGGTGCTGCCAGAATTTCTGAGTGTTGCCATAACTCTGAATTTTGGGGTCTCGCCCTCTTTAAAGCCCAACGGGGCACCTTAGTTTGGGGTCTAAACCCTGTCAGGGTCTGACTCCCCTCTGAGGCCCCTCAGTTTGTGGTCTGAGCCCCCCCCCAGCCTCTTCACTGGAGCATTCTTTTGTTTCTGACACCTCAATATGGGGTCTGAGCCCCCCCGAGCCCCTTCACTGGAGCATTCCTTTGTTCCAGGCTCCTCAGTTTAGGGTCTGAGCCGCCCCAGCCCCTTCACTGGAGCATTCCTTTGTTCCAGGCTCCTCAGTTTAGGGTCTGAGCCCCTCAGCCCCTTCACTGAGCCTTCCTTTGTTCCAGGCCCCTCACTTTGGGACCTGCCTGTTCCGCCACTCCCAACATGGCGGCCCCCAGGCCTGGCCCGCCCTGGGGCGAGGCGGAAGTGCCACACCCAGCATGGCCGCGCCCAGGGCCGCGCCGCACACAAGATGGCCGCGCGGGGGCGGAGCCGGCCGCCCGGCCGTGTGTCGCGCCGTCCGTGGCCGCCGGGGGCGGGCAGCGCCGGCCGTGACGCGGCCGCCACGGCGGAGCGGCGGGGCCGGCGGGCGGAGCTGCATCGCACCCACCGGAGACACCGGCTCTCCCTCCGCTGCCACTCCCAACATGGCGGCGGCGCTGCCCCGGCTCTCCCTGCCGCTCCCGCGAGAGGAGGGGGTGAGTCCTCGCGAGAGCTCGGCGCGGCGGAGCGGCCGACATGGAGCCGGGTGGCGGCCCCGGGCCGGGCCCTATCCCGGTCCCGGGGAACAACAAGGGCCGCGGTGGGGCAGCCGCGCCCGGGAGGGGCCGCGACTTGGCCCGGCCGCCGCGCAAGGACTCCGAGGTCAGCGCCGCCGCCGCCGGGAGTGGGGCGGCCTTCCCGGGCGGGGCGGGCCGTGCCGGGCCTCGGCCAGGGCCTGCCCATGGGTGCTGGTGCCCGGGGGCGGTGCCGGTGTTCGGTCGGTGCCGGTGTTCGTGGGTCTCTGTGTGTGCCAATGCCCGTAATGCCGGTGCCCGGGGGTGCCAGTGTCCGGCCCTTCCAGCCCTGCTTGGGCTCCGCCTTCCCCGGGACCGGCTCGGCCGGTGGCTCCGGTGCTCCCGTTCTGATCGCAGGGCCCGTCCTGGACCGGCCGCTCCCTCGGTATCGGTTCTCTGGGCTGTGGAGCTGAGAGGCCTCTCCCTTCTCGGCCCTGGGGCTGCCCGGACCCTGCTCGGTCTGGGTCGGTGCCGATTTCCCCTTTATCAGTCCCTTCCCCAGCTCCGGGCCGCTGTGACCGGGCTGGGCCGCGAGGGTGGCTCGGTCGGCCGGTCCCAAACGGGAGTGACAGGGCTGGCCCGGGGGTCTCTCGGCTCAGCCGGGCGTTTCTCGGTGTTACCGTTCGGTTCCAGCCCGGGATGGGGTGTCGGGTCTCGCTGCCGTGCTCGGACCAGGGCTGGTTCCAGCCAGAGGTGACCAAACCCCTCAGGGCCACCCCACGGTGCTGGGGTCACCCCGAGCCTTGGGGCGGGAGGGTTGGGTGGAGCTGGGGTGTCCCAGGGCTTTTCCAAAGCGTTTCACTCCTGGGATGGCCCCAGAGCCGTTCTCTCCCATGGTTCCTCAGAAAAGTCCCTGGAATGCCAGGGGATGGATGTTGAGGGGGAATCTTGGAGAACCTGAGGTGGTTGGAGCTACCCCTCCCTCAGACTCTTGGAATTCCGGATTGTCCTGATGTGGAGTGGAGTGGGAGCCCCCAAATTTAGGAGAGTTCTGCTTGTGGATTCATTCAGGGGTAGGTGCCCCAAAATTTGTGTGGGTTTGGTTCTGGGTGCACCCCTTCTTCAGGAATAGGTGCCCCAAAATTTGGGATGGTTATGTGACTCTGCTCCTCTCTCAGGGCTGGGTGTCCCGAGAGGGTTCTGGTGTGGGTCTGCCCTGTGCTCAGGAGTGTGGGTCCCAAAATTCTGCTCAGGGTCTGCTCCTCACTCAGAAGTGAGTGCCCCAAAATTTGGGAGAGTTCTGGTGTGGATCTGCCCCTCACTCAGGAGTGGGAATCTTATAATTGAGGAAAATTCTGCTCAGGGTCTGCCCCTCACTCAGGAGTGGGAGTTCCATAATTCAGGAGAATTCTATCCCTCATTCAGGTGTGGGTGCCCCAGAATTTGGGATGGTTCTTGTATGGGTTTGCCCATCACTCAGGAGGAGTGGGTGAGGATTCTGTTCTGGATCCTCCCCATGCTCAGGAGTGGGAGTCTCATAATTCAGGAGCGTTCTGGTGTGGATTTCAGGATCCTGACATTTGTGAGAGGTGCTGTGCACCAGCCCCACTCAGGGCTGGGTGCCCTGAAATGCTGTGGGTCAATGTTCTTGATTTCTGTAAAGGGAGCTGATGATATTTTGTGCACTAAAGGTTCTTCTGGCTGTTTTTGCAGTTTCTCCAAAGCTGTTTGGAGCTGTTTCATCCTCACTAATCCCATCTGCTGGCATAGCACAGGGAGATAGCCCAAATTTTGCCAATTTTATGTGGAATGGGTCAGCTCTGAGAGCTGCTTGATCTCAGAGAACCCTCTCCCTGTGTCCTGGGGTGTTTGTTGTGCTTTGGGGGCTCCCCCCGTGCTCTGGGGGTGCTGCAGTGGCTGCAGCACAGCCTGTGCAGACGCAGGAGGTGGGCTGGTGTTGCCTCGGTAACGTTTGTGCTGCTGCAGAAATGTTTTTGGTCCCTAAACCAGCAAGACCAGCCCTGGATTTGCAGGAGGATGAGGTGAATTGTGAGTGTTTTCAGGGGTTTTGGTTTTCCTGAAATGTGCTGTAATGGAACTGATTTTTCCCCCGTGTTTTCAGGGCTATTCGGAGTCACCAGACCTGGAGTTTGAATATGCAGACACGGATAAATGGACAGCAGAGCTCTCAGGTAAGGAATAATTCTGTGATGGATCACTTAATCAACCATCATTTCCTCTCCTGGTAGAATTAAAGGAACTGTCAAGTCCAGTATCTCGTTATTGTTATATTTAAATGCTGTATTGATGTTAAAAGGGACAGGATATGTGTAGTTCATATTTTTGGCCTTACACTGGGTGAGGTTTTATTACATTTTTATATTTTGCTAAAACTGCAGTCTCCAGGGCTGAGTTGGAGCTTGGTGCAGTTTTTTGGAGCTTCCCCTCTTTTGGCAGAGCTGTACAGCTACACAGAGGGGCCAGAGTTCCTGCTCAACCGAAAATGCTTCGAGGAGGACTTCAGGATCCACAGTAAGAGCTGGATCTTTTTCTGGATTCCTCTCCCCTGGGGAGGCACAGGGATTTCTCTTCCTAGAGAAGAGGAGCGTGATGTCAGAGCTTACTGGGCTCTGCAGCTACTCCCGAGGGGCAGCTTTGATCTCTGCTCTGTGTGAGCAGGGACAGGACCCAAGGGAACGGCTGGGGCTGTGTCAGAGGAGGAGATCAGGGAAGGGTTCTTTGCCAGAGGGTGCTGGCACTGTCCAGGCTCCACAGGGAATGGACACAGCTCCGAGGCTGCCAGAGCTCCAGGAGTGTTTGGAGAATGCTCTCAGTGGGAGATTTTGGGGTGTCTGTGCACTGCCAGGAGTTGCCCTCTATGATCCTTATGCAGCTCAGGCCATTCCATGATGCCAGGACTGCTCTAATTCCTTGCTGAACAGCAGGATCCATCCCTCAGCCCTCACCCATCCCCAGCACTCCCTGGCTCTGCTGTGCCAGCTGAGGCTGTGCCCAGAGCCCTGCTGTGCTTTGCAGTGCGGGACAAGAAGTGGCCGGAGCTGGAGCGGACGCAGCACCGCACGCACGCCATGCGCCTGCTGGACGGGCTGGAGGTGACGGCGCGCGAGCGGCGCCTGCGCGTGGCACGCGCCATCCTCTACGTGGCACAAGGTGACACTGCCCCTGACACCTGCTTACCGCTGCTAGCTCCCTGAAATGGGTTAGCTTGTAATATATATGTTATATATATTGTACAGTAATATATATTACTGTACAATATATATAATATGTAGTATATATTAAATATTATATATATAATATTATATATAATATATATAATATGTTATATATATTTATTATATATATTGTACAGTATAGTTGTACAGTTAGATACAGTTAGTTATATGTGTTATATTGTATATGTTAACTGTATTATATATAGTGTAAATTTAAGTATTTAATATAGAACTCCTTTATGTTAATAATATTTGTATATATATAAGATATATATAGGATATAGATATAAGATATATGATATATATGTCTAAGGTATATATATTATATCTAAAATATATTTAAGTTATATATAAGATATATAGATATAAGATATATCTAAGATATATATATGGGATATAGACATAAGACATATAGATACAAGATATATCTAAGATATATATGTAAGTTTTATCTATGATATATTTGTTATATATAAGACACATATAAGATATATCTAAAATATATATAAAATGTATAGATATAAGATATATCTAAGATATATATGAAAGATATAAGCTATCTTTTAAATGTATTAGATACAAGATATATATATCTTTATATATAAATGTTTATGTATCTTATAAATGTTTAATACATTTTATATAGTGTATATATTATATACACTGTATAATACAATAGTATTATATACAATATATATGCAATTATGTACTACATATACTATATAATGCGATTATATATATATATACGATATAATACAATAGATACACTAATACCATAGTATATAATAAAACAGGTAATATAGAGTTTTATATTATATATAGTATAATGTATATTGTATTATAATATGTATTGTAGATTATATGGTAGTATGTGTTACATATAAAATACACATTATAATTATATGTATATACTATACGTATGAGGCATAGTACAATATAATTTCATATATATAATATATACATATATAATTATAATATATACACTGTATGTAATATTATTATGTATGTACTATACATATGAGACATAGCACAATATAATGTCATATACAATATATCCATAAAAATATATTATTATGTATACTATATGTAACATTTTTAAGTATATGTGAGACATAGTACAATATAATCTCACATATATAGTATATCTATAAAAATAATTATAATATGTATACTACATGTAATACATAATACAATATAATCTACAATATATATTATGTATAATATACTATATAGTGTATATTATATATTACATGTTATGTCTAACATATAATGCATTGGGTATTAAATATATTTATACACAATATATGAAATGCTGAGTAACATAATGAATAACATGTATAATATGTATAATATATAATGTAAATATATATACTTATAATATGTAATATAAATGTATATTATATATTGTATTAGATATAGTATATAGTTTATGTTATTCATATTATACATTATACACAATATGTTATATATATTGTGTGTAATATAACAATATATAAAATAATGAATGTATAGTATTACTATGATACTATAATTACTAATTATTTTAGTATTTAATATTTAGAAGAATTTTCATTCCTTGTGCATTCCATTCCACCTGGGATGTCTGGAACCAAGCTGAATCTCATGGGATCAGATAGTTTAGAGCAGTTTGGCCCAAAATGTGGCTGATTTCCCTATGTTACCCCAGTTCTGCAGACCTGGAATGGGTTCCCCAAAGAGGGCAGCTCCATGCTGTGCATGCCAGTTTTCCCCCAGTTTGGAGGATGTGTTTTCCATACGAGGGGCTGTGGGAGGGCCCCTGGCGCTGGCATCAGCAGGGTCTCCTTGCAGGCACCTTCGGCGAGTGCAGCTCCGAGGCCGAGGTCCAGGCCTGGATGAGGTACAACATCTTCCTCCTGCTGGAAGTGGGAACCTTCAACGCCTTGGTGGAGCTGCTCAACATGGAGATTGAGTGAGTACTGTGAGAAAACACTTCAGGAGTGGCTCTGGAATTCACCAGAGTGACTCCCTTTGTCCTGGGTGGGTGTGTAATGTAGGATTATACCTGATTTCTCCTGAAATTCCCCATTAATCAAAGTGCCTGGCAGCAGACAGGCAGCTCTGCTCCTCCTCACGTGGCTGTGCTGGGAGCAGGGAGTTCATGGCAGCAGTGTCTGTCTCAGGGTTTGGAGCTGGCACGTGGAGTGCCCATGGCAGAGTCTGAATTCCCCCAAATTCTCTCTGAGCTGTTCTCCCTCCGCAGCAACAGCGCAGCCTGCTCCAGTGCTGTGAGGAAACCGGCCATTTCCCTGGCTGACAGCACCGACCTCAGGTATGCAGTGGGACTGGGGGCACCAGGAGGGGCTCCAGGGTTTGCTGGGGGCTTTGGGAGGCTGAGGCAGGCACTGGAAGGGGTCCCAGAGCTGTCCCAGCTCTGAGAGTTTCCACAGGTGTCTGTTGTGCTCAGCCTGCACAGCAGGAATGGGACAGACTGGGAATATGGAAGCAGTAAAATTTGGGAAAGCAGATTTTTTTCTGTTTGGACTTGTAGAGACTTTTCCCCCCAGTGCCTGTGTGCTGGTTTGGAGCAGATGAATTGTGGATGTGGTCTGGGTTGCTCCAGCTTCTCCCTGGGTGCTGGCAGTGGTTCCATGACTTATCCCTGGCAGGGATTCAGCTGCCGTGGTTTTTGCAGGGTGCTGCTGAACATCATGTACCTGATTGTGGAGACCGTGCGCCAGGAGGCCGAGGGGGACAAGCCTGAGTGGAAGAGCATGAGGCAAACCTTCCGAGCAGAGCTGGGTGAGGACCAGGAGGTGGGATAGAGCTGCCAGGGCTGGAGACAGTGACATGGCATTTGGCTCCAGGAGTTGAGTAATAGTGACTGGCAGCACTGGGTTGGTTTCTGCTCAGCTTGTGGGGCAGAGGGAGGTGGGCAGAGGAAGCCATCCAGCCTTTGCTGCTGCTGGGTGCTCTCTTCCTGGGAAAAAAATTGAATATTTGAGCTGTTGTTTCCTCTTAAACATAGAGGTAAGAAATTACAGAGTTTACAAGGCCTTGGAAGGGGAGAGGAGCTGTCTGGGGTGAGGTGAGGATCTTGGAGCTAATGGGGAGGAGGGTACAGGTGCTGGTGATACTGGTGATCAGGGTGAGGCCAGGGATGAGGAATTCCTGGCTGATGGTGCTGTGTGGTTCCAGGAGCCCCCCTGTACAACAACGAGCCCTTCTCTGTCATGCTCTTTGGGATGGTGACCAAATTCTGCAGTGGCCACGCTCCACACTTCCCCATGAAGAAGGTGCTGCTTCTGCTCTGGAAAACTGTGCTGGTAAGGAGAGGCCATTGATGTGGGATGTGTGGTTTGATACTTGGCAGAGGAGGAAATTCTGCTCTCAGAGTTGGCTGTAATTGCTCCATCCTCTTTCTCTGGTGTTCAGTTTTCCTTTAAACCCAATCCCAGGTTTTCCTTCACAGTGAAGCAGTGGATATTGATGTCTGGAGCTGGATACTAAGGATAGATCCAAAGCAAGGTCCTTGGCTGGGGAAAGGAAGGCTCTGAACAGTTGTGGGTGCCTGGACATCCTCCTGTCCCTCCTGCCTCTCTCAATAACAAGAGGAGCACAGGACAGGCAGCTCCTGTTTGAAACTGGGAAAGGATTTGGGCTCCTCAGGACAAGAGAGACTTCAAGGGGCCGGAGTGTGTCCAGGGAGGGGAACATCACTGGGGAAGGGTCTGGAGTGGCTGAAGGAGCTGGAGGGGCTGAGCCTGGAGACAAAGAGGCTCAAGGGCCACCTTTTGGCTCTGCACAACTCTCGGACAGGAGAAGGCAGCTCAGGACAAGAGAAAATGACATCAAGCTGTGCCAGGGGAGGTTTAGGTTGGATATTGGGAAGTTTTTTTGATGGAAAGAGTGGTCAGGCATTGGCACAGGCTGGCCAGGACAATGTTGGAATCACCATCCCCGGGGGGATTTAAAGGACACACAGATGTGGCACCTGGTGACCTGGATTACTGGTGGCACCTGGTGACATGGATTACTGGTGGCTTTGGCAGTGCTGTGGGAGCAGTGGGACTCGATGATCTCAGAGGGCTTTTCCAACCTGAACAATTCTGTGATCCTGCAAAATGAGTTTGGGAAAGGCAGGTATAGATGCCCTTGGAGCCCCCTGTGCCGTGCTCAGCATGCTGTGATCTCCCTTGCAGTGCACCCTGGGAGGGTTTGAGGAGCTGCAGAGCATGAAGGCAGAGAAGAGGGAGATGCTGGGGCTGCCCCCCCTGCCCGAGGACAGCATCCAGGTGATCCGCAACATGCGTGCGGCCTCCCCGCCCGCCTCCGCCTCCGACCTCATCGAGCAGCAGCAGAAACGCGGCCGCAGGGAGCACAAGGTGGGGACAGGGACATCAGGGAGGGCACTGCCAGGCTCTGTCAGAGCCCAGGAAATCCCTCTGGCTGCCCTGGAGGGCTCCAGCCCCTGCCCAGGGGGCTCGGAGAGCTTAGCACAGAGCCCAAGACCCCTGTGCCTTTGATGTAGCCCTTGGAAGAAAGAATTACCAACCTTTATATGAAGAATTACAAGTAAAAAAAGTTTAAGCAGAATGATATTTGTCATAGGGTGAAAAATAGATTTTTGAGGTTTTTAGAATGGGGATTCAGGGGGCAAGATAGAGGAATCTGGGCATGTCCAGTCGTCCTTCTTCTTTTTCCTAGCCTCCATCTTCTGGGTGATGTTGGCATTTTTGGATTGGTTTAAGGTAGAAGCTCACTGTCTAATATAGGTGATAGGTATTGGGAAGTTATTGTAAATAATGCACCTGTAGTTTTTAGTATAAAAAGACAACACCACCTCTGAGGTGGGCAGTGTGCCTCAACCTGACCTGCCAGACAGACCTTGGCAGGTTGGAGAAAAAATTTTATAGATAAGAAACCATAAACAACATTGAGAAGGAGAATAGAAGAGTTCTGACTCCTTCTTCAACTGCTGGGCTGGGAAAAGAGACTTTCTGACGCATCTTGGGGTCACTGTGACCTGCAGAGATTCCAGAAAGGTTCTGGGTTTGTCTGTGGGACATTCCCTTCCTGCTCTCCCCTCCAGGCCCTCATTAAGCAGGATAACCTCGATGCCTTCAACGAGAGGGATCCGTACAAAGCTGATGATTCCCGTGAGGAAGAAGAGGAAAATGATGATGACAACAGCCTGGAGGGAGAGACCTTCCCCCTGGAAAGGGATGAAGTGATGCCCCCCCCTACCCAGCACCCCCCAAGTGACCGCATCACCTGCCCCAAAGGGCTGCCCTGGGCTCCCAAGGTCCGGTGAGTCTGGGGTGTCCCTGCTGGAAGAACTGGAGCAGGGTCAGGGAAGTGGAGGCTGTTGGATGTTGGGAATCTCAGCAGGGATGTAGGGAAGGTTTTTGGGATTGGGGGGTCACTCTGATGGCTGTTTTCTTGTGGGGTTGACTGGGCACCCTTTACCTGACCACAACGCTTTTCCCTGTGCCTGGGCTGTGCCTTTCCCTGTGCCTGGCTGGGCATCTTCCAGATGCTCTGAAGGGTGTGACTCTTTCCTTCTCCCTTTGCTGCAGGGAGAAGGACATTGAGATGTTCCTGGAATCCAGCCGCAGCAAATTCATCGGCTACACGCTGGGCAGGTGGGTGCAGAGCCAGCCCAGTGCTGCCATTCTGGGGGAGCTGTGGGAGAGGCCAGTTTGGGGGCTGCTTTTGTCTCTCTGTGGCAGCAGGGAAGGCCTTGGCTGGCTGGGCTGTAGCTTCATCCCTGGGTGGTCTCTGCCCCACCCCTGGGTGCTCAGCCCTGCTCCCAGCCTGGCTCTTTCCCTCCTGCAGTGACACCAACACCGTGGTGGGCTTGCCCAGGCCCATCCATGAGAGCATCCGCACCCTGAAGCTGGTGAGTTGAGGAATTCCTCCAGCCCCTGCTGCTGGATGGGTGCCCCTTGCCCATCTCCCTGCTCCCATCACAGCTCTGGGTGGATTTCCCTATTTTCCCCTTTCTCCACCTTGTGATGGGAGAGCAGCCTTAAGCTTTCATCTCATCCTGGATTCACAGATTGTCTGAGCCCCTTCCTTAGGCAGCTCCATCCCTTCCTTAGGGGATTCCATCCCTTATTAGGGGATTCCATCCCTTCCTTAGGCAGCTCCATCCCTTCCTTAGGGGATTCCATCCCTTCCTTAGGGGATTCCATCCCTTCCTTAGGGGGCTCCATCCCTTCCTTAGGGGGCTCCATCCCTTCCTTAGGGGGCTCCATCCCTTTCTTAGGGATTCCATCCCTTTCTTAGGGAATTCCATCCCTTCCTTAGGGGGCTCCATCCCTTCCTTAGGGGGCTCCATCCCTTCCTTAGGGGGCTCCATCCCTTCCTTAGGGGGCTCCATCCCTTTCTGGAGGCTCCATCCCTTTCTTAAGGATTCCATCCCTTCCTTAGGAGATTCCATCCCTTCCTTATTAGGCTCCATCCCTTTCTTAGGAGGTTTTATCCCTCTCTTCATGTCTTCATCCCTTTCCTAATGGCCTTGTCCCAGACCTGAGCCCAGCAGCTCCCACCCTGCCCATCTAGCCAGGTCACCCCTTGGTCAGGGATCTGGGAGGGATGGAACAGGGTGGTGGGAGCAGGCTGGGGCTGGGGGCAGCACTGGGGACGGTGGTGACCCCCTCTGTCCCCCTGCAGCACAAGTACACATCCATTGCTGAGGTGCAGGTGCACATGGAAGAGGAGTACCTGCGCTCCCCGCTCTCAGGAGTGAGTGTGGGGATGGATGGGATGGGGTGGGATGGGATTGGGATGGGGATCCTGGGCTGGGAGTTGGGGGCATTTGGTCCTGCCAGGTTTTTTGGCAGGACTGAGGAGTTTGTTTTGCTGGGGAGGGGTTTCTCTGGAGCAGAGGGGTCGGGGGTATCCTGCCCTTGGGTGCTGGTGGCAGCTCCTGGGATGGGGTTTTCTGGTCTCTCCTGGCACCAGGGGGAAGAGGAAGTGGAGCAAGTCCCTGCAGAGATCCTGTACCAGGGCCTGCTGCCCAGCCTGCCCCAGTACATGGTGAGCTGGGGAGCACTGGGATCCCCTGGATCAGTCCCTTTCCAGTGATGCACCCCACGTTTTCACCTCCCTCCTGCAGTGGGGAAAGGGCCTGTTGCCAGTCCCCTGCAGCTCCCATTCCCCCTCCATCTCTCCCTTCTTCCTAGATTGCTCTCCTGAAGATCCTCCTGGCTGCAGCCCCCACCTCCAAAGCCAAGACAGACTCCATCAACATCCTGGCAGACGTCCTGCCCGAGGAGATGCCGTGAGTGGCTGTGGAGCAGAGGGGCTGGCTGGGGCTGGGAAGGGAAGGAGGGGTGGGAGGGAGCTGGGGGAGTGCCCTGGTGTGGGCTGGGGCTCCTTGGGGGACGTGACCCTGCTCTGCCCTGCATTGCACCCTGCAGGAACTGTTGGACTCGATGCTCTCAGAGGGCTTTTCCAACCTGAATGATTCTGTGATCTTGCACAGTGGGTTTGGGAAGGGCAGCTGTAGATGTCCCCATGCTCAGCATGCTGTGGTGTCCCTTGCAATGCACCCTGGCAAGGTTTGAGGAATCATGGGATGTTTTGGGTGGGAAGGGACCTTGAAGCTCATCCAGTTCCACCCCCTGCCATTGGCAGGGACACCTTGCTGCTGTATGGGTGTCCTTTGCCCATCTCCCTGCTGCCATCACAGCTCAGGGTGGATTTTCCTGACCCATTTTCTCCTTTCTCCACCTAGTGATGGGAGAACAGCCTTAAGCTTTCATCTCATCCTGTATTTATAGCTTGTCTGAGCCCCTTCCTTGGGGGGCTCCATCCCTTCCTTAGGGGGCTCAGCCTTCCATTAGACCAGGTTGGTCTTGGACACTTCCAGTGATGGGGCAGCCACAGCTTCCCTGGACACCCTGTGCCACCCTGAGAGGGATGAATCCCTGCTGACACTGTCCCTCTGTGTCCCCCAGGACCACTGTGCTGCAGAGCATGAAGCTGGGTGTGGATGTCAATAGGCACAAGGAGATCATTGTCAAAGCCATCTCTGCTGTGCTGCTGCTCCTGCTCAAACACTTCAAGCTCAACCACATCTACCAGGTGAGGGGGTCCAGCAGTGCCCACGGGTCTCTGGGCATGGCAGGACCCTGAGTGGGTCCCTGTTCACCCACATTTCTCCTCCCCAGTTTGAGTACATGGCCCAGCACCTGGTCTTTGCCAACTGCATCCCTCTCATCCTCAAGTTCTTCAACCAGAACATCATGTCCTACATCACTGCCAAGAACAGGTGAGGAGAAGGCTGCACACCCGTGGTGGTGTTTGCAGGGCTCTGGGGATGAGGAAAGAGATGAGGATCTGACTCCATATTTCAGAAGGCTTGATTTATTATGATATATATATTTTATATAGCCACAAGCCCCATTTTCATAAGTATCTGAACACTTTTCTTCACTGTTAGGTTATACAAACATGATTAAAGACCATATTACTTCTGAATCATAGGTTCAAAATTTACTATATATATACTATACTTACTATATATTTACTATATATTATTAAAACTATACTAAAAGAATAGAAGCAAGGATTTCATCAGAAGGCTGGCTAAGAATAGAAAAAGAATGATAACAAAGGCTTGTGGCTGAGACAGTCAAGCCAGCTGACTGTGATTGGCCATTAATTAGAAACAACCACATCAGACCAATCACAGATGCACCTGTTGCATTCCACAGCAGCAGATAACCATTGTTTACATTTTGTTCCTGAGGCCTCCCAGCTTCTCAGGAGAAAAATCCTAAGGAAAGGATTTTTCATAAAACATGTCTGTGACACATACCTGCATTCCTGGGGAATGTGGGAGGGGTCCCTGTTTCTTTGGCCCCTCTTCAGTCCCTCCCTGGCAGTGGCTCAGGCAGAGCTGGAAAGTTCCCACCAGAGCCCAACTGCAGTGTGTGGGAAGTGGGGGCTTCATTTCCCCCATGCCAGGGAGATCTGGGGGTACACCTCAAGCACCCCTCTCTTCCTGCAGCATCTCCGTGCTGGACTACCCCTACTGTGTGGTGCATGAGCTGCCAGAGCTGACGGCTGAGAGCCTGGTGAGTCCTCCTGCTGTGACACTCCTGGTGTGCCCGTGTTCACAGGGCTCTGGGGATGAGGGAAGAGATGAGGATCTGACTCCATGTTTCAGAAGGCTTGATTTATTGTTTTATGATATATATTTCATTAAAACTATACTAAAAGAATAAAAGAAAAGGTTTCATCAGAAGGGCTAGCTAAGAATAGAAAAGAATGATAGCAAAGGTTTGTGGCTCGGGCTCTCTGTCTAAGCTAGCTGGACTGTGATTGGCCATTAATTACTAACAACCACATAGACCAATCACAGATGCACCTATTGCATTCCACAGCAGCAGATAACCATTGTTTACATTTTGTTCTTGAGGCCTCTCAGCTCCTCAGAAGGAAAAATCCTAAGGAAAGGATTTTTCATAAAAGATGTCTGTGACAACTCCTGGCACCTGGGGTGCTGCTGGGGGAAGTTTGGGGTGCAGGGGGGCAGCAGGGCTCCAGCACCCAGCCCCTGCACCTTCAGCTCTGCTGTGCTCATTCCCTGGGGTTCTGGAGAGGGGGATGGCAGGTGTCTGATGGGGTGGAGTATGTCCAGAAAAGGGAATGGAGCTGGGGAAGGGGCTGGAGCAGCAGGAGTGGCTGAGGGAGCTGAGGGGACAGCCTGGAGAAAAGGATGCTCAGGGGAACCTTCTGGCTCTGCACAATTCCGTGACAGGAGGATGGAGCTGGAGGTTCAGGTTCTGGTCCTAGGGAACAAGAGAGAATGGCCTCAAGCTGTGCCAGGGGAAGTTCAGGTTGGATATTGGAGGCACTGGTACAGGCTGACCAGGGCAGTGCTGGAGTCACCATCCCTGCAAGCGTTCAGACAATGCGTGGGTGTGGATGTGGCACTTGAGGCCAGGGATTACTGGTGGCCCTGACAGTGCTGGGGGAACAGTTGGACTTGATGATCTCAGAGGGCTTTCCCAATCTTAACAATTCCATGATTGGATGAGTCCATGCCCACATGCTGTGCTGTCCAATGGTTCCTCAGATCACCCCAGCCTCTCCCCATCCCCTCTCCAATCCCTTGCCTGACCCTGCCTCTCCTTCCCCACAGGAAGCTGGAGACAACAACCAGTTCTGCTGGCGGAACCTCTTCTCCTGCATAAACCTCCTGCGCATCCTGAACAAGCTGACCAAGTGGAAGCACTCCCGCACCATGGTGAGCCCTGGGAGTGCTCTGGAGCTCAGCCTGGCCAGGCACCTGCACTGGGGATAACCTGGGACAAGCCAGGGCTTGAGCAGGGGAGTGGAGGAGGGGTTGGCCCAGGGATCCATCCCAGCTGGATCTGGAATGTTCTGGCAGATGCTGGTGGTGTTCAAGTCGGCGCCGATCCTGAAGCGGGCTCTGAAGGTGAAGCAGGCCATGATGCAGCTCTACGTGCTGAAGCTGCTCAAGGTGCAGACCAAGTACCTGGGCAGGCAGTGGAGGAAGAGCAACATGAAAACCATGTCAGCCATCTACCAGAAAGTGAGGCACCGCCTCAACGACGACTGGGCCTACGGCAACGGTACATCCTGGCATCCCTGGCATCCCTGGCATCCCCAGCCCTCCTTCCCCAGGGTTTGTGGCATTCCCAGCCCACCTGCCCCATGGTCTGTGGCACCCCTGGCATCCCCAGCCTTCCTGCTCCAGGGTCTGTGGCATCCCCAGCCCTCCTGCCCCAGAGTCTGTGGCACCCCTGGCATCCCCAGCCCTCCTGCTCCACTGTCTTTGGCATCCTGGCATCCCCAGCCCCCCTGCTCCAGGCTCTGTGGCATTCCCAGCCCTCCTGCCCCAGGGTCTGTGTCCCCAGCGTGCCCTTTCTGCCTGGGGTTTGGGCCTATGTTCTGGGTTGACCTTGGTGGATCTCAGCTGGTTGAGCTTGACCAGGTGCCCACTAAGCTGCTCTACCCTTTCCCAGCTGGACAGGGCAGAGAAAATCAGTTGGGGAATGAGTTGTAGGGTGAAATAAGGTCGTTTAGTACAGCAAGAGCAGAAAAAAAAGTAGGTTTGTTCTCTACTTCCCATCAGCAAGTGATGTTCAGGCACTCTGGGGAGGCCAGGCTGCAGCACGTGGAGCTGCTGCTCTGGAAGGCACATATTTTAAATAACTGATGCCCCATCATTCCTCCTCCTCCTTACCTTGGCTTTATATCTGATCTGACATCACAGAATCTGGAATATTCCCTTGGCTAATTTGGGTCAGCTGGCCTGTGTCCCCTCCCAGGATCTTGCATGTGCTTGATGGGGTGGGAATTTTGGGAGACAGTGCTGGTGCTGTGCCCAGCAGAACCAGAGTACTGGTGGGTTCCCAAAACCTTCCCAGCTCCCACTGCAAAGCCCAGCACTGGCAGGATTCCTGTGGGAAAACAAATTCCAGCTGAGCCAGACACTGCCCAGCAGGTCTGCGGTGTGGGAGGGATTTTGGGGATGACATTTTAGGGCTCAGGGCTCTGCCAGAGGTGTCAAACCTTGGCTGAAAACCCTTTTTGGCCTAAATTGGGCTGGAACTGCAGGTTTGGTGCCTCCCCAAGGGGGTCCAGGTGCCCCAGTGGGGTGACCCCCTCCCACCATCAGAATGTGGGAGGTGGGACAGGGTGGCATTGCAGTTTTGGGCGTTTTGTTTTGGCCCAGGAATGTCCTTTGGAGTGTTCCAGCATTTCCTGGTGCTGAGGCAGGTGGGGCCAAAGGGAGCCCCCATTCCTGGCTTTGTTTTGGTTGTTTCCCTGTGCTGGGGATGCTGAAGTGGTGGTGGAAGGAAGCTCCTGGCCCTGTGCTTTGTTTGGCCTACAAAGGCCTTTCCTGAGTGGGAGGGGGCTGGGGGTGTATGGATTGTTGTGAGGAGACAGAACCAAAGGATATTCCAGACCCTAGGACATCATGCTCAGGATATAAAGTAAGGAGAAAAAGGAGGAATTGGGGGATGTTGGGGGTGATGGTGTTTGTCATCCAAGCCCAAGATATAAAGTGGAAGGAAAAAGGAGGAATTGGGGGATGTTGGGAGTGATGGTGTTTGTCATCCAAGCCACCATTCCCTTGGATGGGGCCCTGTTCTCCTGAAGGTGCTGAACACCTGCCTGCTCATGGGAAGTGGGGGATTAATTCCTTGTTATTCTTTCCTTGTGCTGCACAGCTTTTGCTTTCTTTATCAAGCAAAAGCTTTATTATTCTTTATCCTAACCCAGCAATTTTCCAGCTTTTACCCTCCTGATTCTTCCCTGCTTTGGCTGGTGTGGTAATGAGCAATCAGCCATCTGGGGCTCAGTCTGGCTGGGGTGGCACCAACACCCCGAGGGCTTTGGGCTGGCTGAGGAGTCCCCAGCTGTGCTCACAGGGGTCTGGGGATGAAGGAAGAGATGAGGATCTGACTCCATGTTTCAGAAGGCTTGATTCATTATTTTAAGAGATATATTACATTAAAACTATACTAAAAGGATATATATTACATTAAAACTATACTAAAAGTATAGAAGAAAAAGTTTCATCTCAGAAGGCTGGCTAAGCTAAGAATAGAAGGGAAAAGAATGATAACAAAGATTTGTGACTGTGATTGGCCATTAATTCCAAACAACCACATGAGACCAATCACAGATGCACTATTGCATCCCACAGCAGCAGATAACCATTGGTTGCATTTTGTCCCTGAAGCCTCTCAGACAAAAATCCTAAGGAAAGATTTCTCATAGAGAGATGTCTGTGACACCCAGCTCTGCTCTGACCCCTCTCATGCCTGTTCCAGACCTGGATGCCCGTCCCTGGGATTTCCAGGCAGAGGAGTGTGCCCTGCGTGCCAGCATCGAGCGCTTCAACTCGCGGCGCTACGACCGCGCCCACGGCAACCCCGACTTCGTGCCCGTGGACAACTGCCTGCAGAGCGTGCTGGGCCAGAGGGTGGAGCTGCCCGAGGACTTCCAGCTCAACTACGACCTCTGGCTGGAGAGGGAGGTGTTCTCCCGGCCCATCTCGTGGGAGGAGCTGCTGCAGTGATGGACACAGGGTTGCTCGGAGAGCTGGAGGCTCACGGGGCAGGGCAGCGAGGTTTGGGAGGGGGTCTGTGCTGTTGTGGTGGGCTTGGGAAGAGGATGGAGCTGAGACCACATGCTGCCCCTCTGTGAGCTTCCTTCCAGGCTCATCCCAAAGCTGAGGGTGCCCTGGGGGTTTCCTGTTTGGGTGGGTGGGATCTCTGCCCACCCACCCCATGTGATGCTTTCAGGGGCACCCCCTTGTCGTGCCCCCCAGCCAGGAAGGGGGAGCAGGTGGGAGTGGGGGTCCTTGGGTGGCCCTGCCCAGCCCCTCTGGGGGGTTTGGGGGGCTTGAGGGGCTGGGGTGGCCTCCCCTCACCCCAGGAGGGGTGCAGGAGCTGTACATATATTATATATATTTGGTGATACCTCTGCCCTGAGCGTGGCTGGGCTCTGTCCCTGTCCCTGCCCTTCTGCCTGGAGCTGGGCTGGGATGAGAGCTCCTCATCCCATGTCCTTGTCCTCACCAACCCCAGGGGTACATGGCCCCTCACCAGAAGGTTTAATCTTATTTTGCATCCTGTCTGTTGGTTGGGGGGAGCAGGTTCCCACAGGCTGTCCCTTCCTTCCCTGTCCCATTCACTGAACCCTTCCCCAGCTCTGTCCTGGGATTTCTGACACCTCTGTGGTGTTACCTGGGGTTTTCTTTGTGGTGTCACCACTGGGGTTTTCTTTGGTCCCTGCTCCCAACAGAGGATCCTGACACCAAATCCTGCCAGAGCTCACCCAGGCACCTTGCCTGGCCTCGGTTTCCCTGGCAGAGGGGCGGCAGCAGCCTTGGGGGGTGAAATCCTGGGGGATTCACCCTGATTTGAGGCAGGAATTTGCAGAGATGGTTGTGGGCAGAGGGAGCCTGGGACAGCACCAATTCCATCACCTGCTGGGATTCTGAGCCTGTGGAGCTCCAGGGGTGAATCCCGCTGTGGGGATGCTCAGCCTCAGCCCTGGAAGCAGCAAACTCAGCCTTATGAGCCATCAGAGAAGTTCTGTGGGCACAGCATGGATGGTAACATGCCTGGAACTGTCCCCATCCTGCTCTCTTCCCCCTCAGCCAGGGGTGACATTGAGCTGGATCCATCTGCATGCCCAGTGCTGCACCCTGACCCCGTGGGCAGCACAGAGCCAGGTGTGGATGTGCCTCCAGGAGAGCACAGAGAAGGAAAAGCTGCCCTGGCTTGGTTTAATGATGAGTAAAACTTCCAGAAATCCCTGCTCACCCTGCTCAGGACACTGCAAACCCACCCAGCAAAGCTCCCTCAGCACCACTTTGCACCCCAGTGAATCCCTGAACGTGGTTTAGAGGGAAACCCTGTGGTGCTGCTGGGCTGGGATGGTCCCAGAGGGCTTTTCCAGCCTCAAGGACTGCAGCTCTGATTGTGGCTGGGCTGTTCAGCACCCCAAACCTCGTCCCTTATCCCTCATCCCACATTCCAAGGGAGCATCAGGTCCTGGCAGGGCCCAGCTCTCAGTGGAAGACAAATGGATTTTATCCTCCCTAGGACAGAGGTTTTAAATGGGGATTTTATTTTTTTTTTTTTTTCTTACTGCCCTCCTGAACCACAGAGCGCTGCTGGAAGTGCCCCCAGTGTCCTGCCATGGCTGTACCCACCTCTGGCACCCACCTCCAGCGCCATCCTGCCCCCAAAGCCATTCCCAGCACCAGAACAGGCCTGAGGAGCCTGTTGGAAGTCTCCATCCCCACCCCCCCTGGCTTTATAGGGCTGCTGGAGCCATAATTCACTTATGAAAAATGTGGTTTATTGTTTAGAAATGAATAACACAATGCCCACCGGTGGGAGGGGGTGTCAGATGTCCTGGCTGAGGGTGGGCAGCCCTGGGCTGGCACCCACTGTGCCCAGGGCTTGCCTGAAAACCTTGGGCTTCCCCAGCCTGCGTTTGGTGCCTCCCTGAGGGGATCCAGGTGCCCCCCAGGGGTGTCCCCCCTGTCTCAGGATGTGGGGCAGGGGGGCATTGCAGGTTGGGCATGGAGGGAGTTTGGCCCCAGAGTGTCCCTGGTGCTGGGGTGAGCTGGGACATTCCTGGCTTCATTTTTGGTGTTTCCTGCAGTGGGAGAGGTCACAGTGGGTGAAGGGGGGGACAGGACATGCTGGCTCTTGGGGGGACTTGGGGACCCCCGGAACAGATGAGGTGCCCCCTCATTACCGCCCTTGCAGGTACCACCTGTAACCCTGCAAAATGCAGAAACCCCTCACCCAAATTGCCCATTTGTGCCCCAACCCATCCCAATCCTGGGAGGGTTCCCACTGGGAATTACTGGGTTCCACTGGGAATTACTGGGTTCCACTGGAAATTACTGGGTTCCACTGATGGGATTAAAACTCCTTCCTAGGGGGAACAGGGTGACTCCTCCAAGGAACAGCCTTAATTTGGGATTTTATTGTGCCAGGGCTTTATTTCCCCTCCAAGAGGGAGCAGAACGAGCTGTGATGCTCTGGGGGGGCTTTGGCCCTGCTCCCAGTAACACCCAGTGCCAGGAGCTGTGCCAGCCCAGTCTTCCCAGTATGGGACTGGGAGAGGAAGAGCCCAATTTCTGCCATTGCTGGTTGTGCTGGGCAGGGGGTGAGCGGCCAAATTTCAGCTGGGGAGGGGAGAATTGTCCCCAAAAGTGCTGCCCTGGTGCTCCACAGCCCCACCCAGGGGCACACACGAGGGGTGAGGAAAGCTCCATCAAACCCAATCCCTGAAGGTGCTGGGAGGGCTCAGGAAATTGGGGGAGTCATTTCTGAGCTTCCCCCTGGCTTTGGGGACCCCTCTTTTTCCTCCCCCTGGCCCCTCATTGGGGTGAGGGCAGTGCTGGATGCAGGGGGTACATAGAGGGGGTGAAGGAGACCCCACAGCCTGACCCATCCCTGGGATCTTCCCAGTATGGGACTGGGAGAGGAAGAGCCCAATTTCTGCCCTTGCTGGTTGTGCTGGGCAGGGGGTGAGCAGCCAAATTTCAGCTGGGGAAGGGAGAATTTCCCTCAAATTTCAGCTGGGGAAGGGAGAATTTCCCTCAAATTTCAGCTGGGGAAGGGAGAATTTCCCTCACATTTCAGCTGGGGAAGGGAGAATTTCCCTCACATTTCAGCAGGGGAAGGGAGAATTTCCCTCACATTTCAGCTGGGGAAGGGAGAATTTCCCTTAAATTTTAGCTGGGGAAGGGAGAATTGCCCCCAAAAGTGCTGCCCTGGTGCTCCACAGCCCCACCCAGGGCTGGCAGGGGGCGCACACGGTGGTGGGGTGGGGAAAGCACCGGGAATCTCCTTCAAGCACAATCCTGAAAATGCTGGGAGGGCTCAGGAAATTGGGGGAGCCATTTCCGAGCTGCCCCTGGCTTTGGGGACCCCTCTTTTTCCTCCCCCTGGCCCCTCTCGGCGGGGTGGATGCAGGGGAAGCTCGGGGGGTGCAGGGAGGGGGTGAAGGTGACCCCACAGCCCGCCCCCATCCCTGGGGCGGGGGATTCACTCCGGGGGGATGAAGGCTCCGCGTCCATCCCCTTGGCATCATGTGGCCCAGCTCAGGAGGCTCCCGGCGCCCTCTTTGCTCTTCATCCTCAGCGGCACCAGCGGGGGCGCTTTGTACTCGTGCTGGGCGGGCTCGAAGGGGTGGGGGAGCCCCGGGGGGGGCAGCCCGGGCAGGGGGTACAGGCTGTTGATGCCCGGGGATGCAGGGATGCCCACGAAGCCATTGCTGGCAGCGGGGGGGTACGGGGACATGCAGGGCGACGGGATGGGCTCGGGCGGCAGCAGCCCCGGGGGGCTCCCAGGGCTCGGCCACAGGTTGTTCTGCAGCTGGAATAACAACAACAACAACAAAAAGGCCAAAATGAGGGTGGGGACATCACAACCTGCTCAGTTTCCCCCCCATTCTGCTTTAGATCCCAGTGCCCCCTTCAGGATAACTCGTATCCCACCCCTGTAGGATTCTCCTCAGGGTGCAAAGGGAGCGATGCTTTGCTGTTTTCTGCCCTTGGGGGAGTGAATCCTGCTTGAATTATTCCCCCTGGGAGAGTTTGGCTTCAGGAATGTGCACGAAGCTGAGCTTTAAATTATTATTTTCTTTTTGATACTGAGGGGGAAAATGAAGCTTTGCAGAAAAGGGGGGCAGGAAGCACAGATGGATGAGAGCTAAAGGGGATCTTCAGGAGGAGGAACACCCCAAAACCTGCCCCAGAGAGGAATGGAGTGGGACATAAAGCAGCATGTGGCAAAATGTGATCTTCCCTCTTTTCCATCCTGGGCTGCACTTCTCCCTCCCAAGGATGGGGAAAAACGTGGGGGGAGAAGGGGCAGGAATGGGAATGTGGCGGGGTAGGAATGGGTGATGTGGGGCAGAAAGGGCAGGAATGGGTGATGCTGGAGGCAGGAATGGGAATGTGGGGCACCCCCAGGTGCTTTAGAGGGACCCCCCTTTCCCCCGGGAATGAATGGGGGCTCTCAGGGCTGCAGCAGCTCCCGAGCCATCTCTCTCTCACCTCCTGGATTTTCCCGTAGCGTTCCCGTTTCCGCCACTTGGCCCGGCGGTTCTGGAACCAAACCTGGGGATGGAGGAGGGGGCTGAGGTGTGGGGACCCTTCCCCTGCTCACTGCAGCTCCTGCCGAGCTCTGTGCTCCTCCCAGGGCCAGGAGGAGCCGGGCAAGGGAAGCTGCTCTGTGCTCAGCATTGGAGCTCTCTGACCAACACCGGGATTATTTTGTCCCGCACAAAAAATGATCCTTCCTGCTCCCTTTTCCCCTCCCTGCTGCTTCTGGCACTTGTTTATCCCAGATTTTGCTGCAGAATGAGGCTTTTTGGCTGCTGATGTTCCATCTGCTTGTCCCCTCCGTGCTGGGGTGGGGACAACTCCAGCATCCCCTCCCGGAGAGGAGGATGCTCCCCGGGATACCTGGCTTGACACTCATGGCTATGGGTGGTTTCATCTCAATCCACCCCAAATCTGGGTTTGGAGGCTCCTGGGGACACTTCCAGCCCACTTTTGGTGGGTTCCTGGGGACACTCCCCCTGCCTGTGCCTTGTTCCTGCTCCTGGGGATGGCTGCTCCCTGCTCGCTCCCTTCCCTCCTCCTCCATTCCCTTCCTGCTGGGAGCCCCCTCCAGCTGCCTCCTCCCACCTGGAGCCTCAAACGCCATGGGGACAGCAGAGCTGGGCAGGGAGGGTCGGTGTCACCCTGCCCCAGGTCCAGTCCCACCCATGGGAGCTCCTGAGGTTCCTCTCCTGAAGAACTGAGCTGGGAATGATGGATTCATGGGGGGCATCACGATGAGGGCATTCTGAGGGGGGGTGGTTGGCACTGACCTCCCAAACTTTGGCTCTTTCCACCCTTTGGGTGCTTGTCCAGGGAGGGAGTGCAGAAGGTTCCGGGACAACCAACACCCAACCACAGCAGAGGGTGCAGAGCCTGAGATTTTCCATCTGGGGTTTAGCGTTTTCATGGGAAATCAGCTTCTATCTCAGCACCACCTTGCAGAGAGGAGAACCCCTCTCCTGGCAGCCCCATGCCCATCCCTCTGTGCCCATACCTGCACCCTGGCCTCCGTCAGGTCCGTGCGCAGTGCCAGCTGCTCCCGGGCGTACACATCAGGATAATGTGTCTTCTGGAAAACCTTCTCCAGCTCCTCCAGCTGGAACGTGCTGAAGGTCGTCCTGTTCCTCCTCTTCTTGCTCTTGCTCTTGCCCAGGGGCTCGGGGAGCTCAGGGATGCCATAATCCCTGAGGCTGCCCAGGGGTGCTGCCAATGGGCACCCCAAGTCCTCCGGGGCTTTTGGGGGGACCCTGCAGGCTGTGGGAATGGCCTGGAACCCACCTTTGCAGCCCTTCTCACCTGGGGGGACAGGCACAGCACCGGGGGTGTTAGCAGTGCCAAGGAAGCTCAGAACTGTCCGTGCCACAGCCCTGGCATCCCACTCCATCCCATCCCATCCCATCCCATCCCATCCCATCCCATCCCATCCCATCCCATCCCATCCCATCCCAGGGAATGTCACAGTAGTGTCCCAGGAGAAAGGGCTCAGCATGGACACACAGCAGGGCAAAAATCCATCCCCAAGAAGGGCAAAATTCCGTCCCTGACAAGGGCAAAAATCTGTCCCTGAGAAGGACACAATCCCTCCCTGAGAAGCCAGAAATCCACCTCTGAGAATGGCAAAATCCATATCCGAGAAGGTCAAAAATCCATCCCTGAGAAGGGCAAAAATCCAGCCCTGAGAAGGGCAAAAATCCAGCCCTGAGAAGGTAAGAAAATCCTTCCCTGAGAAGAGAAAAAATCCCTCCCTGAGAAGAGAAAAAATCCCTCCCTGAGAAGGAAAAAAAATCCAATCCTGAGAAGGGCAAAATCTGTTCCCGAGAAGGGCACAAATCCATCCCCAAGAAGGGCAAAAAGTCCATCCCTGAAAAGCCAAAAACCACCCCTGAGAAGGGCAAAAATCCACCCCTGAGAAGGGCAAAAACCACCCCTGAGAAGGGTAAAAATCCATCTCTGAGAAGGGAAAAAATCCAATCCTGAGAAGGGCAAAATCTGTCCCCGAGAAGGGCACAAATCCATCCCAGAGAAGGGCAAAAAAATACATCCCTGAGAAGCCAAAAAAACACCCCTGAGAAGGGCAAAATCCGTCCCTGACAAGGGCACAATCCCTCCCTGAGAAGGGCAGAAAATCCACCCCTGGGAAGGGCAAAATCCAATCCTGAGCAGGGCAAATATCCATCCCTGAGAAGGAGCTGCGGGCAGGAAAAGCCTCCGGAGGCTGGGAAAGCCTTGCTGGAGCAGTGGGTGCCCTTCGGGGCTGCTCTGTGCTCCTGAGCCAGCCCTTCCCTGGAGCGGCAGCTCCCAGGAAAACTCTTGGAAAGGAGTGAAAACACCACCCTGCTTTTTCTGCTGAACCAAACTCCCTTTCCTCACCCTCCTCTGGGACCAGAGCAAGAAATCTGGGGGGTCTCCCCTTCCCTTTGGTGCTGCTGCATCACTGGGGCAGATAATGGAGTAGGATCAAGGAGGAAAATCCCTGCCACATGTTTGGGGGCCACCTCTGTACCCCCAGAGGGCCATTTGTCCCCACATGGGGACACCCAGAGTTTGGCAGCTCCAAAATCTCCGGGTGCTGTTGGGACCCTGCTGGGTTGAGACAAGGAAAGGAGAAGTGAGCAGGGAATTGGCAGATAGGGAGGGGTGCCCTGGGGTCCCCCATCTGCTGAGGGGTCACCTAGGGAAAGGACAACCTAAAAATGCTGGGTTTGCCCTGATCCCACCCCAGTCATCAGCTGCAGATTTGGGGTTCCTGCAGGTGAGACCTCATAGGGCCAGGAGGGGAAATGCCTCCTTTGGGATGGATCCTCCTCCCCACCACACCCCAAGAGAGCAGGAAAATGGGGTCCCCATCCCTGCAGAGCCATCCAAAGCAGCCCCAGCATGGCCTTTTCCAGCCTTTCACTTTGGATTTTTGGTTGTTTTCTAATTAAGGCAATTTGGGGGCTATGGAGCCGCCAAGCTCCGATCCAGCTGCTTTGAATTAATGAGGAATTGTAATTTGGGGGAGGTTTGGGGGGGTGATTGCTGCTGGTCCCTCTCAGTACCGACCTGTCTGGTCATGGATAAGGCAAAGGAATGAGGCTGAATTGCCATTTCCTCCCTGCTCTGGCCTCCAAAGGGCTCAGCCGCTGGCCTGGAGGGTTTTAATGATTCAAAACCAAATCTCACCAAAGAGCAGACCCAAATATAACCAAAACTAAGGAAAAACTGGCCAAAATAAAATCCTGCTGCACAAAGCATCGAGTTTGGGATTTTTTCCCCCTTTTTTCAAAGGCAACGTGGCGCATTTCCAAATAACCCACGGGTTTTGGTGTTGGAGACAAATAAATAAATACCCAGAAACAAGGAAAAGGCAGGAAGGAGCGGGATACAGGCACGAAACTAAACAAACACAGCGGCACCGGGGCACAAAGGGAAGATACAGATATTTTTCAGATATTTTTCTCCTACTCCCTCCTAAACTGACACCCCCTGAAAGATTTGGCGGCGCTGGGGAAGGCGGCAGCTGGGGAACAGCTGCACAATTCCAGGGGTAATGGGGAGGGGAAGGAACTCAAAAGGATCATTAGTGAAGGGATGGGGCACGGAAAGGACTCCCAGGACCCGGAGGAAACACCCGTGGGTCGGCAGCATCCCCTGCCGCGCCCGGAGCAGGTAAACGCTGCTGCGGGGCCCTCCCGGTGCTCCTGATGGCTTTTTCCGGCTTTTTGGGGTTTTTTCTACCTGTTCCCCGAGGCGGCTTTGCCGGGTCCCACCTGGTTCCCATCGCCCCTGCAGCTTTGCCTTTTGCTTTTTCTATTAAAGCAGAATTGGGGATATAAAATTAAAGCGAAAGTGAGAGACCGGGGCAGCCCCCGACGGGCCCGGCCGGGAGAGCGCAAAGGAGCGGCGGGAGAAACCGGGAAGGAATTCGGTCCTGTCCGAGCCTGGACACGGCCACGGAGCCCCGGGACAGCCGGGCCGAGGGGAACCGGGAGCTCTGGAGCTCCGGGGAGAGCCGGGGAACCGGGAGAGCCGCAGCCCGGTACTGGGAACGAGAGCGGTGCTGCCCCGGAGAGGGGCACCGAGGGAACCGGGCAGCGCTGGGGCTCCGAACCGGGCACCGGGTACCGGGCAGCGCTGCCAGCCCCGCAGTCCGGCCTCCCCCAGGTCTCGGAGCCCCGGGCCCGTCCGTGCTGCCGTCGGTCCTGCCCGGTGGGCTCCGGGAAGCGGAGTCGGCGGCCGGACGCGACTTTGCAGCCTCCTCCGGGAGCGCGGCCGCTCTCCATCCCCGGGAATGGATACCACCGTTCTCCATCCCCGGGAACGGGGACCGGCCTTTCCCCACCCCGGGCCGGTCCCCGCCGTCTCTGCAGCGGGGCCGGGTCTCTCCCGCCGCTTTTTCTCCCCCTTCCCCCCTTGTTTCTGGAGAAGGGAACCGGCCCGGACACCACGGTCTCTGTCGCGACACAGCTCCACTGGCGACACTCGGCAGCACCGGCCCTTCCCCGCTCCGACTCCCGTCGGGGGACGCCCTGCTTGTCCCCGACGGGGCCATATCGCGACATCGCCGCCTCGGAGCAGTGACAATGCAATGTCACCGCCTCAGCGCAATGACACCCTCGGGGTGGGGGGGTCAGGGCTGGGGTCCCGGCGGAACCGAGAGGGGGAAGAGAAGCAGAAGGGGCCGGGAGGTGTCGGCAGCCCCGGCCCCCCATCCACCCGCGGCTCCCCGGTACCTGCAGCCCCGGGCGGGTACAGCGGCTTCCCATGCACGGCCACGGCGGGCGGGCCCGGGCTGGGCACCCCCGGGTACCGCGGGCAGCGGCCGGGCCGGGGGCTGAGCGGCGGCGGCCGCCGGTGGGGCCCCGGAGCGCCGAGCGCGAAGGCGGAGGGAGGCCGGGGGAGCCCCGGGGGAGCCCCGGGCCGGCGAGGCGGGGGGAAGGCCGGGCAGCCCGGTGTGTCCATGGCGCAGCACGGAGGGGACGGGGACGCTCGGCGGGAGCGGATTTTGTGCGGGGCACCGGGGATGGGGGGGGGCGATGGGGAGGGAGGGATCGCCCGCAGCCCCCCCAGCCCGCACACCCCCAGCCCCCAGCCGGTCACGTGCGGCCTCCCGGGCTCCGGGTTAACCCTCTAATCCCAAATCCCGCCCTGCCGGGGACACTGTCCCGCGTGGGTCACATCCCCCGGGGCAGGGGCTGCAGGGCGAGCCATGCCCCCGTCCCTGTTCTCCCAGCTCCACCAAACACCCTGGGCTCTTCTGTGATCCCAAACTCCATCCCTCACTGCTGATAGCAGCAAGAAACGCCAGGCAGGGGAGAAACTTCCATTTTCCTGATGCTCACTGGGTTTATTTTCCCCTTCACAAGCGCTACAGAGTCCCCTTGGCAGCCTTTCCCTGCCCAAAGCCAAAGCCAGGCCTGGGTCAGGCTGGTTCAGGGATGATGGTGACCCTGGGATAAGGGATGCAAGGGTGATGGTGGCTCCAGGACATGGGAGCCAGGATCCCACAGTGTCCCGGGATCCCACAGTGTCCCTGGAGCTGGCCCTGCTGTACCCAGTGGCTCCCAGCACCAAGGGGGTCTCCCCTGCTCCCCCTGTGTCCCTGCTGGTGTTTCCACCCCCAGGGTTTGGATCCCCTCATCCCAGCTTTGGCATCAGGCACTGGGGTGGATCAGAGCTTGGATTTCTCTATCCTCCCCTTTTCTGCATTTTGCTCCTCTGCTCACCAGGGCTGGAGATAAAGTTCCAGGCTGGGGAATGATACAGCTTTGGGGGCGTTTGTCTGCAAAATGAGGGGAAAGATCAGGAATTCAAAGATTTGGAGAAGGAACTAAATAAGTGGCCTGGAGAACTAAGTGGAAATCTGAGGGGTGAAGTTTTACCCCTTCATTTGCTGTTTTTTAACACTTTCAGTTCACTCTTGGGCACCACTCCTTGCTCCAGGTGTATGAAAACACAACCTGCAGGTGTGGGAGGGGATGAGCTGCATGTGAGCAGCAAAAGGAGGTGGGGAGGAGCCCGGGGAATCTCAGATGTGCGATGTTTGATGTGAGACAGCAGAACAAGGGGATAACACTGACCATAAATAACATTAATGCTCTCATTGCTGCTGCCGGGGCAGGACTTTGTTACCAAGGCACGGTGAAAATCTGGAATCACGAGAAAATCTCATTTCCAAGAGTTTCTGATGTAAATGTCACCTCTGTGTCTTGGCAGGGGTTGATGTGTTGTTTGGTCATTGGAAAGCTGTTGTTGCTGCAGGAGTGGTGGATTTGTGGTGTAAATCACAGCTGCATTTTCCAGCCCTGCTCAGGGAAACTGAATTTGTGAGAAATGCTGTGCTGTGATGCTGGACTCAAAATTATTCCCTCAGAATCCTGTGAGGGGCTGGCTCTGCACAGAGGGGTCTGAGCATGCAATGCCCCCTCTTTAAACATTATTAGATTTAAACCAGTATCTATTTTTTTTATTTGCTGCTGCTGGATAAAATTCCAAGTTTCTACAAATGAACGTAGTGGACTTTCGAGGAGCTGCAGGAATAAATCAGTTTAAACCCCTTGGGCTGCTTTAAAAGAGGATTTGGCTCCCTGCTTGCAGGGTGGGCACCCATTTAATGCTCCCTGGGCATCCCAAGCCTTCCCTGACACTTTCCCTTTGCAGCAGCTGGAGCTGCCAGGATTTTCCCTGTTCCACTGTCCACAGCTCACAGGGTGCTGTAAATTATGGCTAAATAGGGACTGGGAGGCCTCTGGCTCACACCAGGTCATTAAATATTATTAAACATAACATAACTCCTGGAAAGGCTTATTAGTTTTTAAAGTTGCTCTCCCAGTTTTACTGCTGGCATTTAAAGGGATTTAATGGCAGAGGGATGAGTTTATCCACGTGTGCTGCTCCAGGACAGGCTGGTTTAGGGTGTCCTGATTTTCCAGGCTCCAGAGATTGCTGGGACCCTCCTGGGCAAGTGGACAGCTCATGGGCAGGTGGGGTTGGGGTGTTTGGAGCTGAAGGCAGCACGAGGTTTGTGAGATTTTGGGGGTTTGTGTTGGTTCCTGGAGCTGCCGAGGAATTTGGTTCTTCCAGTGGGCAGGATGAGGATCAGGACCCCCAGGATCTCCTTCTGAACCTGCCACCAGCCCTCTGCCCTGTTCTGTAGAGCCAGAGCAGGGTTCCTCATTCTCCTGGGTTTGGGAATGTTTGTGGTGGGTGCTTTGGGATCAGGGAAAGGCTGAAAAGTGCTGCCCCTTTGGTGCCAGCGTGGGACTGACTGCAGCAGGGAACTCCCCGTGCTGCTCCTGACGCTCTCTGGGGCTCATTTTCCATGGATCAGAGCTTATTTTTGGGCAAAGAATGATCCCACCAACTTGAAAAGCTTCCAGGAGAAACTTTGCACAACGTCACCAAGTCCAACTCCATCTCCGTAAGGGGAAGAGCTGCTGGGTTGGTTCTCGCATGGAAATGACATTTTGTCAGTTTTAATTAATGACCTTTTGTGGCCCAGTTTTAATGGGATCTTCCACCAAGTGAGCCTCACCAGAGAGCCACCAAGAGAGGCAGGAGGACTCTGAGGGGATCCTCTGTGGGGAAAAGCTGCTTTTGCTTTGTCTCCCGCTCGCTGGGAGGATTTTCCCCTCCCTTTTCACATCCCTTTTGCTTTCCCTCTGTCTCCAGCCATCCCTGAGTGCTCCTCTCCTCCCCTGGGAAGAGAAGAGCTCTGCGGGGCTCTGTGGTTTGGAGGAACATCCATCCCTCCACAGCCAAGGTTCTGCTGTGTTCCCTGAGCCTCAGGAATGCTGGGGGTGATGGAGCTGTGCCCGATGCTCCTGCTCCTTCCCCAAGCTCACATTTCCCTCCATCCTGAGGCTCAGCCAGGGGAGATGAAGACATCCAGGTCCAGCTTTTCCTCAAGGGCAATTGGGTTTTATTTATGGACTAAAGCCCATTCCTGGGAGGCTGTGGAGGAAAAGCTCTGGAAAGGAAGATTTCTGTCATATTTACATTGCTTCTAATCCTACTTAGGACTCTTTATAAGTTAAAAAGTTGTTTAGGATGTTCAGGGCATCTGCAGCAATTATAATATTTAAATAATAATTTTTTAAAAGGAATAATTGTATAAGGATATGAAACCTTTGGAGGGGCCTTGCAGAATTTCCCAAGTTGCAGTTTTCCCAAGCTCGGCTCAGCGTGGCCGTGTGTGACACGGGAGCTTAGGGTGGTGGCAGAAGGGACAGTCTGGGGACAGCTGTCCGGAGGGTGATCAGGCACTGCAGGCCCCTCCCTGCTGCAGCATTCCCGGCTCTGCTGGCTGTTTCCTGGCCCAGCTTGGGGCTTGGAGGATGATCTCCAGCTCTGCTGCTCCTCTCAACCCCAGGCAAAACAAATCCCTGTTTCTTCTCAGCCTGGGGAAGCACCATGTGTGGGCAAAGGGATCGGGAACAGCACCACAAAGGCCATTCCCTCTGTCCTTTAAGGGATGGGCATTTGGGGGATGCCCTTGGGCTCCTTCCCTTGCCTGAGGAAAATGTGGGATTCAGCCAGGATTCAGCCAGGGCCACGCTCCTGCTCCTCTGCTGTTGTCCCAAGGCTGGAGCGCTCCAGGACCTTCTCCTGGTCCCCAGAGGGATCAGTCCCCAGGTGATCCATCCCCAGGGGGATCCATATATGAGGAGATCCATCCCCAGGGGGATCCATCCCCAGGGGGATCCATATATGAGGGGATCCATCCCCAGGGGGATGCACATATTGGGGTTCCAGTGGGATCCTCTGCTTTGTCTGGACAAATCCCTGTCCCTCTCTGTCCCAGGGACACCCATCCCTGTCCCAGGGACACCCATCCCTGCCCCTCTCTGTCCCAGGACACCCCTCCTGGGGCACTAAAAGGAATCTCTGCCCTTCCTTAGGTTTGTTTTTCCCCAACCCTCAGTCCTTGTCCATCTGCACGTCCCTCTCCACCTCGCAAAGATCCCCAACCCCTCTGATCCTGGTGTCCAGCTCGCTGCAGAGCTTCATCCCAAGCCACCACTGGGTTTTGTTCAGGAGTGTTCATGTTGGTGGCAGGAAAAATTACTGAATTCCCTTGGGAAATAATAAAATTATTTTTATATATATTTTATATCCAGAGAAATAAAATCCCCTGCTGGTCACGAGGCTGTTTTGGGTGAGGGAGTGGGAGCTGGGGCTGGAAACTCCCCAGGATCCCAGATCCAGGCTGGATTTGTTGTTTTCTGGGGCTGACGATGCAGGGAACGATCCTGGCTCCAAAAAAGCCAAAGTACAAACACAAATATCCACCCACGAGGAATCACCATGCCCGTGAGTCATACACGTGTTTTACAGGCATGTGGATAGGTTTGGAGATGTAATTTAGGTATAAATTAAATATTTGTATTATAAAATACCTTAATTCAATATATTAATATTAGCTATAAATACTATATATAGATATATTAAAAAAATTTATATTATATATATAATATAAATAGTAGAGTATATATATAATAGTTATAAATTATACTACATAGTATAATTTATAAATAGTATACTATAAATATAATATACAACATATAACATATAACATATAACAAATAACATATTATATATTATATATTATATATTATATATTATATATTATATATTATATATTATATATTATATATTATATATTATATATTATATATTATGTATTATATATTATATATTATATATTATATATTATATATTATATATTATATATTAATAGTATACTATATATAAAAATATATATTTGATATAAATCAATGTAGATTGCATATTATTATACATACCATATCTATATATATTATAAATTATTATTAACACAATTCTATGTTGAATTAATTAAAATATTAATTATGTAATATTTTTATTTTTTATATTTTTAATATTTTTCTATGCCAGGAAATATTTAAGGCCAGGTTGGATGGGGCATGGAACAACCTGGGATGGTGGAAAGTGTCCCTGCCATGGCAGGGCATGAAGAGAGATGAGCTTAAAACCATTCCATAATTCTGTAATTCCATATTAGTGCATGCATATTTATACAGAACAATATTTAAATATTAATTCATATTTATATAAAATACGTATTTATAGCTATTCTGATATATTCCCTAAGAAGTTAATCCTATGCAAATAAAATTACAATTTTGCCCCAAACCAATGTATTTCCATGTTAGTTTATGTTCTCAGCACAGGGACACTAAAATCACGGAATTTTGTGTCTGGATGACAGGAAGATGAGGGCGAGCATTTGGAAATCACATGCAAATAACAACATAAATCCCTAAATTTGTATAAATACAAGGAGATTGTGGAATTTGTATGTACAAAGCCTGTGGCTGCAGCAAGGGGGGATAACAGATGGACACAGCACTGGAAAGGAGGGAAATTTCCCAGGAAAACAGAGAATTTCGTAAAAATTCAATTTTTAACAGTTTTCCTTCGTTATTTTTTGTGTTGTTGACACCTCGATGCTCCTGGTTTTGTCCCGGTGCTGGCTCTGGAGCAGCGTTTGGTGTCAAACCATGCCGTGAATTAACGATTCAACAACGATCGAGAGAGCGAATCCCGTGAAAACAAACGGGATTCACCCGGCGGGAACGCCGAGCTCGGCGCTTTCGTTTTCTGCTGCATTTCAAGGGGTTTTCCTTCCATTTTCAAGGACTTTTCCTTTGCATTTGAAAGAAAAAAATTAGCAGGAAATAAAAGAAATGAAAATAAAGATTAACGTTATTTTAGCCCGATTCAAATCACTATAAAAACAATTTTTTTTTTTTGCCGCTGCTGGATAAAATTCTAAGTTTTTATAAATTAAAGTGGTGGCCTTTCGAGGAGCTGCAGGAATAAATCAGTTTAAACCCCTTGGGCTGCTTTAAAAGAGGATCCAGCTCCCTGCTTGCAGTCAGAAAATTCCACCCCCGGGTAATTTGGGACCATAAACTCAATTTTACACCGGGAGGCAGAGGGGGCTCCGTGGATCCCTTCTCCCGATGCTGCGCTGGATTTTTGCTTTAATAAGGAAAGATTTGTCCTTCATCCCTGTGGGGAATTTCCAAACTGGTTTGGGAAGTACTTCAGGATGGCAAGTTCAGCCTTGTTTTCCTTCCAGCTGCTCCAAAAATATTTGTTATATTAAAAATAAAGGTGGAAGTGAAGCCTGGAAGCAGCAGCGAGCCGAGCCGGCAGTGGGAGGTATTCAGGAGAGACGCTGGGCTGGGAGTTTATGTTTATTAATGTTTATGCCATTTAATCCCAATAAAAGCTGTGGAACTGGGAGCAAAATGGTTCTTTTGACTCCTAAAAACCTGATAGTGCTTGGAAAATCAGGAAAGCAGCTAGGGATTAAAGGGAATTTATTCCATCGTTGATTGAAGGGAGTTTATTGCAAAATTGCTTTGCTGGGAAGGGGTAGGATTTGAAATCTTTTGAGTTTTTAATTTGAACCTGTTAAGAGTTCTAAGTCTCAAATATTGGTGTTAAATTAAGTGGGATCACTTTGGATTTAAGATCTACAGAACCAGGAGTAGGATCCAGCCCCTGGATTAACACGGCAGCTGTAGAAATGGGTGTAAATCAGAGAAATTTGGGAGTTACGTGGATTTATGCTTCCTATGGGACGTACAACAGCCTGGTTTGGGGCCATTAATTCCTGAGGAGTGGGGGGAATTTATTCCCTGAGGGAAATAAATTCCCTGAGGGGAATAAATTAATTTATTCCCATCATTAATGCAGGGCTGAGCCCCTTGCTCTGGGCTCCATTATTCCGAGTTTCCATGCGATTACCCCTGGGCAGAATTTATCTGGAAAACGGCTGGAAAATGCTGGAAATGGGGGGAAAGTTCCAAAGGGAGGTGATGATTTGGGAGGGCTGGGGGAAATTTAGCTCCTGGCTGTGCAGTGCAAAAGGACTGAAAGAACGCTGTGATCCGGGGAGGGATCGGGGATAAATCGGAGCCATTCCCAAAATTGGCTTTGTGGGAGAAACACTTCCAGCTCCAGCTTCCCCTGCTCCTTGGGATCCCTGGATTTGGGGGTTCAGCACCCCCTGATTCCCACCCAGGACCCTCAGGGTGCCTGGGGATGTTCCAGGATGATTTTATCCCCACCCCAAGGGTTCATTTCCATCCCGTGCTGTGCCGGGGATGCCGAATCACTCCAATGAGGGCCCTGCTCCCAATCCAGCTGCCACCAAGGAAAGCCCCAATTCCCCCTGAGATCTGCAAGCAGAGCTGGACAAAGCCCTTCCCCTCCCCGGGGGATTGATGGATTTATTCATCCCATTCCCTAATGAGCCACTTCCAGATCCCAGTAAATTATACGCACCGGGACGGGTGAAATCTTGCTCCATAAATCAGATCTGAGGCTGCCAAGCTCTGCCTGCATCATTATCCCGGCAAGGTTCGAAGATCCCAGGTATTGCTGCCTCCTTTGCAAGTCCCAATAAATCTGGGAGTAATCACTCCTGACAGAGAGGCAGCAAAAGCACCGGAAAACATTTTCTTCCCTTAAAAAATGTAAGTGGGAAATTTATTGCACGGAAAGAAAAAGTTTTCTCCGGAAAAATCTGTAGGAAAACAGCGACGTGAGGAACTCCCCAGGGTCAAGCTGGTGGGATGGCATCACCTTGGGATTCCTGGGATAAATTTGTAGCAACTCCTAAAAATTAAGGAAGATTTTTTTTCTTGGGATGAAACAAGAGAAAAGAAATAAAGCCGAGTGTCTCCGAGCGTGTCCCGAAAGGACAGCGGAGCTCTGGAGTCTGCTGCCTTCTGGTTTGTGTTTAGCCTTTGGAAAAAAAAAATCCCCCCGTGCACACCTCCTTTTTCCTAGAGGGAAGATTGATTTTATTAACCGGCCAACACCTGAAAGTAATCGGGGTTTTTTTGGTGGCTGGTGGCGGGGGAAGGAGCCGAGCCGGGGCTCTGCAGGGGCAGGGCTGCCTTTTCCCACTGCTGCTGCTCCCAGGCACACGTGGAATGGAGCTCACAGGGCTTCTCCAGCGTTGCTTGGTGGGGAGTGCTGGATGTGTCCTCATCCTCATGGCTCCATCATGGAGCCAACGCCAGGGGACAAAACACCCCTCTTTCCAAAGGGAAACTGAGGCACGTGGCTGTGGCAGAGGTGTTAGGGGTTGCAAATAACCCCCAGTTCTCCCTTTGCTGGTTTATTGGTGGATTGGGAATGTTTGGATGGCTTTACACCTGGAGAAACAGGGAGGTGGACCCCAAGGAACCCCTTCAGGCATCCCAGGGATTGTTTTCCTCCTTCCCATGTGCTTCCTACTCCTCCCAGCTTTGCAGAGCCTTCTGCTTTCCCCACAGGCACATCAGCAGGAGCTCTTGTTTTCCCATAACAGGATTGTCCCCATCAGGACTTGAAGGGATCGGGCTGGTGATGATGGCTGTGCCTGTCAGGATGAATGAGAGGTGACAGCACCGAGAGCACCACGGGAGCCACACAGAAACCAGATGGGCTCCAGGGGCTGCTCCTTCCCTGCCCCAGAGGCCAGCAGGGAGGGGGCGGCCTGGCAGGATGGGGGAGGACCTGGGAAGAGCAGGAAGGGAAAGGGGAGCTTGGAATGTCCAAGAACTCAGAGGGATGGATGGATGGATGGATGGATGGATGGATGGATGGATGGATGGATGGATGGATGGATGATGGATGGGAGATGGATGGAGGGAGGGATGGATGGACACCCTGGTTCTGTGATTGGGGATGGATGGATGGATGGATGGATGGATGGATGGATGGATGGATGGATGGATGGACAGACTGACCTGGTTCTCTGGTTGGGGATGAATGGATGGATGGATGGATGGATGGATGGATGGATGGATGGATGGATGGATGATGGATGGATGGATGGATGGATGGATGGATGGATGGATGGATGGAAAGAGGAAGATGAAGGCTGTGAACAAGACAGGGTTGGGCAAGAGCTGAGCCCAGCAGCATTTCAGCTTTGCTTTGTTGGAGGATGCTTCTGCTCTGGGTTATTTGGGTTTAAGGCCAAGGGGTCCCATGGGACACACACTGTGTGGAAACTTTGTCCCTCAGTACTTCTCAGGCTCAGGAGGCCTTGGTCCTGCAAAGCCAACACTGCTTCTGGCTTTCTCAGGGGAGAAACTAGACCCAGCCAGCTCTGTGTTCCTGTAGAACCCTGGAGGAGCCCCCAAATCCAGCGTGGATCCTCATCCATGTCCATGGATGACCAAACCAAACCCAGCAGTGCTGGGAGGGACATTGAACAGGTCCAGAGAGCTGAGGGGCCACTCCTGGGGACAATCTGTAACTGCAGTGCCCAAACCCACGCTGGGCCGTGGCGTGGCCGCTGTGTGCCACCATCCCCACGGCTCTGTGGGGCCGCCTTCCCCCTGGCCTGGCTGCAGGGACAGAGTCAGCATTCCTGGGTTTCTCCACACATTCTGCCATCAGTGCCTCGTCTCCAATCCCGGTGCCCCTGGGCTCTGTCCCCTCAGTGACCTCCCTGACCCGACCCCGGGGTCTCCTTCGCTTCCTCCTGCTCGGCCAAGGCTGATAAGGGGAACCAGAAACAGCTTTGACCTTTCAACCACAAATCCCCCTGCCAGGAGCCCGGGCTGTTCCGCATCTCAAAGGCTCCTTGATAGGAAACAAAACCCCCGTGCTGCTGAACTTTTAAGGAATTTCACCCCCAAAAAGCTCTAAAGCACCCAAAAAGGGCCCCCCCGAGGAGCATGGGGTGGGTTTAACCCTGCTGAGGAGCAGGGCCATGTGCAGGAGGTGCTGATCAGTCTGGAGGGTTGGTCTGATGCTTCCTTCCCTTTTCTTTCCCATCTCTCCTCCTCTCCAGGCTCCTGTGCTCCCCCCTGGACACCCTGATGGGGTACAAAGGTTTTTGGCACCTCCTTTGCTCTTCTCTGACAGTGAGAGACCTCAATGATGCTGAGGCCTTTACCTCTGCCAGCCCCAGCACTGGGGACAGACAGACAGACAGACCCCTTGGTGTCTGGAGGTGGAGTTGAAACATGGAGGGGTCAGAAAATTAACTTAAAGTAGAAATTAATTTTCAGTTTTAGGTGAAGTGTATAGGTTTTGTTTAGTCTGTCACTTGCTGTGCTCACAAAGGTGATATGGACAAAGGGTCCATGGACAAAGGAATGCAAGGTGATCCTTAATGTCCCTTCCAACCCAAGTAACTCTGAGATTCTGTAATTTCAGTGGATGCAGAAGTCAGAATTAGATCTAAATCAGAAACCCTTTCAGTTTTCAGATCCAAATCAGAAACTCTTTTGTAGGAGTTGTAAACACAAATACTTTGTAGCTGAGTTGGTGTTTTTCTTGGATCAGTTTGTATGAACCTCTCTGGTGCTGATCTACGTAAAATTCACATTAATATGTGCAACATTTAGTATAGAGATTATATTTTTAGCATAATAATCCCTGGAAGTGCCCAAGGCCAGGCTGGAGCACCCTGGGACAGTGAAAATGTCCCTGCCATGGGACACCATGAATTTTAAAGTGCCTTCCTGCCTAAACCAGTGGTCTATGGAAACAAAGCTTCATCCTGACTTTCTGTGCCATCCCAAAGCAGCTTCAGGGCATTCCCTGCTCCTGCTCACACCCTCTGGGTCATGCTGTGATGGGGAGGTGTTGGAACTCCTTAATTGCTTTGAGCAATTAATTGGTGGAAACACAGCAGCAGGGGATGCAGTGGCTCAGCAAAGGGATTGTGCTCTGCTCTGAGGGGATCAGGCAGGGCTCCCATGTCCCAGGGGGTGTTTGGCCCCTGGTGAGTGGATTTAGGCTCTGGGGACCACATTGGTGTGGGCATGGGCTGTGTGAGTGCCTCTGGAGGAGAACTGTGTGCTCTGAGGCCTTCCCCAAACTCATCCCACTTCATTTCCATGATTTGATCTTTTCCAGGGTGTTTATCAAGAACAACAACACTTCCAGGGGATGGAAAACCTGGATCCCACAGGATCAGGCCCTAAACACCAGCAGGTTCCCTCTATTGCCTCAGTTACTCACTCTGTGTTTTCCCTGCTGTTGTTTAACCCCATTAATGGGATCTGAGCTGGTTCAAAGCCTCTGCAGCAGCGGGAGGCAAAGCTCAGAGCAATCAGTGGAGGCGACCTCTGCCAAATTGGAGCAAGGCTTGCCTTCCTCCTGCTGCCCAAACAGCATTTTCCCATTAAATCCCGGTGCCCAGAGTGGCTGGGGAGGGAGAAAGAGCCAGAACCAGCCCTTTCTGCATGGAACCAGGGTGAAAACCTCCTGGATCTGGGGGTGAGGACTCAGCAGCCCACCCTACACCTGCAGGATGCTCCTGGAGGGATCACTCAGGGAACCCAGATCCAGGATGTGAAGCCTATTGGAAAGTCATCAACTCAGGTAATTTGTGGGAAAATGAGTGTTTTAGAGAGGTGGTACTGGGAAAAATACTCTGTGGTCTGGGCACCACATTCCTCATGGGAAATGGGCAGGATGGGCCATTCTGGGTGAAAATTTGATTTGTGATTTTCTTTTTTGTTGCTGCTCCTTCTGAGCATCTTCAGCAGGGGTTCCCCACCCCAGCTGGGCTGTGCAGCCCCCAAAAGCTGAGAGAGGAGCTGGAACAGGGCCCCACGTGTGGGAGGGAGGTGGGGATGGAGCCCCTGGTGCTGGGCATTGGGAGGGACACAGGACCCTGAGTTTGGGCTCCTGGGGGATCCTGTGGGGTGGGGGCTCTGTAAGAGGTGTTTCCATTGGGACAGAGGATCTCGGAGCACAGATATAAAATTTTAGCCTTTAGGGAGCACCGAATTTGGGTCTGACACTGCTAATTTGGGTAAGAGATCCTAGCACATCTCCCAGGTGGTGGAATTACTCCATGAGCAGACCTGACCAGCACCAACAGCCCTCCTTCAGCATCTCTGCCTGGTCCCATCCTCCTCTGCCCCTGGGCTTTTCTCCTGGCCCTTTTTGGGAGAACATTGCTTGGGGAGGAGTAACCAGAGTCCCTCCTGCTCCCGGGGCCCCGTGTGCCTGCTGGGATGGGCTTTAATGGCTCCCAGGCGCTGCCCCTTCCCCTCAGCTCACGGGGGGAGCTAAATGAGATAACCTTGCCCCGGGCATGAGCTCAGCGAGGCTTTTCCCCTTTCCGCAGGAGGAGTCACGGCTGTTAGGGCAGCAGAGCATCCCTCTCTGTGCCCGGGATCCCCGAGGGGCTGGGAAGGGTCAGCCCATCCTCCCAGCCCTGCCTGGGCACTGCCAAGGGGATGGAGCTGCCCCAGGAGGGTTCATTGGCAGCTGTCAGGACCCAGGACATCCCTCTGGCTGTCCTGAGCAGCCCAGACCCTGCCAGGGGCTCAGAGCCCAAAACACCTGTGGGTTTGATTATGACCCAAATTACCAACCTTGTATGAAGATCAGCAAGGCACAACAATTTAAGTAGAATATTAGTGAAGTTATCACGGGGTGGAAAAGTAGATGTTGGGGTTTTTGGTATGGGAGTTCATGGAGCAAGATGGAGGGATCTGGGTGTGTCCAGCCTTTCTCCTTCTTCTTCTTGGCCTCCATCTTCTGCTGTGATGGTGGCACTTACAGATTGGTTTAGAGTAGAAGCTCACTGTCTAACATAGGTGATAGGTATTGGAAAGTGATTGTAAAAATTGTACAGGTCGTTTTTAGTATAAAGACATAACACTGTCCTGGGGGCAGGCAGAGGGCCTGGAACTGTCCTGCTGGATGGACCTCAGCAGGGCAGGAGAAAATATTTTATAGATAAGGAACATTAAACAACCTTGAGACTGAGAAATGAAGAGCTCTGACTCTTTTGTCAAGCACCAGGCTGGGAAAAGAGACTTTCCAACACATCTCGGGGTCACTGTGACAAGCTGAAGATCCCAACAGGCAGCAGCAGTGAGGAGGCTGCTGCAGCATCTTTGTTTTGCTCTCTATCCCTCCAGCACTGCCCAGCCGGAGGGGATGCTCAGGAGGGGATTTGGGGGCATCCCCACCCTCCTGTCCCTCAGAGCATCCCCTGGCAATGCTTTCCTGAGGAGGAAGGTGCAAGGATGGCTCTGTGTCCCTCCAGCTTGCAGTAATTTCAATAATCCTTTAATTCAGAGGAGGCTCCACACCAGCATTCACTGATCCTGTGGAGGCTGCCTGGTCTCCCAGCCTGAGATCCACACACTGATTCTGGCAGTGCTGCCTCTCAGCCCAGCCTGGATCCGTTGATTCACTTTATCCCATGAAAACAACCACTTTTGGGCAAGGGCACAGTAGCTCACAGCTGCTCAGGTGCTTCCCAGGAAGGAGTGAGGGTTCTATCCAGCCCTAAAAGGGGGATTTGCCCTCCTTGGGTGGGAGAGAGAGCATTTGCTGCAGGAAAAATAATTCACCTGGAGTCAGATGTGGTGAGATCCATCATCCTGCTGGGACACCCCACCCTGCTGGGGCTCCATGAGCTGCAGCCCCTGTTCCTATGGGGGGACCCATCCCCAAGCCTGGCTCTCAGCTTGTTCCAGATTGCAAGGCAAGATGTATTCTGTTACCATCTGTATGGCAGAATACCTTTGTCAAGTGGGCAGTTTGCCTTACCTCTCTCTGAGTGATCACAATCACACCTCCCTCAGGAGGGGACATTGCTGATAACAGCCATTGAATGTCCCTGCATGGCTGATAAGAACTACAGCATCCCATTGGGAGATGGGAGCCCAGAGGGAGGAGCCAAGCATTCCTACCCAGATATAATCTGGAGATTCTGGAACACCAGCACAGCTTCTGCACTGGATTGCCCAGAGGAACAGCAGCTGCCTCTTCTTCCCCTGGATCTTCAGAGGCAGAGACTGCACCTTTCTCCAGGATCCCTGCTCCAGCAGAACCAGCCCTGACACTGCAGGAGGGCTGAGCCACAATTCCAATGGGGCTGCTGCCAACAGCCTGACCCACAGGGTGTCAGGTTGGGTTCTGACTCTGGCAGTGTTCTAGTGTACTGCATTCTTTATTTTATCTTTTTATTTTCTTTTCCCTATTAAAGAACTGTTATTCCTGCTCCCATATTTTTACCTGAGAACACCTTAATTTAAAATTTATAGCATTTCAGAGAGGTGGAGAGGGTTTACATTGTCCATTTCAGGGGAGGCTCCTGCTTTCCTTAGCACACACCTGGCTTTCCAATCCGATACACTGCTCCTCACCCAACAGCTGCCTTTGGGGTGCTGCTTTTTTACAAGGCTGAAGGGAAAATGGAACGTGGAAGCCTGGAGGAACGTGGAATGGAACAGGAACGTGGGAGGGCACCTGGAGGCAGAGCCCCTGTTTGTTGTTTTATTAAATATGGAGCAGACAGACCTGGGGAGGAGCAGCTCTGTCTAGAGGAGCTGGGTGGGCTGGGGAGACCCCAAGAGAGCGGGTTCAACCCCATTCTGAGTCTCAGCCCCATCCTGAGGCTCTGCCATCCCTGGCTCCTGAGAAATTGCTCATCCTCCTGCTTGGCTCTTAGCTCAGAGCAGAGGTTGGGGGTAACAGGACACAGGGTTGTGAGTTTGGGGGCTCTTGGATGCTCTTACAAACGTCTTTCCTTCTGTGTCCTGTCACAGCAGCCTGTGGAAGAGGAAGAGGATGAGGGTGAGGTTGAGGATTTCTCCCTGCCATATCTCCAGAGCCCAGCAGAGGTTCGTGCTCTCCCCACTCCCCCATTCCATGTACCCCTCCCAGCCCCTGTGTGCTGATGGCAGAAGGCAGGAGGTGAGAGCTGTGCCCTCCCCAAACAAGCAATCACTGGGGTAACCCCCAAAATCCCCCTCTGGAGTGCACCCCAGGTAGGTGAGCTGAGGGGGACCTGGGCTCTGTGACTGTCCTGGCAGCTGCTGATCCAAACTCCCAACCCCATCCTGGCTTCCAGGGCCTCCCATCAGCCCCAATTTCCTGCAGCTCTTAGTGATAAGAGGCTGATGCTCAGCCATGGAAACCCGATGCCCCGGTGTCAGGAGCACAGCTCCTGGGGGATGTGGAAATCTGGCTGAGAATGAGCAGATCTCGCTGCTTTCCCTCCTTCCCACTGCAAAAAATCCCCTTTGGAGGATGGATGGGGTCTTAGTGCCTCACACTGAGGCTGTGCTGGGCTTCATCCCCCTGATCTGTGCTGGCAGTGCTGTGTTCTGAGGGTTAAAAGCTTCCAGGTGCACCCACTGAAGCACTCCAAAAATATCGGGGTGCTCATTGTGAATTATTGTCATCTCGTTTTTTGGGCTTTGCTGTGGTTGCTGAGTCCCAGGGCCTTGTGGGTCCCACCTGCTGTCAGGGAAGGTGTCAGGGCTGCTCCCATCTCTCTGCTCCCTTCATGTGGGGTCTGTCCTGTGTCCAAAAGGAGGAGGGAAACCCCAAAATCTCCCTCCCAATATGCTCTGGGTGCACTCCTTGGGCAGGTTGTGGGTCTGGCCTGATGAAGGGACTGTGGGATACTGGTTTGACTGGGCTGGAGGGGATGTCCCTTACTACAGCAGCCCTGCAGCAATGCTCTCTGCCCAGCAAGGACCAGGGTCATTCCAGTTTATTAATTGCCCTCTTTTCTCACCCTGGGTGTGCTGTCATCCCTCTGCTCTGCTGGCCCTGGGCTCCCATCTAGTCTTGAATTTGGGGTGGATTTCTCCCTTTCCAGGTATCCCTGAGCATTCTGAGCAGGAGTTCCAGCCTGCAGCTGCACATCCCAGACCTGACCTCGCTGGGGTGAAACCATCTCCAGGTTTTGCTGTCTCTTTCTCAGGCAGGAATTGATTCAGCTCCAGGACTGCTGGTCCTGCAGGGCAGAGGGAAGGTCCTGAGGTAGGAAAACCAGACCTCTCTGGACAGTGGCCTGCTGGGAGGTCTGTAAATCCAGAGCTGATCCACGCCCAGAAATTACAGTAATTTAATGGAGCTGGTTTCTAGATTGGCTCATCTCCGTGCCAGCCACTGCAGCGATTGAACTAATCTGATTTTCCTGGGGAATTCCTTGTTTGGGAGTGCTGGGATCCCCTGCTCTGCTGCAAACTCAGTTTAGCTGCCCTGGGGAGGTCGTTCCTGTGTGATTGTGCCCTGGTTAAAGAGCTGGGATTTATTCCATGGGAGCTCCAGGGTTTGTCTTGCCTCTCCCCTTTATGGCTTGGAGCACATGGGGTCCCTGCCCTTGGTGCTGTCCCCATTCTGAGGGGACAGCTGGGGTCTGACAGAGTCTGATGTGGGAACCCAGGAAATCCCTCTGGCTGCCCTGGAGGGCTCCAGCCCCTGCCCAGGGGGCTCAGAGACCTCAGCACAGAGCCCCAGACCCCTGTGCCTTTGGTTTAGCCTTTGGAAAAAACAATTACCAACCTTTACATGAGGAATTACAAGCCATGGCAGTTTAAGTAGAATGACAGTGAATTTATCAGAGGGTGAAAATGTAGATTTTGGGTTTTTAGAATGGGGGTTCAGGAGGCAAGATGGAGGAATCTGGACATGTCCAGCATTTCTCCTTCTTCTTCTTGGCCTCCATCTTCTGCTGTGATGTTGGCACTTACAGATTGGTTTAGAGTAGAAGCTCACTGTCTAACACAGGGGATAGGTATTGGGAAGTAATTATAAATATTGTACATGTAGTTTTTAGTATAAAGGCATAACACTGTCCTGGGGGCAGGCAGAGTGCCTGGGACTGTCCTGCTAGATAGACTTGGGCAGGGCAGGAGAAAGAATTTTATAGATAAGACACAAAAAACAACCTTGAGACTGAAAAATGAAGAGCTCTGACTCCTTCTTCAAGCACTGGGCTGGAAAAAATGACTTCCCAACTTTTCTCCTGGTCACTGTGACCAGCGAGAGATCCCGACAGTCTGACAGGGTTATTTGTAGGGATAGAGAGGGGGATTTGGGATCTGCATCCCACTCGTGCTGCTGCCTGACAGAGCCCAGACTGGGCAGGGATGTGAGCCCAGAACCGAGCCCGCTGCAGGACAAATCCTGCCTCAGCAGCCAAAATATTCGGTTTTCCACCCAAATACATCTCAGGCAGAAACCGGGCTGTATCCAGGGCGCTCGGGGGTGCCGGGATCCCCTCGGGAGCAGCTCCGGGCTGGGATGGGACGGGCTCGGAGGGTCTGCAAGGCTGGGACACCCTGAGCCCCACCGAGATGCTCCACTGCCATCTAGTGACAACGGGACCCGCCACAGGGATGGCACCGGCCCCGCTGGGTCCTCCTGGCTCCTCCCGAAAGGATGGAGGGGAGAGCGGAACCGTCCTTCCCTAGGAAAAGGGGTTTTTCCTTTTCGTGTTAGTTCCTTCCCTACAAACACAACCCGAACATCTCCAAACCGGGCTGTTCAATCTTAAAAAAAGGGGTTTTTTTCCAAAGGAATTGTGGGGAACGAGGTGTCTGTGAAGCTTTGGCTGATAACATAACATAACATAAAACATAACATAACATAACATAACAATTATTTTTATATCTCATCTTATTTCCTCCTGCACCTCTGTCATGGTTTGATGCTGGGGCAATCCCAGTGCCCCCATGGAAATATATTCTCCCAGAAAACTCACTTCCTTTTCAAACCAGACAACCTCGGACATCTAGAGCATCCCTCCCTCATTAACACAGTTAAATTATTTAGTGCCTTTAACATAATTAACACGTTGCAATCCTAAACTGCCAGCAGCTGCCCAGCCCTGCAATTTCTCCTTCCAGCTGCCCATTAATGCCTCCCTGCGGGCGATTAGAAAGAAGGAAAAGGCCACAAATCGCAGCCCTGAGCCGGAGGAGAAGGAAGGAGCAGGGCAGAGGACTCGTGTGCATTAACATAACTCATCCACCGCAATCCCAGACTGTTCGGAGGCTGCTGTATCTCTGATTTATCCAGCCCACAGCAGTGCAAAGGTGTGTGTGGGGCTGGAGCGGCTGCCCCGCTCCCTGGTTTTTGCAGGTGATTTTATTTTTTGCTCCCTGGTTTTTGCAGGTGATTTGGGTTTTGCTCTCTGGTTTTTGCAGGTGATCTATTTTTTGTGCTGTCTTACTCCTCAGTTTTGCACGGAAATCACCGTGTAAGGTGATGCTGATGCGCCTCCTATGTGTAATTCCCTTTGCATATGCTGATTGTGTAATTGGGAGAGGTGATTAGGCAAGGAAAGGAGTTGGGAAGCGGGGCTGGGTCGCTGTCCTGGGCTGGATCTGCCTGAGATCCCTCGGTGGCCCTGAGGCACATCAGGCAGAGGTGCTCTCTGCTTTCCCTATCACCCTTTCAGTGCTCAGGTGTGCAATCCTCGTGTTTATCCCGGCTCTTGTGTCTCCCTCAGGAGCACCAGTCAGTTCCAGCCCCACGTGTGCCAGAAGCTCCTCATGAGCAGGATCCCCTGTGTGGGTCAGACACATTTCCCATGAGCTCGTGTGTTTGTGGAGGGATGTCCCCAGCCTGTCCCTTCCCTGTGACCCACCCTGGATAAACCTTCCTAGGGTGCTGGATAAAGGAAAGTGAAGTTCCAAGGGGCAGGATGAGGCAGGGAGGGGAGGGCTGGGGGCAGGATTTGATCCAAGATTAAGGATCCAATTTTCACCTGCAGCTTTTTCCTGTTGATGCTCTCAGCTGGTTGTACTGAGCTGCTGGGTGAGTGACCTCTCGGGACGTATGTGGTGGTTTTAGTTTAAAGAATTTACTTCTTTAAATTCTTTTCATGTCAAACTATAACATTGTATTTTCCCAGTTGTGCCTGGGAATCCTTCAGGCAGGATTTTATTTTGGTCCTCAGAACACAGGGCACTTGTTGCAGATAACTTTTATAAAAAATCCTTTCCTTAGGATTTTTTTCCTCCTGAGAAGCTGAGAGGCCTCAGAAATAAAATGTAAACAATGATTATCTGCTGCTGTGGAATGCAACAGGTGGATTTTTGATTGGCCCATGTTGGATGTGTGTAATTAATGGCCAGTCACAGCCCAGTTGGCTCAGACTCTCTTTCTGAGCCACAAACCTTTGTTATTAATTCCTTTCTCTTCTTAGCTTAGCTAGCCTCCTGAGATGAAACCTTTTCTTCTATTCTTTTAGTATAGTTTTAATGTAATATATATCTTCAAATAATAAATGAAGCCTCCTGAAATATGGAGTCAAAACCTCATCTCTTCCCTCAACCTGAGACCCCTGTGAACACCATCACACTTACTCACCTCCTCATCCTCTTCACTGCGTTTGGACTCTCACCTCCACTGATGCCCACAGCTCCATCCCCATCTTTTGGCTTTGCTGGGATCATTTTCCCCACGGGGATTAACAAGCAGAAACTGAGCACTGACCAGGTGCCAGCTCCTCACACCCAGCACTGGATGGGTGCAGCTCTCTGCTGCTTTGGATTTCAGCACCAGCCTTCCCTAAGGAGGGAATTTAAACCCCAGGCACGGCACATTGGTTCTGCTGGCAGCTCTCATCCTGTTTGTAAACACTGCAGGGAAGGATGGGCACTTCTGCTGCTTGTGCAAACCCTGGATTCCCAACCAGATCCCTGCTGCCCTCTGGCATGGGGAGAACAGCTTCCTTTGCCCCTCTGAATCCCAACCCCGCAAGTTCTGTAGGATAGAAAGTGTCCCCTGTGACAGGGCAGCACACAGCTCAATATTCCCATTGTGCAGCACTGGAATCCCCTGTGGGGCCACCCTGCAAACGCCCAGGGGTGCCAGGAGCTGGAACCACAGCTCCTGCTGCCTTTTCCTGCTGTGTGGGGACACGTGGCTGCAGCATTGTCTCTGCATTTCCCTCCCAGGACCGTCCCTGCTGTGAACAGCAATTAACAGGCTCTGGTTAATGGGATCCGTGGTGGTTCTTGGCAGCTCACCCAGCCCAGGAAGGGTTGGGGGGGTCTTGGGGAGCCCCTAAAGGGCAGGTGGTGCCCAGCTGTGAACCAGCAGCAGCCCCTGGAGAGGGGATGCTGCACGCCCCGAGTCCATCCATGCTGCACATGTGCTGAGGGGATAATTAACAGCAAGGAGTAATTAACAGCTAGGGTTCCCCCCAGCCCCAACAAAGGGTGAAAGGGCTGTGGGGAGAACGGCGGCTTGTTGTTATTGTTTGTGTTATGGCAGGGCCAACACAAACACCTCATGAACTGCAGCCCTTGTGGTGAGGGGGACCCCCAAACCCACCCAGAGTGGTGCAGCCTGGCAGGGGAGGTCCCCCAGAGAGAGATCTTCCACTCAGAAGGGATGCCCAAATTTTATTTTATTTTTTTTTAATTTTAATTTTTATTTTATTTTATTTATTTTTATTGTTTATTGTTTATTTTTATTTTTATTTTTATTTTATTTTTATTTTATTTTAAAAAATTTATTTTATTTTATATTTTGATTTTCATTCCTGCTCCTGCCCATTGACAAAGGTGATTTTGGGGTATGGGGAAAGCAGTGCTACAGGAATGGGGATTCTGGGTGAGGTTTTTGGGGGGTTCACAGGTGTGAGGGCAGCAATGGGGAGCACAAGGGAGGTGTTTGGGATGCCAAGAAGATGCTGTGGGGAGCTGTGGGGGTATTTATATCCTGGAGCAGAGCTCAGCAGCCTCAGGTGCACTCTGAGGACTCCAATTGAGGCATCCTTAAAAAGCTGTAAGGGCTCAGGCGTCTGCCTGGTTCTGTGAAGCCTCTGCAGCTGCTCCCAGCAGCTTTTCCTTCCCCTGCTCCAGCGTGGCTCTGCCTCCGGAGGTTCCCCTGCCCTGGTTTGGTGTTGGAGCTGTCTCTGGCAGGTGCTGCTCTCCAGCTCTGCTGGGGAAGATGAAACAGGAAAGCCTTACAAATATGATTGGCAAAAGATTTTGAGAATACAGAAACTATAAGTGAGTTTGAAATGAAAGCAAGCTTTGAGATACCTCAGTTACTGAACAACTGGAAAACAATGGCATGGCCAGCTGAAGGTGATCCCCTTTTGATGGAACAACACCCTCTGCTTGCAGACAGGCCCAAGGGTCAGAGCAGACCCTACAGCTTGGCAGAAGGGGCCCAAAGAGGAGTTTTTAGGGTTTAGAATGTGACACAGTGTGGTGATGTAATGATTCTTATAGGCTGTATGTAAATGCTATAGGATTTGTATCTTGGACTAGAGTGGTTAGTGAGATACAACAGAGAAGATTTATGGTATTGTAGTGGGAACCTCACTCTCTTATCCTCTCTTTTACTCTCTCATCCTCTTTACCATGCTCTTGCCTTCTCTCTCTTTACCACTCTCGCTCTTTTTGGGGCTCTTCTTTGGGGCCTGCTCTGAGCTGTGGCTGGCAGCTCCCAATAGGGCCCTGCACCCAGGCCCTTTGCAATAAACCACAATTTCCAAGACCATAAGAAGATTTATTGTATTGTAATGGAAATGTTCCTCTCTCATCCTCTTTACCTCTCTCTTTACCTCTCTCTCCCTCTTTTGGGCCTGGCAGCTCCCAGCAGGGGCCTGCACGCAGGCCCTTTGCAATAACCCACACGTTCCAAGCCCTACCCAGCCCAGCCCCACAAAACTCAGGTCTGCCCTCGTCCCCAGGCTGCTCGGGGGCTGCAGCTTGTCCTGCCTGGTTCCCTGGCGCTGGGGATGGTTCCCCTCAGCTGCAGCCCCTCAGAGGAGCTGTGACAGCAGACCTGGAGCGAGCCCGAGCAGTGCAGAGCGCTCACAGCAGATGGTTGGTGCCGTCTGGTCCCCGCCGCCTCCTCCTCACTCTTCTTCTCCTCCTTCTCTCTCCCAGCTCCTCTTATTCTTCTATTTTGCTGATTTATCCCCCTGAGGACTTCCCAGCCAAGCAGGACCCCCACATTCTCCTGCACCCCCAGCTGCTATTCCCACCCTGTGCATGGTGCAAAGCCAAAGCTTCAGCTGTCACAGACATCTTTTATGAAAAATCCTTTCCTTAGGATTTTTTCTCCTGAGAAGCTGAGAGGCCTCAGGAACAAAATGTAACCAATGGTTATCTGCTGCTGTGGAATGCAACAGGTGCATCTGTGATTGGTCTTATGTGGTTGTTTCTAATTAATGGCCAATCACAGTCAGCTGGCTCAGACTCTTTGAGCCACAAACCTTTGTTATCATTCTTTCTTTTTCTATTCTTATCGAGCCTTCTGATGAAATCCTTTCTTCTATTCTTTTAGTATAGCTTTAATATAATATATATATAATAAAATGATAAATCAAGCCTTCTGAAACATGGAGTCAGATCCTCATCTCTTCTCTCATCCTTGGACCCCTGTGAACATGGTGACATTCAGCTGCTAAGGAATTGAGGTGAAAACACAGTTCCCTCTGAGGAGAAACTGAGGCACAGAGGAGGCTGGGACCTGCTGGTTCCACCTTCCTCTCCCAGCTGCAGAGAGGCTGCCACGTGTTTTGTGTCCTTGACTCAGCCCTGAGCATCTTTTTGGAGGAGCTATAAATTCCAGGTACCAAAGAGAAGGGAAGGTTAGAACATCCATAAAATCAGCCTGGTTGGGTGATTTATCTCCCTCTGCACCCCCAAACTCTTCCCTTGACTCCTCAAATCCCCGATTGTTGTCAGCCCCAGGGGTTAAATCTCCATAAAATCAGCCTGATTGGGTGGTTTATCTCTTTCTGCGCCCCCAAATTCTTCCCTTGACTCCCCAAATCCCTGATTGTTCCCAGCTCCAGGGGTTAAATCTCAATAAAATCAGCCTGACTGGATTGATCTCCCTCTGCACCCTAAAATTCTTCCCTTGACTCCCCAGAACCCAGATTGTTCCCAGCCCCAGGGATTAAAGGTCCGTAAAATCAGCCTGATTGGATGATTCATCTCCCCCTGCACCCCCAAATTCTTCCCTTGACTTTCCAGATCCTGGATTGTTCTCAGCCCCAGGGGTTAAATCCCCAGGTGGCCCAGCCAAAGCGGAGCCCCAAGCCTCTGAAAAGGCCACGGGCTTTGCAATCCCCTCTCCCCTGTCCCAATCACGAATTTCCCCCGCTTCCCCTCTACCCGGACCCCCGCTGCCCGCATTCCTCCGCGCTCCCTTTCCCCCCGAGCCCTGCAGCAGCGGGGACGATCCCGGCTTGATCCGAGAGCCGCATTGTTTGTTCGGAGGGGTTGATTTCTCCTCTCGTTTGTCTCCTCGCCTCCTCCGGGCTCTCTTTGGCCGTGCCAGTTTTGTTGGATGCCCGGAGCTCCTCGCGGGTGGCAGCGGCTGATGCGGCGCGGACAATGGGGCGTGCTGCGGGCTGGGCAGCGACGAGGGACGGGCACCCACAGGCAGGATGGCTTGGATGGTTTCCCTCTAATGCTGATCTGCATTTCCACTGGAAGATCTGTCTCTGATCCCCCGTGCCGGGGGATGCCGGTGGGAGGGTGGTCCCAGCGGGATCCTGAAGCTCTAAATGCTCTTGGATAGGGAGCAAAGTCCTGTTTGTAAATCCTTCCCCGATCCCATCAAGCGTTGCTTGATCTCAGCGCTGGCTGCAGCTTTCCCTGGCTCCGGGTGGTGCTGGAGCCGTGGGAGAAGGGATGGGGCAGGGCAGAGGAATCTCCACTTGGAGCCAGCTCAGAAAGCTCTGGGGGAAAGGAGGAGAGAGCAGAAACAAGGGAAGATGGAGCGGGTCCAAACCAGACCCTCAACCACAGCCAGCCCTGCTCGTCCCGGTGGGAAACTCTGGCTGGGAGCACCTCCTGCTGTCCTGTTAATCCCCACCCTGCTCCCGCTTGGTTTGGGGGGAGAAATCTGCCTTTGGGAGCTGTTACACCCTCGGAGGAGGCACTCAGGTGGGTTCTAAAGGCGGCTGTCTCCTCCCAGAGACACAGGATGGGGCTGAGGTGGATGAGATGGGAAGAGCAGCTCCTTCCTGATGCTCCGAAACGCCTGGAGGGAGATCCCTGGAGGTGTCCATTCATGCCTTGTAGCTATGATATTTTCTGAAAAATCCTTTCCTTAGGACTTTTCCTCCTGAGAAGCTGAGAGCCCTCAGGAAAAAAATGTAAACATTGATTATCTGCTGCTGTGGAATGCAACAGGTGGATCTGTGATTGGTCTCATGTGGTTGTTTCTAATTAATGGCCAATCACAGTCAGCTGGCTTAGACTCTCTGTTGGAGCCACAAGTCTTTGTTACCGTTCATTCTTTTTCTATTCTTAGCTAGCCTTCTGATGGAATTCTTTCTTCTATCCTTTTAGCATAGTTTTAATATAATATATAGCATAAAATAATAAATCAAGCCTTGTGAAACATGGAGTCAGATTCTTGTCTGTGCCCTCATCCTGGGACCCCTGTGAACACGGTCACAATGCCTGCTTTCTGTCAGGTAAGGATCTCTAAGGATGAAAATCCCTCTCTCAGAGACCTTTGCTAAGTTGCAGTAAATGTTTCCCAGCCTGAAAAATCCCCCCTGTCCCTGCGCTCTGCAGAGCTCGCTCCGTGTGGGATGCTCAAGGCACGACCCTGCATCCCTGGTGACACACAGAGCTCACCCCAGGAGGTTCTGCATGGGCAGGATCGCTCCTCAGAGCCCTCCCGAGCCTGATTCCCTCCCTTGGCCCTGTTTCAGGCGGGCTGGGGCTGTGAGTTGAGAGTAGAGAGCAGAACCAGCCCAGGGCTGACAAGGGGAGCTGCCCTGGCTGCTGCCAGCCCTGCTGGGAGCCTGGCTCGATGGGAGCAGGGATGGCATCCAGGCTCCTCTCTCCAGCAGTGTTCCACATTCCTCGGGGCTTTTTCTGTCCTTAAAGCTCGTTGAGGACCCTGGAGGGTTGAGGGGCACCAAGGAGGGAGGGGAGGGCAGGGCAGCTCATCCCAAGCCGCCTGTCTTCACGTGGATGATCGTTTCCAGCTGAATTTCTGTGATGGGATTTTTAATTTATTTTTTTTTATCAGCTGCTCTAGTCCTCCCAGTGACATCTCCCAGCTCTGAGCCCTCCTGTGTCTGTGCAGCTCAAGTGGGGCTGGATCGCAGAGTGAGACATTCTGGTAAAGGGCAGCTGTGGAAACACCTGGCTGGGTGATCCCAACAGAGAAACCTGGGCTGGGCCCATTCAGGGTAAGGAAAGAATCCCTTGGCCAGGTGTCAGGACCCAGGACATCCCTCTGGCTCTCCTGAGCAGCCAAGACCCCTGCCAGGGGGCTCAGAGACCCTGGCACAGAGCCCAAAATGCCCCTGTGGGTTTGATTATGACCCCTGGAGCAAGTTACCAACCTTGTATGAAGATCAGCAAGCCACAACAGTTTAAGCAGAATATTAGTGAATTTATCACGGGGTGGAAAAGTAGATTTTGGAGGTTTTTAGAATGGGGGTTCAGGAGGCAAGATTGAAAGATGGAGGGATCTGGGTGTGTCCAGCCTTTCTCCTTCTTCTTCTTGGCCTCCATTTTCTGCTGTGATGGTGTCACTTTTGGATTGGTTTAGAGTAGAAGCTCACTGTCTAACATAGGTGATAGGTATTGGGAAGTAATCATAAACATTGCACATGTGTGTTTTTAGTATAAAGAGATAACACTGTCCTGGGGGCAGGCAGAGTGCCTGGAACTGTCCTGCTGGATGGACCTGGGCAGGGCAGGAGAAAATTTTTTACAGATAAGATACAATAAACAACCTTGAGACCAAGAATGAAGAGCTCTGACTCCTTCTGTGAGCATTGGGCTGGGAAAAGAGCCTTTCCAACTTTTCTTGGGGTCACTCTGACCAGCTAAAGATCCCAGGTGTTTTGGGTTTATTTCAGACCAGGGGTGCTCTCAGGTCACTGAAGGGTGGTTTTGTGCCATGTGGGGGTCAGTGGGTGTTCCTACAGCACCTCCTGGATTTGGGGACATCCAGGGAAGAACAAAGAGCATTTGTGTGCCTTTGAGATCCAGTGGGATGTGCTGAGACACAGCCACAGGTGAGAATTCCCAGCAGGAGGGAGAGCAGGCTGGATCATTGCCCCCATGGCCCAGCCCAAACTGCTGGGTCAGAGGTGGTGGGAGGCTCGGGTGAGGCTCTCTGGGGGTGTTTCAGCGGTGAGCTGTGTGAGCTCCAAGCTCAGTTCATGCTGTGCTGCAGCACTGCCAAGCCCTGTCCTGCCACCACAGCCAGCACAGTGTCCTGCTGCTCTGTCCCTGCCCAGGGACAGGAGGAATTTGGAGGGTTGATGCTGGTTTGGGGCAGGATGCAGCACTTCATTTGATCCAGGAGTGCAGCTGGGGTGGAGAGGATGGGACAGGGTCTGGTTTCATGGGGTTTTTTCAAGTGATCTGTCAGGACAAAGGAAACATTTTTCATTTGTGCCAAGCTCCAAAAAGAAGAAGGGAGCAGGATGAACCCACCACCCTGTGTGGATCCATCCCTGATGCCTTGCTCCCCACACCCACCCTGTGGGGCTGATGGAGCCATCCTGCCCCAGCCTGGTTGCTGGCTGAGCTGGGCACCTCACAGCCTGAGTTTCCACCTTTTCCCTGTTCTCTTCACTCCAGCCTGGAATGAGAAATTTGGAGGCTTGATGCTGGTTTGGGGCAGGATGCAGCATTTCATGTGATCCAGGAGTGCAGCTGGGATGGAGAGGATGGGACAGGGTCTGGTTTGATGGGGCTTTTCAAGGTGATCTGTCGGGACACAGGAAGGATTATTAATTTATGCCAAGCTCCAAAAAGAAGAAGAGAGCAGGATCCACCCCCATCCTGATTCCTCGCTCCCCACACCTATCCTGCGGGGCTGATGGAGCCATCCTGCTCCAGTGTGATTGCTGGCTGAGCTGGGCACCTCACAGCCTGCTTTTCCACCTTTTTCCCGTTCTCCCCAAGGGATCATTAACCCCTCCCTGCCCTCAGCTCTGCTCAGCTGCCGAGGTGTGACCTGGCTGTGGGGAGCCAATGCTGCAGGGAAAGAGGGAGATCCAGGCCAGGGTGGCTCTGTGCCTGCTGGGGGGAAGCTGAAAAGGAGATTTGGGAATGGTTTTGCCTGGAAACTTATAGAGAGCAGCATCCTGGGGAAGAAGGTGTGACGTCAAACGCAGCGCTTAAAATATACCCAGGGCAAAATCACATGGCAGCTGGTGAAACAGGAGCTCTGAGCACGAGTCCCAGGGGAGCCTGGGGATCTGTGCTCCTGCTGGAGCTGCTTCCCAGCCCTTGCCATTGATAATTTAGGGATAAAATGCTTCTAAAATCATGGGATATTCAGGGGAGTTGGAAAGAAAGGTTGGCCCCTGGGAAAATGTTAGGCTTTAGTGGATCAGGTGAAACTGCACCTGTATAATCATTTAATGGCTGTGATAAAAGATATGGTTGTTATATGGTAAATGATATGAATTTTAAATGTGGTGATTGTTTGGTAATTGGATATAATTGTTGTTTAATCCTAACAAGAATCATGAGAAATTATGTTTGGGGGTTTGACGGAAATTACAAAAATCCATGTTCGGATGAAATCAATGTATACAATAAGACAATATAAGTTTAATAATTAATATGTAGTTATATGTCAGAACCCAGGACATTCCTTTGGCTGCCCTGGATGGCCTGAGACCCTGGCAAGGGGCTCAGAGACCTTGGCACAGAGTCAGAAACATCTGTGCCTTTGATTTTAACCCATGGAAACAATTACCAGCTTTATGTGAAGATTTACAAGCCAGAGTTTGAATAGAATGATAGTCAATTTGTCACAAGGTGAAAAAGTAGAATTTTGGAGTTTTAGAATGGGGGTTCAAGAGGCAAGATGGAGGAATCTGGGCATATCCTGTCTTCTTCTTCTTCTTGTCCTCCATCTTCTGCTGGGACGGTGACACTTTTGGATGGGTTTAGAGTAGAGACAGACTGTCTAACGAAGGTGATAGGTATTGGAAAATTATTGTAAGTAAAGTACAGGTAGTTTGTAGTATAGAAAAGTTAACACCACCCCAAGGGCAGGGACTGTGCCACAACCCAACCTGCTGGACAGATCTCAGCAGGTCAGAGAGAGAATGGAATAGATAAGGAAAAATAAACCCTGAAAAGCAGAACCGACAAATCTTGACTTCTTCTTCTGTTGCAGGGCTGGGAAAAAAGACTCTTTAATATCTCAGGAATCATTTCAACCACAGAAACCCAAGAGTTATATAACAATAAGTGTATAAAAATGTGTTCATCCTGAACCCATGTTGGAGTCAGGCTTGGGTCTGTACCCCTGACACCCAGAGCTCTTCAATAAAAGCACCTGCATAGAATCATCCTGTGATTCCTAACACCATGACCAGGGAGCTGCTCTGCCAGCCTGGGGACAGCAGGGAGGGCTGGGTGTTGGGAAGGATGAAAGTTTGACAAGAAAGTCTCACAGATACGTGTGCTTGGCAGAAAGATTTTTGAATGTAGAATCTGAAGAAGGATTAGAGATGGAAGCAAGTTTTGATATAGAAGAAAAGAATTGCTGAGCCAATCTTACTGGATAACCAAGAAGGCAAAGGGTGTGTTAGTTAGAAGGGGTTTTTATGACTTAGAGGAAAGGATAAACTTACTTTAAACAAGAAGATGTTTTTACCAAGCAGAAAGAGAGCACAGGCAAACAAGTGAGCAAAGTTGCAAGTAGGACAAAGGTCTCAGAGTTTTCCACTGCAAGAAAACTGAAAAACAGCTTCTAGCTTAAACAGTAATGTAACTTTTAGTGATTGGAGAATAGTAACATTTTTAAATCCTAAAAACTCCTCTTTGGGCCCCTTCTGCCAAGCTGTAGGGTCTGCTCTGAGCCTTGGGCCTGTCTGCAAGCAGAGGGTGTTGTTCCATCAAAAGGGGATCACCTTCAGCTGGCCACACCATTGTTTTCCAGTTGTTCAGTAACTGAGGGATCTCAAAGCTTGCTTTCATTTCAATCTCGCTTATAGTTTTCATATTCTCAAAATCTTTTGCCAGGCAATCATATTTATAAGGCTTTCCTGTTTCATCTTTCCCAACAAATATGGTAATTACAGTAATGGTAGGCTATAGATAATAGTGAAGGTATAGATTGGTTCTACTGTATTAAGATGCTCAGCAAAGTATATAATGCAGTGTAACCAAAACCAAAGGGTCTCCAGGCCTGCCTGCAGCTGGAGCTGACAGCTGTAGGCACAGCTCTGTCACCCACAACCCTGGACTGCTGTGACATCTTGGATGTAATAAACTGCATTTTGGAGAGCAGCCTGGAGTCCCACATCTCTCATTCAGGCTCTTACAGCTGGGGACTGCAGGGAGGGCTGGGGGACTGCAGGGATGGTTGGGGACAGCAGGGAGGGTTGGGGACAGCAGGGAGGGTTGGGGACAGCAGGGAGGGTTGGGGACAGCAGGTGGCCGCCTGTTTCCCATCTGCTCCCACAGCCCGGGCTGTGGCTGCACGGCCCCGAGGCGATTTTTGGGTGACTTCTGTTGGAAGCAGCTACTGGTGGGGACTGGCTGCATGGTGTCTGGCTGCTTCTCATTAGCTGGGCAGAAAATGCTGCCGGGTGCCAAGTTGCTGAGGGTCACCATGATGAGCAGCTTGGAAGGGTTGGCTCAGGAGCCCAGGACATGATTTTGCCACACAGAAGATGCAGACTTGGGTAAAAATCCTGCGTTTTTGGCACTTTGAGCCCTGCAGAGCCCACCAGGCAGGTCTGCACAGTCAGGGTGAGCACTGCAGGAGCAAGCACAGTGCTGGTTTGGGCAGCATCAGACAAAACCATTGCAAACTCCCTCCGTGCGGGGCTGTGCCCTCCCTTCAGGCCTTGGGGTTAATATAAAAATGTTTTTAAAGTTTTTACTTTGTTTCCTTGATACATGAATGTTTAAAAAAATAGAACATGAAAAAAATGTAAAAAGGAATGTTTAAAAAATGTTTAAAAAATGTAAAAAATGTTTTATTAACTTCCTGAAACACTTACTGCTGATGTATTGATTGTATAATGTGAATGTATTGATTTTTGTGATAAGCATTATTTATAAAGTATTGCTATTATATTTTTAGCCAGCTCTCATCTGCTTTCCCATCTCCTTGTGTGATCACCTACAAGAGACGTGTCGCTTTCAGGATCCTTCTTTTTGTTCTCTGCTGACATCTCATAACCAGCCCCACACAGAGAAACTGGCCCCAAGTCAGGCTGAGATTTATATTCATATTCATATTTAGATTTAGATTTTAGTTTTAGTTTTTATTTTTATTGTCTTTATTTTTAATTTCTTTTTTATTGTTTTTATTTTTATATTTATAGTTATTTTTATTTTAATTTAATTTATTTTTATTTTATTTTATTTTTATTTATTTTTATTTTTACTTTTTATTTTTATTTTTACTTTTACTTTTTATTTTTATTTTTACTTTTACTTTTTATTTTTATTTTTATTTTTCCTTTTTATTTTCATTTCCAAGGACAAAATGTCCAAGGACCATGCAGTTCCCTAGAGTGGGTCCAGGCACTGAGACCATCCCAATCCCAGCTCAGGCCTCTGTGCAGTGCAAGAGAGGGCTGGATACAGCTGTGAGAGAGGGATTTTGGGGTCTGTCCCATTGAAAACCCTCCAGGGAGATGGAGCTGGCTCAGATGGGCCCTGCAGACAGCAAGGGGCAGCACCAGAGATCTGATGTGGGGATCAACATCACCCAAACTATGGGAAAAACCTTTAAAAACCTCTCTGAGATCACCCAAATCCCTTTGAAAAATGCATCCAGGCCACCAAAAGCAGCTGGAAATGCAGTGCCAGGCTGAGCTGGAGTGGTGCCACCCAGCCCTGGTGCTCCTGAGCTCGCCCCGTTGCACAACATCGCCCTGGCTGCCTCTGCCTCGCTTGGCATGTGGAGAAAATTAATACCAGAAGTCTGGAGCAGCAGCAGCAGCTCTTTAAAGCTTGTCCCAGTGCTTGGAGCCCTTCCCAGGGGCCGTGGGACATGGTTCTCATTCCTCTGCCTGGGCTGGGGTTTATTATTTTTCCCTCTATTGTGCAGAGCCCCCTTTATTCCCTGCATGCCTGTCCCCCGGGGCTGAGGGAAGCAGTGTGGTTTTCTTGTGCTCAGACATGGCTTGCTGCCTCCTCCCAACCACCCTTTTGTCTCTCTGACATGATCTTTAGGCCAAAAATAGATGATCCCTGCTCCTTCTAACACAGCCTACAGGTGAGTGCATGGAGAGGCACCGGGCTGGGTTAATCAGAACCCCTGAAAAGGGGAAATGATGGTTTTAAAGGTGATTTTCTCTGTGATTCCTGATGTTTCCAGCTGGGGCTATCAGCCATCAACACCTTTTATGGAGACACACTGCCCTGTGGTGTTGCCATCTTACTCTTGAGTGACCCAAGAGGTTTGGGATCCTTGGAAGTGCCACCAGGTCTGTGTGTGCTCAACAGTCACAGGCTCAAGTTGTCCCTGAGGAAGGGACACCTCTGAAAAAGAGATATGAGGCTTTTAAAGGTAATTTTTTCTATGATTCCTGATGTTTCCAGCTAAGGTTGTCAGCCATCAACCCCTTTTATGGGGACACACTGCCCTGTGGTGCTGTCATCCCATTCTTGAGTGACCCAAGAGGTCTGGGAGCCCTTGGAAGTGCCACCAGGTCGATGGTCACAGGCTCAAGCTGTCCCTGAGGAAGGGACATCTCTGTGATGGGGAAGGAAAATCCAAAGGGAATGCCCTGCTTGGGATCCCAGCTCTGCTGCAGCCTCTCCCATTCTTGGACACTTCTCTCTGCCTCATGGGATGAGAGAAACATGCTGGCAGAGAGAGCTGGGATTGGGATTCTTGGGTGCAAAGTGTTCTGTAAGAGCCAGAAATTCCTCTGCTCTGAGTCAGCCTGGGCTCTCCTTCCCTGGGTCTTCTCCTTCCCCTCCTTGTTTGCTGTTCTGGCCCCGAATGAGCCACGACAGGCCCTGGCTTTGCAGGCAAATTCCTATTTAGAAACCAGAGGGCTTTATCCCCTGCAATTATTATCACTTGAATGTAGGTCGGCTTGACAGCTTAGGTGGAAAATCATCTTCAGAGCGTTCTGGCACTCTGCACTCACTGTCCTGTTAATCCCCAGCCTGTTCCCAGTTGGTTTTGGGGGAGAAATCTGCCTTTTGGGGGCTGTTTCACCCTCGGAGGAGGCACTCAGGTGGGTTATAGAGGCATAGGTGATGCTCAGGTGGGTTCTAAAGGCACAGGAGGAGGCTGGGGTAGATGAGATGGGAAAAGCAGCTCCCTCCTGACACTCCAAAATTCCTGAGGGGGAGATTCATTCATCCCTGCGCTCCTTGGAGGTGCCCATTGAAGCCTGGTTTCTGTCCATCCCGGTTTGTGTGTCCGTCTGTCTGTCCGTCCCTCCCCACAGCGTGTTTGGGAGCGGCTCTGCCGCATCCCTCCCGGGAGGCCCCGCTCATTCTCCGCCTGCTCCATCCTCACCCTCTCCCTCGGATCCTCCCCCCTTGTATTTTTCCTCCCGAAATCACAACTTGCAATCCTTTAAAAAGCCTCCCCCGCTCCGGACCCCCTCCCCCGGGCCAGCGCGATGAATGAATGGCTGGTGGCCGTGTGATGCCATTTCCATGGTGACAGATGGCAGCGGGAAATGCGGGGATCAGGGTCACATGAGAGCAGCGGTAAATTCAGGCAGTTATTTATAGGCTGCTGCTCCAGCGTTTATGGAAATGCGTCTGCCTTGGACCGTGCTATCAGCCCTCCGCCGGCTCTCCGGGGCACTGCTCTTCCAGGAGAGACATTACTCATGCTCTGCTTTAATCCAGACTGTTCCTGCTGCTCAGCCTGGTGTCGGAAAAGTACCGGGCAGAGGGTCTGGTTTATTTTTTCCTGTGCCTGAATCTCTCTGAATCAGCCTCAGCCAAACGCAGCCGTAACCTTCCTGCATCTGCCCCTGGCATCTCCTGTGCTGGTGGCTGCAGGGTGACAGTCTGGGCCATAACCTGAATTTTTTGGCCCTGGAAATGTTCATGGCAGAGCCCAAATCCAGCTTTGTCTCATCTGGTTTTAGCTGTGATACATCTGGGATTATTTCCATGCCTCAGTTTACCAACCAAAATTTTGGTGATGTGTGGTGAACCAAAGGGAGATTTTAAATCCACAGGAGAGGATTTGTAGACCTTAAGGTGTCATTGAGTTTACCAGCCAACATTTTGGTGATGTGTGGTGAACCAAAGGAGATTTTAAATCCACAAGGGAGGATTTGTGAGACCTTAAGGTGTCATTGAGTCAGCCCATCTGCAGTGGGGTTTTCCCTGCTCCCTGATGAGCTGTGCAGCAGCAGGGAGCTCAGTGGCTGGTTCAGCCCTTCTTTCAGAAGGATCTTTGGTTTCTCTTTGCTTAAGACCCCCTAATCAAGTTGCCTAAACTTCTTTCTGTTAATCTGGGTGTGCAGAGTTTGCTGCTGCTGGCACTTGCAGCTCCCCTTCCCCAGCCCTCCTAGCTCAGGCCCATCTTCCCATGGAGGCAACAGAAATCCCCATCTTCAGAAACCAGAGTCAGGGAATCATGGAGTGGTTTGGGTTGAAGGCACTTAAAGCTCATCCAGTGTCACCCCTGCCATGGCAGGGACACCTTCCACAGGTGGCTCCAAGCCCTGTCCAGCCTGGCTTTGGACACTTCCAGGGATCCAGGGGCAGCCACAACTGCTCTGGGCACCCTGTGCCAGGGCCTCACCTCCCTGAGGTGTCCCCTGTCAGATTATGCCCTTTTCTGACCTTGTTTCTAGTTCAATTTCTTGTTTCTTGTTCAATTTCTTGTTTCTTGTTCCATTTCTTGTTTCTATCTCCATTTCTCTGTCCTATTCCATGACATTTCCAAGCCAGCATTTCTTATCTCAAGGTTTACATTTCTTATCTCAAGGTTTGCAGATGAACACCATGTGAGACTTCTGTCAAGCTTTGTAGAGAATTCTCTACAAATCCATTTCCCACATCCCCTACATGTCCCCATTGGGATCCTGGCTGTCTGTCCTGTCCAAGTCTGCCTGTCCCAGCCTGGGCATCTCTTCCTTGGCTTCCCTGTTTGCTTCCCCACCACAACCAAGGGATGTTCCACAGGGAGAGCAGTGCCACAAACACTGGAAGTGCCAAATCTTTGGAGAGGTCACAAGGACTGACCACAGCCCAGAGCTTGGCAGGCACTGACCACATCCCACCTCTCCCAGGCTAGGTTTGGAAAGACAGGTGTCTGCTAAGGAAGGCAGGAGCCTCCCCTGAAAAGGAAAATGCAACCCCCTCCCTCTGAATTGCAATAAATTTTAGATTAAGGCAGCTGTCAGGCAAAAATATGGGAGCAGGAATAGCAGTTCTTTAATAGGGAAGAAAATAAAAAGATAAAATAAACAATGCAGTACACCAAACCAACACTGCCAGAGTCAGAACCCAACCTGACACCCTGTGGGTCAGGCTGTTGGCAGCAGTCCCATTGGAATTGTGGCTCAGCCCTCCTGCAGTGTCAGGGCTGGTTCTGCTGGAGCAGGGATCCTGGAGAAAGGTGCAGTCTCTGCCTCTGAAGATCCAGGGGAAGAAGAGGCAGCTGCTGCTCCTCTGGGCAATCCAGTGGAGAAGCTGTGCTGGTGTTGCAGAATCTCCAGATTATATCTGGGTAGGAATGCTTGGCTCCTCCCTCTGGGCTCCCATCTCCCAATGGGACGCTGTAGTTCTTATCAGCCATGCAGTGACATTCAATGGCTGCTATCAGCAGATGTCTCTTCAGAGGAAGGATTGGGTGGAAGATGTCGGCAATGGAGAGAGACAGGGAGACTGACTCAGTGATCAGAATCCAATTTTATTGTGGGATACAAATGCTTATATACTATTTCAGGGAGACTATGGTTTTATTTTTAAATTATTTAAAATCACATACACAAACTTTTATTATTTAAAATCACATACACAAACTTATACATATAACAACATCTCCTGCTTGCAGAGTTTAATGGGATTTTCTTTCTCCAGTAAACCCGTTTGATTGAATGTTCTTGCAATCCAGGTCTAATTTTCAAAGTTCCAATTGTTTTTGCCAAGGCATCCTGTTATCAAATCTCTTATGTTAACCAGGTCCAAAGTCCATCATCTGTCTTGTGTCCCCCAACATTCCAACAAGGGAGATAAGGAAAACTGCCCACTGGACAGAAGCCAAATGCCACCCAGATGGCAAATGGAATCCAATTTGCTTGGCAATCCAGGACAGGGGCTGGATCCACCACCCATCATTCCCTGGATCATGAGGAGATGTTGCCACACTGGGAGTGTGTTTTGATTTTTAAATCATGAGTGTGATGGGTTCATTCCCTTTGCAGGGCTGCTTTCCCCAGAGCCAGGCTGGGAGAGGCACAGTTAATGGAGTGTGGCTTGTTCCTCCCAGGGAGAGGCAGAGTTATGGCCATTGCTGCTGGCCCAGCTCCCAAGCACCTGGGAGAATTGATCCTTCTGTGCCTAATAGGCTGGAAAGGCCAGGAATGTGTATAAACACCGTGATCCAGGAGCTGAGGCAGCGTGGCTTGGGGCTGGAGGTTTGAATCTCTGGAGTTTGTCTCTTCCAAATGTGCTTTTCCTCCTATCAGGGTTTTTCTTGGTACCAGCATCATCAGCACCAGAAATACACTGGTTGGGAAATGCAGCCAGGCTCCATTGCTGAATGTGTATTTTCAGGAGCGGGAGACTTTTCCATGAGATATTGAACCAGAAATGAACTCTTCTGAATTTTTTTCCCCTGTTTTCCCTGCAGTGAACCAACCTAACAGCTCTGTGCTTTTCCTGATAAATCAGGTTAGAGGTTTTCTGAGGGCAGCACTGAATAAATGGAAAAGGCTGAGCCTTCCTGCTGTCCTGGGTTTGGCTCCCCACACCAAGCAGCCTGAGAAGCTGTGGGAAATTTGGCTTAAAAAGCTGGATTTGGGGTTTGCTTCCCCTCAAGAGCTGTTTGTGCTCCCCACACCAAGCAGATTCTAGAGCTGTGGGAAACTGGGCCTAAAAAAGTTGGATTTGGGGTTTGCTCACTCCCAAGAGCTGTTTGTGCAGAGCATTTCTGCCTTTTCCAGATGGAATGTGCTGCTATATCGCACATCCTGCTGGGAAGGAAAGGGAAGTGGTGTCCTGAAGGATTTTATTGTCTGTATTAAAGGTGAGTTAAAGGTGGAGCCCTCAGAGCAGCCCTGCAGGAGCTGAGGGGCCTACAAGGGAGCCAGAGGGGGACTGACCCCAGAAATTGGAGTGACAGGACAAGGGGGAATGGATTTGCACAATATGGTCAGATATTAGAAAAAATCCTACCCTGTGAGGGTGGGCAAGCCCTGCACAGGTGCCCAGAGCAGCTGTGGCTGCCCCTGGATCCCTGGAGATGTCCAAGGCCAGGCTGGACAGGGCTGGGACCTACCTGGGACAGTGAAGGTGTCCCCTATGGTGGGGTGGAATGATATGGGCTTGAAGGTCCCTTCCAAGCCAAACCATTCTATAATAAATACAAATTATAATATAAATACAAATATATTATAATATAAATGCAATATACTATTATATAAATAGAAATACATAAGTATTATAAATAAATATAAATTATAAATAAGAATAAATAGAAATTATTCTATAATAAACAAATATCTGCAATATCTCAGAGCTGGCTGGGCCCAGCTCAGCCCATCAGGCCAGGGCTGCTCCTGGGCTCCCCTGGCAGGGGAGCTGCTGTGCCCAGGGATGTGGTGTCCCCTGAGCCCAGGGCTGCCTCCGGCTCCCCGAGTGTCCCAGGGCTCAGCACCAGCCCTGAGCACCCTCACACTGAAGGGGCAGCTGAAGGATTCACACCTGAGTGAGGGGAGCAGAATTTGGGGCCTGGCCACTGCTCCTGCTCCCTCCTGTGTGGGCCCAGCCAAAGAAAATCCTCTGAAACACCAAATTATAAATGAGATATTAAATAACTCTTCCAAATAATGAAATATAGTGGGTTTAGATTAGATTAGATTGTAGGAAAAAGTCCTTCCCTGTGAGGGTGGGCAGGCCCTGGCACAGGGTGCCCAGAGCAGCTGTGGCTGCCCCTGGATCCATGGCAGTGCCCAAGGCCAGGCTGGACAGGGCTGGGAGCACCCTGGGACAGTGGAAGGTGTCCCTTCCCCTGGCAGGACTGGGATGAAGTGATCATCAAAGCTCTTTCCAATGCAAACCACACTACAAGTCTCTGACAATAAATCAGGGCAAAGGGGCTCCCAAACCCCCCAAACCCTCCCTCCCCCAGGGGAAGGAGCAGCCAGCAGGGCCATTTTAAAGGGATTTTCTTTTCCCCACAGCAAAACCAGACCCACCCCTTTGTGTCAGGACTCGACGCTACTTTTTTTCGCCTCCCTCGTTGCAGGGGGGGTGGCCGGGCACCCCAGCTTTGACGCGCAGCGCTGGTGACTCAAGCCTGCGTCAGGGGCTGCGTGTCCCTTCGCGCTGATTTTTTTTTATGATTTCTCTCTTATTTTAAATTTTCTATCCCGTTTCTCCGCCGATTTCACGGGAGCCGCTCGGAGTTGCCTCCCTCCGGCGGGGCCGGGCGAGCCCAGCGCGCATCCACCGGGCGGCGGCGGCGGGGCGGGCGGGGACCGTGAGCGGAGCGGAGCCGCCGGTGCCTCGGAGCATCCCCCAGGAGCCCTTCCCGAGCCCTGCCCGCCTTTCCCGGCCGCTTCCCCTCCCGTCTGCCCGGCTCCCTGCCACCTCCCTCCGCCCGTACTCTCCTCTGGTGATTTCTGCCGGCATTTTGCGCTGTTTCCTCCGGGATCGGGCGAATTTCTCCTGGATTCGGGTTGGTTTTATCCTCCCAAGGAGCCGCCGCAGCGCCGAGGTGAGGATGCTCCCCCCATCCCCGCCCTGCCCGCCCTGGTGCCCCTTCCCCAGCGGGAAAAAGATGCTCAGAGACGGGGTGAGGTTAATGGAGGGGACAGCCCAGCCTGGAGGCATCAGGCGTGGCCCTCGGGGTGGTGGCATCCAGGGCTGGGGGGACATTTGGGGGCACTCCAGGGGCTGGGGGGGCACGGCCGGGGGTGGCTCTGGGTGCCTGCCCGGCTCCTGCTGCTGGGGGGGCTCATCCCGTGTGAGGATGGGTGGAAATGCAGCCTCCAGGTTGACCTTGACGATAACATTGGGAGAGGAGAAAGCGTTGGGCTGCAATGAATATTTCAGCCGTGGTCCCTGGAGTGGTGGTGGTGGTGGGGCGGTTTGCCCCTTCTTTTATTTTTGTGCTGCACCTTGAGTGTTTGGTTTGAGGTAGAAAATGGGGTTTGGCGTCCTTTTCACCAGGAAATGGGAATTTCCTGGTGAAATTCCCAGGATTGGGTGTGGGGAGCTCTCTGTGCACGCTGGATAAACCCAAAGGTGTGTTTGTTGGGCTGGTCCAAATTTCCATCACTCTGGGAATGTGGGGCTCAAAGCAGCTGAGGAATCTGCTCCCAGCTCTTTGTAGAGGACCCAGAAGGTGAAATGCTGCTCCCTGGATCACGCCTTGTGTCTGAAGCACCTGAGCTTCCAATCCATCAGGAGCTGATGTAACTATTTCTGGTCTTGGGAGGAAAAAAACCTGGAGCAGGGCGGCAGCTGAGCTATTCTCGGCAGGGTGGAGAGTTCCTTGTGAATATTCCTCCAGAGGTGTCAGGACTAGGTCAAGGAACCTGGCTGGGACTGTGACTGCTCCAAGGGAAATAAAATGTGGGTCTGAGCTGTCCACTGGGAAGGAATGGAGATGGTTGAGCTGAAACCAGCAGGGATAAAAGGGTTCAGTTTAAATCTGGAGTGACTCCACTGCTGCTTGAGGCTTGCAGAGAAATCTGGAGTTCCACCAGAGCTGGAGTCACGAGGATCAGATTCACCCCAAATCAGATGCTGACCTGCCCACGTCCAGGTGAAATCACTGCCTTGGGAGGAGCAGCCCTGCTTTTACCCCATCCCGGGCTGGGTTTGGGTTTGTTTGTTTACAAACGTAGCAGCAGCTCCATGAATTACAACGGGGGAAAGCAGCACTCAGGGCGGGCTTTGGGTGCTGCCTTTTCGTTGCTTTTTAGGGTAAATCTCGGCTGGTTTGGGGCTCGTTCAGTAACCTTTGGCTGGAAGTGGCTGAGTTACAAAGGATCGCTGAGGTCTAAGTGGAAAACGATCATCTGGTGAATCAAACCAGCCCTGAAGGGATCATATGATGGTTGCCTTTGCTCTGGTGTCACGTTATTGCAGCTGTGTGTGTTTTCATGCTGCCGAATGAGACATGAAAGGAGCCCTGAGCCCACGAATCCACAGGCTCACAGAATGAGACATGAAAAGAGCCCTTAGTCCATGAACCCACGGGCTCACAGAATGTGGCATGAAAGGAGCCCTGAGCCCACGAACCCACGGGCTCACAGCTTCGTGACAAACCCGAGTACTGGGCTGCTTCTCTTGTGACCCATCAGCAAAACCCACCCGGAGGTTCTCTGGCACCTCCTGGTCACTGTCAGGTCCCAGCTGTGTCCCTCTGGGGTGGGACAGACCCACCTGGTAGAAATGCTAATTTTTAATTCACCCAATCTCATCCTGTGTCTTTTCCCGCCTCAGTTTCTCCTTTCTGGACCTGGGGATTCTCCTCCCATGCCCGTCTTGTGACCCATCAACAAAAACCCATCCGGAGGTTCCCTGGCGCCTCCTGGGGACAGGAATCGCTGTCAGGTCCCAGCCGTGTCCCTCTGGGGTGGGACAGACCCACCTGGTTGAAATGCTCATTTTTAATTCACCCAATCTCATCTTGTGGGTTTTCCTGCCTCAATTTCTCCTTTCTGGACCCGGGGCTGCTCCTCCTGTGATCCATCAGCAAAACCCATCTGGAGGTTCCTTGGCACCTCCTGGAGACAAAGAGTCACTGTCAAGTCACAGCCGTGTCCCTCAGAGGTGGGACAGACCCAGTGTGGTGGAGCAGGGACTGGTGCAGCCCCAGCCCAGATTTCTGGAGAGGAATTTGGGATATTTATAACATCTGGGCGCTCTCAGCCAGCGGGGTGGGTGTAAGACAGAAGCGGGGGCAGCTCTGATTCATCAGCTCTCCTGTGTCACGATGCTAAAGCGGGAAGGGAAGGACGAGGGGTGGCTCCAGCTTGGGGGGGAAATGTGAGAGGCTGGGCTGCCTTCAATCCCAGCCGGCCCTGGGACGCTTCCCGTGCTCTGTCACCTTCTGACACCGACCCCAGCTGCAGTTTGTGCCTCCCCGGGGGTGGATGTGAAGAGGGGACAGCCCTGGTGGCACTGTGTCACCCTGTGCCCTTTCCTGGTGGCACTGTGTCACCCTGTGTCCCTTCCACACACTAGCAGGGCTCATTTTAACGAGGGGACAATGGGAGCAGCCCTAATGAACCCAGATGGTAAAACCCATCTTCCAAGGAGCCACAGGCCAGGCAAGGAGGAGCAGATTTAAGATGGAGGTGTCTTGGACCAGTCTCTCTGGTGGAAAAGGGAGGTTTGAGTGGTGGAGGCTGTGGGAAAGTCCTCAGAGCAGGGCAGGGGTGGACAGAGCTGCAAAAACTCTGCCTTGGGCAGAAATCTCTCCTTGGGGCTTTGAAGAGAAGTTTGGATGTGCTGGGAGGGCCCTGCCCTTGGTTTCCTGTGGCTTGGAGGAGCAGGATGCTTCCCAAAGGACCAGCTCTGCCAGAGCCATCCCCATTCCAGCACAGAGGCTCCCCTGACCTCAGGGAGCAGCAGGAAGGGGCCTGGAGATGATTTTCTCATGCTTGGGATGAGCATCCAGGTCTTCTTCCCTTGGCTCTTGGCTGTGCAGCACAGAGGGACGACAGGAGGGATCCGTGGTCCTTCCTCCTCCTCTGCTCCTGGGTGACCTTGGATCTGTCCCTTCTCCTCCCTGGGCCAGGCTCCCCTCCTCACTGAGCAGCCTTGCCCTGGGTGCAGCATTTCCCTGGCTCTGTGTGTGTGTCAGGAGCTGCAAATTGATGCTCAGCTCTCCCAGCCCCGAGCTGAGAGTAGATTTCCACCTCCCGAAATCCCTCGGCTCCTCTGTCCCCACTCCTCCCTCCTTTCCCTGCTCTGTGACCTTGATGGGGTGAGCTGCACCTTCCCAGGCCTGCTGAGCTGGGTGCTGCACCAGGAACATCTCTGCCCTCTCCTTTAGGAGCTGTGGGGGATTTCTGTGCAAGCTGAAAGGGGAGAAGTGGTAATGGTTGGGCAGAGAGGGACCAGCAGAGTCCGCAGAGGATGAAATGCTCATTTTTAATTCACCCAATCTCATCTTGTGGCTTTTCCTGCCTCAGTTTCTCCTTTTTGAACCCAAAATGAGAGATAAATGTAGAATTTGGACACAGGAGCAGAGAGATTCCCCTGCACCCCATCATTTGGACCCAGATCACGTTTGCTGCTCTCCTTGGGCTCTGCTGTAAATCCCCATCTCCTCCCTGCCTTCTCCTGCTCTCCCAGGCCCAGCTGAAAGCTTTGCTGACACATTTCCAGCCTGTTACTGCTCCCCAGCTGCCTTCCCAAGAAAGCAAGGATGGGCAGAGCCAGGACACGTGGCCTGGAGCCTCCCTCCTCCCCTGGCCCTTGGTGAAGCTGCTGTCAGGGCTGGGGGTCTGGGGACTTTTCACTCACCCCAAAAAGCAGCATTTCCCCATGGCTGCTTTTGGGAATGTTGGGAGCCTCTGAGCAAGGGTTAAACCCCTAGGTGTGACAAGGTAGGAGGTTCCCTCCTCCCCTGACCCTTGGTGATGCTGCTGTCAGGGCTGGGGGTGTGAGGAGTTTTCATTCACCCCAAATAGCACCCAAAAATCAGATTTTCTCCACGGTTGCTTTTGGGATCAATGGGAAGCTCTGAGCAAGGATTAAACCCCTGGGTGTGACAAGGCAGGAGCTTTCCTTCTCTCCTAACCCTTAGTGATACTGGGGATGTGGGGAGTCTTCACTCACCCCAAATAGCAGCGTTTCCCCATGGCTGCTTTGGGGATTGTTGAGATCTTCTGAGCAAGGATTAAACCCCTGTGTGTGACAAGGCAGGATCTTCCCTCCTCACCTGACCCTTCGTGATGCCAGTGCCAGGGCTGGGGATATGGGGAATCTTCACTCACCCCAAATAGCACTGAAAAATCAGATTTTCTCCATGGCTGCTTTTGGGATCAATGGGAGCCTCTGAGCAAGGATTAAACCCCTGGGTGTGACAAGGCAGGAGCTTCTCCATCCCTGCCCTTCCCCTGGTGGGTTAAATCCAGTTTGTCCCATGGCAAACCATTCCCACGTGCCTTGGATCTGCTGCTGTGGTGGTTCCCACACCAGTCCAAAGGGATGCGGAGCTTGGGGTCACCCTGTGCCACCTGGGCATGGATGGGGACTCTCACTTTGTGCCAGCAGGAGCCCTGGACTCAGCCCAGGGCTCAGGGAATGGTGGAATGGTGCTCAGGGCTCAGGGAATGGTGTTTGCTGTCTGAGGAGTTCAATGTGAAGGTTTCCACTGGGACCAGGGAAGTGGACATCTCATTCAAGGACACAGCCAGGGACATGGAGCAGGATGAGGTGAGTTATTCCCTCCCCTTGTAATGCCTGCAGCACAAACTGGTCCTTTCCAGGGTCCTGCTGTGGGAAAAGCCACGTTCCCTCTCCAGCTGGGTGCCACCAGCACTGGTTTTACCTGGGCAAAGCTGTGGGTGCAAAGGCAGCCCTGGTCTGGCAGCACAAGTGAGGTTCTTGCAAACCATGGGCTCTCAAAGACCCTAATCTGTCTTCTAAAGAGAGAGAAAAAATGCACATTTAAGAAAATTAAGGTCATGGGGACTAAGTAAACAAGCTGAATCTCCATCTGTCAGTGACAAGGGTTTTCTATCTCGCTCCAGCCCGGAAAGCTCCTGCTCGTCAGCTGATCTGCCTTGTCTTTCTCACAGGGTGGTTGTTATTTTTGGCAGATGATTTTTTGATTAAATTCCCTTTTCCTACCAAAGGAATGTGCAGAAATACCTTTCTCAGATGGATTTGGGCTGTGCTTTTTCGTTTGAGGGTGCAGCCCTCGGGGCTGGTGCAAAAAGCTGGGGAAATGAGGAGGAAGAGCCCTGCTGACCTGGCTTTCCCTGGGCCCTGTTCCTGTCTGTGTGGGCTGGTGGCTTCGTGCAGGCTCTGCCTGGGCTCATCTCCCATTCCCAGCAGGGATGGGGATGGAGAAGGCTGGGTGTGCTCATGGAATCAGGAATGATCCTCTCTCCTCCAGCTGGGATCTCTGCCAGGATCTCAGGCTGGGGCTGAGCCATGGGGACCCAGCAGGAACTCCCCAAAGCAGCCATGGGGCACTGCCAGAGCCCTGCCAGGAGCAGGATCTGCATCTCTGATAAGGTTTTTCCCTCTAATTCAACTTGGGCATGGGCAGGAAGACTTGTACCTGTCCTTCACCCTCCTGCCAATGCTTAGAGGGGTCATCCCCATCCCATTAAAGCAGCCCTGCTGAGTCTCCAAATCCTTTGGGAATGTTGCTGGCTGGAGTGTCCTCCAAGGCTCTGAGAGCTTCTGAGGCTTTGTAGGGGCTGGAAGGACCCTGCTCTTTCAGGATCTGTGTCCTGGTGCCTCCCAGCCCTGAGAACAACTTGTGAGGACCTAAACCAAGGAGAGGAACAGGCTGAGATCCACAGGGATGCTGTGGGGCCTGTGCTGACCCCTGGCTCAGCACCCCCTACCCTGGAGCTGGCATCTCCCAGGGCTTGGGGTGTCCCCAAAAAGCTGTTTGGGTGCCCTCACTGTGGGTCATTGTACTCTGGCATCTTGGCCAGCACACCCTGGATCTTCTTGGCTGTCTCCCTAATCCTAAAGAGAAACTTTAGAGATCCTAAAGAGATATTTTAGGGGTCCTAAAGAGATATTTTAAGGATCCCAAAGAGAAACTTTAGGGATCCTAAAGAGATATTTAGGGGTCCTAAAGAGATACTTTAGAGATCCTGAAGAGAAACTTCAGGGATCCTGAAGAGAAACTTTAGGGATCCTAAAGAGATATTTTAGGGGTTCTAAAGAGATATTTTAGAGATCCTAGAGATACTTTAAGTATCCTAAAGAGATACTTTAGGGATCCTAAAGAGAAACTTTAGGTATTCTAAAGAGATACTTTAGGGATCCTAAAGAGATATTTTAGGGATCCTGAAGAGAAACATTAGAGATCCTAAAGAGAAACTTCAGAGAATCCTACAGAGAGACTTTAGAGATCCTAAAGAGATATTTTAGTGATACTAAAAAGATACTTTAGAGATTCTAAAGAGATATTTTAGGGATCCTAAAGAGAAACTTCAGAGAATCCTAAGAGCTACTTTAACGCCAAGCCCTCCTGGTGCTCTGCAGGAGCTGCTGAGCAGGCAGGGAGCAGCGAACAACCCGTGGGTGATTTATCCAGCTCTGCACAAACCCACACCGAGCCCGAGCCAGCTCTGGTGGGAATCCTGCCCTTGCCTGGCTGCCGGGTGGTGCCCTGGCCGTGCTCCGTGCCCATCCCCAGCCGGCTGAGGATGCTCCAGCCCCGGGCAGCCACGTGCCGGTAATTGCCACGATCGAGCAGCGAGCGGCTGCTGTGAATGAGCCCTCGTTAGGAAATTAAACATCTCTGGCCTGGCCTCGACAAAATAACTCAAGCGGCTTCTCCTGAGGAGCCGGATCCGGGAAAGATGTGGAGCCGAGATGGTTGCTTGGCAACGGATGCAGCCGACAGTTGAAAATAGATTTTATTTTTTTTTTCATACAGGAACAGGGCCTGGCAAAGGGGGAACTTCCGACAGGGGTGAGAAAACGCCGAGGTGAGGGTGGCTGAGGGGGAGGTTTCCTGCTCCTGGTGCTTGGCTGATGGGCTTTGCTGCCTGGGCTGAACCCACTGCCCTGAATAGGGATGGGATTGTGGGCTGAGCTGGATCAAAAATGTCCAAGAGGAAATGAAATAAACAGGGCAGGAGGCTTTTCCTCCTTTTAATGCCTTTGTTAAAAGTGATCAGCTCAAGGTTGGGAAGCTCGATGAGTCCACGGTTTCTCCGCTGCTGCTCCCAGGGTGACTCAGAGGAGGAGGAATGTGCAGCTTTATTCACTAAAGGGCAGAGCTGGGGGTCCCATCTTCATGAAAACAGTGGGGGTATACCCCGTGTTATGACTTTTGGGTTTTCCAGTCTCGAGGTCTTGGCTCCATCTGGGGTCTTGCTCAGGGCAAGGGGCAGCAAATGTTCTCAGCATCTCTGCAGGCTCAGCACTCTGTTCCTTATGTCCAGACATCACTCTTATCTCTTAATTCTGTGTTGGCTCATTGTTTTGGGGGTTTTTCAGTAAGTTTGGTGGGGTAGCTTCTCAAGGCATGCTGGTCCCGAGGTTATTTTGCATTCTCTCTGATATCCCCGCCTCTCACCCATCTGGGAGAAGAACCATCAACTTAGCCCCGGGCAGGGCCATACTGATAGAAAAGGAGCAATTAACGAAACAACCGGTGGTTACAATAATGAACAGGTAGAACTTCACCTTGGCAGCACTGGTTTCACTCTGCAACCCTTTTTTTCTCAAAAAGCATTGGCAGATTTTTACTTATAACAGGAGAGAAGAGCTGGGAATGGCTCTGGAAAAGCCTCCAGGGTGGGAGGAGGTGGTGCTGCTGCCCATCTGTGGTGGGTCAGGTCTGGGAGCAGGGCACCACCATGGCCCAGGCACCAGCCTGGTGTCCCCTGGGAGCAGAGATGGAGAGGACAGGAAAGAAGGAAGTCCATCTCTTCAGGAGGGTCCCTTTTCCAAGCTGGGGCATTTATTGTGGCAGTTCTGTGTTTTCTCCCCAGCTGATGTTGCACCATGGTCCAGTTTGGGTCCAGTCTCTGCCCCATCTGACCCCAGTGCTCCCAGTATGGAGAGGAAGGACATGCTGCTTTCCCAGTTTGGGGATGCCCAGCCCAGTGGAGCAGATTTCCACAATGAACCCAAGATTTTTGAGGCAGGGCGGAAATCTGCAGGGCTGGGCTGGGTTCTGGGCATCTCCTGAGGTTCTTCTGTGCAGGATTGCTCCTCCTCACCCACTCTGAAAGCTGGGGAAGTGAAGGTGCCAGGGTGGATGGCTTTGCCTTGGCTGCTGCTGTTTTTTGCAGCTGTTATCTGCTGTAAAGCTGCCTGGGGAGATTTAGCATCAGGCCCCAAGGCTTTTCAGTCACTCCTGATAACTTCCTGGGATGCAGAGACAGCCTGGGCATGTGTCACTGTGCCCTGAGTGCTCCCAAGCTGTCATGGAGTGAAGCTGGAGCTGTGCTGATGGTCAGGAGGGGAAGGAGCAGGACAGGCAGGGCAGAGCCTGGGTTTGGTGTCAGGCCTTGGGAGGTTCAGCTGCTGGGCTGGAGGTGTTAGAGGAGAGAAGAGGTGTCACAGGGATGTGACCTGTCATCACCTGTCACTGTGCCCTGGAGCACAGGGAAACTCCTCTCTCTGGGACACAGGAGGCTTTTCTCCATGGATGAGAGCAGCTGTGGCTGCCCCTGGATTCCTGCAAGTGTCCAAGGCCAGGCTGGACAGGGCTTGGAGCAGCCTGGGGCAGTGGAAGGTGTCCCTGGCCTATGGAAGATGTTCCTGGTCTATGGATGATGTCCCTGCCCATGGCAGGGGTGGGCTTGGATGAGTTTTAAGGTCCCTTCCCACCTAAACCATCCTGGCACTCTCTAATTCTCAACCAGAACATTGCTCCTGGTCTTGCTCTTTCCTGGGGCAGGAGACCCTCCAGGTTCAGGTGAATGTCCCAAGACACGAGGGGTGGACACCCTTGTCTCCTGGTGCTGCAGGGATGGACACCCTTCTCTCCTGGTTTTGCAGGGATGGATACTCGTCTCTCCTGGTGCTGCAGGTCCCAAATCACAGTGGTGGACACCCTTCTCTCCTGGTGCTGCAGGGATGGGCACCCTTCTCTTTAGGTGCTGCAGGTCCCACCAGCCCACAGGGGTGGACACCCTTCTCTACTGGTGCTGCAGGTCCCAAATTACTGGGGGATGGACACCTTTCTCTCCTGGTGCTCCAGGTCCCAATCACAGGGATGGACACCTTTCTCTCTGGGTCCTGCAGGGATGGAAATCCTTCTCTCCTGGTGCTGCCGGTCCCACCATCCCACTGCAGATAAGCCAAACCCAACTGACCCTGACTGATCCCTTCCCCACACAGGTCCTGCTGATGAAGAGGAGGTGAGCCCCGACCTGTAGCTCCCACTCTGTGCTGCTCCCTGCGGGACCTTCCTCCTCCTCCTCCTCCTCCTCCGTGCCCGATCCCGCCGCGGGGCCGCCCCGATGCCGAAGAACAGCAAGGTGACGCAGCGGGAGCACAGCAGCGAGCATGTCACTGAGTCGGTGGCCGACCTGCTGGCCCACCAGGAGCCCGTGGACTACAAACGCAGCGTCCTCAACGTGACAGGGGACACGTGGGACAAGCAGAAGGAGGGGGACGAGGACCTGGAGGCGGAGAACCGGCCGGCGTGGAACAGCAAGCTGCAGTACATCCTGGCGCAGATCGGCTACTCCGTGGGGCTGGGCAACGTCTGGCGCTTCCCCTACCTCTGCCAGAAGAATGGAGGAGGTGAGACATGGGCAGGGATGGGCTTGGGGTTTGAAATGGGGCAGGGATGGCCTCGGGTTTTGTGTTGCTGAAATGGCTCCTGAGGTATTAAAGCATCTTTTTCCCAACCCCACGACAGAAGAAGTCGAGATTCCTCGGCTCTGGTTTTCAGGGTTGTTTATTCTCTCTCTTATCTATTCCATTCTTTCTCTGAGATCCGTCCAGCAGGTTGGTTTGTGGCACAGTGACTGCCTCTGGGGTGGTTCTAGTTCTTTATACTGAGAACTACGTGTACTATATTTACAATAATGGGGAAGCGCAAACAACGTCTGCCCACCTCTGCCAGAAGAATGGAGGAGGTGAGAGATGGGGCAGGGATGAGTCTTGGGTTTGGTGTTGCTGAAATGGCTCCCGAGGAATTAGACTCTTTTTCCCAACCCCATGACAGAAGAAGTTGAGATTCCTCGGCTCTGGTTTTCAAGGTTGTTTATTTTTCCTTATCTATTCCATTCTTTCTCTGACCCGCTGAGGTCTGTCCAGCAGGTTTCCAAGAGCAGCCCAGAGGGTCAGGTCTCTCCCAGCTGTGCTAAGCCCCACCACCCTTCATGACACCAATGAGAGGGTGGGTTCCTCATCATTAATCCAAACCCAGTCCCATTGGAGAGAGCCAGGACAGTGCCCCTGTCCTCTCCATGCTCCCAGTGTTCCATCTTTTACCATTGCCCCAGCCCTGCAGCTGCCCTCAATAATTCAAGCATCTCCTGTGTCACATCAGGATGAGTCATTCATGAGTGCAGTCAGCACTCCCCTCCCTCCCAGGGCTGCTCAGCCCCATTCCCTTCCCTCCCCATCCGAGATGGAGCTGGCTGTGCCCAGCTCTTGCATCCCAGCACCTCCCAGAGCCCTGTTTCAGCTCCAGCTTAGCTCAGTTTTGTCTCAGCACAGCTCTTCATGGGTGTTCACCCCAAATTCAGAGCTGGGATAGGTCAGTACAGCCCTGCTGGCTTCATCACACAGCTGCCCACAGCTGGCCTCTGATTGCCAAGAAAGTTTTCCCCATTAAATGAGATTTAGAACAAGATTTCCCCATTTAATGATATTTAGAACCAGATTTCCCCACTAAATGAGATTTTAAAACCAGATTTAGAGCCAGAGGTTGGAGAACCAGCATCCTCCTTCTCTGCAAGGATTAACCCAGCTGTGCTTCAGTTTCCCCATGCCACAGCAATCTGTAATTAACCATAATTAGTGCACTCAGTGAAAAATCCTCAGCTTAGGCTGAGCTCTCTGCTGTCCTGGTTATTTGGAGGGTTTTTTGCTCAGCTGAGCAGTGCAGGGGTTTGGGTGTTGGGGAAGATGAAACAGGAAAGCCTTATAAATATGATTGCCTGGCAAAAGATTTTGAGAATATGGAAACTATAAGCCAGATTGAAATGAAAGCAAGCTTTGAGATCCCTCACTTACTGAACAACAGGAAAACAATGGTGTGCCCAGCTGAAGGTGATCCCCTTTTGATGGAACAACACCCTCTGCTTGCAGACAGGCCCAAGGGTCAGAGCAGACCCTGCCAGCTTGGCAGAAGGGCCCAAAGAGGAGTTTTAGACTTTAAAATGTAACTCAGTATGGTAACGTAATGATTCTTATAGGCTGTATGTAAATGCTATAGGATTTGTATCTTGTACTGGATTGGTTAGTGAGAATCAGAATATTCAGCACAGAAGAAGATTTATGGTATTGTAATGAGAACTTTGCACTCTTACCTCTTGTCTCTTAGCTCTTGCCTTTTACTCTCTTCTCTCCATTTATACTCTTACCCCCTCTTTTACTCTTTTACCCTTTTACTCTCTCACCCTCCCATCCTCTCTGCCCCTCTCTTCTCTCAGTCCTGCTCCAGCTGTGGCTGGCAGCTCCCAGCAGGGCCCTGCACCCAGGCCCTTTGCAATAACCCACAAGTTCCCAGCCCTGCCTGCAGAGATCTCTCGTTTCCATCCATCCCCACCGTCCTACCCCCGACGCTCTGACATTTGGGAGGGATGGACAGACAGACAGAGCTTTCCTGGCGCTCTGAGCAGCTCCAGGATGTGATGGCTGTGGCTGCTTTCCCTGCTGTTCTCCCAGCAGGTGTGTGCGGGGGAGAACAGCTCTGTGCTGCTGCCAGGATGGGCTGCAGCCAAATCCCCAGGACTCGGCGTGCCGGGAGCCAGCAGGGGCTGCCAGCTCTGCCCTGGTGCTGCACAGGCATGAGATGCTCACCTTTGCAGGCACCACGGCAAGGAAATCTCCAAATTTGCATCTGAATCTGTCTCACATCCACCTGTCTGTAGGGTGAGATAGCCAGGAGAGTGTTGCACAGATGGGATGCTCGTGGTCCTTCCTGAATTTCCCTGAGCTCCAGCTCTGCTCTCTGCCTCTCCTTTTACCCTCCTTCTACCCTCACCCTGGGCTGCTGCACCTCAATATTGCCAGCTGGGGTCTATGTGCAAATCACAAATGGAATGGCATTGCTAGGAATGTGCCTTGAGCGATTTTATTTTCCAGCATCAGTCTCATTACATGGTTATGACAATGGGAAGATGCCATCAGCTCACATCCCAGGCAGCAGATGAACAACTCAATGCTACAACTCACTTTAAAAGTTTTTTGACCAATCATACAAAGCAAAAGCACATTGAGAGTATTTATATCTGTATAATATATATTCTATATTGACAGTAGTTCTGTCCACCACTATAAGCACAGGTACCTTTGGTTAAAACAATGCTTGCTTATTTCAAATACAACACCTGCTTGTAACCCTTAAAAACAATGCACAAAGCTCCATTACTCCATTATTAAGCTTAGAACTTCCTAATATCTTGCTAGATAAACTTTTCTGTAGTTTAGGGAGTTATTCTAGACAAGCATTAATACACAGACCATTGTTCCATTTGTCCTTGCTTTTCTCCTTTTGAAATAATTTTTCTGCTGACCAATCTCATGGCTGCTGCTTAGCTCCAATCACAGTTCTGCTGTCTCTGAGGCCTTTTGCAGCTTTCCCAAAACCCTCTGATTTTATGGATTCCCACACTCAATTTCTCTCCCTGCCCCCATTTTTAACTCACCATCCCCATCCATGCTGCGGCTGATTCTCTTTTCAGAGTCCCTGCTTGGAGCAGCACCCCCTGCCCAGGTCCTGCCTGGCCTGGGGAGTGGAGTGTGACCGTGTTCACAGGAGTCTGAGGGTGAGGGAAGAGAGGAGGATCTGACTCCATGTTTCAGAAGGCTTGATTTATTATTTTATGATATATATTATATTAAAACTATACTAAAAGAATAGAATAAAGGATTTCATCAGAAGGCTGGCTAAGAATAGAAGGGAAAGAAAGAATGATAACAAAGTCTTGTGGCTCGGACTCTCTGTCCAAGCCAGCTGACTGTGATCGGCCATTAATTAGAAACAATCAACATGGGCCAATCACAGATGCACCTATTGCATTCCACAGCAGCAGATAACCATTGTTTACATTTTGTTCCTAAGGCCTCTCAGCTTCTGAGGAGGAAAAATCCTAAGGAAAGGATTTCTCATAAAAGATGTCTGTGACAGTGGTGGCTGTCACTGGAGTGTCAATCCAGGCGGGAATTTCGGTTGTCTTTGGACCTTCTGCTGCCCTGCAGGAGCCAGGCCCATTCTCCTGAGCCCATTCCTGAGCTGCTGGCAGGAGCTGGAGCTGTTCCTCAGGCAGGAGCTGCAGCGTGAGTCATCGCATCCCTTATGGTCATCGCTTCTGCTTCGGGAACCACCAGCTCCTCCAGCCCCAGCACTCACTCAGACAGACATTAACTGAGTTTTAATCTGAGTTGTTTCCACTCTTTGGCCATGCAGGGTGGAATGTGGCATGGGGATGCTGCTGCTGGGAATGTGGGATGTCCAGGGGGATGTGCTGGGACCGGGGCAACAGGACAGGAATGTGGCTATGTCCCCAGAGGGTCAGCTCATGGAGGTGGCTCCTTGCACATGGTGTCTTGGTTTGAAAAGTCAGGTGCCTGCTAAGGAAGGAAGGAGCCTCAACTGAAATGGAAAATGTAAACCCCCTCCTTCTGAATTGCTATAAATTTGAAATTAAGGGGCTCTCAGGCAAAAATATGGGAGCAGGAATAACAGTTCTTTACTAGGAAAATTAAAAATACAAAAGCAATAGTACAAACAAATAAAAAAAAAACCACTGCCAGAGTCAGACCATGCCCTGCCCCCTGTGTGTCAGGGGGTGTCCCAGCCCCATCCCATGGGGGCTCAGCCCTCCTGCAGTGCCAGCTGTGGCTCTGCTGCAGCAGGGATCCTGCACAAGGGGGGAGTTTTCCTCTGCAGCTCCAGGGCTGCTGCAGATGGGCCTGGGCTCCCTCTGGCCATGCAGGGCAGCAGAAAGCTGCTCCTCTGGCAATGCAGGGGGCAAAGGCTGCTGTGCTGTGCCAGGCTCAGATTGGATCCAGGTAGGAATGCTTGGCTCCTCCCCTGGGCGGAGCATCTCCCCATGGGATGGTGGGATTGGATCAGCCCTGCAGGGACACTCAGTGGCCATGGACAGCAGAGATCTCCTGGAGGGAGGGTTGGGTGTGGGAGAGATAAAGAAAAAACTGCCCAATGAACAGCAGAGATCTGCCCCAGCTCTGACTGACAGTGATAGAATTCACACATTGCCTTGCAATCCAGGACACATTGAGATTTATCTGTGTGGATTCAGGGAGTCCATGGGGACGTTGGGATCAATCCCATATGATCACACTGGCAGGGAATGCCACAGCCTTTGCTTCCACACCTGTTTGCTCCTCTCCACAGCTTCTCCTCTGGCCAAGCTCTGATCTCCATTCCTGGATCACAAAGCTATGGAAACCTTTAGGTTGGAAAAGCTCTTGAAGATCATTGAGTCCAAATATGAACCCAGCACAAGGCCACCACCAGCCCATATTCCCACCTGGCACACCCCCATGGTTTTTAAGCCCTTGCAGGGATGGGGATTCTCCTGCTGCCCTGCACAGCCTGTGCCAGTGCCTGACCATCCTTCCATGAAGAAATTTGTCCCCATATCCAATCTCAGCCTCCCATGGTACAACTTGAGGCTGTTTGCAAATGAACTGATGGACCAGGCAGAGCCTGCCCAGCTCTGCCCTGCTTGTCCATCTGTCCTCGGAGCAGGGAGATCAGGAATGACTTTTCTCTCCTCTTCCAGGTGCCTACCTGGTCCCTTACCTGGTCCTGCTCATCATCATCGGGCTGCCCCTGTTCTTCCTGGAGCTGGCCGTGGGGCAGAGGATCCGCCGGGGCAGCATCGGCGTCTGGAACTACATCTGCCCCCGCCTGGGGGGCATCGGCTACGCCAGCTGCCTGGTGAGCACAGCCTGGGGACCCTCCAGGGCCACCCTGGGACCCTCCAGCGCCACCCTGGGACACTCCAGCTTCACCTGGGGATGCTCCAGGCCCACCCCAGGGACCCTCCAGGGCCATCCCGGGGACTCTCCAGCCCCATGGGATTCTCCAGTGACACTCCTGGGACCCTCCAGTCCCACCCTGGGGACCCTCCAGCCCTGTGGACCCTCCAGCCCTGCCCCAGTGACCCTCCAGCCTTGGGGACCCTCCAGTCCCAGCCTCGGGACCCTCCAGTCCCAGCCTGGGGACCCTCCAGGGCCCCCTTCAGGACCCTCCAGGGCCACCCTGGAGTCTGCAGGGTGAGGCAAACCTCGAGGAGCCCCAGGGTGTAGGAATGTGCTCTCTGTTGACAGAGTGACAAAACTCTCCTCTGTCTCCTTAAAAAGGAAATAAGTCCAGAAGTTTCGCTCCTCAATTAGGTGAAAAGACACCTTATAGGATCTGGGGGACTTCACCTCAAACTTAAGGATAGCCAGTTGGACAGGAGCTAAAAAGTCTCACCTAATCAATTTACTAGAAAAAGAAGTGAACAAAGAAACAAATGCCTTTGGTGAGGTGTTTTACCAGGAGCAAGAACCTCTTGCACTAAGCTCAGTTTTTCTCTGTTTGCTATTTTGCCTTTTATTAAACCTTTTTGTTTCCAACACTGCAACAGAAGCCATCCTGCTGATTTTATGCCTCCAAAGGTAGCTGAGCTATCTTGGGTGAGTAATAGACCTCCAAGAGCTCATGAGACCTGGCTCAAAGAAGCTCCTGTAACACCAGGGGGAAGTTGGAGAGGTCAAGAGGTGTTTTTGCAGCTCCACCCATGGCTAGGGGCTTGTGACCGTGTTCACAGGAGTCTTAGGATGAGGGAAGAGATGAGGATCTGACTCCATGTTTCAGAAGGCTGATTTATTATTTTATTATATATATTATATTAAAACTATACCAAAGGAATAGAAGAAAAGGTTTCATCACAAGGCTAAGAATACTAACTAACACACTAAGCTAAGAATAGAATGGAATGATAACAAAGGTTTGTGGCTCAGACAGAGAGTCTGACCCAGCTGGGCTGTGATTGGCCATTAATTACAAACAACCACATGAGACCAATCACAGATGCACCTGTTGCATTCCACAGCAGCAGATAACCATTGGTTACATTTTGTTCCTGAGGCCTCCCAGCTTCTGAGGAGGAAAAATCCTAAGGAAAGGATTTTTCATAAAAGATGTCTGTGACAAGGGCTGGTTTGGGAATGCTCCCACCCCTGATCCCAGCAGCCCTAGAGGTGCCCTGGGCACATTTCACTGCCCTGTGGTTTGATGCCGTGTCCTCCTCCCTCCTTCCTCCCCAGGTCTGTTTTTTTGTTGGTCTCTATTACAACGTCATCATTGGCTGGAGCATCTTTTACTTCTTCAAGTCCTTCCAGTACCCCCTGCCCTGGAGCGAGTGCCCCATCGTGAGGAACGGCTCGGTGGCTGGTGAGGCACAGGGAATGGGCTGGGAGGGGGCAGGGACCAGGACAGGGGGGCTCTGGGACACTGGGGACATGCCACCAAGCCCAGCAGAACGTGGGGCCACAGGAGGCTGAGGTTCCTCTCTGCCACAGCTGCCCTGACCATGTGGAGAGCTTCCCCTTGGGCTGGATGAGTGTCTCCAGTGCTCTCTGTCCCCACTGATGGGATTTAATGCCACTTTGACAATCCAGAATCCCCACTGATGGGATTTGATGCCAGTGTGGGAATCCAGAATGGGATTTTGTGACTTTGGAAATCCAGAATCCCCACTGATGGAATTTGATGCCACTTTGGGAATCCAGAATGGGATTTGATACCAGTTTGGCAATCCAGAGTCCCCATTGATGGAGTTTGATGCCAGTTTGGGAATCCAGAATAGGATTTGATGCCACTGTGGCAATCCAGAGTCCCCACTGATGGGATTTGATGCCAGTTGGGGAATCCAGAGTCCCGAATCCCCACTAATGGGATTTGATACCCCTTTGTCAATGCAGAGTCCCCACTGATGGGATTTGATGCCAGTTTGGCAATTCAGAATGGGTTTTGATACCAGTTTGGGAATCCAGAGTCACTACTGATGGCATTTGATGCCACTTTGGGAATCCAGAGTCCCCACTGATGGCATTTGATACCAGTTTGGGAATCCAGAATCCCACATCCCCACTGATGGGATTTGATGCCAGTTTGGGAATTCAGAATTCCCCCTGTTGTGGTTTGATGCCAGCTGGGGATTCCAGAGTCTCCACTGATGGGATTTGATGCCAGTTTGGGAATTCAGAATCCCCCTGGTGTGGTTTGATGCCAGTTGGGGAATCCAGAGTCCCCAGTGATGGGATCTGATGCCAGTTTGGGTATCCAGAGTCTCCACTGAAGGGATTTCCAGGCTGCCTCTGTGCTTGAGGCCAGGATCTGACCCAGGACTGTGGAGGGAGGCAGTAAGAGTCAGTCAGGGGCTGCTCCACTGCCTGCCTGAGACATGGATGGAGCTAATGAGGTTTTATAACATCTGAGCATCAGCTTGGGACTCTCTGAGAGGTTTTATAGCAAATGAAAATGTCTCTCCCCGTATTTAACATCTCATTTTCACCTGGCAGTAGTTATATGTCCTGTTTCTTCCTTTCCCTGCTAAGAATGAGCCCCATAAATTTCTGCCCCTCAGTTTCCAGGGGTGTCTCCCTTCCCTGGCTGCCTACAGCAGGTCTCTGTAACCGTGTTCACAGGGTGTGAGGATGAGGGAAGAGATGAGGATCTGACTCCATGTTTCAGCAGGCTGATTTATTATTTTATGATATATATTACACTAAAACTATACTAAAAGAATAGAAGAAAGGATTTCATCAGAAGGCTAGCTAAGAATAGAATAGCAAAGAAGAATGATAACAAAGGTTTGTGGCTCGGACTCTCTGTCTGAGCCAGCTGGGCTGTGATTGGCCATTAATTAGAAACAATCAACATGGGCCAATCAAAGATGCACCTGTTGCATTCCACAGCAGCAGATAATCATTGTTTACATTTTGTTCCTGAGGCCTCACAGCTTCTCAGGATGAAAAATCCTAAAGAAAGGATTTTTCATAAAAGATGTCTGTGACAGGTCTCTGACATTTGATCAGCCCAGGAGACAGTGGATGCCTCTCCCCTCATGCTCTCCTGCCTCTCTCCTGCAGTTGTGGAGCCAGAATGTGAGAGGAGCTCAGCCACCACCTACTTCTGGTACCGGGAGACCCTGGACATCTCCAACTCCATCTCTGAGAGCGGGGGGCTCAACTGGAAGATGACCCTGTGTCTGCTGGTGGCCTGGAGCCTGGTTGGCTTGGCCATGATCAAAGGCATCCAGTCCTCAGGGAAGGTGGGTGTTGGTGGCCACCTGAGCCTGGCTGGGCTTTTTCTTGGGAGCAGGAACCTGCTGGACACGCTGTCCTGTGTCCCATTTCCAGAGGAATGCTGTGTCCCACACTGGGATGGTCACACTCACCCCATCGCTGGGGTCACCTCTGGAGGGATCCAGAATAAGATCAGAAGAGGGTTTAGGGAAGAGGTTTAATCCAACTGACACGTTCAGCCAGGCCTTGGTCACCAGCACAGAGAATCCCCCTGAGCTCCAGCACTTCACAGAATCACTTTGGTTGGAAAAGGACTTTGAGGTCATCAAGTCCAACCTGTGACCCAACACCACCCTGTTAGCCAGACCATGGCACTGAGAGCCACATCCAGCCTTTCATTAAACACCTCCTGGGATGGTGACTCCAGCAGCTCCCTGGCCAGCCCCTTGTGATGCCCATTCACTTGTTCTGTGAAGATCTTCTTCCTAATGCCCACCTAAAGCTCCCTTGGTGCAGCTTGAGGCTGTGTCCTCTTGTCTTGTCCTGGGAGCAGAGCCTGACCCCCTTGGCTGCATTCTCCTGTCAGGGAGCTGTAGATGATGGGGTCACCCCTGAGCCTCCTCTTCTCCAGGACAAACAACACTGCCAGAGTCAGAACCCAGCCTGACACCCTGTGGGTCAGGCTGCTGGCAGCAGTCCCATTGGAATTGTGGCTCAGCCCTCCTGCAGTGTCAGGGCTGGTTCTGCTGGAGCAGGGATCCTGGAGAAAGGTGCAGTCTCTGCCTCTGAAGATCCAGTGGAAGAAGAGGCAGCTGCTGTTCCTCTGGGCAATCCAGTGGAGAAGCTGTGCTGGTGTTCCAGAATCTCCAGATTATATCTGGGTAGGAATGCTTGGCTCCTCCCTCTGGGCTCCCATCTCTCAATGGGATGCTGTAGTTCTTATCAGCCATGCAGTGACATTCAATAGCTGTTATCAGCAGATGTCTCCTCCTGAGGGAGGAGTGATTGTGATCACTCAAAGAGAGAGAAGGAAAACTGCCCACTTGACAAAAGATAATCTGCCATACAGATGGTAACAGAATACATCTTGCATTGCAATCTGGAACAACAGGGGAAGAATCCCTGCCCTGCTCCTGCTGGCCGCACCATTCCTGAGCCAGGACAGGAGCCATTGGCCTCCTTGGCCACCAGAGCACTGCTTGCTCATGCCCAGCTGCTTTCCATCAGTGCCCCCAGGTCCCTTTCAGCCTGGCCACTGCCCAGCCACCTGCACCATCTTGCCCCAAGAGGTCCCACAGTTCACCCCTGGGGATCCAGCCCCGTCCTGGGGAGGGAAAAGCTCCCTTCTCCCCCCTGTGAGCTGTTCTTGGGCTGGGTGGGAGGGTGGCTGGGCCCAGGGGCAGGAATTGAGGCTGTGTGTGTTCATCCCTCCTGCTCCAGGTGATGTACTTCAGCTCCCTCTTCCCATACCTGGTGCTTGTTTGCTTCTTGGTGCGGGGGCTGCTGCTGCGTGGGGCAGTGGATGGGATCATGCACATGTTCACACCCAAGGTGAGAGTTCCAAGTTCTACTTTCCCTCCTGGCTGGTCATGCCCTATTTTCCCTAATTCTCTTATTATTCCCCTAATTCTCTTATTATTCCCCTTAATTTCCTCCCCACCCCAAAAATCAAAGTACCAGCCCCAAACTTGGGGACCCCGATAGATCATCGGGATGTGGAATGGCCCCCAAAATTCAGGATGGGGCCAGGACAGCCTGAGCCTCACAAACTCCATCCTCAGCTACCCAGATGCAATATTATATTTATTGCTTCTATTAAAATTTTCAAATATCAATATTTGAAAATTTTAATATATTTCCATATACATTCCCTTGGGCACCTCTGTGCCCCCCAATACATTTCTGGGGGGGGCAGAGGTACCTAGGGGAATGTATAAATACAAAGATTTAATGGAGAGATGCTGGCTGGCAGAAAAAACCTCTGCTGGTGGTATGCACTTATTAATTGAGCAGCTAATTAATTAATTAAGCAGAGATGTAGATGAATCAGCTCAGCTGGCGAGGCTGTTAGAAGACATTAATTATGGTTCCTTGATGAATGATGCTAGGAGGTCTCCAGGCTGCAGTTCTGGCTCCTGGGAGAGGGAGAACTTGACAGGGGGGGACCACAGCAGAAACTAAGAGGGTTTAACTCTTGTTTAAGCTTTGAAGGCCTTCAGTTTAGGTAATCCTAAGTTTCGTAGACAATGGTAAGGATTATAGGGGAGATAGGAAGGAGGATGATGGACATGGTGGTTAAGATAGCAATTATGATGCTGGTTGGTTTGCTGGTACGTCATTGTTTTATATGGTTTGTGGTGTGTGTCCTGACCTCTCTGTGCCTCAGTTTCCCTCTCTGTGTGAATGAGGAGTATCGCTGGCCAGGGATCTATGTACAAATCACAAACAGAACGGGATTGCTGTGGAACTGCCTTGAGCTGTTTTATTTTTCAGCATCAGTCTCATTACATGGTTATGACAATGTGAGCCACCAGCTCACATACCAGGCAGCAGACAAAGAACTTAATGTTACAACTCACTTTATGAGTTTTCTGACCAATCACACAAAGCAAAAGCACATTGACAGTATTTATATCTGTATGGTATATATTCTATATTGACAGTAGTTCTATCCACCACTATAAGCACACGTACCTTTGGCTAAAACAATGCTTGCTTATTTCAAATACTATACCTGCTTGTAAGCCTTAAAACATAATGCACAGAGCTCCATTATTAAGCTTCAAACTTCCTAATATCTTGCTAGATAAACTTTTCTGTAGCTTAGGGAGTTATTCTAGACAGGCGTTAATACACAGACCATTGTTCCATTTGTCCTTGCTTCTCTGCTTTTTAAATAATTTTTCTGCTGACCAATCTCATGGCTGCTGCTTAGCTCCAATCACAGTTCTGCTGTCTCTGAGGCCTTTTGCAGCTTTCCCAAAGCCCTCTGATTTTATGGATTCTCGCAATGAGAAGGATCTGTGAGTGCTGGGTAAAGCCAGACCTGAGTATGGCAGACCATGGAATAACAGAGTGGTTTGGTTTGGAAGGAGCCATAGAGATCATTTCCTTCCACCACCCCACCAAAGCAGCCACAGCTGCCCCCAAAACCACCTCAGCCCTTTTAATGTCACTCTGGGATGGGCTGTGGGACCACCTAACTCCTTTTTCTGTCCTCCCTCCAAGCTGGACAAGATGCTGGACCCTCAGGTATGGCGTGAAGCAGCCACCCAGGTTTTCTTCGCCCTGGGCCTGGGTTTTGGGGGGGTCATTGCCTTCTCCAGCTACAACAAGCAGGACAACAACTGCCACTTCGATGCCACCCTCGTCTCCTTCATCAACTTCTTCACGTCCGTGCTGGCCACCCTGGTTGTGTTCGCTGTGCTGGGCTTCAAGGCCAACATCATGAACGAGAAATGCGTGGTGGAGTAAGAGTTGCTTTTTCTCTGTTTGGGGTGGGCAGGTCTTTGCTGATGCCAGCTGTGATGGGTCTGGAGCTGGATGATGCTGGGGTTTGGTGGGCCCAAGTTCCTGATGGTCAGGAGCTGGATTTCCAGGGATGTGCCTCTGTAGCTGAGGGAGTTGGACATTCAGCTCCTCCAGGCTAAAATCCAGCCCCAAGATGGGCTCAGTCTGCAGCTGGGGTGTGAATCCAACGTGTCTCAGGTGCCCTGCACCACCTGAGAGGTTCTGCTCTCCCTTAGGAACGCTGAGAAGATCTTGGGCTACCTGAACACCAATGTGCTGAGCCACGACCTCATCCCGCCCCACGTGAACTTCTCCCACCTCACTGCCAAGGACTACAACGAGATGTACAGGGTGATCATGACGGTGAAGGAGGGGCACTTCAAAGAGCTGGGCCTGGACGCCTGTCTGCTGGAGGATGAGCTCAACAAGGTACCTGGTGGCACTCCTGGTGGGACCAGCAGGTCATTGTGACCGTGTTCACAGGGTCTCAGGTTGAGGGAAGTGACAAGGATCTGACTCCATGTTTCAGCAGGCTTAATTTATTATTTTATGATATAAATTACATTAAAAATACTAAATACTAATACTAATAAATAGTATTAATAATACTACTACTATTATTACTAATTGCTACTAATATATAGTATTATTACTAATATATAGTATTAATAATGCTATTAATACAAAATATAATAGAAGAATAGAAGAAAGGATTTCATCAGAAGGCTAGCTAAGAATAGAATCAGAAATAATGATAACAAAGGCTTGTGTCTTGAAGTCTCTGTCAAGCCAGCTGGGCTGTGATTGGCTATTAATTAGAAACAACCACATGAGACCAATCACAGATGCACCTGTTGCATTCCACAGCAGCAGATAATCATTGTTTACATTTTGTTCCTGAGGTCTTTCAGCTTCTCAGAAGGAAAAGTCCTAAGGAAAGAATTTTTCATAAAATGTCTGCAACAGGTCACCCTCCCCATTGCCTCTCCCTTTGTCAATCCTGGGCACGTGGATCTGGAAAAACAACTTTTAGAGACCCTCCAGGGATGGAGAATCCAATTCCATGTTGTTTTACCCTGCACACAGGGGTTCCTCCTGGGGTGGGAGAAGCTCTGTCCAGTACAGGTCGAGCAGGGTCATCACCAGCCCATCTCTAGTACCAGACTGGGTTTTTCATTCCTTGAAGAGGGTTTGGTGAGGGAAACCTGAGAGGGGCTCAAACTCTGTGTCCCTGACAAGCTTCTTCTCATCTTTTGGTCCTCTCCCCACCTCAACAGTCAGTGCAGGGGACTGGCCTGGCCTTCATTGCCTTCACAGAAGCCATGACCCACTTCCCAGCCTCGCCCTTCTGGTCTGTCATGTTCTTCCTGATGCTGATCAACCTGGGCTTGGGGAGCATGATTGGGACCATGTCGGGCATCACCACTCCCATCATCGACACCTTCAAGGTGCGCAAGGAAGTGTTCACAGGTGAGGCCTCTTCTCCTACAACCTCCTTGGGAAGGGCTGGGAGGTCCCTGCTGCCTTGAGGAGTCACTCCAGAAGAGGGTGGACATGGTGGGGGGTGAACTGGGCTATGCCCATGCAGGGAATGGACCTTCTGGAGGTCTTGGTGTCCCTCAGGAGGCTCTGCTGACCAGACCTGTTTGCTCCCCACAGTTGGTTGCTGCATCTTCGCCTTCGTGGTGGGGCTGATCTTTGTGCAGCGTTCTGGAAACTACTTTGTCACCATGTTTGATGATTACTCAGCCACACTGCCGCTCACCGTGGTGGTCATCCTGGAGAACATCGCTGTGGCCTGGATTTACGGCACCAAGAAGTAAGGAATTTCTACAGCAAAAGGAATAACTGGGGTGTAACTCCTGACTAGAAACCTCTCCTTCCACCTCTTGAGTTTTTCTTCACGAGGAAATGCTCCAAGGGTAGTTAGAGAGGCAGGAGTTTGGTTCATTCTGATCCTCCTGTTCTGTCCTGGTGTAACACAGCCCCAGGAGTGGGTTCTTCTCATGGGTTTCTCCTCTTGGTTGTGATGCTCTGTTACTTGCGATGACCCATTTTTCTGAGGTTTCCAGGTCCTCCTGGAAGGGGAGGCTGTTCCCCACAGTTCTCCTTGTCTTCAGGCTTGAGGGATGCTGAGATGGTCAGCTGGGTTCTTCAGGCTGTGACTTGAGCATCAGCAGGGTTCCTGGGAGGTTGTTTCTCACTCAGAGATGGATGTTGGGGACACCCTTGAGGGGCTTCTCCTAAGTTACACCCCATTGGCTCCTTCCCCTGTTCCTATGCCTGAACAGAGGTGTTCCTGAGGCTCTCCCTCCCTTTCCCCTGATTGTGTCTCACCTTGATACTGCCTGGAGACCAAGGTCAGCCAGGAGGCCCCTGGGGGAGAGAGATGGACCTTGGGGGAGTGTGTGTCAGAGAGGAGAATATCTCACTGCGCAGCTGAATTAAACATCTGTGGATGGTGACAGTGGTCACAGGGGTTTTGGATGAGGGAAGAGATGAGGATTTGACTCTATATTTCAGAAGGTTTGATTTATTATTTTATGATATATATATATATTACATTATAACTATAGTAAGGATAGAAGGAAAAGTTTCATCTCAGAAGGCTGGCTAAGCTAAGAATAGAATGGAAAAGAATGATAACTAAAGCAGCTGGCTCGGACAGAGAGAGAGAGCCAGCTCTGCCGTGAGTGGTCACTAAATCTAAATATCTACATGAGACCAATCATGGATCCACCTGTTGCATTCCACAGCAGCAGATAACCATTGTTTATATTTTGTTTCTGAGGCCTCTCAGCTTCTCAGAAGGAAAAATCCTAAGAAAGGATTTTTCATAAAAAGATGTCTGTGACAATGGATATTATGCAAAAGCCTTTTTTGCTTCTTTACCCTGGACTTCACTAGCAGCAATTCAAGCTGCAACAGGACATCATGATTCCATGTTTTTCCTCGGCAGGTTCATGCAGGAGCTGACGGAAATGTTGGGATTCAGGCCCTACCAGTTCTACTACTACGCCTGGAAGTACGTGTCCCCCATCTGCATGGCCGTGCTCATGACTGCCAGCATCATCCAGCTGGGAGTGAGCCCCCCGGGATACAGCGCCTGGATCAGAGAGGAGGTGAGCACAGCTCCCTCCCCTTCCCCACCCTGCCCCAGTCTCGGGTTTCTGGTTGTTAATTGCTGCCCCAAGATGTGCAGGATGTCTTTGTTTCAGCCGTGCATCTGAAGAATGAGTCTGGACTCTTCACTTTTCGGTCTTGAGGTTGTTTATTAATTCTTATCTATAAAATTTTCTTTCTTCCCAGCCGAGATCTGCTCAGCAGGGCAGCCACAGGCACTCTGTGTTGTCCTTTTATACTACAAACTACATATAACATATTTACACTTAATTCCCAATACCTATCACTTATGTTAGACAGTGCACTTCTACTCCAAACCGATCCCAAAGTGCCAACATCACTGCAGGAAATGGAGAACAAGAAGAAGAAGATGAAAGGCTGGACACACCCACGTTCCTCCATCTTACCCCCATACCAAAAATCCTAAAATCGACATTTTCACCCTGTGATCATTTTATTATTGTACTATTTAAACTTCTGTGACTTTCAGGTCCTCATACAAAGCTGGTAATTTGCTCCAGGGGTCAAAATCAAATCCCCAGGTGCTCTGGGCTGTGTGCCAGGGTCTCTGAGCCCCCCAGTGGGGTCCTGGCAACTCTGGACACCCAGAGGGATGTGCTGACATCCCAGCACAGCAGGGGCAGCTCAGAGCTGCAGAGCACTCTGCTCATCCCAGCTCTGCTCATTCCTCCTTCCTCTCCTGCTGGGCGACATTCCCACCCTGTTCATCCTCTGGGAGCAGTTTGTTCACGCTGCCCAGATATCTCTGCCCATGGGCTGAAGTTTGTGTTGGTTTTGGTTGGCTCCCACAGCTCCACGCTGTGCCTGCGTGAGGATCCTTCCCTTTGACCTGAGCCCACCTTCATGTGGTGTCCCTGGGTCTGGCAGGAGACAGGAGGAGCTGTCTGGTGTTTCAGAGATGTCGTGCCTTGTTGGGAAGGATGAAAGTTTGACAAGAAAGTCTCACAGATATGTGTGCCTAGCAGAAAGATTTTTAAATGTAGAGTCTGATGAAGGAATAGAGATGGAAGCAAGTTTTGATATAGAAGTAAAGAATTGCTGAGCCAATCTTACTGGATAACCAAGAAGGCAAAGAGTGTGTAAGTTAGAAGGCGTTTTTATGGCTTAGACCAAAGGATAAACCCACTCTAAACAAGAAAATGTTTTTACCAAGCAGAAAGATGGCACAGGCAAAAAAGTCAGCAAAGCTGCAAGTAGAAAAAAAGATCTCAGAATTTTCCACTGCAAGAAAATTGAAAAACAACTTCTAGCTTAAACTGTAATGTGCCAACTTTTAGTGATTGGAGAATAGTAACATGAATATGGTAATGATAGTAGTTATGATAGGCTATAGATAAAAGTTAAGGTATAGATTGGTTCTGCTGTATTAAGATGCTCAGCAAAATATATAATGCATTGTAACGAAAAGAAAAGTATATAATGCATTGTAACCTAAACTAAGGGTCTCCAGGCCTGCCTGCAGCTGGAGCTGACAGCTGTAGGCACAGCTCTGTCACCCCTGGACTGCTGTAATGTTTTGGCTGGGACGAACTGCATTTTGGAGAGCTGCCTGGAGTCCCACATCTCTCATTTAGGTTCTTACAGTACCTGGTGTGTGACCGTGTTCACAGGGGTCTGAGGATGAGGGAAGAGACGAGGATCTGACTCCATGTTTCACAAGGCTTGATTTATTATTTTATGATATACATGATATTAAAATTATACTAAAAGAATAGAAGAAAGGATTTCATCAGAAGGCTAGCTAAGAATAGAAGAAGAAAGAATGATAACAAAGGTTTGTGGCTCTGACAGAGAGTCTGAGCCAGCTGACTGTGATTGGCCATTAATTAGAAACAACCACATGAGACCAATCACAGATGCACCTGTTGCATTCCACAGCAGCAGATAATAATTGTTTACATTTAGTTCCTAAGGCCTCTCAGCTTCTCAGGAGGAAAATCCTAAGGAAAGGATTTTCCATAAAAGATATCTGTGACACCTGGTGGGCATCACTGCTGCAGCAGCCCTGAGTTGTTAATATCTGTCTCTTCCAGGCTGCTGAAAAGTTCCTGTTCTACCCAACGTGGGCCATGGCCATCCTCATCTCCCTCATCATCCTGGCCTCCCTCCCCCTGCCCCTGGTGTTCATCCTCCGGCAGTTCCACCTGGTGTCGGACGGCTCCAACGCCCTCTCCGTCACCTACAAGAAGGGCCGGATGATGAAGGACATCTCCAACCTGGAGGACAACGACGAGACGCGCTTCATCCTGAGCAAGGTGCCCAGCGAGACGCCGTCGCCCATGCCCACGCACCGCTCCTACCTGGGCCCCGGCAGCAGCTCCCCGCTGGAGATGAGCGCGGCGCCCAACGGACGCTACGGCAGCGGGTACCTGCTGGCCAGCACCCCCGAGTCTGAGCTGTGATGGCGGCCTGCCCGCCACCCCCACCAGGAGAGGAGGGCGCTCCTGGCTGTCCAGGCAACGGGAAAATTAATTATTAAGGGTGAAGAAGAATTAGTGACTAAGACGAAGAAGAAACCCCCCTGTTAAAATCGTTAAGCAAAGCAGCCATTTCTGAGGTGACGTCGGGGAAGAAGGGATGGCAGGAGGGGCAGGACTCCTCTGACAGCCCTCGGTGGAAAGGCAGGAGCCCTGGACTCACCTCCAGGGAAGGGAAGAGGAGCAAGAGATGCTGCAATACCTTTCCAAGAGTTGTTCTCGTGCAGCTCAAATCCGAAGCAAAGAATCTCTCTTTTTTAAGCAGCTGATGGTTGGAACAAGGACCTGGCAGCAGGTGGGAAGCCAATCACACTTCCCCCTGTCACCCAGAGCTCTTCCCTCCCCGTCTGTTGTCCTTTAGCCGGGAGGAGTCATGGCCTTATTCCAACGAGCACAATTAATCATCGATGTTCATAGCACAAGAAGGTGCTGTTGTTGTCACCATCGTTGTTGTTGTTGTATCTCCTGTAGGTTTTTATAGCTGTGGACACACCCAAATAACCCCCTCAAATTCTGACCAGGGTTGGCAGGGAGCAGCGTGGGGCTGGCTGTGATGTTGGGGCGTGTGAGGCAGGGCAGGGTGAATCCCTGGAATTTTTGTTGCCACCAGCACAGGGACGGTGGCTGGGAGCTCTTTGGAGATGTCACAGCCATGGGATGGAGTAGCTGGGATGCTCCATGGGTTGGATGGTGCTGAGTGTCAGGAGGACCCCAGAAGTGGCAGTGGTTTGGGGGTGTGAGCCTGTGTGGGGTCTGGGTGGGGTTGGTGTGATGAGGTCAGGAGAGCTCTCCTGGAATTACTCCTGACATGTGGGATGCTCTGCTGAACCAAAATCCCTGGCATGGTAACCATCTCCTCTCACTCCTCTCTTTAGGTGTCCCTTTAGAGGGACAAGCAGAGGAGCTGTGGGACATCCAGTCCTACCACACTCCTGGTTTAGCTCTCAGGAAACCACCCCTGATTTCCCTCCTTGCCCCGTGCCGAGGTGAGCTGGGCACTGCCTCTCTCTGGACGTGCCTCCTCATTTCTCCTCGTGTCCCCTGGGGTTTGGCATTGCCTCCTGTCACACCCACAGGAGCTCAGCAGCCTTTGGATGGGGGTGACCAGCTCTTGGGGACCACAGGTGTCCATGGGCCACTCCTGGGAGCCAGTGCCAGGTCCCCAGCAGCTCTGGATCCAGCCTGGGGAGCCCTTGTGAAGTCCAGGGGCCTCTATCGTGCCCATCCATGGTTTTGGATGTGATCCATGATGTGACCTTATGTTGTTTCTCCCCAGGCTGTTTAGGAAAAAGTGAGATCTTTTATCTCTGAGTTCTGCTGGGATTGAGGGTCATTTCCCTTAATCCCACCTGTAACCAAGCACTTCTGCCAAGGCTGTCAGGATAGCCTGGCATTGTCCCCTTTTTCCTTGGGGACACAGAAGCAGCACACTCTGCCCTCTGCTGCCTCCAAAGGCTGGGGAGTGCCTCACCTGATCCTGCTGGGCTTAGGTTGTGCATGAAGATCTTTGAGGCTGCTCTGAAGGCCACGTTTGTGGGTGCTGGTTCATGAGCCCTTCTCTCCTCTGCTTTCCTGTCCATTGCTTTTCTTTCACCTTGGTTCTCCTTTTGGCTGGAGGTGAAGGCAGGAAGCTGCTGGTCCATTCACCACACCCCTGACATAATTTCAGCGTCCCTGGAGCCAGCAGGATCCTACAGTGACATCTCTTGTGGGTATGATCCTTCATTCACAGCCTTCTCCGTGGGCTTGGCTGGTGACTCTTCCAGGACAATTAGCTCAAGCCCTTCATTAACTGTTTTTCTGGGGGAAGATGGAGAAGTGGAATAAACCAAAGCAGTTCAGTGGTGGTTCCAAGATCTGTAAGTCAGGATCAGCCACGCTCCTCCAGAAATTCCCCCTTCCTCATCCCCTCCCATCTCTTTCTCCTTCCTCTGCCCATGCAGGAGGGACACAGAAATGTCCCCATGGCATCATCTCTGGAAGGGAGAACCCCAAATCTGGTGGCTTTCCCCCATCATTAGGCAACATTTCTTATGGAATCCATCCTCACTGACCAGCAGAACAGAGGATGAGTCAAATCCTTGCCCAGCATCACCTCCCCATCACCCCTGAGCCCGGGGGCTGGATTCCCACCGTAGCTCCCATGGAGTTAATGGAGCAGGACACCTCCATAGCCACAACACTCAGCCCCATGTGCTCCAGAACACTCAGCCCCATGTGCTCCCATGGCAGGATGCTCCTTGAACCCCGGGGGGAAGGATCCAGCCCTCCCTCTCTCCCACCCCTGTTCCCAAACCAGCCAGGGAGGAGCTCGCTTTCCTCCCTTCTTGCAGCATCAATAAGAGGCAGAGTCAATAAGAAGGTAACAAAGAAGCTATATTATATATATATATAAAATATATACAGAGAGAGGAGATGGAATAATAACCTAGAGATTCTCTATTTCTATTGTATATTTATTCTGTAAATGTCACTGTAAATGCTGTTAAATGACAAAATCGTATTCCAAAGTGGCCCATGACCTATTTTCATTCCCAGTGCTGTACAGATCAAATCTCATTCTAGAGCAGGGCATATTTTTACCTTTTGATTTCTTGTGTGTGCCGGGTGCACGTCCCCTTCTCCCCCCAGCCTGGGGCACCCTGGGCATCCAGCAGAGAGGAGGAGGAGGAGGAGGGACGCCCCCTTTACTTTTACCTGTGGAAATACTCGTGTTTTGTCGTGGCATTTGCTCGGTGTTAGACACGGGGTTTTGGGGTGTGTGTGTGCGTGTGTGTGTTAGGTTTTAGGAGCTCCGTGTTGGGTGTGCGTGTTCGTCCGTGGGGTGTGCGTGTCCGTGTGCGTGGCTGCCTTTAGGATTCACTTCTGGCCTGGACTCGCTCACTTTTGGGGGTTTCTCCTGCTTGCCAGGGCAGGTTCTCCCTCCACACAACCTCCTCGGGGTGCCAGGCTGTGGATTGGGCCGACCCCCGGTGGCTTTTAGCCCTAGAAATCACTTTTCCTCTTTTTCTGCACAGAGGCACAGGGAATAGCTGCTAGTTGTGAGCACAGGCACTTTTCTGTTTTCCTTCAGGCAGTGGGACAAAGAGGGGGGAACTGCTGCCCGTGTCCCTGTCCCCCCACATCAGCTCCTGGGTGGGTTCCCAGCCCAGATCCTGCTGCTCAGAGCAGGCTGGGGTCCCTGCTGCTGGGCAGGGTAGGGTAGGAGGGGCCCAAATCCTGTTTCATCTCTGGGGGTTCTGGAGAAGGCACAAAGGAGGTTGCTGGAGGGGCACAGCCTGGAAACAAACTGGAAACTGGAAAAACAAACTGAAAAATGCAATTCTGGCCCTTGGGGGGTGGAAAAACGATGTGCTGCTGTCCATTGTGCTGCTGGAGTTGCAGGTCCAGCTTGTGGGGCTGGATTTGGGATGCTCTGCTCCCCAGCCTGTAGGGCAGGATTTGGGATGCTTTGTGCCCCAGAGTGTGGAGCTGGATTTAGGATGTTCTGTTCCCCAGCCTGTGGGGCAGGATTTGGGATGCTCTGTGCCCCAGCACTGCTCTCTGCTGCAGGGACCCCAGTACAAGGCAGGGGGCTTGTGGAGCTGGTCCCCAGGATGTCCTATGGCTCAATCCCTCCAAACCAGCCCCTTCCTCACCTCTCAGCTCCTGCCCAGCCCCTGACAGGTCACATTAATCCCCAGCACCTCCCAGGAGCAGCTCCCACTGCCTTCCAATGGTTCTCCCCCTTCCCGAGCGTGGCAGGAGCGGGGCGCGGTGGCCTTGGTGGCCGGGGGTGGACATGGCACAGCCCCGGGGACACGCGGGATGCGTGGGACAAGCACAACCCTAGCGAAACCCTCGTGTACAGGTGAAGCACAGAGCTCTGAGGCGCGTCCCTGGCCCCGGTACCGCAGTAGTTCCCCCTCTGCCGGGCGGGGCCGGGCAGCGCTGCCCCGGCTCCTCGGCCGCCGGGAGAAACCCTGTAAGAGCTGTATCAGAGTCTGATTAAAAGTCTCTTCTTACCAAATGTCTCCTCACCGAGTCTCGTCTGTGCCTCTGTTTGCTTTCTTGGGTGGGCTTTGGGGTCTCTCTGAGGTTTGGGGTGGCAGAGACAGAAAGCAAAGGTCCCGCGGGTGTTGAGGTCTGTCCTTCCCTGTCTGTCCCCCTGTTGTCCTTGTGTCTCCCCTCATTCCTTCCTCCACCCAGCATCAGCCTCTGCCAGGGCCTTGCTCAGATCGAGCTGTCTGTGGGTGCTTCAGGAGCCTGTGGAGGTTGTTTTCCCTCCTGGCCCAGTTTAACCAGCACACCTTGGCTTTCCAGGGCACTGGGACTGCTCTGCTCCTCTGCACACTGCCCTGCTCACAGTGCTGCTGGTTTATCCTGAGTTCTGCAGAAGGACCTGCAGTTTCCAGCAATCCCAGATGACTTCAGCTGCTGGGAATTAGCTTAGGTTAGCTGGGGAGCAGGGCTGCCCCTTCCCTTCCCTTCCCTTCCCTTCCCTTCCCTTCCCTTCCCTTCCCTTCCCTTCCCTTCCCTTCCCTTCCCTTCCCTTCCCTTCCCTTCCCTTCCCTTCCCTTCCCTTCCCTTCCCTTCCCTTCCCTTCCCTTCCCTTCCCTTCCCTTCCCTTCCCTTCCCTTCCCTTCCCTTCCCTTCCCTTCCCTTCCCTTCCCTTCCCTTCCCTTCCCTTCCCTTCCCTTCCCTTCCCTTCCCTTCCCTTCCCTTCCCTTCCCCTCGTGGCTTCTTTGCCTTCTCCAGGGCTGTTTCAGGGAGGATGAGGAAGGAAAGAAGAGATCAGGAGAGATGGATCCAGACGAGATCCCCACCCTGGGGATGCCACCACACATGGGGACACTGCCATGGCCATGAACCAAACCTGTCCCCACGCAGGGGCAGCTGTGGGGAGGCAGGGAAGGTCATTTGGGCACCATCTGGAGATTTTGGTGCCGCACTGACAGAACCAGAGGTCACAGCCTTGAGCTGCACCAAGGGAAATTTGGGTTGGATATCAGGAAATTTTTTTTTTACAGAAAGGGTGATAAAGTTCTGGAATGGCTGCCTGGGGAGGTGGTGCAGTCACCATCCCTGGGGGTGTTTGACAAAGCCTGGATGTGGCACTGGGTGCCAGGGCTGAGTTGAGGGGTTGGGGCTGGAGTGGACTCAATGATCTTGAAGGTCTCTTCCAACCCAGTGATTCAGTGAGTTCTGTGACTGGGATAAGTGTCTGCCACAGCTGGAGGAGCAGCAGTGCCCAGGGAGGGCACAGGAGGTGGCACAGGGCTCTCCCTGTCCCAGAGGACATCCAGGACCCAGCTCTGGGGGTGACATCCCCCAGGAGTGATGCCCAGGGCACTGGGGCAGCTCTGACCCTGGCACAGCCCAGGACTGGGGGAGCAGGGATGGAGATCCCAGCTCAGGGCCATGCCAAGAGCTCGGTGTGGTGTCACTGTGGTGTGAACCAGCCCAACTCTGCCCATCCTGTGCTCCAAGGGGCTGAGAGGGGCCATAAAATTCCAGTGCCAGGGCTTCCTGAAAACAGGTAAGAAAAACAAATGGGAAAAGGCAATTCTGGTCCTTGGGGGCTGGAAAAATGGCCCAGAAATGGGCCCAAATGTGGAATTTGAGGCAAATACATTCTATTTTAAAAACCCCATAAATATTGAACTTCAAGCCCCATAAATATTGAACTCTCTGTGACAGTGATGGAGAGAGGTTTCAGAGCCTGCTGGGAGGTGAAGGATGCTGCTGTGGATGTGGATTTTGGATGTCCCATCTCAAAACAATTCCGGAGCAAGCTCCGGGCTCGAGGTGGGTTCAGACACGAGGTGGAGCTGCTACAGCAGCATCTGCTCTGATTCCCGGGCACCTCGGGAAGGAAAAGGACACCCTGATGTGATTCCTGGGCACGTCGGGAAGGAAAAGGACACTCTGATGCTTACAGACAGGGAAACTGAGGCACAGCCCCACCGCAGGAACCGCTCCGGCTCATTCCACAGCCAGACCATCCCCAGCGCTGTCCCCACTCCAGCCCAGCCCCCTCCCGGCCCCAAGCTGCTTTTATGGAGCGAAATTGCATCAGCCATGCCGAGGATGGAGCCAGATCCTGCCCAGACCCCACCGGGCTCCGGCGCCCGAGTTCTGCCTGCCGGGGCTCCAGAGGAGAGCGCAGGACACGAGGTGGCACTGTGTGACAGAGCGAGGTGGCACTGTGTGACAGAGCAGGGTGGCACCGTGTGACAGAGCGAGGGACACGCTGGGAATTCGGGGAGCACTCCCACCCGGGAATTCGGGGAGCATTCCCCACCCGGGAATTTTGTGAGTTCGCCTTCCAGGCTGAGTTCATTCAGGGATGGGCCTGCAAAGTCTGGCAGTGCAACCTGCACTGCTGAAATGAGGAATTGTGGCTGAAAAATTCACCCGGCAGAAACAGAGCTTGTGCATGGTTTGTGACAGCTCTTTTTGGGAAGATCCAGCTCTAACAGAGAGTCTAGAGAGGTTTCTTGGGGATCACAGCCTGGGTGCCACCACACACAGGTCAGAGATGGATCCCACCAAAAACACGAGGGCAGAGACCTCGTTCGGAGCATCCAGGGGTTCCTGAGGACAGCACATCTTTCATTAACGAGATTCTGGCCTGGAAGGACCTGCAGAGGTTGCTTTGGCTATTTCTACACCAAAACAGGATTGTGTCTCCCTAAACTGCTGCAGTACATCCTCCTCCTCCTCTGTCCTTCCATGGACAGAGACCTTGAGGGGTCCCAGATGAGATCCCCACCCTGGGGATGCCACCACACATGGGGACGCTGCCATGGCCATGAATCAAACCTGTCCCCACGCAGGGGCAGCTGTGGGGAGGCAGGGAAGGTCATTTGGGCACCATCTGGAGATGTTGGTGCAGCACCGACAGAACCAGAGGTCACAATCTCCAGCTGCACCAAGGGAAATACAGGTTGGATATCACGAAAAAGTTTTTTACAGAAAGGGTGATAAAGTTCTGGAATGGCTGCCTGGGGAGGTGGTGGAGTCACCGTCCCTTGGGGTGTTTAACAAAGCCTGGATGTGGCACTGGGTGCCAGGGGTGAGTTGAGGGGTTGGGGCTGAGTTGGACTCGATGATCTTTGAGGTCTCTTCCAACCTGGTCATTCAGTGAATTCAGTGAATTCTGTGACACAGCTGGAGTAGCAGCAGTGCCCAGGGAGGGCACAGGAGGTGGCACAGGGCTCTCTGTGTCCCAGAGGAATGTGTCCCCAGCCTCTCTGGGGGCCACTCAGCCCCCTGAGCATCCTGTGCTCTGTCTCCTGTTGGTCCCTCCCCACCTCTGGGGTTGTCCCTGATGTGCAGGACCTTGTGCCAGGCTCAGGGTGCTGTGCTGGCTCAGGGGAGGAGGCCACGGTGACCCAGAGAGCCCTTCCCATGCCCTCAGGACCCACCCAGGGCTTTCCAGGTTAGAGCTGATCCTCCTCGAGATCTTCCAGGTCCTGCTCTTCATTCCATCCTTTGGACGTTACCTGACATGCCTTGAGCCTTGCAGGACATCCCTGCAAAAGTGACTCCTTGCTCCAAAAAGGCCCTTATTTATTTATTTATTTATCCAGCTCTTTCCATTCTATTTTCTCTCCTTCTCTCTCTCTATTTTCTTTTTTTTTCCCCTTTTTTTTTTTTTTTTTTTCCTGAAATCTTCCAGGTCCTGCTCTTCATTCCATTCTTTGGATGTTATCTCAGATGCCTTGCAGGACATCCCTGCAGAAGTGACTCTTGCTTCAAAAGGGCCCATATTTATCCAGCTCTTTCCATTTTTTCTCCTTTTCTCTCTCTATTTTCTTTTTTTTTCTTTCTTGAGATCTTCCAGGTCCTGCTCTTCATTCCATCCTTTGGATGTTATCTGAGATGCCTTGAGCCGTGCAGGACATCCCTGAAGAAGTGACTCTTGCTGCATAAAGGCCCTTATTTATTTATTTATCCAGCTCTTTCCATTTTCTCTCCTTTTCTCTATTTTCTTTTGCTTTTATTTTTTTCCTGAAATCTTCCAGGTCATGCTCTTCATTCCATCCTCTGCACGTTATCTCAGTGCCTTGAGCCTTGGGTGTCCCATGCAGGACATGATTCTTTCCTCCAGAAAGTGATTCTTTCCTCCTCCAAAAAGGCCCTTATTTATTTATCCAGCTCTTTCTATTTTCTCTCCTTTCTCTCTCTCTATTTTCTTTTTTTTTTCCTTTTTTTTTTTTTTTTTGAGATCTTCCAGGTCCTGCTCTTCATTCCATCCTTTGGATGTTATCTCAGATGCCTTGCAGGCAAGAAGTGACTCTTTCCTCCTCCAAAAAGGCCCTTATTTATCCAGCTCTTTCCATTTTCTCTGCTTCTCTATTTTCTTTCCTTTTTTTTTTTCCTTTCCCACGGACATTAAAAATCAGAAGGCATATTTCGAGAGAGCAGACAGCTTTGGGCGGGTGTTGCTGGCTAAAAGATCTCTTCCTTCCCCAGAAACAACTCATTTGTCTGCTTGGCCACCTCCTCCCACCCCAGGAGCGGCCGCGCTCGGGTGAACGGAGCTTTTCCTGGCGGGATGAAAGTCGGCAGATAAAACAGATAAACCATCAGCATCAGGTCGCAGCATCCCTCACTCCTGGCCTGCTCAGGAGCCGAGCTGCGATGCCTGGCCGGTGATGCAAGGCTCGATCTTTCCAGCACGCTTTTCCCTCGGGCTCCAGGCTCTCCCGCGGGTGCAGCTCGGGCTGGTTCGGGTGTGGAGCCTCGGCAGCCTCCACCCGCTCCGGAGCCGGCCCTGGCAGCTGCGGAGTTGCTGTCACACTTGGAGCTTTCTTGGGGCTTTCTCGGTGGTAAGATCGCAGCGTGGCTCTCTCGTGCCTCGTGGGTTTTTTGGGGTGGAGCGTTTTCTCCGGCTGGCCCCAGTGCTCAATGGATTTTGGGGGGCGCATCACAAACAGGGGGGACAAACCTGGGCAGGGGGTGAGGAGGGGCCCTGGTGGGGTGTCAGGGAGGTGCAGAGAGGGGTGCTGAGGCAGCATTCCCCCCTCCTTGTCCCCAAAAACCCCCTTACTGAGTGCTGCCCCTCCTGGGTGAGCCCCCCACCCCAATGCCAGGCCTGTGCTGGGTTTGCACCCCTTCTGTGACCCCAAAACATCTCCCACCCCTCAGTGCAGCAGTGCCAGTGCAGAAGTAAACATTGCTGGCAGGATGAGTGCAAACAAGGGTTTATCTACCTTGGGGGCAGCCTCAGCCCGGGGGCAGCACAGCCCGGCGCCCCCTGCCCAGCCCCGGAGCTGAGCACCAGCAGCGTCCCAGGGGTCTCGGAGCTCCCCAGGGATGGGGGTTTAGGGGAAGGACCCCGGGGGCTGGGGGTGGTTGGTACCCCGAGCCCCGGCAGCCGCTGCGGAAAGGGGCAGCTCGCACGCAGGAGCAGAAACAGGGCGGGGAGATGCTCGGGGAGGGCGGTGGGAGGGAAGGGGGGTCAGCCCCGAGTGCAGCCGCCCAGCTCCCCACCGGCCCCGGGGTCGGTCTCTGCTGACCTCTCGGTGAGCGAGGCATTGCGAGCCAGGGAGGGATGGGATCTGCGGGAGCCTCTGCCAAGAGCTGGCTCCAGATCCGCAGGCAGCTCTGGGCTGCATTTCCCCTCCGGCGCGAAGAGGAGCTGGGGTGTCCGGGGTTCACTCCTCGCTGACACCGATCCCCCGAGACCCTCAGCGGCACGCCGGGCCCCGCGGGGAGGTGAGCCCGGTGCCGGGGGGTGCGGGGGAGCCGGGGGTAGGCGGAGGGTTGGGCTGGGGGTGGAGGGGATGGAGGGATGGATGGAGGGAGGGATGGATGGATGGATGGAGGGATGGAGGGGAGGGATGGATGTGGGGATGGGAGGGAGGACAGCGGTGCGGGGCTGGGCGCTGCGGGGCTGGGCGCTGGGGCGGGGGGTCCACGGTTCCCGTAACCCCACCGCGAGCTCCCAGCGCTATCAAAGCCCCGCCGAGCCCCGCAGCCGCTCCCGCCGCCTCCCTCGCATTGATCCCCGCGGGGAGGAGGCACCGCCGGGGCGCAACAGGGCCCCCCCGGCCCGGCCAGCCGTGAACCCCCGGGCAGGGAGGGACAGCGGGAGGCGGAGAGGGCGCATCCATCCCCCCCCCTCTCCGCCGCTAACCGGGTCCGAGCCCCCCCGGCCGCCGCCTGCTCGCCGAGCCCGGCCCGGGGGGGCGGAGGGAGCGCGGAGCCGCCGGAGCGGGAGGGGCGGGCGGCGGGGCCCCCCCGCGCCGGGCGCTGCAGGTACCGGGAGCGGAGGGGGGGACACAGCGCCCTGCCGGGCTCGGCATCCCCCCAGCCCTTCCCCTGCATCCTCCCGGCCGGGCCCGCATCCCCCCGGCTGCCGCACCCCCCCGCCCGCTGCTGGCCCCTCCATCCCGCACTTGTTGCTGCCCGGCGGGGCTGGGCTGGCTCCGGGTTTAGGGCGGTTTTATTTTGGGGGGGTGGCTTTGGAGGGGGTGGAGGTTGCAGCCTCCCCTGCTGTCCCCCGGCTGCCTGCGGTGTCCGGCGCGGCTCCGGCTCTCTCCCCCCGAGGCCAGAGCCGAGGCTGAGCCCCCCCTTTTCCCCTCCCCAGTCCCGTCTCCGTCCTCCCCTTCCCGCCTTGGCCGAGCCCCAGCTCCTCGCCCGGAGGAAGGGTGCACGTTGTGGGCATCTCCCATCCACCGAAATCTATGATCAGCTCGGTGTGTGTCTCCTCCTACCGTGGACGCAAGTCTGGGAACAAACCACCCTCCAAAACATGCCTGAAGGAAGAGATGGGCAAAGGGGAAGAGTCGGACAAGATCACCATCAACGTGGGCGGCACCCGGCATGAGACCTACAAGAGCACCCTGCGGACTCTGCCGGGCACCCGCCTGGCCTGGCTGGCAGACCCCGACGCCCAGAGCAACTTTGACTTTGATGGCAAAAGCAATGAGTTCTTCTTCGACCGGCACCCGGGCATCTTCTCCTACGTGCTCAACTACTACCGCACGGGGAAGCTGCACTGCCCCGCGGACATCTGCGGGCCCCTCTTCGAGGAGGAGCTCACCTACTGGGGCATCGACGAGACCGACGTGGAGCCCTGCTGCTGGATGACCTACCGGCAGCACCGCGACGCCGAGGAGGCCCTGGACATCTTTGAGAGTCCCGAGCCTGGCGGAGGGGCTGCTGGAGAGGAGGCTGAAGAGGAAGGGGGTAGGGAGATGGCCCTGCAGCGCCTGGGCATGGATGACAGGCCTCCAGGGGCAGCAGGGGCGGCTGGAGGGGGTGGATGCTGCAGGAACTGGCAGCCCAAGATGTGGGCGCTCTTTGAGGATCCCTACTCGTCCAAGGCGGCAAGGGTAAGCTCCTGAAACACTGGAGGGGAGGTGGGATGGATGGGGCTGTGCTGGGGTTGTGTCTTCACCTCCCCATCCCTGAGGGCAAGGCTGGCTTTCCTGGTGGGTTACATGAGGCCCTCCCATAACTGTCCCACTCCTACTGTGGGGTACATGAGCCATGTCCCATCCTACAGGACACCTCTTCCATTGTCTCCCAATCACCTCCCAACGCATCACTTCTAGGCTGAAACTGGGGGCAAGCACAGTCCCTGCCCCCTTTGCACCCTCAAGCATTCCCCAGGCACCTCCTGGGCACTCAGAGATGAGGGATTGTCCTTGGCAGGGCTGACTCCTGGCAGAGTTTCAGGATGCTCTAGGATAGGATGTTTGGGTTCCTCCTGCTGGGCTGCACCATGCCAAAACCCACATTGAACAGCCCAGGTGTGGAGTGGAGATCAGGGCTGGGGGTCGGGTCCTGCACTGACAGGATCCTCATCATGCTTCTCACACGTAGGGCCCACAGCCCCAAAGGACACCCCATGCCCTGCACCCCCTGTCCCCACCAGGGCCATCCCCACAGATCACAGAACCCATCAGACACTGCTGACACCCCCCAGACCCACTAGGGTCCTGCAGCCCCCTCACCACACATGGCCCTGGTGCCGTGTGTGTGCACACGTGAGCTCATCCACACACCAAAGAAAGACCCCCCCCCAGACTCCCTGGGCACCCAGACTGTGCCTCCCCATGGACACCAACATGGCTGGGACATGTCCCCCAAAACCCAGACCCTTCCTGGGCACCCAGGCTGTCCATCCCCACCAAGGTGCCCAGGATGTGTCCCCCAAAACCCAGACCCCTTGCATTCTCCCTGGGCACCCAGGCTGTCCCTCTCCATGAGCACCAATGTACCCAAGACATGTCCCCCAAAACTCAGATCCCCAGCCTCCCTGGGCACCCAGGCTGTCCCTTTCCATGAGCACCAATGTGCCCAGGACACATCCCCCAAAACCCAGACCCCTACCCTCCCTGGGCATGCACCCTGTCCCTCCCCACAGTCACCAACGTGCCTGGGACATGTCCCCCAAAACCCAGACCCTCCCTGGACGCCCACCAGCATGCCCAGGATGTGTCCCCAAAAACCCAGACCCCTTTGCACCCTCCCTGGGCACCCAAGATATCCCTCCCCACAGTCACCAACATGCCTGGGAAGTGTCCCCCAAACCCCAGAGTGTCTGCAGGCTCCCAGCCCAGTGCTCAGGCGCTGCTCTGTGCATGTGTCTGCTCTCCCAGCTCCTCGTAGGTCACCCCCAAAGCTCTGCCCCGACCCCCCAATACCCACCCAGCCCTGGCACGCCCAGCTCAGAAATCTGCCACACACACACCCAGGCAGGCAGTTGGGTTGGAGATGAATTCTGGATGCATTTAGAGGTGTAAAAAAACTCCATCAATGGTAAGAAATTCTGCAGGCATTTCACACCCACGAGCAGCACGCGGGGCAGGGGTCAGTTTGGCAAGGAGGTGTTTTTGCAGCAAATGTTAGAGCAACACACACACACATGCAGAGAATGCTTGGGCAGCAAGAGCTGAACCCATTTTAAAAGGGTACCCCCTCCTCTGCCCATCTCTGAGGGCTCTTCACCTCAGAGAGATGCTCTGAGTGGTGTAAAGCTCCAAATAAAAAATTAAACAAAATTAAAAATAAACCCAGGCACAATAATTCAACTCCTTTTTTTCCCCCTGGTGTCATTTGGTTCTGCTTTTCCTGAGTGCTGAGCTGATCCTGGAAAGGCTTTAGCAGGAGGAATGTGCTGGAGGGAGCAGAGATGGTGGTGATTGAGGCCCAGCTGGGGCTGGAGTGGGACCAGTTTGTGCTGGGATCTCCCTGCTTCCTTCTCACTGCTCTACATAAATGTTCAGCTCAGCAGTGCCATGGGAACAATCAACTTCCAGAGGCAACAGGAAAAAATACCAATGTAGTTTTACCACAGCTTAGGGGAACTGCACTGTCAGGAGGGGAAACTGAGGCACAGAGCAATGCAACCAGCCCAAATTCCTGAGTGCACCCAGTTCCTTGCTGGAGCCGCCATCCAGCACCAGGATGCTGCAGGATTTGTGTGGGTACAACATTCCTGCTGCTGCCCTGGCTTTGGTGGTGTGTGAGGTTAGCAGTGGTTGGGATGACTTTGATATCCCATTTTGGGGTCTCCCCCTTTTGAGCCAGAGCCCCAGGGGTGCTGCTGGACAGCAGGTTGCCAGATCTTGGGAAGCAGCAGTCCCAGGCTGTCCTTGTAAACTCTCCCTCTCTGTGTGGCAGCCGTGACTAAGAGTCTCCAGAGATGAATTTCTCTGGTCGGTCATCGCTCCTCCTCTCCATGGAGCAGCCCCTCGGGCCCTGACTCAGTTGGCTCCTCGTTATTTCCATCTTTCCCTCCCTCCAGCACCTCTCCTCCTGAGCTGGCAGCACTGTGAGTGTGTGGTTGGAAATCTCTCCCATGTTTTAGTCTCTTCTCCGTGTACCATTGATGGCCACGGGGCCCCTGGCTCCTCACTCAGGGAGTGTTTGGTCCCTGGTGCAGCTGCTGTCCCAGCTGGAGCTTTACACTTCTCCTCCCCATGGGAAACTGCCCTGGCTGGGATTTTACCTCCATGTCCAAACTCTCCTTACGTGCAGCTCCTCGTTGGTTTTTCCCTTTGCAGCCCAACTTGGAGACTCCTGACCTCACTTTCATGGGGACTTTCAGGCTGGTGACCCTCTGTAGGGTCATGGATTTTTTGGTGACACCTATGGCAAGCTGTTGAGTGCAGGTCAATACTGTGTAGAACATTAGCAGGTTCTGGAGGACTTGTTTGGTGTCTATTGGAAGTACTGGGTTTATACACAGAGTTTATTTTATTTTATTTTATTTTAAAGGCAGTTTTGGAAAAGGACTTGAGTTTGGAGCAGACACTGAGGCTGAGGTGAGACATCTTGGGTCAGACACAGAACTGGAGCAGCACTGCTCAATATTGCGTAGAACATCAGCAGGTTCTTGAGGACTTGTTTGGTGTGTATTGGTAGTACTGGGTTTATACATTGATTTTATTTTATTTTAAAGACAGTTTTGGAAAAGGACTTGAGTTTGGAGCAGACACTGAGGCTGAGGTGAGATGTCTTGGATCAGACACAGAACTGGAGCAGCACTCTGGGGGGACACAATGGTTGGCAGTGGCTGTGAACCCAACTTCTATTTTTAAAGGCTGATTTTGCTCCTTGGCCTAAATCAGGTCTCACCTCACACCCAGCAGCAGGGCTGCTTCATTACTCAAGTGTTTGCATGGCCTCCCTCTCTTCCTGGGTGATTTTTTTTCCCTTTCTACTTTGCTTTAAGTCTAAATTTTTACTCTTCAGGTTTTCCCAAGATCCCCCATACAGGGAAGCTCAGGAACGTGACTCAGCCCTCAGCTGAAAAGCAGATTATTTTGGCTGTGCCACCACTGTATAGAGACACTTGTCTGCATAAGCTGGCCTTGCTTTAAGATCCCAATTTTGTTGGATTTGTTTGTTGGACACGGCAGGTCAGCCCTCAGAGCCGAATCCTCATGCACAGTCCAGAGGGTCTGACTGAGGAGTGAGAGCATCTCTCTGCATCCCGAGCAGGTGTCTCTCACTGGGGTAGGAAAACCATCTTCCAAAGGTTTCCTTCATTATTTAACGGCACATTTAAACTTCACACCCAACTCCTGCAGGGCTGGCGCTGTCCGTGGTGGCCCCATGTGGCTCTGCCCTCGGGGACAGCCCCAAGGACACTCCTGGCAGGCTCAGGGCTGCAGCAGGGCACTGCTGCTCTCGGGGGTCGGGTGTTCCTCCAGCGTGACTCAGGCTGTCTCTGCTGCTGATTCACTCCGGCCGAGGATCCGGGCTGTGCCTGGAGCAGCCTCACGGTGCTGCTCCACCAGGAGCGGCCGCTTGGGTGGCTCTGACAGCAAAAGGTCACGTCCAGCAAGGGGCTGCAGCAGGACCTGCTCTGGGGAAGCTGAAACCACCGGGATTTTGTGCTGCAGGGAGGCGGAACAAGAGTTTTTCTTTGAAGCTGTGTGGTGATATTCACAGGGACAAGGGAAGAGAGGAGAATCTTGACTCCTTGTTTCAGATTTATTATTTTATGATATATATAACATTAAAAGAAAATGATATATTATAACTATACTAAAGAAAGGATTTAATCAGAAGGCTAGCAAGGAATGAAAAATAATGATAATAAAATCTTTTGGCTGCTCACAGCCTCGACACAGGTGGCTGTCATTGGTCAGCAAGTAAAAACGATTTCACATGCTGGGTAAACAATTCTCCAGATCACATTCCAAAGCAGCAAAACATGGAGAAGCTGAAGCTTCTCAGCTTCTGAGGAGAAAAGATCCTGGCAAAAGGATTTTTCATAAAATATCATGGCGACAAAACTGGGTTTTTTGGGGGGGTGGCTTTTGGAAAGATGCTCCAGGTAATGGGCTCGCAGGAGGGAGGGAGGGAGCTGAGTAGGACTGATGGGAGCACGAGGGGGAACTTTGTGACACAGCCTGTGACTTCCAGTGTGTTGCTGCTGGCCCCTCCTCACTCACACCTGAGGTGAGGAGAAGGGAGGAGATGACATGGAGGGGACAACGATCTCCCTGCTTGGGCAGAGCGGAGAAATGGGAATATCTGGGTGTCACCAGGTGCAGGCAGCAGCAGAAGGCTGAGCTCTGCCTGCTCCTCCCTTGGTCCTGGACCTTCTGTGGTGGGTGCATCACCCACCACTGACCCTCAGGGAGGGTAGGTGAATGATGTCTCTGACACATCCAGACTCCAAAGCTCATGGCTGTGAACAGTGTGAACCTGGCATCTGGAGGTGTTTGTGATGAATGTGTAGGAAAGCCCTTTGAATTTGTCCTGTCAAAATTCCCTTTACATGTCTGTTCCCATTGGAAGATTGCTCCAGTCCCAGACTGTCCCAGTTCCTCCTCATCCCCACCACTGCACAGCTGGGGAGCCCAGCACACCTTCTCCTGAACAGATCAGAGCACTTGGAGAAGGTCCTGGACTGATGGCCCCAGGCACTGAGGTTTGCTGTCAATCCATGGGAGAGAGGTCCAGGGATCCCTCCTCATTCTCCACCCTTGGTCTTGGGGCAGTGGGTGGCAGCATCTGGAGTGTTTTGACTTCCTCCACACCAAACAGGCTGCCCCACATTAGCTCACAGCCCGTGTAACTTTGACATTCACAGGTGGTTGCATTCGCCTCGCTTTTCTTCATCCTGGTCTCCATCACAACCTTCTGCCTGGAGACACACGAGGCCTTCAACATCAACGTCAACGTGACGGAGACCCTGGTGGTGGGCAACACCACCACGGTGCTGCTGACCCACAAGGTGGAGACGGAGCCCATCCTCACCTACATCGAAGGGGTCTGCGTGCTGTGGTTCACCCTGGAGTTCCTGGTTCGCATCATCTGCTGCCCAGACAAGCTTCTCTTCATTAAAAACCTGCTCAACATCATTGACTTCGTGGCCATCTTGCCCTTCTACCTGGAGGTGGGTCTCAGTGGCCTGTCCTCCAAGGCTGCCCGGGACGTGCTGGGTTTCCTGCGGGTCGTTCGCTTCGTGCGCATCCTGCGAATCTTCAAGCTGACGCGGCACTTTGTGGGTCTGCGCGTGCTGGGCCACACTCTGCGGGCCAGCACCAACGAATTCCTGCTCCTCATCATCTTCCTCGCCTTGGGGGTCTTGATTTTCGCCACCATGATCTACTACGCCGAGCGGATCGGAGCCAAGACGTCTGACCCCACCGGGAACGACCACACTCACTTTAAGAACATCCCCATCGGCTTCTGGTGGGCCGTGGTCACCATGACCACCCTGGGTTACGGTGACATGTACCCCAAGACCTGGTCGGGGATGGTGGTGGGCGCCCTGTGCGCGCTGGCTGGGGTGCTGACCATCGCCATGCCCGTGCCCGTCATCGTCAATAACTTTGGGATGTATTATTCCTTGGCCATGGCCAAGCAGAAGCTGCCAAAGAAGAAGAAAAAGCATATACCCCGTCCAGCCCAGCTGGACTCACCCACCTACGGCAAATCTGAGGAGAACTCACCCCGGAACAGCACCCAGAGCGACACATGCCCACTGGCAGTGGAGGAGGGGGTGACTGAGAGGAAACGGTCAGGTGAGACCTCAAAGGTGGGGCTGAGGGAGGGGGAGACCTCTAGGAGCTCTCAGGGCAGTTTGTTGGTCCCTGTGTCCCTGAGGATGGTGCAGGTGTGGCCCCCAGCTCTGGATGGGGGGTGTGAGGGTGTTGTTGGCCATGCTGGTGGAGCAGGACACTGCAGGTCGAATCCCCCATCCAGGCAGGGGGAAAGGCCACCTGCTTTCCCAAAATCCATATCCTTCTCTCCTAATGGCGCAGATCAAGCCACTGTGGTGGCTTTCAAGGTGCCCCTGCCTAACCCACCCCTCCCTCACAGTAAGAGGTAAGGCCACTCGCCCTACTCTCATGTTAGCCTGATCATTCCCTTGGCACAGATTTTTCCTTTGCTTTCTCCCACCATAAATCAGGGTAACTTTCACCAAAATTGATAAATCCAGGGACATTCCCTGAGGTTTGACCCCACCTCCTCATTCATCTGCTGGCAGACAGAATCCCTGTGCTGCTGCTCCAAATCCTGAGCAAAACCAGTCCCTGGACATTTCTCTCTCTTCTTGGTCTCATGCACAGAGCTGAAGTTTGGGGGTTGGCCAGTCTTTCCTTAGGCTCAGCAGAAGGCACAGCCCCAGCTGTGGGCACCATCCCCTGGCTAACTTTGGGGGTCTGTGTGAGCCCTGTCCCACTGTCAGTGCTGGCCCTGGTGGCTGCTCTGCCCCTTTTGTCTTGGTTTGCTGCCAGTGGCACCTCTGGGGTGTCTGGAACAGGAGGCACCATGGTGGGGTTGTGTCCTGCACCAACACTGAGGTGTTTAGCAGTGATGGGGTTTTCCCTGCTGAGGAAACAGAGAGCTTCAAGGTGCCCCAAACAGCTCTTTCCCTTTATAAATCTCCTTTTTCCACATGCCTGTGAATCCCATCTACCCCAGGAGTCCTGGCAGCAGGGAGCAGCCAGAGCCAGGAGCCCAGGCCAGGCCCTCACGTGGCAGAGCATCCTCTCAGCCAAGGAACCAGGGAGCCAGGGGACATAAATTAGCACTTCCCACCACCCCGAGCAGCCCGTTCCTCAGCAGTGTGAATTTTGGAGAGCTAATTCCCTCCAATTAGGGTGGGTGGATCTCACAAAACCTGGGGTGTTTCATGCCCAGCAGGTTTTATAACCCTCAGCAGGACTGGAGCTGCTTGGAATCGTATCTGTGTTTGTCCTGTGTGACCGTGTTCACAGGGGTCTGAGGAGGATGGGAAGAAACGAGGATCTGACTCCATGTTTCAGAAGGCTTGATTTATTATTTTATGATATATATTACATTAAAACTATACTGAAATAATGGAAGAAAGGATTTCATCAGAAGGCTAGCTAAGAATAGAAAAACAAGGAATGATAACAAAAGCTTCTGTCTTGGACAGAGAGTCCGAGCCAGCTGACTGTGATTGGCCATTAATTAGAAACAACCACATGAGACCAATCACAGATGCACCTGTTGCATTGCACAGCAGCAGATAACCATTGTTTACATTTTGTCCCTGAGGGTTCTCAGCTTCTCAGGAGGAAAAATCCTAAGGAAAGGATTTTTCATAAAAGATGTCTGTGACAGTCCTGCTCCCCTGGCTGTGCTAAATGAGCGTGTCCAGGTGAAATCAGCACCTGAACTGGCTGGTGCTGCTTTGGGCCACCTGCAGCCTGCTCTTCTGCTTCTTGCATGCTCTGACCAGCCCCTCCTGGCCACCCTGAGCAGTTTGTGCTGTGGATTTGTGTCATGATCCATCCTTATGAACAGGGTTTGTGATGGTTCGTGGATTGATCTCAGGGTGCAAAAAGAACCGACACGGCACAGGGGGTTTGCAGTGATAATCAAAAACATGCACCTTTATTGAATGGCCACAGCAAAATGCGATAGAGGGATTAAGGGAGAGGAAAATAAGAGAAAGAGAGAGAAAAGAGAGAGAAAGAGAGAGAGGGATACAGCTACCAAACATAGAGATGAAGTCCTTTGGTCCAGTCGAGGATCCGCCTGTTACGTCGGGGAGATCTCAAAATCTCTAGCTAACTCAGAGGTTTTTATTATGATAACTCTATTGGAAATTGCGAAGCAGGGGGAAACAGATACAATAAGGAATAGATGTAACAGGTAGTCCATGTTCTCAGCAGTAAATGAGAGCCATTGTTTTCTTGGTCCAGTGGTCACAACCTGCAGGTGAACATCTCGCTTTGGTCAGCTTGCCTCCCCCTCACACCTCCCCTGGGTTGGGGGTTTCAGTCCCAGTCCTTGGAAGGAGCAGAGGGGCCTTTTCACATGGGGGTTTCATGTCTTTGATGGCGAGGCTCCTTACATCTCAGTCTGTCTGTCATGGCGGTTGTAAAAGAGGTGAGGGTCTTCTGTGGGGGGATCACCTGAAACTCAGAAGTCCAGCCAGGCTGAGAGGTGGGACAGCTTCCCAGGCTGTTGTTGCAAAAAGGCCTTGGTGCCCCCTTCTTATTCTCACTGGGCTCAGTGTAGCATACAGCAAACAACACCTGTGAACAATAGCTTAGCACTGTGCTCAGGTCTCGGGCCTTTGGTGTGTGTGACTTTCTCCTACAGAGAGGACAGGGGGCTGTGACCGTGTTCACAGGGGTCTCAGGTTGAGGGAAGAGATGAGGATTTGACTCCATGTTTCAGCAGGCTTGAGTTATTATTTTATGATATATATTATATTAAAACTGTACTAAAAGAATAGAAGAATTTCATCAGAAGGCTAGCTAAGAATAGAATAAGAAGGAATGATAACAAAGGTTTGTGGCTCGGACTCTCTGTGTGAGCCAGCTGATTGTGATTGGCCATTAATTAGAAACAACCACATGAGACCAATCACAGATGCACCTGTTGCATTGCACAGCAGCAGATAACCATTGTTTACATTTAGTTCCTAAGGCCTCTCAGCTTCTCAGGAGGAAAAATCCTAAGGAAAGGATTTTTCATAAAAGATGTCTGCGACAGGGGGGTCTTCTCTTCAGTGGTCCCCAAATGACGCTCGTGAGGCAGATGAGGGAAAATTCAGACAGACTCTCACAATTTACCAGCTGCTGATGGCTCTGTGGCACCTCCCTCCCTCCCTGCAGACTCCAAGCAGAACGGGGAGGCCAACGTGGTGCTTTCGGACGAGGAGCAGCCGCTGTCCCCCATGGACGAGGAGCAGCGGCCGATGCGGCGCTCCAGCACCCGCGACAAGAACAAGAAATCCTCCACGTGCTTCCTGCTGGCCACGGGGGACTTCTCCTGTGCAGCAGATGGAGGCATCCAGAAAGGTAAAATGGTTGGAGGTGTGAGCAGGACACGTGGAGGTTGAGTGTAGATTTGTTGGGCTGACCCAAGACTGGTTCATCTCCATCCACTTGCCTGGCTGTCTTCTGCTCCCCAAACCCACATCTTCCTGCCCCTCCATCTGCTTCACCTCCACCCAACACATCTCTCGGTGCTGGCTCCACATTTTTTGTTCTCCTCCCCAGGCACCCCTGTTTGGGGTCTGTGACCTCCATTTGGGCTCTGTGACTCCCATTTGAGGTCTGTGACTCCTGCTTGGGATCTGTGACCCCAATTTGAGGTCTGTGACTCCCATTTGGGGTCTGTGATTCCCATTTGGGGTCTGACCCCCATTTGAGGTCTGTGACTCCTGCTTGGGATCTGTGACTCTCATTTGGGGTGTGTGACTCCCATTTGGGGTGTGTGACCCCCATCTGGGGTCTGTGATTCCCATCTGGGGTGTGTGACTCCCATTTGGGGTCTGTGATTCCCATTTGAGGTCTGTGACCCCTATTTGGGGTCTATGACTCCCATCTGGGATATGTGACTCCCATTTGAGGTCTGTAACTCCTATTTGAGGTCTGTAACTCTCATTTGGGGTCTGTGACCTCCATTTGGGGTCTGTGGCTCCCATTTGGGGTCTGTGACTCCCATTTGGGGTCTGTGTCCCCGTGCTGGCTGCACTGCCCTCCCTGAGGGCACAGTGCTCCAACCTCTCCCCCTGCAGCTCTTCTCCCTGGGTTTCAACTCCTCATTTCTGGATGTTGTGTGTGGGACATCTCTCCTGGGGACATGATAAGGTGGTGACTGAAGGTGACCAAACAGTTTTCAGTAGGAAAAAAAGAAAACCCAGACTCTTTTTCCCTGCTCTCCCCTGTGGTGGCTTTTGGTGGGTTCGAGGGTGGGGAGCTGAGATGTGTCAGCGCTGCCTTGCCAGCAGCTCTGGGCTGCCAGAAAGGCTCCTCTGGGCTTGGAACAGGAGCTGTGCTAAGTGTTGAGGTTTTCCATAGGAAACTGAGGGGGAGATGAGTCAGGAAAACACAAAACTCTTCTTCCCATGACAAAACAAAATCTTCTTCAACCTGGTCTGTAGGAGCATCGGGGAGATGGATGGAGATGAGAGATCTCTGCAGCCAGGGCTGGGAACTTGTGGGTTATTGCAAAGGGCCTGGGTGCAGGGCCCTGCTGGGAGCTGCCAGCCACAGCTGGAGCAGGACTGAGAGAAGAGAGGGGCAGAGAGGATGAGAGGGTGAGAGAGTAAAAGGGTAAGGGAGTAAAAGGGGTAAGACAGTGAGGTTCCCATTACAATACCATAAATCTTCTTCTGTGCTGAATATTCTAATTCTCACTAACCAATCTAGTACAAGATACAAAACCTATAGCACTTCCATACAGTCTATAAGAATCATTGCATCACCACACTGTGTCACATTTTAAACCCTAAAAACTCCTCTTTGGGCCCCCTCTGCCAAGCTGTAGGGTCTGCTCTGACCCTTGGGCCTGTCTGCAAGCAGAGGGTGTTGTTCCATCAAAAGGGGATTACCTTCAGCTGGCCACACCATTGTTTTCCAGTTGTTCAGTAACTGAGGTATCTCAAAGCTTGCTTTCATTTCAATCTCGCTTATAGTTTCTATATTCTCAAAATCTTTTGCCAGGCAATCATGTTTATAAGGCTTTCCTGTTTCATCTTTCCCAACAGTGGTATCAGAGTTCTCTGCTCCTTTGCCCATCCCTCAGCACTCCAGCCCCAGAAAGGATAAATCCAGAGCCCCAAAACACAGCTGCACCCTGGATTGGTGGGATAACTCTTAGGGCACAGCTCAGGTTCCCAGTTGTGCAGGGTTTTGTGTGTCCAGGCTGGTGTGGGATGCTGTAGCTGCAGAACTGACCTACTTCTACCTCCCTGGAACCAAGTGCTGCCCGTTGCTCACAGGGAGCTGGGACCAGGCAGGAGCAGGGATGATGTGTTGCATCTCTGAGCTGCTCCCCAGGAGCTTTGAAGGGTTTGTTCCTTTTGATGGGACACAGGGAGGTGTTTGGGTGCAATCACATTTATCAGTAGTAAGAGCAGGTTGGTTGTTTCCTCCTGGGAAATCAAGGATTCCCTTTGGCATTGCTGCTCAGCCTCAGAAAGAGGGCAGAGAGGAACAGTTCTGCTCATCCTCGGGGTGCCATCAAATATCTGCTGGAAATGCCTGATGATTTTCCCTGGAAGTGCCTTTTCCTGTTAATGTGGAGAGGAGAGAGAGGCTTAGTCCCACTCCAGACTGGGAGGGGGAATGCTGAGCTGGAGGGATGGAGGAGACAGATGAAACCAGAGCTGATTTTCCTCCTCAGCAAATGCTGGAGCCAGGCTTCAGCTGAGGCATTTGAATCTGGTCCCACTGAAGCCAGGAGAAGTGGAGCAGCTCTGAGAGCTGAGGATCCAGAGCTGCTTTCACGCACTTGCAAATCCCATCCAGGAGATTTCTGTCCTTGTGTGGTGGCACAGCAGCTCTTTGAAAGGGCACTGTGGTGATGCTTCTTGGGGTGTTCTGAGGTCTCCCCTGCAAATTTCAGAGTGCCTTTCACAATTTAAAACAGAAGCTGTGCACGGGTCACTCACCCCCATGTTGCTGGAAGGATACTGCACCTGAAGAAATCTGGATCTGCTGTCCAGAGGGGCTCCAGAGGTGCTTGAGACCTTTTGGGAAGGGGAACCTCAGTGCCCATGTCCTGCTTGGGAGTGGGACAGACGGTGGGAGGCTGTCCTGGGAGGTCAGGGCTGGCCTTGGGTGACCAGAGGTGTCCAGAGGTGACCAGAGATGACCAGAGGTGACCAGAGATGGCCAGAGGTGATCAGAGGTGACCAGAGATGGCCAGGGATGGCCAGAGGTGACCTTAGATGACCAGAGGGTGACCAGAGGTGTCCAGAGATGACCAGAGGTGTCCAGCAGTGACCAGAGGTGATCAGAGATGACCAGAGGTGTCTAGAAGTGTCCAGAGGTGACCAGAGATGACCAGAGGTGTCCAGAGGTGACCAGAGATGGCCAGAGATGACCACAGATGACCAGAGATGACCAGAGGTGTCCAAAGGTGACCAGAGGTGACCAGAGGTCACCAGAGATAGCCAGAGATGGCCAGAGATGACCAGAGGTGACCAGAGAGTGAAGCAGCCTCCAGCCAAAATCCCTTGGGAGCCACAGAGGCTCCTCTTGCCTGGGTCCTGATTTATCTCCTGCTGAGGCTGTTTGTTCTGGTACTGGGATGTTGGCAGCTCTGCAAATTGAGATGAGCTTGGTTCTGAGCCCGACTCTCAGATGGCCATCTGTCAGATCCTGGGACAGGTACTGGTGTCTGTGCAAGCTGTGGAAATCAGGGGAGGGAGCTGCTTTGGGAATGAGCTGCAGATCTCAGCATCCATCGTGGTTTAACCCCAACTCTGGGTTGGTCTTGTTGGGGCAGCTCAGAGAGAAAAGCTTCTCCTGCCCTTGGACCTGAGCCTGGAGCAGATTGGGCTGTGGATTCCTGTGGGGAATGTGTTTTTGCTCCTGTGGCTGCCTGCAGTGGTGTTGCTCTGCTCCCTGGCTGCCAGGGATGGCTTCAGAGCCTTTATGTCCCCTCAGCACTGGGGTCCTGCCCAGCACTTCCCAAAAACGTGTCCTGCTGGGTCAGACACCTGCCTTGGCACAAGAGCCCTGTTCTCTGCTTGGGTGGAGGGACATGGAGGCAGGGAGAGTCCAGCCAGTGAGACTGGTGAGGGTGGAACCTGAGCTGGAAAAGAGCTCTACAAGTCCAACCTCCCCCCAGCACCTGGCCACTAACCCATGGCCCCAAATGCCACATCTGTGTGTGTCTTAAAACACTCCAGCTGCTTTATTAACATGGCACAGCAGCAATTTTTGTCTCTGTAGAGCATGGTGCAGCTGATTTTCACTGTTGGTGTCAGTGCAGGGCTGTGACTCCCACATGGCCTGAGCATGTGGGATGGGATCAAGCTGGGAACACTCATGGGAACATCCCCTGGAGTTGCCTGGCTGGGGGGGACTGAGGACCAGCCAACATTTGCACAAGGACAGGACCCCACATGAGCTGAGTGCCAGGCTTCTGTCTGTCCCCAGGAGCTGTGTGCCTGGGCTCTGTCCTCAACCCCACAGGAGCTGAGTGCCAGGCCTCTCTCTGTCCCCAACCCCACAGGAGCTGTGTGCCAGGCCTCTGTCCCCAACCCCACAGGAGCTGTGTGCCAGGCCTCTATCCCCAACCCCACAGGAGCTGAGTGCCAGGCCTCTGTCTGTCCCCAGCCCCACAGGAGCTGAGTGCCAGGCCTCTCTCTGTCCCCAGCTCCACAGGAGCTGAGTGCCAGGCCCCTGTCTGTCCCCAGCCCCAGAGGAGCTGAGTGCCAGGCCTCTGTCTGTCCTTAACCCCACAGGAGCTGTGTGCCAGGCCCCTGTCTGTCCCCAACCCCACAGGAGCTGAGTGCCAGGCCTCTGTCTGTCCTTAACCCCACAGGAGCTTACTGCCAGGGCTCTGTCCCCAACCCCACAGGAGCTGAGTGCCAGTGTTTATCAGCTGTGACAATTAGCAGAGTACAACCCCCTTGTCCACTTGTGGCTTTATCCAGCCCTGGGTGTGGTGGGAAACCACAACAACCCTGAGGAACTGAGTCTTGAGGTCCTTCCCAGGTGCTCCTGCAATTGTGGCTTGGGATAAACTGATGGGGAGAATGAAGCGTTGGGCTTGGGGCAGGTTTGCCCCTGGTGCTCCATTGCAGAGGGTCTCTGGGGAAATCAAACATCTTTATGAAGATCTGCCCCAAAATGTGATGGTTGAGACTTAATCAGAGTGAGCAGGGGGATTTTGACCCCTCTTTGAACCTGAACTTTCTATGCAGAGTTTGGAGCCAGGGGCAAAGCCCATCCCATAAACCCATAAACCCATCATCAGGGCCCTGCTGGCAGCTCCCATCAATCCCTGACCCCATAACACCTCCTGTTGGGGCTGTTTGGGTCCTGGAGTTACCCCAAGCTCTCAGGGACCACTTCGATTTCAGCACAGCTGCTTCCCACACTCAGGGAAATGCGTGAGCTCCTCCAAGAGCTCAGCACACCCAGGGAAAAGAGCAAGGAGAAGGAAAAATGAGTTTTTGGGAGTGTTGTGGGGAGCAGGGTGGTCTCTGCATCAGCTGCTGTGGGTGGGAAACTCCCAGCTCCCCCCAGCTCAGGGCTGTGCTTGTTCCCTCCTCTCTCTCTGCGTGGATCCCTGCCAAGAATAAATAAGGAAATTGCTCTTCTGCTCAGGCCTGCTGCTGCTCCCGCTTCCACTGCAGGGAGGGAGAGCTGTGCTGGAGTCAGCAACAGGTTTAGGCAGGTCCTTCTGCCCCCTGGCCCTGCATCTGCTGCACAGCTGGAGGAGCTGAGTGTCCTCGGGGGCTGGGGTAGGAGAATCCCTGCTGGGGCTGGGAAAACCTAATAAAGGGGATTAGCCCCAGATTTGCAGAGGCAGTGAGAGCTCTGGAGCCTTTCCCAGGTGATGCTCCTGTCTCAGCACCTCCTTGGGGGTGTGTGAGGTGATGCTGGGACTGCTTCGCTGTGGGTCTTTCTCCCTGATCCAAACCCAGACCAGCAGAGCCCAAAGATGTGCCACAAACTCCTGAGCTGGGACACAGGGAGGGATTCCAAGGCTGGCACTGCTGAAGGAGCCATCCATCACCTTGTTTTTCTGCTGTCAGGAGCTGCCTCCCTCTGCTCCCCCCACACAAAGGCTGCTTCCCTGCTCCTTGCTTTCCCTGGATCTCGCTGGTGCCTTGGGAAGGCTCAGGCTTGGCTGGGTTTGATCATCCAGGTGCTCCCAAGGAAGGTCCAGGCACAGGGACATTGGGCACATCACAGCTGGGAGCATCATTAATTTTCCATGTTTTGGCAGCAGATCCAGGGAACAGACTCATCCTTAGCAGTGGTGCTTGGTGGATCTAAAAATCCAATTTTCAGTCCAAAGACTTTGTGTCTTCCCAGCAAGAAAAGTGGTTTTTGACCTGCGAGAGCATTTCCTTGTTCAGTAAAAGCTGGAGAAATTCCTGGCTCTTTGGGGTAGTGTGAAGTGTCCCCATGCTTAAAGAAACAGAAATATTTGCTCGTTAATGCAATTTCTAATGGAAAAGAATGAGCATGTCTACCTGCTCCTTTGCACACAGAAAGGTGTCAGCAGCAGCCTGCTGCTACAGGGGTGTAAAAACCAGAGCTGGGGGAATCACTCCTTCCAAATCCCATATTTGTTTGAGTTCTGCTGCTTTTCCCCCGTCTGCTTCAGCCCACAAAATCCCCAGACTCATTCCTCATTCAGAGCAATTTGGGAAACAAAAATCCAACACCCTCCAAGAGCAATTTGGTCTCTCATTGATGACTCTGAGCCCTGGATTTGGCCGTGAAGGGCGTGGGAAGCTCTGCAAGAGCCTGATTATCCCCAAAAATCCCTTCCTGAATTTTTTTAAAGGGGTTTGCTCGGGGTGTGGGGCTCAGCCTGGTGCTGCCAGCTTTGGGCAGGAGGCTGCTGGGCTCTAACCTGTCTGTTTTCTGTCCCGAGGCTGTGGAAAGTCGCTGAGCCTGAGCATTGCTTGTCCCCAAAAATCCCTTCCTGAATTTTTTTAAGGGGTTTGCTCGGGGCTGTGGGGCTCAGCCTGGTGCTGCCAGCTTTGGGCAGGAGGCTGCTGGGCTCTAACCTGTCTGTTTTCTGTCCCGAGGCTGTGGAAAGTCGCGGAGCCTGAGCAGCATTGACGGAGGAGCGGCGCGCCGGGCTCCGCTGGCCTCCCGCTGCAGCTCCCCCTGCTCCCTGCAGCACCCCTGCTCCCCCGTGCCCTCCATCCTCTAAAGGACCTCGGGGTCCCTCTGCTCCCCACCACGCCGAGCAGCCCCAGCTGGGACATCTCCATCCCCCAGGAGCTGGTTCTGACCCCCTCTCCAGTTCCTCCATCACGTCTCCACTGAGCTTGTCTGGTGTCCATGTGGATGGGCAGTCCCTGGAGGAGGTGTTGAGGTGGTTTTCCCCCCCTTTGAAACCTTATTCATCCTAAATAAACCCTGCAATTCCCTCTGGTGTCGAGCCCTCCCTCCCGTGGGCCATTTGTGTTGGGCTAAAGGGTGGTGGAAACACAAGGAGGACAAGTTGACTCATGAAATTATATCTCATTGTGCTGGGAATGGCTGAATTCATATATTTTTAGGTTTTATGTTGTTTGGGTTTTTTTTAAAAGCAGCCTCAAGTTTCTGGAGGCAATAGATGAATAAACCTCTATTCCCTGCCCAGCAGTGGTTCCCCTCTTGTTTTGTGCCTTTTTCTGCCTAAATCCTACTTATTCTTTCTCCTTCTAACCTCAGGATGGGCCTGAGGGCCTTGGAAACCAGCCTTGAGATCCCCTGGAGGCTGGAGGGCCCTGGGAGAGGGGTCAGGGAGCACACAGAGGATGGGATAATAGGTATGGATGCTCCCATGAAGAGCTGGGAAGTGGTGGCAAGCAGAATAAAGGTCCCTGGCAAAGCTGCTGCTGGTGTGGATTTGAGAGAGAGATTTGAGGCAAAATGATGCCTCAATAGATGGGGGATGAATCCTTGTTTGGGATGGATGTGAGGTGGTGATTCCAGAGCATTCCCACAGGACTGGGAGCTGGGTTTGAGCCAGGCTCTCTCCATCCCTGGGAGGGTGAGGCTGGAGAGTCAAACTCCCTGTGGCACTGCTGGGTTTTGCTCACCTGTATCGTTTTTTGGGACGATTTTGGATGATCTCAGGTGTCTTCCTGAACTAGAGCAAATCCTTCTGTCCCTGTCTTATTTCAGTTCTGTCCAGCTCAGCCTCCCTGGAGGGGTTTGGGCCTTGGGTGGGTGCAAGGGGCTGGTTTGGGGTGTCCAGCCCTGCTCTCAAATCCCCCTTGGTGCTCTCTTGGCCTCTTCTCTCACTCTGAGCAAGTCAGGGCTGGAGCCTGGGGACCTTTCTGGGGAGGAGAGCTTAGATTTGGATGTGTTTGAAAAGCAAAGTGCCCCAAGAGCTTTTCTGGGGTCAGAGCCTTCCCCTCCATCATGGCCAAACTGGATCTGGTGCTCAGGGTTATGGTGAGATTGGACTTGATGATCTTGGAGCTCTTTTCCAACTTGAAGGATTCTGTGATTCCATGGTCCCTGCACCTGAAAGAAGCTGGGATAGATTTTGGGAGATCCCACAGCCAGGACCCTCCTGCTCCACCCCAGGTTTCCTGTGCCTCAGTTTCCCTTGGTGTGGAGAAGGAGCTGCCAGGAGGAGCAGCCAGCACATATCCAAGCCTCTCTGAGTTTGTCCTTCCTTCCTTCCTTCCTTCCTTCCTTCCTTCCTTCCTTCCTTCCTTCCTTCCTTCCTTCCTTCCTTCCTTCCTTCCTTCCTTCCTTCCTTCCTTCCTTCCTTCCTTCCTTCCTTCCTTCCTTCCTTCTTCCTTCCTTCCTTCCTTCCTTCCTTCCTTCCTTCCTTCCTTCCTTCCTTCCTTCCTTCCTTCCTTCCTTCCTTCCTTCCTTCCTTCCTTCCTTCCTTCCTTCCTTCCTTCCTTCCTTCCTTCCTTCCTTCCTTCCTCCCCTTCCTTCCTCCCTTCCTCCCCTTCCTTCCTCCCTTCCTCCCCTTCCTTCCCTTCCTTCCCTTCCCTTCCTTCCTTCTTCTCTTCTCTTCTCTTCTCTTCTCTTCTCTTCTCTTCTCTTCTCTTCTCTTCTCTTCTCTTCTCTTCTCTTCTCTTCTCTTCTCTTCTCTTCTCTTCTCTTCTCTTCTCTTCTCTTCTCTTCTCTTCTCTTCTCTTCTCTTCTCTTCTCTTCTCTTCTCTTCTCTCTCTTTTCCTCCTCCTTCTTCTTCTTTCTTCTTCTTTCTTTTTTACTTCCCTCCCTCCCTCCCCTGTCCCAGCTGTGCAGGAGGCAAAGGGAAGCAGAAGAGAGGTGAAAAAACCAAATTCTTTTGGTGCCTTGGGCTGGATTTTGGGATGGATGGCAGGAGCTGGTGCTGAAGGCACAATTGTTGTGGATTTGGGGAGAATTGGGATGAGCTGCATCCATCCTGTGCTCAGGATGGGCCATCCTGGGCTCTGGTGCTGATCGTGGGCAGGTTCAAGAATCCCCCAAAATTCCATGAACTGGGCAAAGAGCTGGGAACAGCAGCACTGTGCAGGTGCTTCTCTGGTTCATCCTTCCCTCTGGAAGCAGGAGGAGCTGGAATATCCCCAGCCCCTGCCAGAGGCAAGGCCACCCTCCATGGCTTCAGCGGTGTTTGGGTCATAAATGCTTTATCCAAGGTCATTAGCTGACTTTGGGATGAGCCAGGTATGAAACCCTGGTTTTGCAGAAGGATCAGATCAAGGTGCTCAGACTTTGGGGTTTGAGTCTCTTGGAGGTAGAGAATTAAACCCAGAGCAGCCACAGATCCCAGCAGATCCCATGCTTGCCTTTGCCCCCTCAGCTCCAGTGCCAGAGTGGTTGCTTGGGGTGGAAAACCCTTGGTGGACCCCCCAAAATCTGATCCCCAGCAGAGCCAGGAGGGTTGGGCAGGAGCTGCCACGGAGCTGGCAGGATGCAATTTTTAGCTGGGGCGTTATGCAACCCTGGAGAAGGGATGACTAATGTGCAAAAAGCTCCTCTAAAACAGCCCAGCCCCGAAAGGGAGATGGAGGGATTTCAGTGGGAGGCACCAAACTGCTGAAAAACCCATCGCATCTTGTCCCTCTTCCTCCCCGCCTTCTCCTGAGCAGGATTTGGGGGATGCAGAGGGAGAAAACAGCTTGTTGTTATTTTTAGGTGGGGTCTGGGTAGGTTTTGGGGGCGACTTTGCACAGGTTAATCCCTGGGTAAGATTAGAAGAGGAGCTGTAGTGGATCAGAGCAGACCTGTAAATATCTCTGGAGGCCAGGTTTTTATCTCAAGCAGTGGCCAAAATTGGCAGCCTGGAGAGGAGGATAAGAATAGAGCAGGAATATACGATACTTCCCCTGAATATCCTCGCAGGACTTATCTGTGTTTAGGGATCTGCTGGGAGCTCACGTTCTAGCCCAGGCTAAAGGCACCAGGAGAAAGCCAAATTATTGGATTTATTCCCAAAATACTGCATAAATCCACAGGAGTTCAACTGCCCCTGCCCAAGTTCTAAAATGGATTTTAAACAAAATAACATTTGGGGTTTGCAGTGAATGTGGGGTCATGGCAGAATGGGAAGGGGACATGGAGATGGGATGGGATGGGATGGGATGGGATGGGATGGGATGGGATGGGATGGGATGGGATGGGATGGGATGGGATGGGATGGGATGGGATGGGATGGGATGGGATGGGATGGGATGGGTGTGCTGGGTCTCGTTCCTGGCAGGGCAATGAGATTGAGCAGGAATCCAGGGATGAGCATTGAGTGTGTTATAGGAACATGTCCCTCACCTGTGGAGCAGGGAATGTGTCCTGAGGGCTGTGAAAAAGTTATCACAGAGTCAGGGAATTGTTTAGGCAGGAAGGGACCTTAAATTCCATCCCATTCCAGCTACTGCCTTTGGCAGGGACACCTTCTACCATCCCCGGTTGCTCCAAGCCCTGTCCAACCTGGCCTAGGGCACTGCCAGGGATACAAGGGCAGACACAGCTGCTCTGGGCACCTGTGCCAGGATCTGCCCACCCTCACAGGGACAGTGGGCTGCTCAGCAGGGTGAGACCCCACAGAGCTCCAGTGCCCCCTGTCCCTCTCCCCACCATGGGGACACATGTGATGCTTAGCAGTGGGAACAGGACCAGAGATGATGGAGTCATGGAATGGTTGGGTTGGAAGGACCAAGGGCAGGGACAGCTTCCTCTGGACCAGACTGCTCCAAGCTCTGCCCAGCCTGGCATGGAACACTCCAGAGGTGCTGGGTGACACCAGGCGGCCCTGGTGGGCTCCTCACATTCCTCTGCCCTCTTTGGGACTGAGATTGAGCCCCTGTGACCACCCACCCCTGTGCAAGGAGCCAAACCAGAGCAGCCTTTGGCTCAGGAGGATTTGGGAGCAGTTCCCTGCTCCAGCCTCAGCTCCTTCCTTCTCTTTTCCCCCTGGAACACTCTCAGTCCAGCACTGCGTGGAGGCTGCACCATGATCCCAGCTTGCTTGCAAAGTATTAATTTTTATTGTTGCAACAACTGCTCTGTTTCTTGGGAGATGCCTGAGAGAGCTGAGGAAATAGAAAGGCCTGTCAGGCAGGCGGGCAGGAGGTGAAGATGTCAGGAGAGTAATTGCTCTACCCAGAAGGAGCCTGTTCCTGGCTTCCCCAGCTCTGCCAGGAAAAATCCTCGCTGCTTATTTGATGACAATAAAGGAAAACAGAAAATAAATAGCAACCCCATGGCTTGCCCGTGCTGAGGAGGAGCGGGGAGAGCAGAGGCAGATGCAAAATAGGATGCAGAGGAGCTTATAAATAGGAGCCTCCCAGCTCCCAGTCTGTTACTTCCTTAGCCCCACCCGGGCAACTGAGCCCAAGGTTTTACCCATGGAAAAGGTAAATGGGGGCTCAGAAAGGATCTGTGAGCTCCTGGGAAGAGGGCGACACTTCCTCCTGTGTGGGACAGGCAGGGGCAGGGACCTGCTCACATTCCTGCCCAGTGTAAAGGCACCAAGAGAAAGCCAAGTTGTTGGATTTATTCCCAAAATACTGCATAAATCCACAGGAGTGCAATTGCTCCTGCCCAAGCCCTAAAATGGATTTTAAAAAATAACATTAAGGAGTTTGCAGTGATTGTGGGGCATGGCAGCATGGAAAGGGGACCTGGGGCTAGGATGGGATGGGATGGGATGGGATGGGATGGGATGGGATGGGATGGGATGGGATGGGATGGGATGGGATTGGACGGGATGGGATCCATGGGATGGGATGGGATGGGACGGGATGGGTGTGCTGGATCTCGTTCCTGGCAGGGCAATGAGATTGAGCAGGAATCCCAGGGATGAGCATTGAGTGTGTTATAGGAACTTGTCCCTCACCTGTGGAGTAGGGAATGTGTCCTGGTGTATGTGCAAGTATAATCACAGATTCAGGGAATTGTTTGTGTAGGAAGGGGCCTTGAATTCCATCCCATTCCAGCTCCTGCTGTGGCAGGGACACCTTCCACCATCCCAGGTTGCTCCAAGCCCTGTCCAGCCTGGCCTTGGACAATTCCAGGGATCCAGGAGCAGCCACAGCTGCTCTGGGCACCTGTGCCAGGGCCTGCCCACCCTGCCAGGGAACAATTGCTAATTCCCAATATCCCATCCATCCCTGCCCTCTGACAGTGAGATGCTATTCCCCCTTCTCCAAAGCTCCTCTGCAGCTCTCCTGGAGTCCCTTCAGGCCCTGCAAGGGGCTCTGAGCTCTCCCTGGAACCTTCTCCTCTCCAGGTGAGCACCCCCAGCTCTCCCAGCCTGGCTCCAAATCCTCCTGATGCTGGAGCCAGAGCTGGAGCAGATCTGCAGGTGGGGTCTCACCTGAGCTGCCCAGGCTGGGTGATCACCTGGAGGGTTCTGGGTCCAGCACACATGGATGGGGATTGCTGAGATGCTCATCCCCCAACACCCCCAAATCCTCGTCCTCAGGGCTGCTGTGCCAGAGCAGAGCAGAGTGAGACCTACCCAAACATTGTGCTGGCACAGCTGGCACAGCTGGCACAGCTGGCAGCCCCCCCAGCAGCACTTCAGGCTGTCTGAGGAGATGCTCAAAGCAGGAGGGCAGGATTGGGTGAGCTCCTCATGAGGGGAAATTTGGAGGGGGGGTGGCTCTGGGAGCAGCACAGCAAACCTGGGGGTATTTGGGGCTGAGCTGTGCCAGGCTGTGCCAGGCTGTGCCAAACCTCCTGCCTTGCTCAGGGCAGCACTCTGTGGAGGCTGGTGGCAGATCTGCACCCCAAAATAGGCTTGAGGAAAGGGTAGCACATCTCTGAGGGTGAGAGCAGAGCTGGTACCCATAAGCCAAGACAGGAGGGCTGTTTGCTCTGGGGGACAAAAAAATAAAAATCTGGGCTGTTGTTATTTATTTTTAGTGGTGCTAATTTCTTTCCTAGGCTGGGAAGCTGCTTTCCAAGGCAGGTCCCTGGAGGCTGTGGGCAGCAGGTCTCGAGCTCACACACAAAATGGCTTTGAGCAGGGAGGAGGAGATGGGAGTTAAAAGCCAAGTCGTGCCCCTGGTAAATCAATCGACCTGATGGGGAATGTTTCTAGCAGGACACAAACCCTGCCAAGAGCTTTTAGCTGCTTGCAGCAGTGACTGAACCAGGAGCTGGGGTATTTTTCAGCAGCTGCTGGTCCCCAAATTGCTGCAGGGGGATTTTCTTGAGTCCCCAAACTGATTTGTCTTTGGAGGTGGGGAGCTCCAGGAGGAAAACTCCTTTCATCCCTGGGGTTTTATGGGAATGAGGTTTGAAAAGCCTCCATGCTTGGGCCATTTCTCACCCAGTGATGCTGGATGGAGGAAACCTTTCTTTTGTGGGAAAGGAGGAGTTTTTGGAGATGTGTTGGGTCAAACCCATGAGCAGGAGCTGGGGCTGACGTTTAAAGTGGAATTTCGTGGTTTATCAGGTGGATCAGGAGCTGTCTCCCTGCCTGACAGCCCCTTGCCTGGAAACTGGGCCCTGGCACATGGGGAGAGGCGGGGAGGGGGGTGACTCAGAGCTCCAATCAATGATAATTAATTCAATGATAACAAATGAGAGGGAGAGAGGGAGAGGAAAAAAACACTGAGAGATTAATGCACCAGGCTTGGCTTTGGGACATCTGCTTTGGGGTTGGCTTGGGAAGTTTTGGGCAAGAGCAGCTTTCTGGGAGGAGAGGGATGTGGTGAGGGTGATGCTTTCCCCCCTGCTTTTCATTTATACCCTTAAAATCACCCTGATTCCATGCATGCTTTCTCATGGAGAATCATTTCCCAAGTCTCCATCTCTGCCACCATCCTGAGGCTTTTTTTAAACCATTTTTCCCTGACTTACAGATGCAACAGCAGCGTTTTATCCCTCTGAAAAAGGCCCCTTTACTTTGTGGTTACTCTGGGGTCCCCTGGAAGCTCAGTGTCCCTCTTCCTCTCTTATTTCTCCCCCTACACACCTCATGGAAACAGATCTCTAATTCTGTGTTTAATGTTTATGTCTTTAATTGCAGATTCCTGCCAGGACAACACCCTTGCTTCCAGTTACCCCCAGGGTGAGGTGGTCACCTTCTCCTGAGCCCCAGCTGGTGCAGGCACTGCCCTGGCCAGGGATGCTTTCCCTGGGGGATGCCCTCCCCAGGGTGGAAGGAGGCTCTCCCTGGGGCCAGGGGATGCTCTTCCTAAGGCTGAAGGATGCATTCCTCCAGAGATGCTCTCCCCAAGGCTGGGACATGCATTCCTCCAGGGATTCTCTCCCCAAAGCCCAGGGATGCTTTCCCTCAGGCTGGGACATGCATTCCTCCAGGGATGCTCTTCCCAAGGGACATGCTCTCCCCAGGGCTGAGGGATGCTCTCCCCAAGGCTGGGACATGCATTCCTCTAGGGGTGCTCTCCCTGGGGCCAGGGGATGCTCTTCCTAAGGCTAAAGGATGCATTCCCCCAGGGATGCTCTTCCCAAAGCCCAGGGATGCTCTCCTCAAGGCTGGGACATGCATTCCTCCAGGGATGCTCTCCCAGGGCCAAGGGATGCTCTTCCCATGGGAGATGCTCTCCCCAGGCCCAGGGATCCTCTCCCTAAGGCTGAAGGATGCATTCCCCCAGGGATGCCCTCCCTGGGGCCAGGGGATGCTCTTCCTAAGGCTGAAGGATGCATTCCTCCAGGGATGCTCTCCCTAAAGCCTAGAGATGCTCTCCCTCAGGCTGGGACATGCATTCCCCCCGGGCTGCCCTTCCCAAGGAGCTTTCTCTCCCCAAAGCTCCATCTCCTGGGGGTGTTGGCAGCTGGGTCCCCCCCAGAGGTGCCACAGAGCAGCAGGGCCGGGGGGAGGTTGGAGACAGCCCCATTCCCCTTCCTGGTGCCAGCCCTGCCATGGCCACGCTGCCCCTGCACCCCTGGGCTGCCCCCCACCCTCGCCCACGCTTCTGGCTGCACCTCGCCCTGCACATCTGGAGATCCAGCTGCTCACCAGGACATCTCTGCACCGTGCCCTGACCCCTCCAGCGTCACACGGACACTGGGACCTCCTCTGGGCACCCCAGGGGGACAAAGGCTCTGCTCTGGTGCCACTCCAGGGTGCCAAGGGCTCCACTCTGGGTGCCACTCCAGGGTAACAAAGGCTCCACTGGAGGGTGGCACTCTGGGGTGCCAAGGGCTCCTCTCTGGGTGCCACAGGCTCCACTCTGGATGCCACCCCAGGGTACCGCAGGCTCTGCTGCAGGTGCCACTCCAGGGTGACACAGGCTCTGCTCTGGGTGCCACTCCAGGGTAACAAAGGCTCCACTGGAAGGTGGCACTTTGGGTGCCACAGGCTCCTTTCTGGTGCCACTCTGGGGTGCCAAAAGCTCCACTCTGGGTGTCCCTCCAGGGTGCCACAGGCTCCTTTCTGGGTGCCACTCTGGGGTGCCAAAAGTTCCACTCTGGGTGTCCCTCCAGGGTGCCACAGGCTCCACTCTGGTGCCACTCTGGGGTGCCACAGGCTCCACCCAGGGTGCCAAAGGCTCTGCTCTGGGTGCCAAAGGCTCCACTAGAGGGTGGCACTCCAGACTGTTAAAGGCTCTGCTCTGGGTGCCACTCTGGGGTGCCAAAGGCTCCACTCCGGTGCCACCATTGCCCCCTCCCACGGGTGCAGGTCCCAGGGGCATGGGGGAGGGGCTAGAGGAGGGGTTGAGGTGCAGGGATCTGGATGGAAGCAATAGGAGAGCGAGGTGTGGGGATCCCTGGAGGGGTCAGGGTCCTTCCAACGCTGTTCCATATCTCTGTGACCAAGGCAATACTACTCCTGTCCGTCTGTCCTGTGCGCATGCCTGTCCAATGTGTAGAGTTCCAATAAAGTCATCCATGAGCTGAGTCAGCTCCCCTACCCCTCCTGCCTCCTGCTTCCTTGCCTCTGGCTCTCCATGGAGAACGAGACCTGTATTTTGTGGGGGAAAAGGAGTTTTTGGAGCTGTGTTTTTGGGTTTGCAGGGTCGAATTCATGAACAGGGGCTGGGGGTGAGGTTTAAAGTTATCAGGTTTTTGGTTGTTAATTGCTGCCCCGAGATGTGCAGGGTGTCTCTGTTTCAGCCTGCACGGCTGAAGAACGAGTCAGAGCTCTTCACTTTTCTGTCTTGAAGTTGTTTATTAATTCTTATCTATAAAATTTTATTTCTGCCCAGCAGAGATCTGCTCAGCAGGGCAGCCACAGGCACTCTGTGTTGTCCTTTTATACTACAAACTACGTATAACATATTTACACTTAATTCCCAATACCTATCACCTATGTTAGACAGTGCACTTCTGCTCTAAACCAATCCCAAAGTGCCAACATCACTGCAGAAAATTGAGAACAAGAAGAAGGAAAAAGGCTGGACACTTCCAGATTCTTCCATTTTTGTCCCCATAACCCTCATACCAAAAATCCTAAAATCTACATTTTCACCCTGTGATCATTTTGTTATTACATCATTCAAACCTCTGTGACTTTTAGGTCCTCATACAAAGTTGGCAACTTGCTCCAGGGCTCATAATCAAATCCCCAGGTGCTCTGGGCTGTGTGCCAGGGTCTCAGAGCCCCACAGCGGGGTCCTGGAAACTACGGACACCCAGAGGGATGCAATGAGTTCTGACATAAAGTAAAATTCCACTGCCCTCTGCATGCCCACAGAGACCTGTGCCAGCCCTGGGTGTTCCTGGAGGTAGGAATGGGAATTTTGGCCATGGCATTGCCTGGATGGTGCCTGGATCACCTTGAGGGAGGGGGGACAGCCCTGGCACTGTCATTGAGCAGAACCCACCATCAACCAGCTCAGGCCCTGGGCACCCTGGTACTGCAGTGGGAAGGAGGCAAAGGAGCCCTTGGGGAGCTCCAGTGCAGCTGCACAGAGCTGGGGGTGGCACTGGAGACCCTCAGCTTCCCCAGCACCACCTGGCCCTGCCTGGGATTCTTCCTCCCTGCTCTGCTCTTGTGAGAGCCCATCTGGAATGCTGCATCCAGCTCTCGTGGATCATTCCCCATCATTAAAAGGATGTGGAAGTGTTGGAGTGGGTCCAGGAGAGGCCATGAGGTTGATAAAGGAACTGGAGCACCTCTCCTATGGACACAGGGTGGGATTGATGGGTTCAGCCTGGAGAAGAGAAGGTTGTGTGGACACCTCAGAGAACCTTCCAGGACCTAAAGGGGCTACAGGGAAGAGAGAGGACGACTGTTCATCAGGAACTGGAGTGAGAAGACAACGGGGAGTGGCTTAAAGCCAAAAATGGGAAATTTAAGATTGATTTTGGGAAGGAATTATTCCCTGTGAGGGTGGGCAGGCCCTGGCACAGGGTGCCCAGAGCAGCTGTGGCTGCCCCTGGATCCCTGGCAGTGACCAAGACCAGGCTGGACAGGGCTTGGAGCAACCTGGGACAGTGGAAGTGTCCCTGTCATGGCAGGGGAGGGACTGGATGGGCTTTAAGCTCCCTTGCCACCCAAACCAGTCTGGGATTCTGGGATTCCATGTTGTGGCTGAGCTCATTGTTTTCCCACACGGTTTGGAGGGGAGCCCACACTGGAAAGCCCAGGGCAGAATCATCCCCATGACATCCCTGTGACATCCCTGTGACACCCCTGGCTGGGGGAAGGCCCTACAGAGCTGCCCCCAGCTCTGTCCAGCAGGGAGGCCACACCAGCACTGCTGGGGCCACCCTTGGTCTCAGAGGGGGCACCAGGATGGTCCTGCTGAGCTCTGTGGGCCACCCTGCCCTATCCCTCACTCCAGGGTTCATCTTTCACACCCTTTTGGTGGCTGTACTCTCCCAGAGCCCTTGGAGAACTGCAGGGACCTGGCACAACCATGGGTGCTCCAAATCACTGCTGCCAGGAGCTCAGGGGTGCAGCTGAGACCTCCTCTGGAGATCTGACATCTCTTTTGGGGCTCCACCTTTGACAACAACACGAGCTCCTTTATTTGGGAGTGGTGGTGTGGGAAGAGGCTGGCATGGGTAAAACCAGCGAGGGAACTGAAGAGCAGCCCTGAGACTGGAAAGAAAACATTCCCAAATGGGAGTGATCGGTGGCAGAGGGCCAAAGAGCAATTACAGAGAGAGGAGAGAGCCTTTCCAGAGGAGGCTTCGCTTCCTGCTGGGCTGCAGAGCCCTGGGGAGAGCCCTGTGGTGCTGCCAGCTGTGGCAGGGATGGATCACAGGGACCCTGCTGGGGCCCAGGGCTGCCTGAGAGGGGGTGCTGGTCAGGGTAACATGCCCTGCATGCCCCGAGTCCTGTCAGGGATTGTCTTGGTTTGGAAAGACAGGAGTCTGCTAAGGAAGGCAGGAGCCTCCCCTGAAATGGAAAATGGAAACCCTCCCCACCCCTCTGAATTGCTATAAATTTTAAATTAAGGGGCTCTCAGATAAAAATATGGGAACAGAAATAACAGTTCTTTAGTAGGGAAGAAAATAAAAGGATAAAATAAACAATGCAGTAAATCAAAACAACACTGCCAGAGTCAGAACCCAACCTGACACCCTGTGGGTCAGGCTGTTGGCAGCAGTCCCATTGGAATTGTGGCTCAGCCCTCCTGCAGTGTCAGGGCTGGTTCTGCTGGAGCAGGGATCCTGGAGAAAGGTGCAGTCTCTGCCTCTGAAGATCCAGGGGAAGAAGAGGCAGCTGCTGTTCCTCTGGGCAATCCAGTGCAGAAGCTGTGCTGGTGTTCCAGAATCTCCAGATTATATCTGGGTAGGAATGCTTGGCTCCTCCCTCTGGGCTCCCATCTCCCAATGGGATGCTGTAGCTCTTATCAGCCATGCAGTGACATTCAATAGCCTATTATCAGTAGATAATAATATTATAATAATAATTATCTGCTGATATAATAATAATAATTATCCCTCCTGCAGGGAGGAGGGGTTGTGGAAGAGATAAGGAAAGCTGCCCACTGAACAGAAGACAAAAACAGAATCCATCTTGCCTTGCAATCTGGGACAAGAGCAACAGTTCTTGGAGGGAGCAGAAATCCCAAAGGGGAGCAGGAATGTTGGTTTATCAGAGGATTCCAAACCTTTTCTGGACCCAGCCATCCTCCCCCTCGCTGGGCAGAGCTCCTGGCACTGATGATCCTCACTGGTCCCGGGCATGCCCAGCCCAGGCTGGCAGGGTTTGGGGTTCTGTCAGTGCCACTGCTTGTTTGGAGCTGCAAGACTTGGATTGCAGCGCTTCTGGCACGACTCTGCTGCTGGCCCGAGTCCCTTGGCTCTCCATCCCTCTAGGTGTGAGCCCAGCCAAGTGGGAGAAGGGAGACAAGGGGGAGGACAGAGCCTGGCATGCCCTGACACCAGCCCCTTTCTCTTCCCAAAGAAAAATCACCATTTCCCCATCATCCCTCATTTTTATTTTCTTTGCTTTATTTTTGAAGCCATGGAGCACCTGGGGACACAGGGCTGGGAGGGAGCAGGGCAGAAAGGCCCCATGGGGGGGACAGTGACAGCATCCCTGGCTCGGGCATGGCATTAACCAGCAGGTGCACTTAAAGGAATTTTAATCAACAAAAGATGGGGCTGTCAGGGAAAACAAGTGCGAGGCTCTGGGGCACCGGGCCAAGGGATGAGAGCAGGGTTTTTAATCTAGGAAAGTACCTGCTGGGAGGGAACAGCCTGCACGGGGCTGGGGAAGGAGCTGCAGGGAAAACCTGAGCTGTGAGAGGCTGTCCCCCGGAGCCAGACCACTTCTGCAGTGGGGAAAAGAATGGGACATTTATGTGGGGTTGTTGGGATCCTCCCCAGCTGGTTTGTGCCTCAGTTTCCCCACTCCTAAGTGGAGATGTTTGATCAGCTCTTTCAGACAGGGAGGTTTGGTGGGGGGGGATAAAGAGGGGCTGTTTTCCCTCTTTATCCCCTTATTTATTCCCTACTCTAATATTTTCCCTCTGATGGGATGTGGGATAAGCCTGGAGCAAAGCCTGGGAGAAGAGCAGCAGGAGCTGAACATCCAGCCATGAGCAGGGAGGGCCAGCTGGGTTCCAGAGCTTCAGGAATGGCCAGAGCATGGGGAGCACCCTAAATCCCACCAGGCACAGGTGAAAGGGGTGACAGGGCAGGGGAAAGGGATGTGGGATTGTTGGGATCCTCCGCAGCTGGTTTGTGCCTTGGTTTCCCCACTCCTAAGTAGAGATGTTTGATTAGCCCTTTCAGACAAGGCAATTTGGTGGGGGGAGATAAAGAGGGGCTGTTTTCCCTCTGATGGGATGTGGGATAAATGAATTGGTTTTGTAACCTTGTGAATTTTTGGGGGAGCTGGAGAGAGGGTGATCCTGCTGCAGTCTGTGATAACTGCACTAAGAAATGTTGACTGAAAAAAAAATTAGACTAAAAAGTAGGAGCAAAGCCTGGGAGAAGGGCAGAGGAGCTGAGCATTCAGCTGTGAGCAGGAAGGACCAGCTCTGGGCAAGGATGGAATTCCAGAGCTTCAGGAAGGGCCAGAACATGGGGGAGCACCCTAAATCCCCCCAGGGGCAGGTGAAAGGGGTGAAAGGGATGAAAGGGCAGAGGAAAGGGATGTGGGATTGTTGGGATCCTCCGCAGCTGGTTTGTGCCTTGGTTTCCCCACTCCTAAGTAGAGATGTTTGATCAGCCCTTTCAGACAGGGAGATTTGGTGGGGGGGATAAAGAGGGGCTGTTTTCCCTCTGATGGGATGTGGGATAAGCCTGGAGCAAAGCCTGGGAGCAGGGCAGAGGAGCTGAGCATCCAGCCGTGAGCAGGAAGGGCCAGTTGGGTTCCAGAGCTCCGGGAAGTGCAAGAATATGGGGAGCACCCTAAATCCCTCCAGGGGCAGGTGAATCCCTGCATCCTTCTCTCAAACTACACTCCATGCGGTGTAAGGCTGCCTTGGCCTCACACCACGCTCACCTCTGGGAGTTCAGGGGCATTTTGGGAGGGAGAGGTTCTCTGGGGCCAGGTGTGACTCCTCCTTCCCGCTGAACACCTGTGAAAGATGAGGAGTTGATTCACTCCCTGTGAAAGATGAGAATTTGATTCCCTGCTCTAATCCCAGCTCTGAGTTGAGGTTACCTGTGCCTGACACAGCCTGGGGGCTGCAGGGGCTGAACTGGGAGCGCTGGGCAGGTTCTGAACGCCCCCCAGAGCAGCTCCCCAGCCCACCCAAGTCTCTGGTACAGCTGAGGTCACTGGCCATGGCCTTGGAATGAGGATGGTGAAGGTAAGGGGTGGAATTCAAGGTTCCTGTTCAGTTTGGGATCAGTGGGATCCTGTAAACCCTTATCCCCTGCAGAGCTCCAGCCTCATGTGCTGGATGTATCCTGGCTTCAGGTGGGGCCCCCTTCAGCTCGGGGTGATCAGAGACCCCTGAGTGCAGCCTCTGTCCAGCTTCCTGGGGCCTTATTCATTAACAGAATTATGGGATGGTTTGGGTTGGAAGAAATCTTAAAGTTCATCCAGTCCACTCTACCAAGGCAGGGACACCTTCACTGTCCCAGGCTGCTCCAAGCCCCATCCAGCCTGGCCTTGGGCACTGCCAGGGATCCAGGGGCAGCCACAGCTGCTCTGGGCGCCCTGTGCCAGGGCCTGCCCACCCTCACAGGGAAAATTCCTAATTCCCAATATCCCATCTAACCCTGCCCTGTGGCAGTGGGAGCCATTCCCTGTGTCCTGTCCCTCCAGGCTCTTGTCCAAAGTCCCTCTGCAGCTCTCCTGCAGCCCTTTAGGCCCTGGAAGGGGCTCTGAGCTCTCCCTGGAGACTTTCTGGGCTGAGCACCCCCAGCTCTCCCAGCCTGATCCCAGCCTGATCCCACCTTGATCCTGTGACAGCGTTCACAGGGGTCCCAGGATGAGGGAAGAGACGAGGATCTGACTCCATGTTTCAAAAGGCTTGATTTATTATTTTATGATATATATTACATTAAAACTATGCTAAAAGAATAGTAGAAAAGGTTCTCCTCAGAAGGCTAGCTAAGCTAAGAATAGAAAGGAATGAATAACAAAGGCTTGTGGCTTGGACAGAGAGTCTGAGCCAGCTGGCTGTGATTGGCCATTAATTAGAAACAACCACATGAGACCAATCACAGATGCACCTGTTGCATTCCACAGCAGCAGATAACCATTGTTTACATTTTGTTCCTGAGGCCTCTCAGCTTCTCAGGAGGAAAAATCCTAAGGAAAGGATTTTCATAAAAGATGTCTGCGACAGATCCCAGCCTGATCCCAGCCTGATCCAACCCTGATCCCATGGAGATCTCCAGCTGCTGAACCCAGAGTTTTCCCTGACTGCAGCATCCCTGCACATCCCCTCCCCATGGATGCTCCAGGCTCCCAGTTTAGTGCTGGGACAGAGGAATTTGGGTGGAGGGGAAGGGCTGGAGGTGCTCAGTGTGCCCAGTTCCCACTCTCCTAACGAGATGCAGTCTAATAAATAACTCAAGCCCCAAACAGAGTTTATTTATCACCCAGGAATGAGCAAACCTTGCAGCCTGGTTTGGCCAGGCCATGCCTGCCTTGCACAGATTTATTTTACTGCTCTGGCTACTGAGAGGCAATGGCCTTAATCCCATCTCAGAGCCCACAATACCTGACCTAAGATGTTCTTTTTTCCCTCATCCCTGCTTTGCAATACTGTAAGAAGTGTTGAAAAGCCAGATAAGCCAGGGAGAGGCTTAGGAAGGGTTCTGGGAATGGCTGAGCCCTGAAATGGTTTCTGTTGGGAATAAAGCTCTTCCCTCCCCGAGCAGGGCAGGGGGGAATTTTCCACTGCAAAACCCCATTTATCACCACCCTAAATCTTCTGACTGCAAGATGTGGATGCCATTTTTTCCTGCTTCTCTAGGTCCTGGTAGAAAGGAAGGTTGAAAGCAGCATCCTGGGAATGCCTCCTGTTTTCCCCCACAGCTGCAAGAAAACCAAATGTAAAAATGCAGAGTTTCCCTAGAAAAATCAATGCCAGCTCTGCACCCAGCTGCTGGAGCCACCACAAAGCCACTTGGTGGCCTCACACCTTGCCATGGCTTTTGAAAGCTTCCTTTTAATTAGGAGGCAGCACTAATGAGGGTAGGAGAGTTCCCTTGATGGGGTGTTGCAGGGCAATGCCTGATCCTGGCTCCTGGCGCAGCTGGGAAACCTGGATTCACTCCCTGCTCGTGAGCAAGCAGGCTCGTGCCTCAGTTTCCCCATCTAGGTGTTCTCTCCCGGGGAATGCTGAGCTGCTGGGAGAATGTTTTTAGAAAAAAAAATAAACTAAATTAAGGAGGTGTTTGTGTATTCTGCAAAAAGCAGCTCTGGGAGTCAGCTGAGGACAGTCCCAGCTAATTGGGAGGGGAGAGCTGGGTTTGATTTCCCTATTAGAGCCCCAGGAAGGCTGGGCTGGCACAGGGCTGTGGGCACAGCGAGGGGCTGGCAGTGCCCACAGCCCCAGGGCCCCTTTTGCTGCACATCAATGTCTATTTATTGGAGAGATGACAGGAGGGAGAAGGAAAAACACGGTGCCAGTGTGGCAGCAAGGTCACCCCTCCCTCAAATGTCCCCAGCCCCTTCGGTGGGGACACTTGGCTCCATCCCAGCCCATGTCAGTGCCATGCACAGAGAGCACAGCGCTCCTCCCAGACAGCTGGGGACCAGGGAAAACCTTGTTTTCCTGCAAAAGGGCATCGTGGAGAGGTGCAACAAAGCCCCAAGGACCCCTCTGCAGCCTCCAGCAGCCCCTTCTCCATCCCTGGCGCGGGGATTTGCTGCTGCTCCCCGAGGGCTGAGACCCCACTGCCTTTTGTTCCCTCCCCCATCCCTTTTATTTTAGCTGATTCATGGAATTCTGCTCTGGCAGCAGCGTGTTGCTTTAAGCTGTTTACTCGAGTTCAGGAGGCGACAGCTCGCGGGGTATTTTTAGCTCTCCGGGTAGCGGAGCGGGATTAAAATGCAGTCAGTGTTACAGACGCTGGGGCTGAATCAGTATTCCTGCACAAGCCTCTCCGTGCCAGCCTTCTCCATTGAGTGTCTGAAAAACCCAAGTTTCCATGGAGACACAGCTCCAGGGCAACCCGTTTTCCTTGCAAAAATAATGATGATAATAATAAAAAAATAAATAAGTAAAAAAAAAAAATGCGGCAGGTAGAGAGCGGGTGCAAGGGCTGAGCATGGGGTGGTGGTGGATGGAAACCTCAATTCCTTCCTGCTGGGGTGCTAGGGCTGGGGCTGTGGGTGGGAAATGCTGGTGGACGTGGTTGGGTGTGGGTTGTGCTGCTCCATCCACCCCATGGCCCTTTTTGGGTGTGCTCCCCGGGGGGTTTTGCTGTGGAGGAAAGGGGCAATGTGGTGCCAAGGTTGGGTTTGGAATGGTGGAAACAGGAATTGTTACCCCATCTCCAGGTACTTAATGAGCTAAATCAGGACATTCTCCTACCCGTGTTGGAGCTGGGTCATCTTCTGCCTCGGGGCATCTCTGAAGGGGCTTTCCTGGGGCAGGTTTGTCTCCAGACCAGTGTTTGGGGCCAGAAATGCCCTCAGAGGACACAAGGATAGAGGTGGTGACACCACAGGGCTGTCTTGTCTTGGTTTGCTTGTTGGCCAACATAGAGACATCAACCACGAGACTCTCCCATGGAGAAGAGACCAAAATGTTGGGCTCTCTGTTATTTTCTAGCTTGGCATATTTCCCACTTTGTCCTCCCCTTCCTGCTGCATCTTCCTTGGTAATTTGGAGGGAAAAAAGAGAAAAATTCTTAATTCTTGCAGGAATTTTCTCTACCTTCTCCTGCCTGTGGCCAGGACTCTCCCCAGCTGGTGCAGTGACAGTGTTGGGTGGCAAAGTGGGACAAAACCCAGCTCTCCCAGTGTGGGACTGGAGAAAATTGAGCAAGAGGGACCCACCATGAGATGGCTGCTTGATTTTCCCAACAACCACAGCATGATTGGCCTGGGGACTTGTCCAGTGGCATTCTTGGGGATCTCCTTGATGGGGATGTGGGCAGAGGTGAGATGTTGGACCCAGGAGCTGATCTGTGCTCGTGCAGCTCCAGCACTGGGGTCGTGATTCCCAAATGAGCCCTCTGAGATCCAAACTGGAGCCACAGCATTTCCTGCCAGTTGTTTTCCCCCTGCTATGGTGGGATCTTTCTATGTGGTGACCCAGCATGTGGAAACCTTGAGAACCTGACCTGGAGCCACTTGTAACTGCACCAAGAGAGGCTGAAAAGCACAATGAGTTTGGGGACAAAGCTCCTGGTCAGCCCCAGCACTGCCTCCCTGCACAGGAATGCTGCATCTGCAGAGACAGTGACATGGAAATGCTGGGCAGGATGGACCAGGGATGGACCAGGGATGGACCATCTCTGGGGGATGAGCTGCTCCTGGCAGCAGAAAGCTCCCTGTGACCGTGTTCATAGGGGTCCCAGGATGAGGGAAGAGACGTGGATCTGACTCCATGTTTCAAAAAGCTTGATTTATTATTTTATGATATATATTACATTAAAACTCTACTAAAAGAATAGAAGAAAGAATTTCATCAGAAGGCTAGCTATGAATAGAATAGCAAAGAAGAATGATAACAAAGGTTTGTGGCTCAGCTCTCTGGGCTGTGATTGGCCATTAATTAGAAACATCCAACATGGGCCAATCACAGATGCACCTGTTGCATTCCACAGCAGCAGATAACCATTGTTTACATTTTGCTCTTGAGGCCTCTCAGCTTCCCAGGAGGAAAAATCCTAAGGAAAGGGTTTTTCATAAAAGATGTTTGTGACAGGTCCCCAGACCCAGACGTCCTTGTGAGATTGCTTAGAGCCGTGTGCGAGGGCAGGTGGGATCCAAGGACAGGTGCAAGGCTGCAGAGAGACACGAGCCACCAAAGCTCTGCTGCAATCAGGCACTTCAAGGCCACGTTGTTCGCAGCACACTTCATTATTTTGATTTTCCAAACCAGCCATGGGCAGCCGTGGTTGAACAAATTGCTCCATTTTCAAAGCAGAGTTTGTGCTTTGCCATCCATTACCTGGGGAAAAATCCTGAAATCCCATCTGTGGAGAAGCTTCCTCGCTTCCTCAGAGGTGTTTTCATTAGAAGAGCAATGGGTGTTTAACATCCCGTGTCCTCTGAGCCAAATCCAACTCACAAACTCATACCAAACCAAATGATTTTTGCTGCAGCTCCTCTCAGCCTGATTGATTAACATTTCTGTCCAAGCAAAGAAAATGTCCTGTGGAAAGGCTTCTTTTGATCTAAAAACTGTTGTCATCGGCTTTCTTTAATTGAGAACCACTTCCACTGGCACTAATAGCTGCTCCCCCAGCCCTGCCCTGCACTCAGCACGCCTGAAACTGTTCCTTTCCAACGGATTATTTTCCAGGATTGGAAACAGCTGACACGATGGGATTTCATCTCCATTCACAGAGAATTTAGGCAGACTTGTTCCTATTCAAGCCGTGCTCAGAAAATGGAATGTTTCCCTTGTTCTCTGTAATAAAAAAGGAAAAAGGTCATTTTTCTGCCCAACTCCTTGATTTTTGTAGTCTTGGAAGCTGTGTCGTTCCCCATGGAGTCCAAGGGGGTGCTGCCAGAGGCACTTTGATGCTGGAGGGTTGTGGTTGGATCGTGGATTTGGCTGAGGTTTGGACAGGTCAGGACAGGGCCAGCCCTCCCTGTGCTGGTGGGACGGACATTCCTCTGGGATGCAGGGTGTGATCCAATCCCTGGGAATGCTGTCACCACTGCAGGAGTGTCCAGGAGTCCCCTTCTCCCTGGGTCGGGACCACATGCCAAGGGCATTCTCTCAATGCTGCCAGGAGCTCGGTGGTAACCAGGGGCTGATTTCCTGCGTGTCTGAGGCTGCATGAAACAAATGCAAATGAATTCATTCTTATCCCTGCCTGAGCTGCTCCATTGTCAGCCTTTGTTTTCTTCCCAGCGTGAGCAAGTCCCTGGCTTCGCTTCCTGCTCCCAGTAAATGGGATTTGTGAAACAGCCTGCAAGGAAAACAACCAACCAACCAACCAACCAACCAACCAACTCACCAACAAACCAACTAACCAAACCAACCAAACCAACCAACCAACCAACCAACCAAACAATCCCCCAAATCCACCAACCAACCAACCAACCAAACCAACCAACTCACCAACAAACCAACTAACCAAACCAATCAAACCAACCAACCAACCAACCCACCAACCAACCACACCCCAAACCAACCCACCAACCCCCCAAACCAACCAGTCAACCAACTCACCATCCAAACCAACCAACTCACCAACAAACCAACTAACCAAACCAACCAAACCAACCAACCAACCAACCAACCAACCACACCCCAAACCAACCAACCAATCCCCCAAATCCACCAACCAACCAACCAACCCACCAAGCAACCAACCCACCAACCAACTCACCAACAAACCAACTAACCAAACCAACCAAACCAACCAACCAACCACACCCCAAACCAACCCACCAACCCCCCAAACCAACCAGTCAACCAACCCACCATCCAAACCAACTAACCCACCAACCAACCACCCCCCAAACCAAACTGTAGCACTCCAGGTACCCACTGACTTTATTTCAGTGACCTGGCTGAGTTCTCCATGGGAGCTGTGGCCCTTCTGGAGAAAGGAAGGATTTTGCAGCTTCATTCAAAGGCTGCACTCGATGTTCTTAGAGGTGTTTTCAACCTCAGTGATTCTGTGATTCCCAGCAGTGATGGGAAGCAGGGATGGCCACACAGGGGTGGGCAGAGGCAGGTGATAAACTCAATGTATTCAAGCCCTGTAGGAAGCATTCTGCTCTAGAGCACAGAGTCCCCCCTTGAGCACGGAAGGTGCAGGAGACAGGCCAGGGGGAGAGTGGAGCAGTCCAAGGAGCAGCTTTCACTGTGGATCATGGAAAGCTTTGGGTTGGAGGGGACCTTAAACCCCATCCCATCCCATCCCATCCCATCCCATCCCATCCCATCCCATCCCATCCCATCCCATCCACCTCCTGCCATGGCAAGGACACCTTCCATTAGCCCAGGTTGCTCCCAGCCCCGTCCAGCCTGGCCTTGGACTGCCAGGGATGGATGGCTGCTTCCAGCTGGAGCACATGCCATCTCCTCCCAAACTGGCAGCCAAGGGAAGGTCAGTGGTGCCCCAGCAGCTCTGCCAGGCTGCAGCAGCTCCTTGCAGGGCCAGCCCAGCCCTGTCCCCTTTGAATGTGTGTCCACTTTCGCTGCAGCCCCCCCAGCCCCTCTCCAGGGCACCCCAACTCCCTCCAGCCCCTGCTTTGCATTTATAGCTGCCACTTGCAGCTCTTTTGTTGTTTTCTGCTGTTCATTTTTAAAAAAGGCAGTTGACACCATCTCACTGTTCATGGAAGGAAACTATTTAGGGACACAACCAGTGGGTTTTAGAAAACTTACCATAACGGGAGAGCTGCGGTTCCTTCCAGGCGTGCACCCTCCCTGCTCCCTGCCAGCCAGCTCTGCTCAACAGGACACTTCTAATGGGATGTTAACAACTCCAAAAAATACCAGAGAGCAGTTTCAGAGCAGAACAATTGGGAGTCAGCTGCAGCTGGGGGCTCCTTGTGCTTCCCCAGCATTGTCCCTCTCGGAGAGGGACGTCACATTCCCGTCACTGCTTTAAGTGTCCTTGGAGCCAGTCAGGAATGTTGAGAGCCAGGGTGAGCTGAGGAGCTTGGCAGGGCTGGGGTTTGTGGGGAGAAATGGCTTTTTAAGAGACTGGGGCTATAAAACAACTCATCTGGAGCAGCACTTTGGAAGAGATATAAGGAGGAGAAGGGAAGGGGCAAGTTCTCCTCTCTGGTCTTGGCTGTGGCCATGATGGGGGTGCTGTGTTGTTTCAGAATGAGAGCTCTTGTATTGCAGAAAATGATGGGGATAAATTAGGGATAGATGGTGAGGAACCCCCTTGATGTCCCCCATCCTCTGCTAAAACCCCTCGGAGACACAGTGGAATAAAATTCCGGTTTGTGGCACTGCTGCTCTGATCTTGGGCAGCCCCTCCTGCCCTTTGCTTGGAATTCTTGGGCTTTTGCTTCTAAATTTATCCCTTTTGGGGCAGGAGGGGTATGGAGGAGGGCAGATGATAGATAAGGAGGAGGAGAAGCACTTCTTTCAGTCTAAGTCCATTGTCTAATCAAAGGGAGCCCGATTTTAAAGGCTCCTTGTTCAGCCGACAGGGAACATCCATCATTAAAAATGTTCAAGAGCTTTTGTTCCTCAGTACCTCTTTGAAATTGCTGCCAATGACCAGGCTTGGAGCAACCTGGCCTAGTGGAAAGTGGCCCTGCCCGTGGCAGGGGGTTGGAACACGATAGGCTTTAGGAGCCTTCCCTCCAAAACCATTCCAGGATTCCAGGATCCTAAACAGAGCCTTGGCCGTGCTGCTCCTTCCCCTGCTCATCAGGCAACACAACGGGGACCCAGCTCCTAGGAAAAGGAATTTAAATGCAGGAGCTCCTTGGGCTGCTGGGATCTCCCCACCGCAAAATGCAGCATGCAGTAGGAATTGTCTTTTTTTCATGTTCAGCCCCTATCCTCATTTCCCTCTGAAACAGCACAGATGCTGCTGGAGCCAGAGAGGCATTTGGGGATAAATCAGGGATGTTTTCCTCTCTCTGGTGTGTAAAAAGGCTGGGGGGTATGGCCGTGTTCCTAAACCAGCTGTAACCAAAACACCGAGCCAGGGGAGGGAGGTGATGCACGGGGATGTTCAGCTCTCTAATCTGCAGCGCCTGTTTGGGCCATGGTTTATCAGGGTTGGGACACAGTTTTGTCCCCTCTGATGACAGCTCCGGGGGCAGGATGGGGCCAGGACACAGCAGAGGATTCAGCTGCGGCTGCGGGGGGAACGCCAAGCCAGGGGAGGGAGGTGATGCACGGTGGGGCTCAGCTCTCAAATCTGCACCGCCTGTTTGGTACAAGGTTTAATTGGGTCGGGACCCCCTCAGATGACAGCTCTGGGGGCACATGGGGCCAGGACACCGCAGAGGACTCAGATGCGGGCAGGGAGGGGCGGTGGGCGCTCAGGCCATGCTCAGGATGCTGCTGCTCTCGGCGGATCGATGCTAATCCCGTTGTCTGCGCTGCAGAGCCGGAACTGCCCCGAGGGCCACGGGCAGGAGCGAGGGGTGAAGCGGGATGGATCCCCAGGGACTACGGTCCATCCTTGTGCTAGCTGACCCTAAAACAGTGCAACAAGGGATTCTCAACTTCCACAGTGGGCATGGAGCTGCTGTTGAGGGAAGGGCTCCTGTCTCCGGTGGTCATGGTTTGTGCCAGTCCTCAAAACCTCACTGGAGGGAAGAAAAATGAGAATTTTCTTAGTGAGATCCCTCCTTTGTGAGCTCCATCCTTTGTGCACCCTAGCTTTTACTCCTGGCTCCTCTCCTTATATTTCACTGCTGCTGTTTCCCTGCACGTTTTCACCCTGCAGGATAAAATCACCTCCTGAGCTGCCCCCCTCAACATCCCAGTGCTGCTGCATTTCCATGTGATCGCACCCTTCCCAAAACTCGGGAAGAACCATTCTCCGGGTTTTTCCCTCCACATTTCCCCCGTGGAGGATGCAGGTGGATGGGTTTTGCCTGGCCTGATTGAAATTCGGCTCAGCACAGCCTGGCTGGCGCTCAGTCGGGTCGGAGCGGCTGAAACGGCACCGAGCAGCCCCGGCCGAGCAATGGGGCTGGGAACGGGCTGGGAATGGGATGGGAACAGGATGGGAATGGGATGGGAACGGGCGGGACCTGCTGGGCTGGGGAGTGTCATGATCCATCCTTATGAACGGGGTTTGTGATGGTTCGTGGATTGATCTCAGGGTGCAAAAAGAACCGACACGGCACAGGGGGTTTGCAGTGATAATGAAAACAAATGCAGCTTTATTGAATGGCCACAGCAAAATGCGATAGAGAGATTAAGGAAGAGAAAAATATAGAGAAAGAGAGAGAAAAGATAAAGAGAGAGAAAAGAGAGAGAGAGAGAGGGATATAGGTACCAAAACATAGAGACGAAGTCCTTTGGTCCACCTGTTACGTCGGGGAGATCTCAAAATCTCTAGCTAACTCAGAGGTTTTTATTATGATAACTCTATTGGAAATTGCGAAGCAGGGGGAAACAGATACAATAAGGAATAGATGTAACAGGTAGTCCATGTTCTCAGTAGTAAATGAGAGCCATTGTTTTCTTGGTCCAGTGGTCACAACCTGCAGGCAAACATCTTGCTTTGGTCAGCTTGCCTCCCCCTCACACCTCCCCTGGGTTGGGGGTTTCAGTCCCAGTCCTTGGAAGGAGCGGAGGGGCCTTTTCACATGGGGGTTTCATGTCTTAGTCCTTGATGGAGAAGCTTCTTACATCTCAGTCTGTCTGTCATGGCAGTTGTAAAACAGGTGAGGGTCTTCTGTGGGGGGATCACCTGAAACTCAGGAGAAGTCCAGCCAGGCTGAGAGGTGGGACAGCTCCCCAGGCTGTTGTTGCAAACAGGGCACGGTGTCCCCTTCTTATTCTCACTGGGCTCAGTGTAGCATACAGCAAACAACACCTGTGAACAATAGCTTAGCACTGTGCTCAGGTCTCAGGGCCCGTGGCGTGTGACTTTCTCCTACAGAGACAGAGATTCCAGACAGGGTGGGTCCTCTCTTCAGTGGTCCTCAAATGGCAATCATGAGGCGGATGAGGGAAAATTCGGACAGACTCTCACAGGGGGCTAATTAGCCTAATGAGGGAGAAAATTGCTGCAAGGGGATGGGAACCAACCATCCATCCATCCATCCATCCATCCATCCATCCATCCATCCATCCATTCCTGTGCCCAAGGCAGGCTCAGGTGGGCACGGGTGCCAGAGGAGCAGATCCCAGCCCCAGCTTTCCAGCCTCGGGCACATCATTTAACTTCCAGATCCAGCTCTGATAGCCCAAATCAAGGCTGCAGGTGAGCTTTGCCCCTTCCAAAAAGCTGCTTTGGCTTTTCCCTTGGATTCTGCTCATTTTTGTGGCTGGAGGAGCCCATTGTGTTGAGTAACTTTGACTTCCTGCATTAGACAGGCCATAAAATGCTGCGTGGTGGTGCTGAGCCTTATTATTAGCATTTATTACAGCGGAGGGAACAGCACAGCTCCATGGGTGGGGAAGCTTTTTAAAGCAATCACCTACGGCCATGCAACCTGTTATGAAAGCTCTGCATAACCAGGATGAATTTGTTATGTTGGTAATTAGAGGCAAATCAACCTCTCTTGACAGAGGAGAGCCCGATGTGTTTGTTCTGGAAATGAGGGGGGTGGGCACTGCTGTTGGAGGTGTTTCCCCCCCATTGGCAGGGCTGTTGTGCTCCATGTGCAGGTGGGCATGGGGGAGGTTGGCAGCCCAAGGAGCTGTGTTGGCTGCCTGGCTCTCCTTGTGGGCACAGGGGACATGCTGGGGTAATTCCTGGGTAGGAAAAGGCAGTGCTGAACTTGATCAAACCTTTCCCAATCATCCTTGGCTTTCACACCATGCCCTGGGCATGGTCTGGGCTCAGAGCTGCCTCCTCCACCCCTGCTGACCAAGAGAACACTGATTTTAGCACTGAAAGCTCTGGTATGGGCAAGATTTTATGGTGTGAGGGGCTAGAAGGGCACAAAATGGGACCCATGAGGTCAAAGCCAGAGGGGAATTTGGTTCTGGGTGGAAGGCAAGGGCCAAGGGAAGAGCTGGAGATGGGCACTGGAATAGACTGTCCATGGAGCTGTGGAGCCTCTGTCTGGAGATTCCAAACCCACCTGGGGGTTCCTGTGTCCAGGTGACCCTGCCTTGGTGGAGGGTTGGATTGGGTGATCTCCAGATCTTCCCAGCCTGGCCAACCTTCCCACCCTTCCATAGTCCTGTGAGAGCTGGGATGGGCAGTGGGATGGGCACAGGGTTGGGGCAGCACAGCCTGGAGGGCAGTTTGGGAAGGGATTCATGAGCACCATGGTTGCTGGATGTTCCTGAGGAGCAGGACAGATTTAACACAGGAGCCACAGCTTTGATCTTCATCCTTCTGCTTCCTGTGCCCACCTCCAGGGCTTCTGCCCACCCTGCCCACCTCCCCATGGCTGTCAGCTCTGCCCCTGCACCTCTGGGTGACAGTGCCACCACCTCCAGCCACACCAGCGCCTGTCACCACTCAACACAACCCCCAGAGTGATAAACTCAAGGGCCCATCTGCAAAGGGCCGGACTGGATGATCCCTGTGGGTCCTTTGCACTGAATTTTGTAGACCAAAACTCCGTGCAAAGGGCTTTGGGGGAATTTTGGGCTGGAATTTTTGCTACACCTGGATATATTTTTTCCTCCCTCCTGCACAGTGGTACCTGGGGAGGAGAAAGGATGACAGGACCTGAGGGGCTTTGGGGCTGGATCCAACCCTGCTGCAGGGAGAGGGAAAGGTGGGAGGACAGGCTGAACTCCTGGAGACATTCAGACGTGCTTCTCTCCCCTCTGATTTGGTTTAAATTAAGCCATCTGGTCACATTAAATGGTAAATTATCTCAGCTGCTGCTGCTCTCCCTGTGGGAACAGTGGCCAGAGGGGAGGGGGATGCTGGAGGGCTGCACCCCTGGCCCAGGCCTTGAGGAAAACGTGGGTGCCATGGGGATGGGTGTGATCTCCCCCTTGGTATCCCAATCAAACTGGAGCCATTCACCTGGGAAGGTCACAGCCCTGCTCCACTGGCCTTGGAGGAGGCTTCAGAGCAATCTCAAATCCATCTAATCAAGCTGAGCGTGGTGTGCCCTCCCCTGTCTGCTGTCCTTGGGAGTCCTTTCCCGGGCAGCAGCTCCAGATCAAGTGATCAGAGCTCTCACCACGGTGCTGTGGCTCAGGGGAAGGAGGGGAGACAGTTTGACCAGGATAGAGGGGTGGTGCAGTGTGGGAACTCAGCACATCCCTTTGGATGTCCAGAGTTGTTGGGAACACCATCAGGAGGCTCAGAGACCCTGGCACACAGCCCAGAGAACCTGGGGGTTTGATTTTGACCCTTGGAACAAATTACCAGCTTTGTATGAAGATGTGAAAATCACACAGGTTTGAATGGTGTAATAATAAAATGATCACAGGGTGAAAATGTAGATTTTAGGATTTTTGGTATGGGGGTTTTGGGGACAAGATGGAGGAACTTGGGTGTGTCCAGTCTTTCTTCTTCTTCTTCTTGTTCTCCATTTTCTGCAGTGATGTTGGCACTTTGGGATTGGTTTAGAGCAGAAGTGCACTGTCTAACATAGGTGATAGGTATTGGGAATTAAGTGTAAATATGTTACACGTAGTTTGTAGTATAAAAGGACAACACAGAGTGCCTGTGGCTGCCCTGCTGAGCAGATCTGGGCTGGGCAGAAAGAAAATTTTATAGATAAGAATTAATAAACAACCTCAAGACCGAAAAGTGAAGAGCTCTGACTCGTTCTTCAGCTGTGCAGGCTGAAACAGAGACACCCTGCACATCTCGGGGCAGCAATTATCAACAGCTGACCCGAGAGCAGGGAAGATGAATGAGCCAAAGGCTGCAGATGAATGAAATCTCCCAAGGACAGGAGATGGGTGGAGATGAAAGGGTTAAACCAACGAACTGGTTTCTCCTCAGCACCAGGCTGGGGTTTTGCTGGTTTGTGTTTCTCCCCTGGCAGGGTTTCAGTGCTCTAGCCCATGTGTGCACACACACACACTGGCTGCTCTTCCCCCGAGGGCTGCCTTGCAAAATAACCCCTTCCATCTGCGGGGCCTTATTAGCTCCAGGAACGGGTGATTTTCCACAGGTGTCAGATGAGAAAATTGAGATGTAAAGCAGAGAAACAGCTTGGCCCAAGGTGGAAAATAAATTGGGTTTGGGGCTATGGCTGGCCCCGCTGTTTTCACAGGGCAGGCTGGGATGTGCCTTTGCCTTTGAGCAGGGGCTGCTCCCAAGCATCAGCACCAGGAGTAGATCTCATCCTGACCACGGAGGTTTAATTTAATTTAAGGTTACAGAGGTTCTGAAAGCCTTGTTTGGTGCCTGGACGAGGCTGCAGGGGGAATATTCCATGCTGGGTGCTCTTGGCTGGTGATTAGCAGCACCCTGAAGGCAGAGGGGGGCTGGATCTGCTGTGCTCTGCCCTGGGCCAGCCCTGTTGCTATTCTTGCTCAGCCTTGTCTGCTCTTTTTTGGGCTGGTTTTTGTCCTCAGCCAGTCAGGCACCCCATCTCCCAGACAGGAGAGATGAAAATGAGCTCTCGTCCTCTCTGGAGGAGAAGATCAGGGAGAGACACAGAGAAAAAGTGAGGGAAATTAAGCAGAAATAGCTTCAGGGGTCATTTAAAAATATCCCCACGACTGCCTTAAATATATATTTAGCAGGAATTCATAGTCCATGGCTGAAGGAGCTCCAGGCACCAAATGTACAGTGTGGTTTTTGATGAAGACCCACAGGATTTATCACAGCCTAGGGGGGAAGAAGGAGGAATGGAGAAGGGATGGAGGTGAGGGAGATCCTGGGGCAGGAGGAGGCTGCAGGGTTGCTCCCATGCCAGTGAACTGCCCCCAAACTGCATAAAGCCACATGTTGAGCCTTTTGGGTCTCTAAAACAGGATCCTTTTCCACCAGGATGTCCCAGCAAGTGTCCTGCTGATGGACACCCAATCTGTGGAGACCCAGTGGGTCCCACTGCTGGGGAAGATGAAACAGGAAAGCCTTATAAATATGATTGTCTGACAAAAGAGTTTGAGAATATGGAAACTATAAGTGAGATTGAAATGAAAGCAAGCTTTGAGATTCCTCAGTTACTGAACAACTGGAAAACAATGGTGTGGCCAGCTGAAGGTAATTCCCTTTTGATGGAACAACACCCTCTGCTTGCAGACAGGCCCAAGGGTCAGAGCAGCCCCTACAGCTTGGCAGAAGGGGCCCAAAGAGGAGTTTTTAGCGTTTAAAATGTAACACAGTGTGGTAACGTAATGAGAAGGCTGTATGGAAATACTGTGGGATTTGTATCTTGTACTAGATTGGTTAGTGAGAATCAGAATATTCAACACAGAAGATTTATGGTATTGTAATGGGAACTTCGGTCTCTTAGCTCTTGCGTTTACTCTCTTACCCCTTTTATTCTCTCATCCTCTCTCCCCCTCTCTTCTCTCCAGCTGTGGCTGGCAGCTCCCAGCAGGGCCCTGCACCCAGGCCCTTTGCAATAACCCACAAGTTCCAAGCCCTGGCTGCAGAGATCTCTTGTCTCTGTCCATCCCGACTGTCCTATCCCTTGATGCTCCTACATCCCACCAGGGCAGGTTTGTGGTGGCATCACCCTGTTCTCCATGGTTCTCCTTTGGGAGTAACAGTTCCTGGTGCCTCTGCTGGACAAGGACAGCCTGGCATGGGTCCTTGTCCCCGTGGAGGCTGGGAGCAGATGAGGAGGTGCTGGAGTGAGCCCAGTGTGCCCGTGTTCACAGGGGGCTGAGGATGAGGGAAGAGATGAGGATCTGACTCCATGTTTCAGAAGGCTGATTTATTATTTTATGATATATATTACATTAAAACTATACTAAAAGAACAGCAGAAAGGATTTCATCAGAAGGCTAGCTAAGAATAGAAAAAGAAAGAATGATAACAAAGGTTTGTGGCTTGGCTCTCTGTCCAAGCCAGCTGACTGTGATCGGCCATTAATTAGAAACAACCACATGAGACCAATCACAGATGCACCTGTTGCATTCCACAGCAGCAGATAACCATTGGTTACATTTTGTTCTTGAGGCCTCTCAGCTTCTCAGGAGGAAAAATCTTAAGGAAAGGATTTTTCTTAAAAGATGTCTGTGACAAGCCCAGCCCTTCTGGAAGTGAACTGCTGATGGGCCACCCAGAGGATGGAAAAGCATGGAATTAAACCCATAATGCAGATTCCATGAGGAGACACAAGGGGCAGGTGTGGTCCTATGGGATGAGGAGCATTGAGCCACCATGAGGATGAAGCTTGGTGGGTGTGAATCACCAGGGTGGCCCAGAGTGACACTGTGCTCTTTGCACCAGTTGGGATTGAGCTCCCAAAGCATTGCCCAGCTCCCAGTTCTCTGGAAATGAGAAGATTCCCTTGTTCCAAAGATCATCCTGGGCTAAAAGCCCCTGTGAAGAGCAGCCCTCAGCTCCCAGGTCTGCCCAGGAGCTGTGCCACCAGCCAGCACCATGAATTATTCACGGCTCCTCCGTAGGGTGGAGGATCCCCTTACACCTGGAGAAGGGTCTCCTTGAGCAGCACAGCCTTGCCCAGAGCTGTCAGCTTGGAAACACAAGATCTTGAGGGAATTAATTCACACATTTCCTCCTCAGGTCCAGCGCTCCTCCAACAGCAAAGTCAGGCGAGGTTTTGACTTTGGGGCCCCGACTGAAGGTTGGTGGGTGTCTCCTTACAGACCCACGGCCTTATTGATTGTCTCCTGCCTGAGTTCCCTCCCCATCCAGGCTGGAACTGTTCCCCTCCAAATGACAAATGGATCTGCCAGCCTCTGGCTTATTTTAATTGCCATTTTTCCCTTCTCCTGGTGACAAAAAGACGTGATGAATCCATGCTGGAGCACCCCAGACAGGATGTGCTGGGGGCTTGGTGGGGGCATTGCCCACCCCTATGTATGGAAAAACTGCTCCTTGATCCCCCCAGTGTGGGGAAACTGAGGCACTGGAGCAGGTTAGGAGGAGATGGGAAATTATCTGCAGGTGAATGGGAGGAGAAACCAGTTTTGGGCTGCCTGTGCATTGTAGGGGATGAGAAGGGCAGACAACAGGAAAAATCCTGGAGTTTTGTGGTGAGCATGAATCCTCAGAGCTGAGGGATACCAGGTACCTTCTCTGGGTGAAGCATCTGCCCTGGGGTGAAGCATCTCAGCACTCCACCTTTTGTACTTGGGAAGGTGTTGGAGAGGAAGGAAGGTGGCAGGAGGATTTGTCTGTTCTCTTCCAGGGCTGCAGGCAAGGCCCTGGAGGGACAGACACAGGGACAGGGGAGGACGTGCTGCTTGGCATGGCACGCTCCACTCCCCCCGTGGCTGGAGCCTGTCACAGGGAAGAGCTGCCAGACGTGACACACACCACCCTGAAGGTGAAGGGAGATGGGGATGATCCTCAGAGGTGTGGAAGAGAGGTGTGAGGTGCCTGGAGCAGGCTGGCACATGGAGCTGCCTCCTGGGACCGTCCCCTTGGTCTCTCTGTGTGAGTGCCCAGCGCCTCCCTTGCCGGCTGCTTGTGCAAATGGTTGGAAAATGGCTTTTGCCGCAGGCTGTGTCCTTGTTCCTCCCCGCTGGGACACGGGGAAGGGCGCAGGTCTCGCTGTCTGGCTCCTCAGAGCATCCTCAGCGCTGCCTCTCCCTCCCCGAGCCAGTGCCACTTGTCCTGCAGACACGTCACACACAATGGTGACGTTATAGCTCAGAGCAGGGCTGGGGGGGTCTCTCCCATTTTCCCTCCCTATCCAAGGAGAATCCTTTGCCAAAGGCAGCCAAGAGCGCTGGCTGGGATGGAGCCTCTGGTGTTTGGGAGCCTGTGGTGATGTGATGTGCCCCCTCCAGAGCTGCCACCTGTTCGGTGTCTGCCCAGCCAGCCCCAGCTCGTCCGTCATCCCCGGCCGTGTCACCGTGTGGTGACATGGGAATGGCTCCAGAGGAGGCTCCAGCGTTTAAAGGCGCCTGCCTGCCGGGATGGCTGCGGATGGGCCGAGCTCTGCTGGGCCCTGCTGCTCCTGCCGGGCACGGGGAGGAACCCAGGCAGGCTGGACCAGCTCCCTGCCGCTCCCTGCAAGGCTCTGGGAGGGAGCAGGATGTCAGTCTGGGCTCCTCTGAGCACGGGGAACGCTTGGAAGGCAAAGGCAGCAGCTTGCAGGGGGCAGATGGACCGGAGACAGAGCGGAGCCAAAGCACCTGAAGGCCGTGGATGTGTGTGCAGCTTCCCGGGGCTCTGCTTGGCTTCCTCGGGCTGCAGCCCTGTGAGAAGAGCCAGGGCCTGGCCACCATGAGGGATCGGGGCTGGGCACCCAAAATCAGGTGGCTCCATCCTGTACACACATCAATGTCCATTCTCAGCAAGCCCCTGGGAGGAAAACAGGACCAAGAGTATAGAGGACCCCTGAGTGCCCCAAAGCTCTGGAGTTCTGGGTTCATGTCCGTGCATCAGGTCTCCTCAGGACACAGGGCATAGAGAAGGATGTGGCCCTGCAATGCAATCCCTGATCCTGCCTTAATTCTCCCTGTACTTTGGGGGTTTATTCTTCCCTCTCCATTAATCTCTGAATATTAGGTGGAAAGCGAACAATTACCGTGCTAATGGCTCCATAAATTCCTTCATTACTTATTAAACTCGAGCCCTCCCCACGCAGAGGAGGAAAAGAGACGAAATGGAGAAGAAAAGGGAGAGGAGGGGGGTGAGGAGCCAGGGCAGAGGGTCTCGGGCTGGGCTGCGGCGGCGGGGCCGGCTCAGATGCGGTAATTCACGGGCTGGCGTTGCCCTCTGCCGGCAGCGGGACGGGCAGGGGCTGCCTGCCCTGCTCTGCTCTGCCCTGCTCTGATTCTCCCTGCTCTGCTCTCCCTTCCCTGCTCTTCCTGCCCTGCTCTCCCTGCTCTGCTCTCCCTGCTCTGCTTTTCCCTTTTCTGCTCTCCCTGCCCTGCTCTCCCTTTTCTGCTCTCCCTGCCCTGCTCTCCCTGCTCTGCTCTCCCTGCCCTGCTCTCTCTGCCCTGCCCTGTCCTGCTCTACCTGCCCTGCCCTTCCTTTCCCTGCTCTGCTCTCCCTTCCCTGCCCTGCTCTGCTCTTCTTTTCCCTTTTCTGCTCTTCCCTTTTTTCCTCTCCCTGCCCTGCTCTCCCTGCCCTGCTCTCCCTGCTCTGCTTTTCCCTTTTCTGCTCTCCCTGCCCTGCTGTCCCTTTTCTGCTCTTCCCTTTTTTCCTCTCCCTGCCCTGCTCTTCCCTTTCTCTGCTCTCCCTGCTCTGCGGGCAGAGCCCGGGCATCCCCGAGGCTGGGGAGCCGCGGGGTCTCGGGTGCTGCTGCTGCTGCTGAGGATGCTCCGCAGATTTCGCTGTTGGGGACCCAAACCCCTCGGGGACGATGTTGAGCAGAGCTTGGTTTAAGAGCGGTTTAAGCCGGCAGCGGCACGGGGGTAAAGGTGAAGAATGCTGAGCTGTCTCCATCCCATCCCGCCGGGCTGCGGGGACAAATCCGCTCCCTCCGTGTTTCCTCGAGGTGCCGCCTCGCTGCTCGCTGCCAGAGCTCCCCGGCATCCCGCAGCGTGGATGTTCTCCGGTTTCTGTCCTGCTGGCCAAGGCGAGGGCCGGGCCACTGCGGGGATCGCTGCCACCGTTCCGAGGGAAGCTGCGCCTCCGTTCCAGGTCGGAGATCGTGGCAGCGCCGCTCCCCGGAGGGCTCTTGTGGCCTCGCCTAAGTGGAGCTAATGGATTTCCATGTCTCCAACAGGCAGCTGGGATACGAGCACATCTCGGCAGCTCGGCTGAATGCAAAACTGCAAACAGGCAAATGCCTCCCCAGCAGAGGGGCTCACAGCCTGGAACTGTGGGATTGGAGAGGGAGCTCTGGGATCCATCCAAGGAGCCCACTGCATCTCCTCCTCCCTCCATCAGCCCCACCTGCTCCTCTGCGATCTGCTCCAGCTGGGTTTGGAAAGGAAAACACACAGTTAAACCCCAAGATTATATTTTTGGTTTTGTTGTTATTAGGATTTTTTTGTTTGGTTGTTTTTGGGTTTTTTTTTTCTGTTTTTGGTTTGGTTTTCTTCCCAGGGAACAGCCAATTTCTGTGGCTCTGCGACACCCAGGTATCCTGTGGGATGAGCCCAGCTCTGCAGAGGGACCTGGATGCCCAAGTCCCAGGGACACCAGCTGTAATTAGATGTTTAGATCTAGGCCAGGGGCTCAAGGGCCATCTGGCACCTGAATTATTCATACACTTTTATCTAAGCACAGGCAGAGCAGAGCACAGCGCTCCTTCTCCAGCCTGGGCCCAGGGGAAGATTCCTGCTTGTGCCAGATCGTTTTTCATGGCCTGACAAACGTGATCCTCTCCAGAGCTCCTTCCCAGTGCTGAGATGCCTTTTCCCAGTGCCAAACCTGCTCCAAAACACACCAGAGCTGCCAAACAGAGATCCGTGCAGATCCACAGAGATCCACAGCCCCGGCAGCTGATGCGGAGGTGGAAAAATCCAGGAGGAGAAGTCTCCCCTTGGAAGGAGCAGTTCAGGAGTGAAATCAGATTAAATGTCTATCAGGAGGGCCCGTTCCTGTGGTGATGTGGCCCAGTGCTCCCCCCCAAGGTGTCTTTTACCCTGTGACTCATCTGCTGAGGAATTTTAATCCCTGTCTTTCTCTCCCAACCCCAGGCACCATTGGGAAGGGGAGAGGACCTTGGAGACAGAAGTCTCTCTATCACTTGTTGTTAAAACGATGCATTTCTTCTTCAGCCATGGAGCTGTGCCAGGTTTTACCAGATGTAAGTGAAAAATTTCAGATGAAGCTGAAATATGGCACATTATGGTTTTCTGTGCACTTTTCTCTCATCTCATTGAGTGATTCCTCTGCTCCTCTGAGCAAGCTGGGCTAGTGCAAGGCACCCCTGCTCAGGAAGGAAATGAGCTTTAAGGTCCCCCCAACACAAACCAGTCTGAGGTTCCATAATCCTGCAGACACAACTGGAGATGCAGGAGAGGAGCTGGAGGGGAGGAATCTCTGCAGGAATGTGGGGATATCTGATCCAGACTGCAGTGATGCTTTCTTCTTGTACATTGGGATATTCTGCTCCCTAAAACGTGCTGGCTGCTGGCTCTCACTCCTCAGTCAAATCCAAAAGCCTTTCTAGCAGCTCTGGAAGGGAGGTGCTGCTGTGAAACCCATGGCAAGGGTGCTCAGGCCAGCCCAGGGAGGTTTGGAGTGCCCATCCCTGGAGGTGGCACTCAGAGCTCTGGGCTGGTGATCAGACACAGGTCAGACTCAATAATCTTGGAAGGCTTTTCCAACATTGGATGATTTCAAAATCAGCCATTTACCCACCACTGAAACCCTCCCACGACTTCAGGGTGCCAAAAGATGACAAGGCAGGGACAGCCACAGCTAAAATATCCCATTCCATCCTCCCTGTGCTGGATTAACTCCTGAGAGCCATCAGATTTCCAGAGAGGGAACATTGAACCTCCTGCTCTCCTGATTTCCAACACTCATGCTGGGATTGTCACACATGGTCCAAAGGAGCTGGAGCATCACAGTTTTCCATGAGTCCTTCCTACTCCAGGGAATTCCTTCTCAGGAACTGCTGGATCTTGATATGTTTAGATGGCAGACCAAAAGACTGACTGGATAATTCTCCAGTTAGCCCTGGGGAGTGAAAATGGCAACTGGGAGGGTGAAATTGGGGGTTGGGGAGATCAAACTGGGGTTTGGTGGGGTGAAATTGGGGTTTAGAAGGTGAAATGAAGAGTTTGGAGAGTGAAATTGGGATTTGGGGGTGAAACTGGGGATTTGTGGAATGGTATTAAAGTTTGGACGGTGAAATTGGGGTTGGAGAGAACAAAGCTGTGGTTTGGTGGGGTGAAATTGGAATTTGGAAGTGAAATTGCAGTTGTGGGGATGAAATTGGAGTTTGGAGGGTGAAATAGGGTTTGATGGGATCAAATTGGAGTATAATGGGGTGAAATTAGGGTTCGTGGGTTGAAATTAGGGTTTGTTGGCACAAAATTAATGTTTGGGGTATGAAAATAGGGGTTTAGGATAAAAATCAGGATCTGGTGGCATGAAATTCGTGCTTGGGGGAAGAAATTGGGATTTGGGATGTCAGGATCAGGGTTTGGGAGAATGAAATGAGGGTTTGGTGGGTGAAATTAGGTTACAGGGGATGAAATTAGGATTTAGGGGGTGAAATGAGTGGTTGGAGTATGAAATTGGGATTTGAAGGATGGAATAGGAAGGGGTTGTGGATATTAGGGTTTGGGGAGATGATATTGGGGTTGGGGTGTGAAATCAGAGTTTAGGCACGACAATTAAAGCTTTTAAAGGGGGATGAATTTTGGGTTTGGGTGGAGAAATGAGGGTTTGGAGTGTGAAATTGGGGGTTGGAGGAATCCAGTTTGGTTGTGAAATTGGAGGGTTGAGGGTGAAATTGGAGTTTGGCTGTTGAACTTATGGTTTTATTGGGGGAAATTGGTGTTAAGGGGGATTTATGGGATTGTAGGATGCAGGGGCAGCAGTTCCAGCAGGGTTGTGGGATCCAGCCCTGCCCCAGCTTTCTCCCCATTTGAATATATTATTTTTCTCATCTACATTTCCCACAGGCAGAGCAGAGCAGGAGGAAGAGAAGGAAGCACCCAGGGCCACAGGTGGCAGCGGGATCCTCACAAAATATAGGGATTATAGAGGGATCCTCACAAAATACAGAGACTATAGAGGGATCCACACAAAATACAGGCATAAGAAGGACTCCTGCTCGACGGGAGCCGGGATTCCCTGACCCTGAGGCCTCCTTCACCTCAGACCTAACCCAAACTTCTTCCTCATCTCTGAGAACCTCTGAGCTCCAACTCCCCAAGGAAATACGGGACTGCGGGTGAGCGCAGGAATGTAGCAGCATAACCACTGGGATGTGAAGCTTTAAATGGGAAATATTTAAATCGGTTTGCTGGCCCGGAGCAAGGAGTGACCGTGTTGTCAGACACTCCCTGCAGTTACGCAGGACTCCACACCGGGCAGAGCAGCGCGGGCCCGGCCCCAGGGAGCCGCAGGGAGCTGCGGAGATGCCGCATCCACCGGGAGCGCTTCCCTGCATTGCCTGGCGCAGACACCCACAGGGAAACAGGGAGAGAGTGAGGCAGGCACTGAATGCAGCCAGGCTCTCTCCTGTCCCCCCGCGGTGGGTTCAGCCCAGCGCGGTGGAAGCACCGGCGGGCTGAGGGCAGGGACACGGAGCATGAGAGCAGCTCCACTCCGCACCACGACCAACCGCGCTCTGAGCCCTCAGGCGCCGCCGCACCGCGAGCTCTGCCGAGGAACGCCCCTCTCCCCGCAGTGACCAATCAGAGCCAGAACAAGCCTGATTGATTTTTGTTCTAGCCAATCAGCGCTCTGTCTATAGGCACCCAATCAGACGCCTGGGGACGATTTCTCGTCCAATGACAAACCAGGAACGGAGTTGCGGGGTGGGGCGCGCTTTTTCGTGAGCGGCGTAGGGATTAACCAATCAGATCAGGGAGATATGTTGACTACTGACCAATGAGCAAAGGAGGCGGGGACAGAGAAACTCGCGAGATTTTGAGAGGTACGACGGGAACTCATATCTAAGGGAGAGAGCCAATGGCAAGGGGTGGGGCGGGGCCGCAGAACCATTATTGCAACTGACAGGTAAGCGAGCCAATCAGAAGGCGGAGCTAAGTTCAGCCCAGTGTTCAATGGGCAGCCAAAATCCTCGCATGGTTGAACAGCCACGATTGACAGGTAGGCCCGTCCAATGAGATCGCCGCGCCCTTTCTAACTGTCCAATGAGCGAGCGGGGCTGGGAGGCGCGCGACGGCGGCAATTCCCGCCCCCCCCGCGGGAGCACGGGGCTGGCTGGCAGACCGACAGCGCAGCGGACCAATGGGAACGCGCAGCGCTAGGAGGTGGGCGGAGCATCCCCGCGACGCCAGCCAATGGGCGAGGGCGCCGCCCTGAGCAGCCAATGGGCGCGGGGGGGGCGGCGCGCGCTACCGGCGCGGCTCGCAAGATGGCGGCGGGTGCGTGAGCGGGGCGGTCGGGGAGGCCCGGCGGGAGCGCGGCCGCCGCCGCCATGAAGGGCAAGGAGCGCTCGCCCGCCAAGGCCAAGCGCTCCCGGGGCGGCGAGGACTCGGCGTCCTCCTCCTCCTCCTCGCGCGGCAGCAAGAAGCCGAGCGGCTCGTCCGGCGGAGGCGGCGGCTCCAACGGCGGGAAAGCGGCGGCGGCGTCCAGCGAGAGCAACAGCGGGAGCGGCCGGCGCGGCGCCCACGCGGACAAGGGCGGCCGCGCCGGCAGCCGCGAGTACGAGAGCGGTTCGGCGGCGGCCGCGGGCGGCGGGGGCCGGCACGGCTACAGCGGTAAAACCGCGGAGGCGTCGCGAAGCAGCAGCAGCCGCGGCGGCGAATCGCGAGCGGCCGCTGCCGCCTCCTCCTCGTCCTCCTCGTCGGAGCCGGGCGGCGGCGAGTACAAGACGCTGAAGATCAGCGAGCTGGGCTCGGCGCTGAGCGACGAGGCGGTGGAGGACGGGCTCTTCCACGAGTTCAAGCGCTTCGGAGACGTGAGCGTCAAGATCAGCCGGCTCCCTCCCGGCGCCGGCGCCGCCGACGAGCGCGTGGCCTTCGTCAACTTCCGCCGGCCCGAGGACGCGCGGGCCGCCAAGCACGCCCGCGGCCGCCTCGTGCTCTACGACCGCCCGCTCAAGATCGAGGCCGTCTATGTCGGCGGAGGCAGCGGCCGCCGGCGCAGCAGCCGCTCCCCGGCGCTGCTGGACAAGGAGTCTCCCTACGGCACGGCGGCGGTCGGCGCGGTGGCGGCCGCCGTGCGGCACCCGCCGGCCGGGGCCGCGCAGCGAGCGCTGTCCCCGGCGGGCAGCGGAGGAGCTTTGGGATACCGGGACTACCGGCTGCAGCAGCTCGCCCTGGGCCGGCTCCCGCCGCCGCCGCCGCTGCCGAGGGAGCTGGAGAGGGAGCGGGACTACGGCGGCTTCTACGAGGCGCGGGTGCGGCCGGCCTATGGGCTGGAGCGCGTGGCTGGTGTGGCGGCGGCCGGGGGGTTCCGCGGAGGAGGAGGAGGAGGTGCCGGAGCGGCCACCGAGGAGGAGATCAGCCCCGAGGATGACCAGAGAGCCAACCGCACGCTGTTCCTGGGCAACCTGGACATCACCGTGAGCGAGTCGGACTTGCGGCGAGCGTTTGACCGTTTTGGGGTCATCACTGAGGTGGACATCAAGAGGCCGGGGCGTGGGCAGACCAGCACCTATGGGTTTCTTAAGTTTGAGAATCTGGACATGGCACACCGGGCCAAGTTGGCCATGTCAGGGAAGGTGCTGCTGCGCAACCCCATCAAGATCGGGTACGGCAAAGCCACCCCGACCACCCGGCTCTGGGTGGGCGGCCTGGGGCCCTGGGTGCCCTTGGCTGCCCTGGCCAGGGAGTTTGATCGGTTTGGCACCATCCGCACCATCGATTACCGCAAAGGGGATTCCTGGGCCTATATCCAGTACGAGAGTCTGGACGCTGCCCAGGCAGCCTGCACCCACATGCGGGGCTTCCCCCTGGGGGGGCCGGATCGCCGGCTCCGCGTGGACTTTGCCGACACGGAGCATCGGTACCAGCAGCCCTACCTGCAGCCCCTGCCCTTGCCACCTCCAGCTCATTACGAGCTCGTGGCGGAGGCGGCTGCTTTTGGGGCTCACCGGGGAGCCCCCCCTGACCCTCTACGGGGGGCCCGGGACAGGACGCCACCTTTGCTCTATAGAGACCGTGACAGAGACCTTTATTCTGAGACAGAGTGGGTGCCCCCGCCGCCCCCTGTGCGGGACCGGAGTAATCGGGCAGCTGCCTATGACCCACTGGAAAGCCTGGAGCGCCGCCGGGACGGTTGGTCCTTGGAGCGGGACCGGGAGAGGGAGCTGGGCAGTAGCAGTAGGGATCAGCCTAGGAAACGGAGGCTGGCCGAGGATGGAGGCCGGCACTTGGACCGTTCCCCTGACAGCGAGCGCTCCTCTTCCTCCCGAAAGCGCCATTGCTTGGCCACGACCTCTCCCCCGGACCGCAGCCCCGAGCTCCTGGGGGGCCGGGAGCGTTACAGTAGTGACCCTGAGCGCTCATCCCGCTTGCTCCTCGTGGAGCGACCGTCCCCCATCCGGGAGTCCCGCCGGGGCAGCCTGGAGCGGGGGCAGAACGAAAAGCGCGACCGCAAGAATTCCGCAGAGCGGGAGCGCAAGCATCGCGCCGCTGCTGCTGCCCAGGAGTGCAAAAGTCCGGCCAAAAAGGACGAGAGGGCAGCAGAGGGTGGTGGTGGAGGCTCCCGGCTCAAACCTCCTCCCCAAAAACAGCAGCAGGATGGAGCAGCGCAGGCCGGGGCGGCGCCCAAGCTGTGCTTGGCTTGGCAGGGGATGCTCCTGCTGAAGAACAGCAACTTCCCGTCCAACATGCACCTGCTCCAGGGGGACCTCGGAGTCGCCAGCAGCCTCCTGGTGGAGGGAGCGACTGGTGGGAAAGTGGCTCAGCTCAAGATCACCCAACGTCTCCGTCTGGACCAGCCCAAGTTGGACGAGGTCAACCGGCGCATCAAGGTGGCGGGTCCCAATGGATACGCCATCCTGCTGGCCGTGCCCGGCGCCTCCGACAGCCGCCCCGCAGCCGGGGCTGCCGAGGCCGCCACCACCTCCACGCAGAGGCCGCTCAGGAATCTGGTGTCCTACCTAAAGCAAAAGCAGGCTGCTGGGGTGATCAGCCTCCCTGTAGGGGGGAACAAAGACAAGGAGAACAGCGGGGTCCTGCACGCCTTTCCGCCCTGCGACTTCTCCCAGCAGTTCCTGGACTCCACGGCCAAGGCGTTGGCCAAATCAGAGGACGACTATCTGGTCATGATCATTGTCCGTGGGGCATCCTAAGGCCCTCATGTTCTGTTCCCAACCCTGCCTACTCCTCCATGCAGCCCCTCCAGCGTGTGCCAGGTGCTATGGGATACAGCCTTAGCCAGCCCTGTCGTTATTTTAAATAGATCTTTGTTTGTAGGTGACTTTCCCGGGCCGATTTTCTGTTACTACATTTTTCTATAAAGATAGAAGCCAGAGAGGTCGGTTAGGAGTAGTGTGAATAGGATATTTTGAGAATTCCCTATCAATGGGGACAGCAGGGAGGCTCAGCCTGCTTTGATTTACAGAAAATAGAAAAATAATAAAAACTGGGGGTGGGGGGGAGGGGGGTTAAAAGAAAAACTCCTGTCTTCTTAATTTAGATTCATGTCCTTTTTTCATTTCATGTATTTTAAAGCAAATCCCAAGAGCTCGTCCTCGAGAGAGCTCCAAACCGAACAGACCAGATTTAAAGCACTCAGTGGAAATGGAAAACCATAACTTTAATAACAGACTGGTGTCACCTCCTCTTTTGAGTCCTTGAAATTCCGTGTGGGCCTCAGGCCAGGGGCCCTTTGGGATCCCTTCCCTCGGGAGCCGCAGTGGTTTCCCCGTTGAGTCGCGTGGCTCAAGGTCGACGTTTTCCAGGTGAGCAGCAGCTGCTCTCTCGGGTACTCAGCAGAACACTGAATTCCTTTTTGGAAAGGGATTCCTTTTTCATCCAGCCCCCCCAGGTGCATGCACTGAAACTGGGCTTTTTAACAGGTGTATTTCCCTGATTTCCCGGTGTATCCCATTTGTGCACTTTGGGTTTGTAGCAGTGGCTAGGTTTGGTGAAGAGCTGAGGACTTTGTTGCAAACCAGGAATGTCTTGTGCTCACTCTGGTGTGCAGGAAACAAGGAGGTGCTTTAAGGAGAACTTGAGTTATATTGTGGGGTTTTGGTTTTACTGCCTTTTTTTTTTTGTTGTTTTGTTTTGTTTTGTTTTCTAAGAGTTGCAGGTTCAGTAGGGTCTGGTTCCACAATGCAAACTGAGCAAGTAAGTGCTTCTCTCCAGAGATGCTTTTCATTCTGTGATAATTTAATTACATAAAAGTTCTCATTAACATTTTACCTCTTTGTTAATAGCAAGGAACTGCTGTCTGCTAGGGACTTTTCAGGTACAGTGTGCAGTGGGCATTACATGAGGTTTATCATGGGCACCTGGAGTTAAGTGGTTTTAGCATCCTGGAGAAATATTAAAAATACTCTGAGGTGCTGAGGTTTGAGCTCTTGTTCTTGTGATTCAAGGATGAAACAGTTTGCAGGTTAGTTTTTTTTGTTTTTTTTTTTTTTTCCAAATAACATAGTTAATTTTTTTCTTAATTTCCCCAATCATTGGGCACTTTTCTCCAGCTGTCTCAGCCACCTTTGGTAATTCAGGCATTTAGGAGGGGAGAAGGGATCTCAATCCCTGATGTGATCTAATTCCATGATACTCTGTTCAACAGACAAAAGGATGTTGCAGCAGCTTCTAAACTGAAGTGTAAATCTCACTGTATCTCTTTACAGGCCCTAAAATTGTAATCTTGCACTTAAACCCAGAATGTAATCTTGCACTTAGCCATGTTTTCAGGGATTTGGGCAATGGAGAAGTGATGCTGCCTCTCTTGGTCCATGCTCCAGTAGATTCCTTGGATAATTGATACAGGCATGAGTTGATTTCTGTTACAACTTGCATGGCAAAAATCAAATTCAAAGTGTGGAATAGGATGCGAATAGGAGACAAAGGAGGAAATGTCTTGAATGTATTTTATGGGTGTAACTGAACTTGCTTGAGTTTCTGTCACAAAAATAGGAATTTTTGTTACTGCACCATTTGTCAGAGAGGGCTGTGGTTTAAGAGGGCTTTGGTTCCTTTATTTGCCCAGAATGAGTGGACCCAGCATCCCAAACATTGTGGTGAACTGAGAATTCCAATGTGGCAGCATCTCTTAAACACAGATTTTGTTTTTTGTATCTACTTTTCTTTCTAAATGAAAAGATGAAAGCCTCATTTAATGCTCTTAAATTTGAGAGTAAAATCCAGAATTTCTGGGTTGTCCTTCAATGTGAATGTAAGAGATGGCAGAATTCAGCTGTTCAGCTTCCTATTAACAAGGAGAATTTTTGGGAATGACACCAGAAATGCAAATCACTGTGTTTAAGAAGATACAGCGTGTTTACCACTTATTGAAAAGAATGTTTTAATTGGAGCAGGTGCCTGTTGTGTGTCAGCAGGTGATCAATGCTGCGAGTGCTGCTTGCATTCAGAGGGAGTTTTCTGGGAGATTTCTGTCAGATGACAGAAATCACTTGCAAGAGTTTTCTAGGAAAGAGACTTGAAACAGCTGAGAATTTACATCTGCCCAAAACTGGGGGGAAAAAAGCACTAAAGTTTGTGTTGGACACTGAGAGCAGCATTTGTTCCGCTGATCCGCAGCAGGCACCTGCTTAAAAACCCATAAAACTTGGGGTCAACATAGCTTGTAAAGCCAGCTTGGTTTGGGAAGCCTTTTGGGAAGAGCATGCTAGGTGCACTTCCATTTTTCCTTTTGGGAAATCACAGTGGTTCCACCTGCCAGTGGCTGTGAAATTGTGCTGTGCTGGAGGGCGAGGAGGAGCGGGCGAGGCCGTGTTTGACTCCAGGTTTTCTGGTTCCTTATTTCATGGAGCACCTGCTTCCTTTGAATCTGGTTTATTTGTGGTTGCTGCTCTGTTTTGTAAGCAAGGATTTTACACCCTTTGAGGGTTCTTGTGGCAAAACTTTGAGAGGTTTTTTTTTGCCAGCACTGAGTTCCCGGCTGGGCGGGCTGTGCTTTCCTCCTTGGTCTGAGGTGTTCCCCATTGGAGTAACTGTCCACTGAAGCTGGCTGAAGGTTCAGAAGCCTGTGGGTGATACCACTGTGTGCAGAGCAAACCAGATGTAGCAGTTGTTGGCTTTCTCCTTGTGTCTGGCATTAAGTTGCTCTGGTGAGAGCTCAGTATTCCCTCCCGACCTTGTGTGCAGCTGATGTTCTTCTGTTTCATTAGTGTGTTGAATTAGCCTGGAAAAAGGATGTGCTTTTCCTGAATCATTTCATCCTTGTGCTTTATGCTTTGGGGAAAGAACCTCAAATGACTCGTGGTTCTGTTTGAGATTTTAGTTTGTTGTTTATTTCTTTCAATTGGAAACTTTGTGCAACTTCCTTGGCCCCTGGCCAGTGGCTTTGTTTGCCACAGGAACACTGAGGTTATCCTCAATCCAGAGGTTTTAGGGGCAAAAATACCAACACATCCTTGTCAGCCTCCCAGAGAGAAAAGGGCATTATTGCCAGGCAGACAAACCTTGCCCTCTCTCTCTTTTCTTTCCTTCAAGGATGTTAAAGATGGAATATTTTGTGACAACTTTCTTGGCCTCTATGGAGAGCCAAGTTCTACAAAGAACTACTTTTAATTTCTTGTGTGGGTTTGGGAACCCTCTGGTTGATGGTAACTGAGGTGAAAGGCCTGAGGTGTTAATGAGGAGGAGGAGTGAATCAAAATTGTGAAGACAAGTTCAAAAACTCTGAGGACTCAGGGAAAAAAATGCCTTGGAAAATGATAGTTCCTGGCTCTAAGCAAAACAGTGTTGAGGGCAGTGCTCCTGGGGAGTGCTGTGTGCCCAGAGGGGAAGAAATGGTTGCCATGTGGCTCTAGAGCTTTTGGGGTTCTTTCCCCTTTGTCCCCCTGTTTATTTCTTTATAGCACTGAAGGACAGATATTCCAATGATTGGTAGACTGAACGATGAGGTGATTTTTGTATCAGGCTTAAAGCAGACCGGGTGGTGCAGAGAATGGTTAATTGAATATTCATCCTCCTGCAGTTCCCATTGTGTAAAAACGATGGCTAGGAGATATGACTGGAATAGTAACAAGTTTAAATTTTATTGGGTGTGTCTTTGATTTGACCTTTTAATATTGGCATTGTCTGCTGTTAGAACTGCACAGCAGAGTGAGAGCAAAAAGAGCTGTGTAACACTACATTTCATGATTTTGTTGATAAGTTGCCTTCAGGAAATACCCAGTGAGGAAAGTCAACCGAATTAACAAGAATTAGGTTGGTTTTTCTCCTCGTTAATGATTTCGATGTGCCCCAACAAATGTTACTGCAAGTTGAGTAATCATCAATACTGTAAGCCTAGTTTTATCCTGGTCCAAAAAGAAGCCCTGCACTACTTGTTTTGCATCTATCCCTAGAAGGCAACTTCATTCCGAGGTTTCATGCCCATGGGTGGTATTGGTGCTTTTGAAGTCCAAGTAGAATATTCAGAAAGGCCTCGTAGCTCTTTATGTTCATCTGTATAATGTAGGGAGGGGGAAAAACCCAAATCTGGTGTACACATTTGTATTGAAATAACGTTTTTTTCCCTCCTGCAAGCAAATCTGGTGGACTGCAGAAGACAACAGCATGGGATACCAAGCTCTAATGGACCTTTGGGAAGAGAAGCTGTGGCTTATGTGGAATTTACATGGGCCTCCTGGTGGAAGAAAGCTTATCTGTTTAGTATTTGTGCATTTTACTAAAATGGCAGCTTTAAAAAAAAAAAAAAGTTGTGTATCTGCTATTGTGATGCCAATGCCCGTGTTTTAAGTGGAAAAAAAAAAATGACCTCTTTGCTTTGTGCTGTGTACACAAGATTGCTGGAAAAGTAAAGGAATACCCTTTTTATGGCTCACACAGCTTAAAAGTAGCTGTCACTCAAACATGCGCTCACAGTTGAGCTGATTTTGTTTCATTCTAAATAAATTGTTTCTTTTGAGGAAAATGGTTTTTCTGCCTGGAAGTGAATTGACGACAAACGTTTGGCCCCCCCTGTGTTGGCAGCGGAGGGGTTCCTGCTGCTGCTGCCCAATTGAGCTGATAGTTGTGGGTCTTGAGCAAGAAGCAGGGAGAGCACCGACACTTTTGCCTTGATCGACCTGTGGTACCAGGCAGAAGAATTTGTGTCTGATGGCCTTGCTGTGGTGGCCCCCGTGTTTGCAGTGAAAATGGGGGCACTTTGCTGCGTTTCTCCTCAGCGGGACGGGGCACGCAAGAAGCAGGGAAGCACCACCCTGCGCCTCGGAACGGTGGCCAAGTCTGGGGCTTCGCTGGTTGGAAGAGCTGGAGTTGCTGAATTTTAAGTTTCTCTGATTTATTTTGTTCACCCAACATGTTTGCCTTTAGTTTTGATTCTTGGGTTTTTTCTTTTTAAGTTTGAAGAAAAAAAAAAAAAAGTTTTGAAATTGCTTTGAATCTTTGCACGTAACACCTTTGCACCAAAATTGCCAAAAGAAAAAGAGAAATGAGTCCTTAAAAAGTGTTTAAATGCTGTTAATAAAGCCTTTCCTGCCGTACGCGAGGCGCTCCTCCATCTCCAGGGGCTTTTCAGCAGTTGTGGGTTTAGTGCTGAATGGATGAAGAGTTCCTGAGAGCTGGAGGCGGTAATTTAAACCTTTGCGTGGTGTCTCAGTGCCTTATTTTGACCGGTTTTGAAGCCGCACGTGGTTCCACACGCCTCGGATGTGCATGTGCCCTGCTCGCGTCCCGGCCCCGCCGCGCGCTCCGGTGTAGTGCAGACGGGGAGAGGAGCAGCCTGAAAACCTTGTGTGCTGTAGTTCTCCTGTCCCGGGGGCTCCTGAGCTTTGGAAAGCTGTTCCCGTGCAGGAGCACAACTCCGTGTTTGCTGCAGGAGACTTCGGGGCGCGCCTGAGCACCGCGGCCGTCGAGAGGAAGCCACAACTGCGTCGTCGGAGCTCCTGTGCTGTGCTTGTGGTAGAATTCCTGTGATGTGCCACGGAGACACCTTGAACGCTTGCCCTGTTTGCCTTGACACACTTTAACTGCCATGGATAACCCCCTGCAGCCGGGCAGGAGCTTTGCTAGGCTGCAGATGCCTCTCAGCCTGACGGATGCTGTGGTTGTGCTCTGCAAGGTGGCAAAGCGCTGTGTAAATCCCTAAAACAGGTAAGGGGCTGGAAGAGGTTGCACTGAGTTGTAATGTAAAAGAAGATTGTTGTTCACCTTTTGTTGCCTTGGTTCTCCAGTTTATTAATGCTTACTAATTGTGGTTTCTTCAGTCACCGTGCTGCTCCTCCTGCTTGGCAAAGGAGCCAACCCTTGGATGTGCCTCCCTGTTTTTTGGGGGCTCCCATTGAGAAACAGGGCCCTGCACATAAAGCTACGTGTTCTCAGCTTGGCAAGCTGGAGCTGTTATTTTGACTTCATGACCTGCTTGAATTAACACTGCTTTAACCCAGAGTAGTGTGTATAATTTGTATGTGTTAATAAGGAAAGCCAAGCCAATGATTTGGCAAATTGTTTGTGTTTGTGGGATGCTGCTGTAATAATTGAAATTAAGTTTTTTGTTGTAAATGGGAGCAATTGTAGATATTGCTGGTTATGAGGGAAGGGAATTGGAGAGGGGAGACTCAGGAGATGCCTTTTCTTCTAGAAGTTGGTGTTTGTAGTTAAAATTACTATTTTTTGCAATGTATTTTTTGTGCTGTTGAGATACAACCTCTGAATCTCCTTTGAAGTGTTGTATAATAGGTCTGGGGCTGGTAGCAATAATGGGAGATGTGTTTCAGCCCCTTTACCTGGGCTGGGGGGTTCATGCTGACAGGAAATGTCAGTGTACCCCCAAAAAGGGGCTCTTTTTGTCAAGCTGCTCACCTGCTCAGGTATCCAAGTGTTTGTGTCAGCACTTGGGCACTATCCCACTTTTTGGGTGTGCTCTGAAATGTCAGTGTCTATTCCAGTAGAGTTCTGCCTCTCTGAGTCAGATTTCACTGTGTGTTTCACTGGGAGATGGTTCCCTGTCTCCTTTACATCATGCATTTGTTTCAGAGACTCAGAGGTGCCGTGGGATGTGCTGTGGGATGCTTCTCCTGCAGTCACTTTGCCACAGCGAGTTGTTTTTTGCGTGCTGCCTCTGCCCCTCTGCCTTCTGAAGGGCTTAGAGGGATGCTCCAGTGGCCAGGTAGAGCCAGGCTGTTGTTAAAAGCAGTCTCTTGGAAGGGTTAAGTGCTCTATATGCATCATATTAATTTGGCTAATGAGACTTCTGGGGAAAGTGGATTTATAACGAGAACCATTTAATTAACTGCACTGCAGCAGAGAGCAACGCGAGCGGATTAGATGCGAGCAGGTTATTTGAATTCACACATTTTTTTAGAACTGTGCTTTTACCAGCTGCAGCTGAATTAATAAGTTTAAAACATCAGATGGCCCAGATTCTGCTCGTAGCCAATAACAAGCTTGTGTTGGCCTCTTGCTGGTGGTTTACTATAAAATGCCAAATGCTTTTGGAGGGTGAGCTCCCACCTCGTGTCCTGAGGTCTGGGGCAAAGCCTGCAAAGGGTTTGGTCAGACAGGCAGAGCACTGGGAAGGCTCCTGGGCTGCTGGCTTTGTGATTCCCCTTGTGTTTCCTGCGGTTCTTGGCTCGGAGCCCTGTGCCTGAGTGTAATTAGAGCTGCCTTGAGAACTGGGTGAGGTAAACTCCTCAGCAGAGCAAGCTCTGAGGGACTGGGTCAGTGCACGTGCTCTGATGGGTTTGACAGGAGCCTCCTGCTCTTCATCCTCATTGTGGTGCCTGTAGCAGGAGCAGAGAGCCTGGATGGTGGCACCAAGGTTGCCTGTTTTTCCCTCTTTGTACCCCACTCCAGGGCTGTATTAATTAAACATTGGAGCCCAGGGTGTGGATGCTGTCAAAATGCTGCTGGTGCTGGGCATTACTGAGTTGTCACCCCGAGCCCAGCTCTTGGGTTTGAGCTCCTGTGTGCTGTCCCAGGATGGGGATGGGATGTGCTGGGCTCCACAGATGAGCTGTGGATTAATTGTGGGTCACAGCCATTTCATCTCCTTATCTGCCTGCCTTGACCTTCATGCCTAGTTCTGCTATTGCATCTGAAGATCAGGCTGGAGGTTTTTAGCTCCCTTCAGTATTTCCTGTCCCCAGATGCAGTGAGAGGTCAGGCCAAGGTTTAGCAATGCACACAGCCTGACCCAGCCCCGAGCTGGCAGCATTCCCTGGCACTGCTGCCCTTTGTGCAGGGAGCTCTTGCATCCTGCAGCCAGCCTCTCCCCTCAGATGCATGTGCTGCATTTCCAGGCTGTGCAATTGCACATTTTATAAAGTAAAATGTGCACATTTACTGCACATGTGCAACTGTGCAGCCTGTGCACATTTTAGATATGGCTGGGGACACAAATGTGTGTCTGAGGAGGGATGTGGAGGGGTTTGAGTGAAGGGAAACCAGCAAAGTCTCCTGGGGTGGTTGTTGAGCTGTTTGCCCATGGAGAGGAGATGCCCTTTGGGCCATGGAGGTGTTTGCAGCCCCCTTGGCCAAGGGATTGCTTTGGTTGTTGCCAGCCTGGGCTGCTCCAGCTCTGACCTGGGCAGAGGTGCAGGGCAGGATGAGGTTCTGAACCACCTGAGCTGCTGTTGAGGCTTGTGGGATGGTGAGGAAAGGGGATGTTGGTGTTTCTCATGCTGCTCCTCTTGGGTGGGTAAAGACAAGACTGTGAACAAGGACCAGGAGGGATTCTTCATCAGGAACTGGACTGGCAGGACAAGGGGGAATGGATTCAACTGAAAAAAGGGAAATTTGGGTTTGATATTGGAAGAAATCCTTCCTTGTGAGGGGGGGCAGGCCCTGGCACGGAGCAGCTGTGCCTGCCCCACCCCTGGAAGTGTCCAAGGCCAGGTTAGACAGGACTTGGAGGAACCTGGAACAGGAACAAGATAAGATTCAAGGTTCTTTCCAACCCAAACCATTCCAGGGCTCTGTGATTCCAAGACTTTGTGTTTCAGCTGTGCCTGCCCAGCTTTCCCCTCTGGCCCTGAGGCACAGCCTGTTCTGAGCTCTCAGCTATCTGAGGGTGCTTTTGGTTCCTCGTGGCGCTCAGAGCTGCACCCAAGAGCAGCTTGAGGCTGCTGGGGGAGCCCAGTCCCAGATCCCCCATCCCTGTCACCACCCTTGTGCTGCCAGGGTGGCTGTGACTCCTGTCCCAAGGCTTGAGGGGCTGGAGCTCAGTTTATTGGTGTTCTCTGTCCCTGGGGTGTTGTAAAAACACCCTTTGCCTCTTCCTTCCATATTACAATCCTGGCTCTATCTTGTCCACGTGAGGGATATCTATAGGGGAAAGTTTTGCAAAGATTGGTGGTGGCTTCAGAGGCAAAGTCTGCTTTGGAAAAGAGACTTTGACCCATGAATTACTTCTGGAATTGTCCATGGCCATGAGCAAGAGCTCCCATCCCCTTTGTGGTGTCTGCAGGCTGGAAAGTTTCCCCATGGGGATCTCAGCTAAAGCTCAAACTTCTGGGTTTGCAACATCTGCTTTAATTTTTGTTCTTTAGAGTCACTGATAAATTCCCATGAACTTCAGTGAGAGCCATCATGGTATCTTTAAACATTTTTATTTTCCAAACACCTCCCATCTCCTATGAAGGCTTCCAGCTCCTCAGAAGTGAAACTTTTTAATTTAGGCTCTGGTGAAACGCAGCCTAATAAGGCTCTGCATCGTAAACACAGCTGCAGGACATGTTCCAGGCCAGGGGGAAACCAGCACCAAAAAAAGAGCAAAAGAGTGTTCCTGTTATCAGTGTGTGTGAGGGCAAGTAAACAGCCCAGACCACGAGGGATCTGCCAAACAGGGGAGGGAGGAACAGCCACATTTCCTGTTGCTGGAAGGCCCTGGTGTCACATCCTTACCCAGCTATTTTAAATTGCTTTTGGCTTTCTTTATGTGGCTTAAGGTGAACACAGGAACCCCAGCAGTGTTGGTAGCTGAGGCACCTTGTCTGGGGTGGTTTTTGTGCTGTGGAAAAGCCTCTTGTTCTCCTTTAAAATGGGAATTTTGGAGATTTCCCCCTGTGGTTAATGAGTGTGCTGGGGTCAGAGGGAGATCCCGGGGATGGGGTTGAACCCAGAGCTGTCAGGAAAATTAACCCACAAACACCAGAGGTTTATGTCTAAAAAGGAGACAGAGGAGTCCTTTGGCTTTATTCCAATAAAGGGAGAGGCCATGGGGCATTCCCTGGGGTCTCTCACATTTTTGGAAGATGCAGCCTCCTTTTTATCCCAATTTCCAGCCATATTTCCCTTCTCTCTTTCCCCATTTCTGAGGTACTTGAGAGGTGCAAACTTCCCAAAGCATCAGATACCAAAGATTTCCCAAAGATTCCCCTACAATGTATAACCCTTCCTTTTAATTTTTAATCTTGTGGAATATAGGGGTTTTCCCCATTGCTTCTTTCATCTCTCAATGTCTAATTTCACTTATCAGCAAACCAAAAGTTTATTTGTAAAAGCAAATATCTTTTCCCATTTATCAATCTGTGGAATCCTTCCCATTGTTTCTTTTATCTCCCAGTGCTGGTTTTATCTACCAGCAGCCCCACAGCTTGTTTGGAAAGACAAATCTGCCATTCCTGTCACTGCTCTGAGGGATGTGGGATTCCCAGGGAGATTCCAGGGACAGAATTAAATCCAGAGCTGTCACCCCTCACCCTGCTGTCAGGAAAATGAACCCACAAACACCAGAGGATTTTGTCTAAAAAGGAGCCAGAGGAGTCCTTTGGCTTTATGCCAGTAAAGGGAGAGGCCATGGGGCATTGCCCTGGGATCTCTCACATTTTTGGAGGACACAGCCTCTTTTTTATCCCAATTTCCCTTCTCTCTTTCCCCATTTCTGAGGTACTTGAGAGGTACAAACTTCCCAAAGCATCAGATACCAAAGATTTCCCAAAGATTCCCCTCTAATATATAACCCTTCCTTTTAACTTTTAATTCTAACAGAATTTAGGGGTTTTCTATCAAGGGCAGAGCCTGACCACAGAGTGTGGGGCAGGGAGAGGTTTATTTTGTGTATTTAAAATGCCTAAATCCATGTTCTAGCAGCTGTATCCTGCCTTTCAATGAGGCAGAATACAGAACAGGGAAGGGAAACCTGCAGCTGGTAGCCAGGACACTCAGGGGTGTCCAATGTATAAATTATAAATATATAAATAATATATTTATTATTTATAAATGTATATATAAATATAGAAAATATATTTATAAATAATATAAAATAATAGAAGTATACTAATATGTAGAAATAAATGAAATAATTATATATAAATATTTAGACATTTTTATAAAATAATATATAAATAATATGTAGAAATAAATGAAATATTAATTTCTACATATTATTTATATATTATTTTATAAAAATGTCTAAATGCAATATTTATATAAAAGTTTATATGGAATTATAAAATATAAATAATATGTATAGATAAATCAAATAATGGTGTAGAAAATATATAAAATTATATTAAAGAAGAGAAAATATAAGTAATATGTAGAAATAAATTAAATAATTATATATTAATGTATAATTTTAATGGAATAATATAAAATATAAATAATATGTGTGCATAAATTAAATAATTATATATAAGATGTATGAAAATTTCTATAAAATAATATAAAATGTAAATAATATGTATAGATAAATCAAATAATGGTGTAGAAAATATATAAATTTATATTAAAGAAGAGAAAATATAAGTAATATGTAGAAATAAATTAAATAATTATATATTAATGTATAATTTTAATGGAATAATATAAAATATAAATAATATGTGTGCATAAATTAAATAATTATATATAAGATGTATGAAAATTTCTATAAAATAATATAAAATATAAATAATGTGTACAAATAAATAGATAAAATATAGAAAATTTTCTATAAAAGAATATAAAATATAAGGAATGTAGAAATAAATTAAATTTGTATACATATATATATTTATATTAAAACAATATAAAATATAAATAATGTATATAAAAATAAACTATTTATATAGATATATAAGAATAAAATTATATAAAATATAAGTTATATATATGAATAATTTAAAATAATGTATAAATAATAGAAAGTAATTCCAGAGGGTATAGGGCATGCAGTGTGCTTCCTGCTGTGATCTCTGATTGCACTGACTTTGCTTTGATAGACCCGAGCTGAGTCTTAGCAGCTTTTTATCCCGGCATGTGGAACATCCCTTGAAGCAGGTTTAAGACCCAGCAGGTGCTCACCCCGTAAATCAATCCTGCCTGGCAGGCACTGGGAGCAGCTCCTGGAGGCTGCCCAGGCTCCTCCTCCAGGGTTGCACCTGGGAGTAAATCCCTGGTAGCAATGGAGAAGCGTTTCCTTCCCAGGGATGGCGCTGCTGCAGCCCAGCTCTGGATGGCACAACCCAGGGGTGATCCTTGTCTTGTTGGAGAAGCCAATTCCATATTTTCTTCTTGCTTTCTTAATCCTGTGGTGCTAAAATTCATCAGGATTCAGGGTATCAGACCTCTGTCTGTCAGTGCTCAAAAAAATAATTATCTAAATGAAGTTGTTAAGGTTTATTCCCCAATGGGGCTCAGGTGTTTTAGCAGGTCCTTGTTGGGGTACAGTGAAACTTGTTGGGTTCCTATCACTCAGATTCCTTCCAGCCAGCTCTGGTTCCCTGCAGGTCTCTGGATCTTTGGAGAATTCCTGAGTGTTTGCTTTCTCTGCACCATGATTTTTAGAAATTTTTAAATCAATGATTCCTGTTTAAAGTGCTTCCAAATGTGATTTTCCATCAGGATCCAGCTGGCCACGGCAGATTATCCCATGTGCATGGGCAGGAAAATGTCCCCCAGATGACTCAGGGCACAGTGCTCAGCCTGGCATTGCTTTTCCAAGGGGTTTGATTTATTGTCAGTGAAATCTTGGAAAAATCCAGGAGGTTTTTGGTGATTTTTTTTTTTCCCAGATGCTGCCTGTGAGGTGCAGGAGGGATCCAGTTCCCCACTGCCTGCCCAGGAGCAGGAGGGATGGCTGGGAGGGCACCACCCTTGCACAAAGCATTTTTCATGCTCAGGATCATTTTTAAACATTGCTGCTGATTTTTTCTGCTGCGGATGAGTAAGGGGAGAATTTCCTTTGGAGGGGAAAAATTAAGGGAATGTAAGGGAGATTAAGGAATTCAAAGGAAATGTAAGGGAAATGTAAGGGAAATTGAGGGAATGTAAGGGAAATGGAATGTAAGGGAAATGTAAGGAAATGTTAGAGGAATGTAAGGAAAATTAAGGGAATGTAAGGAAAATGGAATGTAAGGGAAATGTAATGAATGTAGGGGAAATGTAAGGAAAATTAAAGGAATGTAAGGGAAATGTTGGGAAAATTAAGGGAATGTAAAGAAAATGGAATGTAAGGAAAATTAAGGAAATGTAAGGGGAATGTAAGGAAAATTAAGGAAATGTAAGGGAAATTAGGGAAATGTAAGGGAAATGTAAGGAAAATTAAGAAAATGTAAGGGAAATTAAGGAATGTAAGGGAAATGTAAGGAAAATTAAAGGACTGTAAGGAAAATTAAGGGAATGTAAGGGAAATTAAGGAAATGTAAGGAAAATTAAGGAAATATAAGGGAGTTGTAAAGAAAATTAAGGGAATGTGAGGAATATTAAGGGAATGTAAGGGAATTTTAAGGAAATCTAAGGGGGAAATTTTCAGGATTAATTTCCCCATGGAAAGGGTGCTCAGCCTTGGCAGGGGCTGCCCGGGGAGGTTTGCAGTGCCCATCCCTGGAGGTGCCCAGGGAATATCTGGAGGTGGCACTCGGTGCTCTGGGCTGGGGACAAGGTGGGGACCAGGCACAGCTGGGATTTGACAATCCAGGAGGGCTTTTCCAACCTTAAAAATTCTGGGATTCTGTGAAGGGAGCAGGGCCAAAAGGGATTTTCTAGTGCACCTCAGATTGCAGATTTTAACCTCATTTGTGTCCTATCCACCCCTGCTCTTGCATTTCCCCACACATGAACACCCTGTTATGCAAAAACAGCTTTAGGAAGTGATTTATTTGCAGCATGGCTTCAGTGGGATGGAAAATCCTTCCTGGGGCAGGTGTTGCCATCCTCACTGCTGCTTTCTCCCCTGCACATGTTGTATCCTGCAGTAAATAAATGAATTTGGTTTTCAGAGCTGCCAGGGGAACTGAACCATCTGTTCTGTGCTTGCCTTCCCAGCCCCAGGTGTGAGCAGAGGAGTGTTTGACCACCAGCCTGAAAAAAACAAAAGGTTTGAAGACTCTTCATCCCCTCCCAGCCCACTGGAGGATGGTGCAGGGCTCCTGGGAGGAGTTTCTCATTGTGGGAATTGATTTCCTCAACAGTTTTGGATAGATATGAGGTAATTGTGGCTGGAGAAAGGTGCTTTAATAATCAATAATTAATACTAATCCTGTGCAGGGTTATTCTGGGGGTAAATAAAAGCTGGTGGTGCCCATCCATGGGCTGGGATGTGGGAAATGGGAGCTCCTGAGCCCCAGGTGTCAGCAGAGGAGTGTTTGACCACCAGCCTGAAAAAACAAAGGTTTGATGACTCTTCAGCCCCTTCCCAGCCCACTGGCAGGATGGTGCAGGAGTTTCTCACTGTGGGCATTGGTTTCCTCAACAGTTTTGGATAGATATGAGGTAATTGTGGCTGGAGAAAGGAGCTTTAATAATCAATAATTAATACTAATCCTGTGCAGGATTATTCTGAGGGTAAATAAAGGCTGGTGGTGCCCATCCATGGGCTGGGATGTGGGAAATGGGAGCTCCTGAGGTGTTTGCTCCTCTGTAGAAGGAAAGAGGGGAGGACAAGAACTCCAATTTTGCTAAATGAGAGTAAGGAATTGGTGACATTGGGGGGACAAGAACTCCAATTTTGCTAAATAAGGGTTAGGAATTGGTGACATTGCTCTGATGGAGGGAGGGCAATCTCTGCTTAAGATCCTGCAGGTTTGGAGGGGAAATTTTTTGGAGCAGATGGGAAAGTCACAGCCTTGGTTTTCAGTAGATTATGATTTTTATCAAGGGCAGAGCCTGACCACAGAGTGTGTGGGACAGGGAGAGGTTTATTTTGTGTACTTTGAAATGCCTAAATCCATGTTCTAGCAGCTGTATCCTGCCTTTCAGTGAGGCAGAATACAGAACAAGGAAGGGAAACCTGCAGCTGATAGCCAGGACACTCAGGGGTGTACAATGTATAAATTATAAATAAAAATACATAAATAATATGTGTATTATTTATAAATATATCTATAATTATAGAAAATATATTTATAAATAATATAAAATATAAATAGTATGTAGAAGTAAATTGAATAATTATATATAAAAATATATATAATATTCTATAAAATTATTTCAAATATAAGTAATATGTAGAAATAAATTAATTATATATAAAATATAAGTAATAATTATAGATACATTTAATAACTATTTAATAATACATAAACGTTTATTTGGAATAATATATAATAGAAATAATATGTATAAATAAGTAATTATATCTTAATATATAAACTTTTATATGGGATTATATAAAATATAATTAATATGTGTAAATAAATAATTATGTATTAATATATAACCGTTTATATGGAATAATATAAAATATAAATAATATTTATAGATACATAAAATATTTATATACAAATAAATTAAATTATACAAAATAGTACAAAATCTAAATAACATATATAAATGAATTAAAATAATGTATAAATAATATAAAATAATTCCAGTGAGTATGGATGAGGTGGGAGGTTTGGACACCACATCCTGCTGAGTTGTTTCTTGGTGGTAAAAGAGGTGAAAATACCACAGGGCTTGTGTTGAAAGGAGAAAGGTGTTGAGCAGAGGCTTCATTTACAGGGAGAGAGCAGAGCAGAAAAGGTGTTGGAATTGTGTAGAGTGGGAGCAGCAGGTGAGGAACTGCTGGGGTGGCTTTTTCCATCCCCACAGAGCTTTGGTCCCCCTCTGTTAAAAGCCAGAAAAAACCCTAAAATCCTAAAATGCCTTCCAGAAAGAAATGCTAAAATCCTAAAGCTTTAGGATTGGAAATCCTCCCACATGGTTCCTGTTAGAGCAGCAAAGCTGCTGGTAGTGTTTGTGTTGGTGAGAGTGAGGAACTTTATTGTTTCATGAGGTAAAAAATCAAAATTTTTTAAATGCAAGTTTCATCCCTGCTGCAGAAGGGCTTGGCTGAGGCCTCCGTGCAGGATTGGCTGAGTTTGGTTCATCCCTCTGCAACTCCCAGTGCCTTAAACACCTCAGAAATAATAATTTTATACAGAAATCCTGGTGCCTTGGAAAATGCCCCACTGGGGATCCTGTCCTGGGTCAGATATTCTCTGCTCCATCCCAGCCCCAGAGCGGTGGGTGCTGAGGTTCCAGGTGTAAATTGATGATGGTTTCAGGTATAAATTGATGATGGTTTCAGGTATAAATTGATGATGGTTCCAGGTGTAAATTGATGACGGTTCCATTGGAAAGGACAATTCCCAAAGCACTTGCTGCCTGCACATTCCTGGGAGAAGCTGTCAAACAGCACATGAAAAATGAAATGGTTTCTACCACTGATATTCCCCATTCCCTGTAATTTTTCCCTCTTTTAAGCACAGTTTCCTTGGCACTGTGTAATTGTGTAAGTGCTGCATTTGGTCCATCATCTGTAGAGGAATTTTCTTACCTGTGACAGTGTTGGAGCTCCTTGAAACTGTTGAAGTATTCTGTAGCTTTTTATTAAATATAAACCATCTCATTTTGGGCTTGAAATAACCTGTTTCACAGTTCAAAGGAGTGTTTCTATAGGGGAAACCACTCTCTTGCTGCCTTAATATTAAAAAAAAAGGGATGAGGAATAAAAGGGGTAAGAAAAAAATAGGATAATTAAATCTCCTTAATAATTAAAAGGGTAATATAATATAATATAATATTTATCATTTGATAATAAAGGAAATGTAATAATAAAAATATTATTAATATTTATTATTAATAATAAATAATATAATAATCTCCTTAATAATAAAAACAGGAAAGGTAAAGAGAAGGATAATGCCATTGGCTGGAATGAATAGCCCAGGGTGACATAATAATTTCAAATGCCAAATTTTTTACCATAATAATTTTAAATACCAAACTTTTTACCATCATAATTTCAGATACCAAATTTTTTACTATAATAATTTTCAAAGACCAAATTTTTTTACTATAATAATTTTAAATACCAGATTTTAAAAAATGGGACTTTCACTACTGGAAAGAAATTCCAGGCTGCTGTGTTGTGTCTTATCCATCCAAATGAAATCTGTGGGATGCTGGTTGGATCCAGGCTCAGCACTGGAGCTGCCTGTGGAATGGAATCCCTGGGAGTGTTTGCAGGGTCCCAGGGATGAGGGAAGAGATGAGAAACTTGACTCCATGTTTCAGAAGGCTGATTTATTATTTTATTATATATATTATATTAAAAGAAAATTATCTACTAAAACTATACTAAAGAATAGAAGAAAGGATTTCATCAGAAGGCTTGAAAGGAATAGAAAGGAATGAAATTATAAAATCTTGTGACTGACCAGAGTCTGAGACAGCTGGACTGTGATTGGCCATTAATTAGAAACAACCACATGAGACCAATCAAGGATTTACCTGTTGCATTCCACAGCAGCAGATAATCATTGTTTTTCTTTTCCTCTGAAGCTTCTCAGGAGAAAAGATCCTAATGAAACGATTTTTCATAAAATATGTCCATGACAGGAGTCCCTGGAGTGTTGGGAAGCTGGGGAGGGTGGGTTTGGTCTCTGACTTTGCTGTGTTGTGATTTATATTATATTATATTATATTATGATATTATATTATTTATGTTATCTGGCTTTAATTAAAACTGGTTTTGCCTCCAGGTCGTGTGTGCTGTGGCAATGACTGTGCTGGGATGTGGAGTGGCCCCACTGCAGCATCCTTGCCCCAGAGAGAGGAACTCCTGCAGGACCCTCATGGAAGGAAGGATCTCCCTGCCCTCATCCCTCCCCAGGGCCAGTGAGCAGAAATGAGCTGGAATCTCTGGGAGCTGCTCATGCCACGAGGTGAGTGAGTCCAGGACAGAGCTGAGGATTCAATCTGAGAGGCACAAAAACCCAGCTCAGGAGCTGAGGCACCACCATGGGCTGCATTTCCCCCATACACTTCACACTGTGCCTTTCTCAGCTGCCTTTAATCAGCACAAATATCCAGCTATCCAAACTGAATCTGACATCCAAAAATTCCAGTTATTTTGGAATATTCTGGTATTTTCAGTGTTGCTGCTGTTGATCCTTCCCAGTTCAGGCAATGGCTTTCCCACGTAGATATGATCAAAGCTCAGCCTTTAAAACTTCAGTTTTTGTTCAAATTGGCTTTTTTTAGCTTCCATTTTTGGGCTGCAGGCTCAAAGAAGAAGGAGATGGGTGAGATGAGAGCACAGGCTCCAGCAAAGAGGAAGGAGCAGGCGTAGGTCTGGGTGTAGTCATAGAGCCACCCTGCAGGAGAGAAGGTTGTTATTAAAGCTGGAGGATTTTTCTCAGTGAAAAAAATAATTCAGGGAGGTGGGTGGGAGGCAAAGGATGTGTGTTCTCATCTAAGAATTGCTCAGATATTTCCCTTAAATTATTTTAACTCTTCCTGGGCAGCATTTCCTGTAAGGAAATGACATGCAAGTCATTTTTCCCAGAGCCAACTTTGATCCTTGTAGTGGACATGGTGCTTAATTTAATGTGAATTTAATCCCTGATTTTTTTTTTTTTCCTGTTTAAGTAAGTGGGCCAAAAGTGGCTGATGGAAGATTCTCTTGGATTGAAGGGATGACTTGCACATGTTGGTATTTGCAACATCTGGGCTGCAAACCAGATGTTCTCCAGCCTTGTTTTCTGTGAGCAGACCCAGTTTCATGTCCTTTGTCTAACAGGAGATACCCCAGGCCAGGAGCTGGAAGTGAACTTGATAAAAGTAGCTCTGGGAGGACTTAAAAGGAAAAGCTGAATTCCATTGAGCCTCAGGAATGTCTGGAGGGTTCAGGTCACCTTTTAAAGCGACCTCCAAGTGTTGGGTTTGGTCCTGGCAAATCCTCAGGGCTCTGGGCAGAACTTTGAAAGGTGGAGAGTTCCTCTCTTTGAATCTAAAATCTACAAAGCGCTGGGAGATGCTGCTGCTGCACATAAAACCCCTAATCCAGTCCCAAATGTGGGGTGGGGTGGGTGGGTGTGGGGCAGCAGCTGAGCCAGATCTGCTGCTGGTGTGAAATGCAGTTCCTCTGGAGACATCCATGGAATCCAGACATCCACGGGCTTCCCTGAGTCACACAGACAGCAGATCTGACCCAAACCTGGCTCCTCAAACCCGGGAAGGGACAGGATACAGTCCCTGAGGTCCACAAACAGCAGATCTGACCCAGAATTTGGCTTCTCAACCCCAGGAAGACACAGGATGCAGTCCCTGAGGTGCTGGGCTCGGGGAGGGTGCCAGTGAGGTTTGGGATCTGTGCTGGGACAGAGGCACTGACATTCCCTGCTGTGGATTTCCACAGAAGGGTTTATAAAGCACAGCACAGCTGCTTTTGCCCAGTTTCAGTTTGTCCTGGCTCACTGCTGTCTCAGGGGGAGTCCCTGTGTGTGTTTGCTCCTCAGGGATGGCCTGGGAGCCACGTGCTGGAGGAGCTGCAGCTGGAGAGGAGGATCCATGCCATGGTGGGACCCATCCCTTGTTGGGATCCATCCCCTAGTGGGATCCTTCCCCTCCTGGGACTCATCCCTTGGTGGGATCCATGCCCTGGTGGGATCTCCCATAGTGGGATCCATCCCCTCATGGGATCCATCCCCTCATGGGATCCATCCCCTGCTGGGATTAATCCCCTCATGGGATCCATCCCCATGGTGGGATCCATCCCCTGCTGGGATCTTTCCCATGGTGGGATCAATCTCCTGGCAGGATCCATCTCCTGGTGGGATCCATCCCCTGCTGGGATCCACCCTTTGGTGGGATCCATTCCCTGGGGGAATATATCTCCTGCTGGGATCCATTCCCTGTGGGATCCATGCCCTGGTGCTGCACTGGGGGCCTCTCCCATGACCCTGGGGTTCATTCCCAGGAGTTTCTGTTTCTGCTGCCTGGAAGTCTCTGGGATTTGGAAAGAGATGCTGACGTAGTTATTTATGAGAGGAACAGGACAGAGTGCTCCAGTTGAGCTCTGATTTATTGCAATTCTTAAAATATCCTTCAGGATATTTCTTAATTTTTATTTTTTTTTTTATTTTCCTGGGTTTTTTTAGTGCTGGATGGGATTTAGGTGCAGTGGGATTTACCAGCATTGCCTCACTGGCAGCACAGCCACCAACTCCATCACACCCCAACCTTCTGAAGCAACTCCATTCTCTGTGCCCCAGATTCATTTCCAAAACAAAACAATAATCACTGCTGCTGCAGAAAGCTGAACTGGGAGCTTGTGGTGTTCAAACCCCAGCAAAGCAGCAGTTTTGTGAGGAATGCTGGTAAATCCCAGCAATGAAATCCAAACCAAACATTCCCAGCACTGCTGCTGCTACCAGCTGGCTCAGGCTGTTTAAATTGTGCTGCTGATCTTTAATCAGAAGTTTTATTTATTCTTGATGCCCTGAGGAGCAAAATTCAGTGGGAAAGTGAAGGCAGAATTTAGCAAACATCTAAATACGTGTGGCAGCAGAGCTTTTGATGACTCCATCCTCTCCCTTTTCACCACCCAAATTTCTTGGGACTGCAGTTTGTCCTCTGGGGGCTGGAATCTTTTCTAGAATTTGCTTTACAGGCTTTGGTTCAGCTCTTTTGCATTTTGAGTCAGTGATTTGTACTCCTTGTGGAAATAAACTGTGCCCTTCTCTCCTCAGCTTGCTCCAGGCTGCCAAAATAATGTTTATTCTGCTTTGGGCTGGGTTATTTCAGCATCCAGAGGTGCCAGTGGATGGGCAGCTCTGAGGGAGACTCCAAACTTCCCCTTTGGGTCCTGCCCTGGATTTCAGGGCTTTCAGCTGAACAGATTTGCAGGTAAGTCACTTTTTCCTGCATTGGGCTTTGGTCTAATATATGAATTAGGCAGTTTTAACCTTTGCAGTTCTCATTGTCCATCATCGTTATTTCCATTGTGTAAAAACACTTGAGTTTGATGAAATTGTAATTTTAAACTCAAATTTTTTGGGAGGTGAGAGTGCCAAATCCCAGGGTCTCACAGGGTATTTAAATCCTGCATTCTGCAAGGAGCAGGTGGTTTTGGACATTTCATCGGGAGTTTTAGATCAGTTTTCACACTTAAAACTGCATTGCAAGAGAAAATTGCAGAATTTATCCTGGATCCTGAGCTCTGGATTGTTTCAGGTAAGTCACCTTTTCCTTGGATTAGGCTTTGGTCTAATATGTAAATTAGCCAATTTTAACCTTTGCAGTTCTCATTGTCCATCATCATTATTTCCATTGTGTAAGAACACTTGAGTGTGATGAAATTGTAATTCTAAACTCAAATTTTTTGGGAGGTGAGAGCACCAAATCCCAGGGTCTCACAGAGTATTTAAATCCTGCATTCTGCAAGGAACAGATGGTTTTGGACATTTTATCAGGAATTTTTGATCTCACTCAGTTTTCACACTTAAAACTGCATTGCAAGAGAAAATTGCAGAATTTATCCTGGATCCTAAGCCTGGATCTTGAGCTCTGGATTGTTTCAGGTAAGTCACCTTTTCCTTGTATTAGGCTTTGGTCTAATATTTAAATTAGGCAGTTTTAACCTTTGCAGTTCTCATTGTCCATCATTGTTATTTCCACTCTGTAAGAACACTTGAGTTTGATGAAATTGTAATTCTAAACTCAAGGTTTTTGGGACGTGAGAGCACCAAATCCAAGGGTTCAGAATATTTAAATCCTGCATTCTGCAAGGAGCAGATGGTTTTGGACATTTCATCGGGAGTTTTTGATCAGTTTTCACACTTAAAACTGCATTGCAAGAGAAAATTGCAGAATTTATCCTGGATCCTGAGCTCTGAATTGTTTCAGGTAAGTCACCTTTTCCTTGGATTAGGCTTTGGTGTAATATGAAAATTAGGCAGTTTTAACTTTTGCAGTTCTCATTATCCATCATTATTTCCACTGTGTAAGAACACTTGAGTTTGATGAAATTGTAATTTTAAACTCAAATTTTTTGGGAGGTGAGAGCACCAAATCCCAGGGTCTCACAGGGTATTTAAATCCTGCATTCTGCAAGGAACAGATGGTTTTGGACATTTCATCAGGAGTTTTTGGTCTCACTCAGTTTTCACACTTAAAACTGCATTGCAAGAGAAAATTGCAGAATTTATCTTGGATCCCTGAGCTCTGGATTGTTTCCATCTTGCTCTGCCTGTAATGAGATGGATCAGGAATTGTTTTGTTTCTTGGCTTCATTTGGCCTTTATTTATCCCACCTGCCTTAAGCCTGATTTCTGTGGAAAGCTTTTTGCAAGAAACCTGCTTTACAAACCCACTGCAGAGAGCAAAAAGCTTCCCATTAGTGCAGAAATATTGCAGCTGGATGGAAATTTAACTTTTTTAATGCAATGTGAGTGTGGATAAGTGACAGGCAGGGTGTTTAGCCCCTGCTGTGTCGCTGTGCCAGGGGATTCAGGGGAACTGAGGGATTGTTCTGTGCTCAGTGCACACCTTGTGCAGCAGCAGGGATCTGCAATCCAGGCTGTGCATCACCCTGACAATGAAATGTTTTGGCTCCTTGAAATTGCATCCACAGAGCAGAACCAGCCCAGGGATATTGATTGGGAATATTAATTTTTATAGAAGGAACAGCAGCGTTGCTGAAACTTGGCATGAAGCTGGAATTTACAGAACCCTTGAGCCAGGCCCCTCTGCAGGCTGGGAGCAGCTGATTTGGAGGGCAGGGAACAAAGAAATGATGGTTTGGGTTGGAAAGAACCCTAAAGTTCTTCCCATTTCACCCCTGCCATGGGCAGGGACACTTCCACTGTCCCAGGCTGCTCCAAGCCCCGTCCAGCCTGGCCTTGGGCACTGCCAGGTTTTCAGGGGCACCCACAGGGGAACTGAGGGATTGTTTTGTGCTCAGTGCACACCTTGTACAGCAGCAGGGATCTGCAATCCAGGCTGTGCATCACCCTGACACTGGGAAGCTCCTGGTCAATGGAATGTTTTGGCTCCTTGAAATTGCATCTACAGACACAGCAGAACCAGCCCAGGGATATTGATTGGGAATATTAATTTTTATAGAAAGAATAGAATTTTTATAGAAAGAAAGTTGCTGAAACTTTGCATGGAGCTGGAATTTACAGAACCCTTGGCAGCTTCCAGCCAGGCACCTCTGTGGGATGGGGGCACTGATTTGGAGGGCAGGGAACAAAAAAATGATGGTTTGGGTTGGAAAGAACCCTAAAGTTCTTCCCATTTCACCCCTGCCATGGGCAGGGACACGGAAGTGTCCCAGGCTGCTCCAAGCCCCATCCAGCCTGGCCTTGGACACTTCCAGGGATTCACAGCTGCTCTGGGCACCCTGTGCCAGGGCCTGCCCACCCTCACAGGCAACAATTCCTTCCCAATATCCCATCCATCCCTGCCCTCTGGCAGTGGAAGCCATTCCCTGTGTCCTGTCCTGTTACTGTCATATTTTATGAAAAATCCTTTGGCCAGGATATTTAATAAAATATGACAGTGACACTGTCCCTCCCTCCCTTGTCCCCAGTCCCTCTCCAGCTCTCCTGGATCCCCTTTAGGCTCTGAGCTCTCCCTGGAGCCTTTTCTTCTCCAGGTGAGCGCTCCAGCTCTCCCAGCCTGGCTCCAGCCCTTGGGGCATCTTCATGGGCTCCTCTGGGATATCTCCAGCAGCTCCAAGTCCTCCTGATGTTCCCCAGGGCTGGGGCAACTCTGGGGTCTCACCTGAGCAGGGCAGAGGGGCAGAATCCCCCCTCAAATGCTGCCCAGGGCTGCAGGGAAGGGAAAGCTTTGTCCTGGCCAAGCTGTTTGGATGAGAACAATTCCCCTGCTCCTTAGAGATGCTGGACACTCATTTCCAAGCACTTGAAATCTCCCAAATCCTCCCAGCTGCCTTGGTTTCCTGGCAGAGGGAGAAGAGCAAAGGCTTTTCATGCTCCTTATCTCAGGGCCCAGAGCTGTGGTGGCTGAGCTGTGTAATCTCTGTCAAAACAAGAGATTACCGAGGCTTCTCCTGGTGTGTCAGTGCCTCTGCCTGGTGGGAACCTTGCTCAGTCTGTCCTTGCTTCCCCTCCAGTGCCTCCAGTCCAAGTTCACTGTTAAAATAACACCACTGGGAGTAAAATCCATGGAAATGTGCTTGTTACCCTGCTCTGCTCAGGGCTGAGCTCTGCACATGGGGCTTCACTGCATTTTCCAAATATTGCAGGCAGCATTTTGTAAATATTCCAGGCATCATTTTCCAAATATTCCAGGCATCATTTTCCAAATATTCCAGGCAGCATTTTCCAAATATTCCAGGCAGCATTTTCCAAGCTGCTGGTTGGATTTTGCAAATTCAAAAGCAAAATGTTGCCTGTCTATAAAAATACATTTTTGAAATAGGATTTTTGGTTTTTTATCTCTCTCTGTTCCAGGCAGCATTTTCCAAGCTGCTGGTTGGATTTTGCAAATTCCCAAGTAAAATGTTGCCTGCCTATAAAAATGCATTTTTGAAATAGGATTTTTGTTTTTTGTCTCTCTGTTTGAACAGAAAAGCCATCCTGGGATGGATCCCTGTAGGAGAGTGAAGCAGCAGCATGGTTTATCCCTGGATTTCTGGGATGGGTGTGGGTTTTATAAAACATCACTCACCTGCTAGAGGGGGTCCTCCCATGGCTGCTATGCCAGCAAAGAAAGCAGCAAAGCCCAGGTTGCTGTGGAGCTTCTGCACACCCACCAGATCCACCTGTTTGGAAACCAAAATGGATAATTAGTGATTGGCTTCATAGGAATGCATTGCACAAGAGATTAATTGATTTTTTTTTTTAAAGCACAAGAGATGATTAAATTCTTTTTTTTTCTGGGGAATTTCCTCTCCAGCTGCAGATTTGGAAGGACTTTGCCCCTGTAGGGCTGATCCAGCCTGAAACCTGTTTGCCTCCCCAAGGCAGCTGTGGGAATGGCTGGGATGGGAGAGGCATCTCTGCCTTCAGAGGAAGGAGTTTAAAACTTTGAATGCCTTCCAGAGAGAAATTCCAAATTATAATGGTGCCTCCCTGCCTGGATCAGGTAATCCTGGGTATTCAGAGATATCCTGGGAGAATGGTTTGGGTTGGAAGGGACCTCAAAGCTCATCCCTTCCACCCCTGACATGGCAGGGACACCTTCACCTACCCCAGGTTACTCCAAGCCTTGTCCAGCCTGGCCTTGGGCACTGCCATGGATCCAGGGGCAGCCCCAGCTGCTCTGAGCACCCTGTGCCAGGGCCTGCCCACCCTCACAGGGAAGGATTTTTTCCAAAAATCTAATCTAACCCCACTACATTTCATTTTTTGAAAGAGGTATTTAATATCTCATTTATAATTTGGTGTTTCAGAGGATTTTCTTTGGCTGGGCCCACACAGGAGGGAGCAGGAGCAGTGGCCAGGCCCCAAATTCTGCTCCCCTCACTCAGGTGTGAATCCTTCAGCTGCCCCTTCAGTGTGAGGGTGCTCAGGGCTGGTGCTGAGCCCTGGGACACTCGGGGAGCCAGAGCCAGCCCTGGGCTCAGGGGACACCACATCCCTGGGCACAGCAGCTCCCCTGCCAGGGGAGCCCAGGAGCAGCCCTGGCCTGATGGGCTGAGCTGGGCCCAGCCAGCTCTGAGATATTGCAGATATTTGCATTTATTATGGAATGGTTTGGCTTGGAAGGGACTTTGAAGCCCTTCTCATTCCACCCCACCATGGGGACACCTTCACCATCCCAGGCTGTTCCAAGCCCTCTCCAGCCTGGCCTTGGGCACTGCCAGGGATCCAGGGGCAGCCACAGCTGCTCTGGGCACCTGTGCCAGGGCCTGCCCACCCTCACAGGGAACAATCCCTTCCCAATATCCCATCCATCCCTGCTCTCTGACAGTGGGAGCCATTCCCTGTGTCCTGTCCCTCCATCGTTTGTCCCCAGTCCCTCTCCAGCTCTCCTGGAGCCCCTTTAGCTCTGGAAGGGGTTCCAATGGGATCTGGATCCCATTTAGGCTCTGGAAGGGACTCTAAGGAATCTCCTGGATCCCTTCTGGGCATTGGAAGGGGCTCCAAGGGGATCTTCTGAAACTCCTTAACTCTGGAAGGGACTCTAAGGAATCTCCTGGATCCCATTAGGCTCTGGAAGGGGCTCTGAGGGGAACTCCTGGATCCCTTTTGGGCACTGGAAGGGGCTCCAGGGGTATCTGGATCCCTTTTAGCTCTGAAAGGAGCTCCAAGAGGATCTCCTGAAACCCCTTTAGCTCTGGAAGGGGCTCTAAGGGTATCTCCTGGATCTCTTTAGGCACTGGAAGGGGCTCTGAGCTCTCCCTGGAGCCTTCTCCTCTCCAGGCTGAGCACTCCCAGCTCTCCAGGCCGGCTCCAGCCCTGGGAGCATCCCTGGGGTGTCCAGGGGAACCCTGCTGCAGGTCTGGATGTCCCAGGTAATTTTGAGATGGTTCTGGGTGTCCCAGGTGATTCTGGAATGGTTCTGGTTCTGGGTGTCCCAGGTGATTTTGGGATGGTTCTGGTTTTGGTTCTGGGTGTCCCAGGATGGTTTTGGGATTGTTCTGGGTGTTCTAGGTGATTCTGGAATGGTTCTGGGTGTCCCAAGTAATTTTGGGATGGTTATGGGTGTCCCAGGTGATTCTGGAATGGTTCTGATTCTGGTTCTGGAATGGTTTTGGGTGTCCCTCCCAGGTGATTCTGGGATGGTTCTCGTTCTGGTTCTGGTGTCCCAGGATGGTTTTGGGATGGCTCTGGGTGTCCCAGGATGGCTCTGGCTCTGGTTCTGGTTGTCCCAGGATGGTTTTGGGATGGTTGTGGTTGTCCCAGGATGGTTCTGGTGTCCCAGGACGGTTTTGGGATGGTTCTGGGTGTCCCAGATGATTCTGGGATGGTTCTGGTTCTGGTTGTCCCAGGATGGTTTTGGGATGGTTTGGTGTCCCAGGATGGTTTTGGGATGGTTCTGGTTGTCCCAGGATGGTTCTGGTGTCCCAGGATGGTTTTGGGATAGTTCTGGTTGTCCCAGGATGGTTTTGGGATGGTTCTGGTGTCCCAGGATGGTTCTGGTGTCCCAGGATGGTTTTGGGATGGTTCTGGTGTCCCAGGATGGTTTTGGGATAGTTCTGGTTGTCCCAGGATGGTTTTGGGATGGTTCTGGTGTCCCAGGATGGTTCTGGTATCCCAGGATGGTTTTGGGATGGTTCTGGTTCTGGGTGTCCCTCTCAGGTGATTCTGGGATGGTTCTGGTTCTGGTTGTCCCAGGATGGTTTTGGGATGGTTCTGGTTCTGGTTGTCCCAGGACGGTTCTGGTGTCCCAGGATGGTTTTGGGATGGTTCTGGTTGTCCCAGGATGGTTTTGGGAGGGTTCTGGGACAGGATCAGCCCCCCCAGCCCCACTGGGCCCACCAGCACTCACCAGCACGGGCAGCACCAGGGCCATGAAGCCCCCACAGAAGGTGGCCAGGGCCACGGTGTAGGCCAGCAGCAGGTGGAAGGAGGTGGCCAGCGGCCCCAGCAGGTTGGTGGCCCCGCTCAGGAGCAGGTAGGTGACATGGAAATGGTACTTCTTGGTCCAGTTGTGGTCGGCCACCCAGCCCGAGAGCAGCTGGCTCAGCATCTCCGTGATGCCTGAGGGAACAGGAGCGCTCAGAGACTTTGTGTCATCTTTAAATCCTATTATTTCTAGGTATTTTTTATAAATTATTGATAAATTACATAAATTATTATTCTTTGATATTTCTATAAATTATATTTATTTTAATAAATTATTATAAATTATTTTTCTAAATTCTTATCCCAAATTTAAATTATTTATATAATTATTATTTTACAAATTATTATTATAAATTCTTTTTATATATTCTTAGATATTTTTATAAATTATTGTATTGATTCTTAGATATTTTTATAAATTATTGTATTGATTCTTAGATATTTTTATAAATTATTTGTATAAACGATTATTTTTACAAATACTATAAACTTCATATACAATTATTAGATATCATAAATTTAGTTGGATTTTATAGTATTTTATATTATTATTTTTATTATTTGTAGTATATGTAATATATTAAGATTTGATTTTGTGTAATATTGAATTTCTGTTATTTCTAGATATTCCTATATATTATTACTTCATATACATTTATTAGATATTATACATTTAGCTACATTTTATAGTATTCTATATTATTATTTTTTAGATATTCCTACATATTATTACTTCATATACATTTATTAGATATTATACATTTAGCTATATTTCATAGTATTTTATATTATTATTTTTATTATTTATAATATATACATTAAATAGATACTTCATGTAATATTAAAATTCTGGTTTTTCTAGGCATTTTTTATATATTACTTAATATAAATTTATTAGATATTATAAATTTAGCTGGATTTTATAGTATTTTATATTATTTTTATTATTTGTAGTATATGTAATATATTGAAATTCTATTATTTCTAGGTGTTTTATATGTTATTGCTTCATATACATTTATTAGTTATTATAAATTTAGCTATATTTTATAGTATTTATTATTTATAGTATATGTAATATATTGATACTTGACTTTGTGTAATATAGAAATTCTGTTATTTCTAGGTATTTTATATATTATTACTTCGTCTACATTTATTATATATCATAAATTTAGCTGTAGTTTATAGGATTTTATAATATTTTTAATTATTTGTAGTATATGTAATATATTGAGACGTGATTTTGCGTAATATTTAAATTCTATTATTTCTAGATATTTTAATATATTATTGCTTCATATAAATATATTAGATATTATAAATTTAACTATATTTTATAGTATTTTATTTTTTATGTTTATTATTTGTAGTATATGTATTAAATTGATACTTTGTGTAATATAGAAATTCTGTTATTTCTAGGTATTTTATATGTTATTGCTTCATATAAATTTATTAGGTATTATACATGTAGCTATATTTTATAATATTTTAGAAGGTTTTTTGTATTTGTAGTATATGTATTATATTGATACTTAGAGTATTTTATCTTTTATATTACTAATACTATAGTTTATTATCAGTCATAATATATAATTTATTATATTATATATAATATAGTATATAATATTATATTTTTATATTTTCTATATTATTTTCTATAATTAACTGCATTTCATATAGTTAAATTATACTTATCCTCACATTACTACATTTATAATTTAGTATTTGCATATTTTTAATATTTTTCCATTTTTACTATACATTATAATACAATATTACATATTATATTTTCTAATATAGTTATTTTGCAGTGTTTTATAATATATTATTTTTATTATTTTTATACATTATGTATGTTACATTTGATTATTTATATTAACCCTAATATTTTATTTTTTATTTATTTTATAATAATTTAAATTCTAAAATTTAATTTTTTTTAAACCCCAGGCATTTTATAGAAACCCAGATATTTTAGAGGCTCAGCAGCCTTTTAGTTGTTGGGGTTTTGAGATTTGGAGTTTTGAGAGCTTTTTTTTTTAGATTTCTTGGTACATTTTTATGAAGCAAAGTTCAAGGAGCTCTCGAGTGAGCTCATGTCCCACTGAGCCCTGTGTCCCTCCCACTCCTCATCCCAAATATCCCGTTAATTCCTGGGGAATCCTAACACCTCCACAACCCCACACTGCTGAATATTCCCCAGCACTGCAGAAATAAAAGTTTTGTATAATAAAATATTTGCTGCTGACTCAGGCTGGAGCCACTTTCTTACCCCAGGATGGTTTTAGTGTTAATCCTGGCTTAAAACCAGGCATGGGTTTGGGTTTTGGGGAGTGACCCTTAAAACCAGGCATGGTTTTGGGGTTTGAGTTTTGGGGAGTGTGTCTTAAAATCATGCATGGGTTTGGGTTTTAGGGTTTGGGTCTTGGGGAGTTTGCCTTAAAACCAGGCATGGGTTTGATTTTTGGGGATTGTGCCTTGTTTTTCCCCCACTTGGAGATGGATGTGCCAAATCCAGATGCCTGCTCTGGGCATGGGTTTGATTTCTGGGGAGTGTGGATTAACACCAGGCATGGGTTTGAGGTTTGGGTTTTGGGGAGTTTGCCTTAAAACTAAGCATGGGTTTGGGTTCAGGAACTGTTCTTTATAACCAAGCATGGGTTTGGGTTTTGGGGAATCTGCCTTTAAACCAGGCATGGGTTTGGTTTTTGGGATGTGTGCCTTAAAGCCAGGCATGGGTTTGGGTTTTGGGGAGTTTGCCTTAAAACTAAACATGGGTTTGGGAACTGTTCTTTATAATCAGGCATGGGTTTGGTTTTTGGGGAATGTGCCTTAAAACCAGTCATGGGTTTGGGTTTTGGGGAGTGTGTCTTAAAATCATGCATAGGTTTGGTTTTGGGAACTGTTCTTTATAACCAGGCATGGGTTTGGGGTTTGGGTTTTGGGGAGTGTGCCTTAAAGCCAGGCATGGGTTTGATTTTTGGGGTTTGGTTTTTGGGGAGTGCGCCTTAAACCCAAGCATGAATTTAATTTTTGGGGTTTGGGTTTTGGGGGATGTGCCTTAAAGCCAGGCACGGGTTTGGGTTTTGGAGATTGTGCCTTGTATTTTCCCCACTTGGAGTTTGGGATGTGCCAAATTCAAATGCCTGGATCCACATTAATGTGGGAGGTTTTTCCCCAGTATTGAATTTCTCCCTTTAGGGTCAAACTGGAGGGTTTTGGATGCCCTTCTGGCTTGGGGGTTTAAGCCCAGCAGGGATTGTGGTGGGCACAGAGCACCTTTTCAGGGAAGATTTGTGGTTTTTGGGAGCAGGGAGGGTGTGGGATCATCCAGCTGGCACTGGGAGAAGCACCCAGGAGGATCCATCCCAGGACACATCTGGGGCCATTTCTGGGCAGAATTGTGGGTGTTTCCTGTGGGCTGGGGGTGTGGAGGTCCCTGTGCCTACCAGCCACGGCAATGAGGTAGGAGCCATCCCTGCTGCTCAAGCCCAAGGTCCTGGCTCTGGCCACCAGGTGGAAGAAGGGCACGAAATAGGCCAGGTGGCTGAAGAGGAAGGACCAGGTGAAGATGTAGAAAACGGGATCCTTCAGCGGGGAGAAGTCCAGCAGAGGCTGAGGAGGTTCCTTTGTGGTGGCTGCAGGGGTTTGGTGGCTTCTCCTGGCCTTGGTGAGGGTTTCTGGGCAGGAGCTCTCCAGGCTGGGTTTTTGCAGGGCAGATGGATTTGCTGGCTCTGAGGCATCTCTGCCATGGGGCACCACCATTCTCTCCTGTGCATGGAGAAGCTGAAATTCCCTCTGGGTGCTTCCATCTGAACACCCACCAGGAGCTTCTGGATCTTTCTCTGCCCCTGGAGACCCCTGGTGTTGGTTTTTGGCAGATTTCTGAGGCAGCTGGGGGCTGGCAGGCCACAGCAGCATGCTGGAAGGAACCAGGTTCAGCATGATGCCTCCAAAAATCAGCAGAGTACCTGAGGGGAGGCAAAAGGGGGTTTGTTCTTGGCTTGGAAAGGGGGGAGCAGCAGAAAATGGCATTTTAGAACAGGGTGTGGATTTCACTGGCCATGGAGAAAGCTCTGTTTGCCTCCTCCTTATGGAGGAGTCAACAAAACAGAGATTTTTATTCCTCTTTTTCTAGCTGGAAGTTCACTTTGCTGTGATGCACAGGACAAATCCACAGCTACTCTGGGCTCTGTTTTGCTTTTCCTCATTCCTCATGATGGACCTTCAAGATGGTCTTGAAACACTACAGTAAAATTAGGGATTTCTGGTTTTGATATCTGAGATCTGTGCTTTGACTCTGATTTTAATGAGGGATTTCTGTGTTTAATTTCTGAGATCTGTGCTTTGACTCTGATTTTAATGAGGGATTTCTGGGTTTAATTTCTGAGATTTGTGTTTTGAGTTTAATGACTGTTTAAGTGTTTAATTATTACCAAGATGTCCCCAGACTATCCTAGAAGAGGCAGAATCATTCCTTGGCGTGCTGAATTTTTAAGAAGAGCGTCTTAGAGCCTCCAGATCTCCCCAAATTCCCTCTCAGAGCTGATGAACTGGAAGGAACAGGATCCAGCTGCAGCTTTGGAAGGACTTTGCCCCTGTAGGGCTGATCCAGTCTGGAACCCTTTGCCTTGCTATGGCAGCTGTGGGAATGGCTGGGATTGGAGAGGCTTCTCTGCCTTCAGAGGAAGGAGTTTAAAACTCTGAATGCCTTTCAGAAAGAAATTCCAAATTATAATGGTGCCAAATTATAATCAGAGAATCCTGGGTATCCAGAGGTATCCTGGGAGAATGGTTTGGGTTGGGAGGGACCTCAAAGCCCATTCATTCCACCCTTGCCATGTGCAGGGACACTTCCACTGTCCCAGATTGCTCCAGCCTGGCCTTGGACACTTCCAGGGATCCAGGGGCAGCCACAGGGGACTCAGGGATTGTTTTGTGCTCAGTGAGAAGCAAGGTTCTGTACAGCAGCAGGGATCTGCAGTCCATGCTGTGCATCACCCTGACACTGGCAAGCTCCTTGTCAATGAAATGTTTTGGCTCCTTGAAATTAATTTATATATTATATATGAATTTTTTCCTGTGCATGGAGCTGGAATTTACAGAACCCTTGGCAGCTTTGAGCCAGCTGCCTCTGCAGGCTGGGGGCGGCTGATTTGGAGGGCATGGGATGAAAAATGATGGTTTGGGTTGGAAAGGGCCCTAAAGCTTCTCCCATCCCACCCCTGCCATGGGATGGTTCTGGTTCTCCTCCCACCATCCCAGGCTGCTCCAAACCCCATCCAGCCTGGCCTTGGGCACTGCAGGGACCCACAGCTGCTGTGGGCACCTGTGCCCTCTCACCTTGCCATCCATAGGCCTCGATGAGCAGCTGGGTGAAGGGGGCCATGAGGAAGGTCAGCCCCATGCCCGAGCGGGCCAGGGCGTTGCTGAGCCCCAGGCGAGCCCGGCAGCGCTTGGCTGTGACCACTGCAGCTGCCTGGTACAGACAGGCAAAGCCCAGCCCTGGGAAAGGGGGAAAATGACAATTAGGGGCTTCCACCACACAGAAACTCCCACCAGGCAAAGCCCAGCCCTGGGAAAGCGAAAATGAGAGTGAGAGACTCCAGCGGGCAAAACCCATCCATGGGGAAAGGGAAAATGAGAGTGAGAGATTCCAGCAGGCAAAACCCAGCCCTGGGGAAAGGAAAAATTAGAGTAAGGACTCCACCAGGCAATGCCCAGCCCTGGGGAAAGGGAAAATGAGAATCAGGGGCTCCCACCACAGAGAAACTCCATCCCTGAGAGAAAGGGGGAAATGAGAGGAGAAGTCTCCCACCACAGAGAGACTCCACGAGGCAAAACCCATCCCTCTGGGAAGGGGGAAAATGAGAATAAATGTTCCCACCACAGTCTCCATCAGGCAAAGCCCATCCCTCTGGGAAGGGGAAAAATCAGAATCAGGGGCTCCCACCACAGAGAAAATCCCATCAGGCAAAGCCCTTCCTTAGGGAAGGGGGAAAATGAAAATAAAGGCTCCCATCACAGAGAGATTCCATCAAGCAAAGCCCATCCCTGGGGAAAAGGAAAATGAGAGTCTCTACCAGCCAAAGACCATCCCTGTGGGAAGGGGGAAAATGAGAATAAAGGTTCCCACCACAGAGAGACTCATGGTGCCCCATGGCAGAGACATCTCTGACCCAGCCTTGGGGAGGCTGCAGAAACCCAGCCCAGAGAGCTCCTCCTCAGAAACCCCCACTGGGGCCAAGGGAAGGCACAAACCCCTTCCTGTGTGGGGGTTCCATGTGCTGCTGTCCCAGGCTGGCGGTTCCTGGGTGAAAGGAGAGGATTTTTGCTCTCACACTCAGGGGAAAGCGGGATTTGGTGAGTGAGGTTTGGTGTCTGAGGGTTGGAGGCTCTTCCCTTTTATAAGGGATTTTAACAGGCCAGGATCCATCTAGGTCCAGGAAAAAAAATCAAGGTTGGTTGGGACTGGGATGTTGAAACTGGTGTTTTATTCTGAGCATGAAGCTTTGGGAATTCACAGGGTGTCTCACAGAAGGGAGCTGGGGATGATTTGGCACTGAAGTTTCATGGAATTACAGAATATCCTGAGGTGGAAAGGGACCCACAAAGATCACATCCAACCAGGATCACATCCAACCGTGTACAGACACCCTCAAATCCCACCCTGGGCATCCTTGGGAACATTGTCCAAACACTCCTGGAGCTCTGGCAGCCTCGGGGCTGTGCCCATTCCCTGGGGAGCCTGGGCAGTGCCAGCACCTTCTGGGGGAAGAGCCTTCCCTGAGATCCAGCCTAAATCTTCCCTGACACAGCTTTTGCATGAGTCTCTGATCCTCACCCACCCAGGAGGGCCCTGAGCTGTTTTTGGGGGTACAGGGTGTCCCTGGCAGGGCAGGCAGTGCCAGCACCCTCTGGGGAAGAACCTTTCCTGATATCCATCCCAAACCTACCCTGGCACAGCTCCTTCCTTGGGTCCTGTCCCTGATCACCTCAGCTCCTCCACCTGAACAAACCCCTGCAGAACAAACCCCCCTTTTCCCCAGGTTTAAGGCTGAAGGAGCTGATTTACAACAATGCCCATCTCACCCAGCAGGAAGCCCATGGAGAAGCAGAGGAAGGGGACACTGGTGGCCTGGGTGCTGAGCAGGCAGCCCCCAGCCACCAGCCCAGCGCCAAGGATGGAGATCGGGCGCTCTCCCAGGCGTCGGCACAGCACGGACACCAGCGGGGCTGCGAGGGAAACAGGGACACAGATCAGCCATGGGGACATGGATCAGCCATGGGGACACAGCACAGCCATGGGGACACAGCTCTGGGGACACAGTGTTTTGTGGAGATAATCAAAACTCCACAACTTTTGTGAAAGTTGTAAAGCCAGTGTGTGTGACCATGTTCACAGGGGTTTTTGGATGAGGGAAGAGATGAGGATCTGACTCCATGTTTCAGAAGGCTTGATTTATTATTTTATGATATATATTACATTAAAATTATACTAAAAGAATAGAAGAAAGGTTTAATCTCAGAAGGCTGGCTAAGCTAAGAATAGAATAGAATGTCAAAGAATCATAACAAGGGCAGCTGTCTTGTACTCTGTCCAAGCCAGCTGGGCTTTGACTGGCCATTAAATATAAACATTCAATATGGGCCAATCACAGATGCACCTGTTGCATTCCACAGCAGCAGATAACCATTGTTTACATTTTGTTCCTGAGGCCTTTCAGCTTCTCAGGAGGAAAAATCCTAAGGAAAGGATTTTCCAATATCAAACACCAATTTCCCTTTTTCCAGTTGAACCCATTCCCCTTTGTCCTGTCAATCCAGCTCCTGATGAAGAATCCCTCCTGATCCTCATACACAATCTTGTACAAGGGAAGGATTCCCTCACAGGAAAGGATTTCTTCCCAATTTCCAATTTTTTCCCACTATCCCATCTGAACGTCCCAGTGTTTAGAGCACATTCCTGCTCAGACCTGTGTGGGTGCCAGCCGTGTCCAGCTGGGAGCAGTTTGGGGTGGGAATGGGATGGGCATGGGGTGCAGAGAGCCCCCTCAGGGCCCTGGGACAGGAGCTCACCTCCCAGGAAGCGCAGCGAGGACATGATGGAGCCGATCCAGCTGAGCTGCTCTGAGGATCCCCCCATCTCCTCTCGGAAAGCCACGAAGAAAATCCCAAAGGTCTTCAGCATCCCCATCACGAGCACATTGACCTGGGATGAGAGGGGGTGCAGGGGAGGTGCCACAGGACATCAGGAGGGAGGAAAAGCTTTTCCTTCTGCTTATTTTGTGGGGGTGTGGGAGAAACAAACGGGGACACTTGAGCTGGTGCTGGGGAATGCCAGCAGGGTGGGCTGAGGGTGGCCATGCTGAGTTTGGCCTCAGCAGACCCTCAGAAAACCCTTTGAAAACTGATTTTCCAAAGGGAAGGAAAAAATTTCCCTCCCTTTGCCTTTGCCTCTCCCTTTTCCCCTTCCCCTTCCCTTCCCTTCCCTTCCCTTCCCTTCCCTTCCCTTCCCTTCCCTTCCCTTCCCTTCCCTTCCCTTCCCTTCCCTTCCCTTCCCTTCCCTTCCCTTCCCTTCCCTTCCCTTCCCTTCCCTTCCCTTCCCTTCCCTTCCCTTCCCCTTCCCCTTCCCCTTCCCTTCCCCTTCCCCTTTCCATCCCATCCTAGAGCTCAGTTTTCATAGGATCCTTTTCCCTTCGAAGTTATTTTTTAGAACTGCAGCAATGGTCAAATTTATCAGTGTGGAGATCACTGGGAGGGGATGAGGGCAGCAGGGATGGACATTAACTGGGGCATTTTCCCAGGATTTCTCTGCCACAGGGGCAAAGGACAGAGAGTTTGTGTCCTGAATTTCAAGTCCTGTTGTCTCCCTGCTGGCAGGGGTTAATGATTGCCAGTGAGTCACTCGGGGTGGATTTGAAGGGAGGAAAGCTCTCCTAGCTTGGAGGCACGGTGCCTTTTTTACAGCTGGACTCAGTGACCTTAAAGGGCCTCTCCAAGCTTCACAATTCCTTGATTCATCACTGGTGGGAAGATAAAGCCTGGGGCACAGAGAATGAGTGGCTTTAAGGGGTGTTGAGGTGCCAGGTCCTTCCAGAGAGTACCCAAGAGTGTGTGCTGCTCCCAGTCAGTCCCTCATTGCCTGAGGTGGGATCATGCTCTTGCTGAAGGGACAGGACACTCCTTTGGAGTTTGTCACCCTTTTGGGGTTTGACCCTCATTTGGGGTTTGACATTCCTTTGGGGTGATGTGTTTGACCAGGGAAAAGCCATCCTGGCAACGGGACCCTCCTGTCCATCACTGAGACGTTTGCAGGGGGCATTCCACAGGGAATGGCATGGCTGGGGTGTGCCCTGGGACGGCTGGGTCAGTCTGTCCTGTGCTGGGGTCAGTCTGTCCTGGAGATCCCCCTGCCCCTGCCCTGGGAGGGTTTGGAGCATTCCCCACTCACCAGGAAGAAGTGGAACACCACTCCCCACGCCCATCCTGCTTCTGAGCCTCGGCTCTTCCCGGCTGACGGAGCCTCCGGAGCCTCCAGCTCTTCATCCTCCAGCTCCTCATCCTCCAGCTCTTCATCCTCCAGCTCTTCATCCTCCAGCTCCTCATCCTCCTTCCCCTCTCCTGCTGGTGAGAACATCAGGACACGTGAACACCTTCCATGTTCTATTCCCATTCCCAACCATTTCCAACCATTCCAAATCATTCCCAACCCTTCCCAACCATTCCCAACCATTCCCAACTATTCCCAATCATTCCCAGCCATTCCCTGGAGCCCCAGGGCTGTGCTGGGGCAGACACCACACTCTGCACTCATTCAGGTGATGCTTCCACCAGACTTTCTCACAATTCCAATTTTTTCTGGAAACAGTTCCATTTTCTTTCTCATTCCCATGAAATCACTCTAACCACTTCAGCTTTACATGCCTTAGTGCTGCTTTGGCAGTTTAAGCTGTGCCAGAAGCCTGGGGATCACTCAGAGCTCTCTGCCAGCTCTCCCACTCCAGATTTCTCAGCTCCCATCCTCTCACCCATCCCATACCCCTGGCAGGGGCAGGATCCTGCCCTAGGGAGCAGCTGGACCCTGCAGCACCCGGGGTGCTGAACTGGAACTTTTCCTTACCCCCTGGCATGCTGGAAAATCCTCCCCGGGACTGTCGACAGCAAAGAGGAATCTCTTCCGAGCTTCCTCAATATCTTCAGAACCTCTTCAACACCTTCCGAGCTTCTTCAATATCTTCAGAGCTTCTTCAATACCTTTAGAGTTTCTTCAATGTTTTCAGAGCTTCTTCAGTCTCTTCAGAGCTTCTTCAATATCTTCAGAGCTTATTTAGTCTCTTCAGACCTTCTTCAGTCTCTTCAGAGCTTCTTCAGTCTCTTCAGAGCTTCCTCAATATCTTCAGAGCTTCTTCAATCTTTTCAGAGCCTCTTCATCTGCCCCAGAGATTAAATCCCCCCTCCCTGACCTGGCAGCCCAGATTCTGCTCCTTCATTCCCGTGCGATGAGGATGAGGATGGTGTCGGTGCTGAGCGGGACATGGAGCCGGGCAAGGGCTGGGGGGACGGACCCATCCTCCTCTTCCTCCTCCTCCTCCTCCTCCTCCTCCTCCTCCTCCTCCTCCTCCTCCTCTCCGGAGGCAGAGCTCGGCTTGCGGGGCCCCGGGGCCGGCAGTCCCTCCCCTTGCCCAGCTGGGAACAGGAAACCCGGAGCGTTCGGAGCAGAAATCCTGCTGGGAAGGAAAAGGAGGGGGAGCCTGCAAAGTTGCGATCGCGGGGAGAGCTCCGGATCCCGGAGCCGAGCGGAGCCGGGCTGGGCAGAGCCCGGTCCCTGCCTGGGAACGGCATCACTGAGCGGGGACAGCATGGAAAACTGAGCGCGCTGCAGCCCCGGCGTTTGGCCCTGCGAAAAATACTTATTTTACGATTGGCTTTTTGCGAATATTAAAAGGAATATTGTGAAATACAAAGCTGTGTTTGGTGTCAGGTACACACAGGCAATGTGTGTATTTGTGATTGTGAGATGTGTGGAGACCGACCATGGGACAGTTATAAAGATGAATTCTAATAATAACTGAGGAAAGCAAAGCATGGAAGAAGGCCTTGGAACTTATCTTTTGTTTGCAATTAATCTTAGTTGATTTAGGAGCATTTGAGCTAAAATGTTAAGGATGTTGCTCTTTGCTTATAGCTAAACCTTAAAGAATTTTGCAATAATAACCTTTTGAAGTATAATTTTAGAATATTGCTTGTATCCTTGAAACTATAGCTTTGGAATGTATATAAAGGAAACATGCTTATCTCACTCCTTAATAAAGCAGAGAAAAACAGCTTGAGAAAGGAAGATGAACATCACCTCAAGGATTTATGGTTTTGACCAAGGGAAGCTGGACATCACTGTTATGAGATTTATAGTCCTTGTAATTAAAAGGTGGACCCACATCTGGGAAGCGGGACCCCACCAGATGGGATTTGTCTTCCTTCTTTCAGAAACCAGACCAGCACCATCTGGGGATGCTCCTTTTGGGATACATACTGAGAAAAACTAAATCACAATAGTGTATAGAATTGTGATGTAAAAATTTGGAATAGAAACTACTGATGAGTAAAAATTGGAATAGAAACTGCTGAGAAAGCTGATGAGTACCCCTATAAATACCTGTAAGCCTCAACTATGGGTGTGCAGTGGGAAGGAAAATTTCCCCCACTGTACCCAGCACTGTATTGCTCATACTTTACCATATTAATTAATAAATTGATTGCTGCTTGAATATTGGCCTAGTCAAGCTTCTTATTCATAACAATATTATACGTGTTGTGTTAAAAAGTGATGCTGCATTAATTCTCTTAAGTAGTGTGCTAAATACAGTTTTAGGTTGTAAGAAATGTTGAAATAGAAACTGTGCTATGTAGGATACTTTTCTTTAAAGTATCTTGACATTTTTTATTTTTTTTCTCAAATAATTAAACCATATATCCCTACATTATCTAAATCATTTGTCATCAATACACTTTCAATTAACCTTCCTCTATATTTCCTAGTATCAAAAACAACAACCAACCATCATCATCACTCCACAACCACCCCCAAACAAACGTAGAATTAACACCAGAACTAACCAGCCCCCAAAAAAACCAAACAAAAATACAAACCATGATGAAAAATCATCAACCAATCACCCACCAAATTTTACGTTCTTGTAGCTTAAAAAGCATGACACTGAAGATGTCAAGATAAAGGACTCATATGTAAAGAAAGGACTCGCAGAGAGATAGCAGCCACAGGACGCCCAAATCTTTCAAAGAAGAATTTATTGCCCCATTATCAGGAGAAACGAACTTCTTCCCACATTGAAGGTGCAGTTAGGATTCAGTGGAAGAAGTTGGGGATGAGCAGACAGAATCCTGTGTTTGAATGGAATTTATGCATCATGTATGAGGTGTATGAATATGCAACAGGCTGTTGTTTTTAAGGGTTAATCCTCTGTTAATGTGGGTCCTTTTTCGGGTTTATTTTGCCCAGAAAGAGGTACCCAGACTGTCTGTAACTCTTTGTCTCTATTGTCTCACATTGTCCTAATTCAAATTGTCCAAATTATTATTACTCTAATTGTATTGCTAATTTTATAACCATTTTATTACTATTAAACTTTTTAAAATTTAAAAAAACCCCAAGTGATTAGTGTTTTTGACAGCTTCCTGCCTCGCTGTGAATCTGCCTGAGCTCCTGGGTGAGCACAGCCCTGCTGCTCCTGCTGAGCTGAGTGAATCCAGGTGGGATTCACTCCTGAGGTCACAGAAAACTGGCATCAGTGGGGACAGGGATGCTCTCTGCAATATAATTATAATTTTATTGCTATATAACATTTTCTTTGCAATATTTTTATTTCTTATGTTTCTATAGCTGTAAGTAAGAATATGCCTTAAGAAAGTGAGAAACTGTATGGGTAAGATGGAGAAAGGTTTAAAGTGTAGTACTAAAATAGTATGGAGTAGGTTGGGAGTTTAGAAGTTATAATAGAAATATTAAGTTAAAACTTGTGAGTTAAACACCCATTAGATAAAAGTATCTGCAGAAATAAGTAAAGAAGATAGGTCAGAAAAGCAAAATAAATCCTGTGGCCTTTTCTGTTGGTTTATAAAATTCTATATTGCCTAATAACAAAAAATCTTGTGGCACTCTTGAGCTATGGCTGACTGCTGGCTCCTCTAAAATCTCTCATCAGTCTCTGAGATTTATATTTATCTGAGCAATAAATTGTTCTTAGCATGAAAATAATCCCATCCCTTCATTTGTAGCAGTGACAATCTCATGTTTTTCCCTCATGTTCTGCTGTGAAGCTTCCCTTGCTGCAGCCCAGCTCCTTTTCCCTCCCCAGCACACAGGAACCATTGGGGTGCAGCAGCTCCCCCACTTTTTGCAGGATTGTTTCCTGCAGCATTTCAAATCTGTGAGAGCAAGAGGGGCCTGGGTTTGTGAGGACATTGCCAAGATCCCTTCACAGCTCCCAGGGCCAGGTTTGAACTTCAACCCAAGGCACAGCGAGCAAGAACTCCCACAGAATGTTTAACTTGAGGAGGTGAAATGTTTCCTGGGAGAAATTCCTCAGAAAGCTTTTCTGCTGAGGAGCCTCCATGAGCTCCAATGTTTCTCCAGAGAAATGCTAATGAAGGCAGTGGGAAAAGTTCCCTTGCCAGCCAGAGCAAAGAGGAGGAAGGAAGGTTTTTACAGTTAATTTATTGATTTTTTTCAACAAATGAGCCCCCCAAATAGAGCAGGGTCTGCTTGTTACAGGGCCTGGGGGGTGCCCATGCTTCATCCTCAGCAGCACAAGGGCTGAAATGTGGTCTGGAGAGGCAGGCAGGGAGGGAGAGCCTTCATCCCAGGTGAGGAGCTCCAGAGGGAGGGTGGCAGTGCAGGGAGGAGCAGAGCTGTGCCAGGGCTCAGGACAGCAGCTTGTGCACTGCCACGGTGATGCTGTCGTGCTTCTGGATCATGATGTTCCTGCAGCAAGGACAAGGGGCTGGGGGGGCAGCTGGGCCAGCAGCGGCTGCTGAGGTGGGGAGGGGGCAGGGGAATCCCTGAGCAGCCCCCACTGAGGGCCCATCCCCACCCCAGAGCTTGGCTGCTCCATCTCCCCACTCCATGGGCAGTGAGGGAGACACCCCTGCTGCCCCTGACTGACAGGCTGTGTCACCCAAGGGACCCCAGGATTTGTCACCCACAGGGACCCCAAGCCTGGTTATCCACAGAGACCCCAGGATTTGTTACCTACAGGGACCCCAGGATATTGTACCCACAGGAATCCCAGGATTTGTCATCCCAGGGACCCCAGGATTTGTCACCCACAGGAATCCCAGGCCTTGTTATGCACAGGAATCCCAGAAATTGTCATCCACTGGGACCCCAGGCTCTGCCACCCACAGGGATCCCAGGATTTGTCACCCACAGGGATTTGTCATTCCCAGGGACACCAGGATATTTTACCCACAGGAATCTCAGGCTCTGTCACCCATAGGGACCCCAGATTTGTCACCCATAGGGACCCCAGATTTGTCACCCACAGGGACTCCAGGCTGTGTTACCCACAGGAATCCCAGGATTTGGCACCCACAGAGTTCCCAGGCTCTGTCACCCACTGGGACCCCAGCATTTGTCACCCACAGGAAACCCAGGATTTGTCATCCCCAGGCTCTGTCACCCACAGGAACCCCAAGGGGGAAGAGCTGAGCTGCAGTAACCAGCAGCCCCTGAAGGTCTCCCCTGCTTTTCCACCCCCATTAACCCAGTCCCTGTGGCAGTGCCTCCCTCATGGCTGCTCCAGTCTCTCCCTCAGGCACTCCCAGGGCAGGGGAGGGCCCAGGGGGGGCTCAGGGGCAGCTCAGGCCGGGGCTCACCCGCTGTCTGACTCCAGGCACACCACGGGCGTGTCCGTGGGGTCCGAGGTCAGCTTGGCCGCCTGCTGGGCCAGCACGGAGATGATGCCAGCATGCTCATCTGACAGGGTGCCCCTGCCTGCAGGGGGGAGGCCATGGGTAACCCCTCCCTGTGCCAGGGCAGTGCCCTGGGACAGCCCTCACTGCCCCCCAGGCCCAGGGGGTGCTCCTGCCCCAGGCATTTCCCTCCCTGGTCCTGCCTGGGCCCATTTCCCTCCCTGAGCCTATTTCCCTCTCTGGTCCTGCTCTTTCCCTCCCTGGTCCTGCTCATTTCCCTCCCTGCCCCAGCCCATTTCCTTCCCTGGTCCTTCCTGGCCTCATTTCCCTCCCTGGGCCAATTTCCCTCCCTGGTCCTGCCCTGGGCCCATTTCCCTCCCTGGGCCAATTTCCCTCCCTGGTTCTGCCCATTTCCCTCCCTGTCCCAGCCCAATTCCCTCCCTGCTCCTGTCCTGGCCCTTTTCCCTCTCTGCCCCAGCCCATTTTCTTCCCTGGTCCTGCCCTGGGCCCATTTCCCTCCCTCAGGGCTGACTCAGCAGCTCCCCAAATGCTCCCTCTCCCTCCACCCAAAATCCCAAATTAAGGTGTCAGGAGGAGCTGGCCCTGGTGGGCACAGGCAGGTGGTGGCCCTTGGGGACACCCAAAGGAGGGGACAGGGCAGAGGGGCAGGGCAGGTGTCCCCAGGATGATGCAGGACAGGGAGGGTCTGTAGGGCTGGGCCTGGTGCCCCCATCCCCATGCTGGGGAGCCCCTCAGAGGGGATGGGCAGGAGCTGGGGCACCCCAACCTTTATGGGGTAGGACCTGGGACACCTCAACCTGTGGGGCAGCCCCTGGAGCACCCCAAACCCCTGTGGGGCAGGACCTGGGACACCCCAATCTGTGGGGCAGGGCTGGGGCACCCCAACCTTTATGGGGCAGGACCTGGGGTACCCCAACCCCGCATTGGGCAGGACCTGGGGCACCCCAACCCCATCCTGGGGAGCCCCTCAGAGGGGATGGGCAGGACCTGGGGCAGCCCAACCCCTATGGGGCAGTGCCAGGTGCCCCCAGCCCCAGGAGCCCTGGAAGTGCCCGGACAGTGCCAGGAGCGCCCCCCAGTGCCCCCCATGCCCGGAGCTCCTCACTCACAGCCCAGGTTGAGCCCCTGTGAGTCGGTGCACAGCACACCCACCACGGCTGGGCTCTTCATGCTGCGGGACAGAGAGAGAGCAGAGATCAGAGCCCGGCAGGGACAGCTGGGACAGAATGGGACAGAACGGGACAGCCCCAGCTCCCCTCGGGGGCACAGCCCAGCCCCCATGTCCCCCCCATCCCCCGATGTCGCCCCCATATCCCCCCGTGTGAGGGACACCCCCAGTGTTTCCCGTGTCCCCCCACACCCTGTGTCCCCCCAGGTTCCCCATATCTCCCATGTCCTCCATATCTCCCAGTGCCTCCATGTTGCCCCCGTCCCCCCATATCCTCTCCTTGTTCCTCCTGTGCCCACCATATCCCCCAATGTCCCCCCCATGTCCCCCCGTCCACGTGTACCCTGCATATTCCCCATATCCCCCGTGTCCCCCTTTATCCCCCTGTGTTCCCCATATCCCCCAATGTCCCCGTGTCCTTTCCATATCCCCTCGTGCTTCCGTATCACCTCATGTCCCCCCTTCTTCCCCCCGTCCCCCTGTGCCCCCCATATCCCCCCACGTCCCTCCATGTCCCCCATATCTCCCCGTGCCTTCGTGTTCCCCCGTTCCCTCATGTCCCCCCACATCCCCATTGTCTCTCCATGCCCCCCGTGTGGGGGACACCCCCAGTGCTCCCCGTGCCCCCCCAATCCTCCCGTCCCCCCATACCCCCCCGTGTTCCCCAGGTCCCTATGTTCCCCCACGTTCCTGTGTCACCATGTCCCCCACATTTCCTTTCCATATCCCCCCATCCTCCTGTCCTCATATCCTCCCATGTCCCCCTTTATCCCCACACAATCCCTGTGTCCTCCGTGTCCCCCACATCCCCCATATTCCTCCATGTCCCCCATATCTCCCTGTGCCTCCTTGTTCCCACCGTCCCCCTATGTCCCCCTTTATCCCCCCATATCCCCCCTGTTCCCTCATGTTCCCCTATCCCTCCTATCCCCCAATGTCCCCCCGTCCCCGTGCCCCCCACATCTCCCCGTGTTCCCTCGTCCCCCGCCTCCCCTCACATCCCCCTAAATCCCTGTTTCCCCCGTGCCCCCCATATTCCCCAATGTCCTCATGTCCCCCCACATCCCTCCGTACCCCCTCATATCCCCCATATTCCCCTATGTATCCTATACATACCTCCCCGTGCCTCCATGTCCTCCCACATCCCCCGTGTCCCCTCGCGTCCCCCTGTCCCCCAACATCCCCCGGTGTCCCCCCTGTCCCCGCTGTCCCCTCACGTCTCCTCCAGGTGCTGTTCCAGCGTTCCCTCCATCGCCGCTCGCCTCCACTTCCGCACCGCTCACGTGACCCCGCCACGGCGGCTCCGCAGGGCCAAAAGCGCTCGGGGCGCGCTCGGCTCCGTGGGAACGCCCCGATTTGGGGACGCCCCAAAATCCGCCGGTACCGAGATCCCCCGACCCCGCTGTGCCGCTGCCACCTCTCCCGGCACCGTGCCCGGGTCTGGGGGTTCGCAGCAAACCCGTCCCCCCAAAACAGCCCTCCCCGCTGGCTGTTTTCCCCCAGAGCATGCGGCACAGTTGCGATATTTTGGTTTTCTTCCTTCTTTTTCTCGACTTTCTCCTCCAGTTGCGTCCCTCCTTCCCCGCAGCGCCGCCCGGGGTTTGCAGAGCCGAAGGAAATTCAAGTGGGGTTTTAAGGATCCTCCTGGATTCTCCGTGGCATCACAAATCCCTTCCCCAGGTGTTGGCTCCTGGATGCTGCCCGTCAGTTTCCACATCCCCTCTTTATTTTATCCAAATTATTTTCTCCCAGCAGACCCCACCACAACAAAAAGCAACAAAATATCTTAGCAAGAAACTTCTAGGAAATATCCTAGGGAATATCCTTTTACTTCTAGGAAATAGGAAATGCGCTTTTTTGCCTTGGACGTCTCAGCGTGTGAGTGTCGTTCAGAAATTGTGACAAAAGCGGTGGCTCTGGTACAAAAGCCAGGGGGTGGCACTGAAAGCCCTTCAATAAATATCCCTTTATTGCCCTTCACTGTGTCTGGCCCCTCTTGCAGCCGTTCCAGGCACAGCGAGGATGGGGCGGAGATCCCGGAGCTCGGAGGGGCTGGGACCCCGTGGGGGCTGCGGGGTTGGGAGCGTTGTAGGGCCAGGTGAGAGACGAGAATTTGACTCCGTGTTCTGAGAAGGCTGATTTATTATTATATTAATTATAATGATATCGATACTATTATATATTATATTATGACATTATATGATATTATATTAATTACAATTATATAGATAATATTATATATTATAATTACTATATTATTATAATTAATATATTATTTATTATAATATATTAATGATAATAATATATCATTATATATTATATTATTATAATGCAATATCATATTAATATAATTTATTATAATTGTACAGTATACTACATTATAGTATATTATATTATATATTATTATATGAAGTATATTTATTACATAATATTATAATATATTATTACATCATATGACATTATATGACATAATTATAGATATATTATATATTATATTAATATATAATATTATAATAAATGTTATAACATTAATTATAACTATATATCATTATATATCATATTATTACAATACAATATAGTATTATTATATGATGTGATATCATATCATATTAGAAATTATTATATTAATTATATGAGTTGTTATATTATATTATGACATTATATGTCATTATAATAATATAGATATTATTATATATTATATTAATATAATAATAGTAATTATATTATAACTACATAATAATTATAACAACTATTATGATATTATTATATTATATTATATTATATTATATTATATTATATTATATTATATTATATTATATTATATTATATTATATTACTAAAGAAAGAGAAAGGAGACATCGAAAGGCCAAACAAGAATGAATAATAAAACCCTGCGACTGACCAGAGTCCTGATACAGCTGGACTGAGATTGGTCAATAAATTAAAACAATTCACATGCTGAGTAAACAATTCTCCAAATCACATTCCAAAGCAGCAAAACAAGAAGAAGCTGAAGCTTCCCAAGAGAAGAAATCCTAGCAAAGGCATTTTTCATAAAATATCCCAGTGGCATGGGGCTCCCTGTCCCGGGCACAGCCTGGCACCAGCTCAGTACCTGCGGAGTCACCTTGTCCTGTTTGCATCCTGGGGTCAGAGATAAGGGGGGGTCACCCACGTCAGCAGCCACAGGGGCCCCCTCGTGCCAGCCTGGGGGGCTCTGGCAAACAGGAGTGTCCTACAAACAGGGGTGTCCTGCACACAGGAGAGTCCTGCACACAGGGGTTTGAATAAAGCATGGCCACTCCACTGAAATCTGATCAGACCAACAACAGACCCCCACCATTCACCGTCCCCTCATCCCCCAGTAACCCCAACACACCCCTATGGCAAACCCCACCCTCACAACCAGCCCCATCCCAAGGCCATAACCAACAACACCCCAGCTGGCCCAGGTTCTGGGTAAGGATCCGCCACCAACAACACTGAATAAACAAACACTACCAACATCCCCCCTAAATAAACCATAACAAGCACCAAAGACACAAAGGAAACCCCCAAACTCACCAGCCAACCACACCCTGCAAGTGCTGCTACAACCAGCCCCAGCACCCCGTAATAAGGGGAGGGGTTAGATGAACTGCCAACCCCCCTAAATTCTATCATAAATTCCTACTCGGTCTCTCTCTGAGATCTATGGCCTGCAAACAGGAGAGTCCTGCACACAGAGTCCCTCTGCTCTCTGCAATGGCCTTGGGTGCCATTGAAAAGCCCAAAAGGTGCCTCCAGCTCTGGGGTTTGCAGCATCATTGATGGCATGGAGATGCTGGAGCAATTCCAGAAGAGGCCATGGGGATGATCCCAAGGTTGGAGCTCTCTTCTCTGCAGCCAGGCTGGGAGAGCTGGGGTGCTCACCTGGGGAGGAGAACTCACAGAACTCACAGAATGATCAGGTTGGAAGAGACCTTAAAGATCATCGAGTCCAACCCAGCCCCAGTGTGGTGGTGCTCACAGGGGTCCCAGGATGAGGGAAGAGATGAGGTTGATTTATTATTTTATGACATACACATATTGTATTAAAGCTATACTAAAATAATTGAAGAAAGGATTTCATCAGAAGCAAGAAGAAGAATGATAACAAAATCTTGTGTCTGACTGAGAGTCCAAAACAGCCAGACTGTGATTGGCCATTAATTAGAAACAACCACATGAGACCAATCACAGATGCACCTGTTGCACTCCACAGCAGCAGATAATCATTATTTACATTTTGTTCCTGAGGCCTCTCAGCTCCTCAGGAGAAAAAAACCTAAAGAAAGGATTTTTCATAAAACATGTCTGTGGCACTCCAACACCTCAATTAAACCCTGGCACACAGTGCCACATCCAGAGAAGGCTCCAGGGAGAGCTCAGAGCCCCTTCCAGAGCTAAAGGGGCTCCAGGAGAGCTGGAGAGGGACTGAGGACAAGGGATGGAGGGACAGGACACAGGGAATGGCTGCCCACTGGCAGAGAGCAGGGATGGATGTGATTTTTGGGAAGGAATCCTGCCCTGTGAGGGTGGGGAGGGGCTGGGATGGAATTCCCAGAGCAGCTGTGGCTGCCCCTGGATCCCTGGCAGTGCCCAAGGCCAGGCTGGATGGGGCTTGGAGCACCTGGGACAGTGAAGGTGTCCCTGCCATGGCAGGGTTTGGGACTGGATGAGCTTTGAAGTCCCTTCCAACACCAATTACCCTGGATTTCTGGATCCATATCCACAGCCAGGCAGTGCCTTTTCTAGATGAAGGCTTTGGGGTCTCAAGGATGGAAAGTTTGGATTTGGGATCTGGAGGGGAGCATGGGGTCCCAGGAGAGGACCCTGGGTGGCATTAGGGGACAATTCCACCCTGCCAGGTGACGTGTGGCTCGTGTGTGCTGTGTCCTTCAGGCCCTGGCTGTCACCTGCCTTGGCTGGGTGCCCAAAGGAGGGGAGGGGGCAGCTCCTGCTGGTCCTGGCTGCTCTTGGCACGGCACGGGGGGTGGGCAGGGGATTTATGGGCTTTATAAACCTGAGGGAACTGGCCCTGGCTGTCCTGGCAGGATGTGGTTCCTCGTGCTCCTCTGCGCTGCCTCTGCCCTGTGCCAGGGTGTCACCAGGTGAGCCACAGCAGCATCACTGCCAGGGACACTGGGAAAGGGGAGGGGGAAATGGGAATTTGGAGGCTTTTCATGGGAAAAGTGAGGGGGAAATGAGAATTTGGAGGCCTTTCATGGCTTTGGGGAGCAGAGGTGAGGTCTGAGGCTGCAGAAAGCTGCTCCAGGGGTGCAGAGAATGAGGGTGTACCTGGGGAGGGGCAGATTTCTTAGGCTGTCCAGGGATTTTTGAGGAAATCCCAGATTCAGAATTTTGGGGGAGTTTCATGTGCTCCTGCTGTTGGATCAGGGCATTGGATATGTCCAACACTGGAGCTGCAGGCAGCAAAATCCCATCTCACTCTTCTTTCTCCCTTGTTGCTTGTGCCAGGCTGCCCTTGGAGAGGGGGAAGAAGCTGAGAGAAGTCCTCAGGGAGAAGGATTTGCTGCAGCAGTTCTTCCAGCACCACCACTACGACATCGGCGCCAAATTCCCGCACGCTTTCCCCAACGGAACTGGGGTGGCCACCGAGCCCCTGCTGAACGCCCTGGACGTGAGTATGGGCTCCAATCCCCTGGAACACAGCCCTGGCAGGGCCTGTGGGATGTCCATCCCTCTGTCCGAACCCAAATCCTTCATCCCAAAACCTTTAACTCACATCCTTCACCCCTCCTTGCCCACACTGAACAGAGAAATATCCCCCAGGAGCTCTGCTGGAAGCAGGGGTGTCACAGACATCTTTTATGGAAAATCCTTTCCTTAGGATTTTTCCTCCTGAGAAGCTGAGGCCTCAGAAACAAAATATAAACAATGATTATCTGCTGTAGAATGCAACAGGTGCATCTGTGATTGATCTCATGTGCTTGTTTCTAATTAATGGCCAATCACAGCCCAGCTGGCTCAGACTCTCTGTCCGAGCCACAAATCTTTGTTATCATTCTTTCTTATTCTATTCTTAGCTAGCCTTGTGATGAAATTATTTCTTCTATTCTTTTAGTATAGTTTTAATGTAATATATATCATAAAATAATAAATCAAGCCTTCTGAAACATGGAGTCAGATCCTCATCTCTTCCCTCATCCTGGGACCCCTGTGAATGCCGTCACACAGGGGGTCTCCATGAAGCAGGGGACAAAGCCTGGGGAAGGTCCAGGTTTGGGTTCATGCCTCCAAATCCATCTCTGGCCTGCAGGTGGAATATTATGGGACCATCTCCATTGGCACCCCCCCACAGGACTTCAGTGTGGTCTTCGACACCGGCTCCTCCGACCTCTGGGTGCCCTCTGTGTCCTGCCCCAGCCTGGCCTGCCGTGAGTAGGGCCCAGCTGCATGCTCTGGGTTTGGAATGGCTCCACCAAGCCCAAAAATTGGGGTGACATTGCCAGGGGAGGGAGATTCACCCAGCTGGGCCATGGCAGCTGTGAGTGATGGATGTTTGGGGTGTAGGGGCTGCTCAGGGCTCCTCAGGTGATGTGACTTCTTGGTGCCTCAGTTTCCCCATCTGCCCAAGGTGGGTGGGAATGCCTGTGGTTGCTGGAGGAGGGGAAGGAAATGTTCACAGCTGTATTATTCCTGAAGGCATGATAATGTACAGCAATTCAGGGCTCCTCCTCCCACACCTCCCTTTGGCTTGGCCTTGCTTGAAGGTTTAATTCTGTGTTTTTCCACTTATAGAAACCCACCAGATGTTTGACCCCTCTCAGTCCTCCACCTACAAGAGCACAGGGTTGAGTCTGTCCATCCACTACGGCACAGGAGAGATGGAGGGGACCGTGGGCTCGGACACCGTCACCGTGAGTCTCCCCATGGCATGGCTGGGGAACATCCATGGGGAGCATCTGTGGGAAACATCCATGGGGAACATCCATGTTGAACATTCATGGGGAACATCCCACATCCCACCTGTACGAGCAACGGGGGTAGGACGGTCTGTTGGGGAAGGTGAAACAGGAAAGCCTTATAAATATGATTGCATGGCAAAAGATTTTGAGAATACAGAAACTATAAGCAAGATTGAAATGAAAGCAAGCTTTGAGATCCCTCAGTTACTGAACAACTGGAAAACAATGGTGTGGCCAGCTGAAGGTGATCTCCTTTTGATGGAACAACACCCTCTGCTTGCAGACAGGCCCAAGGGTCAGAGCAGACCCTGCCAGCTTGGCAGAAGGGGCCCAAAGAGGAGTTTTTAGGGTTTAAAATGTAACACAGTGTGGTAATGTAATGATTCTTATAGGCTGTATGTAAATGCTATAGGATTTGTATCTTGGACTAGATTGTTTAGTGAGAATTAGAATTTTCAGCACAGAAGAAGATTTATGGTATTGTAACGGGAACTCCACTCTTTTTACTCTTCCTTGTTCTCTCTCATCCTCTTTACCACACTCTTGCCTTCTCTCTCTTTACCTCTCTCTCCCTCTTTGGGGCTACTCTGAGCTGTGGCTGGCAGCTCCCAGCAGACCCCAATTTCCATGACCTGGCTGCTGAGATCTCTCCTCTCCATCCGTCCCCACTGTTGTAGGAGCGTCGTGGGTGGGACAGTCAGGATGGATGGACATGAGAGATCTCTGCAGCCAGGGCTGGGAACTTGTGGGTTATTGCAAAGGGCCTGGGTGCAGGGCTCTGCTGGGAGCTGCCAGCCACAGCTGGAGCAGGACTGAGAGAAGAGAGGGGTAGAGAGGATGAGAGGGTGAGAGAGCAAAGTTCCCGTTACAATACCATAAATCTGTGCTGAATATTCTGATTCTCACTAACCAATCTAGTACAAGATACAAATCCTATAGCATTTCCATACAGCCTATAAGAATCAGTACATTACCATACTGTGTCAAAATCAAACCCCCAGGTGCTCTGGGCTGTGTGCCAGGGTCTCTGAGCCCCCCAGCGGGGTCCTGGCAGCTCTGGACACCCGGAGGGATGCACTGAGCTCTGACAGCTGAAGAGAGTCAGAGTCTGTGTGTTACTCACTCACCTGCAGTGGTGTCTGCAGGAGCCTTTTCAGATGCAGAAGGTGCTGGGGCTGCTCCTGCTGGGGCTGGGGGTGCTGCGAGGGAGGGAGGCTGAGACAGGAATCCCTGAGCTGCCTGCTCGCTGTCATCCCTGTGACAAGGAGGAAATTCCCATCTGGGCACCTTGTATGTCTCTCCTCTGTCAAACCTCAGTGAGAATTTCAGCCTTAGAAGAGTTGTTTTTTTGTATATTTAACAAAAGAGATTATTTCTGTTCCACTGGAGTGACTGGGGCTGGTGTTTGGCAACTCTGGACACCCGGAGGGATGCACTGAGTTCCGACAGCAGGGGATCCCCAAATTAACCAGATTAACACCAGAATCCCAGTGCCTGCTCCAGGCCTCACCTCCCTGTCCCCAGGTGGCCTCTCTGGTGGACACCAACCAGCTCTTTGGCTTGAGCACTGCTGAGCCCGGCCAGTTCTTTGTCCATGTCCAATTCGATGGGATCCTGGGCTTGGGATACCCAAACCTGGCTGCTGATGGCATCACTCCTGTCTTTGATAACCTGGTGAACCAGAGCTTGCTGCAGGAGAACCTCTTCTCTGTCTACCTGTCCCGGTGAGCCATGTGGGCTTGGGGGGCTGAGGAAGGGGGGATTGTCTTGGTTTGGAAAGACAGGAGTCTGCTAAGGAAGGCAGGAGCCTCCACTGAAATGGAAAGTGTAAACCCTCCCCACCCCTCTGAATTGCTATAAATTTTATATAAATTTTAAATTAAGGGGCTCTCAGGTAAAAATGTGGGAGCAGGGAATAACAGTTCTTTAATAGGGAAGGAAAAAATAAGGATAAAATAAACAATGCAGTACACTAGAACAACACTGACAGAGTCAGAACCCAACCTGACACCCTGTGGGTCAGGCTGTTGGCAGCAGTCCCATTGGAATTGTGGCTCAGCCCTCCTGCAGTGTCAGGGCTGGTTCTGCTGGAGCAGGGATCCTGGAGAAAGGTGCAGTCTCTGCCTCTGAAGATCCAGGGGAAGAAGAGGCAGCTGCTGTTCCTCTGGGCAATCCAGTGCAGAAGCTGTGCTGGTGTTCCAGAATCTCCAGATTATATCTGGGTAGGAATGCTTGGCTCCTCCCTCTGGGCTCCCATCTCCCAATGGAATGCTGTAGTTCTTATCAGCCATGCAGTGACATTCAATGGCTGTTATCAGCAGGTGTCCCCTCTAGAGGGAGGAGTGATTGTGGTCACTCAAAGAGACAGATAAGGCAAACTGCCCACTTGACAAAAGATAATGTGCCATACACATGGTAATTGATAACATCTTGCACTGCAATCTTCAACAGGGATGCACCTCATTCACGGTGTGCTGGTGGCTCTGGCTCCTCCCTTGTCACTGCTGCCATCAGATGTTGTGTCTGTGCCACCATGTGCAAGGGCTGGGGGCTGTAGAAATGTGCTTCTTGTTGATGGAGTGACAAAACTATTATTTGTCTCTTCAAGAAGGAAATAAGTTTGAAAGTTTCTCCTTTTGATTAGGTGGAAAAGGCATCTCATAGGTTTGGGTGACTTCACCTCAGACTTAAGGATGGTTAATTGGACAGGAGCCAAAAAGTCCTGCTTAGGCAACTTACCAGAAAAAGAAGAGAACAAAGAAAATAATCGCTTTTGTGAGGTGTTTTATTTGGAGCAAGGGGGCCTCTTGCACTTGACTCAGTTTTTCTCTGTAAAGGGTTTTGTTATTTTGCCTTTTATTAAAACCTTTTCGTTTCCAACACTGCAACAGAAGGCATCCTGCTGATCTTATGCCTTTTAAAGTGGCTGAGCTATCTTGAGTGTGAAATAGACCTCCAAGAGCTCATGAGACCTGGCTCAAGGAGGCCCCTATTTCCAGCCTCCCCAGAGGGCTCAGGGCTCACTCGGAAACAGGTCCTGGTGCCAAAGTCTCTGACCCTGCTGCTTTGCTGTGTGAGGAGGTGGGGACAGTGGGACACATGGCCCTGCACTGAACCACAAGGCAAATCTCCCTTGTTTTTGTTTCCTGCACCATCCAGGGAGGCAGCAGGGAGCATGGTCATCTTCGGGGGCATTGATGAGTCCTATTTCACTGGCCCCATCAACTGGATCCCTGTCTCTTACCAGGGCTACTGGCAGATCTCCATGGACAGGTGACAAACCAGCTCTGTTGCTCTCTGGTCACCTCAAAGCATTGCTTCTAAAGAGACATTGGGCCCATCAGCACCAGAGGCTTCCAGTGACATCCCCACCCCAGGGCTGAGGGATGCAGGGGGATAAGGGGACAAACTCCGTAGTGCTTTGGTAACTGACACCCAAAATGAGGATGCTTTGTGCCTGGGGCACAGCCTAGTTCCTGTCTTGTGATTTAGGGAATGTCTGGTGATGAGGAGAGCAAAATCATAGGTCAAAACCTCCTTTTGTTGGGCTGGAGTGGGTCCCAGCTGCTGGGATGTGTTCAGTGCCCACATCTGCAATGGTGGCTCTCCAACTCCAGACAGGAGCAGGCTCACAGGCAGCACTCGGGGTTTGCCAGCTTCAACTCTTATAAAAGAAGTTAGAAACCAACCCTGAGGCCCGTTGGTTATTTCATGGCCCCGTTGGTTATTTCACAGCCCTGTGGGTTATTTCACAGCCCCATTGGTTATCTCACAGCCCCATTGGTTATCTCACAGCCCCATTGGTTATTTCACAGCCCTGCTGGTTATCTCACAGCCCTGTTGGTTATTTCACAGCCCTGCTGGTTATTTCACAGCCCCGTTGGTTATTTCACAGCCCCATTGGTTATTTCACAGCCCCTGTTGGTTATTTCACAGCTCCATTGGTTATTTCACAGCCCCGTTGATTATTTCACGGCCCTGTTGGTTATTTCATGGCCCTGTTGGTTATCTCACAGCCCCGTTGGTTATTTCACAGCCCCTGCTTGGTCTCTCCCCACAGCATCATTGTGGGCAGCCAGGAGGTCGCGTGCACTGGTGGCTGCCAGGCCATCATCGACACCGGCACTTCCCTCGTGGCCGGGCCCCCCTCGGGCATCAGGAGCATCCAGAGCACACTTGGGGCCAGGCAGGGCGAGTATGGAGAGGTGAGAGCTCACCCTGCTGGCCCTGGAGGCAGCTGGCACAGCAGAGCCCAGCCAAGGGCTGGGGAAACGGTGCGGGGAAACCACTCCGTGCTCATGGCAGCCCTGACAGGGACACCCTGGGGCTCTCTGGTTTGTGTCAGTGGGACAGAGAATCACAGGATGTCCTGAGATGGGACAGAGAACCACAGAATGTCCTGGGCTGAAGGGACCCACCAGGACCATCCAGTCCAACCCCTGCCCTGCACAGACACCCCCAAATCCCACCCTGTGCATCCCTGGCAGTGCTGCCCAAACTCTCCTGGAGCTCTGGCAGCCTCGGGGCTGTGCCCATTCCCTGGGGAGCCTGGGCAGTGCCAGCACCCTCTGGGGAAAGAACCTTTCCCTGATCTCCAGCCTGACCTGCCCTGACACAGCCCCAGCCCTTCCTTGGGTCCTGTCCCTGTCACAGAGGTTGGAGCTGTCCCTCTGCTGTCCCTCAGGAGGAGGTTGAAGGCCCCAGTGAGGTCTCCTCTCTCTCCTCACATTCTGATCACATTTCCCTGCTGAGAGCCCTCCCCTCTGCTCCCTGCAGCACAGTGTGAACTGCAGCTCCATCCCTGCCATGCCTGATGTCATCTTTGTCATCGATGGAGTCCAGTACCCCGTGTCAGCCTTGGCCTACACCGAGCAGGTAAGTGGGGGCTGGCTGCTCCTGGCTGCAGGAGCCCCTCTCAAGGTCCTTCAGTTCTCTCTAGTGAGAGATCAGAAGAACCTTGGTCTGGTCCTTCTGATTTCTCACTGGAGAGATCACCTTGGCTTCTCCCATTCCCTTGGGAGATGGATGGCCAAGGGCCCCCAGGGCAAGGCAAGAAGAGATTTCCCACATTTCCCCAATTTCCTTCTCGTGCTCAAATGCAGCACAGTGAAGGATCTTGCATGAGCAGCTTCCAGGACACCTCTGGGGACCTCTGGATCTTGGGAGATGTCTTCATCAGGGTGTACTACAGCATCTTTGACCGGGCCAACAACCGTGTTGGGCTGGCCAAGGCTGTTTAGATCCACCACGATGGGAGAGCTGCTGGGGTTTGTGCACACCCAGCCCCAAGCAAGGCTTTTGGCACAAATAAAAAGTTGTGGTTATGAGCTGGTGGCTCTGTGTGTATTTCTGATGGAATGGCAGGAGGCAGGAGGAGCTGCTTTGTGGTGGCCAAGGATCATTTGTTCATCAAAGCTCTGCTGAGGGCCCCTGGGAGCTGTGATTGCTGCAGGGCTGAGGGGTGGAAGCTAAGGTTGGCTCTTTTAGTGGGGCTACAACAAGTGGGGGATTCTGGAATGTTGGGGATGATGAAACAGGATATATAAATTATAAATATGATTGTCTGGCAAAAGATTTTGAGAATATAGAAACTATAAGCTTGAGATTGAAATGAAAGCAAGCTTTGAGATACCTCAGTTACTGAACAACTGGAAAACAATGGTGTGGCCAGATGAAAGTAATCCCCTTTTGATGGAACAACACCCTCTGCTTGCAGACAGGCCCAAGTAGAATTGCTCAGCAAGAAGCCAGGAGAGAGATCCAGGTCCCTGCTGTGTCTTCATTTCTGCAGTGCTGAGGGACAAGGGACTGCTGCCTTTATTTGTTGGTAAAGGAGGCTCCACCCCTGGTGGGGCCTGGAGATTCCATCCCCAGCAGCAGCAGGGATGTGGAGGGGGAGATCCAGGTGATTTGGGTCAGAAATCAATTATTGTCTTCTTGCATTGTGTAAAAACTAGCTGGCTGTAGAGGAGGATATGATGTGGGATGGTGGGAGTGGGGTTTACCCCCACATCCCTGGGATTCCAAATCCCTGAGATTCCCAGCCCAGCTGGTGGGAATCCCTTGTGTCCAAGAATTAGAGTGATCTAGCCCTGGATTTTGGGCATGTGGGACTTGCCCTCAGCTCTGTCACAGGAATTTTCTCATTACTATTGATGACTCAGGTTTGGCTTATATATTTTTCAGATTCTGTGCTGCTTTAGTGTGAGGGTCTGGGCTTCATGCTAGGGGATGGTGAGCTCTGTGCACAGAGCAGGGAGACAATACAATTCCTGCTCCAGCTGGGGACCAAGGACAAATGATCCAAATCTCAGCACCAAGAGCAGAAACAACACGAGCTGAAGAGAGAAAAACAAGGATGGGACTGCATGGGCTAAAGCTGTAATTGGACAATTAACTCCACTAAGCAAATGGAGCAGAACTGATAAAAGTGAGAGACCCTATGATCTGTCATGCATTTTTTGACCATTTTGGGTTCACCTGGGCTGGGCTCTTGTGCTGCCCACGGTGGATCCATTGAGGCCTCCAAATTTATTCCCTTTTTTAAATCCCTATTTTATCTCCCTTATTTTTCATTTCTATTTTTATATAATTTATTTACTCCCAGCTTCATTCTTTAGTTCTGTCTGGTCTCTGTTCTAGCTCAGCCTGCACAAGGCACCACCATGACCAAGAATAAATGAGGCAGGTGCAGGGGGAACTGTGACTCTTGCCAGGATGGACAAGATCTGGAGGAGCAACCAGGGCTGGACCTGCCTTTTCAGAGTGGTGGGAGTGGGATGTTGGTCCTAATTCCAGGCAGGACCAACCTGGCCTCAATGCCATCTCTAAATCCAACAGTTCCTAAATCCTCCTCCTGCTGAAAATTCCCCATAAAGGGATTCCCGGGACAGTCCTTCCCAGCCGCATTTGCATTCCAATAAAGGGATAAACCAAGGAAAAGCTTCCAAGCTCGGATTGCAGAGCGGGGAGCGAGCTGGGACTGCCGATCCTGGAGTGCCATCTCGTGGCTCCGGTGCCAACCCTGAAATCCTGGATGCTCCATCCCTGGAAGTGCCCAAGGCCAGGTTGGACAGGGCTTGGAGAAACCTGGGATAGTGGAAGGTGTCCCTGCTCATGGCAGGGTGAGCTTTGAGGTGCCTTCCAACCCAAACCATTCGGGAATTCTCCGGAATTTCAGCTCAAAGGAGGGAGTCATTCCTACCTGCAAATATTTCACACCTGGCCACAGGTTTTGTATTGCTCCAAGGACAAAAAAACCATGGCCAGGACACCTTTCTGATAGAGCAAAGGGGGTTCTTGTCTACTTTTAGCTTTTCCTGAGGCAGTAAAAACCTTGAGGAGGGAATTCAACCTCTGTGCAGAAGGACATGCCAGATTGGCTCATTAGGGCTTGGCTCTGGAACAGGACAGGTACTGACGGCTTTGTAGGGATTTTGTTGGGCTTTGAGCTCTGGGCCTGTGTTTGGGAGGGGACAAAGCTGCAAATTTTGCAGGAAAATGGGATTTCTTGCAGGTTTTTAGCAGTGTTGGCAATGGGAGTTCATAGCCTGGTTTTCCTCCTCTTTGGGGCAAACTGGAAATAGGTTGGTGTGTCTGGGTTTAATGCCTCTGATCCCCTTTTCATGGCATCAGTCAGGGATCCCCCTTGGACCTGATCTCCCACAATGGTGTGACCCAATCTGTAGGGTTTGTCCTCATCTCACAGAGCTGGAAATCTGCAATTTTCTGTTTTCCAGAGCAGCTGTGGCTGCCCTTTCCCTGGATTGCCCAAAGCCAGGCTGGACAGGGCTCAGAGCAACCCAGGACAGTGGAAGGTGTCCCTGCCTTGTGGAATGAGGTGAGCTCCAAAATCCCTTCCAACACAAACCATTCTGGGATTTGATATTGCCCCATGTCCCAACCCTCCCACACACAATTCCCAGCTGGAATTGCATTGCCATGGAGCAGCACAAAGCCAGGAACAAAAAAGTTGAGTCCAAAGAAACAATATTTTTTGCATACCAGATTTTGAAGCATTTATTCTTTTATTTGAGGATAGTTTACAAGTTTATTAGAATCAGGTTGTCCATCCATCCATCCATCCATCCATCCATCCATCCATCCATCCATCCATCCATCCATCCATCCATCCATCCATCCATCCATCCCAGCACCATTACAGTCCAAGTTTGCAGGAAGAATGGAAATGTGCTCGTGGCTGATCAGACTGAATATTTCCCAGCCCAAACCTTCTCATCAGAGTTTTTCGTGGTGATTTCCCAAGGAAAAACCACCAAAAGTGCTTCAGGTTAGAGAGGCTGGGAGAGAATTTGGGGAGGGGAGCAATAAAAATACAAAAGAATGGAAAAAATCAAGTTTATAGAAGGAAAGGAGAAAGAACTTGTTATGAAATAAAAGTAGTGATGTGAAAGAGCTGCTGGAGAGAATTGAGGGGTGAAAAGAGAGGAGCTGGGAATGTTTGAGTGCTGTTCCCAGCTGTTCCCTGCTGTGGCTCCTCCAGCTGTGCCCAGCTGTGCATTCTCCAAGCGTCCCCACAGAACTTGGACACAGTGGGAAGGAGATTAAATAGCTCTGACAGCTCCTCCTGTCTGAAATGATGGTGTGAGGGCTGCAAGGGAGGGGAAGGGGATGGTGGAGGGATGGGGAAAAAACAACAGGGAGAGCAGGTGGTAAATGGGATTTGTCCCAGAGGGAAAAGGGATTGTAGTGGTCATGTCTCAGATCCATCTCCTGGGGTGCAAAACACCTCATTGCAGAAAGACAGGGCACAGAACCCCCTAAAACCAAAATAAAAACTCCTCCCACCCGGGCTGCGGGATTTCTGCTAGAGGGAAAATCACAGCGAGCCCAAAGCCACAATTTCCAACAGAGCAGGAGCAATAAATCCAACCCCTGTTCCACCGCTGCTTTCTGAATGAAATTGCAAACCAGAAATGCTGGCAGGCTGTGTGATGATCAGGGGGATCTGCCAGGAGATGAGACATCTGTGCAGCAGGTGTGGGACATCAGAGTGGATGAGACACTGCACGAGAAGCTGGGATTTCAATGGAGGCAGGAACATTTAAAAAAAAATAAAATCAAGTGAAACAGTGAAGTGGGAACAAAATGTTTTTGTCAGAAAAACTGCTAGCATTGGAGAGAACGGCAAAATGAGCTGTTGCTGGCTGCTCCCATCCAAAGTGCCACTGGAAATTTGCATTTTTAGGAAAGCAGAAGTGCCTTGTTACAACAGGGAGCGGAGCTGTCAGGAAATGTTGGCTCTCGTTGCTCTCTGCCCCCTTTGCAGCACCAGAAGTGACAATAAAAGCTACAAGGTCACAGTGGCTCATCCCCAGGGTTGTTTGTAAACCAGATAATGAGCATTTGTTGCAGGAGAAATCCCATTCCCTCTCTCGGAGCTCAGTTTTCCAGCAGAAATCCCTGTGGGCTTTGAGCTGCAGTGCCCTGGACCTTTGGGGTGGCTGTGCCCCCGTGTCTGGTCAGCAACCCCAAATCCCCTCCTGCTGCCTTGGGTCCATCTGTGACTGCCCACCCTGCTGTGCCATCAGAATTAATGAGTCAGGCAGGCCAGGGAACTCATCCAGCTAAAAATATCCCTTCTCATTTCTTTTTGCCAGCTTATTTTTGTTGTCACAGGCCTTGGGGAATTTGTCAGACCCCCAGATATGAAGTGGTGGGCAGGGAAGAACTATTTAAAATATTTAAAGCTATTTTCATAAGTAAAGCAGGGAGCCGGACCCACCTTCATCCCTGGGCAGCTGGGTGTCACCAAGCCAAGCATTTCATGTCATTTTGCCCTTTTTCCTCTCCAGTAAATGGGGAAGTCTCTGTACGTGGGGGAATTCCACTCTGACGCCGGGGAGCGTGGAAGAAGAGAGAAGACAAATGTCAAGCAGATGAGCACCAAATAAAACACACCAGACCGATGGGCAGGGGAGAGAGATAAGAAAGATGGTATTTATTTGAACAGCCACAGGAAATCAGAGATTGAAAAATGTCTAAAAAAAAAAAAAAAAGCAGCAGCACATAATTTAAAAAAAAAAAATAAAATCAGAGCATGCAGATGTTGGATGCATTTTCCAGCCAATCCCACTTGACTGTGCCCAGTCCCTCAGGGCCTCAAGCATCATTTTTTGGCCTTGTCTCGAGGGTAACCCCCATTGGTCTTATTGAGTGACTCCATGCTGCCGTTGCCCGTGGCCACGCTGGCCAGCAGCCGCTCCACCTCCCCGGGCAGCATCTGCTTCTCCTCGTTCTCTGTCTCCCGGTGGTAGAAATAATTGAAGTTGGAGACGATGACGGGCACGGGCAGGGCGATGGTCAGCACGCCCGCGATGGCGCACAGCGTCCCCACGATCTTGCCGCCCAGCGTGGTGGGACACATGTCCCCGTAGCCCACGGTGGTCATGGTGACCACGGCCCACCAGAAGCCGTCGGGGATGCTGGAGAAGTGGGACTGCGGCTCGTCGACTTCCGCGAAGTAAACGGCACTGGAGAAGAGGATGACGCCGATGAAGAGGAAGAAGATGAGCAAGCCCAGCTCCCTCATGCTGGCCTTGAGGGTCTGGCCCAGGATCTGCAGCCCCTTGGAGTGCCGGGAGAGCTTGAAGATGCGGAAGACCCTGACGAGGCGGATGATGCGCAGGATGGCCAGGGACATGTTCTGCTGCCCGTTGAGTTCGCTCTGCTGGATCAGCTCAGTGGTGAGCGTCACAAAGTAGGGGATGATGGACACGATGTCGATGATGTTCATGATGTTCCTGAAGAACTCGGTCTTGCTGGGGCACACAATGAACCGGACAAAGAGCTCAAAGGAGAACCAGACGATGCAGGCAGTCTCTATGACGAAGAAAGGGTCCGTGAAGGTGCTGTGGGACACCAAGGTGTCTGTCACATTCCTAGAAAGCTCCTGGGTGGACCTGAACTCCCTCTCCTCCCGGAACTCTGGCAGGGTCTCCATGCAGAAGATGATGATGGAGATGACAATGACCAGGACGGAGACCAAAGCTACGCCTCTGGCTGCACTGGAGCTCTCGGGGTACTCGAAGAGCAGCCAGAACTGCCTGTGAAAGTCATTGGTTGGTAAGAGGGTCTCAGGATCCTTGATGAACCCTTCATCCTCCCGGAACTGGTCCATGGCTTCATCACCCAGCTCATAGAAGGTGATTTCATCAGCAAAGACGTCGATGGGGACATTGGCCGGTCGCCGTATTTTCCCCCCAGACTGGTAATAGTACAGGATCCCATCAAAACTGGGCCTGTTCCTGTCAAAGAAATATTCATTCCTCATGGAGTCGAAGTAACGCATCCTCTTTTCCGGGTCCCCGAGCAAGGTCTCGGGGAACTGGTCCAGGGTCTTGAGCCGCGTCTCAAACCTCAGCCCAGCGATGTTGATGATGACTCGTTGGTCCCCCTCATCCATGCCCACCCTCTCCCCCACCAGGTGGTCGCTGAACTCGGCGGAGAACCTGGAGAAGATGGTCTCATTGTTGGCGTTCTCGCTGTTGATGAGGATGCGCAGGTTGGACAGCAGGTTGGCGCAGCTGGGGTGGCCCTTGCGCGACTGCCCGGCCGGGCTGAGGTCATTGGAGTAGCAGGGGTCCTCCACGATCTGATCAGCGTTGTCAAAACTGACTAGTGCCACCTCCATCTCCTTCCAACTGGCCACGTCCATCATACGCTAGTCAGCTCAGCAGCAGAAACCCCCGCGGCCGACGCCGGCTGCCCGCGCCTGTCCCACGCTAGGAGGATCTGCAAGGGACAGGACGCAGAGCTGAACTGTGCATGAGCAGGGCTAAACAAACCCTGAGAGACCACACCACCCTGTTCTGGTTTTTAATGGAAGCATTAATGCTGTTGAGTAGCATGGCTTCCAGCAAGTCGCTCATTTTTGGATCCTGCACACCCTTTTGGCACGGCTTTGCCATTGTTAAACCTCCCCAAACCACCTACAGAACCCAAGGATGGAAGGTCAGGCAGCAGCAGAGGATGGGGGTGAATCCAGGTGTCCCACCCAGCCTCTCCCCAGTGATCCCACAGCAAGGGGTCCTTTCATCCATTTCCAGGTGCGGATCCAAAGCTCAGAGCAGGATTTGGAAGTTTTAAACACGGCTGTCCCAAGCTAAGAGCAGCCCTTGATCCAGGTGGGAGAAGCATTGGGTCAAACCCCAGAAGCTCCTGGGCATGTTGCAGATGGGTCAAGCATTGTTTGGAAACAATTCCCAAAGCAGGAACCACACTGGAATTTGGGGAATGCAGCCCGGGGGGAAGCAGGCCAGCAGGACAAATGTCCACCAGCCTTGGAGAACCCCTTTGGTCTGGGAAGAGGGGTGGGAACAGGACCCCTGGCCTTGGGGCAGGCACAGGATGGGGTGACATCCCTCAGAGCTCTCCTAGCCCTCCTCCACAGCAGACCTGATATTCCCAGCCCCAGGGAAAAGCTCAGGACTAAGTTCAGGACTAAGCCTTTGGATCCCTTGGAGAGCACCTTTCAGGCCATGGGGTGGATTATTTCCCAGCCCAGCTCTGAGAAGCACTCAGAGACAGTCCCCACATCCCCAAATATTCCTGGGCACACATCTCCCCCCACACCAACATGATTCTGAGCTCAGCAAAGTCAAAGAGGAGCCCAGGGACCAGGCCAAGTTATGGAGCTGGGAAATTACCTGTCCTACCTCAGGGAGAAGCACAGAGAGAAATTAGGTGTTAACAGGGAGCAGTTCTGTGGAGATTTTCCCCAGAATGAACTTTCTAAGTAAATTCAGTGCCCTGATTTATTTCCCCTCCAAATGTATTTCCCAGACATGAGGCACCACAGGAGGACACGTGGAGCTGCTCTGCGTGACCGCTGCTCACCAAGGGCACTCTGGCTTTCTTACCCAGCCAGTGAGAGGGACACAAAAAACCCAAATGCCCTCAACTGCCAGGAATAGCAACACAATTTAGGCCACGGAGCAGCAGCAGTGGTGCCAGGGCTGGTCCTGTGATGAGGATGGTTCCCAGTGCTGGGTTTGCTTCCAGGGCTGGGCAGGATCTCATCCCCCTATGGAGCCTGAGCTGCTCCCTGTGCCTCGAGCTCCCTGTTTCACTGATTTGCGGTGCTGGAGGTTTTTCCTGCCCAGAAGCTGAGGATCCATCCTTGCTGACACACATCTGGGGTGGGGTTTGCTTCCCAGAGCTGGGCAGGAACTCATTCCCCCGTGGGACCTGAGCTGCTCCCCAAGCTGCTCCCCAAGCTGGTTTAGGGTGCTGAAGGTTTTTCCTCCCCAGAAACTGAGGGTCCATCCTTGCTGACACACAGCTGGGGTAGGACAGGGCAATGCCCCCCCAATCTCTTGCAGAAATGGGCATGAAGAGCCTGATTTGCCCAAATCCTCCCTCTCCTCCTTTCAGCTCTACAGCCCCAACAGCAGAAGCTCATGCAGGACCCAGCATCCATGGGTCAACCTCGCTCTCTCCTCAGTAGGAGAGATTCTGGATTTGGGGACAAATCCTACAATTTATCATAAGCTATTTACAGACCAGGTCTCTTTGCTTGAGCTAAACCCACAAAGCTTGGCTGTTCTTAGAAATCCAGCCCTGAGGAGCTGCTGCAGGCTGGCTCTGTGCCGAATTTCCCTCTTGGGGACGTGTAGAGAGGAGTGGTTGGGGCAAGGGACAGAACTGATGTCTGCAGCAGCAGCAGCAGCAGCAGCGTGGTTGTGTCCTCAAAGTAACCTCAGGCAAAGCTGGGGAGCCTCAAGGACTCCAAACCTGAGTCCTCCTCCAGCCCCAGCTGGACATGCCCAAGGTGCAGCTGCTCTCCATGGGGCTGGAGTCATCCCAGGCTGGAATATTTGGTGGCTTTGTGAGAAGCTGGTGCTGGCAGGATGATTTGTGGCATCAGAGGTGAGGATAACCCTGGTTTCAGGAGCATCAGGAGGCCTACAGAGGGATACTGCAACAAACCTGGCCCAGATAAAGCACTTTCAAGGGAAAAATAAATGTTAAAGGAAAGAAGAAAAGCAGCACACATCGTTCCCTTCTTGCCTACTTGTTTTTTCTTAATATAAAGCCCAAGCTGATTTTTAAATCAGAATAAAATAAAGTTTGAATCAGAGTTCAGTGTTCAGTGGCAGGGTGAGCTGACCTGGCCCACCACACCTCCAGCCAGGGGGAAGACCCAGAGGGGACCACAGGGACAGGGACTTCTCTTGGCAGTGGAACAAAGCTGACCATGAAATTCCCAGAGCACTTAACCCTTATTTCAAGCCCTTGGAACAGTTTCCCATGGGATGCAGGGCTCTGAGGTTCCTTTCCTTCCCTTAAATCCCCAGGGCATGCTGATGTCTGGAGGGAGGTGCCCCACCTGACCCCAAACCACCTTATATGTCTCGTTTTTAATTAAGACCAAAATTAACAGTGCATCCCAAAGCCACAAAACATCCTCCCTGAGCTTTGCACCCCGCTCCAGCCGAGGCTTGAACTAGAAAGTTGCCTCTTTTTTTCCTCCTAAATCACCCAACATCTGCTTCTCAGAATCTGATTAACTAATATCCTTCTGCGGAAATCCCTGCCCGTGGAAAATCATAATAATAACAAAAAAACCACGCGAGGCAGAGCGACGGTGAAAGAGAAAGGTCATTTGGAGGGAGAGCTGGTGTTTTACCCATCACATCCCAGCGAGTCAAGGCTGTGGCTTCCACCAGGCTCTCTGCACCCAGTCAAACCTTCCTCCCTGCAATCCTCCTCCTCCTCCTGTGACCACCCTGTATGAACAATCTCCATCCCTGTGATGGTGTTCACAGGGGGCCAAGGATGAGGGAAGAGATGAGGATCTGACTCCATGTTTCAGAAGGCTGATTTATTATTTTATGATATATATATTATATTAAAACTGTACTAAAAGAATAGAATAAAGGATTTCATCAGAAGGCTAGCTAAGAATAGAATAGGAAGGGATGAATAACAAGGACAGAGTCCAAGCCAGCTGACTGTGATTGGCCATTAATTAGAAACAACCACATGAGATCAATCACAGATCCACCTGCTGCATTCCACAGCAGCAGATAATCATTGTTTACTTTTGTTCCTGAGGCCTTTCAGCTTCTCAGGAGGAAAAATCCCCATAAAAGATGTCTGTGACACATCCCCAAGGTTTTTCCAGATTATTGGAGGTGTGGAGCCTCTTCTCCCCCTCTCCTGTCCCCTCCCCTCCCCATCATCATCCCTGGGTGGGATGAGGAAGGAGATTGTCCCTTCTGCCCGCCCCCACCAGCACCTGCAAGGACTTACCTGGCCAGGGCATGGAAGCGCCAAAGCTCTCAGCATCTGGGGAGAGAGTTATCAAACACAGACAGGGACGTGCAGGGTGAGGAAAAAGCCCAGCCATACCCTCGGACGGCGCCTTTGGCCGGACAATGTCATTGGAAAGGCTCCTGTCTCCCTTTGCTCCAGCGGGGAATTGGCAGCCCCGCGCCTAAGCCGGGCTTTGGCAGGGGGACCTCTGCCCCCAAATCCCCCCGGGAGCCCTGCAACCAGCCGGGGCTCCATGGAAAGGCGCTGGGCACACCCTGTCCCCACTCCCCATCACCCGGGGAGGGGGTTCGGGCTCCCACCTCCTGTGCCCACCCGCCGGCGGCGAGACGGGAGCAGAGGACGTGTCCTTCTGGCGGATGGATGCCACCTTTAATCCCCAATAATGCTGCGGATGCTCCAAGTCTTGTTCGTGACGTGGCGAGGTCTGAGCTGGTCCCCGCGAGAGGGGGGACGGGGACCCGCACACCGGCAGAGGGATTTACAGCTCTTTTTGAGGCATTATTATAAAATATTAAAAAGAGGAGGAGGGGAGGGGAAAGCCCAAGGGTTGGAGCATCCCCCGCTGCCCACCTACCTCTGGCCTGCGGTCGTGGGGACAGGAGGGGACAGTGCCACCACCACCGCCACGTGGGACGTGTCCGTCCCCGCCCCGGGGGACTGGGACCAGCTGCGGTACAGCTGGCACAGCCAGGAAAGGGCATCGGTGCCAGGGAGAGGGAGAGGAGGGACCTGGCCCTTCCTCACGCCAGGGTGCAGCTGTGTGCTGGCTCCGGGCTTGTCACCTCCAGGAATTAATTAATAAATAAATATTTATTTATTAATGGGCAGGAGCGGGCAGGTTGTTGGCAGGAGTGGTTAAAATAACCGGGATTTTTGTTTTCTTTCCCTATTTTGATTTTCTTTCCCTATTTTGATTTTCTTTCCATTCCGGAGCCTGCTGCTGCTCACGGCCATCTCGCCTTGGGCGCCCCAGAGTGATTTCATCCCCGTTGGCCTCACCCAGGGCTGGATCCTGCCTCAACCTTCGCCCAGGTTATCTCTTCACCCTCCTCTTCCTCCTCCTCGCCCTCCAGGCAGGGGGGGAAGGCAGAGGAGGGGGTGGCACATTTCCACCCACAGGCTTCAGCCTGAATTCCTCAATTCCTCCTCGGTGACGTTCCTTTGCTCTTCAGGGACCCGCTCACCTCGATTTCCCCCCCTCCAGCATCCTTTTCTGTCCTCTGAGCTATTTCTCCTCTCATGACGTTAATGAGCACATTAAACCTTGCTGTCCCCGAGGAGAGCCCGGCTTGGAGCATCCTACAGACATCTCCAGCCTCCTCTGATGGAAAGGGGACAGGAGATTATCCAGACCTTTGATCAGCTCCTTCACGGAGGCTTTATCATTTTATACACTGTTTCTCCATCCCTACAAACCACAGTCCTTAAATTTACTCTCATCCCGGCGAGGATATAAATTAACAAAAAATAATTCAATTTATATTCCTGGAACCTTGTGTCCATCTCACCTCCAAACCCAGCTTTGGAAGGGCTTTGACCATAGGGTGATGGGGGCTGTAGGCAAAATCTGACTTTTTTGGTGTTTTGTTTCGGGGTTTTTTGTTTGTTTGTTTGTTTTTGTTTTGGTTTGATTTTTTGGTTTTTATTTTGGTTTTGGTTTCTTTGTGAGTTTTTTATTTTGGGTTTGGTTTTTGGGTTTTTTTTGGGGGGGGTTGTTTTGTTTTTTTGGTTTTTTGGGGGGGGTTTTTTGAATTTTTTTGGTTGTGTTTTGTGGTTGGTTTTTTTTGTGTATGTGTGTTTTTTGTCTTTTGGTTTGTTTTTTTTGGTTTTTTTTTTTTTTTTTTTTTCCCAAAATCTACTTGGAACTAGCCAGGATCACTTCCTGCACCCGGGCAAAGAGCAGCTGTGCTGAGGGAAATGCAGAGCATGAAAAGCACCCAAAAGAGCAGCAGATCCGGGTTGTGCTGGGGCTGAGGAGTTTTATCAAGCTCTCTCTGATATCGGGGATATCCCTGGAGTGAAATCAGTGCTGTTGTCCAGGGGAGACGGGCACAGGGGGAGATACCTGGAATAACATCCCTGCCTGCCAGAAACGGGGCAGTTACACAACTCCCTCCTTTCCGGGGAGCTCGGCTGCACCCGGGACACCCCCGGGACAGCTCTGCCTTTGTGTCCCACCAAGGTGACTCCAAACACCCCCTTGGCTCCAAGGATTTCAATCCCCCTCCAGCCCGGCTGCCCCAGGCACTTCTCTCCCTCTAATCCCCTCTCCTGGAATCGCCAGCTCTGCTGGGATTTATCCCACAGACAAATTTGGCCCCTGAGGGTGTCCAGCACCCAGGATGGAGCAGAATCTATCCTGGATGCTGGACGCCATCCAGGTGTGCATCCATCTCAAGTCCTGGTTGGGATCACCCTGGCACCAGAGGGGAGACAAAACACCCCCCCCCGAGCCTGTCCAAAAACCAGAGAGGGATTAACTGGCAGAGGAGGAATTTTTGGCAGCAGGTCCCTGAATTATTGTTTGGACAGGGAGCTTAACTTTCCCTGTGGGAAATAGCGCAGGATGAGCAGCTCATCCCTCCCCTTTCCCTTTGATGTGACATGAGATGGGCTGGAGGAGGCTGGAGGGGTCCTGTAGGTCCTGTCCTGCAGTGGAACCAGGCAGTTGAGGCGCAGTGGACGTTTTCCAGGGCAGAAATCCATTTTGATTTAGGTGAAATGGACATTTTTGAGTTGAGTCTGTGGTAAGACAACATAGCTATGTAGCCTGATTGCAAAACCTAGGCTCAGGAAAACTGCTTCAGTGAAAGACAGAGATGAGAGAAGAGACAAAGAGAGTGATAGAGACAGAGAGACTGCTGTGAGAGCAGCTCAACCTGACCTAGGAAATCTTTCTGATAAAGAAGAACTAGCGGCAAATGTCACGTGAAATTCGTAAAAATGAATATGCATGAACCTATTGTGAAATTGTATGCATGTGTATCTGAGAGGGGGATAAGAAGGGACCTGAAGTTCCCAGAAGTACACATGTCATTTTGAGGGGAACGATTCCTGTAATAATAAACATCCTGGCTTTACAACTTTCACAAAATTTGTGGAGTTTTGATTATCTCCGCAAAACACAGGGACACTTTCTTTGCTTTTCCCGAATTCCCGAGCAGAACTGTGCAATCCGTGTGAGCCTGCACCGGCTCCGGGCCACGGAGCAGCTCAGGGCACTAATGAGCCTCCGCTAATTGTCCTCTCTTTGCAGCACTAATTACCTGGGGTTCGCTAATTCCAGCCCCGCGGCTCCGGGATGGAGCTCAGGTGGCTCCGCAGCCTCTCCACCAAGGGAATTTTTCTTATTTCTCATTCCAGCTAATTGAAGGGCCCCTCAATTAGCAACAATCCCCCAGCATCAGGAGGGCTGGATTTTTCAGGGGGGTTGGATCTTTGGGGGTCAGGATGTAAAATCACACCCCAGACCCTTGAACGCCCTCGATTAATTAATATTGGAGCTCTAATTGCAGCAGGGAGTGTCCTTGGGGGCTCAGGGAGGTGCCCTGGGCATCTGGCACTGATGGAGCAGGGCAGGAATCATCTCTGGAAGGGAAACAAGGAGCTGCTGGGCTTGCTGTAAAAACTTGTGGCTCATCCTCTTCCTCAGGAGAGGAGTTTGCAAATGAAACTCTCTAAATTCCAAGCAAATGTGTGCAGCTGTGAGGGAACAAGCAGGAGAGGAGATGGTGGTAGTTTATGAGTGATGAAAATACAGGAAAGAGTAATTCAGATCTTCCAGGGGATGATGGGGTCTGGCAAAAGCTGCCTCTACTTTTGAGACTGTGGGAATAGTGGAGAAATGGAAAAGGGGCCAAAATCCACTGAAATAATGGTGTGGCTCAGAGCAATCCCAGAATTTCTGCAGCCCCAGGGCTTAGGAGCAGCCAGACCTGAAACCTCTTTGCTGCTGAAAGCAGGGGTTAAGGTTTGTCTGTGGCAAGGGAGGGGGGCAGGATGAACCCCAACATTTAAACACACAAATTGTCTTTAAACTGAAAGAGAGTAGGTTCAGAAGAGGTATTTGGGACAAATTCTTCCCTGGGAGGGTGGGGAGGCCCTGGCACAGAGCGCCCAGAGCAGCTTTGGCTGATCCCTGGATCCCTGGAAGTGTACAATGCCAGGCTGGGAGCAATTTGGGATAGTGAAGGTGTCCCTGCCATGGCAGGGGTGGGGCAGGATGGGCTTTGAGGTCCTTTCCAACCCAAACCATCGTGGAATTCCATGAAATTGCACCAGAAAACAAATTATGAGCCTGAGCAAACAGCCACCAACTCCTGAGGGCTGCTTCCATCTCTGTGCCTCGGTTTCCCCATAAAGCCAGGCAGGAGCTCCCCAGGACAAGATGCACATGAGAGGATCCCCAGCAGGATTCCCAGGGCTGGGATGGAGTGTCCATCACTGCTGTGTCCAGCCAGACCCCTGCAGCCCTCCCCACTTTTCATACTTCCTTCTGATTTCTCCACCTGTATTTTATTTATACACATATATATAATATATATATATAATATAGTATATATATAAATCTATATATATAATATATATATAATATATATATTAAATAAATATATATTTTTAAAAAATCTGATTATCAGAGAGCTCAGTACATACAGTACACACCAGGAGACAGATGAACCCTTTCTTATACCCAGCCATGGAGTCCAAAATTAATCAGCTATGGATTAACCGGGTCAGGATGTAATTTAATAAGCAGCGAGGGCGAGTTCCTGCTCGGAGGGAGCCGGCGGGGTCCCGCTCGCTCGGGCTGTGCCCTGAGAGCCGCCCCAGCGCAGCGCAGGTAGCAGAAAAAGCCAGATGGGATCAAATCAGCCCTGCGGCTCTGCCGGCTGCTCCTCCAAGGGACAGGGACAGGGACAGGCTGGGACCCGGCCAGGCTTGGCTCCAGCTGAGCCCTGCTCATCTTCCCTGCACGCCGAGCCGGGGTTTAGCCTGATTCAGGAAAAGGTTGAAATGGATTTTGGGCTGTGAGGTGCTGCGGTGGCTCTTTGGGGATGCTGAGTGGGCTCTTTAGGGCTGGGGTTCTGTCCCCCTGGGATTCACGGAGCTGCTGCCAAGTGTTGGACCCACTCTGGAAGCTGCTGATGGATGGACACACGGACACAAAGCGCTTTGATCAGCCTGAACCAGCAGAGATGTGGAGAAGGAGGTGCATGGAGTGACCTTTTCCCCCTGGAGCATCCCGGCTCCGCCCGGCCGGGCCAGGCCCCCCTCCTGCTTACTGCCCTGTAACACGAGAAAGAACCCGAGCCCAAATCGATGGAAACTTTCCCAGCGTGTCCCAAAGCTCTGGGACAGAGGCAGAGCCTCCCCCTCCACCTGCTCCCCCACCCCAAGGCTCGGTGCTGTCACCTCGCTCTGTCCCCCCCTCGAAATCTGCACCGGCAGCAAAGCCTGGAGGAGGTCGGCGGCCGGAGCCAAAAATGGAGAGAAGGTATAAATGGAAAGCAATAGGAAGCCGCTAATGGGGTCAGACAGATCCTGCATTGATCCCGGTTTCTGCAAGAGCAGCACTGAGAGCAGCCTGAGAGGTGACAGCTTTGGGGTCCTGCTGTCACTCCAGGCTGGTGGCTTCATGTGCAGAGGGCAGGGCAGCCCCCAGCCCAGCCCAGCAGCCCCCACGTTGCCCCCAGGAGAGGACACAGGAATTCGGACCCATAATAAGTAATTAGGACTTAAAGTGATTGAAATGACACCAGTGGGAGCCTCTGACTGCTGGTAAATCCAGGGTTCCTCTCAGCACTCACCCCATGCTCAGGAACAGTTCACCCTCCCAGCTTCTCCAAGGACAAACTTCCCCTCAATCACTACCACCCAGAAAATACCCACCAAAAAAAAAAAAAAAAGAGAAACAACATCTGACTGCCCCAAACCCACAATCCCATAAAGCAAACTCTCCTCTCCTCTACCCCCAAACTTCCCCCATGGCCACAACAGCAGCTGAGCCCAAGATGGGAGCAACAAACCTAGTTTTAGCATTGTGCTCATCTCCAAGGACAAACTAAACTTCCCCCCAGTCTCCACCATCCAAAAAAAATACCCACCAAACAAAAAAAAAAAAAAAAAAAAAAAAAAGAAAAAAAAGAAAAACACCATCTGACTGCCCCAAACCTATCCACCAAACTCTCCAACTCTCCTCTCCTCTGCCTCCAAACTTCCTCTGGCCACGGCAGCGGCTGAGCCGAGAGGGGAGCAACAAACCTGGTTTTGGCATCACTCCTCTCCAGGGTTCCTCGTGGCACTCACCCCATGCTCAGGAGCACTTCACCCTCCCTGCTTCTCCAAGGACAAACTAAACATCCCCCATGTCACCACCATCCAAAAAATATCCACCAAAAAATAAATTAAAAAAAAAACAACCTAAAAAAACATCTACTGCCCCAAACCCACCCACTGAACTCTCCTTTTCTCTACCCCCAAACTTCCCAACCGCAGCTGAGCCCAAGAGAGGAGCAACAAACCCGATTTTGGCATCATCCTCATATCCAACTAAAGTTCCCCCCTGTCACCACCATCCAAAAAATACCCACCAAATAAAAGAAAAACACCATCTGACTGCCCCAAACCCACCCACCAAACTTTCCCCTTCTCTCCCTCTAAACTTCCCCGGCCACAAAGGTGGCTGAGCCCAAGAAGGGAGCAACAAACCCGATTTTTGGCATCATCCTCATCTCCAACTAAACTTCCCCCCTGTCACCACCATCCAAAAAATACCCACCAAAAAAAAAAAAATAATAAAAACACCATCTGACTGCCCCAAACCCACCCACCAAAGTCTCCTCTCTTCTAACCCCAAACTTTCCCCGGCCACAACAGCAGCTGAGCCCAAGAGAGGAGCAACAAACCCGGTTTTGGCATCGTCCTCATCCTCCTCGGGCGTGCGGGGTGCCCGTGCTCCCATGGCCGCCTCCCCCCGGCCGGGGCTGCCCCTCCGCCCGTGCCGGAGCTCGGGGATGCTCCAGCCTCGCCTCTCCTGCGGGGCAGCGCGGGGATGCTCCAGCCTCTCCTGCGGAAAGGCGATGCCGGTGCCCACGTGAGCCCGGTGGGACTCCTTGCCCTCGTTCTCCTTGTGCCTGAAATGGGTTTTGTGCTCCCTCGCTGGTCCTGCCCGGCAGCAGCAGCGGCAGTCAGGGCTCCAGGGCTCCTCTTTCATCTCTACAAAGGGGTTTGAGGCCTCTGCTTTCCCAGTGAGGAGCAGGGTGGAGCAGAGGAAGAGGAGGTGATGCCCAGAGGTGACCCTGTCTGTGCCCTCTGATCAGGGCTGCTCTGCACAGGCAGCAGGACAGGGCTCACAGGGACCTGGTTTTTGCATCCACAGAGAGAAAATCTGCAAAAGCAGGAGCCTGTGGAGCTCCACAGAGAGAAAATCTGGAAAAGCAGGAGCCTGCAGTGCTCCCTTGTTTTCCTTGTGCCTGAAATGGGTTTTTTGCTCCTTCACTGGTTCTGCCCAGCAGCAGCAGCAGCCAGGGCTCCAGTGTGTCTCTTTCATGTCTACAAAAATGACTGAGGCCTTTGCTTTCCCAGGGAGGGTGGGGAAGGAGCAGGGTGGAGCAGAGGAAGAGGAGGTGATGCCCAGATGTGACCCTCTGAGCAGGTCACGGCTCACTGCTCTGCACAGGCAGCAGGACAGGGCTCACAGGGACCTGGTTTTTGCATCCACGGAGAGAAAAACAGGAAAAGCAGGAGCCTGCAGTGCTCCCAGTGCCAGCACAGACTCACACCAAGCACCAGGCAGGTGGAGGCACACCCAGAGACCCTCCAGGCTTTTGTCCAGGCACTTCCAAACCCGGGCCTGGCTTTTCCCTGGGACACAGGAAAATCCTCTGTTCCCAGAGCTGTGGTTGCCAGCACTGAGCTCCCAAACTGCTGAAGCTCCAGGAGCTGGAGCTGCCTCCCCAGGGCTTTCCCCATCCTGTTTTTCTGTGGCCAGGGAGAGTTTTTCACCCATGAGACCCTCTGGGGGTGTCACACCTCCATGGACAGCTCTGGGAAGGGGGAGTTTTTCATCCATGAGACCCTCTGGGGGTGTCACACCTCCATGGACAGCTCTGGGTCCTGGCTGTGCCTTGCTCTGAGCCCAGAGCAGCTCTCAGCAGGTGCTGGGCAGAGTTCTGGATGTGGCCACAATCCCTCTGTTATTCCATTGGGACTGTGAGCATCACTCCCCACCCCATGTGAGGCAGCCCAGCTGCTGTTCCAAACTCCTGCCTGTTTCTCCAGCAGGATTTAATGAAACCACAACAATTTCCCTTTCCATGTCTTCCCCCAGCTCTGCCTTCCTTCCCTGCCCCAAAACTCCCCAAGCAAAGCAAAAACATCACCCTGGAAAGGGATTGGACACACAGGGATGGGGGAGCACAGCCAGGGCATTTCCTGACTGACCTCCAAAAGTCATCTGCATCCTGAATCCTCCTGCCAGCATCTTGGGATGCAGAGTTTTCCCTCAAGCTTTATTCCAGCCTGTGTAATTGGGGCAGGTTCCCATGCTGTGCTGCTGAACTGGGATAGGAAAATATTGAGATCAGCCTGCACTGAGCCCTTGCAGAGGCACTGGGGTGTGCAAAGTTGGGGTCCCAAGGAAATAAACCCAAGGAAATAAAAGGAATCCTGGAAAATAAAATCTAGAAAATCTCCTCCAAATGTGGAAAAAATATCTCAAAGAAAAGCAAAAATTCTCCCCGTCGGTCCCTCTTCCCCAGGCTCCTCTCAGGACGCTGGAGCTGATTTTGCCTCAGAGCAATTTCCCAATCCCCTTCCCATGACCTTCACAAACAGAGGCACTGGGATGGGCTGGGCTGGCCCCCACTGCACAGCCAGGCCAAAGGCACAGCTGCATCCCAGGAGCTGAATCCCACCTTGGGACGCAATGGGAGAGCAGTCACAGGGCACAGACACAGAGCCTGGCCTATCAAAGCTGCAGTTTTAACCCATTTTGGGGTTGGAGCAGCTCAGCCCATGAACCCCGATCTTATCTCTCTGGGAATCAGCAAAACAATATTTTTTCCCCTATTAAAAATGTGGCTTTATTTAGTTGAGGCTTTGTTTGGCTTGAATTCCTGCAGCCTCTAGAGCCTGTGAAACTCATCACACATCAGACCCAAATAATTTCTTACTGAGTAATCCCAGGGTGGTGCTTGGCTGGACCTGAACCCAGCACCACCCAAGCAAAGCCTCTGATCCCTCTGAGCTCTGCCACCCATTCCCGACCCCAGGGACTGATTTTCCATGGACTTTTGCGGTTATTTGGGGGATGGAAATGTTGGTAGAGCACGCAGTGAGCACTGAGCCAGCACCAGGACTGGCTCCTGCACAGGACCAGGGAGGACATCCTAAACCAGACCCTCAGAAAATCAGGTTATTCCTCACCACTAAGTACCAACTGCACCAAATCCATGGAGCCAGCAGCAGTTTTGAGCCAATATTCCCTCCCCACACCCAGCTCTGTGTAACTGGGGATTCCCACATTTCCTCACCTAAAACGTCCCTCTTATTCCCAAGCCAACCTAAAAAGAGAGATCCCATTAACTATTATTATTACTATTATTACTATTACTATTATTATTACTATCATTATTACTATTATTATTGCAGCCTGAACCTGACATTATCTTTCCTGCACCTCATCCCCTCCCAGTTTAATTCATCCACACGCAATGGATGCTCCCAACACCGTTTTGGGATTTAAGCGACTCCCTGGCAGCCATGGATTTCAGCCTGTCAGAAATCCTGGTGAATTATTTCACTCCAAGTCCTCACAGTTTAATTGGAGCAGGCTGAAGGCAACCAATATTTCCTCTGAATGTTCAATGTCCTCGCTGTTCTTGCACACATTCCCATAAAGCAGATTGCAGCAGCTGAGGATTTTCTAATGGAAGCCTTGCAAAACATTCAAAGCCATTAAAAAAGATCACAGCCAAAGGTAACCACTTTATTTAAGTCTTGGAAGAGAAAGAGAGGCTGTAAATGCTCAAAGCACAGAGTGTCTCTGTCTGGGGTCGGGCACAGACCCAAGAGCAGCCAATATTCCTGTATCAGCACAAGTTGGTCTAAAACCCTGAACCCAGCACCAATTTAGCTGGAGATAAAATGGAAACCTTTTCAACCAGGTGATTCTTCCACATCCTACTGTCAATAAACTAAAATAAATGGCTTAATATAGGTGGGAGCTTTCCCAGCTGGGTGTTGGGCTCAGGTTCATTTCCATGATATCATCAGTGGTGTCTACAAGCAGAGAAAACACAATAAAAACCATCACTCACCTGCAGCCCAGCTTACGGCCCTTCCTCGGGGAAGAGGAGGATCCCAGGGGTTCTGGACATGGCAGGTCCCTGCACGTCTCTGACACACAGGTAAGGATTAGGGTTTGTCTCAGGAAAGACTCAGATTCGGAAATCCTACACCCCAGTGAAACCCTACCTTGCCTGGCTGCCCTTGGATTTAAAGGAAACACGGGGAGAAATGTGGAGCTGCAAACAGGGCTGGGGAGCAGCTTCACACAGGGGGAACTCAGCCCCCAAAATGCCCCAAAACACCCCAAACCTCCAGCTGCCACCCCAAAGGGAGGACTTTGACCATGGCGGAACTAATGAGCTAAAAATGGGAATGAAAAACTTTTACATTAAATACGTTACCTTGAGGAATGCAGATTACTGTGGAAGACAGTCCAAGTCTGAGTAACCAGACTGGTGTTTGACGTGTTTAACATGTTAAAAGTTAAGAATAACCAGACTGGTGTTTAACATGTTTGCAACACTTTCTTACCCCTTTGGGTTCTACAAAGATGCAGCCATCCAAGGTCCAGTTTCAGAAGAATCACAGGCTGGATTGTTGCCTCAGGATCTGACTTTCCTCCTTTATATTGCAAGCTGGAGATAGAACTGATAGGGACTGTAATTCTTACTGATTAATCAACATAATTAATAAATCCGTTTAATTAACCAATAATAATAATTATTAGTTAATTATATAATATATATTAATAATATACATTTATATCATATATAAATAGAATATATATTATAGCATATAATAAATTTATACTATAATATATATTACATTATATTATATTATATTATATTATATTATATTATATTATATTATATTATATTATATATAAAATATATATACTAATAGTAATTAACTAATAATTACTAATAATTAATCAACATAAATAATAAACCAGCTTAATTAACTAATAAACAGACAACTGTGTTCAATTTACATTATTTCACTTGCAATTACACACAGCTACAAAGCTACCATTTACCAATGCTAGATCCTATTAATTACACATAACCACTACTGAAGTCCCATTAATTACATGTAACTACTACTGAAATTCCATTAATTGCACATAACTACTACTGAAATCCTAATAATTACACATAACTACTACTGAAATCCTATTAATTACACATAACTACTACTGAAATCACCTTTCCTCCCCACAGCATTGAATATTAAGGTGCAAGTTTTCCCTCTTGGCTCTGCCCCCCCCTACACCAGTCCTTTCCAAAGCAAGCCTGGCTGGCAGGTCAGTGAGTTGTCCCAAGGGTTCCTTCTGGCCCCCTGGACCATCCATTGGCCTCCCAGAGTCCAATTCCTGCGCTGAGTCCCCCCACGGATCCCTTCAGAACCTGGGAACAGATTTATCCCATGGTTGCTCCATGGGCAGGACTTCCATGGAGGGAGGGAGTCCCTTGGCATTGAGGGATTTCCCCCCTGTCTGTTTTAAGATCAACATTCACATTTTAAGACCAACATTTACATTTTAAGACCAGATGACACCCAGTGTCCAGGAGCTCTTCCCTGCCCAGATGTGGGCTGAAGTCCAGGCCCTGGGTCCCACCAGGGCATGCCAAGGCCTCAGTGGGGCTGCATGGCTTTGGGATCTGGCCTTGACCTCTTCCCTGTGCAATGCTTTAGGGCCATGAGGCAAAAACTTTGGGGGCTGGTTGACTTGAGACCTGTCTGTGTCTCAAAGAGGCTCTGGGAGATTTTCAGGGGGTTTTCAGGAGCCCCCCACACTGTGGGGAACAGAAAAAGGGATCCTGAATGGAGCTCTGAGCACCTCACACTGAAGAGAACAGGAAAAGGGGCCCCACATCAGCTCTGAGCACCCCAATCTATTTGGAAAAGGAAAATGGGCCCTGCATTGAGCTCTGAGCCCCCCACCACTGTGTGGAACAGGAAAAGGGGCCCTGCATTGAGTTCTGAGCACCCCACACTGCAGGGAACAGGGAAAGGGGCCCCACACCAGCTCTGAGCCCCAGGCAGAGCTGGGGAAAAGGTGACAAAAACCCCAAGGATGCAGAAGAGTTTTCCCTTTAGCCAAGATCCAGCTCTTTCCCTGAGCACCTCTTGGTGCTGTAGGAGATTTTGGCTGCTCTGGTGGCTCCTTCCAAGCCTGTGGTGTGGTGTCCTGGTCAGCTTTATCCCAGGGATATGTGGGATGTGTTAAACCCATCTTCTCCTGGGGGAAAAGGATGTGTTAAACTGTGACCGTGTTCACAGGGGTCCCAGGATGAGGGAAGAGATGAGGATCTGACTCCATGTTTCAGAAGGCTGATTTATTATTTTATGATATATACTACATTAAAACTATACTAAAAGAGTAGAAAAAAGGATTTCATCAGAAGGCTTGCTAAGAATAGAAAAAGAAGGAATGAATAACAAGGACAGAGAGTCCGAGCCAGCTGGGCTGTGATTGGCCATTAATTGGAAACAACCACATGACACCGATCACAGATGCACCTGTTACATTCCACAGCAGCAGATAACCATTGTTTACGTTTTGTTCCTGAGGCCTTTCAGCTTCTCAGGAGGAAAAATTCTAAAGAAAGGATTTTCCATAAAAGATGTCTGTGACATTAAACCCCCTTCCTTGGGGGAAGAAGGTACAGGCCGAGGCTGCAGTGTGGCCAGGAGCTTGCAGAGCAGCATGGATGGGCCTGCCCCACCTCTCCTTGCCCCACTGAGCTGACCCACACCTTGGTGCTCAGTCTCACATCCAACCCCACAGAAATCAGGGGCAGGAAAGCTCCATGCCTTGGCCCCTGGGCTTTAACCCAGCTCAGGAGGAATCCCCAAAGTCCAAGTTCATCTTTCAAGCCTCAGGCCGGGCTGAGCAGGCCCAGCACCCTCGGAGGTGGCACTGCCCTGGGTATTTCCCACAGGTTCCTGTTACACTGCAGCCATGGGAATCTCATTAATTACTGGTTCTGCTGAATGGTGCTAACGAAGGCCCAGGACACATCAAGAATCATGTTCACATGGCAAAGTGGCACAGGAGCACCCCTGGAGGGTGATGCTCCACAGAAAGGCCTGAAGTTGTTACAAGGACGTCAGGAGACTTGATACAAAGGGCTGCCTTATGAATACCTAATGGGGGAATAAATTATGCACCCACTCGGCTGGATTGGATTTCTCCCTCCTCATTGCACCCTGACACCCCCATCACCCCCCTGCTCTCTGCTTTCTGTCCCACCTGCTTCTTTCTTCCCCTTATTTTTGCACTTAGCAGGAGTTTTAATGTGTTTAGCCATCACCAAAAGCTTCAAAGCCGAGTCCAGCCTGTCCCAGGGTGATGCCAGAGCAGGATCAGGCACCACCCTGATCCCTCTCTAGGGAAGGTTTGACTCTTCTCCCATCCCAGCTGGGCTTCTCCCTCCCAGAGACCCCTTGATGCCCTGGAAACCTGAAAGAGAAGCTCAAAACAGCAAAACAAAAGCTTCCCAGTGTGGCTTTCTGCAGGATGTGCTGTGCCCTGCCTGCCATCTGCCCGAGCTGCCCGTGGTGAGGGCGGCCAGGCAGCAGCAGCTCTGTGCTGGCCACGCTCCAGCAGCTCCTGGGCAGGAGAGGGACAGGTGTAAGAGCCTGAATGAGGGATGCAGGACTCCAGGCAGCTCTTCAAAATGCAGTTTATTGTATCCAAGATGTCACAGCAGTCCAGGGTTGTGGGTGACAGAGCTGTGCCCACAGCTGTCAGCTCCAGCTGCAGACAGGCCTGGAATCCTGCATCCCTAACTCAGGTTCTTACTAATGGTGCTCCACGTTGGGCACCACTGTAAGGGCCTGAATGAGAGATACAGGACTCCAGGCAGCTCTTCAAAATGCAATTTATTGTATCCAAGATGTCACAGCAGTCCAGGGTTGTGGGTGACAGAGCTGTGCCCACAGCTGTCAGCTCCAGCTGCAGGCAGGCCTGGAGAGCCTTTGGTTACAATGCATTATATACTTTTCTTTTGGTTACATTGCATTATATGCTTTTCTTTGCTGAGCATCTTAATACAGCAGAACCAATCTATACCTTAACTTTTATCTATAGCCTATCATAACTACTGTAATTACCATATTCATGTTACTATTCTCCAATCACTAAAAGTTAGTACATTACAGTTTAAGCTAGAAGTTGTTTTTCAGTTTTCTTGCAGTGGAAATTCTGAGACTTTTTTTCTACTTGCAGCATTTGCTGCCTTGTTTGCCTGTGCTCTCTTTCTGCTTGGTAAAAACATCTTCTTGTTTAAAATAAGTTCATTCTTTCCTCTAAGTCATAAAACCCCCTTCTAACTAACACACCCTTTGCCTCCTTGGTTATCCAGTAAGACTGGATCAGCAATTCTTTTCTTCTATATCAAAACTTGCTTCCATCTCTATTCCTTCTTCAGATTCTACATTCAAAAATCTTTCTGCGAAGCACACATATCTGTGAGACTTTCTTGTCAAACTTTCATCCTTCCCAACAGAAGGGGAAAGCTGGGAGAGGCCATGGAGAGGGAGAAAAATGGGGCGTCTCTGTGTATTGGGGGACATCGGGTTCCCAACAGCTCCAAAGCCCAGACCAGGAGAAGGAAAAGTTGAGATTGACTCCTAAAAGGAGGTTTGGGGGTGTCCCCCTTCCCTGTGTGACTCTGCTGCCGCCGCAGCGCTGCGCTGCCCGGGGCAGGCACAGATGTGTCCTGTCAGTGCATTTCCAGCCGGGTAACCCAGCAGCTGCTGGGGCTGCTGCTGGGCTGGGAGTGCCACCCGCTCCTATTTCAGCTGGGACAGCAATTCCCCTCTCCCTTCCCAAGCCCCGTTTCCCTCTGGGCTCCGGGATGCGCCTGATCCGCTGTGCTCCTTCCCAGCAGATGCTCCAAACCCGTCCGGGAGCGCACTGCAGCATGCCAGAGGGAGCCAAGGGCTGTGTGAGCGTGTGTTTGATTAAATGAGAGTGTGTTTGGTTAAATAAATCTCTTGGATCTCACCTTCCCTGAGCCTCTGGGCCAGCTCCCAGCAGCCAGGAGCAGCGAAGGCACAGAATGCTCACTCAGGGAACACCCCGCTCCTGTTGGAGTCAGGGATTTTGGGCAGGTCCAGGCACAGCCACATCCCCCAAGCACCGAGGAGGTGAAGAGCATCACCAGGAGCAGCATCCCAGCCCCTGGCCCAGCTCTTTAAGCAGAAGACGATCACAATCATCCCTTTCCCCCGCACTCCCCAGTAGGAGCACTGGGGCGTAGGACGGTGGGGATGGATGGAGATGGAAGATCTCTGCAGCCAGGGCTGGGAACTTGTGGGTTATTGCAAAGGGCCTGGGTGCAGGGCCCTGCTGGGAGCTGCCAGCCACAGCTGGAGCAGGACTGAGAGAAGAGAGGGGAGAGAGGATGAGAGGGTGAGAGAGTAAAAGGGTAAGAGAGCGCAAAGTTCCTGTTACAACACAATAAATCTTCTTCTGTGCTGAATATTCTAATTCTCACCAGCCAATCTAGTACAAGGTACAAATCCTATAGCATTTACATACAGCCTATAAGAATCATTACATTACCACACTGTGTTACATTTTAAACCCTAAAAACTCCTCTTTGGGCCCCTTCTGCCAAGCTGTAGGGTCTGCTCTGACCCTTGGGCCTGTCTGCAAGCAGAGGGTGTTGTTCCATCAAAAGGGGATCACCTTCAGCTGGCCACACCATTGTTTTCCAGTTGTTCAGTAACCGAGGGATCTCAAAGCTTGTTTTCATTTCACTCTCGCTTATAGCTTCCATATTCTCAAAATCTTTTGCCAGACAATCATATTTACAAGGCTTTCCCGTCTCATCTTCCCCAACACTCCCCCTTCTCTAATCTCCCATTATCACTTTCTCTGCCCGCTCTGATTTCACGGGCCGGGCTATGCAATCCCTCGTGCCTGGGTGGGGTCGGGCAATCTGATCGCCACCCCCCCATCAGAGTGTCTGCAAACAGCGTCACCGATCTCCGGACCCCGCTCCGACCCCGCTCAGCCCCAGTTCTCAGCGCTCAGTGTCCGCCTCGCTGCGGCTCCAGCTCCGGGCAGGCTCCTGTTCCATCCCCGTCACCTTCCGGGCGGGTTTGGATAACCCCAGCCCGCGTCACAGCAGCTCCTGGTCACCCAAATCGGGCTATTCTGTATCGGTAATAGGAAACTCCCAGCGCTTCTCGTGTCTGTTCCCTCCCTGGGGACAGCAGCCTCTCACCCCAGGACGGGGATGAGACCACAGCGTCCAGATCCAGCTCTCATTAAATCCCCACAACATTCTCCTCCTTGGGAGGGAAGGGGAGGTGCTATTTGTCCAGCCAAATGATGTGGTGTTGGGGAAGATGAAACAGGAAAGTCTTATAAATATGATTGCCTGGCAAAAGATTTTGAGAATACAGAAACTATAAGCGAGATTGAAATGAAAGCAAGCTTTGAGATCCCTCAGTTACTGAAAAACTGGAAAACAATGGCATGGCCAGCCGAAGGTGATCCCCTTTTGATGGAACAACACCCTCTGCTTGCAGACAGGCACAAGGCTCAGAGCAGACCCTGCAGCTTGGCAGAAGGGGACTAAAGAGGAGTTTTTAGGGTTTAAAATGTAACACAGTATGGCAATGTAATGATTCCTATAGGCTGTATGGAAATGCTATAGGATTTGTATCTTGTACTAGATTGGTTAGTGAGAATTAGAATATTCAGCACAGAAGAAGATTTATGGTGCTGTAACGGGAACTTCGCTGTCTTAGCTTTTTTACTCCCTTACTCTCTCACCCTCTCATCCTCTCTCCCCTCTCTTCTCTCAGCCCTGCTCCAGCTGTGGCTGGCAGCTCCCAGAAGGGCCCTGCACCCAGGCCCTTTGCAATAACCCACAAGTTCCCAGCCCTGGCTGCAGAGATCTATGGTCTCCATCCATCCCCACTGTCCTACCCCCAATGCTCCTACAATGTGGAATCACAGAATAATTTGGGTTAGGAGAGACCTTAAAGCACATCTCCAACCCCCTGCCATGCACAGGGGCAGCTCCCACTCTCCCAGGTTGCTCGAAGCTCTGTCCAGCCTGGCCTGGGACACTTCCAGGGATGGGGCAGCCACAGCTGCTCTGGGCTGGAGCAAAGGAGAGGGAAATGGTTTCTTTTCAGATAATCAGCAAAAAGTCACAGATGGAAAACAAACGCTGGAGCAAGTTGGTGATTAAATGTTTTCTCTTTGGTGCCCCTGAAAGTCAAGATGGAGGAGCAAGAAGGAAAATGGGAAATGGGGATTTGTGCTGCATCCTTTCCTCTCCCTGCACGTGCTGGGGTCAGGTAGGAGGAAGGTGAGGAGGAGGAGGAGGCTTTGGGGCCCTCACTGGAATCAACACCATGGGAGGGAAAAATTCCCTGAGCCAGCATCCACCCTGCGTGGATATTCCTGTTCTGTGGAGTCACAAGGCCATGCATGGCATCACCTCATCATCCCAAAACCCTGTCCAAAGTGGGATTACAGCTGGGGAAACTGAGGCACAAGAGGGCTGAGCTGCCAAACACCCCCTCCCAAGGGGCAAGGGAGGAGCAGCTCTGCTCTCTTTGCTCCTCTTCCCATGCACAGCCTGAGGGAGCAGCTCTGCCTGTCCAGAGTTTTCCAGCTGAGTCTCCAGATCAGGTCCCTGCAGCAGCTGCAGCCTGGTAACATCCCAGAGTGTTTGCTGGTGCCTCCAAAGCAGCAGCTTCTGTCTGCTCTGTGCTTACTGGGTCTTGTTGGCCACGGGTGACTCTGAAAAAATGACCAAGGAAATTAAAGTTACTGTCAGTAATCTTAAATTCACCTTGCAGGGGAATTTGTGCCCCTCCTGGAGAAGATTTAGTGGACCGTAAAGTGAAAAAAAAAAATCACAAAATTGTCAGTACAGGGAATGAAATCCAACAGTGCCGCTGTCTGGGGGAGGGAAGCACAGCAGCTCCATCCAGGAGGGTTTGCACAGCTCACCATAGTTGTAATTGAGATGGAGACAATACAAAGCAACACTCCATTTTCAGAAGGCTTCAAACCTATTTTTATTCCAGCATTCATGCTTTTTATACATTCTTACGAAACTCCTAAGTTTACATTTTACTCATTGATCAGGAGAGACAAAGTGCTCATTGCAGCAGGCACTTGCAGGTTTCTCTCATTTATCCTTCTTTGTTTCTTGGTTTCTATGTCAATAACCTTGGTAGAAAATTCTTTCAGGGATAAACACGGATCCTTTTATCAAACTTCTCTGTGGCTCACAGGAGTTGCTATAAAACCTCTTCCACACTCCACAATAATGATTTGAGCTCACCAGCACTGGGGACAGCCCAATGACACCCTGTGTCCCCAGGACCTACAGATTCTCTGTGGTCAGGATGACCCCAAGATGTGTCAGAGTCTCTTTTCCCAGCCTGGCAGCTGAAGAAGGAGTCAGGATTTTTCTGTTCTGGTTTTCAAGGCTGTTTGTTTGCTGTTATCTATAACATTCTCTCTCTCTGACCTGCTGAGATCTGTCCAACAGGTTGCTTTGTGGCACACTGACCACCCTCAGGATGGTGTTAACTTTTTATGCTATAAACTACCTGTACTTTATTTACAATAATTTTCCAACACCTATCACTTATGTTAGACAGTGCGTTTCTACTCTAAACCAATTCAAAAGTGAAAATGGAGGCGAAGAAGAAGAAGAAGAAGAAGAAGAAGAAGAAGAAGAAGAAGAAGAAGAAGAAGAAGAAGAAGAAGAAGAAGAAGGACAAGGCACGCCCAAATCCCTCCACCTTGGCTTCTGAACCCCCATTCTAAAAACTCAAAATTCTACTTTTCTATCTTGTGACAATCTAACTATCATTCCACTTAAACTTTAGTGGCTTGTGAATCCTCATATAAGGTTGGTAATTGTTTTTTCCATGGGTTAAAATTGAAGGCACAGGTGGTTTTGACTACTTGTCAAGGTCTCTGAGCCCCCTGTCAGGGTCTTGAGTCCTCCAGGGCAGCCAGAGGAATTTCCTGGGTTCCAACACAGAACCCCAAGCCCAGGGTGGTGCTGCTGAGGGAATGGGGCCTCCCCACCCCACCCTCTGCAGGGACTGAACGCAGAAAATTCACCCCAAAAAGGCTCCTGGAGATCTCGGCTGTGATATCACAGCTCCAGCCAGAAGGGGACAGTGGTGCCTGTGTTTTATTTAGGGCTGCACCACGAGGGGTTGAAAGGCTCCAGCTCCCTTTTTTTGCTGTTCAAATCCTCCTTTTCAACACACAGCTGGGCTCTGAGGGGGTCCAGGCTGTTTGCTCCCAGTGACAAAACCCCTCCAGAGGGGTTGGGGACATCAGAGGGGCTTGAGGGGACATCAGCTGCAGCAGGGCTGGGTTCTGGCTGCTGGGAGGGAGCAGGGAAATATTGCAGCAAAGATTGAACCTGAGGATGCAGAGAATTCAGCTTTTTGGGGAAAATTATCCCCTCGGATAGATCAGCAGTTTCTGGGCTGATGGGAAAAGTGAGGAGGGAGCTGCTTCAGCTGTGCCATCTCTCTCTGGGGAAGAGATAAATAATTTGACAGAAATGTCCCTCTTGTGGGCAGAGACAAAGAGAATGGGAACACCTACCTGTCAATGTGAGTCTCAATACGACACTTACCTGCACACTGATGTGGAGATAAATATCATATAACTGCGCAGGAACAGGTATTCAAGCTGTTCCCTGCAGCTCAGCAGATTTTCCTAACCCCAAAATTAACCCCAAAGAGGAGAGCTGCCCCTGGCAGAGGGGCTGGCCCAGGCTGCAGGGCTAATTTCTTGCTTAGATTAAAAAAAAAAAAAAAAAAAAAAAAAAGGACTAAAGTGAAAGCAGAGCTGGAAACCTGCCAGACCTCAGCCATGCAGCAGGGTGCTGCTGCTGCTCCTGCTCTGGGGAGGAAGACAAGGGTGGAAACACAGGGAGAGACCCTTCTGCTGCCAAAAATCACCACATGTAGGGATCTAGGATCAAAATGTCCCAGGGATCTGGCGCCAGCTCTCAGGTGCTGCAGGAAGGCACTGATTCACTCTTTAACATGCTGAGCCTCAAATCTAAATTTGTTCGTCTAAAAGTCAGGGGTTCACTCTGGGATGGAAAGCCAGAATTGTCCCATGCTGGGGTTTTCTGGAGCAGGGGCAGAGGGGGCTCTTGGTGATAGACTTATTCTAAAATATTGCTGTTGAGGATTGCCGTGCAAGATGTTTTCAGTTACCATCTCTATGGCAGATTACCTTTGTTAAGTGGGCAGTTTGCCTTATCTCTCTCTCTGAGTGACCACAATCACTCCTCCCTCAGGGGGGGACACCTGCTGATAACAGCTATTGAATGTCCCTGCATGGCTGATAAGAACTACAGCATCCCATTGGGAGATGGGAGCCCAGAGGGAGGAGCCAAGCATTCCTACCTGGATATAATCTGGAGATTCTGGAACACCAGCACAGCTTCTGCACTGGATTGCCCAGAGGAACAGCAGCTGCCTCTTCTTCCCCTGGATCTTCAGAGGAAGAATTCATCCTTCTCTACAGGATCCCTGCTCCAGCAGAACCACACCTGATACTTCATAAAGACTGCAGCCACAATTTCAATTAGACTGCCACCAATACCCTGACCCACAGGGCTTCGAGTTCTGACTCTGGCAGTGTTGTTCTAGTGTACTGCATTGTTTATTTTATCCTTTTATTTTTTTTTCCTTTCCCTATTAAAGAACTGTTATTTCCTGCTCCCATATTTTTGCCTGAGAGCCCCTTAATTTAAAATTTATAGCAATTCAGAAAGGTAGAGAGAGTTTATATTCTCCATTTCAAGAGAGGCTCCTGCCTTCCTTAGCAAGCACCTGTCTTTCCAAACTAAGACAATTTCACTGAGCCTTTGAAGTGGCTAAAACTGGGAGAGCCCCAGGAGACTCTGGGTCAGGCTTGTATGCAGCTGAGATGGAGAATTCAACACAGCTCTTTTCTTAACACTTTCCCAAATGATCTATTTTTCTTCAATTGTTTAAACTCCACACTTTGACTGCATAGGAGTTTAACAAATTTTTGATAGACTTAAGTATGCTTAATAGATATGCATGATATTTCTGATTTTCTTTCCCCCAAAATGTATGCACTCTTATTTATTTTTTTTTTAATACAAAACTCTCCAGTTTGCATCTTTATTTTTCCTTAATGTTAACTTCTGAGAAACATTTCAATGTCAACCACATAAACTATCATTAAGTTCATGTGTTAACAACAACTGAAGTGAAAAGGGCTAGACTTTGTCTTTTAAAATAGAACTATATTTTATATATATATAGAGAGAGATAGATATAGATATATAGATATAATATGACTATATATAATATATTATATATAATATATATTGTATATGATATGTAATATATATAATTATGTATTATCTATAAATATATTAAAATATATATAAGATATTTAATTATATTATATATAATATATTTTATTATTATTTTATATTATAATATATTCTATTATTATTTATATTTATTTTATCATTATAAAAATAAATATAAATAAAAATAAATTTAAAATATAAATAGTTATAATAATAAATATATATAAGATAATTATATATATAAAAATATAACTATATAATATAATACTTTGTGTTCTGTAGTTTAAAAAAGACAACTATGCATGAGCTTTCACCAGCTTCTACTCAGTGCATATGCAGAAGTTCATTTTCAGCAGCATAAAAACTTAAAATATGTATTATTTGGGTGCTGCAGGAGCTGGAAAGGTCCCATTTTCCCCTCAAATTGCTCCAAACCCTCACTTTTCTGCTGCTGCAGAGCCCAGAGGGGCTCGCTGGAGATCCCTTCTGTGATGGAGTTCGCATGCAAAGGGCAAAGATCCAGCTCAGGAAGGGTCTCAGTGGAGACAAGGCTTTCCAGCCTCCTCCCAAAATGCTGTTTTCTTTCCCCAAGCGCTGCTTTTGTGATGCAAAAGCCGAGAGAAGTCCCCGAGCTGGGCTCATCCTCGTGATGAGCTGTCACATCCCGCTCCGTCAGCCCCGGCTGGGCGCGCTCCGATGGGCACAAGTGATGGGAAGAGTCCTGACAGACGGAGCCCCTCCGCCCTCCTTCATGTTATGAATAAGAAGCTTGACTAGGCCAATATTCAAGCAGCAATCAATTTATTAATTAATATGGTAAAGTATGAGCAATACAGCGCTGGGTACAGTGGGGGAAGTTTTCCCTCCAACTGCACACACGTAGTCGAGGCTTACAGGTATTTAAAGGGGTACTCATCAGCTTTCTCAGCAGTTTCTATTCCAATTTTTACTCATCAGCAGTTTCTATTCCCAATTTCTATGTCACAATTCTATACACTATTGAGATTTAGTTTTTCTCAGGATGTATCCCAAAAAAGGAGCATCCCCAGATGGTGCTGGTCTGGTTTCCAAAAGAAGAAAGATGAATCCCATCTGGTGGGGTCCAGCTCCCCAGATGTGGGTCCACCTTTTAATTACAAGGACTATAAATCTCATAACAGTGATGCCCAGCTTCCCTTGGTCAAAACTATAAATCCTTGAGTTGATGTTCATCTTCCTCTCTCAAGCTGCTTTTCACTGTTTTCTTAAGGCATGAGATAAGCAAGTTTCCTTTATATGTATTCCAAAGCTATAGTTTCAAGGATACAAGCAATATTCTAAAATTATACTTCAAAAGGTTATTATTGCAGAACTCTTTAAGGATTAAGTACAAGCAAAAAGCAACATCCTTAACGCTTTAATTCCAATGCTCCTAAATCAATCAAGCTTAATTGCAAACAAAGGATAAGTTCAAAGGCCTTCTTCCATGCTTTACTTTCCTCAGTTATTATTAGAATTCACAACTGTCAAATGGTCGGTCCCCACATATATCGCAATCACAAATACACAAGTTGCCTGTATGTACCTGACATGGAACACAGCTTTGTGTTTCACATTCAGCCCTTGCCTCCTTTTCCATCCCCCTGTGTGATGTTGAAACCTGCCCTTTTCAACAGCTGCTGCTGGCAGTGAAGGGGGCACAAAGATCCTCTGTAAAATTTGCCTTCTTTGGGGGAAAAATGGGAAATCCCACTCATTCAGCCCCTTTGTATGGTGCCTTGGGCTGGAGAGGTGGCACTTTAACGTGGATAAATCCTCAGGAGCTCTTGGGTGCTGCTTTAGGACACGAAATAAAACAACATAGATACTGGACTTTTTAAGGTGAAAAAGAGGGTGTTTAATTTTTGACTCCAACATTTACAGTTTTCCAAAAGTGACAGTGGATTGGAGGGTGACAGTGCCACCTCCCCAATGACACTGGACAAACCAACAGTCCATCAAATTTCTCTTCCTCCATAAAAGAATGCAAAACAATCAGTTATTTACATAAAGTGTGTGAGAAAGTTAATCACAAGAATGTAAACATCAGAAGGCTTAGAAAAACTTAAAAAACCAGGGCAACACTTGGGCATTGATAGATCCACCACCCCAGCGGCCTTTCCACCCCACAGCATTCTTGGGGTAAAATATTTTGAAATAAGTATTTGTAAAAAGAAAAATGTAAGTATTTTACCTAACTGCAGCTGGCTCTGGAGGGACTGGTTCCTCCCTGCTGCCCCCAACCTTTCCTTCCAGCCCCTCACCCCTGCTCTGCTCCCTCCAGCACCACCCCCAGCTCCACGGTGGATATCCTGAAACGAGACAGTGAAATTCACTGGTGTAAAACAAACCCACCCACGGGAGCCCACCTCTCCTCATCCCTTCCATTAACAATCCTCCTTCCCCCTCCCTGCACCCCGCAGGGGAGGAGGATGAGACAGGAGCTGCCAGGGAGCTGTCACAACATCCCAACATCCCCGGCACCGCTGCCGGAGACGCGCGCATCCCACGCTCACATCCTGCCTTTTATTTCTAAAAAAAAAAAATTATTTTTTTATTTTATATTTTAAAATATTTTCACTTATATTTTTTAATTTATATTTTTAATTTATATTTTAAAAATATTTTTTAATATTTTTATTTTTATATATTTTTTTTTAATTTTATCATTTTAACCGCCTAAACCCGACCCCTCTTCCCTCTAAGCTCAGCCTGGCCTCGCTCCCCTGCTCCACTGCAGGACCAGCACATTCCTGGCTGTCCCAGTAAGACCAGAAGCCCCAAGGGATGCCCCCAATCTGGTTTGCCTTTTGCCAGAGGTCCTTTCCCAGCCTCAGGCAGGTGGAGCTGCTCACCACATTATTGCCTCATTCCTCAGGTGTCCAGCTAATCCAGGGCTGGGGAAGGCTCCAGATCCCCTTATAATGCAAATGAGCAGTTTTCCTGCTGGTGGGGTAAAAATCTGGGTGAAAATCTAGGAATTGGATAGAAAAGAGAAAGGAAAGGGTGGTGTGGCTGGACTTGCAGCTGCAGCATCCTCCCTCCCCATTCCCCAAAATTCCTGAAATGGGGAAATCATGAAATTCATGTGCATGATAATAAGGCTCTCTGAACCTCCCCTGGCTCTGCTCAGCATCCATCTCACCTGTGCCACATTTCTGATCTCCTGTGGCCATATTCCCCAGCATTTCAAAATCCACTTTTCCTGAATGCCAGGAGGGTTTATTTTCCCAGTGGAACAGGGTTACAGCACTCAACTTCCACACAGTAAGGTTGAGTTAGATGTATTTTCAGGAGAAAAGAAAATCAGTCCCCATGGCTTCACTTGGAGGGTGAAAAGGAACAATGGAGATGCTGGATCATCCATGGAGATGTTGGACCATCCATGGAGATGCTGGATCATCCATGAAGGTGCTGGACCCTCTCTGGGGGTTGGCCCATCATCTCTGCCTTTCCTTTTGGTTACAAATGCATTATATACTTTTCTTTTGGTTACATTGCATTATATACTTTTCTTTGCTGAGCATTTTCATACAGCAGAACCAATCTATATCTTAACTTTTATCTATAGCCCATCATAACTACTGTAATTACCATATTCATGTTACTGTTCTCCAATCACTAAAAGTTAGTACATCACAGTTTAAGCTAGAAGTTGTTTTTCAGTTTTCTTGCAGGGGAAAATTCTGAGACCTTTTTTCTACTTGCAACATTTGCTGACTTGTTTGTCTGTGCTCTCTTTCTGCTTAGTAAAAACATCTTCTTTTTTGGGGTGGGTTTATCCTTTGCTCTAAGCCATAAAAACCCTTTCTAAGCAGCACATCTTTTGCCTCCTTTGTTATCCAGTAAGACTGGCTCAGCAATTCTTTTCTTCTATATCAAAACTTGCTTCCATCTCTATTCCATCTTCAGACTCTACATTTAAAAATCTTTCTGCTAAGCACACATATCTGTGAGGCTTTCTTGTCAAACTTTCATCCTTCCCAACACTCCTGGGTTCTGCCCTGCTGGTCAGTCTGGTCCCAAGCTTGGCTTTGTTAGGATGGCACCAGTTTGAGAGCAGGGAGAGGAGATGCAGGATTGTGGGTTTTCTTCTCCAATGTGTCTCACCCCCACTCCTCCCCTCCCAAAACTCCGTTTTGTGTCACCTGCTCCTCTCGGGATCCCAAATGGTGCCAAAATCCATCTGCAGGCTGGTGGGAGTCAGCCCTGCTGGGGAGAGGCTGCCAGGCACTGAGAGGCACGCAGGATTTTTCAGCCCCCTCCTGCAGCCGAGATCTGGAACACTTATTTCTGCCTCAAGGGTGTAATTGAAGCCCTTGGGGACCCAGAAAAAAAGTGTCTCGTGTCTCACAGGGTGTTGTGTGATGGTTTCTGTGAAAAACTGCTTGGAGTGAGCAGGAACAGGAGGGACCTGCAGCACCTTTCCCAGCACAGAAACATTTCCAGCTGCACAGGTGAGCTCTGAACACACCTGGTGCCAGGGATGCCCAAAGCCATGGAGATCAATGTCACAGACATCTTTTATGAAAAATCCTTTCCTTAGGATTTTTTCTCTTGAGAAGCTGAGAGGCCTCAGGAACAAAATGTAAACATTGATTATCTGCTGCTGTGGAATGCAACAGGTGCATCTGTGATTGGGCTTATGTGGTTGTTTTTAATTAATGGCCAATCACAGTCAGCTGGCTCAGACTCTCTGTCTGAGCCACAAGCCTTTGTTATCATTCCTTCTTTTTCTATTCTTAGCTAGCCTTCTGATGAAATCCTTTCTTCTATTCTTTTAGTATAGTTTTAATATAATAGATATAATAAAATAATAAATCAAGCCTTCTGAAACATGGAGTCAGATCCTCATCTCTTCCCTCATCCTCGGACCCCCGTGAACACAGTCACAGATCAACCCCTCGGGAGTCACCTCCTCGCTGGTGGGCACAGGGATGAACCTGGGCAGGGTTTGCCACAGCCGGACTCCTCTGACGTGCTCCGAACGTCAGCGCGGCTCCAGCGCCTCCTCCCCGGCTCCATCCCTGGTACCGAGGCATGGCAGGAGGGAAAAAAGAGGAAAACCCCCCTGGCACCAGTGCCAGGTCCATCTCACCAGTGCCAGGTCCCTCTCACCAGCACCAGGTCCATCTCACCAGTGCCAGGTCCATCACACCAGCACTAGGTCCATGTCACAGGTGCCAGGTCCATCTCACTGGTACCAGATCCATCTCACCAGTGCCAGGTCCATCTCATTGGTACCAGGTCCATCTCACCAGTGCCAGGTCCATCACACCAGCACCAGGTCCATGTCACCAGTGCCAGGTCCATCTCACTGGTACCAGGTCCATCTCACCCATGCCAGCTCCGTCTCACCTGTTCCAGGTCCATCTCACCATGCCCCAACCGTGCCCACCTGGTTTCCCCTCGCCCACCTCAGCCCCTGCCTCCCTCCCCGCATTCCCGAGCACCCTTGGCAGAGGAATCCTCCCTGCCGAACACAACAGCCCCTGCCAGGATAAAAGCGAGGCTGTGAATAATTCATGTTTCAATCTTTTTTACCACCGTCTGCTGTAAATATTTAAATAGCTCCAAGATGTCTAGAGCTGAACTTGGGGAGGATGAACCTGAGCAGAGCCTGGGGCTCAGGGAGCAGCACGGTGGAGGGGGATGAGCTGGGGATGGAGCACAGGGAGGGTGGCAGATGCTGTGGGGGTATTTTCTTGGCTCTGTGTGTGCACTGGGGAAGGGACAAGAGAGCTCCTTGGTGGAAAAACTGATTTATATCTCCATACAGAGAAAATCTCCAAGCCTTTCTGCCCTTCCAAATAAAAAAAAATGGAAAAAGACCATTCAGAAAGGAACAAATTCCCACAGTAGGATACAGGAGTATCCAAAGGACATGGTTCAACTCTCCTCCCCTCTCCTCTGCTGCCTTCTCCTGGCTCAAAACCTCAGTGGAATTTCACTCGAATTTATGGTTGCCAAAAAAAAAGATCAGCAAATTCCTCTGGTCTGCAGCTCCCTGCGCTCTGCTCTCCACCTGGAAAACAAGAAAACAACGTCTGACATTAAAACTAAGACATGTGATCCTGGGCCAGCTCCCAGCTCCCAGCACAGCATCCAGCCTGGACACGAGTTATTTACCTAATCCCAGTGGATTGGGAACAGCTGTGAGCTCGCTGCAGGAATCAGGAACCCCTCCAGGGACAAACCCTGTCCCAGCAGTTTGTGTTGGTTTTGTTGTCAGTGTGGAGGAGAACAGCACAACCCTGGGCAGCTGCTGCATGGCTGCATCTTCTCCTGCATCATTTCAGTGTCCCCACAACCCTTCCCAGAAGTCTTAGTTTGGAAATGGAAGTGTGAATTCTATCACCATCTGTTAGAGGTGGGGCATTATCTGCTGTTCATTGGGCAGTTTTTTCTTTATCTCTCCTATAACCAATCCTCCCTCCAAGAGATCTCTGCTGTCCATGGCCACTGAGTGTCCCTGCAGGGCTGATCCAATCCCATCATCCCATGGGGAGATGCTCCGCCCAGGGGAGGAGCCAAGCATTCCTACCTGGATCCAATCTGAGCCTGGCACAGCACAGCAGCCTTTGCCCCCTGCGCTGCCAGAGGAGCAGCTTTCTGCTGCCCTGCATGGCCAGAGGGAGCCCAGGCCCATCTGCAGCAGCCCTGGAGCTGCAGAGGAAAACTCCCCCCTTGTGCAGGATCCCTGCTGCAGCAGAGCCACAGCTGGCACTGCAGGAGGGCTGAGCCCCCATGGGATGGGGCTGGGACACCTCCCTGGCACACAGGGGGCAGGGCATGGTCTCACTCTGGCAGTGGTTGGTTTTCTTTTTTGTACTATTAGATTTGTAATTTTAATTTTCCTATTAAAGAACTGTTATTCCCATTCCCATATCTTTGCCTAAGAGCCTCTTTATTTCAAAATTATAATAATCTGGGGGAAGGGGTTTACATTTTCCATTTCAAAGAAGGCGCCTGCCCTCCTTAGCAGACACCTGGCTTTTCAAACCAAGACACCAAATAACTGTTGGAGCACTGATTGCCACCGTGGCTGCAGAGAGGGGGACTCCTGGTCCTTGGCTGATGTGTCCCTCAGCCACCTTGTCCCCACACCTCCACATCTCCCCAAGGCTCTGCTTTGAGTGCCCCATGGGGACGTGCTCAGCTGCTGGAGCTGTGGGCGTTTTCCTCCTGGGGATTTCAGTGGGTTTCACCAGGACCAGGGGTTTTGCAAGAGCAGTTTTAAATGTGCTCTTCACTCTTCCACGTCTCCCTGCACCAGCACATGAAAATTTGTTTGTGGTGCTCTTGGTCCTCCTCGACAGGAGTCTCTGGCTGCAAATTCCTTCATCATCCTCCAGTGAAAGGTCAAAATAAAAACTCCAGGAGGGGTTGTGCTCTTGCTCCACAGCCTGGTGGGGTGTCCTATCCCCATCACCAGAGGAGCAGGGACCAGGCAGCACCAGCAAATCCTGCCCATGCCCCCCCCGAGATCCATCACTGCAGAGGCTTTGGGGCCATCCTTGGATAAAAACCGGTCCAAGGTACCTCAACAGAGATATAATCCTAATAATAACCTTAGAATCCTTTCTGAAATACAACTTCTGGTCTGGAAACAAGGGGAAATCACTTTTAACTGAAAGAGGGTAGGTTTAGATGAGATATTAGGAAGAAATTCTTCCTTTTGAGAGTGGGCAGGCCCAGGCCCAAGGTGCCCAGAGCAGCTGTGGCTGTCCCTGGATCCCTGGCAGTGCCCAAGGCCAGGCTGGGTCTTGGAGCAATCTGGGATAGAGAAGGTGTCCCTCCCATGGCAGGGGTGGAATGAGATGAGTTTTAAGGTTCCTTCCAACCCAAACCATTCTGGGATTCCATGGAGCAGCTTTCCCACCTCTGGGAGCTCTTTGGCTTCCTCCTCTGGGATCAGAGTAAATGAAAACTTTGGGACACCAAAGCAATTTGCAGTTTGAGAATTTGAATGACTGTTGCTCTTAAGCCAAGCTCTTAACTCAGTTTAACCTTTTAAAAGCCTTTTCTCAACCAACTTAACATCTGAAACAAAAGAGATTTTGTTTTCCCAATAGGATGCTTTGATAACTTCAAATCTTTTTTCCTCATCTCCATTCCCAAGCCAAGATATTCATCAAAACAATATGTTTCCCACAACAGCAACAGCAACAAAAGGCTGGGAGTCAATGAGTCATCATTTTTCTGTGAAGAAAAATAAACATTTCCCCAATTCCCTGCTCAGGGTTGGCACAAATCTCGGCACCAGCCCCTGTGGCTGAAGCAGCTGTGGCAGGTCCCAGCCAGATGTGGAGGTTTCCTGGGTGTAGGTGCAGGTCCAGGTGGTCTGAGCAGGGTTTTGTCCTCCCTCTGAGCTTGGTAGCAACATCTCCCACCTTTGGGGCACGGTGGGCTTTGCCCTCTTGGCTTATTCAGTTCACCACAGAGAATTTGGAGCCCACCAAGGAGAAGAAGAGAGTGCAGATGGACTAAACACCAAAGTGCTGAGCAGCTGGGAGTGGTTCCCTGTCACAGACATCTTTTATGGAAAATCCTTTCCTTAGGATTTTTCCTCCTGAGAAGCTGAGAGGCTCAGGAACAAAATGTAAGCAATGGTTATCTGCTACTGTGGAATGCAACAGGTGCATCTGCGATTGGTCTCATGTGGTTGTTTGTAATTAATGGCCAATCACAGTCAGCTGGCTCAGACTCTCTGTCCAAGACAGAAGCTTTTGTTATCAATGGTTATCTGCTGCTGTGGAATGCAACAGATGGATCTGTGATTGGTCTCATGTGGTTGTTTCTAATTAATGGCCAATCACTCTCAGCTGGCTGGGACTCTGTCAGAGCCACAAACCTTTGTTATTCTTTCTTTTTCTATTCTTAGCTAGCCTTCTGATGAAATCCTTTCTTCTATTATTTTAGTATAGTTTTAGTATAATATATATCATAAAATAATAAATCAGCCTTCTGAAACATGGAGTCAGATCCTCATCTCTTCCCTCATCCCCAGACCCCTATGAACACGGTCACAGTTCCCAGCTCTTGGTTGTTCTCTCACCTCTGGAAATGAAGAAGGAGAGAGAGGTTGGTGCACTGGGGAGATTTGAGCAGCCTGTGTGGATTGAGGCACTCCATGGGATCACTCCATCCCATTTAGGGCTAGAAATTACATTAGGTGCTCCAGAGCCCAGCAGCAGCTGAGATTCCCATTCCATGGCTACTGAGCAGGCTCCAGCTGTCCCCAAAATCCCAGCACTGATGGGCACAGGGACATGAGCTCTGGGCCTTTGTACCACCGCACAAAACCTGGGGCAGGATGGAGCCCGAGGGGAGCCCAGGTGGCTTCAGTAAAACAGAGAAAGACAGAGAAAAGGGGCAAAAAAAAAAAAAAAAAGAAATCAGGGAGCTGAAAGCCTTGGCTGATCAATTGTCCACAGAAGGCCTGGGAGGGTTCACTCTGTACTAAGTGGTTTATAGATTTCCTCTAAATAGGAAGATGCAGCACATGAACCATGGTGAGAGGTACAAGGCTGACGTAGGGGACAGGGGACAGACTCTGGGGCTGCTGGGCTGGCCCTGTGCTCCTCCAGGCACACCTGGCAGGGGCTGATGGGGGGACACAGCCCAGAAAAGGCTCCTCCCCACCCCAGGCTGGGAAATGCTGCAGGGATGGGGTTTGAAAGCCTCACAGCACACTGAATCCTTTTATTTTTGGAGGATTGTGCTAAAGGAACTTGCCCATGGGGAAGAAAACAGTCAGAATGTCCTTTCCTGCCTTTGTGTACCCCCAATCCTGGCCAAGTTCCAACAGTGTGAGTGCATCCATCCCACTGGCACCTCCTCATCCCACCCCAGGGAGGAATGGGATCCCATGGGAGGGTGAGTGAGTGAGGCTAAAACCAGCCCCATGTCACAGCCACAGTAAGGAGAGATTTTCCTGATTCTTAAACATTCTCACCGTGTCCCAAGGGGAATTGCACCCTGGTATCACCTAGGAGAGGTTGGAGCAGTTTCCATTTAACCAAGAAATGGTCAGGGGTGAGAGGGCTGGAGGTGGAGGGGAGGGATTGATCAATCAATCCCCTCATCCTTTATTGATGGAAACTGTGAGCAGAAGCACTGGAGCCACGTCCTTGCAGGAGGCTTTGGGAGGAAAAATGGACAGCCAAGGCAATAGCCTTGAAGGAAAGTCTTATCTGGAGGGCCAGATCAATAGGAAGAAGAACCATATGAGACTTCTTGTCTCTCCCAAAGCCATTGAAAACCTGCCAATCCTTCCCAATGCTTTTAAGGCCTAAGCAGGAAATCACTAAAAATGAATGGCTTTGCTCCAGGGTGGAAACATCACCAGGGCATGCTGAGAAGGAAATTCTTCACTCCTGAGACTCTTGGATTCACCCTGATTTCCCTGCAGATCTCACCAGATCCCTTGCAAGGTCTTTCCCTCCTCTGTTGGATGCAGAAATCCTCTTGTGGACAGATCTGGTGGAGAGGACCCACCCTGGCTTGGGAAGGTGTGGCCATGAGGCAAATCCCATGGGCATTCAGGCAATGTTCTGAGAGCAGGAATGGGATACCCTGAGACAGGACACCCTGTGGCTCCTGCTGAGGGGTCTGCGTGGAAATGTGAGCAAGATATTCACCTCCAGAGAGAGCCTGGGCTCTCCCATGGGACCAGAAGGATGAGCCTCTGTCAGAACTCAGTGCATCCCTCCGGGTGTCCAGAGTTGCAGGACCCCGCCGGGGGCTCAGAGACCTTGGCACACAGCCCAGAGCACCTGAGGATTTGATTTTGACTCCTGGAGCAAGTTACCAACTTTGTATGAGCACCTGAAAGTCACAGAAGTTTGAATAGTATAATTATAAAATTATCACAGGGTGAAAATGTAGATGTTAGGATTTTTGGTATGGGGGTTATGGGGACAAGATGGAGGAACTTGGGTGTGTGTCCAGTCTTTCTTCTTCTTCTTCTTGTTCTCCATTTTCTGCAGTGATGTTGGCACTTTGGGATTGGTTTAGAGCAGAAGTGCACTGTCTAACATAGGTGATGGGTACTGGGAATTAAGTGTAAATATGTTATACATAGTTTGTAGTATAAAAGGCCAACACAGAGTGCCTGTGGCTGCCCTGCTGAGCAGATCTTGGCTGGGCAGAAAGAAAAATTTATAGATAAGAATTAATAAACAACCTCAAGACCTAAAAGTGAAGAGTTCTGACTCGTTCTTTGGATGCACTGGCTGAAACAGAGACATCCTGCACATCTTGGGGCAGCAATTAAAAACCAAAAACCTGAGAAGCCTCCCCATTCCCAGGGGACCCAAAGGAAGGAGCATCCCCAATCCCACGGGATTTGGGTACCCACACTCCCTCCATCCCTCCCCTGCAGCAGAACTCCACCCTGGGTGAAGCCAGGGAAGCAGGGCCAGGATCTCCAGGCATTTTAAGGTCCATTAACTGCCAGAGTAAAGGCTGAGCCTCATCAGGCATAAAACTGGAGTCAATCCAGGGACGTGTGCAGGGTTGGAATACCAGAGAGGTGCTGGGAACCAGAGGCTGTCTGGGCTGTGTGCTTGGAGATGAACAAGCTCAGCAGCCCAGAAGATGCAGCCCTGAGCTGTCCCAAAGCCCTGGTGACCCTCACACTGCAATGGGTGGGACCTTGGTGCTCCTCTGGGTTCCTCCAGCACCAGAAACACTGCTCTGAGCAGGGATGACTCGAGGATACGAGAAGATGATGACTCTGGGGTGGGGAAAGATGGGAACATGGAGCCCTTGACTCATGTCTGACACACAGGGGCATTCCCAGGAGAATTTCATCAGGCCTTGCCACCAGGAGCACCTCGTGGGCAGCAGACAGACAGACAGACAGACAGAGGCCTTGCTCCACATCAGCCACCCAGCTCAGCTCAGACAGGGAAGGGCATTGATGCAGAGCAGCAGAGCCTTAACAAGACCTGTGTTTGTGCATTCCTGGTGGAAGGATTCAGGAAAACAACATCCGCTGGTCCAGGGATGTTGGTGCCAGAGGTGCCACCCTGCAGAGCCACTCAAGGACTTCATTGTCCCCTAAACCTGCTGTCCCATGCCCACACTGGGGCCTGTGGCAGTGCCCACACTGAGCTCCAGCTGTTGCAGGGAAGGTGAGGGAGGCTGGTGCCATGTCCCAAATGTTGGCTGAGGTGTTTAAGATGCATCCTGTGGAGCTCAAAACCAGGCTGGAAGGTGGAAAGCGTGAAGGGAAGATGGATCACAGCTCCTGCTCTCCCCTTGTGCAGCAGCTGCTCTCTGCCCCTGCTAGCCCTGCACGGTGGGAGCTCCCTGCTCCAAACCTTGTGTTTGATCCCTGTGGGAGGACTGGGCAGGAGCAGGGGGAAGGAGCAGGGCTGGAAGTTGATTTTGCAGCTTCAGCTGTCTGAAGTCAGAGTGGGCAGGAGCAGTGCAAAGGCAGCAGCCGGAGGGAGCCCAGGCAGTCAGGAAAGCTCATCCCAGCAGCCAAATGTGGGAACCCAGGAAATTGCTCTGGCTGCCCTGGAGGGCTCCAGCCCCTGCCAAGGGGCTCAGAGACCCTGGCACAGAGCCCAAGACCCCTGTGCCTTTGATTTAGCCCTTGGAAAAAACAATTACCAACCTTATTTACAAGCCTTAATTACAAGCTATGAAAGTTTAAGTAGAATTATCATGAATTTATCACGGGGTGAAAAATAGATTTTTTTGGGTTTTTAGAATGGGGTTTCAGGGGGGCAATATGGAGGGATCTGGGTGTGTCCAGCCTTTGTCCTTCTTCTTCTCGGCCTCCATCTTCTGCTGTGATGGTGGCACTTTTGGATTGGTTTAGAGCAGAAGCTCACTGTCTAACATAGGTGATAGGTATTGGGAAGGAATTGTAAATATTGTACCTGTAGTTTTTAGTATAAAGACATAACACCACCCCAGGGCAGGCAGAGTGCCTGGGACTGTCTTGCTGAGCGGACCTCGGCTGGACAGGAGAAAGAATTTTATAGATAAGATACAATAAACAACCTTGAGACCGAGAACTGAAGAGTTCTGACTCCTTTGAGCACTGGGCTGGGAAAAGAGACTTGTACTTATCTCAAGGTCACTGTGACCAGCAGAGATTCCAAGAGCCAAAGGCTCCAGAAAGGGGCATCCAGAGGGGTCTCCTCTCTTCTCTGTGGGCATGAAAGGCACTGGCTGAGAGTGTGGAGGGAAATGTCCTCACGGCTCCACTGTGAAATTTGGATCCGGGCATGGAGCTGGTGGTGGGAAGCAGTTACAGTCAGGGAAACTCCACATCCCAGCTCTGCTCTGTCTGGACACCCATCAAAGTCATCCCACCCCACACATTTATGTCTTAATAAGGGTTTTCCAGGCACTGGTGCCCCGGAAATCTGAGTGCCACCCCTTCCATCATGAGTGGGCATCTCTGGTCCATCTGGGCTTGTTTCCCTGACTCCTTCCACCACAAACACAGAAAATCAGGTTCTTTTCAGGCTTTCCTCCTCTTACCCCGAGGCAAATGGCTAAATTAAGCCGGATGAATCATGCGGAGGAGTTTCTCTCTGCTGACCGTGACGGGGCTCCCAACACCGAGACCGATGGATGGAGAGTTCCTGTGGGAATGCTTCCATCAGCATGAGCCGTGCCAGAGAGACCAGCCCGGTGGCTCCAGGGCTCCTCCCTGTCCAGGAGCACCCCCAGGGTGATAAATCCCCTCTCTTGGTACAGGGTCAGGCCTGGGGTCAGCGCAGTGGGCAGGTCCCTGTGCTGGGAGGGAGGCAGGAGCGGGCTGAGGATGGAGATCGATAGGACACACTCATCTTCCCGTGCATCAGCGGCCTCCCGGGGTACATTTCATACATTAAAACACATTCCCCCCATTTCCTATTTATGGCAAATGAGTGGCTGATCCTCGTGGAGCTGCAGCGCTGTGCTGAGCTGGTTCTTCTGCTGGGGAGGGAGAGGGAGAGGGAGAGGGAGAGGGAGAGGGAGAGGGAGAGGGAGAGGGAGAGGGAGAGTTCCTGGGATGCTGCTGGAGAGGGAGGATGTGACCGTGTTCACAGGGGTTTTTGGATGAGGGAAGAGATGAGGATCTGACTCTATATTTCAGAAGGCTTGAGTTATTATTTTATGATATATATTATATTAAAACTATGCTAAAAGAATAGAAGAAAGGATTTCATCAGAAGGTTAGCTGAGAATAGAAAAAGAAAGAATAACAAAGGTTTGTGGCTCTGACAGAGTCCCAGCCAGCTGAGAGTGATTGGCCATTAATTAGAAACAACCACATGAGACCAATCACAGATGCACCTGTTGCATTGCACAGCAGCAGATAATCATTGTTTACATTTTGTTCCTGAGGTCTCCCAGCTTCTCAGGAGGAAAAATCCTAAGGAAAGGATTTTCCATAAAAGATGTCTGTGACACTCCAGCAGCTCCTCCCTGCCCTCAGGGGGAGGCAAGGACAGAGCTGCTGCTGCCCTGGGGTGTCCTGAGCCAGGGATCCTCAGGGCCAGGCTGGAGGGCAGCTCCTGTTCCCTGCTGGCCCCCAGCCAGGACGGAGAGGAACACCAGAGAGGAGAATTTGTGCCGCAGAGCGGTGCCAGGAGCGCTGTGATGCCCTTTGTGTCTGTCCTTGCACAGCACAAACCCCTCCGGGCTGGTGCTCCAAGTGTCCTCCCCCGGGGACCTCGTGCCTCCTCCCACTGTGGGAAGGATGCTGCTCCAGGGATGAGAAATGCTGGGTTTTGGCGTGTCTGCTGCATTCATTGCAGTGGAATGGGAATGCTGGAGGGAGGAAAGGAGGGGGATGCTCGTGGGGAGGGGTGTCCCCCAGCTCTGCACTGGTTTGTCAGGAGCATAGCCCTGTGTGGAGACTTCTGGAAGCTGGAGAATAACTAAAATGCCATTAGGAGCTGAGCAGAAGAGCTCCTTGCCCTGCAACCAGTGAGCTGCAGTAAGAGCTTCTGCATCAGACCATTGCCTGCCGTCCTCTGCTGAAATCACTGCAGACTGCCCAGACATCTGAGTCTCTTCTTTCCTAAAGCACTTTAGAGCTCCTAATGAAAAGCACTGTGTAAGAGCCACGCAACATCATCAGCAGAATAATAATAGTTACTCTGTGCCTGCTCCTTGCCAGTCTTACTGGATGCCACATCCTTTTTCTCGGTGTCTGTCTTCATGAAATGATGCCCTGTTATACCAAATGTTCCATTGCTCTGGGGTTTTTTTCATCCTTAAGGGTTTCAGGGCATTACAGTAACCCAAAACCTTTAAAAACATTTGTGAGTAAAGTGCTGTGGGCTGCCTGGCTGGGAGATGTTATACAAGTGCAGAGCATCCTTCTTTCTCATTTGATGGAGGTCCTTCAGGGTTAAATTCTTCTGCCTTTTGCAGAGTGGAAATAACCAGCATGTGAATGTTCAAGAGCATGGATCAGACCAGTCTGCAAGTGGAAGAAGTTGCAGCCATCTGTGCAGTTGCTGGAGGGAGGCCAACAGCCAAGGGGAGCCTCATCCCTGCATCCCTGGGAGGTGCCAGTCTCTCCATGGAGCACCCTGAGCCCCAGGTGAACCCAGCAGGCCAGACTGCTTGGATTCAGAGAGCTGAGGCTGCAAAATCAGCTTCCAGCCCTGCTCCTTCCCCCTGCTCCTGCCCAGTCCTCCCACAGGGATCAAACACAAGGTTTGGAGCAGGGAGCTCCCACCGTGCAGGGCTAGCAGGGGCAGAGAGCAGCTGCTGCACAAGGGGAGAGCAGGAGCTGTGATCCATCTTCCCTTCACGCTTTCCACCTTCCAGCCTGGTTTTGAGCTGCACAGGATGCATCTTAAACACCTCAGCCAACATCTGGGACATGGCACCAGCCTCCCTCACCTTCCCTGCAACAGCTGGAGCTCAGTGTGGGCACTGCCAAAGCCCCAGTGTGGGCATGGGACACCAGGTTTCGGGGACAATGAAGTCCTTGAGTGGCTCTGCAGGGTGGCACCTCTTGCACCAACATCCCTGGACCAGCTGAGGTTGTTTCCCTGAATCCTTCCACCAGGAATGCACAAACACAGGTCTTGTTAAGGCTCTGCTGCTCTGCATGAATGCCCTTCTCTTGTCTGAGCTGAGCTGGGTGGCTGATATGGAGCAAGGCCTCTGTCATGCTTTCCACCTTCCAGCCTGGTTTTGAGCTCCACAGGATCCATTTTAAACATCTCAGCCAACATCTGGGACATGGCACCAGCCTCCCTCACCTTCCCTGCAACAGCTGGAGCTGGGTGATGCTCCTGCCAGATGGGATCCTGAAGACCCCTCCTTGGGATGAGAGGACTTGAATCCAGAACCAGCCACCCAGAGAGCAGCAAACCTTTATTTTCTGGGACATGATTCATTCACACTCTTCCCCACAGCACCCTCATGGACTGGTGGCACCTCATCACGGCTTCATGGAGTCACAGAATGGTTTGGGATGGAAGGGACCTGAAAAGTCACCTTGCTCCAATCCCCTGCCATGGCATGTCCTGCTCAGGGAGGAGTTGGGAGTTTAGCTGATCCATCCAACTCATCCCTTTGTAAACTCGGACAATACGGGGCTGTATCCTCTGTTGCCTCCTTCTACAACTCAGGAATTTATTATCCCCGCCGCCAAAGCTGGTAAGCTGCAAGATAAAAATGCTATTTCTGCCCAGGATTTCTGCAGCTGCCTCCAAGCATTTGCAGCCACTTTCTAGTTATTAAAGCTCAGCTATGAAGAACTGCATTCCTTCAGCAGAGATTTGCCTTTAATTAGCCAAGGATAAAAAGGACAGTGCAAGACAACGCCGCTCCTCAGCGGGAAAGGCTCCACTCTCAAACGCTGCCCTTGGCACTTCTGCCCAGGCAGGGAGCAGGTGCCTGGCACAAGGGATTTGTTCTGCTTGCCTTGCTTGCCCCAAACCTTCCCTTCTCACTGGGTAAAACCCCATCCCTGAGACCTGACCCTGCCCTGGAGATGCAGGGGGGCAGCTGTGCTAGGCTGTGCCAGGCTGGGCTCCACAGGGATGTGAGGAGCAGGGTGACCTCGGCACAAGAGACTTGTTCTGCTTCCTTTGCCTGCCCCAAATCTTCCCTTCTCACTGGGTAGAACCTCATCCCTGGGGCCTGACCCTGGAGGTGCAGGGGGGGCATGGCAGCTGTTCTGGGCTGTGCCAGGCTGGGCTCCCCGGGGATGTGAGGAGCAGGTGCCTGGCACAAGAAATTTGTTCTGCTTCCCTTGCTTGCCCCAAACCTTCCCTTCTCACTGAGTAAAACCCCATCCCTGGGGCCTGACCCTGCCCTGAAGGTGCAGCGGGACAGGGAGGGCACAGCAGCTGTGCCAGGCTGGGCTCCACAGGGATGCGAGCAGCAGGGTGACCTTGGCACAAGAAATTTGTTCTGCTTCCCTTGCTGCCTCAAACCTTCTCACTGGGTAAAACCCCATCCCTGGGCCTGGGCCTGGCCCTGCCCAGAAGGTGGTGGGGGCATGGCTGCTGTGCTGGGCTGTGCCAGGCTGGGCTCCACAAGGATGTGAGCAGCAGGGTGACCTTGGCATCCCCAGCTCCCCAAACCCCAGCACAGCTCTTGCCAGGAGCAGGTTTCGGCTGCATTAAAGCAGCAGCAAAACAAACTCTGAGCTCTCGCCAGCCCTGGGGTTTCTCTGCAGAGCCCTTGGGTCCCTGTGAACTCAGCAAGGCATCCTTTAAACCAACAACCTCCCAGAGACTCCTCTGTGTAAGAACATCATGGAATTCTGGGGTGGATCAACGCCCACAGCTCCTGGGCCCAGCAGCAGCAGCCACAGAGAGCAGGAGAGGGGCAAAGCTTCTGCTGAACCTTTGGGGAAAACTTCCCAGATCCCCCAGGCCCAGATTGTCCCACTGTTTTTTTAGATTATAAAGCTCAAGCAGTTTCACTGTGCCTTGTCCCCAGCACAGGGAGGTTCAGAGCACCGAGATGTCCAAGCAGGACACTCCAGGCTGAGGGCACTCCAGGCTGAGGAAAGCACCAGATGCCTTCTTCATGAAATTATGGTGACATTGGAACAAGGAACCCCAACACTAATATTTGGGCACAGCTGGCTTTAGTCCTTGGATCTTATTTTTCTGCCCTAATGCTTTGTAAATGTGAAGCCTCAACAGACTCAATTCTGCCTCTGTAAAAGCACAGATTCATATTTAATACACCCAAAGATTCATATTTAATACACCCAAATATTGCTCTCCTTTGCCTAACCCCCCTTTCTCCCACCCTGGACACTGTGCTGAGGTGCAGATGACAGAGCTGCTCCCAGGAATAGGATTTTCAACACCCAGCATGAATGCAAAGGAGGGAGAAGAAGGAGCAAGGAGGAAGTGGGAAGGAGCAAGAGAGACCTGGCCTGATTTCCAGAGCTGCAGGATAAAATGTTCATCTCGGAGCTGTGCAAGTTCCAAACCTTTGCCTAGAGGTTACCTAAAGATAGACTGTGGGGGCCCCACTTCACACGCCCACCCTTGCAAATGTTTTGCACCCAGCTGCCTGGTTAAGGCTCTTTGGAATCACCAGCACTGCAGCAGGGCTGGTTCAACCCAGCACCAGCTCCCAGCACCCCAGAGAGGCACAAAGCAGCACCGGGAGGGCGGCAGCATCCCTGGCTCTGGCATCATTTTCCCTTTCCCACTCTCAGCATCTCAGTTAATGGCCTCCTCCAGCTCCAGCCCAGGAAGTGCTTTCAGGATCCGAGTGCCCACTTTGCCAAATGGAAGCAGATTTGCTGACAGGCAGTCAGGAGGGCTAAAAATTCCTGCTGGTCCCTGAGGCACACACGATGGGCTGTAATGGGGTTTGAGCATCCCAGGCTTTCCAGGAGAGCAGCAGAGGTAGTGCTTTGTTGGCACTTGAATCCCTCTCCTTCCTCGATGGAAATGAGCAGGATTTGGAGAGGAGCCCCTGAAAATTGTGTGGTGTGGTCCTTGCATGATGAGGAGCATCACCATGCCCACCTCGGGGGTCTGTGTGAGCTCTGGATTGGATCCAGGAGAGATTTTGTGGCATTTTGGCTGCCAGAGAGGAAAGGAAAGTGTCAGGAATGAGGTCAGTGAGCACAGCAGAACCAGCTGGGCTCGGTGGGGCTCGGCCAGGACTGTGGGCGGGTGTCGGAGCGTCGGGGATTGCACAGTTGGGACAGACAGACACTGGAGATCTCTGCAGCCAGGGCTGGGAACTTGTGGGTTATTGCAAAGGGCCTGGGTGCAGGGCCCTGCTGGGAGCTGCCAGCCACAGCTGGAGCAGGACTGAGAGAAGAGAGGGGCAGAGAGGATGAGAGGGTGAGAGAGTAAAAGGGTAAGAGAATGAGGTTCTCGTTACCATACCATAAATCTTCTTCTGTGCTGAATATTCTGATTCTCACTAACCAATCTAGTCCAAGATACAAATCTTATATCATTTCCATACAGCCTGTAAGAATCATTACATTACCACACTGAGTTACATTTTAAACCCTAAAAACTCCTCTTTGGGCCCCTTCTGCCAAGCTGGCAGGGTCTGCTCTGACCCTTGGGCCTGTCTGCAAGCAGAGGGTGTTGTTCCACCTTCAGCTGGCCACACCATTGTTTTCCAGTTGTTCAGTAACTGAGGTATCTCAAAGCTTGCTTTCATTTCAATCTCGCTTATAGTTTCCATATTCTCAAATCTTTTGCCATGCAATCATATTTATAAGGCTTTCCTGTTTCACCTTCTCCAAGAGGTGGGGAGGTGCCGGACTGGGGGACAAAGAGCAGCTGGGAGAGGGGAGGTCTCCACCTTGGCTGGGTGATTCTCCCAGCCCCTCCTGGCCTCTCTGAACAGTGTAAAACCCCAAGCAGCCCGGCTGGACGAGGATGCACACCCTGATGGCATCTCCTGCCCGCTCGGAGCGCGGCGGGGCCGGTGCCGCACGCTGACAGCCCGGCAATTTAAAATAATTACCGAGTCTGCCTCGCAGCCTCTGCTGCCATCGCCGTGAGAGCCGTGCAGAGCAGCCTCTGCTGCAAACTCCTGGTACCACTTTCTGCTCAGATATTTATGAGCCCACAAGCCAGGAGGACACGGAGAAGGGAAGGGTTTGGCATCTGCCAGAGCCAGCTGGAGCCTCTCCGGGGCTTGGAGAGGGGGCTGAGGAGCACAGAGTGGCCCAGTTTGGGGATTGCTTCCACTCAGCTCTGCAGCAAATGGTGTGGCACTTCCCTCAGGGTGCATTGCTCATAAGCACTTCTGTTACTTTTTGTGCACTCCAGTGGTTTTCCACACTTAAATGTTCACCATTGGCTGCTCCTGAACACCTCTTCTGCCCCCAACAAGAGCCGTCCATGGGTTCAGCAACCCATTTCTGCATTTTCACTGCCCTAATATTGAATTAAGATTTGCAATTTGCTGGGTCCAGCCTAGCAAACTCTGTTACAGACAGGGAAACTAAGGCATGGAGTGGGACATGACATCCCCTTGGTGGCACAGTGACACTTGAACCCAGGACCTGACTCTGAGTCACACCAGGGGCTCCATGAGCATTAGGGGATGGTTGAGGAGGAGGTTTGGCACTAACCCTTGGGTCACCAGGTGGTGCCACATCCCAGAGCTGAGCAGGGCCACCCCATCATGGCAGAAGGAGAATCTCTTTGTTCTCCTTGTGTTTCCCCTCCATCCTCTGCACACAGAGGGGGTTCTGCCCATGAGAAGCCCAGAGCAGCCACATTGCCTGTGAAAGGCACCAAGAAAACAGGCAAACCCCAAACCACAAGAACCAAGCGCCCCAAGCACCTCCTCTGCCCTTTGCTGCCCCAAGGTGCTCGAAAGAGCAAGAGAAAAAATTGTTGCAGTTGTTCCCTGGGGATGGATGAACCAACCACTCCTCTGCAAGGGACAGCTGAAGCCATCCCAGGGATCCCATTCCCATTTCCTCTCAGGGATCCCATCCCCATTTCCTCCCAGGGATCCTATCCCCATTTCCTCCCAGGGATCCCATCCCCATTTTCTCCCAGGGATCCCATTCCCATTTCCTCTCAGGGATCCTGCCAGGACACATCTCCATGGATACAACCCCACAGATGATGTGCTACCAGCACATTCCCTGCCTGTTTGCTTCTCCCTCTTCCAAGAGGGATCATTTGCTTTCCAAACCATCCACTGGGTGATTCTCCAAGAGCAGGCTGACCCCCACACCACCCAACCCCTGTTACCTGCGTGGATGTGGCTGATATCCAAGCTGCAGGAGTGGGGAGCCATGGGGAACGTGACCTTGACCAGATTCCAGCCCCTTCCCCTCTGCTGGAGTCGCTGCTGGAACTTTTTTGGAGCAAATCCCATAGGAATGCTGTGCACATCACCAAGGCCCATCAGCTGCTCCTCCCGGGGGTTTTGGGACTCTGCTCCTGCAGCCTGGCTGATGGTGGAGCACAAAATGATTTCCCCTGGTACAGGCTGTTTTTTTCTCTTCTCACAGAGGGTTTAGTTGTAGAGAAAAACATATCAAAAACATAATTACTCGTCCTTTTCCTCTCCCACCCTCCACAGAACCGATATCAAAATAACTCCTCAATAATATACATATTTATTTTCTCTTAATTAGTGCCGATATTTACAAAAATTGTGATACTCTGTGAAGAATAAATTATATACACTGATGATAAACCAGACAGCAAATGCTCATTTGGATATGTATGTACACAGCTCTGTATACCTATATACAACAGGCAGCCTTATTGACTCGGGGACCCCCAGCCCCTTCCCACGCCCCCCAGCTGTCAATAAAGCAGGAATTTCTATAAACACTGTGCAATTCAGATCCAGCTGGTGTCTAAAGTTGTGTCTAGCAAATGCATGGTTAAATGACTTGAAATTCCCACGAGTCCTCCTTTAACAGTTTATAGGCCTCTCTCCATTCCTGGTCCCATTTCTCCCGTAACCATGGAAACAAAAGGTTCAGCTCCAGCATCCTTAGGATGAGTCCTTCTTGGATTTCCTCTTCCTATTGATTTGCTCAAATTAGGCACCACATGCAGGGTTGATCCAATACCCATTTTTTCCCCTTGCGCTTCGGGGATGACATTGGAGGACAAGAGCACAGTCTCAAACAGTGAGGGAGCAAGTGCAAATGGATAATTACATCTTATAGGCAGCAGAAAAAAAATTTTAAAATAATAATAATCAAAAAACCAAACCCCAGAATACCAACCCCAAGCTCAGGACAGCCAGGCAGGGCTGGGGAGAGGATGTGGTGTGTCCATGTGTGAACCTGGCGTGGTTACACAATGTCAAGTAGCTCCTACAAGCCAAACCACCCCTTCTCTGGAGGAAAAACATGAATTAGGGATTTATTTATCTCTCATCATGCATAACTGGGCTGGGGGATCTTGTCCCCGGGTGTAAATCAGTGCTGTGCTCCCAGGGCTGCTTCACCCCCAGGCTGGGCCCTCTGCCCCTGATGGGAGCAGGATGGAGCACCCATTTCTGAGCAGGGAGGTGAATTTTGGGCAGCCAAATGCAGAAACATCCCAGGGACACCAAGGCCAGGGGTGCTGACAGGGCTGGGGAAGGGCAGAGCAGTGGCTTGAGTTAACCCTTGATGCCCCTTGGGGCTCCTGGCAGGGGCAGCAGCCGGTCCCCAACAGGAGGAGATGTCACATGGAGAAGGTCAAACACTGCCAGGGGGCTGAGGAAAGAGCCACAGCCTTCATGTGGGTGAAAAACAGAATGGTTTTTGGGGCTGACTCCTTTCCTCAGCCTGCTTCACCCCTGCAGCAGCCTGACCAGCTCCCATGAGTGACCACCATGGATAACTCCCATGGATAACCACCCCCAAGGATGTGGATCCTGGGGTAAGGTCTCATGGGAAAGATCTGGAAAAAAGGTTTCAAGGCCAGGCTGGACAGAGCTTGGAGCAGCCTGGGCTAGTGGAAGGTGTCCCTGTCCATGGCACGGGGTGGAACAAGGTGAGCTTTAAGGTTCCTCCAACCCAAACCATTCCAGGATTCTGTGATGGCACCACCCTGGCTCCAGAAAGAAGCCACCACACTGGGACTAAAACTCACCATAGCTTAAGAGATTTAAAACCCAACCATTACAAACAACAACCCCAAAGGCCACTCGGTGCAGACAGCACCCAAATCCCTTCAACCCTGCTTGGCTTTCCCAGCACTGTCACAGACACTGTGACTGGCACAAGCCAGGACTTGGGGCTGGGAACAGAGACCCTGCAAAGCTGCTGTTTGCAGAGGGCTGTGAGGAGCTGAATGCCACCAGACCCTCAGGATGCCTCCACTCCCAAGGCAAGATCCAGATCTCCTTCCCTTGGATCCATCCCCGAGTATATTGCAAGCTCTGGAAAAGCTACAAGGCTTTGGCAGCAGTTTCAAGGGCTGACCCAGGAATTATCTAATAACAAAGCAAGGTCCTTCCTGAAATACCTCCTCCTCCTCTGTCTTTTTCTCTCCTTCTGTGTATTTATGCACAAATATGCCCATATTTATACACCCACGTGCCACACTCTCATAACGCCAATCCAGAGATCCTTTTCTTCTTATAGCTCAGCGTTCAGATCTGTAGGACTTTGACACAGTCACTGCAGGGATTAATTTTCCCAATAAAACATCGTGCCCCAGAGAGATCATTTTTTCCCTAATCACTTGGAAGGATCCAGCTGGCACACGAGCCTCACCCCATTGCCCCCAGCAGATATTCTGGAAGATTTGAAAGGGCTGATGGGCTGCCTGCAGGCTTGGGCACGAGGTTGGGTGTTAGGAGACAGCTAGCTCTGCAGTCACAGCTTTCCATCTCTCCAGAACCGTGGCACAGTGGCTAAAACTAAAATAGAGGCGCTGCCTCCTCCGGGTGCCAAGGCAGGAGCACCTCCACAGACCAGAGAGCTCCAGGCTTCCATTCCAGGCCTGGAGAGAGGGAAATGGCTCCTCAGGAGGAGGAGGAGAGGAACCAGACTAGCTCTGTTTAGGGTCCTGATGGACTCTAACACAGCTATGGGACCATCCCCTTTCCCAATCCCTAATTTAGCATCCTCAGTCTGAGCCACTTTGCAGCTCATTTTTGCACCTTTCAGAGTCAGGAGGAGATGGGGATGCTCAGCATCTCCACAGAAACAGGCCCAGACTCTCTCAAACCACATTCCTTAAGGAAAAAAAAATAATTTAAAAAAGAAGAAAAAAATATCACAGTCTCCTCCTGAAAAACTGGTTCAAGATCACATCAGTGAGTCAGAAGCAAAGCTAGAAATAGCACTAGAGCTCCGACCTGCAGGCACAAATCCCATTAAAAGCTGTAGGGGAACCATTTCTCTGTGAGAAGCAGAAGTCTGGACCCCTCTGCTCTGAGCAGCCACGGATCCCTCCCAGCCATGGCCTTCACCACCCTGAGCACTGAGCCTGAGCACTGAGCCTGGGCATTTATTTCCATTGTGCCCCACACAAGGGCAGCCCAGAGCTCTCCCACCAGGGTGGTTTTCCCCAGGAACATCTGCCAGGGTCAGGGCAGGAGTGCGGGATCTGTCCCAAGGGAGGGACTGGCTGTGCTGGCCCTGCCATGGGGACAGTCATCACCTCACTCAGTGACAGCAGCAGTGTGGCCTCTTGCTCTTCATCCCTGTTTGCCCCTGCTGTGTGGCTGTGGAGCCTCCCAAGGCAGCCAGCACCCCCCAGATTGGAGATTGGGTTTGGATGTTTGGATCCTGCTCATGGATCCGCTCTCCCCTCCTGCCTGGCCCACAGGAGCACCATGCCCAAAACCACACCTGCCCAAAGGAAAACCTCCCCTTTCTCCTCACCAAACCACCACAACACACATCCAGAGCTTTGGCCAACACCACTCCAAACCACCCCAATGCCATGCTGGGTGTTCAACAACCAGAAAATTCTCAAAGTACCACAGAGCACCAGAATCCTCCAAAGAACTGCAGCAAAACCACCAGCAAAACATCTCAGCCCTGACCAGGAATGGGATCACCTGGTGCTGAGGGCACCCAGAGGATCCCAGCCCATCAGCAGCTCCCCTGTGTGAGCCCATGTCCCCACAGAGCCACCAGGAGCTGGATCCATGGAGCTTGGCCACCCTGCCTGGGAATGGGGCCCGAGCTGGTGACTCTCACCAGCCCTGTCCCATCCAACAGGATGAGCTGCAGAACTCGGGATTTATTGCTTTTGGTTGTGTTGGCTTTTTTGTGTGCATGCATGAAGGGGCTTCAGGGTCTCCCTTTCCCAGCAAAGTGGAGTGCAGGACTCCCAAAACAACGAGATCCAATTAAAAACAAGCTGAGGACATGAGCATCCCTGAGCTCCAACTGAACAGGGATCAGAACAAGGATGCTGCTGGTCCTCTGCCCCACACAGGAGCAGGGACTGCCATGCCCAAACCATGGACACTTGGAATTAATTATAGCCAGGCCTCAATCAATCAATCAATTAATCAAATAAAACTGAGGAGTAATTCCACGTGGCCAAGGGGAGCCCCATCAGCACAAGATGGATCCTGCTCTGGAGTGGCATTTGGAGCCATTGCTGTAGATACTTTAGCACCAGTTGGATTGTTGGCAGGAGCAGGGGTTTCCTCTCTGAGGAAGGAAGGGTCTGGCTGAGGCCTCCCCAGGCTCCTTGTGCTCACCCTCCATGCAATGTTTCAGGGCTGATCATGTCCCATTTCAGCCCAAATTCACCCCAGCTGAACCCTGTTCCACAGCCCAGGGAGGCTTTGCTCATCCGTGACCTTGGCAGAGATTTTCCTCCATCTCCCCTGACCTGGAAGAGGAGCAGGGCACCTCTCCCTGAGGATTGTCAGCAATGAGGAAAACACAAGAAAATCCACACAGGGATGGGGAAAGCAGGTGAGATTCCCCAAGGACCAACAGCTCTCACCCATCCCCAAATAACATGAGGGATGAAGAGAGAGAGCCTCAGGCTCTCTGCACCTTGTCCCCTTGCTCTTAAACACCCTGAAAGAAGGCAAAGCAAAGGCTCAGAGATGCCAGCTCAGATCCAGGCTACCTCAGCACCTGCCCACTCCATCATAAAGGAATAAACCCCAGCCCTGAGGGGGTTGAAAAGGACCTTTCAAGCCCAAAACACACCTTGCCCTGGCAACCCCACGGGCTCCAGGGGCAGGCCACCTTGCTCCAGCCCATGTCCCACCATCCACCAGCCCTGAGCTGGGACATCCCTGATACCCCAGGAGCTCTGTTTGCTGAGGATTCGGCCCTGTAGTCGCTCTCTAAATATCTATACACACACACATGCTCAGGAATTCTACGGGAACGGCTGAAAACTGCTGAACAAACAAGTCAGGAGAGCTGGAACCTGCTATTCCACCTGCTCCTCGTGCCCTCTCCGCTCCGCCGTGGTTTCTGCTCCTGACACCACGATTAATGACTAATTACTCGCCCCATAATGAGCGCAGGTGTTTAACTTTCAGCTCACCTTCCCTGGCTTGCATTTGTCAGCTCTTGTGTCTGGATGCTCGGACACTCAGGCTCTGCCTTGTTATCTCTCAGGCTTTGCACTGTTATCTATCCAACTGTTGTCAGCACACGCCTTCCTCATCCGGTTTTTAACTATAATGGAGATTTTTTAAATTTCCATGAATCTCCTTCAAGCCACCGGAGAATCTATAAACACTATAAACATGAATACTGTATAGTCTACTAAGAAAATATATATTTGTGTGTGTATTAAATATTCAGATTCATGCAACAAATATCCATGCAGCTGTACTGTATTACTGGTTAAATTTCACTGCAGTATAAATATATTATAGGCCACAGCATAGTTGCTCCAGTTTTATATATAGATATAAAAAAAGATGCTTTTTCCAACTCATTTTCAATGTGTCAGTGGAGGTGTCTTTGGTGATCCTGGAAATATTGATGATGGAAGTGTCATCTAAATAAATAAATAAATTCCAAGCTCTTGATTTATTTACTCGTCCCTCCCGATGCCTCGCATAGAAAATTTAAGACTTAATAAATAATGTGCCGTCACACTAATTATCCCTCCCCTGGGCCTCACACTGGCACACTGCAGTGGCTGAAACTATTGCAGCATGCAGCATTTTCAGTTATGAAACACAAGCCGGGTGCCGCGCTCGCGCTCGGCTCTCCCGGGGCAGGGGCTGAGCCCTCCAGCAGCCCAGCCCCACAGCCACCCTCCAGGAACTCCTGCCTGACCTTCCCCAGCTGCTCCCCATGCCTGGCAGCTGGCTGTCACCCAGCACAGGCACCAGGATTCAGCCCTGGACCTGCCCCTTCCATCCCCATCCCGCTGCTGGAAGAGCCTGTCCCCTCGGTATCTTTGGAAACCCACGAGCCTGGGATGGGAGAAGTGCAACAAAAATGGTTTGGATTTGTTGGCTTTTTCTTTTTGCACGGACGCTTATTCGGTGCAGAAATCAAAGGTTAAAAGTCACTTACACAGCTATTGCTTCCCATGCAGAACCAAATATACACCGTAGAAAATACTGTATTAACTACAATGCAGAGCAGCACTCAATATCTGCAATTGTTCCACTTCAGCTTTAAATACGGGACTAGATTTTAGCGACTAGACATCGGTTAGCATTTTGGTGATATTCACATAGTTTGTGTTAGCTAGGGTGCAATTGGCTGTCTTCAAGTTCTCCTCCCTAAAATCCTCATTGCTATTGTTTACACCTTCCTGGATCTCCATATAATCAGACTTACTAATAGTAGAGGCACTTCTGCTTTTCTTTAGGTCAGGGGAAGAGGGGATCTTTGGGCAGCTGGTTACTTGCAAATATTGAGCCTGCTCCTCTCCCTCGGTCTCCCGGTGGTAGAAGTAATTGAAGTTAGACACTATGACGGGCACTGGTAAGGCAATCGTTAATACGCCAGCGATGGCACACAAGGAACCCACTATTTTCCCCCCGATGGTGGTGGGGACCATGTCTCCGTAGCCAACAGTCGTCATGGAAACCACAGCCCACCAGAAGGCATCGGGGATGCTCGGGAACTGGGACTCGCTCTCGTCGGCCTCGGCAAAATAGACGGCGCTGGAGAAGAGGATGACGCCGATGAAGAGGAAAAATATCAAGAGGCCCAGCTCCCTCATGCTGGCCTTGAGAGTCTGGCCCAGGATCTGCAGCCCCTTGGAGTGCCGGGAGAGCTTGAAGATCCTGAAGACCCGCACCAAGCGGATGACTCTGAGGATGGCCAAGGACATGGCTTGCTGGCCCTGCTGGCCATCCTCTGGCTTCTCGGCCAGCTCCGTCCCCAAGGTGATGAAGTAGGGGATGATGGCTACGATGTCTATAATGTTCATGATGTTGGTAAAAAAACCAGCCTTGCTGGGGCAGGCGAAAAACCTCACCAAGAACTCGAAGGAGAACCAGATGATGCAAAGTGTCTCCACGATGAAGAAGGGGTCTGTGAAAGAAGTGGACTGCTGGTACCCCATGCTGCTGTTGGAGTAGGGGGGATGGCTCAGCCCGCTGCCGTGCATGTCTTCGTTCTCATCCCGAAAAATGGGCAATGTTTCCAGGCAAAAGCTGACGATGGAGATTAAAATCACCATGACAGAGACAATAGCTATAATCCTGGCAGGGCCTGAGCTCTCGGGGTACTCAAAGAGCAACCACACTTGTCTCTGAAACTCGTTCTCAGGCAACGGCCTCTCCTCTTCCTTGATGTAGCCTTCATCCTCCCGGAACATCTCCATGGCCTCTTCCCCCAGCTCGTAGAAGCGGATCTCTTCGGAGAAGATGTCCAAGGGCACGTTAACCGGCCGCCGCAACCTCCCCCCGGACTGGTAATAGTACAAAATGGCATCGAAGCTGGGTCTGTTGCGGTCAAAGAAGTACTCGTTCCGGAGAGGGTCGAAATACCTCATCCTCTTTTTGGGATCCCCTAGCAAGGTCTCTGGGAACTGGGCAAGTGTCTTGAGCTGCGTCTCGAAGCGCAGCCCCGAGATGTTGATGACCACCCTCTCACAGCACTCATGATCGGTCTCGGGGTTGTACGTGTCCTGCGGGTGACCGGGAAGAGCTGCAGCTTCATCTGCAGGATCTCCAGTGGCAACTGTCATTATTGGGCTTTAAAAGAAATCCTTATGCTAAACTCTTCCCAGCGCCCGGCGGTGGGATCGGGTTCAGGGCAGGGCTACTATCCTGCAGAAGGACAGGTACGTAGGTTTGGAAGAGTCTCATGAAAAGGCGAAGGGATGAGATAAAAACAGAGGAAAAAACAAAAAAAAAAAAAAAAAAAACAAGAAGAAGGAGAAGAAGAAAGAAAATCGCCCCTGCTGAGAAAGAGAGAGATGGAATAAAGTTGGTGGGAGGAGAGCAGATCCCTTCTCTAGCACGTCTATCCCCTTCCTGGAGGGGTTAATTTGCCTTCCTTGGGACAGAGTTCAACAACTCCCATCTAAACCCATTAGGTGGAACAGAGAAAACACCTGAGGAACTGTCACCTGTTCAAAGCCAGTGTGGGAAAACTGGCATGGGTAAACTAGGGCTAATTTTTTGGCTAAATATAAAAATTCCAGTTAAAAAAAATAAAGAGGGGGAAGGGAAGAAAAAGGAAGGAAGAAAAATAACCCCATCCAGCCCTGACGTGTTGAGAGGACCCCGCGGGGTGCCGGGCTCAGCTCATTTCCAGGCATGCAGCTAAGGGTTAATTAACATTTAACCGTGCAATCTCAGGCAATCTACCCTCCAGGAAAGCTCCAGCTCCGCTTTTAAGTTTTAACACCTTCCCAATCCTCTTTCCCTGGTGTCATGCTGCCCTCCCTGCCTGCAGCCGAGCTCTGCGGCTGCCGGAACGTGGAGCCCGCGGTCGCAGCTGCCCCGCGGAGCACCGCAGTCCCCCTCCTCGAGCGCTGGTGTCCCGGCTCCTGTCATCCTCTGCAAACCACCATGGCACACAGAAAACAAATCACATTACCTGGAGAAGCCAAATCTTAGTGTCTCTTAGTAACACCGATTATCTGACCCCTGGGGAAATCCTAGAGAGAAATACAGGCTTCCAAGATCCCCATAATTTCCTCTCTCTTCAAAGTTAAAAATAATGGTGAGTCATCGTAGAAAAAGGAGAAGGGGCATAAGAGGGGTTAGATTCCCAGATGGTGGAAGTCAGGTCTTGTAATGGTTTGGACTGGAGAGAGAGAGAAAGAGAGACAGAGAGACAGAGAGACAGAGTCTTCCCGGGAGCTGTTGCAGATCTGCACTTCAGGGCAGATGAGCGTCTGTCTGATGCCTTCGGTGAGACGGTGAAAAGCTGCTAAGCTCAGCAAAACCCGATGTCCCCAGTGTCCTCGGGAGGTGTGGCATCGCCTGGAAAAAACACCGAGAAGGTAGCAAGCTGCGGGGGTCCGCCTAGAGCATCCGCAAAGCCGCGGCTCCTCCGGGCACCCCGCTTTTCCCCCGGCCGGGCGGGAGCTGCCCGCCCAACCCGCACTGCAACACGAGAGAGAGAGAGAGAGAGAGAGACGAGGCGGAAAAAACCAGAGCCCCGTGTCCCTGCGCTGCGCTCAGCCCAGCGGGGCCGGCTGCCCGCCGAGCCCGTGCCAGCCGGAGAGCGGGGGGGACAACGACGCAGCCCCCCCGGCTTGGGGCTCTGCAAAGCCACCCAAGGTCCCCGGGGGTCGGTGTCACCCACCGGGCACAGCACCCACGGTGGCTGTGTGGCGTTCCCGGTGGCTCAGGAGGCTCCGGTTTCACCCACCGGAGCGAACCCCTCGCCGGTCCCCGGTTGTCCCCCCACCAAGGCCAGCAGCCCCTCGGTGATGGCTCCGAGCACCCACGAGCAGCGGGACCCACGCGAGCTGCATCCACCCTCCCCATCCTGCCGAGAGCCAGCCCCCCCCGGCCGACCCACCCCCGTGGGAATTCGGCTCCGCTGGGTGAAATTCCTGCTGGGGATGTTGAGGCTCATGTCCCCCCGGTGGGCGCCGGCTCCTCAGCATCCCTGCTCCGGATCATCCTGCATTGCCTCGCACCACGGAGATGCTCAGCCCATGGGAGAGGGCCGACCAGCCGCTCATTTTTTTGCCTTTTTAAATTTTTTTTCTCCCCCCCTCCCAAATGAAATAAAAACCCCTCTAACCTCCCTTCTTCAGCTCCAACTCGACTTGTCTACTTTGAGCCAGGATTACAGAACCGGGCAGGGGAGGCAGGTGGAAAATAACCCCGCGGTCCCAATCTCCTCGGCAAAGATTTCAGCCATCTCCAGGCCATTTACGCCTGTGGGTTCCTCTCTTCATCCCCCGAGGTGCAGATATTGCCGCAGATCCCTCTTTTCTTGGAAATTTCCCTTCTCCGTGCAACCCTCCTCTCCCTTCTCCTTATGCACTAGAAAAAATAGTACAACCCTGACGAGGCTTGCAGCATTCAACCGCTTCTCTTAACCCTTTTCTGCCAGGCCCGGAGGAGAGGAGGTCGCGTTTGTCCCAGTTTTTATCCTTTTCCTGCATTTCCTCCCCACCACTCGCTCCCCAGCGGCTCACCAAGGAGTTCAGCTGGATTTGACCTTCCCTGGCTCCTCCGAGCATCACGCCAGAACACCACAAACAACATCTTCCCGCTGCTGCAGGAAAGATCTGGCAGCCACCAACCTCCATCTCACCAAAGATCAGCCAACCTTCAATGTTTTATTTTTTTTTTTTTAAATAAACACGCCGTTTTCCTCCTGCCCATAAACTCTCTCCTCCCCCTTTCTCCCTTCCCCAAACACCCCGGATTTGTTAAACAGCACAGAAATTTAGTTTGTTTTTATTTAACATGTTGATTTTTATTTGGCACGGGCTCTGGGCTTCTTCCTCCGGCTCCAAATCCGAGCGCCGATGCTCGGTGCGGTTTTACGGCATCGTCTCAGCTGACATCACCCATCCCAACACTCAGTTTCTCCTACTTTCTCCCCATCTCAAACAACCCCTTCTCAAGCTTCTTTGGGGTTAATTCATGCAAATTTGGGGGCTGAAGGGGGGGGGATGGAGGAGGTGAAGATTTGCCCAAAGCCCCTCAGTCTGTTCTCCGCCCCGCACTGAGCACTGCGGGCGGGAGTCGCAGGATTCGGGGTCGTGTTTGCCACTCAAGCACGACTCCCTCGCTTTGCACCGCTCCTGCCAGGCTGTGTTCGAGCAGAGAAAAGGGGGAAGGATGCAGGGATGGGGTGGAGGGGAGAGAAAAAGGCACCAACTTACACTGGGCTCTGCAGTCGGGCATGCGGAGAATGCACAAGCAGCTGCTCTGCTCCCGCCGCTGCCGGCACCTCTCACCCACAGCCCCCCAAACTCCTACCCCGGAGTCAACCTCTGAAGGCAGCTCAGCTTCTCCATGAATATTCATGAGATTAATATGAGCGTCTTCCCCCCCCTCCCTCCCCTCCACCTCCCCCCGCAGCCCTCCTCCCAAGCAGGAGACCTAGATTTCAACCACTGGGAAATAATCATATCCCTGGATATCCCTGGATACACGGGGCTGCTTTGCCATGTGCCTCCAGCCCATGCCGTGCTCTTGGTGACAGCCTGGATCTGCTCAGGGGACATCTGGGGGCTGCAGAAACACCCTGCAGCTCTGGGCAAGAATTGGACTTGCAGGAGCTGGGGTGAGGAAGTGAAAAGCAATAATTTTATATCACTTTGCATTTACTGAGGTGCCTTGATGAGGAGGCTTCTCCCATCCCAAAGGAAGGAGATGGCCAAGATCATACCAACATAAAGGACCTATAAATCAACCTCTGCCTTCAGGAATGAGGTTTGGCCCACTCTGCCATCCCCCCATGGCCCCACAAGGAGCACCAAGGAAGCAACAAGTCCCACAAGGCTCCTGGCACCCAAGGCACGAGTGCTGGAGGAGGCAATGGGAAAATATTTCTATTTCCATATAGAGAAGTCAGGTCTGCATGGAGTTACCAGAGCCAACACTGATCTCTCCAGGGACACACTGAGGTGGGATGGAGGGCCTGGAACACCCTGAACACCTGAGAAAATCAGTGCTCAGTGTGGTGCCCAGTCATCCAGTGGAATGTGGGGACTTGGTAAGGATAAATCCCAGTATTTAACTCCTGACATTCCTCTTCACCTTGGAACAAAATTGTATTTTCCCAAGCCCCAGCCAGATAATTGATATTGAAAATTAATGTCAAAGCCTACAGGAAAACTGGGAATCCTTCACAACCAGGCCTGGCACTGTGGGTTTCCTTGGGGAGGAGGACACCCTGGGTTTTTAATGTCAGCTGCACCATTTTAGCCTTTTCTGGAGGCAGATCTGCCACGCCAGGGTGGGCTGAATGCAGAAAATGACGTGCCCAAGGCTGCTTCTTATGCAATATGTAGAAACTGAGGCTGGGCATGGAACAATTCAAGTGGAGCTGAATTTCCAGCGTGCTCCTCCTTGTGAAGGCTCTGCAGAACCAGGGGGATTCGTCACCCAAACAGCACCAGCTCCGTGCACAGAGCCAAACTCCCGTCTCCAGCAAATCAGGGGAATTTCTCTGAATTGAGTGACGCTCTCTCCTGATTTACTACCCTAATTGTGAGCTATTATTATCATGCCTGTGTCTGCACCCTCCTCCCCCAGCCGTGCTGACAGCTCCAGACGGATCCCAGCCTCTCGGAGAACCAGGAGAGATGAGCTCTGCACCCACTTGGCTCTTTCACAAGGGTTTAACAAGATGACGCCTTTGCTCGGTGTTATTATGAAATAATAATTCCCTCCTGAATTATTTCTCTCATCTCAATGGGTTTAATAGGCACCCAAACTGGAATTTGTACCCTGCGTGTGTGTGTGGTGCTGGGAAAAGCACTCGGTGGGAGGATGTTCCAGGAACCAGGAGATCTTGTGGCCAGGGGATCTCTCCTTCTTTCCTTTATGCCCAGGGATGCTCCCAAGGGCTGTTCCAACCTTCTATGGGTTTGCCACACAAATAGTAAAAAATAATAAAATATAAATAGCAAAAAATGTGATTTCTCCACATTTTTCCACTGTATCCTGCTGGCAGTGGGGCTGGGAGATGCTCCTGGAAGTAGTGTTGTGGGGAAGGGATGAAAGCCACAGGGCAGGGTTGTGCCAGACCTGGCCTCAGCTGAATTCAAGTCCCAGGATCATTGGAAAGCCCAACTCACACCCAACCCCACTGCTCAGGGCACCCAGGGTGGGACAAGCTCTGCAAAGAGGACAGAGCCTGTGCCAGCACCTCCACACGTCCTGCACAGCCTCAGACCATGGCAATGCTCTGATGTCCCTCCTGGGGACCCCATCCCATCTCCTGCAAAGCCAGAGGGACTTTGAGGGCTGGAGCAAATGCCCACAGCCATTCTGGAATAGGGATCCAAGCACTGCCCAGCTTGGGGTCGGGCAGTGCAGAGCACTGAGCCCCATCTCCGTGTGAGCCCCATCTCCGTGTGAGCCCCATCTCCGTGTAAGCCCCATCTCCATCTGAGCCCCATCTCCGTGTGAGCCCCATCTCCGTGTGAGCCCCATCTCCATGTGAGCCCCATCTCCATCTGAGCCCCATCTCCATCTGAGCTCCATCTCCGTGTGAGCCCCATCTCCATGTGAGCCCCATCTCCGTGTGAGCCCCATCTCCGTGTGAGCCTCATCTCCATGTGAGCCCCATCTCCGTGTGAGCCCCATCTCCGTGTGAGCCCCATCTCCATCTGAGCCCCATCTCCATCTGAGCCACGGTTCTCCAGCTGAAGGTGTTGACATAACTGGGCCTTGTGTCATCTCAGGAGCTGTGAGAGCTGTGAGTGAGCTCCCAGGGCTGTGATTCACCCTGCAGGGAAAGCATCCGAGCTCCCACCCGCTGCTGACGTCAGGGCATGGAGCTCCTGGACCCCCAGCACCCCCTCACCCCCCAGGAGACATCTAAAAATGTCACAGGAACACGGTGACACGGAGCCACAGAGCCAGCTCTGCTCTGCCAGGGCAGGTGCTGCTGGAGAATCCCAAATTCCGTGGTGGGATGGGGCAGAGAGGCTTCCCCCGTGCTGGGAGATGGGGAAAGGGTTGGGATTTGTCTGGAGTGATGTGGGGAAGGAGGAGCAGAGCAAAAAGAGATAATGGGCAGGGCTGCTTGTCCCTGGGAGAACGTCCTGGACCCCAAGAGAATCTCCTGGAAGGATCTCCTGGATCCTGGGAACATCTCCTGGTTTCTGAAGAAATCCTTGGGAGATCCTCCTGGGTCCTCTGGGCTTCTCCTGGTCCCTGGAAAGGCACAACTGCTGAAGGGAAAACAGCAAAAATCACCTCTCTGCAGAGGTGACATTAAACAGATCCCTCATCTTGGGCTGCGGCACCCCAAGGTGAGGGGGAGGTGATGAACCCCTGGATTTCCTCTCCCTCAGGTCTGGACCAGCCCATGCCCATCTCCTGGTGGATCATCCCCCTTCCTCCAGCTGTGGGGGGCTGTTCTCTCACTCCAGGGGTTGGTGCTCACTGAGAAACAGGGAAATGGGGCCAAAAGCTGAAACCTTCTGGTTGTTGAGATTAGAGAAGAGAAGACTGAGGGGAAATGGAAGAAACCTGCAGGAAATGGCCAAAACCTCAGCTGGAGATGAGCATTGTCTGCAGACAGATGTCCTTTGCCTGGGGGGAGCTGTGGGTGACCTCAGGGTCCTCTCTGCACTGCCCTGGTGGGACACAGCTCCCTCCAGCCTCAGCCCTGGGGCTGGTCCCCATGCAGGTGATGGCCAGGGTGGAAACACCTCCCTGACAGCCCAGATGGGATGAGCAGCCCTGCAGACGCTGTTTTTAGAGCCTGTGGGTTCAGCCCGAGTGTCTGCTGGTGCTGGGAGGGGGCCAAGAGCTGCTGACAGTCAGATCTGAGCCACGGGGTGGGATGAGATGTTCCCATCACCCCAGAGTTTCCTCCCTCCCCAGGGAGCTGCAGGACTGCAAACAAGCTTGGAGGAAAAGCGCTTGGAGAGGATGATTTCCCTCTTCTCCTCCTCCCACACAGAGCTGCTGCAGGGAGGAGAAGCCAAGGGCTGAGGCTGGGGGTGCCTTCCCCAGGGCTTGGGCATGATGGTAGTGTGGGCAGGGTGGCATTGTGGGCATGGTGGCACTGTGGGCACTGTGGGCAGGGTGTCAGACACGAGATGGTCCTGAGTGGGATGGCCACAGATCTGGCCAAAGTCCTGGGCTCTTACAGGACATGCCAACCCCATGGCCTTGCCAGATGAGGAGCTGTGCCAAATTATGGAATCCCAGAATGGTTTGGGTTGGAAGGAACCTTAAAACTCATCTCATTCCACCCCCTGCCATGGCGGGGACACCTTCACTATCCCAGATTGCTCCAAGCCCCCTAAAGCCTGGCCTTGGGCGCTGCCAGGGATCCAGGGGCAGCCTCAGCTGATCTGGGCACCTGTGCCAGGGCATCCCCACCCTCACAGGGAGGAATTCCTTCCTTGTCTCAAATCTAAATTGAACCCTTTTAGTTAAAATCCTGGGTTATGCCCTGCCTGGCCTGTGCTAGGTTCTGAGCCGTGCCAAACCATGAGCTGTGCCAGGCTGTGAGCCACACCCAGCCAGATTGTGCATGGTGCCAGTTTGGGAGCTGTGCCAGATTCCAGGCCAGGCCAGCCCACTCTGCCTGCCCTCAATGTCTCCAGAAGCCCCCAGCTTCACCCTGTGACCAAGCCCCCTCCATATCTCTACTGCCCATCACAGCTCTCCCCTGGAAGTGGCTGTGCCATGGTGGAAAATTCCTGGAAGAAAAGAACCAATATTTGATGCACATTTCCAAAGCATTTGGAGGACACCCAATATTTATTGTCCGTGCCCAGCTGCTGGGAGATGCCCCATAGTGGTGGCACTGACCTGGCCCTGGGAAGGTGTCCCCAGCTCTCTCTGCTGACCCAGGCAGGTGACAGATCCAGGGTGCAGCTGGCACAGGGAGATCAAAGTGACACTTTCAAGGCTGTGTGGGCAGGTGCCAGAGCCCCATCTGCTCCCAGCAGGACCAGAGCCCCCTGCCCAGAACCCATGGGGAATGCCACCGGGATCCATTGGGAATGCCACAGGGATCCATTGGGGAATGCCGCTGGGAATGCCTTTGGGATCCATGGGGAATGGCTCTGAGATCCTCTGGGATCCATGGGGAATGGCTCAGGGATCCTCTAGGATCCATTGGGAATGGCTGTGGGATTCCATTGGGAATGCCCTGGGGATCCATGGGGAATGCCACTGGGAATGCCCTGGGATCCATGGGGAATGCCCCGGGATTCATTGGAGAATGCCCTGGGGATCCATGGGGGAATGTCCTTTGGGATCCATGGGGAATGCCCCTGACAGGCAGGATCCTCTTCCCCGTCATTCCTCCACTGTATTTACTATTTCTCCATCTCCCACCCCCTCTTTTGGGAAGAGACAGACTTCCCCGTTTCCATGGCAACACTCCCCCTCTCCCCTCATTTCTTCAAAGAGGTTTTCATCCCTTTCTTTCAAAAAGAGCTATTTTAAGCCACGGCTTCCCCTTCTCCCCCTCCCCACACTCTGCTTCCAGCTCACGTTTTCCCAGACACGCAGCAGCCACCAGGAGCTGTGGAATCACCCCCAGTTCTGGTGACTTGGCTGGGGCAGGAGCAGCTCAAATCCACAGCCCAGATCCTGAGGGTTCCCTTGATTTGTGCTCAAACCCTCTGGGGCTGTGGAATTTAATTTTGGCTTATTAAAAATTGCTGGTGTTTGAGGGAAGGTCCTGGGAGCATCCAAAGTCCCTTCACACTGCAACACCCACTGTGATTCCACAGCCCTGGGAAGCCAGAGGAATATTTCATTCCCTGACACCAGGACAAATCAAGAGACACCTGACAGAGCAGGAAATAAATTCTCTTCCATCCTTCCCAAATATCAACAGGGCAGAAACAACACCCAGATCATCAGGATTGGGGCTGATTGTGAAGGATCCTCAGGATTGGACCAGCATGGTGAAGTGAGGGGCTGGAAATACAGCACTGGGAGGACAAAATCAATAATCTATCCATAAATAGAATAATAACAAATGGCCTGGATAAAGTGCTGTTAAGTAAAGGAGAATTCCATAGGGGGAATTATAACCTTAGCATTCCCGTGGATAAAAATGAGAGCAGAAGGATGGACAAACACCCATTGTAGAATGGTTGGAACACGAAGATCCTTGGATACCACTGTCCACTCAAAAGGAGGGAAGTGAAATATGGAAGGAGAATTCCATAAGGGAAATTATATATGGAAGTGAAATATGGAAGGAGAATTCCATAGGGGAAATGATAACCTTAGCATTCCCATGGATAAAATGAGAACAACCATTGTAGAAGGATGCCAGGCCTGATTGGAGCACAAAGGCAGATCCTTGGGTACCACTATCCACTCAAAAGGTGGGAAGTGAAGTATCCCAGACAAGGGTTGCTTATCAAGGAGTGGTTTGAGGAGCAGGGAAATACCTGTAGCAATCTGGAAGCATCTGCAGCATCCTGGAAACGTCACAGTTGGAAGGTCTGGATGCTCTGGCTTGCAAAGAGGGACAGGACACAGGTCATTAAAATCCTGCACGGTGCTGAGGAGCTGAGCAGGGAATGATGAATTGATATTTCTTCACCATGCAGGGAGCAAATGTCTCACAGGGAAGCTCCCAAGCAGGAAATTTCAAGGGGAGGATTTACAGCACAGCTCTGTCGCTGTGCAGGGAAGTGCTGCAGGAGCTGCCACCAGCCCTCCCAGGGGATGCCCACACTCTGGCACAGCAAAGCAGGAGCTGAAAGGCAGCCGAGAGCATCCTTTGCACAGCCAGGCTCCTCCAGAGCCCCTGGAGCAGAGAGAGGTGAAACAACAGTTCCAGCACTCAGTGCTGCTTTAATAGGAACTTCTCTGCCCCTATCACAATTCCTGAGGCTGACAGGATCAAGATGTTTTGCAAAGTTCAGGAATTTGAGGTTCTCCATTGCTGCTGAATTCCCCTGGTGTGATCCTGCCCAGGGTGGCTGTGGGCACTGAGTGCTGGAACTGTGGTTTCACCTCTCCCTGCTCTCCAGGCTTGCTGTAGGCAAGATGATCCATGGTGAGCAAAGTCAGCTCAGAAACTCCCAAATGCTCCCAGTGTGGCTGTGCTGGATGTTCCCAGTAACTGCTGGCTGCTGTGGGTGGCAGGGCACATTTTGGGCTCGCTCAGGGTCTCTCTGAGGTGGATTTTAGCACCTCTTGCTGCTTCATTCTCTGCTGTGACCTGGATCTCTGTATCAGCTCCCCAAAGGGTTGTGGTGCCTCCAGCTGCAGGTTCTGTTAATGTGAGGTTACCTGGGGGGTGCTTGAACATCTGGGAGAGACAGGGTATGGGAAAACCTGAGCTTTGGGTTTGCCGCCAGCCAAAATGACATCAGCCAAAAAAGCACATGGGGCTGCTCTGCTCCCACCCCTGAGCCCCCAGCTCAGCACATGAAGCCTCTTGCAGGGTTTCCTCCTGGATTTCAGCCCCAGGACTGGGATTTGCAAAAATAACCAAGTCACTTTGGATAATAGTTCGTGCTCCTGGCTCAGTGACCACTAAAATGAAATCCCCCTGCAGCAGCCTGGGACACAGCACAGCAGCACTTGTGTCATTTCATCATGGAATCACCAAGCCATGGAAATTTGGAATGGTTTGGGTGGGGAGAGACCTTAAAGCTCATCATGTTTCATCATCCTCTGCCATGGGTGAAATCACCTTCCAGCAGCCCAGGTGTCTCCCCAGGGATGGGGCAGCCACAGCTTCTCTGGGCAACCCAGGAGAAACAACTTCAATATCTTTAAGGCAACCAAAACCAGAACTTTTGCAGTTTTTGGCCACACTCACTTTTGGGTGAAGCTCACAGATGTGGTTTGAAGCCAAGAACAAAGTTTTTAAATGAACTAATGATCTCCTTTTGCAGGATTCCCACTGGGATCAGAGCAGATGGGTCCAACCCCTCCTCCTGCACTCACACCATCAGTGACATCCCTTCTTGTGACACTTCATCAAAATTTTAAGAGTTTGCCTGGAGCTCCCTCAGTCCAGGTGTAGGTGCTGGAAATGTGCAGGTTTTACCCCAGGATGTTATTTCTCCAGCGGGGTAAATTTGACTCCTGTGAACAGCATTAAATTTCAGATTATTTAATCCTGAAAAATGAGTTGACGCTCATTAGGAGTGTCCTCAATTAGGAGACACTCCTCAAACCTCCTCCTCACACCATCCAACATCTCCTCTTCAGCGCCTTCAGTATCAAACACCACACGCTGCAGTTCAGCTGTTTTATTGAACTTTGTGTATGAAAGAACAGTTTCAAGTTCTAATGAGAAAAAAAAAATTAAAAATAAATTCAGCATCAGGTAAAAAAATCACGCAACTGAAAAAAATCACTTTTTTTTAACCAGAAATTGAACGCAAGGCCCACACCATGGTGGAGTCACCAGGCCAAGGGGATGCAGCAGCTGGTTTTAGCATCAGACTGGTATAAAAAAAACAAGTTTTAAACAGTTGCAACACAGCTCACTGGCAAAACCAGAATTTTAAATGAACTCAGAGTAACAAGACTGCATTAACATCTCCAGTTCAAAATTGCATCGCTCCTGTGGCACTGATTAGTCAAAATTCACAGACAAGTTCAGATTTACACAGAATTTCCCAACATTTCACTGCTCACAGACCCAGTGCATGTCCCAGGTGAGACAGTCATGGGAACATTCCTGCATTGCCCACTTGCACATGTGAAGGAAGGAAAGCAAAGTCAAAACTATATCCAGCCATCTCCATCCTGGGAAGATTCCATGAAAATCAGTTGCATAGTAAAGGATGGGAAATTAAGAAACATGAGCTGCTGCTGTGCTGGAGGAAGATGCAAACCCTCCCTCTTGCCACTTTTTGGGGTCTGAGGTGATGAATTTAGAGCCTGTTCTCCTTGCAAGGTGCCAAATGCAGCCATGGAATCCCTTTCCTGCAGCAGTGAGGGTGATTTTCCTGCAAGATCTGAGCACTTGGGATAACCAGGTCTAATTTCAGTGCACCAATGGCAGCACAAGGGATGTGGCAGCCAACACGCGTTTTCCATTAAAATTCCAATGTTTCAGGCACTTCCTGACTACATTTCCACTTAATACCTTTCGATTCACAATTCCAGCTCTATCCATGACTTGGGTGTTGCCAGGCAAATTTTTCCTGCTGTGAAATCATCCTCTGGAATAGAAATGGTGCATTTGAAACCCAGCAGCAGTGCCTGGCCTTGCTGTGGTCAGAGATGTGTTATGGACAGCACCAGTCAGAACAATCTCAGGCCATTTCCTTTACAGGTGCACTGATAAAATCATTGTGGACCAAGCAGGAAAAATGGGGAAAATAAACATAATTTACCTATATCTTAGAGGCTCGTGGAAAATATAGGGGTTAGAATGTGTAATTTAATTCACCCAGAGCTGCTACTTGGCTTTAATCTCAGGCTGAGACAGAGTTCCAGCTGGATTGTGCAATGCAGGAGAGTGGGGAGCTCTCAGGGAAGAAAAACTCCATCTCAGAAATTCCTTAATTTTGAAAGGATTCAGTAGCAATAACAGCGTTTGAACAGCTGGCTCAGAAAACACCCAAGTGTGTGAGGTAATGAAGCCTCCAGCAGGCTTGAGGCTGGATTCTGAGATGCCAATCCTGCAGGGGATTGCCTGTGGAAAGGGGCTGGAGGCTGGCATGGGACTGCAGGAATCACAGAATCACAGATTAATGCAATCCCAGGGTGGTTTGGGTTGGAAGGGACAGCTCATCCTGTTTCCATGGGCAGGGACACCTTCCACCATCCCAGACCACTCCAAACTCCATCCAGCCTGGCCTTGGACACTGCAGGGATGGGGCACCCTCAGCAAATCCTGACTTTTCCCCCAAATCCAGCAGGGCAGAGCAGCTTCCCAGTGTTCCCTCACTGCCTCTAACAGCCCATTCCAGCCTCAGGGCTAAGCCCTGTCCCTGTGCTGTGTCCCCTGAACCTTTGTAGTGTCCTGAAACACTTCTGGAGATCTTTTGCTTTCTAATTTTGCTGCCTTCTTAAACCAGCTTAAAACATGTCATTAAAAGAAGCGGCTTTACGTGACCCCACACCAGCCCAGCTCCCCAGATCCTCTTTTCCTGCCTCTGTGACAGCACAGGGCCAACAGCAGAGCTCTCATCACTTTAATTGCACCCTAAAATTAAAAGGGGAAGGGTTTGGTGCGTGTTCAGAGTCTAAAGAGCCCCGTCTGAGCACGACAGCTCCGAGCTGCTCCGGCGTCTGGGAGCACGGCTTTGAAGGGCTATGAATAAAGATGAGCAGCCTGCCTTGGGATGATTATGGGAATCAAAGCACGCTATTTTTTGGATCTTCTCTTGATGTCAGCCATCATTAAATCGCTGGGGTTTTTTTGTTTTTTTAAATCGACTGGATACATTTTTAATTTGTCTTCCCTTGCCAAGCGCAGCCCTGCCATGGCTGTCCCAGCACGATGGTTATCTGCAACACACACCAGGGTGGTGGCAACACAGATTAGCACACTGGACTGACAGGTAGAGACTATCAAACTCTCAATTATTGTGGAAAAACACATTTACACCCAGCTGGCTCAGTGAGCAAGCACGAGGAACCCAAGAGCACCGAGCAATGTCAGCGCCAAAACGTACAACACCAAGGAGAGGTGGAATTTGGCAAGATTGTCATCAGTGTGAGATGCTTGGGATGATTATGGGAATCAAAGCACGCTATTTTTTGGATCTTCTCTTGATGTCAGCCATCATTAAATTGCTGGCTTTTTTTTTTTGCTTTTTTAATCGACTGGATACATTTTTAATTTGTCTTCCCTTGGCGACCAAGCACGAGGAACCCAAGAGCACGGAGCGACAGAAAAGTACAACACCGAGGAGAGGTGGAATTTGGCAAGATTGTCGTCAGTGTGAGATGCTTGGGAGGTGGGGATGGGGTTTCCCACCACTTTAATAATCAAAATACAGTTTTGAGCCCTAACAGAGATGCTGTAACAAGTGGCTACTGAAAACAGACGAGGTATAATTATGTCACACACACACACATAATAAAAAAGCTCTCTGTAACACTGGTGAAAAATAAAAAATAACTTTAGTACTGATACATTCTATCCCCCATTTTAAGGGCTACTAGATCATGTTCCAAAAGAAACTAAATATAACACCTTTGGGACCAGGGCTTCCCAAGATCCAGGTCTGTGCTGCAATCCAGAAAATCAATTTTCCTCGTGTTAATGTGCCCTTATACCTGTGTGGGCAGCCTGGGGTTCCCCTCCTTTCATGGGGGTTTGGCTGTTGGCAGCCCAAACCCTTCAGGGCAGTGGAAAAGTGGGTTTGGGGTCATGGAAAAGTGGGTTTGGGGTCAGTCTCTCGTGATTTCAGAGCTGCTAAAGCTTTGTTCATTCTCCTTTGCAGGCTCAAGAGCATGCTGAGAACCTGTCACGCTGCAGGGAGGCTGCAAACAAATGTGTTTCACAGCTCCTTGGGGTTTTGGGTGGTGAGATGTCCCAAAAAAGGGCAGCTCCATCTCCCCCAGCCTGCCAGCACTGGGAAAGAGCATTTGGGAATTCCAGCCCTCACTCCAAACACTTTCTCCTGGTCTTTTTAAAGGGGTTGTTTAAGGTCTCTGAGATTTTATGGCCCAAGCAATAATTCATTTCAGAGCTGGGGTGGGACAGGCAGGGGACAGAGGGACAGGGCAGGAACAGGGACAGGGGGACAGAGGGACAGGGACAGTGACAGAGGGACAGAGGGACAGGGGAGGGACAGAGGGACAGAGGGACAGGGACAGAGGGACAGAGGGACACAAACCCTGTGGTCCCCACTGCTGCCACAGCCCCGGGGATTTGGAGGAGCAATTTGCTGGAAGATCCCGTGGAAAAGCTCCCTCTCCCCACCTCCACCACGGGCAGGGCACGGCCAAACCAAGTTAATGAGAGCCGCTGCTCTAATTAGCTGTAATTTGTGCGGGTGGCTTTCGCAGCACATCAATTTCACACCGCACCTTGTTTCACCTTCCCTGCATCCCTGCCCAGCCTTGGCACCCCCTGCTCCTCTCCCTGGGCTCAGGGAGATGCTCCATGAGGCCTTCCATTCATCCTGGTCCTCCATCCCAATCTCCCTCAGCTGTTAAAGCCGTGGTAAATCCAGGTGAAAGCAGCACCAGCCCTTTCTCCTCCATTTACCCACAGCTTCAGCAGCCACGGGGTTTCTTCCATGCTGGGAATAAATGCAAGAGGAGCAATGTCCTACTGAGAGCCAGATCCATATTTGCTCTTCATTCTCCAACTGATTAAATTGACTAAAACTGCTGGGTTTAACACTTTTGCTTCTTTTCAGGCCATTCCGCCCAATCTGCACCTGTGCAGAGCCCTGGAGATTTCTGTGTTTGGGCCCCCCAAGCCCTTCTGTCAGGAACAAAGTCTCCACCACCAGAGGTGCACCTGCCGTGGCAGGAGGAGGAATTCCAGCCAAGAAATTATCTGTGTTGATAAAACAAACAAAATAAACACAACCTCACCAAAGCCAAGGCGTTCCTTGTAAGAATCACATAATTTCTCAGTGTTAGGGGAGTTTCTCAACCCAAGTTTCAGCTGAAAGTTTTTTCAGCAGTGTTCTTGTTTGTCTTCAAAGCTCTTCTGCAAGAAATGGGGTGCAGATTGTTGGCTGCTTTGCCTTATACATTCCCAATTTTTCCCATTTCCAGCCTTCTTTCCAGGGTTGGTTTCAGTGCATCCTCCCTGGGCTGTGTCTCCTGTGGATGTTCTGTGTGAAATGCAGGCAAACAGCTCCACTGAGGAAAGATCCAGGTTTTGGTGCTTCCCTCTGGAAGAGTGGTCCCTCTCCACCTTCCAGGTACCTGGTGGGGACCTTGAGGCTGGTCCTTGGGCACAATCAGCAGCATCAGCTCAAGGGTCTGTTTCACACACAATAATTTTGGTTCCTGTTACCTCTCCTTGAGCAGCCTCTGCTTCAGAGGAAGCTCCAGCTCACTTGGTTCTGCCCAGTCCAAATTAACATTCCCAAACCATTCCCAGGGAATTACTGCAATGCAGACAAAGAGCTTCCTGTGCTCATCTGAGTCCCTCCAACATTATTTTCACCCTTAAATCCAACGCTGTTCCAAGTTTCACTCTGCTCCTCTGGTGGAGGCTGAGCTGGGAGGGTTTCAGTGCCCAAGATGGGATGGAGGCAGCATTGAGTAGGTGGATGAGGCTGAAGAGGGGAAAAAGGGGAGCAGGAACAACCATCAGCCCCTCTTCCATTTGCATTTATCCCTTTGCACATCATTTATCCCTTTGCAGATCATTTATCCCTTTGCACACCATTTATCTCGTGGCACCAGGATAATATTGATCCGTGCAGTCCTAGGAAACACAGTGAGGTTATGGAAAGCCCAGCTTTAAGAGCTTCCCAGCCCAGTATGGGCAACCCACAGCTCTAAACCTTCCACCAAAAAAACCTCAATGTGCAAAATGAAACAGCAACGGACAAAGGAGGGATGGAATTCCCAATTATTACAGAATTAGCAAGGCAACACTATAAAATTCCCACAAGACTGGGGTACTGTGGAAGTGCAGACAAAGGCAGAGAGGCTCTCATGAAAGGAAGCAGGAGCATTTTAGACCTTTTCTACCCTGGAAATTCAAATTTTCCTTGTTTTTTTTGTGGAGTGATCCTGATAGCAAGGCACAACTGTTCAACACCCTTTTCCTCAGCACCAGCAGAGATGTTTCTTTCTAAATAAGGACTTAAAGTAAATCACAGCCTTTGGTACAGCACAGAGCTACTTATAAAGGGCATTTCCAGGAAAGTGAGAAAAATGGAGCAGGAATGATTCTCAAAGAGCTGAGAACAGCCCGTGGCCTTCGCCAGGGAACATCGACAGAAACCAAATTTCCCCCCACTCCCTCCCACCCCAAGAAAACACTTGGATTAAGTTTTAGCAGCTCTGCTTAACATTTCCTTTCTAGTTGCTTCATCTTTCAAGAGATTTTTTTTAAATAATATTAAAAAATACTGAAATTATGTCCAAGTGACTTCCACCTCTCCTCCTCCTTTCTCCCATCTTTGTTCAGTCCTGTTATATTGCACATAAATTGAAGATAATCTGGCTCCAAAGATGTTCCCTTCTACATAATGCACTTGTTAGAAAACACAGATAAAGTGGGGGATATTCCATATATAAATAAATATATATGAAATATGGACTGGGTTTAGCTGGCCCTCTGTCAGTCGGGTCCACGGCAGCGTCGGTCACCGTGTCGGGATGTTGGGGATGTTTGGGATGTTTGTCCTTTCCTTGGAGATGTTTTACTTCTCAACACAGTCCTAAAGGTCTTCGTTTCAAAACTTCTTCTGTGATCTGTGGGGCAAAGCAAAGAACCACTTTTATCCATCCTGCTTTGGAAAATAAGAACAGGTTCCTTTTTTTGGCAAATAAAGGAGAAGAGAAGTTGCACATTGGTTCCCCCCTGACAAATTCCCAACTCCATTTCCCACCAATGAAAAATGAAAAATTTCTAATTAAATTCTCTAATGGACTAGATGCCACACAGTCTAAAGTGAGCTAAAGATAGGAAAAAGATTCATTAAATGTATTCTTGTTATTAACTGTTATCTCACATTAGCAGCAAGTTCCAAACCCAGAATAATTAGTGCCAAGTGGGTTTTCCTCATGTTTTTATCTTAATCAAGTTGAGTTTGTTCTGAGCTGATGTAATTCATGAAATATTGAGCAACTGGTTGATTTTATAAATCCAGTCCAGGTGCTGGGAGGAGCCAGGGCTGATCCCTCTCCCAGAGCTTGGACTGTGGAGTCACTCACAGAGCACAAACCCAAAATCCCATTTTGATGTGGGGATGGGGGTGTCCAGAAAAGGGCTCAAAACAACACCCAAATTCTGCAGTGCCAGAATTGCACTACACTCAAAGGACTGACTCTTGTTTGAATACAGGGAGATGCTCTGCTCTGTCTTTGAGACACTAAAATTTCTAGAAATTTCAAGCAACTGTTCTTAACCCTCTCATCTTCCAAAAAATCCATGTTCTGCCTTTACTTCACACCATGGCAACTGCAGCATCCCAGCTGGGTCAGATTGTCTGAGCTGGGTCCTTCATTAGCAGCTGGTGATGAGGGGAAGGTTGGGAGGAGCTGCAGCCACAGCCCAGAGCCCAGCCTAAGGCACCAGGACCTGCCCCAAAAATCAGCCCCAAAGCATTCAGCCCCAAAAATCAGCCTGTTTTCCCCAAAGGGAGAGGCAGGATGGAGATTGCCAGGTGGGATCCATGCACTGAGGAGGGAGAGATCCTCTCTCTGAATGCTGCACCAGGATGTAGGGATGGAGACGTGGCAGAGATGAAGTTGCAGCAATAATGAGGATGTGGGAATGAGGAGGCAGGGATGATGAGGATGCAGAGAAGATGTTGCAGGGACAATGGGGATGCAGGGATAAGGATGTTGCAGGGATAAGGATGTTGCAGGGCTGATAGGGCTGCAGGGATGATAAGGCTGCAGGGAGAATGATGTTGCAGCTGTGATGAAATTGCAGATGAAGTTACAGGGATGAAGTTTTAGGGATAATGAGGATGCAAGGATTGCAGGGTTGATGAACATGCATTTGCAGGGATGATGAGGATGTAGGAATGGTGAAGTTACAGGGATGAAGCTGCAGGGATGATGAAGACGTAGCGACAATGAAGTTGCAGGGATAACGTTGCAGGAATTATTATGATGCAGCTATGATAAAATTGCAGAGATGAAGTTGTAGGGGTGATAATGATGATGATATGGGGATGCTGAGGATGCATCTGCAGGGATGATGAGGATGTGGGGATGATGAGGATGCAGGGATGATGATGCAGCTATGATGAAATTGCAGAGATAAAGTTGCAGGGGTGATGAGCATGTATTTACAGGGATGATGAGGATGTAGGGATGGTGATGTTGCAGGGATGAAGTTGCAGGGGTGATGAGGATACAGAGATGATGATGATGATTATATGGGGATGCTGAGGATGCATCTGCAGGGATGATGAGGATGTGGGGATGTAGGAATGATGCTACAGGGATGCTAAAATCCAGCAGAGGAAGGAAAGAGATGGGAATTCCTGGCAGGAGCAAAGATCCCCTTGTGAGAAATGAGCTTCCAGAGGGGCTCAGTGCTCCCAGCAAGGATCCAGCCCAGGAGTTGTTCAAGCACCAGCTTATCCTGAAGTGCCAGCAGGGCCATTCCTGGGCTTAAAGCTAGCAGGGCTTTCTGCTTTATTGGACTGGGCTTGCTGGGGGATTAAACCCCTCCCACCTGGCAGCCAAGAAGGGCCCGAAAGTGCCAAGATCCTCAAAAATCCCTGGAGCATTACACAGTGAATAAATAAATAAATACACAACTTGGACCCAAACAGAACCTTCAGCCCAGGAAATGCCACTGGGCAAGAAGGTGGTGGTGGTGGGACTCTGCAGATGAACTGGGAAATAACAATTTTAATGCCCACCAGGCAAATAATCCAGTGTTTTGGGGTACCCTGGGGTACCCCAGGGTATTAAATAACAATTTTAATTCCCACTAAGCAAATAATCCAGTGTTTGGGGTACCTGGAGCCTATCCAAGCTGTATGCTTGCCAGGGAAGAAAGAAATGCCAAATCCTCAGCCTAACAATGGTGCTGTTTCTCTGGATCCAGGGAGTGGGAGTGAGAAGTGAGGAGCATTCAGGAGCTATCACTGCTCCAGCTCCTGAAGGGATCCAGATGTCTTTCTGTTGTACAGGGGTGAGGAAATCCTCTCCATCCCAAGAGAAATAGAGGATATTAAACAGCAGCCATAAAAATTAGATGTTTTTCAATTGACTGAGCCAAATAACTTCCATCTAAACACTCAGAGCTGGCAAAACAGCTCCTGGGGGTGCAAGTACTGAGCATCTCCTGAGTCCTTCCAGAGGACTGGAAAACAGCTCCTGTTTGGGACAGTTTTTTAAGGGATAAATAAAATGACCTGCAAAAATGATGGGTCTGGCCATCTGTCACTGATCCCAAACAATATGTTGGAATGGCTGAGAGTGTTAATACAGAATTAAAGAGGAAGATTTAATTGATGCCAATCAGCACAGGTTTTCTGTTAAGAAAACAGATCTTATCAAATGAACTGATATCTCTGGCTGAGTCCCACACTTGGCTGATAAGGGTGCTGGTGCAATGCTCTCCTCCAAGGGAATTGCATGGCTGTTGGGCAAGAAAATGGAGCAAAATAAAGCAAAATTCCCAGGAGATGTCCCAAGAGAGGAACCCAGCTGGACCAAGGCTGCATTCCCCACTCGCTCCTCCTTGGGCTCCCTGTGCTTTCTCAGAGCATCTTGCAACCAGGATGGGAGAGACACCCCTGGAAATGTCCAGCCCTGGGAGAGAACAGCCCAGGCTTGTTTCTGATGCTGCAGAAAGAAGATTTCCTGCCTTAATTCCAAGAGATTTAAAGTGTGGAATATCGTTCAGGCACCTGCACCCACCAAGGCACAGGCAGAGGTAGAGAAGCCTCAAACCTTCAATGCTACATCCAATTCACAGCAACTCCTTCCCCAACCCTACTGAAAACTCAAATTCCCAGCAGCCAGGGCCATTTTTAAGCCCAAATTTCTAATGTCTGGTTTTTGACCCAGTGCAACAGTGTGAGGTTAAATTGTTATAGAGACACAGTGGCAGCTCCAAGCAGCAAGGAGGGAGAAGAGGGTTCTCACCCCTAAATTCACAGAGATTTCAGGAGAAATGGGCCAGAAGGGTGGGAAAGGGAAGATGTAGAGTGAAGAAATCACAGGAGAGGAGGGTATTGATGGGGAGATGAAGGCAGAGCTGGCAGCTTGGGAAGCTGTGTGAAACCTCCGGCTTCCCTCCAGCCAAGGGAAATAACTGAGATTATTGGGGTACCCAGGGCAGGGTCTGCAGGCTTTTCCAACCTCAAGAAAGCTGAATCCCATAAAACCTTTGGAGGAGTTCTCACTCCTTGCTCCATGTTTAAAAACTATCTCTTCCTTCCCCAGCAGTTTCATTGCAAATACCTCCTGAAGCTGCTTGGGGCCATTTACAGATGGGGAAACTGAGGCACAGAGGAGCCCAGGGAGCAAATTTCTCACAGAGGGAGCAGGGACACATTTCCCTGGAGTACCAACTCAAACCCCCTGAAGGTTACAGCATCACCCCTGCCCACTCTGTGCACAGCTCTGTCACCCTGGTTTTTTTAAGATTTTCTAAGCCTTCTGATGTTGACATTCTTGTAGTGAACTTTTTCACACACTTTCTGTAAATAACTGATTGTTTTGCATTTTTAAATAGAAGAGGAGAAAGTTGATGGACTGTTGGTTTGTCCAGTGTCATTGGAGAGGTGGCATTGTCATCCTCCAATCCAGGATCACTCTTGGAAAACTATAAATGTTGGAGTCAGAAAATAAACTTCCCTTTTCTTCACCTTGAGAACAGCAGTGTGAGCTTGTGTTCTTTCGTGTCCTATAGTGACACAGCTCCTTCCTTGCACCAAGCCCAAGAGCAAATTGAGACTTTTGAAAACACTTTGAAAAGCGTGTGTTCATCCCCTCCGTCTTCCCTCCCAGCCTTTGGCTTCCCTGGAGCAACACCCCAAGCACAGACCCTGCTGCAAGCCCTGATCCAGCACTGAGCAAACCATGATAAAACCCCAAAGGATTTTCCTCCTCTATCCTCTATGTGGGAATGAAGTTGCAGGGATAACGAGGAAGCAAGGATGACGAGGATGCAGGGAAGATGTTGCGCTTTGGAGGAAACAAAGCAAAGCAGCTGGGCTGCCTCAGAATAAACCCAACTGCACTTTGAACCTTGTTGGGGTGAGCAGAGGGGACCACAGACTCATCTTCCACACATCCAACCCCAGCCCGCCCAGTTCAGAGATGCTAAAAATTGAAATGCAACCACTGAAGCAAAGCAGCAGAGCTCCAGCATGCTCAGAAAAGCATCGGAATCACAAGTGTGAAGGAAATGAATCATTCCTAAACAAACCCAGCAGCGCCTGCTGCCGTCGGCACGGCTGAGCCGGGGCTCTCGCAATGATTGTGCGGAGCCAGCAGGGAAAAGCAGCGGTCAGGGAGAATTCCAGCTCCTCCTGGCTCCAGTGAGGAGCTGGAGGAGATGGGAGACATGTTGGAATTGATTTGAGCGTGTCTTGGTTCATAAGGAGGAGCGAAGTGACGGTGCCCTGCGGGGATGCTCATGCGGGGAGGATTCCCTGCCCAGCTACCGAGCATCCTCAGCGCTGGAAATTCAGGCTCTGAGCAGTGATGAGACACAGACAGACCCTGATGAGACACACAGACAGACCCTGATGAGACACAGACAGACCCTGAGCCCTGTGGGTGTCAGGGCAGCTCGATAATCGTGGAAGGAAAAGCACAAACATAAACACGGGGTTTGTGTTTGTGGTGATTTTTGTCAGAACTGGGGATAGAAGGGCTCCAGCTCTTCCACACACAGGATGGTTTTCAGGAACACAAACTGGGATTCGCTGAGTGACAAAGAGAAGGAACCCTGAGATCTTCCCAGCAGGGAGCAGCCAACACGAGGGGACAAACAGCCCTGGGACAGGGACAGCATCACCCATGGGCCTCTATGTACCAAGCACCGAGTGAAAGCTCACCCAGTGGAAGCATCTCCATACCAAGCACCAGTGAGAGCTCTCCATGGCATCCCAGGCTCAACCACAGCAGGGCCAGCAGAGTTTTGCCTGGAGCAAGAGCTGGGAGAGGCCTGGAGATGGAGCTGGGGCTGCTCTGCAAGGATCCCATGGGGCTGGAACCCCTTTGCAGGAGCCCCTGAGGCTGAGATCCCTCACAGGGATCCCCTGGGGCAGGAGCCACTCTACAGGGATCCCCTTGCAGTGAATGTGTCCCTGCTGGGGGATGGCTCTGCCCTAAGACACAGCTGGGACTGGACAGCTCCTCCTGGTGCCAGTCTCATTTCTGACCTAAGGAACCCCCTGAAATGGGTCAAACACTCTCCACTGCTGGACAGCGATTCCCAGCTGGGATGAGGCACCTCAGGGCACCCAAAATGACCCCCAAATGTCCTTAAAGTGGTGATGGCCACGGCCCCAGGACTGTTTCCAAGAAAAAGAAGCACAGAGGTGCTCAATGCCCACCTCCCACCTCTGGCACAGGGACAGGGCTGATGCCACCCTGCACCCATCGGGATTGCCTGGACTCAGCCATGCAAACAGCACCCAGGGAAACGGGGAAAGGCACCAACATCCCACCCTTAACACATCCTCCAGCTGAACAGCACCCCAAAGCCCAGCCAAGGGACCCAGAGCAGGGAGGATGCAGGGCAGCAGCACCAGCTGCAGAGTGAGAATTCCAAGGATATGGCCCTGCCCAGAGTATCCTGTAACCACTGAATCATCAAATGCTTTGGGTTGGAAGGGACCTTAAAGATAATCTATGACAAAGATCATATAATATCCAGAAATCCCTTATTTCCCTGGGAAGTAAGTGTCTGATATGACTGCCCTTGCAGGAGGATGCTGAGGCACTGAGCTCTCCTCCCAGGTACACACAGAACTGAGACTGAAGGGCAAAATAAGGCACAGTTAAACCCTGTTTGCCTGTTTGCACTGCCAGGTTTGCAGCCTGCCCAGAGATCGTTTGCTGAAGCATTTAAAGCAGGGAAAAGCAAGCCCTGCTTCCCTCGGGCGGCGGTGGAGCCTCCGTGTGCTCGCACCAAGACATGCATATTTTAAAAGCTTGGCAGGAGAGGGCTCCAAACTACACAATTAAACAGATTTTACACACAAGGCTCCCCGTACAAGCCAAGCACTGCCAAACACCCTTTCCTTGTGTAAATCCCTGCAGGAGAGACCCTTCAGAGCAATGACCCAGGCTGGCTCCTTCCATTCTGCCAGAGAAATCACTTGTCTGCCCTTTGCCGCTGCCTAATTGTCCATAAACTGGGGATTAAAAACAAAACCGGCTCCTTTTGTCAAGGGATGGAGCAGGAACAATTGCCTGGGAGGAAATTTAACCCTCCTGGAGGAAAGAGATATCTGCAACCCTTGTCTGTGTCCACACGTGGGGTGGGATGGATACTGCTCTGCTCCGGCCACCCCAGGCACCCAAAGGGCATCTATTGTGCTGGAGAACAACAGAACCTTTTGAAGGAGCTCAGGCCTGAAAACACACACAAAAAAAAGAGGGGAAAGAAGCAGGAGAAAAAGGTGATGGTGTCAAAGAACCAAGTGGAGGGGACAAGTTGTGGCTGGTGCACCCCCCAACACCAAGGATGTGCATCAAGGGCTGAAACAGGGGAGCAGGTCCTGAAATACAGGCAGAGGGAAAGGGAGACTGGAAACAGGTCCTAAAATACAGGCAAAGGGAGATTGGAAACAGGGGAACAGGTCCTAAAATACAGGCAGAGGGAAACTGAGACTGGAAACAGGGGAACAGGTCCTAAAATACAGGCAAAGGGAGGCTGGAAACAGGGGAACAGGTCCTAAAATACAGGCAGAGGGAAATTGAGACTGGAAACAGGGGAACAGGTCCTGAAATACAGGCAAAGGGAGGCTGGAAACAGGGGAACAGGTCCTAAAATATGGGCAGAGGGAAATTGAGAATGGAAACAGGGGGACAGGTCCTGAAATACAGGCAGAGGGAAAGGGAGGCTGACAGCAGCGTGTGAAAAGAGCAAACAGGAGGTGCAAGGCTCTGCAGCACCCAGTGCCCTGTGTGGGGGTTGGAACAAGATGTTCTTTAAGGTTGTTTTCAGCCTAAACCTTCCTGTGACTCTGTGATGAACTGAAAGCATCCAGCTGCAGCCTCGCAGGGGTGGGAGCTGCCTCTTCCTCCTCACTGCCATCCTTCAGTGTCACAAAGGACACAAAGGACAGGGGCAGGACATTGCTGTGGGATTGCCCAGAGCTGTGCAGACCCTGCTCCCCTGCTCTTGGGGTGCTGGAAATCATCACCCAGAGTTGTGGTAATAATGCCTTTTCCTCCATTTAATGTAATGAGCCAGGTCTGGGCGAGCCCTTTGCCTCACACTAATCCCCTAATGCTGCCCCTCTAAGCACATTAGGGACAGGCCAGCCCAGCAGAGCCCAGGCTGCTCTGGAATCCCCAGTGGCTGCTGAAACACTGCCTGGTCCTGATGGGGAACAAGGCAGAGCCACTTAAACAGCAGCTGGCTGTGGAGAGCCCAGGGTTTCAGGGATCTCTGCAATCCCTGGCACAGCATGTGCAGCAGCCAGTGCCAGAGGAGCTGCCAGACCACGGAACAGAAGGCATTTATCAGAGGCACTGAATGGTTTGGGTTGGAATGGATCTTAGAGATCATCCATGGGACACCTCCCACTAGAGCAGGTGGCTCAGTTTCCCTCACTGAATGGCACCCATGAGACAGCAGAGATGGAGGATGCAAAGAGGGCAGAACATCCAAAGGATATCCCCAGTTTTCCACTTCCACTTTTGGGGGTGTATCTAAAAGACAGCAGCAGTGAATTTTTGTCTTTCAGTGATATTACTCAATAGTGAAAAGTATTTTTCTGAAAAAGGGGAAATTTAGGTCAGATATTGTTTGCCCAGAGCAGCTGTGGCTGCCCCTGGATCCCTGGAAGTGCCCAAGGCCAGGTTGGATGGAGCTTGGAGCAGCCTGGGACAGTAGAAGGTGTCCCTGCCATGACAGGGGTGGCACTGGATGATCCTTAAGGTCTCTTCCAACCCAAACCATTCTGGAATTTCACCAGAGCCAAACTGCCTTTAATCCCAATGGGTGAAGAGGTTTCCTTGTCACCTACCCCATAAAGCATCTTTTGCTGTCAATAAAACCCCTTTGAAACTCCTCTGCTCCTACAAAATCAGTCAGGGAGGAGTCAGGAAAACAAACCAACCCCCTGCAAGGTCTCTGCTTAATTTAGATGACAGAGAAACTGAAAATTGTTCTGTGCCATTTCAAGAACATGTGGTTTCCCTACCCCGTGCAGCTGCCACGGGGAAATCACCAACCCAGAGCTCATCTGCAAACTCCCCTGAGTGCCATGTTTGCACTGCTCTTAAACTCAGACCCTCCTTTTAGGAACAGGCATGTGGGAAAGCTTTAATAACAATAAAATTTAATAACAATGAAAGAGAATAATACTAAAAAGTGAGAGCTTGTAGGCAGAAATGACATTTCAGCCCTTTTCCCTGGGGAAAAGGCACACGGAGGTATGCCCAGTTATCCCAGACAAGGAATCCCAGTTACTCTGGGACAAGGAATCTCAGGTTTGTAACTTCCCCTGATGTTCCAGAGCATCTCCCTAATAAAGATCAAATCTTGGACCCTCAGCTCATGAAAACTCTGGTAGCCCCAATAAAACCATCACACCCCAGCAGCCAAGGAAGGGCTCTGATATTTTCCCTGAATTTACTGACTGTGGCTAAGGGAGGGTGCTGCAAACCATCTAGATCCTTCGGAGTCTGGGAAAAATCCCAGCTAAACTGCAATTTTGGCATGGCCAGCATCCCTCAGGACAAGGCCCCCTCTCCACAGCCTTGGGACTTCACAGACTGAGGCCAAATTTCTATTTGCTGTAGGTATTTAACAGCCTGCCTGTTCCATGTGCTACCTCAGAGGAATTTGGCTTTTTTTAACCCGAAATCCAGCAAAACTGAGCAAAGCTGGAGCCAAAGCTCTTGAGGCCAAGCTGCTTTTGGCCTGTGTCAGTGGCAGGGGCTGGATGGGAGCATTACACCACTGAAATCACCTTTTTAGCACAGAAATGAAGCAATCCAGCTGCAGAGAAGCAGCAGGGTTTTCCTCCTCCCACAGCACTAAAAAGCAAATACAATCAGAGGAGCTCTAGGATGTGATCCCACTTTATCTAACGTGTATAAAAATACCCGAGAGCGGCAGGAAAAGCTGGAGAATAAAAGTAAGCAGTGGAAAGCATGGGGTTTGTCTAAAAAAACCCAGCACTATGACTCCATTGAAGTCTCCCCCGTGCAGAGCTCACCTGATCCCGTCAGATGTCCCATGGCCCCTGGCATACACGTGAAGATGAAGCCGGTGATTTTTTTTCCCAGAGGGATTTTTGGTTATTTTTCAATCCTGATTTTTTTACTGTCCCCCTTGTTTCACAAAGCTGCCAAGGTTCCTCCCTGGCCAGGCTTGCTCGGTGCCAGCTCCCACTGGGTTTGGGGTGGTTCTTGGTGGAGCAGGATGAACCTCCATGCCCAGACTGCACTGCCCAGGTGGGGGACAGGTGGATCTGGGGGTGATTGCTGCCTGTGGGTGCTTTGTTGGGCACACGGGAGGAGCAGCAGGACAGGAACCAGGAAGGGGGTGCAGAGCCACGACGTCTTGTGGGATGGAGGAGCTGGAACCATCTGGAAAGGCTTTTTGCGGGAAGAGCGAGGACCAAGGGGGATGGGAGAAGGGATGCCATGACAACCTTTGGGGGTTTCCCAGGAAACCGTGGTCGCCATGGCAACTGCATCACTCCGGTCGGAATTAGTGACTTCCGCTGGAAGGCGTGTTCGCCACTTTAATCTTCTGGTGATAAGCGGCTGCAGCTCCTCCAAAGGCATCGCAAAACGAGGGGGAAATATCCCTTTGTCTCCGGCTGGGCGGGTTGGAGGCTCCCAGGCACGGCGAGGAGCCCGTCGTGGATCCCGCTCCGTGCCGACATCACTCCTGAAAACATTCCAGTCTGCCTGTCCTGTCCCTCCTCCCGCACACATCCCCGCTGCACGGCCACAGACTTGACATTGGAGGAAATAATTCCATCAGGTTACAGGGGAAGGGAATCCAGAATAGAAAATGAAGGCTTAGGGAGGTTTTTTTTCTATTTAAATCAGCATTGATTGCACTCGGTCTCTGACCAGACTAGAATTTCATAAATGATCTAATGGGAAGAAAAAGGAAATCTGGGATGTGCCCGTAATGGCACATCACATGTTTCGATATTAAGCATCATTTAACGATGTGGTAACAGAGACTCTCTGCAGAATTAAATGGTTATTTCCTCCCAGCCCCCTCCCAGTACTCTCTGCCTCATGTTTTCCTCCTTCCTCCACCCAGTCCGAGTTTGTTAATCCAACAAGTTATCTTATGTGATGGAAGGGAGATTGGCTACACACTGCCCTTAGGGAAAGAGGGGGGAATTCAGGAGCAAAGCAAGAGGTTCCCCAAAAGCCCAAAAAGCAAAGCAGCCCTGCAACACGTTGCAGAGCAAACACCTGTTTTGACAGTGAGTGTGGCTTGTCTTCATCTTCCTTCTCTTTACCCTTTAGCTGTCCTCTTCTTCAGAGAATTTTAAATCCTTTTACTTTTGGATCTTTAGAAAGGAAGGATCTAAAAAAATAAAGGTATAAAAACGAGGGCACACACAGGACCGACGATGGTGCATGTTCCACACAACACCGACACACAGTCACTTTGCATTATTATTGGTATTATTATTATTGGTATTCTTTCTCTGCATCCTCAGATTTTGCTGCTGTTCGTTTGCTTTGGGTTCGTTTTAAACATCCGTAAAGATCTTTTTGATGTTCACACAGTTGGGATTGTTTGTGGTTGTGCAGTTGCCTGCTTTAAAGGCAGCCTGTTTGAATGCACTGTGGTTGATCCCCCCTTCCTCAATCACCATGTACTCGGACTTGCTGAGGGTGGAATTGCTGCGAGCCTTCTTCATCTCCTCGCTGGACGAGAGGTGCTGGCAGCTCCCGACGTGCATGTACTGGGCTTGTTCCTCACCCTCCGTCTCCCGGTGGTAGAAATAATTGAAGTTGGAGACGATGACGGGCACGGGCAGGGCGATGGTCAGCACGCCTGCGATGGCGCACAGAGACCCCACGATCTTGCCCCCAATGGTGATGGGGTGCATGTCCCCGTAGCCCACGGTGGTCATGGTGACCACGGCCCACCAGAAGGCGTCAGGGATGCTACTGAACCCCGAGCTGGGGTCGTCGGCTTCCGCGAAGTAAACGGCGCTGGAGAAGAGGATGACGCCGATGAAGAGGAAGAAGATGAGCAAGCCCAGCTCCCTCATGCTGGCCTTGAGGGTCTGGCCCAGGATCTGCAGCCCCTTGGAGTGCCGGGAGAGCTTGAAGATGCGGAAGACCCTGACGAGGCGGATGACTCTGAGGATGGCCAGGGACATGGCTTGCTGGCCATTGCCTTGCCGCTCGGCCAGCTCCGTGCCCAGCGTGATGAAGTAGGGGATGATGGCCACAATGTCAATGATGTTCATGATGTTCTTGGAGAAGGTGGCCTTGCTGGGGCAGGCAAAGAAACGGACCAGCAGCTCGAAGGAGAACCAGATGATGCACAAAGTCTCTACCACAAAGAAAGGGTCAGTGAAGGACGACACCATGGAAGCAGGCGAGGATGAGGAGTTGGTGAAGACATCAGGTGGGAGAGGGCCTCCACCTGTCCCGAAGGTCCCCCCAGTTCCCTCATAGTCATGGTCATCCCTGAATTCAGGCAGGGTCTCCAGACAGAAGATGACAATAGAGATAAGGATGACCAGGACAGAGACGATGGCAATGCCTCGGGCCGGCCCAGAGCTCTCGGGGTACTCGAAGAGGAGCCACACCTGGCGCTGAAACTCCTTCTCGGGAAGCGGCCGCTGCTCCTCCCGAATGAAACCCTCGTCCTCCCGAAACTTCTCCATGGCCTCCTCGCCGAGCTGGTAGAAGCGGATCTCCTCGGAGAAGATGTCGATGGGGACATTGACGGGACGCCGGATGCGCCCGCCCGACTGGTAGTAGTAGAGGATGGCGTCAAAGCTGGGACGGTTACGGTCGAAAAAATACTCATTGCGGAGGGGGTCGAAGTAGCGCATCCTCTTGCGGGGGTCCCCCAGCAGCGTCTCGGGGAACTGAGCCAGGGTTTTGAGCTGGGTCTCGAAGCGCAGCCCCGAGATGTTGATCACCACGCGCTCGCAGCACTCGTGCTCCGCAGCGCCCGCGGGCTGCCCGGCGGGCACGGCCGCCGCCGGGGGCTGATCGTAGCGCTCCCCCCCGAGCAGCGCCGGGGGATGCTGGGGCTCCTCCAGCAAAGGGTCCCCGCCGCCGCCGCCGCCTCCTCCTCCTCCTCCCACCACGGTCATGCTGCCTTCCTCCCCTTCCTCGCCCTCTTCCTCCGGCTGCTCGGGGCCCGGCTGGGGGGCGGCGGGGGGCGGCTGCTCGGTGTAGCCCAGGTTGTGGTGGCTGCTGCTGGAGCCGCCCCGCGGCTGCCGGCCGGCGCAGGAGGCGGCCGGGGAGTAGAGCAAGCTCCGGCGCTCGTCCATAAAGGTGTGGGGCGGAAGGGGAAAAGGGGAGGAGGGAGGGGGGATCCGAGAGGCGGCAGCCGAAGCCTCTTCTTCCTCCTCTTCCTCCTCTTCCTCCTCCTGCGGGCGGAGAGGGAGCAACAGCCGCCCAACTCCTCCAGCGGCTGCCGCTGCTCTGAAGAGCTGAGGCTCTTCTCAAAAAATCCGCCCCCAGCCCTGGCACCGCCTCGCTCAGTCACCGCTCCCGGAGACACCCACCGGCCCCCCGGCCCTGCCCCGCAGCCCCCCGGCAGCTGCGGGCACCCCCTGCCCTGCCCCGCTTTGGGGGAGCCCCATCCGCCCCCAGGCAGCGCCCAGGGGCTTCAGGCTCCTCCCGGGAGCATCCTTCGCTGCCAGCAGGGAGAGGGGTTTTTCCTGGCAGAACCGCTGCCTAGAAAGAGTTTTTCTGCCCTTCCCCAGGTGAAATGCGATTTTGGCTCTGGATTTCGGCGTTTGCCTGTTGGTTTTCAGCGGCGGTTTCACACGGTGGGAGGCTGTGGGCAGTGGAAAGCCGACAGCGCGGCCAGACCCAACAGTTGTTTTGAATCAGCGTCTGGGTTAGGCTGGGGATTGTTTTTCTCTGTCTAGGAGAGCGTGTGCATGTGTGTGTGTCCATGAGTGTGGGTGCACACGTGTGTGTGTGCGTGTGCTTCCCCCACCAAAATAAACCCAGAAGCAAAGCTGAGCCAGCCCTCTACCAAGGAGGTGCCAGGCTGAACCCAGACCTGCATTTCAGACTTTCCATCAAGAAAGCCAAAACCTTTCTATTTCTTTTTCTTTCTTCCTCCCTTCAATTGATCTTCTTAAGCAAATTGTTCAATTGTGAGCAAAAGGGAGTTTTTCAGGCAAAAACCTTCTCTGTAGGAGCCCAGAGGTGGAGAACACTCCATCCCCAGAGATGTGCATCCTCTGATCTCTGCACTCCCAGCTCTCCCCCAGATCCCTATTTTTCTAACCCTCTGCAATAGCTGAAATGCTTTAACCCCCAGCCATGTGCCAAGGGGGTTCAGGCAATCCTGGGAGCTCCCAGCTTGGGGAAAAATAATGGAATTGTTTGGGTTGAAAGGGACTTTAAAGCTCATCTCATTCCACATCCCTGCCATGGGCAGGGACACCTTGCACTGGACCAAGAGCTCGACCATGAAAGGGGAGAGGAGAGGAGAGGAGAGGAGAGGAGAGGAGAGGAGAGGAGAGGAGAGGAGAGGAGAGGAGAGGAGAGGAGAGGAGAGGAGAGGAGAGGAGAGGAGAGGAGAGGAGAGGAGAGGAGAGGAGAGGAGAGGAGAGGAGAGGAGAGGAGAGGAGAGGAGAGGAGAGGAGAGGAGAGGAGAGGAGAGGAGAGGAGAGGAGAGGAGAGGAGAGGAGAGGAGAGGAGAGGAGAGGAGAGGAGAGGAGAGGAGAGGAGAGGAGAGGAGAGGAGAGGAGAGGAGAGGAGAGGAGAGGAGAGGAGAGGAGAGGAGAGGAGAGGAGAGGAGAGGAGAGGAGAGGAGAGGAGAGGAGAGGAGAGGAGAGGAGAGGAGAGGAGAGGAGAGGAGAGGAGAGGAGAGGAGAGGAGAGGAGAGGAGAGGAGAGGAGAAGGGAAAGGAGAGGAGAGGAGAGGAGAGGAGAGGAGAGGAGAGGAGAGGAGAGGAGAGGAGAGGAGAGGAGAGGAGAGGAGAGGAGAGGAGAGGAGAGGAGAGGAGAGGAGAGGAGAGGAGAGGAGAGGAGAGGAGAGGAGAGGAGAGGAGAGGAGAGGAGAGGAGAGGAGAGGAGAGGAGAGGAGAGGAGAGGAGAGGAGAGGAGAGGAGAGGAGAGGAGAGGAGAGGAGAGGAGAGGAGAGGAGAGGAGAGGAGAGGAGAGGAGAGGAGAGGAGAGGAGAGGAGAGGAGAGGAGAGGAGAGGAGAGGAGAGGGCGTACATTCCCTTCCAGAGCCAGATGGGTGATCCTGCCACGATGGAGGTTAAAACCCCTCCACCATCCCCACTTGAGCTCATCATCCCAGTTATTTTTAACCAGCACAGCCTCCAGAAGGTAGGGAGAACAACAGATGAAAAGATCAAACTTATTTATACTTTAAATCAGAAACAAGCTGTCCAAACCACCCAGCTCTGGGGAGGGAACAACAATAAATATTGGTGCAAGAGCTGACTCCAGACTCTGAATGGGAGATAACAGTGAGGATGGAGCCTGGCTGAGCTGAGCCCACCAACCTCTTTGGGAATGACAGTGGGGAAACAGCAACAGCCTCTGCCACCAGAAACCCAGGATTCCTGAGGGAAATGGGCCCCATGGAAAGGTGGATGCTCACCCATGCCCCCACACAAGGAGAGCTGTCTCCAGGCCATGCCACCCCACCCCAGACTTGGACACAAGTGCCTTGTTGCCGCCTCCATCCTTGGCTTTAAACCCTAATTTTGACACCTGTTTTTCCTAAGGATCTCCTGGGAGGAGGGGATTTGGAAAGTTGCTCCCCCACCATTCCTGCAGCAGCTCGTGGCGCTAACCAGCACCATGATCCCAGTGAGAGCATCCACTCCTCCCTCCCAACCCACGGCATCTCCCAGCCATCCCAAAACCCAGACAAGGCAGGGAGCAATGCCTGGAGCACCATTAACCCTTGAGCTCCCCTTGTTGCCTGTAGGTTGGGAAAAAATCCTGTAAGCAACAGCTCACACAAAAGTCTGAGGCTTTATTTTCATGAAAATGAAATAACCATCATCCCTTCACCACATATATGTGTGTAGCAGCTAAAAACTTGTCTGGCTCATCCCTTTTCCCTGCTAGGATTTCTGCCAATAAATCAGTGTTGTCTGGTTGAAGGCAAACAAACGAGGCTGCCTCAAACCATAAACATTTATTGAGGACGCAAGGCTGGAGGCACAAGGTGCAACTTCCATAATTGCAATAATTTACTCTGCATCTGTCAGGGGCAAACCCATCAGGAATTACCCATGGAGAGCCACAGACCTTGGGGATGCTGCTTGGAAAAGCCTGTCCTTTAAGAGCAGCAGGATTAAGCCCGTACCCCACAGCTGCAGCAGACATTAACCCTTGAGCTCCCGCGGGTTTGGTCAGGCTGGGATTTCTCCCGTGGCCTCCTGGCCCTGTTTACTCCTCCTCTGCTTCCCTGTAATCCTATCAAAGCCAATTAGACTGTGCCAGGCGGCAGCAGCAGCGCTGCAGGCAGAGAGGAGCCGAGGGGCAGATCCTCCCTCAGCTCCTGCCTTCCCCGGGCTCTCCAGCAGAGATTTGGGGCAGCATCGGGGATGCAGCACCAGCATCCCCTCCCCTGTGAGCCCCTGCCAGCCTCACACGCCGTCCCTGCAGGGGTTTGCATTTTTCAAGCAGAAACAGAGGTGTTTCTAGATCAGGCTGCAAAACCTGGAGGTCTGAGCACAAAGAAAGGGGAATAAAAGCCCAAGGGGAAGGGGCATCTCCCTGGTGTCCAACCTGGCCAAAGCTTTCCTGTAAACTTGGGAGCTCAGCACAGCACCAAACCATCTCCTCTAGCTGTGGTTTGCTGTCTAATGTGAGATGTCCCAGTGTTCCCTCTGCAAATTTCCTTCTGCTTTTTCATCCATCTCTTGCGCTGCATCTGGTCTCAACAAATTTGATTTTGTTCCTAACGGCCATTTAAGAAATCCCCCTGTGCACTGGTCCAAGGCTGCCCTGGAACAGCACTTGGCAGTTTCTATGGGGAAGCAGAGCAAGCATTGCCCTTTTCCTCCCTCAGTGGCCTTCTCAGGCCCCATTTCCAAGCAGAGGGAATGAGCAACTTCCCTCTTTCTCACAGCCAGACCCAGACCACGAGGGGAATTCTCCCAGCATCCCTCCCCCAGGGACACGGCCTGCACAAAACACAAAATACATGGGACCTTCACCCCAGCTCTCAGTTACTGCTGCCTTAGCATCCTGCTGCCACCTTGAAATTTTCCTTCCTTCTTGATGAATCCCAATGCCTCTCAAAGCAGCGTTTTGGGGTTGTCCTTCTCCCCACAAAGCTCTCCTTGGCAGCATCAGCAGCCAGGCAGTGTGTACAGAATCCAGCCTGGCTGTGAGCAGGATCTCACCCCCCCTCCACTCCCCTCACCTCCCCTCCCTCCTGTTTCAATGGGAACTCTGCCTCCATTGATAAATCTGGGACAAATCTGCTCATCTTTACTTTGCAGGATCAGAAACCTCTCAGCGCACACGCAGTTCCAATAATACCTTAATGCACTGCAAATGCATTGTCTGTCCTCCCAGAGCAAAGCCCCAACTGCTCCAGCCAGGCAGTGCAGCTTTAACCCTCCAGGTGTTACTCTGGTTTTCTAAGATTTTTCTAAGCCTTCTGATGTTGACATTCTTGTAGTGAACTTTCTCACACACTTTCTGTAAATAACTCATTGTTTTGCTTTCCTTTATGGAGGAGGAGAAAGTTGATGGGCTGTTGGTTTGTCCAGTGTCATTGGAGAGGTGGCACTGCCACCCTCCAATCCGCTGTCACTCTTAGAAAACTATAAATGTTGGAGTCAGAAAATAAACTTCCCTTTTTCTTCACCTTGAGAACAGCAGTGTGCGCTTGTGTTCTTTCGTGTCCTATAGTGACATCCAGGTTTCTCTTCTCAGGAACTTGAGCCCTCCTGTGCTGCTCAGAAGGACAAATGTCATGGAGAAAGGCTCAAGGTTGTCCACTAAGGTCACCAGTCACAGGCAGGACTGCAGGGGCTGATGGCAGCAAATACAGTTCACATCAACCCAACCTTCTGGGTTAACTGGGAGCAATCACAGAATTATGGAGTTGTTTAGGTTGGAAAAGCTCTCTAAGGTGATGGAGTCCAACTGCCCACCTAACTGCCGAGGCAACCACTAGACCAAGTCCCCAAGTGCCACATTTTTGTGTCTTTCAAATCCCTCCAGGGATGGGGACACCACCACTGCCCTGGTGAGGCTGTGATAGTGCCATCTCTTAGGAAATAAATTTCCCCTAATATCCAACCTGAACCTCTCCAGCACAACTTGAGGCCATTTCCCCTTGCCCTGACTCTCAGCAATCAGGGAATAAATTGAACAACACAACCTCTGGCTCCAGACCAGCCAGTCCTGCCATCCTCACCTTCTCCCTTGTGGAGACGGGAGGTGGGAGCATCCCCACAGTCCATGAGTGTCACAGACATCTTTTATGAAAATCCTTTCCTTAGGATTTTTCTCCTGAGAAGCTGAGAGGCTTCAGGAACAAAATGTAAACAATGGTTATCTGCTGCTGTGGAATGCAACAGGTGCATCTGTGATTGGTCTCATGGGGTTGTTTCTAATTAATGGCCAATCACAGTCAGCTGGCTCAGACTCTGTCTGAGCACAAGCCTTTGTTATCATTCCTTCTTTTTCTATTCTTAGCTAGCCTTCTGATGAAATAATTTCCTCTATTCTTTAGTACAGTTTTAATGTAATATATATAATAAAATAATAAATCAAGCCTTCTGAAACATGGAGTCAGATCCTCGTCTCTTCCCTCATCCTCGGACCCCTGTGAACACCGGCACACATGAGCTCACACCCTTCCAGAAGAACTGGACCCCATTTCCAATGTGCTCCCATATGGGGCCATCTCATTCCCAGAAATCATCCCAGAAATCCTATTTCATCTCCTCACCAAGCCACAAAAGCATCCAGTGAGGTTTCCCTCTCTGGGGTAAGACAAATTCTCCACCAACGCCGTCCAGGGAGACAGTGGGAAGGACTGGAGCTGAGTCTTGTTTTCCCAGGATGGATTTAGAGCTCTAACTCTGGAGCACACCATTCCTATTCCTGTCACTGTCTTAGTCAGACTCCAGGTATAGCTCAGCCGTGGAGTGAATGCTTCAATCCCTCCGTGCCTCAGTTTCTCATCTGTACATTGAGGGAGTATTTCTCACCTCCCACCTGGAGTCTATTTCAATCCTACACCAGAAGTTTTTCACTGTATTCACAGTTGCAGAGTTGTTCCTCCTTTCATAGTTGAGAAAGATACTGAAATATGAAAAGGGAGGAAAATCCAATGCTGTGTAAACCCTGGCGCTTGCTCAGCCCTCAGCACAGGTGGAAAGCATCACTGGGATCTCCCAGGGAGCATGGAGATGCTTTCTGGAGATGCTGAATGCTTTCTGCAGCATGCTGGATGCTTTCTGGAGATGCCCCTCTCACGCAGGACATTCAGCACCAGGCACAGCAGGACCCGAACACACTGAGATCCTCTGGATCCTGCTGGATGCCTTCAGGGAACAGGCAGCGGGAGAGAGGGGAAGTGAAAATTGAACTGATACCCCAAAATAACGAGCCTAGACAGCAGCTATTTTTCATGGGTTGTTTCCCACAAAGCTGAGGATTGAGCAAGAGTATTTCTTAGAAGTGAAGAACAAGTCCAGTGGCTAAAAAAGAGCAGTCAAATTACTCAGCATCACCATCATCAGTCGGCTTTAATGGAGCTAAATCCCATCCAACCTTTGGGGATCCAGGGGTTACAGCTCAGGATGGAGTCAGACCTATTTCAATATCCTAAAATGTGATTAACAGGGCGGGATTATGATGGCCAAACAATGTTAATGCAAATTCCACTGGAATGAGGATCACATTCCAAGGCCTCCACAATGACAGCAAAACGATACCCAAGGACTCCTGTTGCAGGGCATTATTTGGTCATTAAGGTCTAAGATTACATTTGACAAAGCAATTTAACCACAAATCCTGGGAGACAACAGTGTTTTCATTACCAGTGTCCGCAGCAGGGGAAGATGAGCTGCATTTCAGAGAGGGGAGCTGGAAAATCAGGGACACCTCAGGGACTCAAGGTGATGCTGGCAGAGCACCGGTGCTGAGCCAGATGCAGACTCAGCATAAAGATGTGAAAACCCAAATTTCTGGCAGTAAAAAGCATCGTGTGGGCCAGGGGAGACAGTTTGGCCCCTGAATCATTTATTCCATGGATGTCACTTCTGGTTGTGATGGGTGACAGTCACTCAGTGAGGTGACACAAGCACTCACAGCCCCCCTAAGCAGAGCAATTCCACCCACAGCAGGGAAAGCTCTTGGTGTCAGCCCCTACAACAAAACAACAACTGATCTCCTCTAAATCAATGTGGTTGGAAAAATTCTCACTAAAATATGGGCTCTGTCTCTTTCCAGCAGTATTTTAAGCTAAATTTTCAGAGGATGTTCAAGACATTCTGGGTGATTTGGTGCCTAACTCCAGCTGCACAAACAACTCTGTTTTTAAGGGAAAAGGTTTTGCCTTCCATAGAAAACCCAGGGAATCTTTAAGTCACCGCTGTGCCACAAGCATCCCTTGTGCAGGCTCAGAAGTTTATTTTTGAAACACGCCCTCTCCACCTTTTCCCTGCTCTTCAGCCAGTTTTATTCAGGAAAATAAATTGCATCAGAGAAATGAAGCAATTTTTCCCGTGTGGGCAGCAGGGCTGGAGCCAGCCTCTACCCTCCTGTGCCTGTGAGCAGTGAGATCTGTGGGAGCTGGGAAAGGAGGAGACGTTTGGAGGGCAGGGAGCTGTCTGAGCTGAGCACAGATCCCGGTGACATCCATGGGGACGCCTGGCAGCCGTCAAGGACCTTCAAACCCTGTTTTGTCTCTTGGATTTTTCCGCCTTTCCGCAATCCTCCCAATTTTTCTGCGGCTTTTCGTTTGCTCGTTCAGTGAACATCGTGTTAGGAGGGAGTGAGATGGAATCTGAGGGCTGCAGGGGTTTGGCTGGCACAGCCCAAACAATGAGGGAGGAGATGTGACCGTGTTCACAGAGTCCCAGGACGAGGGAAGAGATGAGAATCTTGGCTCCATTTTTCGGAAGGCTTGATTTATTATTTTATTATATATATTATATTAAAAGAAAATTATATATTAAAAGTATACTATAAGAATAGAAAAAAGGATTTCATCAAAAGGCTTGAAAGGAATGAAATGATAATAAAATCTTGTGACTGACCAGAGAGTCTGAGGACAGCTGGACTGTGATTGGCCATTAATTAAAAACAACCACATGAGACCAGTCAAAGATGCACCTGTTGCATCCCACAGCAGCAGATAACCATTGTTTACATTTTGTTCCTGACGCCTCTCAGCTTCTCAGGAGAAAAGATCCTAGCAAAAGAATTTTTCATAAAATATGTCCATGACAGGATGAGGCACTGCCACCATGGTGTGCTCCAGTGGGACACTCGGTCCCTCGGTCAGGTGTTGATGGAAAGAGCCACAATTTATTGAATTATAGAATCCCAGAGTGGTTTGGGTGGGAAGGAACCTTAAATCTACCCATTCTACCCCATGCCATGGGCAGGGACATCTGCCACTATCCCAAGTTGCTCCAAGCACATCCAACCTGGCCTGGATGGGACAGCCACAACTTCTCTGGGCAACCTGTGCATGAACACCTTGAGCTTGGGGACAAACCAGCCCTTGGGGAGGCAAGGCTTGTTCTCCAGAGCACCCAGATCTCAAAGGAGGAACAGAGTGTCTGGTTTGGAAAGAACAGGAGTCTGCTAAGGAAGGCAGGAGCCTCCCCTGAAATGGAAAATGTAAACCCTCCCCACCCCTCTTAATTGCTATAGATTTTAAATTAAGGGCTTTCAGGTAAAATATGGGAGCAGGAAATAACAGTTCTTTAATAGGGAAAAAAAAAAAAAAAGGATAAAATAAACAATGCAGTACACTAGAACAACAGTGACAGAGTCAGAACCCAACCTGACACCCTGTGGGTCAGGCTGTTGGCAGCAGTCCATTGGAATTGTGGCTCAGCCCTCCTGCAGTGTCAGGGCTGGTTCTGCTGGAGCAGGATCCTGGAGAAAGGTGCAGTCCTCTGCCTCTGAAGATCCAGGGGAAGAAGAGGCAGCTGCTGTTCCTCTGGGCAATCCAGTGGAGAAGCTGTGCTGGTGTTCCAGAATCTCCAGATTATATCTGGGTAGGAATGCTTGGCTCCTCCCTCTGGGCTCCCATCTCCCAATGGGATGCTGTAGCTCTTATCAGCCATGCAGGGACATTCAATAGCTGTTATCAGCAGATGTCTCCTTGGATGGAGGAGTGATTGTGATCACTCAAAGAGACAGATAAGGCAAACTGCCCACTTGACAAAGATAATCTGCCATACAGATGGTAATAGAAAACACCTTGCCTTGCAATCTTCAACACAGGTTTGGGCAGCCCAACCCAGCTCTGGTACCCCCAACCCCCCTGCAACTATGAAACCCAAAAAACCAAAACTGAGGGACATCTGCCTTCACCAAAATCACACAGCAAGTGTTGCACGTTGGTGGTTAAACTGCTGGTGGTTAAAGCAGGAAACACACAGGGAGAGGAAACCAAGAAGGGAGAGAAAAATCCTCTTTTGTAGTTCACATTTTTATTTCTTTCACACACACACAGGAGCAAAGTCACTGTGGTAGAATTACCCTGAAGCCATCAGACTTCCATTAGAGTTTGATGAAATCATGGAAAGAAAAAGAGTGACTCTGCCTGGCTGCAATGAGAGAGCCACAACAGAGACCAGGATGCTCCTGAGGGCTGGATCCCCAGCAATCCTGTCCTTGTGGTCTCAAAGGTCGTGACTAACCAGAAAAATTAAAACCTGCACAGGTCACCAGGCCAAACACATTAGTGCAGCCCCAGCTTCCTGTCCTCTGTTCATTAATTAATGTTTGGGCAGTGATTGCGAGAAAAAAACACACCCTGAATACAGGTCTGATATTGCCATCATTCACTTTCCAGCTGGAAATCCAGAGGAAATTCTCTTCTGTCTTGTCTTCTGCCTTTCCTTCTGTCTGTCCTCCCCATCTTCAGGGCCAGTTTAACCCTCAATCACCAGTGCTGGGAACTGGTTTGTTATAAAATCCCTCCCTCACCTGTAGGGTTGTTATTGAAAGGTCATTTTGTGCAGGCAAGATGAATTTATTTGCAAGCACAGGTGGGGACTTCGGCTTTGCCTGCAACATCTGGATGCTGGTAGAGCTGCAGAGCCTGCAGGTAAAGCTGGAACTCCCAATGCTCCCAGAGGCTTCATTTCTAGCTGGAAAACCCAAACCAGAAAAAAATTGGAGCAAAGGGCTCAGAGACCTGAGCTCGGCAGCTCAACCCTGTGATTTATTTTTAATCAGATTTCCTGCTTGTCAGCTGCAGCACTGCTGGGAATACCCTTGAAGCCTCACTCCGAAATCTCCTGTTTGCAAGGCTGAAAATGGGTGCAGGGAAGCAGATGAGTCATTTTTAATGTTTTTAATCATCCTATTGGGAGTGGGGTGTGATGGGTGACCCGCGGGTACCACCGGTCAGGTTCCTTTTGCTGACCCACGTCCTTTCTAACAAGAGCCAGCAATAATAAATTCATTCTGAAACAATCACCACAAGATTCTCCCAAGTGACTTTTCTTACACAATCTCCAAACCCACCATGTTCCTTTTTCCATTTTTCTCTAAATGACAATATAAACAATTTGGGGGTGAGTTTTTGGGGCAGAATAAAGGATTTCTGCAGCCTGCCTTTTGGTTTCTGTGATATATTTGAAAAACATGTCCTGGCTGGGCTTGGGGACACTGGAAAGGCTGATCAGCTCTGTCACCTGTGACAGTCACCCAGCAAACAGCTCTGCTGCCAGCAGAGGCAGGAGAGGATGCTGACTCACTGCCTGCTTCACTTGTGCAGCTCACCCTGCACAGAAAGCATTGCTGAAGCCTTGCTCTTCCTTTCCTTTCCTTTCCTTTCCTTTCCTTTCCTTTCCTTTCCTTTCCTTTCCTTTCCTTTCCTTTCCTTTCTTTTCCTTTCCTTTCCTTTCCTTTCCTTTCCTTTCCTTTCCTTTCCTTTCCTTTCCTTTCCTTTCCTTTCCTTTCCTTTCCTTTCTCTTCCTTTTCCTTTCCTTTCCCCCTTCACAGAAACCATTGCTGAAGCCTTGCTCTTCCTTGCCTTCACCCTGCCCTTAAAAAACGAATTAAGAAACCTTAATAATAAATGGAGACACAGGAAAGAGAAGTAGCAGCCACTAGCAAAGACAAGTGTTATTCCATATGAAATCAGTTGGGTTCTAAAGGCAGTGCTCACTGCTATTCTCTGGAGTTATTGCACCACAGAAATTACTGTGAGATGGAAGGCCTTGCCTGCAAATATAGAGCATTGAATGATTAACAGCCTGGAGGCAGCGAGGGAGGGCAGGAAACTTGAGGGGCCTTCTTAAAACAGGAACTCTCCCCAAAATGACCAAGTCTCCTCTTCCCTTTAACCCTGTTTCTGTCTGCTGCTTGCTTTCCTTTTCAGTGTAAATCTGGTGATTTCAGCATAAATCTGGTGATTTCTCTGCTGCTTTGTTCCCCCTTCTTCTCTTGGGGAAGCACGAAATGAGATCAGAACAGCCTAGAGGAGTGAAAGTCACTTGACTTTGTATTTTTCTCACAGCTTTTCCTCCTGGTAGAGTCATTTTGGCTGGTCAGTGATGGGAGCAGGAGGCAGAGGATGGAGATGCCGGTGGGAGCAGGAGCTGGGGTGGCTGGGAGAGGGGATGGCATGGAATTCCCCACCAGGACATGATTCTGCACCCTCCCCTGGCCAGCAAAGCTCTATGACACCCCTCCCAGTCACAACTGGAGATTTTTTTAATTGTCAGGATTTATTTCTGCATTGGATTCCTCCATGTGGTCCCTCCTGAGGAGCATCCAGGTGCCCCAGACACACGGTGATGCTGCCCTTGCAGATGTGGCCAGGTGTGGGCTGGGTTCCCCTCTGTGCTGCTCCCACCTCCTGTCACCCAGCAGGGATGGAAGATTTTCTCTTTCACTCAGAGGGTGAATTCCCAGCCCTCCTGCAGCACAGAGCAAGAGAAAACCCTGCACAAGATATTTCATTGTTAATATCTTCCAAACCCTCAGGAGGTGCCTGGAGATGCCAGAGGGGGAGAAGCAGAGGATGAGTTGTGACTCACACCTGGGAAATGCACGAGGGTGGCAGAGCCTGTTAGAGAAAATCAACCCAAAAAATCCCTCCTTGCTCAACAGTTGTCACAAGCAGAATTCAAGAGGGAAATCCTGATAAATCCTGCTGCTCCTGCAACACACAGAAGCACCTTCAGCACTGAGAATGCAATGATGCCAGGGCCCAGGGCGTGGGGATAATGTAGGGATGGGGAGATGCTGGGGGACTGAGGAAGCTCTGCTGGCCAGAGAGACCCTACACACACCTTACACACACCCTACACACACCTTACACACACCCTACACACACCTTTCTTCCCAATTCGTCCCCTTTCAGGTGACAAGCACCTGTAGACACACCTTCCCAAAAGGCCAAGTGCCTCCATTGGAACCCTCCTGTCATCCCACACTCACCCTGAGGCTGCCCTTGTCACCCAGCCCAGAGGACTCAGTGCCACATCCAGGAATTCCTTGGGCACCTCCAGGGATGGGGACTCCACCAGCTCCGTGGGCAGCCCCTTCCAATGCCCAAACACCCTTTCCATGAATAAATTCCTCCTGATGTCCAGCCTGGACCTTCCCTGGCACAGCCTGAGGCTGTGTGCTCTCATCCTACCACTCACTGCCTGGAAGAAGCAGCCAACTCCCATCTTGTTACAAATCCTTTCAGGTGGAGAAATCATCTCCCTTCAGATTGAGATGCTGCTGGCAGATCCACCTCCTGCTCCTGCTCCTGGCACGGGGAATGACTCAGAGAATGTGTTTTTCACCTGCTGCCTCCTGCACAGGGCTGCAGCTGTACCTGCCTGTGCCCATGTCTGCTGCTGGCCTTCCACAGGAGATTTTAATAGCTCTGTGTCACAGACATCTTTTATGAAAAATCCTTTCCTTAGGATTTTTTCTCCTGAGAAGCTGAGAGGCTTCAGGAACAAAATGTAAACAATGGTTATCTGCTGCTGTGGAATGCAACAGGTGCATCTGTGATTGGTCTCATGAGGTTGTTTCTAATTAATGGCCAATCACAGCCAGCTGGCTCAGACTCTGTCCGAGCCACAAATCTTTGTTATCATTCTTTCTTTTTCTATTCCTAGCAAGCCTTCTGATGAAATCCTTTCTTCTATTCTTTTAGTATAGTTTTAATATAATATATATAATAATAAATCAAGCCTTCTGAAACATGGAGTCAGATCCTCGTCTCTTCCCTCATCCAAAAACCCCTGTGAACACCGTCACAGCTCTGCCATGGCAGCAAAGAGGGTGAGAAATGTTTCTGCAGCTGAACTGGAAATGCCTTTTAATGAGGATGATTCATGGTAGCTCCCAGCCTTGGTGTCAGCCCCTGCACTGCTGCTGCCCCTCGCTGACATTTCAGCACCAGGAGCTCGGCAGAAAAGCTCCCAGCTGCTGGGAGTCTGCAGCGTGGAGGAGACAGGGAACTGGGGCCTGAGACTGATGTCTGCTCATCTGAATCCAAAACAAAGATGTATTGGATGGGTTGAGCCCCAAAGTTTGCAGGAATGGCCAAAATTTATGTGAGCAATAATGCAACCTCCTCCACCCACCCAGCTCAAGGACAGGAATAAAGCCACAGAGTGGGGACAGGAGAAGTCCTGGACCTGAATTTTGGAGGCTGCTTCACCATTTAAAGATACCTGAACTGCAAATCAGGATCAGGGAAATGCCAGGAGGCTCGAGCCAGGTTGCCCAGAGCAGCTGTGGCTGCCTCTGATCCCTGGCAGTGCCCAAGGCCAGGCTGGACACTGGGGCTGGGAGCAGCCTGGGGCAGTGGGAGGTGTCTCTGCCATGGCAGGGATGGGATGAGATGGCTTTTGAGGTCCCTTCAGCCCAATCATTCCATGATTCCATGAGTTATTGCCCACATCTGGTCCAGGCCATCATTCCTTAGCCCAGGAAACAGATTCATTCAACCATGAATCTATTCCTGAGTCCATGAAACAGATAACTGGGACTATTTCCCAAAGGGAAAGGGACTAAACCAATGTTCCCCCACCCCTGTCACCAAGGCCCTGAAATGCCCTGTGGTGCCTCAGTTTCTCCATGTTTTTTAAAAGGTTGCAGGTACTGACATTCCTTCCTGGAGTACCCCGAAATCTAGGAAAGACGTGATTAGGGGTGGCAATTATAATTATTCACACCCTCCTAATGGATCTTTACAACCCATCAGGGCTGTGTCTGGATTCTAACATTTGTTAGAAAGAGATAAAAGCTTTCTTCGCTGGTGGTGTGAAGACTTTCGGGCTCTCTTTGATGCGCTGTGGCTTAATAGCCCCTTCGTTTGATTAATTTCCATTTCTGCCGTCAGTGTTTAAGAGCTGCCACACGGATTTTGTGAATGGATTGGAGGAGACGGAGCAGCAGCAGCGATTCCCCCGCCCGAGCTGCTCCCGTTCCCATTAATACCAATCCCTGCAGGGTGAACTCCCAGCCCGGCTGCTCGTGTGCGAGGCAGCCGAAAATAGCAGCGTTTATAATAACAATAAATAACAATAAATAGCAATAATTAACGGGGAAGGCGCTTGGAACCATGAAATGCCTCCGACGGATCTGGGGCAGGAGGGTTTGGGGTGTGCATGTGTACGGGAAGGTCCCAAAACGCAAGTGACAGCAATAATCGAGGCTTTTGTCAGAGTGTGAGCACTCACAATAATTGAATCGCTGCCTCGTTACATACGGACCGATTTAGACCCTCATTATGCGTTTGGCAAGTACTTGGCATAACGAATCAATTTAAAACGGCACACGAGACTCGAGTAATTCATAATGAAACTCCCAAATCAAGATTACAAGGCAAGACTAAGCCTCCTCAGCAGAAATTACCGGGATGGAGATGAGCAGGGAGGCTGGAGGAAGCCTCTGTCACTGCCCCCAATGTGGATTTGGGTCCAGCATTTCCTTCTCCTGGGGCTCTGCTCCCCAGAATTGCACACGGGGTGTTCCTATTTCAATAAGTATTTTACTCTCCTTTCATAGCCGAGGTGAGGTCTGGTCTGTGGTCACTGCTGGGTGTCCCTGGCTCTCACATCTTCATCTTTCTTCTGAAGAAACAGCCCCAAATTCAACCAGCATTTCTCCTCAGTACTCCCATAAAAACCCCTGTTCCACATGGAGCTCTGTCATCCCCCTCTGCTGATCCCAAATATTTCCCCACCCCTCAAAAATGAAAAATCACAGTTTTTACTGTCAGAAAACTCACAGTTTCTACTGTTAGAAAAATCACAGTTTCTACTGTTCTACTGTTTACAACAGTGAAATGGGGAAAGACATGTAGAGGAGTAATGTGGGAGGGATGAGCTACCCACAGCAGGATTGGGGTGTAAATGAAGCCCAGAAAGGCTCCACAAACATCCCAAAATCATAAATCCATCAGAAAGGACAGGGAAGTGTTCCAGGAGACTTGGGGCAGGGCAGAGCCTGGCATAAATTGTGCTCAAGCCTGGATTTACATGCCCGAGGTAGGCAAGGAATGAACCAGCACATTCTCAGAGCATCCGTCTGCTCAGGATTTACCTCTGTGCATTTTAGGAATTATCCATCTGGGATTAAAAATGCCTCCCACCCCTTATTATTTAAATACAGGTTTTCAGGCTAACAGGGGAAAAAAACAGAAAGAAAGAAAGAGACAAGGCTTTGCTCAAGTAGAGCTGAATAATCAGGGATGACTAATAAGATGTCCTGTGGGAAGGCAGAGAGGAGACTCTTGCCAGGATGCAGGCCCTGGCTGATAAAACCTGCTGCCCCTACAGGATGGGTCACCTGGGGTTTCTGGGGCACTGCTGGCTCCAGCTGGCAGCCTCTGCCCTTCTGAGGCCCAACCTGGCTGCTCTGCCCCAGCCCTGGGGAGCTGCTGAGCCCAGGGCTGGCTCTGCCCTTTGCTCCTGCTCCTCTGGAGAGATCCCAAACAAACAGAATCATGGAATCATCACAGAATCATCCCATGGAATCATCACGGAATCATCCATGGAATCACGATTTGGGCTGAAAGGAACCCTAAAGCTCATCCCAATGTCGTCATGGTATTTTAGGAAAAATCCCTTTGCTAGGATTTTTTCTCCTGAGAAGCTGTGAGGCCTCAGAAACGAAATGTAAACAATAATTATCTGCTGCTGTGGGATGCAACAGGTGCATCTGTGATTGGTCTCATGTTGTTGTTTTTAATTAATGGCCAATCACAGTCCAGCTGTCTTGGACTCTGGTCAGTCACAAGATTTTATTATCATTTCATTCCTTTCTATTCCTTTCAAGCCTTCTGATGAAATCCTTTCTTCTATTCTTTTAGTAAGTTCTAATATATAAATTTTCTTTTAATATAATAAAATAATATATAATATATAATATATAATATATAATATATAATATATAATATATAATATATAATATATAATATATAATATATAATATTATATCATATAGTATTATATAGTATTGTATTACATTATATAGTATGGTATTATATTATATAGTATTATATTATATCATATATTATATCACATCATATAATATAATATATATATTATATATTATATATTATATATTATATATTATATATTATATATTATATATTATATATTATATATTATATATTATAATATATCATAAAATAATAAATCAGCCTTCTGAAACATGGAATCAAGATTCTCATCTCTTCCCCTGTGAACACCACCATACCCCATCCCACCCAACCACAGGCAGGGACACCTTCCACTGTCCCAGGCTGCTCCAAGCCCTGTTCAAACTGGAAATACACACCAGAGCCAAGTGGGTGCTGGGAGCACCGGGAATTCCAGCTTGGCTGAGACACTTGAGTTACTCAGGCTCATCCCGGCAGATTTACATCCAAGTGATGCTCCCTGCAGTAATTCCTGGTTAGAGGAATTAGAGCTGCTGTTATAGGGTGACAAAAGCATGGTGCTAAACTCTTGAAAGGCAAGTGCAATCCTTAATCTGTATTATAATGTAAATCAGACTATGAGAAACATTTGGGATCCTCTGATATTCCCACTGCAGCTGAAGCTGCTACCCAGTGTGGGTATTAGGGGTGTGCAGCCGCAGTTTCCATATTTTTTTTAAAATGTCGAAAAAAAAAAAAAAGATAAAAATTAGAGCTTTGTGTGTCCAGAGCATTCAATGCAAGAGACTGAAAAGAACAGTATCACATCAAGTGTCATTGTGGAATAATTTTGCCTGAAAGGCATTTCTGGAGGGATGTTGTGCACAGGAACATTTAAAACATGCAAAAATTGTACAGAAATATTAATGGAGACTTGCATGTTGTGATGAATCAATATTTATTGCATTAAGTTTCATTAGTTAGATTTATTCTTTAAATTAATGCTGAAGTTCTTAGAGGTTCAGGATTTATTCTGCAAAGTGCAGGGGTGAAGTTACAAGATCCTTTTCCAAGGTTTTTTGCTTATTTTCCAACATAAACACCTAAATATCCTCTGCTCAGTGTTGTATCAACAGTGCCATGGCCTGTACAGGTGTTGTTTTGGACAATATAAAATTTCTGTGGGATGGGCTGTTCCTGAAGTCACAGCAACTCCCAGAATTCTGGTAAAATTAAAGCTTCTCCTGCCCAGATCCTGCTTACATCTCCCAGCTGGATCCATAAGGTTCTATGCAAAAAATGTGCACAATCAGCTCTTTCATGTCCTCACATTTCCCCCAAATTATACTTTTTTTGCTGAAAACACTTAGCTACATTTCTCAAGGCAGGCTTTTTCTGCTTCTAAAATCTGCTACAACTCAACAGAAGATGAGAGAAATTTATTCCCCAAAATGTGTTCACAATTCTTCTACCCAAAACACTTCCTAGGACTCAAAACCAGAAAAAATCATTCCAATTTTATCCAAGTTTGCCAGTTCTTATAGATATATTTACAAAGCTGCAATTCACAGGAAACCACCAGATAATTGAGGAAGAAAAAAAAATCAAAAGGAGAAATAATGGGAAATTACAAACTTGGGTCGTGTCCTGCTCTAAGGGAACTATTGCAAATATGGAGTTGGTGTAAAAGTCTCAACTTAGAGCATCACTGGTGAGATTGGAGAGTTGGGATAGAAAACAGGGAATTTGGTTAATTAAGCCAGCAAGGGATTGTGTGAGTGCACCCACATGTGTTTACAGGGATAACTGTATTTTACCAGAAATTATTAGGCTGTGGTATCACAGACATGTTTTATGAAAAATCCTTTCCTTAGGATTTTTCCTCCTGAGAAGCTGGGAGGCCTCAAGAACAAAATGTAACCAATGGTTATCTGCTGCTGTGGAATGCAACAGGTGCATCTGTGATTGGTCTCATTTGGTTGTTTCTAATTAATGTCCAATCACAGTCATTTTAATAATTCCTTCTTTTGTTAGAATTCCTTCTTTTCTATTCTTAGCTAACCTTCTGATGAAATCCTTTCTTCTTTTCTTTTAGTATAGTTTTAATATAATATATATCATAAAATAATAAATCAAGCCTTCTGAAACATGGAGTCAGATCCTCGTCTCTTCCCTCATCCTCACACCCTGTGAACATCGTCACACTGTGGAGAAGTTCTTCATTAATATCACAGGATCCCAGGGTGATTTAGGTTGGGAAAGACCTTTGGGATCATGGAATCCCACCTATGCCAAATCCCCACCGTGTTCCCAGCCCAGAGCACTGAGTGCCACTTCCAGACATTCACTGAGCACTCCAGGGATGGGCACTCCAAACCTCCCAAGGTCTGAGCACCCTTTCCATGGGGAAATTCCTGTTGGTATCCAGTCTGACCCTCCCCTGGCCCAGCCTGAGGCTGTTCCCTCTCCTCCTGTCCCTGTTCCCCGGCTGTCCCCTCCTGTCAGGAGCTGTGCAGAGCCACAAGGTCCCCCCTGAGCCTTCTTTTTCTCCAGGCTGAGCCCCTTCCCAGCTCTCTCAGCCCCTCCTGATGCTCCAGACCCTTCCTCAACTCCATTCCCTTCTCTGGACACGTTCCAGCCCCTCAATGTCCTTCTTGTCATCAGAAACCCAAAACTGAGCCCAGATTGGAGGTGAGGCTTCAGCAGTGCCAAGAGCAGAGGGACAATCACTGCCCTGGGCCTGCTGCACACACTGTGCCTGACCCAAACCAGGTTCCACTGGCCTTGTTGCCCCCTTGGGCACACCTGGGCTCATATCCAGCACCCCCAGGTCCTTTTCCAGCTTTCCAGCCCCTCTGCCCCTGGCCTGGAGTGGCTGTTGTGAGCAGACTGTGAGCTCCTTGCTGTGACCATCCTGGAAGCTGCATCCAGGGGACACCATTGTCCCAGGCCCCAGGAGCTGGGTCCTCCACGGACAACAGAGCTGGGTCCAGGGCCCTGTTATGAATAAGAAGCTTGACTAGGCCAATATTCAAGCAGCAATCAATTTATTAATTAATCTGTTAAGGTATGAGCATTACAGCACTGGGTACAGTGGGGGAATTTTCCCTCCAACTGCACACCCATAGTTGAGGGTTACAGGTATTTAAAGGGGTACTCATCAGCTTTCTCAGTAGCTTCTATTCTAATTTTTTACTCATCAGCAGTTTCTATTCCCAATTTTTACGTCACAATTCTGTACACTATTGTGATTTAGTTTTTCTCAGGATGTATCCCAAAAGGAGCATCCCCAGATGGTGCTGGTCTGGTTTCTGAAAGAAGGAAGCAGAATCCCATCTGCTGGGGTCCAGCTCCCCAGATGTGGGTCCACCTTTTAATTGCAAGGACTATAAATCTCATAACAGTGATGCCCAGCTTCCCTTGGTCAAAATTATTTATCCTTGAGTTGATGTTCATCTTCCTTTCTCAAGCTGCTTTTCACTGTTTTGTTAAGGCATGAGATAAGCATATTTCCTTTATATATATTCCAAAGCTAGAGTTTCAAGGATACAAGCAATATTCTAAAATTATACTTCAAGAGGTTATTATTGCAGAACTCTTTAAGGCTTAACTGCAAGCAAAGAGCAACATCTTTAACACTTTAATTCCAATGCTCCTAAATCAGCTGAGGTTAATTATGAACAAAAGGTTCAAAGGCCTTCTTCCATGCTTTACTTTCCTCAGTTATTATTAGAATTCATCTTTATAACTGTCCCGTGGTTGGTCTCCACACATCTCACAATCACAAATACACATTGCCTGTGTGTACCTGACACCAAACCCAGCTTTGTATTTCACAGCCCTGGAGCCAGCAGCAGGTGAAAGCCAAGGTCAGGCTTGGGGTGGGAGCCTCTTGTGGCTGCAGCCCTGAGTCACCCAGAAGGAGAGCAGGTTTATGCGCTGTCACATCACCTCCTCCTGCCACTCCACGGCTATGTAGGACACACAGCCCCCGGGGAGGCTCCAGTGCTGAGGAAGCATTCCTGATTTACCGAGTGCTGAGCTGCAACGTGCTCCTTGGCAGATGGGTAATGTGGGCCAAGTCCTGCACTCAGGGATACCCTGCACACCTCAACACCACTTCCCTGAGCCTCTGGATCCTGGCAGGCAGTGTGAGCATGGGGCCTGTGCACACTGGAATGGCTCCTGTGTGTCCCGGGTGACTGGGACAGGGTGTCCCAGCACTCACACAGGGCGTGGGGACAGTGGGGGCTGCCACCACTGCACCCCCTCATTGTGACAAGAAGTGCGTGACCATGCCAGCACTGGGAAAGGCAGAAGCAGAAGGATAAGGGAAGTGTTCAGCAGCTCCCCAGTGTGTGGGTTTGGGGTTTTTGAGCTAAAGATTGGCTGTTAGAAGCAGATTTCAGTTCCTGCTTGTGGTACTGAGCATTTACTGTGAATTCTCCCCAAATCCCGGTCCTTGAGGGAAGCCACTCCCAGCTGCATGTGTTCAGTGCAAATGAAGTGCAAATGATTAAAAACCCTCTTCTAAGGAATCAGAGAATCATTAGGGTTGGAAAAGACCCAAGATCATTGAGTCCAACTGTTAAAGGAGACCCTCCCCTTCCATCTCCCCACCATCTGCACCAATCGATGTCCTCTCCCTTGCTAAGCAAAGGAACTGACCTTATTTCCAGTTCTCCCCCCTGCAGAGCAAGGAGAGAAGGTGACACAGTTTGGAGATCCAGCTGGGCCACAAGGCAGTGCCTTGGGCATTGTTAGAGCATCCTGGAAGATGCTCTAAACTGGGAGGGATGACATTTTTGGCACTGTGTTCTGCAATGACCTGCTCTAAAAATCTGACTTGCTATTAAAACAACAATAATCATTTAAAAAACAAAAAAAGAGCTTTGTGCTACCAAAAAAAATCCTACCCCTGGTAAAAGACTGCTCTGAAACACCAAGAGCCTTGGCTTTGCCATTTTTTGGGAAATGTCCCCCAGCCTGTGAGCACTAAGCACTGACTAAATCCATTCTCATTTGACAAAGAGTTTAACGAAGAGTTTTGGGCTTCCCTGTCTGGTTGGGTGTTTTTAGATTTACCAGCAATGTTTCCTTTTTTGTTTAACATAAAAAAGCTTCTTGCCCTGTAATTCCTACTTCTGCCTGACTTGCAGCAGAGCTGGAGGAGCCCTTCAATGTTACACCTCATCTCAGTGCAAAATTTCCATTACTTTTTCCATTCTCCCTTTATTCCATGGCTGAGTTTATTTTGCTACATCTTACAAACATTCCCATAGAGAGACACTCTTTGAACTGCAAATTTTAGGGCCTCAGCTGAAAACATGATGGAAACAGAGCCACAATTTAAAGGAGAGAAGAGGAGGAGCATCTCCCTGCCAAGTATTTTAGCACTTGAGCCTCCCGGATACAGACACACAGTGTAGCCTTGCTTCCTATTAATTCTTTTTGAGATGCAGGGTTTGACTGAAAAATAGAATTTTGCTTAAGAAGAAAACTTTATCTCCATGAGCCAGCAAGGGAAAAGCTGTAGCAGAGCCATTGGCACGTCCTGGAGAAGACACAGCCATTCATCTCAGCCACCTGAGGACAAGGAGTTTGTCTTTTATCCTATTTTAACACCAGCTGGGCCCAAGTGGCAGAAAGACAGAACAAAGCTGTTGATTTAATTTCTATTTGTCTCTTTCAGTTTCGCTGGATGCTGAGCCCATTACTTTGGATACATCCCATGAAGCTGCTGCTGCTCTTCTTGGGAACAGCTTCTGTGCATTATCCAAGCAGAGCAAGCTCAGCAGTGACCAAATCCTTTCTGGTTCTTTCATTAATCCCCCAATCTCTCAATTTTACCTAATAATCTCTATGTTTCCCTATTTATACTGCTCTGCTGACCTCCAGCTAGAGAGAAGCTCCTGCTCTCCCCATCTAGGAAAGCAGGGATTAGGTTGTGAATTTTTCAGTTGTGCAGGTGAGGTGTTAAAAAAACTGGTTTCACATTCATGATCTCATCTGTTCCTTTCTTTTGTTCCTATTTTTGGAGACTGACAGTTGTATCAGCTGTGAGGTTTGGGGACAAAACTCTCCCCTCAGCTCCCAGTCCCATGGGCAGGGGTAGACATCCAGGAGCAATGTTGGGGACAAAGAGCTGAGGATCCCCTGGGTGACCATTTTGCTCCTCATCTCAGCCTGACCCAACCATAAATATATGAGGATCAAATAATGAGGGAAAAAAGGCAGTTTTTAGCCACTGCTGGAGGGTGGGAAGGTTTACACTGAGGATTGAAGAGCAATCTTTGCAGGTCCCTGGAGCTCAGCCAAGCATCACAAGCTCAGCCAGAAAACCTGCTGCCCCTGATTATTGGCTGTGCTGTAATACAGATGCTGCAGGATCTGGCTCTCTGCCTCACTGAACAGGAATTCTGTCCCTGGGGAGGCTGGGAAGGCACACAGCCACCCAACCCCACCCTTCACCTGCACTTCAGACACCCACACACAGCCCCTCCTCATCCTCCTCATCCTCCTGTGCTACATCCAGAGCCCCAACCCCACTCAGCTCCTGCTCACGGGCTGGAAAGGGGTGACAAGCACGGAGGTGTTTTCCATAGGGCAGAAAACCTCCCAGATTCACCAAGTCTTCCCCCAGACACCTTCAGCTGCCAGCCAGACTCTCACAGAGCTGTGTGTATTAAAATCAGATGCAAATCTCTCCACTGCAGAAATATTCGACAGCTACAAGCTTTTGTTCTTTCTCAGGCATAATTGCAATTTGAGGAATGCTCTCATCTAAGAGAAATGTCTATTTAACCTCTGTGCTATCTAGAGCTGGTTAAACTCCACGTCCATCTGCAGCAGCTGATAGGGAAACACTGAAGGAAGCTGATAACATCTTTCATTTCTCCTCAGTAACCCCACGGCCAGCATGCTGCCAGCCAGCTCATTTGCCATTGTACAAGCACCAGCTGCATCCTTCCAAGCCCTAACAACCCACTTTTCTATCTATTCAAACCCTGTCATTTCCACCAACATCATTAACAACAAGATTTAGGACAAAATGTTTTGCACCTTGGATTTTTTGTTCATTTTATAGTCACAGCTGGGAGAAGGAGGTTTGTTTTTTGCTTTGCAAAGGAAGCTGCTAAGAGAATGACAAGCCTTTGTTCTTCCTAGGGTGCTTGGAGAATTGGCACTTCCAGAATTTAAGTCCTTAGGAGGCCATTCAGACTCGGGGCTGTTAAGAAAATTGATTAGAAATTCCATTAAGCAAGTTGAATGAACTGAATCTGGCACCGTTGATTACCAGCCCTGCCTGCCTCAAACTGACATTTCCAAAAGCCTGACAGATCCAGGCTCTTTTTTTTTTTTTTTTTTTTGAGAAAAACCCTTTCTGCACAGTTCAGCGATGCAGCTGAAGAGCCCTGACACAGAAACCCAGGGTTGAGCCTCAGATTTACTCCCCGCAGCTGAGATGTGTCTGTGACACTCAGGCAGTGTCAGACCTCCACCCAAACCCAATCACCCCTTCCCAGACTCACAGAACCTCCTGCAAACTCTCCAGAAAGTGCTAGAAATGGAAGGGCAGCAAACAAACAAACCAACCCACCCTGCAACCCTCAGCAGAGTCTGGCACCGGGATGGAGACAGGCCCTGAAGGGACAAACTGACCCCAGCAGATATCCCACACCATGGAGAGGCTGTCCCTCCTTGCCATGGGTCCTGCTGAGCACAAGAGGTGCTCATAACTGGTGGAAGCTTCCCTGGAGAGCCTGGAATGCACTGCACCACCTCCAGCATCCCTGAGGAGACACCTGAGGGCCTTTCATCAGTCCTGCACGCAATGGGACAAATCTGTGAGGTGATGCTGGCAACCCCCACCAGGAGAGTGTCCCCTGCTCAACACCCAAAAGCCCCACCAGGCTCTGCCACCTCCTGTGTCAGGTCCTCCTACACACCTACTGAAAGGCCACTTTTGCTCCAAAAAGTCCAGCTGGAAGTGCTGACCTTGGTGCAGCCATGGGAAATGGAGGCACAGGGTTCCCTGCAGCTCAGGATCTACAGCCAGAACTCCCACATCTGACCTCAGTGTCCCTCAGTGGCCACTAAACCACAGCCCCTCCCAGCCCCACAGGGCACACATGGCTGCTGGGACCTAACCCACAGCTCTTTCTGGTTTCCTCAGCACAGGGATGGTGGAATTCTCTCCATTTCCATCATTCATCCTGCAGCAGGATCTATTCCAAATTCCTGGTGCTGGGCCAACACTTCTCACCAGGTGAGAGTTGATGAGGGAAGTGTGACCTCTATTTTAAGGTGCTGCTGTGAGACTGCTGTTTCTCTGTTTCTCCAGAAGCTCAGTGGTGTGAATGCAGTGTCAGGGAGAAGGTGGGAACTGTTCATCCAGCCACGCATTTAGCGGTGCAGGAGGAGCAGAGCTCACATCTTCAGCTGAGTCACCACCGAAATGGGGAGAAAGCAGCCTTGCCTTCCCTTCCCATCCGCCCCACCCCATCCCTCTTCTCTGATTCCATTCCATTCCATTCCATTCCATTCCATTCCATTCCATTCCATCCCTTCCCATCTCATCCTATTCTATCCCCTATTCCTTCCTTCCTTCCTTCCTTCCTTCCTTCCTTCCTTCCTTCCTTCCTTCCTTCCTTCCTTCCTTCCTTCCTTCCTTCCTTCCTTCCTTCCTTCCTTCCTTCCTTCCTTCCTTCCTTCCTTCCTTCCTTCCGCCACTTCCTTCCTTCCTTCCGCCACTTCCTTCCTTCCTTCCGCCACTTCCTTCCTTCCTTCCGCCACTTCCTTCCGCCACTTCCTTCCTTCCGCCACTTCCTTCCTTCCGCCACTTCCTTCCGCCACTTCCTTCCTTCCTTCCTTCCTTCCTTCCTTCCTTCCTTCCTTCCTTCCTTCCTTCCTTCCTTCCTTCCTTCCTTCCTTCCTTCCTTCCTTCCTTCCTTCCTTCCTTCCTTCCTTCCTTCCTTCCTTCCTTCCTTCCTTCCGCCACTTCCTTCCTTCCGCCACTTCCTTCCTTCCGCCACTTCCTTCCTTCCTTCCGCCACTTCCTTCCTTCCTTCCTTCCTTCCTTCCGCCACTTCCTTCCTTCCGCCACTTCCTTCCTTCCGCCACTTCCTTCCTTCCTTCCGCCACTTCCTTCCTTCCTTCCGCCACTTCCTTCCTTCCTTCCTTCCGCCACTTCCTTCCTTCCTTCCTTCCTTCCTTCCTTCCTTCCTTCCTTCCTTCCTTCCTTCCTTCCTTCCTTCCTTCCTTCCTTCCTTCCTTCCTTCCTTCCTTCCTTCCTTCCGCCACTTCCTTCCTTCCGCCACTTCCTTCCTTCCGCCACTTCCTTTCTTCCGCCACTTCCTTCCTTCCGCCACTTCCTTCCTTCCTTCCGCCACTTCCTTCCGCCACTTCCTTCCTTCCGCCACTTCCTTCTGCCACTTCCTTCCTTCCTTCCTTCCTTCCTTCCTTCCTTCCTTCCTTCCTTCCTTCCTTCCTTCCTTCCTTCCTTCCTTCCTTCCTTCCTTCCTTCCTTCCTTCCTTCCTTCCTTCCTTCCGCCACTTCCTTCCTTCCTTCCGCCACTTCCTTCCTTCCTTCCGCCACTTCCTTCCTTCCTTCCTTCCTTCCTTCCTTCCTTCCTTCCGCCACTTCCTTCCTTCCTTCCGCCACTTCCTTCCTTCCGCCACTTCCTTCCTTCCGCCACTTCCTTCCGCCACTTCCTTCCGCCACTTCCTTTCCCTTTTCCTGCCTCCCATCCATTTCATCCCATCCCATGGTGTGGAGGAGAGCTTGGGATGGAGGAGCTGATAATGTCCCAGGGCTGGGACATGTGAGTGCCCACTACAGAGCCAACCTCCATCCCCTCTCCATGCCACCATGCCATGTTCATAGTGACTTCCAGCCCTCCCATGTGCCCACCTGAGAGCAGATCCTGGTGCCCAGCTCAGTGTGACAGCTCCCACCCCATTCCAGTTTGTCCTCCTGCCCACCCTTCCCAGTCCCACACCCAGAGGTGCAGCTGGACCATGGAGAGCAGCAATATCCCCTGCCAGCCTGCCATGAACAGACACATTGTGCCCAGCTCCTCCTGGCTGGCAGATATTTGGTGTTTGGGAGGGTTATTGGTACAGAGGCAAAGCTAAGCAGACAATCAACCTTCAGTGCTGCTTCAGGAAACTCCAAAATCCCATCCACAGGGCCTTGAGCCCAGCGGTGGCTCATGCCAGGCTGTTAAGCAGGCTTGTATTTATTTTTAATAACAATTCCTCCATTAAACTTGCAGTGATTTTTGAGGTTCCAGAGACAGGGAAGCGAAAAAAGGGAATATTGAACCTGCAAGGCCAGGCAGCCATTTCCAGTGTTTTCCTAACCCTCATCAAAATAATCCTAAAAACAAGGAAAAGCTTGTGTTCCTGACAGGGAGGGAATTACAAATGGCTCAGTACAGCAGTGGAGAAAACCTGCACACTGACCTGCCCCTGACTGCCAGGTAAAACCACATTTATGGGATTAGATCAGCTAATCCCTGATAAATGCAGTTTTGCTGCACCATGTTTGGATTGAGAAAACAACCAAGCATAAAAACCTGGACAAAAAGCAGAGTTGAGGATATTTGGATCTCAACAGGGAGGGCAGGGAATGGTAAACACTAAAATCCAGCAATTGATGGAAACAGAAAAACTGAGCCCAGGGGAGAATTCATGGTCGATGGAGGCAGTTGAGGGAAGGTTCCAGGGTTCCTGCTTTTACATTGGCTGTGATTCAATGCTCAGCTCCCTGACACCCTCCTAGGGAAAGAGAAAAGGATCTGAGGGCTTTGTTTCAGCTTGGGCTAGCCCCAAATCCTGCCAGAAATATGTTCAGATAAGGCTGTGGCACATAGCAAGGGGTTTCCCCACCCCTACATGGAAAACTGGGATGGGGACACCCATCAGTGCTCAGTACCTGCTGCTGGTGAGAAGGAATTCAAGAACTTGTCCAATGCACCGGACACCCCAGGGATGTCTCCAGTCCCCTCCATCACCTCCTGCTTTCTGCCATATCCCAACCTGTGCTTCCCCCATAGGGAAACCCACATCCAGGGACGTTCCTTCCCATCAGAACGCTGCAAATCTCAAACTGGAAAGAGCCTGACACCGCCCAGCACTGCCACAGCCACATGGAGAACACAAATCCCTTCTGCAGGCACGGCTGGACGTGTGTCAAACCCCACGAGACCTCACCAGACAGTGCTTTCCTCTCAGCCCTGCAGAAGCTGATTATTTTGCTTTAATGGGACTTGACAGGGTTATTTCTTTCCCCAGGTACACTGATGTGTCTTTTCCACTCTCTTCCTGGTTTTTGATGGCTGTGATGCTGTCAGCTCATCCCTTTTCACAGCAGGGGCTGATATTTGGAAGGGATGCCCTGCAAAACCAGGAACTGGGGGAGAGGGGGCAGGAATTACAGATGAGATGCTGATTTCTTCCTTTTAATTGCAAAAGGGGGATCAGGCTCCCACCTTTCCCATAGGGCCAGTTTTTCATGAGTACTATGTATTTCCACAGATCCTTCCATAAGGATACCACAAATCACAGTTATATCACCAATAAACCCAGACCCTCCAGATTTTAATGCAAACTAGGGTGCTGGGTGGTGGCAGGGGACCCTGTGACACTCACCCTGTTGTCACTGCAGAGGTGCAGGGTTACACATAGCAACTCAAGACCTGAGATTTGTTTGAGCTGAAACACCTCTCCCAGCTCCCATCCCCTTCCCCACATCCCTTCTGAGCAGCAGCAGCCTGGTGAGCTCAGGCTGAGAGCGCCAGATGGAGGAGCTTCAGGCGAGCAAGCACGGTTGGATGGAATGTGCTGAACAATCCCATAGAAATCCTGGGCCCAGATCCTACATCTGCTCCCACAGCCCAGCAGTGCCTGGAGCCAGAGCCTCCGCGGGGTTCCCTGCGCGTGGGGAATCCCAGCCTGACAGCGATACCAGGGTGGAGAGAGGAAGAAGGAAACCACACAATTCCTGTAAGAGCACCTTGGGATCGTACTCTGCTCGTGATGTAAGGGACACGTGGAGCCACCAGCCAACGTCAAGGCCATAAAACAGGGCTGGGCTGCTGCTCCCCGCTGGCAGAGGCTCCGTGTCACACTGGGGATGTTAGCGTTCAGAAACACGTAATCACAAGAATGTTTATATGCAGGTGCTTTTATTGAAGAGTAATTGGGCGTCAGGAGTACAAACCCAAATCTGACATGTTCCTCCCAAATTTTGGGATGAACATGTTTTTATATTCTATCGTTATATAACTTTCATGTTAATTATTAAACTTACATTGTTCTATTGTATACATAGATTTCATTCAAGCACGGGCTCCTTGTGGTCCCCCTCAAACTTCTAACATAGTTTCTCATGATTCTTCTTACGATTAAACAATAATTATATTTAATTACTAAACAATCATCACATCTAACAATTATATCATTCATCATATACTGCTTACTCAGGTGCAATTTCACATGATCTGGCAAACCAGAGTCTATTTTTAACATTTTTCCAGGGCCCCACTAAGTCTAGCTTCTTTCTAATTCCCGGAATTTTATGATTTTAAAACCTTTTACTCTCAGGGACACAGCTGGGCTCAGGTGTGGCTGTACAGCCTTGCCCCATCTGCAGAGCCCCAAACCACACCTGCAGCAGCAGGAGCACCCAGGGCACCCCCCCTTCTCTGTGTGTACGTTTTCTAGTCCACTGCAGCAGGGCAGGGAAGTCCCAGGAACTCCAGGCCTGGCGTCCTTCCAGCGCCGGGGGACCTGTCAGGGAGGGAGGGCCACGGAGCTGCTGTGGATGCCGAGCGTGGCAGGATCCTTGATGCAAACCCCAGCGTGCTATCTTTAGAAGGAGCACATGCTCTGCTCAATTCCTTCTGCTCTATTTGCCACGTGAAACCCTTCCCAGTGCACACTCACAGGATGTGGAGGGAGGAGGGGGCTCCCCATGTCCTGCAGCCAGTGCTGACAAGTCTGGGAGCACCAAGCAGGTTGGCATTTAAGCTTTGACACCATAATGCATCTCCTCCTGCTGGGGACTTCCTTGTCACACATCAAGAGGCACAGGAGAAGGTCACTGCAGTGGGGTGTGGAATGGAGCCATGTCCTGCACAGCCGCTCTCATCACATGGTCAGCTCCAGGAGGGCTGGTGGAAGCCCTGGTGCAACAAGTGTCATGGAATCATGGAATGGTTTGACTTAGAAGGGACTTAAAGATCATCCAGGCCCACCCCCTGACATGGGCAGGGACACCTTTCACTATCCCAGGTGGCTCCAAGCCCCATCCAACCTAGTCTTGAACATTTCCAAGGATGGGGCAGCCACAGCTTCTCTGGACAACCTGTGCCAGGGCCTCATCATTCTCACATGGAAGAATTTTTCCCTAATATCTGATCTTACCTTACTCACTGTCAGTTTGAAGCCATTCTCCCTTGTCCTGTCACTCCAGGCACTAGTAAATAGTTTCTCTCTGTGTTTCTTGTATGTTCCCTTTGGGTACTGAAAGGCCACCATTAGGTCACCCCAAAGTGTTTTCTTCTCCAGGATAAATATAGGATTTATCCTCAAATTCATGGTCCAGCATCCAGACGCATCCAAGTCTAGGAACTGAGGGTTTCCATCTCTTTACATACTCACATTTGTCAAACTTTTAATAACAGCTACACTAGTGTTCGCTAGGGAAATCTGGAGGTCCCTGGAGGTAAGAACTACCTGGAAAAGAACCTCATCTTCTTGGGATGGGTGCTGTTATAAGTGAGGATCTTCATCCTTAATAGAGGCGAATTTCAACACCCTTCAGGGCTGGGGTACAACCTCCACTTCCTGGTGGGTGGTTTTCACTGTTACACTCACCTATAAATAGGTCAAAAAGGTATTGCCTGGTTAGAGTCTGCAGGAAAAGAGCTGATGGTTTTTGTGGGCTTGGGTGTGATCTCAGCCTTCTACCTCACAGCCCTCCAGTGCCTCAGACAGTGCCTGGGTTTGCAAACCTGGAAGAAATCATTGCAACAGAGAATCTCTGAGTTCAGACCAGCCAAAGCAGCATCATTTTTCCCCCTAGATTTCAGGAACTGCCACACTTTATGGGAATCTGACCCCAAACCCCATGTTAAGAGTAAATAACAATCATTTGCACCACTTGGGAAGGGGGACAGGGAAAGGAAATTCCTCTCTGGAGGGCCAAATTAAACCTTAGTGCAGCCACAAAATGAGAAATTGAAGTGAAGAGACACCCAGACTGTCCCCGCATGCTCCCGTCTCTGAAAGCTTTCTCAGTCTGCCCCCATCTCTGGGGTTACAATCCAGCCAAACCACGTGAAGCAGAAAGAGAAATGTTTGGCAAGGAGTCGAGGCTGCTCTTCTGGGCTGCCAACCCTCATCAGAGCTGCCTGCGGGCAAAGCAGGGCTCTGCCACCTCCGCACAGCACTGAGCACAGCCACCCACCAGCCTCACCGTGGCTCCAGGGCAGCAGGAAAATATGCTGCCAGCCGAGGTGAGGAGAAACTGCCGGATACTGCTGCCTTCAGGAGCCAGAAGGCTCTCCCAAGGCAGGATTTGGAACAGCAACACCATTCTCTGCATTAAAACACCCCACCCTAAATAGAGAGATGGTTCATTTATAGTTTCAGTGAATTAAAGTGCAACCGATACTGTGCTAGTGCGTGATTTCTCAGAGGGGTGACAAGGCTGTCACCCGTAATAACCTTGCCTGCTGTGTGTGACAGTCACCCAAGGCAGGAGAGCAGGGCCAGCTCTGCTTGGCAGGGCTGGCGAGACAGCTCCAGCTCCAGCTCTGGGCCATTGCATCAGCACGGGGATGCAATCACAGAGCTCATTGCTGCTCAGTGCTGTTCATTGCTACTCAGTGCACCTCGTTGCTGCTCAGTGCTGCTCAGTGGTCCTCAGTGCTGCTCCATGCTCCTCAGAGTTGCTCAGCACTCCCCAGTGCTACTCCGTGCTCCTCAGTGCTCCTCATTGCTCCTCATTTCTCCCCAGTGCTCCTCATTGCTCCTCAGTGCTCCTCATTCCTCCTCAGTGCTGTTCCATGCTCCTCATTGCTCCTTAGTACTCTTCAGTGTTCCTCAGTGCTCCTCAGGGCAGCAAGAGATGCCCAGCAGAGTCCAAATCCCTCTTCTGCAAGACTCTGCTCCCTGCAAGGAGCCAGCCCCTCTTTGCTCTGCAGGGTTCAGCAAGGGGAGATGGAGATGTTAGGGGAGGAAGCAGCATCCATCCTCAGAGCTGGCAAAAAGGGAATTTGTGTCCTCTGCTCCCCCAAGTTGCACAGAAATGGAGCGCAGGGGGCTGAGTTGTTCTCCTGGTCTCTGGGCACAAAATTGATACACTGCATTTCTCACAGGGAGGGATGGGGGAAAGCACGGGGCTCTTTGCAGATATTTATTTTTATTTCCAAGAGGAAGAGGAACAAAAGAGCCCCAGCAGGCTCCAGCAGCAGCCAGCCAGCAGAGCCACTGGCCAGGCAGGCAATTAACACATTGTCACTGAAGCAGGAGAACAGCCCTGATGGCTGGGACCGCCAGCAGCCTCTGGCTTTTCTCCTTTGTTTGGGAGCCAAAGGAAAACAGAGGAAGGAGCCGCCATCCTGTTGGCAAGGGTCTGATTCCGCTTGGATCAGCACCCAGCCGCCGATGCCCCCCGAGTGCCAGGCTGCTGCGGATGTCAGGTGGCACAGGCCAGGCTGCCAGGGGCTGAAGGAAAGCAAGGAGCTCTCCTCTGCCTCTGCTTTGCCAGGGGATCTTAGAAAAGGCCACTGTCATCCCAAAATGTCCAGATGTGCCTCCAGCCAAGCGGGGTTGCCCTGACATTTCTTGCGGCTCCTTCCACCCACCACCAGAAATCCAAAGGGATATAAATCAAAGTCTGGAGGAAGGAAGGGAAGAATTGTTTCTTGAGGCATTTCTTCTAAAAATTGTTTAGGGAGTGCTGGTTTCCAATTTCTCCTGGCATTGAAAAGAGAAGCAGATCTGGGGTTCACCCAGTGCCAGCTGAACCTCTTCTTGCAGAAGGCATCTCGACCCACTTTTTTGTTGGCCTTAATGCCACAATCCTGCTCCAACTGATACAGAAATTCAGGCTGGGAGTGGGATTTCAAACAGTTATTTTCAGTCTCTGCAGGAATAAAGAGATTTTGGAAAGTCTCACAGTGCCTGAGCACCATGTGGAGGCAGCATCAGGAGCAGGATGGGGGAATTCTCACACCAGACTGGGAGCTGTGACAATTTGCACAATGGCAGTAATAAAAATCAAAGAATTAAGAGCCACTGAGGGAAGTGTGAAGCCCCTGAGACAGGAGAGGTCACAAGTCAGGGCTGTTTTTTCAGATGGCACAGCAGAGAGTTTGGCTCCTTGTGCCCAGAAGCCCTTTTGAACTTGGCTGAACCAAGCAGGAAAAACTGAACGGGGGGAAGGGGATGCTTCATTAAATATTCATAGGAAAATGCATTTTTCTCCCTCATAAATACCAAAAATGTGTTCCTCCTCAATTAATATGCATCGCTACTAACTTGTCTAATGAAGCCAAGCTCTGTCTGAGGAACTCAGCGCTAATGTTTTCTGTCAGTTACATGCACCAGCACTCACAGATGATTTTTCAGTCATTTTTTTCCTGATTTTCCTCCCAAGGTGGGAGTCCCCAGCTTGTGTCTGCCCTGAAAAATGTGAGCTAAGGATCTAGAGAGACAATAAGTAAGAAAGAGCATCACACTAGAGATACAATTGTGCTGTGCCAGGCAGTGCAACCCAGCCCTGGTGGGTTGGGGCTTTTCCTTAATTAGAAATATAAGCAATCCCTCTTGCAGCCTATATTTGGATTAGGATATTTAAAGAATTCCTCTTATGAAAAGAGGAAGACACAGAAATCCCCTGCAGAAGGAGGCTGACACCAGAAAATACAAAGATTATGGGGGGGGAGGGTAACATGTACTTCATATTTCCCATTTTGCCAGCCATGGGGTAGATGATGAGAGGAGGAGGATGCTGAAGTCCAGGTGCAAATCATCCCAAGGCAGAGCTGAGATCCACCCTGCATCACTTGAGACCTTCCCAGGGAGGGACACGGGGCACCAGACTTGAATGCAGATGGATTATGTGGATTACAGGGCTGTTTTCATGTATGGGATCTTTAAGAAAGATGGAGAAAAACATTTTACAAGGAGATGTAATGACAGACCGAGAGGGAAAG